>NC_082646.1:8507500-10987500 GCF_028023285.1 Balaenoptera ricei | reverse complement strand
TGCAAAACGAGAAGGTAAAGCCAATCACCATAATACAAATACAAATACCAGCTTAATTCTTGCATTGCAGAGTCCTGTGCCTTTTCTTTCCAGATGTGGGTGTATAAACACATCTACCTTTTTTTTTTTTTTTTTTAAGTTCTATTATCTGGTATTTTTAAGAGCTCACACAAAATAGAATCCTCAGTAGGACATCATACGCTCCAGCTCGGTACTCCAGATCTTACAAAACTCTCTTCTTTCTCTTAAACAGAGAGCATCTCCAGACAGTCTCCTCACAAGGGACACCAAAACTCAAGGGTTGCTATTTCAGGTAGAAATTAACCAAATGGAAAATGATGAGAGGCAGAGGTGGAGTAGACTATCCCAAACAAAAATAATAGTTGGGTAACACTGAATTTGGGGAATTATAAGCAGCTCAAAATGATTTGATATCTAATAGTTACCACTCACAAAATAGTATGTACCAAGCTCTGGGCAAAGTGCATTGTGTACATTATCTCCTTTTACCTTACAGACTTTGTGAAGACACCTCTAGTTATAAATATGGTCACTGAAATTGAGAGTGGGTAAATCATTTGCTCACAGGCCAGACATTTAATAAGGGATAGGTATGGCATTCATACCCAGGTATATCTGGTTTCAACACTACTGGGGGGGAGGATTCTACCTGTGGAGTTCTGCAGAAGTCAGATGCCAGACAAGGGAATGTGGAATTTATCCTGTAGGCAATATGTGATGGGAAGAGAATAAAGTTCTTTGGGAGGAAGGCATGATTAGATTAGTGTTTTAGAAAGATAACTTTGTTGGCCATGTGTAGAATAAATTGGAAGGGGGTGATTCCATATTTTTATTTAGTATTCATATTATTCTACTTTATATTAAAGTCGGCAGTTTTTGCAATTACTTTTCTGGTGGATAGGGATTATGTTTAATTCCTTTTTTTTTTTTTTTTTTTTTTTTAAAGAATACAAGCCTGTCATTTTTTTTTTAAAGATCGTTTTTTGTGTGATCTCAGATTAATATCTTTATTATTTATTTATTTATTTATTTATTTATTTATGTGTTGGGTCTTCGTTTCTGTGCGAGGGCTTTCTCTAGTTGCGGCAAGTGGGGGCCACTCTTCATCGCGGTGCACGGGCCTCTCACTGTCGCGGCCTCTCTTGTTGCGGAGCACAGGCTCCAGACACGCAGGCTCAGTAATTGTGGCTCACGGGCCTAGTTGCTCCGCGGCATGTGGGATCTTCCCAGACCAGGCCTCGAACCTGTGTCCCCTGCATTGGCAGGCAGATTCTCAACCACTGCGCCACCAGGGAAGCCCTGTTTAATTCTTTATCCCTCTCACAACATATGGTAGTGAATGAATGAATGAAAGAATGAATGCAATTTTAACTTAGAAAATTTCTGTGTACAGCAAGGAGACCAAATAGCCACTTAACTGACTCCATTTGCTGACCCCTAAAACTGTCATCAGTATAAATGAACAACTGGCACTAACTTTGGGAAGAAGTCTTATGAAGTATGAAAATGCAGCTAATATTAGGAGAAAGAGTACTGAAGTGAAAAAAAAAAAACCCTTAGTCTCTAGGAGACTTGGATTTGAATCCTAGGTCTATCATTTGTTATGTGTGCTTAGGCAAATCTCTTCATCTTTCTGAGCTAGAATTTTCTCATCTCTGTAATGAGAGTAATCTTTGAGGAAAGCACTAGTGATTCAGACAGAGCATAAGGGGGATTCTGGATACGAGTAATGTTTGATTTCGCGATTTAGACAATGGTTATATGAGTGCGTTCACTCTGTGAAAAGTCATCAATTCCACATTTATGTGTATATTTTTCTGTATGAGTTTTATATTTCAATAAGAAAGTTTATTACAAAAAATAAAATCAGGAAAGTTGGATCTAACCTTATTTATTGTTTTTCCAGTTTGGGTACTCAGTGGTCATAACTATTGATTCTTGACAGAAATAAAAGTATAGATATTGTCATGTCAAAACACAAATATCATGAGAAACTAGTCCATGAACTCTCTGGAGAAGCTGTTTAAAGAATGAAAAAGAAATAAACTGGAATAGAGGGACTGATAGTTAAACATGGCAGAATGACCAAAAGTGTTCGGTACCACGTCTCAAACCTCACTAAAAGGGCAGTAAACAAATGTAAAATGCACAAACCTACTATGACAGAGGAAACAAGGAAGTAAATGTCATAAAAGTCAATAATATTTTAAAATTTATTTTTATTATTATTTTTAGTTTGAACTCGTTTAAGATTCATGAGAAGTTGCAAAAACAGTAGAAAAAAATTTCACCCAGCTTTCTGCAATGAGAACATCTTATATAACATAGTATATTGTGAAAATCAGGAAATTGACATTGGTATAATACTATTACTCAAGTACAGATCTTATTTGAATTTTACCATTTTACATTCTCTCTCTCTCTCTCTCTCTTTCTCTCCTCTCTCTCTCCCCCTTTCTTTCTCTTTTTGTTTTGTTTAGCTTTTTGTTTTTTGGTGCGTAGTTCTATAAAATTTTATCATATGTCTAGGTTTTATGAATGCTTACCACACTCAGAATACAGAACTATTCCATCACTATGAAGAAATTCTTTTATGTTACTATTAGTCACACCTCTTCCCCACTTCCTGACAACCACTGATCTATTCCCTTGCACTATAATTTTGTCATGTTGAGAATATTATATAAATGAAATTATATAGTATATAAATCTTTGATATTGGCTTTTTTCCCCAATCATCATAATACCTTTGAGTTCCATCCAAGTTGTTGCATGTATCTATAGTTTGTTCCTTTTTTGCCGAGCAGTATTCCATGATATGAATGCGCCAATTTCTTTATCCATTCACCTGTTCAAGTAAATTTGTGTTTTTTCCAGTTTGGGGCTATTATAAATAAAGTTGTACAATAAACATTTGTGTACAGGTATTTGTGTAAACATAATTTTTCATTTCTCCAGGATAAATACCCAGGAGTATGACTGCTGGGTCATATGGTCATTGTACGTTTAACCCTGTAAGAAACTGCCAAATTTTCTAGTGGCTTTACCAGAAATGTAGGAAAGATGCAGTTGTTCTACTAGCCCTTGGTGTTATCAGTATTTTTATTACCAATATTATCAGTATTTTTTTTACCTTAGCCATTCTAATAGATGTATAGTGATATCTTATTGGAGCTTTAATTTGCATTTTTCTAATGGCTAATGATGTTGAACATCTTTTCGTGTGTATATTTGTCATGCATGGATCTTCACTGGTGAAGTGCTTGTTCAAATGTTTTGCCCATTTTCTAACTGGATTGTTTGTTTTCTTACTGCTGAGTTTAGACTTCTTTATATATCCTGGATACCTTTGTTGGATGTATGATTTGCAAATATTTTCTCCTTGTCTGTGACTTGCTTTTTCATACATTTAACAGGGTCTTACAAAGAGCAAGCACTTTAAATTTTGATGAAGTCCAATTTATTGACTTTTTTCTTTTATGGGTCATGGCTTTGGTGTTATGTCTAAGGGCTCTTTGCCTAACCCTTAGCCATAAGGATTTTCTTCAATGTTTTCCTCTAAAAGTTTTATAGTTTTATGTGTTGCATGTAGATAAATGATCCGTTTTGAGTTAATTTTTGTATAAGGTGTGAATTTCAGGTTAAGGTTCTTTGTTTTGCCTATGAATGTTTAGTTATTCCAACATTTGTTGAAAATGTATCCTTCCTTCATTGAAATGCTTTTGCATTTTGTCAAAAATTAGTTGGCCATATATGTGTGGCTCTATTTTGGATTCTTTACTTTGCTCCATTAATCTAGGTGATTGTGCCTTTGCCAATACCACACTGTTTTGATTATTTTATCTATATAATAAGTCAAAATCCAGTCATGTTCTTCCTCTACATTTACTCTTCTTTTTAATATTGCTTTTGTTATTGTAGTTTCTTTATCTTTTTATA
Organism: Balaenoptera ricei; assembly: GCF_028023285.1. Lineage (NCBI taxonomy): Eukaryota > Metazoa > Chordata > Mammalia > Artiodactyla > Balaenopteridae > Balaenoptera > Balaenoptera ricei. The sequence goes on along the minus strand of NC_082646.1, from coordinate 10,983,540 downwards.
TAAATTTTAGCATCAGCTTGTCTCCATCTACAAAGAATCCTTCTGGGATTTTTGATAGAAATTGCTTTAAACCCATAGATCAATTTGGGGAAAATTGATATGTTTATTATGTTGAGTCTTCTCATCCCTGAACATAGTATACCTTTTCATTTATTTAGATCTTTTTTGACTTCTTTCATTTAGCATTTTGTAGTTTTCAACATAGAGATTCTGTATATGTTTTATTGGATTTATAACTTCGTATTTCACTTGGTGGTGACTGTAATTGGCATGATGTTTTAAATTTTATTTTCCAATTTTTCATTGCCAACATATTGAAATATAATTGAGTTTGTGTGTTGACCTTGACCCTGTGACCTTATGAGACTCCTTATTAGTTCCATGAGGTTTTTTTTTTTTTTTTTTGGTAGGTTATTGGAGTTTTCCATGTAGAAAATCATGTCATCTGAAAATAGGGGAAAATTTTATTTCTTCCTTTCTGATCTGTGTGCCTTTCATTTCCCTTTCCTGCCTTTTTTACTCACTAAAATTTCCAGTACTATATTTAATAGAAGTGATGAGAGCAGACATACTTGCCTTATAGTTGATATTATAATTGGTGAAATCATTCAGTCTTTTACCATTAAGTATGATGTTAACTCCAGGTTAACATCAGATCTTTATCAGGCTGAGAAAGTTTTATTCTAGTCCTACTTTTCTGAGAGTTTTTTAATAAAAAAACTGAATGGTATTGAAATTTGTCAAATGCTTTTTTCTGTATCAACTGATATGATCATATGATTTTTCTCCTTTATAGACTGTTAATATGCTGGATTACATTGGCTGATTATCAAATATTGAACCAATCTTGTATTTCTGGAATGAAATCCTCTTGGTCATGGTGTAGTACTATATTATTATATATTTCTGTATTTCAGTTGCTAATATTTTGATGAGGAGTTTCTGCATCTCTGTTTAGAGGGATATTGTCTGTAGTTTTCCTTTTTATAAATTATGAATTCAATTTCTTTAATGTTATAGGACTACACAGGTTATCTATTTTCTTTTGGGTGAGTTTGGTAGTGTGTGATTTTTGAGGTATCAGATAAGTTTATCTAAATTGTCAAATTTATGTGTGTGGAGTTATTGTAATATTTTAGAATACCTGTAATGTCTGTGAGGACATTACCATTATTGGTAATGTATGTTTTTTAATTTGTCAGTCTTGCTGGTGGTTTATAGTTTTACTGATTTTTTTAAAAATTCAATTTTAGATTTGACTGATTTTCTCTATTGTTTTAAATTTTACCAATTTCTGCCCTTTATTATTCCCTTCCTTCCTCTTGCTTTGGGTTTATTTTTATTTTTTAACTATTTTTGAGGTGAATTTTCAGAATATTAATTTGATACATTTTTCTTTTGCAATATAATCATTTAGTGCTACAAATTTTCATTAAGGACTGCTTTAGCTGCTTCCCATGTATTTTAATATGTCATATTTTCATTTGAATTTAGTTCAATATACTTTAAAATTTTAAATTTGTTTTGAGATTTTCTGTTTGAGCCATGAAATATTTAGAAATATGTTGTTTAATTTCCAAGTGTTTGGATTTTCCTGTTAGATTTCTTCTACTGATTTCTAGTTTGATTCTATGATAGTAATAGAGCATAGTTTGCATTATTTCGGTTCTTTTAAATTTGTTAATGTTTGTTTTATGATTCAAGATATGATCTATAGTAATAGTTAATTTCATGTATCAACTTGACTGGATGGGATGCCCAGATATTTGGTTAAATATTATTTCTGGTTGTGTCTGTGAGAATGTTTATGGATGAAATTAGCATTTGAATTGATGGATTCAGTAAATTGATTTGCCCTCCATGATGGTGAGCATAATCCAATCCATTAAGGGCCTGAATAGAACAAGTAGGTGGAAGAAGAAAGAATTCAATCCTTCCCACCTAACTGCTTGAGTTGAAACATTGACCTTCTCCTGCCCTTGCTGGTCCTGATTCTCAAGTCTTCAGACTTAGACTGAATTAGGCCACCAGTTTTCCTGGGTCCCTTACTTATAGACAGCAGATTGAGGAACTTCTTAGCCTATATAATTGCATAATTGTGTGAGTCAATTTCTTATAACACACCTGTAGTGTATACACACACAAACACAGTTGATTCTTGAACAACATAGCAGTTAGGGGTGCCACCCCTCTGCACAGTTGAAAATTCATGTATAACTTTATAGTCACCCCTCTATATCTGTGGTTCCACATCTGCGGATTCAACTAACTTGGGATTGTGCAGTACTGTAGTATTTACTATAGAAAAAAATCCGCATATAAAGAACCCTTGCAGTTCAAACCCATGTTGTTCAAATGTCAACTGTATACTATAATACTATACATAGAATACACATTATATATATGTATATATAGTATGTTTTTAACTAATACATCTATATTTTTCTAACTGAAGTATAGTTGATTTGCAATATTATATTAGTTCAGGTGTAAAACATAATGATTCAAAATTTTTATAGCTTATACTCGATTTAAAGTTATTATAAAATATTGGCTATTTTTCCTGTGCTGTGCAATATATTCTTATAGCTTATTTATTTTCTACATGGTAGTTTTGTAACTCTTAACCCCTAACCTTATTTTGCCCCTCCTCCTTTCCCTCTCCTCAATGGCAACCACTAGTTTGTTCTCTATACCTGTGAGTCTGTTTGTTTTGTTATATTCATTCATTTGTTTTAGTTTTAGATTCCACATATAAGTGATAACATACAGTATTTGTCTTTCTCTGTCTGACTTACTCCACTTAGTGTAATAGTCTCCAGATCCATTCATCTTGCTGCAAATGGCAAAATTACATTCTTTTTTATGGTTGAGTGATATTCCATCATATATATATATATATATATATATATATATATATATATATATATATATCATATCTTCTTTATCCATTCATCTGTCAGTGGACACTTAGGTTGCTTCCATATCTTGGCTATTGTAAATAATGCTGCTATGAACATTGGGGTGTATGTATCTTTTTGAATTAATACATCTGTATACTTGAATGTTCCATGAACAGCTGAAAATAATGTGTATTCTGTTCTTGTTGGGGGAGTGTTTGTAAACCTTTCATCTCAGTTGGAAGTATTGTTCAGTTCTTCTATAGTCATGCTTTGTCTAGTGGTTCAGTTACTGAGAGAGAGGTTCTGAACTCTCCAGTCTATTTTTGAATTTTTCTATTTCTCTGTTCTGTTCTGTTTTTGCTTCAGGCATTTTGCATCTCTATTTTTTGGTGCATATACATTTAAGATTGTGTCTTCTTAGTGAATTAACCTTATTAGCCTTATATAATGTTTTTATTTGTCTCTGGTAATTTTCTTTGCTCCAAAGCTTATTTTGTCTGATATTAATATAGCCTCTTCAGCTTTCTTTTGATTTATGTTTGTGTGTGTTTCCCTATTATTTATCTTTAATCTACTGCTATAATTATATTTGAAGTGAGCTTCTTACAGATAACGTAGGATTGAATCATGATTCCCCCACCACTTTTCTTGGTATCTTTAGAAGATTCACTTTTAATAAATTTTCTGACATATTACAATTTAAACCTGCCATTTAACTTTTTGATTTATGTTTATTCCTTCTGTTTTACATTCCTGTTTTCCTGACATGTGGGATACTGAACTTTTAAAAAATTCTATTTTAATTTATCCACAGGTTTTCATTTTTTCATTGTTGTTGTTCTTCTAGTATATCTCTTTCTTTTTTTTTTTTTTTTTTTTTAAAGCGTTCTAATATTTCCAAATCTTTGCCAACAGTTGTCACTTGTTATTTTTATTTATTTATTTATTTATTTATTTATTTATTTATTTATTTTTGGCTGTGTTGGGTCTTCGGTTCGTGCGAGGGCTTTCTCTAGTTGCGGCAAGCGGGGGCCACTCTTCATCGCGGTGCGGGGACCGCTCTTCATCGCGGTGCGCGGGCCTTTCACTATCACGGCCCCTCCCGTTGCGGGGCACAGGCTCCAGACGCGCAGGCTCAGTAGTTGTGGCTCACGGGCCCAGCTGCTCCGTGGCATGTGGGATCTTCCCAGACCAGGGGGTTGAACCCGTGTCCCCTGCATTAGCAGGCAGATTCTCAACCACTGCGCCACCAGGGAAGCCCTAGTATATCTCTTTCTATAGTTATTTTAATGGTTGCTCCAGGGATTACAATATACATACATAGCTTTTTTGCAGCCTATGAGTATCAGCATTTTACCACTTCAAATAGAATTGTAAATACCTAATCACCCTTATGTTCACTTCCTCTTTTGCCTTTATAATATAGTTTTTTAATTTTTAAAAATTTTTATACAATTTTAAAAAGTTACTTTCCATTTACAGTTATTACATGATATAGTTGTCTTTTAAAAATTCATTCATTCATTCATTCATTTTTGGCTGTGTTGGGTCTTCATTGCTGTGCACAGGCTTTCTCTAGTTGCGGCAAGCAGGGGCTGTTCTTCATTGTGGTGCATGGGCTTCTCATTGCGGTGGCTTCTCTTGTTGCAGAGGACTGGCTTTAGGTGTACAGGCTTCAGTAGCTGTGGCACACAGGCTCAGTAGTCATGGCTCACGGGCTCTAGAGTGCCAGCTCAGTAGTTGTGGTGCACAGGTTTGGTTGCTCCATGGCATGTGGGTTCTTCCCAGACCAGGGATCAAACCCATGTCCCCTGCATTGGCAGGTGGATTCTTAACCACTGTGCCACGAAGGGAGTCCCATGATATAGTTGTCTTAATGATACATTGAAAACTATATAAGACATTGTTGTAATTTTAATTATCAAATACAATAAAAAAAACTCAAGAGGAGAAGAAGAGTACATTTTATTTATACATGTATTTGCTCTTGGTATTGCATTTTGTTTCATTCCTAATGCTAATAGATTCCTTCTATTATTGTTTCCTTTTTGTCTGAAGAGTTTCCTTAGTCATTCTTTTAAAGTAGGTCTGCTGACAACAAATTCTTTGCTTTTCTTCTTCTGAGAATGCCATTATGTCACCTTTCTTACTGAAGGATATTTTCACGGAATATATAATTCTGAGGTGACAGTTCTTTTCCTTCAGGACTTGAAAAATGTTGGGCCACTTCCTTATGGCCTCCACGGATGAGAAAACTGTCATCATTCAAATTATTTTTCTTGTATAGGTAATGCACAATTTCTCTCTGCTTTCAAGATTATTTTCCTTGCTTTTAGTTTTCAAATGTTTGATTATGATGTGTCTTGACATGGAGTTTTGGAGTTTATTTTGCTTGGGATTCACTCAGTCTCTTGGGCTTACAGGTTTATGTCTTTCACCAAAGTTGATAAGTTTTGGGCCATATTTCTTCAAGTATTTTTTCAACCCCGCTCTCCTTCTCCTCTCCTTCTGTGACTTGAATGACAGAGGGGTTAATTATCTGTTATTGTTCACAGATGTCTCCTCCTCTCCCCCAGAAAAAAATCCAAGTACTCAGACAATTTATAAGTGAGTTCAAGGAAGAGATAATCCTTGTTTTATATAGCACACAAGGACAGATATTTTTCCTAGTAATATTTGCTGGGAAATGGAACCTTGATTCCAAAATCCAGGTAAAGGCAGCACCATAAAAGAAAATTATAGGTCCATTTTATTTATGAACACAGATGCAAAGATTTAAGCTTAAGCCTACTGAAATAAACAATGTATTAAAATTAATTCATAAATATGATAAGATTTTTACCTTAAATGAAAAGAACAAAAATCATGTGATTATCTCAGTAGATTCAGAAAAAAACATATGACGTTTAAAATCTACTTATAATTTAAAACTATCAAATAACATGAGTTAAAGGGAACATCCTTAATATGATAAAGGATATAACAAATACATCAAACATCATGTTCAACAGGAAAACTTTACATGCATAGTAATAAAACAAGGATACTCATGATCATCATTACTGCTCAACACAGTACTGGAGGCTCTGGCCAATATAATAGGAAAAGTAAAAGAAGTAAAAGGTATAAAGTTAGGAGAAGAAAAGATAAAACTATTGTTATTCACAGATGAGAAGATTATCTACAAAGAAAATGTTACAAAATCAAGCATTAGTATTAATAAGAGAGTTCTGTAAAAATGATAATGATCTATATAAGTATTAAACAATTACTAAAAAATAGAAAATAAAATTGCATTTAAAATATCATTAAAACCTATGAGGTACTGAGGAATTAATGGAATGCTAAAGCTTCATATGAAACAGTTGAGAACTCGAAAGGATATAGAAGAAGGATTATACTATGTTTGTAGATGTAATGAGTTAATACTGTACCACGAGTGAGGTACTGACTTTAAAAGATATGAGAGAGTTTTTTGAAGTGATGGACATGTATTATGTCTTGATTGTGTGTGGTTACATAGGTGATTTGTCAAAAACTGTTGAACTGTGCGCATTAAAGGTGCATTTACTATATGTGAATTATACCTCAATAAAGTTAATTTAAAAAGAAAAAATTAATTATAAAACAGAAAATGATGAGTCTGAATACATGAACATAAATTATTATTGTTCCACCAAGGACACCATAAACAAAATTAACAGAAGAACGCCTTGGATCAGATGGGTAACAGATGGGTAAGAGATATTTTGATGTCAAAAATTGATGAGGTTAATGTCTAGAAAGCTCAAACGGTCAAAGAACTTTGCTAATCAACATTACAAATGAGAAACCCAATTTAAAAAAAATGGGAAAGGTAATAAGTTGAACATTCACAGAGGGGAAAATTCAAATAACCAACAAATATATAAGGAAATGCTCAATTTCATTAGTAATTAGAAAAAAATCAAAACAAAAATACAATAACAAACATTTAATATCGAGCAGATTGGTAAATATTAGGAAGTTATGCAATACCAAATATTTGAATAGAATGAGAGGAATGAAAATTTTCATGTTGCTCACAGTAATAAAAACTGGTATAGTCGTTCTAGAGATGAATCTGGCAGTATTTCAATTAGTAAATATTTTGAGTGCTAAAAATGGGCCAGAAATGATTTTAGATGCTGGGGAAGTCAACAGTGAGTGAAAAAACATAAATATATTTGCCTTCATTAAGCTTATCATCTAGTGGAGAGAGAAGATTACACAATCAAACCTAAAATTAGCATATGTCAGATGATGATAAACAGTATGGAGAAAAGAAAGACAGGATAAAGTGTTAGGAGATGGCTAGAGGAAAAGGAAACAGTTACAATTTAAAATTTATTTGCTAGGGAAAATTTCATTGAGAAGGAGACATTTGAGCAAAGACCTGTGAGGGATAAATCCTGGAGAAGAGAGTCCTAGGCAGAGTTAACAGCAAGAACAAAGACCTGAATTGAGACCATGCTTTAAGGTGTTTGAGAAACAGCAAGGTTAGGTGGCTTGATCTGAGGAAGTAAGGGGAGAATAAGAGGAAATGAGGTAGGAGAGATAAATGGGGGCAGATAACAAGGGCACTGTATGTATTTGAAGACTTTGGATTACACTCCGAGTAAGATGGGAAGTCATTTGTAGGTTTTGTGGAAGGAGTTCTTATGGAAATTAGGTATGTATATAGCCTAAGATTCAGCATTTCCACTACTGGCTAAATTCCACAGAAAATCCAGTACACAGAGGCATAAGACATGCACAAGAATTTTTTATTTTATAATTTATTTTATTTTATTTTATTTTTTTGGTGAAAGTGAGGAATAGGAGGCAATTGAGGCATCCTTCACTAGAGAATGAATAAGTAAAACTCAACAGTCAGTGCAATGAAGAAGAGATACATATAGCTTCTAAATAGTGTTGATTGAAACAAAAAAGAAGAAACAGAATGAGATCTATTGCACAATACAATATAAATAAATTGAAAATACCAACATACCAAAGGCAATGCTATTTTTCAAAGACTTGAAAATATCCAAGGACGTGGACTACTTAGAGTGGGTGTCTTTGAGAAGATAATGAGAATGAAATGAGAATTGGGGATATAAAATAAAAATAAATTTTTAGAAAGTGAAAAAGGCTTATGGAGAGGCTAAAACAATCATCTTCAATATTATATTCCCTCAGTCAGAACCAGCAGTTGATTTTTCCTTTAAAAAAAATCAAAAACTTTCTTTTATTATTATAGGGAATTTTGAATAACAGCAAATCACTATGTAGCCGTCATCTAGCCTCCAAACTCATCAACTCATGGCCAATCTATGCCCATTTGCACCGTCATTCACTTTCCTCCACTTGTTTTTATCTTTTTTTAACATTTTAAATCAACTTTTTTGAGCTATAATTTACCTACTAACAAAATGCACTCATTTTATGTGTACATTTTGATGAAATTTGAGTATAATCACCACCACAATTGATTTATAGAATATTCTATCACTCAAAAAAACTCCCGGAGCCCCATTCAAATCAGTCTCCCATCAGCACCCCTAGGCAATCACTGATCTGCCTCCTGTCACTACAGATTATATTTGGCTTTTCTAGACTTATACCAATGAGCAGCATGCAGTTTCCTTTGTGCTCATGTTTTCTTTTAAATTCTTTAATATATTTATAATAGCTGTTGTAAAGAGTTTTCTGCTAATTTTGACATATATATCATTTCTAGATCTGTTTCTAATGCCTGATTTTATTGCTGGATAGAAGTCACATTTCCTTCTTCTCCATACATCTAGTAATTCTTGATTGGATGTGAGACATTAGATGCTATTTGTTGAATGTCTGAATTTTGTTACCTTTATTTAATAGTGTTGGGTTTTATTCTGGCAAGCAGTTAATTGACTTCTGGATCAGCTTGGTTCCTTGAGGCTTGTTTTTAAGCCTTGTTAGGGTGATTTTGGAGCTTTTACTCTAGAGTGATTTTAGTCCCACCATTAAGGCATGACATTTCTTTGTCACTATGAAATTCTCTAAGTTTTTAATGAGGTCTCTTACTTGTCTGGATGGAATTTGAATGTTTCCCAGTCCTATGTGAGTTCTGGTAGCTGTTCAGTTTATAGTTCTCTGGTAATTGATTGTTCCTTAGTAGTTGTTCTTTACCAAGCTTGTGTAGTCTTATCCTACACATCCATAGTTTAGTCTTCATACAAAACTCAAGGAGATCCCTTTCCAGATTTCTGGAGTTCTTTCTCAGCATAGCTCCCTTCTCTCAAGTACTCCAATGTGCATATTCCAGCCACCTCATCCTCCCCAGACTTGGAGCTCTGTTTCCTCAACTCAACAAGAATACTTTGTTCTACTAAGTAACCTGCCTCCTAGCTTTATGTACTGGAATATGTCTTCAGACAAAAAGCAAAAGCAATTATTGGGCTTACCTTATTTTTATCTTTTAGGGTCACAGTCTGTATTTGTTTCCTATATTTTGACCAATTTTCTAGTTATTAAAGTGAGAGATCTAGTCTGATACTATTTACTTCATCATCGCCCAAAGAAGAAATCTCAGAAATCTTGGTTAGCAAGCTTTGTAAAAGAAAACTGAGTCTCTAGCAGGGGCCACTGGTAGATATTCTTCTGTTTTCCAGTCTTTTTATCTGTATAGGACTATCAGTAATTTAGGATTGTGCCAAAGTTTAAACTTCTCTTATAGTATTTTGAAGCAAATCTCAGGCATATATTATTTGTAAATATTTTACAAATGTAAAATGTACCCTTAAAGGATAGGGACTATTTAAAAAATTACAACTCCATGATCATAGCTAAAATATTCAACAATAATTCCTCATCAAATATCCATTGTTCAAATATCCAGCTGATTAAAATTTTTTAATTAAAAGTTTTAAAATTAAATTTTAAATTAAATTTTAAAAAATCAGGATTCAAACAAGATTCACAAATTGAAATTGTTTTGTCTTTTTTTTTTTTAAACTGTGGGGTTTTATTTATTGATTGATTGATTGATGGCTGTGTTGGGTCTTCGTTTCTGTGCGAGGGCTTCCTCTAGTTGTGGCAAGTGAGGGCCACTCTTCATCGTGGTGCGCGGGCCTCTTATTATTGCAGCCTCTCTTGTTGCGGAGCACAGGCTCCAGACGCGCAGGCTCCAGACGCGCAGGCTCAGTAGTTGTGGCTCACGGGCCCAGTTGCTCCGCGGCATGTGGGATCTTCCCAGACCAGGGCTCGAACCCGTGTCCCCTGCATTGGCAGGCAGATTCTCAACCACTTCGCCACCAGGGAAGCCCTGTTTTGTCTTTTAAGTCTTTTTAAATCTCCATGTTAAAGCTCCATTTCTTTTGTATTTTTCTTAAAATATATTGTTTTTGTCCTGCAGCATTTCCTACAGCTTATATTTTGCTGATTGCATCAGCAAAATAGTTTAATGTGTATTTTAACATGTTCCTTTATTAAGTGCTTCCTATTGGTAGTTGGAGAGAGAAGTGACAGTTTACTATTGTAATTCATGTTGTTCCTCTTTGTTTTTTAAGTTCTATTTTTTTATCATCTTCTGAAAAGTTTTATTTTTTTCCAATTAATTAATTGGACATTTCTTGCTTTACTCTATGGTTCCTTATAGTTTTCCTCTTGCTGTTATGTATAGCCTACATTTTTAACTTCCTCTAGTTAGTCAGCTTGCCATTGGATTTGAAATTATTGGGCAAACCACACTGTCCAGATTTATTTGCATGATGCAGAGGAAAGGCATATGATACACTGAATACCCTATTTATAGCATGGAAATGCTTGCTGAAGGATCTCCAAACAGACATGAAGGCCAAATAAATGCAGTACACATGTTGCAGTTGTTTCTATGTGTGCATGCTCATTTGACCTTTGCATGGGATATGTCATTCTTTTAAGGTATGTTAGTCTCCCATTAGTTGCTTAATACAGAATTAACAGGTTCAGTTTAAGAGTCCAAGAGGCCCTTCTGAAGTTTCATCTGTAGTTTCAAGCCTATCCAGTGCACTGGAAGAGCCCTGGATTTTAATCAGGGCTTGGAGTTTCATCCAAGGCTTGGTAAGCCACAAGTACCTGAACCTTTGTTTCCATATCTTTAAAACAGGGACCTGTTTTAAGCAACTCATGGGGTTGTTGTAAAATAGGAATGGGTTAGTATTTGTGAAATTGCTCTATAACAGTGCTGTCCAATAGAAATATAATGTGAGCCAAAGAAGTAACTTAAATTTTTCTAAGCCACATTAAATAAAAGTAAGAAGAGTCCAGTGAACTTAACTTTAATGACATATTTTACTCAACCCAACATAACCAAAATATTATCATTTCAACAAGTGACCAATTTGAAAAAATTATTAAGGAGATGTTTTACATTCTTTTTTTAACGCTAAGTTGTTGAATCCAGTGTATGTTACACTTACAGCACATCTCAGTTTTGGATGCTAAATTTTAATCAAAAATACTTGATATGTATTTGGATTACATAATATTTACAGTTGAATAAGTAGATGTACATCCCCCAATTTTCCTAAACTTAAAAAGGTTTTTGGTAACCGAATCAAATATTTGTTTTTAGAATTAGTAAAATTACATAAAATTAGAAATGCCTTAGTCACATCAGCCACATTTCAAGGGCTTAACAGTCATATACAGCTAGTGGCTACCATATTGGATAGCACCACTATATCAACCGTTGAGCTCTATACACCTGACAGCTTTTACAGAAGCTCTTAAATCTCAGTTGGATGTTACACTGTTTGTTTCACTTTGGGCCTCCACATTAGAGAAATGAATTTCCTTTGCTTTGACCTACAAAAGAATTTCCCAAGGAAAACCTCCCACCTTTCCCGACAACTGGACAACAGATTGCTTCCATTTCAGTAATCAGAATTTATTTTGTCTAAGAGTCACTACACTTTCTGGGAAATAAAATACATCTCTAAGAGTGGGGGAAAGATGACCAAAATAGACTGTTTTAAAGAGCTGAAAAATCGATTCCTTGTAGTAATGCAATCTGGAATACATGAAACCATTAGCACAGGGAACCCACAGCGATGTCAGGATCTATTCTGAGCCATGGAGAATCGAGCTCCCATGTGACTTCAGTGCATTACCAAGAACAGACTGATTCCGGGTAAGGCCAAACCCATCACCTCAGGGTGAGGAACATCACATGGGGTCACCTCAGGTGTCTGGGATCTCCTGGCAGAGGTTAGTCAGGGCTCTGGGGCAATGATGAAGGGCACTCTGTCCCAAGATCTTTTTTGCATGAATTCATCACAGAATTTGGTACCAAGGTATTTCTCTCTTCCTTCTTATTTGAGTAACAAACTAGGAACTCTTCACATTTTTTCTTTGCCTCCACGGAGAATCTTTGATCTGAAAGAACCTACTGCATTCAGTCAGATTGGACTGTTTTAACGAACACTTATCTAGCCCTTACCATGTCCCAGACATTGTTCTAAGCAGTTTACCTATACTAATTAATTTAATTCTTGCAACAAATTTATGAGATAGTGTTATAATGTCCACTTTATAGATGAGGAAACTGAGGCAGAGAAAGCTTAAATAACCTGCACAAAGTCACACTGCAAGTAAGTGATGGAGAAGGAATATGAACCCAGAAAATCTAGGTTTCTGACCAATCAGTAAACCCCATGGCCTTTGCTACTACTGGGTGTGGATCAGAGGCTAGACTTCCAAGCTCAGCCCAGAGAGCCAAACCTTGCACCTAGTCACCAGGAATTCAGATGCCACCTTCCCTAATTAGTGAAATCAGAGGGGAGCTTGGAAACCCATCATCTGCCTCTGCAGCTGTGTCCTGCTTCTCTAGAATGCCTCATCTGCACGGCCTCTAACAAAATTCTATTCATCTTTCAAGGTTCAGCTCGAAGCACACCTTCTTCCCTAGGTTTCTTAAATCTCTAGAGTCAATTGACTCCCTTTCTCATCTCTCCCAACCTTTTCCAGCTTAATCTCTATTGCAGTTTCCCAAAAGTTGCCTTGATTTACAGAGCCGTCTCTCTCTTCTCCTTGGCTATGAGCCCCTAGAGGATGGGAAGTATATCTTATTCATTTCTGTATCCCCCACAGCACCTAGCATGAAGCCTTTTGCCTTCTAGCACTCAGTAAATATTCATTACTAATTCATTACTACTTACATATTTCTAATTTGAATAGAAATATATTGGAAAACGTACTCCAGTGGGTTTCAAGAAACTTGAATTCTAAACTTGCTTCTGTCACCAAGTAACTATATACATTTGGGCAATTTATTTTGCCCCTTTGAGCCTTAGTTGTCTTGTCTATAATTGGATGAGATAATCTCTAAGGCCTCATGACATTTATGGAATAGGCTATTATTTGCTCTGAATTTATGGACACAAAAGGTTTTAAACAAGTCCCTGAAGGGTGTTTCATATATTCTGAGATCACTCCTGGGCTGCTGGGGTGAGGTGCTTCTAAACCAGGAACACATGAGAGGGGTCAGCAGAAGCAGCCCCTTGAGATAGGCCAAGGCTGGCTGGTTGGTTGTGCTTTAAAATTCGAGCCTGGTTAAAAGTGTAGATCTTTGAGGAAAGGGCCCTACGTAAAGTGGTATGTACAGCAGAAGACAGCTTCAGGAAACAAAAGAGATGGTTCTGCCCTCAGTGCACTTAATATGTGGTAGGAATCACTGGCTAGCTAGGCTTCCCTGGAGAACACCTTAGAAATAGCATGCAGATCACAGGTATACATAGACAGGTGATAAGCCAGTCGAAAAGCAGAAGATAACAAGTGTTGGTGAGAATGCAGAGAAATTGGAACCCATTTATGCTGTTGGTAGGAATGTAAAATGATGCGGCTACTATGGAGAACAGTATGGTAGTTTCTCAGAAAATTAAAAATAGGACTACCATATGATCCAGCCATCCCACTTTTTGGTATATACATCCCAAATTGAAATCAGGATCTTGAAGAAACATCTGCACTCCAATTTTCATTGCAGCACTATTCACAATAGCCAAGGTATGGAAACACCCCAGATGAATGGATCAAGAAATTATGGTACATACACGCAGTAAAATATCATTCAGCCTTTAAAAAAAAAGGAAATCCTGCCATTTTCGACAACAGGGATGAACATGGAGGACAATATGCTAAGTGAAATAAGCCAGTTACAGAAGGACAAACACTGCATGTTATCATTTATGTGAGATATCTAAAATAGTCAAACTCACAGAAGCAGAGAACAGAATGGTGGTGACCAGGTGCTAAGGGATGGGGGAAATGGGGAATTATTATTCAATTGGTATAAAGGTTTAGTTACACAAGATCAATGTGCTCTGAGGATGTGCTGTATAACATAGTGCCTATAGTTACGAATACTCTATTGTGCACTTAAAATTTTAAGAAAGGAGATCTCAAATTAAGTGCTCTTATCACAAAAAACAAAAAATGAAGGGTCACAAGGAAACTTTTGGAGATGATGGATATGGTGATGGTTTCCTAGACATTTTGGGGGATATGATCCAAATTCATCAAATTGTAGATCGACCTTCAAGATGGCAGAAAAGTAAGACATGGAGATCACCTTTCTCCCCACAAATACATCAGAAATACATCTACATGTGGAACAATTCCCACAGAACACCTACTGAATGCTGGCAGAAGACCTCAGACTTCCCAAAAGGCAAGAAACTCCCCAGGTACCTGGGTAGGGCAAAAGAAAAAGGAAAAGACAGAGACAAAAGAATAGGGACGGGACCTGCACCACTGGGAGGGAGCTGTGAAGGAGGAAAAGTTTCCACACACTAGGAAGCCCCTTTACTGGCAGAGATGGGGGAAGGCGGGGGGGGGAAGTGTCAGAGCCATGGAGGAGAGTGCAGCAACAGGGGCGCAGAGGGCAAAGCGGAGAGATTCCCACACAGAGGATCGGTGCCGACCAGCACTCCCCAGCCCGAGAGGCTTGTCTGCTCACCTGCCAGGGCGGGTGGGGGCTGGGAGCTGAGGCTCCAGCTTTGGAGGTCAGATCCCAGGGAGAGGACTGGGGTTGGCTGCGTGAACACAGCCTGAAGGGGGCTAGTGCGCCACAGCTAGCCGGCAGGGAGCCCGGGAAAAAGTCTGGACCTGCCTAAGAGGCAAGAGACCGTTGTTTTGGGATGTGCAAGGAGAGGGGATTCAGAGCACCACCTACACGAGCTCCAGAGACAGGCGCGAGCCATGGCTATCAGCGCGGACCCCAGAGACGGGCATGAGACCCTAAGGCTGCTGCTGCAGCCACCAAGAAGCCTGTGTGAAAGCACAGGTCACAATCCACACCTCCCCTCCTGGGAGCCGGTGCAGCCCGCCACTGCCAGCATCCCGTGATCCAGGGACAACTTCCCCAGGAGAACGCACGGCGCGCCTCAGGCTGCTGCAACGTCATGCCGGCCTCTGCCGCCACAGGCTCGCCCCCCATTCTGTACCCCTCCCTCCCCCCCGGCCTGAGTGAGCCAGAGCCCCCTAATCAGCTGCTACTTTAACTGCGTCCTGTCTGAGCAAAGAACAAAGGCCCTCAGGTGACCTACACGCAGAGGCGGGGCCAAATCCAAAGCTGAACCCCAGGAGCTGTGCAAACAAAGAAGAGAAAGGGAAATCTCTCCCTGCAGCCTCAAGAGCAGCAGATTAAATCTCCACGATCAACTTGATGTACCCTGCATCTGTGGAATACCTGAATAGACAATGAATCATCCTAAAATTGAGATGGTGGACCTTGGGAGCAATGATATATATATATTTTTCCTTTTTCTCTTTTCGTGAGTGTATATGTCTATGCTTCCTTGTGTGATTTCATCTGTATAGCTTTGCTTCTACCATTTGTCCTACTAGGGTTCTGTCTGTCCGTTTTTTTGTTTTTTTGGTTTGTTTCTTTGTTTGTGTTTTTAGTATAGTTTTTAGCACTTGTTATCATTGGTGGATTTGTTTTTTGGTGTGGTTGCTCTCTTTCTATCTTTTTTGTTTTTCTTTTTATTATTTTCAATTTTTTTATTTTTAGTAATTATTTCTTATTTTTCATTTTAATAACTTTATTTTATTGGATTTGATTTTTTTCTTTCTTTTTTCTCCCTTTTCTTCTGAGCCATGTGGCTGACAGGGTCTTGGTGCTCCTGCTGGGTGTCAGGCCTGTGCCTCTGAGGTGGGAGAGCCAAGTTCGGGACACTGGTCCACCAGAGACCTCCCGGCTCCACGTAATATCAAATGGCAAAAGCTCTCCCAGAGATCTCCATCTCAATGCTAAAACCCAGTTCCACTCAATGACCAGCAAGCAACAGTGCTGGACACCATATGCCAAACAACTAGCAAGACAGGAAAACAACCCTACCCATTAGCAGAGAGGCTGCCTAAAATCATAATAAGGTCACAGACACCCCAAAACACACCACCAGATGTGGACCTGCCCACCAGAAAGACAAGATCCAGCCTCATCCACCAGAACACAGGCACTAGTCCACTCCACCAGGAAGCCTACACAACCCACTGAACCAACCTTAGCCACTGGGGGCAGACACCAAAAACAACAGGAACTATGACCCTGCAGCCTGTGAAAAGGAGACCCCCCAAACACAGTAAGTTAAGCAAAATGAGAAGACAGAGAAACACACAGCAGATGAAGGAGCAAGGTAAAAACCCAGCAGACCAAACAAATGAAGAGGAAATAGGCAGTCTACCTGAAAAAGAATTCAGAGTAAAGATAGTAAAGATGATCCAAAATCTTGGAAATAGAATGGAGAAAATACAAGAAACGTTTAACAAGGACCCAGAAGAACTAAAGAGCAAACAAACAATGATGAACAACACAATAAATGAAATTAAAAATACTCTAGAAGGACTCAATAGCAGAATAACTGAGGCAGAAGAACGGATAAGTGACCTGGAAGATAAAATAGTGGAAATAACTACTGCAGAGCAGAATAAAGAAAAAAGAATGAAAAGAATTGAGGACAGTCTCAGAGACCTCTGGGACAACATTAAATGCACCAACATTTGAATTACAGGGGTCCCTGAAGAAGAAGAGAAAAAGAAAGGGACTGAGAAAATATTTGAAGAGATTATTCTTGAAAACTTCCCTAATATGGGAAAGGAGATAGTTAATCAAGTCCAGGAAACACAGAGAGTCCCATACAGGATAAATCCAAGGAGAAACACACCAAGACACATATTAATCAAACCATCAAAAATTAAATACAAAGAAAAATAATTAAAAGAAGCATGGGAAAAACAACAAATAACATACAAGGGAATCCCCATAAGGTTAACAGTTGATCTGTAGGCAGAAACTCTGCAAGCCAGAGGGAGTGGCAGGACATATTTAAAGTGATGAAGGAGAAAAACCTACAACCAAGATTAGTCTACCCAGCAAGGATCTCATTCAGATTTGATGGAGAAATTAAAACCTTTACAGACAAGCAAAAGCTAAGAGAATTCAGCACCACCAAACCAGCTTTACAACAAATGCTAAATGAACTTCTCTAGGCAGAAAACAAAAGAGAAGGAAAAGACCTACAATAACAAACACAAAACAATTAAGAAAATGGTAATAGGGACATACATATTGATAATTACCTTAAATGTGAATGGATTAAACGCTCCAACCAAAAGACACAGTCTCGCTGAATGAATATAAAAACAAGACCCATATATGTGCTGTCTACAAGAGACCCACTTCAGACCTAGGGACACATACAGACTGAAAGTGAGGGGATGGAAAAAGACATTCCATGCAAATGGAAATCAAAAGAAAGCTGGAGTAGCAATTCTCATATCACACAAAATAGACTTTAAAATAGACTATTACAAGAGACAAAGAAGGATACTTCATAATGATCAAGAGATCAATCCAAGAAGAAGATATAACAATTGTAAATATATATGCACCCAACATAGGAGCACCTCAATACATAAGGCAAATACTAACAGCCATAAAAGGGGAAATCGACAGTAACACAATCATAGTAGAGGACTTTAACACCCCATTTTCACCAATGGACAGATCATCCAAAATGAAAATAAATAAGGAAACACAAGCTTTAAATGATACGTTAAGCAAGATGGACTTAATTGATATTTATAGGACATTCCATCCAATCACAACAGAAACACTTTCTTCTCGAGTGCTCATGGAACATTCTCCAGGATAGATCATATCTTGGGTCACAAATCAAGCCTTGGTAAATTTAAGAAAATTGAAATCATATCAAGTATCTTTTCCAACCACAACGCTATGAGGCTAGATATCAATTACAGCAAAAAACCTGTAAAAAATACAAACACATGGAGGCTAAACAATACACTTCTTAATAACCAAGAGATCACTGAAGAAATCAAAGAGGAAATCAAAAAATACCTAGGAAAAATTGACAATGAAAACATGATGACCCAAAACCTATGGGATGCAGCAAAAGCAGTTCAAGAGGGAAGTTTATAGCAATACAATCCTACCTTAAGAAACAAGAAACATCTCACATAAACAACATAACCTTACACCTAAAGCAATTAGAGAAAGAAGAACAAAGAAACCCCAGTTAGCAGAGGGAAAGAAATCATAAAGATCAGATCAGAAATAAATGAAAAAGAAATGAAGGAAACAATAGCAAAGATCAATAAAACTAAAAGCTGGTTCTTTGAGAAGATAAACAAAATTGATAAACCATTAGCCAGACTCATCAAGAAAAAAAGGGAGAAGACTCAAATCAATA
This sequence comes from Balaenoptera ricei, assembly GCF_028023285.1. NCBI lineage: Eukaryota > Metazoa > Chordata > Mammalia > Artiodactyla > Balaenopteridae > Balaenoptera > Balaenoptera ricei. The sequence goes on along the minus strand of NC_082646.1, from coordinate 10,964,900 downwards.
GAATTAGAAATGAAAAAGGAGAAGTAAAAACTGACACTGCAGATATACAAAGAATCATGAGAGATTACTACAAGCAACTATATGCCAATAAAATGGACAACCTGGAAGACATGGACAAATTCTTAGAAAAGCACAACCTTCTGAGACTGAACCAGGAAGAAATATAAACAGACCAATCAGAAGCATTGAAATTGAAACTGTGATTAAAAATCCTCCAGCAAATAAAAGCCCAGGACCAGATGGCTTCACAGGCGAATTCTATCAAACATTTAGAGAAGAGCTAACACCTATCCTTCTCAAACTCTTCCAAACTATAGCAGAGGGAGGAATACTCCCAAACTCATTCTACGAGGCCACCATCACCCTGATACCAAAACCAGACAACGATGTCACAAAGAAAGAAACCTCAGGCCAATATCACTGATGAACATAGATGCAAAACTCCTCAACAAAATACTAGCAAACAGAATCCAACAGCACATTAAAAGGATCATACAACATGATCAAGTGGGGTTTATCCCAGGAATGCAAGGATTCTTCAATATACACAAATCAATCATTGTGATACACCATATTAACAAATTGAAGGATAAAAACCATATGATCATCTCCATAGATGCAGAAAAAGCTTTCAACAGAATTCAACACCCATTTATGATAAAAACCCTCCAGAGAGTAGGCATAGAGGGAACTTACCTCAACATAATACCTCAACATATATGACAAACCCACAGCCAACATCGTTCTCAAGGGTGAAAAACTGAAACCATTTCCACTAAGATCAGGAACAAGACAAGGTTGCCCACTCTCACCACTATTATTCAACGTAGTTTTAGAAGTTTTAGCCACAGCAATCAGAGAAGAAAAAGAAATAAAAGAATCCACATCGGAAAAGAAGAAGTAAAGCTGCAAATGTTTGCAGATGACATGATACTATACATAGAGAATCCTAAAGACACTACCAGAAAACTACTAGAGCCAATCAATGAATTTGGTAAAGTAGCAGGATACAAAATGAATGCACAGAAATCTCTTGCATTCCTATACACTAATGATGAAAAATCTGAAAGAGAAATTAAGGAAACACTCCCATTTACCACTGCAACAAAAAGAATAAAATACCTAGGAATAAACCTACCTAAGGAGACAAAAGACCTGTAGGCAGAAAACTATAAGACACTGATGAAAGAAATTAAAGGTGATACAAACAAATGGAGAGATATAGCATGTTCTTGGATTGGAAGAATCAACATTGTAAAAATGACTATACTACCCAAAGCAAGCTACAGATTCAATGCAATCCCTATCAAACTACCAATGGCATTTTTCACAGAACTGGAACAAAAAATTTCACAATTTGTATGGAAACAAAAAAGATCCCGAATAGCCAAAGCAATCTTGAGAAAGAAAAATGGAGCTGGAGGAATCAGGCTCCCTGACTTCAGACTATACTACAAAGCTATAGTAATCACGACAGTATGGTACTGGCACAAAAACAGAAATATAGAGCAATGGAACAGGATAGAAAGCCCAGAGAAAAACCCATGCACATATGGTCACCTTATTTCTGATAAAGTAGGCAAGGATATACAATGGAGAAAAGACAGCCTCTTCAATAAGTGGTGCTGGGAAAACTGGACAGCTACATGTAAAAGAATGAAATTAGAACACTCCCTAACACCATTCATAAAAATAAACTCAAAATGGGTTAAAGACCTAAATGTAAGGCCAGACACTTTCAAACTTTTAGAGGAAAACATAGGCAGAACATTCCATGACATAAATCACAGCAAGATCCTTTTTGACCCACCTCCTAGAGAAAGGGAAATAAAAACAAAAATAAACAAATGGGACAGAATGAAACTTCAAAGCTTTTGCACAGCAAAGGAAACCATAAACAAGAAGAAAAGATAACCCTCAGAATGGGAGAAAATATTTGCAAATGAAGCAACTGACAAGGGATTAATCTCCAAAATATACAAGCAGCTCATGCAGCTCAATATCAAAAAAACAAACAACCCAATCCAAAAATGGGCAGAAGACCTAAATAGACATTTCTCCAAAGAAGATCTACAGATGGCCAACAAACACATGAAAGAATGCTCAACATCACTAATCATTAGAGAAATGTAAATCAAAACTACAATGAGGTATCACCTCACACCAGTCAGAATGGCCATCATCAAAAAATCTACAAACAATAAATGCTGGAGAGGGCTGGAGAAAAGGGAACCCTCTTGCACTGTTGGTGGGAATGTAAATTGATACAGCCACTATGGAGAACAGTATGGAGGTTCCTCAAAAAACTAAAAATAGAACTATCATATGACCCAGCAATCCCACTCCTGGGCATATACCCTGAGAAAACCGTAATTCAAAAAGAGTCATGTACCACAATGTTCACTGCAGCTCTATTTACAATAGCCAGGACATGGAAGCAACCTACGTGTCCATCGACAGATAGAAGCATAAAGAAGATGTGGCACATATATACAATGGAATATTACTCAGCCATAAAAAGGAACAAAATTGAATTATTTGTAGTGACGTGGTTGGACCTAGAGTCTGTCATACAGAGTGAAGTATATCAGAAAGAGAAAAGCAAATACTGTATGCTAACACATATATATGGAATCTAAAAAAAAAAAAAAGCTTATGAAGAAACTAGGGGCAGGACAGGAATAAAGACATTCGTAGAGGGTGGACTTGAGGACACGGGGAGGGGTAAGGGTAAGCTGGGACGAAGTGAGAGATTGGCATGGGCTTATATATATACTACCAAATGTAAAATAGATAGTTGGAAGCAGCCCCATAGCACAGGGAGATCAGCTTGGTGCTTTGTGATCACCTGGAGGGGTGAGATAGGGAGGGCGGGAGGGAGACACAAGAGGGAGGAGATATGGGGATATATGTATATGTATAGCTGATTCACTATGTTATAAAGCAGAAACTAACACACCATTGTAAAGCAATTATACTCCAATAAAGATGTTAAAAAAAATTCATTAAATTGTATACATTAAATATATGCAGTTTTTTTGTCTATCAGTTATACCTCAATCAAATAGTAAGTAAAATTTAAAAGTTATTTATAACATTTGCAACCTAAAAATAAAAAATGGTTTTCAAACCATTAAAAAAAAGATTGGGTCTGGCTTTTACTTAGAGTTAAAATTCAACTTTAAAAACAAACGAAGAGGGCTAGAGGGCAGGAAATAGTGGGATTAGGAGATTAAATATTTGCCTGGGCCAAATAGTTTCCAAGTTCCTAAATGTCAAATATAAATTTCTAAGTTATGAAATATTGAATTTTAAAAGTTTATGTATTCTGAGACTTCCCTTCCTTAACCAGTGGTCAAGACTTCGCCTTCCAATGCAATGCGTGTGGGTTCGATCCCTGGTCAAGGAGCTAAGATCCCACATGCCTCACAGCCAAAAAAACCAAAACATGAAACAGAAGCAATATTGTAACAAATTCAATAAAGACTTTAAAAATGGTCCACATCAAAAAAAATCTTAAAAAAAAAAAAAAGTTTATGTATTTTAAACTTACTTCTTCGTGATTTATCCTAATTACCAGAGCCATAGAACAGAGATTGGTCTCTCATCTCTCCCCCTGGATAAAGCAATGCAGAGAAGTTCTGTTTTTGTTTTCATTCCCCCACTGGCACATGGGGTCTAAACTCCAATCCTCATTCAGCCACTTGGAAGGTGGAACTTGGGTGAATCACTTTACCTTGCTGGATCTTAATAATAGCTTCTGTAAAATGAAGGGATTTATTTTAATGATCTCTAATAGCCCTTTCAGCTGGACAAACGGTCTGTGACAGATATCTTCCTCCGCTAGATTATAAGCCCCTGGAAGGCAGGGGCTGTGGTTTACCCATCTCTGTAGAGCCAGTGCCAGCAAAATTCCTGGCATGTACTGGGGGCTCAATAAATGCTGGTTGAATTGAACTGAATTGAATATAATAGATGAGGAAGCAGGAAATGAGAACCAGAAAGTTTTAAAAAAAAAAATTAAAGCAAGCTTTTCCTTCTCCCTGTGGACAAAAGCTGGGGACAGACCATTTTGGTAACAAGTAAAGACCCCGACTGAAGAAGAGTGGAAGGTACCTCCCATCACCTGGGCAGTAGAAGCCCCTGGGGTGTACAAATGTTTGGGGGAAGGTTATTGATTATAAAGTAAGAGAGCGCTGATAAATAACAAAGGATAAATTTAATCAAAATAGATGCATAAAGTTAAGACTTACTATACAATAATACATCAAAAATTAGTGGAAAAGCTCCCAAATTGTTGCTTAGATTTTCAAAGTGTAAATAATTATTTTTGAGTAGCTAACACAAGCACAGAGGATCAAATTTAAAAGATTTTAAAAGGTTTTATTAGAAGTACTGATTTTGTCTTTTTATAGGCCGTTAGTTATTTGAATAGAAAGTTTACTTTCTTTTTAAAGCAACCACTGAATGGAAACATCAGTTAGCGTGTCTGATACCGTACCACCTGGGACTGAAGGTCAGACCCTTCCATACAGCTGCGGAGCTGGATGGCAGGTGAAATGCTGGCGTCTAGATGCTGAACCAGGGAGTAAGGCAAGGGTGACAGTGTTATCCCATCGTACATAATGCGCACCTAAGGCCTAGAAAGAAGACAATTTAGACAAGGTCACTTAGAAAGACACTGGCGGAACCCAGTTGGGAAAGGCAGCTAGCCTCACTCTGCTCCTTCATCAGGTGCTTTATCTACCTTCTCATCTTCCTGCCCAGGGCAGTTTCTTGGAAAGGGAAGTGCGCTGCCGTCCTGGGGTCAGGACAGGCTCAGAGCCTTCCTGCAGAGGCAAGAATGTTCCTCTAGCCGAGGCTTGTGACAGTTTCAAGGGAGAGTCAGGTTCGCTTCAGAGACAGCACATTGGGATCTTTGTTTCCAAACGGGTCACATTTCCTCTTGTTTATTGAATTCTCTCAATCACAAACTTGATCTCTGGGTCCCAGGAAGGGGGGGGGGGCCTCGCTAGCTAGAGAACATGCACAGTTGAACTTTATTTACTCTTGGTAAAAGCATCAGAAAGGAAGGTAACTTTTTACCCATTCTCTCCTCAAAGCCATCAAAAGAATTATGAAATCTTTTCCAGATCAAACACTGAGGTTCTTCCCAAAGGTTGTCACCATGAATTAATGTGCAGCTCTTTCACCCTCCTTTCCCACTGTGCGGAAGCCAGAGGGGTGGGTTTTCTCCTCTCTGCAAGGGCGTCAAGTCCATCACAGGACTCCGCTCCCTTCTTCCCTGTGCTCCTCATCTCCACCACTCTCCACGCCCCCAGGATCTGTCCACCTGGAGGGTTGGAGGAACCAAAAGTGAAACATAGGTGTAGGAACCATCCTGCTCTGTCCAATTAAGAGACCGTAAAGACAGTTTGATGGGGGCAAGTTTTGAGGTTGTAATTCTCGAGAAAGGCACCAGTCCCCCAGGTGGCCAAGTTTACTTCCTAAACTTCTCTCTCCCTCTGTGGCAGAACTGCCTCCACGCACTGAATACATGGTCTTTGTTGTCAGTGCTCCCCACTTGCTGCAATTAACACGTTTCTTTAACTCCTTTAAGATGAGCTTCTTTGAGCTGTCTCCAATGCCATGTGGTTCTAACTTCCTCTGATTAATTAGGAGGCTTGGAAATCTGTGAGTGTGTTTCAAAAACTGTGCTGTGGGTGATCGTAGCACTGAGCAAGTTCACTTCTTTAATATTTAATGCTGAGCTATTTTCTACTCTAGAGGTAGATTGGGGGGAGGGGCTGTGTGTAGCCACCAACGTGTATTTTCATCTCTACTCCTTTTTGCCTTGTGTTGCTAACCTACTTGCCCCCCCCCCTACCTTCAGCCAGATAAAGAAGTGAAAAGAAGCCAAGGTATGGGGGGACCGCTGTTCTTCAGGCAGGTACCAAAAGGAGGCGTTACTAAATTATCCAGGAGACTTGAATCCTTGACTCCCTTTGGAGAGGAAAGCTTTGGGGCTATGTGCCATGGTGATTTATTAGAGGTGGCAAAAATATCTGTTGTCCAATGCACTGCTGAACTCTCTGCGCCCCTGTTTTGCAGAGCTAATGGTAAAGGCCAGTATATCCTGGCAAACCTAGCCTAGGCTTAGGTGTTTCTCCAGTTCCCTAACTACCCATTTTCCGTCTGGCCTTCAGACAGCTAATCTAATCTACTTTATTTTGCTTCTTATAATTTCATTATTGGATGTAACCTTGTCCCAAAGTCTGGGCCTGTCACGTCCACGAAGCTTCTCCAATACCCTTTACAGTTCGTTCATTGATTCATTTACCCAATAAATATTTATTTATCATCTCTGTGCTGGATGTTGGGTATCCCAGGATATAAAAGACAAATAGATCCCCTTTGTACCTCTGAAGTGTACTGTCTAACCTCAGAGATGTACATTGAACAAGAAATTGCAAATGTGATGAATGTGATACTGATATGCAGGGGGCTATGGGGACACATCAGAAGAAATTTAACCCAGAATGCAGATGAGTCAGGAATGGCCCCTCTGACAAAGTGGCACTTAACTTGAAGGAAAAGAATGAGCACAGAAGAGTCCAGGTAGAGAGGAGTCATGTGCGAAAGTTCTGCGGTAGAAAGATGTATGGTGTGTTGTAGGTAACAGAAGGCCAGTGTGGCTGGATCAGAATAATAGCCAGTATTAATCTGGCCAATAGCTGGCCATGTTCAAAGCAGTTGACATGTTTTAATTTTTTTTAACCTTCACAGCAAGTCTATTATGAGGTAACTGAGAACACAGAAGAATTAGGTAACTCGTCCAGGGTCACACGGCTAGGAAGTTCCGTCACTGCAATATGAGCCAAGACAGTCTGGCTCCAGCCCCTGCCCTCTGAACACAGATCGAGCTTCAGAGATAGCAGAGGGAGGGCAGGCGAGGACCGCATCACACAACGCAGGAGGAGCAGAGGGGAGATCACATGAGTCAATTTAGACCGCACTAAAAGTTAAATACAGCACCCTGGTCCGCTACATACTAACTTCAAGTTCCTTTTTTGTATGGAAAACTGGGGGAACCCACTGAGAGTGTAGCTCTAGGTTCAGCACTGGAGGAATACAAGAAGTGGCCAAATTAGTCCTCCAAGGGCTAATCAGGTCCCCATAACTTTGAGGGAAACAAGGGGTTCATGTGGGCTGGAGAGCTGACGGATTCAGGGAGCAAGGTGTACTTGCAGTGGCCTGTAAGAATCATTAGGGTCTAGGGCTTCCCTGGTGGCGCAGTGGTTGAGAGTCTGCCTGCCAATGCAGGGGGACACGGGTTCGAGCCCTGGTCTGGGAAGGTCCCACATGCCGCGGAGCGGCTGGGCCCGTGAGCCACAATTACTGAGCCTGCGCGTCCGGAGCCTGTGCTCCGCAACAAGAGAGGCCACGATAGTGAGAGGCCCGCGCACCGCGATGAAGAGAGGCCCCCGCTCGCCGCAACTAGAGAAAGCCCTCGCACAGAAACGAAGACCCAACACAGCCATAAATAAATAAGTAAACCCAAAGTTTAAAAAAAAAAAAAAAAGAATCATTAGGGTCTAGACTGAGAAAAGCAATGGAATGGTTGTCCATGCCTTTTCATTCTTTTATTTTTTCAGCATATACTTATTATGTTGCTTCTCCATGCCTGGTTTTCTGCCAGGCATTGAGGTTACAGCAGTGAACTGGACAAATGACATAGAAACCTGCATGAGCAAGGAGACAAGTGTGAGAAAGTCTGTGATTGTGGGTGACAAAGAGGAGACTAGTTGGCACCCAAGGGCCATGTGGAGAGCTAATGGAGGCTGGGCTTCGGAGGAGGGAAATGAGAACAGGGAGATAAAGCAATTGATTGTTCAAGGTTGTATCAGTGTCGAGTAAGATTTTTTTTTTTCCTGACAGATAATGAGAAGCCATTGCTAGTTTTGTGTAGGAAAGAAAAACAATTCATTTCTAGAATGCTTTGTCTGGCAGCTGTGTACAGGCCACACTGGACAGCAGGGAGACCCAAGTGTCAGTACAATGTTAGGTCAGGTAGGAGAAGCAAGGAACAGAAAAGTAGATCTAAATGTCATTTACTCTTTTTTTTTAAATTTTTTGAATGATTTCATTGAAGTATAGTTGATTTACAATATTTTATTAGTTCAGGTGTACAACATAATGATTCAATAACTTTGTAGATTATACTCCAATTAAAGTTATAAAATATTGGCTATATTCTCTGTTCTGTAAAATATATCCTTGTAGCTTATTTATCCTACACAGAGTAGCTTGGACCTGTTAATTTCCTACCTCTATCTTGCGCCTCCCCCTTCCCTAATCCATCCTTTATTTAAAATGGTCTTTTAAAAATTTTTTTTATTTTATATCGGAGTATAGGTGATTAACAACGTTGTGTTAGTTTCAGGTGTACAGCAAAGTTATTCAGTTATACATATATCTGTTCTTTTTCAAATTCTTTTGCCATTTAGGTTATTACAAAATATTGGGGAGAGTTCCCTGTGCTATACAGTAGGTCCTTGTTGATTATCTATTTCACATATAGTAGTGTGTACATGTTAATCTCAAACTCCTAATCTATCCCTCCCCCTACCTTTCCCCTTTGGTAACCATAAGTTTGTTTTAGAAATCTGTGAGTCTGTTTCTGTTTTGTAAATAAGTTCAGTTATATCATTTTTTTAGATTCCACATATAAGTGATATCACATGATATTTGTCTTTCTCTGTCTTACCTCCCTTAGCATGATAATCTCTAGGTCCATCCATGTTGCTGCAAATGGCATTATTTCATTTTTTATGGCTGAGTAATATTCCATTGTATATATTGAGTTGGCCAAATTTTTTGGCCAACCTAATATGTACCACATCTTCTTTATCCGTTCATCTGTCAATGGACATTTAGGTTGCTTCCATGTCTGGGCTATTGTAAACAGTGCTGCAGTGAACATTGGGATGCATGTATCTTTTCAAAGTGTGGTTTTCTCTGGATATATGCCCAGGAGTGGGATTGCAGGATCATATGGTAGCTCTATTTTTAATTTTTTAAGGAACTTACATACTGTTCTCAGAGTGGCTGTACCAGTTTACATTCCCACCAACAGTGCAAGAGGGTTCCCTTTTCTCTACACCCTCTCCAGCATTTACTGTTTGTAGACTTTTTGATGATGGCCATTCTGACTGGTGTGAGGTGACATCTCATTGTAGTTTTGATTCGCATTTCTGTAATAATTAGTGATGTTGAGCAGCTTTTCATGCGCTTTTTGGCCATCTGTATGTCTCCTTTGGAGAAATGTCTATTTAGATCTTCTGCCCATTTTTTGATTGCATTGCTTGTTAAATGCCATTTACTCTTATTTCTCACTTGCCTTGCATATCCTTTAAACTTGCTGTGGATTAGTTTGTACAAACTAATCAAGGTTAAACCAGTTTCTCTTGGTCTCTAAAAGTAGACAGGATTTCTGGCTGATAACTCAGATCAGTTTTATTAACCCAAAACTACCTTTCAGCTTGGCACCTCTTCAGCCAGAAACAAACATATTATTCACCCTGGATTGTCCTGAAAGGGGTAAGAAAAATGAATGTAATTTAAGGAGACGGTCCTTAATTAAAGGAGCCACTTGGTAAATTTCAATGGCTGCCTTGTTTTGGCTAGGCATTTTTTTTTTTCCAGTTTAATATTCTTTTCCAAATCTTCTTGTTTGTTGGAGAGTTTATCACAGCTGGCTTTTACCTGGTGAATTTTTATTTAATCTGCGGTGGATGCTATGTCAGGTTGACTGGATTTCAGGATGGGCATGTGTGTTGTACCCTAGCACCAAAGTGTGTGGGAGGACGATGGCTCCGAAGCAGTGAATGAAGCCCATTGGGTGGTGAGTTCTCTGGGTGACGTGCAGTGCCCAGCATTTCAGTGCAGAGGGGCAAATGGGGTAGATCTCTTTTTATTTGCATGCAGTTTAACGCCTACCTCCTCCAAGTAGCCCAGCTGAGTGGGCTTTTCTCCACCCACATGTATATTTTCACTAATAACCTAATGTCACACATTTTGTTGGTTGCCATTATTTTGTGTGTGGGTTGAGGTGCTGTAGAAATGAGGAACCGCTGCCTGTAGTCAAACAGATCAAGCAAGAATGACTGTATGGTTTTAGCGAACACCCTGCATCGCCACTTAGCACTTGCAGAGCTGAGGGAGTGCGTGTGCACGGCCCTGTGCATGTAATCTGTTTTGCCCTCAACATTTTTTCCCCCATAGCATTGCAGAACTCTGGAACTGGAAGGAACTTTATAGATGGTAAAGTTTATCCCTGTTATTTACAGAGAAGGAAATTGAGACCTAGACAGGAAAGGGGCACGGCTGCCAAAGACCACAGAGCTAGTGAGGAAGTGGAGGGATTAGAATACAGATTTCCAGACCCTGGCCTCTCTGTATGCCTCACCACTTTAAATTCTCATACTTTATTCATAAAGAAATATGGGCTTGCAAGATTGATGACTTATACTGTTAAAAAACCATCGACTTATGAGTCATTTGCACAGACATGCCTTGAACTGGACTCCCAGACCAGAACCATTCAACTGTTCTATGGTAGAGGTACTTGGGTGCTGTTTAGATGCACTTGGAAATGCAGAGGTAGAATGAAAATAGTTAAAAAAAATTCCCTGAACGCCGTGCTCTGTAGGTCCCGACACCTTCAAGCCCTGACCCCATCATCGGATTGCTGTCTAAATTTTTCTTAAACATGTCAAGGAACTGCAGAGAGCATGGCTCAGAGTGTGCTGATATAGCCCACTGACTCGATATTCCAACACAACACTTCCAGTCACCAGAGTTAATTACTTCAAATGTGCAGCTTAAGTGTAGTCCATGAATCAAATCAGTTCCTGGAATCAACCGGTTCCTGGAAATCAGGCTTTGACAATGAGAGCTTTAGGAAGCAAGAGTTACAGAGGGGGAAGCAGCCCAGTGGGGTTCTAATCCGCATTGCCACAGCCAGGGTTAGCTGAAAGGGAAGTGGGTATCTGGACCTACCATCACTGACCCTCTCATTGCAGAAGCCCTGTAGCGCCTCCAATCAGGAGCTGCCCAGGACTGCCCACTCCAGCATCTTGTCCTCACCTGTCTTCCCTTGGCAGCACTCTGTATGCTGGAATTTTCTTCCCTATCTACCCTCAGTATCCCTTCTTCCAGCTAAGCTGGACTGTTTTGCATTCTAGCGCTGTCTTCTCTTCTCCTTTGTGATTATCAGGGGTCTCACCCGTTGGTCTATTAGAGGACATTACTGTTAAAATGGAGAATTTATCATTTGTGGGATGTGCACCTGTATGAGTCAGCTAGGGCTGCTATAACAAAATACCGCAGACTGGGAGGCTTCAACGACAGAAATTAGTTCTGGAGGCTGGAAGTCCAAGATCAAGGTGCTGGCAGGGTGGATTTCTCCTGGGGGCTCTCTCCTTAGCTTACAGAAGGTCACCTTCTTGCAGTGTCTTCACATGGCTAAATTTTCTCTGTGCACAGGCATCCCTGGTGTCTGTCTCTTCTTATAAGGACACCAGTCATATTGGATTAGGGCCCTACTCTTATGACCTCATTTAACCTTAGTTGTCTCCCTAAAGCCCTCATCTCCCAGTACAGTCATATTGGGGATTAGGGCTTTGACATGTGAAGTTTGAAGGGATACAAGTGAGTGAGTCCATAACAGGACTACAGGTGGTTCCTCTCTAATATAGATGTTTGCAGCCTTAACTCAGAGCAGTAACTCTGCAGCAGCAATCATATATGGCACCTCCATAGGCAAATGAGGGGGGGTGTTTTGGACAGAGACCTCTACTCCTCTATACACAGCCCCTAGGCTGTCTACAAATAAGCTAGATCTGAACAACTAGGGATATGCGTTCCCAATCTCCAGGTGATGGATAAGTAAAAATCTCCTGCCCAGGTGGCACTTTCAGTAGGTGCAGAGAAATACCAAAGGGATGCGCCTATATTCCTCATCAGCCAGCCAGTTTCATTTTGTTTGATGACTTGAATTTCATTTTAATTATTTAGTTTTGGAATGTAGAAAGATGTATATGCGTTATCTATATTATATATAAATAACTGTGTTATGTATGAATGGAAATATGTTTTTTTCACTATGAGGTTTGAGAAGGTTATAGAAAGTGCACAGATTAGATCAGATGCTGGAGACCAAGGTCACCACAGTCAGGGGCTTCATCGTGCACCGTGAGGCCACCTACTATGACAGTGAGCCAGGCATCTGCATTAAGCACTGATAACATTGATAATAGCTAACAGTGAAAGAGCAGTGATTTTAATCAATCTTCACTGTAACTCTGTGAGAAGAGTGCTCTATTATCCGTTTTTTTATAGAGTGGGAACTGAGGCACAGTTCGCTCAAGGTCCCTAAACTACTAAGTGGGGAAGGGCTATCTGTCTGCTCTCAAAATCCACATCCATTTGTGGTCACTCTGAAAAACAAAACACAAATACCTAGAAATGACAAACAGAGGGCTAATCTGTGTCATTGACTCAGCGCTGTGGCATTTGAAGGATTGAGGTGACCAACTGGAGGATAAGTTGACGGAGAAACCTCCTCCATCAAAGAGACGTTACCTGAGCCAAGCCTTGAAGCATAGGTAGAATTCAGAGTGGGACAGAGGTGGGGAAAAGAGTGTCTGCAGAACTGGAGGCGGAAATGGCAAACAGAGTGTAGGGAAGAGAAGAAAATTGGCAGGCCTTTATTGGAAGGTTTGGAAGTAAGAATGAAAAGAGGATGTGTTCCTATTTGTCAAGACTGGCTCTGGGCTCCACCTTGAAGGAGAAGCAAAGCTCGTGTTGAATCTCAGAGGGTGGGTAGGATTTGAACTGGTAAATTTTCATGGACAGCAGTTCACCTGCATCTGAGAGTGAGCTCCTGAGTCAGCTGGTAGGAATTTGTATACTGAAACTGTTTTAATAGCAAGTAATTCTGCTTACCGAAAAAGAGTAACTAAATGTCAGGAAAGTAAAAGAAAAGAAAACTCGACATTTTTGTAGCTTTGGTCTCTCTGGGGTGCAGATGGACTTGTATGGAATTGTTCGTCTTTACTTGGGACCACAGTCTAAGTGAAAGTGTGAGTCACAGTTCTACATCTTCTTTGAGCCAGAAAAATCTTTCTACACAATCAGTCATTGTATGTTCTCACCAAAAAAAATGCTTCACATTGTCAGTTCAGGCTTTGAGACTCCCATTACACAGACTCAGTTACCTTGAAGTCATTTAACTCCCATCCACGAAATGAAGGTGTATATGAAGATGACATCAGAATTAATTATTTTCCAACATATGTGTCCTCTTTCTTCATGGGTTTACATGATGGACCACTTTGGTTATGTTACTGGATGTATGTGTATGTTTCCAACCAAAGGCAGCTCCTTATATGCTTCTGGATCTTTCATCTACATCCAAATAGCCACATTGCCTTTTCCCTCTGCTCTAGATTTCTCTTCTCTTAGGAGATAAAGTATTAGGAGAGAATGGAGGACTCTGGTGAGAACTTTTGTTACACGGCAATTTTGCATTTAAGAAATCGTTTCACAGAGGTGGTATCAGAAGTAACAGGAGTAAGTTGCTGTTCGGACTGAGAGCACTGCCATCATGATACTGGATGTGGGGAGAGTGGGCAGCCGGGGGAGGGAAAGCTGGCTGGGAAATTCTCAAAATTCTAATCCCTAGGATAAATCTTTAAGGGTTGAGTGCTTAGAGATGGGTAAGCTTTGTGACTTTACTAAGATGGAATCATGTTAAACCAGCATGTCCTCAACCTGTCATCCTATAAAATGGACAAAACCCAATTTATTATATCATCGAAAGACATTTTTCTGAGCACCTCTTCCTGTGCCAGGGAAGGGAAATAGCAAGGAAAATAAGTGATGGTCCCAGTCTAGGAGATCATGGTTTACTTCTGGATGCTAGGTCCAACTTATGTAAAATTAACATATAATACATGACAATTTATAGGAAGTCCTAAACAATCCCACAGAGCCTAATAGTTTTCAAATAATGTTGTACATCAGAATCAGCTGTGGGCTTGTGAAAGGATAGATTCTCAGGCTCTATTCCTAGAAATTTTGAGTTTGGGCCTTTGAAGCTGGGTTTCTTAACAAGCTCCAAGTTCACTAAAGACTACTGGTGAAGAGAATAAGGAGGGGGTGGGGATGGTCACTTTGGGCTGGGGCATAAGGGAAGCCCCCAGCACTGACCACAGAGGTGGAAGATACAAGTTCATGGAGCTGAAGTTATATCCATGGGTAGACAATCTGGGTGGAGTGAGGGATTTTAATAGGAAGTGGTGTCCATTGGGTAAATGCCAGGATGGCCTGTGGATTAGTTCCACCCTGTGAGAGTAGGAAGAGAAGAATGGTTTAGTTTCTTCAGACCAGGACCCTGATGGAGAAAGTGATGGTCTGGAGAGGCTAGTGGAGGAGAGAGGAAAGTAGGTCTTGGATCTTCCAGTGGGCACTCAGCTGGTAAGGCCCCTCGGGAGAAAGGAGGGGGGTGGTGGGTGCCTATGTTCTTTCCCCTCCCTGTCCGCTCAGTAAAGCTAACTGATTTCTAGCACAACGCAGGGTGTACTTTAAACAAAACACTAAGATTAGCCAATCCACTTACCTCCCCCAAAGGAGCTCACTCACCCAGAGAAGCCTGGCAAATGATCACGTAACATATTATGCTTTTAAGAAGGTCCCTTATATCTCAGAGAGTCAATAGAGTCCATTATGTCAGTTCCCATCCACTGGCTTCTTTCTCAGCTATTTATATTTCCATTTAGTTGAAGTGTAGGCAAAGCTCACCAAGGCCCAGAAAATTAGAGTTATCAGAGCCTCGTTAGTTATCTTCTCTACAACCATCTATCTTTTTCATTCCACTCACTCTGGGCCTGGCGGTTTGTCTCTCGCTTTCCACTTCCTTTTGAGACTTTCCAGTGTGAGATTCTGCTTTTCCCAATGTCTCCACACTCCTGATCTTTTGACGGTATCTTTTCCTCCACTGGTCTTCCTTCCTGTATTTGTTCTTTTCGGGGAGAGGTGGGGACAGTGAGGAGTTGGAGAAGGGAAAAGAGCTGACTGTTCTGGTTTTCCTGCACTCTCTTGTCTTACTTCTCTGTTTACATCTATTCCTTGCACACCCTTGCCGGTCTAATCTTCCTTAAACAGCACTCACAGAATCATAGGAGAGATGGGATAGGTATACACTGACACAGAGATAAACTGACAGTGCCTTGAATGATAAAGTCAGGGAGTAAGAAGAGAGTCTGGTGAGAAAGAAAGGAAAGGGAGGGGGTGCTGCGAAAGGGATGGGAAAGGCCAGTATAATCATAATTATTATTATAACAACAATTACTATGTATTAAACAGCTAATATGTGCCAGGCAGTGTGATAGCCATAAAATCACTTAATCTTCACAATGCTTCTTTGACTGTGGGTTATTTCTTCTAAAACAGGGATAATAAGACTCAAAGAGTTCAACCATATGCTAAGGATGAGGCATGGCTGGAATTCAAACGTTGTCTTTCTCCGCTACATCGTGGGGAAATAATCAGGAACTTTCTTTTACATCTAAACTCAATATATTTTTAAGAGAAAGTTTCCAAGATATATTTTAAAATTTAGATAATTTGATACACCCATATACTTGCACATGCACAAATCCACAAATTGAGTCAAAGTATTCAGTTCAATAATATTCTTTCACTTTATCTCATAATCTCAGAAGGACCACAGGATAATTCAAGTTCAATGGCAGGAACCTCTCTACAATATACCTTATTCTACCTCTGCTTAAGTATTTTCAGAGAAAGGGGAACTCACCACCACAAAGACAGTCTGTTCCACTGTTGGATGGCTCAGATGTTTATAAAATTATTCCTCTG
The DNA here is from genome assembly GCF_028023285.1 of Balaenoptera ricei. NCBI lineage: Eukaryota > Metazoa > Chordata > Mammalia > Artiodactyla > Balaenopteridae > Balaenoptera > Balaenoptera ricei. The sequence goes on along the minus strand of NC_082646.1, from coordinate 10,948,976 downwards.
TTGCAGTGCTATGAGGATGAGCTCAGAGCTGTCCAACAATTTTTGTCTCCTGAAGTTACACAAAATATATCACATTGTTCTTTTGCAGTATAGCTCTCTGTTTATGTGTGTAGAATTTCCACACAGACACATGCACACAATCACACAGGCACGTGCACACACAGAGCCTCAAAGTCTCCTCTTTTCCAGCTAAGCACCTCTAGCTCTCGCAGTTATGACTCACTTGACAATTTCCATCTTGCTTATTGTCCTTTTGACCAACCTGGGTCATAAAGTTGAGTATAGGACTCAAGATATGGTCAGACTACACAACCTAGAGAGGACTTTTCCTTCCTATTATTGGGTACCATGCTTTGTTGAAACAGCCTAGCTTACATTAGCATTTTGAAAGCCAGTGACAGTGTTGATTCCTATCATACTTGTAGTCAACCAAGACCTATAGGCCTTCAATCTAAGTTAAGGACTTAAGAGGTATCTCTGTTAAATTTAATCTTGTTAGTTTGGCCCTTGTTCTCTTCTGGCAAGATCTTTCTAGATGGTGATTCTTTCATCAATGGCTCTCCTTCCCAGCTTTGTGTAACCTACAACTTGGTAAGAATATTTTCAATTTTTTTCATAATATGTTGTTGAGTACAACTAATAAGTTAAAAACAGTTTTATGATGTAATCTTGTTTTACTGAAATACCTATTATTTATACAAAGATGATCTGGATGAAGATAAACTGAAATGTTAACAGTCCTTATCTCTGAATGATTATGTGACTTATGATTTTTAATTTTTGGTTATTGATTTTTCTGATTTAATAAATTGATTTTTTATTTTTAAAAGGAGTCCTTCTAACTGAAAAGACTGGTTATTCCACAGCTTTTCGTTTTTGAATGTATAGTATCTTTATTATTACCTAATTGCTACGTGTGTCTGGAGTCTTCAATTTGCCTCAAAGCTTCTTGAGGACAGGGCAATTGTACTTTCATTATCCCTCAAGGATCTGGCACAATGCTGGATTGATTGATTTGCCTTTAAACTAACTTGTCTTCCCTCTAGTGCTGAAGTCATGGCCTTTGTTTGACTTTATCTCTTGTTCATATCAATGTCTTAAAACATCATGTTCCCATTATTTTATATATGACCTACACTTAAGCAAAATTAGGCTGATTCATTTACTGGTGAATAATTATTCAGTGTGTTAACAAATCCATTTAGCCAACTGAAAGCCCACTATTTTGATTTACCATGGTTGGCTGATAATTGTACAATGTAAACATAAATAATGGAATAATTTTGGTGAGAGACGACTATTGGTGAACCCTCCAAGTAATGATTTGTTGAGACCAGCACTGTGCTAAGAATTCCTACAAATGGAGATGAAGACAGGACTCCTGCTTTCAAGGTGTTTACAGCATACTTAGTGAGGTAAGACTTTCAAGAACAAAAGGATGTCTGAAACTCACAGAAAAGTTATTCATGTAAAGTTTTCCTACATATTTGTTTTAGAAAAATATAGAAACTACAAATTTTCTATAAGGTAGAAATCATTTACCATGGCCAAGTAATCTTCTGCCTCCCCAGCCTTCCTTGCCCACCCCCCGCCCCCCACACCACAGTATTGTCCACTCTATGTCTAGAGGCAGACTCGGTGGACCATGGCTCTTCCATCTCCCACCATTGTCCAGGGCACCCTGATTTCCCATTTATCTGGGGTCTCTGGGAAAGATGGCCTGAGCAGATCCTTTGTCCTTCAGTAACCACACACAGATTACATGGAAAATCTGGTTGTGGAAAAGCCCTGTGTGCTCACAAAGGGCAAAGACCATGAGGAGGTACTACAAAATTATACAATTTCTATGTCATTAACTTGTAACCATTTGTACTATCCAATGCTTTACTCTTAAAGTTTGGTACCCATCCTTGGGTAAGGATTTTTTTTTTTGCTACTTTCTTCTTCATTCCTATTGATTGTTCTCATTCCTGGAAAGCCTAAACTGGCCTAGAAAATGAATGACTCTTTCCCTCTCTCTCTATTCTTCCTTCCCTCCCTCACTTCCTCTTAGATTACTTTATCATTCTATGTAATCCTCCAAACAACAAAGAAAAGGAAGAATTATTACCTTCTCTTTAAAGGTGAAAAATCTGAAACTTAAAGAGAAGAAATTTTCCCAAGGTTGCACAGCTAGTGAGAGGCAGAGTTCAAAGAGAAATCTTTCTACTCCAAAGCCAGCATCAATCCCTTGACAAAGTAATAGGTGCCCACAGGGTAGGTACTGGCCTCCATCTCTGTCTCTCTAGGACCTGCTATAGGTCTTGGCACTTGGTACAGGATGACCACCGATAAATTTTCTTTGAACTGGATTTTAGTTTGGATTTTGGAACCTCGAGTTGGGCAGAGCCTCAGCAGTCATCCAGCACCTTGTTCCTATAAGGCAGGGACCTGCCTGACAACCTGGAAGGAGTGGATCCCAGAGATGCTCCTCTTTAGTCCTTCTTGCTTCTCCCATCACCCCCACACAGCTCTTATGGACAGAGTCCTATGCTGTACAAAACACAGATTTTTTTAAAAATGCAATATTATGCAAACTTTTATAATCAATTCCTTCATTCAGCAATGTATTGTAAACATTTTGCAATGTTAATGATTATAGATGAACATCACCTTCAGTGACCCCATAGCTTTGCCTATGCTGGATGGATGGCCGGATAAATTATCATTCAACAGCTAGTTCCTTTCAGATTAACATTTAGATCACAACTCTTTTAAAACTTTCAAATAAATGGTTTCTAGATGATGTCATTCATCCAGAGATTTGCTAGCAGGAGTGCAGGGTCATTCATTTCTTAAGTTTGCTTCACTTAAGTCTAGACCATACTATACATCCCACAGTGGATCAAAGGGGAAGACATTAGTTTTGTATGTGTATGGAAATATCACATTTAATTTGGTACATTGTAGCACAAGGTGTATCGAATGGTTCAGAGAGTACAATGAGTTCAGATGTAAAACATTACTCAGAATTAATTTAAGATGACATATATATAAATTCAGTTCCAATGGAAATAGCATATCATATATGGAAATATATTTTTACACAAGAAAAATAATATTCAAATAGTGTTCCAATTTTATGATCAACAAGGTAGTGCTTGGTTAACTGTAATGGGAAATAATGTATTTTGTTAATTTAATGTTTTATATTTCCTTCTTTCTACTTCTTTTGGGGAAGAAATGAGAGAATTGTTTTCTACCCATGAATAACCACCTACTTTAATTTTTGTGTATCAGACAGGATACAACAAGAAAAACAAACAGAAGGCATTTAACACAGAGAACTAGTTATAAAAGACCTGAAGAAACAAAAAGGGGGAAGAAGAAGTAACCCAGAAATTATTTACTACAGGAAGGACATATGGCTAAAGAAGAAAAGGAAGGGATTGGTGTTTCCAGAGCACATAACGCATTGACTGCTGTACTAGTTAGTGAGGTTACCATGTATAATGCTGTTACTATGGTAGATGGTGGCACTTGCTATACTGGAGCCATAGGGTGGACCACCCCGTAGACACTGACCCCATAGAGAACCAAATGGTCACTACCAGAACCACCAAAGAAGGATTGTTGACACCAAAGCTGGACTCCTCAAAGCAATGAAGCCACTTCCATCCACAGTTACTGCCAGAAGCCAAAGGAGGAATAATAACTTCTCTCCACTTCTAATTTCTGATCTTCCTCCAGTGTCTCCTAACATGCAGAATCCATTAGGAATGCAGTTGGCACAGAGGTCTAAGCAGAGTATGGAAGGATGGGTATGGGAATGACAGACAATAGATAAATAACTGACACTATTATCTTCCTACCACTTGGTGACATGGAGGAAGCTTCGTGGCAAGGCAAGAGCTCTGATTCTGAGTCAGTTAGAGCCCTGGCAGTCTCACCTGGAACTCAGGTAGGAGTGTCAAGGGGAGGGATAGAAACCATTAAAAAGGGTTTTTTTTCTTCCATACCCAGCCTCAGTTTCATGGGGGAAGCAGATACCCTGCCTCTTGTTCCTGCAGAGTTGGGGTCTAGGTCCTGTCTGTCACCCTGACAGTGTAAGGCATGAGAATGCTGGCAAAAGGCATAGCACTGGAGAACTGGAGGATCTAACTCCAGCCAACATGTCGAGATTGCTTCCATCTGTCCTGTTCCCTCCCCAACTCCACCTTCCTGAGACAGGCCTGAAGACAGCAAGTCCAAAAGCAAGTCTCAGTAAATTTAAGAAAACTGCAGTCATATCAAGTATCTTTTCCAACCATAACACCATGAAACTAGAAATCAACTACACGAAAAAACTGCAAAGAACACAAACACATGGAGGCTAAACAATATGCTACTAAACAACCAATGGATCACTGAAGAAATTAAAAAGGAAATAAAAAATACCTCGAGAAAAAATGAAAACACAACAATCCAAAACCAATGGAACACAGCAAAAGAAGTCCTAAGAGGGAAGTTTATAGTGATACAAGCTTATCTCAGGAAACAAGAAAAACCTCAAATAAACAACCTAACCTTATACCTAAAGCAAAGAAGAACAAACAAAACCCGAAGTTAGTAGAAGGAAAGAAATCATAAAGATCAGAGCAGAAATAAATGAAACAGAGCCTTAAAAAAAATAGAAAAGATCAATGAAACTAAAAACTGGTTCCTTGAAAAGATAAACAAAATTGAAAAATTTTAGCCAGACTCATTAAGAAAAAGAGAGGGCCCAAATCAATAAAATCAGAAACAAAAAAGAAGTTACAAGTGACACCACAGAAATACAAAGGATCATGAGAGACTACTACGAGCAACTAAATACCAATAAAATGGACAACCTAGAAGAAATGGACAAATTCTTAGAAAGGTACAATCTCCCCAAACTGAACTGTGAAGAAATAGAAAATCTGAACAGACCAATTACCAGTACTGAAATTGAATCAGTTATTAAAGAACTCCCAACAAACAAAAGCCCAGGACCAGATGGCCTCACAGGTGAATTCTACCAAACATTTAGAGAAGAGTTAACATCTATCCTTCTTAAACACATTCCAAAAAATTGCAGAAGAAGGAACACTTCTGAACTCATTCTATGAGGCCACCATCACCCTGATACCAAAACCAGACAAAGATATCATAAAAAAATTATAGGCCAGCATCACTGATGAACATAGGTGGAAAAATACTCAACAAAATACTAGCAAACCGAATCCAACAATATTGATACATTAAAAGGATCATACACCATGATCAAATGGGATTTATCCCAGGGATGCAAGGATTTTTTCAGTATCTGCAAATTAATCAACATGATACATCACATTAACAAACTGAAGAATAAAAACCATACGATCATCTCAATAGATGCAGAAAAAGCTTTTGATAAAATTTAATATCCACTTATGATAAAAACTATCCAGAAATTGGGCATAGAGGGAACATACCTTAACACAATAAAGGCCATATATGACAAACCCACCACTAACATCATAGTCAATGGTGAAAAGCTGAAAGCCTTCCCCTCTAAGATCAAGAACAGGATAAGGACGCCCACTCTTTCAACTTTTATTCTACATAGTTTTGGGAGTCCTAGCCACAGCATTCAGAGATGAAAAAGAAATAAAAAGAATCCAAGTTGTAAAGGAGGAAGTAAAACTGTCACTGTTTGCAGGTGACATGATACTATACATAGAAAACCCTAAAGACGCTACCAGGAAACTACTAGAGCTCATCAATGAATTCAGTAAAGTTGCAGGATACAAAATTAATATGCAGAAATCTGTTGCATTTCTATACACTAAAAAACTATTAGAAAGAGAAATTAATTAAGAAAACAATCCCATTTACCATCATATCAAAAAGAATAAATCTACCTAAGGAGGCAAAAGACCTGTACTCTGAAAACTACAAGATGCTGATGAAAGAAATTGAAGTTGACACAGATGGAAAGATATACCATGTTCTTGGATTGAAAAAAATCAATATTGTTAAAATGGCCATTCTACCCAAGTCAATCTACAGATTCAGTGCGATCCCCATTAAAATACCAGTGGTGTTTTTTCCCAGAACTAGAACAAATAATTTAAAAATTTACACAGAAAAACACAAAAAACCCAAATAGCCAAAATAATCTTGAGAAAGAAAGAAGTGGAAGAATCATGCTCCCTGACTTCAGGCTATACTACAAAGCTACAGTAATCAAAACAGTATGGTACTGGCACAAAAACAGACATATAGGTTAATGGAACAGGATAGAAAGCCCAGAAATAAACCCATGCACTTATGGCCAATTAATCTATGACAAAGGAGGCAAGAATATAAAACGGAGAAAAGACAATCTCTTCTGTAAGTGGTGCTGGTAAAACTGGACAGCTACATGTAAAAGAATAAAATTAGAACATTCTCTAACAACCATATACTAAAATAAACTCAAAATGGGTTAAAGGCCTGAATGTAAGACCAGATACTATAAAACTCCGAGAGGAAAACATATGTAGAACGCTCTGACAAATTGCAGCAATATTTTTTTTGGATCTTTCTCCTAGAGTAATGGAAATAAAAGCAAAAATAAAAACAAATGGGACTTAATTAAATTTAAAGGATTTTGTACAGCAAAGGAAACCGTAAACAAAATGAAAAGACAGCTTAAGGAATGGAAGAAAATATTTGCGAATGATGCGACCAATAGGGCTTAATTTCCAAAATACATAAACAGCTCATATAGCTCAATATCAAAGAAAGAAGCAACCCAATCAAAAAATGGGCAGAAGACCTAAATAGACATTTCTCCAAAGAAGACGGCCAACAGGCACATGAAAAGATGCTCAACATCAGTAATTATTACAGAACTGCAAACCAAAACTACAATGCATTATCACCTCACCCCAGTCAGAATGGCCATTATCAAAAAGTCTACAAATAATATATCCTAGAGAGGGTGTGGAGAAAAGGTAACCCTCCTACACTGTTGCTGGGAATGTAAATTGGTGCAGTCACTATGGAGAACAGTATGGCGGTTCCTTACAAAACTAAAAATAGACTTACCATATGATCCAGCAATCCCACTCCTGGGCATATATCTGGAAAAGATGAAATTTCTAATTCAAAAAGCTGCATGCACCCTGATGTTCATAGCAGCACTATTTACAATAGCCAAGACATGGAAGCAAACTAAATGTCCATTGACAGATGAATGGATAAAGAAGATGTGTTATGTATGTATAGAATGGAATATTCCTCAGCCATAAGAAAGAATGAAATAATGCCATTTGCAGCAACAATGGTGGACCTAGAGATTATCATATGAAGTCAGACGAGAAAGATAAATATGATATGATATCACTTATATGTGGAATCTAAAAAAAGATACAAATGAACTAATTTACAAAACAGAAACAGACTTATAGAAAACAAACTTATGGTTACCAAAGTGGAAAGGGAGGGGATAAATTAGTTTGGGATTAGCAGACACAAACTACTTTATATACAACGATAAACAACAAGGTCCTACTGTATAGCACAGGGACTGTATTTAATATCTTGTAATAACCTATAATGGAAAAGAATCTGAAAAAGATATCTATCTATCTATCTATCTATCTATCGGAATCACTTTGCTGTACACCTGAAAGAAATGCAACACTATTAAAAAAAAAAAAAAAAAAAAAAAAAAGAGCAAGTCCAGGCCTGAGTTTGGGCAAGGCATATAGCTCTTAGAGGAGGCGATGGACCCAAGACTTCCTACCCCAACTTCTGAATCTGCCTCTTTCCCCCATCCATACCCCAACCCCAGGTTTGGGATGGTCTTAAGAGTCTTCATTTAACTTCTTTGAGTGCTCCAAGGCAACCACACACAACTTCCACTATGCAGCCAACGGGGTGGAGGGGTGGGGGGAGTGGTCACTGCCGTTGGCCCAAGCTGAGGTGTTTGTAAACTGAGCACTGGGGAAGGGCATAGAGAAGCAGAAGAGAACTATAGCTGCTTACCTAGCTCTTAAAAACTCATACATGGCCTTTGAATGAATGACTGCAGAAGCTGCAGTCCATTCATTTTTTTCATTTGATGCATATTGAAGGCCAACTATGTACCGTTCACTCTTCTAGGTCCTGGGGATACAGTGGTGAGCAATCACTGCAGAAAAAGCTGTAACACAAGCAAGAATCACTCCTCCCACAAAATTCTGTGAGATCCCTCCTCTCAGTATCTTCTTCATACTCTTGAACATCCTATGATGTAAAGACAATTCCATTTTACAGATAGATATAGTGAGACCTAGAGAGAATCACTGACTTCTCAAGCTTACGTGGGGAGTTAAACATTCTATTGGAATAAGAACACTGAGTGGTAGGCTCCTTAATGGATATTGCCTCCTTCCTCCTCATCCTCTCCTACTCCACATCCCCAGGTGAGTGGAGTTGTGTGCCAGAGTGTGGTCACAAGGTAGAGCCAAAGACGTTGCAGCTATTGACCTGATAGCCTCGAATGAGATATCCCTGTCTGTGTAGCTTATATCCTTGGAAGTCTATGTAGAAAAGACACATCTGGCCATCACAAGCACTTCCAAGCTGTGTCTTGCACTCTGGGGCCACCATCTGGGGTAGGTGAGGTGAGGTCTTCAGAGAGTTCTACCTAGGACAGACTCTCCAGCTCTGAGAGTGAGTGTAGCATGATGGGCAGGGACAGGTACCCTCTTCAGCAACAACAAAATGTTGCCCTTGTTATTGGCCAAGGGCCAGTACAGGGTTCCTATTATCACTGTGATCCCCTTCCACTGGGTCCTGTGGTAACTGCCATTTAGTGGCTTCATGGTCTGTCCCAGAAAGCTCAAGCTGAAGTGTTTCCCAGGATGCAGTCAATCATCATCTGTGCCAGACTTAGAGGCCAGAGGAAGATCCTTAGTTGAAAGAAATCTCCCTCACTCTAATTCTGGCATGGGCCCAGGATCTTACGGACTTCCACCCTGTAATAATGGTAAGCTTGTCAAGGGTGGGGTCCTGGGAAAATGCTGGGGTTTGAACATGTGGAGCTCAACATTCAGGACTTTCATATGATTGCCCACTGAGGAGATGTCGAAGAAAAGGTTGTTCTGGTTGACATACCCTTTCTCCTTAAAACATCAAAGCATATTGCCTGCGAGGGTGTTGGGGTTATTGGCTACCCTGTTGGGATGGACCCTCGGGAAGGGATCTGTCATGAATTTGGGTGGGCATCAGGTGAGTCCTGCATGACACAGCTCCTTCATTGTACACAGGTATTACATATCCAGCTCCTCCTTCAGCCAGGCCTGATCCCCGCCAGCAAGTGCCACCAGGTGCCACTATGCTACAGACCAGCAGGGCCAGGTCAGTCCAGAATCCAGGGTGAGCATCAATGTGAACAACCCCCCTGGCACTGGCCTCATGCCCTCTGGGAGCCCATGCCTTTTTTTTTTTTTCGCAGAGATCAGAACTGAATGAATAAATGGATGAGTAAAGGAATGCATTAATTGTGTCCTTGCCCAAAAAATATGCCCTTGCTATGACAACTTCACGAAAGACTTTTCTATTACTAAAACATTCTCAGCCATGCTTTTCTACTTCCTGTGATCTTAATGGGATTGAATCACAAAATCCTATAGGAATTCAGAAAAGGAAAAAAGCATTCGGTTGAGACTTTGCAAATAGATGGGACCTGAAGGAAATGTTGATTTCGGAAGGCAGAAAAATTAAGGGAAGTTGTTCTAGGCAAAAAGAACAAGAAGAGCAAAGGCATGGAGGTAAGAGAGTAACTTCACATGTTAGTGTGAAGTCTAGGAAACCAGTTTGACTAAAGCACTTAGTGTTATTGGAAACCATGAGAGAAAATGTTGATAGGGGATGTTCTTGATGGATGGAGGATCGTCAATTTTAGATTCAGGATATATCATTTACTTTTGTTATCTTTAGTGCCTCACCCAGAACCTGACACAGAATAGGCATTTAGTAAATGTTTACTGAGTGAGTAAATGAATGAGTGGATGAATGAACACATGGATAAATGAATAAATCTGATGGGAAAGAAAGTGTTCAAGTTGAAAAAAATGAGTCTGGAAGGATGGTGATGCTATGGACATAAATGGGAAGTTTAGGCACGGTAAGTTAGAGATAACGGTAGAATCTTCAAGTGGAAATTTCCCAAAGGAAGCTATTTGGAATTAAGAAGAGTATGGAGATTTGTGAATCATTATTACAATGGTAATTGAAACCACAAGTCTGGATATGCTCTTGAGGGCAGTTAGTGTAAAAGCTGAAAAGCAGAAGACAAGGACTAAGCAGTGGGGTTTACACCTTAGGCAGTGGTAGAAAAAGAAGATAGAAGAGAAACCATGGAGTTTGGAGAACTAGGAAAGTAGTGTTAAAGGATCTCAGACAGAGAAGCTTTTTTTTTTTAACGAAGGGTGGAGAGTAACTGTAAGACTATGCGGCAAAGCTCAGAGACTGAATAGGTTGAAAGGATGGGGTCTAGTTCCTTAGACAATGAGGACAGTACAGATGGAATGTAGAATCAGTGTCAGGATATGGCTGGTGCGTATTCTGCTGGCAAATCACCAGGATACAGAGAGTTGGCAGCTGGAGCCAAGGAGATTGCTCTGAGTATGAGAAGGCATCTGCAAAGCTCAAGTTTGAAGGGCTACAGACAATCGTTTGGGGCCATGGATGGGAGTTTTATTCTCAGAGAAGCTGACCAGGAGCAAAGGAATGAAGAAATGCAGAAGTAACTCATATTTGGGGTACAGATTATGAAGTAGGTCTAAGAATCTCATGTTTAGCAGGCCTTTCAGGCTGAATCTCTCTCAACTCTAAGCAGCCAAGCCAATTAAGAGAGAACTCAAGATACCATCTAAAAAGTAAATCACTAAAAATAAATAAATAGCAAGATGGTGGAATGGAAGGACATGGAGCTCACCTCCTCCAACAAATACATCAAAAACACATCTACACGTGTAACAATTCTCACAGAATACCCACTGAATGCTGACAGAAGATCTCATACAATCGAAGCTGCAAGAAAGATCACCATGTAACCAGGCAGGTTGAAAGAAGAAAAAAAAATAAAGGAATCGGGATGGGACCTGTGTCCCTGGGAGGGAGCTGTGAAAGAGGAAAGGTTCCCTCACCCTGGGAACCCCCTTCACTGGCTGGGAGACCAGCTAGGACAGAGGGAGCATCAGAGGCTCAGAGGAGAATGCAGTAGCTGGCTCGCAGCAGGCAGAACAGAGAGAGAGCAGCAGAGACAGTCCTGGCCACCTCGCTGCACTCCCCAGCCGGATACATGTGTCTGCTGGTATGGAAGGTGGAGGCGGCTGGGTCCTGAAACTCAGGCTTCACAGACAGACCTGGGAGAGGACTGGGATTGGCTGTGCGGAGACAGCCTGAAGGAAGTGGAGCGTGGTCTGGGCCACAACTGGGCATGTGCACGGCATGGAGCCCAGGTCTGCCATAGAAGTCCCATTGTTAATGCACACATGAAGGGAAGGGTGGGGCCCCACCACAGCAGCCTTACTCTCGGCATGCTCACAGTGGTCGTGGCTTCACCTCTATGAGTTCTGGGAGCACGCAAGTGCCAGCGGGTGCCCACATGTGGAGGAGGGGCTGAAATCTGAGCCCTGTCCCAGTGGCTGTGCGACTTGGGCAGATTTATGCAAGCTCAGCATCTGCAGGACATCCAAGCAGATTACAGGTGCTCCTGTGGCTGTGGCTGGTCCAGTGCTTGCAGTGGTGGGCTTCGTGGGTGCGTGGAGGTGGGGTTGGGCTCTGGGCTGATTCTGTAGCTCCCACAGAAAGTCCAGATGCGCAGCTACAGCAGGTCCTGGTGCCTAACTTTTGCAGCCTAACAGTGCCAGTGGCTTTGTGAACACAGAGCCTGAGGGACATCCTGGCCGATTGCCTGCATTCCCTTGACTGAGGCGGGGCCAAGGGCAGTGCCAGCAGCAGTGTACTTTGTGAGCACACACAACGGGTTACAGGTGATGCCGCAGAGTACACTTCCCAGTGAACAGCTCCTGTGGAGGTATACTCAGTGGCTCTTCTCCCAGCAGGAGTACTCCAGTCGCGCCCACCTCACGCCACAGCTCAGAACCAGATCTGGGGGCTTCTACTCCAACAGCTGGGGAGCAGACCCTGCCTCCACAGAGATGTGACAACTGCAGAGCAAAGAGCAGACCCTGCTCAACATCCATTTCAGGCTCTGGTCAGCACAACACCAATCACACCCACTGTCAAGGGGATAACAGCCAGCACACACTGAGGAAATATGTGGCAGGCATCCATACTGAAAACAGCCCTGGCACCAAAAATATTAGATGCACCCAGGCCACACAGGGATGCTCCCACACAAAAACAGCCCTTCAAGACCACAGTAGATGACTGTTTCCCTTAAATTTATAGAGGCAGAGAAATATAAGGAAAATGAAGAAGCAGAGGAGCCACTCCCTATTAAAAGAACAAGAAAAATTCCCTGAAAGAACAATGAAACAGACCTCTCCAGTCTACCAGATCCCAAGTTCAAAAAGAAGGTAATAAAAATACTGAAGGAATTAAGAAAGGCTATCAATAGAAATGCAGATCACTGTAATGAGGAACTAGAAACTATAAAGAGGAGCCAATCAAAATTAGAAAATGCATTTGTCGAGATGAGAGTTGAACAATAATTAGCAAACTAAATAATGCAGAAGAAAGAATAAATGATCTGGAAGATAGAGCACTGGAAATCACCCAATCAGAACAGCAGACAGAAAGCCAAATAAAAAAAAAAAAAATGAAAGCAATATAAGAGACCTATGGGATAAAGCAAGCCAAACTATACATAATACGGATTTCAGAAGGAAAAGAAAGAGAAAAGGGGATCAAAAATGTGTTTGAAGAAATTATGGCTGAAAACTTCCCAAACCTAAAGAAGGAAAACAAATATCCAGGTACAGGAAGCTCCAAGCAAGATGAAACCAAACAGACCTACACTAAGACATATTTATAATTAAAACGGCAAAAGTTAAAGACAGGATTCTAAAGGCAGCAAGAAAAAAAGAGTTAGTTACAAGGGAACCCCCATAAGGCTATCAGCTGATTTCTTTACAGAAACATCACAGGCCAGAAGAAAGTGGCAAGATATACTGAAACTCCTGGAAGGGAAAAACCTGCAACCTAGGATACTCTACCCAGCAAGATTATCACTTAGAATAGAAGGAGAGATAAAAAAATTTCTCAGAACAGCAAAAACTAAAAGAATATAGCAATACTAAACCTATCCTAAAAGAAATATTGAAAGGTCTTCTCTAAATAGAAAAGAAGCAAGAATCTATAGGAAAGAGAAAATCACAATTGTAAGTTAAATCACTTAAATAAGCCAGTATATAGATTAAAAAAAAAATTGTGAAAGTGACAATAAGTACAATGAACAGCAAAAGGATAAACATGAAGATATAAAAGAGGACATCAAACATCATAAAATGTGTGGGAGAGGAGTAAGAAAATGTAGATTTTTTTTAGAATGTGTTTGAGCTTATATTACTACCAGTCTAAAACAAGTAGATATAGTAATGGGTTAACATACTTGAAAATCAGAGAAACCACAAATCAAAAACATACAGTAGATTCACAAAAACACAAAAAGAATTCAAGCATAATACAATAGAAAACCATCAAACCACAAAAGGGAAAAGAATGACAAAAATGAAAGGAACAGAGAAGAAATATATCAACTGGAAAACAGTATTTAAAATGGCAAAAAATACATATCAATAATTACCTTAAATGACAATGGACTAAATGCTCTGATCAAAAGACATAGAGTGGATAACTGGATAATAAAACAAGAGCTTACAATATGCTGCCTACAAGGGACCCACTTTAGGGTGGAGGACACACATAGATATTGAAAGTGAGAGGATAGAAAAAGATATTTCATGCAAATGGAAATGACAGTAAAGCAAGGATAGCAATACTCATATCAGACAAAACAGACTTTAAAACGAAGGCCATAAAGAAAAAGGACATTATATAGTGATAAAAGGATCAATACAGGAAGAGGATATCACACACGTTAATATATATGCACCCAATATAAGAGCACCTAAATACATAATACAAATACTAACAGACATAAAAGGAAGAACTAACAGGAATAAATAGTAGGAGACTTTAACGCCCCACTGATGTCAATGGACAGATCTTCCAGACAGATAGATAATCAATAAGGCAACAAGAGATCCTAAATGACACAATAGAACAGTTACACTTAATTGATATTTTCGGGACATTACACCTGAAAAATACAGAATACACATTCTTTTCAGGTGCACATGGAACATTCTCTAGGATACACCACATACTGGGTCACAAAACAAGCCTCAATAAATTTAAGAGGATAGAAATTATTTCAAGCATCTTTTATGACCACAGTGGCATGAAAATAGAAATGAACAACAGAAACAGAAACGAGAAAAAAATGATTGCCTGGTGACTAAATGACATGCTACTAAAAAAACCCAATGGGTCAACAATGAAATCAAAGAGGAAATTAAAAAATACCTTGAGACAAATGACAAGGAAAACACAACCATACGAAATCTATGGGGTGCAGCAAATGCAGTCCGAAGAGGGAAGTTCATAGCAATACAGGCCTTCCTCAAAACACAAGAAAAATCTCAAATAGATAACCTAACTTACTACCTAAAAGAATTAGAAAAAGAAGAACAAACAAAAGAAAGCAAACAAAAACTTTTTTATTTCCAGCAGAAGGAAATAATAAATTTCAGAGAGGAATTAAAAAGAGATTAAAAAATAATATAAAAAATCAATAAAACCAAGAGCTGGTTTTGAAAGGGTAAACAAAATTGACAAACCTCTGGCCAGGGTCACCAAGAAGAAAAGAGAGAGGAACAAAATAAACAAAACAAGAAATGAAAGAGGAGAAATAACAACCAATACCACAGAAATACAAAAAATCCATAAGAGAATACTATGAACAATTATATGGCAACAAACTGGACAACCTAGAAGAAATGGACAAGTTTCTAAAAACATACAGACCACCAAAAGTGAATCAAGAAGAAGTAGATAATTTGAACAGACCAATCACTAGAAGTGAAATAGAATTTGTGATTTTAAAAACACTCCCTACAAACAAAAGTCCAGGACCAGATGGCTTCACTGGGGAATTCTACTAAACATACCAAGAACTTATACCAATCCTTCTCAAACTCTTCCAAAAGATCGAAGAGGAGGGAACACTCCCAAAGTCATTATAGGAAGCCACAATCACCCTGATACCAAAACCAGACAAAGACATTACCAAAAAAGAAAATTACAGGCCAATATCTTTGATGAGTATAGATGCAAAAATTCTCAACAAAATACTAGCGAGCTGAATCCAACAACACATAAAAAAGATCATACGCCATGATCAATTTGGATTCATCCAATAGTCACAAGGATGCTTCGACACATGCAAATCAATCAATGTGATACACCACATCAATAAAAGAAAAGACAAAAGCCACATGATCATCTCGATATATGCAGAGAAAGCATTTGATAAAATTCAATATCCATTTATTATTAAAAGAAAAAAACCCTTACCAAAGCATGTATAGAGGGAACATATCTCAACATAATAAAATCCATTTATGACAAAATCACAGTCAACATGGTACTGGATGGTGAAAAGCTGAAAGCCTTCCTGCTAAAATCTGGAACAAGACAAGGATGCCCAATCTCACCACTTCTATGTAACACAGTATTGGAAGTCCTAGCCACAGTAATCAGAGAAGAAAAAGAAATAAAATGTATCCAGATTGGAAAAGAGGTAAAATTGTCATTACATGCAGATGACATGATACTATATGTATAAAAACCCCAAACACTTCACACAAAAACTACTAGAACTGATAAATGAATTCAGCAAGGTAGCAGGATTCAAAATTAACGTGCAGAAATCTGTTGTATTTCTTTACACCAGCAATGAACTATCAGAAAGGGTAAGTTAAAAAATATCTCTTTTAAAATAGCATTTAAAAAAATACCTAGGAATACACCTGACCGAGGATGGGGAAAGACTCATACAATGAGAACTATAAAACATTGATAAAGGAAATTGAAGATGATTCAAAGAAATGGAAAGCTATCCCATGCTCTTGGATTGGAGGAATTAATATTGTTAAAATGGCCATACTACCCAAAGCAATCTACATATTTAATGTGATCCATATCAAATTACCCATGACATTTTTCACAGAACTAGAACAAATAATCCTAAAATTTATATGGAACCATAAAAGATCCAAAATTGCCAAAGCAATCCTGAGGAAAAAGAATAAAGCTTGTGGCAAAACTCTCCCAGACTTCAAACAATACTACAAAACTATAGTAATCAAAACAGCGTGGTACTGGCACAAAAGCAGACATATGGATCAATGGAACAGAATAGAATGCCCAGAAATAAACCCACACACCTACAGTCAACTAATTTCAACAAAGGAGGCAAGAATATACAATGGAGAAAAGACAGTCTCTTCAGCAAGTGGTGTTGGGAAAGCTGGACAGCTGGACAGCTGCATGTAAATCAGTGAAGTCAGAACAGTCCCTCACACCATACACAAAAATAAACTCAAAATGGATTAAAGATTTAAATATAAGACATGACACCATAACACTCCTAGAAGAGAACATAGGCAAACCATTCTCTGACATAAATCATAGCAATGTTTTCTTAGGTCAGTCTCCCAAGGCAATAGAAATAAAGGCAAAAATAAACAAATGGGACCTAGTCAAACTTATAAGTTTTTGCATAGCAAAGAAAACCATAAACAACATGAAAAGACAACCAACAGCGTGGGAAAAATATTTGCAAATGATGTGACTGACAAGAGCTTAATTTCCAAAATATACAAACAGCTCATACTACTCAATATCAAAAAAACAAACATCCCAATCAGAAAATGGGCAGAAGACCTTAACAGATATTTCTCCAAAGAAGACATACAGATGGCCAACAGGCACATGAAAAGATGCTCAACACCGCTGATTATTAGAGAAATGCAAATCAAAACTGCAATGAAGTATCACCCCCTCAGAATGGCCATCACTAAATAGTTTACAAATAATAAATGTTGGAGAGGGTATGGAGAAAAAGGAAACTTCCTACAATGTTGGTGGGAATGTAAATTGGTGCAGCCACTGTGAAGAACAGTATGGAGCTTCCTTAAAAAAACTAAATATAGAGTTGCCATATGATCCAGCAATCCCACTCCTGGGCTTAAATCTGGAAAAGATGAACACTAATTCAAAAAGATACATGCACTCCAATGTTCACAGCAGCACTATTTACAATGGTCAAGACATGGAAGCCACCTAAGTGTCCATCAACAGATGAATGGATAAAGAAGATACGGTACATATATACAATGGAGTATTACTCAGCCATAAAAAAGAATGAAATACCACCATTTGCAGCAACATGGATGGACCTACAGATGATCAATATTAAGTGATGTAAGTCAGACAGAGGAAGACAGCTATCATAAGATATCACTTATATATGGAATCTAACAAATGATAGAAATGAACTTATTTAGAAAACAGAAACAGACTCATAGACATAGAAAACAAACTTATGGTTACCAAAGGGGAAAGGTGGGGCAGATAAATTAGGAGTTTGGGATTAGCAGATACAAACTACTCTATATAAAATAGATGAACAACAATGTCTTACTGTATAGCACAGGGAACTATATTCAATATCTTGTAATAAACCATAAAGGAAAAGAATAAATAAATAGGAAATCAAGACCTCTATTTGATGGATCAATGACTATGAAAAACGTTATAGGACTTCTGAAACCTTTTGCCATTTATTGTTTTTGTCCCGTGATGGTGGTCATCTGGAGGAAGAGTAGGAAAGAATGGAGCCAAGGTTACTATCCCCTGCGCCACTGCCAGCTTTAGAGGAGGAAGAACCTGAGGATGGAGGTATGTTTTTTAAAAGGGAAGAAAGAGACAGCTGAGAGTCCTTCACGCCTGCAGGAAGGAAGGGAGGGAGGCACAGAGAAAGGAGAGGCACCAGTTCAGGACCAAAAAAGCTGCCCATAGACTTAGCCACCTGCTCTTGTACATGAGACCAGAAGTTAACCTCAGGGTTTCGGAGTTCTACAGACCCAGAATCAAGTTCTGCCTTTTCTACCCCCCAGCTGTGTCCCTTTGGACAAATTACTTAATCCTCAGTTTCTCACTTATGCAATAGCATAGAAACAATAAGAACAAGGATAATAATAATGGAGTTTACCTCCTAGAGTTCTTGTGAGAATTAAATAAAATAACGTGCCTGGTATAGGACTTGACATTCGATAAATGGTAGTTTTTAGAAAAGTAGGTTCTTCACAGGGATACAGTAACTCTTTGGACCCCAATGGTCCTACTGGATAAATGGTAACTCTAGTATACATTTACCCAAGTCCTAGCCCTCCAGGCTGCTAAACAGACCCTGGACACTAGAATATTCTTCATGCCAGGTCATGAGAAGGGTATGTCAGTATTTTTTCCAGGATGGCGGGGTACCATTTAAAGCCAAATAAGACTCACTCAAAGGAGAGAAATCTGCTAATGAGCCCATCAAGATAAAGAGGTAAGTGTCAGCTTCTGACCATCTGTCTTGTTCTGGCAGCTCGTGCTCTCCAGACCCCAACCCCTGTGCCTCATCTGAAACTTGCCAATGCCATTGATTTATATTAATCTGATAGAGCATTCATTACCCCAAGTACCAACCTGTCACTGTTTGCTTAGCTTGCATGAAATCAGAGCTACTCAAAAATCAATGTGTGAAATCTTTGTATCAACATATAAGAAATAAAAAGGATTATGCTGGCAGATGCAGGTTTTTGGACAGATTAAAACTGACAAATTGGCATGATCCCCGATGAAGGCAATGATGAGGTGCCCTGGAATGTCAAAGGTTTTGAAAATGGCATGCTGAGGAAAGAAATGCATTGCTGTCAGGGGAAAAACAGGAAAAGAGAGGGCTGTGTATCATAAAGGGCTCTTGGGTTTGCACATATACTGATGACTTTTTCTGAAGAACTGGCTTGTTTTCAGCAGGGCTGGCTTGGTGTTACTGTCCCCTAGGAACTAATACGAAAAACAAAGGGTCAATGACTTGAGCAAGGTCACTGTGTGCAGTGGCAGTGCCAGAACAGAATGGAAGAGCCTAGATGTCCATTTCCTCCAATCACTGAACCCTCTGACCTTCAGAGGGAGAGACTCTCACCTCTTGCCCTCTATACCTCTTTTCCCTCCAAGAAACGACTGAGGGAACTCTTCCCATTCAAACAATCACAAGCCCCCAACAGAATTCTAAAGCAGACTGATCAGGGCAGACATCTGCTTATTTTGCACAACTACTGCTGTGTTCTGCACTTCAACTTACAAGACACTCGTGCATTGGGTAAAATGTCTTAGCTTTGACTGAAAGAATACCTTTAATAAAGATAATGGCCAACTTAATAAAGAAGAAAAAACCACTTCCATTTACGACATACACTGCATTGTATGTGCACACATACAAAGCACCACAGCACTCCATAACTGTGACAAAATTTAATTTCGATTCCCCATGTCTCACAGCATACTTGTGGACCATCTGCTTTCAACACCGTTGGATTGTCTATGCTTCAGGAATGCAAATTCTTTTTTTAAAAAAATAGTAGCCAAGAAGTGTAAATAAATATGCTGCTGCTGAAGAAAAAGGAGTCCACTCCAAACAACTCAAAAACCATTAATAGCACATGTGTGCAAAAACCAAAGAGAAATCACCTTTGGCAAATATGTAGGATGCTGTAGTAGAAAGGGACTGAGCTCTGCAGTCAGACTTGAGTTTGAATCTTGCTCCTACCACTCATGGGTGTGAGATGATTTTTTTAAAATCAATTTTCTAACTTTTTCTGATCCTGTAAAATAAGAGTAAGATTCTATAGGAGTTTTATGAGGATAGGTGAGAAAAGGCATGTGAAAGGTCTAACATTTTGCCTAAAATATAGTAGACTCCTAATGCAGGTATGTTTTCCATTGGATCATGCATCATTATGGATGATTATCTGAATCTCCATCTCCACCCATTAGAGTGGATACTTTAGAAATGCTATTATTAGTACTTTGTTATCTGGATGCACATATTTCCCGGCTCTAAAATCTTCATTCCTCAGCGCAATGGAGACACAATCAAGTAAATAAAATTGACCTTTGTTACCATTTGGTCAGGATTCATCGGTATGCCTGTTGGTTGATAACACCAGTGACTCTTCTTTCCGTTGGCCCTTTTTGTCCTGGCTATCTATTGCTGCATACCAAGTCACCCCAACATTTAGTAACTTAAAACAACAGCAATCATTTATTCTGCCCTCAAATTTGCAACTGGGCAAAGCTCAGTCTGAAAAGCTTGTCTTTGCTCCCTGTGGTATCATCTGGGCAGCTCAACTGGGGGCTGAAAGATCTACAGTAAGTCCCCTACGTACTAACCTTCAAGTTGCAAACTTTCAAAGATGCAAACGTGCATTTGCATGTCCAATCACGTAAGTTAATTCACGTGTCTGGCGTACATTGTCATGTGCGTGCATCCTCCACAAGTGGTTGTGATTTTGTGTACTTTATTGTACAGTACTGTATAGAGTACAGTAGTACAGTATCTTTTTTTCAAACCCCGGATGTCCGGAAGTAAGTGTAAAGGCAGCAATGGTGGGACTTCCCTGGTGGTGCAGTGGTTAAGAATCTGCCTACCAATACAGGGGACACGGGTTCAAGCCCTGGTCCGGGAAGATCCCAAATGCTGCGGAGCAACTAAGCCCGTGTGCCACAACTACTAATGCCCACGCACCTAGAGCCCGTGCTCCACAACAAGAGAAGCCACCACAATGAGAAGCCCATGCACTGCAACGAAGAGTAGCCCCTGCTCACCGCAACTAGAGAAAGTCCGCGTGCAGTAACGAAGACCCACTGCAGCCAAAAATATATATATATTAATTAATTAATTAATTAATTAATTATTTAAAAAGCAGCAGTGATGTAGCTGGTAGTGCTAAGAAGCGCCAAGCAATAACGATGGAAGCAAAAGTGAAAATGATTGAGAGAGTGGAGCAAGGCGAAAAGATGGTAGACGTCGCTCATTCTTATAACGTGTATTGTTCAACCACTGGCATGATTCTAAAGAACAAGGACAAGATCATGGAATGTGTGAAGTGTGCTGTGCCGATAATGTTGACAATAATATCAAAGAAGCGTGGGAAAGTGACGGAGGAGATGGAGAAACTTCTCAGTGTGGATGCAGGATCAGCATCAGCATCGAGTCCTGCTCAGCTTAATGCTGATTCAAGAGAAAACTAAAAGCCTTTACAACGAC
Source organism: Balaenoptera ricei (assembly GCF_028023285.1). Classification (NCBI taxonomy): domain Eukaryota; kingdom Metazoa; phylum Chordata; class Mammalia; order Artiodactyla; family Balaenopteridae; genus Balaenoptera; species Balaenoptera ricei. Next base: position 10,927,567 of record NC_082646.1, on the reverse strand, counting down.
TTGAAGAAGAAACATAGTGAAGAATCAGAGGGCACATCTTTTAATGCCAGCCATGGCTGGTTTCATCGATTCAAGGCTAGAGCCAACCTTCACAATGTAAAAGTAAGTGACGAGGCAGCAAGTGCAGATATGGTAGCTGCCTGGGAATTTCCTGAAATGCTTCGAGAAATTATTAATGAAGGCGCGTATTTACCCAAGCAGGTTTTTAATGTGGAAGAGACAGGACTGAACTGGAAGAGGATGCCAGACCGAAGGTACATCAGTAAGGAGGAAAAGTTGATGCCAGGCTATAAAGCAGCAAAGGATAGGCTAACTCTGTTATTTGGTAGCAATGTTTCTGGCGATATGAAGCTGAAGCCTCTCTTAGTTTATTATTCAGAGAACCCAACCACCCTTAAAAACATAGCAAGGGCTCTCTTCCTGTTGTATGGAAGAGTAACCCCAAAGCCTGGGTTACACAGGTCATTTTCCAGGACTGTTTTTTCCACCACTTTATCCCAGAGGTAGAGAAATATTGCTTGGAGAAGGATGTCCCATTCAACATTCTTTTGCTCCTTGACAATGCTCCGGGCCACCCCCCATTCACAGACGACTTTCATCCCAACATCAAAGTAGTGCATCTGCCACCAAATAACTACACTGCTCATCCAACCTGGTCACACTTTTGTCAGGCAGTAAAGGCACGTGATGAATCAGGAACAACCTGTGACAATTTTGGAAGGACTATTAACATCTACAAGTCCATAAAAAACATTGATTTTGCTTGGCGTGAGGTTACAGCCATCACCATGAATGGGATTTGGAAGAACTTTTGCCCACAGTTTGTTCATGATTTCTGTAGATTTGAGAAGGTGGATAATGAGTCCAAAGAGGTCTTTAGCAACTTAGTGACCCTCAGCGAGAAGCTGGAGCTAGATCTGCAAGAGGATGACTTCACAGAACTCCTTGCTGTGCAACACGAGGAGCTTACTAATGAAAACCTGATGGAATTGGAGGCCCAGAGAAAGGACGGAGAGAGACAAGAGGAAGAAGAAGTAACTGAAGAACTGAAGAGATTCACAAGGCAGGAAATGGCGAGGGGATTTTCTTTATTTGAGGAGGCACTGTTAGTTTTTGAGGCATAGGACCTGAACGTAGAATGGTACACGAAGGTTGCAGCAGCCGTTCAGAATGAAATCCAGTGCTACTGTGTCATCTATGATGAGAAAAAAAGAGCTACAACCCAGACATCGCTGGATCATTTTTTTCAAGAGAGTAGATAGAATTGAATCCAGCAAAGAACCAGAACCTGTGCCATCAACGTCAGGCGTGAGTGCAATTACAGCTTGCCCTCCATCTTCTAATGCTGACGTTCCTTCAGCTCTACCATCTCCCACCTCCTCTCCCTCCTCCAGTCAGCAACTCTTCTTGCCTGTTCACTTGATGCCAGCCCCTGTATGCCAGCTGTTGTACTGTACTACTGTACTTTTCAAGGGACTGTACTGTAAGATTAAAAGTGTTTATTTTTTGGTTTTTTTAATGTATTATTTGTGTGAAACATATTAAAAACCTCTTACAGTACAGTACCATATAGCTGACTGTGTTAGTTGGGTACCTAGGCTAACTTTGTTGGGCTTATGAACAAAGTGGACTTACGAATACACTCTCAGAACAGAACTCATTCGTATGTAGGGGACTTACTGTACTTCCAAGATGACTCACTCACATGGCTAGTAAGTTGGTGCTTGATGTTGGCAGGGAGCTCAGCTGGGGCCAATGGCTAGGGGCCTCAGTTTCTCTCCACATGGACCTCTCTCTGTTGCCTGGTCTTTCTTGCAGTACAATGGATGGCTTCCAAGGACAAGCATCCAGAGAGAGGGAGAACCAGATAGAAGCCATATCACTTTTTAGGACCTAGCCCTGGAAGTCAACAGAGTATCACTTTTGTCATAATCTATTAGTTGAGGCAGTTACAAAGCCCCGGCCAGGTTCCTGCAGAGGGGTCATAGACTCTACCTCTTGAAGGGGAATGACAAGTTCCTGGAAGAACATGTGGGATGGGAAATATTGTTATGGCCATTTTTGGAAAATATAATCTGTCACATTTTTTCAGGTCTTTTGGTTACCATCTTGGTTCAAACCTTTATTACTAACATTTCCTAATACCATATACAAAAATAAACTCAAAATTGATTAAAGGGCTAAATGTAAGACCATATACCATAAAACTCCTGGAGGAAAACACAGGCAGGACACTCTTTGACATAAATCGCAGCAATATATTTTTTTTGGCTCCATCTCCTAAAGTAAAGGAAATAAAAGCAAAAATAAACAAATGGGACCTAATTAAACTTAAAAGCTTCTGCACAGCAAAGGAAACCATCGACAAAATGAAAAGACAACTTACTGAATAGGAGAAAATATTTACTAACGATATAACCAATAAGGGATTACCATCCAACATATATAAACAGCTCATACAACTAAACGTCAAAAAGCAAACAACCCAATTAAAAATGGTCAGAAGAACTGAATAGACATTTTTCCAAAGAAGAAATACAGATGGCCAACAGGCACGTGAAAAGATGTTCAACAACACTAATCATCAGGAAAATGCAAATCAAAACCACAATGAGATATCACCTCTCATCTGTCAGAAAGGGCATCATCAAAAAGAACACAAATAACAAATGTTGGCAAGGATGTGAGAAAAAGGGAACCCTTGTACGTTGTTGGTGGGAATGTAAATTTGTGCAGCCACTGTGGAAAACAGTATGGAGGTTCTCAAAAAACTAAAACTAGAACTACCATATGATCCAGCAATTCCACTCCTGGGTAATATATCTGAAAACAACAAAACACTAATTTGAAAAGATACATGCACCCCAATGTTCATAGCAGCATTATTTATAATTGCCAAGGTATGGAAGCAACCTAAGTGTCCATCAACAGATGAATGGATAAAGAAGATGTGGTATATATACACAATGAAATACTACTCAGCCATAAAAAAAGAAAATTTTGCCATTTGCAGCAACATGGATGGACTTGGAGGGCATTTTGCTTAGTGAAATAAGTCAGACAGTGAAAGACAAATACTGTATGGTATCACTTATATGGGGAATCTAAAAATACAACAGACTAGTGAATACAACAAAAAAAGAAGCAGACTCACAGATACAGAGAACAAACTAGTGGTTACCAGTGGGGAAGGGAGAGGAGAGGCAATGTAGGGATCGCGGAGTGGGAAGTACAAACTATTGGGTGTAAGCTAGGCTCAAGGATGTATCGTACAACACAGGAAATATAGCCAATATTTTGTAATAAGTATAAATGGAAAGTAACCTTTAAAATTGTATAAAAAATAAAATAAAATAACCTTTATTACTAACTGGCCAGAACTAGGACTTTTGTCCTCCTATTTGCTTTTCATTTGGTCTCTCCTACTCTTTTTTATATTGAATTACACTCTTAAAAGTAGGAAAGGGCTTCCCTGGTGGCGCAGTGGTTGAGAATCTGCCTGCTAATGCAGGGGACACGGGTTCGAGCCCTGGTCTGGGAAGATCCCACATGCCGCGGAGCAACTAGGCCCGTGAGCCACAACTACTGAGCCTGCACGTCTGGAGCCTGTGCTCCGCAACAAGAGAGGCCGCAATAGTGAGAGGCCCGCACACCGCGACGAAGAGTGGCCCCCGCTTGCCTCAACTAGAGAAAGCCCTCACAGAAACGAAGACCCAACACAGCCAAAAGTAAATAAATAAATAAATAAATAAATAAATAACAACTTAAAAAAAAAAAGTAGGAAAGAAAATTCTGATTATTCTGCACCCTCACCCCATTCTAAAACCTTCTTTGCCCATTGCCTGTTAATCATTTAACATGATACTCAGTGATTCCATACACTTCTTGATCTGGATACAACTTTGCAGCCCGAGCTAACGTCTCAGTGAAATTAAACAATATCCCATTTTCTTGAGGCGAACCTGTGAGGTGGAAAGACCATGGACTCATAGACCTTGGAGTCAGTCAGATCTGGGTTCAAATCCCAGCAATGCCACTAGGCTGAATCCGTTGTAAAATGAGCTTAGTAATTCTTATCTTGCAGAATTGCTATGATGATTAAGTAAAAAATGGCGGTCAAGTGACTGGCACAGAGTAGAGTTTAAATGGATGTGATTGCTTCCTCCCTCTCCACTTTCCTCTCAATTGTCTTATTTCAGCACCTGTTTGTGAGAAGTGTCCTTCCAATGCAGGTTATGGACTTGGTTCCCAGACCGCATTGCCAGCCCTCTAAGCAGGAGCCACATGCAGGGAGGCCCAGCCTGTGAAACTACCTGACTTCGTTTCACTAGCCACAGAAACCCACATTGTGAGTTGGTGGCATCAACACCCAGGATGGACTTTCCACAATCTTTCAGTCTGGGCGCTTAAATGGCTTGTCACACACGGAGAGAAATGCATCCTGATTTATATGCCTTTGGAAATAGTTGTGGCAGTGTGGTTTGTATTCCACAAATCCACACTGAACTGGGCAGATGTCAAAAGCAGTGTCACCACAATCCCTAAAAGCATCCAGTAATTTCTCTCTCAGGCTCCTCACTCTTTGGGGCCTGTTGATACTTTTCCAATCAATTAGGGCATTTTTTGGTTACTTCTAACATTTTGCTTAATCAGTTCACTTATTAATTCTATTAAATGTATACCTTTCAAATTAGATTTCCATTTAGCAGATGATTTACTTAACCAATCAATAGGAAAGTTCCAAGAATTGCAATCTCGCTATTTCCAATAATTTGTAGAGTCTTGGAGAGGTCATCTCTCTCATCTATACCAGAAGCAGCAGATCTATGGCAAGCAAGACAAGTCATTAGACTTAACCTTTTAAGAAGTTATCCACACTAAGAATAGCTCAACATTACAGCACATTCAAGTTTTAATGGAGTTATACTGAAGCTATTCTTCATTCTGGGATAGACTTTGCTTTAATGCTGGCATCTCTCTATGTCTCCTGTAAGCCATCCATCCACAGCCTCTCCAATGACATTCTGCTATTTTACTGTTCCACAGTGTGTTTAAAAACGGGAAAGTCCGTGGAGACAGATAGTTTGGGCATCCACATTCAAAGACTGGCATATCTATGCCTATGGGAAGCTGAGGGCAAAGAAATAATGCCCTGTCTCACCTTGTTCACCGAGCCCTAATCCTGCTTTCCAATTCCGACTGCACTTTTATTCCCTCCATGAAACCTTTCCTAATTTAACTCCATTCGGTTTCATTGCTCTATTCACTCCATAATATGAATAGTTACTATTTAACTTTTATTTAGCTCTTCCTATCTGTCAGACCCTGTGCTAAGCACTTTATATTGATTGTCTCATTTACTCCTCAAAATAACCCTGTGAAAATGGTATGATTATTCTCATTTCATACATGATGGAACTGAAGCTCAGAGGTGAGTAAACCCGTCCCGTGTCACATTGCATGTATTAGAGCTGGAGCTGGAAATCAGGTCTATCTGCCTCTACAGCCCCCCGTGATCACCCGGCGATGCCCCTTTCCCGCTACCTACTCCACCACCAATTCCACAGTTCTTGCGACTGAAGGAAGACTTTCCATGTGTTCACAGTTTCGATGAGTCTTTATGCCCATTTCCTTGTGTATCTGCCTCTCTGTTCCTTAGACTAAGAATTGAAAGATAAGAAATATATGGTCAATGATCCAGGGCTTTATTTTCTCCCCAGGAAACACCTCTGGTGTAGTGGAAAGAGCATTGAACTTGATGCATTCATGATTTGAGGTCCAACTCTTGGTTTCCCCTCTTGTAATCTGTGCAAATGTTGCTGAAGCCATTTCCTTATCTTTAAAATGATGGTTATTATACCTAGAGTGGAACGTGCATGTGCACAAATGTTAGGTAAAGCACCATCAAGATGCAGAGCATTCTCTTATGTCATCTCTCAAAGCCCCTGCAGAGACTTTTGTTTTCAGAGGGTGATAAGTCATTTGTGATCATTTTAGAGTCCTGGGAGAACAGTGCCCCAAGTATGCAAAATAACTCCACAGAGGAGCCTGGGGTTCATGCCTGGGTTCCCGCTGGGTGGTAGGGAGCCAATCAACATAGGCCTAGAGCCATTCCCTCCCCTGAACAATGGGAACGTGAGATGGTGGGACTGGCAAGGGGCCAGGCAGCTGTTCTCTGAATCCTCGGAGGAGAGCAGTGGTCTCCTGTTGCAGGGAGAAGGATTTAAGTTAAACCTGAGGAAGTATTTCCTGCCTATAGGGTACAGGCCCTGTGAGGCTCTGGAATGCAAGGTTAAGGAAGGCTGGAATGTCCTTGGGAAATGCGGAAAAAAAAGAACAAAACCCCGATCTATTTGAATGTCCTGTTGCCTGGAGGCATAAGAATGGATTAGTCCCCTTCAGACCCAGGAGTTAATATTGAGAAGAGATATGCTTCTTGTCTCGTCTCACCTTGCCTGATAGAAAACTTCTACCATAGATGGTCCTATGGGGGTGGGGCGGGGCTGACTCTGTCCGTGGACTTCTTTGGAAAGCACATGCTCCCAGGAACAAGATCCTGACACCTAAGAAAGCTTCCAGAGCCCAAATATACCATGGAACATGCCACACGACCGTCCCAAGCTTGTTTTTAGAGGTAGCATTTAACTGTGGGTTTTACTTGGCAGCTGCAACCGTAAGGTTTCCACCGATCAATCAGCAACCAACAAATACGTGGCACTGGATTTGTAAGAATGCACAAAAACCTTTCCCCTGATTTTCTCATTCCTGCCAATGAAGAATACACTTAAAGTCAATGGGAAATGCTCCAAACAAAAGAGGAATAAAGCTTTTGAAAGGTGCAACATGTGTGAGCTCTGGGCCCAGAAAATCATGAACTTTCGGAATCTTAGGGGTTGCCAACACACAATGGTGAGGAGTGTCGCATTTCTCCACACAATGTGGCAGGCATATCAAGGAAATACGCAGCCCCGCAAAATAACTTGAGAGGCTGCCTCATTTGTTTTTCAGTGTTTTAACCTTCTTAGTGTCTCTGACACACAGTTGGTCCCGGTGGGTGATGAGAGTGATGTGTAGTGCTACAAGTTACAATAAGATTTTCAGTTTCCAAGGCTTGATATTCCACCCCACCCCCCACCCCGCCCCAGTCCTACCCTACCCCAAGTCCATTTGCTTGGTCCTCAAAACCATTAAGTTAGGGATTCTTAACTAAGCATCTACAGATGGGTTTGGGGAGTCTTTGAACCTCTTAAAATTATGTTCAAAATATCATGTCTCTATGCTTTTTTTCTGGAGGAGATGATCTAAAGCTTTCTCCATATTCTCTTGGGGGTTTGTGATGGTAAAATATAAAGAACCATCACATTTAAGGCAAACGCTTCGATCACTCCTCTGCCAACAGAGCTTCCCTGCCACACGCCCCTAGGTCTCCTGTCAATGACTTGCTGAGGGAGGCCCTTCCTCCCCATGGTAGCATCCAAGCAGGAGCAGTAGCATTGCACATCAGGCAAGCGGAGGGGATCGGTCATGAGAAATGATCTGGATGACTGCTAGGGTCTCTTTCAATCCCAAGGTTCTAGGACTCAGTGAACTGTGACCCAGAAATGAGAATCTGGGGCCACATAACAGGCATTTGATTCCTGCTTTTCTTTTAAGGAAAATTGTCACCCTCACTGCCTGCTTGCTCTTCAGGGGACTGAATCTGACAAGAAGAGTAGGAGATGGAGTGTATTGGCCACAGGGAGAGGCTGGAGGGTCTCTGAGCCAAGGGATACAGAAAGTGGGTGGATAGAGGTGCCCAAGGGGCCAAGCAGATGGTCTTAGAAAACGTAGGTGCTGCTGGTGTGAGGTCTCTGTGCAGGAATATGCCTGTGGTCTAACTGTGTTTGGAAAGGGTCTGTGTGAGTTTTTTGGTATCTCCAGGACCACTCTGAAAGAACTGATAGTCCTGTTGTCTTTCCTCTTCTTTTCATCAAATGGAACTAAGAACTGATTTGGCTATAGACCTCCACCTGCCACTTCTGGTCCCACTCGGCTTTGGTAGGAACAGATGTTCCAGAGCAAGACAAACACCAATAAAGCATCATGGTGTGGTTACTCCATCTGCATCCAAACCTTCCTCACCTTCTGGGCTCTGACCATGGAAGGGGCAGGGCACCCAAGCAATGACTCAATCAATAGCCACAGCCCAGCACCACAGGCAGAGGAAATCAATGGAAAGTTACAACAAACCCCTGAGGCTCAGCGGAAGGAACAACAAAAGCCTAGCATGAGAGAGACGGAAGGAAGAGTAACTTAATTATTAATTAATTAATTTGTTCAAAAAAATGTTAATGTTCTTACCATGTAAATAGCTCTGCAGCACTGCATGAGCCGCCATGGGAAACTCTGTCCTCAAGGAACTTGTAAGCCCCTTACATAGACCATAATACTTTGAAAGCTGAAGTGCAAAGAGCCCCATTAACTAACTGGGTCCAGCCAATAACAGAGAAGGGAAAGATCTGTCTATGGTCAAGAAAGCCTTTATGGAGGTGGTAAGGATAAGTGACTTTAGAGGATGGATAAGATTTGGAGAAGGTAGGTAGGAGGGGAAATTCCAGGTTGGGAGGGAAAAGATAAGCATAGATGTAGAGTATGAAAATATCAGGTATTATTGATCAATAGTGAGTTAACATGAAGCTATTGTGAAAGACCCGGAATGTCATGCAAAACGCTTTAGGTTTTATCTCATAGGCAAGAGCTTCTAAAACTTTTTCTTGTAAGCAACGCTTTATAATGATTTATTTTTCCCCCTCTCCTTCCCTTCCTTCTCTTTCTCCTTTTCTTCTTTTTGTTTTCTAAACTTAATTTTTTAATTTTACAATGATGGTTATGTACATTTCATTTATGGTTGAACCATGCAGTATACTGGGATTATAACATTTCCCCCCACCCCGGAAATAATAATTGTACTATTTTAAAACTTATTTTCAATGTGCTTGAAAATTTACCCCCAGGCTTCACTTAAAGGCTAAGTCTTTTCTCAGAACTTCTGTTAAAACATACCAGGAACTCTCCGTTTCAAGTTTTTCTGGACACAGACTTTTGGAGCCCTCTGGGTCTCTGCTCCAATCTGGACCTGATGCTTCCTAGATCCTGCTAACCAGTCTCTCTGACACTTCCCCTTAATCCTTTCGGATATTCCTTCCACTCCTCTCCTGCGTTGGATAGCTTGTTTCTCGGATCTTGCATTTCCCCATTTCTTGTTTATTTCCTCATTTTGGTGGAGCACACGCTCTAGTGTCTGAAGAATGAGAGCCAAGAAACTACTTTTTTGAGAAGTTGCTTGTCTGAAAACATCTTTACTCTGCTTTGACTCTATTAATGCTACGTGTAGAATTCTATTTTGGAAATCATTTTCCCTCGGAATTTTCAGGATATTTTTCTGATGCCTTCTAGCTTCCAGTACTGCTGTGAGAAGTCCTATGCTGTTTGGATCTGCCTTTCTTTGTAGTTTCCTGGCTTTCTCTCTCTAGAAGTTTGCAGGATGTTTTTTTTGGACTGTGACCGTCAGTTTTACGGGATACTTACAGCCCTTTCTATCTGGAAAATCATGTCTTTCAGTGCTGAAAATTTCTCTTGAATTACCCCTTTGATAACTTTCTCTCCTCTCTTTTCTCTTTTCTTCCTTTCTGGAACTCTTCTTATTCAGATGCCAGAGAGCCACGAATTCTCTAATTTTCTTATGTGTTCTATTTTCTTTCTTTTTGTTCCACCTTCTGTGATATATCCTCAGCCTTATTTTCCAGTTCTTATACTGAATCTGTTATCTCTGCTCTTTTCTTGAATCTTTCTGAAGGTCTTGATTATAATTTTCTTTCTCCTCCTCTTCCTCTTCCTCCTTTTATTGCTCTTGGCATTGTCTGCATTTCCTCTGAGTTTCTTTGTCTCACTAATTTGTTTTTAGTTGGAGGTTTTCCTCAAGTATATGGTGATCCTTGGCTTTCTCTTCCTAATGAGGAGATGAACATCAAAAAACCTCTTGGAAGCTATTTTTACTTAGGAGATGCTTATCCATTGTTAATCTTCATTATAGGTTAGCACATGTGGGAAACCCCAGTGGTCAAAATCTCTAGGTCTTTTTTTCATGGGCTGGTAACCTGTTTCTTTTCTATTTTTTTAGAGAGAAATCCTCCAATTTCTTAACTGGTTTGAGGAAGGGGTACCTGGGCCAAAACTTATCTGTTAATATTCATGAGCCTAATAGGAAAAGGTGCCCAGATATCTCACTGTTCCATGTGTAGATCTTTATTTTATTCCCTCTTTTTTCATTAATACCTCACATCATCAGCTTACCTGCTATACCATGTCCAGAGTGCCCCCAGTTCATCTTCTCCAAGGGAATAAACCTTTAGTCTTCTGCCACGGTGGAGAAGGGACATCTACTACTTTTTATAAAGACTTTTCACGCATTTTAATTTTTCAACCCCACCTTTTCCCTCAATTTCAGAGGCATTTGGTGAGTCCAATTCCTGAGTCCTAATCAAGTTCTTCGGTGCAAAGCAGCTTCAACTTTGCAAATCACCTGAGTCAGTTACTGCTCTCTGTTGGCTTTCCATCCAAAATTTTGAGATTCTATTGCTTTTTTCAGTCCAGTCTTTTAAGGATGTGTGTCCTTTCTAGCCTTCTGTGGAACTACAGGAGGGAGAAGTAAACATGATTTTTAATCCATTACCAGGACCCAGAGCTCAGGACAATTTCTATAAATAAAAGAAGTTGCACATTTGGAAGACAGTAACACATACACATGCCAGACATGTTCTTCTTTCAGTCTGGAGATAAGTTGAGATATGTATATGGATATGTATATTTGTGCTATATTCAAAGAAGTGCTACAGAATCACAAGCTAAAACAACATCCTCATACTGCTATAAGCTATTGAGAGCTACTGAAACCTTTGAAAATGAGACATGAAAAAAGCAGGATTTTAGGAGATGGTTCTTCAGAAAGTAAGGTAAAGGATAAATTGAATGTAGGAAGGGCTAAAGAGAAAGACAAGCATAGAAGCTGGGCATAAGATAATAAGGTCTACACGGGGGGATAAGGGTCATCCATTCAATCAGCCATTTATATTTAGAGAGAGAACATTGAATGCCAGGCACTTTGCCAAGCCCTGGGTTTATAAATGTGGCAGGTTGTATTTTCTAAAGATGGCCACATGAATGGATATATCTCATCCTACGTGCTCTTCTTACAGTGTGATTTGATCCTCCTCCATGGGGTTAAAAGATGGATTATATTCCCTCTCCACTGAATATTGGTGGTCTAGGACTGTGGCAAAAGTGGCACTGTGGGATGGGGCTAAGTGGTAAAAGGCAATAACAGTTTCTGCCTGGTTCACAGTCTCTAGGGACACTTCCTCTGGGAGCCCTGAGTGGCCATGTAAGATGTGTGACTGCTCCAAAGCTGCTGTGAAGGAGAGACCGTGAGGAAAGACCACAGAGAGATGGAGGCTTGCCCAAAGGGCCCCAGCTGTTTGAGTTTTCGCAGCCTCGGCATCAGCCACGTGTGTGACGAAACCTTGGAGATGATCCCAATTCCAGCCCTGACTACTACTGACATCCTTCCTCTGATAGGGGTTGTGGAGAGACCCAGTGACAGCTACATAGCTGAGCCCAATGAGACCTCGGAACTGGAGAGAGAACAATAAAAATAAATTGTTGTTTTAAGCCACTAAATTTTGAGGTGGCTTGTTACGCAGCCATCAAGGAAGGTAAATAAATGCTTACAACACAACGTGATAAATCTCCTAATAGCTGGGCTGATGCCGAGCTATTGAAGCACAGGGGAGGAAGTGCTTGAGCCTGCCGGCACAGCGTGGGAGGGGAGGTGGGGAGAGCAAGGGAGTGTTTACAGCAGAGGTGAAGTATGAGCTGCGACTGCAAGGATGAGGAGGTGAGTGTCAACTATGCATTGGAACTAGAGAGAAAGAGGCAGACATAGGCAGGAGAAAACGAGAAAGAATGGATAGCATTTGAGATTGCCTGGCTACGGGGCAGGGAACAAAGGAAGAGGGAGGCTATAAATGGCTATGAGGTCTTACTCTCTTCCTCTTATTCATTTCAAGATATTCTAGTACCACTGCCTCCACAGCCTCTTTTGCCTCATTGAAATTAACTTTACCTGAATTGGATCAAAATGTACAGTGTTCAGTAACAGTCTTTATTGGTAGAAACAAGGCAAAGCCTGGAATCTAGAGGTGCCATAGTGATATCCGCTAATAACTAGCGCGTGACATCCTCTCTCTATGCAAGATTAAATGATTCGCGGCACTTATCACAAAGCTTGGCTTGACTGCATCTGTGATTCATGCTCTGAGCACTGTCTTTGCACCTGCCAGGGGCTGGGGCCATGCTCCTTCCCTGGCACACACACCTGCACACATACTGGGATAAAAGGGGCTCACTCCCCAGTCCCCTGGCTTATTTACCTCCAGACACTAACCCATTACTAAGAGACGTGTGTGTGTGTGTGTGTGTGTGTGTGTGTGTGTGTGTGTGTGCGCGGGGGGAAGCCAGGTGGATGTGTAGAAGATGGGAGCATTTTCCCGGAAAAGGACTTCTTGGAATTCTTTTCTGATCAAGTGTGCGGAAGACAACTTAATTAAGAGACAGTACTTAATGACAAGGAAGGAAAACGTTCCTTATCTGGTAGATTCCTTTGCTGATGGAATCTTCCAGCTCACCCTGGCTAAGTCCATTGACTATACTAGAAAGATTTATTACCATGAAAGCTCTAATATTAAGTTACTGGGCAGCAGCCCCCATGATTCAAGCATGCACTATAGACATCCCATCATTTTCGATGTTCCTCTAATATGGAAACGCACCTGCAAGTATGCATCCAGGGCTTTCCCAGAAAATGGAGGTGTTCTGCATGGTCACATTTCCTTGCCATACACACCTCCTCCACCCCATGCAGGAGCCATGTTTATCCCTGAAGCACAGCATCCTCTATCATGTCTTGCATGCTTGTCCTGAATTTCTCTTTCTTCTCTTCCTCCTCTAACAAATTCATCCTCATCCTCAGAAGCAGACGTCAAGGGCACTTCCTCTGTAAAAGAGGTGGGATTGATTGTTCCTACTTGATGCTGCCTTAGTCCATTGGCATTGAGGTCAGGCAGACATGGATTCAAATCCGGACTCTGGAGATGACTAATTCTGTGATTTGGGACAAGGCCGTCATATTAGTTTTCTAGGCTTGCTGTAACAAAAGACCATAGACTGGGATGGCCTAAAACAACTGAAATTTATTGTCTCACAGGTCTGGAGGCTTGAAGTCCAAAATTGAGGTGTCAGTATGGTCGTGCTCCCTCTGAAGGACCTGGGAGGAGACTCCCTCCTTGCCTCTCCTAACTCCTGGTGTTTGTAATCCTTGGCATTTCTTGACTTGTAGGTACCACTCCAATCTCTGCCTCCATCACCACAAGGCCATTTTCTCCCTCTGTGTCTCCACCTTGTTTCCCTTCTGTGCATGTCTGCCTGTGTTCTAATTTACACCCCCCACCCTTCTTTTTAAATGCTGTCTGATTCCCCTTTCATGAGGTATTTTTTTATTTTTATTTTTTAATATTTATTTATTTGGCTGCATTGGGTCCTAGTTGCGTCGCACGGGATCTTCACTGTGGCGTGCGGGCTTCTCTCTAGTTGTGGCGTGCAGACTCCAGAGTGCTTGGGCTTGGTAGTTGTGGTGCATGGGCTTAGTTGCCCCGCGGCATGGGGGATCTTAGTTCCCCTACCAGGGATCTAATCCGTGTGCCCTGTACTGAAAGGCAGATTCTTAACCACTGGACCACCAGGGAAGTCCCTGAATTACCTCTTCTTATAAGGACACCAGTTGTATTGTATTAGGGCCCACCCTAACGACCTCATCTGAACTTGGTTACATCTCTAAAGACCCTAATTCCAAATAAGGTCACGTTCACAGGTCCTGTGGGTTAGGACTTCAACATATCTTTTGGGGGGACACAATTCATCCCATAAGAACAGTTAACCTTGCTAAACTATAGTTTTCTTATCTGTAAAGTGAAGGATTATAATAGTATCAAAGCCAAAGAGATATTGTGGGGATATAAGACATGAGGCTTCACAAATTGCCCTCAGCAAAACATGGTCCTTATTAAGGAAAGCATCCACGTGGTAAGGAGCAGGCCAGCTTTGCATTCTCCACCCCTGTCCTCCAAAGTGCACCTTCGCCTTGAGATTTTACAGTAAACCCACTGTGACTGCTGTATGTACAGAAATCCTTCTGAGGCCTGGGTGATGGGGGCAGTGATAATTAGTAAAAGATCACCAAAGGGTAAGTGTCTTCAAAGAAGAGACGTTGAAACATGGTCTGACCTTTTCTTTCAGCTCAAACCATGGCTGATCCAAGTTTGATCTTATGAATGGAGCTGGCAGTTCTCTTCATACTAAAATCAGGTACCATTTAAAGGAGAAGCCACCGACTTATTTCCTCCTTGCGTGATTCATGGGAAAGACTATTTTGGAGGCTTCCCAGGAAGCACCGTGACTCTCATCCTGGAGATTCCCAGGATTTCAGCACCTGAAGCCCTGAACAGAGGGCTGGCTGGGCAAAGACTTCCCTGTGTGCCTAGTGCATTGGCCCAGATTCAGTGACGTGGCCCAGATCTTGGGAAGAAGTGCTCGGGGTTAAAAGCAGCCACATGACCAGCATCCTTATGCCTGGCCTTGCCAGCCCTAAGGAAACATCCCAGAGCTCCGACAATTCCTTCACATCAGTGCTCAAACACAAGCCATCAGCAAAAATTTATTTCATCTAGGGAGTCCTTCTGGTCCAGGCTCAGCTGCCTTTGCTACACGATCATTCCTTGGCCTTCGAAATCAGTAATAGTCAAAGCAATGAAGACTAATTTTATGCTCTAGAACCTGACAGTGAAAAATATTTTAGGTGATGATCTGTGACTGGTTGATTTAGGAAACCAACAAACCTGACAGCTGAACATAACGCAACACTGCAGGAGTGATGCGATGATCATATGTTCTGTTTTGCACCACACAAGGCAATTGAAGTGCAATTCAGCAGATCAAATGTAGCTCTTGTTGGCTTTTGCTCTTTTTCTTTTAAAAAATAAACATTTCAAAGTACTTCCCATGTATCCCCTTATACAGGTCAAAATTTTAAAATAACATAGTTGATTTTTGCACAGTTAAGAGTATGGGCTTTTGATTCCAAATGCCTGAGTTTAGATACACACTCAGTTGTTTGCTAACTACATGGCTTTGGGCAGGTCACTCATTATATGGATGCCTCAGTTTCTTCAGCTGTGAAATGGAGATAATAATAATTACCTCATAGGGTTGGTGTAAAGATTAGTTCAAGAAAGATATTTAGCAGAGCACCTGGCCCAGAATAAATGCTCAAGTTTTAACTCTTTCATTCCTCCCTCCTTCCCTCTCTTTCTTCTCTGTACATTTATAAAATACATATAATGCAGGGAGTATAAAGATGAATCAGGGGCTTCTCTGGTGGCGCAGTGGTTAAGAATCTGCCTGCCACATGGAAGCAACCTAAGTGTCCATCGACAGATGAATGGATAAAGAAGATGTGGCACATATATACAATGGAATATTACTCAGCCATAAAAAGAAATGAAACTGAGTTATTTGTAGTGAGGTGGATGGACCTAGAGTCTGTCATACAGAGTGAAGTAAGTCAGAAAGAGAAAAACAAATACTGTATGCTAACACATATATATGGAATCTAAAAAAAAAAAAAATGGTTTTGAAGAACCTAGAGGCAGGACAGGAATAAAGACGCAGCCGTAGAGAATGGACTTGAGGACATGGGGAGGGGGAAGGGCAAGCTGAGACGAAGTGAGTGGCATTGACATATATACTCTACCAAATGTGAAACAGATAGCTAGTGGGAAGCAGCTGCATAGCACAGGGGGATCTTTGTGACCACCTAGAAGAGTGGGATAGGGAGGGTGGGAGGGAGACGCAAGAGGGAGGGGATAGGGGGATGTATGTATACGTATAGCTGATTCACTTCGTTATACAGCAGCAACTAACACAACAATGTAAAGCAATTATACTCCAATAAAGATGTTAAAAAAAAAAAAAAGATTCCACCTGCCAATGCCAGGGACACAGGTTCGAGCCCTGGTCCGGGAAGATCCCACATGCCGTGGAGCAACTAAGCCCGTGCACCACAACTACCGAGCCTGCGTGCCACAACTACTGAAGCCCACGTGCCTAGAGTCCATGCTCCACAACAAGAGAAGCTACTGCAGTGAGGAGCTGGCACCACAACGAAGAGTAGCCCCTGCTCGCCACAACTAGAGAAAGCCCGCACGCAGCAACAAACACCCAACGCAGCCAAAAATAAATTAATTAATTAATTAATTTTTTAAATAAAGATGAATCAGATACAATTTCTGCCATTGAGGTGTTAATGGTATAATATGGGAAGACAAGCTTTTGAATGATAACCATATACATATAGATCCTGAGACAGAAGTACGTACAATCCACTGTGGGGATACAAAGGAGAGCTTTGTGGCAAGCTAGGTAGAGGTCACACAGCTTGTCATCCTGATATGAGGTGTGGGACAGAGTTCCCTATAGGGCAATTACTTACTCTATGGGTATGGAAACCAGGCTGAGATGACAACCGATAACTCCCCCATCAACTACTTCCCAGATCCTTCCTCTCTTCATAGCCAGGCTTCTAGAAATGGTCTAAATTCTATCTTCCTACCACCAGATTTCCCCTCACTCTCAAACCTACTGTAGTCCCGTTTCTATTTCCACTCCTCCACCATAAGTTCTCTTCTGGAGCCCAACTTCTATGCTTTCTTTCAAATTCTCAGTCTGTTTTTGATTGACTTTCTGATTTCTTTTTGTTGAACCTCTCCTGTGTGACAACTGGGACCCTATTCTTTTCTCTTTCTCCTCCTCTCTTTCTGACTTCTCCTGCTTTCCACCTGCCCTGTAAGTATTGCATTTCTCCGTGGTTCCTCTTTTGGATGTTTTTTTTTCTTGGCCAATACACACCGCCAGACTGATCTCATCTCTGACCTTGACTATCACATCTGTGTGGTACCTTCAGCTCAGTTCTCTCCCCTTGACTGTAGAGCCACACCTCCTGAATGTTTTCACTTGCGTAGGCTATAGAACCTCAGACTCAACATGTGTTCTTGATTTTAATTCATGACACTACCCTCCTCAGTCAACCGGGC
Organism: Balaenoptera ricei; assembly: GCF_028023285.1. NCBI lineage: Eukaryota > Metazoa > Chordata > Mammalia > Artiodactyla > Balaenopteridae > Balaenoptera > Balaenoptera ricei. The sequence continues at coordinate 10,910,327 of NC_082646.1, read as the reverse complement.
TAGAGAACTGGGGTCTCGGTTTCCCATTCAAGTCCTCTCAACTCTATGGACAAAATGTCTCTCAAATTTGTCATCCCTTTTCCAATCTCCATTGGCAGTGTTTTCACTCTGACCTTCATCATCTTTACCTCACCTCACTACAATAGACTCCTGACTGACCTTAATATCTGCAGTTTTTCCTTTGTCTGGACTACTGACCTCATACTGTCAGTTATCTTAGATTCACATATAATCAATGCACACCGTTGCTTAAAACTCTTTTGTGTTGTTTATTAGTTCAGGAAAATGTCCATATTCCTTACTTCAAAGTTCTTTAGGTATCTGACTCCTACCTGCCTTTCTAGCCTAGTTCCTCCAAGACTCTGAAGTATAACAGCCTGTTATGGGATAATTTTGTCCCCCCAAAATTCATGTTGAAATCCTAACCCCCAGAATGTGACAGTATTTGGAGATAAGGTCTTTAAGAGAGGTAATTAAGTTAAAAATAAGGGCCTTAACCAAATAGACTGGTGTCCTTATAAAAGAGGAGATTAGATACCCTAACAATAAATTATCCAAAAGAGAAACTAAGGAAACAATTCCATTTACAATAGCATCAAAAATAATAAAATACTTAATACAATACTTAGGAATAAATTTAATCAAGGAGGTGAAAGAGTTGTACACTGAAAATTATAAGGCAATGATGAAAGAAAATGAAAAAGGTACAAACAAAAGGAAAGACATCCTGTGTTCATGGACTGAAATAATCAATATTGTTAAAATGTCCATACTACCCAAAGTGTTCTACAGATTCAATGTAATCCCTATCAAAAATCCCATGGCATTTTTCACAGAAATAGAAAAAATAGCCCTAAGATTCTTATGGAACCACAAAAGACCTGAATAGCCAAAGCAATATTGAGAAAGCTGAACAAAGCTGGAGGCATCACACTTCCTGATTTCAATCTATATTACAAAACTATAGTAATCAAAGCAGTATGGTACTGGCATAAGGACAGACACACAGACCGGTGAAACAGAACAGAGAGTCCAGAAATAAACCCACACATGTATGGTCAACTTATCTTTAATGAGGGCATCAAGAATATACAATGGGGAAAGAAAAGTCTCTTCAATAAATGGTTTTGGGACACATGTAAAATAATGAAACTGGACCCTATTTTATACTATAAAACAAGCTCAAAATGGATTAAGGACTTAAATGTAAGACCTGAAACTTCACAGAACAAAACATGGTGAAAAACCTCCTTAACATTTGTCTTGGCAATGATTTTTGGGCTATAATACCAAAAGCACAAGCAACAACAACAAAATAAATGAGTGGGACTACATTATACTAAAAAGCTTCTGTTACAGCAAACAGTCAACAAAATGAAAAGGCAATCTATGAAATGGGAAAGAATGTTTTCAAGCTATATATCTGATAAGGGGTAAATATCCAAAATATATAAGGAACTCATACAATTCACTAGCAAACTAAATTAAAATAAAGTAACATGATTAAAAGTTGGGCAAAGGACCTGAATAGACATTTTTCCAAAGAAGACATACCAATGACCAACAGGTATAAGAAAAGGTGCTCAACATCACTAATCACTAGGGAAATGCAAATCAAAACCACAGTGAGATATCACTTCACACCTACTAGGATAGCTATTAACAAAAAAGACAAGAGATAACAAATGCTGGCAAGGGTGTGGAGAAAAGGGAACCCCTGTATACTGTTGGTAGGGATGTAAGTTGTTACAACCACTACGGAAAACAGTATGGAGGCTTCTCAAAAAAATAAAAAATAGAACTACTATATGGTCCATCAATCCCACTTCTGGGTATATATCCAGAGAAAATGAAATCAGTATTTCAAAGAGATATCTGCATTTCTACATTCACTGCAGCATTATTCACAATAGCCAAGATATGGAAACAACCTGTCAATGGATGCATCAGTAAAGAATATGTGGTATATACATACAGTTGAATATTATACAGCCATAAATAGGAAGAAATCATGCCATTTGCAACAACGTGAATGAACCTGGAGGACATTATGCTAAGTGAAATAAGCCAGACACAGAAAAGCAAATATTGTAAAATTTCACTTACATGTGGAATCTAAAAAAGTCGAACCCATAGAATCAGAGGGTAGAATAGTGGTTTCCAGGGGCTCAGGGGTGGGGAAGATGTTAGTCAAAGGGTACAAATTTCCAACATGGTGACTATAGTTAATAATACTCTATTATACACTGAAAATTGCTAAGAGGGTAGATCTTAAGTGCCCTCACTACACCCACACACACACACACAAAGGTAACCTTGTGAGGTTATGGATGTGTTAATTAACTTGACTGTGGTAATCATTTCACAATGTATATTAAATCATCATGTTGTACACCATAAAAAGTAAAACAAATAAATAAATGGGCCATATGTCCCAAGATGGAAAAATAAAATTGGTTTCACTGCTTATGAAAAAAAGAAAAGAGAGAGGAAATTACAACACACATGCACACAGAGAGAAGAAAGACCTTGTGAAGACACAGAGAAAAGACAACCATCTACAAGCCAAACAGAAAAGTCTCATAAGAAATCAACTCTATTAACACCTTGATCTTGGATTTCTAGCTTCCAGAATTGTGAGAAAATATACTTCTATTGTTTAAGCCACCAAATCCCTGTGGTACTTTGTTATAGCAGCCCTAGGAAACTAACACACAGTCTACAGAATATACTATTCAGTCTAGACTACTCTGATTTTGGATAACACCATACTTTTACTTATGCAGTTTCTTCTGCTTAGTGTCCTTTTCTAGCCAATATTTATCTTTGAAAATATTTTATCTCTTTCTCAAAGTACTTCTCAAAAGCCTATGCCCATCAAAGCTAGAAGTAATTTTTCTGTACTCTACGTACTTTGGTCTTACTTCTGATAAAGCAACCATCACAATATAGTTCTATTGTTCCTGTAAAATTGTGCCAGTCCTAGAAATCAAGATCAGAGCAGCAATGATAGTCAAGTTATGTATGATGGTTGCTTGGAGTGATGTAATGACAGTGTTGGTGGAAATGTGAAGAAGGAGCTAGAATGGATGGAACTTAGTAGTTTATTAATTTTAGGAGGTCAAGGTAAAGTCCAGATGAATGATTTCTGTCTAGATTTCTGACTTGGACAACTGGATGGATAGTGATTCCAATAGTTGTAAATAGGGAGTTCTAGAGAAGTGGCCTTGGGAGACAATAAGTTAGTTTAGTGTTGCACATGAGTATCTATAGGAATCCAGAAGGATCCATTCTGTAGGCAGATGGATGTGCAAGTCTGCATTTCTGGAGAGAAATGTATTGAAAAGCTGGCCTTGTAATATTTTTAAACTCTTCTTTTGACTAGCTATAGATCCTTAGGCACAGTTTTCATCAAAAAAATTAGCTTCAATTATGTGCATAAAAGGACTCCATCTTAGACTTCTGCAATTCTCATAAAAATAGTGCAATTTTGTAAATAAATGTTTGATGATTGGTTAGGCAAATGTATGTGTGTTTTATTTGTTAAATACCTTTATTTCTTTTTCTTGTCATATTGCACTAGCTAGGACTTCCAGTATAATGAATAGGAGGGGTATATATGTGTGGTTTTAAAGGAAATATTCTAGCATAATCAGATGCAATTGGCTAGTGAGGTTGCCTTAAAACTAGGATAATACTGTAGTAGTTGTACTCTGATACCCATTCTTTCCTTCTTTCATTGTAATAGGATTTTAGCTGAGTATATGCTCTCCCAGAATAATGACTACCTTTACCAATTCCCTTATGCACAGGTGACTGGACATTGTGATGTAAGTCAAAATGTGAGGCAGCTTCTAGAGATTTTTCACAGAGGTGACTAGTCCGTACCCCTCCCTCAATTCTTCTCTGCCCTTTCTCCTTCTGCATCCTAGAGTAAGGATGCTGCCATCTTGGACCACAGTATATGAGGACAAGCATATAACAATGAACTGAAAGGAGCCTGGGAGTGTTGTTGGAACAGAATTACCATATTAGCCCTGGACTGCCAGCCTGGGGTGATTTCTTTATGACACAGAAATAAAATACTTTGTATAAGCCACTAACAATTTTTTTCCATTTTCTGTCAATATCATCCTAACTGATAGAGTAGACAACAAAGTGCTAGCACCCACCCATTTCTTGCCACTTCCCATTTCCTTCCTGGTTTCTATAAAATTGTCTTTTCATACTCTCTCCCAAAGAGGAGTCTTAAAACACTAAATGACCAGCTGATTGTCCTTGTGTTCTTAAAGTTTGGTGCTATAGGAAATTTGTGCATAGGGTGCCATGGAAGCTCTGAGATGAAGACATGTAAATAGGGAGAGACTGGGCAAAGGCCATTCTGGGTGATAGAAATAGCAGGTAAAACGCCATAGAGGCAGTGAATTACAAGGAATTTGGTTGGCATGGCTGAAATGTAATATGTGAACCTGAGACTGAAGCTGAAAAGGTAGACAGAAGCCTGATACCAAAAGGTCTCTTCTGCTGTGGTCACAATCTTGACTCTTTCAGCCTCTCTTAGAATGTTCTTTCCAAAGAACAAGAAGAGGAGAGTATCTTAGCCATCACTTAGCTATATAAGCACAGAATTTAAAGCAGCCTCATACCTATTGGTATATTTTGGGGAAACCGAGGACCAAGACAATTCTAAGGAGGTGGGGCTTGGAAAAGAGATAAAAATATCAGAGTGAACCCTACAAATAATCAAGTAGCTCCAGGAAGATTGCCTTCTAAAATTTGTTCTCTTGTCCAGTGATCACAAGACCTAAAATTCTACCATCAATGACATATTTATTAATTTTTATTGAAGGTGTTTCTGAGTTAAGATGAGAAGCAAGGGACATTAAGAAGAGGTAAAAATCACTGACTCCCAAGTTTTGCTGTTCTCTGATGCTGGGGAAGGGTCCTGTGACCATGAAGCCCAATCATAAGTTGAGGAACATTTAGGTTGCTTCCATGTCCATTGACAGAGGAATGGATAAAGAAGGTGTGGTACATATATACAATGGAATATTACTCAGCCATAAAAAAAGAATGAAATAATGCCATTTGCAGCAACATGGATGGAGCTAGAGATTGTTATACTGAGTGAAGTAAGTCAGAGAGAGAAAGACAAATATCATATGATATTGCTTATATGTGGAATCTAAAAAAAATGGTACAAATGAACTTATTTACAAAACAGAAATAGAGTCACAGATGTAGAAAACAAACTTACGGTTACCAAGGGGGAAAGCAGGGGGTGGGGAAGGGATAAATTGGGAAAGTGGGATTGACAAATTCACATGCCTATATATAAAATAGATAACTAATAAGGACCTACTGTATAGCACAGGGAACTCTTCTAAGTGCTCTGTAATGACCTAAATGGGAAAAGAATCTAAAAAAGAGTGGATGTATGTATATGTATAACTGATACACTTTGCTGTACAGCAGAAACTAACACAACACTGTAAATCAACAATACTCTAATACAAATTAAAAAAAAAAAAAGAAATTGAGGGACAGAAGTGATAAAAGGTAAAGGAGACCCGGGGGAAATGCCCTACCTGGAATAACCAGCTGCCTGCCATGGCAGCAGGCTTAGATCAGTTAATGAGAAGTCAGGGGGCAACTGCTGCCGACCACGTCTCCCTCTCAACTGTTTGTGCAGATAATCTGGCCAGGAATAGAGGGAACTACCCCAACAGACTTAAGGAGAGCTGACGAATTAAGGGGAGAACAGCACGCAACTGATACTACAGCATGGAGAGCAACATGTGTTGGCTGCCTAATGAGAATCTTCCCTGCCACCACTGCTCTTCCATTTATGTTCCCCAGAGCAGGCTCAGCCTCACTTGCCAAAAGTGGCAGGGGGTGAAAAGATTGTTGGCCTCATGCCCACCTGGGTACCTGCTGGGAGAATTTTGCACATGCTGCTAAGTGCCCAGTGGCACTCAGGGCTTCCATTTACATTCTTAATTACCCTGAAATTCAGCCACATGGTCCTTCTGCCTGTCTGGACCAGTGCTTGATGGCAGCTGGTGTTAGAAACTTACGGTGCTCCAAGAGCCCTCAAGATCCATCCTTACTCTGTCGGGGAGGGTTCTCCCAAGTCAGTAAGAGGAATGTGCATGTATGTGTGCACGGGTGTGGGCACACATGTGTGCCTGGGCTTATGTATGTACTTCTTGGTTCCAGACAATGACTTGCATGTATAAATATATGTGGGGGAAGTAGGGGGGTTAAATGCTCAGAGGGTTTCTCTTAACTATTGATGATTTGGGGAGTGTTTTCAGCTTTCCTCAGGAACCAGAAACGTTCTGTGAGGAAGCACAGAAATATTTTGGTAAATAATAACTGATTGTGTTTATCTTTCCTGAAAAAGAAGAGGTAAAGTTTTCAGAACATTGTTTCTGGATTTTAGGGCAGAGTAGATGGAAATGAGGTTGAAAGTGTTTGGGGAAATTTTTGACTCTTCCTGCACAAAAATTCCCCACATCCACTTTCTTCTGATTTTGTTTGGGTGGGGAGGAAGGTTTTGAAATGGGTATTTGCGTGGTGTATAATTCTATACACACAAACTCACATGCCCATGTCTATACACCCATGCATTAACATGCTTACTCTGTACATACAATGTGCAAGGTATCTTGCTAGAAACTTTGGGGGATGAAAAAATAGATTTCCATCCATCCTCAAAGCTCTCAAACTCTGTTAATGAGGAAAAATATATTAGTAAGCAGTAAGTGTTAGAAGCCAAGCATCTGGTAGGGTCATTATGTGGGGAAAAAGGTCAGAGATGGAGAGAATCACTCCCACGGCAGTTGTCAGGGAAGACTGGTGAGGAGCTGGAGCGTGAACCTAGTCTTGAAGTATGAAGAGACTGTTCTCAGATGAGGATGTTGCTGAAAACTGGGGAAATAATGGAAAAGGGCAAACCAATATGGGGGCAGTTACAAAGTTCCCAGCAATCTCACAATGGACTATGGCCACTGTCTCCAGAGCGAAGAGTGCCACATCTACTAATTTAGTAGGTGACTACTCTCCTCGAACCCAGCTCTCCTTTCTGAGTTCAGAGGGAGGTCTCATGCCAAGTTTTTCTTTTGGCAACACTAAGACTGAAGAGCCAATCAAAAGAGAGGGACAAATAGAGAATAGTTCCCGTCCACTCGAAATACTCGCTTGATTGATCGATCAAGTCTTCCTTTTATTAACTTAACTCATTTAACAAAACCTTCATTAACCATCTATAAATTGTCACACACTGTGCTAGGCACACCATTGTAAAGCAATTATACTCCAATAAAGATGTTAAAAAAAAAAAAAGAAGCAGTCATAGAAAACCAGCAGGACACAAACTGGGATAGTAATGTGTATAGGATCTTCTGGGAAGTCCTGAGGGGACATTCAAGAAACCTGGAAATTAAGGCTGGCTTTATGGAGAAGGAGAAACTTTAGCTGAGGTTTTTTGGGGTTTTTTTCTGAGTTTTGAAGGAAAAGTTGGAGTTAACTTGATGAAAGGGAAAGTGTGTCAAATGTGGTAAAATTATACTGTATTGGTAATTATGATGCCAATGTAATAGCCATTGCTGTTTACAGTTAGAATCTCTATAGAACATTACTTCAAACTTGTTTCCTAGACAGACTACTTCAATGCTACCACTCTGATCGTTTATTTCACAGAACCAAATAGCACTGAGACAAAGGTTATATTAGAACTATTAATTTTTAAAATATGATGGGATCAAGAATAGTTCTTTTAAGTAATGCACTATAGTTTACATCTTTAGACAGTAGAACACAGGGTTTAATGATATCATTAGTAATATATTTGGTTATAAAATCGAGGGCAGAAGTCAAGAATTATCCTTGAAAATATTCTTTTTTTTAACATCTATATTGGAGTATAACTGCTTTAAAATGGTGTGTTAGTTTCTGCTGTATAACAAAGTGAATCAGCTATACATATACATACATCCCCATATCTCCTCCCTCTTGAGTCTCCCTCCCACCCTCCCTATCCACCCCTCTAGGTGGTCACAAAGCACTGAGCTGACCTCCCTGTGCTATGCGGCTGCTTCCCACTAGCTATCTATTTTATATTTCGTAGTGTACGTATGTCCATGCCACTCTCTCATTTCATCCCAGCTTACCCTTCCCCCTCCCTGTGTCCTCAAGTCCATTCTCTACATCTGTGTCTATATTCCTTTCCTGCCCCTAGGTTCTTCAGAACTTTTTTTTTTTTTAGATTCCATATATATGTGTTAGCATACGGTATTTGTTTTTCTGACTTACTTTACTCAGCATGACAGACTCTAGGTCCACCCAACCCACTACAAATAACTCAATTTCGTTCCTTTTTATGGCTGAGTAATATTACATTGTATATATGTGACAAATCTTCTTTATCCATTCATCTGTCGATGGACACGTAGGTTGCTTCCATATCCTGGCTATTGTAAATAGAGCTGCAATGAACATTGTGGTACATGACTCTTTTTCAATTATGGTTTTCTCAGGGTATATGCCCAGTAGTGGGATTGCTGGGTCGTATGGTAGTTCTATTTTTAGTTATTTGAGGAACCTCCATACTGTTCTCCATAGTGGCTGTATCAATTTACATTCCCACCAACAGTGCAAGAGGGTTCCCTTTTCTCCACACCCTCTCCAGCATTTACTGTTTGTAGATTTTTTGATGATGGCCATTCTGACTGGTGTGAGGTGATACCTCATTGTAGTTTTGATTTACATTTCTCTAACGATTAGGGATGTTGAGTATCCTTTCATGTGTTTGTTGGCCATCTGTAGATCTTCTTTGGAGAAATGTCTATTTAGGTCTTCTGCCCATTTTTGGATTGGGTTGTTTGTTTTTTTGATATTGAGCTGCATGAGCTGCTTGTATATTTTGGAGATTAATCCCTTGTCAGTTGCTTTGTTTGCAAATATTTTCTCCCATTCTGAGGGTTGTCTTTTCTTCTTGTTTATGGTTTCCTTTGCTGTGCAAAAGCCTTTAAGTTTCATTAAGTCCCATTTGTTTATTTTTGTTTTTATTTCCATTTCTCTAGGAGATGGGTCAAAAAGGATCTTGCTGTGATTTATGTCATAGAGTGTTCTGCCTATTTTTTCCTCTAAGAGTTTTATAGTGTCTGGCCTTTCATTTAGGTCTTTAATCCATTCTGAGTTTATTTTTGTGTATGGTGTTAGGGAGTGTTCTAATTTCATTCTTTTACATGTAGCTGTCCAGTTTTCCCAGCACCACTTATTGAAGAGGCTGTTTTTTCTCCACTGTATATTCTTGCCTCCTTTATCAAAGGTAAGGTGACCATATGTGCATGGGTTTATCTCTGGGCTTTCTAACCAGCTCCGTTGACCTATATTTCTGTTTTAGTGCTAGTACCATACTGTCTTGATTACTGTAGCTTTGTAGTAGAGTCTGAAGTCAGGGAGCCTGATTCCTCCAGCTCTATTTTTCTTTCTCAAGATTGCTTTGGCTATTCGGGATCTTTTTTGTTTCCATACAAATTGTGAAATTTTTTGTTCCAGTTCTGTGAAAAATGCCACTGGTGGTTTGATAGGGATTGCACTGAATCTGTAGATTGCTTTGGGTAGTATAGTCATTTTTACAATGTTGATTCTTCCAATCCAAGAACATGCTATATCTCTCCATTTGTTTGTATCACCTTTAATTTCTTTCATCAGTGTCTTATAGTTTTCTGCCTACAGGTCTTTTGTCTCCTTAGGTAGGTTTATTCCTAGGTATTTTATTCTTTTTGTTGCAGTGGTAAATGGGAGTGTTTCCTTAATTTCTCTTTCAGATTTTTCATCATTAGTGTATAGGAATGCAAGAGATTTCTGTGCATTCATTTTGTATCCTGCTACTTTACCAAATTCATTGATTGGCTCTAGTAGTTTTCTGGTAGTGTCTTTAGGATTCTCTATGTATAGTATCATGTCATCTGCAAACATTTGCAGCTTTACTTCTTCTTTTCCGATGTGGATTCTTTTATTTCTTTTTCTTCTCTGATTGCTGTGGCTAAAACTTCTAAAACTACGTTGAATAATAGTGGTGAGAGTGGGCAACCTTGTCTTGTTCCTGATCTTAGTGGAAATGGTTTCAGTTTTTCACCCTTGAGAACGATGTTGGCTGTGGGTTTGTCATATATGGCCTTTATTATGTTGAGGTAAGTTCCCTCTATGCCTACTCTCTGGAGGGTTTTTATCATAAATGGGTGTTGAATTCTGTTGAAAGCTTTTTCTGCATCTATGGAGATGAGCATATGGTTTTTATCCTTCAATTTGTTAATATGGTGTATCACAATGATTGATTTGTGTATATTGAAGAATCCTTGCATTCCTGGGAAAAACCCCACTTGATCATGGAGTATGATCCCTTTAATGTGCTGCTGGATTCTGTTTGCTAGTATTTTGTTCAGGATTTTTGCATCTATGTTCATCAGTGATATTGGCCTGTAGTTTTCCTTCTTTGTGACATCTTTGTCTGGTTTTGGTATTAGGGTGATGGTGCCCTCATAGAATGAATTTGGGAGTGTTCCTCCCTCTGCTATATTTTGGAAGAGTTTGAGAAGAATAGGTGTTAGCTCTTCTCTACATGTTTGATAGAATTCACCCGTGAAGCCATCTGGTCCTGGGCTTTGTTTGTTGGAAGATTTTTAATCCCAGTTTCAATTTCAGTGCTTGTGATTGGTCTGTTTATATTTTCTCTTTCGTCCTGGTTCAATCTCAGAATGTTGTGCATTTCTAAGAATGTGTCCATTTCTTCCAGGTTGTCCATTTTATTGGCATATAGTTGCTTGTAGTAATCTCTCATGATCCTTTGTATTTCTGCAGTGTCTGTTGTTACTCCTCCTTTTTCATTTCTAATTCTATTGAGTTGAGTCTTTTCCCTTTTTTTCTTGATTGCTCTGGCTAATGGTTTATCAATTTTGTTTTTCTTCTGAAAGAACCAGCTTTTAGTTTTATTGATCTTTGCAATCGTTTCCTTCATTTCTTATTCATTTATTTCTGATTGGATCTTTATGATTTCTTTCCTTCTACTAACTTCGGTGATTTTTGTTCTTCTTTCTCTAACTGCTTTAGGTGTAAGGTTAGGTTGTTTATTTGAGATGTTTCTTGTTTCTTGAAGTAGGATAGTATTGTTATAAACTTCCCTCTTAGAGCTGCTTTCGCTGCATCCCAAAGGTTTTGGGTCATCGTGTTTTCATTGTCATTTGTTTCTAGATATTTTTTTATTTCCTCTTTGATTTCTTCAGTGATCTCTTGTTTATTTAGTAGTGTATTGTTTAGCCTCCAAGTGTTTGTATTTTTTACAGATTTTTTGCTGTAATTGATATCTAGCCTCATAGTGTTGTGTTTGGAAAAGATACTTGATACGATTTCAATGTTCTTAAATTTTCCAGGGCTTGATTTGTGACTCAAAATATGTTCTATCCTGGAGAATGTTCCATGACCACTCGAGAATAAAGTGTATTCTGTTGTTTTTGGATGAAATGTCCTATAAATATCAATAAAGTCCATCTTGTTTAATGTATCATTTAAAGCTTGTGTTTCCTTATTTATTTTCATTTTGGATGATCTGTCCATTGGTGAAAATGGGGTGTTAAAGTCCCCTACTATGATTGCGTTACTGTCGATTTCCCCTTTTATGGCTGTTAGCATTTGCCTTCTGTATTGAGGTGCTCCTATATTGGGTGCATAGATATTTACAATTGTTATATCTTCTTCTTGGATTGATCCCTTCATCATTATGTAGTGTCCTTCTTTGTCTCTTGTAACAGTTTTTATTTTAAAGTCTATTTTGTGTGACATGAGAATTGCTACTCCAGCTTTCTTTTTGTTTTTTGTTGTTTTGTTTTTAGAGATTGGAGTTTATTTATTTATTTATTTTTGGCTGTGTTGGGTCTTCGTTTCTGTGTGAGGGCTTTCTCTAGTTGCGGCAAGGGGGGGCCACTCTTCATCGCGGTGCGCGGGCCTCTCACTATCACGGCCTCTCTTGTTGCAGAGCACAGGCTACAGACGCGCAGGCTCAGTAATTGTGGCTCATGGGCCTAGTTGCTCCGCGGCATGTGGGATCTTCCCAGACCAGGGCTCGAACCCGTGTCCCCTGCATTGGCAGGCAGATTCTCAACCACTGCGCCACCAGGGAAGCCCCTCCAGCTTTCTTTTGATTTCCATTTGCATGGAATATCTTTTTCAATCCCCTCACTTTCAGTCTGTATGTGTCCCTAGGTCTGAAGTGGATCTCTGGTAGACAGCATATGTATGGGTCTTGTTTTTGTATCCATTCAGCCAGTCTATGTCTTTTGGTTGGAGGGTTTAATCCATTTACATTTAAGGTAGTTATCGATATGTTCCTATTACCGTTTTCTTAATTGTTCTGGGTTTGTTATTGAAAATCTTTTCCTTCGCTTGTGTTTCTTGCCTAGAGAAGTTCCTTTAGCATTTGTTGCAGAGGTGGTTTGGTGGTGCTGAATTCTCTTAGCTTTTGCTTGTTTGTAAAGGTTTTGATTTCTCCGTCGAATCTGAATGAGATCCTTGCTGGGTAGAGTAATCTTGGTTGTAGTTTTTTCCCTTTCATCACGTTAAATATGTCCTGCCACTGCCTTCTGGCTTGCAGAGTTTCTGCTGGATGATCAGTTGTTAAACTTATGGGGATTCCCTTGTATGTTATTTGTTGCTTTTCCCTTGATGCTTTTAATATTTTTTCTTAGTATTTAATTTTTGATAGTTTGATCAATGTGTGCCTTGGCAGCGTGTTTCTCCTTGGATTTATCCTGTATGGGACTCTCTGCACTTCCTGGACTTGATTGACTATTTCCTTACCCATGTTAGGGAATTTTTCAACTATAATCTCTTCAAATATTTTCTCAGTCCCTTTCTTTTTCTCTTCTTCTTCTGGGACCCTATAATTCGAATGTTGGTGTGTTTAATGTTGTCCCAGAGGTCTCTGAGACTGTCCTCAATTCTTTTCATTCTTTTTTCTTTATTCTGCTCTACGGTAGTTATTTCCACTATTTTATCTTCCAGGTCACTTATCCGTTCTTCTGCCTCAGTTATTCTGCTATTGAGTCCTTCTAGAGAATTTTTAATTTCATTTATTGTGTTGTTCATCACTGTTTGTTTGCTCTTTAGTTCTTCTAGGTCCTTGTTAAACGTTTCTTGTATTTTCTCCATTCTATTCCCAAGATTTTGGATCACCTTTACTATCATTACTCTGAATTCTTTTTCAGGTAGACTGCCTATTTCCTCTTCATTTGTTTGGTCTGGTGGGTTTTTACCTTGCTCCTTCATCTGCTGTGTATTTCTCTGTCTTCTCACTTTGCTTAACTTACTGTGTTTGGAGTCTCTGTTTTGCAGGCTGCAGGTTCGTAGTTCCTGTTGTTTTTGGTGTCTGCCCCAGTGGGTAAGCTTGTTTCAGTGGGTTGTGTAGGCTTCCTGGTGGAGGGGACTGGTGCCTGTGTTCTGGTGGATGAGGCTGGATCTTGTCCTTCTGGTGGGCAGGACCATGTCCAGTGGTGTGTTTTGGGGTGTCTGTGAACTTATGATTTTAGGCAGTCTCTCTGCTAATGGGTGGGGTTGTGTTCCTGTCTTGCTAGTTGTTTAGCATAGGGTGTCCAGCATGGGAGCTTGCTGGTCGTTGAGTGGAGCTGGGTCTTAGCATTGAGATGGAGATCTGTGGGACAGGTTTCGCTGTTTGATATTACATGGAGCTGGGATGTCTCTGGTGGACCAATGTCCTGAGCTCGGCTCTCCCACCTCAGAGCCTCAGGCCTGACACCTTGCCAGAGCACCAAGACCTGTTCTTTAGGAATTCTGGGGCATTTTTTCTTTCTTTTCTTTCTTTCAGGTATTTTTTTTCTTATTTAGTTGCGATGAAGTTTCCAGGAGTGAAGCAATAGGCAGGTGAATGGTCTCCAATTCAAAGCCAGGTGTTTCTCAAGCTCTTGCTACTTCTTGTTTTCCTGGTTTCCCTGGAGGGAGAACCAGGAGGTGGTGCCGGGCTCCATCCCTACTCCTTCCCCATGCGGACCGGTGCACACACGTCCTCTGGCTGCCTCTGCTTTTGGAGGGGCAGCCCAGTTATGAAGGGATCTTTATAGTCCTTTCTGGTGTCCAAGGTCTTCTGCTAGTTTTTAGCCAGTGTTCTGTGAGAACTGTTGCATCTATAGATGTATTCCTTATGCATCTGTGGAGAGAGATGAACTCCACGTCCACGTACTCCTCTGCCATCTTGAATATCTCTCTGAAAATATTCTTGAAAAATATTTTTAAAGTTCAGGTCATATTAACAAAGACCAAAGAGTGCTGTATGTGTATTTAGGGGGAAGGTGGTTCACAAAAGTATGGTAAATCATCCTTGGATGAGTATATCAAAAAAGAAATAAAAATTACAACTGCAGTCTATTTATAAATGATGACAATGAAAACTGTTTACCAAAACTTACAGGATATGGCCAAAGTTCTAATTAGAAGTAAATTCATTGCCTAAAATGACTTAGTTATGAAAAATATATAATCATTTTTGTCAACTAGCTAGAAAACTGAAATCAACATAAGGAAAGCAGGAAGAATAAAATAGTAAAGAAAACAATGGAAATAAATAAATTAGAGAAAGAAAAAAAATGAGTAAATTTTAATCAGAAAATTAAAAATTCATCACATTCAGAATGAATGAAAAAATATGTAATGTGGTATATGTACTATGTATTATTAAAATAATTTTAATGAAAATGTTGTAAGTGAAACTTCATGCTACTTTGAAAAACACTATACAGTGGTAAATGTCTAGGGAACTTACAAATTATCAAAGTTGATTTGAACAAAAATGGAAATTTTGAACAGATGAAATAATATGGCAAATATTTCAAAGGATTATTAAGCAATTATTCTATTAGATAAAAGTTTTAGGGACAGATATTTCCACTAAATTATTTAAAATGCTAAAAGTAATATGAACTGTAAAAAGTATAAGAGCAGAGAAAAATATTGAACATAGGTAATACATTTAATAAAGTAAATAATAAACTAAATAATGAAATAATAACCTAAATAAATTTAATAAATAAATGAACATATCTAATTCATTTAATATAAAAGTGATACCAAAAATCTTACCTATAATGTATATAATAATACTATGGAATTCTATTTTGAATTTATGAATGTGGATATAAAAAATTCAAAATAAAACACTAATAAATAAGTAGTAAACTAAATAGACCAATAAATGAAGTTAAACAGTATGGTTTAGAAAAAACCATATTGACATAGAAGAGTGAATTCCTGAATAAAACAATCCAAGTTTATTTAAAAAAAAAAAAATCTATCTCTCAAAAAGTCAAAACGTGAAAGGCCACATGATCATATCAATCACATCTGATAAAATTTAGTATCCAGTACTGAAAAAGAAAATCATAGTGAAGTAGGACAAACAGTATTCTTTCTTAATATGAAAAAGAGTCTATATCTTGCTAATTACAAATATCAAGCTCATTAAAATTGGCAGGAGTTGAGAGGGAAGATCCTTTCATATGAAACAGAAATAAAATTATTCAAAAGGAAGAAACTTAATACTCATAATTTTCAAAATACTTTAGAATAATTTAGCATTGGATCAAGTGGTAGGTAACAAAGCACATATATGATATTCAATTACTTTTCTACTATAAATATTTAGAAAATATAAAGAATAAAAGCATCCACTCAAAGCATAGCAAGAATATAAGTATAAATAACTATAATAAAATATGTGAAAAGCTTATATTAAAAAACAGAAAAATAGAAACCAATAAAAACATATTAAAAATTAAATACAAACTGGCCAAGCACATAAATAGGCTATCCTCCAAAAAAGAAAACATATGCTTAGTGAATATAAGAAGAGAAGTATTCCATTTCATTAGAAGTCAAAGAAAAGAAAAAATAATGAAATACTATTTTCCACCTATCAAATTAATAAAATTTTAAAAAATAATATTTTTTAAAAGAATGTTGAGAAATTGCTCTTGTCAATTGCTGTTAAAATGAAAATGGCTACAGATGTTCTAGAAACTGACTTGACAATAGTTATCAGGAACCACAGAGAAGTTTCTACCATTGGTCCTGGTAACTCCACTCGTAAAAATATATCCTTGAAAAATTATGAGAAATGTCTGAAAAGATCATGTATAAGTTTCTTCATCATGAGTTTATTGTAGCAAATTATTAGAAGCAATCAAAATATCTAATAATAAGGAGTCTGGAATATGATGTAACATTTTAAGACCATTACAAATCATGTTTGCATAAAGTAGTTAATGACATGGGAGAATGCACATGATATAATTTATATATGTATATCTAGAGAGAGAAAGAGAAAAAACTAGGAGGAAGCACACCAAAATATTAACAGTTCTAAATCTCTTTGTAATAGGATTACAAATTATTTTAAAATTATTTTTACATTTTTCTTCATCTTCTAAAATTTCGAGAACCTCAGTCAGACCAAAAGCTTGAAGAACATTCCTGATTATATTTTCTTTTGGCCAGGACCAAACATGACTGTCTGTCACGGCATCTATGTTATGGCTAACATATTTGTACTGCCTTTTTCTTTCAGTCTGATTTTTGATTTTTATTTTATAACTTTACATTGATGGTTTCTCCCCTTCCCTACCCTAAGATCTGTTTCAATCCTTTGTGGAATGAAACAAAGGACTAAACAAATAGGCAAATGGGAAGAAATGTGAATTGTATGTCCTAAGTGATTTTCATACTCAATTCTCTTCAGTTTGAGTCCAGAACATGGCCTTGGAGCCTTCCACTCTGAGGTCAGACTTGTTCTTCTGTGTCTGATTAAACATTTCAAGAGAGAATGCTCATGGGCCATTGACGGTCAAGCTCAGAGCTCCTGGGAGCTGCAGTCCTTATCCTTATGCCAGTGCTGGGTAAAAAGCAGTGACATTTGAGAGAGAAGGCATGGGCAAATCCTACTACATCTTCATTCTCCACTTCCTATGCCTAGAAGTGTGGTTGGAATCTTGATCATGCTCAGTGTTGAATGGACCAAGTAAGAGGACCCTTCTTGTTACTGAAACCCTTTTAGCTATGGACCAGATTGAGGCAGATCATTTCTCCATAAAGTTCAGTTCGTTTGTTTGGTTTTTTAAAAATCTTTTTAATGTTACAGATTAAAACTAAATTTTAGCTATGAAAGTTTGAAGGGAAGATCCACAAACCACCTTAAATTTGCCCTTTCTCATGAGAGAGAGAAAAGATCATTCTATGAAATACTTGACATAATGCTACTCTGATAAGTCTGAAGAAATGTGAGTCACTACACAACCATTCTCTCAACTCAGAACAAAAAACTTCATGGAATTACTGTGCTTTTAATCCAAAGAGTTGGGTGCTTGGCATTCCACAGTGCTTTGCAGTATCATGCCAACCAGGGGAGCCTCTCATGAAAACAGCGTATTGTTGAATTGTGGGTCTCAGCTCTCTTGGGTTGATAAATGGCCGTCGATCTTTTAAGACCCTTCTTGAGTCAAGAAAGGATTATTGGATTAAGGTGTGTCCAGAAATATTTTAAACATTTAATGTGATTTACATCTCGTACTGGGGATTACTAATTAGAAGCTGCGTGTTGTAGAATTTTTTTTTTTCCTTAATAGGAAGAGATGTAATGCCAAATCACTTACACACGAAGGTTAAGTTTGTTTGGAAGACAGAATTTAACAGTGTAGCAATTCTTAGAGTTAATGCTGAAGGATATTATGACCTGCTTTTGGACGTGTGCTTGTGTGGGAGTATGTGTCTACGTACATGTGAGGTACATGTGAGATTCGTCTGTTGGAAGAGCAAGAGTTGAGCAAGCAGGAACCAAACAATAGCTCTTTTCGTTAACAGGTGGGGTCACATTCTATCCGAGATGACTGGCTAGAGAGCCATGGAATGAATGCTAAATGTTGCTTTGTTTCCTACTTGAGCTTCAGCGCTGTATCTGCCCTCCTCCCTTCCTTCCTCCATGTTTCCCTCTACCCTTCCCTCCCTTCATAATATACCATTGTGTTACATACTTCTATGCAGCAATAAAAAGCCCCAAAGCACTGTTAAAGCCAGGTGTAACTCGTTGGTTTAATTCTAATAGATTTTGTATTTATTTGTTTCTACATTGACTCGGCCTCCTTACTTTTCTCCATCCTACTTGGAAGAAGGAGATTTTTCATTGTATGGTCCTATGTTTTCCATTTTATTTCTCAAAGGAAAAAAAAAAAAAAAAAGAGGACTGTGGGAGCAAAAAAATAGTAACACAATATGGGTTCATGAAGATTTAGTCCAAAATTCTCTCTCTTTTTTTTCTCAGACAAGGAACTTGAATCTCAAAGCAAATGAAGATGCTGTCGTCTTTTTAAAACACTCATTTTGGGAGAAAAACATCCTAAAACTGTTAGGAACCTTGAAATATGACTGTTCTTTCCCATTATATTCAGTAGAACACATTGTATTATTGGCCTTTACACTTGCTACTGTAACAAACAAACCCCAAAAGATATAAAGGCTCAAACATGGAAGGAGTTTACTTTTCTCTCAGATAAAGCATAAAATAGGTGTTCTGGATTGATGCACAGCTTTTCCCCAAATGGTGATTCAAGGACCCAGGTTTCTTCCACCTACTACTCCATCATCAACACTTTGGCTTCCAAAACTGTCATCATCAATCTGTGTCAAGTTAATGGAAGAGGAAAGAACATGAAGAATGGTATGTGAAAGATTTTTTTTAGGGCCAGGACTTCAAGCCCATCTTCACTTCACTTGTGTTCACTTAGGCTGACATTCCACTGGCTAGAGCTCAGTCACACGGCCACATCCAACAGAAAAGTAAGGAAAGGGTATGGCCTAGCTATGTGGCAAGGAAAAAGAGCATACAGGCTTAGTGAACAGCTAGCTATGCTCTGCTCTCAACTGAAAATTCTACTTGCTTTGAGCACTTTTCAGTGACATTTTGCTTCATGAGCAAATGTATTGGACCACGGTAGGCAGATAAGATTTGGCTATACACAAAAGTGTGAATCAGAGCACAGCCTCTGTACGACACAAGGGTGTCTCAAAAAGTAGAAATATTTCTTTGTGTCCATTTCAAATGAAAAATGGAGGATGGGGTCTAATGATAGATTAATGGGCATCTGATCAGAAGTTATGACCAGTGGGAGCACTAGAAACTTGCACTGTTGTTCCAGCTATTATACTCACTAAGATCTAGGCATGTTGACAACCATTATCATCAGAGTATAGTAATGACAGCAGACCCAGTGTTAAAAATCAAGACTGAGCAAAGCTGCATTTGTCTCTTCCAAAAGCTATATTATTTCCTTCTATCATTTTGCTCCACACAGGCAAACTGATTTATAAGTTATAGTCTCTGAGCCTCCATTAATTTCACTAAGGGCATTTCACACTTGTACAATAAATGTCTGAATTAAGACATTTCTTTTCTTCTGAAATTAAATTGCATGTTAACTGGTTATTGGCTGTTGCTTGTGGTCCACACAATTACAGATAAGAGCACTGATCTGGCAAGAAAACAAATTGGCTCTTAAAAGAGGACAGTTCGGATTTGACAGCTACAGATGATGAGGTATCTCTCTAATGGATACTGTGTATCGCCATCAGAGGTGTGAGAGACCCTTTCTCTCAACTGCCCACTTCTACCCAGAAGGGCTGCTTTGATCTGCCTTCCCTTTTCAGCACACATTAGCTGAACCCATTGATAGGGAATAATGCCCCAAGTTATCTGGATGGTTGGTGAGTCCTGAGATAGGCAGAAGTTACTAGGAGAAATCTTCTTGGTTCAATCAGGTAGCGTTACAAGTGATGTTGGTTCCAACTACAAATGCCTGACAGTCAACAGGTGTAAACAACCTCAGCCACACATGCCAAAGTACTTCCCCCAGGGATGCTAGACCATCAGGGGTATTACCCAGAGATTTCACTCTATTGGAAAGAACCCAGATTCTGGTCACCCTGCCTAGAGGACAGCTAATGTGATGTATGGTTAGGTAGTTTGCCCAGAAATTGGTTTGCTGGCTTTTAGGGACTTGATCTGAGCTCAAACCTTTTGGGAGAATGACTCAGGTCTGGCTCTATCTAGTGACCTCAATACAGAAATAGAATGCCCTGCCTCCTTGTCACGAATATCAGCAGCTTGACCTCTGCCCTTCTCCTCTATCCTAGTCAGGGTAGGAGGCCCCTGGTGAACACCTCAGTACTGCCAATCTGATATCTCAGCTGCCCCCAATTGAAGCCATTTTGGGGTAGATTCCTTTGACTTTTAAGAGTCATCTATACTATTCCTCCAGCGTAAGATGATCTCATTGTAAAACTCTCTCTGTCCCCAGGGGAGTGATAAGCAGCATTCTCTTTAAGAGTTTCAGGTCAAAGTCCAGATTCCCAGGTTTATTCCAGCTCTGGATACATCTATAAGAGGCTATTACTTTCCAGGGGTCAAGCTTTCAGATCTTACCCCATCGAGAAGATAATAAAAAAGCACTTGTAGTTGGATTTTATTCATCATCTATATAATCACTGAAATTATAGATGAAATAGGCCATTATGTCATCCCGGCTCTCTTGCTAGCCAGTGTGTGTGTATTTTCTCTTTTATAACATCCCATAAAAGCATCCTACACAGGGTTAGATCATAATAGTCTCTCAGCCATTTGTGGCAAGTGCAAAATATTCCAAATGAACTGAGTTTCTGACTGATTTCCATCTGGAAGATTCTGGAGATGGCTGAGTCTGAGCAGCCGTGCCTTTTTCCTCATCTCCCCCATCTCTGTGATGGCAGCATGGCCAGCTCTGTCTGGACAGTGATATAGGACCCCTGTCATTATGGGCTCTGACAGAAGAAGCTCGGTTGGTTCCCTGGTCATATTTGTCAAGCAGGAATATGTGGATTCCCCATGGGAGGCTAGAGGCATATTCTTGGAGAGTCAAAAGTTTTTGATGAGAAGTTTTTTATGTCATATTTTCAGTTCGATGGTTTTAAAAACACATATGCACATATTCTGGGGCATCTGGAAGACCTCGTAACTGACAACTGCCACGTGATTCCAACGCTCCAATTGCATTTGCGTTAGGGCCAAGTAGTACGTTTCACGAATGAGAAGAGGGGTGAGGTAGAATTCACTTGCACTCTAGTGAAAACCAGAGGACTTCAACGTGTACTGAAGAAATAGTGATTTCTTAGAATTGTCATAAAGAGAAGTACTGAAGGGTTGGAGTCATTGCATAGCAGGTGACAGCAGAGGAAGACCAAACTCAAAAGCAAGTACATACGCCATAGCGCTTGGAATCACACTCACATTCTGAGCAAAAATTAATTTTTACCAAGCTGTCGTATGTCATACTAAATTAATGGTAATAATTCCAGTATTAATTTTTTAGTTTTGTTTATTTGCAAATTAATTTTGACTGTATTGCTTAAGGGCTAATATGCATAAGGAGTTTATGCCTAGTTTAATGGTTATATGTATTTAAGAAACATTAAGATACAATGAAGTCAACATGGGGCTACATGACAGTTGTTTTTCTCTAAAAAGACATTCACACACTGATCAAGTTGAAGAAATACTGCTTTGGAGGATTACCTTGTGTCTTTCCCAGGTTTGACTACACTCGTTCTGTCTATATCTCCAAGGGCTATCCACCGAAAGCACCATTTCCTAATTTCAGTGAATTTCGAAGTCGAAGGATGGGACTAGACTGGATCATATTTAAGGAGGAGGAAATGATTTTCTTTCGCTTTTTCTTGCAGGATGTTCTGGCCACATCACTGGAACAAGACCTTCTATGGATGTCTCTGAGCAACTGCTCACAATATTGAGGAGTGAGAGAAATGGATGAGTTGTATATGCCCTTCCTAGATACTTCCTTCTGTCCTCTGATAAGAGGAAGGTGCATAAAGCCTTTTGATAACAACCTGTCTCATAAAAAGTGGTCAATAAGGTGAATGAAAGGATGAACCCAGGTCAACAACAAGAAGCCACTGAGACATGAAATAGACATTAGCAATTGGTTAGTTGATCAAAGAATATTCCAGTAGGATGGAAGATATCTTCCAAAGCAGTCTTTGGAAAGTTCCCTGATGCACAGTCTATTAAGTGGGGTTCCCAGGGGCCTGGTGTAGATTAAGCTCCTTCTTTCATGTTATAAATTAAAACAGAAGAAATCTAGTCCACTAGTCCTCCAGGCAAATGCTTGATTGTTCTTTGTAGGAATCCCCTGACATATCAGATTAGGTGGGTTTGGAGGGAGTGAATCATCTGGAGATTTATCTAGGCACGTAGAGTAAAGTAATGAGCAGAAAGGTGCTCAAGGGAGCTGCTGGGAAAGAATTATGCCAAGAACACAGAGAATATGAGAGGGAGGAGGAAGACAGGGCAGGCAAAAGGCTGTGAAAGGTTACGTTAACTCATCCCTATTGTGTGCCCGCTTTCCTTTTATATCTTCCTCAATGATAAGATGAAAAGAATTGATTGAGCCTGAGATACCAGCCACGGGCACTCACATCCTGGCTTCTCTTTGCTATCAAAAGTGGCGTGGTGTGAAGGATGACTTCTTTTGAAGAAATGTCTTCTCTTCCACGGACCACTCAGCTCTGGGTGGGAAAGGATGTCTACCCAGGGAGTCACAGCAGGTGAGTGGGAACTGGTAGCCCGTGACTGCCCCTGTGTTCATGGCAGGGAAGACGGAGTTTATCTCCAGCCTAGAAACTGTCTTTGGACAACTCACTTTTTCTTTTTATGCCTCAGTTTTCTCACCCGTAAAATAAAGGCAGGGACGCTCTTTACTTTGGAGACTGTTATTGGGATATGTCTCTCCCTTAATCACTTTGAACTTTACGGAAGGGAAAGTTCTCATGCAGTTCTTTCTTTATTATCCAGGTTAACGACTGTCTCCACCCTGCGTTCCTTGGCTGGCCCCCTTCTCATCATCTGCCTTTGGGAATATTGCTAAACAGGTTTTTCCTCTGCTATTTCTCTTATACTCTCAGAAATTTCCTCATTTCAAAGAAAACTGAACTTGATGTCTGAAGAAGTGGGGAGTTAATTTCTCTTTCCTTCCACTTACTGTGGGTGTAGTACGTATGACTTGGTCTCATTGAACTGCTTTTTCCTCATCTATAAATTGGGACAATCTCAAGAACCTTACAGGATTGTTGAGAGTAAGAGGTGTGAATGCAGTTTGTGAACTGTAAAGGGCTGCTCAAAGGCCAGGTACTAGACCTGGCAGTTAATTGAGCAAAATTATTATTCAGAGTCATCAAACCAGGAAGTCTTTGTTTTTAGGGGCTTTATGACATTATCTTGGCTGGTCCCTTGATTCTGTGCTTCCTGACGCTCCCTGACTCGGACACAAAGTTTTCAGGTGGGACGCTGGAGTGCACTGGAGATGCCCAATAACCTGAATCTCTTACCCTTTCTGATGGAGTCCCAATCACTTACACAGTGTCAATGCCCTTGCACATTTAAGGCTGAAAATGGAGGCGAGAATGAGACTCTCTGGGCAGGGTTCATAAGTTTCCTCCTTTGCTCCAATAACAGCTTAAACCCACTTTTATTATAATATTTATTACCGTGACTTATAATTATTTGTTTACCTGTTTGTCTCTCCCACTGGACAATGAACTCTAAGGGAATATGGATCATTTGCTTGTAGTGTCCAGAACACAGTACAGTGTCCAGTGCAGAGCAAATGTCCAATACTAAATGAAGCATTACTGCTGGAATTTTCTCTCTCCCTTCCTTACTCATCACCCATGAGCACCCCTGCAGCACTGGCAATTTGGCCATGCCTTGTGTTCTGCCTGAACTCCAACCCCAGTTGCTCCCAGAAATCTGATCATCCTCTAAACTTTAATCACAACCTTTCACCTGACACTGTTCAAGACCCCACGTGGAGTACACGGCCCCAGGGTTGAGTTCCATTAGCCTGCATGATCTGCTATTTGCATGTTTTTAAGGAAACTGGTGGAAGTGCTACATATGTGCAAAAAGGAGAGAAAAGGAAAAATAGAGGAAAAAAAAAACAGGCTCAGAGAACAGGGGAGAGCTGTAGAGGGAATGTTTTGGCATTTGCTTGGCTATAAGAAGGCTAAGTGAAATCTATGAAAATAAAAACTCTATGGGTAAAAGTTAGCTTGGCTTAGAGACTAATGTTTCCCAAAGTACACTGCACAGAAACGAGTTCTATTGATGTTATTATGTATTAACTTTAAAAAGTGTTCCATGTTCAAATAAGTTTATGAAGCAGTGTTATATAAAGTTAAATAGGTTTCTTTACCCTAGAACACCCAATAGCCTTTTATATGACAATGTAGCTTAGACATCTTCGAGAAGAAATAGTCACAATGCTTTGAACAATTTTTTCATCAACCTTAATTGGAGAATTCCATAGGATCAAATGTTTCTTGGAATACATTTTGGGAAACGCTGCCACAGAGATACATATTTGAATTTTAAGATACTTGATAATTGGTTCCAAGGTAACATGGAGTAATATGGGCCTAATGGTAATGCAATTAGGTAGATTCTTGCCTGATTAAACCACTATCTTCAAAGGGTTTGATTAATAGAAGGCTGGCAAGCTGGGCGTATTTTTTCTAGTTGTCTGCTTCCAGACTGTTCATGTCCCTACCCTGGTCAACCCGTTCATAACCACAGAATTTTATGCTTTGTTTCAAAGAAACTATTGCTAAAAACAGAAGCTTATATGACAAACAATAGTCTGTAACGTCCAAGGATTCTGGTTGTTTTCAAAGTCAGTATGAGTTAATGTACAAGATGGTTACTGAAACATACACCTAACCAAATGCTAAATCGATAGTTATTTAGTGTCACCAGTTCAGGTGAGACAACAATCCAATTGCCTTGTGCCCTTTTGGACCCCACATTTTAGTGGATACAATAATAAACAAAAGTGTCTCTATGGGAAAATAACAAAGAAAGTGATGGGTTTGGTGGCCATACAGTGGAATAAAAAGTCAAAGAAATTGAGAATGTTGACCCTCAAGAAGAAGCAGCTTAGCGGAAGGATATGATGTCTATTTTTAAATGTTTGAAGAGTTGCACAAGCAAAGGGGAGTGTTATGGGCTGAATTGTGTCCTCCCTCCCAAATTCATATGTTGAAGATCTAACTCCCATAACCTCAGAATGGGACTGTCTTTGCACATAAGGTCTTTCAAGAAGTAGTTAAGTTAAAATGAGGTCATTAGCTTCAGACTATACTACAAAGCTACAGTAATCAAGACAATATGGTACTGGCACAAAAACAGAAACATAGATCAATGGAACAAGATAGAAAGCCCAGAGATTAACCCACGCACCTATGGTCAACTAATCTATGACAAAGGAGGCAAAGATATACAATGGAGAAAAGACAGTCTCTTCAATAAGTGGTGCTGGGAAAACTGGACAGCTACATGTAAAAGAATGAAATTAGAATGCTCCCTAACACCATACACAAAAATAAACTCAAAATGGATTCGAGACCTAAATGTAAGACCGGACACTATAAAACTCTTAGAGGAAAACATAGGAAGAACACTCTTTGACATAAATCACAGCAAGGTCTTTTTTGATCCACCTCCTAGAGTAATGGAAATAAAAACAAAAATAAACAAATGGGACCTAATGAAACTTCAAAGCTTTTGCACAGCAAAGGAAACCATAAACAAGACGAAAAGACAACCCTCAGAATGGGAGAAAATATTTGCAAACGAATCAACGGACAAAGGATTAATCTCCAAAATTCAGCTCAATATTAAAGAAACAAAAAACCCAATCCAAAAATGGGCAGAAGACCTAAATAGACATTTCTCCAAAGAGGACATACAGACGGCCACGAAGCACATGAAAAGATGCTCAACATCACTAATTATTAGAGAAATGCAAATCAAAACTACAATGAGGTATCACCTCACACCAGTTAGAATGGGCATCATCAGAAAATCTACAAACAACAAATGCTGGAGAGGGTGTGGAGAAAAGGGAACCCTCTTGCACTGTTGGTGGGAATGTAAATTGATACAGCCACTATGGAGAACAATATGGAGGTTCCTTAAAAAACTAAAAATAGAATTGCCATATGACCCAGCAATCCCACTACTGGGCATATACCCAGAGAAAACCGTAATTCAAAAAGACACATGCACCCGAATGTTCATTGCAGCACTGTTTACAATAGCCAGCTCATGGAAGCAACCTAAATGCCCATCAACAGATGAATGGATAAAGAAGTTGTGGTACATATATACAATGGAATATTACTCAGCCATAAAAAGGAACGAAATTGAGTCATTTGTTGAGACGTGGATGGATCTAGAGACTGTCATACAGAGTGAAGTAAGTCAGAAAGAGAAAAACAAATATCGTATATTAACGCATGTATGTGGAACCTAGAAAAATGGTACAGATGAGCCAGTTTGCAGGGCAGAGGTTGAGACACAGATGTAGAGAACGGACATATGGACACCAAGGGGGGAAAACTGCGGTGGGGTGGGGATGGTGTTGTGCTGAATTGGGCGATTGGGATTGACATGTATACACTGATGTGTATAAAATTGATGCCTAATAAGAACCTGCAGTATAAAAAACAAACAAACAAAACAACTAATACTAAACTTAAAAAAAAAAAAAAATGAGGTCATTAGGGTGGGCCCTAACTCAACATTACTGGCGTCCCTATAAGAAGAGGAGATTAGGACACAGACCCATATGCAGAGAAGAAAGACCAGGTGAAGACACAGGGAGAAAGAAGATGGTATCTACAAGCCAAGGGAAGAGTCCTCAGGAGAAACAACCCTGCTGACACCTTGATTTCAGACTTCTAGTTCCCAGAATTGTGAGAAAATAAATTTCTGTTGTTTAAGCCTCCTAATCAGTGGTGCTTTGTTACGACAGCCCTGGCAAACTAACACAGGGAGTGTACCAAATTCATTAGATGGTAGACTTCTTAAGGAGGAAGCTTTGTTCTACATGTCTTTGTATGGAATCTTGTCACATAAGAGGGAGCCAGGAACATGCTCGATAAATGCATGCTGAATGGAGGAACAGTGTTATTCTCTGGGTTAGCAGAGGAAGAGTTAAGACCAATGCATGGAGCAGCCAGTGTGAAGACCCGTGGCTCAACCATGGTGTGGGTGGTTTGCAAGGTAGTGAGCTCCCCAGTCATTGGAAGTGTTCATTAGGAGACTTCCTGACTAGCTGTTAGGTCTGTCGCAGAAGAGACACCTGAACTGGTAAGAGGGCTCCTAGAAGACCCTGGAAGTCTTTTCCATGGATCTCTGGTTCTCTGGAAGTAGAAAGGAACTTCCTAACACTCAGACGATTAACCAGGCATGATTGCCTTCTAGTAGCACCCAAAGATGGCCAACGCCTACAATGAGCATCTTCCAGAGGCTGTGAGAGTCCTGGATTAAGGGGGAACTTGTGAACCACTTATTGGTGTGTCACTTTTGATGCGTCCTTGTACACAGTATATGAGCAAATCTGATTCTAATCAGGTTCAGTGTTTTAAAACAAAGGCAAAATAAATGGACAAGTATGAGTGCTGGATGGCAGGATCTTGATGTGGCAGCAGGAAAACGTATATGGAATGAAATCTTTCAGCCTGTGAACTTGGGCATGAATGGCCTGAATATTGCCAGAGGACATCCAGAAGGCAGTGGGCATTTGTACAAGCTTTCCTCTTTATCATTCTTATAATCATTGGATGCTCCTGATCTATTCTTCTGTGGATCTAGCCTCAGATGTTGATAAAATAGATGCTTGCCTACAAGATGAGATTTGAGAAGAAGTGGAAATGGTCTCTTTTGTCTCTACACATCTCCTTTACCAATCTTTCAGGAGCTTCATTGGGGACGATCTTTTCCAAAAGATATTATCTCTATTAGCATGAAATCCCTCATATTTGCACAGCACTTTTCTGTTTACTAAGCTCTCTCACATTCATTATCTGTGATCCTTCATCCATCCGTGGCTTTTTTCATCTCCATGAATGCATCATGCTTTCTGTGGCACAGGACCTTCCCATGTTCTTTTCCCTCTTGGCTAATGTACCCTTCCAAGTACCCGTACAGCTCTTTCATAGCCGTCATCACACCTGAGGATGCTCTGTTCTTCCTGTAGGCTTTAAGTTCCACAAGGGCGGGAACGAAGTCTGCTTTGCTATCTGCTCCATCTTGAAGCCTGGTGTCATCTCTGGCACAAAATGAACACTAACTAAAGTTTCTTTGAATAAATGAATGAGTATGAATGGCCTTTACTTTTATAATAACATCACATAACCCTGTGATGTTATTATCATTCTTATATTACTTATAAGTTTGGGGAAAACTAAGTGGTTGACCCAAAATTTCACAGATTACACAGATACCCCTTGTATCACAGCTATCTCTATTGGTAACATGAGTCTATGTTCTTCAGGACATTAATAGTCTTGATGTTGACCTGGATGAAATGGAGCTGAAAGAATGGGGGTATTTCTAGATGATAAAAAGAAAATATTATCATTTGGCCTGTGCACACTGCTAAATTTATTTTTTAGGTGATACTATGATGCAGGGTAGGATGGCTTCCTGAGGATTCTTAACCCGCACCTACTTACAGTCAAGACTGATGCAAAGTTTGTTTATCCACAGGGGTGAATGGTGCGGGCATTGCCATCCTGGATCTGCAGTATGTGTAGACACTGTCTTGACATATAATTAAGCCGATTAGAAATTAGACCCTTAGAACTGTACATGCAGGTGTGGGGATTCAGGAACAAGGAAGAGAGTGGGGGGAAGAGGAGCGAGAAGGTGGCAGCAATCACGGGCAAAGAAGTATGACAGTCTGCCTGGGCCATGTGGCTGACACCCCGCCTGACGCTTGTTTTGACTTTTCTCTTACTGCACAACCGGTGCATGCAGATGACTTTACATCTCATAGCAAAATGTGCGACATCAACGTGCTAAGCAAATGCAAACAAAAATATGCTTTCCTCACTCCAAACAAATCTCTCACACATCGCAATGATGCGGTGGCATGGTGAGAGACGGGAGACCCAGGCCCTCAGGAACCAGATCTGCTCATTGTTTAAACCACTCTCTGGGATCCACAGAAATGCGCTGGGAGACCAATGTCAGCCATATTGGATGACTTGCTATTATTTGGACGTGGCCTGCACTTTGATTTCACTCATTCATGCATGCGTGAAAGCATGGTCTGTCCAACTCACTCAACATTTATCATGCACCTACTGTGATCCAGGCAGAGCCAGGCACTAGAGGAGGGGCTATGAAGGACACAGGGGTGAGCCCTCTGTATAGCCTGTCTTCTAGGAGCTCCTAGTTTCTCTGCTTTTGCTCACGCATGGCCCTCAGCCTGGGATGGAGCTCACTCTGCTTTCTCCTCATGGAAATCCCTCCCATTCCTGAAGGGCCAGTTTGGGAGCCCTTCCTTTCACTTCTTCACCATGCCTTCCCACAGTGAGAATGAATCACTTTTTCCAGTGCTCCAAAAGCACTCTGCTTCTACTCTGTCTGAAGTTCCACAGTCGGTATGTGATCCAAGTGCTGGCTGTCACCTTATCTCTCCTGCCTTTATTTCTCCTGCCCCCCACCTCCCCAAAGCTTGTAGGACCAGATCTTCCCTAGTTCTGGGAGAATTCTAACAGGAGGAGGAAGTCTATTAGTGGCCTAAACCTCATAAAAGGGAGCTTTATAATTAAGTTTGTAATTTTTGCATTGAAAATCTCTTTTGGCTCAAATATAGCTGCAGGGCTCCAATGTGCTTTTCTCAAAACTCCG
This sequence comes from Balaenoptera ricei, assembly GCF_028023285.1. Lineage (NCBI taxonomy): Eukaryota > Metazoa > Chordata > Mammalia > Artiodactyla > Balaenopteridae > Balaenoptera > Balaenoptera ricei. Next base: position 10,880,461 of record NC_082646.1, on the reverse strand, counting down.
TAATGAACTAGAATGATGACAAGGAATTATGCTTCCTTCTCCTCCAGGGCAGCACGGCGTGGTGGCTAGGAGTGTGGAATTCGAAGCCCAGATCTGGTGGGCTTCAAATCCTCACTCTGCCATTTGTTAAATGTGTTACTTTGGGGAAGTTATTTAATATATTTGTGCCTAGGTTTCCTCATCTTTAAAATGGGGATAATAATAGAACATATTTTATAGGGTCGGTGTGAGGATTAAATGTGTTAATACCTGCAATTACGTATGTGGAACACTGCATGGCACTTTACACACCTGTTCAAGAGATGCTAGGTATTAGTTATTACTCTCCAAATAAAATAATTCCTACCTTGAGTTTACTGTGGTATTGCATCACTGATGTTTCTTTCTAATCATATGTAAGGCTTTGAGGCTCAATTTTACAAAAAGCCACTGCTGAGAATAGATGCTTCAAATCCTTCTAGTATTTTTGAAGAGTGAGTCATTCGGAGTTAGATCCTGGAACTTGAGTTTCAATATTTTTACCATGATTAGGTGTCTTCCCTGGGAGAAGTTACTCAGGCCTTCCTAATCTTCTATTTCCTCAACGTAAAAAGGAGAGGTAATCATACGCCCCTCACAGAGTTGCTGTGATGATTGAATGAATGTTGTGAGGTTGAATTAAGTAAATAACATATGGAAGTGTCTAGCATCCTGTGTGACAGTCTCAATAAATGTTTGTTTCATTCTTTTATTAAAAAAACTAAATGATACACCTGGGAGGAGCCCTGAGTATTTGATGGTGCCGAATGAGCATTGTGGCTTTCCATGTGCAGGTGTGATCTAACACACACACACACACACACACACACACACACACACACACACTCAGGTATGGATACAGATCTCAAGGCATTTAATCCTCACAATAGCCCTGTGCGGTAGTACCATTAGGACCCCTTTCCTAGGATGGGGAAGCAGATGAGGACAGCTTTTCCGGCCAGGGCTGCTGCTTTGCATGTGCTTCTTGGTCTTTCCACACATCTATTCTGGCAGCAGTTTCATTTTCCTTGAGGACTGAGCCTTCTCCCCAAAACCCAGCTGCTGGCAGGCCTCTGCTCTTGCCTCACTCGCCACAGCATTCTTCTCCCTGGGGTAGACTTGGTGTGTTGAGCTTTTGTGTGGAATGGGCTGATCTCATGACCTCATCCTTTGCCCTGCCCAAGTGCCCACTGGGCTGTGTCTCTGGTGCTAAGCATTTCTTGAGCCAAGCTCTTAGACCAGTGTCTTGGGCAGTCTGGCTACCTTCCACAGAGTCTGCCTCTGCTACCAAACTGGTTTTCCTCCTGTGTTTCCTGCCCTAAAGGACATTCGGACCTGGTCCCTCCTAGCCTTTGAGGTGCATGTTGCTTGCTGGGCTCCCAAGGTGTTGCAGGCCATGTGGGGTGACTGACAAAGTGTCTGCGTTATCTCTTCTGGGGGCTGGCTGGGGCTCCATTTTGTGCACTAGTGAAGCAGAAGTGACCCAAATCATCTGAAGGTCCTTAATTCCATGAATAAAGCTATATTCAGAAAGAGACTGTCATGTAAAGGAGAGGAGCATCATGTTTGGGGAACGAGTGACCATGGCAATTGTGAGCGCAGGAAATCATTGAGTTTTGCATCTGGGTCCTTCAGGAGGCTGGCTTTGTCGTATGATCGCTCTGTCGGTGGGAAATATGAGAGGCACGTGCTGTGACGCCACCTGAGGGCTAATAAATGTGGATTGTCAAGCGACACGAGAATCCCTGGTCAAGGACACTGGCTCTCGCTAGAGAACCGCTGTGGGGACCGTCCAAGAGAGATGCAAATGACCGATTTGAAGCTTTTTCTGTATTTAGTGACCACACTCTTATTGCCTTTGGACAATGAAATCCACACGTCTTTTGTACAGTGGTTGATTTGAGTGATAATCCACATGGTGAAGAGATGAGGTAACTTTTTTTTTTTTAACATCTTTATTGGAGTATAATTGCTTTACAATGGTGTGTTCGTTTCTGCTGTGTAACAAAGTGAATCAGCTATACATATACATATATCCCCATAAGAGAGGGTAACTTTCTAAACGGCGTAAGAGATGCGCAAGGGTAAGCAACTTGGACAAAATGGCGGCAGGTACACAGGGACTAGTGGGGCGTGTCTTCAGCAGCCAGCTAAGCAGTCTTCTGCCAAGACCCTCACCTTTGGCCGCACAGAGGCCCCCTCACTGAGTGAGAGCAAAGGGCAGCATCCTGACCATTCGTTCCGCGGTCTCTCGCCTGACCAAGGGGCGCCAATTAGGTCCAGTTGTGATGGAAGTGGGAGGGGACTTTGTCTCTAGGCCTTTGACCCTTGGAGTGACTCCATCTGTGTCAGAGGCCAGAGGGCTGGAGAGTGGCGGCTACGCTCTACCTCATCTGGCCACAGCCAGCCCTGTGTGCGGTGACTATTCTATTCCTTTGCCTGATACCCTAAGGTCCTGCAGATCTACGGGGCTGACAATGCCCTCATGCCTCCCCCAGATATAGACCTTTACTCCATTGATCATTTCAGAAGGTGGATGTTTGGTGGTCGGGGGAAGAAAGATAAAATATAAACACTAGCTATTGGTCCAATGTCTGTTTTGCTTTAAAAGTTAGTATTTCTATTGGTAAAGGGTGGCAAATGCCAGCCTCACCACCCACCTCCAAGGCCTGCCTTTTTCTCACTGTGGGATACAATGAAGTAATTCATAAGAGGCATTGCAGATAAATACTGAAATCTCATTTATCAGGGTTCTTCCAGGGCTCCCAGCTAGTTTAAAATCTAACAAGCTTGCTAAATGTTGGGGCCCCGAAAGTACCCTAAACATATTCATCAACTTCCAGAGATTAAAATCAGTGCGCTTTAGAAAGAAAAAAACAAAACAAAACAAAACCAGAAAATGCCAGCTGCCTTTGCAAACAGCGCATTGGAAAAGGAACATAATTGCGTCCTTTCCCTCTATGTCCAGGAACTTCGACCGCTACTGTGCTACATCAGGTATGTAATGAAAGACAAATGACAAGAAATCTAAACAGAAAAGGGGAGCTGAAGTAACTGTAGTTTTTTATGTTTGGGAGAGGCTGAGAGAGAAAAGGAGCATTGTATCTCGGATTAACAGAACTGCAGGATTTCATTAATGACGGCCCAGCTTTTTAGCAAAAGGAAGATAGTTAGGGCAGTAAAAGAGAACATGACTACAATATGCTCTGCTAATTGGAAATGTATATTATCTTCAGGCGATGTGTGTGTGGGGAGGGGGACTGGGGAGGATGAGAAGAGACCCGTATTGAGAGGCCGGCAGGGAAGAACTGGACGTAGGGCGCCCAGGTTGGGCTGTACCAACGGGGCAGTTAAGGGGCCCTTTCTTGCAGATATGAACGCCAGTGCCCAGAGCCCTCCCTCCCCCATTCCCTTTTAATTCAGTGGCTACGTAGGGGCTTCTTTGATGGCAGCTTTGAAGTTGGTGGCTTTGAGATTACTCTTCCTCTGTGACCTTGACCACCAGCCATGAGGTTAAGGGGGGAAGGGGAGGGGAGGAGGAAGGCGCTAGAGTTGGAAAAAGGAAAGGAAGGAGAGGGGAGGGGAGGCAAGGCCGCCCTAAGACATTTCTGCAGCATTCCACGACGTTTCTGATCACTCTGCAAAGTTGAAATATGATTGCAGCCTTTGCACCGGGAAGGAAAGAAACCATTTAAATGAAAAAGTAGCTGCCTTAGCAGGTCAAGCACATAGTTACATTAATGTCGTGTAGAACAATAAATCAACTTCGATCTCCAATTGAAAAAATGCTAATTTAGCTCAGCGATTCACTGATTGTATTTTCCTCTGATAGAAATCTTTTCTTTTATTTAATGCGAAGCCTTGATTTGACAGCCTCCTCTAATGGTGCTTGCAGACTCTCAGCATTTCAGTGGAATTCTGATCATGGTTTTAATATTCCGTGCAGCTCTGCCCCCTCTGATTTCACGCTCACACATTAACGAGAGCTGACACTGGAGATTAGACTCAGACAGCTGGAATGCCAGGTCTTTGTTGCAGCGTGGACAGGAGCCAACGTCGTTCAACCACAGCCAAGAGGGACCTGGGAAAGTCTTCTTAAGAAGGAGGGGAAGGCGGGGTGGGGGGCTTGCGGGAGGGTGGGAGAGGGGGATGGAGGCCCGAAAGAGAGGCAAGGTAGTTTCTGAAGGGCCTAGGAAAAGACATATTTGCAGAAAGCCCTTTTGTCTCTGAAATGCACATTTGAATCCATTTTGATTTATTTCGAGGAAGTGGATCGTTACAGGGAAATCCCAAATTGTTTGCAGTGCTTTTCTGTAAACTCTGAAAATACAAGTGTGATGCACGGGATAGAAATGGCTCCCTGCTTCGGCTGCTCACTAGCTTGTCTAAGAAACAATGGTGATTACGAGCCGGAGGAAGAGTGCTTACATAAGGAAATGTGTTCCCCCTTTGCCTTAAAAAAAAAAAAAAAATCACTTAGTTCTAGGTGAATAGATGGGGAAATAAAACTAGATTTATGAGCCCAGGCTGCCTGCTCAACTAGTGACTACCCAGGCAAGAAAGGAAGTCTCGTAGCCTAACTGCCTTGATCCTAATAAATGGTTTCCTGATACCAGAAATCAAATAAAGATCCCTAGTTTCATCTAAACCATGAAGCAGCTTGTGCTCAGAGAGTGTCCACGTTGCAGAGGAAAAGGCAGGGTGCTGCCTGAAACAGTGGCACAACTTTCTCCAAAAGCAAATGACAGATGATCAAAGTTGCAAAGATGGCACATTAATACTATGCCAAAAAAAAAATTGTTTCTGCTCCCGGGGGAAACCAATTGAGTAGAAATAACAAATGTCCTTCTTGCTAACTGTATCATTAATAATAATCATACTTTGCATTTTTATGGGATACCAGGATTCTAGAGTCCTTTATAAATATGCATGGGGAAGGCTGAAGAAGAGAGGTGAATGTACCCATTCCCAATGTTTGGATGAGGGGACTGAGGACCAGGGCCCTGCAGGGGCTTACTGGGAATGAAACAGCAAACAACTCACAAAGCCGCATGCTGCAGCCGGCAGGAAGCCATCCAGGCACTTTCTCTGACACCCACTGCTCTTTGCTATGAGCATGGCTTTAGTTTGGGGATGAGATGAGCTGGACCATCTTGTATCACTTTGGCCTATTGTTCTTTTTGCCCTTCTGCCTGGTCTTGGTTGGATCACCGCCACTGACATAGGTTTATTAATTCAACTAGTATTTATTGAGCCCTGAACTAGGCAACATTTTGATTAAAAAGAAGTATGAGTTAGGATGAAGATATAAATTACAAGCATCCCTAATATTTTAATAAAAATGCAGAGGTCATGTCACAGTGGTTAAGAGCAGAGCTTATAACACAACATGTATCACAGTAATTAAGAACAAGTCAGACAAATTTGTACATGAATCTCAGGTTTTCTCTACTGGCTTCGTGACCTTTAGGAAGGTCACTTCTCTCTAAACCTAAGTTTTCTTGTCTATAAAATGGGGATTAAAGTGAAAGAACCCTTAACACACACACACACACACACACACACACACACACACACACACACACACATTGCTCAGTCATAATAAACGCTCAATAAGTTCTGCTTATTTTTATGGCACACATTAGAATAGACAATCCTTATTGCCTTCAACGTACTCTCCTTGATAGATGTATGCTTATTTCCAAGATAATGAGAAATTGCTCAAAGCATTTTTGGAACTCTTCTTTAGAATCGTGTGTGGACACTCTTGGCACTCTCTCTTAAATATCTTCAAATGTGGCACATCTTCATCTTCAGAGGGTGGATTTGTTGTGGGAAGCTACTAAAAAAGTTGCCCTGAAGCTGTGTCCCATGAATATCGTGGGCAATCAAGCTGGGAGAATATTGTTTTGGAAATAATGTGCCTATAAAGGAATTAGATTGGTTTTCTTGTATGGCATATAAACTGAATCTGACCACAATTCCGAGGCCAAGAAGCGTCTTGAGCAAATTCAGCCATTTAAAAATATACATGTAGCCTCCCAAGGAGAGGACTTAGAAGGGATCGCAGATCGTGATACATTTGTGGGGAAGAGAGTAAAACATTATTTCATGGTCACATTTTATAACAGCCTTCCCTGAAATAGCTGATAGTGCCTGGCAGAAGAGAAGGACATGCCCATGAGTTCTTCAGACTATGCAAAATCTGAGGCTCATTTCTCTCGACTTGGCCCTTTTAGCTTATGTACAGCTTTAGCCCAGGGTCAATTTCCTCATTTATTCAGAATTGATTAAGCACCTACTGGGCTTCTGGCTAGGTACTAAGGGTTAAAGTTTACTAAATCAAGCTCCCTACCTCAAGGGCCTCACAGTCTAATAGGGAAAGCAAACACATAGTTGCAGTACAGAGAGGTGAGTACAGAGAGGGACATGTCAGGTGTGGGTAGAACGTGGAGGGCCTTGATATACATCATGCTCAGTGTGGATGTATCTTAGAGGTGATTGGGAGCCATTGATGGTTAAAGCTAGGCAGTAACATGCTCCCATTTCCCTTTCCCTTTTGTTCTATCTATCCTTATCCCAATGCCCGGCCTCCATGTCTTAAGAACTGACCCAATCTTAGACTACCTATCTTAGCCCTGAGCACAGCTGAAACACCATTGTGCTTTTTCGTGATCTTTCTCCCTTATTAAGGGGCTCTTTGGCAGAGAGAGGGGGGAAATCTTTCCTGAGTCCTGCTTCCAGGAAGATTTAGGATGTGTGATTTATTATAATTTCAATTGTAAAAGGTTTGGGTTTGGCTTAAAGAGTTGCTGTGTTTTTTGGGTTTTTTTTTCAACTTACAATGTCTGAGTCTGTTCCAAGTGCTGTAAACCATGGCAGCTTCCAGTGGCCCCAGATAGCATCCCCCATAGTCACATTACTTACAAGTGGTAATAAATGGCTTTGACCAAAGGGGAAAGTAGATTAGCTGAACAGAATGCTTAAGTGCCAAAAGATGGGGCAGACTGCTTCTGGTGGTTAGATATCATTGATCATATCAGTAGCAATACTGCATATATAGAATATGCTGGAAGTCAAGGAGCCTGTGGTGGTTTTATTTCTACCTCATTGCTTTGCCTCCGTGACACAGAGGCAGGAGTACCACTTGTGCCAACACACTGTCATTGAAAAAGATCCATTTGTTCAGTGTGTGCAATTCTCCTGACTCCGTGTGTTCACTCTGGGTCAGAGCACCTAGAAGTATCTAAATGAGATGTAGGAGACTGCAACTGTCTCCTGGGATCTGAATTGTCTAGTGGCTTCGGTGTGTTTGAACCATTCTGAATGGTCATGATAATAGCATCTCTTAGAAGACTGACTCTGAACCTCAGTATCGTACCACACACGAGTTTCAGGTGGGTTACAACCATAGCACTTGTGGATAATTTGCTCAAGTTTGTAGGAAATTTAAGTGGAAAATATCGAAGGAGGTTATCTCTAGAATGCCGCCTCATCATGTCCTTTCTAGTATGCTTTCTGAAATGGAAGAGAAAAGTGTGGTTATAGGGAATTAGAGAGTCTCTGAATAGCCCCCAAAGAGAGTGCCATATATGCTAATTTATGTCCATGTCATGTGTGTCCCAACGGAAAAAAGGTTGAGAACTACTATGCTGGAAAATGACATTTGGTGTAAACACGGGCACATCATGTATGCAATTCAAATGGAGTTTACTCATTGTGGGATGAGAAAAGACTACATAATGATGATGTCTTTCAGTAACTGGGTTTCAAGGTGTGTTTTTTGAGACCGGTATCTGCTGTAGGATCCAGAAGAACAGGGTACATGCCAAGTAGTCTATTTGTCCCATTATCGTGTAATCCTTAGTTATCCTAATTAGGCCTGCAGATTTTCCCATTGCTTCTGCTTGTCTCTGAGCAGTTCCTGGGATTATGAGGGATTATAGTAGAGGTTATGGAGGTCATGAGTATAGGGAATCAAAATTTGTTGAACATCTACTATGTGTTGGTAGTATATATATTAAATACATATATAATGTAATCCTCACAGTCCTGCAAGGTTTTATACCCATTTCACAGATAAGGTTTCTGAGACACTAAGAAACCTACATAACTGGGCCTCTAAAGTCAAATCCTAGAACAGGAATAATTTGAATCCAGATCTTTCTGAAACTCCAAATCCTTGCTTCTTTTCTGAGCGTGTGCCTCTCATAGGGTTGCTGGGCATGGGAGGGCGCACACATTCTCAGTGGTTCCCTTGTAGGACATGAGGGTAGGATTGGGCCCAGTATAAAGTTCAAAGGCTTGGGATCAATTTCAATAATTAGGGCCAAGTACGGCTCATCCATGACAGCATCTAATGGAATACATAGGTCGAACCATGTGAGAGTGCCAATACTTGACCATTTTTTGTCTATAAAAATGGAAACTTTATATTATTCAACCTAATAAAAGTAGTATCAGCAGTGCTGAGCACACTTAATATGTTTTTCTCACACATAGGATTGAAAAATCTGGCTATTAAAATGGAAACAGAAAAGGGTCATTCACTTTGGCTCCCAAAGTTATATATCTGTGGCTCCAAGTCATCTGAATGGGGTAGCCCAGCTTGAGACTTGTGGCATCTGCAGAAGCAAGCCTCCTACAGGGAGAAAGAAGGAGAGAGGTAACCTCTACCCCTCTCATGTCATCACAGGCTCTAGGATATGAGCTGTAGTCCCTCATGTCCTTTCCAGGATGCTTTCTGAAGTGGGAGACAAAAGTGTGGTTAGAAAAGTGTGCAACTAAAATCACCTGCCTGGCTCTCCGGCCCTGTATCCCTCTATACTTCAAGGAAGGCTAGTGACCCACTGTTATGGACTGAATTATGTCCCTCAAAAAGATATGTCCCCAATACTGCAGAATGTGACCTTATTTGGAAATAGGGCTGCTGCAGACCTAATTAGTTAGGGTGAAGTCAGACTGGAGTAGAGTGGGCCCTTTATCCAATATGGCTGGTGTCCTTCAAAAGAGAAGAGACGCACAGGGAGAAGATGTGACAACACTGAGGTATCCGCAAGCCAAGGATTGCCAAGGATTGCAGACAAACACCAGGAACCAGGAGAGGCAAGGAAGGAGTGTCCCCTACAAATTTCAGAGGAAGTATGGTCCTGCTGATACCTTGACTTTGGACGTCTAACCTCTAGAACTGTGAGATCATAAATCTCTGTCATTAAGTCCTCCAGTTTGTGGTACTCTGTTGTGGCAGCCCTAGCAAACTGTGACGCTCACCTGTTAGACTGTCTACGTATCCCCTTCTCCTGCTGTCAGTCAAGATGATTAAGAAAATAAAATTATTATATAAAAAGATAAATCCTAGATTTCAGAAAACAGGGCTCACTAGACTTATTTCTAGACTGTTCTAAAGAGTTTCTTTTTTTTTTCTGAACCTTAAGTTTGAGGGCTACATATGCAGACTGGTGTCTTCTTAGCAGGAGGTTTTCATTCAATTTATGACAATCAATCTACATGTTAAATTTACTCTGAGCCTAAGTCATGGCCTAATGAATTCTGAACAAATGTGCTGCTTTCCCACTGAATGACAAGGTAAGGAAAGTCAGTGAGGTCTTCTCTGGCAACTGTGATTGGCCTTCACACCATCAGCAATTAATTCATGTTAAATTGAAAATGTTATTGGGGAGGCACACTATTTTATGCTATTATCATCATTGGCAGCTAATCCAGGATTCACTCATCAGGTTAGTCAATCATTAGCTGGACCCAGACCCAAGATGGTCACAAATAGACTCACCCAGTATTTACTGAGTATCTGCCATATATATCAGACACTGGTCCAAAGACTTTGAATGATTTCATTGACTCTGTACCACAATTCCAACACATAGTTATCTCCATTAAAACATGACAAAAATAAGACTCAGAGAGGTGAAATGACCTGCCCAGAGTCACACACTAGTAAGAGCGAAATGGTGAGCTTCGGACACAAAGATCAGACATGGGGATGGCAGAGAGAACAGCTCCCAAGAAGTACCTCACCGGGAGGGTTTGAGAAAATCAAGGAGAATGGAGAATACTGGGGACCAGGAAGTGGTACTCAAAACCACTGGGCATGAGGGAGGAGGTCTAGAGTAGACCCTCCCCCGCCCCCGCCCCCCATAACTGTGATCATCAGAGGTCTGAACTTGGAGGCAGAAGGTCTGCTGTTCAGCTCTACCATTTACGGGCCTTCTGTCCATGAGCTAGAAACTGAATTTCTGGCCTCCCTGGCCTCATTGTTTTAAACTGCAAGATGGGAACAACTATACCTTTGTCCTTGGGGTGTTCTGAGGTTTGCCCACGATAATGCACATACAAATATATAGCAGTTGTTAGGTAATCAGTAAAATTTAGCTTTCCATCCCCTTCCCCAATTACATCCTGGGCTGGCCCAGAGCTAAAGTCAGGTCTTTCTGAGAAACTCTATGACGCAATGTGCTATTACAAACATGATTTTTCAAAAACAGCCATTTTGTTTTCTTTTTTTTAAATGATAAATAAAATATTCTCAAAGAAAATCATTGATTTAGTCATCAGATATTGTTTCTACAGATACCAAAATTCTACAAATACCAAGCATGGCTGGATCAGACACAAGGAATTCAAAGATACTGCCTGCCCTGAGAAATAGTCTTTATCCCTTCACTGAAGAACTGTAAGGATTTATATTTTTTAATAGTTTTTCCTGATATATATCTCTATGCATACATAATCATAAGGAAGGTATGTTTTTGTTTCAATTGTTTCTTATCATTATTTTCTGAATACTTTACCTGTGTGGGGAAAGTCATGCTTCAGCCTCAGGGCCTTTGCACTTCCCCTGTATATCCTCATGGCTTGCTGCTTAACTTGCCTCAGGTCTCTAATCAAATGTCACTTTATCAGACACCTTATCAGAGAGGCTGCCCTGACCACTTATCTAAAATACTCTCTTACTACCCCTTGTCTTTCTCTTCCCTTACCATTGCAAATTGACCCTTAGATTGTTCATTACCTAATATTATCTCATAGGTGTGTTTACTTATTTATGTACCATCTCCCGTATCCAGCCCCTTGCCCTGGCCGCTAGAATGTAATCAGCATGAGGGGCAAGGCTGCATTTTGTCCTGACATATCCCTAAGACCTACAACAGTGACAGGCCTATTGTAAGTACTCAAGAGAAGTTCCATGTTCAACATTTCTACTGACTATATAATAAATCACATAGTTTCCCTTGTGTTTCCAGAGCCACAAAATATTTGCTAATGAGCCTCCCCCAGCTTTATTCACTTTACACTTCCCTCACTATGCAGTAAACATATGGGCAAATTTTATGTTTATATATTTTGGTAAGGATTGCTCTGTCTTCCCTCCCCACCCTCGAGCCCCTGCCCTGCTCCCAGAGTGTGTGCCCCTGTATCCCTGAGAGCAGGCATGTCCCATAGCATCTCCTGGAGGATGGCCTCTGTTTCTCTCCATCTAGATCTCCAGTTCCAGAATGCATACACGAGGGATCTAAAGCCAATTTTGCTGACTGGCTTGTATTTGCAGTGCGCCCAAATTCCTCACTAATAGCTATAAATGTGCAAAGGAAGGAAAAGTGAAAAATTTGATGTGCAATGAATCAAAATTGACCTGGCCTACATTTTGGCGTCCTTCCTGACACCCACCTGAGACCTCCCACCTTGCTATCATTATATCTCATTAGAAATGACTCAGGAAGCACAAGGTAAGCAGTTCTAGGGTGCTGATTGGATTTGTGGGGCTGTGTTGATAAGAAGCCACATTTCTCCCTCTCCCTCTCCCTCTCTCCAACTGGCTGTGTAGCAGGACCTTTGGAGAGAAATGTTTAGTGGTTAGCAAGAAAGTAATTAGGTCCAGAATTGCACATCAGCAACACTTCTCTATTTTCAAATGGCCAGCACTGAGGATTTTACAATTTATACCTCGGTGCTAAATTAGATCAGGTGTCTTAGCTTCTTAGTTTCAGAGTTTGTTTTTGTTTATTTTTGTTTGTTTTTTTTAATATAATTCAAGGTTCTTTCATACGACCAGGACACTACTGGAGGCAGTCACTGTTCTTAGTTCCATTCCTCTCCTTTCAGGAATTTTCTATGTATAAATAAGCATGTATGTACACTATTCTTTTTTCCCCCTCTGCAAATGGATGCATACACACTATTCCACACATCACTTTTTGCTCTGCAATTTGTCTTACGGATCTTTCTTCAATATACACAGAGAGATGACCCCACTTTAAAACCACTACCTAGTATTCACTTCCATGAATGTATCATATTTTATTTTACCAAGCCCCTATCAAGGGATATTTAATTTGTTCCCATTTTTTTGCAATTACAAACAATGTAATAAATCATTTTGCACATGTGCAAGTATATCACCAGGAAAAATTTATAGAGGTGGAATTTCTAGGTCAAAGGATGTGGACTGTTTACATTTTGATAGATCATTACAGACGCCCCTCTGTAGACAATCTGACAACAAACCCTCCCATACAATTTGGGCAAACACACAAGACCGACTCCTTCCTCGCACTGTCACCAGCCTTTTCATCTTTGACAGTCTAATTGACAAACATATTATTTCATGGTTTCCACTTGCATTTCTCATGTGTTTAAACACTATTTATATTTCTGTGGATTGTCAGTTCATGACTTTAGTCTAATACTGTTCTGGGTTATTGGTCATAGGACTTTTAACAAGGAAGTCTGTATGTATTAAAGAGACAAGCCATTTGGAATATGGGAATATTTTCCCCTGGTTTGTCAATCTTTAAATTTTATTTATATTTCATTTACCATGCCAAAAAGTGGAGTTAGATGTAACACTTCTCCATTCTGAGACTTTAAACATTTTTTTATTTTATATTGGAGCATAGTTGATTAACAATGTTGTGTTAGTTTCAGGTGTACAGCAAAGTGATTCAGTAATTTGTCAAGCAGCAAGAGATAACTAATACATGTATCTTCCTGAACTGTCTTATTGTCATAATTTTTTCAATTGATCCTTTTATGTTACTTAAGGATTGCGATATTGTCTGCAGGTAATGATAATGGTGTGATTTTTAAAAAATCACTTTATTGTTTCCCCATCAAGCCTGATGCCAGATTTATGAATTCATGAATTTTAAAATTTTTAAATTCATGAATTTTACTATGCTAAGGAAATCTATTCATTGATTCCCATTTTATTAAGTGTTTTAAAAATCAATAATGATGTTGAACTTTGTCAATTTCTTTTCCAATACTTAAGAGTATTATCTTATGATTTTTATGCTGAATTATATTTAACAGGGTTGCATTTTTGCATTAATATTCATAAGTGAGAGTGATCTTATTTTGCTATCTATTGCTTGTGAAATATTGGCTAAGTCTGAAGTTATTGTGACCTACTTGATGTTTCTGTAATCAATAGAAGTGGAAGCTTTTCTCACTTTTTCTATGTCCTGCAGCAGTATAAATCAGCGTAGGCAAACTTTTTCCATAAAGGGCCAGACAGTAAGTATATTATGCTTTGTGGGCTGGATGGTCTCAGTCCCCAAATATTCAACTTACCAGTGTAGTGGGAAAGCATATACAAATTAGTGTGACTGTATTCCAATAAAACTTTATTTATGAAAAGAAGAGGCGGGTTGGATTTGGCCCATGGACCATAGTTTGCCAAACCTTGGTATAAATCAGTTTTCTCGAACTTTAACGTGCATGCAATCTCCAAGGAACCTTGTTAAAACCAGATTTTCCTTCAGCAGGTTTGCAGTGGAACCTGAGAGTGCATGTCTCACTAGCTCGCAGGTGATGCCCACATGCTGGTCCTCAACCACTCCGAATCACAAGGCTTTAAATAACATTGAAACCGTCTGTTTTTAAAGTTTGGTCGAATTCATTTGTGAAAATATCTAGGCCTAAGTTCTTTCAAATTTGTCTGTATTTTATGCATATTGGTAGTTTTAAACTTTTGATCTCTTCAGGGGTTAGTTTTGGCAATTTATGGTTTCCTAGAAAAGTATCCATTTCAACTACGTTCTCATATTTGTCTGCAAAGAACTGAGCAAAGTCGTTTTTTAAAGATTACTTTCTTATTTGTGGTTATTTCTTTATTCTTATTTCTTCTTTTATATACCTGTGCTTTGATTAGCTAATGTTTTATCTGTTTTATTTTACTTTTTTAAAGGTCTATTTTTGAAAAATTAAAATATAGTTGATTTACAATATTATATTAGTTTCAGGTGTACAACATAGTGATTCAATATTTTTTTATAGATTATACTCCATTTAAAGTTATTATAAAATATTAGCTATATTCCCTATGCTGTACAATATATCCCTGTATCTTATTTATTTTATACATAGTAGTTTATACCTCTTAATCCCCTACCCCTATCTTGCCCCTTCCCCTATTATTTCAAAAAGATACATGCACCCCAATGTTCATACCAACATTATGTACAATAGCCAAGATATGGAAGCAACCTAAGTGTCCATGAACAGACAAGTGGATAAAGAAGATGTGAAATATTACTCAGCCATCAACAAGAATGAAATTTTGCCATTTGCAACAACATGGATGGACCTGGAGGGTAATATGCTTAATGAAATGCCAGACAGAGAAAGACAAATACTGTATGTTAAAGGTCTTGAGTATATTTATTTATTCTACCCTGTCTGGTTTTCCTTTTTAATTTCTGCTTTTATTTTTGTTTTCTTCTGGATTACTTTTTTTTCCTGACCTCTTGAGTTTATACTTAATTCAATCTTTAAAAATCTTTCTTTTATTAATGTAAACAATATTAAACAATGACTATTTCACTGAGCTTTGCTCTAACTGTATCACATAGAGTTTGGTATTATTATTTTCTACATAGGTATCAGTTCTTACCTTGATTTCCTCCTTGACTCAAGAATTATTTAAAGTTTCTAAATTTCCTAGATAATAGGTTTCTTTTTTCCTAGTTTTAATTTTATTACATTTTTGATCAAAGAATGTTGTCTGTAATATCCTCTCTTGAACTATCATTAACTCAGAGAGGCCTAATAAGTCCCTTTCTACTGATGAGTTTCTAGTAATTTCTGTGGACTTTGCTTCCTGAATTTTGAAGCTGCATTATTTAGTGCACAGAGAGTCAGGAGAATTCTTCATTGTGGATTGTAGCTCTTGATGTGTCCTCTTCAATGTGTTTAGAGCTTTTCAGGTAACGGTTAGTGTATGACCATTTCCCTTATCCTAGTCTTTCTTAGCTTTCCTTAGCTGTATCTATTTTTGATGAGGCTTACCTATAGGCCTTGGGGAATTCTGGCTTCTGAAAGAAGTGAATCAAGCTCCCTAGCTCTGACAGATGTTTGCCAACTTGATCTGACTCCTGGTGTGGCAAGGCAGTCAAAGTATTTCTTAATATCCACTCCCTACTCCCCAACCTCAGTCATCCCCATTGGCCCAGACTATACAACTGTCCTTCTGCCTCAATTTCCCTTCCAACCTCAGCTCAAAGTCTGACCATGCCTCACACCACATTTGCTTGGCTAGAGCCGCTGGGTCTTAACAGCTTGCTGCATTGGCCTGGCCTGTTGGACTGACCTCCTGCAATAACATTGCCAACAAAACTTTGAGAAGTACCTCAATTTCTTCTCGAGCTTGTGCTGCCTGTTAAGATGGACCACTCTCTCTCCTCAGTGTGATACCTGCAGGACACACACCTGAGCTGTCCATTCCCTTTGAATACAACAGACCCACCACTTGCTCGTTCTGGGGCTAGCTGTGGCAGCCAGGCCACCTCACCAGGTCCTGGAGCTTCTCTTCACCTCTCTTATCCACATTGTTTGAGCTTCTCACTTCATGACTGCAGCTGTCTCCAGAGGAAAATCTAAGTGATACGGATATCTAAGTGATTATCCCTTTCCTAGATTTTGACTAAAAATTCTTGTATCTGGCAAATATGTTCTGGGGATATTGTTTCTTATACTTTCCTACAAAATTCACCTGTCACAGTAAAATCTTCTCATATGACCTGTAGGAGACTGTTCCCATTAGCCTTAGTAAATTAGGTCTTTTTGACTCTTCAATTAATTATAATCTTTACTTCTATCTTAATCATAACCTTATTTATCTCTCCTCAAAGAGCAAAAGAGACTAGCAAAGTATTAATTTCCCTCCCCAAAATAACAAAATTGCAACAATGATAATAATAATGGCTAACACTCTCTGAACACTTTATTGTGTAGTTTCTATGTAAATACAGAGATCTCAGTTAATTCTCACTGCAATCTTATCATGTAAATGATATAATTGTTATTATTACTATCATCAACCTCCTCCTCCTCATCATCATCTTCATTTTATAGATTAGGAAACTTAAATAAATTGAGTAAGAAATTTAAGGTTATATAAGTTCCAAGTGGTGCTACAGAAAGGACACCAGGTCTGTGTTAACTCTGAAGACTACACCTTTATCCATTATACTATGTTGTTTACTAGCCAATTTTCCCCAAAGCCAAGTAGATTATATATGTTTTATTGATTAATAAGTTTATGCTCTATGATGGAATCCATATCATAATCAGCAAAATTTACTGGTCTTTTTCCCAGGTTTTATTCCAAGAATCAAAGGAACAATTTATCAGTCATAGGGCACAGCAGATGTTTTAAATAACCATTTTATACATTTATTCTTGAATTTTTTAAAAGCCCTTTGATTAATATAATTGTATTAATTCATGTTCAGAAGATCTTATAGACTCAACATTATTTCATCTATTACCTTTGAACTACCTCTCTTAAACGACAGTGAATTAGAATAAGTTATGCTAGCTGCTATAATAAATAACCTTCCAAGCTCCAAAGGTTTAAAAAATAAAAATTTAGTTTTGCTCATGTGGATTCAAATCAGATGTGCTTGTCAGGCAAACTTCCAATCTCTCATTTAGGAACCTGGGCTCCTTTCTCTTATGGCTCCACCCTCTACTAAGTCCTTGAATCATCTCCAATCAGTATTTCCATTCAGTAGAGGAAAAAGGGTGTGGAAGAAGTTTTTTATGGGGCAGGCCTAGAAAGGGAGGATATCTCTTCTGTACCTTTCATTGGCCAGAACTCAGACTCACAGCCCCAAGTAGCTATAAAGGGGGTTAAGAAATGTAGCCTGTAGCTCTGGGCCAGAGGGAGAAGGAAATCTGCTCTATGCACACAGCGGGCTCATCCAGACAGTCTGGGATCTCACTAGCTTATTCGGAATGGATAACATAGAATCCATTCAGATTCTATTGTCTACTTTCCATCCAAGATCTTTGCATGACCAACACTTCAATTTCTGAATTGAATTCTTCTTTTAAATGCGTGCGCTGGTTTTAAAGATGCGTTTATACCTTCTTTGACTCTCTTTTGCTTAAGAGGTCGACCTTCCTTCCCCTCCCCCTGAGTGTAGGCTGCACTTAGTGACTCACTTCTGGTGAGTCAAACAGAGTAGAAATCATGAGATGGCACTTCTAATATTAGGTTATAAAAAGATTGTGGATTCTGTCTTGGGTGCACTTCCAAACCCCCCCAACCCTCCCTTTGAGTCACTTGTTCTGAGAGGAGTCAGCTGCCCTGTCCTGAGCAGCAATGGTGTGAGGACACTCGGGCAGCCTATAGAGAACTGTGAGGGCTGCCAGCAAGCATGTGAGTGATGTGAGAAGTGGATCCTTCCCCACTCGAGCTTAGAGTTAACTGTGACCCCAGCCAATACCAGGACTTCAACTCACAAGAGACTCACAGCTAAATTGCTCCTGGATTTCTGAACTACATCAACTGTGAGATAATGTCTACTGTTTTAAGCTTCTGAGTTTGGAATAATTTGTGACATGCAATAGATGACTAACATAATGCAGTTTTAAAACTTGTTGTATTTTAGCGCCTTCTATGCTGTCATGTGGGTTTACAGACATTCTTCCAGAGAGAGTATAATGATACTTAAACTTTACTGTTATTTATGTGACTATCTCTCAGAGCTGATGCTCACTATTGGCTATTGGTTCTGGGATTATGTAACCTGTCCTGGGATCCATGTGTTAGTGCAGCTGCCGGATGTATGCGGAGAATGTTTCTCTGCCTGCTGTGTGCAAAGCCTGCTCTCTCTCTCAGAGAGGTGTGCCACGCTGGAGAAGAGTGGTGTTGATTTTTACCTTTGAGCATGTTATTCTCTGGGATTTCATCACACACTTAGGGAACTCCAATCTCTTCTACTTTGGTTTTACCTGTGTCTCCCATGACCCCATAAAGCCCAATTCATTCATCCTCTTGATTAAGGAGAATCACAATGATGAGAGAATCCATTCTGATTCTGGCCTTTGGGTATGGGGGAAACTGCCATTTTTCTATCACATTCTATTAGCAAGCAGTTTGTTTCGGTTCTCACATTTAGGCTTCATATCAGCCATGAGAGGCCCATATTCATTGCATCTGTTTTATAGATGCAGCAAGGTAGAGAGCTATGATGTGGGGCAGGTAGAATTTGATTGCAAGTCTATGACTCCAAATCTCATGCTGTATCATGAAGTCTTCTAGAGCTTGATAGGCACACGCCTCCCTTGTCTTATAGGGACAGAAGTTATTATATACTCTATACCAGAAAAGAATTTTCCAATCAAAACTCAAATGGTTACCTCTGTATGTAGAGCTTAAACTTCTGTAAACCCACTGATGGAAGCCTGGCAGGGGCTGAACAACTTGAACTTGGTCTTTTCTTTTTTTAAATATAATTATCCTCTAAATTTTTACTTACGAGTCTCTTAGGGATTTTGCCTTAAAAGAGATCTCAAAGATGATAGAATATATCTCCTTTAGTTTACAGATACATTTATTACTTGGCCTCGCTTCTGGAATTAAAAAGTCATCTCTTTCTTCCTCAGCCCAAGTAGACCTGAGCCACTCTGAAAAGGGAGCTGAGGGCCAGACATAGGCTGTAGGGAGAGCCAAATGGGGCTGTCTGTAGAAGTGCATGCTGCATTTCACTTCTTAAAGTCCTTCTGGTCTCAAAATGACAGTGTCCAAATACTACTCTTGGTTATAGGATACCATAGCTCATACTCAATGCATACTCTCAATTTCCACTGGCATTAGAAGGGCACGTGACTACCCAGTCAACAGGAGAGAATTCCATGATAAGCTGTGACGAGCCATATGAAGACAGCTCAGTACAGCTCACTGGCTCCTCATTCTGTGAATGAACTTGAGCTTGGGCACACACCCCATGCTTGGAGACAGGGCATTAACGCATCAGCTCTAAATACTCATTTGCATGCAGAATACACTTAGAATGATTTTTAGCTGAGAATAAAAAGAACCAATACATACTTAATGATGCTCAATAGCACTAAATATATTAGTATTGATCTCTGAAGAAAACACCTATTGACTCAGATTTCCGGTCCCTTGACTTGTATTGTCTACCAACTCCAGCAGGTTTCCTTGCCCTATGTAATGGCTAGCTCCAAAATCTTCAGCTCAGAATAAGACCCCAAAGTATTTCTTCTTAAATGAGCATTCTGTTGAAGTCAGAAAATGGTGGAAAAGCACAAAGCGGAGATAGGGACTAAGATGGCCTTCTGCCTTGAATGGAGCTATCAGACCTGGGAAGCAACAATTTTCAGCCTCTGTGCTAGACGCTGGACCATGCCTGCAAGGGGTCTGCTGTGCGCAGGGTATTGTGTTGGAATTCCATGAGCAGAATTCTGAAGAAGGACTGAAAGGAGGAACTGTGGGGTGATTGCCCTAGTTGACCACAGGGAATTAGGTGGATGACTCAATAATTTTTCTTTTCTGGGTATGGTGAGATGAACTGGACACAATTCCTAATGCCTCAGGAACTCTGCCCTGGCACCCAAGCTAGGTGGGCTGATGCATAAACCCATTAGCCAGAGTGGTAATGTTGTGAATATCCTCTGAGGTCTTTAGAAATTGTTTTAGAATTTTAATATTATTATGACATGTTCCCATTCCCTTATGATTGTTTCTAATTTGCTCTGATTCTGAGTTTCTGCCAGACTCAGAATGCCTTCTCTGACAAAATCTGACTTTTGCGGCAGCCACAGAGACTTGCTGCTCAGACCTGCCTTTAAGAGAACCACTGTGAGGACAGCATCTGCCTGACAACCTCCAGATGCTGCACCTTTGGATCCTCTGCAGTGTTGGTGCCAAGGCCACAGTCTCTACGAGGTGCTCCCAGCCAGTGACCGATCACGGGAGGTGACAGAGAAGGGCTGTTCCTGCCCAGTGCAGTTCTCCACTAGTGAACCTGTGGTCAGGGCTCCCATCAGCTTGCTTGAGACGTTCTCTGTGCTCTGCTACCACCTGAGAGCCTCACTTACCCCACCCTCCTTTCTTCTCTTTCTCCTTTCACAGGTGTCAGACCAGCATCGCAATCTGAACCCTTTCCCTGCTTACTCGTGCTGCCTTATCATGTACAGGTGCTTCTTCCAAAAAATCTCTTGCAGGTTTAATTCTGTTTGGCCTCTGCTTCTCGGAGGGCCTATGCTGGTACAGCTCCCTTTTCTGGCCCCTGCACTCAGCATCCTTGCTTCCTTTCTCAGGCATTTGCGCCTCACCTCTCTCTAACCCACCTTGATCTAACCATCCCTGTGGCTAATGCTTTCAGCTTGTCTTCTCCATTCCAGCTCCAGGCCTTCAGAACTCTATACCGACTGGCAAGACAGTCCAACCCCCGTTGGTAAAAGAAACAAATACCGAAGGAATCAGGAATAAATAGAAATACTAGTAGCCTCTCCTAATGCCAGTATCACCAGTGTGCAAGAGTGGATGCACAGTCATTTGCCAATAACCTCATGGAATATATGTTATATGTTACGTTATGGAATATATGTTATGTTTCAGAGTATATGTTTCAGAATATAGAATGTTTTAAATTTTAGAAAAGAGGTGATATTGAATATTATGTAATATACCCGGGGGTCTGTGGCAGCAAAAGCAGTAATATTTCTGCACCAAAATGCATAAATATTCACACTAAGGTGGATAAACCAAGTAAAACACAATTTTTAAAAGATAAAAAAATACAAGATTAACTTAAGGTCTATTTAGGTTGAGTTGTGCAGTGAAATAAGTTATTTTTGAAAATCTTGCTTTTCAGAGCTTTCATATTTCTGAATAGAAAGACGGTAGACTGTGGACGTCATGTAATTAAAAAAAAAAAAAACTCCCACTTATTAAGTACCTGCTTTGTGTCAAGCATTGTACTGAGCCAGAGTACTCTACAGGCATGATTTTATTCAACCTTCACCTCAGTATTGTGAATAGTCATTTTAGCTCCATTTTACAGATGATGAAACTGAATCTCAAGTAACTTGTCCAAGGCCACACAAATAGCAAGCACCTAAGCTGAGATTTGAACCCTAAGGAATCGACCTCCAAAATTATTGGTCTTAACCACTTTGCCACATTGCCTGCCCCTGTAAGTATCATTTAGCCCTGACTACCCAATAAGACATGATGTAATAAGCCTGGCCTAGAAGTCAGGAGGCCTGGGAATTAGCACAGATTTCATTCTCTGTAGTTTGTCCTCGTTGAGACTCCATTTCCTTATATAAAATTGGGGTCAGCAATACCTAACTCGCAGGGTGGTTTTAATAAGGATCAAAGGATAAATTAGGTGTGGAAAGATTTTGTGATCACACTGCAAAGTGCCAAAGAAGATGATACCGTGATGGTGGTGATGATGATATAAAACATTATTATTGCTTGTGCTTCAGAAAATTCTTAGGGCTATAAATAATTGTTCCCTTGGCAAAGAACCGGGTGGATACTTCATCTTCATTGAGCAGCCCTGCACTTGAGTACCAAGGAAAAGTTGGGACTTTGAGATGATCTGGGAAAATGGGCCTATTTGCAATAGCTGCACTATCACCATTTGAATTTAGGAAGGAAGAGCTATCTGCTCTGCACAGTTATTTCTTCTCTAAAGATTCCATTTCTATTTTCAGATAAATAATTATGCATACACACACACATACACACACACACACACAGCAGGAAAGAGACTTCCAACTTGAGTGGCTCTGGTGCTTACGAGTGAAGTAATTGCATCTGGAACAAAATTGTTGACAGCTCTTTATCATTGTGACTTTTCTTCAAAATGTCTGGTTTTTTTAAAAATTTCTCATTAACACTGCCACACTGTCCATTGCATTAGTCTCTTTGTCTGGGCCAATAATGGGTGGCTGCTGAATAAGGCAGGAAAACAAGAAATGGTTCCAAGGTGGGTATGGTGGGTGGCACAGAATACAAGACAGAGTCCTTGCTGGAGAATGTGGAGCTTTGTGTAGAAAGAGAGGCTGTGTGATTTCATGAATTCAGAGTGTTAGGCTAGAGTCAACATTTTTAATTTCAGGTCAAACTGGAAAGATAAACAAGAGGCAGAGAATAATTGATAAAGAGGTGGTAATAGATTGAAGTCTTTGTGGGAGATTCTAAGTCACATGAGAAGGTACAGACAGAGTCTAAATCTAAGACACAGCAGGTGGTGGGTGGGGACTTAACCACAAAGAGGAGAGGAAGACAAAGTACAGGTGTACTGATGGGAAACAGCATCCCTGGATCTTGGATATCAAGGAAGGGTCATGTAGCCCTGTATATTGACTTGCTGATGTGAAGCATGGAAGTTAGTCTGAGCTAGTTGAAATTCAGCTCTGCCTCTTAAACATGTGATACTGAGTGAGCTACCCAACTATCAAAATTTCAGTGTATTCAACACAAAAATGAGGATAATTCCTACACTGTAGGGTTATTGTGAGATGTATAAAATATTTAAAGATGTGCCTAGAACATGGCACAGACTTTATACACGTTGATGATGATAATAAAGTGTCACCATAATCTTTGTTTTCTGAGGAAAGAGACAGTCTGCCTTCAGCTCTAGTTTCAAGTCCTCTGAAAGTGGATCCTGGAGAGAGTCAGTGGCTTCTGGAAATCCCTTGCACTGTGTTATACTAAATGCAGAACTGATAGATTATTTTATTTTACATCTGAAGACAATTTGGTTGGTTCAGTTATTGGAAATAAATAAAACAAAAAAACCCCAACAATGCATGAAGAATCCTCTCAAAACCACACAAGAAATGGATGCAGTTGTCTTTTTACTACTTTCCTCTACCCCACAAACCCTTAATCCAAGAGAATGACAAGGAGTGAAACACATTTGAATCTCATCTATTAGTCTTTCTTTGGGCCACATATGAGTGACCACGTGTCAGATCAACAATTTTCCCACCCATCCTTCCCCACAGAATGCTCTGTGTAAGAGAATGACAAGAGTCTTGGTTCTGGGGAAGTGCTTTGATGAGAGCAGTTACTCTACCATCCCAGTCAAGTACTCTATTGGGCAAAGGAGCTAAAGAGAAGAGAAGACACTTAGCAGCAGAAAGGACAAGAGACTGGGTGTGTCCAGGAAGTATTTAGTGTGAGCCACAGTGAGCTAGGCACCTTGGCATGAATGCCTCTGGTTGCCAAGCATGACAGCAAAAACTCCTCGAACCTGCTGGTACCAGCTGATATGGACCACTTGTTCTATCACTTACTTGCTTGTGATCTTGGAGATGCTCCTTTACTTCCAATTGAGTTTTAGTTTCCTCACCTATAAAATGGGATATTTCCATGTCCTGGCTATTGTAAATAGAGCTGCAATGAACATTGTGGTACATGATTCTTTTTGAATTATGGTTTTCTCAGGGTATATGCCCAGTAATGGGGTTGTTGGGTCATATGATAGTTCTATTTTTAGTTTTTTAAGGAACCTCCATATTGTTCTACATAGTGGCTGTATCAATTTACATTCCCACCAACAGTGCAAGAGGATTCCCTTTTCTCCACACCCTCTCCAGCATTTATTGTTTGTAGATTTTTTGATGATGGCCATTCTGATTGGTGTGAGGTGATACTTCATTGTAGTTTTGATTTGCATTTCTCTAATGATTAGTGATGTTTCACATCCTTTCATGTGTTTGTTGGCAATCTGTGTATCTTTGGAGAAATGTCTATTTAGGTCTTCTGTCCATTTTTGGATTGGGTTGTTTGCTTTTTTGATACTGAGCTGCATGAGCTGCTTGTATATTTTGGAGATTAATCCTTTGTCAGTTTCTTGATTTGCAAATATTTTCTCCCATTCTGAGTGTTGTCTTTTCGTCTTATGTTTTCCTTTGCTGTGCTAAAGCTTTTTAAGTTTCATTAGGTCCCATTTGTTTATTTTTGTTTTTATTTCCATTTCTCTACGTGTCCATCGGCAGATGAATGGATAAAGATGTGGCACATATATACAATGGAATATTACTCAGCCATAAAAAGAAACGAAATTGAGTTATTTGTAGTGAGGTAGATGGACCTAGAGTCTGTCATACAGAGTGAAGTAAGTCAGAAAGAGAAAAACAAATACCATATGCTAACACATATATATGGAATCTAAAAAAAAAAAAAAAAAAAGGTTCTGAAGAACCTAGGGGCAGGACAGGAATAAAGATGCAGATGTAGAGAATGGACTTGAGGATATGGGGGAGGGGGAAGGGTAAGCTGGGACGAAGTGAGAGAGTGGCATGGACATATATACACTACCAAATGTAAAATAGATGGCTAGTGGGAAGCAGCCACATAGCACAGGGAGATCAGCTCGGTGCTTTGTGATGACCTAGAGGGGTGGGATAGAGAGGGTGGGAGGGAGATGCAAGAGGGAGGGGATATGGGTATATATGTATATATATAACTGATTCACTTTGTTATAAAGCAGAAACTAACACACCATTGTAAATCAATTATACTCCAATAAAGATGTTAAAATAAATAAATAAATAAATAAAATGGGATATTGACAAATATTTCATCCATTTATTTTTGATGGAGATTAAAGGCGACGTTATCAATAAAGCAACCAGCATAGCAAGTGGCATAAGATATATAATGTATGTGAGCTGCTAAAGTGTTAACATATATGTGGTGGTGATGGGAGCAGCAGTAATGGTGGCAGTGGTAGAAGTAATAACACTGGTGGCAAGAGTAGTATGAACTGTAGAGAGAGATTTGGAAACCACGTAAATGTCTTTGCTCTTTCTAGCAGAATGGTTGACTCAGACATCTGTACTTAGGAAACTAGACTACTGCTTTACAGATGACATTTCTGCAACAATTTCCTTTTATTTCCCTTTAGCATTTAGTAAAGTTCTATTTGAAAACTGGAAACTATTGCAGCTGTTTCAAGAGTTTGGAGGAGGAGAAGCAAGAAGGGGAGGCTGTTCTCTCCTCAGTCAGAGACTAAAGCCAGAGCAATAAATACTAAAATTGGTAGCAGGAGCCCAAGGAGAAGACAAAACTGCACCTTCCCAGCTGGCAATCCCCCAACTCAGGCTCTTCAGTGACTCCATGAGGACTTCAGGATAAAACTCACACTCCTATGCATGGTGAGTACAAGCATCTTCACCAACTGGCCTTTCCTACCTCTTAAATTCCAACTCGCAGTGTCTTCCACCCTCTGCTTCTACAGGACGGGGTGCTGTTTCAGACCTTGGTGCCTGTTCATGCAGCATCTTGGGCCTGTGCACATGATGAACACCAACTCATCTTTTAAGATGTGTCTCGTGCCACCTATTTTTGAAGACTTCCTGAACTTATCTCCCTTCAATGATACTGACCATCTCCTACTTGGTGTCCCAAATTTCAAATGTTTCTATTAGCATCTGGAAAGTTTTATGCAATTTTTGTCTCTTACTATGAAATTCCTTGAAGTCAGAGACTATGTCTTATTTAAGTCAGACCGAGAAACACAAATATCATATAATAATGTGGAATCTAAAAAAAGGGTACAAATGAACTTATCTATAAAACAGAAATTGAGTCACAGAGGTAGAAAACAAACTTATGGTTACCAGGGAGTAAGAGGGGGACGGATTGATTGAGAGAGTGGGATTGACATATACACACTACTACATGTAAAGTAGATAGCTAATGAGGACCTACTGTATAGCACAGGGAACTCTACTTAATACTCTGTAATGGCCTGCATGGGAAAAGAATCTAAAAAAGAGTGGATATATGTATATGTATAACTGATTCACTTTGCTGTACACCTGAAACTAACACAACCTTGTAAATCAACTATACTCTAATAAAAATTATAAAAGAAGAAATACACAGAAATTGGTGATGATTTGGGTTTTAATCATGCTGATCTGAGATGCTAAGAAGACATCCATGTGGAAATGTCTAGAAGGTAAATAAGAATATGGGGTGAATGCTCAGATGAGAAGCCAAACAGAAAGTATAGATTTGAGAGTCATGTGAAGCAGTGATGGTTAAAGCCAGGGGTAAGGATGAGACTGCTGAGGGGATAAAGGGGGTGTGGTGGAGTAAGATCAGGGCTACTTGGGTAACATGGGGGAAACAGCAAATTGGAAAAAGGAGTCAACCAAAGAGTAGGAGGAGCCTCTGTCCTGAAGCCAGAGAGGAGATACTCAAGAAGAAGAGAATGGTTAACAATGGCCAATTCCAAGAGAGAGTAGGTAGCTAGAGGGCTGGGAAGAGGCCACTGGATTTGCCAATTTACTTGAATAATTATAATTCACCAATTAGTGGTAGAACTCAGATATAGTCTTTAGAAACAAGAAGCTTCCTTGCACAGTCCCAAATTCAGATCAATTCTCATGGAAGGGAAAGAGTTACAAAACTATTAAAACTATTGTTCAGAAATATCAAACCAGCATTTTTGTTCATCAATTCAGATTTAAAATTTAATTTCATGGTACAATGAACCCATACACAGTTATGTCTATTAAGGTCACCCACTCTCAGCTCATCAGCTTACTCTGGGCATTGATGATGGTAAAACTCTTTAGGAGATAAGAATCACTGTTTCATACTTCCCAGTGCCCACAGTTTTAATGTGAGTCAAGATTTTCCAACTCTGAAATACTCAATGAAGTTTATCCCCCTAGTTCTCCCCTGACTGCTCCTCAATCCATGGTTTTAACAAAACAAACACATTCTGCAAGAGATTCTCAGAGGTTTAAGGCAAGGAGAGGTGGGGAAGGAAGTTTTCGATTGAGTCTTTTCATTGTTTCAAGAAGAGACACACGCATTTTACTTGAATTATTTGCTTAGCTTCTCATCATCTGTTTCTTCTTTCTGCTGCTCAAAATATTAAGGCCAGAATCCAACCAGCTTTTACTGTGCTTCTTATTATTGTAATAATGGGTACTTAATTCATGAAATACTTTTTGTCTTCCACACAATGTGAATCTAGAATTTTCCTTTAAGGCAACATGGTAATTAGGCAGTTGGGATTTAAATTGGCCTGAAAATATATTCACATCCAAGGTCAAATGAATATGGACACACATGCAGAAACACACGTATTACATCTTTCTCTTTCTTTCTTTATATACGTATAGCCACATATATAAAATATATATATTTTTATGTGTGTACATATACATGTGAGATATATCTATATATACATATGATGTATACCTATATATACATGTGATACAGATATAAGTATATCTAGATATAGATATATCTCACATGCATATGGATATAGATATAGATATAATTAAAAAAAATTTTTTTTTTGATGTGGACCCTTTTTAAGGTCTTTATTGAATTTGTTACAATATTGCTTCTGTTTTATGTTTTGGTTTTTTGGTCGCGAGGCATTTGGGATCTTAGCTCCCCGGCCAGGTATCGAACCCGCACACCCTGCATCAGAAGGCAAAGTGTTAACCACTGGACTGCCAGGGCAGTCCCAGATATAGATATAATTTAATATGAAGAGTCCTGAAAAAATCTGCCTGCTCTTCCCCTTACTTTCCCCCAGAAACTCTGCCTTCAATTGTTGAAAATTCAGCACTTTCTGAAACATAAAGTGGGTTAGCAGCAAGGCCTAGAGAAGCAGGGGAGAGAAAAACAAAAAACAACCTCAGAAATATTATAAAAGCATAATTAATGTGGAATATTGCAGACCTAGAAAGCTGCGGAGAACTGACTGCCCACCCTCTCCAGGCTACACTGTCTGAGTTCTCCGGATAATTGGCTGGCTCTCTTCTTCTCTTTCTACTTTTTCATTTCAGCAGATGTATTCTTTTTTTTGTAATAATTTAAAAAAATACTAAATTCTGATTTTTTTTATTATGGTGAGATGTTGAATCCCACTTCCCCAACCCAGAATATATTTAACCCTATATTCAACCAGTGAACAGTGATTGAGGCCTCTTATTCCGGCAATGCCATGGAAACAAAGCAAATAAAACCTGTTCCCTGCCCTCAAATAGGACAAAATCTATTGGAGGAGATTATTCTGCATATAAATAATTATAACACCATGAGATAAACGTTAATGGAAGTAAGTGCATGGCCATGTGAGAGCACTAGAGATGAAGCACGAAATTGCACGGAGATCACAGGGCAAGACACTTTTCAGCAGAATCTGGAAGGAAGAGTAGGAAGGCACCTGGTGGACCAGGGAGATAATGGCATCCCAGTTAGTGAGAACAGCGTATGTACAGTAGCAGAAACAGGTCTTGTTTGGGAAATTACAAGCGGCTTGATGTTGAGGGAGAGAGATTAAAATAACAAGGTAGGATAAAGGACAAAGGGCTAGTTATGCCATGCTAAAAATGTTTAAAGTTTCTTAAATAGTAAAGAAGGGAAATTCCAAAATTACTTTTCTTACTAGCTAGAAATAAGATATAAAGTATTGACGTTGACCTGGTTGCAAAGAAAAGGATTGTGTCAATGAAAAGAGTAGATGCCTGGAGACACATTGGACTCTTGGCTTTGAATATTTCACCTTCTTGAGAGAAATATGTCTTGTTCCAATGGCTGGACACTGTGATTTAGTTTGCCAGATTACCATGTAGTGATGATAATAGAGGCCACATTTGCAGGACTTTTCATTCTGGCCAACAGAGAGAAGTAGTCTGACCTGGGGACCTCGCCACACCCCAAAAGGATGAACATATTTTCTTCCTTTGAGGTGCCGACCACAGGAAAGGCAGCTTCCCAATTTGAGAAGGATAATATGATTTCAAGAGCTTAAAACATCAAGTGATTCTTTCAAACTGTATTTTGATGAGGTAAGGGTAAATGAATGAGAACCATATGGATTCCATTTTCCTGAAGGTCCATACAGATTTAAAATTAAGAAACAAGGAGTTTGAGGCAAAACATGCTTTAGACTTAATCTAAACATAAATGTTTGAGAAATTGTTTGAAATTTTCATAAATCTGCACAGAAATTCAGTTATGCATCTTTCCATTATGTGCTCTGTGAATTTCGCTCAGAATCCAGCCCTTTTGCACAGTGTCATTTGCGGAGAAGTGGCCTAAACAGACTTGGAGAAACCTAGTTACTATGTTGGGTACACAGTGACCTCAGACCCATCAAAAAAATGTTGGGTCCTGAGCAAGCTTTCAGAGACCATCCCCAAAGCCTCCTTCTATCTCTTGCCCCAACCCATGAACATACTCATTGTACTAATCAGATTTCACTAGGTTATACTGTACTAACAAGCAGTCCTCAAATCTTAGTGGCTTCCAGAAACAAAGAGTTCATTTCTCATTCTTGTCTCACTCACATTGGCTGTTTCAAGGCTGAGGTTCTCCTCCATGTGCTGTCTTCATTTAGGAAATGGCAGAAAAGGCAGTCTCTATCTGCGACACTCAATTCTTGAGGCAGAGAGAAGCAAGCAATGGCAAAACCAAGAGAGGTTCTTTAAACTTTTGCCTAGATGTGAAATAGATCACTTCCACTCACGGTTCATTGGTCAAAGCACATCATACAACCAAGCTTGATCTCAGTGAGGTAAGAATACACTTCCTACAGGGAAAGCATCAGGGAGGTGTCCCCTAGGAAATCACAAGAAATAGGGACAGCAAAGAATTTGAAAAAATAATAGAATCTACAATGTCCATTCACCTTTAGCATGATTAAAATTTTGAAATTTCGTTTACTTGCTTATTTCTCCCTCTCTCAGATTTGCAATCTGCATAAGAGCAAAGATCATATCTTATACTCATCACATGGTAGATGTTGATACTTAATGGTGCTCAGTAGATATTTGCTAGATAAAAAAATCAAGTTTCTGCTTTCCCTTCTGAAAATTGGGCACGTTGATATCAGTTCCATAGGAATGCTAAGAAGATCAAATTAGATAATGAATCTTCTTTCCTTAAGGGCACAAGATTGCAGAAGCGTTTTAGGACAAATAATGTGGCAGCTCTCCAGACTGGTGAGAAAAAGTTTGCACTCCAGAAGGGGTATTCTCGCATACAGTTCCCAGACTTTGTACCAGTTTCCAGCTTTCTCCCCACAATCCGCAGCATCAGTGGGTCCCATTGTTAGCAGGAATTGGCCTGTTCCTGTACTTTGTCTCTAGGTGAACTTGTTTCAGGATATCTAGTCACATAGACACAGGCTGTCTTATCAAGGCTCTGGGATAAGGATAGTCTTCACTTGCAGTTTTTAGATACCCCGGTACCAGACAAAAACTCATCTGTGCTACTTAAAAATACCTCTATGAGAACCTCCTCCAGGTCAGATGGACAGAAGTGGCCTGAGAGTCCAGTGAGAACAACTGATCTGTTGCTGGAGACTTAAGAGATTTTAAAGAAATGTTTTCAGATAGGAGATCCCAGAGGAACCCACATTGTGTTCTCAGATTTCTCAGGGAAACAACCAGGGTTCACATATATATTGTAGACTCACTTTGAAAACAGGGAGCCAACAGGATCCACAGTACAATAATAATAATGCTACTTTTTCCATAATCTGGAGCTTGAAAACAATGTTCACTATTAATCATAGATCAGCTAATTCAACACAAGTAGTAAGTTGGATGCTTCAATGTGTTTGTTACACTTCTGGGCACTATCATTGCAATTATGTATTTTCATCTTGTTTTTGTCTTGCTGGATACAGAGTTCATATACCTGATTCTCTAGTTCCCAAGTACAGACTCCAGAGTTTATCCTTTACTCATTAGGCTCTTTTGGGGGTCCTTATTATATTGGAAGCTCTTTGGGAACCTGAACATTTACCAGTTCCAATCACTCTCTGGTTCCAATCACTCCTAGGCAATCTCTGTCTCAGGAGCACAGAATGCCATTCTCAGAATGCCACTTAATGACCCATGTCTTATCCCCACATTATAGACAAGAATAGTGAAATCTATTCAGGGACTGTGGATGTACCCAGCTTTTCCCCCGCTTCTTTTCCAACTTCACCAATATCCAGAACAACTTGGAGAGGAATAAGTATTCTGATGTCTTAATAGCAGAGGCCATGACACTTGGCTCTCTTGCTCTTTGTTGCAGCAACAGTAGACAGTAATATCCAATGGCTGCCTGCCTGGGCAGATTACACAACAGGAAGAGAGCTAAGGTGCAGGGAAGAGAGGATGTGAATAAACACCCTTCCCCCATGCCTTGAATGCTTCAAGTTAGAGGGATGCTTTTTGAAATTGCTTGATATTGTCCCTCTTATCCCTTAAGTATTGATATCTTCCAGGTCCCCTTTTTAGCACCTTTTTCCTTCTATCCATGATCTCTGAGTGGTCTTAGAATTCAATTTGCCTTTGTATTCTGATAACCCCAAAAGCTCATCCCACATGTCTCTCCTCTCCCAGCCTTCTATTTCCAATGCATAATGGACATCTTCATCTGGGTGTCCTGTTGTTATTTCAAATATAATATATCCAAAATGACATTGTTGATTGTTCTCTTCAAACCTGCTATTCTATGTGTCCCTTCCTATGTGTCCCTTTGTATGGAGCTGAGTCCTACCTATTCACTTACCCTGGGCTAGCTTTCTCATAGCAACGACTCTGCTCTATGGCAGTCCTCACTCTTCTCGCCTGTCCCTTCTGCTAGATTATGAGCTCTTTGAAAGTAAGGTTTTATTATTCATCTCCATAAACCTCAGTAATGGAGCCTAAAAAATGACAGGTGGTAAGTGTTTGCACAAAAATGACTGAATAAGGTGAGTATTACCATAACTCATGATGTAATCAAGCATGGCCTGGTCAGTTTCAGTAGATTGAAGAAGCCCCAGAAGAGTGTGGGTGTGGGCCTAGATTAGTTCATTAGAGAGAGCAGGGGTCAAGAGAAGGCTTAGTCCAGCATCCAGGAGCCAGGACACAAAATCTGAAAAGTGTGAACCAGTAGACCTGATTTTAAGTACGTAGTGACCCAGGCTCACAGACAGCATCAGAATAACTACAGACAAGTAGCAGGAGCTGGACAGGGCCTCGGGAGCCATAGAAAGGACAAGCAAGGGATTGCGTTATTCCTTAAGCTGGGAGGTAAGCACATGGTTCTTGACTCGGGGATCCTGATGGAGGCTTAATGGGGACACTCCTCCTGTGAATGAGGTAAATGTTCAATGTGCAGCTTGCTCACATCTGGGACCCAAGGGCTGGCTGGGCTGTCCACAAGGTCAACTTATAGCTGAGGGCCAGAATATGTGGCTGGGTCCATGCAAATTCCTCCTATGCTGGTCAGGCTTAGCCCAGAGCCCAAGAAGGGACTGAGGCAGTAGGGGGGAGTTAAGGACTCCAGTTATGAGGAAGAGAGATGTTGCTGCAAATTAGACAGGCCTAAAAGGTTCTAAAAGTCCAGTGTTGTCCTATTTAAAGCATTAGTTAAGTACTAAATGTAGTTAAGTATTAAAATTGGTCTCCTAGAAACTGAGTGAAGGGCATATGGGAACTCAGTATTATCTCTGCAACTTTTCTGTAAATCTAAAATTATTCCAAAATGAAGTGTTTTTTTGACAGAACATTTATTAAAAATATTTTATGACCTAACAGGGTTTAGAATATTGAATGAAAATTAAGCATTTGGGAGTCTTCCAGTGAAAAAAAATCAGACAGGTTTACTTTACTCCTTACTAGGATCAGATGCTCTCCAGCTGGCTAGGTTTGCTGTGGAGTATAGAAAGGCATTTACTGGGGAGACAACTTTTGTAGTCACAAAGGCTGGGCTGAGGTCCTTTCCATGAAGCCTATTCAGGAAATGGGGGTGCTTCTTATTATATTTCTTACAATCTGACCCTACTACCAGCGTGGGGCTGAGAGATGGGATGAGAGCTCTGGAGAGGAGGAAAGGGAAGGGGGAGAGGGGGACCAAGGCACTGCTGTGCTACAGAATCATCATCAACCCCTTCCCCCTTCTTTGCTGCCACTTCTACAACTCATCAACCTCTGCCTGTCCTTAGATGACCCAGGGAGTCTTGTTTCTCGGAG
The DNA here is from genome assembly GCF_028023285.1 of Balaenoptera ricei. NCBI lineage: Eukaryota > Metazoa > Chordata > Mammalia > Artiodactyla > Balaenopteridae > Balaenoptera > Balaenoptera ricei. Next base: position 10,847,149 of record NC_082646.1, on the reverse strand, counting down.
CTGCCAGTTAACAAGTGAGGTTGCCAACGGAAGCCAGTTGCTCTCTTCTGATGCTGAAACTTAACAACCTGTCATCCTTTGTTGTCTGCAGAACAGAGAACACAGCCAAGCCGGCAGGGAGAGTCTGTTGCATGAGTCCAGATCTCATTGGAAGGGTGCAATTTATTCACACATATCAAGGAAGAGCAATAAATCCTTATCACTGCTACCTTTTCTCAGTCTCCAAGGGGTCAGGAAAAATTATGATGGGTATGGGATGGAAGGAACCTAACATGGTGACAGTTTTTCCCTAGATCTAACCATAGTATTGGGTTGGCCAACTGAATACAAAGAATGGACACAACGGTCATCATATAGGTGTATTTACTGGCCTGCACGTTTAACAGCATCCTTCATGTGCCTCCCTGATCTGTCTGAGAGTCAAAGCTCCCAAAGATATTGGCAAGTAGGAGTGGGGGAATTCATTGATTGAGAGGATTTCAAACAACCTGAGAGAAAGAGAGAGATCAAAGAGTTCAATAACTAGAGATGGACGCATGAAAGAAGAGACCCAACCAAACTGAGCGCAAATTAAAAATTCCTCTTGAGAGTTTATTTTATCAGTGCAGAAAAATCAAAAATATTTGGAAGCGGGGCCGGCCCATAGTTGGAAGGGGAGACTACAGAGTTGCCAGGAATTGTAGGGTGCGTTTGTTTAGGGAGCTTCCCCAGTTACTTCCTTCTTATCACCGTCTTTCCGTGGGCTTACCTTTGACTAGGCAATGACCAGAAATTCCAGACTGGGAGGCTGCTCAGGTAGAATCAGCTGAAGAGAGGGTTTGGAGACCCGCCAGGGCCAAATGATACATCAGGGCATTCGGGGCAACCCAAGGGCACCTGCTGACTCAAGAGGAAGGTCTTATTTCCAGAGAACAGGCATTAAGTGAGCCTACGTTACCAAGTCATTGAAGAAAGATCAATGAGAAGAAGATTCTCTGAAGAGAGAGAACAGTGTATTAGGACAGAACTGAGGCCTCAAAGAAAATACTTAATTGCCAGAGCAAGTGTGGACGAGTGGAAAGCGCCCTAGCTCGGGAAGAATGACCTGGGATTAAGTCTGAACATTCCTGTGTGTACATCCTGTGATCCTGGGTGAGCTCTCTGAGCCAGTTTCCTCACATATAAAAAGGGAACCTGACCTACTCTCTTATTTATGAGAGTCAATTGCAACAACACATAAAAGTCTTTTACGCAAATGAAAATTGCGATTGTAACTGTAGACCGGATAAGGCACCTCTGACCTGGACCAGGACCAACTTTATCTGTTTCGCCCCATACTTGCCTCATCATGTGTGAAGCAAAGTGCATGTTTTGTTTTATTTTTATGACTTATATGCAAAGATCTTATTTGACCTTTTTAATTTGCCCACATTACAGATAGGCAGTATTTCTGATGACTAGTTAGGCTGTTAGGATATTGTATTTACAGTGAAATCCCTATTGATAGTTCTCCATTGATTTCTTTTCCCACATCCCTCGCAATTGCTTTAAAGTACCTACAAATTGACTAAAACTCCCTGCTCAACAGTTCTCCTTACCCACAATTCATTTCTTCCAGTATCTTGAAATAATCAGTGAGGAATCATCTCTATATCTACATATCTTTGTGAGTTTACATGTATGCACACAGCACCTGTCTCCGTGGAAAACCAAGCCTTCTGGAAATATTGCACAATTAATTCTCTTGGCCGCACTTCAAACTTCACTTCCAGAGAAGGAATAGATATTTCCCCCATTTTGGGGATGAAAAACAGAGTCCCAGTCACTCATGGAATGAATGTTATAACTGATTAGAATCTACTTCTCTGGAAACCCAGGCTTCTTATATCCTATACCATAGTCTTTGTCATTTCCATAGGAAGGAATTCACCATGGCTCCCTTTAATCTTTATTCCACTCTTTATGGAAAACAGTAATTTCTGGGCTAAAGGACAGTTTACATTGGGGTCAGGGGGATGGAAGAAGACAAGAGAAGGGCCTTAAGGGCCTTAATCTACTACAGGTCTACCCAGAATGCCTCTGCTAACACTTTCCCAGCTAGTCTGTGTGACTGGTAAATGGTGAGGTGCAGGCTGGGTCTGGAATCCCCCTTCACGTGAGCCTACAATACCTGTGCTGCACTGGATGCTACAGAAGGCATGGAGCTGGCTATTCTGTCGTGTACCTTCGAGGCACAGCATATGAATCTTAAGGTGCTAGGCCAGAAGAATAGATTTTAAGAGCTCAGGGGAAGAGAAGCATGTCTGCAACCTGCTTTCAGCCCACGAGTCAGAGGTAGATGATTGGATGTCATTGCAAGAGAGTTCCTCAGCCTGGGGACATAATTACAGAACTGTGGCCACCTGCTGTCAGGTGCCAGCACTGGGGGTAATTAGCAAACCGGGTACCTGAGGATCACAAGGTCTAAGATGGGAAAGAAGCAGGAAAAAGAGCATTTAAAGCAGCAGAATGAAATCCCAGAAAAGACCTTGTGAATTCAGAATAGCAGTCTGAAAAAAAAAAAAAAAAAAAAAAAAATCAATTGGCTCCTTTATGAGCTGCTGATGCAACAACAACCCTGGTCTGGTGAAATATCACTGGACCTATATGCCCGGGGTTGGAGGCTGACCTGACCATGTCCAAAGCCAGCGTCACTGTGCTGGAGGGTTCATCCTTAGCAGCCCACAAACAAAGAAAAGGGTAGCAATCGATACGGGACATGACGAAAGCCCAGGAGAGCCAAAAGGAGTTGGCAGGTCACGGCAGAGAGAGGCAAGAGAAACAAAAAAGCCCCGGAGATGTCAGCCTCAGATTTCTCAAACAGCACAAAGGATGTTGGATTTCAATGCACACTGCTTGGCTCTGTTCAGGGTATAAAAGGGAACAAGGTGGTCAGTGTTAAAGGAAAGAGGGAGAAATGGCTGACGACAGCCTTGGAGCTGAATTAAAAAACACCAAATTAAAGGCATGTGTATTGAACTGAGGCGCTGCGTGCGGGTGCCCTCCCAAGGACTCTGCAATTACCAGACTTGGTACCGAGGCTCCCAGGCAGCAGGTCACCCACTCAGGGCTGTCAGGGAACCCAGGAATGGCCCAGATCACCCCCTGCCCGTAACATTTCCCTCACTTGAAGGTTAAGTCCTTTAGCTTATTACTCTGATTTTGCTAATGTCCAAACTGTCCTGGGGAGACAGAACCTTAGGTGAATTTCAGTCTTTTTCTACAGAGTGTATTCGATAGTAGATGTCACAGGAAGAGATTTATAGCCCATCTTTCATCTTTAACCTTTTAAAGACACTGGCCAGTTCCCTAATGTAGCTGACTTGCTCTTCACAGCAGGTAATAAGAATGATGCTCCCTGGAGCTGTACAAAATGGCGGCCCACAGGCCCCAAGCTAGTTCCTCCTTAAGACTGGTATCTACCTCAATTTCAAGCATTTTTTGCTGCTAGTGCTTTGGGTTTGCTATGCTTGCTGCCTGCCTGGTTCCTGATCTTCCCAGCCTTGGACTATATGCAGGCTCTGTGAGTCTCTTGTTTCTGCATCCCTAGTTTTCTCTTAATTCCCAGTTCCTACGACCCCCTTTGTCTTTCCTACTCCTGCCTTGTCCTTATGTAATGTCTTTCACTTCGTCCTACCTCCTGTAGTCTTGGCTTGCAACTGCTTTTTTGGGAGCATCAACTGCTCCTGGTCTTGTGTGAAGCTGGATACCCGAGGAAGGTGGCAAGGAGAGTCAGGAAGGAAGAAAAGGAAGGTGGAGCACCAAAGCATACACTATTCTCAGCATGATCTGTTGATGGTGAAAACCATTAGAAAGCACTCTTAGAGCAGCTACCAATGAGATGGCTTGTTGGGTCATTTTTAATGCATTGCACACTCAGATTCTTGTTTCCTAGGGTTTCAAAACCAAAGCAATTGCAGCTATTCTGAAATAGCTCTCTCAAAGAAGAAATAAATGTATATATTGGGAGGAAATAGGGATTTCCATTGATTATTCTAATACTTGGCTCTCTGAATAATTGAGATGCTTACTTTAGTGGACCTGGGTTCTAGTCCTAGTTTTGTTATTAACAAAAGTATACAGACTTATCCAACTCAAATCTGTTTTCTCACATCTACATAAAAGAAAATTGTCTTTGATAATTTATTAGAAATAAATGTTTAAGAGATAAATTCACCAGAAATAAGTAGTAAAAGGGCCTGCAGGAACCAGTGTAAGGACCAACGGCTGAGAGTTGGATTATACAAATGCTACGGTCCTGCCACTCAGCAATGGCATCTAGATCAAGGCCCTTAATTTCAATTTCCTGCCAAATTAACTCTAATATCTCTGCCAGCTCTAAAATCCTACGAATCTAAGAGAACAGAGCTTAAAAAGAGTCTTAGAAAAATGAAAATATTGAAGGAGTTTTGCTTTAGCTAATTGCTCAGATTAATTTAGTTTTAATCCTTTGTAATAATATAGGCCTTTATAGCTAAAGAAATATATTTTGGAAATGGATATTTCTTGGTTAAGTGATGGAAATCCAGAATTCCTTCTACACTGAGAACATTATGAGATAATTCCTAATTTTATTACATAGAGAATTTCCTTTATAAGTTTGTTTAGGAAGTTTGATATATTGTTTTAAATGTCATTTTTGAAAATTAAAATTTGGACCTCTTACATTAACATAGCTACATAACTGAGTATCTTTTCCCTTTTTTTCCCCTAGAATTCATACAAAACCACCAAGAAAATCTCTGAAACTCCATTTTAAATGAAACTATATTGAAATATAATATACAGATAGGAAAAACTGTGTAAGGACTGTTGCCAACAGGTGCTAATATTGGGGTGAAGCCATGAAAAAAAGCATAGAAAGAGTAGCCCAGGAGTGGCAAATCTCAGAAAAAAGGGTAGTGAAAATATACTTCTCAAAGGGGAGAGACCAGCTCCATTTTTTACCCAAATAGGGTCAGAAACTAGGGTGGGCTGTCTTGCTGGTTGAAGCCAATATAACTGAAATACAAACAAACTAAACAGAAAAGTCAGGGCTATATAAAGAATAAAACAATCAATCATATCTGTAGGAACCAATCTGTTTCTGTACCAGTTATAAGGCTCCCCTATCATCTTTCCCTCTACAGGAAACTCCTTCAAAGAGCAGGTCTAGGAAAATCCAACCCATGCAATAATAAATAATAATAAAGAAACTGGAAGACCATTGAGAGAATGATGCTATAATAAAAATCTATGGGGAAAATATCAAGGCTTACCCACAAAAAACATAAACCTATTATAAAAAACACAAACCTATGTGAATGGAGAGATATGCCATGTTTGTGGACTGGAGAACTCAAATTTCTTGGTCTCTTCAAATTGATCTATTAATTGAACATAATCCTAATAAAAATCCCAGCAGTATTTTTTGCAGAAATCAACAAGTTGATTCTAAAATTAATATGGAAATGCAAAGAACCAAGAATAAACAAGCCAATCTCAAGAAAAAGGAAAAGGCTAGAGGACTGTACTATTTAATTTAAGACTTAATAGTCAGCTATAATAATCAAGATAGTGTAGCACTGGCATAATAATGAGCACAGAAACTGATGGAACAGAATAGAGTCCAGAAAGAGACTCACATATATATAGTCTATTGTTTTTGACAGTGGTGCTAAAGGCAATTCAATAGGGAAATGAAGTCTTTTCAACAAATTTTGCTGTTACAACTGGATAAACATACGTAAAAAATAAAAATAAACATGATACTGGAACTCTACCTTAGACTACGCACAAAAGTAAATTTAAGATGGATCATATAGCTAAAAAACAAAAGACTTTGCCAACAGACAAAGAACGCTCATCAGCCAATGCTGCAACAGAGCAGATGAAGCATGTGGCCATGAATTAAAAGAGACAAAACAACTTAAAGGAACTACTGCCTTTAAAAGGGAGACCCCAAGGCAGAGATAAAAGAATCCAGAGAAGAGACAACAGGAGGAGATGAAATATGAGCTAACAGAACTTAAGAATAAAGGGAAAATTTTCATCACACAAATAAAATCAAAATTATAAGAAGCACAATGAAGAATAAACACTACAGAAATATAGAATAGTTCATAAAACATAAAAATGAAACATGATTTAAAGCAAACTAATTAAGCACCATAAAATAAACTTAACATAAGCAGAAGAATGGAATTTTAAAAGATAAAACTAGATATGAAGGGGTTAGAAAACAGGAAGACAGAAAACAAATTAATACATTAAAAAACCAGCACTTTCATTACAAAATTAAAATACAATTTAACCTAATCAGTGAAAACAGGGAGAAAGTGTAAATGGAAAACAAAGCAAAAACCAAAAAAAAAAAAAAAAGTCACATAAGCAGAAAAAATTAAAATACTCTTAAGAAAGGGCTTTGTTCAATTTTATGCAAGTACATTTTAGGAAACTATGATTTGCCAATCCTGACCCTAGAAGAAATAAAACGTCTAAGTGAATAAATTTCCCCTGAAAAGACCCACCCATAAAAAAAAGTACCAGACCTAGCATGTTTTACAGAAGAATGTTGTCAAAACTTTAAAAAGCATGTAATTCCAATGCTATTTAAACTATTCCAAAGAATGGGGAAAAAAAGGAAATCTTGCAAATTAACTTATGAAGCTAAATACTAACTTTCAAGTTATTTTTCAAGCAAATCTGGACAAATGCTGCATTGAAAAATTACAAACCAATATCCTTTACAAATATTTTTTCAAATATTCTAAGTAAAATATTTGTAAGAAGCTGGTGGAAAAATTTTTAAATAATGTCAATGACTGAGTGGGGTTTACTGAAGGAATGTGAATTTGTTTAATATTATGAAATTCCTTGACTTATTTTCTCATCTTAATAGGTTTAAGAACAGTCAAATCAAATAATCTTAGTCATAGATGTTAAACAAGACTGCCAAAATACAATAGTCAGAACCAGAACTGAAGACCAACCCCTTATCCCACCATGAGCTAGCAGTAACACAATGGTAGTTTACCCTGGAGATGGGGCAAAAACATGGAAAGAGACCTCCTCTATGGCATAGACATGAGGATAGCTGAAAGCTAAGGGTGGAATTGGAACACTGAGAAAAACGCATGCACAGGTCCCACAAACCAACAGAAGCCCACAACCAGGGGAATGTGAAGCCTGTCATGTGCTGAGGATTATGCTAGCAATAGCGAAATACAAACCCAGTCCAATTACTGACAACCTTGAGATAAAACACCTTTATAGACACATACGAATGTCTTGACAGTAGAGACATGACCATTTCTGGACATAAATGCTATTTACCTCTATATTTCCTGTTCTTCTACACATAATGCCTGGCATTCAACAAAAATTATGAGACAAACAACAACAAGGAAAATATGACCCACTGTCAAGAGATAGAGCAGTACATGTCAAAAATTTGGTTTGGATGTTGAGACCAATGACACCTGTCACATACTGGGAGGGTTTAAAAAAGCTTATTACTCACATATTGAAACTTTATAAGGAGGGCATGGAGGGCTCTTAAGCTGACCTGAATTGGTTTAGGAAAGTGGGGAAAAGAGACCTGCTTAGATTTTATGGTGTTTAGGGGATGGGACTGGGGTGGGAATTTCTATATAGAGACCAAGGCTTGCATAATTTGAAATTCACACTGGTGCCAAAGAAGAGAGCACCTGGGCTTTCTCATCAACACACCCAGGGTGGGGTAGAAAGAGAAAGGGAAGTGGTGGGGCTTGAAAGTTGTCAGTAGTCAGACACTGAAGATGGAGCCAGACTCTAATACACAATAACATGAAGTATGGGAAGGAGAAAGTTGAAGTAAACCACTCTAGGAGTCTTAAATTATACCTGAAGTGATGAATATTATTTGAAGGTGGACTACTGTACTTTAAATATGTATACTGTAAATCCTAGAACAGCATTTCTGGACCTAGATACTACTGACTTTGGGGGACAGATAATTCTTTGCTGTGAAGGACCACCCTGCATATTGTAGGATATTTAACTGTATTCTGGACCTCTGCCCACTAGATGCCATAAGAATCCTCACAGTTGTGACAATTAAAAATGTGTCCAGACAAACGTCCCCTATAAGGCAAAATTTCCCGCTGTTGAGAACCACTTCTCTAAAGCAATAACTAATTTTCTTTAAAAAAATGAGCTATAACTAATAAGCCAATGATGGAAATAAAAAGGAATCAAACTCAATTAATAAAAAAAGAAGGCAGGAAAAGAGGAAAATGGAACAACAAAAAATGTGCAACAAATAGAAATTTGGCAAGGTATTAGATTTAAACTGAATCATAGCAGTGAGTAAATATCAATGTTCTAATCACTTCAATTAAGAGGGAGAGATGGTCATATTGGCTAAAAACACAAGACTCAACTATGTGCTATCTATAAGAAATTCATTTAAGATATAAAAACATAGATAGGTTAAAAGTAAAAGGACGAAAGATATATCTCGTGCAATTACTAATTTAAACAGTTTTTAAAAAGCTAGAATGGCTTTATTAATACAAGACAAGAGACAAAGTAGACTTCAGGGCAAGGACTATTATTACAGATAAAGACAGATATTACATGATATTAAAGATTATACTATTTGATAATACAAGAACACTGCAAAATACATAAAACAAGAATTGATAGTCCTTAGAGGAAAAATAGACAAATCCACAGGTATAGTTGGAGAAATCAATACTCCTCTCTCAGTAAGGATATAGAAGTAAATCAGTAAGGAAATACAAGACCTGAACAACTAACTTGACCTAAGTGATATTTATAGACGCTTTTACCCAAACAACAGAATATTCATTCATTTTAAAGAATACAACAAATATTCACCAAAAGAGATATTCTAGACGATAAACATATATCAAAAATTAGAAAATAACTGAAATAGATTGTCTTCATAGATTAGGACAATCAATATTGCTAAGAAATTAATTCTCCCAAAATATATGTTTTATAGAAATTTTCAAATTGATTCTAAATTTTGTATGGAAATATAAATGACTTAGAATAGCCATGACAACTTTAAAATAGCATAACTTTAAAAAAGCATAAAGTGGGAAGGCTTACATTACTTGAGTCCAAAATTGAGTCGACAAGAATCAAAAGAATGTTTTGCTATAAAGATAGCCTAAAAATAGATAAATGGAACAAAGAGGGAGTCCTGAAATGCCTAAATTGGTCAACTGATTTTAGACAAAGGTGCAAGACAAGGCAGTAGAAAAATAACAGTATTTCTGACAAAAGGTTCTGGAAGAATCATATATCCCTATGCAGGTAGGCAAGCAAGCAAGCAAAGAAAAAAACCTTCAACTCATACCTTGTATAAACAAAAATTAACTCAAATGATCAAAGACTTCAATAAAAATCTAAAATTATACATTAAAAAAGCTGTAAGAGCCCAATACTATAAAAATTCTAAAAGAAAAAAAAATTAGAACACTGGATTAGGCAAAGATTTGTGATATATGACACCAAATGCATCATCCATACTGTAAAAAAATTGATAAAGTGGACTTATTAAAATTAAGAACTTCTGCTCTTCAAAGGACATTGTTAAAAGAATAAAAAGACACACATTAGGAAATACCTGCACATCACATTTCTGATTAAGGACTTGTTCCCAGAATATAGAAAGAACCTGCAAAGTTCAATAATAAGAAAATAAACAAGCAATGGAAAAAAGGGACAAGATATTTGAAAGGACGTTTTACCAAAGAAGATAAGCAGATGGAAAATAAATATCTGAAAAGACATTCAGCATACCACTTATTAGGGAAACACAAATTAAAACCTCAAAGAGATATCAGTACACACCTATTAGAATATCTAAAACAAAAACACAATCATACAGAATACATAATACAAAAGCACTGCAACTGTCAAACACTGCTGATGGGAACAGAAAATGGTACAACCATTAAAAAAAAACAGTTTGATGAGTTACATCAACAAAAATAATGGAGTACCTCAAAAATGTTATTTTCCGTAAAAACAATGAACAAAACTGGCAAAAGTGGTCAGACTCACATTTTAGGAACTCTGAGAATTACCCAGACGCTTGCAGCAATCCAGGGAACATCTAATCAAAAAAAACAGCTGAATCTTGGTAAGAACAGTAAGTTTTATAACATTTTTAACTTGCCCTATTCCCATGTCCTATTCACCAACTATGTAGTAACTTTGAAAAATAATAGCCTACATTCCTAGTGCAGCCTGGCAGCCACTGTAAGGAGCAGAATAAAGCCAAAGCTCTTGCAGAACCTCATGCACAAAGCATTACTATTATTTGACCTATATGGTGATTCCCTAGAAGAAAGGGAAAAGCTCACCTGTATTTTATTTAACATGGAACTTGTCCAATATGAAAAGCTTTCTCTCTAGGGAGTCCTTGTCAAAAAGTCACTGATAGGTGTTTTAACTTTGTAGCTGCATGAAGTGGGGGACAATGATGGGGGCAAACAACAGATAAATCAAAAGTCTTAAAAGGAAAAGCTGGGGTAAGAGAGTTTGCTTGGCAGGAAGTGAAGGCTAAGGCAGAGTTGTCAAGTGTTGCAGGTGTTCCTCAACACACACACACACAGTCTTTTGGCAAAGACTAGGACATTTATGGGTTCCTGGCTGTGGTAGGCTGAATAATGGCTATCAAAGATGTCCAAGTCCTAATCTCTGGAACCTTCGAATGTTAGCATACCTGGCAAAAGAGAATTACTGATGTTGTTAGGCTAAGAATACTGAGATGGGGAGGTTACCTGAATGGGCCTTAATTTTGCAATCAAAAGTGCCCTTATATGAGGGAGATCAAGGGAGATTTGACACAGAAGGAAAGGGCAATGTGAAGACTAAGGCAATGGGCTACACTCCTGGCTTTGAAGATAGGGTAAAGGGCCATGAGCCAAGGAATGCAACTCTAGAATTTGGAAATTACAGAGAAACAGATTCTTCCCTTGACCTTCTGGAGAGATTGCAACCCTGTTAACACCTTGATTTCAGCCCACTGAAAATTATTTCAATTATAACATCCAGAACTATAACAGATTAAATGTGTGTTGTTTTAAGCCACCTAGTTTGTGGTAACTTTTTATACAACCATACAAAACTAACAGACAGCTTTTACGGACATCTCTATCCGATTATTAGGTGACCTCTAAGCTAGCCATGTAGAGACTCCAATTGCCACACATAAAAAATAATAGTTTATAAAATTAGTTCAGAACAGTATGTAAACAAACAACTACAACAAGCAGAAACAACAACAAGCCCTGGAGAAAGGAAAATCTGATTTCCAGAGTTGCCATACTCTATTATTTAAAATGTGCAGTTTTCAATAAAAATTTATGAGACACGGAAAGAAACAATTAAGTATGGCTCATACCCAGGGAAAAAAGCAGTCAATAGATACTGCTGAGGAGGTCCAGATGTTGGACTTAGCAGACATAGATTTTAAATCATCCATTTTTAAAATGTTCAAAGAACTAAAAAGAAAAAATCATGTCTAAAGAGTGAAAGGAAAATATGAGAATTATGGTTTATCAAATAGAGAATATCAATGAAGAGATAGACGTTATTTAAAGAACCAAATAGAAATTCTGGAGTTGAAAAATACAATAGCTGGGGGGCGGAGTCAAGATGGCGGTGCAGGAAGATTCAGAGTTCGTGTCTCCCCACAACTAGGGTGCTTGCCAGATGCTGGTGGGGGACCTTGATGCCCAAGGAGACAGAAGAAACTCCCAAGCAAACCAGTATAACATGGGGGGACTGAAAGGCAGAGAAGAACTGGATCACAGACAGGACTGGGACCCCTGAGGGGTGGCTGAGAAGGGGGAGGGGTTCCCATGCCTGGAGGGACCCTTGGGGGCTTGGATCAGGGGGCAGCATGCCCAGCGTTTCCCCTGCCCAATCGGCCAGGGAAGTCTGCCTGGCTCTTGGGCTGGGTCCTATGCCCTCAGAGGCCCCCTCCTGGCCACGTTGGTCCTGGGGGCATAGGAGAGAGGCCAGGGGAGAACAGGAGAGGCAGGCGGGAGGGGCCCTCCAGGACCTGAGAAGCAGGAGAAGGAACAGAGGGCATCTGCCCCACCCACTCAGGCCTGGGAAGCCTGCTGAGCTCACAGGTGGGGTCCACTGCCCTCTGAGACCAGAGGTGGGAGGCAAGCCTGGGCCCCGTTGAGCCTAAGCCCCACCCCACATACCACCCAGGGCTTCTTCCAGCCCTGTTGGTCCTAAGAATAGGCCCCACTCACTGCCCAAACCCCCCCCGCCCCGGCTTAGGACCCACCCTCCACAGCCAAGGTCTTTTCCACCTTTTTCTTTTTTTTTCTCCTCCTCTTTTTTACTCTTGCGGTTCTGTTTTACCTTCTGGTTATTGTTTCATCTATATTTTTATTCTTATATTCTTTCTAATACCTCTGTTAGTTTCCTAGCCTAATTTTATTTTTTACTTCGTTACTTGTTTGTTTTTTTTTGTTGTTGTTGTCGTTTTGCCACCCCGTGTAGCTTGCAGGATCTTGGTTCATGAGCCGGGGGTCAGGTCAAAGCTCCCGCAGTGGGAGCTCTGAGTATGCACGACTGGACTAACAGGGAAACTCAGACCCCAGGGAATATTCATTCGAGTGAGGTCTCCTGGAGGTCCTCATCTCAGCACCAAGACCCAGCTATACCCAACAGCCTACAAACTGCAGTGTTGGAAACCTCACACCAAACAACCAGTAAGACAGGAACACAATCCCAATCATCAAAAAAAAAAAAAAAAAAAAGAGAGACAGCAAAAAAAATATGTCACAGATGAAGGAGCAAGGTAAAAACCTAAAAGACCAAAAAAGAATTCAGAGTAATGATAGTAAATATGATCCAGAATCTTGGAAATAGAATGGAGGCATGGACTGAGAAAATACAAGAAATGTTTAACAAAGATCTAGAAGAACAAAAGAACAAACAGAGATGAACAACACAATAACTGAAATGAAAAATACACTAGAAGGAATCAATAATAGGATAACTGAGGCAGAAGAACGAATAAGTGAGCTGGAAGACAAAATGGTGGAAATAACTGCTGAGGAGCAGAATAAAGAAAAAGGAATGAAAAGAATCAAAGACAATCTCAGAGACCTCTGGGACAACACTAAACGCACCAACATTCGAATTATAGGGGTCCCAGAAGAAAAAGAAAAAGAGAAAGGGTCTGAGAAAATATTTGAAGAGATTATAGTGGAAAACTTCCCTAACAATGGGAAAGGAAATAGTCACTCAAGTCCAGGAAGGACAGAGAATCCCATACAGGATAAACCCTAGGAGAAACACACCAAGACACATATTAATCAAACTAACAAAAATTAAATTCAAAGAAAAAACATTAAAAGCAGCAAGGGAAAAACATACAAGGGAATCCCCATAAGGTCATCAGCTGATTTTTCAGCAGAAACTCTGCAAGCCAAAAGGGAGTGGCACGATATATTTAAAGTGATGAAAGGGAAGAAACTACAACCAAGATTAGTCTACCCGGCAAGTATCTCATTCAGATTCAACAGAGAAATCAAAAGCTTCACAGACAAGCAAAAGCTAAGAGAATTCAGCACCACAAAGCCAGCTTTACAACAAATGCTAAAGGAACCTCTCTAGGCAGGAAACACAAGAGAAGAAAAAGACACACAAAAACAAACCCAAAACAATTAAGAAAATGGTAATATGAACATACATATCGATAATCACCTTGAATGTAAATGGATTAAATGCTCCAACCAAAAGACACAGACTGGCTGAATGGATACAAAAGCAAGACCCATGTCTATGCTGCCTACAAGAGACCCACTTCAGACCTAGGGACTCATACAGAGAGAAAGTGAAGGGATGGAAAAAGATATTCCATGCAAATAGAAATCAAAAGAAAGCTGGAGTAGCAATACTCATATCAGATAAAATAGACTTAAAAATAAAGACTGTTATAAGAGATAAGGAAGGACACTACATAATCATGAAGGGATCAATCCAAGAAGAACATATAACAATTATAAATGTTTATGCACCCAACATAGGAACATCTCAATACATAAGGCAAATAGTAACAACCATGAAAGGGGAAATTGACAGGAACACAATAATAGTAGGGGACTTTAACACCCCACTTACACCAATGGACAGATATCCAAACAGAAAATAAATAAGGAAACACAAGCCTTAAATGACACAATAAACCACACAGATTCACTTGATATTTATAGAACATTCCACCTGAAAGTGGCATAATACACTCTCTTCTCAAGTGCACATGGAACATTCACCAGGACAGTTCACATCTTGGGTCACAAATCAAGCCTTGGAAAATTTATGAAAATTGAAATCACATCAAGCATCTTTTCTGACCACAATGCTATGAGACTGGAAATCAATTACAGGAAAATAAACTATAAAACACACAAATACATGGAGGCTAAACAGTGCGCTACTAAATAACTGAGAGATCACTGAAGAAATCAAAGAAGAAATTTTAAAAATACATAGAAATTAATGACAATTAAAACATGACAACCCAAAACCTATGGGATGCAGCAAAAGCAGTTCTAAGAGGGAAGTTTATAGCAATTCAATCTCACCTCAAGAAATGAGAAAAATCTCAAATAAACAATCTAACTCTACACCTAAAACAGCTAGAGAAAGAAGAAGAAAGAAAACCCAAGGCAGTAGAAGGAAAGAAATTTTAAAGATCAGAGCAGAAATAAATGAAATAGAAATGAAGAAAACAATATCAAAGAACAATAAAACTAAAAGCTGGTTCTTTGAGAAGATCAACAAAATTGATAAACCCTTAGCCAGACTCATCACGAAAAAAAGGTAGAGGATGCAAATCAGTAAAATTAGATATGAAAGAGGAGATATCACAACTGAAACCACAGAAATACAGAGGATTATAAGAGACTACTACAAACAACTATATGCCAATAAAATGGACAACCACGAAGAAATGGACAAATTCTCAGAAAGGTACAATTTCCCAAGACTGAACCAGGAAGAATCAGAAAATACAAACAGACCTATCACAAATAATGAAATTGAAACTGTAGTTAAAAATCTTCCAAAAAATAAAAGTCCAGGACCAGACGGCTTCACAGGTGACTTCATGATCATCTCAATAGATGCAAAAAAACCTTTTGAGAAAATTCAACACCCACTTAAGATAAAACTCTCCAGAAAATGGGCATAGAGGGAACCTACCTCAACATAATAAAGGCCATATATGACAAACCCACATCCAACATCATTCTCAATGGTGAAAAACTGAAAGAATTTCCACTAAGATCAAGAACAAGACAAGGATATCCACTCTTGCCACTCTTATTCAACATAGTTTTGGAAGTCCTAGCCATGGCTATCAGAGAAGAAAAAGAAATAAAATGAATACAAATTGGAAAAGCAGAAGTATAACTGTCACTATTTGCAGATGACATGATACTATACATAGAAAATTCTGAAGATGCCACCAGAAAACTACTAGAACTAATCAATGAAGTTGGTAAGGTTTCATGATACAAAATTAATGCACAGAAATCTCTGGTATTCCTATACACTAACAACGAAAGACCAGAAAAAAATTAAAGAAACAATCCCATTTACCATCACAACAAAAAGAATAAAATACCTAGGAATAAACCTACCTAAGGAGCCGAAAGACTAGTACTCAGAAAACTATAAAACACTGATGAAAGAAATCAAAGATGACATAAACAGATGGAGAAATATACCATATTCTTGGATTGGGAGAATCAATATTGTGAAAATGACTATACTACCCAAAGAAATGTACAGATTCAATGCAATCCCTATCAAACTACCAATGGCATTCTTCACAGAATAAGAACAAAAATTTAACAATTCGTATGGAAACACAAAAGACCCCAAATAGCCAAAACAATCTTGAAAAAGAAAAACGGAGCTGGAGGAATCAGGTTCCCAGACTTCAAACTATACTACAAAGCTACAGTAATCAAGACAGTATTATACTGGAACAAAAACAGAAATAGAAATCAATGGTACAGGATAGAAAGCCCAGAGATAAACCCACACACATATGGTCACCTAATTTACGACAAAGGAGGCAAGAACATACAGTGGAGAAATGACAGGCGCTTCAATAAGTGGTGCTGGGAAAACTGGACAGCTACGTGTAAAAGAATGAAAGTAGAACACTTCCTAACACCATACACAAAAATAAACTCAAAATGGATTAATGATCTAAATGTAAGACCGGGCACTATAAAACCCTTAGAGGAAAACATAGGAAAAACACTCTTTGACATAAACCACAACAAGATCTTTTTGATCCACCTCCTACAGTAATGAATAAAAACAAAAATAAACAAATGGGACCTAATGAAACTTAAAAGCTTTTCCACAGCAAAGGAAACCATAGCAAGGTGAAAAGACAACCCTCAGAATGGGAGAAAATATTTGCAAATGAAACAATGGACAAAGGATTAATCTCCAAAATATACAAACAGCTCATGGAGCTCAGTATCATAAAAGCAAACAACCCAATCCAAAAATGGGTGGAAGACCTAAATAGACATTTCACCAAAGAAGACATACAGATGGCCAAGAGGCACATGAAAAGATGCTCAAACTCACTAATTATTAGAGAAATGCAAATCAAAACTACAATGAGATATCACCTTGCACGGGTCAGAATGGCATTATCAAAAAATCTACAAACAATAAATGCTGGAAATGGTGTGGTGAAAAGGGAACCCTCCTGCATCGTTGGTGGGAATGTAAATTGATACAACCACTATGGAGAACAGTATGGAGGTTCCTTAAAAACCTAAAAATAGAACTACCATATGACCCAATAATCCCACTATTGGGCATATACCCTGAGAAAACCATAATTCAAAAAGAGACGTGTACCACAGTGTTCACTGCAGCACTATTTACAATAGCCAGGACATGGAAGCAACCTAAATGTTCATTGACAGATGAATAGATAAAGAAGATGTGGTACATATATACAATGGAATATTACTCAGCCTTAAAAAGAAATGAAATTGAGTTATTTGTAGTGAGCTGGATGGGCCTAGAGTCTGTCATACAGAGTGAAGTAAGTCGGAAAGAGAAAAACAAATACCGTATGCTAACACATATATATGGAATCTAAAAAAAAAAATTGTTCTGAAGAATCTAGGGGCAGGACAGGAATAAAGGGGTAGACATAGAGAATGGACTTGAGGACACGGGGTGGGAGGGGGAAGTGGGGTGAAGTGAGAGTAGCATCGACATATGTACACTACCAAATGTAAAATAGCTAGTGGGAAGCAGCCACATAGCACAGGGAGATCAGCTCAGTGCTTTGAGATGACCTAGCGGGTGGGATAGGGAGGGTGGGAGGGAGGCTCAAGGTGGGGGGGATATGGAGATATATGTATGCATATGGCTGATTCTGTTGTTGTACAACAGAAACTAACACAGTATTGTGAAGCAATTATACTCCAATAAAGATCTATTAAAGAAAAGAAAAATACAATAGCTGAAAATAAAATTCGATAGAAGCACTCAACAGATTTGCACCAGTAGAACAATCAGTGAACTTGAAGGTAAATCAATTGAAATTATCCAATCTGAGGAAATGGGGTGGGGAAAGAATAAAAAAAAAATAGAGTCTTACAGTCATCTAGGACATCATCAACAATAACGTGAATAATGGGAGTTGCAGAAGAAGGAAGAAAGAGGAAAGGAACAGAGGATAATATTTAAAGAAATATGGTTGAAAACTTCCCAAATTGGATGAAAACCATTAATCTACACATCCAAGAACTTCTACAAACTTCTAGTAGGATGAAGTCAAAAAGAACCATACCTAGACATATCATTATCATATTGTTGAAAGAAGAAAGGAAGGAAGGAAGGAAGGAAAAAAGAAAGAAAAAGAAATATCTTAAAAGCAGCAAGAGAGAAGTGATTCATTGCTTACAAGGGAGCCTCAATAAGATTAACAGTTGATTTCTCATCAGAAATCATGGTGGCCAGAAGGCAGTGGAATAACATATTCAAGGTGCTGAAAGAAAAACAAATAGAAAAACCTGACAACCAGGAATCTATAGCCAGAAAAATTATTCCTCATAAAAGAGGGAGAAATTTAAGAGATTCCCAGATAATAAAAAACTGAGAGAATTTGTTGCTAGATCTTCCATACAAGAAATGTTAATTGAAATCTTTCAGGCTGAAATGAAAGAATACTAGACAAAATGCAAATTCACATGAGGAAAAAAAAAGACAATGTATTATTGTTTGTAACTCCACTTTTCTCCTATCTGATTGAAAAGACAACTGCATAGACCAATAATTATAAATCTGTGTTTATAGGCATACAATGTAAAGATGTGTAAGTTGTCAAAATAGCAGCATAAAGAGGCGATAGGAATGGAGCCATACAGGAGCCAAGTTTTTGTAAATTGTATTAGGTCTGCTTAGGTTGCCATAACAGACTGTACTAGGTGGCTGAACAACAGAAATCTATTTTCTCACAGTCCTAAAGGCTAGAAGTACAAGATCAAGGTGGCATCAGAATTGGTTTCTGGTGAAGCTTCTCTTCCTGCCTTGTAGACAGCTACCACCTCACTGTGTCCTCACATATCATTTACTCTGTATACACAGGGAGAAAGCCCTCTGGTGTCTCTTCCTCTTTTTATAAGGATACCAGTCCTATCAAATTAGGAACCGACTCCTATGAACTTATTTAACCTTAATTACCTCCTTAAAGGCCCTTTATCCAAATACAGTTACATTGGAGGTTAGGCCTTCAAAATATGAATTTTGGGGAGATACAATTCATTCAGTTCATAACATATACTATTGAAATTAAGTTACTGTAAATCTGAACTAGATTGTTTAAATGAGAATGTTAATCCCTATGGCAACCCCTAAGAAAATAACTCAGAATAGTAGAAGAGACAAAGGAATTAAAATAGTATTCTACAAAAAATATTTTTAACATAAAAGATGGCATTATGCAGGAATGAGGAACAATAAAATTTATTAGACATAGAGAAAACAAATAATAGAATGCAGACATAAGTCCTGCCTTATCAATAATTTGATTTAATATAACCAGATTAAACTCTTCAATTAAAAAGCATAGATTGGCAGAATGTATTTAAAAGTGATCAAACTAAGCCTGGAATTTGTTGAGCTTATGGTCCAGAGGCAATTCTCCTTTCCCAAGCATGTTCTGCTTTCCATCCAGAATGAATTTTTGATCTCATCAGTCCTTCAGTTACACATTGAAAAATCTATAATCCTCTAGATGCCCTTTTTACCACGACTGGAAAAAAGATTAGAACTACATCTAGCATCCACTCAAAGAAATTCTCTTATCCTAGGTCACTGTTACAATTAGTTCTCATTCAGTTTTATTATCTCTTATCTATCCTGCCATGTATGTATGTCTGTATGCATGTATATAACATATATTGAAAGATACAATAAAACTGCATTCTTTATCCCCTGGGCCCATCCTAAAAAAAATGATCAAACTATATGCTATCCACAAAAGACACACTTTAGGTTCAGAAATACAAATTAGTTGAAAGTAAAAGGTTGGGATTTACTTTCTAGCTGTACCTAAAAATGAACAAATAAGCCAAGTTTCCTCCAAGCACCTAAATAATTTCTAAATATATTACTTACAAAGATTAATTTATTGTTTCAGTTATTACTAGTTTCTGTATCTTAAAACTGTTCAGTGTTACTTATCCCATCCTTATATTACACATCCACTGACAACCCAGGATTTTCAGAAGAGAGTGAAATAGAATCTTTAAAGTTTTTTTTTAATAAATTTATTTATTTAATTTATTTATTTTTGGTTGCGTTGGGTCTTCATTGCTGCATGTGGGCTTTCTCTAGTTGCAGTGGGCAGGGGCTACTCTTCATTGTGATGCACAGGCTTCTCATTGTGGTGGCTTCTCTTGTTGAGGAGCACGGGCTCTAGGCGCACAGGCTTCAGTAGTTGTGGCATGCGTGCTCTAGAGCACAGGTTCAGTAGTTGTGGCACACAGACTTAGTTGCTCTGCAGCATGTGGGATCTTCCCGGACCAGGGCTCGAACCATGTCCCCTGCATTGGCAGGTGGATTCTTAACCACTGTGCCACCAGGGAAGCCCAGAGTCTTTAAAGTTTAGATATACACACGTATATCACATCCACTCATCCCCCCTCCACCTCCCCACACAAATGAAGTACAGGACAAATGGGAGTAGAAGAACTAAAATATCTTTTTCAAAAATAAATATTTGAGAGATTCAAGATGGCAGAGGAGTAGGAGGATGTGGAGTTCATCTCTCTCCACGGATGCATCAGGAATACATCTATAGATGCAACAGTTCTCACAGAACACTGGCTGAAAACTAGGAGAAGACCTTGGACACTGGAAAGGGCTATAAAGATCCCTGCATAACTGGGTAGGATGGAAAAAAGAAGGGAGAAGGAGGAGGTGAGAAAGCGGGACAGGACCTGCACCCCAGGGCAGGGGAGCTGAAGCAGATGAGAGATTCCTGAAACTCTTTCCAACAGCCGTGAAAGCTGCAGATTAAATCCCCATGATCAGCTAGGTAGACCCTGCGTCTATGGAATATTTGAGTAGGCAATGAGTGTTCCCACAAATGAGAATGGTCTAGTTCTGGCAGCTGTGGACTTTGGGGGCAGCACATGCAGGAATTGGGCCAGATCAGAGTCTGAGGTGTCCCCACAGGGCCCACATCAGGTCCAGAGACCAGCCCAGAGACAGAGGAGAGCCTCTTGGGGAGGCAGAGGTGGGCTGTGGATCATGGCGTGTTCAAGGACACTTATAGCAGAGACCCCAGGGAAACACAATTATTACTATTAATTTTATTATGTTTTGATTCACTCTGTCGTTGGTTCTGGCTTTTTCTTTTTTTTTTTTGGTCTTTCTTTTTTAATTTTTTTGTGTTGTTTTAGTAATTTTTTTATTTAGTCTTTTGGGATCTCCATGTTTCATAACATATTTTTTATTTTTATTTTTTAAATATATTTCTATTTTTACTTTGCTTTTCTGTTGTGCTGTGTTCTTTCCCTTTTTTCTTCTTCTTTTGCTATAATATATTAAAAAAATTTTTTTTGTATTTCCATTTCTACTTTGCTTTCTTGTTGTACTGTGTTTTTTTCCTTTTTATTTTATTTTATTATTTTTTTTTCTTTAATCATTTTTATCAGTTTGTTCTGTTTCCTTGCTTTATTCTTCAGTTGGCACACTGCTTTGGTTTTGTTTTTAGGTTATGTGTTTTTGTTAGTTTTAATCCTAATTGTCTGAGTTTTTGAGTTCTATTTGTCTGGTTGTTCTCATGCTTTCTGTTTTATCTGGTTTTATCTGGTTCTGTTTTGTTTCTTTTACATGTCTGTGTTTCCTTTTTTCTGTTTTTGTTTGTTTGATTTTTTTTTTTCCATTTCTCTGGGGTTTTGTTTGTCTTTTTTATTTCCTTTAATATATTTTCTATTTTTTTTTATATTTCTATTTCTACGTTGCTTTTCTGTTCTGTCTTCTTTCCCCTTACTCTTTTTCTTTTCTTTTTAATCATTTCTGTCAGTTTGTTTTGTTTCTTTGCTTCATTCTTCAGTTGGCACTCTGCTTTGGTTTTGTTTTTTGTTTTTGCGTTTTGTCAGTTTTCCTTTTGTTTCATTTCATTCTTGGGTTCTTTTGTTTGCCTGGTTGCTCTCTTACTTTTTGACTTATTTGGTTCTGTTTTCGTTTCTTTTGTGTGTGTGTGTTTCCTTGTTTCTATTTTTGTTTGTTTGATTTTACTTTTTACCATTTGTCTGGGGTTTTGTTAGTTTTTTTTTTTTTTTTTTAATCCCCTTTATTGCCAGGATGAGCGACTTGTGACGTCTTGGTTCCTCTACCGGAAGTTGGGCCTGAGGCTCTGGGGTGGGAGTACCGAGTCCATGACACTGGGCCACTAGAGAATTCCCAGCTCCAGGGAAGATTAATCGCTGAGAGCTCTCACGGAGGCCTCTATCTGAATGCAAGACCTGGCTCCACTCAACGGCCAGAAGCTCCCAGCGCTGGACTCCTCACACCAAACAACAAACAAGACAGGAACACAAACCCACCCATTAACACACAGACTACCTAAAGTCATACTAAGCTCAAAGACACCCCAAAACACACCACCTGACACGGCCCTGCTCATTAGAGGGAAAAGACTCAGCACCACCCACCAGAATACAGGCACCAGCCCCTCTGTGATTCAGGAAGCATACACAAGCCACTGTATCAAACTCACCACTGGGGGCAGAGAACAGAAGCCATAGGAACTACAATCCAGCAGCCTGGGGAAAAGAGACCTCAAATACTGTAAATTATACAAAATGAATGTAAATTATACAAAATTATACCTACAAGACCAAATAAATGAAGAGGAAATAGGCAAACTACCTGAAAAAGAATTCAGA
This sequence comes from Balaenoptera ricei, assembly GCF_028023285.1. NCBI lineage: Eukaryota > Metazoa > Chordata > Mammalia > Artiodactyla > Balaenopteridae > Balaenoptera > Balaenoptera ricei. The sequence continues at coordinate 10,824,653 of NC_082646.1, read as the reverse complement.
GTAATGATAGTAAAGATGATCCAAAATTTCAAAAATAGAATAAACACAAGAAATGTTCAACAAGGACCTAGAAGAACTAAAAAGCAAACAAACAGTAAAGAATAACACAATAACTGAAATTAAAAATACTCTAGAAGGAATCAATAGCAGAATAACTGAGGCAGAAGAACGGATAAGTGAACTGGAAGATAAAATGGTGGAAATAACTGCCAAGGAGCAGAATAAAGAAAAAAGAATGGAAAGAATGGAGGACAGTCTCAGAGACCTCTGGGACAACATTAAGTGCACCAACATTCGAATTATAGGGGTCCGAGAAGAAGAAGAGAAAAAGAAAGGGTCTGAGAAAATATTTGAAGACATTATCGTTGAAAACTTCCCCAACACGGGAAAGGAAATAGCCACCCAAGTCCAGGAAGCGCAGAGAGTACCATACAGGATAAATACAAAGAGAAACATGCTGAGACACGTATTAATCACACTAACAAAAATTAAACACAAAGAAAAAATATTAAAAGCAGCAAGGGAAAAGAATCAAATAACATACAAGGAGAACCCCATAAGGTTAACAGCTGATCTTTCAGCAGAAACTCTACAGGCCAGAGGGAGTGGCAAGATATATTTAAAGTGATGAAAGGGGAAAGCATACAACCAAGATTACTCTACCCAGCAAGGATCTCATTCAGATTTGACAGAGAAATTAGAAATTTTATAGACAAGCAGAAGTTAAGAGAATTCATCAACACCAAACCACCAAACCAGTTTTACAACAAATGCTAAAGGAACTTCTCTTGGTGAGAAACACAAGAGAAGGAAAAGACCTACAAAAACAAACCCAAAACAATTAAGAAAATGGTAATAGGAACATATATATTGATAATAACCTTAAATGTAAATGGATTAAATGATCCAACAAAAAGACACAGACTGGCTGAATGCATACAAAAACAAGACCCATATCTATGCTGTCTACAAGAGATCCTCTTTAGACCTAGGGACACATACAGACTGAATGTGAGGGGATGGAAAAAGATATTCCATGCAAATAGAAATCAAAAGAAAGCTAGAGTCACAATACTCATATCAGACAAAATAGACTTTAAAATAAAGACTGTTACAAGAGACAAGGAAGGACACTACATAATGATGAAGGGATCAATCCAAGAAGAAGATATAACAATTGTAAATATCTATGCACCCAACATAGGAACACCTCAATACATCAGGCAAATGCTAACAACCATAAAAGGAGAAATCAAGAGTAACACAGTAATAGTAGGTGACTTTAACACCCCACTTACACCAATGGACAGATCATCTGAACACAAAATATATAAGGAAACACAAGCTTTAAATGACACATTAAACTAGATGGACCAAATTGACATTTCTAGGACAATCCATCCAAAAACAACAGAATACACTCTTCTCAAGGTCACCCGGAACATTCTCCAGGATAGATCACATCTTGGGTCACAAATGAAGACTCAGTAAATTTAAGAAAATTGAAATCATATCAAGCATCTTTTCCAACTACAATGCTATGAGACTGGATATCAACAACAGGAAGAAAACGGTAAAAAATACAAACACATGAGGCTAACCAATACACTACTAAACAACCAAGAGATCACAGAAGAAATCAAAAAATGCCTAGAAACAAATAAAAATGAAAACATGACGACCCACTCTTATGGGATGCAGCAAAAGCAGTCCCAAGAGGGAAGTTTATAGCTATACAATCATACCTCAAGGAACAAGAAAAATCTCAAATAAACAACCTAACCTTACATCTAAAGCAATTAGAGAAAGAACAACAACAACAACAACAAAAGAGCCCCAAAGTTAGCAGAAGGAAAGAAATCATAAAGATCAGAGCAGAAATAAATGAAAGAGAAATGAAGAAAACAAGAGCAAAGATCAATAAAACTAAAAGCTGGTTCTCATAATTCAAAAAGAGTCATGTACCAAAATGTTCATTGCCGCTCTATTTACAATAGCCAGGACATGGAAGCAACCTAAGTGTCCATCAACAGATGAATGGATAAAGAAGATGTGGCACATATATACAATGGAACATTACTCAGCCATAAAAAGAAACGAAATTGAGTTATTTGTAGTGAGGTGGATGGACCTAGAGTCTGTCATACAGAGTGAAGTATATCAGAAAGAGAAAAGCAAATACTGTATGCTAACACATATATGGAATCTAAGAAAAAAAAAAGGTCATGAAGAACCTAGGGGCAAGACAGGAACAAAGACACAGACCTACTAGAGAATGGACTTGAGGATATGGGGAGGGGGAAGGGTAAGCTGGGACAAAGTGAGAGAGTGGCATGGATATATATACACTACCAAATGTAAAATAGATAGCTAGTGGGAAGCAGCCGCATAGCACAGGGAGATCAGCTCGGTGCTTTGTGACCACCTAGAGGGGTGGGATAGTGAGGGTGAGAGGGAGGGAGACGCAAGAGGGAAGAGATATGGGAACATATGTATATGTGTAACTGATTCACTTTGTTATAAAGCAGAAACTAACACACCATTGTAAAGCAATTATACTCCAATAAAGATGTTTCAAAAAAAAAAGAAAAATAAATAAAACCTGGTTCTTTGAGAAGATAAACAAAATTGATAAACCATTAGCCAAACTCATCAGGAAGAAAAGGGAGAAGACTCAAATCAATAGAATTAGAAGTGAAAAAGGAGAAATTACAACTGACAACTCAGAAATACAAAGGATCATGAGAGACTACTACAAGCAACTTTATGCCAATAAAATGGACAACCTGGAAGAAATGGACAGATTCTTAGAAAGGTATAACCTTCCAAGACTGAACCAGGAAGAAATAGAAAATATGAACAGACCAATCACAAGCACTGAAACTGAAACTGGGATTAAAAATCTTCCAACAAACAAAAGCCCAGGACCAGATGGCTTCACAGGCAAATTCTATCAAACATTAGAGAAGAGCTAACACCCATCCTTCTCAAACTCTTCCAAAATATAGCAGAGGGAGGAACACTCCCAAACTCATTCTATGAGGCCACCATCACCCTGATCCCAAAACCAGACAAAGATGTCACAAAAAAAGAAAATTACAGGCCAATATCACTGATGAACATAGATGCAAAAATCCTCAACAAAATACTAGCAAAGAGAATCCAACAGCACATTAAAAGGATCATACACCATGATCAAGTGGGGTTTATCCCAGGAATGCAAGGATTCGTCAATATACGCAAATCAATCAATGTGATAAACCATATTAACAAATTGATGGATAAAAACCATATGATAATTTCAATAGAAGCAAAAAATGTTTTTGACACAATTCAACACCCATTTATGATGAAAACTCCCCAGAAAGTGGGCATAGAGGGAACCTACCTCAACATAATAAAAGCCATATATGACAAACCCACATCCAACATCATTCTGAATGGTGAAAAACTGAAAGCATTTCCTCTAAGATCAGGAACAAGACAAGGGTGCCCACTCTCACCAATATTATTCAACATAATTTTGGAAGTTTTAGTCATAGCAATCAGAGAAGAAAAAGAAATAAAAGGGATCCAAATTGGAAAGGAAGAAGTAAAACTGTCACTGTTTGCAGATAACAAGATACTATACATAGAAAATCCTAAAGATGCCATCAGAAAACTACTAGAGCTAAGCAATGAATTTGGTAAAGTAGTAGGATACAAAATTAATGCACAGAAATCTCTTGCATTCCTATACACTAACAACATAAGATCAGAAAGGGATATTAAGGAAACACTCCCATTTACCTTTACAACAAAAAGTATAAAATACCTAGGAATAAACCTACCTAAGGAGGCAAAAACCTGTACTCAGAAAACTATAAAACACTGATGAAAGAAATCAAAGATGACACAGATGGAGAGATATATCATATTCTTGGATTGGAAGAATCAATATTGTGAAATTGACTATAACACCCAAATTACCAATGGCATTTTCCACAGAATTAGATCAAAAAAATTTACAATTTGTATGGAAACACAAAACCCCCCGAATAGCCAAAGCAATCTTGAGAAAGAAAAACAGAGCTGGAGGAATCAGGCTCCCTGACTTCAGACTATAGTACAAAGCTGCAGTAATCAAGGCACTATCTCCAAAGAAGATATACACATTGCCAACAAACACATGAAAGGATGCTCAACATCACTAATCATTAGAGAAATGCAAATCAAAACTACAATGAGGTATCACCTCACACCAGTCAGAATGGCCATCATCAAAAAATCTACAAACAATAAATGCTGGAGAAGGTGTGGAGAAAAGGGAACCCTCTTGCACTGTTGGTGGGAAAGTAAATTGATACAGCCACTATGGAGAACAGTATGGAGGTTCCTTAGAAAACTAAAAATAGAACTACCATATGACCCAGCAATCCCACTCCTGGGCATATACCCTGAGAAAACCATAATTCAAAAAGAGTCATGTACCGCAATGTTCACTGCAGCACTATTTACAATAGCCAGAACATGGAAGCAACCTAAGTGTCCATCGACATATGAATGGATAAAGAAGACATGGCACATATATACAATGGAATATTACTCGCCATAAAAAGAAACAAAATTGAGTCATTTGTAGTGAGGTGGGTGGACCTAGAATCTGTCATACAGAGTGAAGAAGTCAGAAAGAAAAACAAATAGTGTATGCTAACACATATATATGGAATCTAAAAAAAAATGGTTCTGATGAACCTAGGGGAAGTACAGGAATAAAGATACAGACGTAGAGAATGGACTTGAGGACACAGGGACTGGTAAGCTGGGATGAAGTGAGAGAGTGGCGTGGACATATATACACTACCAGATGTAAAATAGATAGCTGGGAAGCAGCTGCATAGCACAGGGAGATCAGCTCGGTGCTTTGTCACAACCTAGAGGGTGGGATAGGGAGGGTGGGAGGGAGGCTCAAGAGGGAGGGTATATGGGAATATATGTATACATATAGCTGATTCACTTTGTTGTACAACAGAAACTAACACAATATTGTAAAGCAATTATACTCCAATAAAGATATTAAAAATAATAATAAAAAATAAAAAAATAAAAGGTTGGAAAATACATATTCCATGCACATAGTAACCAAAACAGAGCTTGAGTGAGTACACTAATATCAGAAAAAAGTAGACTTTAAGACAAAAACTGTAACTAGAGACAAAGAAGGGTATTTATAATGATAAAAATGTCCATCCATCAAAAAGATATAACAATTATAAACATATATACACCTAACAATAGTGCAAAGACTAGCATAATTTAGGGAGAAAAAGACAATTCAATGATAATAATTGGCAACTTCCATACCCCAATTTAATTGATGATTAGGACAACTAGACAGAGTATTAGCAAAAACGAGATGACCTGAACAGCACTATAAACTGACTAGACCTAACAGATACATACAGAACACTCCTCTTAAAAACAGCAGAACATATATTCTTCTCTAAGCGCATGAAACATTCTCCAGGATAGCCAGATGTTAGAACACAAAACAAGTCTCAAAAAATTAAAAAGGAGTGACATCATTCTCTAACCACAATAGAAATTAGAAATCAGCAACAGATATAAACTTGTAAATTCACGAATATGTGACAATTAAATTACATACACCTAAATAACCAATGTGTCAAAGAAGATATCATAAATGAAGTTAGAAAATACTTTGAGATGAATAGAAGCGAAAGCACAACCATACCATAACTTACGGGCTGCAGCTAAAGCTGTTCTTAAAGGAAAACTTGCAGCTGTAAAAATCTACATTATAAAAGAAGAACAATCTCAAACCAATAACCTAAACTTCCACTTTAGAAAAACTAGAAGAAGAAAAGCAAATTTTGCCATGTTTTGAGAGACAAACCCTACATGTCAAGGATCAGAGAGTGGCCTTTAGGAACTGAGAGTGGTTCTGATCTATAGCTAACAAGAAAATGGATATCTCAGCCATACAACTACAAGGAAATTCACATTTCCAACAACTAATGAGTTTGGAAAAGGATTTTAAATGTGGCTCAGATGACTTTGTAGCCCCTGTAAACACTTTGCTTGCAGCTTTCTGAGACCCTGAGCAGAGAACCCAGCTAGCCTATGTCAAAAATCCTGATCCATAGAAACTGTGAAGTAGTAAATGAGTGTGTTTTTAAGCCATAAAGAAAGAAAATCAAATTAAATCCAAACAAAGCAGAAAGAAGAAAAATAATAAAATTAGAGCAGAAATTAATGAAACAGAATATAGAAATACAATAGAAAAAAATTAATGAAACCCCAAAGTATGGTCTTTGAAAAGATCAAGAAAATTAGATAGACTAACCAAGGAAAAAAGTGAGAAAATTGAAATTACTAAAATTGGTGCAGATATCACTACTAATCTTTTAGAAATAAAAAGGATTAAAAGAGAATAATATGAATAATCAACATAGATAAAAACCTAAGCAGCCTATATGAAATAGAAAAAATCTTAGAAATACACTAACTACCAATACTGACTTAAGAAATAAAAATCTAATCTATAGACCTATAACAAGTGAAGAGAATGAATTAGTAATGAAAAAAATTTCCCCCAAAGAAAAGCCCAGGCCTAGATGTCTCTACTGGTGAATTCTACCAAACATTTAAAGAAAACTTAGCATTAATATTTCTTAAATTCCTCCAAAAAGAGAAGAGAAGGGAACACTTTCCAACTCATCCTGAGTCCAATATTATTCAGATACCAAAAGCAGAAAAAGACATTGCCAGAAAAAAAAAACATATATATATAGACCAATATCCCTTATAAATATAGAGACACAAATTGCTCAATAACACACTAGCAAACTGATCCCAATAGTCTATAAAAAGGATTACACACCATGACCAAATGGAACTTATCCCTAGTATGCAGGTTGGTTCAACCTATGAAAGTCAATCAACATTATATCAGTAGAATAAGCATGATAATTTCAATACATGCAGAAAAGATATTTGAAAAAACCTGAACAATTTTTTCATGATAAAAACCTTAAACAAACTAGAAATACAAGGGAATTTCCTCGAACTGATAGAGTGCATCTATGAAAAACATGCAGCTAACATAATATTTAATGGTGAAAAACTGAAAACTTTCATCCCTAACATCAGGAACAAGACAAGAATCTCTACTCTTACCACCTCTATTCAACACTTCCTGAAGCTTCTAACCAAATTAGGCAAGAAAATAATATAAGGCATTCAGATTGAAAAGGAAAAAGTAAACTATTTTTATTTGCAGATGACATGATCTTATATACAGAAAGCCCTAAGATCTATTAGACTTAATAAATTCAGTGAGGTTACAGGATACATGATCAATATACAAAAATTAGTTGTATTTTTATGCATTTGTAGTGAACAATCTGAAAATTAAGAAAACAATTTTAAAATAGCATAACAATAAAATACTTAGGAATAAATTTAGCAAAAGAAGTTTGATAATTGTACACTAAAATCCACAAAACTTTGTTGAAAGAAATTAAAGAACACCTAAATAGATACCTCATGTTTCAAGGATTGGAATACATAAAACTGTTTACTAATACATAATACTGTTTAGTAATACTCTCCAAATTGATCTACAGATCAGAGGTAATCTCTATCAAAATTCCAATGTCATTTTAAATAAAAATTTACATGAAAATGCAAAGGAACCAGAATATCCAAAACAATTTGAAAAAGAAAAATAACACTGGAGGAGTCACACTCCCTGATTTCAAAACTTACTAAAGCACAGCTATACCAATCAAGACAGTGTAGCACTGGCATAAAAATAGACATGTAGATCAATAAACTACAAATAAGAAATAAATCCACATATCCATCATCAGCTGATTTTCGACCAGGGTGTTAAGTAATTGAATGGGAGAACAAATGGTGCTGGAACAACTGGATACCCACATGAAAAAGACTGAAATTGAACCCCTACCTCACACCATTTACAAAAATTAATCCAAATACATCAGACCTACACATAGAGTTAAAACCATAAAACTCTTAGAAGAACACATAGATGTAAATTTCCATGACTTTGGATTAGGTAATGGTTTATCAAACATGTCACCTAAAGAACACCCAATGAGGTAACAGATAAATTAGGCTTCATAAAAATTAAAAATGTTTGTGAATCAAAGGATACTATCCACAAATTGAAAAGACAATACAGAGAATAAGTAAAAATATTTGCAAATTGCATATCTGAAAAGGGTTAATATCCAGAATGTATTAAGAACACTTACAATTCAAGAATAAAGAGACGAACAGCCCCATTTAAAAATGGGCAAAAGCTTTGAGTAGATATTTCTCCAAAGAAGATAGACAAATGGCCAGTAAGCACATGAGAAGATGCTCAGTATAATTAATCATTAGTAAAGGCAAATCAAAATCACAATGAGAGGGCTTCCCTGGTGGCGCAGTGGTTAAGAATCCGCCTGCCAATGCAGGGGACATGGGTCCGAGCCCTGGTCCGGGAAGATCCCACATGCCGCAGAGCAACTAAGCCTGTGCGCCACAACTACTGAGCCTGCGCTCTAGAGCCTGCGAGCCACAACTGCTGAAGACCACGCACCTAGAGCCCATGCTCCACAACAAGAGAAGCCACCACAATGAGAAGCCTGTGCACTGCAACGAAGAGTAACCCCCGCTCGACGCAACTAGAGAAGTCCACGCACAGCAACAAAGACCCAAAACAGCCAAAAATAAATAAAATAAAATAAAATAAATTTTTAAAAGTCACAATGAGATACCACTTCGTGTCCATAATTTTTTTAAAAAAGGAAAATAAATGTGGCAAGGACACGGAAAATTGGAACCCTGTACTTTGCTGGTGGGAATATAAAATGGTGCAGCTGCTGTGGAAAACTTTTGGACAGTTTCTCAAAAAGTTAAACATAAAGTAACCATATGATACAGCAATTCCACTCATAGGTATATATGCGTGGCAACTGAAAACATGTTCACGCAAGAATGTGGACATAAATTTTAAAATGTGGAAACAAGCCAAAAGATCTACCAACAGATGAATGGATAAACAAATTATGGTTTATCTGTACTCGAAATGCTACTCAGCAACAAAGAGGAATGAACTATTAATCCATGGAACAACACAGACTTATCTCAAAATAATTATGCCAGTGAAAGAAGCCACCTTAAAAAAAAAGAGTACATACTCTATGATTCCACTTATATAAAATTCTAGAAAATGCCATCTAATCTCTAGGGAGAGAGATCATGTCATTGGTTGCCTGGGGATGAGGGCCAGAGATGGGAGGTGTGGAAGAGAAGAATTATAATGCGTCAAGAGGACACTTTTAGTGGTAATAGATATATTATCTTGATTTTGGTTATGGTTATATACATCTGTCAAAACTTACCAAGTTGTATACTTTTAATACATGCGGTTTACTGTTTTTTTTATTACACTTCATTAAGCTGTTAAAATAATTAGAAGAAGACAAAAGGCTCAATTAAAAGATGGGTGAAATATTTGAACAGATACTTCACCAAAGAATAGATACAGATGGCAAATAAGCACATGAAAAGATGTTCAACATCATTAATCATTAAGGAAGTGCAAATTAAAGTCACAATGAGATACTGCTAGACACCTACAAAATGACTCCCCCAACCCTACCCCTCCGCCAAAAAAAAAAGATAAAAGAAAGGGTTGGCAGGAATACAGAGCAACTGTAATTTTCATACATTAGGTATGAAAATTGGTGTGAATGCAAAATGATATAACCACCTGGGAAAACAGTTTGGAAATTTCTAATAGTTAAACATACATTTACCATACAACTCATATTTTTCACTTTACACAAAGATCTTTAGATTATTTATAACAAGCTGAAATCTGGAAACATTCCAAAGTTTGTCAACTGGTGAATGGATAAACAAACTGTGGTACATCCATACAATAGACTCCTCAACAATAAAAAAGAACTATTCATAGATACAATAATATGAATGTATTTCAAAAGAATTATGCTAAAGAATATACAAAAAAGTTTTATATAATTCCATTTATTCTGGATAAAGCAAAACCATGGGTAAAAATGTCAGATCAGAGTTGCCAGGGGTGAGGATGTTGGGGAAATGGACTATAAAGTGTCAAAAGGGAACTTTTTGTAGTGTTGAAAATATTCCATATCTTTAATGTGTTCATAATTAGTAAACTGTATACACTTGTCAAAATTCTCTGAGCTCTACACCTAAAAATCTAAATTTTACTGTATGAAAATTATACTTCAATAAATCTGATTTTTAAAAAATTCATCATTTATTCTTGATTTTAAAAAACCTCAATAAATAGCGGTAGATACCTTCTTAATATAATGAGATATTTCCTTCTTAGCCCCAATCAAGCATTCTTAATTGCAAAAACAGAGAAATTCGCATTAAAGACATAAAGAGGATGCCCATAATCATCACTATTATTTAACATTGTGCAGGAGGTACCAGCCAACACAATTGAAACAGAGAAAAAAGTTAGCAGTACAAAACTGGAAACAAGGAAGAAGACATACAATCAGTATTTGAAGGTGTTTAATGGTAACCTGGAAAACACAAGAGAATAAACTGAATGAAAGTATAAACTCAAGAAAACAAATTAGGGGGGATATACAATTAATATGAATTAATCAATGATTTTCATCGATGTAAACAACATTCAGTTGGAACATCTGATAGAAGAAAAAAAATCCCATTTATAATAGCAACTCAAAAAGACAAAATGACCAAGAAGAAAATTAACAGAAGACATATTAAGGAAACTTCATAAAATTAACTAAAGATAGTAAAATTTAAGAAATGGAAAGACATACATATTTTACATAGGGAAAACAAACATCAAAAAGATGTCAATTTTATCTAACCTAATTAAAAATAATGTAATCCCAGTAAAATTGCCAATATTTTTAAAAAGCTAGATAATTTTTTAAATTCATGTAAAAAAACAATATTTAGAGAATTTTTGAAGTGGAAAAACAAGGAAGAGAAATGATCTATTTGATTTCAAACATATTATAAATCCATGACACTAATGCATGAAGAGACTGACATAGTCATGGAAAAAAATAGAGAAAGTTCAGAAATAGAGCGAGAGAGAGATTATATAACAAAAGTGGCAACTCAAACCAGAGGGGAAAACATAGGGTATTCAATAAAAGTTCCTGGAACAATTGGATTTACATATCACATTTCAAACAAGGATAAATTCCAAATGGATCAAGATTTAAATATAAAGCATGAAACCATAAAAATACTGAAAGAAAACATGGAAGGATTCCATCCTAGGCCTGGGTAGGGAAAAGCCAATCTAAATATAAATCAAAATCCAAAAATTTTTTAAATTGTTATATTCGACTACATAATACTAAAAGAAAATTTCAGTGTGAAGACATACCATTAAACAAAGAAAATATAAATGTTAAAACTGAGTTAAAATATTTGCAACAAATACCAAAAAAGGAGCTTATCTCCCAAGTGTATAAAGAGCTCCTACATTTTGAGCCAATAAGAAAACGGGCAAAGAATATAAAAGGAAATATAAATTACTTTTAAATACATGAAACTACTTATGAGTATAAGTGAAATGCAGTTTTAAGACTACACTGAGATACTATTTTTCACTTATCAGATTGTCAAAAATCCAAAAGTGTGATGCAATCTCTTGGTGAGGCGGTAGGAAAAGAGTCACTTTCATATATTGCTGGTGGGAATGTAAATTGTTACAACCCCAGGGGAGAGCAAGCTAGTAATATCTATTAAAATCACAAATGCATATACCCTTTGACCCAGCTATTCCACTTCTGGGAATGTATCCTAGAGTTATACTAGGACACATGCAAAATGATATACACGAATATCTATTGCAGCATTGTTAGTAATAGCAAAAGATTGGAAGCAACCCAAGTCTTCCATCAATAGGAGAATGATTTTTCATTTAGCTTGCTTTTACAACTTCAAAGTGGAAAAAAAAAAAGCGAGGCCCTGCTCCTAAGGCTAGAGATGAGCTGGCCTTAGTCATCTACTCCATCCCTCATTGCCCTGGACTGCCCTCCAGCCCTACGTGCCCTTCCAAGGTAGCAGAGCCCTCCCGAGTGGGAGATGGCCTCAAGCCGGCTTGAGAACATCAGCGTCATGAGAGGCATGGTCTGAAGAGGGAGCAATGCAAAAGAACTCCACCTTCTACCAGTTATTATACAAGAACTTTTCTTTACTGCGTAAGTTGAGGGGAGAATAGAGAGTAGGGTGTGAACTTGCCCTAGATCTAGGATGTTCCACCAATACTTACTTTTTAAAATCTTGATTATCTTTTAATTAGGGCAAGATATGACTAATACTGCTTAAGATTTACACTTGTCTATTTCAGTAAAGTGGTCCATTTTTTCCTAAAAATTATACAACTGGGAGGAAACGTATGATGGTTATTTTTCCCCAGGTACTAATGTTTACGAATAGTCCATGAAACCATAATCAGGGCAAAAATACTTGCCCACTGACAGCTTACTAACCTCAGACAAAATATCTAGAAGATATAAATAGTGTTCTGAGTGAGGCTGTGCAAAAACTAAGACTACAAAAATGATGGAAAATGCTAAAGTTAGATGTTTTTCTTCATCTACATTTACTTCCATTTCTTTTTAAGAACTACGGGATTTGGGTAAAATTTGTTGCTGTTTGTCTGTTTGTTGTTTGTCTGCTGGGTTTGATTTTTAATTTGGGTAAACAAATTCTTTAAAAGCCGTTCAGAGGAAAGGAGGGGAATCGCCTTGAACCATAGATGCAAGAATTTTGCTGGATGCTCCTAGTCTGAATAGAAACCACTTTGTGTAAAAAGGCTCATTTTAAGTGGGTCAATCTGTATTCGTTGCACCACTTGAAACACTGAAGACACACTTTTGTGTATCTAGTGTTTGGGGACTTTTTGGGAACACACTATATTTATACCCTATTAAACTAGGTCAGCTCCTTTGTTGGGACAATCCCAGAGGGAGCTATACATTTCACCTAAAGATAGCAAGAGCAGTTCTGGTATTTTACTCATTTGTCTATCCCAACTCATCCTACTAAAGTCTAATCTCGTAATGTCCTATGTGCCAGTGAATAAACAGTGACTGATTCATTTAAAAATATTTCTTTAGTGTCTAGTGTGAGTTGTTCATTGTGCTCAGTGTTATGGGAAATATGAATTCCATCTGTCAAGGAGACCTCTCTTTAAAAGGGTAGTAAGGCACATATTCATAACTATAAAAAGGACAGAAAGATGAGTTAGGTAAGGCTGTTGAGTCAGAGGTGCAGACAAGTTACTCAAGAGAAAGTGTCCTGCAGGAAGGTAGAAACTAAGACATGAGAGAGCTCAGTGTATGTATGTGTGTGTGCGTGTGTGTGTGTGTGTGTGTGTATTAATTTTTGGTGGTAGCAGAGGAAACTCTAGAAAGAAAAAAAAAACACAGTATCTTGACTCGCACATAGATTTTCCTGATTAAAACAAATGACAAACAAGATGTGATTTCTGACATTTTCAGCATACTTTAATTCAAAAGATGATTTTTTATAATATTCATATAAATAAAATATGTGTTAATCACCAGAACACCATCAAAACTATAGTGATGAACTAAACTTTGCATGTAATAGGTTGCAGATTTAGGGAATTAGAGTTCACTGTTTCTTGTGGCATTTAGTTCCACATACTCAGGGAATAATATTGAACTCCAGTTTTGTATTTTAATTAGGTCACTACCAGATGAACAGATTAAAGCAGGTGAAGTGTCTAAAAATCAGGTTATGTGAAGAATGCCAATCCAAATGAGTTGTTCACCTTTGAAAAGAGAAGGCTTAACCCGATGAGGACTATCTTTAAATAACTGTGGTGGATCAGTGTTATTTATCATTATTCCAGAGACCAGAAATAGGGAAGTCATAAGTGAAAGTTCCAAGGAAGCAATGCGCAGCTTACAACGCAGAATGGCTTACTAGCAATTACAGCTGTCCAAGCACAGGCTAAGGTGCTTTGTGTATTTGTGAGCAACTTAAGGAGCAGTTGAATGACATGTGATTAGAGATGCCACAGATGAGATGCTTCTCAAATTCGAAGGTGCCTTTGAATCACCTGGAGTCTTGTAAAATGCTGCCAGTCACCGAATATACTATGAGCACCAAGGAAATAGAGAATTTTCCTTCACTGTATACAAAGTTTTGAATTAGAGAAATTTTAAATCCCTTCCATTTTGACATTTATTTGCATCTCAATGCAAAGTATTTGCTAGGTGCTACGGGGCTAAATGAAAGTTAGGGTCCCTGAAGTATTATGGTAAATTTCAGAAACAGGAGAATGCATAGCACATTTGGAATATAATAACTTGATCACAAGGAATATTTCTGGTAGGAGAAATGTTGTATAAACGGCTTAGAGGCAGGCCAAGTTTCTGTAGTGAATATTAAGTTAAGAACTCCCTGTATCCTGGAGGTAATGGTATCTTGGTCCAGATTTGCATTCAACTGTAAGTAACATACCCTCAGGATAGTGGGTTAAATATATAAACGTTTATTTGTCCATGTAAATAAAAACAGTACAGAATTAGACAGTCCAGGGTTGGTATGACAGCTCCACGAAGTCATCAGAGACTCAGTCTCCTTCTATCTTTCTGTTTAGCCACCTTCAGAGCTAACTTCCACCCTGGAAGATTATCGTAAGATTCAGGACACTTGCTGGAGTTCCAGCAATATGGTCACATTCCAGCATCGGAAAGGAAGATGAAGAAATTGCTCCTTTTGAAGGAAACAACTCGAAAGATCCATAACCTGCTGTTTACATCTCATGGGGCAGAACTTGGTCACATGATGGAATGTAACTGCAAGGGATCCTGGGAAAGGTGGGTTTCTGAGCTGAGCACATTGTCTAGGGTTTTGTTTCTAAGAAATAATGAATGGATTGGTGGACACTGGGAGTCATCTAACAGTCTCTACCACAAATTGTGAGTCAAGAAATAGTTTTGAGTTGAAAGATGACACCTGCAAAGGATTATTTTTGAAAGATCAATATGGAAGCAATACAAAGAATGAAATT
The DNA here is from genome assembly GCF_028023285.1 of Balaenoptera ricei. Taxonomy (NCBI): domain Eukaryota; kingdom Metazoa; phylum Chordata; class Mammalia; order Artiodactyla; family Balaenopteridae; genus Balaenoptera; species Balaenoptera ricei. The sequence goes on along the minus strand of NC_082646.1, from coordinate 10,809,538 downwards.
GAAGGCTGAGAGAGTCTGTAGTCAAGATGGCTGGTTTCTAGATGTAAAGGAATCCTGGGGATGTTGGACTAAACCAGAGTAATAACAGATGAAGTGGAAAGAGAAGGGATTATAGGATGGTTGTTACAAAGCTATGATTGATGGAACTTTATGGTTGATCTGGGTAGAAAGGGAGAGGGAGGAACCGAGACTACCTGTGAGGTTTAGAAGCTTGGTGACTTGGAAAATGATGAAATCCGCAGCAGAAACAGGAATGGCAAAAATAAAGTCAACATGTTGAGGAGGAAAATGAGTTTTGTTTCAGATACACTGGGTTTGCTGTGATGATGGAACATCCAAGGAGAGATGTGGAAATGTCTAGACCTTTCATGGTTAAGACTGTAGGACTCTAGCTCAGGAGACAATTGAGTGCTGAAGGGATGGCTTTTAAGGTTTTTCATATACTCCACACTTCCCCTTGGATGTCTATTAGTCATCTCACACTTTATGTGTCCAAAGCAGAATTCTCAACCACCTTCGCTCCACTCTAGGTGTTGAGAACACAGAGGATGTTGGTCTGTTTTAATATTCATTCCAACAAAAATACTAATGCATAGGCAAATATGCTGAAAATGAGTTAGGATAAAACTCTAAAGCCAAATATAAATATTTGATATTATCTACTCTTTGAGAATAGGCCCCTCTGAATTTTGAATTATTTCCTATAATCCAGTCTTCGGATGCCTTCAAATTTAATTTCTCCATCTGCTTAAAGGGAATGATAACCCATAAAAGCAAAGTATACCAATATAACCAGCTTCCACAGCATTTTCCTCATGGACACACTCGATTTTCCAAATATCAACTCTATACGCATCTGTAAATTGAAGTGTAGACAAAGTTTCCTGCCTTTTCTCTGGCTAAGAATCTGATTTTCCCTTGACAATATATTCCTAATGCCAGAGGTCAAGGCTTATATTAACCCATTCTGAACCTGCCTTCAAGTGGTTAATGAAAGATCCCTAGAGCAACAGCCTTGACCTTAACCTGAGCTGCATTTTCTTTAATTGGATTGGATTCTCCCCTTCCTTCCTTTGTTCCTTTCGGCTCCAACCAGAGAAAGAAAACAATTGAGCTCCTGGGATATATTAATTACAACATGTTTTGGCCAGCCATGTCTTGATTTTCCATTCCGTTCATGTCACCTTTTTATTGTCCTACACCACAGAACATCACATGGATCAACTCTCCGGGAGTCTCCTACTTGCTTTTAGCCAGTAGAGGACAACCTACCTCATGTGGATGGGAGAGCTCCTAGGATGTGAGGTCATGAGACAGAGGATCCCCTTCCCACGTTCCTAAAGCTGCCAGGTGTGTACGACATCCCACAGACAACTGGATAAATGCCAGACCATTCTCCATAGGAGTTCTGGTCTTCGGGGGAGAGAGTGAAACTTGTTGCCAAACCAGAAAGCTGGAAATGTTTTGAAAAATCTAAAAATACAAGACCGCTTGCTTATTAATAATGATGCTTGCTTATAATGTCACACTGATGCACAGAGCTTTGTGATGAACAATGTGCTCTCACTTTATACTCACTATCCTTTAAGATAGGCACGGTGAGCACTGCATTCGTGTAGAGATGAGAACGGGATGCTGAGGGAGCTCAGTGACCTGCTCAAGGCTACACAGCTGACACTTTAGCAGAACTGAGACAGGTCCTCCATTCTTCACTTCTCTCTTCTCTTCCCTCCACTCAAATTGTCTACCAGTGTTTACTTACCTACCAGGCGGTGTAGTAGACTGCTCTAAGCCATGGTTGTCAAATACGTGGGATTCACAGAATTGAAATGCATGTCTGAATTTATTCTACTCCTTTCCCCCACTCACACAAACAGCATTCCCTCCTCACCCCCAAAACACCTTCAGTCTAGGCTAGGACTTCAAACACTCTCCACTCCCCAGATGGTATATGCCATCTACACATGGCTGCCAGATTGCTCACATTACTCCTTGCCCTGCTTCTTCCTCCCCCACCTCATCTATATGCACCAAAGCCTATTGTGCTCTGTCTCTGTGCTGTGAAGTTGTTGCTCTTTCCTTATAACTCTCCTAACATCGTGTTTAATCATGTACTCATATTAATGAGGTAACAGACCTAGGGAGCTAGCACAGAGTCTAGGACAGTGTGTGTATTCAATACAAGTTATCGATGATGATGATGATGGTTCTTCTATTAGTGTTTGAACTCAAATGTAAAGGATATTTTCTTTGTATTTAGCACTATATCCATCACGTGGTAAGAAGTCATTAGCTATCTTTATTTAATGATACATTATCTATACAGGTATTATACAGATAGTAATAAAGGCAACATTTATATTAGTTTATAATGGAGCATGGAGAGATGGATATAAATAACTGCAGCAGTGATCATTTTAAAGTCATGTAGCTAAATCACAAGTGTTTATGAGTTTGAAATGACGTCGGAGAGCATCTAGTCCAGTGTTCCTCAAAGTATGGGCTCCAACCAGCAGCAGTGCCTGGGAACTTGTTAGAAAGGCCAATCTCCAGCCTCACTCAAGATTTCTCAGAACATTAACTCTGGGTGTGGGAGCAGAGATCTGTGTTTTTACGAGCCCTCTGGGTGACTGTGAAACACAGTAACGTTTAAGAACCACTGATCTAGTCCAATCGTCTAACTTCGACAAGAGAATAAAGGCACAGTGAGTTCAGTGACAGAGCTGGAGGTCACACAGGTAGTTAATGGCAGAAGTGAAGCTAGAACAGTAATCTCCTGACTTCTTGACCTTAATATCCGCCCCCATTACTAGTCTATTCTTTTTTCTGAAGGTTCTTTATCCAGTTGATAATAGAATAATTGTACTCAAAGTTCTGCTGTAGCTATCAGTGCGTGCTAGAACGCCAGGGAGACTTGGCACCAGGAACCCCGAGTATGTCCCCCAGCTCACCTGTTGCTCTCAGAATAGCTATCTGTGGCAGCCCATCAACAGAAAACCTGCTGTGAGGAATGCAGTCAGCTGACAACCTCCGGCGGCAGTGCCTTTGGGGGTCCGCCTCCGTGTTAGAGCCAAGAACGTGGGTTCCCAGCTGATGACTAAGCGCGGCATGGGTACTAGGGCCTGGCCATTTCTGCCCACTGCGAGATTCCTCTCCTGTCGATCTTTCCTTTGGAGCTGCCTCGGGGCTGGCTGAGATCTTCAGAGCTGCTCCGCAGTCTGAGGCTGGCTCTTCCCACCCTCTGTCCTCTCACAGGTGTCAGACCTCCACTGTGGTCTGGAGGCTTCCTGTGCCTGCTCCCTCTTCCCTTTATGTTTCATGGAAACTACCCCCCTAAATCTCATCTGCTTCTACCTCCACCATGGCATATAACACTGCGATGACGCGAACTGACACGCTACCGTCTCTGAGCCTCGGTTTCCAGATGAGGAAAATGTGGCTGCAAGAGTTCATTCCTAACACACAACTGGGAAATGGTACATAGTTGCCAGATTGTTGGTAGTAGCTAGAGTATCAACCTTTCAAGGTCATTAGGCTTAAGTGAAGACATTAACATAAAAGTGTGTGGCAGAGACATCTTTTGCTTATGGAATATCCAGGTGATCACCCATATTTTCACCCCAGGTGGGCGATGTGACAGATTCTGGCCAAGGTGCTATGAGCAGAAATGATGCATTTTCAATTTAGGTCAAAACACAGAAGAATAAATGTCCTCTAAGGCTGGCACAGCAAACTCCAAAGGCATGTGTTAAGATGACAGTGTTTTCATCAGCCTGTGATTTGTGAGCTAATGTAGAACCCAGCGCCCAGCTAACCCACATTGGATATATCATGTGACAAGAAATAAAGCTTTAGTGCGTTAAGAACTGAGATTTGGGGATTAATTTGTTACTACTACTTAAACTATCCTATGCTGACTAAAACAATATGTTCTGCAAAACGTACGGCACTGTGAAAATAAAAGACATTTTCACTTTAACTGCTTACTTTCTAGCATTATTCTTGCTTGTACTTGGGAGAAAATGTAAAACTGAAGATATAATTCAAGACAGAAGAAAAAGAAAACTCGATTTAGGAATAAAATTCTCAAACTGAAGGTAGGAAAAATCAGTCATTAGGGGGAAATCTTATTTGAGAATTCTTACTGGAAAAAAATCTTAGAGTTATACTTGAAAAGAAATCCAGAGTTGATTATAAATTAGACATAGTCAGAGCTGTTCACGAGCTTTATAATCTCATGATGTGGCAGAGGGTAGTTTTTTCCACTTTAGTTTGCTAGAGTGAAATAATCAGTATTATTCAAATTCCTTATTTTTTTTAATTGCACCAAAACTAGAACAGGATGTTTGTAAAGTGGGGCCAGTGTCTGTGTAAGTTGACGTGTGTACACTGGAGGGGGCTGTAGGGAAGAGCAGCTGTTTTGCCCTTTTCAATAGTTGGTATGTTGATTAGATGGCGATTCTTCTCTTCCAGTCCTTAGAACACAACCAACCTGCAGAAGGGGCTGGCAATGACCAGTCAGTCAGAACAAGGAATAATGAAAAGGTCAAAACAGTAGGGCCAGACTGCACAGCCTGGAAAACATTTGAAGTTTCACCTCCTCATTGCCATTGGACAATTGGCAAGGAATAGAAGTGGTTCATGTTCTGCCTTTCCAGGGACAAGATTTCAACCAGAAATATCTTGGAGGGAGCCAATATCTTGGATTTGGAAGCAGAGAAGTGAATGTTTCTATGCCTCTTTAGAGAGAGGATAAAACATGGAACTTGCAAATGACATAACCTAGAAAAATCAGTTTATATAGGTACTACCTTTTAACTACTCTTGGGCACTCATAACTTAACACTGGAGAAAGCAGTACTAGATCACTCACTTTGTGGTTTGCCATAAATTGAGGAATGAACTGCAGTTATTCTTATGGCAAAAGCGGAGAAGGAATGAATTCAAGGGCTCTGAAAGCCAACTGTACTAAATAAATATTGAAATGAAACAAAGATGTAGTAACAACTTTTACACAGTGAAACGGCAGTAGAATGGGGCAGTTGTAAATCTGTTGCTTTTAAGCTAAAAATCTGTACTCAATCTAGTTTCATTTTTCAGAAGTTCCGTATAAAATGTGTAGCATCTTATCTGGGTACAGATTCCACAGAATCTAATATCTTCAGAAACAACTGCTCTCACCATCCCTCTTCCTCATCCCTCCTCCCCACCGTGCCTTCCTTTATCTTTTCCTTCCTTCCGGCAGGATTTATTAGTCTGCACAGCTGTTTACTAATGTGTTTCTATCTTGAAGCCACTGGATAATGTGGTCAAACTATAAAATGGGGAAAAGATGACAGGAAGTTTTGCTATGTTAGATACAAAACAGAAACAAAAATTAAGCTAAACAGAAACAAAACCTGATGATTAGTTGTCACTTTATGTTTTCATTTGTTTCACTTGGTACTATATTGACTTTAGAAGTTAGAAAACATATGCCTAACTCCCAGCTCTTCCACTGATTTCCTAGGCAACTGGACTTCAGATTCAGTGCAAAATTTATTTGCACTTTCCATGTATGCGCCAGGTATTAATCCAAGTGTTTTCACATATGCCATCTTATTTCATGATTAAAAAAGTTCAAAGAGGTTAGAGTAACTATAGATCCTGGCTTGCCTAGGGCAGGGCCCACTTGCCAGCATCCCATTCGGTAAGCACTCCTTTTACTCTTCAGAGTGTCATATTTGGAAAATGAACAACACAGTCATCCTACATAGGGTAGGTGTTATTAGAACATTCTATTTATAGGCCTCTCTGAGTCTTAGTTCCCTTATTGATAAAAATGGGATGCTTGAGTAGAAAACGTTAAAAGTCCCTTCTGGCTCTAATGTCTATGATTCCTTGCACATTTATAGATATCTTTGCATCAAAGCTTTCTATCTGCTTGAAAAGTCTATTAGGGTAAACACTCTGTCTCAGCAACCTGTCAACACTGAAAAGGGCAAAGGGATCCTCCACTATGGTACAAGAAATAAGAATTTCTAGGGCAGAATGAATGGTGGAAAAAACGCCTACTGAATTTACATGCATTAATGATGCAGCACTGCCTGTGAAGTCACCAACAGTTTATATAAGATACACGGACGAGAGTATACCAAAGACCACAGGGCGATATATACCTAAGATAACCGGTTAATATCTGTTGAGTAATAATATGGTAAAATCTAACGCATTTCAGTTTAGAATCGTTGCAACAATTAAGAATTATGAACAGTTTCCACTGTTGGTTACTCGTATTATGTCTTTTTGTCCTTTCATATGTCTGCTAATGCTAAATATCTAGAACATAATTTTCACTTTGCCCACAGGCAACCTCCTGGGAAGCATGTTTTAGTGAAAGAGCTTGGGCTTTGGAGTAAAATATCTGAGTTTTAATCCTGGCTCTGCCAGTTATTCAAATGCATGCTGCTTGACCTTTCTTTGAGACTCAGTTTCCTTATTTATAAAACAGGAACAACAATCCAAATTTAGAGAATCATTCTGAAAGTTCAGTGAGGTAGTGCTGGCACATTGAGGGCCCTAAGAAGATATTTGTACTTCTAAACTGTCCCCAAAGAGGTGTCTACATGAAATGCATCAAATAAGTATTGCAGCCTAAATCTTGTCATTATGAGCCTAGATCTCTCATGGTTCAATGGCTGCGCAAATACCAGTAAGTGGAATTTCACTTGATGATGGCTTTATGATTAGCAGCAAGTGGCAGCTTGGTTTTCAGCTTTGTTGTACATGGCAGTTCTTAAGGGAAGATTCTCTGCCTTCTCCAAGGCTGTCTATAAGTTTGTTGATGCTCCAAGGCTGAACATAATGTTCTATTTACAGAGGGTGTTTAATAAAAGCAATCTGTCATCAGTGTCTCAAGTCCAAAGTAGCTCCCCAACTGTAATCTACATGACTTTCAAGCTAAGAGGAAGCTAGGATCAGACCTCACCTGTGGTATTGGATTTTGTTCTAGATACCGTACTTTAAAAGCATCACATGTGCAGTCTTAGGATTAATGGGCCTGGAAGGATTAGAGAGTAAAATCATGAACAGCTGTAGCCAGGAAGAATGTTTAAAAGTGTTTTGGGATAAATGTCACTCTGATGGGAGCACTTTTTTTTTTGGCCTGGAAATGACCAATTGTGAACTAAAATGAACAGAATATTCTTTCCTTCTGGAAACACAATACAGATAGAACATAGAGGCATCTGAGGAAGAGACCGAGAGACACAGAGACAGTAAAATGCAGAAGCACTTAGGGAGAACAAATCATTTCCAGAATAAAAAGTAATTGGTAGCAGACACTTCACAGGGCGTATCAGAAGTATTTCTCTACACCCACTGTAGGTCTTGCTATTTCAAGTAAATGTTAAGCAACTGCTTCAGAGGGATTGATGGCATTTTGCATATTTTTTATAATCAGTGTACACCCAATGCAGAATTGCCTAAGACAAAAGTAACAATATGAGGAATCAGAGTAATGGTGGCTCCAATGTCTTGGTGGGAGATTAGCTTTTACCTTCCCAGAATCTCCATCACTTTCTAAAGCTACCCTAAATAAAAATAATAATCTTTGATATGGACAATGGGTAATTTCTTAATCTTAGGTGAAGTGTGACCAAAAGTATCTTTAGAGAACCTTATTATATTAACTATTCTGTCATATACAATGTAGGTAAAAATATAATAAACTATGCAGAGTTTCAAGACAAATCCTCTAGTTTCTCTTTCTAACCTTATTGCCCTCCCCCACCACCCTCGACCCAATCTCCACTAAGGACATTCTGAAACCACTATGGAACCTCCTAGATAATTCTCCAAGCCTCCAACAGCACTCCCACGGTACTGACTGGGTTCCAGACTGACTGGGTTTGATCCTCACAACAAATGACATCTAAACATGTTCATTATCAAATTTATAGCAAATTATATGAGATTTTATTCTACTGTATGTATTAGTGGATCCCATTGAACCCCTATCTTTTTTAATCTTATTATTTTTTTACTTTTCTAAAGCTCCATTTAAATTTAAAAATGTTAGAGATAGCCATATACTCTTAATCATTCCAGTCTGGATTCTGATGCCAAAATGGAGAAATTTCCTAACATCCCTTCCAAAATGTTGTAGGTGTATAACTCAAATGCATAATGAGTCACCAACTAGAATGATAAGGCAAGTCAAAACTATATTCTATAATTAATGATAGAAGGAACTAGGGATATTTAGCCCAGAGAAGTAAATGTTCCTGGTAGCTATTTTAAATATCTGAAGGGTTATGGAGTAGAAGAAAGATTTGGATTGTTCTAAGTGACACTAAAAAGTGAAACTAGAGTAAAAAGTAAAAACTACATTGAAATATATCTGCTCATGTAAGGTCTATGTAATAGTATTAGCAAAGATAGAACTGGAAGGCAATGAGTTTAAGGACAGAGTAGGAATTTGGCAGAGAAGGTGTATGAAAGTTTCAAACATCAGACTGATGCGTGGACCATAAATCGATTGCAACCTGAGAGGCAATAACTCTAAGGGGATAAAATGAAGATGAGGATCAAGGTATATAGCAAGTTCATCTGAGTTACAGAACACGGGAAAGTATAATGTTTAAGGAGGAAATCCATAGAATTGTAGAAAGGTTTTCTGCTAGAGAAGACACAAATCACACAGAGATGAGAAGACTGATGCTCCTCATGAATAACACCTAATGCACTGGGACTGGGCAGTCAGGCTCTAACACTGTATATAAAGCAAAAGCAATTGAACACTAAGAAAGAGACATACAGTGGTCTGAATAATGTAAAATCTGAGCACGTTAATATTTCTGTCAATGCAACCAAGAATGTTATGGCATATATGTTGCTAGGAATGACAGAAGCTATTACTGCAGTGAGATTAGAATCTTTTCGAAATATCAACAGAAGCATTAGAGTTGGTAACATTCCCATCTAAAATAGATGACATTGATATCCAATCGACATACTAGGGGGAACAGCATACAAAATTACAGACGAGATTATTTTGTTCTATGTTGATTTTTCCCTTAGGAGTTTTAGCTTAGCTGTCAAATCAATTAGTTTTCCTCAATCCCAAGTACAATAAAAAATTTCTCTGTTATTTGTTTTTCTGGTTTTTTTTTTTGGAGTGAAGTGGGTTATGTCTGGGTTCCCTTTTATGTATTATGACCACCAGGGTGTAAATCGATTGGCCAAGCAAATGGGTAAATGAGCTGTAAGTAATGCCCAGGATTGGAGTGGAGGTGCTCCTTCTGTCTCATCTTCCCAGCATTGGTCAGGGCTATCTTGCTTCTCAGCTGGGTCAGTGCAGTGTGAGTTCTGTGTTCCAGGTTTTACAAACCCCTTAAGAAGCAAAACATAGTAGGAGGATATTTTAAAATTGAAGTCTGCTATCTTCACCATCCTTTAATGATTCAAGCATCATCAAGAACTTGCTATAATGCTGCCTTTAGGTAGAGCTGATAGCCAAGAAAGAGTTAAATTCCTCACTTTGGAGCTCTTATGTAAATTTGGGTAGCTCTAAAGTAGGAAAAAGTTTTGAAAGCCATGATTTTTATTGCAAGAACCATGATTTTTATTGTAAGAAGAAGAATTGTTTAACTTCCTTGGCTTTAAATGTGGAAGAGGCAAGGCCTAGAAGATTCAAAACACAGTATAGCAAGAACAGATGGGTAATGTAAGCAGAGAGTGATGGGAACTCTAATGAACTCAAAGGGAAATAGTAGAAATTAAAAACACTGTAGTAGAAATAAAGAATGCCTTTATAGTCTCATCAGCATGGCCGAGGAAAGAATCAGTGAACCTGAAGATATGTCAGTACTTCAAACTTCAAAAATTAAAATGGAAGAGAAAAAAAAAGAAAAAAATGGAAAAGAATATCCAAGAATTGTGGGACAATTACAAAATGTGTCATAAGTGTAATGAGAATACCAGAGGGAGAAGGAAGGAAGGGAGGAAGGGAGGGAGGGAGGGAAGGAGGGTGGAAGGAAGGGAGGGAGGGAGAAAGAAAGAAAAAATATTTGAAGTAACACTGGCCAACAATTTTTCAAAATAAACAACACAGGTCCAGGAAGCTCAGACAACACCAACCGTGATAAATACAACAATGACACCAAAAATCTACACCTAGGCATATCACATTCAAAATGCAAAAAAATCAAAGACAAAGAAAATATTGAAAGAATCAGAGGGGAGGGGCAGAGTCAAGATGGCAGACTAGGAGGACATGGAGTTCACGTCTCCGCACAACTAGGGCATTTACCAGGCACTGGTGGGGGACCACAGACACCTAAGGGGATGGGAGGAACGCCCAAGTGACCAGGTTGTGGTTTTGTTTTACCTTGTTGTTGTTGACTCATTTATATATTTTTTTCTAATAAATTTTTTATTTTTCTAATTTTATTTTATTCTTTATACTTTGTTATTATTCTGCTCCTTTTGGCTTGTTCCCCACCCTGTTTTTTTGTTTTTTCTATTGTGGTTGTATTTTACCTTGTTGCAGTTTCAGTTATTTCACTTATATTTTAATTTTTCCTAATACATTTTCTATTTTTCTAATTTTATTTTATTTTTTATTCATTGTTATTGTACTGCTACTTGTTTTTTCTTTTCTTTTGCTGCACTGCGTGGCTTGCAGGATCTTGGTGGCCAGGCCAGGGGCCAGGCCTGAGCTCCTGTGGTGGAAGCGATGAGTCCAAACTGCTGGACTAACAGAGCCTCAGACCCCAGGGAATATTCATCAGAGTGAGGTCTCCTGGAGGTCCTCATCTCAGCACCAAGACCCAGCTCCACCTAACTGCCTGCACACTCCAGTGCTGGACACCTCAGGCCAAACAACCACTAAGACAGGAATACAGCCCCACCCATCAAAAAAAATGATATGACAAAAAAAATGTTACAGATGAATGAGCAAGGTAAAAACCTACAATACCAAATAAATGAAGAAGAAATAGGCAACCTACCTGAAAAAGAATTCAGAGTAATGACAGTAAAGATGATCCAAAATCTCAGAAATAAAATGGAGGCACGGATCAAGAAAATACAAGCAATGTTTAACAAGACCTAGAAGAACTAAAGAACAAACAGTAATGAACAACACAATAACTGAAATGAAAAATACACTACAAGGAATCAATAGTAGAATAACTGACGCAGAAGAGCGAATAAGTGAGCTGGAAGATAGAATGGTGGAAATAACTGCTGAGGAGCAGAATAAAGAAAAAAGAATGAAAAGAATTGAGGACAGTCTCAGAGACTCTGGGACAACATTAAATGCACCAACATTCAAATTATAGGGGTCCCAGAAGAAGAAGAGAAAGAGAAAGGGCCTGAGAAGATATTTGTAGAGATTATAGTCAAAAACGTCCCTAACATGGGAAAGGAAATAGCCACCCAAGTCCAGAAAGTGCAGAGATAAACCCTAGGAGAAACACAGCAAGACACATATTAACCAAACTAACAAAAATTAAATTCAAAGAAAAAAAATTAAAAGAAGCAAGGGAAAAGCAACAAATAACATACAAGGGAATCCCCACAAGGTTATCAGCTGATTTTTCAGCAGAAACTCTGCAGGCCAGAAGGGAGTGGCAGGATATATTTAAAGTGATGAAAGGGAAAAACCTACAACCAAGATTACTCTACCCAGCAAGGATCTCATTCAGATACAACAGAGAAATGAAAACCTTTACAGACAAGCTAAAGCTAAGAGAATTCAGCACCACCAAACCAGCTCTACAACAAATGCTAAAGGAACTTCTCTAGGCGGGAAACACAAGAGAAAAAAAAAGACCCACGAAAACAAACCCAAATCAATTAAGAAAATGGTAACAGAAACATACACATCGATAATCACCTTGAATGTAAGTGGATTAAATGCTCCAACCAAAAGACACAGACTGGCTGAATGGATACATAAACAAGACCCATATCTATGCTGTCTACAAGAGAGCCACTTCAGACCAAGGGACACATACAGACTGAAAGTGAGGGGATGGAAAAAGATATTCCATGCAAATGGAAATCAGAAGAAAGCTGGAGTAGCAATACTCATATCAAATAGACTTTAAAATAAAGACTATTACAAGAGACAAGAAAGGACACTACATAATGATCAAGGGATCAATCCAAGAAGAAAACATAACAATTACAAATATTTATGCACTCAGCATAGGAGCACCTCAATACATAAGGCAAATGCTAACAGCCGTAAATGGGGAAATTGACAGTAACACAATAATAGTGGGGGACTTTAACACCCCACTTACACCAATGGATAGATATCCAAACAGAAAATAAATAAGGAAACACAAGCCTTAAATGACACAATAAACCACGTAGATTCACTTGATATTTATAGAACATTCCACCTGAAAGCGGCAGAATACACTTTCTTCTCAAGTGCACATGGAACATTCCCCAGGAAAGATCACATTCTGGGTCACAATTCAAGCCCTGGAAAATTTAAGAAAACTGAAATTGTATCAAGCATCTTTTCCGACCACAATGCTATGAGAAGAGAAATCAATTACAGGAAAAAAAAACTGTAAAAAAAAAAAACAAATGGAGGCTAACAGTGCACTGCTAGATAACCAAGAGATCACTGAAGAAATCAAAGAAAAATTTAAAAATACCTAGAAACAAATGACAACAAAAACACGACAATCCTAAACCTATGGGATGCAACAAAAGCAGTTCTAAGAGAGAATTTTATAGCAATTCAAGCTCACCTCAAGAAACAAGAAAAATCTCAAATAAACAATCTAAACTTACACCTAAAGCAACTAGGAAAATAAGAACAGAGGAAACACAAAGTTAGTAGAAGGGAAGAAATCATAAAGGTCAGAGCAGAAATAAATGAAATAGAAATGAAGAAAACAATAACAGAGCAATAAAACTAAAAGTTGGCTCTTTGAGACAATAAACAAAATTGATAAACCTTTAGCTAGACTCATCAAGAAAAAAAGGGAGAGGACTCAAATCAATAAAATTAGAAATGAAAAAGGAGAAATTACAACTGACACCGCAGAAATACAAAGGATCATAAGAGACTCCTACAAGCAACTATATGCCAATAAAATGGATGACCTGGCAGAAACAGACGAATTTTTGGAAAGGTAACCTTCCAAGACGGAACCAGGAAGAATCAGAAAATATAAACAGACCAATCACAAGTAATGAAATTGAAACTGTAATTAAAAATCTTCCAACAAACAAAAGTCCAGGACTAGATGGCTTCACGGACAAATTCTATCAAACATTTAGAGAAGAGCTAACACCGATCCTTCTCAAACTCTCCAAAAAATTGCACAGGGAGGAACACTCCCAAATTCATTCTATGAGGCCACCATCACCCTGATACCAAAATCAAACAAAGATATCACAATATCACTGATGAACATAGATGCAAAAATCCTCAACAAAATACTAGCAAAGAGAATCCAACAACACATTAAAAAGATCACACATCATGATCATGTGGGATTTATCCCAGGGATGCAAGGATTCTTCAATATATGCAAATCAATGTGATACACCATATTAACGAATTAAAGAATAAAACCATATGATCATCTCAATAGATGCAGAAAAATCTTTTGACAAAATTCAGCACACATTTATGATAAAAACTCCCCAGGTAGTGGGCATAGAGGGAACCTACCTCAACGTAATAAGGACCATATACAACAAACCCACAGCCAACATCATTCTCAATAGCGAAAAACTGAAAGCATTTCCCCTAAGATCAGGAACAAGACAAGGATGTCCATTCTTTCCACTATTATTCTACGTAGTATTGGAAGTCCTAGCCACAGCAATCAGAGAAGAAAAAGAAATAAAAGGAATACAAATTGGAAAACAAGAAATAAAACTGTCACTGTTTGCAGATGACATGATACTATACATAGAAAATCCTAAAGATGCCACCAGAAAACTACTAGAACTAGTCAGTGAATTTGGTAAGTTTGCAGGATACAAAATTAATGCACAGAAATCTCTCGCATCCCTATACACTAACAACAAGAGACCAGAAAGAGAAATTAAGGAAATAATCCCATTTACCATCGTGACAAAAAGAATAAAATACCTAGGAATAAACCTACCTAAGGAGGCAAAAGACCTGTACTCAGAAAACTATAAAACACTGATGAAAGAAATAAAAAGTGACACAAACAGATGGAGAGATATACCATGCTCCTGGATTGGAAGAAACAATGTTGTGAAAATGCCTATACTACCCAAAGCAATCTACACGTTCAATGCAATCCCTATCAAATTACCAATGGCTTTTTTCACTGAATTAGAACGAAAATTTTTACAATTTGTATGGAAACACAAAAGACCCTGAATAGTCAAAGCAATCTTGAGAAAGAAAAATGGAGTTCGAGGAATCAGGCTCCCTGGCTTCAGACTATACTACAAAGCTACAGTAATCAAGGCAGTATGGTGCTGGCACAAAAACAGAAATATAGATCAATGGTACAAGATAGAAAACCCACAGATAAATCCAGGCACCTATGGTCACCTAATCTATGCCAAAGGAGGCAAGAATATATAATGGAGAAAAGACAGCCTCTTCAATAAATGGTGCTGTGAAAACTGGACAGCTACATGCAAAAGAATGAAATTAGAACACTACTTAATACCATACACAAAAATAGACTCCAAATGGATTAAAGACCTAAACGTAAGACCAGACATTATAAAACTCTTAGAGGAAAACATAGGAAAAACACCCTTTGACATAAATCACAGCAAGATCATTTTTAAAAAAAAATAAATTTATTTATTTATTTATGGCTGCATTGGGTCTTTGTTGCTGCACGCAAGCTTTCTCTAGTTGCGGCGAGTGGGGGCTACTCTTCTTCTCATTGCACGGGCTTCTCCTTTTGTGGAGCACAGGCTCCAGGAGCACGGGCTTTAGTAGTTGTGGTGCACAGGCTCAGTAGTTGTGGCTTGTGGGCTCCAGGGCGCAAGCTCAGTAGTTGTGGTGCACGGGCTTAGCTGCTCCTCGGCATGTGGGATCTTCCCAGACCAGGGCTCAAACCCGTGTCTCCTGCATTGGCAGGCAGATTCTTAACCACTGCACCACCAGGGAAGTCCCCATGGCAAGATCTTTTATGACCCACCTCTTAGAGTAATGAAAATAAAAGCAAATGGGACCTAATTAAACTTAAAGTTTTTGCACAGCAAAGGAAACCATAAACAAGATGAAAAGACAACCCACAGAATGGGAGAAAATATGTGCTAATGGAGCAATGGACAAAGGGTTAATCTCCAAAATATACAAACAGCTCATGCAGCTCAATATGAAAAAGAAAAACAACCCAATCCAAAAATGGGTGGAAGACCTAAATGGACATCTCACCAAAGAAGACACACAGATGGCCAAGAGGCACATGAAAAGATGCTCAACACCACTAATTATTAGAGAAATGCAAATCAAAACTACAATGAGGTATCACCTCACACCAGTCAGAATGGCCATCATCAAAAAAATCTACAAACAATAAATGCTGGAGAGGGTGTGGAGAAAAGGGAACCCTCTTGCATTGTTGGTGGCAATGTAAATTGACACAGCCACTATGGAGAACAGTATGGAGGTTCCTCAAAAAACTAAAAATAGAACTACCATATAACCCAGCAATCTTACTACTGGGCATATACCCTGAGAACACCATAATTCAAAAAGACACATGTACCCCAATGTTCATTGCAGCACTATTTACAATTGCCAGGACATGGAAACAACCTAAATGTCCACTGACAGATGAATGGTTAAAGAAGATGTGGTACATATATACAGTGGAATATTAGCCATAAAAAGAAATGAAATTGGGTCATTTATAGAGATGTGGCTGGACCCAGAGTCTGTCATACAGAGTGAAGTAAGTCACAAAGAGAAAGATAAATATCGTATATTAACACACATATGTGGAATCTAGAAAAATGGTACAGATGAACCTATTTGCAGGGCAGGAATAGAAACACAGATGTAGAGAACAGACGTATGGACATGGGGTGGGGGGAAGGGGAGGGTGGGATGAATTGGGAGGTTAGTTTTGACATAATTACACTACCATGTGTAAAGCAGATAGCTAGTGGGAACCTGCTGTATAGCACAGGGAGCTCAGCTCGGTGCTCTGTGATGATCTAGATGGGTGGGATTGAGGGGAGGGTTGGGGGAGGGAGGGAAAATAATAAAAAGAATCAGAGAGGAAAAAACTTCACCTCACTTAAAAGAGGAAAAGTGGATAAGAAGTACATGAGACTTCTCTTCACAAATCAAACAAGCAAGAAGCAAGTAAAGTGAGATATTTAAAGTGTTAAAAGAAAAAAGCCCACCAACAAGAATTCTGTGTCTAGTAAAATTATCCAGAAGTAAAGGAGAAATAAAGACTTTCTCAGACAAACCAAAATTTAGGAAATTTGTTGCCAGTAGATCTGCCTTGTAAGATATGTTAAAAGAAATCCTTCAGAGAGAGGAAAAAGGATAGAGGTCAGAAACTTGGACCTATGTGAAGAAGAGAAAAATATTAGGGAAAGAATAAATGAAGGTAAAATAAAATCTTTTATTTTTCTTATTCTTAATTGATCTAACAGATAACAGTTTGTTCAAAATAATGATAGCGTCAATGTGTTTGGAGATTATAGTTTACCTATAAGTGAAATAAGTGAAATAAACGACAGCAATACTATAAGGGACAGGAGGAAAGAATTAAGAATACTCTGTTATAAGGTACTTGCACTACCCATGAAGGAGTACAGTATTATTTGAAAGTGGATTTGCATTAGTTATAGATGCACATTGTAAACTTGAAGGCAACCACAAACAAACAAACAAACAAAACCCCACAGTTATATATACCGTAAGCCAGAGAGTAAGGAAGACTATGTGAAGACACTAGGACTCATTATCTGAGAACAGTTTGATCAAAGAAGGAAGAAAGGGTGGATTAACAGCCATGCTCTTCAGTCCCTGAGAAGTAGCCCATGTCCCAGCTGTGGTCGGAAATAACAGGAATAACAGAATCCCTGACAGAAATACCAGACATGCAGACAAGCTGTTCTGATTCCTAAACAGAAGGCATCATTTTCTAATTTGCCCTATGCAGTCTGGGTGACTGCACACTTCGTAGAGAAATTCCAGGTCCAACATGGCATTTGAGTGATAGAGCAGTGACCACTGAAGCAAATCAACAGGTGGATCTGAGAATAGCTCTGAGTCCCTCCAAACAAGACATGGTATGAGAAAAGCGGCTGGGAATTCAAAGCCACCCAAGAGGAGCCTCACTGTTGGGACCAGGGGGACACAGGTGCACAGAATTTTTAACTGGAGGCCATGGAGAGACGGTTGTCAGTCGTCATAAGTAGCAAGTGCTTCTGCTAAATTTCAGTTTCCGTTTGCTCACAACTCCAGGGTATGGCTTCACTCTACTTCATGAGCTCTCTCTGTGTCTCCTTTCAGAGTTCAGCTCTTACTGTTAAAAGCTTAATCTTCTCCACAACTCCCAAGACTAACTGCAGAGTTGAGAGGATCTTATTAGCTTAGCTTACTCCTGAGTGGAGAGAGATTTCACAGGCCACTTGCTGGCCTATGCATTGCTTACCCTCAAGTCAGTTAATCGGACTTGGTGAACCTGGACACAAGACCACTGGGTTGAGAATATGGCTGTCCAGGGTGCTCCTTAGGTCCTTCAGGAAGTGCTGTGGTCTCCCTGAGAAAAGGCTGTGGGCATGGCAGGCATAATAGTTGACCCTGACTCACCCAATGATAGACAGATAGGTGGATTTCAGATAGATATCAAATCAAACCTAGCCTGTAATCAATAATCTATAG
The DNA here is from genome assembly GCF_028023285.1 of Balaenoptera ricei. Classification (NCBI taxonomy): domain Eukaryota; kingdom Metazoa; phylum Chordata; class Mammalia; order Artiodactyla; family Balaenopteridae; genus Balaenoptera; species Balaenoptera ricei. The sequence goes on along the minus strand of NC_082646.1, from coordinate 10,791,672 downwards.
TAAAAGGAAATCATAGGTACAAAAATAATAATGTAGTAAGGTTTAGAAGTTATGGTGGTAGTACTTTTCTTTATCCTTTTTATGTCGTTCCTTACACAGTTCACGTCAATATTAACAATAATAGAGACTAATATTTGCTAAACGCCTACTATGTGTTTGGCATGTTGTTAGATGCTTTATATAAAATAATTAGTTTAATTCCCACAACAACCCTAAGAGGTGGGCACTGATATCTCATACCACTAATGAGGAAACTAAATCTGAGAAGCTTAGTAATTCATACATATAACCTTTCTGCTTATAGAAAGCAACATTTGCACATATCTTTCGTCACAAAATGCCCTTGGTTGCACTTGGGAACAAATTCATTTGCAAGAGCAAAGATAAAAGGGTAATTTAGAGACAAGAAGAAAGAAACTAAAATAAGAAGGAAAAAAAGCCTATCAGAGGCTTATTTTAGATATAGTACTATTATAAGAACAATTAAACTTTGATTGGCTTGGGGGAAAAAAACCTAAGGAATCGTAGGAAGCTTTAACTGAGATTTACAGCTCTACGAGATGTGATTTTTAAAATCTTGATCTGTAAGAAGAAGTTCATTGGGGAACAGAAAAGTGGAGTTTTTGCTTGGTTTTGTAACTTACTGCAGAACCTTTGACTAAGTTCTCTAACCCTTCTGGCATCAGAGGCACCACCACTAATAGGCCTTCAGCAAATGCTTTTATGAACATGGAATGATAAATAGGAAGGGATTTGATATTTTAGATGAGCAAGTGTGAGTCCTTAGCTTGAAGACCAGAGACAAAGCGTTATGCATGTCACGTGACAAGGATGCAAAAGTAAGAGTCCTCGTGAGTCCTTAAGGAACCCACTAACTAAGGTCATGAACACAGAAGTCCAGTGCATGGCCTGCTATACTGGAAATCTTTGGTAAATAAATAAGAGAGCAGAATCGGTTCCCCTCCTCCTGCCCCGGCCCATTGGTAAAGGCACAAGGGCTGCAAATAGGATTCATCTTGTGTGCCAGTTCCCATCAATTGCCAGCAGCCTGGTGTCATGTGTAGAGAGATTGGTGAGTTTGTCCAGGCCAAGCAGGAAAGAATACTGCAGGCTATCAAGGCTGTAGGAGAAACAGGGCTTGGGTATGTGGGTAGAAGAACCTTTCAAACTCCAAGATGGCTTTGAAGGTACACAGAACTGGGTTGGAAGTCTTGCTTCGTCACTTAACCATGTGACCTAGGACAGCCCAAGTCTCAGCTTCTTTAATGTATATAACAAAGTATCAAATGCCTACATTATGTGCTATTGTAGGCACGTCATTGTATAAAGCACCAAGCACAGTGTCTGACAAATAGTAGTTGATCAACATATGTTAGCTGCCTTGACTGACATCCAACTTCTTCAACAGATTCCACGGTAGCCAGGATGTTCTTGGTCTAGTGATCATTGTAAACGAGGGTTCAGCAATCATGTGTCTGTGAGGACTCTAGACTCCTCTCATTCCTGAAGACATCCCCTAATACTTAACTTTTTGCCATTTCATGTGCAACTTCACCCCTTAGATTTATGTATTTCCTTATCATCTTCTTCTGCTCTCCTTCCCATACTTTGCCCCTGCTTTTCGGATTTCTATATCACTGGATGGTACTAACCTTTACCTAGAGGCTCAACACATAAAACCTGGGGATCAAGGCTGCCTCCCAAGGCTCCCATTTTGATAAAAGGAATCTGAGTATGAAATGATAAAGGAAAGGCTGTCACAAGGTTGCCCTACTAGAAATGTGCTCTATTCTCTCAAGAACCTGTACCCAGTCCCCCTGCAGCTGAGTCACTCACAAGCTTCCAGATCACCATGGAAGTCTTGAGTAGCTATTTTGAAGGCCTTCAAATACTCACTTGACAGTTCAGCTCCATTGTATGACTGAATTAATGGAAACAGCCAAATGTTTCTTTTCCTTTCCTTTACATGTGGGTCCCCCTAGACCTCCTGGCCTCTCCCTGCCCTGTGCTGCATGCGTGAACAGAAACAGCCTCTCAGAGCAGATCTGCAAAGGAATTTTCTGGCTGAGGCAACCTGAGGTCAGGAAACGACGCAGCTGTCAGCTCACAGTTACGGTCTGGGGGGAAGAGAAGCCTGAGGCTTGGGTATGAGGCTCCCACTCGGTCAACCTCCTCACCAACATTTCAGCTGAACAATAACCGTGATTGATATAAGAAAGAACAAAGCGACTTCCCAAATATTTCTTTCTTTCTTTTTTCCTTTTTTTTTTTTTTTTTTTCTTTCTGCCCAGTAGGCCATGCTTCCTGTTTCTCTAGTAATGAAAATGTGTTCATCTGTCAAACGGAAAGCTGCCCCACTGTCTTAGGTGCAGAGAACTTCAATCACAGCAGCTGCTGTGACCAGACCCAGAGCCAAGCTCCTCATTTGTTTTGGCTAACGCTGCAGAATCAGTTTAGGCATCCCTCTAGAACAAAATGGTGCATGGGAACAGAGCCAAGCTAGGGAAGAGAAGCAGCAAAGTTGCAACAGATTATTTGTCTGCTAAAACAGAAGGAGAAAGATATCAAAACCTGGATCCATTTGAGTCCAGCCTCCCTAACATATTCTTTATTTGCAACACAGATGATTTTCTCTAATATCATTCAACAGGTGCTAAACTGTAGCTTTTCTAAAGATTAATCATTGCAGCCTTGGCAATGGAGAATTAGGACGGAACAAGGCAGCTCCGGGAATTCTTAGTGTATTTCTGCCGGGTACAATATATATATGGTCCTTGTTAATGGTAATCATAATGAGGAAATTATCATCGCCCTCGGTGTTCCCAAAGCATGCTGCACATACCTGTATCTCAGGTATAAACTACACGGATAGGAAATTATGTTTACTTTTGTGTCTTTTACTTAGACTGTGAGTGCCTTAAAATACGTTTTTTACTTAACTCTAGTTTTCAAAAATTAACACGTAGTGGGCACCCAAGAAATACGGGTTAAATGGTTTATTTGTTTAACTAAATTGCATAAGTGTATAACACGTCCGTCTTTCAATTTCATTAGGGAAGTCTGAATAAGTATATTTCTTTTTGGCAAATGTACCAGAACTGTTTATCTGAAAAGCTCCATCTATATTTCTACTTTCACCCATTTGAGACAAAGACCAAGACTACCCAGACATAAATTATTTAATGGGGTCATTAAGCCAAACCCACTTTGTGGCTCAGTTGGCCCGGCTAGCGGAGAAAAGAGTAGAGCTTGGAAACGTAATATGGCTTCACGTTTTTTCCCCCAGATTTATCAGAAAATGGATAACCTTGAATGTCCATTTGAATACTGTAGATCTGATTAGAGAAGGGGAATATGAAGTCAAACTCTAAGCCGGCCAAAAATGGAATTAAATGAAAATCTCAGAATATTTAAATGCCTCAACCACTTTGATGGTGTTATCTCGAGTCTGGACAGCTTTTACAGGATTATTCTCCTACTGGTCAGCCTGTGCTGTGTAGTCTTGTGTCTCAGGAAATATCTCAATTAGGTACTTCTCTAGGACAAGATAAACCAGCACCCAGCAGTAGTAGACTGTGGATGGTGTGGTGGTCTGCTGCCTGAATTTCCAAGTCTTAGGTTAAGGTAGTGATGAAGAGTCAATGAATGGGTCATCCCTAAAGCCTGGAGTGTTTCCAGTATGTGCTGAGACACTGGCTGGAAAAATGAGGGAGGGAGAAACCTTCCCTATAAGTCAGTAGTTAGAACTACCTTGTATGCCTCTCTTCCAAAACCACAGGCCTGGCTGGGTTGAAGGCATCACAAGAGAAGCGTCCTCTGTAGAGTCAAAGATAAGAGTACCAGTGTCCCTGTTCTGTTGCTGGAGATAGCCAGCTCTGGTCAGACCCTCCTTGGAGGAGGAGGAGAGAATTGAACCTCCTTTGCCTTGCCCAGTATATCTCGTGCTTGTTTCCCTGAGCCCCATGCTCCTTTCACATTATTTCAACAGTAAAATAGTCAATTTATTTTGTTTGGCACATTGTGTTCCACACACAAACTGATCTGATAACATTTGGTTGAGATTATTCAATTGAGCAAAATATTGGAGGAGGGTTGTTTATTTCTGTGGTGCCATATAGTTTGATCAAAATGGTTTTCATTTCATATTACTTATTTCTCTTTTTCTACAACACTGCAGCATCTAGCCATAAATGAAAATAGTTAAACATCCAGGTAATTTAACTCCATCCTATCAAATATTAGATTTAGGAACATTGGGATAATAAAATAAAGGTTTCTTACCTCCAGATGGATATTTGGCATCGTGTAGTCATAGCCTATGTAGGGTAACACTTTAAGAATTAACATTATTGGAGCAGAAATAGAAGAATGATATGACTCTTCAGCATAAATGTGACATTTATGTCAAATAAGCATTGGATTGAAATCAACCAATTCAATTTCCAAGGGCCTATTGCACTTAGCAGAAAATTCTGCATAATGCATGCAAACCTGTGACATTACCCCAGAAGCCAAACTCTTTGAATTACTACTGAAGATTTCCATCCAACCCAACCAAATGCATTGTACGTGCGTGTGTATATGCGTGTAAAAATCTGAAGCCTCTGAGACAAAGGTCTTAAACAACATAGCAGGTGTCAACTTTGCATCAAGACAATGATGGAAACCCTAAGTCAGAATAGTACATACTTAAACCAACTTGTTCCAGCGAAATACACTGGAACAAGCAAGTATCAAATGCTTATTGGAAGAGAGACCACATATGTCTTTTCTCTGGAAGTCTGTCCTGTTTATTTTCCCTCCTTTAAGTATGCCCTGGTGTCCCGAAGTATTTCCTTAAGACTGAAGCTTAGCTATCTGTGGTATGGGGACGGGACTGGGAAGAACTTGACCCAGTTTCTTCAGGGATTAGTTCTTGAACTCCTGAGAAGTGTATTTAAAGTGGCTTACAAACGGGTGAGAATTCTTGCCTGACATTTGAGATTGAAAACCCGTGATGGGAATCAGTTTGGACTCTAAAGCTACAACTCAAGAGTATTAACACTAGGTGCCTCCTCTTAATCACCAGGCGAGAACTGTATGTGAATTCAGTGCTGCAGTGGTTGGCCACGTGAATAAAATTTAAGATGCTGGGAAACATATATTAGCCTTGAATGCCATGTCTAGAGTAGAGTCTTGCTAAGTTGACCACACAGAACCCTGCAACCATACTCAACTATAAAAGCATTGTAATGACCATTGGCCCTCTCCCCATGTAGGAGCTCCATGACCCTTGGAGTGTGATGTATTATAATGATCAACAGGTTTCATTATCAGTAAACTTTGGTTGAGACTTGACTCTACCTCTACTCAAATCTCAAGAAAGTGACCTTGAAGGATGTCAACAACTCTGAAGCTTTATGTACTAAGATAGTGGTTCTCAAACTTTTCTGTATCAGGACCCCTTTACAGTCTTAAAATTATTGAGAGCCCCAAAGAATTTTTCTTTATGTGGATTATATATTTTGATATTTAACCATATTAGAAATTAAAATTAAGCATTAAAATTGATTCATTTTAAAATAACAGCAATAAACCCATCATAGGCTACCATAAAACATAATTTTGGAAGAATAACTATTTTACAAAAAAATAGACAGAGAATAAGATTGTTTTACAGTTTTGCAAATCTCTTTATTATTTAATAGAAGACAGCTAGAGTCTCGAATGTGCAACTGCATTCAACCTATGGTGATATCACACTTCATGTCGTCTTGGGTAAACTCCACTGTACATTCAAGGAGTGAAAAAGGCACACAACAGTTTGGACCTCTTGGGCTGTCTGCAAAAGGGACCACCAGGGGTCCCCAAACCACTCTTTGAGAACTACCGTCCTTACAAGCAAAATGGAGGATAACAACAGCAGTAATAATTACAGCTAATAGTACTTAAATCCTTACTCCGGGCCTGGCCCTAACTGAAGTGTTTTTCATATAGTATCTCATTTAATCCTTGTAGCAACCCCCTGAGGTAGGTAAGATATAGCCTCGTTTTCATTTTCCAGATGAAACAATTGAAGCAGAAAGAAGTAGAGTACCTCTCCCAAGATCTTATAGCTCATAAATGGTGGAGTTAGGATAGGAACCCAGGTACAGTCCTGTTATAAGATCAACATTAGCTGTAGTAGTAGTAGTAGCAGTATTTAACATTTATGAAGTATTGACTATGTAAAATGCTAGATACCATACATTATCTCTTTTTGCCCTCAAAACAGATCTCTGATATACTTAGTATTATTATTATCATTTCACAGATAAGGAGACAGTCTTGACTAAGATCATATTTAGTATATGGGAAAATTATATAAGCTCTCTAACTATAAAGGTTTGCTATTTAAGTAGGAAATTATGCTAACATTAGGTGAGGTGGTCTGATGCTTCATTTAACTAGCATCATCGCAGAATGAGATACAGTTATTTCTGCAGAAGTAAATTTTCCAGAATAGCTCATCTGTACTACTTTGCAGGCCTAAATGTTTGAAGTATCAATATAACTATACGGAACGAAGGAATCATTTTGAACATTAGCTTTGATTCTGCTCCTTCCTTTGGAGATGCATTGGAGGCTACTGAGGGGGGGTAGGCCTCTATTTCCTTATTAAATAATCCAAGGATGCTTTATGTGTTGTATGTGGGTTTTCTTTTTAGAGTCTGTAGATTTTTACTTTCAAATTTTTTTCTGTCTTCTCTTTGTCAAACCAACAGTATTTTTTTTTCTCAAAAGAATCCTTGGGCATGTTTCTAGACACCTCTCTTCTGGTGACCTTATACCTTACTGTTCATATTCTGTCCTCTTAAGAAACTAGGCAACCAAGTTTGCTTGTATGCTGTATAAAATAAGAGCAAAACGTATCTGAGTTTCTGGACCCTTCACATCTGTTTTGATGGTTCCAAATGCTTCCTCCGCTCACTTGCATCTGATTGGCCCTGCCCAGATAAATAAGGGTGTGGCATAGGCATTGTTCCTCTAAGTGAGATGTTCCTAAGAGATCACAACTTTTGATAGTTTGGAAGTTTTAATGCCATTTGTTATGAAGACAATTTGCTTATGGGCTTTCTTTTCATGTATTTTTACATTTAGGATCTCTGCTCTTAACTCTACTTTTTAAAAATCCTTTAGAGGAAACCAAATATGCCTTGTTCCAATTCCAATAAGGTTGCTTTGAATGTTTTGAACTTGTAGTCATGGTTGAGACGACCTAATTTAAAACACATTTGGAAGTTCAACTGAGCCTAAGCTAGGTAGTTTCAATGTTTTCTCTTATGAGTTCACATTTTTTGTTGTTGTTTTTGTCTAAATTCATGCCCCAGTGTAGTTTATGTCCTTTGGTAGTTGAGATATTGAGCCGAGGAAAAGTAGCAAAGCCATCAAAATCATATTAGAAAGAGGGAAAAGAAAAATAAGGGAAAAAAGAGGAAGAGATAATGTTTGAGAAGGAAAAGAAACATATATCATTGTTGTACTGGACTAAAATCAGTTCAATAAACAATGATAAGTGCTAAGGACTAGTCTAAGGGATAGACATGTCAATCCTTCCAATCACTCTCAAAATAAAGTTCAAGTTCTGGGACCTGTCTCCTGCCTACCCCTCTAGGCTCTTCTCCCACTCCTCCTGGCCTTGAAATATATGTGCTAGTCCTCCAACAACCATACTGCAGCCCCCCTCTAAGTCTGCAGGTGTGGTTCCTCCGTTGTGAATGTCCTGATGACCTCTGCCTTTTTTGTTTGTTAGGCAAACTCTTAATCATCCTTCAAAACTCAGCAGAAGTTTGACCACTTCTGAGAAAGTTCTCTCTCCTCTCCAACTAGATGTCACCACTTCCATCTTTGTACCCTTACTTTACCTTCTGGAGTATTCTTCTCACAAAGAGACATTCATATGTTTGCATGTTTATTTCTCCGCTAATTTGCAAGCTCTTAAATACAAGTGTCTGCATCCTTACTGCTATCATGATGCTGGACACATAATGGATGAACAAAACATATAGATTAAGTTTAAATTTGAGTTGTAAGAGAGTTCCTGCTCTCTGGGAACTCACAAACTAGTGGTGATACAGATTCATGCATTTGAAACTCTAGCTTGAGATGGGCTATCACCGATGTTCTAATAGCATGAATGCATTGGCTCTTAGATCGTCTATGGAAAGTTTATACAACTTGGGTCTTGATTTGAGAGGCATATCTGCTAATATCAAAACTCAAGCCAACTCAGAAATAAACCCTTACATATATGGTCAAAGATTTTTGATAAGGGTGCCAAGACTATTCAGTGGGGAAAGGACAGTCTTTTCAACAAATGATGTTGGGAAAACTGGATATCCATGTGCAAAAGAATGAAGTCGAACACTTACCTTATACCATATATAAAAATTAATCCAAAATGAAATAAAGACCTAAATGTAAAAGCTAAAACTATAAAACTCTTAAAGTAAACACAGGAGAAACTCTTCCCGACATTGGATTTGGCAACAATATCTTGGATATGACACCAAAAACACAGGCAACAGCAAAAAGAAAAATAGATAACAGCAACTACATCAAAATCAAAACATTTTGTGCATCAAAGGACACTATCAACAGAGTGAAAAGGCAACCCATGGAATAGGAAAAAATATTTGCAAATCATATATCTGATAAAGGGTTAATATCTAGAATATAGAAAGGACACCTACAACTCAACAACCACCAAAAACAAACAATCCAAATCAAAAATGGGCAACGACCTGAGCAGACATTTCTCTGAAGAAGACACCAATTAGCCAATAAGCACATGAAAAGATGCTTAACATCACTAGGAAAACAAATCAAAACCACAATGAGATACCACTTCACATCCATCAGAATGGTTACTACTAAACAAACAAACACAAAAAACACAAGAGAAAATAACAAGTATTGGCAAGGATGTGGGGAATTGGAACCATTATGCACTGCTGGTGGGAATGCAAAATGGTCCAGGCACTATGAAACACAGTATGGTTGTTCCTCCAAAAATTAAAAACAGAGTTATCACGTGACCCAAAAATTCCACTTTGCGATATATATCCAAAAGAAGTGAAATCAGAGACTTGAACAGATATTTGTATGCCCATGTTCATAGCAGCATTATTCACAACAGCCACAACGTAGAAAAAAACTCGTGTCCATCAACAGGTGAATGGATAAACAAAATTACATAAATCAAATATTATTCAGCCTTAAAAAGGAAGGAAATTCTGACATATGCTACAACATGGATGAACGTTACAGACATCATTCTAAGTGAAATAAGCCAGACGCAAAAGGAAAAGTACTGTATGTTTCCACTTACCTGAGATACCTGGAGAAATCTAATTCATAGAGGCAGAAAGAGGTAGTTGTTGGTCTCTGGAGGGAGGGAAAATGGGGAGTTATTGTTCAGTGGCAGCAGAGTTCCAGTTGGGGAAGATGAAACAGTTCTGGAGATGGATGGTGGTGATGGCTGCACAACAATGTGAATGTACTTAATGTCACAGAACTGTTCCCTTAAACATGTTTAAAATGGTAAATGTTATGTTATATATATTTTACCACAATTTTAGAAAATGTAAAAAAAAAGAAAACAAGCAGGCATATCCCTGCCGTTATCACCCTCTTGTTTACTGGTTATCTTATAGGCTGGATGCATGAACACACTGGAGAATCTGATAAACAGCTGACTTCAGTTTAATTATGTTAAGCAAGGCAGAAAGAAAGGAATCCACTTGGTGCTACCACGCTGGAGATCTGCTGAGAAATCTCAACATGGAACCCGGGTGAACTGGCTCACAGCCCTGTGCAAAAGCCCAAGAGGCATTAGCATTCCCCAGCGAAGAGCAGGTAGACACTTGGAACGCGTCTAAGCAGGCGGCTTTTCCGCTCCGGGCCTGGCCCTCGGGAGAAGACACCTGTGACGCGACTTGGTTACGGCCTCTCTTCCCCTGACTGCTGAGCGCCCGCGCTTACTAAGCGCATTAAAAGTTATCATTCCACAGCCAGAAAAGGGATAAACTCATCTGGCTGTAATTCAGGACTGAAAAGAAAGCCTCACCTTCACCCTCACCAGCGGGCATCCTTCCACCTTCTTCCTCCACCCAAGAAATTCAACAAACTAGCGGCTTGGAGATTTCTTTCCTCCCCACCCCCATCTCCTAATGAAGTGCAGGTGCGGGAGCAGTCCATCGAGGGTCTGAGAAGGGGGGGTGAAGGGCAACAACATTCCTGAGAAATTCAAGCCCTTAAATCCACTTCTCTTCATTTGCCAAAGAGTTTTTGGTTAGATTAGGGGATCAGCAAACTTTTCCTGTAAAGGATCAGAGAGTAAATATTTTAGGGTTAGGGGGCTGTAGGGTCTCTCTCGCAATTATTCAGTTCTGCTCTTACAGTACAAAAGTGGCAGAGACGATACGTAAATGGCCATATTTGTGTTCCAATAAAACTTTATTGGTAGAAATTAAAATTTGAATTTTGTATAATTTTCACGTGTCTCAAAATATTATTTAAAAAATTTTTTTCAACCATTTGAAAACATAAAAACCATTCTTAGCTTGTGGGCCTTGCAAAGAGGCAATGAGCCACATTTGGCCTATGGTATGTTGTCTGCTCACCCCTAGTTTAAATACTTTTAATCTTCCTACTTGAAAAAGTTAATGTAGCTCACTTGTTCTTGAAGGGAAGGGAACTAATAGTTATGGATAATTTATTCAACAAAGTTCAGCAAACATGGTGGTTAAAAGCATAGGCTCTGAGAACAGAATGGTTGGGTTTAAATCCGAGCTTCTGCCACTCACAAGCTGTGTGACCTTGAGGAATTTACTTAAACTCTCTAAGCCTGTGTCTCCTCATCTGCAAATTGAAGCTGACGAAAACAGAACCCAGCTAGCAAGGTTGTTATGTGGCTTAAATGAATGGATACACGTTGAGCGCTTGGATCAGTACCTGGTGCCTTATAAATGTCAGCTGTTGTCTGCTCCACGATGCCAAGCCTGGTATTAGGTCCTTTAATTCATGAGCTCATTTAATCCTGACAAATGGATATGCTGACCATTTGATAAATCAACAAATTCCATATAGTTAAGGCAACTTGCTCGAGGTTAAAGCAAAAGGATGGTTTTAACCCAGGTGATCTGCTATGGTCCAGGTTCTTCCCTTTCCCTCAAACCGTGCTCCCTTCAAAGATACTTCTGCAGTTTTTGATACTGTGGACCCTATATTTATGACAAATCTCCTTTCTCTCTTGGTTCCATGATTCTTCTTCCGTTAGTTCTCCTCTGATTTTCTCTGCTGTTCTCAAGGGTTCCTCTTCCTCTCCTTATCTCTGAAATGTTGGCCTTACCCATTGTTCAGGTCAAAGACATTCACAACATTCCTCTAGCGTCTCATTCATGGTCGTGGCTTCAGTTATGAACAATCACCTTTTGTAAACGAGTCCCACAGCTAGCCATGACCTATCTTCCCAGCCCCAATTCCATGTGTGCTGGACTCAGATATTTCCAGAGGGCAACATGACAGATGGATTGCAAACTCATGCTGATCTGGCTTCGCCTTAAAGCACTGCCACTCATCACTGTGGGATCCTGGGAGAATCATACCACCTCTCTGAGCCTTGGTTCAGACATCAGAAAAACGGAGATAATAAAAAGAACCACCAAACAGAGTTGTTGTAAAGATAAAATACGATGGGTATGATGAAATTGAGGGCTATTCATTCATTCTTTTATTCATTCATTCAACAAACATCTATTGAACACCTCCTATGTCCTACTAAGTGCATTCCAAGTGGTGGATGATATTACTAAAGCCCCAAATCTCCTCACTTCAGCATCTCTCCTTGGAAACGTGCTCTTCTCTATATTTGCCCTTTGCCCACCTTCCGGTCTTCTGGATTTAAGCCCATAGTTCTTAGTAATGCTACTTGCTGTCATCCCCTACGTTCCAAACATCAAATCTTGCTTCTCTTATCCTTTCTTTCTTTCCCTTTTCCACTGTTACCATTCCCAGAACTAAGCCCAGATCACCTCAAACCTGGATTCTTCTTTCATGCCAATCCTCAAATTTTGACTTTATTTCAATTTGGAAATAGGGAAGGAAAAGGATCAGAGCTTAATTTGTACTCCATGTGAATTAAAGTGGGAAGAGGCCAGCAAGGAGACATGCGAGTTTTAAAAATTTAAATATAAATTGATGAAGTCTTGAAGTAAGGTGCTGACGTTAGGTATGGAAAGGAGAAAGAGGAGGCTGTGAGAGGGATTTGGGAGGCGTCTGGGTGGGAGTGAAGTAGGTGTGGGCTTTCAAGATGTCACCCCAATTTAGAGCCTTGGTAACTAGGAGACTAATGATGCTTTTTCACAACTTCTGCAACTCCTATTTATCATCTCTGCTGCTCATATGTGTCTCTTCACCTACAGTCTGGTGTAGGTTATTTCTTTTGCAAGTATTACTGTCTTTCTCTTCAATGTGGTTATGAGCTCCATAAAGCATGGTCGATGTCCCTTCATCCTTTTCTTTTTATTTCAAAATTTGCTTAGCCTGAGTATGGGCAGTGCTAATAAGTGTTTAAAAATATGAATCGCTAATTGGCCCATTCTTGTGAGTATTTGGATGGTGTTCTGGGGTAGGTGGCAATTTTCTTCCCCAGAGAATTAGAGTTAGGTCAGCTATATAAGTTTATTGCCAAACTAAGTCTATTCCATAAAGAAACATGTATATTCTCAGTCAAACATTTAGATTATTTTACAACATTTATTTTTATTAGTGACCTATAACCCTCATGAAAGCTCCCACAAGAACCTGGTTATCTAGTGATATCGAGCCTCAGAGAGAGGAATTAACAGTGACTTTCTAAAGCCTGAGACCTCAGCAAACCCTCTCGATGGAAAGGGCTGCTCATTTTTCTGTCTCCCTTGTCCTCACATGTATACTCTATCTGCCTGGTGCTTTCCCCTCTTAATTGGAAAATAAACAAGCTCTGCACAAAAAAGAGGCTCGTTCCTTGACCCACTTCCTATAAGACAAGGTCAGTTCATGCTGTATTTAGGTTATGTAGTAGGTCCAGGCAAATGCTCTTATGATTCCTTGAAGCTCAGCTTCAAACAATGTGGCATAGGTACAAGGTCCTGGAAACCCACAGCTGCAGGCAGAGCAGACTGGTCTGTGGCAGGAGAACACGTGGGCATGTCTTTCTGAGCAGCCTTTGAGCAGATGGCCAGTCTAAGCATCCGGGTGCAAATCACTCCAGTCACATCTGAAAACCAAACAAGATTTTTTAGAACTGTGAAGTCTGGAGAGTGTTACGGATTCTGTGATATCAGAGAAATTGCTTCACATCCTTCCTTCTGAGTAGGAAAAATAGAATAAAATAAAACAAGGTAATAGGCAGAATCAAGAAGATCAAGGCTAAGAAATAAGCATGGTATCGGTGGGAGGCAGGGGTCCCAGAAAAGAGAAGGTAGAAGTCTAGATCAAATTAAAAAAGTAAAAAGTTCTCTGTTAAACTAGGAGTAAAGGAGTGTACCCAGGGGTAGAACTAGGCAAAATCACAAGGCAGATAGATTGGGGAGAGAAATGATTTTAGGCTTGCTGGCATCTCCCAAGCTATCTTGGGTTGGGCACCTAGTCAACACGAAGAACTGATTGACTTTCCAGAATGGTGTAATAGAGGAATCAGGGGCTCTCCTAGCAGACACAGGCCTAGGTTTAAATCCTGCCCCTACATTGTACCTGCGTGTGACCTTGGAGAGGCACGTCGCCTCACTGAGCCTAGGATTCCTCATCTGTAAAATGGGTAGGATAATGCCTATTCCCAGGGTTATCGTGAAGATTAAATGAATTAATAGATGACAGGCTCAGCTCAGCGCAGTGCAGCTTGGCAAACAGAGGACATTCAATCAACAGATGCTCTTTTTCTCTCACTCCTCCTTTCCCAGGGGAGATAGGGCATAAAGGGCCGAATTCTTGTATCGCTGCCTTTAGGTAGAGAGGAGAGAGCATTGTCAAGAACTGTGAAGGGTCTGAAATGCTACGCTCCTATTAAGCTTACAAGTTACCCTGACACGGTTTCATGGATGCTGAACGAATCCGTGAGACTTCTAGATCAGAGATGAAGGACTTGATCACTCATAGCACAGCAAGCAACATGCGTATCAACACATTGGCATTGTTTCCCTGGACCCAAATTCCACAGGGCAATGGGAAGAGAGCCAGGTGATGGCCGATCGCACTGTGGGGTGCAGCATGGAGAGGAGGCTGAGCTTAGAGAAGCCCATCCTGTATAATAGGTAGTCAGCATACCTGCCCTGTGCGCCAGGCTAGCTCTTTCTTTCGATGCTATTTGCTGTAGAAAGAGCCTTGAAAAGATGGAAGGAAAGCAGTCACTGCTCCTGCTTGCCAGACGTGAAAAATGTGAGACAGACACATGGAAAACCGTCTCCCAAAAGGCATAACAGAAATAATCCATTTCCTTTCTGTCCTTTTCCCAGGCTCATTAGCAGAGGCAGGCTTTCTGTACAACATCACTTTGCTCTGTGAACATAGGCATCTCCCACATCCCATATCCCCTGCATCCCACTCCTCTTCACTTCTCCCCATCATGTGGAGCACGCCCCGCCCCCACCCCCACCCCCGCCCAGGAACTTTCTGTACCCATCGTGAGCTGCTTAGAGCAGTGGCAGAGCCCACTGCTGTGTAGGCTGCTGGTGACCAGGACAGGACTCTTCCCTGGGAATCTAGTTTAAGCTTCCATGAAGAACATGAGAAGAGAGGAGTTGAAGTGAGGAAAGTCAAGGGAGAGAACGAGATATCTCTCTTCTTCTCTCCATACTTGGGCAACATTTGATCCCAGCTTGGAGGCGAAAACTGAGCCAAACTGGTGTCACCGAAATGCAACAGGAAATTTCAAGAGTCTCTGATATCCCCCCTCAGGTGCACGGGCCCAGGGCCAGCTGGATGTCTGCAAAGAGCAACAGGCCACCTACATGGAGTTATTTGAGGGACGACATGAGCTCCACCTGTTTCCAAATATCCTGCACCATTATGGTCTTTCCTCCAGGAAAGACGTGGTCCAAAAAGGACCCTGTTCCAGTATAAATATGTTTTCTGAGAGAAACAATCTTGACTATTTATAAATGCTCTCAGAGTGGGCCGTGCATTGAACACACACATTTTGAGTACCAGCTACATGCCTGACATCATGTGAGGCGCTGGCCTTCAAGCGTGATCAACTGTAGTCCTTGCTGTCAGGAGCCTCAGGCTAGTGAGAGGGTCAGAAAGGGAAGAGGCAATTTAGATGCAAAGTTACATGCTTCAAGATAGTGAATTACTGGGTGACATAGCAGCATAGGGAAGGGGCACTTCATCTTATTTCAGAAGATCAAGAGGTGTTTTTTGATGGGAGTTAATTTTAATCTGAGGCCCTATGAGTTAAGTTTTTTTCATCTCTGTTTTAGAGGTGAAGTAACTGAGGCTTAAAGAATCAAAATGGCTTACCTGATGTTACTTGCTATGTGAGTGACAAAGTGAAGACTCACACATATTTTGACAACAGTTTTAGTGGGTTTTCCCATAAATATATATTTTATAACATAGTGGTTTGTCGAAGCAGGTAGGAGACAGGATCTATGAAAGCTGAATCTTAATGATGGTGGGAGGTGGCGAGAGATCAGGTGAAGACAAGTATGTGGGGTGGGTGTAGGGAGAAAGGCCCAGAGAATGTGACATTGCTTGGGAAAGGCCAGCCCGGTGGTTGGGTGCTGGGGTAGTGGGGGATTCTGGAGGAGATGTGGATGAAGCCTGAAAACAGTGGAGATTGTGATGGAAGCTCTTCGGGTGAAAAAAAAAAATAGAATAAGAAAAAGTTTTTAAGAAGTTGTGATAGAAAATTTGACGCGAGCAGCAAAATCTAACTTTCTCTAATTCACAATTTTATCCAAATCACTGCTACAAGTATTAGCCATTGCCACTACTCCAGGAAGCAGGAGGCCAGCACTCTGAATACCCAGAGAAAAGAGGGAGAGTTCAATCAAAGCAGCCAACTCCATGTTGGACTCTTCACAGGAGCTGAACCAAGGATTTCCCTTAGTCCTTCTCCAACATCCCCCTTCTCCATCCTCTGTCAAGACTTGCTCTGTTCCAGAGGGAATTCAAGGAACATTACTTCTTCACTATACCTTGACCCCAAAGGAGCCCGAAGTTCCCCACAACTGGCCTTGGCATTTGGAATGAGCATAGTGACCTGTGAATGTTAGCAGCAGATCCAGATCTGAAACAATAACCAAAAAAAAAAAAAGTGGAAACTATTTTGAGTTGGACCAGGGCTTATATCATATACTATGGCTCAAAACTTCCTCCCACTCTTAAAGGCAAGCCAAACTCATTTGAGTTTCAAATATCACCATTTAGCAGTTATGGGCCTGGGCCTCCTTCTCTTCTGACTGAACTCTCAGCCAACCTGGGCAACATTTGGATCCAATTTGAGATAGAAAAATTGGGTGAGCTCCTTGCCAAATTCCTGTGAATCTGTGTCAAACTCAGTGATTTAGGCTAAGATTTGGGGTGCGGCTGAGTCCCCAGAGGAATTCTGTGGTTGCATAATCCACAGGAAATGAAGCAAAGGGTGTTTTTAAAACTACCTCCAAGGAAGTGGGCTGTAGAATCTCAGTCTTACAGGGCCCTAGATTTTAGAGCTTTCACCACAGAGTTTAAGTGTTCCCATAGCACTTAATGGTCTTCTAGGACTTGCTTAGCCATCTGTTCATTTTTCTTCCCCGTCACCCCCATCCTATATGTTATTACCCATTTTGAACCAGAAGAAGCAAGTACATAGGAATGCTAAATTTCTTACTCCAGGCCAAGAAGAAAATGATGGAACTGAGCTAAAGACCTGACTTGATGGATTCTGCTGTACAAAATCCACCAAAAATTTACTCTCTGACCCCTTCAAAGTTTGTGAGTTTTTCTTTCATTATTGGGCAGGTGACTACAGCAACAACAAAGAAGTCACAATAAATGTAGGGCGATGGGAATGTCATACATCAGTTCTTTGGAAAACTGACTCCAGAGGGGAGATTTGCACATGAGGAGTTCTTTAGGAGTGCTCTCAGGAACGGTACCCTTGAGAGAGTAGGGGAAGCAGGACCAGGCAAAGGGAGAAGCTGAAAGTGCTGCATTCACAAGAGTGGGCCTAACTGATCCCGCAGGGAATTCTGGAGCACGGATAGCTCTGAACAATTGTGTGGAATTGTGGCGATGGATCTGGGCAATCATTAGATATGAGCCACATTTGGGGAGGGGGCATGACCTTGGGCAAGGAAGCTTCCTTTGACAGAGAGCAATTTCCAGGGAAGGCTCAGCTGTGGGAAGTTAGCAGGCAACACTCTTGGCAGCTGGAACACCTTGGCGGGTCCTAAAAGGCACCCACAGCATCCACTATGGGAGGAAAGGTAGAACTATATGCTGAGGACCCAGAGTTCTGGGGGCCAATTTCATTGAGGTCATGTCCACAGTGATGAAAAATTGTTCCTAGACCAAGTAATGGGGCCCATAGACATCTAAGACTCCAAAGGCCAAAGAGGCAGAGACCCAGAAGATGGTAATGGTACCTAGAGGTAAACCACTCTATGGGTCCTGTATTTTTAAACAGGGAATAACTCAGGTTTGATGGAGTAAAAGGTGGTGGTGGTGGGGAGATGTCAAAGAAGGGATCAAGAGAAGACAAAACAGTCTGCCTGTAAAAAGGAATATAATTTAGCTAAGATGCCTGTGGAAATTTCCAGAAATAACTGAAAATCTATAAGGCTTGAGTTATTTTTGCAGTATCCTGGAGTCCCTACTTTCTTCCCAAAAACTACTCTGAGGCTTCCTGGAGGATTGGCCTCGGTGCTAACATGGTACCCCAAACCCAGCCTGTGCAGTGAAAGATCCCTAGGGTAGGGGTCAGGAAACCTGTGTTTGGGGATCCACTTGGCCAGTTGGGTTACTTTGACCTAACCAATTCTTTATCTTTACCTATTTTCCTCATCTTTTCCCAACACTAAAATTATTGAAAGATGCGTACTCATTGTCCTGCACTAGATAACAAAGTGAGGATTTACATTCTTTAAAACATAAGAAAACATGATGGGGGTTCAAAAACAGGCTTCCCCTGTACTTTCTTTTCTCTCCTTTTCCTGTTCCCCATGCTGATTTTTTAAGGCACAACTATTATGCTATTTAGACACTTCTTTTTATTTGTGATTATTTTCATTTTTGTTAACATCTCTTCACCTTGAGCAGATTCTCTTTTCAGACCAGCTCATGGGTCTCTGAACATGTCTGGTGTTTTCTAACCTGTGTGTACCTGCCAAAGGTATTCCCACCACTGGGAATCCCATCCTGTCCATTTCAGAGCTCTTTAAAAAATGCCATTTGATCATTAGGACCTATATCAATGGCACCATGTACCTGGTCCTGCAGTAACATCACCCACAGTCCATTGTAATTACCCACTAACTTGTGTTCATTCATTCACTAAACCTCCTTTTTGAAATCCTTTCTGCTTTTTACCCATCCTTATCCCAGACTAGGTGAGATAGTCCTGGGCTCAAATTTAGTCTCTCCCGGGGACTAGCTTTAGGAACTTAAATCAGTAATGGACCTGTCTGAGCCTTAGTCTTCTCATCTGTAAAACAGGACCAATAATGGTAACTACCCTAGTGGATGAGATGGTACTTAGTAGAGAGTCTGGTATTTTATAAACCTATGTAGGTTCAGTTGAAGATGGTTGTAGGATGGAGCTGGAGTGCATTAGCCAAGGACTGAATCCCCGTGGCATTAGCAATAGGTCCTGACTCCTTCACACAGTTCCAGGGCCAATGGCCTGGGAGCAGTAAAGAACGTTGAGGTCATTTGTTTGAACTACCAGTGTAACTTCTCTGAAAAGAATAACCTGGTTTTTCAAAAACGTGGGCTGGAAAACTGTCCACACTAATTTACAAGACCGAATTATATTCCAGTCAGCACTTAATTATTCATATGGGCATTTTCCACTTCTAGGTTATCAGTGGAATTCTTTCCCCTCGATTTCAGGCTCCTTCTCTCTGCCACCCAGCATGTGGCTGGGCCACATCCCCCTTCAGCTATTTAGTGTGGGCTTAGGGAATGCAAACTCATTTTAACATTTTCCCTGAGCACAACATCCCTGGGAAGGAAAATCTGAATCCCCAAAAGCCATACAAAGCATTCCAAAGTAAAATATAAGAAACATTTTGATTGTTTTTCTGTTTCGGATTATCTGTGCCACTATTCATTTCCTTTTTTTGTGGATAATCAAGAACTGGCTGTATTATGGTTAACAGGACTTTCAAATTGCTGAGAAAACTCTGCAGGGCATTGAAAAGTTTTAAGGGTAAATTCATAATCCCCAATGTTTACACTTAATAGCACATACTGCCTTGGACAAGGGGAGTAGAATAGGTAGGTATCCAATAGTTCCAACTTCAGATATCTTTTTTTAAGGGCATTTCAGCCTCAGCTGTTTCAAATCATATTAGGCCAGTGCTGATTAAAATCAGATAAGGCCCCCGAGACAGAGAGAAAAGGAAAAAGAAACTCCATGTTGAACTACAAAGATTTTCTTTTCTATCAACTTATACAAATGTATAGAAAGAAAGAAAGAAAAAACGAAAGATTATTATTTTTTTAGCCCAGGAATTTCTTAGCAGCATTAAGCCAAACGTAGGCTCCATACCCTTTAATCATTTTAACTCCAGCCATCTGAATGTCCTGGATGTGTGCTCCAAGCTCTGATAAGCACACAGCAAAAATAAGCGAAATGGAACATTCTTGTTGCCTCATGATCATTAGAGTCATGTTATTAAGGCACTTATCCAAATATTGCACATGGGTTATCTTTAATTCCAGCTTCAAGGGACCTAAGGCCACCTAGTCAGTAATGGAGAGCTCTGAGATCCAGAGGCAGCTTGTGGTGGACATGGGGATTTGAGCTGGAATTCCAAGCCCTTGGGCCCTTTCCTTGGTTGTATGCTCCCAAGTCAGCTCCAGCAAGACCTTAAAAACTCTCAGGAAAGCAGACTCATTGCTTTTTCCTTTGAAAGACTGAATTCAAGGCAATATAAACAAATTCATTTCATTTGTCTAGTTCTCTGCTGTACTAAGCACAAATAATTAAGATATGGGATACAAAGATGAATACAATATAATTCCTGCCTTCAAACAGCTCACAGTCAGAAAAGGGTGTTCAAGAGTATAAACCTTAACCGTTAACATTACTGTGCCTCTATCCCAAGCACAGCCAAGCCTCTACTTTCATGAATTCCTTTCTTCAGAGGAAATTGACACCCCGTAGGAGAAGTCTTGACTCCTCCAGCCCCCACTGAACTTTGTTTCCTTTGCAGTTATTACTGTTATTTTAAACAACAAAAATGACATGATAATAGTGCAAGTTACTCTGCCCTCCTTAACAATAATAACAGCTAAATTTCTGCAGCATTTATGATTTGCTAGGCATTTGTGCTTCACCTTTTACGTATATAATCTCACTCAGTGAATCTTCACAACAGCTCTTTGAGTTATGTAATTTTATTAACATGTCCTATTTTATAGATGAGGAAACTGCAACTTGGAAACTTTAATGTGCCCATGGTCACGCAGCTAGTAGGATTGAAACTCATGTTTTTTAATGCAGAAGCCCAAGTTCTTAACCTCTGTGTTATCCAGTCTTCCCAAGAGTGTCATTCTCCCATAACAATATCATAGTTTTCCACAGTGCTTTACAAATGCATATGGAGTTTATTCCTTGTTATCTGGTCATTTAATTACAGTGGTCTTGTGTTGTTATTTTAATGTTTTGTTTGGTTTTTCTGTTCTCTCCTAGGCAACAGAGATGTGCAGCACATATGAGTTAAAGGAAAGAAAGGAAAAGGAAAGAAGGGAGGGAGGAAAAAGACAATTTTCTGATGGAGAAATGATAGGTCAGAGAGATTAAGCAGCTGGTCTTGAGTTGTAAGAAGTCAGTTACAGTACCAGGAGAAGAATGCTGCTCTTGGATTCCTGACTGTACCATCTTTTCACTGGGTTATTGATTTGGGGGATAAAGGCACAGTAGCCTTTATTTGAATCTAAGCATGGGGTGAAGAGAGATCAGAAACCATATCATATTGGGTAAGAAAATTAGCTTTAGGGCACCCACTAATTCTCTGCAGAAAAAAAAAACGGTGTCTGACATGATAAATTAAAGTCACATGATTTGGGCAGGGCCTATTGTTGTTCATGGCAACAGTCACATACCAAGCATTACACAAATAGGTGGAGAGGGTGAGAGATGGGGATCTCTGAGAAATGCATGAGAAGAATGTGAGAAGTGCATGAGGAAGAAGCATTAAATATCTAGGGTAACAGCAATGGCAGTGCTACTGTGAGTTGGAATGAAATAGAAAAGGCTGATAAAGGAGTCAGGGAGGAAGAATTCACTCTGAATGCCAAGAGAAAGAAAGCTAATGGTTGTCGCTATTAGTCTAGGACCTTCTGGAAGAATATTCTTTGTCCTGCCCCAATACTTAACCCCTAGAACTACTAGACTCTGAAATTCTTTTATAAACACATCTATAATGATGAAAAGAATATTGTGACATCAAATTTAACAACAACAACAAAAATCACCCATGCGTGATGGGAAGGAAAAAGTAGATGTTGTATTAGCAGTAGGTTTGGAAAAAGTTAAGAAGAATGGGCAGAAACGAACGTAACTATATAAGGAAGAATGAAATAGTCACGGAGAGAACTTGATTGCGCCTGGAGTATCTACCCTTTTGACTTCCCTCACCAAACCTCAATCAAATAGCTCTTCTAATCCTATCTCCCACCTCAGTTTACACAGCCTAATGATTCTCTTCTTGGACGTGAAACTGATATAACTATCCTTTACTGAACTTTTCACCCTGAATATTTACTTATCTTAAGAATATTAATAAGGTAAACATGACCAATGGAAAAATTCCCTAAGCTTGCTCTATTCTCTATACATTCTTTTCATTAGATCCATGTAGCTGTTGTCTGTTTTAGATTATAAAACCGTTGAGTGGAACAACTCTGTAATATATTCTTTTAGAACAACTCCCAGCAAAGATACATAAGCCTTTAGACTGGTTCATAATTAGGCTGAAGCAGAAAATGACTAAGACAATCACCATGAGGGTAGACACTGGGATCCCATGAGCCATGGGGAGGATGGCTAGCTTCTAGCTACCTCACAGAGTATAAGGCAGCATGGTGCAGAGATAAAAGACTGAGCTGGGGATAAGAGACCGAGGTGAATTCTAATCTTGCTCCTCTTCATCCTGTGACCACAGTGTAGGGTTTATTCCATGGGTTTATGACAAGACTGAGGTCCACTCCTAGCAGATAGGACCTATATCCATGCCTAAATATTTAAACTATGGGTAGATTTTTAACTTCGCCTTGGAAAGTCTCAGAAGTATTCTCCATGCTTATTAAGAAGACAACAAAATGAAACAAACGAACAAACAAAAACTTTAAAAAAAGCTAATGGCAACCAACTTAAGGAAAAAACAAACAAACCAAAATCAACCCAGACACAAATCTAGGAGGGAAAATATCCAACAGAGCATTTCTCTTTCCCCACCTGACTTCAAGAGGGGGGTGACAAGTGCTCACTGAAATGCATCACTTCAAGGAAGATTCAGAAAACGGGCGCCCGTTACAAAATGTACGTTTTCCTAACAAAAGTATTCCAGGCAGCCTCCCTGCACATGGCACGGTGCATTTTCTGAAAATCAATCAAGTCCTCTCACTCAGTGGAAGCCCAATCGCATTGTCTGCCCCTTCCTCCAGAAGCCGATTTCTGCCAGGTAGAAAATGAAGTTTCCTTTACTCTTCTTTCAGACACAATGCTGCAGCATCACAGTATTGTTGTTCTGTGTGGGAAACCGACTTCCTGTCTCAATAAATGAGCGCACACAGGCTTCTCTGGACACATAATGGAGCCTTTTTTATTTTATACAAAAATCATTCCACACTTAACACATCAATGAAGCCACTTAAGCTCTACTGCATCTGAATTAAAGAGGAATTGTGTGATCAAAGGGTGTGAAAAGAACCACACAGGGTGTTCTTCAGATCCTCTACTTTTGTTACATTTGATACATAACAAACCCAATAAATATGCTTATCCCGGGAGCAAGTTTCATTATCTCATATCCTTAAGCCTGGTGAAAGTATTCCTGTATTACCCTTCATGCTACAGCGTCCATTTCTATACTGACAATTTTGGGAGAGAAATGAAAAATATTGGCATGTTTCAAGGGGCTGGGGGTGAAGTTGGGGGGATAAGTAATTTTCTCTTGTGGTTTTGTTTGTTCCTGTTTAACAGAATACAAATGTATATGTATATACATGTATATAAATGTATATGTGTGTATCTATATATATACCCTCTATTGGTAAAATATACACACAAATATATAATATATGTTATTATACACACACACACACACACACACACACACACAAAATAACATGGGAACTTGTTTTCTTACCAAATAATGAAATATAAAGCAAAAAAGACATGATGAAAATTCTTTAATTCCCAGAATTGAATAGGTGAATAGGACATTCTATAATCCTTTTATAGCTTTTCGTGCTGTGAACATAGCTTCTGCAAAGGTTACTAGGTATTTAACATTCACTGTATTTTTTTTTTTTAATATTGTGCATTCTAGAGAGATTGGAAAAT
Organism: Balaenoptera ricei; assembly: GCF_028023285.1. Taxonomy (NCBI): domain Eukaryota; kingdom Metazoa; phylum Chordata; class Mammalia; order Artiodactyla; family Balaenopteridae; genus Balaenoptera; species Balaenoptera ricei. The sequence goes on along the minus strand of NC_082646.1, from coordinate 10,767,893 downwards.
TCCTAAAGAGAGTTCAGGCATCCTCATAAGGAATGTATCACAGCTACACATATCCTGAAGTGTATTTTGTGAATAAGAATTTAAGTACTATAAAAAATGTGTCTTCTATGCCGTTGCATAAAAACATGAAATGCAAAATATGCAGTCAATGAATTAAAGTTGATTGAATACATCATTATTTAAATTTATGTAATCAAATCAATATTGGATTGAGATATATTCCTTGAGCTATCATCTATATAGCTGGAGTGAATTGTTGAACAAGGATCCCAAACTATTCAGATAAAAATTCTCTTATTGAAGAAAAAGAGTTTAAATCAGAATTAATTCATTCAAATAGCATCTGTGGAGTGCCAGTTATGAGTCTGCCATTATTCTAGGCACAAGAAAGTCAATGATTAAAGAGACATGCCTCCTACTCTGCCCGTAGTCCAATGAGAAAGAGAGATGTGTGGACAAGTAATGACAATGCAAAGTGTAACAGCAATTTTCTTGAAGTGCCCTATAGAAGCATAGTGAAGAAAACAACTATTTAGTATAGGGAAGTCAGCAAAGGCATCCCTAAAGGAGTTAATACTTGAGCATGGTCTTAAAAGATGGATGGGAGAATAGAAAGTTTATCAGTCAGAGAAATTAGAAGAAAAACATGTCAGGGACAAGGCATATGGACAAAGACATGCTGAAATCCTGAAAAAGCATAAGCACTTTTAATGGTGCATCATTTGTGTAGTTGGATTATAGAATCCACTTAGTGAAAAGAAGCAACAGATGAGGCTGGGATGATAGGGTGGGACCAAATAACAGAGTGCCCAGGATGCCCTATCAGGGCCCTTGGATTGTGCTCTTGAAAGCAGTGAGGAACCAGTAGGGTCTTAACAGACCGAGTGATCTGAATTCGATTTATATTTTGTCCCAGTGAGATGTCCATACAAACCAACCTTTGAATAATTACTCAACTCTGGCAATCTATATATCTCTAAATAATTCAGTCAGTCGCATTTTTCTTTTCTTGCTTTCAGTTGTTTGGCATTGCATGTGCCAGCCACGCAGATGATAGACTGAAAGATTTCGTTTAAATTCAGATGTTTTTGGTGTTGTGTAGACAATCACAAACATTGAAAGAAAAACTATTCCATGAGGGTGAAAGTCCCTGTACCATGCTTCCCAAATAAATCTTTGTGGAGGGTATCACTAATAGCAGTTCAACTCTGTTTAAACACAGTTATTAAGATCAGATGACCATCTGTCTTCTGCCACAGTTTATGTCATGCAAACATTTTCCGTGGAACCTAGGCACTGCTCTCTGTTGCATAGACAAATAAAGCTCAATAAACAACCATAAAAATAACAACGTATTGATTCCGTCGTACATTCTCTTTTTGATTAATTTTGGGTAGGTATATACCCAAGGTCCAGACATAACCTTTTGCTACCCAATCTGCCTTTCTTTGTGGAAAAATAAACCAGTAAGGCTTTTTGTCCCTTCCCTAATCCTGCCCTGGATTTCCTGTCATCTTCCACTTATACTCACATAAAAAATTGATGTTTCATTTTGCTTTTGAATGATGTACAGAGAGTCCCTTTCTTCCATATTTTCATTTGGGGTTTATGTGTTCATGAATTGTATGGCCTGCCCTTGAGGTAAGATTTAAATGTGGTCTGAGGCAGGATCTTTCACTCAACAGTCTGTAAGAAGTTGAATATAATGAAAAGGGAATTTTCCAGTAAACAAATACCTACAAACATGCCACTTGGATGTGATAAGCACAGAAAAATCACGAGTGTTGACTATGGAGGGAGGGAGGGAGAGAGAGAGCTCATGGAAGGAAATGCATCTACTGTTCACTTTAAAGATAATATGACTCTATCATGGATTTTTCAAGGTCTGACCATGAAGAGTTCCATCCACTCATTCTAATTAACACACTTAAGGAATAGAGAGACAAAGAGAAAGATTTTTAGAGGAAGAAAACAACCAAGAAAGTAAAGGAATATGAGGAACAGTAAAAGGATCTGAGAAGCTTTCATCTAGAGAAAAGCATCCAGGAGATCTCAAAAACCAGGTCCTAAAACTCCCAAAACGATGTTGGATAAAAGGATTCAATGTATTGTGTATACCTCGAAAGGGAACCCTAGGTGGAAGTAACACAGATAAATATTGATTAAATATAAGGAGCAATCATCTAAAATGAAGAGTCATCTGTACAATGGGCCAGTTGAAGAAAAGGGTTTTGTAAGTCCAGAAGCATTTAAACACAGGTTGGAGCACCATGAGGCATGAATGGGATGATTCCAGAATTAGATGGGCCCTTAGATTTCTAGAGTCCCACCCAGCAATTCTAATTGATCTGAATCTACTGATTTTCCCTTGGCTCAGCCCAAGATTCTGAACTGCAGGGCCTCCTCTTCTCATCATGAGTCTGACCTCTGCTTCTCCTGGCTTGGTCAGCCCTATGAAACAGACCTCAGTTCTGGATATCACATTTATTTGGAGGCATCAGCCTTATCCTAGATCCTGATATCTGGATTTTTTGTTTGCTTGTTTTGCTTTGATTTGTTTCAGGCATAGCTAGTAATCTGACACCAACTTCTGAATGATGTTCTCATTTGACGATTTGATTGTAGCATTTTTGATCTTGCACTCTATCACACAGAGAAACAAAAAGAAGGACCTCAGCCAGCCCTTCCTTGTATAGAGGCATTTTAAGGCACTGAAAGTTGAGTATGGGGTTTTTACATAGGTAATAATGCAATTCATGATTTGAATTGATGCGTTCTTACCGCTTTTCAAAACGGTCACCATTTTAGTTGAGTGTTTTTCTTTTCAAAGGCCTTTGTCCAGTTTTACAACATTTTAGCCTCATGCCATAAACCTGAAGCCAATTAAGGGTGTACAGCAAATTGGGAAAAGCTTAGAAGTTCTGATTTTGATCATTAATATCTTGGGAAATTTAGTCAATTAGTCAGTGACCTATTTCATCTACAGCACAATAACTCTCTTAATACCAACCACCAGCCCTCCCCACCCCACACCCACAGGATTATTAACCTTTACTGGAAAGTTGTGGGACCAATTTACAAGCCCTTTTGACTTGACAGGCTTGGAATTTCCCTGTAAGTACCCAAATTTTAGGACGTGAGTTACCTCGCAAAAAACAAACATCCTTGTCAAGAAAAGGAAGCTTGAACAGGCATCAAGCACACTCTTGCACCTAAGCATTTTGATGAATGAACGGTAAATGAATCACAGGCATATGAATTACATTACTTTCTACGCACTTACATGTTTCAACATGAAGGGGTAACAAGTTGAAAGCTTTGTTCTTGATTCTTGAAAACCAAACTTATCTGAACACGTCATCTGAGCCCACTTGAAGGTTAACATTCCCTTATTTCTAATGCTGATTATTACCTTTTGTGGCTTTTCATTACTGGAATATTTTCAAATTTCCAGAAAATTCACTTGGTGCTGATGGGAGTGGATCAAATGACCTCTGAACATCCTTTCGAGAGAGCATTCTTTTTAGTTTAAGTAGGTCACAGTGATTCCACACAAGTCTGCTAGGCCATATCCTTAGTATACGGTGGACGGGGGTGGAGGGGAGATTGTTATCTATTACTGATAGAAAAAGAAATCGAGTTAGAAGTTCTTGCATTTTGCAGAGCTAGAAACAGTACTCATTCCCTGAAGAAGCTTTACTGAAAGCCTAGTAGGTGCCAGGCACTTAAGATGCAAAGCGACAGTCCCTGCTCTAAAGGAGTCCTCTGTCTGGCGAGGAAGCCAGACCAGGAAGCAGGTCATGTTAATACAGTATGAGATACCATGACAGGAATATGTGCAGGGTACCCTGAGAATACAGAGGAGGGGAATCTAACGCCCAAGAGGGTTGGAGGAGGACTGGCAAGTCTTCCCAGAGGCGTTGATGCTCAGGCCAAAGACTCAAGGATAAGAAGAATTTAGGTCAGGAAGTAAAGAGGAGTGTAGGGTAAGGATGTGCAACGTCAGGCAGCTATGAGATACTGGGTATTTGGAGAGAGTTCAGTATGGATGTTATATAGGGTTTCAGTTTCCGGTTGGGGAGTGGGGAAAGCCGAGCTGGCAAAGTAGACTGGGGCCAGATCACAAAGGGCCTTGTCTGCCAGGTTAGGAAGCACAGATCAGGTACCGGCTTTAGCACACACTTGTCTTCTACTGTTATCACTCTAGTTGAGCTTGTATACTGTTAGCATCTAGGTTAACCAAGTGTTCTCATACGGTTGCGTTTTTAGGAGAGGGAGTGAGTGGGGATTTCCTACTTAGTACTGAGCCCCGACAGAAGCATTGCCCTGTTGGAATCTCTGTTGCTTGTTCAACTTGGCCCAGTCCTTTCCCATTCCCGGGCATTGGTTTCCCATCTGGCAAAGTGAGATCGTTGTGATCTGTTTCAGATGTGCTTTATGTCATCTGGAGAAAAGTTGTTATTTGACTACAAATCCTCTCGTGTTCCTCATTAGACCATATGAATAATTCACGACCAACATCATCCGGGGCTGGATTATATTTGGAATTTTTATGTGGACCAATTCTCAAGCCAGACTGCTGTGATTCATCACAACTTTTGATGACATGTTTAAGAGGTAAAGAAAAGGAAACACAAGGAGTTCTTTTACAGATGAGGAAAGAATGAAGGAATAAAACAATATGAGGAAGCCATGGATATAGACCAAATACACAGTGGGTGATTGCATATGTGTATAAGGAGCATCAATAAAAAAGTTTGATCGCAGATACAGAGGAAGATTTTTTTTGGGGGGGTCTGATGCCATGGTTCAAAATCCCTGCCCACCTTTTCCTATTCTGGAGGCAATCTTAATAAATGGTCATGTGTATTGAATACTTTCTAAAAACTGAGTGCACTAGGCATTTGTGACACCATCCTTGCAACCTCCCAAAAGGTAGGTTCTTATTGTCTCCATTTTACAGAGATAATTTTAAGGTTTGAGAGGTTTGGCAATGTTGCCAAGGACTCACAGTTAGGGAGTGGCAGCTAGAATTCAAAATAAGGTCTTCCTCTTGTGTACTGTTGGTGGGAATGTAAATTGGTGCAGCCACTGTGGAAAAGTGTAGGGAGGTTCCTCAAAAAACTAAAAATAGAACTGTTATATGACCCAGCAATTCCACTACTAGGTATATATCTGAAAAAAACAAAAACACTAATTTGAAAAAGTATATATATGCACCCCAATGTTCATAGCAGCATTATTTACAATTGCCAAGGTACGCAAAGCAACCTAAGTGTCCATCAACAGATGAATGGATAAAGAAGATGTGGTATATATACACAATGGAATATTACTCAGCCATAAAAAAGAATGAAATTTTGCCATTTGCAGCAACATGGATGGACTTGGCGGGCATTATGCTTAGTGACATAAGTCAGATAGAGAAAGACAAATACTGTATGACATCACTTATATTTGGAATCTAAAAATATACAACAAACTAGTGAATGAAACAAAAAAGAAGCAGACACACAGGCATAGAGAACAAACTAGCAGTTACCAGTGGGGAGAGGGAAGGGTGGAAGGGCAAGATAAGGGTGGGGAAAAAAGGGTTATTATGGGATTATATGAAATCATGTTTGTGAAAATTTTGAAAATTGTCAAGTACTATAGAATACAAAGAATCTTTCGTTCAGGGACTTCCCTGGTGGCACAGTGGTTAAGAATCTGCCTGCTAATGCAGGGGACACGGGTTTGATCCCCGGTCTGGGAAGATCCCACATGCCATGGAGCAACTAAGCCCCTGTGCCACAACTACTGAGCCTGAGCTCTAGAGCCCACAAGCCACAACTACTGAGCCCGCACACCTAGAGTCCCGTGCTCCACAACAAGAGAAGCCACAACAATGAGAAGCCCACGCACCGCAACGAAGAGTAGCCCTCCACTCAGTGCAACTAGAGAAAGCCCATGTGCAGCAACAAAGACCCAACACAGCCAAAAATAAATAAATAAATAAAAATAAATTTATAAAAAAAGAATCTTTCATTCAATAAAAATAAATTAATAAAATCAGAAGAAAAAATTCATACTGGACTAACTACTATTGTTATTCAACAAAATAATGAATGAGTTAAAGAACTATTTCCCTCTGAAACCACCCCCCCCAAGAAAACCCCCAAAAACACATAATAAGTCTTCCTGGATGCAGAGTTCTTTACTACTCTGCTTTGCTGCCTTCACCAGTTAATTGCCTCAGTGACTGATTTTCCAATAAGGGGACAACTTGTGGTAAGGATATAAGGACTCTACCACACGTGAGATTTAGTAAAAAGATCTGAGAAGTGACGTCAGGATTTCTGGGGGAATCACAACTTTCCTAGGCTTTTCCATGGGGAGTAGAAACCATTGAGTAAGATGTCCTGATCATTGGTTGACATTTGTACTGTGAGCCTTACGGTACCTTTCTACCCCAACCCAGCCCAGTAGAATTGTACCACACTCTGGCTTCATGACTAAGTATTTCTTCTTTATTTTGGGGGAGTCAGGGCAGGAAAAGAAAAGATGAGTTTTATTCAGTTGGACTTTAAGAGAAAGTCCAATTATACTTCAAAGGAAGCACTTGCATATTAAGAAGGATTTTTCCCATTTTATGGATGAAAAATCCAAAGAACAGTCAAGTCGGGGACTTGTTTAACTGCCTAGTACGAGCTGTTATCAGAACAAAGATGAAAATATAGGGACTCTGTAAATGGCGCTAGAAATGTGCATACTGAAAGGCCTAGGGATTTCTTTCTTCTTTTTTAAGAAAATTGTGGTAAAAACACACATAACATAAAATTTATCATCTTAACAATTTTTATGTGTACAGCTCAGTAGTATTAAGTACATCCTCATTGCTGTGCAGGCAACACCACTACCCATCTCCAGAATTCTTTCATCTTATAAAGCAAACTCTGTAACTATTAAACACTAACTCCCCATTCCCACTGCCCCAGCCCCTGACAACCACCATTCTACTTTCTGTCTTTATGAATTTGACTTCTCTAGGGACCTCCTATGAGAGGAATCATACAGTATTTGTCCTTTTGTGACCGGATTATTTCACTTCGCATAATCTCCTCAAGGTTTATCCATGTTGCGGCGAATGTCAGAAATTTTCTTTCTTTTTAAGACTGAATAATGCATTTATATACCATGTTTTGTTTATCCCTCATTCCTTTCTTCTTTTTATCAGAAAAATATTGGCAACTTGAATCGGAGTATTTGGGCTTCAGGTTGCCTTGAAGGAATAGAGGGGGACAGAGAATGTGTCTCCCGAGTTCATTTCTTTGCTCTTCTACTCATCTATCTGACAGCCAGGGCAGAGAGCAGGACCCCATCTACAGGGGTTTGGGTCAGGATCCCTATCAAGCCTGTCTCTTTCCGTGGGTTTCAACACTTCCTTTGTCAGTCCTGCCACCCAACCAAGTATTTAACGGTGGCTAATACAGAGCCGCATACTACTACCCCAATGCCTTTAGACATTAAGCTCAAGTATCAGACTCTGCTAGGGCTTAAGGGGAGAAGGGGGAGAGGAGGAGCCAGAGCACAGCATTCAGACTGTTGGGCCTGGAAGACACAGTAGGGGAGCCTTTGCCCGTTCCCATGACCCTCACGCCGGACCACATGGATGTTCCCGCTACCTCCGGCCATTCTCCTCTCGGGACTCTCATCTCCTCTGGCACGGTACTCCCAATCCTCCCCTTTCCTCCCTGCCTCACCTAAATTAAGTCCTCTCTCCTTTATCCCTCAAAAAAAAAAAAGTGAAGCACAGTAAACACAAAAATCTATGATGAATGTAAACTTCAGTTCCAATTCTTCTACACAAAGGTGAATTGGCCTTAAGTTCTTTTTTTTTTTTTTTAATTTACTTATTGATTTACTTATTTATGGCTGTGCTGGATCTTCGTTTCTGTGCGAGGGCTTTCTCTAGTTGTGGCAAGCGGGGGCCACTCTTCATCGCGGTGCGCAGGCCTCTCACTATCGAGGCCTCTCTTGTTGCGGAGCACAGGCTCCAGACGCGCAGGCTCAGTAATTGTGGCTCACGGGCCCATTTGCTCCGCGGCATGTGGGATCTTCCCGGACCAGGGCTCGAACCCGTGTCCCCTGCATTGGCAGGCAGACTCTCAACCACTGCGCCACCGGGGAAGCCCTGGCCTTAAGTTCTTAAAACCAGCTGGTTGACTTCACCTCTATTCATCTTAATATTACAAGAACAGAGGCCATTCCACTGGCGTTTAGGTACATGTGCCAATGCATGGTCCTCCCATGCTGAGCTGAAACAATTCTCTTTGATGTCTCCCTCGTTTACTTCACTTACCCATCAAGCTTACTATAAAATGATATTATATGAGCAATATTATAATAAGAGTTGGGACATAAGAAGAAGACATGGTGGGAGGGAGGGAGATGCAAGAGGGAAGAGATATGGGAACATATGTATATGTATAACTGATTCACTTTGTTATAAAGCAGAAACTAACACACCATTGTAAAGCAATTATACTCCAATAAAAATGTTTTAAAAAAAAGACATGATTTTAAAAAGCATATATTTCTAGTATATTCAATATGCATGTGTTACTTAAAGCTATGCTTTATATCATCTGACTAAGCCTCAGTTTCCTCATCTATAAAATGGAGATGAAACTTAATACTCATCTCAAATTGTCATGAGGATTGAATGAAAGAGCAAAACTTAACTGCATACCACCAAGCCTGACACTTAAGTCCCCAATAAATATCAGCTGCACTTGTTTTAGCCACTTTACTCAGTGTCCCTCATTTTTGGTGAGCAACTGTCCTGATCTGCCCAGACTCTCCCAGTTTCAGGGCTGCAAGTCCCTTGTTCTAGGAAAGCACTCAGTCTCAGGCAAATCAGGAGAGTTATTCACCCTCCATCATATGTAAAGGAACAACAAACACTGATGGTGTTCATTGCATTTTGCAGCACTACTGGAAGACTTCTAAAAATAAAAAAGATGCAAATTAATGGAAAACTATTGTTTAAAGATACTGACTGTCTATACAACAGTGATTAAAAATTATGAATATGCCTAGATCACATTCATCACAGGTTGAGGATTAAAGTGAAAGAACCCTAAAAAAACCACTTTGCCTTGTTCATAGTTTCCAAGGGAATGGAAGATGCTACATAATTAATATATCATTTATAGTATGTAATATTTATTTTAAAATTAAAGTATATTAATACTTTAAAATTAGAGTATATTAATCAAAATATGTTGATTTTTTAAATGCTAAAATATAGGACAAAGAAAAGGAAATACGAATTAAGCACATGAAGTATATCTCTTTTTATGTTTGTGGATAACTTTGGTGTGAATCTCTTGTTCAAAATGCTTACTCTCAGGTGGTTTTTAAACAACATCTGATTAATAATTCTCTGTTAATATACTTGTTGGCCTGCTTCTTCCTTTGATTTTATAGGAGTCAACTTTATTTTTCTCCATTATTCTTCATTTTTTAACCTTTTTTCTTTTTTCTTTTTTGGTTGTGTTGGGTCTTCGTTGTTGCGCGCGGGCTTTCTCTAGTTGCAGCAAGCAGGGGCTACTCTTCGTTGTGGTGCACAGGCTTCTCGTTGCGGTGGCTTCTCTTATTGCGGAGCATGGGCTCTAGGCATGCGGGCTTCAGTAGTTGTGGCATGAGAGCTAGGTAGTTGTGGCTCACGGGTTCTAGAGCGCAGACTCAGTAGTTGTGGCACAGGGGCTTAGTTGCTCCATGGCATGTGGGATCTTCCTGGACCAGGGATTGAACCCGTGTCCCCTGCACTGGCAGGCGGATTCTTAACCACTGAACAACCAGGGAAGTCTCTAACCATTTTTAAATTGAAGTATAGTTAATTTACAATGTTGTGTTAGTTTCAGGTGTACAGCAAAGTGATTCAGTTATACATATGTATTCTTTTTCAGATTCTCCATCATTCTTAAGAAAGTATCCTCTAAAGAAAGTATTCCTTCAATTATTTTTATTTTTAAATTTCTAGGTAGACTTTACCTACAGAGAGAGTCTCTATGGAGCCCTCTGGGTCCCTGAGAAACTTTCTTCCTTTACACTAAACTGAAATAATTCTGCTCTTATCTATCCTTTTAAGACTAAAGATGTGCGGTGATATCATTCTGCTTTCATCAATTTTAAATACAGTCTTATGCTGGAGTTGGATGAATAACTTAACAAGTTGTCTTTTAAGCATCAAGGCTTTTGAAAAAATATGAAATTAGCATGTGTTACATAGCAAGTTAATTATTTAATAATTACAAGCAAACATATTTCTTCAAAATGTCCTTATGATATCAAAACAATTGGTCAGTCTCATGAAAAAAATCAGCTGAACGAGATTGCCTAAATGGAACTGACTAAGAAAAAATTTTACTTTCCAATTAATTGTATTTTCTTCATGTTGATATGACATAGCCTGGATATTTGGGCTTCAAGGGCAAACTAATATTTAACAGAATTTTTAAATGCATACATTTACATTTGTGTGTATATATGTATCCATTATTAATGATATATACACATCCCCAGATATCAATGAATTACTGCAGAAAAAATATAGTATATATTACATCTATAGTCGTTACATTTAATGGACCTAGAGCTGTATTATTTGAAATACCTAGATGCAATTTCTCATAAAGTATTAAAAACCAAATATACATCTGTATTTTTTTTCTGTAATATGGCATCTGTTAAAGTGTCATCCAGGACACATATGAAAGCAGCCTGACCAGGTCTGAATTCTTGCTAATCTCAGGGGAAGAAGGACATTTGTTATTGATAAAGCCAGTTAATCTCCAGAGTATAACTTGGGCTTTATGTATTTTTAGATGAGAATCACAGAAATTGATTGGCATTCCCTTCTCATACAAGCTTCAAGTGCCAGCTGCAATGAGCTCTATGACTATGATTCAACGTATTATACTTTCAGTCTCCATGAAGAAAGAGACTCCAAAGCTGAAAGAAATGAATTATCTTCTTTCTTTAATTTTGAAAATGCCTTACCAACATTAACTAATTAACAGGTTCATCTGATGAGAAATATACACCATCCTGTAGTCTATCACCCAGAGGGATCTTCCATTGTATGTGATGTGATACATTGCTATACAATGGAAAATTAACTTAGCTCTTAACAATAATTCTGGAAGCTATGTAGAAACTGAGATTGAGTCCATGCAGCATTAAGAAAAAAGATTCCTGGTAGCAAACTCCTTCATCCATTACTTAGGCCAAAGACATTATGGCTTCAAAAAAATAACCGAACCATAGTGTTTCCTCATAGCTGAGACTGCTTTTAAAGGTTAGCAGATATAAAATGCAGTAATGATGACTACCAATGCAACTCTGCTTTAAGGAAAGAGAAAGTTCTCTTTGGCCAGGTGATTTTTTTCCTTGAGATAAGTGACAGCTTTCATGTTTCTGGAATGGGAGATTGGGAAGATGGGTTCTCAAATTCTTCATTTGTCCAATATGTAGATAATGAAAATGGTCATTTATATTTACACCTTGACACAGACATAGGTTTTCTCTAAAAGATATTCTATCATGTGTCTAGAACAGTTCATCATGGTTTTTCTAGCACCTAACATAGTATTTGGTGCCCAAAATGTGTTTGTTAAATGACTAACTAGATTAATGACACCCAATAAATATTCATATTTACATTATCAAGGAAGTCTATGTATTTGCAACCTCAGTGTTGATCATGGTTACTAGGCTATTACTAGCTGCTAAATATTTACAAGGCCTAAGAACTATTCACACTAGGAGAACCCTCCAGACAAATTCCCAAATATGTCTGTATTATAGAAATCAGGTTAAAAAAGTACAAGATAATGTATGGTTCAATATAATGGATATATTTTTGGTTCCAGTTGCTTACAGGTTAATGAATATGGATTTTTATTATTTGAACAATAGGAATCCATGTGAATCAAATAAATCCATTTTTGTTCCATTGACCTGGGCACCCCACCTGGTGTCTCACAGATACTGTGAATGATGTTCTCTCTGAATCAACCATATGAATGCAAAGAACAAATCCACTTTACATTTCCAGTTCGTGTAAAGACTGTTAGGTCTATTAGGGTATAAATGACTCTAATTAATTCTCCCACCAGTAGAATTATTCTCTACCTTAGATGAATAACATTCCAAAAAGAGATATAATTTAGTATTAAAGAAAATAGAAAAACATGCTTTCATTCTGGTTCTCAAAGGTATAATTCCCACAGGCCTCAATAAGGTCCAAGCTAACCAAAATTTTTGTGAAAAAGAAAATTGATAAGATTGTATGCATAAAACCAAAGGATTGTTGCCCCTCATGATTGCTGAAATCCCATTATACACATACACACATAAAGACACACTTATATTTACACAAACACACACACACACATAAAGCAAATTTACTAGAGTATAATTACTAAAGTAGTATTTCTTGCTATGAAGAAAGACTTTCATATCTTTTCTTCAAAGAACTTGATGACCAAAATGATTCAGCATTAAAATACTTGCTTACCAGTGATAACTGAGTAATTGGTATAGAACTATAAAACTAGAGAAAATATATGAAATAACCATTTTCAATTGCTGAACAACAGGCAACATAGAACCATGATTACTGTGTGGAAAAAGCTAAATTAGGTGAGCTCCATGATTTCCCTGGCTTTCTGCTTACAGGCATTTTCTGAACTGTAGTGCAGGGAAAGGGAAGTCAGAAAACAATGGTCTTGCTTGGCTAAAGAGAAAGGGAACAGAGTTTGGAGTTCCTGTGTTGGAAATTGTGGGTCAGGATACCAGCTAAAAGGGAACTGTACAGAGAAGGAGCTTCAGAAATCTATATTGGAAGCCCTTGAGTGTTTGAACACGAAGCTTCCCATGTGCAAAATAAGAAACCATGAGGTCATGTGCAGAACAACTACTGAGCAAAGACAACTACTAGGGAAAGAAAAACTACTGAGGAACTGTGAGTAGAACAAATACTAGAACTTGCACAATGTTGGGGGACATTCAAGTTCTAGCCCCAGAGTGTAGAGACCTCCCAGAGAAGTCACAGTACTTAGAAGAGAGCCCAGAAAGGCTAGACCTTAGGAGAAGGGCAAATTTATCTCTAGAGTAAAGGCTACCCTAGACCTGCCCTAACAAAGTTTAAAAACAAGACCCAAAAGAATCAAGCTGCCTTGATTTAATTTCCATCCAGAGCAAAATTCAGTACTCAAGAAAGACAATAAAAACCAAACACTCAACAACGTACAATCTATAATGTTTAGCAGCAACTCAGAAATGCCTACATATAAAGAAGCTAGAAAGTGTGACCCATAACCAGGAGAAGAATAAGCCAATAAAAACAGACACAGAAATGACAGAGATAATGGAATTAACAGACATGAACATTAAAACAAGTATTATAAATATGTTCAAAGATTTAAATGAAAATATGGATAAAGTGGGGTAACAAGTAAAGAAACACAATAAAGAATGGAAATTTTATGAAAGAACATAAAAAGACCAAAGAGAAAACCTAGAATTAAAAAAAAAAAAAATCTGAAGTAAAAATTTCACTGGATGATCTTAACTCAGCAAAGGGAAATATCAGTGAATTTGAATACAGGAAAACAGAAATTAGCTAAGCTGAAACACAGACAGGAAAAGGTTGAAAAAATTGATAGAGTCTCAGTGTAGAAGTTAAACGTATGACAGCAATAGAAAAAAAATACAGTGAGGAAAATTTAAGTTCCTATGTTTTACATGAGGTGGGCTGATATTAATTCAAGGCAGACTATGATAAGTTAAGGATTCATATGATAAGTCCCAGAACAATCATTAAAAAATAAATAAAATGAGGTACAAATAATAAGCCAACAGAAGATATAAAATGGAATAATAATCACTCAATCCAAAATTAGTTTGAAAAGAGGAAAAAAGGAACAAACTATAGATGGGACAAATAGAAAACAAATAGCAAGATACCAATCTTAACTCCAACCATTTAAATAAATACATTAAATGTAAATGGACTAAATATTTCATTTAAAAGGTGAAACTGTCATACTGTGTTAAAAAGCATGACTCAATATGTGTTATTTACAACAAACTCACATATAATATAAAGACACAGATAGCTTAAAAGTAAAATTGTGGAAAAAATACATACCATGAAAACACTAATCATAAGAATGATGAACTGCGTATATTAATACTAGACAAAGCTGACTTCAGGAAAAGTAGTTTTACCAGAAATAAAGACAATGATGAGGTAAATGTCAAATTGTAAAGAAAACACAGTAATCATAAAAGGGTATGCATCTAATAACAATATCAGAATTCATGAGGAAAAACAGGATGGAAAAGGAGTAAGCAACAGACAAATTGACAATTATAGCTGGAGATTTCAACACTCTTATCTCAACAATTGATAGAAAAACTAGACAGAAGATCAATAAGCATACAGAAGATCTGAACCATTCTAATGACCAACACAACCTGATTTATATGTATAAAACACTCCTCCCAACAGTTGGAAACTTCACATTCTTTTCGAGTGATCACAAAACATTGCCAAGATAAACCCTTTGCTGAGCCATAAGACAAGTCTAAACAAATTAAAAATAATATAAATCATTTAGAGTAGGTTCTTAGGATTAAATTAGAAATCAGTAACAAAAAGGCATCTGGAAAATCCTCTAGTATTTAGAAGTCAATCAAAATACTTCTTATTAAACCATAGGTCTAAGACAAAATTAAGAGAAAATTTGAAAACATTTTTAACTAAATGAAAATAAAAACATAATACATCAAATTTGTAGGATGAAGTCAAAGCACTGCTTAGAAAGAAAATTCCAGTTTTAAATGCTTATGTTAGATGATAAAAATGGTTTAAAAGTTGTAACCTAAGATTCCACCTTAACAAGTTAGAAAAATCCAAAAAAAAATAAGCCCAAAGCAAGAATACACTAGGAAATAATAAGGATAAGAGCAGAAGTCAATTAACTAGAAAACTGGCAAATAATGAAGAAAAAAATAATAAAATCACAAATTGGCTTTTTAAAAAGATTAATAAAATTGATAAGCTCCTACCTATACTAATCAAGAAAAAAGAGAAAATACAAATTATCAATACTACAAATGAAAGAAGAGATATTAATATAGATCATTCAAACTTAAAACTTGATAAGTGAATATTATGAACAACTTTATGAGAATAAATTTGAAAATTTACATTAAAAGGACAAATCCCTGGAAAATACAAATTACTAAAGCTAACATAAGAAGAAATTAAAAAATCAGACTAGCTCTATATCCATTAAGAAATTGATTCATAATATAAATATCTTTCCACAAAGAAAACTCCAGACTTGGATGACTTCACTGGTAAATTCTATTAAACAATTAAGAAAGAAATAATACAAATTGTACACAAACTCTTACAAGAATGTACAAGGAGGGAACAGTTCTCAATTCCTTTTATAAGACCAGTATTACCCTGAAACCAAAACCACTTAAATACATTACAAGAAAAGAAAATTACAGATCAATACCTCTCATTAGCATAGATATAAAATTCCTTAAGAAAATGCTAACAACCCCCATCCAGCAATACATACAAAGGCAAATACATCATGAACTAATGGGGTTATCCCAGAAATGCAAAGGCGTTTTATCTTTCAAAATAAAATTGATGTAATTCAACATATTGATGGGATAAATAAAAATTATTTATCTTATTAGTTGAAAAAAAAACATTTAATTAAATTCAAGGCCTAATAATGTAATGGTAATGATAATAATAATAGGAGTAGGAGTAGTAGTAGTAGTAGTAGTAACTACGAGAAAATTAGAAATGGAAAGAAATTTCCTCAACCTCATAAAGGTCATTTACTTTTAAAAATACAGGAAGCATCATATTTACTTAATTGTAAAATATAGAATGCTTTCCCCCTGGATAGGAAACAAACAAGGATGTCTATTCTCCTCACTCTTGTTCATTATTGTACTAGATGTTCTAGCCAGTGCAATAATACAATATAAAGAAATAAAAGGCATTTAGACTGAAAAGAAAAAGCAAACCTATCTTGAATTGTAGATGACATGATATATGTAGAAAAATCCTAAGGAATCTACCCCCCCCAAAAAAAAAACCCAAAACAACAAAAAAACCTACTAGAGCTAATAAATGAATTTAGTATTATCATAAAATTTAATTTCTATACACAAATGTCAATTGTATTTCTACACATTAGCAATAAAAAATGAACTATAAACATACCACTTATAGTATCATCAAAAACATGAGATGTTTGGGAATAATATAACAAACATTTCAAGAGTTATGCATTAGAAATTTCAAAATATTGTTGAGATAGGTTAAAGAAGACTAGGTAAATGAAGAGATGTACCATGTTCATGGATTAGAAGGCTCAATGTTGTTAAGGTGTCTGTTCTTAAGTTGACCTATAGATCACACAATCTCAATTTTTAGAATCCAGCAGGCTTAAAAAATAGAAATTGATATGTTGATTCTAAAATGTATTTGGAAATGCAAGGACTTAGAATAGCCATAATAATTTTGAAAAGTATAACACAGCTGTAGGACTCACAGTACTTGATTTTAATACCTATTATGAAGCTATAGAAATTAAGACAGTGTGATATTGGTATAAATATTAACAAATAGATTAATGGAACAGAACTAATTTTAGAAAATAGACTCAAACTTATATGATCTATTAATATTTGAACAAGGTGCTAAAGTAATTTAATGAGAAAGAAAATTATTTTTAACAAATAGTTCTAGAATGCTGGCTATCTATAGGGGGAAAGAAACCTCTACTTCATACCATACAAAAAAATTAATTTGAGATTGATTATAGACCTAAACTTAAAAACCTAGAACTCTACAACTCTAATATTCTAGAAGAAAACATTGAAGAATGAATTCATTAATGATTTGGGGATAAATAAATACTTCTTAGATACAAACCAGAAAGTACTAAATATAAAAAAGAAAATTGTTAAGTTGATCATCAATTAAAATATCTATCTGTATCTACCTTTCTATCTATCTACCTATTTGTCATACATATCATATACATGTCATATATATGACAAAAGACTTGTTTTCAGAATATATAAATAACTTCAACTCAATAATAATAATACAACCAATAAATTGAGTATAAGGCACTACACAAAGAAGACTATATGACTGGTCAGTTAGCACTTGAAAAAGTGCTCCATATCATTAGGGAAATTTGCATCATGGAAATGCACATTTGTCACAATGAGAACCACTATGCACCTGGTAGAATGATTAAAAGACCAACCATATCAAATGTGAGGATGTGGAGCAACTAAAACTTTTATACATTGTTGATAGCAGTGTAAAATGGTATGGATACTTTTGAAATTAGTTTGAACACTTCTCACAAAATTAAACATAGATGTACCCTAGGACCCAGCAATTTCACTTCTGGATATTCACCCAAGAGAAAGGAAAACATACGTACACAAACGGATATGTACAAAATGTTCATAGCAGCTTTATACATGATAGCCCAAAGCTGGTAACAACCATAATGAGTGCCACTGGAAAATGGATAAACAAATTATTGTGTATCCATCTAAGGTGTTACTACTCAGCCATAAAAGAAATGAACTACTGATGAAAGCAACAACATTAATGCACCTCAGAGACATTTGAGTGAAAGAAGCCAGGACCCAAATAGTACAGATTGCATGATTCCACCTATACCGAGTCCTAGAAGGGGCAAAACTAATCTATGGTGATAGAAATGAGAACACTGATTGCCTCTGGGAGTGGGAGTTGGCAATTGATTGGGTAGAAGTACGGGGGATCTTTTGGCAGTGATGGATATGTTCTACACAGTTCTACTATAACACTTGTTTCAAAATGTGAATTTGTTCCCGTGCAATTGATACATTAGGGAAAAATTTGAGTGTGACGTGGACTTTTCATTTGCTTATGTGTGATGCTGTCTGCAAGAAACACTAGGTGAGTGCAAAAAAACTGCATCCAGCTAAACTGAGCTGCTTAGGAAAACACAAATCTCACACAAAGGAACACACCTCAAACATCTACGAGCTGCCTCAGTTTACCTCTTGTATTCTGAGTCACAACCATCCACGTCTGGTGTTACATATTTCTGTCTCATTTCAGGTAACCCTCTTTCCTTCACTTCATAATAACTCACAAATTGCAACCCTTCTGATGCCCACTTCCATAAGCAGACTTCAGGTCTTTTTCAAAGTAAACTGCCATATTTATTATATGAACTTCTTATAATAACTTCTTTATGAACTCCTTAATCACCAAACATGTGTAAAACTGCACTACTGTTTTTATTAGGCTCTTATATTTATTTATTTATTTTTAGCATCTTTATTGGAGTATAATTGCTTTACAATCATGTGTTAGTTTCTGCTGTATAACAAAGTGAATCAGCTATACGTATACGTATATCCCCATATCCCTTTCCTCTTGCGTCTCCCTGCCACCCTCCCTATCCCACCCCTCTAGGTGCTGATCTCCCTGTGTTATGCGGCTGCTTCCCACTAGCTAGCTATTTTACATTTGGTAGTATATATAAGTCCATGCCACTCTCTCACTTCGTCCCAGCTTACCCTTCCCTCTCCCCATGTCCTCAAGTCCATTCTCTACATCTGTGTCTTTATTCCTGTCGTGTCCCTAGGTTCTTCAGAACCTTTTTTTTTTTTTTTTAGATTCCATATACATGTGTTAGCATACGGTATTTATTTTTCTATTTATTTTTACGTGTCACTGACAAAGTGTTTGAATGTTTTACCCTAGTCCCATTTTTTGCATAAGACTTATGATGTGATGTTTCTTGCATGATTTTGCATTGCAATGTTGATTTTTAGGAATGCATAATTTAGCATTGTAGCAGAATTGACTGTATCTTGTTGGGGTATGGCTCATACAAGTGAATTCAATGGTCAAATCTAATCAAACTGTACATCTAAAATCTGTTCATTTCCTGTTAGGTAAATGATACTTCAGTAAAAGAATAATAACATTAAATTAGTATTAACACACATGTTTGTTTAAAGTCTACATATTAGGAACATGTTGGTCCGAGGCTTCTTGTGCATTCCATTTTACCTCTCAGTAAATAGCAAACTACCCACAGTCCCCTGAATGTGATGTACTCTTGTGGCTTTCTGAACTCAAAATTACTTACATCTGTAATGTTCCCTTCCCCCATCTTTGCCAGGTTACATTCTACTAACTGTTTAAACTTTAGTTAAAATACCACTTCCTGCAGGAAGTCTTCCTGGCTACTATTCCCTCCTCGGTCTGATTAAATGTCTCTCTTGTGTGTTCTCAAAGCCTTATGTGCCTAGCTTTATCATAGTTTTTGCCACATTTTGTAGGAATTATCTATCCTTGCTTTGAGATCATAGTTTTCAGGGTAAGAGCTGTGTGTTTTAACCCTGAATCTCCATTCCTCATTCAGCGCTTGGCATGTATTAGACGCACAAAATACTATTATCTGAAAATCATGTGAATAAATGAATGAATGTACTATTTCTTGAACTAGTTTATTAGTCTCTTATTCCTAATGAACAAACTAACACAAAATTCATGACTTAAAACAACACACCTTTATTATCTTACAGTTCTAAAGGTCAGAGTCCAAAATGGGTCTCAAGGGGCTAAAATCAAGGTGTTGGCATGGCTGCGTTCCTTCTAGAAACTCTAGTGGACAATCCATTTCCTAACTTTTTCTACCTTCTATGTGCTTCCTGTGTTTCTTGGCTCATGACATCTTTCCATCTTCAAAACCAGCAATCACATCACTTCAGCCTCTGCTTTCTATCACACATTTCCTTCTCTGACTGACTGTCCTACCTCCCCCTTTCACGTATAAGGACACTTGTGATTATACTGGATCCACTTGGACAATCTCCCCATCTCAAGATCCTTAATTTAATCATATCTGCAAAGTCCCTTTTGCCATGTTAGGTGACATATTCACTGGTTCCATGTATTAGGATGTGGACCTCTTAATACCTCTGGGGGCATTGCTGTGCTTACCACCACTAGCAAAGTACTTACTCTCCTTTGTGCCTTTGCAATGGCTGTTCCATCCACCTGGAATGCTCTTATTCTATGTATTCACATATTTAACTCCTTCTTGTACCTATTGTCTTTGCTCAAAAGTTGTGTCAATGAGACCCCCTTTTTGCATCCTATTTAAAATTGCAGCCTGTACCTCTGTTTCTGTTGTCATTTCTGATTACGCTTATTCTTTTCTTTCCCTATAGCTTATTTATTACACTTATTGGGGGGAAGGGGGTTGGTTTATTTTACCCAATAAAATGTAAGCACTATGAAGGCCAATTAGTTTTGTCTGTTTTGTGCGCTCATATACCCCAAGCACCTAGGGCATCACCTGGAACACAGTAGGGACTCAATAAATACTCACCAAATAAGCTGATTGGATGGATGATTGACTGACTATGTAAGACCCCCTCCTTCTGCTGCAGAGCACTGCAGAAACACGCAGAGACAAGCATCAGAGCTGCACACATACACAGAGAAGCTATTCTTTGGCAAAAATAAAATGGCAAACATTTCACAAAGGCCATTAGAAATAAAATAATCGTGACTTTATAGCTACAAAATCTGAGCATGGAGAAATTGCAGACCCAGGGACTGAAACTTACCTGAAATGTTGTGACAAGGGAGCCATCTAAGCACAGACTGTCGGGGGCGAGGACAGCAAGGGACAGCGAGGAAGCTGATGACCGGCAACGGCCGACTAGGTTCCGCGCTGGATCAGGTGTGATGCAACTTCTTGGTTCGTTTGTTTCATCAACACTTAGTGAGAGGGCGGTGGAATTTAATGATCATATTCACAGATTGAATTATCCATAACCTATTGGATATACAATAACACCTAAACTAACTGTGTATTAACTACATATGGTTTTCATACCAAGGTGTATGTCCTACCATTTTCAAGTAATCCTTTCACTGTATTCATAAAGTTTTAGGTTAAAGACAATTTTGAGAAATCCAGGACAAGATGGTGGAGTAGAAGGACCTCGAGTTCACCTCCTTTCACAAAAAATTACACACACTAAATTACAACTAACTGCTGAACAAGCATTGGTAAAAAAGCCTGGAACCTACCAAGAAAACTTTGAAATATTCCTACAGATAGCTATGTCAAACGTTTTACTATTTACTAACAAAGGCAGGTAATACTCTTATGTTCAGAGTAGTCATTTTAAGCAGTCCTTCTTACAGAATAGGGCCTTGAAAAAGCATACTCTTTTCTGTGAATGCTGCCTATTACAAGTGTGTGTGTGTGTGTGTGTGTGTGTGTGTGTGTGTGTGTAGCCTGGTACCCACATGTGGAGCCGTGTGTATAGGTCTCATTGGTTATGATTACAGTATCCTCAAGAAAATGGAGTAGAACTTTCTGGTCCAGAGCAACCTGAAAATGTAGTTGATATTATAGAAACTTTAAAACATAGACATGAGCGGTAAGTTGTTATAAGCTTAAAAAATGAGCTGACCTACAGTCACTAGATATACTGATAGTTGTCCTTATTCTGGTCCAGCCTTGGCCCAAAGAAGGCAAAACCTTTCTCTTGATTTCCTCATTGCAAAACTGTGGCAAGTAGGCCCTTTCAAAATGTTTTCATTATATGATAAGGGATGGCAAAAGGAAAATAAACACAGGGTAGAGGGATATAAACAATATGGCTTTAAAATTAGAAGGTTCTGATCCTACCAGGGCTTATTTCTCTCTTTTCTGAAAGCTGTCTCAAAATAATTACATTCTATAGGCTCCAGGGCAGGCACAATTTTGCAAGCACCAAGGCTGTGTCCCTCACATCTTAGCTCCTAACCCACTTCTTTGCACCTTCCTTTTTGACCTCCTTACCCCAGTGTTATTATCTAATCTAAAGCCTAATATCAGTGTCTGTTCTAAGAGAGATGCTTTTGACTTAGTTGAATGACACCTTTCAGATGAGACCTTATTTTATATCCACAGGGATGGGGACAGATCCTATAAAATAACAAAGGAGCACTCATCTGGTAGTTAAGTAACCTAAATTCTCGCCCTGGTTTTCTTACCAACTTAACTTCTGAAATCTCAGCTACAGAAATGAAGTGATTGCCTTTGTCTGTCTTTCAGGACCATTCAATTTCTCTACTCCTGCTATCATCATTAACACACACGATTGAGATCCTTCTATATGTACAGTGAATCTATCCTCATTTTTCAAAAGCAGATTAAGAAGCTCAGAAAGGTCCGGTGAATTGCTAACACCACGCTCTAGCCTGGATTTACCTCCAGATCTTACCCACAGAACGAATGTCTTTGCCAATACCACACCATGGTCCTTAAGAAAAATGGCTATGGCATCACAGATAGACAAGGAAAGAGCCCATGTGATGGACACTTGGGTGCCAGCACCTCCACCTGTTCCTATGGTCTCCTCAGAAACTGCCACATTTGATAAGCTATGGCAGCTTAGCCTTGGTTGATTAGTTCAGGGGTAGGCATGACCCAAATTAAGAAAGTGGAATCCTTCCACAGGATTTGGAAATGTGAAAGGGAATCAGTCTGTCTGAGGTGACTGAAACCATAAAATGGAAAATTCAGGAGATGTTAGTGGCAATGTTTCTGGCCAAGTGAAGAAAGCCAGTTGTCAATGCGAGACAATGATGCAGAGGAGGAGGATGGAGAGTTCTGGCAAAATTTGGACCCTGAGTTTTGGTTGTTCCAAAACAAGCAGGGTTCAGTTGCACACTCGACCTCCTGCCAGCTTGGTCGTTCTATTCTCCCTTGTATTCTGTGTGCTAATATGTCTCCTTACTGCCTTAATTGTTGATTCTGTTTTGTTTTGTTTTGTTTTGCATTAACTTGTATCAGTTTCCTAGAGCTATTGTAACAAATCACCACAAGCTGAATGACTTAGAACAACAGAAATGTATTCTCTCATGGTTTTGGAAGCTGGAAGTCCAGAACGTGGGCTGGCTCCTTCTGGAGGCTCTGACAGAGAATTCATGTCTTGTCTATCTCCTAGCTTCTACTGGCTGCTGGCAAACCTGGGCATTCCTTACCCTGTAGACTCATCACTTTAACCTCTGCCTCTGTCTACTCATGACCTTTCCCTCTGGGTGTCTCTTTGTGTTATCTCTCCTTCTTTTCTCTTACAAGGAAGCCCGTCATCAGACTTAGAGCCCCCATGTAACCAGGATGATCTCCTGTTGAGACACTTAGCTTAGTTATTTCTGCAAAACGTTTTATGCAAATTCACAGGTGGACATATCTTTGGCAGAAGCTGCTATGACACTCCAGAAAAAGAGAATCCCAAACTGTAGTGGTGACTAGTTTCAAGACTTAGTGATATCCATCTCAATGAATTCTTTTATATCTCTAATTACACTTTCTCGACAGCCACGACTGCCCAGATTTTTCTTGTAAGGTCATTTTGACATTTAACAAATATAACACTGTAATCCGAAAAATAATATGGTATTGCAAAACATGTAAATACACCCATGAATATTTTAGATTTACCTTTTCTTGTGTTACAAAGACAAGGAAGAAGATCAGGTGATCTCAGTTTGCTTAGTTCAAATGACGCTGGTGACAGATCACTGTAGATAAGATTAAAAAAAAAAATGTCCTATTCCACTTAGGACTTCCACAGATACCTGAAAATTCATTTGTGCTTTTGTAATTGCTCCAGGACTAGTACCATGACACCTACAAGAAGAATGGTTTACTGGAGCGTTCTCATGTCTAGACACCACATAGGTGGAGTTTTTTTTGTTTTTGTTGTTGTCGTTGTCGGGGTTTTTTTATAAGTAACAAAGAAGAGGAAGTGTGCTGTTGCTTGGTGTTTTAACCAATATAAATTGCCTTCTTTTCCAGGGAAATGTTCCCTATTATGTGAAGTCAATTTCCACGTAACCAGCCGTTTGTTAGGGTAACAAATTTACCCCATCCTGGAATCTCAAATAAAAAATCCATTGTAATGCCATTATATAGCCAGTTTTATGTTTACTAGCAGCTGTCTTTAAATCTTCACTACTGCAGAGTAAAACTATTATACTGGTATTTTTTTAAAATCCCCATAACAACAACAAAAATACAAAGTCCCTGGTTTATGAGAAGTGTTTTATTGGGAAAATACTAAGGGATGGATTCAATAAAAAACAAAACCAGGCCTTCCGCTCAGTATAATCTTATGGGTACCCCTCCATCTTCCAGATCCATGACTGAGGTATTGTTCTGCCTTACAAAGGAGAGTCACAAGGTTTAAACTGTGCATGTTTTGGGTGTTCTGATCCCTTCACAAGGCAGTTTCCCATGGCATACCACCTTAGAAATAAAGTTTGAATTTCAGTGGGAACCAACCTTGAACCTGTCGTGCAGGTCTTATGTCAGATAATAATATGAAATCTTCTAAAATATATACAATGATACCTCGCTGTCAGCCCCCTTACCTTGCTATATTGTACCCAGTGTCTTATGTATTACAGCATACGACTTAGTGCTGTTTTAACAAAGTAAATCCAAAAACAGGCATGCCAAGCTCCTGCCATGTAAAATCTCTCAGTTTGGTGCTAAAAAAGATATAACTTTCAGAGAGTGGTAAAAATGCTATAAACACGTGATGGCAGATTTGTTTGGGGGAGAGTTAATTACTTCCTTGTTAATTCCTGATAGAACTTAGAAGGCTCTTTAACAGCTCACTTTTGCCTGTTGATTTATCTTTTTATATACAGAGTTGTAGATTATTAAGCATTTTTTTTAAAAAGTACACACTTTTTCTTGTAGGTTACAATTTTATCTGATTTTATAATTTTCCATCTTTAAACTGACTTGATCCTTTTTAATGATGCCCATGCCCTTAATCAAGAGTGTATAAACAATCCATATTACAAATTTCATAAAGACATATGTAAACATTTAACGGGCTTTGGAAGACATTTGCAGTTTAGAATATCTGGATGGATTTTTTTTTTCTTGGAGATTATCCTGTACTAGTAACAGGCAGAGAAAATATTTCCCATGCCTGTGAGTATTTAGGAGTTCCTTTGTGTGCCTAGATCTTTTTTTTTCCCCCCATAAAGGGGAAGTGGTGTGCATTGGGGGTGGGCAAAAGAAAAATGACAAGAAGCAAAAGCTCTGCTGCTATAGGATCAAATTCCAAGCAGAATTCCTTCATACACGTCCATTTCTGTGAAAGTGCAGTGTGGCGCTCCTTTTCACTGTATCTGCTCGCTTAATTGTTTCTGCCTGTTCATTTCATTCTTCAGTGAAAACATTAGCCTAGGGGACATTTGAAAATCAAAAGGTAGGCTTGAAGTTTAACAGGAAATGAAGAGTGGTGTTACTGCAATATTAAAGTAAAAGTTAGAACCAATAGGAAATAGTCACAATTCTAAACTCAATATGTCTTTTCTCCTTTTTGTTGTTTCCTTTTGCTCTCCCAAATGTCAAGATTAAAGAAAAACATTCCATGGTTTCTACATTTTTACACAGCCAGGATATATAAAGGATCCTGGCAAGTATGCATTAATGGAATTTATCTGCAATGTGATGAGAATCAAGAGATTTGAATTATTATGGAGCAATATTTAAAATCCAGGACAAATTTCCTGACAGCTGTAATTATTTCATTCTTTTAGAATTATCTCTCTCCGCCCCCAAACCTCCTCTTGCCAAAATTATCCAGATAATGAAGTGGTGGGAAGGTTAGAATCTGAACCATCTCAAAACCCAAAACTGACCAGATAATTAACCAACTCCCTGTTTCACTTACAGGTAGAAGTGTGATTTCAGTGTCTCCGTGGGTGCTGGTGAAGTTTGACCTATGGTAGGGATGTTGTCTTCAGACAGACGAGAACTTGAACTTCAGAAGTTCATTATTCCTCACCCTAGTTGCCCATTTATTCTCAAGGTGGGATGGCTTATTTGAAACAAACATCAGTTATGCCAAATCCTGGTATTTTACCAACTTGAGATGAAGTGTCATTATTGTCCAGTTTCTCTCTCATCACTGAGACAAAAGAGCAAGAAAATATTCAGAAACCAAGCTCACTAGATCTCAACTTCAAATACTGCCTGTTTCTCCACCTTAACAAGAAAGTCAAACAATTCAAGAAGAGCAAAGAAATTAGCAAAGTTGTTGAAAATGGCCCACCAGCTACAGATATTTTAAGAGTTAAATAATGAGGTGGAAAATTTCAGACTTAAAAAATAATAAATAAGGCTAAGTATTTAAATATACGAAATTTATTAGACCATTTATTTTCGGAAATAATTTAGGCTAATTCCAATGGCCATGATGCAGAATAGTT
Source organism: Balaenoptera ricei (assembly GCF_028023285.1). Classification (NCBI taxonomy): domain Eukaryota; kingdom Metazoa; phylum Chordata; class Mammalia; order Artiodactyla; family Balaenopteridae; genus Balaenoptera; species Balaenoptera ricei. The sequence goes on along the minus strand of NC_082646.1, from coordinate 10,741,471 downwards.
AAATAACAAGTAATTACATTTCCCTGCCTTTGAAGAACAATGGATTTGGGATGGATCCAAATTTGTAGAGAGCAATCATGATCTTATATTCGATTATCTAATGGAAAGATGGTCGTACTTTCGCGTTATTTTGCTAACACTATATTTCATAGGCATTGCAACTTGAAGTCATTTAATCAAAAGTTATATTCAATTATTGATCGATTATGTATCCCACTAATTAGTTTTAGGAATAGCAGGACAAGAGAACTGTTGATTATAAAACAATTTCAGGAAGAAGAAGTGGTTCGTTTAGCTACTTTTACAATGATCATCCTCTGTGGAAAATATAATCTTTGGGCTGTTTCTGTTACTGGAGTGGAAGCAGTGTTTGTGGTGGCGGGGCATGGAGGTGCAACGCTAGGTGTAGGTTTGAAATGGGAAAGCAAGGCAAATGAACAAATTGCAAGTTACATACTTTGGGTGGAGGGGATGTATTTTTACAGGTATCAATGATTGTCGTTACAAGTAATAAATAATGCTAAATAAAACATGTAACTAAACGGGCATTAAAGACCTTTTACAGACATAGAAGAAAAGAAAACCTTTTTTTCCTCCTATGCTGCAGACTGCAGGCATTTTCCTCTCCCTCTGTCAAGTGCAATTCTTTCGTGATGAATGACAAGGCAGGATAATAGGCTGTGGTCGCCATGGCAACCAGACAGCAGCACTGTGTGCCTAGCATTTTTTCATCTGAAAATGAAACCAGAAGCAAAGAAAAGCTGAAAATGTAACCAACAGATTAACTGATACAAAAAAAAAAAAGAAAAGAAAGAAAGAAAGAAAAAAGGAACAAAAAGGCAAGTTAGATTACAAGCAATTAAAATTACAGTACTAGTCTCTCTGTCTCTTTTATACACACACTCACACACACACACAGACACACACACACCGACGAGATATTTTAAAATTCTATTTGATAAACATGTAACCATCATGCTTTATCTTTATTTTTCCAAACGCCTCACTTGTTTTTGAAACCTTGGAATAACTGTGTTTTTTCAAAGCGGCTTTAATTTCACTAGACACTGCAATTGATGGAGCTTTCTGTACTCTGTTTGTACCGGAATTTCTAAATTCCTTTCCTCTCTAGTGCCCAACCCTGAACTATCCAGAGACCCAGAGCTTATGCGCAACAGTTTTAACTGGGGACTGAATTGGTGGGGGGAGTAAGGGCAGAAAGGTGACCAGAGCTGAGAAATAAGAGGACAATTCTGTCTTCACACTTGGGGATTCCATATACTTCATCCACTGTATTTACTAAGTAATCACAGTTGCTCTTCTGTTGAGCTAAAAGAAAGCTGCAGTTCTTTTGCGATCTTCTCATTCCTAAACAGCAGAAGGTTCCTGAATCCCTATTCGGAACACTGTCTTATTTTGCCCATGTAATTTCCTTTCATTTACTGATCTCAAAAATCTTTTAGGGCAGCTTTTTTTTGTAGATGTTCTCTGTCCCTACGAATGCACATATAAAAGAAAACAGACATACAGGAGAACTTTCTGAGAGCAATCGCCCCTCTTCATTGGGTATTTGTGGAGCCAAAGGACACTGAGCAACGAGAGACCAGCCCACGGGACGAGGACAGACAAACCGGCCTTGGAATCCACGGACTCAAGTTTGAATCTTAGCTCCACCCTTTGGTGATATGAAAATAAGTACCAATATCTATAAGGAATGAGCCAGAAAGTTTTTAACTTCTCTGAGCTTCAGGATTTTTCATCTCTCAAATGGGCAAATCGTACCTACTTCATGGGACTTTCGAGAAGATTAATGACATCATCTGTTGAGAGTTTCTGGTATATAAGGGGAGTAAAAGATTCCTCCTTCCTGTAATCAACACAGTTTTCTAATCTGTGTAGGAAAAACGTCTGTATTGTGTGTGTGTGAGAGAGAGAGAGAGACAGAGGATACATAACCACCTGTTTCAGGAGGATGTAGACCGAATAAGTTAATTTACATGAGATGCTTTCAAAGTATGACACACTCACGGAAAAGGAAGGTGGTGTCACCCAGGGATGTTGAGAAACTTCTTTTCCAGGAGAATCCTAAAGAAGGTGTCTGACTCTGACCTGAAGCAGAGGGATGGATGGACTGACCAGCTAAACTGCAAGGGCTCCTATCTCAGGAACCCTGCCCCTACTGTGGATGAGAAGATTGAAATGCAGGAGGCTCACGGGGCGAGTCCACAGAATTCAGCTGGAACATCAGGGTGTCCAGGTGCTGACACGGATCCAATATGCCAGCTCGGAGCCCTCCCGATTCTTCTCGAACATGCCCGGTGGTTTCACCGGCCACCCACAGTAAGGCCTAATAAATCCTTCCTTTGTCCCCATTTCCCCCAACACACACAAATGCAAAGTAAACAGTTGGATCAAAGCTTTTAATGTGCTTTGTACTGTTTTATTTAAAAAGATCAGGTCTGATATTTGAGAGGAAGAGTCCATCTGGCTAGGATGATCTCAAGAAGCCTCAGACAAATTGTAAACAAGACCAGGGCACAAAGTTCTCTCACGGCGCGAAGGCTGCTGCTCTGCTATCGCCAAAGCGCTGGCCGGAGCTGGCCGGCTTTCCCTGACCACTCATGCAAACGGAACTTAGTGTATTGAAACTGACCCTCTTTATGAGCTTTGCCTAGAATTTTCTAGCATTTACACTGCCCACTACTATGGCCAGTTCTGTCTAAGCTTCTATTGTCCTGAGACCATACTTGTTCATGTTTTTAAATTTTCTAACAGTCAATATCATAGGGCTTTACATACCATTAGGACCCTCAGTTGTTCAAATAAACTCCTTAGTAATTTTAAAAGATGAGGAATAAAGATTTGAGGGAAGAGAAAAATTGTTTTACTAAATGGGATATGTGTGTGTGTGTGTGTGTGTGTGCATGTGTATGTATATATATATATATATATATATATATATATATATATATATATATATATATATACACACAAATATATTTTAATTTAAGGCTTGCACATTGTGCCGTTGTGGAATACAAAGAAAGGACAAATTGGTTACATTTTCTCCATCACAGCATTTATCATGCTTGCTGTTGTTATTTATACAGTCATCTGTTTTCCTTGCTGGATTGTGAGCTCTTACACACCTATGTTTATATTGTAGATCTACCACTCATCTGGCCACGGGCATCTTTACGTGTCTAAACCTGATTTCTTATCTGTAAAATGAGATGACAATTCTTCAAATAGTTGTTGAGACTAATAAATAAGACATGTGTGTGAAAATGCATAGTTTCTGGCCTAACACAGTAGCATGCGATATACCTTTTTAATTCAATACCTTTTGTTGCATTTTTAAGTGAACCGCTTGCCATTCCAAAAGGTCTTTCCTGATGATCTTTGGAAGGTCATCAATGATTGCAGAGGAAACCGTGGGTTCCTGAAAGGATATTCCCCAGAAAGAAGTTGTGTGGACCTATTCCAAAGACCATGTCTATTGCAAGTATAGAAGAACGAATGCCATCTATAATTCACTAGAAGAGGGAAGGTTGCATTTGGTTGGAAAGACCAAGTTGGAAAGTGAAGACAGACTCCTGGGGTTGGCAGCAGATGAGGGACCAAACATAAACACACAGCAGTAGAACAATTCATCTCAGGAGGACCACCTGTGTATGAGCATCTGGAGACCAACTCACAGACCACAGAACTGGTCTGTGGCACAGGACAAGTGAGATGCACACAGCATTAGCTGAGATCAAAGAGTGAACTGACATTCGGGCAATACTCGCTGAGCACCTACTGTCTATGGGACAATGAGTAGGTGCTTTCACGTATACACATCGCTTAACTTAGGAGACAGTAGCATAGCAGTAAAATATGGGCTCAGAAGTCAGACTGTCCGGGTTTCCGTCCAGACTATTCTGCTTAGTAGCTTCATGACCAGGAGTGTTCCTTAAATTTTCTTATCATGGTTTTTTCACCTGTAAAAGGAACAATAGCACCTACTTCACAAAATTTTTTGTGGTCATTCAATGATTCAATACATACAAAAGTGCTTAGCAGCGGGCCTGCGCATAGAAACTACTTAATAAATTTTAACTATTGTGGTTTGATTTGTACTCACTCATTCTTTCTATTAGTTAAGAGAGACTGTGAACTTACGACAAAAAAGAGGTCTAGACCTGGGATCAGAAATCCTAGAGTTAGAAGTCAGTTCTGGGGGCTTCCCTGGTGGTGCGGTGGTTGAGAATCTGCCTGCCAATGCAGGGGACACGGGTTCGAGCCCTGGTCTGGGAAGATCCCACATGCCACGGAGCAACTGGGCCCGTGAGCCACAATTACTGAGCCTGCGCGTCTGGAGCCTGTGTTCCGCAACAAGAGAGGCCGCGATAGTGAGAGGCCTGCGCACCGCGATGAAGAGTGGCCCCCGCTTGCCGCAAGTAGAACGAAGACCCAACACAGCCATAAATAAATAAATAAATAAATAATTAAAAAAAAAAAAAAAAAAAAGGAAGTCAGGTCTGCCACTTACAAGTCTCAGTTTCATCATCCAAAAATGAAAGTAAGAAGATTACTTGAGATCTCACTCAAAAGATGTGTCGTGAGACACATTTATTAAGAGACCACGATGAAGTGTGTCCATTGAGACCACACAAGTGATAAGCAGAGTTTCAAGCTTTTGGCAACCAATATGAGGAATATTCAGCAGCTGATCCCAGGCCAGGGCGGCAGTGGTTAAGAGTCCAGGCCCTCGGGGACTAAGACACAGGGACAGGAACACGAGCATCAGAGATGAGAGTTGCCAGGATCAGCACGACAGCCAACTTAACCCCGAGACACAGTGATGCCAAATTAATCTTCCAAACACACCATTCGCATGAGCTCATCATGCTCACCGGCCTCCAATCACTCAGCACTGGCCTAAGAATAAAAAATCTCAACTCCTGTGATGAACATCCAAGTTCTTCCAGGACCTTCCTTCAGTCTCCACTGTCAAGGTCACTGACACGTTGGCTGTTTCCTCTCCCTGCACAGGGCATTCAAAGGAGAGAGACACAAACTTTTGGTCTCACCCTTCTCTCCATCTAGAACACAGTCCCCTCCATCTCTACTTGTCCAAGTTATTGAGAACCTTCCAGCCTCTGCAAAGGCAACTCCCTCCGTGAAGCCTCCCTCAGTCCTCCAAGCCCTACGTGTTCTCTAGCTCGCTTGCGCACCTAGCAGTCTCTGCTTTGTATTGAATCATTTTGTATCTGCCTTTTCTCCCCTTTGCTTGAAAAGGGGCTTAAGCATAGTATTGATAGTTAAGTGACATATGTTTGTCATTGTTTGTTTGACAGCTGTATTAAATGAATGGATACATGAATGAATGAGTGAAGGAAAATGTAGGTAAATCTATAAATCCCTTACCTCTAGCCAGGTTTTGTTTTATAATAAAAACAAGGCTGATCATAGACCTTGATATTTGTAATAATAATAATAACTATGAATTAACATTTATCAATTCCCACTACGAGCTAGGCATTGAACAAAGAGGGAGGGATGCAGCGGTGAGGGAAACACACCACATCTCTCCCCTCTGGAGCACCCAGTCCTAAGGAAGGTTCATACATTTATCAAATCATTGCCTAAATACATAATTATAAACCATGAATGGTGTAAAGAAAAACATTACAGCAAGTTATGAGAACACAAACAAAGGAACAGGATCTAATTGCGGGGAGGTCAGGGGAGGCTTCCTTGAGGAATCGACGTTTCTATTCAGATTTGAATGATGATAGCAGTTGGTCATGGGCAGAGTACTGACTTGACAGCAGGGGATTGAATAGAATGGCCATTTAAAGGCATTTCTACCCCCACAATCAGATGTTTCTAGGACTGTGTGAGGATGACAAGTGGTCCAGCATCAGTGCTAATAATTTTGAGTGTGTGTCGAAAACAAAGTAGACAGACAGTAAGAAGAATGGTCCAGAGAACATGATAAAGGAGGAGAGAGACAAGGCTGAGAGGGGGAAAAATAGCTCAATGAATAAATAATAAACCTGAATAAATAGAGAAATAAACACAAGGCAAAAAGCAGGAAATGACGAGTATACCATCACTCTCCATCCTGGATGTCTCAAATAAATCCTATAAACATTTAACCTAAAAACATCTCGTGTGCAGTTAAACTTTTTCCATTTAAAACATGAGGAAAGAATTTTGACTAAGGGAAACCCTAACTTGGCCCTTTATGAGAACATGCATGCTTCTGCCTAGGTCCCGGACCGATGTAATGTTATCACCCTTTTGGATGCATGGAAAGCAAAGAAGAGTAGGGGTTACAGGGGTTTAAATGTGAGAGGTTGGAGTGCGTCTCTCTGTGCCTCTGGCTGGTTATCTATTTGTAAACATGCTCCCAGTTGAACTTACGAAAAGAAATGGGATGGCTAAAGGTTACATTTGGAAAAGTGGGAGAAGGCAGATAGATGACTTCTAAGGTCCATGCCAGTGGTCAAAATTCTCAAGAACTGAAAGAGCAGAGGGAGAAGATCCATCAAGAACTCGGAGACACCGCGTTCACTATTCAATATCCACAGTGAACTTTTTAGGATGCAGGATGGAGATGTCATGGATGTGCCAAAAAGGTAGCAAATTTTCCATACCCCGCCCCGCCCCGCCCCGTGTGGACCAAATGAGCTTTTCTAGTTCTGCTGACACAACAATGATGGAGATGCTTAATGGGAGAGAGACACCCTGTTCCTGGGGCATCACCATTTAAACGTCAGTGGCTTTGGCTCGGAAGGCAGGTGGAAAAAATTGACTGTTCAGAGTCCTGCAAGCAAAGAGTGTGGAAAGGAGAAGCTGTGGGTACAAAAGATAAGCTTTGTCTGTTTCACAGTTTTGCCCAGGCAAGTGATATTGAGAAACATGAATAAAAGTGATTTATCCTGGGTTCCCCTCTTCACCCTGCAAGTCTGCCATGGCGTCAGAAAAGGCTGTGATGGGAGAATTCTTCTCTGAGATGTTAAGTCCTTTCAGTGTTCAAGGCTCCTTTACTAATACCCATGGGAGGAACCCACCTTATTAAATAATACCTTAAAGAAGAGTTAATCTATCAGTTGTTTTCTATTAGGCACAGAAAGCTGAGCCTGGGACCATAAAGGGAGGAGACAGGTGACAGGGGCAGGAACTGGGCACAGGCACTGGAGAAAGTTCCATCCAACTTCACGACGCAGTTCAGCCAGGGTCTTGATTGTACAAGTGTCTCTACTGGCTCCCAAAACACAACGCGTGGCCTAACACAAAGTCACTGTTTTCATAGAGAGGACGCCTGCGATAGTCACACAGTCAGAATAAAAACGTGCACATGCTTAGTGTGTTTGCTCTTTAGTGTTCATGGAATTCACACAGGCACATATTTTGCCAGATGCAAGAAAAAAGTGATTACAAGCTACATACAAAATAAAAAGCATGCAAAACTTTCTCTCTGCAAGCATGATGACTTCACCCCATGCTTTTGTGAATGGGCATTACTGACGGGCAGTCAGACCATAAGCAAATTGGCCAATCAAAGCTCAGCAACGCCTTGATCCCAAACTGGTCACCGACACAAGAAATGCCAGTTTTCAGAGCCCGATAACAAAACTTTTAAAGTTCTTGATAACAGAACTTTATAAACAACAACAACAAAAAATCAGTTCGTAAGGTGAATTACTCATGGTTACTAGCTAATAAGAGGACTATAATCATTGCAAAAAATCTTGGAGAATGCAAGATGATGAGGAGGCTGAAAATGGAAACATGCTGTTTAAAAAGGCACAAATGAGTGACTTTGGAAAAAAGTGATTTGTTTTTGGTATAACTCTCTTTTGGGGTTCAAAAGCCACTTCTAAAATTTTTCTCAGCACTACTTCTAAGAGGGTTATCATTTCCTTTCCAGGGTCCCTTGGTTGAGCATGTAATGCACTTGACACCTACAGACTGCAGAACCTCTTTCCTCTTAAAGGTCTTAGGAAGGCCTCGGTGACCCACCTTGGGGGTCTCCAAATCAGCATTTCATCTCAATGTGTTGTGCTGGGGTTGTGCCTTTTAAAAGATACTAAAAAATTAAAACCAAGAAGATAATCTCGCTCCATACAGCGCTCTACAATCAGCTGGTTTGGACTTCATACTCATGAGGCTACAAGTTCAATCCCTAAATAAACCAGTTTTAGTTTCCACTCCACAAACACTTGTCCATCTTCACTAGTGCTGTGATCTCAGCCCAGCCTGGGTCCAGCTAGCAAGGGTCATTATTTAAAGGTGATGGGACCATTGTTTAAAGAAAGTGTAGGTGGGGCTTCCCTCGTGGCGCAGTGGTTGAGAATCTGCCTGCCAATGCCGGGGACACGGGTTTGAGCCCTGGTCTGGGAAGATCCCACATGCCGCGGAGCAACTGGGCCCGTGAGCCACAACTACTGAGCCTGCGCGTCTGGAGCCTGTGCTCCGCAACAAGAGAGGCCGCGATAATGAGAGGCCCGCGCACCGCGATGAAGAGTGGCCCCCACTTGCCGCAACTGGAGAAAGCCCTCACACAGAAACGAAGACCCAACACAGCCAAAAATAAATAAATAAATAAATAATAATTTTTAAAAAAAGAAAGTATAGGTGGATCCATGTGCATCTTTGTGCATCTTTCAGCTAAAGTTGGGTCAGTCAAACCCTCTTGATATATAAAGGAAAGAACGTATTATTACCTAATTAAATGGACTATCTTAGGGATAGAGACATAATTTGAAGAATGAACATGTTTACCAATTGCTAGTGATTCCCCTGAAAATGTTTTTAATGTACTTATTTATCCACAGGAACAGACGGAATGGAATCACAGCATTCTAGATAATCCAAGTCATTTCTACTTGACTTTAGCATACAGTGTTCACCACTCCTGCACACGCCCACCTTCCTCTTTATGTTTCGCTTAACCTAAAACCTGCATTTACTTAGAGAAGGTCATTGGAAGGCGTTGAACCTGAACCTTTATGCAAATTCTCATCACTGAGTTTTCTCTAGATATTTTCACCAGTCTCTTCATCTTTTTTTCCCCATGCATAAATCAGGCAGAAACTCACACCATTCATTTTCCTGGGATTGAATGCAGTTTAAAGCCAGAGAAGGGCAATCATTTCCTCACATGTCTTTTTCCCCTTATGAGGTGAGCACTTTGAGGACTAGGATCATGTATTATTCATCATTATATTCCCAGGATGTAGTAGGTCCTCAATTAATGTTTATTGAATGAATTAAGTACAAAGTATGTAACAACCCATTAAAATATTTTGCCAGTCGATTCTATATTTTTTTTAACTGTTGGTTTAGCATAGACATTACATTGCTCTGGGCAAGCAGGTAAGTGGCTATTTACAAGGCAGATTTATATATAATTGGATATAATGTATTCTAATGATCTGAATTGATTTGGTTAGTCTAATTTGGATGAAAGACACTCAGTCCATTGGTGTTATTTATTTCCTTGGTGGTAGTAAATGAGATTCCTTCTAATACCTTGCTGATGGCAATTTGTATGTCGGTTGAACAGTTGGAGTCTTTTGCTTTTGCAACAATGGTTTAGGGACAAACAATATGACCCTTAAAAACCCATCTAATCCAGCTTTATTGTTTCATAAGCTGTCAGACTCTTCATTTTCTTCGTCATAAGGAGAGGACAGAACAGGATATAAGAAAATCAGAGAGAGGATCATGGGACATAAGGAGCTAAAAAAACTTTGAGATAATATATATAAATAATAACATTGATATGTTGAGAAACTGCTTTCCCTCTAATCTCTCTTTCTCCCTTGGGTTTTTGGAAACATGTAGTACATAAAGCCAGGTAAATGACAAATGTAGAAATTTCTAATTATCATGTAAAACAGTAAGATTGTAAAAAATCAAACAATGCCAAAACCAATTTGTAGAACCAGGTAGAAGGCTAGTTTTCTGTGGTAGGACAAATTGGGGAACAAATTGCACCAAAATTAATATATTTAGTGAACTGAATACCAAAGGTGGGATCACAGTTAAAAGCCACTCTTTGTGATCATAGAAATAAAGTTCCAAGTAAAAGAGTTTTAAATTTTCACATTTTTGGAGTGGAATTCTTTAAATAAGGCTTATTTTGGATCTGAACAGCCGATGACAGCTTCTACTCAAAATTAAGTAACTTTCTAATTTTTTTGACAGTATAGTAATAGATCAGAGCAGTTCACCTTATATCAATGAGATGAACTGGACTCTGGGTTTTAGAAATTAAATAAATCCTTCAAGAATTCAAACAGAGCTGCGAACTAGGAGTCTGGAATGCTGAGTTCAAGTCTTTTCCTGCATATCTTTGCGGTAATTGCCCAATATCTCTTCCTACAACAATCTCTCTTACCAAAATGAGATATTATCACATGGATATTAGGCAGACAAACAAGATAATAGATAAGAAAGTACTGCTCTAACCCTTTGGGAGATATGCATCATAGAAACATAAGGGGTTGTTATTTTTATTATGTCAAAATTAGCTACAGTCTTGTATTCAGTTCTAGCCCTCCAGCAAAATATGGATTTGGAAATAGTTTAAAGAAGAGCCACCCTGATGATTAAAAGTTCTGGAAATACATGTTACTAAGGAAGATGAAAGGAAGTAGTATTATTTATTCCATTGAAGAAATGATTGAAGGAGAATGAAACAGGTTTGGAATTAGAGTAGTCGTTCTCAAAGTGTGGTCCCAGGACCAGTAGTAGCAGTATCACCTGGGAACTTGATAGAAGTGCAAATCCTAGGTCTCTACCCCCAGACCTGTTGAATCAGAAACTCTGGGGATGGGACACAGCAGTCTATGGTTTAACAGCTCTCCAAGACGATTCTGTTGCATGTTGCAGTTTAAGAACCATTCAGAGAATAGGAGTGGTGGTCACAAGGAGAATAATGAAAATGGGTAGTGTTAGAAAAAAAAAAAGGATGAGGGTATCCTTAAATGTTGAGTCTTAACCCCTGTCCAAGAAATCAGAGAGCTATAGAAGAAAGTGAGGAAGTAACTTGGGGAAAAAGCACAGAAACGATCCAGGGAGGGCTCCTTTCTTTTCTTTTTTCTCTTTTTTTTTCTTTTCTTTTCCTTTCAAGGAGAGTTCAGAACCCTGATAACTACATGTGGTTTTATCCTCAGATAAAATCTTAACATTGGTTTATTCAAAGATGAAGTCTTGAGAGGACAGTAGCAGCATGAGAAAGCCATGTGCAGACACCAAACTCAAGCTATGGCTCTTAAGTGGTTCATATTTAGTAAAAAGAAAATCAGTAAAATAAAAGGACAGAGAGAGAGAGAGAAGGAATGCCAACAAAAAAAGCAAGGAAAGAAAGAGGGAGAGGAGAAAGGGAGGGAGAAAGGCAAGAAGGAAATACAGAAGGGAGTAAGAAGGAAGGAAGGAAGGATGGAAGGGAGGAAGGAAGGAAAGAAGGAAGAAAGGAAGGAAAGAAAGGAAAGAGCAAAAGAAAATGAGGCACAGAGAAATAATTGCGAAGTCTCAGCACAGGAGGAAAAAGAGGAAGAATAAAAAGGGGACTTTCAACGTTTCTGGATAACATTACCATCAGATAGCACAGTACACTGGAGCCTTGCTATAAATTCTGTCCTCTGGGGCCAGATTGTGAAGCCGTTTTATCATGAATTTCAATTCATTTTAACAATTTGAATTGAGTTGAAATACCTTATTATGAGTATCTTCTGGCACTTTGGTAACTAAACCCCTTGAATAAATGCCAGACCATACTCACCTTATATAACTCCCTCTCCTCTACAAAGAATTGTTACTACAGTGAAGAACCAAAGGTTTTGTTTGTTTTTTTAAATCATATTTACTTTTACTTTATTATGTGGGATAGATAAGTGCAAAGATGTATGGACATATTAATATTCTTATATACTGTGGGAAAAAGTTTTCCAACTCCCTTTACCCTAGATCTCCTCTTTCAAGGAGGGTTGTTTACCAACCCAAAGAGAGCAGGAAAGAGGAAAATCCAGTTATTTAAAACATCAACATATGCAGTAGTGATCTCAATTCTTCACAAATGAAATGTTCCTTCTTTTGATTACCTAAAGCAAACTACTGATCCCAAATGAACTTTCCCTTCCCATCTATCATTCATCTAGATGGCTGGTCCCCAGCATGAGTCATTAATAAGAAAAAAACTAATGTAAGTATGAGACTAAACTGAACCAAACAACAACAACAAAAATTCCAGATTAACTTCACCTCTTTCTTTGACAGTTATTAGATGGGTAGTTTTAGTGAATGACATTCCGGATTCTAACTTCAACAAGTCACTTGACAAGGCTTTATGATCTCTTTTGGGAAAGTTTGAGTCAAATATGTGAAAAAGATGACTCTGAGAGAAATATTTAATATATCAGATATCTTAATTAGGATCAAAAAAGATATTGGGAGACAGGATAATGGGCTGAATCTAAAGATGAAGGAAATGGTGTTTGACAGTAGCACGTACAAAATAGACTTAAGTAGTTTAATAGATAGTAAGACGATACGGGTCAACACTGCTAATTGGTTGCCAAGAAGATTAATATGAGGTTTTATACATAGAAATCCAGTACTTAGGGAGCATTTTTTAAAGTGATCATCACCTTCTGCTGTCCATTTGTCAGTCCACATCTAGAAAATTGCATTCAATTCTGAGTAGCACATTAAAAAAGGCAGATAGACAAATTGAAGTGTGAAGACTAACAAGAATAATCAAGGTATTTGAAATAATGCCGTAGGAGGAGCGCTTGGAGGTGTCAGGTGTCTGTAGCCTAGGGAAAAGCAGACTCTGGAAGGAACACGGTTTCTTCTTTTAAATATCTGTAGGACTGATAAGTAGAAGAGATGAGACTTACACTGTATGATCCAAGGGTAAAAGCAGGAACGATGGAAGTGCCTCTTATGATTGGATATGAGGGAAAAGTTTTTAAACTATCTGAGTTGTCCAAAGATGGAATTGCTGATTAGTGAAGTGGTCCATTATAGGCTAGCAGGGAAAATTCAGACAAAAGATAAACTAGATGGCCTTTATGGCTTCTTTGTCGTTGAAAGTCTATGGATTTAGACTCCAAAAGGAAATTTGGCTGAAGCAACATCAAAAGTGCGTTCTGTTGAAATAATGCCATTTGCAGCAACATGGGTTGACCTAGAGATTATCATACTAAGTGAAGTAAGTCAAAAAGAGAAAGACAAAGACCATATGATATCATTTAATATGTGGTTCTGTTTCTATGAAACAGAAACAGACTCACAGACATAGAGAAGAGACTTGTGGTTGCCAAGGGGGTGGGGGGGATGGATTGGGAGTTTGGGGTTAGCAGATGCAAACTATTATATATAGGGTGGATAAACAACAAGGTCCTACTGTATAGCACAGGGAACAATATTCAATATCCTGTGATAAACCATAATAGAAAAGAATATGAAAAAGAATGGATATACATATATAACTGAATCATTTTGCTATACAGTAGAAATTAACACAACACTGTAAATCAACTATACTTCAATAAAATAGATTTTGGGGAAAAATAAAAAAATAATAAAAGTGCATTCTGTAAAACTATATTAATTTTTTATAACATTGCTTCCCTGCTCTTATTTACTCGGGTAGTTAAAAGGCAATGATATGTAGTCTTGATCACCAGGCTCTGGTGGCCAGTGGGACTTGCGTTCCTGGGTCTCACAGGACTTTGGCAATTGGAGAGACGGTTCTTGGCAGGCTGCCATGTCCAGGGCACTGTGAAGACAGCAGACTGAGGTGCACCCCCGAGTCTTTCTGTGAAGGAGGCCTCTTTGCTTATCCTTGAGCTTTTGCCTGAGGGGCAGACTTCACGTTTGGCACATTTCTGACGGACACAAAGCTGTTTGCAAGAATCTCAAGGAACACAGGCTGAGGACATCATCTTGGTGCTCTCCCTCTCTGCCTCGGTCTAGCTCACTTGTGTCTCCCAGAAAAGAGCTTACACAGGCATACCTTGTTTTATTGCAGTTTGCTTTATTGCACTTCACAGATACTGTGTTTTTTTTACAAATTGAAGGTTTGTGGCAACGCTGAGCTGAGCAAGTTTATCAGTGCCATTTTCCCAAGAGCATCATCTTTTAATTAAGGTAGGTATATTGTTTTTTTTTTTTAGATATAATGCTATGGAACACTTAATAGACTACAGCATAGTGCAAACACAACTTTAATATGCTCTGAGAAACCAAAAAATTTTTTAAAAATCACGTGACTCACTTTATTGTGAGTGGTCTGGAACCAAACCCATAATATCACCAAGATAGGCCTGTAAACTTGTCTGTAGCCCCAGTTTTTGTGACTGCCACCCAGGAGACACCACCAAAGCACTGGTCAGTAGGAATTACACTTGTGGTCTGACAGGACTGTATATATTTGCATACTTTTAAAAGCTGATGTATGAGGGTTTGGCTTCCAGCCAGATCTGGGTGCCGAGATCCTCCCCTTAGGGACACTGACAGGTCTTGGCACATCCTCAACTACTGGGAACTATTAAAATTATAATAGGTTGCTTGGACAAGCACAAGGATTTGAGAGACGACAGAACTGGGGCAGGGTTGAACAACAAGGTTCATCTCCTACACAAGGCCACTCCTCCAAGACTGGGAGAGGTGGTTGTTTCATCTGTATAGAAATGAACACAGAATGCCAAGAAAAATGAAGAAACAGAGGAATATGTTCCAAATGAAAGAACAAGATAAAACATCAGGAAAAATTAATAACGTGGAGATAAGTAATTTACCTGATAAAGAATTGTAAGTAATGGTCATAAAAATGCTCATCAAACTGGGGAGAAAAATGGATGAACATAGTGAGAACTTCAAGAGAGACATGGAAAATAGAAGAGTACCAAATAGAGGTCACAGAGCTTGAAAGAGGCAATAACTAAACTGAAAAATACGCTAGAGGAGTTCAAAACCAGACTAGACATATCACAGTAAAGGATCAGTCAACTAGAAGACAAGGCAGTGGAACTCACCCAATCAGAACAGCAAAAAGAAAACAAAAAGTTAAAAAGTGAAGATAGCTTAAGGGGGTTATGGGACAACATAAAATGAACTAATATTTGCATTACTGGAATCCCAGAAGGAGAAGAGAGAGAGAAAGGGACAGAAATCTTGTTGAAGAAACAATGGCTGAAAACTTCCCTAAACTGGAGAAGTAAACAGACATCCAGATTCAGGAAGCCCAGAGAGTTCCAAATAAGATGAACCTAAAGATAACCACACCAAGACACATTACAATTGAAATGTCAAAAGTTAAAGAAACGGAGAAAATATTAAAAGCAGTAAGAGACTTCCTGAAACATTTTATCGTATTTCAATATCTTTGTGAAGTAACAACACATTGACTACCATGTTCCTCATTTTACAGAAGAACTAACTCAACTCCAGAAATTTTAAAGGAAATAATTATCAATAGTGTTAGATCTAGAACGTAGAACCTTTGATTCACAAAAATTAAACTTTCAACTGTGCCTTTGGACCTTCACCATCTGACATTCCTCCTAAAATTCTCCCTGATGTTGAGATTATTAGTTGATTAATTCAAGTTCATTGAGTGCCATCAAAACTATAAACCATTATTCTATAATCATGGCAGGACTTTATGAGAGCAAGTGTTTGATCATATTCTAAGTGAATGGGGAAGTTGTAAAGGGTCCTTCTCTAGAGGTCTTCAAGATATTGTGATCATTCTACTATGGGCTAGGTCATACTTTTCCATTAAATCTACCAGTTATCATACTATGGGCAGAGTAAGAGAAAACTCTAGGAATCAAGAAATGCTGATGACCTCACTTGTGCACTACAATGCCAGTGCATTTTGGTTTTCTCCATCCCACTACTATAAGCTATGACATCACTTTCCTCAGCACAGTACTTGACCCCACGTAGTGATAGTGGTATGCTGCCCACAAACTCCATGGTAAACATTTACACTGCTCTAAGCAAGAGCAAAAACCAAATGATTCTTTTTAGTCCTTCAGTCTATTTACAAGTTTAACACTAATCAGACATACCTGATGTCAGGAAATAACCCTGGTCTTTGGGGAGAAGTCTAAGGTGTGAATTTTCTGATGGCCTAACAAATAATTTAGGTAATTAGGTACAAAGGATATAAGCAGAGCTAAGTTTAAGCCTCATGTTCTGTTTGATGTTTACTAGTAGTGACTAATCTGAATAGTCTTGTCCTTGAAAAATCTTCCTCTCCAGGCACATACCTACCACTTAGGGACCCCCAACATGCTGAGACTCACTCCATCATTACATCTCTGTCACACTGTGAAAATTCAGTGGGCTCTGTCAAACCAGGACAACAAATCTCTCAAATGTTACAACAGTAGGTGGTCAATCTATGCAGGAGGTAAGTTATGCAAATAGGTTAATAATAATCACACACACACACACACACACACACACACACACACACACAGAGTCTTTTTCAGGACTGATTTGCCTGGAATCTTGGCATCATGGAATGTCAAATGACTTTAAAATGTGACCATTTGAGCCTCCTGAATGGAGAGACAATATACTGGCAAAGAAATAGGCATAAGATGATAATTTAACATTCCACATTTTACTAGTTATATAGTGTCATCCTTGGGGTTAGCAGATGTCAGCATTCCTAGATAAATTAAATAGAGCACCCCCTCCCCACAGCTTCCTTTATGAAAACTGAATATACTAACAGAATGTAGATAATAGCAAAGATTTTGCTAAATAGCCATTTTTTAAGAGTATACCTGTTTAAAATGTAGAAACCTAAAAATATACACAAACCAAATGTGATGTATTGCAGGATTTGCCTGTATGATTTCCTCTGCATCTGGTAACTGCATGTTATTAGCTACACTTGGTACAACTTGATACAGCTTGACATATTCTGGGATTTATTAAAATGTAAATGATAAAGCAGAAAAGAATGTTCAGACAATTGGATTACTCCATTGACTGAATGTTCCAATACTGTATCTATTTTTGTCAAAGCAATGGTGGCTCCTGCTGTGGAATGCTGAATGGAATATTCCATTGCAGGGCATGGGGAGAACTTGCATAAAGGAAATTGAAATCTAATCACTGAATTTTTAATTCCCCTCTCCAAAGCAACAGATTGCCAATACTTTCTAAAAGAAATTATGATAATTTTGGCACATAATTATTGGAAGGTTACCATTCACAACTATGTATTCAGCATCTATTATTGGATCTGAAACTTCATTCATGAAAACAATGATACATTTGCTTGTTTTTGCTCTTGGCCTTGGCTTGTTTCACTTATGAACATTATGTGATGAGCATGAATATACGTGATACGGCTGGAAGTGAATACGCATGATCCAAGAGAGATATTTTCCTGATGGGGACTGTTATTATTTATTCCAGAAAAGAGAAGGCTGGGAGGTAGGTGTCTTTAAGGACTTGAAGGGATTGGGTTTAGAGAGAATGGAGACCAGCTGTTCTTTCTCTCCACAGGGAACAAGAGAAAATGGGATTAAACTACACCGTGAGGGATTTGGGATCAAAATAAAACAGAATTTCCCAACTGTGTAGGCTCTCAAACACTGAAACATGTCTCGAAGGAAGTATATGGACATTAGTTTTATTTTGATGCTTTAAAAAATGGAAAGGCACATTTTCACTATGTGATCTTATACGGACAAAGAAGAATGGACTAGATAATGTATGGCTCCTGAATTCTCTTGATCTATGAGGAGAATCTAAAAATGGGGGTGGGGGGGTAGCTAAAAGACATAATTTTTTCTTTAATAGTAGTTATTTTTCAAAGTCAACATTTTTCATGGGGACAGACTGGCAACTTTTACCTGTATGTAAAATGTTAAACTGAATGGAAGGTCATGTAATAGGGTGGGTGGGGACAGAGAATGTGCACTCTTATTTCTCCTCCCACTACCATTTCTGCTCTTGAGTAGTTCAAGTTTAAAAGCAAAATGTCCTTCCTAGTTATGTGTGGAGTTTAACATATGTATATTGATTTTTGAATTTGTAAGAATGTGGTGAGGGCTCCTGGGAAACTGAACTCTACCTCATTTTATATATATACATATATATATACATATATATGTATATATATATACACACACATTACATATATAAGTATACACATATATATGTATATAATGTATATTTTTCAAAAAAGAAGTTGCACTTGAACAAAATGAATCTATAGTGCTCACATTTGATTAGCAGAAAATTTTGAGTACATGGGATTAAAATTGGTCCAAATTCAATTATTGCTTTAAAATATTATGACTATGGTGGATGCTGGTTGTCTCTTGCAGATAATTGTATCTTCCATTTCCTGGAGGCAGCTTAGTGTAGCAAAAAGGTCACGTTAGAGTCAGAAAGCTGGGGTCAAGTCTTATCTGAGTCATGAACTGGCCCTTTGCCCTGGACAGCTCATTGACTCTTAAGTATGAGTTTATACACTGAGGAATAAAGAGTAAAATGAGGATGTTAGACAGATGATTTAAAGGTTCTCTTTTTGTCTCCAATATGCTATCCATCATCAATACCAAAAGCTCTTGAGCTTTGCGCTCACTCTAAGATTATGTTCCCATAGGTTAAGTTTCCAACTTAGGCTGCATCTTACAATCACCCAGGGAGCTTTACAAAAAATCCCAATTCCCAGGCTACACCTCCCACCAATTAAATCAAAGTCTTCTGAGGAAGGACCCAGGTATCACTATTTTTTAAAGCCCACCTGGTGGTAGCAATGTGCTGTCAAGGTTGAGAACTCCTGCTTTGGGTACAATGCAGGGAGAGGAACTGAAATAATGACATTAATGTTGTTTCACTATGAACTCAAGAATTGTGTGCATCTTGATTCCCTCCTATATCTTCAGGACCTAACAAAGTGCCTACCAAAAATATAGTAGGTGCTCAGGAAATCATTAACGTTTTCAGTGAACTTTGGCCAACCCCTAAAAAATAGGGTTTATCAAATCTGGTATCTACTTTGATCATTTTCACTTTGATCTTATTTACTGAATAAGATCTCAATTCTCTCCTTTTGTTTGCCAATGAAAACAAGGAAGGCAAGTAAAATAATGGGCAACCCGGTTGCAGTGACACAATTCAACTGTCCTCGGGATGGATGTAAGGAAATCATCTATCTCCATATCCTCTAGAGAAGAGGCTCTTGGGGATCTAAAGACATGTCTCCTACATGACCCCACACATCTAGGTGAGAATAAATAAAACAAAATATCTGAGTATCCAGATGTCATTCATTCATTCTGCAGATGTTTAGGAAGTACTTACATTGTGCCAAACACTGTGGTAAGCTATTGTAGACTTTCTCAATGAGGACTTCATGCTAGAATTAAACCTTAATTCTTAATTAAACCTGGGTATCTTTACATGTAATTAATTAATTTCCTTCCTATGCATACAATTTTAGTTATATATCATCGTTGGGAAAATTGAAAAAACAGTCACTGAAATAATTGTTTTGCTCTGTGGTTCAGATGACAAACTCGAGATAAGAAAGGCTGCAATTTTAGGGGATAAAATGACAAACAAAACACAGTATTTGTCTTTTAGAACAGTACTATCTAACAGACCTTTCTCAAGGATAGAATTGTTCCATATCCGTGCCATTCAACACAGTGGCCACTAGACACAGGTGGCTACTGAGCACTTGAGATGTAGCCAGTGCACCTGAGAAATTGAATTTAAAATTTTACTCAATATTAATTTAAATTGTAGTAGTCATATATGGTGAGTGGTTACCCTACAGTACAAGGCAGCTCTAGAATCTCATATTCAAATGCAGGAGACTGTCACATAAATTCTCATAATCTGGGTGATAAGCACTAATACGAAGTAAGCACAGAATGCTATGAAAGCACCTAGGTGAAGAAGCTAGTCTTAGGGGTAGTGGATGGTTGGGGTGAAGACTTCCAAGAGGAAATGCCTTCTAGGATGAGACATGAAGGACAATAGATGGAGTCTGGAAGGGGTGGTAGAGTACCAAGCAGGAGTAGGTGTGTGAGAAAACTCAGAAGATAAGAAATGGCAAAGATGTACGGTGAGAACCTGCAAAAGCAGTGGTACTTGATGAGTCCAGAGAGGAAAGTTGGGGCCAGGAAACAGGATAGGAAGGGTTTTAGATGTAATGCTATTTAAAGGGCAATGGGAAGCCAGTGAAAAGTTTGAAACTGTGGAATGATATGATCATATTTGTGCTTTAGACAGATTTCCCTGGGTGCTACTTGGCAGTGTGGAAGGGAGAAACTGGAGGCATGAGGCAGGAGTCCAGGTGATACGAGAGTTGTCTTAAATAGTTGGAGGATGGGGAGAAGTAGACACATTTAAAAACAGAAAGAAGGAAAAACCAAAAAGATTTACCTGATTGGCCATGACAGGTGGGAAGAGGAAAGACAAGGATCACACCTTGGTTTCTGACTTGAGTAGGTGATAGTGCTGCTTATTAAAGGCAACATGGGATCATTTAGAAATTGCCTCTAAATTGACATTTTCCCACCATATTAGATCATTTGCTCCTCATAGATCCTGAAACTAGCTTTGATACACACTAGTGAAAACACCCAAATTACGAGAGCACACTCTTCCAAGAAATCAACACGAGTTCACAGTTGATGCAACACCGCTTTTATTGGGGGTTCAGGGGACATATGACAAAGTCTCATAAAATGTCAACAAAGTCACATTTTGTGCTTGGCTATGTTTTAAAAAAAAAAAACCAAAACCTGTTTATTTATGAGTTCACTTAATGAGAACTGTGTGAGATATGGCCAATGATCATCATTTTGAAAACAGGACGACCTGAGCCACCAGGAGGTCTAAGTGTGACAATGCCAGATATCTAAGCAGAAGTTTACAACAGTCAAATATTCAGGTCCTTCCAAACATCTAGATGCTTGCCCTTAAGTAGACACAGATTAACTGACTCCTTCAAGACAAAATTGCGTTTTGAACTTCTGTGTTCTCCAGCTGACCACTTTATTAATCATTACTAAATGCCAACTGAAGGCAAAGGGGCTGGTAAAGAAGAGTGATGTTTCCTCAGTTCTAGTTTTTTATGGCTGAAGTATTCTTGAGTTAGTAACAATTAAAATAGCAAATAACCATTGATATTTTCAAAAAATATAAGGACTATTGAAACAGTCGTGTTTAAATATTCATGCAGAAGCTCTTACAAATACATACTGTCCATAAAACTGGTTAAGAAAATGCTCATTAGAAGATCTGGTTTGTTTAGGTGAACTAAGAATGCCAAATAACTTAAGAATATCATTGAAGACATTGCACACGCAACTTGGGCCATTGTGTGTTCTTTGTGGATGGACCATTGACAATTTCTGGAACTAAAGATGTCAGTTTGTAGCTAGCTAATTTTCACATTGAGGTGAGAAGCCAAAGAAGTGCAAAATTGAAGCAATCTACTAGGTACAATGCTCCCTGGTCACCCAGATAGAATGTTTTCACTGATCAAATTCAAGCTCACACTTCATTTAGACAGGGTGGAGAATTTCAAGAGCCTCTGAGGGCGGCATGGTTTCTGGACCTAGCTCTGCTACACTTCAATGTGTGATCTTCCGTAAGTCACTCTAACTTTATGGATTTATCACATCTGTAGAAAAGGACATTGCAGTAGATGACCTTTAAGCTCTCCCCACCTCCTATTTTTATTCTCAAGAAGTTGAGATTTCATGCTGACCGAAGTGAACAGTTTCATCAGAGTCTGGCCCCCTCCCAAAAAAAAGGTCTAAAATGCTGATAGGCTCTATCCCCAAATTTTTTTCAATTTCTTTCATGAAAATACATTCCATCATGCGAGTTTAACCAGGAAACTGAAAAATTTGAGAAGCTAATTAAAGGAAATAGCTATTTATTTACCACAGAAAACTATCAAGGAATATAGAAGTGGTAATATTGCAACGTTGGTAGCAATATTGTGACTTAGTGTGTTAGATCATGAGCTCTGCAATCGCAATTCTGATTGTGAACCCTGTATGTGGCAGTTTGGCAAGTTACTTAACCTCATTAAAACTCAGTTTTCTTTGTGTAAAATGGGAATAAAAAACACCTATTTGGCAGGGTTGTTGTGAGGCTTAAGAGAGTTAACAAAGAAAATGCTTAACATGTAGTGAGAACTCAATAAATATCCACTGTTACTAGGCTAACAGAAAAATCACAAATCTTCACATCAGTTGCTTTAATGGAAGAAATATGATTATAATTCTAGGCTACCCCTAGGGAGGGAGAGGGGAAGTGTGTGTGTGCACAGTCTTCACCGTACATATATATCTATACATTGGCACTGAAAGTCTGGGATGCAGTACACGAGACATGTATATTCATAATTCCCTAAAACCACCACGTAGATGCTTTCCTCTCTGACTTTTCTCACAATATTGCATCCATCTAAAGGCCTCTATTTTCTCCTTCCTTTCCACTTATCTAAATCTTTAACAGCCTTTAAGATTCATCTTGTATTTTCCTCCTTTGGGAACTTTCTTCCCTAAACAGACAAGTTTGTCCAGCTTAAGGTGACTTCTGAGCTCCTTGTTTATATCTTTTGCTTTGTTTTGGTTTTGCTCTTATCAGTTGACCTGATTTGTTACTTATCTTTTCAAAAGTTTATGTGCCTCTGTCTCACTAGATTTAAACTCTTTAGAGGCACTGACCACATCTCACAGAACCTAGCTTGCCTGATAAAAAGAATGGTTGGTTGGTTGGTTGGCGTCAGCGGGATCTTGTATTTCTATGCCACAGTCTGAGTTCTCACCATTATTTTATCCTTTGGATTGCCTCCCACTATTTCGTTATTTCAAAAGAACTTTATATTCTTTAAGTCACTCTGAAGGTCAAATTCGGTGTGTGGCTAACATTCAATTTACTTCTGGCATGAACAACTTTCTATTTGAAAAACTGGTGCATTAATAAGCATATTCATTCATACTAGAAAAAAAGTTTTTTAAAAATGAATGTCACACAGAATTTAAATACAAAAAGAGGAATACACATGACGAAGGGAAAGTCCTGGGCTCCTTCGAAATCTAGATGTCATTCTTAAGTGTTTCTGTTTCTTGAAAAGCTTGCCTCTTGTTCTGAGATTCTATTGGCTGAAGCTGCAGCATGTGGGTGTGTCGCTTGGCAGGAGAGGTGTCTTCAGGTGATCGCTTTCTTTGTTTCCACTTCACAGTCGGCTTGGCTTGAGCGTCCATCAGGACAGCAGTCTCTGTGGTCTGTGTCCTTTCACTGCGGATACATTCCTGAGGAGGGGGGACTATAGGACCAGCTGAAAGGACATCAACACGACTAAAAAAATAACAGAACACATCACAGAATGTTATCACATTGACTCTTTAATACAAATAGAGGAATGTTATGATACTTTGAGAGCCATGCTATTTCTAACTATGAGTGAAATGCTGCATCACCAGAAAAACGGAGCTTGCTCATTGTTCATCTTGTTCAGGAATCAGTCAAGCAACAGCATTGCTTGAGAGTGTGTGAGAGCACCACGATCCTCGCTCTGGGAGAACGCGCTCCGTAAGAATAACTTCAGGTTTATCCAACAGGCAACTTACTGAAATAGGACACGGAGGAAAACAACAGAAGAACACAGGACATTAAGGACACATTCAACTAAAGCTAAAGACTACATGCAAAATAAAATAAGTATGGGCACATCAGTGCTTAGCAATGTAGGAGTGAACAGAGTCACTAGAATGGTTAGGAGTCGACGTCAATTCCTTGTATGTGTCTTTGTATTTCTAGTGCCTGGCTCAGAGGATGACACATGGTGTCCCCTGAAAGAAAGAATGAAAGGAACCACAAAAGGGAGGGAGGGAAAGAGGAAGGGAGGAAGGGAGGAAGGAAGGGAGGGAGGGAGGGAGGAAGGAGGGAGGGAGAAAGGGAAGAAGGAAGGGGAGGGAACAAGGGAGAGAGGGAGGAAGGAAAGGAGAAAAAGAGAGAGAGAGAGAAGGAAGGAAGGGAGAAAGGGAGGGGAGAGACAGAGAAAGAATGAAGGAGGAGGGAGGAAGAGAAAGCGAGAAAGAAAAGAAAGGTTTCTGAAATGTAGAAGAGGTGGAGAGGCAGAGCGTGCAGAGAGGAAAAGCTTGGGTGAGAGCGTATTCAAAGACCTGGAAGCCTGGAAGAGCGGGCTCCCTTAATTCAAGAAGAGGTTACACATGGTTTGAGGAAATGGGCAGGGCAATTTTCAGGAGCTTTTGTACACGTTAAGATTTAATTTGGGAAGGGCGGTATGTTAACGTAACGACTGTAGGCATTTGAAGGGGATATTAACATGATATAAATGCATCAAGTAGAAAGGGGAAAATGAAACTCAAAGATGTCAACCCAATGGAAATAAACCAAAGGATACTGCAAGCAATTAATGAAGGCAAAAGGACTAAAGAATATGGTCTTAAAATAGAAAGGCAGGTGCTCCTCTGGGTTTCTTCTATGTTAATGTTGAAGGAAATGGGCTTAGATCTCAGATCAATAAATTCCTTCTCCCACTGTGTAGCTTTTCTCATTCTTCGCCTGTTCCTCTTTTCTGTCCCTGCCCTTCCTGAAACTTCAGTCTTCACTGTTTTAGCATCAAGGCAAAATATGTTAGTAAGTACAGCGCCTGGAGGTGGGATCAAATATAACTTTAAAGGGCAGCTGTTGGTGCAAATAGACTGCGGATTCAAGGGTCCTGAAATTGTTCTTATACCTCTATAAGAATCGCTTCAAAAATTCCCTGCTGGAGAAGAGTTTAGAGACCAACTAATCCAACCCACTTATTTTACAGACAAGGATATTTGGGAAGAGCTGTATTAATGTTTCTTTCATTCTACAAAAGTTGTTATGAATGCAGTATACTTTGCAGGTGGACCTGAAATTAACTAAAGCCTTTATTGTCAGCTTCTTCATTATGCTAGCACAATGAAGATGCATAATGAGTTAGGTACATCAAAAGGGATTTACTACCACACACCCCTCTTTCTGCACTAAACGCTTTGGACACATTGAAAATGTTGGTTCTCTTTCTAGATGGCAGGTATAATATATATGTATTTCCGAAAACCGGTAAAATAACCTACTGTTAAATATTGTTAATAGATATTTTTCTGTTCTGATCAAGCATGCAATAACTGATCCTGGATGAGTAATTAAATATACATCTTACAGATTTTAGAATTTATTATTTTGTGAACATAGAATGGGAGGGTGAGGTGCTAAGCTTTTGATACATGTGTATGAGACTCATTTGTGAATCAACTAAAACGCCATTGCAGCAAGGAAGGACGTGTCACAAAATTCTTGTGTGACTCCTTTGGGTAGCTAATAATGCAAAGCTCTTGTATACATGAGCAGATGAAAAGTAAATCAACGTATTGTGTTGGTGCTGCATAGATATAGCCCATGCATAATGTCTCTGGACCCCATCAGCAAAATGAATTTTGAGGAATAAATAGTATAAACATGCAAAGCACCATACTCCAGGTGTCTATTATGAGTCAAAAGTTTAACAAATCAGCTTTCTTTGGGGCCTGTGACTACTTAATTGGAACGAGTAATATCTTGTATCATCTTAACATGAGCCTCCCTTGGAATCCTCTTTGTCTCCTGAATGTATAAGCGTAAATTGGGACCCTTGCATTGCCTTGCTTGAGGTCCCTCTGTGATCTGATGGGGATGATTCTCCAAATTTATATCAGAAGCATCTCCACCCACTGAGCACATAGGAAGTGCCAAGTGCCAAGCTGACCAATCCCCTCACTGTTTCTCTGCCTGGATCGTGCCTTAATGGCTGGATATTCAGGGGTCAGCTCCTTGGTGTGGTGGGGTCTCCAGTCCAGGAGACACCATATGGAGACACCAAAAGGGAAAGTGATATGAGTGCATAAATGACCTGAGGCAGAGTTTCAGTTATTCATCATGTGCCACGCAAAGTGGAGGAAAAAGAGAAAAGTTGTTGTTTGTTATTGTTATGATTTTGATTACTTTGATTAAATTAAGATTATTATCTCTGCCTAAGGCCATTTCCCTGGCATTTGATCTCATTATTCTAATAAAGGAAATGGATATCTTATGAATACGATTTACTGTTCTAACATTCTCCATTACTTCAAGTTGCCCAAAGTCAAGATGAAGACTAAATCAGTAAAGAACAGCAAATATTTTACGAATAATGCAAGTATCCACAATGATAACCCTTTTAGTAATCGTTAGCTTCCAACATCTAGGTCAGACACATTCATTCTTGCATGAGAACACAAAGTTCTTTGCTTCTTATATTAATTAACAAGGAGTTAAAAAAAATAAAAGCTGACTTTAAAAACATTCTACTCAGGAGCCATTTCAAATGAGGAGAAATGCCCAAGGGGGGTGGGTAAAAATCTCAAGTAGGCAACATGTAAAGCAACACACAACTATATGCACATTAGTATAATTACACATTGCAAATTATATCGGATGTATCTAATATCTAATTTTTTGAAAGCTGATTCCACTTGAGATTTCAATAACAGCATCAACATTTTGCAGGTGGCTCCTTCTGTATAGTATCCAAAGGGAATTATTCCTCTAATGTGCTTACAGCCCTCATGTAAAAGCTGAAGCTCTTCCTTAAAGGACCAATGAACAATGAACATTGGGAATATTACCTTGATGGATAAAGCAAGAGGGGAGGGGTCCACCAAAGATAGTGTTCAGCATATGGTTATTTATTCTGTTCCTTCTGTGCAGAGGATCCTTATTTGCTTCAAGCAATAAGAAAAAAACTTAAACAAGAGCCTCATTAGAAAATGTGGGGAAGTCTCCATACATATTCTGAGGCAATGATATGAAAAGCTAAGGGATTGATGATTTTTTAGATCAACTGCTAAAAGAGAAGTGTGCAAGAGAATGGCAGATTACACCTTGGACTGAAAGCAGAGACTGCCCTACATTCAATTCTGCTCTGTTAAAACATATGACTAATTTGTCCTAAAGACGACACAAGGTCAAAGCTCCGTTTTGAAGAATAGGCATTTGTCCTCATCTTTCTGTATCAATCAATCAATCATCAAATAACCAAATACATATTTGTGATCTTGGAGAATGGAGCATATTATTCAAGTTGATTGGATCCATTTTCTTGACTCCTCCTTAAAGAACTTTCTGCTAATTAACCAGGGTTACTATTGAATTATTTAATTATCTGCACTTTTGTGCAATGAAATATGTTGTCATATCACATACTTTATCACGCTGTTGCTGCTCATATTTAATGATGCCTCTATAGTTAGCAGTTTCCTTTGTTCTGCTCAGTAAGTGGTTTTAGAAAAGGGGGTGGGCGGGGAAGGAGGAGCCTTGGGGTTTGTAAAATACAATCATACAGTCCTGGTGCACATGCAAAACTTTGTGCATTTACATGAATTTCTTTTTCAAAATCAAGTTGCAATTCCATTTGGAATAAGCTAAGAGGCACATGTCGGTGACTTCAAATGCAGCCAGAGCGATATTCCTATACCTTGAACATCTCTCCAGTGTATTTCCACTGCAGTGCAGTGGTAAAAGGACGACTTAATTTTTTTTTTTTTTTAATCAGCAAGGAATGTCTTTAACAAGGAAGAAGTAAATTATGATAATTACCCTGAATGGTCGGATCCTTGAGCATTACTAATTAGCATTTATTGCCTGGATTATAGAACAATACATGTGAAACCGAACTGCGATTGCTCTTTTACGTCCAAGAACTGAAAAAGGCAGTGGAGCAAGAGGCAGTATCATCAGTGGTTGAGTCAGTGGTTTTACATCTCCTAGAGAGTGTGCAGAATTCCTCGTTGTTTTTTTTTTAAATATACAAAATGTGGTCCTTGATATTTATGGCCCATTCATTTTGTGTGTGAGGCACATATTTACATAGGATATCATAGTCATGGGAGACTAATGAGAGGAGAAACATTTTGGCTATGATGTCATTTTGGGACAATTTTATCCATTGTGAGAGTTTAACAGTAAAGAGCGTAAAACTCGCCGTTTCATAAAAGTATGAATTTTTCTGTAGAAATTTTGACTTAAAAAGGAAACAAAGAACTCAGTTCTTAGTGACAAAAATTTTACATTCACCTCCCCACTTTCTCTTAGGAGGCCTACAGTTGAAAATAATTGAGAAAAGGCAATTGGTCTCTGGTTTAAGATCCTTTTTTTCATTAGGAATTTGTAACAAATAGGATTCTGAAATTAGAAATAAGTGAGGTATTAATCAACAGACCAACATCACTCCTGTAAATAAATGCCACTCACATAATTTGGCAACTGGAATTCCTAAATAACCCGGTAGGTAGGAGAGAAAGAGGGAGAATTAACCATTCACCATTCTCGCTGCAGACTCACCGTTCTCCTCCACACCCCATTATAGCGAATGAAGAGAAAAAAAAAAAAAAATCATAAAATAAAGCCGGTACTAAATACAGTCACTAGTCTTCCGAATACCTTTATGGATTCCCTACCCTGATCCTTTTTAGTTTGAAAGAATAAGTTTGGCTAAATCTGTGAGGAGATTAAACAGACTGGTGATAAAAATTAATTCTGCTGAATGAGCAAATGCATTTGGATTGCAGAGATGCAAATAAGATAATACTTTTCTTTTCCTTTGACATACCAAGCGGATTAGTTTAGAATGTTAAATTTGATTTTATTAGAATATATTAGCAGTGTTTTAATTAATACCAATCAAACATTTTCCTTCCCTGGGGCTTGATGTGCTCCTAACGCTTTCTAAATCATCTGTGCTTTATCCATCCAAAAAAAAGAAAAAGAAAAAAGAAAAAACCAACCACCAAATTACCAAAGCCTTTTGTTACATTCTTCATAATTTTACTGTATTCAACAGAAGACTGTGAGCTGTTTACCTAAAGGTGTCTTGCCCATAAAATTAGTTCCCAGGTGCTGGGTTTAAAATGAGTCCTGTTCACTTGTACAGTTGATTTTTTTTTTTTTTTTAAGGTTGAATTAGAGACTTGAAAAATAAACATCTTCTGTGTTTTTCTTTTGGGGAAAAATGTTGCAAAAGGAGTTTTGGCTGGTTCATCTTACTCCTGGCTTTATTCTCTCTAGAGCTTCCTAGAGCTGTTAAATTTCCAACTGCATTGATTTTAAGCTGGCACTTCTTTGGAAACAGAGGCAAAAAAGGAATGAAAAAAAAAGGTGGGGCGGGGGGAATCTAGTTAAAAATACGGTGAACCAGTGTGCCCGGTGAACTGAATTGTAACTGTGTGCTGCAAGGAAGTGCTGCATTGCATTTCACTCCTGATTCCTCTCCTTTTCTCTCAAGCTTCCTGACCTTCTGTGTCCAAAAGCTCCAGTTCACTTCTTTCTCTTTTCTTCCCGCAATACACCCCCCCCCCCCACCAATTTCCCCGCCTTATTTTTTTTTTTTATCTGCCAAGCTGGATTTGCACTTTTAAAGATCAGTATCAATAATGCCCTGCTTGTTTCGGTGGCACTCTCCCTTTAAAAGACAGCCCCCTCTAATTGATGCGTCTGGGCTAGTCTAGACTGGTAGTGATTGAACCAACCACCAATTATGTTATTCATTTCACTGAACTTCACTGATGGGCTTGGTGAGGAAGAAGCGGTGTTGAGAAATCTGCCCTTATACTGAAGCAGTTCCCTGCTGAAATACAAAATCTCGTGTGTCGTTACGCACTCCTAAATGCCTGTGTGATCAATCCTATGATAGCAACCTTAGGACATGAGCAATCCAGGTGAAAACATGTAAAAAAACCGAAAGAGTGCCTTGCAATATAAACTGTATCACTTGTATTAAATTACTATGCTGTTATCATTTAAAAATCACAGAAGAATTACATCCAGCATGCTTTTATTGATCCCTGCATACAGTTTCATAGAATAAGATGCAGCTATATTTTGACTTCAAAAAGCACCAAATGTTTGGCAAATACTTGATATGAGTCAAGTGGTAATATATATCCATAAGTTAAATAGATGCCTTTCCATAATTTCCAAATGCCTATGCATGCACATCAGCTAAGATGGGGGAAAATCATTAATCCATTGTATAGAAACCAAAAGATAACTTGAAAATCAAATAGCTCTTTTCTCTGACGCATATTCAGGCTATCAAAGGCTTGAAAGTAATATTTAAACATTACAACTACTAGGAGGTTTCAACAAAAAGCACAATGCAATTGTTGCACAATTCGTTTTCTCAATTCAGTCTTCTGATACAAAATGGTTTCTTGACTACGATTTGGAGTCAATGACTAAAATGGCAATAAACACTTAAAAAAAGAAAAGCAGGAAAAGAACAGTTTCCTTAACCTTCGGCGACATATAAAACAAGGTTATAACCGACATAAAGTCTTTAAAAGAAGAAAGCATTTGAAGTCAGGGTTGACTTAGGTATTTTCCAAAAATAGAAGATAAATGTTGGCTCAAGAATACTAAAATGGTTTAAATGAAATTGTATACTGGAATTTTTCACAACAAAGAAAAGGTAAGTTACTGTTTCTCTTCTCTAACTATGAGATAGATCTAAATCACCGAGATTCTTGTGGTATCAAAAGTTACAGTTTTAGAAAACTGCAAACTGGGTAATGCTAACAATTACCTTAAGAGAAGATTATTTTAACTGTACAGTTTGATGTTATAAATAACTTCGTTGGATTATATAAATCCTGATCAATTTTTTCCAATTTTTAAATAAAAAACAGGCATTGATAACTTCTAAATGATACAATAATTGTGTGCGTGTGCTGTTTCCTTTTATATGTTTAAAAATATATATTTCCTTTTATTTCTTTCCTTTTATATGTTTAGAAAGCACATTTCCAATCCTTATTACTTTTAAACTCATTGTGTATAACAGTTTAAAATAGATGTCAGGCAAGGAAGCTATAACCTCTCCTTTTATTTTATTTTTTAAAATCTTGCCAAGTAATACAAATTTAATCTTTGTTAACACCATAAATTCCATCCTTCTTGTAAGTCTAGCAAGAGTGGAATTTTTAGCCTACTGGTATTTTAGCTCACACTATTGGTTC
Organism: Balaenoptera ricei; assembly: GCF_028023285.1. NCBI lineage: Eukaryota > Metazoa > Chordata > Mammalia > Artiodactyla > Balaenopteridae > Balaenoptera > Balaenoptera ricei. Next base: position 10,710,368 of record NC_082646.1, on the reverse strand, counting down.
GTCCCTATTTGTGTCTGTGAGTTCACTGTCCAGCCATATATGATACACATATGTGGGCACTGAATATATACTCTATCCACATGCCCATTTTAATTGGGCACAATTTTAAGATTAACTGTTGAGTTGAAAAGTTGGAGGCATGGGGCATGCTGGGACTTCGGCTGATATGTTCTGAGGTCAAGCACCAGGTTCTGAGGTGTTCTTGTTAGGCTCAGATCGTACTGCGTGTTGCTCTCAAGGAATAGACCAGGGTAGGTGAGTTCCACAAGCCTCAGGCATCAATAATAAACATGCGTACCCATCGCAGCCGACGCGCTATTATCACACAATATATACCTACTTTCACAGAAATCCAGGTGCTGCCACTTTTCTGGTCACCTGATCCCACCTAACAATGAAAACCTCAGAGGTGCACTCAAGCACTTCAGACAAACTTTCTTTTCTTTTGTTTTTGCTTCAGAGAAAAAAAAAAAGTTCCACCAAATTTCCAGGATGCAAAGGCACGGCTCGCAGCTCCCAAGAGCCTAACCCGTGGATTTAAACGGTAAACATCACAAGTTAGGGTCTCAGGGATTGAGAGGAGCGCTAAATTGTTCTTTCTTGAGACAAAACAAAGCAAAACAGGAATGACAAGCAATTTCTGCTCGAGGTTCACGACTGAAAGACAACAAACAGGTGGCAGGATATTCCCTCGCTCTCTAAGCTGCCTTCCTTCACAAAATTTGGATTCCACGTAAGTATAGTAGATACATACAAACGTACGCAGCGTCCGTGGGCGCATATACATACCTGAACATACAATCGCCAGGCTATCAGAGAAAACTCTTTGAAGCTTTGGGCAAAAGAGTTTACTAAAATGGAAAACAATATGAATAGACTCAGAAATGCCCACGTTTTTCAAACCACGGTCTACAATCAAGATTAAACGTCAAAGCTTTAATTTACAACTAGCACCAATGACGGTAAAGAAAATCCGAGGCATCTCTTCCCCCCTGGGCGAGCATGCCGCATGCAAAACCATCCAAATCAGGTTTCGAGAAGGAGAAGACCAAGCAGTAGGATTTGGAGGCTTGGAAAGTATACATACGAAGAGCGTTTGAAACTCACCCATTGGAAGTGGAGTCGGGCTGCAGCCTCCAGTAGCACCGTCCGGGCCAGGGGGGGAAATGTGAGCTGCAGGGCGCTTTGCCTGGGCGAGGTGTTTCAATAGAGGACTGAGAACTGGGCAGGGAGGGGGAGGCGGGGGCAGGAAGCGATACACCAAATCTAGAGTCTGTAACTCTGTAGTTTATGCTTTGACGAGAGAGGGGGGCAAAAAAGGCGATTCGGTGGGAATGGAGGGAGGGACTGGGACTGATCAAATTTTGAGAATATTCGGTTAAAAATTAAAAAAAAAAATGTTTTTCGAAGAATGAGAACCCTCCCCAGGGCTGCTTTTCAAAATTTCCTCCTTCTTTCTTTAGCGTGCACTTTGCCAGTCCTGCGAAGGGCCTCCTGTGCATCAGCTGCTTGGCTGAAGCCAAGGCCAAATCACCCCGAGCCAGCACCAGGCTGTCACTTGGTCGAGGCGAGTGGGAAGGGGTGGGCGCGAGCCGGGGAGGCGCATCTCCCCCGCCCCACTCCCGCCGCGGATCCTTTGAAGCCGTTTGCCAATATTTCGGAGGAATCCGAAGCACAATTCCCCTCCATCTTCGCAGACAGCTACGGGCTCTGTACCTGATAGATCGTCGCTTCCTCGCGTCTGCCTGGAAGCTGGGCTTTCCTCTGCGGAGATGGCTCCTAGTGCCGCCTCCAAAAATGAAACGAAAGGGAGGGGAAGTGGGTGGGAAGATGACTCTTTAAAAAATTTTTTTCTTCCCTTTTTTTTCTTTCCTTCTGTTTCCTTTCCTTTCCTCCTTCTTTTTCTTCTTTTATTCCAGCCTGAGCAAGGTGGATGGATGGCTAGTCAAAGAGAATGACAAAGCAGCCCCTGCAAGGAAGGCACTGGAGGGGGCCTCGGGCACTTAGGAAAAATGCTAAATATTTTGTATATATTTCCATGTGCAACTAAAAACCGTTAAAGTTCCAGGATCTACCCACCTCTGCCCACCCCCCCACCCCCCCCGCCTTGCAAAACAGAATCATAGGAGCAAGACAGCTAAATTATGTCTCTTTTCCCTCTGTACAGGGTTATTCAACATCCCACTCCCCCTCCCCCCATCTTCAAGACAACTTTTTTTTCTCACCTCTGTAGGTTCTTCGCAGGCACAATCCTCTGTTCAGTTCAGGGTCTCTCCTTTTTCTCTCCCTTCCCTTTTCCTTTTCCTCTCAGAAAAGCTAGTCCGTCATCATCCTACCTAGCTTCTCTCTCTCTCTCTCTCTCTCTCTCTCACAACCTCTCTCCCTTTTTCTTTTACTGTTAAAAACATAATAATAATGGCCCTTTCGACATAGCAGCGTGAAGTGGCTGCCTTTGAGAAAGCACATTTAATCTTTACTGGCTCCCCTAGGCTTCAGTGAAGAAGGAGAAGGCAAGAAAAAAAGGGAGAGAGAGGAAAAAAAGATTGTAAGGGAGGCTGCTGACGGACAGCAAGCATCGGGCACAAATCAGCGACAAGTTGGATTTTCCTAGACCACACTGCCCCCTTTCTTCTCGGCTCTCTCCCTGGGCTCCTGGAAAGCCCGAGAGTGTCTGGTTACAGGAGGCAATGGGTCTCCTTTTGCCAACCATGGTGCGGATTCCTCGCATGCCTGCTTAAATCTCTGGCAGAGTAAGGAATCAATATCCCCCTCTAATCACCTTTAGCTCTTCTAGGGCTTCTGAGAACCCACTTCGCGCTCCTCACCGCTCCCCCGCCCTGCCAGGCTCCTCCATACAAAGCTTGCCGTCGTCCTGTCATTTCTCACTTCCTTCCATATCTTGGAGGCAAGCCTCTCTTCTAATATCCTCTCGCCCGCTCCTTCTCTCTGCTGTCGTGTGTCTCATCCCTGACTCCCAGCACCGGATGCACTAAGGCTTCTGCCTGACTACTAATGAGACCAAAAATACACCAGCAGGTCAGGGGGAAGGCCAGACACTGTATTATACAAATACAAAAAAAATCCTCAGCCCTGCTAGACCCAGAGATCAGGTATCACATTTTCTAAAAGGGAAGAAAAAAGGGGGTGGGTGGGGAGGAGTGAAAACGAGAGACCACAGTGCAGACCTCTGCCTAATTGTTCCACATCCCATGGGCATTTAAAACACGCATGCATGTGTAAGTGCAGGTGATGTAGTTGGGGAAGCTGGGTGGGTTTTCTTTATGGACAGAAAGTCAACAATGCCCAAAGACTTCTTTGAAATCGGCATTTAGAGGGATAAAAGAGCAGTGATTCAAATCTATATTTAAAGTACGCAGACGCTCTATTAAGGCATGTGATAACTACAATGCTAAAAATCTCTTTCTTTTCAGTGGCTGGGTTTTACGCATTGACTCTGTTTGCCATGTGTACTAATTTACCACTTACATTCCCTTGGATTTGGAAATGAACTTATCAGTGACTGTAGCTCATCCTAACCCTTCGCTTCTACTGCAGACATTTTTCCTTATTCCTGAAGCATTTCTCTTCGAACGTCCATCGGTTCTATGCACACTTCATTGATCAGCCTAAAGTCCCTTGATCATGATAAGTAATCATTCAGACGACAAAAAAAAAAAAAAAAAACGTGGCACAAGAAAAAAAACGAAAGACATCCTGAATTGACCAAGGGAGCATATCCTATCATTTCTGCGGGCACACATCTTAAAAGCTCGGCTACAGGAGGATTTTGTAAAGCAGGTAGCTCTTGAAAATTAGGGTCTCTACCTATCTGTACACACAGTGGGTATACTGCCATCTTCACCCAATTTTCGAGGCTAGAATCATGCAGACAACAGGCAGTGCTGTGTTAAATATAATGCTGGGCTCTGTAAGGAGCAAGGAAGGGAGGGAGGTAGCTGAGGATGCAGGTTTCTTCCAAGTCGATGTTTTTAAAAGGTAGTTTCTTTGTGCTCAACTCAGATATTGTGCTTTGTCTCTGACTGTGAGACCTGCAGAAGCACGGCTGGATGCCAAGGAAAAGGAGAAGAAAAAGCACAAACGAGAAGGAGACGCAGAGAGAAGAACAAGGGAGAGGGAGGAGAGGAGGAGAGAGGAAAGGAGAACAAATTGAGGCAAAAAGAGAAAGACCTACAATCATAGTGTTGGGTTTCCTTTAATACCTTTTTTTTCTCTTTCTCTTTATTGGGAAGGAGAAAAAGATGGTCGGCAGAGGTTGGAGACTGGGTTAGAATCTTTTTCAGATTTGGCTAAAAGGGTGTTTGCACTAGACTGATGGAGAAAAAGAAACATGCTAGAATAATCATAAAGGGTGGAGCTGTCAAAAAAAAAATCTTTGACTCACTGGGTGCCTCCCTGTAACGCCAAAATGAATCATTCCTAACGAGAATCATCAATTGTCTTAGTGTCCTTGTATATGAAGTCCAGATTATGGGAATCATGGTTGTACTCATCTTCAAGAAGGAAAGGTAGACAGAGAATGACATTTCCTGAGATTCTCTGAAACCTCTAGATATTTGCAACAATGGTTCAGCATGATTTTCACACACTGAGCTAATTTGTCGCTGTCTGTATTCACTCAGGTTATCAAGATATACAAATATGTAACTTATAAAAGTTTTGCTATGAACACATCATTTTTTCTATACAACTCAGCCATGTCTTTGGAGGATACTTATTTCAAGCAGTTAACACCTGACCCCAATTTCTGTGGGTAATTAGTGAGCTAGATAACCACACAAAGTGGGTAATTATTTAGTACCCAAGGGTATGCTAGAAGTGGGTAGTGGTTTTGTTAACAAAAGCACATCTCTAATTATTGTATCTATGATGGGTGTTTCAAAAATACCAGTTACTATATCAAGTGAACCATGATAAATAAGTGAACTATTTTGCTGTCCTTAGCACATATGTGTGTGTGTGTGTGTGTGTGTGTGTGTGTGTGTGTGTGTGTATTCTGTTACGGTTAATAATATTTACTGCTCCTGTATGGGGTGTTGTGAAGATTAATTAGATAACATCTGTAAGACTCTCAGAGATGCAATGTGCTAAGGAACTTCTAAATACAGTATTATTATTGCTCTTACTACATTGATGAATAATCCCAGGATGGGAGAAGCTGAGGGAGTAGATTTCAACTGGATTGAAAATATGCTGAGATCACAAACGTGATGAGTTTGAGTACGGGGAGTGGTCTCCGACCTGACCGAGTGGAACACAGGAGGTAAGAGGAAAGAAAGGTAGATGCCATTTCATTTGGATCGGAGGAGCCAGGGTGGGAGGGGAGGAGCTGAAGGCAGGAGTCAGAGATGGGCCGGGAAGGAAGCTGAATCAGCCGGACCACACCCTCATTCCAAAGTCTGTCTATCCATCCCTTTTGATGAGCAGCAAATAGGCACAAAAATCCCCAAAGAAGACGTCCATGCCAGTCCTGGGACAAATTCATCACAATTACAATCAATCAGCCGGTTATGTAGCATTTATTCTGGAGAAGAACCAGCAGTACAGATTATTGTCACAAATGCAGATATAGTTCCAAATATTAGCGTGTTGAGAACAGGCACACACAGATCAACTTTAGGTATCTTTAACCCGGGCTACAAACAGCAACGAAGAAGCGCTTTCTAATGCAATCGCGTTTATGAATCATCTGCAGGATAGGACATTATTAATTTCTGCAGAGAAAGAAAGAAAAATAAATAAAGAAGGAAGGAAAAGAAAAAAGAAAAACCCATTGCTTTCAGGGACCCTAAATCTGGAGCGCAATCAAGCCTTGAAAACAAACAACAACAAGAACTTACTGCTTCTTTCTCTGTAAACGTCCATCTCCTTGAGCCCGGTGTCTGGCTGAGGCAGGACAGACAAGAGGCCTCTGGGATCCAAATCTTCAAGTAGGCTCACCACATTTTTTCTTTCAAAGCAAGGTTGTCTTGGGGATTAACCCTAGGAGTCTGGGAGATGTGAAGCATGTTGGGAGGGTGATGGGAAATATGCAAGGATATTGTATTCAGCCCAGTTTACGGTCTCTAGGGAATAGGAAAGGGAAAGGGCCCCATTAGTCGGCCAACAGGTACCACTGCTGAAATCTCTGCTTGGAGGACGGCCTCCAGGACACGTGTTTATGCTGTGATTGGAAGCCAGTGGTGTGATGAGCTCATTTTAAGAGTTTGGGAGCAGAGGGAAAATTTCTCCAGAAGCCACCCAAGCCAGGCTTCTGACCTGAAGCCCAGTATTTGTCACCCCCTCCCTGAGCTCAGAACTACAAAGGCGGACTGGCATTCTCCAACCCGCCCAGCTCCTTTCAGACCCACAGACTGTGCCAGACTGGCCCCACCTCCCACGGCAGCAAATTCTGTAGCCCTGCTCCATGCTGCCCGTAGGGAGCCAGATTTCCACTTTAATTGTCCTACCTGGCCTTCTCCTCTGCCACTGCCCCTGGCTCTTGGTTCCTGGCATGGTTTCAAAGGCCCAATCAACTGCCTTCCCTCCCCCATCATCATTTTAAACACTTCTACTTCTCCCCTCCCCACATTTTTAGGTCTAAAATCTTTTTATGTCTTAGAGCTTCTTTCATCTCTGGCCACCACCATCTCCTTTCTTTGGCCTCTCTCACTCTCTTGTTGGACTTTTTTTTTTTTTTTTTGTCATATTAAAATACAGTCCTATCTCATGTCTTGGACTGAAAACTCAAACCACAAGTCGGCTGCTGGCATCTCTCCCAACCCAGTCTTTCCCCACCCACATTAACATAGCCAGCAAGCCAATGCATCTCACGGCACTTCCCAAAAGGTCACCTAAAAAGAGCTGAAGCCAGTAGAGAATAGGGTGTGGGTGTGGGTGTGTTAACTGATCTAACTACATGAATGTAGCGGGAAAGGGTCTGATGTACATGGGTGGAAGGAAGAACAGAGGAAGGGAGTCTGGTATATTTGTGATATTTAGGATAAAAGCAACAGAAGCTAATTATTACGAGAACATACAGGTAAAAATTATATTTTTATGTATGCATGCATGTGTGTGCACACAAACACACACACAAATTGCTTCCACACATCCCAATATCCCAAGACCATGTGATTACCTGCAAGGGTATTTACCATACTGTGAACAGCGACAGGAAGGTGATACCTGGTCCTGTAGCTAAAAGCGGAACATGAAAGCCTTCTGGGATGGCTCTGAGGAGGAAGACAAACCTCGACAAGTCACCTGCCCCCTCCACCCCTGCGTGGACTGGGAGGCTAAAAGAGGTAGCACCTCTCCCTTGTTTCCACCATGATTTTAAGCTTAGTATTGCTCTCTGACCCTCAAAATATTTGTGCTCTTAACCTTACTACTTGGGTACTTTTGCTTTACTGTTGCAATTCCGTTCTCTGTGACCCCTCTAAGCTGTTATTGGGGTTCTTCGATGGGCCAGACACTCACAGATAACTAGTATCTCATTTAACCCTCAAAACAGCCTTGAAAGCCATCACCAGTGTTTTACAGATGCAAAGGGTAAGGTTTGAAATTGCCCCTAGGATTTGAACCCAGGTCTAACTCCATAAGCATGATCTTTTCCTTTGCATCAGTACACTCTTCTATTGCCTGTCTCAGAGTAAATGACACTTTCTGCAGGTAACCCTCTCAAACTAGCCTAGTTTCTCCTTCTATGTAGTTTGCATAGCACCCTACACTTTATCTTAGCATTTGTTTATTCTTTTTCATTTAGTTCATTTTTTTCAATAAATATTTATTGACTTGACTCTGTGTCAGGCCCTGTGCTGGGCAGTGTGATTTCCTTAGCTAGAGGAGAGAAGAAGATGCTATGGTATTGGCACTGCCTAAATACTATGCTATCTCCACCTCCAAACTCGAAGGTGAATGAAGACAGGGGCTGTGACATGGTCACGTTTGTATTCCCAGTATACAGCACCTGGCACACAGCAGGAGCTTGCCAAGCAGTTTTTGAATAAACTTTCACACTCACATAAATGTGATTTTGATTGTAACTTTTGGAGAGGGGGGATTCAGGTCTAAATAACCCTGGGAATAATGCTTAGTAAAATGCTACAGAAAAGTAGCATTTAATACATGGTGAATTGCAGCCTTATTGCCCATGATGATACTCTGGCAGAGGTCCCACCTATACTCATGTTTGTGTGTCTGAAAAAGAGCAAATTGGTCTGTTTCATCTATTCTAAAAGTTCCAAAGGTGTGCAGTTGGAAGCCAGATGTACTTTGTCTGAAATCTCACTGCTCTGGGGATTAGGAGGTAGCATCAACTGATAAAGCGTCCAGGATGACATGGTCGTGAAGCACTGTTCTGAGCTACGTGCAGAGAGACATCTTTTACACTTTAGAGGGTGTGGGTAAGTCTAGACCTGAGACTGGCAACCCAGTTCAGATGCCCTCATTTCAGAAAAAGAGGTTGAGAAGCTAGAAGTGGTTCATGACCATCTGACCTAAAGGCTCCAGGGTTTTTCATAATGTGTCTTCTGACAAAAAGATTCGACAATTCCTTCTTTCGCCTAAGGAAAGAATATTTAAGTATGTATAAATGGTATCCCAGGCAGGCTAGCTTCTCTGCTGGTCTTCATCTGAGGAATCCCTGTCTCTGAATAGAGGGCAAGGGGAATAGGATGGCATTCAGTCTGTCCTTCGACAGGCATCCATGCATGTTCAGGGTTTAGGCACCACTGATTCAGTTACAATCTTCACTAGGCTGGGGTAATTTCCATTATATTAACCCAGAACACAGTTTCTAAAGATGCATCCTTGGGGGCTGGAGGCACCTCTCACGGGAGAGCTGGATGGAGTTTGTCTACTCCAGCCCATAAACTCTAAATGTGCTTTAGATGTGAACTATCTAACTTCTGTTGGCAAGAGTCCCTCGTCAATTATCAAAAACACTCCTTACTGTTCTTCCTAGGAAGGTGAGGAAGAGGAAGCTTAGTTATGCACTGTTTGGTTAGCAATGCCCTTTTCCTAAAGCAATGACACTTTGAACTGGTAGGGAGCAGTGTCTGGTACGGGCTATCTGTAGTTCACGTGGTCTCAAAAGGAGTCATCTGGCAGATTTTATACCTCAAACCTGCTCCAAGGGTCTCAGACTGAGTAATGTCAAGCTAAATAGTTGGATTTTGGCTCAGTGAAAAATAAATTTTTTTTTGCTTTCCTTTAGCCTTTTAGGATATTAGGAAAAATCAATGGTGAGATAATCCTTCAGTATATATATTTAACAACATTGTTTGATATAAATATATAAAATAATTCTCTTGTCTCCTTATGCCTCATCAGGTGAGTTTCAGAGGACTTTTCCAGGTTTCTAGCTTAACTCCACAGAGGAGAGTTTATCTGATGGACCCATGTGGTTTGTGAAGTTCTCTGAAAGATAATCTACTGTCCATTGCCTTGTGGCCCGACTCTCCCAATTTGTAGGAAGTACGTTTCAATAGTCTTTAGGGTCTAGAAAAATAAAAGAGAAAATCTTTCATTCCTGTTAATAGTGGGTAAACTGAGAAAGAGAGAGAGGGAGAGGATCAAGACCCTTCTAAAAGGCGAGATCCCTATTACCTGTCCAGTAAGAGAATTGAACCCAACATTATAAAGATCATTATTCTTGGCTTATGTGTGTCATCTAGGAGCCAAGTTCTATTTTGGTCTAGGCTTCCTGCTATTCAGTCATTAGGTTTAGGCTGGCAAGAAAAGAGGCATATTTCCACCCGCTGAGACTTTGGAAGATTGAGATTGCTAGGCTGAGGGTCTAGAGATGATATGCAACCAAGGATACAGGCTAGGGACTTGGTCTTGAGTTTGCATATTTTTTGAAACTGCTACAAAGCCTGGAGGTTGTGAGGGAAAGGAGAGAGGTGGGGGAAGGGTAAAGCTTTGGAAGCCAAGAGTTCTTATCTCACATTCAGTCCTGTGGATGCCATGGTTCTTAGAGTCATCTTTGCTGACCAAAGTCATGCTCTTTAGAAGACTCGGCCCCTTTTATTGTGTTCTGGATCTCTGAGTACCTCCCAGTATACTATTTTGTACTATACAGTACTTTCTCCCTATAAAGGAGAGAGGTATCCATCCAGGACAATGACCCATCATCAAGAAGAGATTGAACTACGATTCAGATTTCAAGGTTTCCAGTCAAGCTCCTAATACTGCCCCTCACCTTTCCATTAACAGTCATAAAGTTAAGACACACTCCTTCTTCACGTTCAGACTTTTCGGATCTTTTAAAGCTGTTTTAGTTCTAAAGATTTAGGACAAGGAGAGGGGGAAGCAAATATCCTCATGTCATTATTCCCCTTTCATAGTTGGGAACCAAGGGCCATTCGTGGCTCAGTACATTTCCCCAAGAAGGTGTTTAGAGCACCAAGAATAGAATCTAGGTCTCTCAACCCAGCTGTTGAGAATGAACCACCGCAAGTTCAGTCAGAGTGAGTTTGTGTAAACCCAAGGTATCGTTAAGAATGATCATGCCCTGTGCACCTTGGTTTCCCCCATTATTAACTAATGACAGCGCAGTCGGGAAGGGTTTCCAAAAGATACGATTATGTCTACTTGAGCATTTGTAAAATAGATGAGTTTCAAAAGCACTGAGCGTGCAGAATTAGTAAAACTAAAAGAATACAGAAACACTTTGAAACACGTTTTGGGGACTGAGGGGCAGCGGCAGTATCAGAATTCCTGCTGAGATGAAAACAGAGAGCGATGAATAGGGAGTGCTCTGGGAAGAAGCCGAGGAATAACTTAAGGGTGGAAACTGCTACCTCAGAGATTTTAAACTTGGCACATCCAACACTTCTCAAGGAGTCTCTCCATGCTACAACGAGCAATGACATGAGGACCACAGAGAACTAAGTCAGAGGGAGCCGGCTCGCCTTCTGCGGTCTGATGCTTCGCCCTCCAGGAATGTTGGATGGTGCGCTCCAACGCAGGCTGGCCCAGAGCAAACCAACTACAATTTGAGGCCAACCTGCATTCCCAAACTAGGGGAGGTTGAGTAAATTCTTTCGGCCTTCCTAGGTCTTTAAAGATTCACTGTGATATTTTGACTATCTACCCCAAGACTGCTGGACTGTTCAGTTTATGGGCCTTGGGGTCTGTATGCCCGGCTCTGCAAGGGATTTACCTGCACATGTGCTGATTTTGTTTCTACTACGCTTAGAACTCTGCCTGCCATGTAATAGGTGCTTTACAAATTACCGTTCGTTCTGTACTTTTCTGGGAATTTAACATAGTCTAGGGCCATAATGTCATGTAACACAGACCTATCAACTGTGATAGGAGACAAGAGACAAGTAACCTCTAGTTGATGATTTTCCTCTCCTGCCATGAGCTTAGTGACTCAAAATCCATATCTTAAAACGTATGGAAAAGAGAAAAACGTTCTAAGGTAAGGAAGGAGGAAAAGAATTTCAAAAATTAAACAAAAAATCTGGCTGGTGTTTAGATTCTATTTAAAATGTTAATAATGCTTTGCGTGTTTCTTGGAAACATCTAGGTATCTAGTTGTCAATGTCTTTTTAAAAGCAAAGTAAACAGAGAAGACAGATCAGAAAACTAAAGTAGGGGAGGACATACTTGGTAAACAGTATCTTCCCTCTAACCATATACCATATATGGTTATATATATATAAAATAAAATCTCGGAGCCCTGATGACTATTTTTGACTGTGCAGTAAGAAATGATTGAAGGATCAGGAAACAGGAAACAGCTCTGTTCAGACAATTCACGGAGAACAAGCAAGGTAAAACCTGAGTGGACCTGAAGGTGGGGGAAAAATCCTACATAATCCTCCTCTTCTATTGAAAACAAGGGAGAGATTAGTCTGGAAAATACCACTGCAGAGAATGAACTTTTCTGTGCTGATGAGAAAGAAGTAACACCCCATCTGCTGTCTTCCTTGACTCGTTTGGATGACTTCAGTCTCTCTTTCCCCAGTGGCCCCCAGCACTGGGAGTGACTGTGGCGCCCACTCTGTGTGTACCTATCCCACTGTACCATGACTGTCACAAGGCAAGCTCTCGGTAAATGCTGAATATAAAATGAGGAAAGTCAACTGGAAGATCAAATTTAAGAACTATAGGATAAAGTGCAAATGCAACCATGTCCATAATAAACACGGAAAGGTGGGAGTTCAATTGGATCCAGCTTCTGGGCTGGGTCTTATGGGACAAGAAGGGGCAAAGAAGAGGCTCCGGCAACCATGAATCCTCCGTCCTCCATGAAGATATTAAAGCCCTGCTGGCCAAGATGTGCACACAGAGTTGGAATCTGGCCCTGGGGAAAATCGAAGGCTTACACACCCTTGTCTGGTCTGCTTTCTTGAACTTCACGTTCTATTTCTGGTTATAGTGGTCCTGAGACAGATGAACCAACGGAAAGAATATAGAATTGAAAGTTAAAGAGACATGAGTTCTCTGCTTACCTCTGTCACAGTCACCTCGGACAAGACATTTCGCCTCTCAGATCATTAGCTCCCACAACTATAAAATGAGAGGATTGGATTAGATGAATTCTGAAGTTCCCTCCAGGGAAATTCTAGAATTGCCTAGTCCCTCTCTCTGTCTAGATTCTATTACCTTACAAGAATATTGTCTTAATGGTTATGATATACATGGGATTTGGATTTAGAAAAGAAAGAGAATATCTTAGCTGATGTTAAAAACAATTTAAAGTCTGAATATACAAAACAAGAGAAGAAAAATGTTAAGAGTCTTAGTATGGGGGGATTCACCATACTAGACTGGGTCGAGAAAAGGGGATGCCCATTAACTTGTCTCCAAAATCTCCTGATCATTGAGTGGAACAAAGAAATTTTGACAAGATTCTTGGGCAGTAAGAAAGCATGTTGTTGGAAAGGGGCAAGAATCAGTATCCATTCCATTTCATAGTCAAAGAAACTGAAGTTCAGAAAGGATGGATAACTCACTCAAGATCACACTGTGAAGGTGAAGTCATGCCTGACTCCCAGGTATCCTGTCTCCACCCAATTATGTTGTTCAAATTTGTCCATGAAGAAACCACCACTGTTTCTGATAAACATGAGAACATGGCGCCCCAGCCCAGCAGAACTGTCTCCTGGCCACCTTGACTTTCATGCTAAAATCACACTTGCTAAAAATTTCTGTAATGTGGTCTCTAGAGAAAGTGACCACACAAATGACACAGAGACTCTTCAGAAGATTTCTTGTGGTCACAGACACTTCTACTGGCCTGGGGTTAGGAAATCTGGTTTACATTCCTTTTTCTCTCTTTTTAGGATCTTGTAACCAATTGCCTTCTTTAGGAGTCAAAAGACTTATAAGAGAAACTTATAAAGTGTAAAATGACCCAAATCAATGTATATAAAACATTATGAGAAGAATTTTTTGTCTGGTATTACTAGTTATCTAAAGAAACTACTCTTATCTACTTTTTAAATGTGTGTGTGTATATATACATATACACACAAACATATATATTTTAAATGTGTGCATATATACTTACACACACATTTTAAATATATATTAAAATATATATGATAGTATTAATACACACAATACACCATTCTTATAGAATTATATATCTATGTATGTATATATGTGTGTATATGTGTATGTACATGTGTATATATACATATACACATACTTACATATACATATATACATATTTATGTGTGTGTGTGTGTATATATATATATATTTTTTTTTTCAGTCTAGCTGGGAAATCTGTTTCAAAATAAACTCCTGCTCTCCTTGGACTCAATATATAGCCAAGCAAGCCATTCTTGATGAACACACCTCCCTCCTGGAAAAGTCACAGAATAACTTTATTGATTTCCCTTTACCCTTCTCCACATTTCTCTGCTGAAATGTTGTCTTAACTCTTAAATGGAAAAGGAAAAGGAAAAGAAAATTAAAATAAAGAGATTTGTTTCTTTAGGACCATCTTTATCTTCTTATATTCTTATCTTCTAAAAAAAATTTTTTTTAAAGAACAGGCTACTTGTGTGGGGTATCTATGTAGTAAAGACAAGACAGGATGATATATTTCCCAAGGTTTTTAGGCAACAGATTTCTTTACACTGAAACCTGTGTTTTACACACAATGCTGGACTCAGTTCTACATAAACCTCTTCTTCTCCTCATTCTCTTATGACTTGGCCAGCCATCTTTGAAAACTGCCAAGACTTTTTGGCAAACAGTCCCTCCAACGTTTCAAAGAGCGTGCCCAATACATCAGAATATAGGGGATGTTTACCTCTCTTCATAGTGTTCTACCGCAAAAGATCCCAACAAGATTAAGTTTTGTAAATGTAGAAAATTCTTTACTTATAAAGATTTTAGGATCGTTGATGCAATTTAGAAGTTTCCCTGATGCAGTTTTAGAACTGTAAAGAGGAGCTCCTCCAGGCAGAGTCTTTTGGCCTCGATCTTTCAAGATTACTGGGGAAGGATAATCCAGAGCCTGCCTCTTATTCTCCTTTCAGCTTCTGAGCTGGCCTGTGCCCTGGATTCTGACTGTGGGGCAGGGGTGGGGTAAAGGTAGTAGAAAGAAACAGAGCAGGGGGACACTGGGGGGCTTCGATTAAAAGCTCTAAAAACACCTTTTCCATTTTCTTCTTTTTTTCCCCTCAGAGTTAGCTCTACTTACTCTAATGGCTGAGTTCATAACAGACTAGCCAAATTTTTATTTCTTTCCATTCTTTTTTAGCATCCACAGCTTTTCCATGAAAGTGAAGGAAAGAGCTGACTTATTTACAACACAATCACAATCTGAGTCTTCACCTTTAAGTGAATAAAGATACCTAGTGAAATAAGTGGATTGTGACACAAATGAACCTATCTAGGAAACAGAGGCAGACTCAAAGGCACAGGGAACAGACTTGGTTGCCAAGGGGGAGGGGGTTGGGGGAGGGAAGGACTGGGAGTTTGGGGTTGGCAGATGCAAACTGTTACACACAGGATGGATAAACAACAAGGTCCTACTGTAGAGCACAGGGAACTATATTCAATATGCTGAGATAAACCATAATGGAAAAGAACATAAAAAAGAATATAAATATATGTATAACTGAATCACTTTGCTGTATAGCGGAAATTAACACAGCATTGTAAATCAACTATACTTCAATAATTTTTTTTTTAATTGAAAGCTTATGAGAACAAACCGTCACTCAGAAACTTAAGTACAGAAAGAAGATGAAAGCCTGAGACTAAAAAAAGTTAAAATGATGGCAATGCTGAGTGAACAATTTAGTAGAGCGATTATTAACAATACAACAAATATCTACTTCCAATGTACAAATGAAATACACTCAGAACCACAAAAGGACAGTGATGCTGCCCTGAGGTTTAATCACACGACCTTTTTTTTTGAGCAAAATACTTTTATTTTCCATGAATTTGCAAGCTTAGGTTTTAATTAAATGCCATTTTACTTTTGACTAACTCATTTATCTTCTTTTCATTTTCTCGTTGCGCTGCACAGTTTGAATTAAAGACAGTAATTTGGAAGTGTTACGGGTAAAAGTGGGTAGAAAAGCATGCTGAGAATTGGGTTATCTTGTTGAAATCAAGTTCACTTCTGTGTTGTGCAGGATGAAGAATGGGGAAATGTGTCCTAATATCCTGCTGTATCTGTCCCGACTCATTCCTTTCATAGGGCCTCAGCAGGGGAATTAACATAGCAATGCAACTTGCATCCTGGTTTAATAGCAAAGTCTCTGGAGGACATTTCTAAGAACAGCCCCCCTCATGGCAAAGGAGCGAAGATTGAACATTGTAAGAGGAAACACTGTTTCCTTAGGCAATATATTATAGGTTCTTTGTTGAAACTGGCAACAGTACTCCAGCTGCAGGCAAGAGGGTCCCTTCTGCCTCTGGATAAAGAGAACTGCAGAAGTTGGTCTTGTCCAGGCAGTGAAGAGTACATGTTCAGTTTCTAGGATCTAATAAATAGGAAGGTCTTTCTTGGGCTTCGGCAGCACCCAGATAGAACACAACAAAATCACCACAATCTGAAGCTACCGTGTAAGAAAGTTCAGAACCTCACATCCATCCATCCATCCATCCATCCATCCATCCATCCATCTATCCATCCATTTCTTTCATTTATTCAGCAAGATTTTAGAAAATACTCTCCTGTGGACTGTGCTTTGCCTAAGCATAGTGTTAGGTGGGAAGGAAAAAGTGGTTACATTCTGCCCTTCTTTTCTTCCCAGCTCCTACTCTTCCTATATTTCCCTTGATTTCAACTGCCTACTCAAAAATCTCAACTGAAAACAGCTTCCAAGGGGTCATGTATTTATGCCATTTTCTTCTTTCTTACCTCCATGTGGAATATCATCTGACCCAGGTTTGCATGATAAACATTATTAATTAATTCTAAGTCTCAACAACATACTCCCCTCAACAAATTTGAAGCTCAGACCACAAAGAAGCCATTATCTACTCCTTAAAGCAAGAAAGATACCCATGTTGATCTCTGACATTTAAAAGGCAGGGATGCTTTTTAGATTTCTTTTCTCCTAATGTGAACAGCTCTGAGAGTATTTGCTACACTTTTTAGTCTGAAAAAACCTAGAGCTGTGGGTGCCTAAGGGAGTTATTCCAACCAAGACTAGAATTTCGAGAGAATTGATCCAGCTCCCTTGCCTGGTGCTTATAATACATGAAAGCATCACCCTCACCATGGCAGACCACAGGGAATGATCAGTGTGAATTGCTAAGTTGTCACCTCAATGATGCGCTGCAAACAGTTTCCCTGGAGAAGTAGCAAGTTCCTGACCACAGTATCGTATGCAAATAAATAAACAAATGCTATTATTGTTATTATTATTTTTTTTTCCACATTGGGAAGACCTCAGAAACATCCTGTTTCAACTGACAGGCTGAAATCACAGAAAAACTTCTTCCCGTCCCAGTTCTTTGGCTAAGATGTATTGGTAAAATGGTGCATTTTTTCATTTTTCATTTTTCTACTTGGGAAGAGCTGCATTATCATAGGCAATCCAGATCTAGGTGACTTACAGAGTACTGTTGTGTTGAGAGAGAAAATAGACTGAAGATAGAAACATCTTAGTTGGCAGCAGCAGAGACGCTATATGATTGGATCTGGTGTTTGACCTATCTTGTACCAAGGCATAAGGAGAAGGACTGCATTGTACAAAATAGCCCACAGATCTTTCTAAACAGAACCAATATGAAACATCCATAAAGGTAAGATCAGCTGTCAGGAAAGATCCTCTTCTTTCACATCAAGTCATGGAAATTGTTTGAGTTATCATGGTCTTGGCCTCTTAATTTCCCTTATGCTATTTGGGTAGGGATTCAGGAACCAAGGATGCCTCCAATTAGCCAGAATGGTGGTAACTGATATCATCAAAAGAACAACAGGGTTGTAGACAAAAGGCTGATGAAGAATAGTGGGAAGACCACAGGGAGTTATGCAGCATACTTTGAGATAAGTCTCTTTTGGATCTTCTATGCTTCTTCTGTCTATTTCATGCCATAGGTGGAACATGTACCCAGGGAATATTTTGTAGTTTTTCCAAACTTACAATGATTCCAGTGCTCAATTAGGGGGACCACAGAATATTCTACTCTAGCAAAGTTTAAAGGGAACTTGGGAAAATCCATCAAGTGTCTTGAAGAAAACCAAATGGGCAAAAGTATGATTGAAACCAAGAACATGGATGATGGGATCATTCAGACTTGGGTCTGAAACCCAGATCTGCCACTTAATAACTTTGTGGGCTTGGGCAAAGTACTTAACTTTTCTGAACTTCAGATTCCTGATCTGTAAAATGAGGATGATAATATCTTCTATCCCTAATTATTTTAAGGTTAAATGAGATAAGGAATATAAACTGTTGATCACAATGTCTGGCACATAGTAAGTGCTCAATAATGTTAGTTCCTTTATTTCTCTTCCTTTATTAATGCGTGCTTTCCAAGTTTCCATTTAACCTCTCTTCTCTGAGTTCATAGAATACTGATTTTTCTGTACTGTGCAGAGTCTATTCAGTTTAATAGTTTAAAAAACTATTCTAAATATAAGACATAGAAGGAATATGAACATTGAATAATACTTGCCATTTTTGCAAAAGATGCTCATTGTCTACTGGGGAAATTAGACACATGCTTGTGTAACTATAAATTAGACAACAACAGATGGAATAATTTGATAACTTAAATTGGGATGGAGGGTCATCTATTATGTGCCAAGCACCATAAAAGGTGGCAAAGACTCAAAGATATATAAGATGCAATCATCGAACTTCAGGGATCTTAATTTAGCATAGGAAGAGATATATGAAGAGACAACCTCAAAGGAAGGTGGGGAGGACAAATGATACTAGACAAAGTAGTGGCACAAAGGATGAGAAATCACTTCTAATGGAGGTATCAGGGAAGGTTTCACAGAAGAGAAAATATCTAGGTTAGATAAATAAAAATATGTAGGTTAAAACGTAAATAAAATTGAAAAATTCACTGAAAAATACAACTTACCAAAACTGACACAGGTGAAACAGAAAATCTAAATAGCCTTATATCTATTACAGCAATTAAATTCACTATCTAAACCTCTCCACAGAGAAAATGCCAGATCCAAATGGTATCACTGGTGATTTCTATCAAATATTCAAGTAAGAAATAACATTAATCTTAGAAAATTCTTCCAGAAAACAGAGAAAAAGAGAACACTTCCAAACTGAATTTTTACCAAAATTGGATAAATAAATTACAAGGCAATTACAGACCAATATCCTTCATGAACATAGATTGAACATAGATGTAAAAATCCTTAATAAAATTTTAATAAAACAAATCTAACAGCATAAAAATACATCATTACCATTAGAATTTATTCCAGGAATGTAATATTGGTTTTATTGATATATTTAAAATTCAATCAATGTAATTCACCATAGTAATAGGATAAATGGAGAAAAGCATATTATTATTTCAATAGGTGCAGAAAAATCATTTGACAAAATTCAACACCCATTCATGACAAAAAAAAAGAAAAGAAAAAACTTTCAGCATATTAGGAATAGAAATAAATTTTCTCAATCCGACGAGGGGCATTCTATAAAAAACCTATTGTCAGCATCATCCTTGATAGTTAATTATAAAATTATTTTCCCCTAAGATTGGGAACAAGGTAAAGATGCCTGTGCTTACCACTTCTAGTCAGCATTTCATTGGACATCCTAGCAATTTATAATAAAGCAAGAAAAATAAAAGGCATAGATAGAAAAAGAAGTAAAATTGCCTCTATTTTTAAGGGGCATGTTTGTTGATGTAAAAAATCCTAAAGGCATCTACATAGCAATGACCAGAACTAATAGCTGCATTTAGTAAAATCACAAGATACAAGATTAATACATACAAGTCAATTATATTTTTATACACTAGCAACAAATCATTGGAAATGAAATTTTAAAAATCCATTTATAAGAGCATCATAAAACATAAACTACTTAGGAATAAATTTTCAAAAATATGTGCATAGTGAGTTGGATTGTGGCTCCTAAAAGATATGCCCACCTGGAACCTCAGAATGTAGTCTTTTGGGGGGAAAAAGTGTCTTTGCAGTTGTAAGTAAGGTAAAAATATTGAGATGAGATCATCCTGGATTAGGGTGGTCCCTAAATCCAACAACAGTATCCTTGTAAGAGATAGACAAGGAGAAGACACTGAGACATAGAAGGAGAACACGAGGTGAAACAGAGGTAAGAAACTGGCCAAGGAACGCCAAGGATGTCTGGCAGACACCAGAAGCTAGGTATGGAATGGTTTCTCCCTCAGAGTGTCCAGAGGAACCAACCTGCCAATACCTTGATTTTGGACTTTTGGCCTCCTGAACAGTGAAAATAAATTTGTTATTTTCAGCCAAGCAGTTAGTGATAATTTATAACAGTAGCTCTGGGAAACTAATACAATGTGTAAGAGCTTACAGTGAAAATGGCAAAATACTGCTGGGAGAAGTTAAAGACCTAAAGAAGTGCAGAGACATACCAGGTTCATAGACTGGAAGACTCCAGTATCATTGACATGTCAATTCTATGCAAACCTAGCTAGAGATTCAAAGTAATCTCAGCAAGTCAGCCCCCCCCCCTTTTTTTTTTTTGCAAAAATTGACAAGTTTATTCTAAAATTAATATCGAAACACAAAGTTTCCAGAATTTTCAAAGTAATTTTTAAAGAACAGAGGTTTTATACTACTTTATTTCAAGATTTACTATAGAGGTATAATAATAAAGACAGTGTGGTACTGGAGGACAGAAAAGACCTACAAACCAATGGAACAGAACAGAATCCAGAATAGATCTACACTTTATATGGTCAACTGATTTTTTGACAAAAGTGCCAAGGCAACTCAACGGAGGGGGTGGAGTCATTTCAACAAATGACGTTAGAACAAGATAACTGTATAGAAAAGAAAGAACATTGACCCTTATTTCATAACACATACAAAAATTATCTCACAGTAAACAACAGACTTGAATATAAAAGCTAAAGCTATTAATCTTTTAGAAGAAAATATAGGAGAAACTCTCTGAAACTTTGGGGGTAGGCAAAGATAAGAAAGAGAACACTTTCAAACTGAATTTTTACTAAAATTGGATAAATAAATGACAAGGCAATTACAGACCAATACCTTTCATGAACATAGATTGAACACAGATGTAAAAATCCTTAATAAAATTTTAATAAATCAAATCTAACAACATTAAAAAAAAACACATTATTACCAATTAGAATTTATTCCAGGAATAAAAGAACTGTAAGAGAAAAAATTCAATGAATTGGACTTGATCAAAACGTAAATCTTTTGCTCTTTAAAAGACACCATTAACAAAAGGAAAATACACACAATAAATTGAGAGAAAATATTTGCCATGCATATAATATGACAGATTGGTATCTAGTTTGTATATATAAGGACCTCTCATAACCGAATAATAATGACAACCTAACAAAAAAGATAAAAATTTAAACAAACTCTTCACAAAAGAAGATATACAAATAAGGACATGAAAAGATGTTCAAAGTCCTTAGTCATCAGGGAAATGCAAGTTAAAATCACAAGGAGATACCGAACCACTACATGCTCATTAGAACAGCTACCTAAGGTAGGCTACAAGGATGTATTGTACAACACAGGGAATACAGCCACTATTTTGTAATAACTGTAAATGGAGTGTAACCTTTAAAATTGTATAAAAAGCAAATAAAAATTAAAAATTAAAGACTGACAATAACAAGTTGTGACAAGAATATTGAGAAATTGGAACTCACACATGCTCTTAGTGGGAATGTAAAATGGTAAGCCACAGAGGACAACTGGCAGTTAAATATATATCTACCATACGACCCAGCAATTCTACTGGGAAATAAAAACATACGTCCACACCAAAACTTACACACAAATGTTCAGAGTGGCCCCAAACTGGAAACAACCCAAATGTCTAGCAACTGGAGAATGAATAAACAAATTGTGATATATCCATACTACCATAAACTACTACTCAGCAGTAAAAAGGAACAAACTACTTACACATGCAACATGGATGAGTCTCAAAATCTTTATACTGAATGAAAGAAGCCAACACAAAAGAGTACATACTGTATGATTCCATTTATATAAAACTGTAGAAAATACAAACTAATCTATAGAGACCCAAAGATCAGTGCTTGCCTAGGGCCAGGGCCAGAAGGAGAGACGGATTGCCAAGGGGCACAAGGAAACTTTTGGAGATAATGAAGATGTTCTATAACTTGATTGTCATGGCTATTTTATGGATGTAAGCCTGTAGAGACTCATCAATTATATATTTTAAATGGATGCACTCTGTTGCATATAAACTAAGTAAATTTGCTAACATAAAGATGGGGACTGTCAAGAGAAGCACAGGAACAAAGGCACAGAAGTGTGAATGCCTATGTATCTTAATATCTGAGAATAGCTTTCAAATTCCCTCCAAGTAACAACCCTGTCTTGTATTATGTATACAGTCCTCTCAGTGTCCCGAAAAAAGCAGGGCAATGCTGTTTCTGAATTGCATGGAATCTGTTCACTATACCCACAGGTAGCTGTCTAAAGAGTGCTAGATCTACTACTATTGGAGGACTGAGCACAAATCCCAACCCTCTCCTTATCCTTCTGAGACCTGCAGGAAGTCATTTTACCTCTCAAAGCCTAATCTTCAAACTGAAGCTGAGGGACTTCCCTGGTGGTCCAGTGGTAAAGAATCTGCCTTCCAATGCAGGGGACGCAGGTTCGATCCCTGGTCGGGGAACTAAGATCGCACATGCCACAGGGCAACTAAGCCCGTGTGCCACAACTACTGAGCTCACGCGCCTCAGCTAGAGCCCTCATGCCACAAACTACAGAGCCCACGTGCTCTGGAGCCTGCATGCCACAACTAGAGGAGAGAAAACCCGCATACCACGGCTAGAGAGAAGCCCGTGCACCACAACAAAGAGCCCGTGCGCCGCAACGAAAGATCCCACGTGCCTCAATGAAGACCCCGTGTGCTGCAACTAAGACCTGATGCAGCCAAAAATAAATAAAATAAGTAATAAGTAATAAATCTTTAAAAAACAAAACAAAAACGAAGCTGATAATATCCCCATAATACAGTTGACCTAAGGGTT
Source organism: Balaenoptera ricei (assembly GCF_028023285.1). Lineage (NCBI taxonomy): Eukaryota > Metazoa > Chordata > Mammalia > Artiodactyla > Balaenopteridae > Balaenoptera > Balaenoptera ricei. The sequence goes on along the minus strand of NC_082646.1, from coordinate 10,687,679 downwards.
AAAATAATGCCTATAAAAGTACCTAGTAATATTTAAGTAGATGCTACATGTCCATGACAAATAGTAGTGCTTTTAAACATATTTGCTGATTGACATGTCAGTTGCCATCTAGCTATTCATATACTCAAATCTCTTATTATCTGCCTAAGTGTTATCCGTATCAAATGATTTTCTTAATCAGAGACACACCTTTCAATCACTTCGGTCAATGAGGTGCTCTAGAAATGAGAGTTGATTTTAATAGTAGGTTGGGCAGAATACAATTACCAAGGTAAATTTGTCCCCACAAAAATCATATAAAGCATTCCAAAGTTGGAGTGACCTGGGGATTATCCATTGTTTCTAGATTATCTACGTCACTTGTCTCTATTGGTGCAGTCAGTGGAGAGTAGACTACTGTCTAAACAAAGAATAAACCAACCAAAAAACAAATGGTCAGTATATGTGGTCCCAGTGTGAAGATTTCAAGGAGAAAGGGGAATGATGGGTACAGCAAGGGCACTGACTACAGAAAGTCAAGGCAGGAGGAGACTGCTTAATGCAGCTGCTAAGAAGAGGAAATGCACGTTTAGGAAAATTTCTAGGAGATCGTTTTTAAGAAGTTACCAGACACATTTAGTAAACGGAACACAGGCATCCCTTCTCCCAGAAATAAAATGGATAATATAATCAAACTTCCAAAGACTACTTCACAGGAATGTCTGACTGAAATGGCAAATTATAGATGAGAGCAGTTATATTTGTTGAGAAATTCTGTGCTTGAAGACCTCAGACGAGCTTTGTCATTTCTTCATATTCCTCTGTCTACGGGTGAAGAATTCTTCATCACATATAGGGAGATGTGGGTTGGTTTTTAACACATTTTTGTTAGTAAACAAACTTCTTTCTTTCAGTTTAGGGGTCAGCAAACTACAGCTCTGGAGTCCAATCCCGTCCACTCCCTGTTTTATTGGAATCTAGTCACACGCATTTGTTTTCTCTCGTCTATAGCTTCTTTGTCACTACGAGAGAGTTGAGTGGTTGTAACAAAGATCATATGACCTGCAAAGTCCATACTGTGATATTGTAATTATTTCCTCTCTGGACCTTTATAGATAAAGTTTGATGGTCCCCTCTTCTAGATAATACAAAGTTAGATGCAGACATGGGGATATCTGCACTGATGCCACATCAGGAATAGGGGAGGTTTGCTTACAAGAAAAAGAATGACACATTGGACTTAAAAGAAAAATATCCATGTTCAATAATAGGAATCAACAACAAAAAAGAACAAAGAGAGAGTCAAATATATTTAGCTCTTGGGTCTTCAAACCACCCCGTATTATACAATCCCTTTAGAGCCAAAATCTTTAGGGAGACTGATTAAAGGGAAGCTTGTGAAAACGAGAGAGAAGGTACCCTATCAAATCAAGCAGAAATGTCTTGCCCAATTTCCCTTTCTCCAGAATACGATAAACTGAATCATTGTTCACTTAGCATTTTTGTTTGTCCATTTTACATTATTTTCTCTCTTGCTCTTGTATGCAGCGTCTATATGCCCAGAGAGGGCACCCCCCCCCCCCCGTGACTTTTGCCCAGTGTGCGCATCCTTAGCATAAGCACAATCAGGTGCTTAATGAATAGCTGGTGATGATGATGATCAAGAGCTTAATAACAGGGTCATTTCTGAAGGCTGATTAATGGGGCTTCGAGTTAATATCTTTTCACTCTCTCTTTAGCACTCATTTGTGTGTGTGCATGTGGGTGTAGAGAGACTAAAAATTGAACATTCACTGAAAGAAACAAGTAGAATGTTCCATTAGGAGTAGGTAGATAGCTTTGTCAAAATATCTGCTGATGGTTAAAGAATGAGATATCCAAGATTTTATTCCTATGACTCATTCTATGATTTGGACATCATTTATCCTAGCTAACCTCCATTTCCAAGATTTTCACAACCACATTTACCACTGGCAACATCTTAAATGGACCTGCAAGCTTAAGAGATCCTTGGTTCAACCGGAAACAGTATTTACTACTTTTACAGTAGTCCACCGATGCACCAGGAAACCAAAAGGGGCTGACAGCCACGGTGACGCTACAAGGCTGCCATGCCACGAAGGGGGCCATTTAAGTTTTGACTTGAGAATAACAATTCCTCAGAAACCCTCTCTGCTAATGCGGATGATGACTCTTCAGTCTTAGGTTCTTACCGAAGTGTTACACTAAAACAAGAAAAACCAACCTCACCCGAAACTGGATTCCCTTTACCAGCTCCTTTGTTTCTGTCAACTGGGCCGTCATTCTTCGAGATTTAAAATGTGGGAATGGTCTTTTATTTGTCCCTCCCCCTCCCTCCCCAAACCCATTTTTAGTTACAAAGTCCCATTGCTCTTCTGTGGAACATATGTCTTTGATCTGCTCCTTCCTCTTCACTTTTCACTCCTGTGTGTGTAACTTCTTCACCTCTTCACCTCCCGGGTACCTCTGGTAGCTTCCTTGCTAGCCTCCCATCCTCCAGTTTCTCCCTCCTCTGGTCTATCTGGAGTTCCATTAACAGAACACTCTGCTTTAAATTCTGTTTTTCTTTTGTCATTCCCTAGCCCCAAATCTTCATTGGCAACTGATACCGTTTCATAGTTACAAGACCGTGCATGTGTGAAAACTCCACAAGCAGTAAAACATTATAGAATTCTTGTCTTTAGCAATTATGGTTCTTCCTGGCTTTTAGGACATGACACCAAGTAACCCACCTTCCGTGAAGTATGACCTGATTTGGAACGGCTGGCCAACATGCCACCTCAGGCTCTGGTTAGGTCAGACTCATCACTGTCAAAGAGCATGCCCTGCTCTCCCCCATACCCGTACCCTGCAGACAGAGACAGGGAGGCTGAATGACAGCCCAACTGGGAGCTTTTTATATTGTGAAATGACCAGACATATATGGTTTGCCGAAGAGCTCTGTTCTTGATCCTGTCTTGTTTATTTCATTAAAGCCTTGGATAAAAATAGATTCGATTCTTATGAAATCTGTAGATATTGAAAGTGGGGGAAAATAAAAGCTGTGCCAGATGACAAGATCAAAGTTCAAAGAGAACTCCAACAGGAAGTCAAAATAAAGAGCACAAAATATGACAGGAATAAATTAGTTTTGAATGCTAGGCTCAAAACTCCAACTGAATTGTGTGGGAGAGAGTTCATATAATAATTATTCTAAAATATTTCCAGGGGAGGAGATCAGAATAAGTGTGAGGGCATTCAAGGGGGCATGGATTATTTATAAGGAAAATACAAACCAAGCCAACAGTTTTGCCTCCAAAAGAACCAAAGCACACACAGGCTGTATTAATAGAATTATGTTGTCTAGAATAAGGGAGAGACTAGTTACATGGTGTTCTCCACTGGTTGGAAAGCCGCAGAATATTCTCAATTCTGGTTGCCATATCAATTGACAAACAAATACATGAAGACTTGTGAAAGATCTGTATATAGATTTACTCATGTTTAATTTGAAAGGAGGACATTAAGAAAGGATTTAATATCTACTTTCAAGGACTGTCTCCCAAAAAGAGAGAGTAGAAATATTCCCTCATAGCAAAGGAGGAAAGAGCTAGACTCATTGGTGAAAGTTTGGAGGAGGTAAATTTTAGGTCAACAGAAAAAAAAAAACAAAAAAACTTTTTCTATCAGTAAAAGATATAAATCTGTGGGATAAGATGCTTTGAGAAATAAACTTCTTGTGACTTAGAAGAGTTTAAATATAGATTGAGTGACATCATCACAGGAACTTTTCTGGCATTCTTAGAGTGCAGAGATTTAGGCTAGATAACATGAAGGTTATGTTCTTTTCATCTCCAAGATGTGGTATCGCTCTGCCACACCTGTAATACCCTCTCCTCTCCCATCTCCACACAACAATGATCATATCTGCTCTCCATTTATAGACATCTATGTCCTTCTCACTAGAATGGGACCTTTTTTTTTTTTAACATCTTTATTGGAGTATAATTGCTTTACAATGTTGTGTTAGTTGCTGCTGTATAACAAAGTGAATCAGCTATATGTATACATATATCGCTATATCCCCTCCTTCTTGCACCTCCCTCCCACCTTCCTATTCTACCCCTCTAGGTGGTCACAAAGCACCGAGCTGATCTCCCTGTGCTATGTGGCTGCTTCCCACTAGCTAGCTATTTTACATTTGATAGTGTATATATGTCCATGCCACTTTCTCACTTCATCCCAGCTTACCCTTCGCCCTCCCCGTTTCCTCAAGTGCATTCTCTATGTCTGCGTCTTTATTCCTGTCCTGCCCCTAGTTTCTTCAGAACCATTTTTTTTTAAAGGTTCCATATATATGTGTTAGCATATAGTATTTGTTTTTCTCTTTCTGACTTACTTCACTCTGTATGACAGTCTCTAGGTCCATCCACCTTACTACAAATAACTCAATTTCATTTCTTTATATGGCTGAGTAATATACCATTGTATATATGTGCCACATTTTCTTTACCCATTCATCTGTCGATGGACACTTAGGTTGCTTCCATGTCCTGGTTATTGTAAACAGAGCTGCAATGAACGTTGTGGTACATGACTTTTTGAATTATGGTTTTCTACATGCCCAGTAGTGGGACTGCTGGGTCATATGGTAGTTCTATTTTTAATTTTTTAAGGAACCTCCATATTGTTCTCCATAGTGGTTGTATCAATTTACATTCCCACCAACAGTGCAAGAGGGTTCCCTTTTCTCCACACCCTCTCCAGCATTTATTGTTTGTAGATTTTTTGATGATGGCCATTCTGACTGGTGCGAGGTGATACCTCATTTGGTTTTGATTTGCATTTCTCTAATGATTAGTGATGTTGAGCATCCTTTGATGTGTTTGTTTGGCAATCTGTACATCTTTGGAGAAATGTCTACTTAGGTCTTCTGCCCATTTTTGGATTGGGTTGTTTGTTTTTTGACATTGAGCTGCATGAGCTGCTTGTATATTTTGGAGATTAATCCTTTGTCAGTTGCTTCATTTGCAAATATTTTCTCCCATTCTGAGGGTTGTCTTTTTGTCTTATGTTTTCCTTTGCTGTGCTAAAGCTTTTAAGTTTCATTAGGTACCATTTGTTTATTTTTGTTTTTACTTCCATTTCTCTAGGAGGTGGGTCAGAAAGGATCTTGCTGTGATTTATGTCAAAGAGTGTTCTGCCTATGTTTTCCTCTAAGAGTTTTATAGTGTCTGGCCTTATATTTAGGTCTTTAATCCATTTTGAGTTTATTGTGTATGGTGTTAGGGAGTGTTCTAATTTCATTCTTTTACATGTAGCTGCCCAGTTTTCCCAGCACCACTTATTGAAGAGGCTGCCTTTTCTCCATTGTATGTTCTTGCCTCCTTTATCAAAGATAAGGTGACCATATGTGCATGGGTTTATCTCTGGGCTTTCTATTCTGTTCCATTGATCTATATTTCTGTTTTTGTGCCAGTACCATACTGTCTTGATAACTGAAGCTTTGTAGTATAGTCTGAAGTCAGGGAGCCTGATTCCTCCAGCTCCGTTTTTCTTTCTCAAAATTGCTTTGGCTATTCAGGGTCTTTTATGTTTCCATACAAATTGTGAAATTTGTTGTTCTAGTTCTGTGAAAAATGCCATTGGTAGTTTGATAGGGATTGCACTGAATCAGTAGATTACTTTGGGTAGTATAGTCATTTTCACAATGTTAATGCTTCCAATTCAAGAAAATGGTATATCTCTCCATCTGTGGGTATCATCTTTAATTTCTTTCATCAGTGTCTTATAGTTTTCTGCATACAGATATTTTGTCTCATTAGGTAGGTTTATCCCTAGGTATTTTATTCTTTTTGTTGCAATGGTAACTGGGAGTGTTTCCTTAATTTCTCTTTCAGATGTTTAATCATTAGTGTATAGGAATGCAAGAGATTTCTGTGCATTAATTTTGTATCCTGCTACTTTACCAAATTCATTGATTAGCTCTAGTAGTTTTCTGGTAGCCTCTTTAGGATTCTCTACGTATAGTATCATGTCGTCTGCAAACAGTGACAGTTTTACTTCTTCTTTTCCAATTTGGATTCCTTTTATTTCTTTTTCTTTTCTGATTGCTGTGGCTAAAAATTCCAAAACTATGTTGAGTAATAGTGGTGAGAGCAGACAACCTTGTCTTGTCATATACATACATACATACATACATATACATATATCATACATATACATATACATATATCCCCACATCTCCTCCCTCTTGCATCTCCCTCCCACCCTCCCTACCCCACCCCTCTAGGTAGACACAAAGCACTGAGCTGATCTCCCTGTGCTATGTGGCTTCTTCCCATGAGCTATCTATTTTACGTTTGGTAGTGTATATATGTCCATGCCACTCTCTCACTTCGTCCCAGCTTACCCTTCCCCCTTCCCATGTCAAGTCCATTCTCTATGTCTGTGTCTTTATTCCTGTCCTGCTTCTAGGTTCTTCAGAACCTTTTTTTTAGATTACATATATATGTGTTAGCATACAGTATTTGTTTTTCTCTGACTTACTTCACTCTGTATGACAGACTCTAGGTCCATCCACCTCACTACAAATAACTCAATTTCATTTCTTTTTATGGCTGAGTAATATTCCATTGTATATATGTGCCACATCTTCTTTATCCATTCATCTGTCGATGGACAGTTAGGTTGCTTCCATGTCCTGGCTACTGTAAACAGAGCTGTAATGAACATTGTGGTACATGACTCTTTTTGAATTATGGTTTTCTCAGGGTATATGCACAGTAGTGGCATTGGATGATCTGTCCATCTGTGATAGTGGGGTGTTAAAGTCCCCTACTATTATTGTGTTACTGTCGCTTTTCCCTTTTATGGCTGTTAGCATTGGCCTTCTGTATTGAGGTGCTCCTATGTTGGGTGCATAAATATTTACAATTGTTCTATCTTCTTCTTGGATTGATCCCTTCAGCATTATGTAGTGTCCTTCTTTGTCTCTTGTAATAGTCTTTATTTTAAAGTCTATTTTGTCTGATATGAGAATTGCTACTCCAGCTTTCTTTTGATTTCCATTTGCATGGAATATCTTTTTCCATCCCCTCACATTCAGTCTGTATGTGTCCCTAGGTCTGAAGTGGGTCTCTTGTAGACAGCATATATATGGGTCTTGTTTTTGTATCCATTCAGCCAGTCTACGTCTTTTGGTTGGAGCATTTAATCCATTTACATTTAAGGTAGGTATCAATATGTATGTTCCTATTACCATTTTCTTAATTGTTTTGGCTTTGTCATTGTAGGTCTTTTCCTTCGTTTCCTGCCTAGAGAAGTTCCTTTAGCATTTGTTGTAAAACTGGTTTGGTGGTGTTGAATTCTCTTAGCTTTTGCTTGTCTGTAAAGGTTTTAATTTCTCTGTCGAATCTCTGTTGAATATGAGATCCTTGCTGGGTAGAGTAGTCTTGGTTGTAGGTTTTTCCCTTTCATCACTTTAAATATGTCCTGCCACTCCCTTCTGGCTTGCAGAGTTTCTGTTGAAAGATCAGCTATTAACCTTATGGGGATTCCCTTACATGTTATTTGTTGCTTTTCCCTTGCTGCTTTTAATATTTTTTCTTTGTATTTAATTTTTGATAGTTTGATTAATATATGTCTTGGCATGGTTCTCCTTGGATTTATCCTTTATGGGACTCTGTGCTTCCTGGACTTCATTAACTATTTCCTTTCCCATAAGGAAAACTTAGGGAAGTTTTCACCTATAATCTCTTCAAATATTTTCTCAGTCCCTTTCTTTTTCTCTTCTTCTTCTGGGACCCCTATAATTTGAATGTTGGTGTGTTTAATGTTGTCCCAGAGGTCTCTGACACTGTCCTCAATTCTTTTCATTCTTTTTTCTTTATTCTGCTCTATGGTAGTTTCTTCCACTATTTTATCTTCCAGGTCACTTATCCGTTCTCCTGCCTCAGTTATTCTGCTATTGATTCCTTCTAGAGAATTTTTAATTTCATTTATTGTGTTGTTCATCACTGTTTGTTTGCTCTTTAGTTCTTCTAGGTCCTTGTTAGACGTTTCTTGTATTTTCTCCATTCTATTTCCAAGATTTTGGATCATCTTTACTATCACTACTCTGAATTCTTTTTCAGGTAGACTGCCTATTTCCTCTTCATTTATTTGGTCTGGTGAGTTTTTACCTTGCTCCTTCATATGCTGTGTGTTTCTCTGTCTTCTCATTTTGCTTAACCTACTGTGTTTGGGGTCTCCTTTTCGCAGGCTGCAGGTTCCTAGTTCCCATTGTTTTTGGTGTCTGCCCCCAGTGGGTAAGGTTGGTCCAGTGGGTTTTGTAGGCTTCCTCGTGGAGGGGACTGGTGCCTGTGTTCTGGTGGAGGAGGCTGGATCTTGTCTTTCTGGTGGGCTGGACCGCATCTGGTGGTGTGTTTTGGGGTGTCTGTGAACTTATTATGATTTTAGGCAGCCTCTCTGCTAATGGGTGGGGTTGTTTTCCTGTCTTGCTAATTGTTTAGCATAGGGTGTCCAGCACTGTAGCTTGCTGGTCGTTGAGTGGAGCTGGGTCTTAGTGTTGAGATGGAAATCTCTGGGAGAGCTTTCACCATCTGATATTACATGGGGCGGGAGGTCTCTGGCGGACCAATGTCCTGAACTCGGCTCTCCCACCTCAGAGGCTCAGGCCTGACACCCGGCCGGAGCACCAAGACCCTGTCAGCCACACGGCTGGAAACCAGTGGTGGATGCAGTAGTTCGGCGTTCCCTCAGACAGCCTGTAGTAGGGATTCCCGTGGTGCCATCTTGCGCTGGAGGATGCTCTAGACTGGGAGCTTCTTGAAGGTAAGGATTCTGTTTTTGTATCTATACATTCCTGGATCGTAGCACAGTTCCCAAGGAGTTGAAGTACTCAATATACTTCACTGAATTATAAAGTTCTACCTGGAAAAACCCTACCCACTCTTCAGAGTACAATAGGAGTTCCCGCTTTCCACAGGAAGCCTTCCCTAATCAATCCTATAGCTTTTATATTTTGTGTCGCACAACTTGCCACAATGTAGTTCTCTTTACCTTTCCTTGTATAATGTTGTTTAGTGTGTGCTATTTCTATCTTCCCAACTAGACTGTTAGTCCTCAGTGATGAAAAGAATACCATTTAAAAATTATGCCACCTACTTATCACTGTGTTCAGAATGGAATTGATTGGTGCTAATGTGCTTGCTGATTGAAAAGTAATCTCCTAGAAAATTTTAACGTTAAAAAAAACTTCCTCCACTTACTAATCACAAAGAGAAAAATAGTAACTTTATAGTGGAAAAACATGGCAGACACTACCTTAACCAAGTGATCAAAATTAACATCACCAGTAAGATAGCATATAGACATCATTGACCCTGATATGATGTCATCATCTCTTTGGTGGCATCTTTGCCAAAAATGGATAACCTCAATCTAATCATGAAAAAACATCACATAAATCCAAACTAAGGGACAGTCTACAAAATACCTGAGCAGTAGTACTCTTTAATAATGGTGGGGCCATGGAAGACAAAGAAAGACTGAAGAACTGTCCCAGACTGAAAGAGACCGAGGAACAAGACACTAAATGCAATGTGGGATACCAAATTGGTCCCTGGACCAGAAAAATGACATTAAAGGGAAATGGGGAGAAATTCTAATAAGGTCTGTAATTAGTTAGTAGCACTATAACAATGTTAACTTCTTAGTTATGATAATGGTACTGTGGTTGTAAAAATGTTAACATTAAGGGAATCTAGATGAACACTCTACTATTTTGCAACTTGCCCATAGGTCTAAAATTACTTCAAAATACCATTTAAATAAATCATATTTTGGTTTCATCAACAAATTAACAAGAGAATAGTGTCTATGCAAAGTTCATACACTTCTCACAGGGAATGGTCATGAGGGATAAAGAACTTGAGTGGGGATCCAAACAACAAAGACAGCTACCTTTAACAAAAACAAGCCACAATTGATTTCCATTATTCGTGGCAGTTATCTCCTATAGAGTTGCTGCGAACACTGAATTAGTGAATACTGAAGAATCCCTCCTAGGGGAAATACCGGCTTAGTTTCCTGCAAGCCTCTGGTCATGTTTTCATCAACTAATCAGTACATAATTTTGTTTTATGTGTGTTTCTGTTTAGAGACACCTTATTTAATATATATTGTTGATTCATTAACATTGAACTCATGGCCATCAGCACCATAACTCACATGTGTGAATGAAGCGTATCTAACACACATATTTTTTCCATAAGGCGCATGACAGCTTTCTGTGTTTAGGAACACTCAACAGCACTGCAGCACTGCCCCTGTGGGCCATTTTAAACAGTGAAATCTTCGACAAAATGTGCAAAAATGCAAAAAACATGGCACTAAATAAATCCCAAAAAGGACACAGTAAGAGAGCTTCAACAAGAAGGCAGAGTCGCCTTGTTCAACCCCAGCTAGGAGGTTGTGTGTACCAGCAAAACAAATTTTCACTGCCTTGCACATGTCTCCAACTGACCACAAAAGCACCGCCAGTATTAATTTGGGTTTACAAATAAATAACTTCTAGTGAGTGGGTGAATTTGCAAATATGAGATTCATAAATAATGAGGACTGATCATACCTTTAAACATGTCCAATGACTGTGAAGTTATGTTCTTGCCTTTAGTGAATAAGTATAATATTTGGATTTGAAAAGATGAATTGAATTCTCAGAAAATTAGAAAGTAACTGAGAATTCTTCACTTATTAGAACCCGGCAGAAAGAGTGGGGCTTCTTCACTAAGACTTGCCCAATTTCAGTATCACACTTTTCTTAGAGATGGGGACAGTGCATGGACATTTGTCTCTGAACTTTCATTCAGTTTGGGGGTACTTTAATTCTATAATTTCGTTCTATCTCAGTTTATGGTCTTTTCCCCCACCCTGGCTACACTGAGGGTCTTTGAGTACCTTGGCCTCATCAAGTCCAATGATATTTATTTCCTTTCCATTTTAGTCATTAGTACACATGGCCACAACCTGAAATTCATCAAAAGCTGGAACTGTTTCAACCTCAGGAAAGCCTCTCTTAATTATCACATATCCACTCCTCACTTCTACTGAATCTATTCAATTTCAATTTGTGACATAGAAACTCCAAAATTCCAATGAATCCCCCAAGCCAATCATTCTTATCTAGCTCTACTTTAGTCAATAACGCTTGTGAAGTCATTTCAATGATGCTTTCACCAGCACCCCAGGATCTATTATCTTTTGACCTTTTACATCTTTTCATTTTCCAAATTATGATCATGAGTAATCACCATTTGTTTCCTCTGCTTTCATTCCTGGCCTGCAAAGTATTTCTGCAAAAATTCACAATACCATACTGTTAAAATCCAAAATGAATTAATTTACCCAATCAACCTTCAACAAATCTTTACCATTCTTATCCATCTACTGTTGAATCCCAATTGCAGAGACAGGATCTGGCAAGTATTCCCTCCCTTCTACACATAACTGCCAAGACTCTAGTTCAAACTGATACATAGATCACCTGTCTGTGGTAATAAGTTCTTAACTAGTCTCCCCCTATCCTGTCTTGTCCACTTTATAAGCTAATTAATCATCTTAAAGTAGACAGTTAATCAACCTACATGCTCCCTACAGCTACCTGGCAAAATTCCAAACACCTTTATATGGCATTAAAATCCCTTTAAGAACTGATTTCAGATTACTTGTCAAGACTTTTCTTCTATTAAATCCATTTTATACTATGTCTAAGCCCAAATGGACTATTTCCATTCCCAAATAGTTCCTACTTCTCTCTAATCAAGCCCCTTATTTATATTTTCCCTTTATCAGAAATATTTTACCCCTAATCTCTATCCCTCAAAATCTTACCCATTCTTCAAGCCCCAGCTCAAAATACATCTCTTCTATGAAACCTCCTCTGATTCAACCTTTGGAAATATTCTCTTTCTCTGACTCACCATAGCATTTTGGAATTGCACTTAATGCATTTGTATTTGTGAAGTAATTATTTTATTCTCCTCACTACATTTCAAGATCTTTGAGGGCAGGAAATATCATATCTATCTTGCATTCATGACAACATCTAGCACAAATGCTCAGTAAAGTACTATTTAATAAATGAATGAATGAATGCGAGATATATATGCAATATGGGTATGGACATAATATATATATGTCTATATAATATGATCTATGTATAACAGAGAAGATTGAAAACATTGTTAATGGCCCATATTATTGATACAGTAAAACTTGAAATAGACATAGGGGAAAAGAGAACAAAACAGTAATAAGTTATCAGTTACTTGATAAAGTGACATGAAATTGATTGGAGAAACTGATGAGTGGTTAACTATTGTAACATTAACTCTTTACGTTGTACTGAAATCCTTCCAGATAGCAAGGTTTATTTATTTCATTCCTGGGATTAAAAACTAAAAGATAACATAAGACTAATTGTATTCTATGAATTCTTAAATTGGATAGATGTTACTGTAATGGCACATCACTTAATTTGAAGGACTTTTAAATTTTGATTAACTTAAAAAAGTAACTTGGTATTTATTGTCGATTCCATTTGCACAGTGGACACGAATGAAACAAATCACCATCATTACCATCACTACCACCAGCATCATAAAATATATTCCTTAGTTTAAAAACACTTCAAAAACTCTACTAGAATGTAGCCCAGTAGGAAGCTACAACAACTGTGGAAGCTTAGTAACATCAAAGACAACCATTCATCATCTTCATGACCACGATGGTTCTATTTACACTCAATGAACAATGCAGAAAAGGGTACAACATCAAGGGAGATTGCGTCCCCAGTACTTCTGCCCCATTGCAAGGAAACTGCATGTGATTACTCTGAAATAAAAATTAAGTAATGAAACTTAGTCAATTTTGTTCTGATAAGCATGCGAATACTTCTCTTTGGGGCTTATTCTTTGTTCCTGTAGCTTAATAAAGCCTTTAATTTCTGGCAACTCCCAACATCCTAAGGAAACTTTTTAAAAGCCAAGCTTCAGTCGCACCCTGTTTTGACTTGGCTACTGACCTGATTTCAGATTCAATCTTGTGCACTGAAACAATAGTAGAATGAAAGGAAAAAACTCTATAGATGTCACAGAATACTACAATATAGAACTTAAATACAGAACCCACATAGGTGGGTTATCCAAGTTTAATATTTCCTAAATCACAGACCTGTCAAAAATTGTTTACTGAAAGAAAATGTGATACAACTGAACCAACACTTATTAAATAACTATTATGTGTCAGCCTGGGAAGAGAAGGATGATTAAAATGGTGTCCATTCCATCAAAGAATTCACAATAACTATCAGTAAAACAGACCTGTGTAACGCTCACATCATATGATGGGGTAGCTGTTTGAACAAAGTATTAAGTGAACACAAAAGAAAGAGCTGCCTGAGGGAGGTGAGAGGGAAACAGAAAGAGAGATGATGACCTTTCAGCTAGACCTGGGAAGACACAAACCGTTAAAACAAAGGTATCCTCAACCATGAACAGAGCCCTTGGCAGAAACCTAAGTTTTAGGGTTATTTCAAAGCATGAACTATGAAAGTAATTGAGACCAAAGATAAATCATAGGTAGAATGTGTGATGAGATACTAAACTGAGATAAATTAGTAAAATGAGCTATGTTCCTGAGGGTGATATTCTCACTTAAACCGTGAGACTGCAGGCTGAGGAATATATGCTCCATTCTGTATTGAATTTATTGTGGGACGTGACCCTGACAGCTGACTTCCCATGACACAGAGGAGGTTGAGAGTGACTTACTGGGGCTTTCAGTATATACTATGAAAGAATCTGTAGAAAAATTATCATCTTTTAAGAAACGCTTTAGTTTAAGGATAAGCAATATAATCAGTTGTGCAATAAGCTATAGGGTGTCAGAAAACAATGCATGATATTTATATGGCCCTGCTCCTCAGGGCTGAAATAAAAGGGATTTCCAAATGATAAATCAGGACTCTGAAAGCAGAAAACACAAGAGAATAGATGGATCGCTCATCAAGCCCCCAGACAGAACTCCCCACCACCACCATTTTCATCAGAAAGGATCAGTACCTGGACACCTCCTCTGAAAATAAAGAATGGCCTGGGGGACTTCCCTGGTGGGCCAGTGGTTAAGACTTCACCTTCCAGTGCAGGGGGTGTGGGCTCGACCCCTGGTCGGGGAGCTGAGATCCCACATGCTTCAGGGCCAAAAAACCAAAACATAAAACAGAAGCAATATTGTAACAGATTCAATAAAGACTTTAAAAAAGGGTCCACATCAAAAAATCTTTAACAACAAAAAAAGAGAATGGCCTGAAGTTTGTCCAGTGGTCGTAGGGACACAATCCATGGGTAATACTAGGGTTTTGTTATCTGCCTTCTCAATTGGTAGTATCTTAACCACATTCTTCTACCCTGTGTATCCCCTCAGAGTAAGTTGGGCAAGTAATCAGCTGAGAAACTCGAAGCCTTCTGGAAGTAAGATCTCTTGACTGTCCTTATATTTATTTTTAAAGGAGTCCTATGTCGAGTATGGAAGAGATTTGATTTAAAAAAATTTAAAAGCATCAACAACAACAGTGACAACAATTATGATTTTTAGTCCCAGCTAGACTATTCAAAGTATTACCTTATGGAGAAGCATGAAATGTTTGTATAACATAGAGAAAGAAAAGAGACCTCAAAAACGTTCTCTTTGCCAACAAAGTCCTGAGGAAACAATTTTTTTTAATTAAAAATGAGATTCCTTCCAAAGCATCATTTGTCTAGATAAATGTAGCCCAAGACTACAAAAACACATTCTTAATAAAGCTGAAATGCACAGTGAGTATGCTTTATCATGCTTGTATTCTTCTAGCAATTTTTATTTTTCTATCATTCCTAACATTTTTAATTTCCCATGTGCCCAGGACAGAATGTGAAATTAAAACAATTAAACCGAATCTCCACTGAAGAGCTTTCTTGATAAGTACAGCAAAAAAGGTTTGCTGATTTAACAGGGTAATACATTTATAATTTGCGGTGACAGGAAACTAACTCACTACTGGGAAATTCTGACATCTAAGATCTACATCTTGAGATGCTAGAGGAGAACTAGAGAGAACGTCTATGATTTTAATTTACTTATCCTATTTAGAAAAAAAAGTCACTTGAGTCATCCTGGCTCACTCTTCTTACCATTAGTCATACTGCATTTCCTTAAGCCTGTGAGCGTGTTTCTATGTAAATAAACTATGTAGTTCACTTGGGGATAAAAGTCACAGTATTTAGAGATTATAAAGACCTCTTAGATCATCCGGTCTGGCCCACAAGAGATAGTCCCTAGATAGGGAACGTAATTGTTGATCTTTGCCAAGAGGCCAAGAAGAAACAGTTGGCAAAAATATTTTCCGTGTTTTTTGGTTTTAACTTATCTAATAGTGCTTTGGTCACTTCCCAAGTGGACTAGTAAAATTATCATTAAACAGTTTCACTTATCAGGGAGACACAAAGTTTAATTTATCTGAGTTGATAGTGTTTCAACCACCTCCATTTGTTGAAGAAATGATCTTGTTTTCAAAATATGAACAGTGCGGAATCTGCTCTTTGAACTAACCAAGCAGTTTCCCTTCAGTAAAGGAAGTCAAAAGGCAAGTTCTTCCTAACTGATTTTCCTAATCTAGTTTCCCAAATTTTGGAGCAATTAGATGTTAAAACATTGATTTGCGCAAAGTAGGAAGTGAATACAGTAGAACACAATACGATAACAGCTTACTACTTTATGAGTCAAAGTGTTTTCCATTTCCATTTGCTACGTTTCATAGAATTGGGAATAATTTTGAAACTTAAACGTATGGAGAGGTTTGGCACTATGGTAAAAGTCAAATAGTGAATCAGCAATGTGAACCACAAAGAAACAGTGAAGATACCTCTTCTGGTAACTATTCTTTTTATTCCGCAGTTCTTAAGTCCTATTTTAACCATGCCAGATATGTTCCCTCTACCCAGATTATATTCAGAAAACTGTCATTACAACTGAAGAGGTAAAAGCCAGATAAACAAATATACAAAAACAGCACAAATAGGTAAAACTAACAAATAGGAGATGAGTTGGTAATGTAAAAGAAAAGTTAGATCTAAACATTTTAAACATAATTATTTCTCATCTACTAAACACAAATCAACCTAACCTATGAAGTAAATCTTCTATTTTTATTGAGTTAGTATTTCCAGTGTGGGTATGATATTTGTGTCACATGAAATTATACTAAAAATGTTGTTGAAAAAAGTGTGGTCCTTGATTTTTTGAAGTCTACATCCTAAGTCAAGAGCTTACAATCCATTTAAGCCAATGACAAATTTGAGGATTACAGAGGAACTCAGTAAGACTCTCCATGTTCACTGAGCTGCATGCACCGTGGACTAAGCCCTCTGCAGGTGCTGTCGAGGATTATAAAGGACATTACACATGGTCCCTGCCCTTCCAGAGCTCACAGTACTATGGAAAAGATAAATATCTACTCGCCCATCCCTCACCTCCCACGCAGGACGGAAAGTGAGTGACTAATTTCTGTTTTCTAGCTTGTATTGACTTAGCTAGAAAATCAGAGTCCGGACAGGAAAATGTCAGACTCTGATGGGGAAGCAAAGGGAAGTTTAGTGTAAGGATTATTTACAAAGATTGGGCAGAGTTAAGAGAGATTAAAAAGAAATGGTAAGGTATCTGAGGACTGACAAGAGAGGAAGTCATTACCCACCTAGGCCTGAGAGAACAAGGAGAGGGAGTGGTTATCAGAAGGTGGAGAGAGAATTAGGATTTGTAAGAGGTGCCACCAACTTCAGTAAGGAATGAAGCCAGGTCAACTCCATGGCCTGCAGGAAGAAAGGCAGGAGGATTAAGCTCTAACCTCTCTCTCTACTTTCCGCTGGGTCTCCTGCTGGTGCCTCCCTTTGGTGAAACACATGCAGAAGTCAGAAGGGAAAAGGGATTGTTGAGACAGCCAATGAAGGCCAACCTCCAAGAGCGCAGAACAGGACAGAAAAAGGTAGAGGGAACATCTGTCAAAGCAGAGAATAGTCAACTGAACTGGCTAAATTTAGAACCACCCAAGTTCACAGGATAACGTATATGCCTTATTCATAACTAAATATTTTGGTAGACCGGTTAATAGTGTTTCATTTGCAACAGAGAATTTTGGCACTTTTCCATTAGATGAGATCACAGTCAGTATTAACACAAGTTTCCAACTTAAACTGTAGAACATAAATGGTAAAATCTAATTTAACCACTATTCTACCAAGCTGAGATCTGTAATTGGCACTTCTACACGTCAACTAACTAAACAACATAAATTTTGCTTTATGATGCTGATCTTGAAGCATACAGGATTCTGAATAACTTATAAATCTTAAAGAAATATTGTATTTAGAATGATCTTAGCCTTAAGCAGAATATAATCTTTAATTTTTTAATCCAGTCGTTCATGAATCTCATACACGACAGTTTTGTTAAAAACTATATTGGTTAACCAGAAAACTCTCCTTCTTGGTGGTTATGAAAGGTAATAAAAAGTTTACTGTCTCCACCCCCCCGCCAAAAGTTTACTTCCCATGAATTCATTTTGCACCTTTCTGTTCAGTCTTTGGGGGATATATTCTCCTTGAATTATGCTTGATTTAATATGTGTTTTGCTCATTGGTTCCAGTATATTAGCAGCACTTCATTACTCAATAACAAAAAGCTACAAATAGATTAAAGGCTCTTAAACCCTTAGAGGATTCAGAACACACATCATGAGTGCCCCATTTATGCTCTGAAGTTGCTTATTAGCAGTTGACCAGAAACAACATATCGCTATAACACTGCAGCCTCACCATTGAGCATGCTCTGCCCCAATCTGGAATTCAAGCTATGTTTGGAGTCTATGCTTTTTCCTCAAATTTTAAAATGGCAACCACAGAATACTTGGGGCCTAATTCATTAAACAATGAGTCATTCTGGAAGTCCTTTCCCTCTTTCCTGGACTTGATAAATTTTATCCATGAAATCTGGCTGCCCTTGATGCAATGGAATCAACAATTAGAATACTAGTATTGAAGGGCATCAGCCTGGTTTGAAAATACATCTCAGAGTGTCCAGTTCAATGTAAAAGCTGAATGCAAGTCCCCACTCTTCCCCTTCACCCCCACCCCCACCAAAGCCAGTGTAGTCATCTAACCAGATTGAGTGGTAATCAATAATGTATATCCTCCAAATGCTTCAAAAACTACATATAACATTAAAAATTTGATAATTATTTGGTACATCTAAACCTGTGCAGATACCCCTCCCCAAATGGATTCTTGAACCAGAATTTTTGACCACAGAGTGAAAAGTTTTTAGGTCCTAAAGAATGGAACACTCCAATTTTAGTTTCTAATCACAATTCATAAACTGTAAAACAAATTTCTTTTTAAAGTTCTACAGGAACAAGAAGTGACCTTGTCTAAGATTTTCCTAAGGGATACTCTCAAGTGAATGGATAATAAGACCACACTGATCTTTATTTGGCCACAAAGAACATTCAGTCGACTTTCAGGTAATTTTTAAGTAAAAATCTCAGCATAATTATAATGTGTGTGTTTTCGGTTTGTTTTTTTTTCCCCCTTGGTTCCCTTTTACAAACATATTGGTCCACAGTCTCTATACTGGAAGCACACACCAGAGAAAGGGAAGATGCACAAGAGTAGGATAAGAAAGTGGCAGCTACGTGATCGTATATCTCTTCCCGCCACATGTTAGAACACACTCCATAAAGCCTTCCACTATGCTTATCCAAAGAGTCCTCTTTCTTTGCATTTGTACCTTGAAAGGTTAAATCTCACTCCCCCCACCACCAGAACTGGAAGAATTAAAGCAACAGAAAGGAAATGAAGGCAACAGAAAACTCCCTCTAGACAAGACTCAAGCCACATCAAGCATGATGTTACATGAACGTCTCCTCTCCCCCATTCTTCCTTAATGCACCATATAGAGAGGGCTCTCACATTGTAACCATGTCATATATATTTTCTCTTCACTCAAAGCATCCTGAATAAAGAGAGATCTATTTGTCTCCATGGTGTTTTCACCATTAACAGTATCAGAGCTGCAGGAACACAATGGGAGATGTGTTTTCCGTTAACCTCTTGACTCAGAGATGTCCTGATGCTAAACGTTATTGCATTTTGCATTAGCACAGAACAGTGGGAGTTCTGTGACTGATGTAAAAAGGTTGAGAAGGGCCACAGAAGCTCTCGTGTGCTCCATACTGCTGTTGGCGGTAGAGCACGAAGCACATCATTTTTGTTTAGAAAGAGCACAAACAGGAAGCAGGGAAGGAGGTGGTGAATTTCACATGTCCGACATAGCCCCCCTCCTGTTCACCACTGAGCTAATCTCTACTGTAAAATGATATTCAGTGCTTTTAACCCTGTTCACAGACATTAACTAGGCAGAAATTAATTTACTTTTCTTTATTACCCTAATGATCTACAAACCATGGAAGGAACAAGGGAATTAATATTCACTGTTTTCTTAGGCTGTTTTATCCGTCACCTTAATGTGGCTTTCCGTGTTAGCGGATTGTTGCGGTAACATTACTGCAAATCGCTCCTTACCACTCTGCTCATGTCCCTTTGACAGTATAGACGGAGAATTGGAAATTTCTGTTTTCACGTTATAAGACAGGAGGCCATGGAGGCTAAAAAGTAAGGTTCTAGTCACTGCCATCTACAATTCCTGAATGACAGTCTGAGAATTGCAGAATATTCTATACTAAAGGTCACTCAGAAATTGTCCAGGTCTAGTCCGTGGGTTACCATAACTGGGCACTGATGTTCAGAAGGCTGAAATGATTTGAGTAGGGCAGAACCAGGTTCGGCACCTGCACTCACGCCCCTGGTGAATTCTCTTTACAGGCTCTACTTAAGGATGTGTCTGCTGAATGATCAGTGTAACATGAAGAAGATCTTTGGGACCATACTCCATGTCACAAGGTCCTTATTTCTACAATGCAACTTTCATAGCGCTGCATCTTAGGGTTCTGTATTAGTGAAAGAAACTAAAATATTTGTAAAAGGTAAGCCGTGTGATTGCAATTAAAGGAGAATTTTGCTGTACTTATCTAAAGACGGGGAGCTGTCTCCAAATGTCTTCCCCTCAGCCTAAGTGTCTGGACATCTTGGAATTTAGAAACATCTGATTATGTAAAACTTGGCTACCCAAGAGTGTGCTCCACACACCGAAAGCATCAGCCTCGCTTAAGAGTTGGTAGGAATACCGCACTTCAGGCCCCATTCAGACCTACTAAATCAGAATCTGCATTTTAACAAGATCCCTGGGGGATTCCTGTTCATTAAAGTTTGATAAACACTATTTAAAGGAAGCAGTCAATAGAACTTGGAAGGACAAGTGTTAGAGAAACAAGCTATTAAAGACCATCAAAGATTGGTCTCAGAATAGAAGAACAAGTGTTTCAGTGGGGTTAGAATTTGGAGGGCAAGAGATGAAGGGAAAATAGTACAGTGGGACAAGAATAGAAATGAGGTGAGGTATTATTCTATTTGCAGTTCAAATTTGCACTAAATATTTAGAAAATACATATTGATTGAATTAATAAAAACTTGGCTTACTTATTCCTCCCTGGGTCTTCTAGTAAGGCTCGGGGAAGACAATAAGCCAAAGCCAGCTTTGAGAAGGCTAGTGTTTGTCCCGACAAGAATGACTGTGGAAATGCATAATTACCCAGTACCAGAAGGGGGTTGACTGGGTTATCACATACTAGTTAAATGCCTCTACTAATGAACCAAGTCAAAAAGAATCTGATGAGTGCAAATAAAGAAGTACAGGTGACATGTCTTCAAGAAAGTTTATTAACTTGCTATTCTAACTGGCCAGAGTCTCCGTAAACTGTGTCAGCAAAACATTCTTTGATTGATGAAGAAGGTCAAGTTGCCAGCAACACATTTATGTTTTGAAACTTATGTGTGTGCTAGAAAATAGCTGGTTTAAATCACTGGATTCTGAAAAGTTAAAATAACACTTACATCACCCATTATAGCTATTATAATTCCTTGAGGATATTTTAAAAATGTAGCATGCTGCAACTCTTTTTTTTTTTTTTTCTTTTTAAATCCTAAGATTAATTCTCAGAAGACAAACTATGGTAATTTGTATTAATCGTGTACTTCGGATTTCTGGGGCTAAGAATGATTGTCAGATATAAAATTCAGTGAAGAGTTTCCCTAAGGAAACAGAACCCATACTCACCAAAGATGAAGATAAGGAATGAATTGTTTTGAAGAATGCTTTACCCATCCATTACTGATGAAACTGACACTAAGTTGTATCTAAAGTGGCCTCCATAATTTATTTTCCTTGCAGTTCCCAAACTCTGTGTCCAACCATGAGCTACTGGCCAAAAAACACAAGGGTATGACCTCCTACACACCACAGCCACTCTGAAAGCAAAGATGGCATGATTTAAACTCTGGTAGATACAACCTTATTACCGAGTCAGTAGAAATTCAACCATATGACAGTTAGTCTGCCTTCAGAAACAGGACCCCAAACACTACTTTGCCCTTGGAAACCATGGCTTTGTGAAATCACTCAAGTTTATGCCACTGAAAAGGAGAGGACATTATTGTCCTGCACAGGGAAGTAATTTGATTAAAAAAAAAAAAAGCTTTATAAATGTATAAACAATACTAAGTAGGTCCTTATATGTCAAGTGGCTACAGATGTTTAATACACAAACTCTTATCCAACACAGACACAGGTAATAGCTGTGTTTCCTGTCAAACTCATAATAAATGTGACAAAGTAATGACAGTGTCTTCCAGGGCAAGGCCACAGGCTCTTCTAAAGGGTGGATGTATTAGCTAAGAAATGAAGACCATATAGGAGCCTGAGGGTCTTGCTCCTATTTCTCCTGTAGACCTTCAGGGTGCAAGAATTAAATAAAACATGAATTCTAAAATAACTGTACCCAATCTTACCTTTAATAGGCTTTCTTAGGAAAAGAAAAGGCCCGGAGGAACCATGATCATTCTCGGCATGTTGCTTTGTGCAAGACCCAAGGAAAGCTAGGAGGCTGTACAGTTATCTCCCTTGATGTAATTCTAAACTATACAACCTACTACCTCAACCTGGGAGCATGCAGTCACAATGGCTGGAAAGCTACCATTTCTTAAGCAATGAAATTACAAGTTAGTCTTACAATTGTTCTTCGTGCTGTCACTTATTTGGGCCATTCATAAGAGACAGCACATCAAAGAGTCCGACAGTAAAGAAAATAACACAAGAACCTTGGCATGAGATTACTGTGCAGACTGGAAGGAAGGAAATACTTGGGATCGGTCTTCTAGAAATTATTTGCACATGAAAATTATGGTAAGGTTATAAAATGGCTGTCGTTCTGATCAATCTAATGTCCTCTGGTACCTGTTAACAGAACAACGAAAGCAGACCAATATTTAAACTCGAGTAGCTGAAGAAAGAATTAGGAAGACAAATGTTTCCCTTGTGAACCTGGAAAACTGGAATCTCTAAAGGGTTGGTAAACAAGGGGAAATAGTTTAAGCCAAAACATGGTGAAAAGGTAAAGGAAACAGGATTCTGAACAAATTAGAGATAAACAAATAATATAGAAGTTACGGTGAACATTCGCTCAACAGTATTGATAATGTACATCACGTAATTCACATATTTATAAAGCGCTCATTTTCCAGAATTGACTGCTTCAGCACTTTTTTCACAAAGTCTATCCCTAACTTTTATTAGCAATGTATAGAGATGTGACTCTATGTTTTTTTCATTATAAGGAATTAAATTTCCCTGTCTGTACTTTTCATTTTTAAACTGGGTCTTTCCTTTATCTTCAGGGCCGGTTCAATGTTGAAGTGACAGACAGACTCATAAGCTTGGTGACTTCCCATCTCTGTGTGTTCCCATGTTTGGTCAGGTTTGTATTTTCCCATGAGGACTGCTCTGTGGCCATCTCTCCTCATCGCTCAAGTGGACTCTGGTTTTGCCTGGTAAAGGCTGTTCCTCAGAGGGGCTGGGCCTAACCGTGTAAGATGGAGGGGTGTCTGAGCGCACAGGGAATCAAAGAGTGATAATTCTATCATGCTGATTGTGTTCAAAAGACAGATCCAAACGCTGAAGAGCTGGTGTTTCTTCATGTTACTCAACGAACTTGGCGAAGGATCACTTTCCCAATTTTTCCAACCCTGTTCCCTCACGCAGCCATCGAGGAGTAAGGCTGCTTTTTCGAGGAGGCTGCCTCTCCTTCAATCAATGCTACCTGGTTTGGGGGAAAGACTGGGACGTTACTTTTACCAAGCAAACTCCCCTTCATCCTTCCAGCCTCAATTCAAAGAGTTCTTTCTCTGATTATCTCGTAACTTCATACACACATTTCTAATCTAGCCCTAACACCACTGCATTACCACTTATCTGTCTCCTTCACTAGACCCTGAGCTATTTGAAGATGAGGCTGCACTACTCACCTTTGCAAATCTGGTACCACCTGCATGCCTACGACCTGGCACACAGTAGAGACTTAAAAGCATGTTCATGAAAACAAACATGTATGAACGAAAGAATAAAGTGGGAGTATAAATGAACCTAAAGTTAAAGGCTAGGCGATTTTTATTTTTATGTCAGGTCCCCTGTTCTTCCATTTACATTGTAACTTCAATCATAGGAAGGTGGCTTTGCTATCAAGATTCCAGAGGGGGGATAATTGTAGAATGACTGAATTCAACCTGACAAGTATGGCTGAAGTCCTGGATCTCATATGGAAATTCAAGAAGTAACTCCAAGTCCCCTGCCTTTTAGATACTCACTTATGCATATGATTTAATATCCACTGGGGCACTAAAAGAAAATATAAGTCATTTCCTTGCACTGACCATTTGCCTGATTCTATAAACACAGTCAGGATATAACTCTTATAAATGGGAAACAAGGCAGTGGAGGGGCAGGTAAGAGAAAGCAAAAGAAGATACAACAAAGAGAGGTTAAGTTTCAGTGTGCTAGAATACTAGTATATGAGTATAAGCATATAGCTTACAGAGCTTTTAAATATCTGGAAATGGAAACATTCACCTTTTCTCCATGTACCTTCTTCTTCTAGGGGTCAAAGATAAAAAGATGTTGCTCTTAGAATACTAATGGTTTTCAACACCCTGCTCTTTTAGTTGTGTGAATTTCCTTGTTTATTTACACTGATTTTAGCCCATTATCATGTATTAGTGCAATTATGGCTCATTACATAATTAGTGTAAATATTTGTAGGCATGTAATAACAACATGCAATTATGATATGGAATGATGTCATAAAAGGTCTTATTGAAAAGGGAAAGTAAAAAAATAAAATAAATAGCATTTATAGGAGAACAGAAGTTACACATCTTTAGGTATAGAGAATCTATTTTACTCTTTAACTTTAAAAAACATATTTTAAAGGTATTCTGAATATATGCAGACAGACTCTCAGACTATTGAACACTGAGGTTTTAAGTGCTACGAGCAGCAATCTTTCCAAATGAAGGGAGGATGAACCTTGAACAATGCTATGAGTGTCTGAGATTACGGAAAAGCAGGGACTCCCCACTAGTAAACATATTCTGTATCGATTTGGTGTTTGGAAGTTGGACAAATGTTATGATTAAAACATATGATTCATTAAAGTCTGTGTCGGTATGGCCGACAAGCAATTCTGCAAAGGGACTCCTGACCAGATAATCAGTTTTTTGAAGCCAGAGTAACGTCTTCACCCTCTAGCAAAGTACTGAACACATAGTAAGCATTCATAAAGGTTTGCTGAATGAACGAGTGGATGCATCTTATAATTTGTCTAGCCATATGGCTACAGCGAACTAAAAAAGTGGCTTTATTCCAACTCATACTTTATTGAGCAACATGTTAGGTGTTAATAAATCTCTGCAAGTTTGGGACAGCCATTCGTATTGACTTCTCTGTAAAACTTCAGCACTGTTACAGGCCTAAGAAACTTTTAGAATCTCAATTAGAGAGGCTAGGTGACATCTGATGAAGTTAAATAACACAGTCAGCGAACAAAGATCCAGAGTACCTAACAAATGCTGGGGAATGACTGGTAAGCACACTGAAAAACAAGAAATCATGTTAACTTAAAATTCAAAGTTAATTTTGTCCTATATGTATCAGTTTCTTCCCATGAAGAGAAATCCATTTATTAATTTTGAAACACAAACAAGAAACCCTTTCAAAATTAAACACCAGTTCCCCCTACTCTCTCCAAACTCTGGTGATAAAGGGTGAACTGCTTTATCAAACACAATTCTTGGAATAATAATTATTTTTTTCTCTTAAAAAAAAAATCTAAATTATATCCTCGTGTGACAGCTTCATAAATATATTTTTGATAATTTGAGAATTTTAATAAAACTAGTTTGTTTTATACCCATTCTCTCTACACCCCCATGCAATAATGACTACTGAATATATATTTTAGAGTCTTTCTGAGGAAAACCTAAAGTTATTTTACTTTCTGCAGCTTCCTGTAAAATACCTGGTCCACTCTGAGGGAGTCCCAAGGGAATAATTAATAGCTACAGAACCACTCATTCATGAACATGGAAGAAGGGAAAAATACTGAATTTCATCATCTTGTAAAATATTTAATATCTTGTTTCTTGTGACCAGTGTCCAGGGGCTTTGGGCTTTCCACTAGAATATTTTCTAGCCAGGTGAATCAAATAATCATGTCCTAGGCCTTTCAGAAACTTTGAAAAGATGGACTGTTCTGCATAATCTTTTTTCTTAGGGTAATGACTGGGTTTAAAAAACCCCCTTAAAAGAAACGATCTGATCGTCACCCACCGGTCACCCTGCAGTCTTAATGTTGTCCCTGTATAGGGAATTTAGTCTGCCAGCATCCCCTAGATTCATGAACTCTATTGGTCCCACTGGTAGCACATTTAATAGCAGGTTAAAGGGATGATGAGTAGAGACACGATTTTGCCTTTATCAAACGTAATGTTTATCCAGGGAAGGTACAGGTTTAATTTGCTAGCAGCTTATCCATTCCAAGTCGACCACTTCAAAGAGGTGTATAAAACCAACCGAGTAGATTGTTTGCTTAATGGGCAGATAAAGGCCTTGGGCAAAGAATTATACATGATACACACCAATGGGGACAGACTTTTTCTTCTGGATGTAATGTTCCATCATTCCAGAGCGAAGCAACAATTTCTCAGTAAGCTGGAAGTCAAGATCTACAGACCACCCTCCTCAATGCTTTGCAGAGCAAACACAAAGGAAACGCATACACACGACATCCTCAGGGTGTAGCACTTGCAGAGCTTGGTATTCTCCAAGACATCTTTAAACAATGTCACCTGTATCTGAGCCTTCCTAATTCCGACA
The DNA here is from genome assembly GCF_028023285.1 of Balaenoptera ricei. Lineage (NCBI taxonomy): Eukaryota > Metazoa > Chordata > Mammalia > Artiodactyla > Balaenopteridae > Balaenoptera > Balaenoptera ricei. Next base: position 10,661,228 of record NC_082646.1, on the reverse strand, counting down.
TACAAAATTTCATTTTTACATGCTTGATAGAAGAGCTCTCGCTACCCGTGAACAGTGCGGCTCTTCTGAGGAGACAGCATTTAGTAAACAAAAGAAAAAAATGTATCCATTTGAATTTCAAACCTTTTGCTGATGTTAATAACTACTTCATATTGACTCTTTTTTGTTAGAAGAGGCTTCACCAAAAAAAAAAAAAGAAAAGTCTTAAGGGAATTCCTGGCACTATGTTTGACCAAAAGGGAATGCAAAAGTTTCAGAGTCATCCAAATCTGATCAACTTTTCACCCTGGGTTCTGTTTACAGACTCTTCAGCTCACATTGTTGGAATGAGACAAATATAGCCAATTTTGCTTTGATCTGGAGTCAGTTTGGCTTTCCAATCCTGGCACAATGGTGACATTTAAGAGGCAAGGGGATAAAATTATTTTCATTCCAGCCTTTTAACCATGGTGAAGAGTTATAAAACAGCTCTGGACAAATATGAAGCTGGACCTAAATGAGCCATTTCTTTTTTATAAAAGTTCTTTTTCTTACAGCGCTGGGTATGTCCAGAAGTATAAATAGTTAAGCACATCCATTCCCCTCATTAATTTTATTTTTAAAGGTAAGGACTGATTTGAAGGCACTTGGAGAACAATGGGAAAGGAAGACTTGCTACAAGGTACTGATACAATCCAAACCAGGGTGAAACAGGTCTTGTAAACAAGTCTCTGTCACTTTCCAAAAAAGATCATGATAACTTTGAAAACAATTAGTCAGGCTCACAGAAAACAAAACAAACCCTCATGTATGTATCTATTTACTCACCACTCAACAGTAAGTTGTCTGAGTCACCCCCATTCCTGCTGCCTCACCTGTGAGCCCTGGCTCTTTGTTTGACAGCTGAGAGTAGTTAGAACAAAGAAGGGAATTGAGGGTGAGCCTATAAATTAATCATTGAAGAGCCTCATCCATTTCAGGACAAAAGATCTCCTTCCTCCGCACCGGCCCCTCTTTCCGTGTCTACCCCTCTTAGAGGAAACTAAGGGGAAGAGGAGGAGAATCAAGGAACTGGAAGGGATTCTGATGGCAGACAGGCAAAGCCCGTGGTCTGCGAGATTGCCCACAGACACATACCTATAGACACAAGCTTGTGTGGACCATCATCACAAGTTCGGATCTACGGGTTTGTGGCAACAGGCCTTAGTATCTCTCTCGTGTGGGTGTCTGACATGTCTGAAAATGAAACGTTAACACCATTAGTCCAACCAAAGGTTCTGCCATTCTATCATTTCACGCCAGAAACAGGAAAACTTCATCCCGCTCTTAAAAGGGCAAAAGTTAAGCAGCATCTTCTAGGTTCTCCCCCACATACTTCCCTGTTTTCACTTATTCACAGACAAAACGGGCTTCAGGTAAACCTCATCATTTTACTGTTTAATATCACAGAAGACTCATTAATTCAGACCTTAACACGCACACTGAGCATAGTGATATCAGTATGGCAAATGAGCAGAATAAAGAAAAGTCTTTCAGTTGTAGGGAGAGAAAGAGAGAAACATTGGCGAACCCAAATGCAAGTTCATTCTTTTAAATACCTGTAATTACACGAAAAAAAGATGGTGAAATTTTCCTTTTTTATTTGCATTCTGGCAAACAGCTGCAATAAACTAGCAAGCACCACCAATGGGCTTGTTAGTATTTCCTGAAAATTATTCTAGAGGAGATTTCCAGTTATATTAAATTGGAAGATTCGTCTTCAGGAAAAGTTTGTATTTCACCCTCACTCTGCCCCCATTATTGGTCCAAATACCAACAATGAGCAAGTCTGGGCATATTTTATAAAATCTGAACCAGAAAAGAAATTGTATAGTTGCTCCCCTCAAAACTGTCCCAGGTTGTGGGGATAACTCTATTTCTAAGGACGTCTCATAAAAGGATTTTGTTTGTCAGCGTTAACATCCTTTCTTCAAAATCAGCGCTCTACAAGTAAGAAAGGAGCAGCCAAGACAATGTACTTTCATTAATGGCTCCTTCTGTGAATTTTATGGAGGACAGAGTCTTAAGCGTGAGTACTTCAAGGACAAATGATGGAAAGCAAAATAATCATCCATCTCCCTAGATGTGGGGAAAAACATATGCCTCCATCTCTTTGTAGGACCTAAAAAGAGACCTTTTCAACTTTTGTTAGCAATGACCGTAGATCCTGGTTCTCAAAAAAAAAAACAAAAAAAAAAAACAGATATTTGCCTTGACAGAGAAACATTCATTCCTATCTCAAGAATCTGGGAGGCTCTCCTAATAACAAAAAAACACAGCTGAATGTGGGAATTATTCAGAGAAAAGAGCAGGCCCCGATGTATACAACTTAAAAGGTGAAAGCGAGAGAACAGGAAACCAACAGTGGGACAAACAGGGAAGAGGAGGCAATGGTTGGTAGACACTCCATTGTCTGCCTGTTTAATCACGATGGAGCCACAAGCATCACTGCTCAGAGTTCGCTGGTGCTGTGAAGGTTGCCAAGACCGAGAATTTCGTTGCAGCTCCGTGGCTTGACTTTTAAGATCCAAAGAAACAACAATCCCAAGTGGAAGCAAGGAGGATCCAAACCAGTTACCTCAAAATGGTTTGGACTTTCTGTTATTTTAAAATGTTCATTTCCTTTATAGAACAAAAGGTTTTAAAATAAACTCCAAGCCTCTTATTTTTCTTTGATCTCCCTGACAAGGTCATAGGGCCGGAGGTATTTGAGGATGGGCACTTTGCATACTGTTCAGGATGGCTGGAATGTGTGTGACCCAGGAGCTCTTATTAATGTATAAAGGAATAGGCTCAGGCTCCCAAAGTGATGAGAACTGTTGTTATCATTTATTAAAAAGATAGAATGCAATATTTGTCAGCAACGGATGAAGATCTGTCAGAGTGTTACACTGAATCATTCAAGAAGCATCACCTTTGTAAATCTGCACCCTCGAAGTCCATAAAAAGAAGCTCAATGCCGTGTTTCAATTGGGGGCTTCTCTGTGTCTTTTGTGTGTGTGTGTGTGTGTGTGTGTGTGTGTGTGGAAAATACAGGACAGAGAAAAGTTATTCATTCTGAAGGGTTTGTAGTGTTAATTTCCAAACAATCCAGAGTTTTAATTTTAGAAAATAAAAGAGAAATCAGAAGATGCCTAGATGGCAGAAAAAAGAGAAAGTCAAATACCGACCTAGTAGAAGAATGGTTTATTTGGGAATAGACATTTTCCCCAAAATATCAATTGAATACCTCCTTCAAGAACCGTCTTTGTGTTGAGTAGAATAATAAGGGTTCTTTTCAGAGGAAAGTTTGTCCTGCTTTCTTAAGCAAGATTCTTAGATAGTAACACTAATAATTAAGTTGGAAAATGTAGGCAAATGCCTATAAACAATGGCAAAAGTAGGGTAAGGTAATTAATCAAGCAAATATATCATTTGTGTTGTTAAACATATTTACGTAGCACGAAGTCCTCCAATAACACTGAAAGGAAACTACTTATATCATGATAGCTGGGCTCAAATCTTAGTCACTGGACCTGTGTAAGTATAGTTGTATAAAATATGTCTACATACTGTAAGTATGTAGACATACAGTATTACTAATCTAGGACTAAAGTTAAAACATCAACTATTATGCAATTATTATGTTATAAAGCACTAGTTATTATGCAACTTCTATAAGCCATATCTTCTAGGAATTCAGAGCACATGTTAGGCTTTTTAGAGATAATCCTCTAATACTTATATTTCTAAGTACAATGACTAAAGATAGCCACAGAGTTTAAGAACGGCGCCTGATGGTTTCAAATGAGTTTTGCCTAAATCGTTGTCAAAAGAAATAAGCACTGTTAAGTAATAACTTTCAAAATATTTTTCTGAGCTCCGTAGAACTGAATGATCTGCTCATTGGCTACGAATATTATAAAACTAGTTGCTATTGTCAAAAAATCAAGCTTAAAATAGTTATTCTTCATAATTAAATGATTCAAGCACGCCCTAAAAACTTGTAATACTTGAGGAAATGGAAGGTTTGGGGAAATTATAGGAAAATATAATTACCTGAAAAAAGGAACTTCTTATGAATCCTATTTTTTTAAACCTGTTGCCATCTTGCTAGGCCAGCATCTTCGAACAATTTGCCTGCGTCTGGAAAATAAAATTATTTTAAATGGATCAAGATTTTTTGCTTGGTTTGTGGTTGGTTTCTTTTTGTCACCCAACTCTTTTATAAAGCTAAACTAGAATTCATGCCAAAATGAGAGTAAAAAGGAACACAAAAAACTGAAATAAAAGTAATTCTAGAAAAACACTGGGCAGCATTATGTTTTCTTCATCTCCAGAACTACACATGATAGAAAGGTTCTGCAAATAAGTCACTTTCACATTTTTCCTGGAATTTCCCTGGCTACCGATGAATCTTGAGAACGATTTTACCAGAAAAATGATCAAATAGGAATGCGACGTCTCGGAATCCTCCCAAATTCCAATGTTTTATACCAAACCGCTCATTTGCTAAACATGATTAAGAGACAGGCTATCAATAATTAAGCAGGGTTAAGGTATAATCAAGTTGGGCAATCATTACCTGGCATGATGTAGCATCACTGAGACACTGTTTTAACTTTTTGATTCAGAAATGATTCGGGAGTCATTATTTCTCTCTGCTGATGGGGCCGCTAAAAAAGAAGTAAAATATCTGATTGTGGTGGATTCAGGAGTCTGTCCCCCTCCACCCCAGCGGGCTTCTTGGCTTCCATTCCAACGGTCTTTCATTGGCCAGGTTTTAGACGCAGGGTTTGCTTTTCCTTCATTGTTCCTTTACTAGTGGAAGGAAAACTCACTGTGCAGCTGCTCGCAAAAGGGAAAATGTACTTGAGTTTTGCCTGGCTGTGGACTTGAACACCAAATCCACGGTGATGTCAGCAGAACGACACCGACAGACAGATTCCCTGCCCTTCCACCCTCCTTCTCTTTAAAAGAGGTATCCCTTGTACAGAATCTCAGCAGACCTCCTTTGTCCTGGGGGGAAAGAGCAATTCAACTGAACAACCTGTTATGAAAGAAAGAGAAAGAAAGAGAGAAAGAGAGAAAGAGAGAAAGAGAGGGAGGGAGGAGAAAGAGACAAAGAGACAGAGAGAGAAAAAGGAGAGAGAATTAAACAGAAAGCGAGAGATGGAGAAAATGGAGAGAGAGGAAGGAAGGAAGGAAGGGAGGGAAGGAGGGAGGGAGGGAAGGAGGGAGGAAAGGAGGAAGGAAGAAAGAGAAGGAGGAAGGGCAGGCAGAAGGGTGGTGGGGGGGAGAGCGGGAGAGAGAGAGAGAGAGAGAGAGAGAGAAAGGAAGAAAGGAGGAAAGAGAGAGAGGGAGAACTCAAATCTATCCCTGGCATTAACCTGACATCACGAAGCAGGAGAAACAGCTAGTCTTGGTCTCCCTATGGCTTTCCAGTTCTCCTGATGTCTTTTCTCTCACCCTCTGCAGCCCCTGCTCTTTGTAGAAAGATCCAGTCACCTCAACAAAAGAGGCACGTCCAGCAAGTGCTCCTCCAAGAGTAATTCACGGGTGCCACGCATCACAGCACATTTTCTCCACCTGCGACCTGGCCACCAGGACACCAGCCCCCAGGGTGCGAGTGTCCCTCAAGCACCTTGTGCAGACAGACAGAGGCTTCCGGCACCAGAGCCAGCTAGCTTAGGTAGAAGGAATTCTTCTCTCCCCAGGAAAAACTGACCAGAAGGGAGCAGGGGAGGGAGGAGACTGGCAAAGCAACGCCATGGTTTTCGCGTTCCTTTCGGGCAGAGGGAAAATTAGGAACTGATATTTATAACCTTCCTACTACATACTCCCTGTATTAAAAAAAAAATAAATATTTTACGTCAAATGAAAAATGAAAGTGTGGCTAGGTCGGCTAAAGAACAAAGACATGAAAAATGGCGTGATAGAATAAAATAGATTGGATGAAAACAAAAGATGCCCTCAGATAATTTGAGTAGTGGGCTTTTTTTTGGGGGGGGTAATTTAAAACCGATCTTAAACCCACTAAATGTTCACTTACAACAGATGTATAACAGGGACCGACTCTTTAAGAGTAAGAAGTTGGAGGCAAATTTGCTTTTGACACACCCGAGGAAACAAAAGAGAGAGGGGCTGCCAGTAACAAGTTGTTTCGTGTGCAGCTGGCTAAGGAGGTCGCTTTCACTTTTGAAAGCGTTAAGTTTGCTCAGGATGACAATTTTTCTTGCTTTTTAAAATACAGGCAAGGGTGCCAGCCTACAAATTCCTTTCTAGCTATATTGTTAATAAAGCCAAAAAGGCTTTTACCAGAACTAAAATTTTAAAAAACATAGAAGACCCTGATTCTGGTATGGAAACACGAGACACATGTTTTTAAAAAATCGGATGTCTGTCATTTCTTGAATATAAACGAATTATATGCTGCACAAAGCTTTCTATATGCCAGGCCACTTTAACACTTTTACGTTCAAAGCTATGTTTTGTTCTTGAGAAAGCATACCACAATTGGATTAGAAAGCTACAAATTAAGTGAGGGTACAGGGTGGCTGGGGGGAATATTGAGGATTAGATCACTTGGATCCTGCAGGCAAGGAGCTATGCAATAGGTAAAGAGTCTGTATTTCCTTAGAACCTTGGCTGTGTAACAGGGGGATTCTTGTTCTGGGAAAAGTACAAAAGAGCCTGGAGCCTCCACAATGATACTTACAAAAAGAAGCGCCCATCAAACACAAGAAACTAAGTTCAGCTGAAACAGAGACCTTTTGCCTTACTCCAGGGAGAGATTCACCCAGGGAGAGCGGGCCAACCCTCTCTGCGTTTCACTCCAGGAGAGCTTAGCCTGTCTCACCCAGGGCTCTCCACATCTACTGATTTCCACATTTCCCCCTTCCTCCGGAACAACAAAAATCAACCAAATGGAATATGATTTTATAAAGTCTCCGTCAAATTGAAGTTTGGAAAGAAAAAAGAGGTATGAATCTATATTACCTACTTCTTGCTCTCAACTTTTCCCAAAATCGATCTGGTTTTGCCTTCCGGCCCTCTACCCACCCCCAACACACTCTTTCTCTCTCCTCCAAGCCTCTCTCTCTCTCTCTCCCACCCTCCCTCCTTCTTCTGCTTCTCTCTCTTTCACACACACACACACACACACACACACACGCACACACACACACACACACTGCCGCTTGGTCCAATCTGGTGCCTACTTAACACCAACAGAATGACAAGCAACATCTGTTTGTAAAAAAGCCAGAATCAAACCTTAACGGTTTTTTGGCTAGGTTTCTTTTTTTCCTTTTTCCCCTGACTCTAAAAGGGGAGGGGGCAAGAAGAAGAAATATTAAGATTTATATTCAACATCGGCTCCAACGAGGCAGCAACTGTACTTCCCTAGAGTTATTTCCAGGTACAGCAATTGTAGGGAAAACCACTGCAGTATTTACGGCTGTCTCCCCTGAAGCAAGCCCAGTCACATAAAATCCAACGTATCAGATTCCTAAGAGTCAGGTTTTTTTCTGAAAGCTTTATATTCATCTTCTAATTAGAATTACAGTACCGCATGTGTGTGTGTGTGTGTGTGTGTGTGTGTGTGTGTGTGTGTGTGTGTCAGGAGGTGATGAAAGACAGAAAGGGAAACGAGCAAGACAGAAAAATAAAAGACACAGTTGAGAGGAAAGGAGCTATGCTATTTCTCCCTTATTTTACAACACGCTGGCGTGTAAACAGGCACCTTTCCACAGATGCCACACACGAGAGCAGGCACCAGGAGCGGGAGGCTGTGGCAGAAACCTGCACAGCTGTGGCCATCAGAAACAGGTCCCATCATTCCCCCACGGGGATGGGAATTTCTGGAAAGCCACCAACTGTCCACAGAGTCACAATGCAAAGGATCAGAGCTACCTAGATGGGGGAGGGGAGGGGTGGGCAGGCGCTGGTAAGGGGGAGAAAGGCTCCCTCAGCAACTCAAGGATTCCGCCCTCAGGGAAGAGAAAGAGGGGACTTAGACACTCCACTCCCCTTTCACTCTGCGTTTGGAAGAAACCCACACACATTAAGGGAAAAATAAATTCAGACAAGTTGCTAAGGAGACTTGTGTAAACTCCAAGCACAGACGTATTTCTTGGCCTTTCCCCCTGTGCTCCATCTTGTATTCTGATCACGCTGCTCTGCGGCGGCGTTGCACCAACCTTCTGCATCAATCTTGGCCTTCACCGTGCAGACTGGCAAAGCATGCTGGTTGTATATATCATCTTTCAAACTTAACAAGAGAAAAGGGTGTGCACGCGCGTGTGTACGTCTAGTTGGAGGGAGAGAGTGGGTGGGGGAACTTAATTTGGAATTTTAAAAACATAGGTGTTGAACAAAGAAGAATATTTAGACCGTGTGTTTTGGGGGCAGTGGGGAAAGGGGCAGGTAAAGCACTGGAAATTTCCCTTTGCCTGTGGATTCCGTCCTTTCGCCACTCTGCTGGCCTTTTCTCCCCTCCCATATCGCCGGTTAAAATCCTGTATCCCTGGGCAGAGGTAAGCAGCGCCTGCATCACTGCAGACGCCCAGGAGGGGCCCAGGCTTCTGCAGAAAAGAGTGCGCTGCACAGAGTGGAACCCTGGCTCCCTGCTTCCCTGCTCAGGAGGGTGTCCCAGAGAGATCAGCTTTCTGAAAACTAACTGCAACGATTCATAAAACCTCTGAACCAAACCTGTTTAGATTCTAAACCAGCTAGCGCTTCAGAGGACAGACCCCGGCCCGATATCCATGCTCTGGAGCAGAGACCTTCTCCCATAGTGACACATCTTCAGCAGCGGCCGATATATGTCAACATTTGATTTAGGGGAAAATTAACATTTTCTTTCAGGACAGAGATGTTTGTACTGTAGAAGCCAATATTTTCCTTTCTCAGCCTCCTGTATTAGAATTTCTAAAATCTTCTCTAGGACATAGAAGGGGGGAGATAATAAATAGCCAAAATCATTGCTCAGGGTGCTGGGACAAACCAGTCAAGTCTGTGTGCGTGTGTGTGTGTGTGTGTGTGTGTGTGTGTGTGTGTGTATGTGTGTGTTTGTGTGTCCCTGCCTCGCTGTCATGAGCAGATTAGGAAGACACACACCAGAGAGTTGGAAGGGGACAGCTACGGGTCCCTTCCCAAATTAGAGAAATTCACAGCATCTGCCCACCGGCTACAACCGAAGAGCCCCAGTGAGGGGCAACCAACAAGGCCCGCTGCTGTTTTCAATCACAATTCTCAGGGGTGCCCATGGGATAAGGAATTGCTAAGGAGACGGGAAAAGTTCCTGCGTTTGCTGCATAGAGCGGAGTGTGTGCCTTCATGCTCCAAGAAGGCTATGCAGCTTCCATCTCTTCCCTTTGCCAACCTGTATTTGGTTTTCACACTTCAAAGCTAAAGCAAGCTGTGCTGCCTCAGTTGAAATAAGGCAGCCAGGCAACCCTGAAGCTAGCAAGATGGAGGGTTTGCTCCTGCCATTCGTAGAGAAAGACAGAGCCCTGCAACCAGCCCTGCTGGCCCAGCCTTTACAAACGACTCCATGCAAGCGAGCCCTGGATTTTAGGGACGTGGAGATCGCTGGCGTCCTTTCTGACCTTTTCCCTACAAGGCATGTCCTCAGATGTTCTGTGCCACAGAGGCATCGTGGCTCAATCAACATGAAAAATGAACCTGCAGGGAAAAGAGCAGGGTGGGCCTCTCCCAGCGGGCAACTGGGCAATTGCCCTGTGACCCGCCTGGCCTGGGGGCAGGGCAGTGACACCTGCATTTTTTCATTTGTCCAGGAAGCTGCAGTAGCCCAAACCCCAGGAAACCCTGCCTTGTCGCCTGTTGGCTATTTGTCCTGCCTGCTGGAAACAAGAGGGCTGTCTTGCCCTAATGTGAGGACATATTTGCTAGGATGCTGCATGATCCTAGAGCATCAAAGACAGGAAGAACTAATTTACAAGGTCAGTGCAACACCTAGTCCTGCAGTGAAGGATTCTTTTCCGTCTAGATTGCCAAAGAAGTGCTTTCCTTCATAAGTTGGCTTACTGCTTTCTCAAATGCCCCAAAGAACAGAAAACATGTCAGATACCTCTCATTACAGCACCACCTGCCCTCCCTCCAACCCTGCCAGTCCTTTGTGGACAACGGAAAGATACCAGTAAACAAATGATCAACACAGCCAGGCTAGTCTGGAAGAAAGACTGCATCAGATGCATACAAAGTCAATTCAGATAACATTCAGATAAAAATATGGTTTTTCACATCATATTGTAAAATCTTTAAGGAGTCTGTCCTTTGAGATGCAGAAAGAAAAATAGTCATATTAACAGTGGCTGGCAAACTAAAATGCTGCCCAGAGACACCTCTCAAAGTATAAAGTAATGCAACTTCTAATTTAACATGGGTATAGGTACATATCTGTGTGTGTGTATATAAACACACACACACCTATATACATATATATGTATACACACACACACACACTTGTCATCCAAATCTCTCACCTCTAGCCTTGAGGTCAAAGACCACATCTTTTTCACATTTTGTAAACTGACCTTCCCTTAGTCCACCCTGAAATTCAGTCTTATACTCCGCACACAGGGTAAGGAACAGAATGTTTGGCCTCTCCATCTCATATGAGCTAATGCTTCAGATTGCAAAATGCTCTACACATCAGTAAGTCTAGTTGATATTATTACTCCATGTTGTGGTAGAGAGCTGACAGAGAGGAAAGTTAAGAGTCTTTCCAAAGCTCATATATTATTGTAATGACAGCATCAGAATTAAGACTCTCCTCCCTACCCCGAAATTGGTGAGAGGGTCCTAGGTCAGGCTGAAGGAATTTCATGGTGCCCCTTCTCTCACTCTGCTTTATTTGTTAGTCAGGCATTTGTATCACATATAATTCCCAAATACAGGAGACCTTGGCCACATGTACGCTAGCAGCTGCCATCTTGGTAAACCCCAAAGAATAAACCACCAAACACTCATATTGGAGGTTGATGTCAGAGGTCAACTAAGTTTGAGAAAGGTCTCTAGCAGTGTGTTCCAGTCAAGCCAATCCAACTGTGTGGTCCTATAACTCTGACCAGGAGTGACAGACAACAGGTCACCTGAGTCCACAAAATGCTTTTAGCATATCTACACCCAGTCTATCCATTTCCCTGTGTAATTGTTAGTGCTTGCTGAAGTTTTATTTGTTTTCACACATGGGGCAGGAACGAGGAGAAGATGAGTTCAAGATTTGAAGAGAGGGCATCAAATGTACACTGTCCTGTGAAAAATGTTGACAGATTTTCTATATATTCCCAAGGTGGGTGGTTATTAAAGGATAACTGGAAAACTCCTAGTGTCCCTCAGGGGGACTCAAGGTGGTTAAGCTGCTCTTCTTGGGTAGGATTAATATCCATAATATAATGACACCTCTGTGTTTTCTTCTCACATAAATAATTTATTTCTGACATTTAATATGGACCAGACATCACCTCATGGATGGCTCATAAAAGCACGATCATATTTCCCATTTCTTTTGGTGTGATATTTTTGGGGTGGCAGACAAGAATGGGTGGGGTAAGTGGAAAGTCGAGTCTTGAATCCCGCCTAAATGATTGGTAAACAGAAAAGGCTGGCAAAAGCCACAGATATAGTCCAAAATCCCTTCTTGAAACATTTTAATGATGCCATGAAAAACTCAAGATGACACCTTTTTCTATCTTTATTTTTTAAGAATGAAACCCCTTGTGCCAACTCTGACTGACTAGTAGAAGGTGTCTGGAGTACAAACCGAGAAGGATTCTGAAATCCTGCCTGATCGCAGTAGGAAAGAGTTTTATGAGCGTTAGTAAGTTGTCACTGCCCTGGGAGAAGGAGGATGATGGTGAAACATATACTAAGTTATTTGCCATTCCTGACTGACCCCCAAATCCTCTTGCATTGTCTTCTTCATGACAATGGGAAGAGCTAGCTATTTAGCAACCTCTATGTGATAAAGTTTTTAATTCCTGTAAAGTATAATTGTTATTATTATATTATTTCTGGACATTCTAGCTAATAAAAAAGGAATTCAGGTTGAATTTTTATCTTATATGTAATAGGTCTTACATATTTTATTCACACAATCTTTAGAGTACTCTCTAAGTTAATAGAATAAGGTAGAAAAAATTGCAAAACAACTCCCATCTTCTTCCCTCAATCACTGAGAGATGCAAACCTCCTGACAGGTTAAGTCTCTGTTGAAGGCAAGGAAAATCATGACAAAGAGCAATTTCTGTGCAGCCCGGGATGCCAAATCCATTTATCCTAATTTAGTTCTCCGCAGAATCTATGTGCGATGATGCATTTTATAACAAAGACCTCTCTCTGGGCAATGCAGCTGGTCCAGATTGGCACTACCATTTCTCCTGGGAAGACTGGAAGGTTCCTGGTGCTAGGTGAGGGCCAGCAGGGGCAAGGAGAAGACAATGATGAGCTACGGATGCCTTCCCTCCTACCTCGTTGACTTTGCCAAGCTCCCTGCTGCTAGGAGGTTAGACATCTGTGATGAAACAGGACCTGAAATCAGGAGACTTGCCCTGTCTTCAGGGCACTCAGACACAGAGTTCACCAGACATCCTTAGGCCCTGAGGAAGCTCCATCACTGTAAACGAGGTCTCACTGTATTTCATAGGTTCGCTAATGGATGCCTGTCCCTTCAAGAAGGCGAAACTTTTGTCTGTGGTCCAAGTAATTAGAGGAAAAGTCCCTTTCCAGAAGCAGAAGCCTAAGGGGACCACATCAAAGACTTCCTCACTCCTAGTGATCTTTCTCTGCCGAACTCCACGCTGTGGGCTATGCAATCCGCTTTCCCAAGAGGCAGGGTAGGAATCTCCCACGGGGAATTAGGTATTGATTCCAACCTGTAGGGGCGCCAAGTTTATTTTCACATTTCTGAGGTGTGGGAGAGGACGTTTTCCTAGCCTCAGCCCCAAGAACTCAGCCTCGCAGCCTGTCAAGGTGCAAATCTTCCAACCAGGGAAGAGAGGTCAGCGATCCTTCTGACTGAGCGGCACGGGCAGGGCTCACAGGTCCTCCCAAAGTCAGACCTTTACCTAGTCCATCCCTCCGTCACCACGGAGGACCACAGATGGACTCGCCAGTTCTTCCCCGCTTCAATACATTTGGCAAACGGACATGAAGGGTCGGGACTGCCAGATGGTTTTCAGTGACCTGTGCACAGGCAGCGAAGGATTAAGATCAAGTCGCTGATGACTTTTCCTTGTGGACCTGGAGCCCCAGCAGAAGTGGTGACCGCAGGAATCAGGAGCCTCTACCTTTCAGATCGGAATTTTCAAGGAGACCGAGAGGCTTGACCTCCAGAGGGAAGGCCCGGTTGGAGCTCAGAAATAAGATACAATAAAAACTCTGTCTGGACCAGGTTTACATAGGATCCCCCGGGTAATGGAAAATTACGAGAAATTCCATCCGGGAGTTCAGCTGAGCCTCACAACGTCGGTTTCTGCACATCTGTAAGTCCTATTAGTGCTTATGAAATCCACTTGCCTGTGGCTTGATTTGGAACTGCAGTTACGCTGAAGGGGCCATGAGGATATGAGCGCTGACATATGGCTTCCTCCATCCCCCGCTCTTTGGGGGGAATGAGAGTAAGGGGGCCATGAGCTCCAGGGCACCCCCCTGTCCTAAACGATCCCCACTATCCCTGTGCGGGAGTGTAGTGTGCGTCTCCCAGCATCTGCTTAGCTCCCATGAGTTTGCGGGTAGAGATGTTCATATGTTGCTGCTGAAACCCAGAGCTGGATTTTCTTCTGAGCTTGTTCACAGCTCCCCCTAGACCCCTGGCAGACAAAGGCACCACCAAATCCTCACTAAGCGAACATAAAAGCCCTGAGAAAGAGAAACGCTGGCACCCTAACTGCCTTTCTTACAACATATGGCCTATTGGCCTCACTAACACTAATACGATGAAATTCCTATTTAAACATCTTAGCCAAGGGCTCCAACATGGCCTGGCTCCACTCTGCGTGTTCTTTTTCTCTGTTAGATCTCTGCCTTTACTAGAGTCCCACTTCCCTGCGCACACATACCTCACAAATGGGCTGTGCCAGATGGGCTCTTAAATCACAGTAATCAGCTGGGAAATTAAATGTTAGAAAATCCAGCGAGTCTCCTGAATTTTCCCACTTGAGCTCCGGCGATGCCCTATATGAGACCCAGGCTCCCTTTTAAAGGAGGGTCAATGTGACGGACCCAGGGTGGGCTTTAGGCTTTGAGGGCATTTCCGGTTTTTTCTCAGAGAACTGCAGTTCAGTTCAGTTTCATCTGGGTTCTGATGGCTGCTACTAATACTTCCTATTTATAGAACACACACCTTGGAGGAGCTCAAAACATTTACAGATATTAACCAAGCTTTGCAACATCCCTGACAAGTAGGCAGGGACTAGACAGTACTTCCTTCGTTTCAGAGGAAGAAACCAAGTTATTAAGAGGGCACGTTTCTTTGACATGCCTTGCAGACAGGACCCCATGGCCCACTCATTTCCAGGGCTCTGACGAGGCTGCCAAATGAGGTGGGTGTTTATTTATACCATGCTCACTAGTTTGTTGTTCTAGTATTTTCACGCACACACACACACACACACACACCATCATGCTGTAAGATCCCAGTGTGCGAATATCACATCTTTTTTTCTGTGAATCTCCCCACAAGCGTGTATTATAGGTTTCCTTTAGTAGGTGATCAATATGTGTGACTGATTGTTTTGCAATAAACCTATATCTCCTTCTAGGCTGGCTTTCTCCCTCTGCCCAGAAGACTCCTAAATTCTGCTCAAACATCATTTCCCTGAAGACCCCGAGGTCCTATCAGCAGCAGCTGGGTTTTAGGAGTCCAACAGTACCCACCTCGTCCAGCACTTACCCCATTCTACTGCAATTATTAAAAGGTGTAATAGTGAAAAGGAAGTAACTCTGTGGTCTTTGAGACAGACAAGCCTCAGTTTGAATCCTAATTCTGCCATTGTGAGACCTTGGACAAGGTAACCAACTTTCCTCTATCTCCTCCTCTGTAAAATGGGGATAAAAAGACTTACTTTGGAATCCATCATGGCACTATTTGCAATAGGAGACAATAGAAGCAATTTAATATCCGCCTATATGGGAATGGTTAAATACATCAATATTGGAAAATACTCTGTAGCCATTACAAAGACTAGCATATATAAAGAACAAAGAGAAATACTTCAAATATGTATTAAGGGTGAAGAACAAATTTCAGAGAATATGCATGATTCTATATATACAAACAACTCCCAAATCATGTTGTTATTCTGTACAGGCTTACCTAAACGTAAGGAATGAGATAAGCTCTATGAAGGATGGATAACTAATGCGCTCACAAGACTTCCCTGATGGTCCAGTGGTTAAGACTCCTCACTTCCAATGCAGGGGGCATCAGTTTGATCCCTGGCTGGGGAACTAAGATCCTACATGCCGCATGGCCTGGTCAAAAAATAAAATAAGGGCTTCCCTGGTGGCACAGTGGTTGAGAATCTGCCTGCCAATGCAGGGGACACAGGTTCGAGCCCTGGTCTGGGAAGATCCCACATGCCACGGAGCGACTAAGTCCGTGAGCCACAATTACTGAGCCTGCGCGTCTGGAGCCTGTGCTCCGCAACAAGAGAGGCCGCGATAGTGAGAGGCCCGCGCACCACGATGAAGAGTGGCCCCCACTTGCCGCAACTAGAGAAAGCCCTCGCACAGAAACGAAGACCCAACACAGCCAAAAATAAATAAATAAATAATTAAATAAATAAATAAACAAAATTTTAAAAAATAAAATAACGGGCTCAGGAAATGGTAGCTACAACTCCTGCTGTGGATGGGTTCCTTGGAGGTGGAGTTGTGTTTTAATCTTTGTATCTCTAGCACCTGGCACATCAGAGGGGCTGATGGAGTGAGTGAAAGAAAACTACTCAATGAGTGATGCTTTCAGGAATTAATTGTTGAGTTAGGACAGAAGAGCCCTAATGTGAGTCACCAGGAGTCTTATGTCTTGTTTGGAATGTTTTTTCATGTGGGGAGGCAGCCTAGTCCTTTGGGAAGAAACTGGACTGAGAGTCATGAGGCCTAGATTCCACAGCAGTGTTCCTTAAAGTGTGGTCTCAGGACCACCAGCCACCAAATCACCCAGGAGGCTTATTAATCATACAGATTCCTGGGCCCCACCTCCGATCTGAATCAGATTCTCTGGGACTGTGATTCAGGAATCTGTATTGTAACAATCTCCTTTTTATCTACAGATTAAAAAGTCTGAGAATCACTGCTTTAGATGCTGTTCTGCCTTCCTGTTTGACTCTGGGCAAACCACTAACCTTTCCAGAATTCAGTTCCTTCTGTACAATGTAGAGGTTGGATGGCAAATGCTCCTTTAACTTGTAAAATTCTATGACCATGACTAATCCAGTTCCCTGCCTTTAGGCACTCCTGTACCTGAGCCATATAAGATGGACTGTTCAGACCTGGTATGAGCTGCCTTTGGGTCCCTGGGCTACCATTTGGATACTTTTCAAATTCAGAAGCTACTTGTTATTTGTTCTTGCGCCTTATATTCTTTAATTACTAAAACCAACTGGTAAGGACATTCTCTGAGCATTGGTTCTTAATGATTAAAATATACAATTTTTGAATTTTAATGTATTTGTGTTATAATTGTAATATATTAACATAATGTAATTACTATAAGAAATAATATAACAAACATACACAAACACACACAAGAAAGGGAAGGTGGTATGAAGACCCTGGAACAGATACTGATAACAACGTTAGGAAATATTACTGACAAAAGCCAGCAGAATGTCTCTCTGGCCTTGGGTATGAGTGGAATAAGAGGAATGTGTCCAGTCATTTTCATGGAAATTCAAAGCCAAGAGCAGAGACGGCTGAGTTGAAGAGGGACCCTCTAGCATGTCCTATGTGTGGCAGGCCAAGAAATGGCAGGTGATAGCATCCTCTAAGAAATCCCAAAGGTTTTTAGAAGACAAAATCCAACACCAAATTAATCCCTCCTTCAGTCTTCAGATAGAGAAGAGCTTCTTAGACCCACCAAGAAATGGCTCTAAGTCTTAATAAGAATATTCGGAAAGAGATTTCTACCTAAGGCAAGTGTTGGAAGTCAACGAATCTGGATTTAAGTGTTCTCTGTCCTCTTTATTAGGGGTATTGTCTTGGGTGACTGCCTTAGTCACTCAGAGCGCCAACTGCCTTACCTGTAAAATGGGGTTAATAAGAAGACCCATTCCACAAGGTTATTGGGAGAACTGAATGAAATAATGCATGTAAAGTGTCTAGCCTTGTGTCCAAGGCATATTAAGCATTAGGTCAACGTTTAAAAGAAACCACTCTTCTTCCTGTGATAGTACAGAGGGTAATTGTCCTTTGAGCCTCTCTTGCCTTCCTCATGGGAGCCTGATAGAGTGTTGATTTAGGATTATTCAAGGGGGCATGCTTCTAGAAATTCTCAAATTGTTTTAATTTTAGAGTTTCTATGTTATTCAGCTCTGCTCCATACTCCCTTTAATGATTACAACCAAATCACACACGTGCATGATGAATCCTTTTAACAAAAAATAGTCTAAAGACCCTTCCAGAGGCTCCTTGAAATATACCTTATAAAAGGAAAGTCAAAATTATTGATGCCAGCACAGGGTCAATGATTTGGGGCTGATGGATTCCTAGGGCCTAGGACGCTGCCTGGCACATGGTAAGTACCAAATAAATATGCACCTGAATGAAATAATGTCATTTGCTGCAACATGGATGGACCTACAGATTGTCATACTGAGTGATGTAAGTCAGACAGAGAAAGAGAAATATCGTATGATAACGCTTATATGTGGAATCTAAAAAGAAATGATACAAATGAACTTATTTACAAAACAGAAACAGACTCACACACTCAGAGAATGAACTTATGGTTACCAGGGAGGGAAGGATGGGGAGAAGGGATAGTTAGGGAGTTTGGGATTGACATGTACACACTGCTATATTTAAAATGGATAACCAACAAGGACCTACTGTACAGCACAGGGAACTCTGCTCAATATTATGTAAAAACCTAAGTGGGAAAATAATTTGAGAAAGAATAGATACACGTACATATATAACTGAATCACTTTGCTGTACACATGAAACTATCATAACATTGTTAATCAACTATACTCCAATGTGAAATAAAAAGTTAAAAAACAAACAACAAAAAAACTCCAAATATGCACTAAATGAACACAAGGTCTAATGATCATAGTCATTGTGAAAGTAGAAACAGACTTAAAACTTTGTTTAAATGGTTGATAGTGTATGGATAGTAGAGATGGCTAAATCTGAAAATTCTTTGGAAATCTTAGGTCAGAGTTAAGTCACCTGGAAATAAGCTAGCCTCCAATAACTTAGACTGCTGGAGTTATTTAGACATTTCTCATATTTCTATTTTTTAAAATTCACATTCTGTCACCTCAAAAGTGTCAAGCTCTTTCTTGAAAAAAAATTTCTAAGGGAGAAAGCTAACATTCCTGAGTTTAAAGCTCCCATCTTTGGAATTCTTTGGACCTAAAAGAAGGGGACTGACCAGGAGCTCTTAGATTTGGTCTCTTTCTTCCCATCCCCATGCCTGCTTTCTTCTCTCTCACTCTCACTTCTGCTCACTCATCCTTACTTCCATTTTGTGTTTTGGCTTGCACCTTCCTAGAAGCAAGTTTCACGCTTTTCCTTTGCATTGCCCTGTGCCCAGCCCTGGCATAATGTCAAGCACATAGTAGTACAGAAAAAATATTTGTTATATAAATTATGTACTGTTTAAAGGTATCAAGGAGATTTTGTACCAGGGAGAAAAACTTATTATGTTACCTCTGCAGGACACCCCAGCCATTTCTATTGTACCCCACCATTTCCTATTGCTAAGCATATATTATCCTATATATTTCACGTCTTTATTTGTTCACTACCCCATGAGCTGTGAGAGTCTCAAGGTTGGGATAATGTCTTCCTCCTCTGCATCCTCCCACAAACAGCCACTTCAAGGCTCCACTCCCCGTGGTTGGTGATTCATCAAGTATGGCTGCCTGACTCAGAACCAACATAATCAGTACAACCCACTCTGGACCTTCCAAGGAGGTAGGGACCATGTCTCACTCATGCTGACATACAGCCCAGTGCCTGACACAGCAAAGACTCTCAATAAATATTGACTGAGGAAGGCAGAAAGGCAGTAAGAATGAATGACACTGAAAAGAAAAAAATCCAAATGGTTCAGTGAAGCCAAACACGCAGCAAAATAAACTAATGTGCTTGTCTATTCATTCTATCTTGCATTCATTCAACAAACATTTATTGAATGCCTAGTTTATGCAAGCCATGTACTTGGCAGATGAATTATATATGAGTGGGAAAACAGGTCTGCGTGGAATGACCACTTTAGCAGCGAAGACGGATGGTGTACAAGGCGTTGCATGTGTGCTGATGTTGCCAACGGGCAAGGAGAGAGTACAATTCCTCATGCAGAGGTGCAGAGAGGCATGAAGGAGACAGGAGGTGATCAGGGAGAGACCAGGAAAGGAAACAGGAGACCAAAGAATAGTCGACAAAATTCATCTGCCCCTGAAGCAAGGAACTTCTTGTAAAGACAAATGTGCTCAGGACATTATTCAGTCTTTAAGTTGATGGTTTAGTGTGATGGCAAACGCTGGTACAGCAGACAGACATCTTCTGTACACAGTGATATTGACACGCATCCAGCCAAGAAACCCCAACATTCCCATTTGACTGACTCATTTGACAGACTCAAACGCCTGAGCTCAAGTGTGGGCTGACCTCCTTGACCTTGGCACCAGCCCACAAGCTGTTTCGGGATGTTTTAACAAGTACTGGGAAGTGGTAAGCTTTTGTTTTTCCTGATTTTCACAGAGATACCTGTTGACTTACACCTGGCATTCAGTGTACTATTCTGTACCAGGGATTCAAACTCAGTAGAGAAGAGTGGCAGGGAGCGAGGATGAGGAGAAGGAATTTGAGAGATTATCAAGACAGGAGCACAGGCACTTCAACAATGAATGAAGCTACTTGAAAAAGGAACCCCCAAATGGGTTATATTATTGAGTCAAATTCAAACTCAAGCGCAATGACTCCGAACACCAACATGGGCAAGAGGAAAACCAAAGTGCTCCAGTATTTGGTCACACACAACTCTTTGGTCTGGCAATCACGATCCACCCCTCTTCTACTTTTTCACCTCCCATGACAATCTTGGTCTGCCCGACACCAGAAGCGCAGTCATAGCCCCTAATCTCCACAACTGTGAAATGGAACCTTCGCTGTTGTCTGAGTAGGAAGATGGGAGAAGGCTTAAGCTCACATATACAGGTACACAAATGAGAGCCTCTCTGTGTGGGTCTGTGTAAAGAAGAAATTCAAGGAAGTAAAAACGTACATCTTCAAACTGAACGCTCTTTATCCCTAAGCATGTCCTTGTATTCAGTTTCTCGGGATCTTCTATCTGTCCTGAGGAGCTCCATGGAGAAATGCAGAGGCTTGACAGCCAAGGGTTTTAAACCCAGTTTCACCACTTAGGTGGCAGCTCTGGATAAGTTACGTAACTTCCTCATACTTACTTTTCCTCATCTAAAACCTGTTGAGTTGGAGAGTGAGTAAAATTACCTGGCCCCTATAGATGCCCGATAAATGTTGATTACTTTTTCTCAATCCCTAAAAGAAATGTAAGGTAAGGACCAATGCCATGTGTTTGCTTAGGTGTTTTTGTAAGACAAGGAGGATGAAAGAGCAGCATCAGTGGTGATGTGGGAAAACACACCTGAGATAGAGTACTGAGTAATCAAAGGTGAATACAGAGCTTGGGGTAGCAATAAAGGAGAGAGGAAAGAAAGATACGGTTCCTTCGGGGGATAATCTCTTTCTGTTTCATTACCTTTTACTCTCGTAACCTCCCTATTTCTATGGTTCTCCCACATAACCACTAGCTTCTGGATGCCAATGACGCAGATGCAATTACGCCTCACGAGGAAACTGGCTGCTAGAGGGAGCTCTTCTGGCCACACAGCTACCTTTCCCCTAACTTCTCAGGTGAGTCTCCCCCCCTGTGACGAGAGGCTCCAGAGACTTCTTGCTGAATGCGCTGCTGCACTTACGTGGTCTGAGCCCTAAGTCAGGCAGGCCAGTGCCATTCTGATTCTGCTTGTCATTTCTCTTATGAAAAAGGTAAGGTTGAGAGAAAGAGGGAAGGGGGCACGCCCACAAGACTGCTGTTGGCTCCTTAAGTATTGTTCTATCTGAATGGGTGTAATGGCGAAACTCAACTGCTAACACACTAAATGGCAATTCACACTCACTCAACAGCCTTACACCGATCTTCTCTAAAATTTCTATCTGGCATAGAAAACAGGTGTAGAAGATACTTTGTTTTAATGGTTTATCAGTCAGCTGAGCTTCAGAAATATATGTCCATAAAGATATTACATGGAGAACTACTACATTTTCCTTATTGGAATGATATAAATATAAATAATAAGTTATTTATATTATAATAAAAATATAATATGAATCCATCCATTCAACAAATATTTATTAAGTAACTTCCGTGGACTAGGCAATGAGCTAGACCAACAAAAATGCATATATACAGAAGGAATTTTTACATACCCTTGAATAGTATTTATCGATAGAGTTGAGATATAGATCTCATGGGTACAGAGTGAAATTTACCATCCTGTTTTTCCAGTGCATCACATTTAGCTCGCATGACAGTTTCATAAACACAGCTTTTTTACTGAGTGCATTCTCTCTTCAAAAAATTTTTTTGGCCAATCTCAAAAAACTGTCATCTCTAGTATAAAAAAAATGGGGTTCCCCATTTAGGATGATTTTACACTTGCTACAGAAATATCAGTTTTAAAAAGAGAGACTGAGATTGGATACTGTTGGCCTCGAATCCCAAAATGAAAAGCAGCACATGATACCAGGATGATAAATGTCCTCAAATAGAGCCATCATTTTCCGTAGTTTCCAAGGTGAGTCATGCTTGTGGGGGTCTTTAGAGAAGAAGAATGGGGGAATAAGGATGGACAAGATAATGACTAGGAAAAGAACTAATGTTCTCATGCATACATCCCTTGTTTTTAGTTTGTTAAGATTTTCTTTTTCATTCATTCAGCAAATATTGACCAGTACTTACTATGTGCTAGGAGATGAAGTAAGTTATTGCACATAAAGGTAAGAAAAAAATGTCCCTAGCTAAAATATACATTATATATCCCTTTTGAAGAATCGTTAAAATTAGTAAACTGTGATTTTTCTGAAGAAAGTAACACTTGTAAAATGGGAATCCAGGAGTTTAATGCCAGTTAGTATCACTCTTTTGCCCATAAGAGGTGGGCTAGAGGACGGGAATGTGACATTTCTTAAGAGTGGTGGGTAAACCGTGTTGATGCTTGTGAAGAATATGAAATGGCAGCTAATGACTCAGTGATTAGATAAAGACAGGATATAGGTTTAAACTGCAGCAAGGTAGAAGACACATGACATTGGGCATCACCCCACATGCTCTAGAGACATGAGTTCCACGCGACTCCTACCACTGCTAGCTACAGCTGATTGAACAGTAAACAAATGCCAGGTACACCACAAGATTTATATATATTCTCATTTAATTCCCACAATAGCATAACGAAGGAGGTGATATTTTCCCCGTTTTATCCGTTGTCTAAATAAGGATGTGAGGCATACAGACGTGGTATGTCTAAGCTCGCACAGTCAGGAAATGTAGAGCCAGGGTCTAAGCCAGAATCAAGGCTATGTGACTCCAAAGCTTGCCTGATGTTGCTACCCTCTGATCAAGTTCCATCTAAAATTCAAAGTGGGAAATCTACTTGAAAAGAACAAAGGATGCTCCAGAACATTTCCTTCAGCTACAATAGTGACTCTTACTACTTGTTGGATCTCAGACTTCTATGATAATTTTATGAAAGCTGATCTCCCCAGAAAGAGACATGTATGTTTACAATTTGTGTGTGTATGTGCATTTTGGGGGGATTTTCAGAGTCCTCAAAACAAAGACTAAGAACCTGTGCCCTGAAAGTTGCAGGACCCGATAGGGATGTAGCGGGTAAAAATACCTCCTTAGCCAAACCAACCAGGTTGATGCAAATTCTGTAGTATAAGCAATTCCTTACAAACATAGAGTTCACTCCTAACAACGGTTAATCACAACAGACAAAGACCTCAAATTACAAAGATATTCACAAAGAACACAGATTACCTGATTCTTGTTGGACTTTTGAGCAGGAGTGAGTCAGCAGGAGTGTCTAAGGGGGCAGGAAAGAATGTTGCTAGAATGAATGTCAACCCTATAGTTGGGCTGAGCCCCTTGGTCATGACCTTGAGGCTCAAGGAATTGGCTCAGACAGTTCTGAACTGAGTAGCCATTTCACAGACAGCCCACAGCCCAGCAGGACACCACTCTCTAACTCTGCCATCATGACACTGCCATCTGCAGCAAGCGAGCTGAGATGTCTCAAGACCAAATTTATCACACCCGAGATTCCATCCTTACGTAAGAATCACCTGTCGCTGGTGCATAAATTTTAGCACCTAGCTGAGCCAAGGGTAATCAAGATTTAAAAGAAAGGGGCCTGAATAAATATCAAGCAGATTTCCTCTCTGTGGGGCTGAGTTTTGAAAAATCTTTGTGCCCTCATATGCCCCTCAAAGGAGACTGTCATTTTTCTACTTTCGGTCTGCCTCACTACTGTTGGGGAAAGGATGCTCTAAGAGCCATAGGCAATCTGTTTTCTTGGAGGTTCTGCTCAAGCTATGACCTCGGTTTGTTCCAACTTATGTCTGTCCTCACAAGTTTCACCTTGCTCTCATCATCAGCTAAATTAACTATAAAGCAAAGCCTTGACTCGCATTACTGAAGCTTGAGAGTAATCAGTACAAGCCCGGAGCTACGCATCACTGTTTCCAAGGCTGCAGGCCTAAGAAGAAATGCAGGAATGGCCCTTCAATTTATATTCCACTCTGGGTAATCTAGAAGATTCCTTTAGCTTGAGACCTTGGAGAGGAGGTTCAAGTGTGTTGTCTGAGAGCAAATAAAATGCCATTGGAAAGTGACAGAAGGCAGTGGAGTTGTTTAAGGAGCAGAGGCATTGGGATAATAACGGATGGGAGGGCAAGAAAGAGGGAGGAGGGAGTCTCCTGGACTAAAAAGGGGCCAAGAAAAGTCCCTACGGCTCTGTTTGGTGAAATTTGGAAAAATTAAATTCAGGTTAACAAACATCTGGGAAGGTCTGAATCTGACCTGGGGCAAATTGTTCCCTCCTCTGGGTTTCCATTTGTAAAATGTAGGAATAGGATGAAGGCTTCTTCCTGCACGAGCACGTCGTGATGGAAGGTAGAAGAAAAGGCCTTTGAAGCCAACAGAATTACTCCTCTGTCCAGAGAAATATAAACAATAACTCCATCAGCCTTCAGCTCTGCTTTTGAATGAGTTCTTTGGTTCTATCTGAGAGGCAAAGTAGTTCATTCCTTGGGAAAAATTTGAATGTGGAATGGTAGACCATGCCTTTTTCACTCGGTTTCATTATGTTATTTTGAATTATTATTAGTACATAGAACACTCAATATAAGTTAACAAGATTTTACTGAGCGTCTGTCATGTACCCAAGGCTGCAGTAGTTCCTCTGGGGTAGATAAAGAAAAACTCTGTGACACGTTCAGGGTCTTCAAGTATCTTAATATCTTTTTAGAGGTTTACATGTTCCATTTTAAAAGCCAAGCAGAAAACAAGCTGTTATATTTTAGAAGTCTAACTTTTAAGATAAATATTACTTTTCTCTATTAATGTAAGCAACTGAGTCTGACTGAACTTGTTTTTATGCTTCTACTAATATATATCATTGTATTTACTAATACATATTATTGTATTATTTATCTTGTTATTCATGTCTACAAAAAGCCTCACTTACAGACTTTACACTGGCTTGAATTCTGGTTGGATGCCTCTAGGTAAAACACAAATAAAAGTCCATCAAAAAAACTCTGAATTTCCAAACAAATGCATCCTTGTACATTTTGAAGTTCCACTCGAGTGCACTCTCTATATGATATGAAGGAAAACTTGTGTGATATATTATCTCAATAAAGTGGTTTATAAAAAAAAAAAAAAGAAAGAAAATTAAATGAATCATCTTGGGGAAACTACTCTAATTCCTGAGTGTGCACTTCAGTTAATATTTTTGCACATCTTGGGACTTCCCTGGTGGTCCAGTGGTAAAGAATCCACCTTCCAATGCAGGGGACACGGGTTTCATCCCTGGTCGGGGAACTAAGATCCCACATGCCGCGGGGCAACTAAGTCTGCGTGCCACAACTACTGAGCTCGCACGCCTCAACTAGAGCCCACGTGCCACAGGCTAAAGAGCCCACGCTCTCTGGAGCCTGTGCGCCACAACAAGAGAAAAACCCGGATGCCGCAACTACAGAGAAGCCCACACACCACAACAAAGAGCCCACGCAACAAAAGATCCCGCGTGCCTCAGCGAAGATCCCACTTGCCGCAACTAAGACCCAATGCAGCCAAAAAAAAAACATTTTTTTTTTTGCACATCTTTTAAACACTGATGCTGCTGCCTCAGGTTAATTCCCAGTCATGGGCTGTTATCCTTGGTGCGTACTTCTTTCTCAAATACCAAATAGATGGTCAGCTACGTTATCTTCCCCAGACTACCTGGTTTTCCTTTGAAGTTTTCGAAGACAAATCACTAATCCATTTATTGTAAATGGCAATCCTTTCAAAGATATGCCTTGGGTGCAAAACTGAACTTTTCAGGCAGTAAAGATGTTTCAAAGGAGGTTTTTCCAATGCAAATTATCTTTGTCAGTGATGTGAAAGTAATTGTCCTAACTGTTCTGTATGAATACGCCTTTGTATACTTTCAATTACATGCATTTAAACATTTAAGAATGATGTAAAACACGATCTATCCATTAGTGGAATTTGCCAGTCACATCATATATTTCTAAGCAGTTTATAAAATATGTACCAAGAATTAAAGTATGATATTCTTACTTAAGAAACGATATACTGTATTACCATGTTTTCCTTCCAATAGCCCATAGCACTATTCTGGGAACTTAGGTGTTCAGATTTGGGTTGCCTATACTGTTCAGCCCATGAAATTTCAAAGCACATTTATATCCACTGCCCTTATGGTGACCCCAGTAAGATGAGAGGCAGATATTCAGGGTGACCCACCATCCCGGTCTCCCCAGGATGGAGGAGGCTCTGGGGACGCGGCACTTGCCATGGGAAAGTCCCAGCAAATGGGGGACGGGTTGATCATCCTGTGGGTATTATAATTCCTCTTTGTAGTTGGGGAAACTGAGGCACAGAGAAGCAAAGTGCTCTGCCCAGTTTACCCAGCAAACCTGAGGCAGACGTGTGACTCAGTCTTCTGTCTTCCAACAAGAGAACATTCGCAACTAGGCAAATCCCTGCTATTTCCTCTATACCTTACTTCTGCCTGGAACTGTAAGAAAACCAATGTCATCTTTTGTCTTTTTTGTGTGCTACCATTCCAAAAGTGCTAGGATGAAATACAGTGGGTACTAGTGAATAGGACTGTTTGTCAAAATCCCGTATTATTTGGGAGGAACAGCATTGCAGCTTTGTGCTTTAAAGAGAATGACAGAGAGACTGAGAAGTTATGATGATCACAGCTCTTAAGAGCAGAGGAAATACTAGTATAAGGTCTGTCTACCCCACCAACCACCTCTTACGACTGCCAACTATCTCCAGTCTTGACTGAGCCATTTGTGTAATTTCATGAAACAAATCAACTTAAATTAATCTCAGAAAAAAATCTCCGGTCTTGACTGAGCCATTTGTGTAATTTCATGAAACAAATCAACTTAAATGAATCTCAGAAAAAATGACCAGAGAACCACCTTTTGAATCACAGCATGGTAACAGCTAACATTTCCTGAGGGCTTACTCTGTGCTAGGTGCAATGCTTAGAGCTTTACATGAATTCGGTCTATTCAGCCTCACAATAATTCCAAGAAGGAGCAACTAATATTCCCACTTTACAGATAAGAAAAATGAGGCTGAGAAAGGTCAAGTAATTCATCCAGTGCCACACAGCTGATAAAGGTTGGAGCTTGGATTTAAACCCGGGCAGTGTGACCCTGGAACCAGTGCTTTTAGCCATCCACTGTATCACTTTTAATAAAAGCAGTTAAACAGCACAGTTCCCAATGTCCAATCACTCAGACAGCTTTTTGTTAAGGTAGACCTAAAACTAGTGGACCACATATTCCTCAGGTGCATAGTGGGTGTGTTGGTCTAAAAGCATGAGGCTTTCTGGTCATAGGTATTAAAGGATCTGAAGGAAGAGATTTTAATCTATTGATTAATTCCAGAGTGAGATAAATTGTCCTGCCAAGCTCCTGCTATTTATTCAGGACCTCTATTTCTCTTTTTGGAAAATGTATATAATATGTCCTGGGCTTCTATGAGAAATGACTAGGTAAAATAATGGGCAAGCACTATGCAAACTGTAAAGTGCTGTACACAATTATCCCATATGTTAAGGAGTTTCCAAAATAGCAATTTCTTCCAATGCCCTTGCAAAAGCAAATGAGACACAGCTGCTAGAACACTCTGTAAAGAGAGAGAAATCCAGCTCTTTAAAACTTTCAAGGGGGAAAACACACACCATAAAATTACCCCGAAGATGAATTTTACAAGAAGCACGGAAGTGTCATCAAGTTTTTCCGTGGTTAATTCTAAAAGAGTGCTAGCGTCGCAAAGATCAAACAAGCAGTTCTTCCACAAAAACCTGGGGAAATATGCTGTTTAATGACACTTGCATAATAGTTAGAAATATAAATTATACTCACATGAGAAGCAGAACTGAAGAAGCCAAGTTTACTGGCTCTTCTGAGTCTTTTCCAAAGACAAGTCTGTTGGGGAAAAAAGAGGAGAGACTTGTTCTAAACCAAACAAAAGGAAGACATAAAAAAAAAAAGGAAAGTTAGAAGGATGAGGTGTCCCTGGAATGCTATGAAGCACTGAGAGTGACTCAGCTCTTGCCGAGGGGCCGCAACAATGAACGAGTTTGTTGAAAGAACTCTAATAAAATCGGCATTCCCTGTAATCTCAGAACAAGATGGCACCACTAAAGAAAATGTTCAACAACACATCTGGGGACTCTGATTTGATGGAAGTTGCTTGGGGGTGGGGGGAGCTCAGGGATGAGTCACAGACTCCTCAAATGAAGTGGACTAAAGCTGGAGGAAGCTGGGTTGGGTCTCTGCCCTCTTCATTGTTCTTCTCCTCCCCAGGGATTGCAGCCCTTCTGCAATCAGCCAAAAGGAACAAGTGAGTTGGCCACTGGGCAATGAGAAATTGTCAAACAAGTGAAATGAAGTTTCATTTGCAGTATAAAACATATACACTGTATAAACAAGTCCTGAGACAGGGAGAAGGAAGACTTTCCCAGGATCCTCTGCGCCCATGAGAATCATTCCTGCTGAATCCTGTCTCCAGGTAGAAGGGCACTTAGGTTATCCAAGATGGAGCCAACACAGATTTTTAAGTTCTTTGGGGAAAAAGAAAATCATGATTCCTCTTAGTAACTAATTTCTGTCTTTATCTACCCTTTTAGCCATTAAGTTCTGTGCTAAAACTAGCTTCAATGTCTCTAAACTGGTCTTTGTGGACATGGATGAATGATTTTGGCTTTGCCCATCGAAAAGTATGTATCCTTCCTATATTTGCACGTATTATCATACTAAACTCATAATGGAAACCCAGGAAATTCTCCTGTCCCTTCTCAAATGAGAACTTCCCAACGCCCCACCTCAGGTTATAGAAAGGAAAAAAAAATTTTTTTTGATGTCCTGGCATCATTTTTCCTATTTCAGGTGGCTATAGACTGAGTGGAGAGTTTACACCTTCCTATCTTAAGAAAAAACAAAAAATTGAGAAGGTTAAGAGCTGGTGATTTGACATTTCCATATTAACATTTTTTCAAAATGCTGGTGTTTTCTTTTTTTGTTTTGGATTACACTCAGGTGTAAAATATTATATTGCACATATTCGTTATTGAGTGAATTTATTGAATTTACATAATATTCACGAACAGAATTTTGTAAGTTGTTCTGCCAGCCAAACTATTCCTGCTTCCTTCACAAATGGAGCTGCTCAGTGTTAATCAATTGATTACCATGAATGAAGAATTCTCCAGAACGTTGTTAAAACCAAGATACCACCATTTGGTTCCCCTTGAAAAAAGGAAGTTATTGTTCTACTGGATTTTCTTTTGTTCGAATAGAAAGGTTTTTAAGTTGGGTTGGATATTCTTTTTTTTCTTAATGCTCTTTTTTTTTTAACATCTTTATTTGAGTATAGTTGCTTTACAATGTTGTGTTAGTTTCTGCTGTATAACAAAGTGAATCAGCTATATGTATACATACATCCCCACATCTCCTCCCTCTTGCATCTCCCTCCCACCCCTCTAGGTGGTCACAAAGCACTGAGCTGATCTCCTTGTGCTAGGCAGCTGCTGCTCACTAGCTATCTACTTTACATCTGGTAGAGTGTATATGTCCGTGCCACTCTCTCATTTCGTCCCAGCTTACCCTTCCCCCTCCCCGTGTCCTCAAGTCCATTCTCTACATCTGGGTCTTTATTCCTGTCCTGCCCCTAGGTTCTTCAGAACCATTTTTTTTTTTAGATTCCATATATATGTGTTAGCATACGGTATTTGTTTTTCTCTTTCTGACTTACTTCACTCTGTATGACAGACTATGAGACTAGATATCAATTACTGGGTTGGATATTCTTTTTGGGTTTTTTGTTCTTTCAATTTCAGCATTCCCCTAGGAAGAGAGAGCGAATGTTCTCTTTCTCATCAACCAGAGTGATATTAGTTTGAATATGAAATGCAACCAGGTTCCAAAGAAACTATGTTGTAGCTTTTGGGAATGGGAAGAGTTTTTTCCCTCAGGGGACAGAAGATGAGATTTTCCTTTTGTCTTCAACCTTTTAATACCAAAGCGTGAACCATTTCTATATACTTGTTTGGAAGCATGAACTGAATACCATGAAAGACAGCAAAGTAAGCTGACTCCTTGATTCTGACCAAGCCAGCAACAGGCATTTGGATTTGAGTTGGATTTAGATGAGCTATTCAATAACCTGTATAGTAAGACTGGGAGCTTAGGAATCAAATCACATTGTGATCTTGGTAAGGATATTGCTCTTTTGTGAGCAGCTTAGTTGATGGGGTCAGTCTTTTAATTTACTTAAAATTTCGCAGTTTTCCTGTTGTAGCACTTGAACATTTCTCCCCAGTTCAATTCTTCATCCATACAATTGGGTTAATACAACTTACTGTGCGGGTCTTTCGTAAGGACCAAATAAAATGTATACATTAGATGCTTACTATAGGCCCTGGCACATAAAAGCTGAATGATCGTTTCTTGTTCACTTGGCCCCCATATGGTTCTACTGCTAAAGGTTGGTTCTCAATAAAGCAATGTTGGGCTGTAATAACCTTCTGCCACCCTCCCCGACACCCCTAAAAAGAAGAAAAACCACAGCTAACTAAGAACAGTCCCCTAATTTTGACAATTTTGTTGTATCTTTCCAATGGAACCCCATCACCTTATACCTACTATAATAATTTACTGGACACTTACATGAGCCATCTACAGTAACAAGAACTTTACATGGGCAATCTCATTTCATTTTCCCTACAACCCTATGAGTTCAATACTATGGTTATTCTCTTCTGCTTCAAACTCACTTGTTCCCCAATATGAAGAACCCCAATGAGTATTTTCTAACCATCCATCTTACTTAAGCATTTTTTATCATCACTGCAAAACATTACAGAATGCCTTCTGAATTATGTTTTTCAAATTTGTTCAAGCAAAGCACTAAGATACAAAGCATTGATACTGTATACTAAGATACAGTTTCAATCCTCCAGAAAGTGACCTATTTTTTACCCCAGAGAGGAAACTATTTAAAGGGCCCATTATCTCTCTTTTTTTAATCATATAGGTGTTTCCTATCTCTGATTAACTTTATGACCTCATCATAAATAAGAATGGCTAAAACTCCTATTAATATCTGCTTAAGAACTGCAGCCAATAGCTACAAAATGTCAAATTGACCCCACTGACAAGATGGTAGTGATCACCCATACTGTTGAAATGGAGAGCAAGAGATCACTGTAGAAGAGTTCTCATGGAGACATTCTACCCACATTCACCATCTGAAAAAATGTCATACGTAGACATTCATGCACACTGAATTGGCAAATAAAAATTTCTATACAAATACCCTTAATTTTAAATAAATGTGAAGGCCAGTAGAGCAACAAAGAATGCCTATGCTTGATACAGAGACATTCGTCAGGAAGAGTCCCTACTTGAAAAGACATTACATCTCTATTCAAAAACCTCAGTCAATTCAGTTCATTTAGAAAAGCTCCTAAAATGAAACATTTATTGCATACTTTTCATATTGTGTTTGGCTTTGTTTTATTTTCTGAATAAATATTTGAAGAGGCATATATGTGGGCTGTATTTTCTTTTGAATCATTTTTGATATTTTACGAGATAATGTTGGCTCTTCCCTCATGGAAAAAACTGAAACAATCAAAAGGGATTTTACACATGGTCTCAACAAGTACGCCTACTGCCCCACCAGCATTAATCCCCCCCAAACACGCCTGCTACCATAGATAAAAATCCCTGATTTCTGGGATGCCGAATCTTCCACCTGGATTCTAGACTCTACCACTATTTGCAGACCCAATGAAATTGCTTAAGGAATCCTTCCTATCTTTCCTAAAACATTAATCTGTCCCTCTCGACTGGATCACTTACATCATCGCACAACCATATCGTTATTTCTCCCAACCCCAAACAAGCACAAACACCACCACTCCCACCAACACACCCTTGGCGGGACCCCACTTTCCTCACCTGTTTCCCTCCCATTTCTGTGCTTTCTTCGGCAGGAACTTCAAGAGTTGTCTTTCCTCACCATTTCCAAATCTTCTCCTATCACCCTCTTACACTATTTAGAGCAGACCTTAACCATCGCCATGCCACCAAATATGTTCTTGTTAAGGTTACTGATGTTCTCTAGTTGTGAAATTCAATAGTAAATTTTCAGTTGTCATCTTACTTGACCCAACAGCAGCATCTGACACTATTTTTCACTCCCCTCTAACTGGTACACTTCCTTCTCTTGGTTTTTAGGACACCAAACCCTCCCAGTTTTTCTCCTTGGATGGTCACTCCTCAATCTCTCCTTGGTGGTGTCTCTTTTCCTTCTTGACCTCTTAGTGCTAGAGAATCCCAGGGCTGAGTCCTTTTCTCCTTCTCTGCTTTATCTACACCCACTCCCTTGATCGTCTCATTCAGCCTCACAACTTTCAATACTGACAAGCTGATGACTCTACCTTTAGCCCAAGCATACTCCGCATACTCTCGTAAGCCCCATGTGTGCATGACCAGCAACCAACTCTACATCTCCCATCAGGTGTCTAATAGTCATTTCAAACTCAGTATATCCAAAATCAAAATCCCAACATTCTCCACAAACTTGCTCTTCCTACAGCCTTTTACATCTCAACTGACAGCAATTTCATCTTTGTAGCTTCTCAGGCCAACATCTGGATTCCTTTAACATTCTACATCCAATGTCTCATGAAATCCTGTTGCACTTTACTTTCAAAATATATAGAATTTAACTGCTTTTCACCACCTGTACTGATCAATCAACACATGGCCCAAGTCACATCATCTCTTGCTTGGGTTACTGGCATAACCTTGTAACTAGTCTCTTAGCTCCTATCCTTGCCCTACTCAGTATTCTCTAAACACAACACTTGAACAGGTCCTTCTTAAAAAGTCAGCATTTTGCAATGACTCCTTTTTCACTCAGATTAAAGCCAACGTCTTTTTCAGTGACCTACCAAACATTACATGATCATGACCTCGCCTTGATATTACCTCTCCTATCTATCACTACTTCCCCTTCACACACTTTGCTTCAGCCCCACGGTCCTCTTTGCTGTTCCTTAAATATGCCAGCCATGCTCCTGCCCTTTGGCCTTCACACAGGCTGTTCTCTCTGCCTGTGACACTCTTCCCTAGATAACTACATGCTTACAGTCTTAGACAGTCTACCTGTCTTAGGTTTTTGCTCAAATGGCACCCTGTTTAAAATTGCAAGTGTACACACGACCCTTTCCTGCCAGCCCCTGAAGTCCTGAACCTTATTACCCTGCTTTATTTTCCTCCTTTCCATAGCATCTACTACTGCTTTATGTATTATGTTTACTGTCTGTCTCTGCTAGAATGTAGGCTCTGCAAGGGCAGGAATTTGAGTAGCTCTTGGTCATGTCTTTTCCTGAACATCTAGAATAGTGCTAGGCATATGAAATCACTCAATGGGTGTTGAATTGAATTGAATGAAATAGGCTTCCAGTAAAAACAAAAAAAAATACACCCCAAAAAACCCCTGTATTGATAACATCGTGCCTATAGGAAATAAGGGCTTGACTTAAAATAGCTTGATAGAGAATTACTGTCTAGGATCCAAGTCTAACCTAAAGCAAGAAGAGAAGATACCTGAATACATACCTGCATACATGGTCTATTTTCTGGGAAAGAGAGTATGGAACCAAAAATGACAACCTGGGGGAAAATGGAGACACATCTTCCTTCTTTTGCATTTAAAGATTCAGGTAATATATTTTCAGATGACTCAAGAAGAAGTTTGGAAAAGACCAAAATAGTGTGAAGGAGCTAGAAGTTTAACTTAAAAAAAAAAAATCTGGCTTTCTTTTTTTAGTGTTCATCACAGTTCTATATAGACACTCTGACCCATGGATGTCCACCTGTGGTTTGTGCCATTGATGGCTTTTCAAAGTCCCATTTTAGTAAAGTAGGTTGAAAAAGAGGAGCAGTTCGTGGAATATTTGTTTTTATCAGCCTTGGCAATCATAAGGGAGATCAGGTAACTGCTCTCAGTGTGTGGTCCTTGGACCTGAAGCAATAGCAACACCAGGAAACTTGTTAGAATTGCAAATTCTTGGGACCCATCCCACTCCAAGTCTATCTCATCAGAAACTCTGATGATAGTATCCAACTATCTGTGAATTAACAAGTCCTCCAGGTGATTCTAATGCCTACTTTGTGTTAGGCATTTGGTTTAAGAAACACTGAGGAAACAAAATGAGAGAAATCATCATTATTGTTCATTTTCAAGTTTACAATGACTTATTTTTTTAACAAGGCAACATTAGAATACAGATTGCCTCCACTGATACACGCGATACACTCGTAGGTCATCCAGCACCCAACACTAACATTTATGAAATACTCTTTCTGGGCATTCTGCTTCAGATTAACGAGAAAGTAGAAGACTACTCATATATTCCAGGAGCCTAATTTAATGATTTCACAATGCTCTGAGCTACTTGGCTCTTGGCTCTTCCTGTTAAGATTTATGAACCCAGACTGCAGCAAACCATTTTTCAAATTAGCTTCAAGTTGACAATTCCATTTCAACAATAAATTCGCAATGGAATGTGAATTGAGGGAAAAAATAGATATTGAGGGTTGTAGGAATTTGTCAAAAATGACATTCTAATTACAAATATTAATCCACAAGTAGGTCACCAAGAGTCACTTTGCTTTGATTATTTGCTTGATAGAGGATTATGACACAAAGACCATCAGTTTGTAAAGTATTTATTTAAAGAACAGAACTCCGCCTGGTCTGTGAAATCCAAAACCAATATTCTGTAAAGCCCAACTTCCTGTAATTCTCACACTCTCATTAGTTCTTTAAGAGTAGATACATATCCCATTTTACATATGACACAACAAAGCTCAGTGACCTATTCAAGGGCACATTGTTATGGACAAAGTCAAGACTGAGTCTCAGATGTCTGGGATTTTCTTATAGATGCCAATTCAATATAAGAAATATGTATTAAGCACCTGCTCTGTGCCAGACCATGGATTAGGGGAAGGGAGTATAAAAATTTCTGACACAGTCCCTGACTTTAAAGAGCTCAATTCAAGATACCCTGTCTCCCTAATCATTTAATACCCACCTTTGTCAGTTCTAGCAAAGTAAATGAAATAAATGGTAAACTGGTTGATTTCAGCACTAAAGAAATCTTGGACCAGCAAGGACTGCGTCGTGAGGTGTCCTAAGACCGTTACACTGATCATGCACCATTTAATCAAGGCATCATGTACATCTTGATGAAGAGTTTAAAAGTGCCCTGTCATGTCCTACTAATAGCTCATGCCCATAACAAAATATGGAGATACTATGTGAAAAAAAAAAAGTGATAAGCTTGCAGAAAGGCAGTGGAATTGGAGCTCAGGGTCAGAGGAGACGGAAAGCTATCTATTGAACAAATCACATTTTACAATGAAAAAATAACATGACGTTCAGATATATTTCCAAACAAAGACATGTTAGAACTGGTATGCGCTCTTTCCATCATTCTCTCCATTATCTGAGTATAAGGTTGAGTTTGGGGGTCTGTATTTTTCAAAACCCCAGCAGCTCTGCTTTAGAAAATGTTCAAGTTAAGTCAAGAAACTTATGTGACTGAGAATTGGAGACTTAAGGTCCGGTCTCCATTTTACCACTAACTGGGTTTATAACTAAAAGGAAGATTTTTTTGTTGTGAAAGTAAGAGAACCTCAGACAAATTTTTAAGGAAGTTAAAGTTTTCCATAAAGTATTAGAAGCTATACAAACATGAAGCCATATTTATGCATTCGCTCAACATTTATTTAAGCACTTGTATGCTGAGTGCACTAGGTCCTGGGGGTACCCAAGTGGATATAACAAAGTGTTGGTGTTTTTTACTCTATTATTAGACTATCTGGGGAACACCCTCAGAATAGTAACCTGAAATTATGTTTAGTAGGGAAAAAATTGGACTTAAAGACAGTTTTTTAAATGAGTTGAGACTGCTTAAATAGTAAAATAAAAAGACTAAGGGGTAAGCTTTAATAACTTTTTTAAAAGTTTACAAACTCATTTTAAGATGGACTTAGGCCAGACAATATGAAAGCTAAAAAAGAGTGAAGATTTAGCCTCAAATTATAGCAAAAAAAAGAAAGGGTGAGGGTTGGGGAAGAGAAGAGATTGGGAAGAAAGAACTTTTTCTAGAACACTGGAGCTAGAGATTGAATTCCTCTGCTGGTCTGCTGACGATATTTTGGAAGTGATTAGCTAATTCTCTCTCTCAATGGGTTTAAAGATGTGACTAAACGTGGGGTGCTGGAATAGCCATTTTTTGTAGTTCTACTTCTAAAGCTCTGTGAATGGTAACTAGGTGGATTAAAAGTCTGTTTTCTTCTCTCTCCCTTATTTGGCTGATACGTCTTCTTCCAGATTTGGAAACTCATAGACATCGCTATGAAATGTATCACAGACCATGAGTCACTATGAAAAGGACAAGTGTGTAAATTGCCTTACCAGTGAAAAATCCTCTGCCTGTCCTCCCCTTTTTTTCTGGGACAAAACTTCAGTTTTTTTCTCTCTGATTCATATCCTGGGGAAATCAAATCACAAAATGGCTATGTTTAATAAAAAATATCTCCAACCCACCTCCTCACTTTAAGAATGCAAACTCTTTTTAATCCAGATGTTCATGATCTCCCCCGCATAAAAGCCTTTTCTTCAGAAGACTTTGGTGCCATTTAAGACAGGTAAAAGAGTCAGAGAACCACTCACAAAAGTTATGCTGAAGTCCCATTAGCCAACGGGTCTAAAAAGTGTGTCTGCTGGTGGCAGCTATTTTAAAGATGGGAATTAGCAGGAGAAAGAACTAAAGTTTATTTGAGGCCACCAGTGCCAGGTATGCTAGGGGCTCTTCAATAGTAATGGTTGACATTAATTGAATTCTTACTAGGTATGAGGTACCATTCTAAGTTTTACAGGCATTATTTTATTTAACTCAAACTACTCCATGAGATAAATACTATGAAGGACCCCAGTTCTAGCAGGAGGGAAATGAGGCTCAGAGAGGCTCACTAACTTCCTCAGGATCATGTAGCAAGTAAGATGCAGAGATGAGATTCAAACTCAGATCTGTCTGACACCAGAACTTAAACTATTAACTACTATCTTCATTAGTGCTTTAAAAAAGGTAGATATACTATCTCCATTATGTATAGGAAATGGAAGCTCACGGAAGTAACCTGAGCAAGAGCACACATTAATGTTTCTTTGGCCTGGCATTTGAACTCAGGTCAGGTGGACTCCAACATTTATGTTCTAGGCACAGAGATATTAAGCCCCAAAGAGGAGCTGCTATCCTCACTCACATTCAACTCCATAGAAATTATTCTTAAATCAATTCAAATAAATGAATGTCTACTCTGTACAGAGCACTATATACGAATGAGACTCTGAAGATAATGCGAAAGATGTAAATATATTGTACCTACCTCCAATAAACTTTAAGTTCTAGCTGGCAGAGAAAATACATATATGAATGGATTGAGGTCAGTTGCAAAGCATTGTGTCACCACAGGTAATATGACATCCTATGAAATGAATAAACTCTGAAGCGATGCAGGGGAAACCAGTGACTGGAGAAGAAAGTTCATCAATGAACGTTGAGAAGAGGAATAAAATAAAGCATATGATGAATGGAGTTGATCCCATTTCCACTATCTTCCTGACTATTTTGTCAGTAGGAAGAAAACATACTTTGGAGAACCTATGGAAAGAGAACACAACCTTAGCACTTACTAGAAAGGTTTCATTAAAGGTATGGCTTGTGATCACAGAGCAATGGAAAGACTGAAGGAGAGGAAAGGATTTTTCTGTGATTACAGCTAAAACTACTAGTTATTACTCTTTCCCTTGGCGAATAGGTTTCCATAGGGTTCCATCAAATACAAACCATAATAGTTATAAATCAAACCCAGACTTATTCTCTACAAAGAAAGGCAAAAGGGCAGAGGGGAGGGAAGGGCATCAATTTCAACATTTTCAAGGGATTTTCCATGAGATCTATCCAGTCTAACGAAAAAGAAGAAAAACTTTTTTTCTGAATTAATCTTGAAAATAGAGCTTTACTGGATGAACAAACTAGAACGCCAATTGCTTATTTCAGCTCCCCTCCCTGCAAACCTCCAATTTAATAAAGAATGGGCTGTTGAAAAGAATCTTGGGGATGGCAGACAAGTATTCCCTATTTACAAGGTCATATCTAAGCTATGTTCAACTTTTCTTCAAGCTAAGACATAGACTTCAGCCTTTAATAGGAAGATTTACTGAAGCTTCTCTGAAAATAGCATTTTCCAAACTGTACTAAAGAAAAAAAGAGGCACTTAAGATGCTAATGAATATTACTAAATAAAACACTTCTAGAGTCAAATAACTTTGGGAAAGTTGAGTTCAATTTTTTGCAGCCTTAGACATGTGCATGTACATTTTGTGTCTCTACTGGAGACATATTCAGAATTTCTCAAACTTGTTTGACCTTGGAATACCCTGTTATTTTGTGGAACTTGTACTACTATCTCATAGGTCTAAGTATTCCAAAAAGGAGCCATGTTCTCTTTCCTTACATAACTTTTAGAAAGACGAGGTAAATTGAATAATGGGTGGAGAAAGAAAACTACCAACTGGCCATGGTTTTGACCCCATGCCTGGGAGTGATAAGCCTTTACTTCCATGGACTCTGGGTTCATCACTGAATAAGAGTGAGTGACAAATATCTAATGCCTCGTTCCATGATTTTCAGGGCTACCCTCACAGCAACATGGAGAAGCAGTAGAGTCAATCTCTCCCGTAACGGGCAGCTCCGGGTTGGCCTTGGTGGTGTCCGTGGGAGACAAGGCAGGGGTTCCTACCCAGGTGATGGCCAAGAGCTCTGGAAAACTGGAGGAGCACATGGAGTGAAAGATTATTTATACAGTGTGCCTAAACCACTGGGACAACTAAAATTCAGTATTTCATCCTAGTCTCTGGACTCAAAGTTCAGACTCCTTTAGCGCGTCATTCTGTATCCGCTGGCTGTACTTCCCTGCCCTCTCCCACACCTGAGCAGAATTTAAGACAAATTCACACAGAATATAATGGGATCACACTTCTTCAGATCCTCTGTGTGAGTGTGACTCTTTACAATACTATCATTATTTATGATTATTCAAAGAGGAGGAAACAGAGGCACTGAAGGGAAAGTTTCACCTCTTAGAGTAGTATAGCTAGAGGGAAATCCTTAGGCGAACCTTCTGTCTACAGAAATACAGTTCACTTGGTGGAGAGAACACCTTATAATCACTACATCCAAACGATTTAATTCCTACCCTGTGACATGGCCAGCTGAGTCAAACTGCACTATCCTCAGAGTCAGAGATACAGGAAAATTCTGTCAACTCGTTAATGTGTGATGCATTTTGCAACAGCATTAACCACAATGTTTAGCCAGTGAGTAAAATTAACATAACTCTCAATGCGAACACTGTATCTTTCCATGTAACTGTATTGATACATTTTTTCATATTTCCATATATTGTTGTCAATTAAGAACTCTCTGTTGTAACAATAAACGGATTTGAAGAATAACTTAAGTTTGCTTAGTGCTTTACAGTTTATGAAGTACTTTCATTTACGTGTCTTATTTTATCCTCAGTATAACTCTGAGAGGAGGAACTTAGTGTCCTCATTTTATGGTGCAGAAGTTAGAGAT
Source organism: Balaenoptera ricei (assembly GCF_028023285.1). NCBI lineage: Eukaryota > Metazoa > Chordata > Mammalia > Artiodactyla > Balaenopteridae > Balaenoptera > Balaenoptera ricei. The sequence continues at coordinate 10,621,398 of NC_082646.1, read as the reverse complement.
TGAGAGATTATCACCAAACTAATAGCTGGCAGAGTGAGACTGAAACCCAGTCTCTCTGATTTCAGCACTGTCAACTCCCCATGAAGCGAAGCACTACCCACGTGCTCCAAAGGATGTCCCTTATAAATTCATGGTAATCTCAATTTTTTCTGTATTCCTTGTGCAAAGTACTAGTAAAACTAGTACTTTATTGAAAACTGTCTTATTTACCAATTATTTAATGAATATCTGCCTTATCTATCCCACTCAAACATAAGCCTTTGGTTACACTGTACTTTCAGAGACCCCTGAAGAATGTCCCCTCCCTCTAGACCCTATACAACCAGGTTCAATCCTATGCAACAGAACCCAGCACAGACCAGGGGTGGCCCCTTCCTACCTCTCGGCAACTCTCTCTGGACTTCTCGACCCCTGTCCTCGCTTAGGGAGGAGACTCTCCTGTGTGCCGTGCGCTCCCAGAGCACCAGTGCGGTCGTCTCTGGAGCACTCACACCACCACGCTGTACTGCGAGTGTCTGTTTATCATGTCCCCACTTGACCTTGGGCATCTTGAGAACAGCGATCTTGGGTTCCTTCACTTTGAATCCCCACAATCTAGTACACCGTAGGCTGTCAATAATTAATAAATAAGTAATCTAATAAATACACAAAGTAACACAAAACCAATTAAGGCAGTTATCGCCTTTGAGGAGTTCCCAGTCTCATGAGGGAGAAAGACCAATCAAGAGACCACAACAAGCAACATCCCGGGGTGCAGATGGGTTCAAGGTGCTCTGGGAGTGTAGACAGGTAGGGATTGTGCTGCTCGGCCCCTCAGAGACACTGAAGTTGGGCAGAAGCTTCAAGAAGAGTAGAAGGTCTCCAGCCAATGGGCGTGGAGCTGAGAGAAAAGGGTGGGAGTGGGCAGCAAAGCGCGACAGCAGGCTTTAGAGAGGTTCTACTTTTGGGCTGTACAGCAGCCCCTTCTCTGGGGGAGCTGCCCCTCTCTCCAGCCAACCTCACGGTTCTAACAGCAGCTACAGGTCATGCACGGTATCTTGTTCCCCTGGCCCAGAGGACTTCCCAGAGGTTTTGAAAATTTCTTCAGGCTCACCGAGGAAGCAAATCTGAGAGAATAGAGCTGACTGGGAGAGAGAAGCCGAGGACAAAGTTGGAGGAAGGGTGTCGTGGAAGTGCTTGAGTCCCTGACTGGTGATGTCTGGAGTCTGGTGGACCCCTGCCTTTGCTGAAGTTTGGTTTTCTACCTCAACTTAGTCAAGCTGGTTTTCTGTCACTTGCAAACACAAGAACCCGGATCCACACTAAGACCTTACTAATATCTCCCACAACATGCAGAGATAGGCGCGAAGTAGCTACTCGATATTTTATTCCTCAAATGGATCTTTTCCCATCATCGAGTTCAATCTCTTTATTTAAAGATGGGGACACAGGCTTGAGCATTTTTCCCCAAGTTACCCATCCGACTCACAACAGAAGCTGAACTCTCTTCCCAGAACAGTGCTGTATCCACACAGACTGCTGCCCTTGTTGCCATTTGCTGGGTAATTAGCCTCAAGGTAAGAAGTGATAACGGGGTTCACATTTGGTGAAAAAATCACAATGGGCACAGAATTCACGATACGACTATAAAGTGATGATATTATGTTTTCTACTTAATTCTATAACTAGCCCCTGGCATGCACCTGGGAGGTGGGTGTTTTGAGACAAGGCACACTCCTTGACCTCAAGTAGTTCACCAAGTAGAATAAGAAGTTGTACAGCTTACCAGAGCTCACAGACCCTCAAATTAGCCATCTGGGAGAATATGTACTTATTATTTTTGCAAGTGCTGACAAGTCTCCTTTGAACCGGTTACGAGCCAAACAAAAATGTCACCTCATAATTTCATAACTGCATTTAAATTCATTTTTAATAAAAAATGGTATCATTGGGCTTCCCTGGTGGCGCAGTGGTTGAGAACCTGCCTGCCAATGCAGGGGACATGGGTTCGAACCCTGGTCTGGGAAGATCCCACATGCCGCGGAGCAACTAGGCCCGTGAGCCACAACTACTGAGCCTGCGCGTCTGGAGCCTGTGCTCCGCAACAAGAGAGGCCACGATAGTGAGAGGCGCGCGCACTGCGATGAAGAGTGGCCCCCGCTCGCCGCAACTGGAGAAAGCCCTCGCACAGAAATGAAGACCCAACACAGCCAAAAATAAATTAATTAATTAATTTTTAAAAAATGGTATCATTCAGCTGGACCAACTGGATACGGCACTTGGTTTTTAGAAAATGCAAAACAGCCTCCAAAGACAACCATTTCCTCCTACTAAGTATATCCACAAGAATCTGCTATGGGCTCTGAGGCCTGCTGTAGAATAGGAGGCGCAAAGATGTTTTGCCCGAAGCTAGGCAACATCACTGCCCTCAAGGGAACTATACTATTCAGGATGGGTAAATTTTTACGTATTGTTAAAATAATGACTTCTAGAATTTATATTAAATTTCCAGACAGGCATATATCTGCCTAGAGGCAGGTGTCAATATCACCTTAAGTCACCTTGAGTCCCTTCCAGCCCTGTGATTCTGCAGTTGCTTATACTGGATTTCTCCAAGTCTGTGATGGGCTGAAGAGCTATTTCTGCCCTAGTTCTTTTCCTTATATAGGTCAAATCCCATTCCAGTGAGTACCATTACAATAACCACCTCCTGGCCGGCTTATTTTAGACAACCTGATAAAATGAGAATCAAGCATGACCTCCAAGCCAGAGTTGGCTGTGACAGAATTTGACCTGAATATTTAAGCAAGGAGGCAGCCAGTGTCTTAAATTTTTATCTCCATGGCACTGGGCCACTGCAGGACAGTCAGACAAAGGTACAGAAAAATCATCAGTGAGTCCAAACCACAGTACTCAGATTCCTGAATCAGTGACCCCAGTAGCCTGTTAGGCACTGCAAACTCAGAATGTCTGGGGATGCAATGCTGTGAATCTCCATGTAAGAAGAGTCTCCATTTTCTGTCAACTCCAGCCAAAGAACAGCATGGAGACTTGTGCATCCAATTTCAGGTCTATAAATAAGCCCTCTTGTCATATTGGATACCCCCAAACCTGCAGTTCCTTTCTCCATTCTTTCCCAGTAGGGCTGGCTTCATGTTTCTTTTTGCATTTGTTGCTCTCTCTTGGAACGAAGTGTTAGCTGCCACTCTCTGTAATGTTCCTCTACAAGAACGTAAATTCCCTGAGGATAGCAATTTGTTTGTTTGGCTCCCAGCTCTATTTAATATCTGAGTTGTCCTGCTGGAAAGCAAGCGCCATAAAAGTATGAAATCTCTTGTCTAGAACCGTGCCTGGCATACGGTAAGTGCTCGATAATTATTTGCTGAATGAGCGAATACATGATGAACAGTCATCGTGCAGGACCCAACTCCAATGCCACTCTTCCTTTCCCAGAGCAGTTACAGGTCTTTCCTCTGACCCTTTAGTACTGTTTGCATCTCTCTATTATAACAGTTATGGGATACTCTACTTATGTTATATCTGTTTTCCCAGGTAAACTGGAAAATACTTTATGGCAGGAACTATGTTTTTATAACTTCATGTCCCTGTGCCTAAAACAGTAAGAGTTCACTCGATGTTTATTGCTTCAATGATCATAAGAATGAATAAAAATGTTTCTCTTGTAACAATGAACACTGAGGATTTATGATTTAACATCATACCTCACATTCTGCCTGGACTCCAGAGCTTTCCAAACTTAAGAAGCCGTGAGTCACTGGGCTTGGAGGGGAGGGGTGTTTGTTTGTGGAGGACTTGTTTCCCGACCTCGATGAATCACATGTATAATCACCCCAACTGCATCCTGTCTGGGGAAGTAACCAAAACCCCTATTTCTGGCCCCAATGGCTTTTTGGTTTTATGAGTAAATGCCACTGACATGTGTTTAAATAAATGCCCTCAGAAAGCCCCCAGCCAGTGCCATAACCTATGACAGTCAGGTTGTAGAGGAGCATTCTTGTGAACACAGCACAAGGCAAAGGAATTAACGTTATTCGCCTTGCCTGGACCACTGCTCTAGCTTCTAACTGCGACCTTGCATCCAAGTTCTTTTCAAACATCTGTTACACTCTTTTCCAATAAATCACAGGTATGATCATGTAATTCTCCTGCAGAAAAATATGCGATGGTTCTCATCATCGACTGAAAACAGACCAAACTTTTTACTCTACAACTCCCTCTAGATTCTGGCTCTGACCTTCTTCACCTGCCATACCTTCCTGCATGCTTATATAACCATATGCTCCCAATAAGATGAACGATTTTCTGATCACATACAAATCCTACACTTTGCTCTGTGACTTTGTTCCCTGTTTCCTCTTAGAATGCCCACCTCCTACTATTTCCAAATGTCTAAAATCTACGTACTCTTTGAGTCTCACCAAATGCCACTTCCTCCACAGTATCATCAGTGATGTTCCAATAAGAAAGAATAATGTCTCTTTGAGCATGTGCAGATTTTATCTGTGCTCCCTTTCCATTAATTATTTCTAATTGCATTATAGACACGTACACGCATGTTCATTTCTCTGATAAATCATTTCCTGAAGAATATCTGAATCTTAGTCAATGTGATACTCCTTCAACTCCTAGTGGTGTGTGCCAGAGTGGACACTCCAAATAAACATTGTTAGAGGAAAACCTGAATTAGATCAATGGTTTAAATCCTTACCTTTGGCTCAGAATCTTCAGGAAAGGTTTGACTTGGAATTTTGTTATTCTCATCTCTCTCGTTTTATCCCTTACCTCCTTTCCAAGAAAATATAAGATTCAGAAAGTCTTTGGTCTCTGCAAAGAACTAGGTTTATATCCACAGATCTCAAAGGCAAGGTATTCATCCCAGCCTTCCTTCCTCCTATATCCAGTTCCTGTGGCCCACCTTGCTAGTAGATACAACAAGCTCAAGTGAGAAAATATAATTTTGACCATAAACCCAGTAAAAGGAAAACATAGTTGAGAGGTATTGCCATTTCAAAAAGCAAACTTTAAAAAAGATAGCATACTCCAAAAAGACTTTGCTGTGACTGGCTATTTCAGAATATCCGCGCCCCAGTGCCAATTTCAGGGTGGACACATTCCTTCAGTGCGGATAGGCGAGAGTTGAAGCAAGAAAGCCTAGCTTTGTTTGACTGCAAATCACCTTCCTCTCCTTTTTGTTTATTAGTACCATTCTGGTTATGAGAAGAGGGAGGTAGAAGCAGAACAAGGTTAAAAACACCCATGTCAAGGTCAGATAGAGAGGGAGCAGAACGTCAAGAGCTTTGCTTCCTCAACTGTCTTTCAGCAACGAGCACTTCTGCGCAGACGAAAGAGATGGAGGGCCGTCACTTCCCCCTGAGAGCCACCTCCGCAGGCCGCTCCCGTCCAGGCTGCCATCAGGGCGGGGCCCCTCCCTCTCTAGAGGCTAAGTCTTACCCACACCACTTACTGGCTCAATGACCACGGAAAAGTCTGCAATTTCTCTGTCCTCTAAATTGCAAAAGAACGTGGTCAGACTTTATAAACTGCAAAGCGCTGCTTAAGTATTAGTTGTTGGCGTAAATTCAAAGACAACTGGTTTTGTTTTCGTTTTCATTACCCTACACCTGGAGTCAGCAAACTTTTTTCTGTAAAGGGCCAAATAAGAAATACTTTAGGCTTTGTGGACTGTATGGGGTCTACTGCAACTACTCAACTCTGCCTTCATAGCAGGAAAGCAACCACTGACAATATGCAAATGAAAGGATATGCTTGGTTCCAATAAAACTTTATTTACAGAAACAGGTGGCAGACTGGATTTGGCCCATGGGCCATATTTGCAAATCCCTGCCCTACATCTTTGGAGGAAATGAAACCCCAGAGGCAGACAGAAAGGCTTGCTAAAATCTTTCCCAGTGCTAATGATTTTGTCACTTCTTGTGAGCAACTGTCCTAAGGCTTACAGACATCTCTTTTAGGTACTTTTTGAAATCAGAGTTTTAGTTTTGTGTATTACCATCACCATCTTCATCAACATCATGCTGTACCTGAGAAGTATTACTGAGACAGGCATAAAAGAACCCTAGTTTTCTACACCTACCACTTGACCACACTCTCTTCTGGGAAAGACAGCTCTGATTATTGTTAAAGAAAATATCAATCATACTTGCAGTGAAAGGTCACTACATTTTTTAACAAATTGTTCCTTTGAGCAAGATGAATTTTAATGGATTGGTTTATTAACCTAAAGGTTGAACCAGACTGAGAGTAACTGAATGATTTGCTCATAATTAGTATTATTTATAATTATTTTACTTGGGAAAAAAGTATCACCTTAAATGTCAGGATGTTTTTTAATTGCTTCAGATGAGATTCAAAATAATTGACTTTGCAAGTGTATTTCTTTAAAAAAAAACTCATTTAAAATTATCTAAAGCTGCTGAGAGTCTGTCTGCAAGAGGTAAGATATTGATATTCATTACTAGGAACAGGGCAGAAATTGATCCATGATTTTTTTTTAACCACACGAATTGGGTATTGTAGTCACTTCCGGACTCGAAAAGAGCTGGAATGCTGATAGGGTGATGTGTCTTTCCTCTTGCCCATTAAATCTGCTAAGTAAGTATGCTGTGTGAATGTCAGCATATGTCTTTTACTCAAATATATATTTGCATATATTTTATATTAAAAAGGGAGTAAGTACATGCTTGAAAATAGAAGGGATACATATGTGCTTGGAGGTTGTAGAAAAATACAGTCTATGTACATATTGTGCGTGTATACACGTGATTTGGATGGGATACCAACTTTTTGAAGGTGAGTAGGTGTATCATTTAGCATCTCTGTAAAAATATGATTTATCGGTCAATTGGTGGAGAAGAAAAGGAGAGTACATTAACATCTGGGGAAAGATAGCTTTTAAAATAATGTAAGTTGTAAAATATGGATAAATCACTAGTAAAAAACCTGCAGCAGAATAACAATGATGATACCTTATAATTATGTAACACTGTAGAGTTACAAACTTTTGGTGTGTTCAGATATAATCTCAGGAGTGCCTCACATCTACATCTGGATGCAGCAAGGAAGGGTAGTAAGGACTTCACCTGACAGATGGGGAAGAGATGGCTCAGTGAAGTCCAAGGATTTGCTCCCGGTCTACACTGCCTTCCCTGTATTCCACACTCACCTGGAACCCGCAGAAAGGGTGAATGTGTCCACAGGTATCAAAGCCAACCTCAGCAGCCTTCATAGGTCACCTCAACCAGCCTGACTCAGAATGCAGAGCCCAGTTTCCCACGTGAGGGATTTTAGTGAGTTAAGTAACAAGCGGACTGGAAAGAACATCCCAGGCAGGGAATATGGTGACGGGATTAAAAACACAGCCTCTTATTCGCTTCTTCCAAACATGTTCAGTCTGAGCATGTGCCTGAGACACGGTGTGACACTGACTTGGGCGGCACAGAGTCCAGGACACAGCCAAACCACTCTTCCACGGAGCAAAGCAGACACCATCAATCACTATCTGCATGTTTGAGACACAGAAAAATGTAGCTGAGGCTGGGAAAAGGAACATTCAAAGATGGCTAAAAGGGAAAGAACACAAAGTTTCCCACTTATCTGCCAAAGACACGCATATATATAGACACACACACACAAACACACACACACTCACACGGGTTCCTCCAAAGCTCCGTAAGAAAATACCCTGCTGAGAGTAGTAAGGGTATATTAACTAATTATTATTAATGCCATCTTTTATTTGGCTAGCAATCATAATCTATTAAGAGCATTTATTCACATTATCTTACTTATTCAACCCTCAGAAAAATCCTATAAGGCTCATCAGTAATATATTATTATGTCCCTTTTACAGACAAAGAAAACGGAGACGAGAGGTTTCCTTGCTTAAGCTAATCTCACTAAATGGCAGAATGAGAACTTGACTCCTAGTCATTCCTGAGAGCAACTGTGGGAAACTGGAAGGAAGGAGGGAAAGCGTGAGACATTGGTTCACAGTGGGAAGAACCTGAACACACCGCCGTCAGACCAGAATTCTTCCTCGTTTAGGTCAAAAGGCCGGAGTAGGTGTGGCCCTGTGACACACAACCAGAACGGCTAGAGCGACTTCCAGGCACACTTACTCACTTTGAATTTTCTTGTGCAACTGAGCATTTGCTCTCAAACTCCTGGCCTCCAATGTCCTGTGAAGTTTCTGGGCAGCTGAGTTGGAACCAACTTCAAACAAGTTTAAGTCTCTGATTCAGCCCCCAAGCCCTCCCTCTCCGGCTCTGTGGTCAGTCTTTTGCATCACGACCTACGAGCGCGAGTAGTTTTTCTTTTGCACTCTTTTGGGGCTCCTCCCTCGCTCTCCCTCAATCTCCCAGGTCCTGTCTGCACTTCTCCCCCTCCGTCTCTCCTGTCCATCCACTTTTCCCACCATCAAGGGCTCTGTGCCCCGTGTGCCCCTCCGTTGTCCTCTCCCGGGTACCTACCTGGGCTCGGTGGCCACAGGCACCTTCCGGCTGCCCCTCGGCTTTCTTGGTTCTCTGTCTGATGCTGTCTGAAGCCTCCTGCCTCCGTCCAGGGCCTGGGATCCATGAAAGTCTTCAAGCTCTTTGTTACTTTTCCACCTTAGTTGATGATGCTAGGTAAATAACAACAAACCAGAAAAGATGGCATATCAGCTGTGGTTCTCACCCGAAGCTTCCAGAAGTGTCAGCTCAGGCCCCAACATTGCAACAAAGGAATCTAACAGTTGGGTACGTGAAAATCAGTTAGAGGACAGGAGGAGAAAACTTCAGCGCTTCCCAAATTCTGCTGCCCTCCAGGGGCTCCCCCTTGTGGAAGATGCAGGGCATGGCAAGGCGGTACCCAGGCGGGTCGGGGCCTCCAGGAGGAGGGGGAGAGAGAGGAGCTCACACACCCCAGGGGTGCGCCCCCCCGGGGCTGTGGAGTCCCGCTCAAGCCATGAGTAACAGCCCCTGTGTGAGCCCCTCTGTAATTAATCAGGGAACCGCTTTGGGGAGAGACAGAGTTCCCCATGCCTGGGGGGTCTCTGGTCCAGGTGAGAATGGCATGAGTCATGAGCTTGCACAGTTTACACTCTGTATGGACGTGGTGATTGGCAACCACTTGCCTCTTCTTCACGTCCAATTCCCCCACCAGCACAAATGTATCATAAAGTCGGACATTCACACAGGGCTATTCTGGTGAGACAGGCGTGGTCTCTGCCGTCTGAGGACAGGGAGATGGTCCAGGCTCTTGGACTCTGGCCAGCGTGGGCACCCATCCTTTTGGAGTCCTGGCAACTTCCTGCTCCCCACTTGATGGAAACAGACTGTATGTTCACATAGTATCTTTCTCCGGAGAGATTCCGCCTCATTCATTCCCACCTACCCTGGCAGTCAAGTAGGAAATCAAATATAGCACTCTTTCTGCAAACAGAATGGGAGGCTCATGCAACCTAGAAAGGTGTCCAATGCCCTAGAAAAGCCATCGGTGGAGCTAAGGGCCCAGGTTTCCCGACTTCCTCATGCCTCCTGTGTCTAGACTGTGTTCTGTCTCTGGAGAGCAGGGGAGGTGGGGCTCCCGGACCTTCCTCAGTGCAGGGCGATGAGCGGCACCCTGAAGGAGTACTGATCGACGCGGTGGCTGTGAAGACCACGTGCTGGGTGTGACACAGACAGCTGGACCCAGACCGAGCCTGCCGGAGAGACTGTGTCATTATGTCAAAAGCTGGGGAAACAACCAGTGGGCCTACTGGGATGTTCTTTATTTGCCAGAACCGAGTAAGGAAGCTGCAGAGCGACAACAGTGCCCCGGCCAGAGTTCACATGCCACCACGTGTGTAGTGACACATTATCTCACTTCACCCTTATACCATTTCTGAGATGGAGTTGGGTTAACCCCATTTTATAGATGAAGAAACTGAGTTCAGAGTGGTTAATTGCCCATAAGATAAGTGGCCATGATAGGGATCAAACCTAAATCTATTTCAGTCTAGATCTCTTCTCACCATATCACATTGCCTCCGTGACTCTTCTAGCTGTCCTGGCCAGGGGACTCGGGCCATGGCATATTAATTTCAGCAAGCCAAATCTCAAGCCAATTCCCGCTGATCTCTATTTAAACTCCATTACCTCCCTGATGTTGGTAGCAGCTCTGTACTGAACCACACGGAAAGACTGAGCTGGGAGTAAAAATATAAAACTCCCACTTACTGAAAACCATCGCTTCTTCATTGGCTCTTTCTCCATAAGCAACCTTGACACTATAGGACCAAAGATAAAACAAACACACAAATACCTTGGGCAAAAGGAGCTGAAATAATGTGATGAAGGAGACGCGTCAAGTCATGATATGGACTCACTAAATATTTCTATCCTATACCTATACCTATACTGGGCTCTGGACTGAATGTGAAAGAGGCAACCCACCCTGAAGACACTTACATGTTGTTATAAACTGAATTCAAGTAAAAAAACAGCAACAAGGATTTGGAGAATTCAAGGAAAGCTGCAGAAACAAAAAAAGATTCCTTTCATGTAATTGGATCTCAACCTGAGGACCTTCAGTGACAGGACTGCTGTGAAGAATGGAATAAAAATCCAGGAATACTTCTCAAAGAGAAGGTATCAGAGGGTCTGGAGCACGCGAAGGACACACGCTCAGGGGTGGAAGAATAGGAAAGTGAGTGGGGTGGGAGGGAGAGTCTTGTTTCCCTTTGAGCTGGTCGGAGCATCCCATTCTGCTCCAAACCAGGCAAAATAGAGTATGCTGATAACAGAGCAACCATAGGATAGAAGGGACCCGAAGTCATCTCAGGAGGAATCTGGAAAAGTGGAAATGTTTAGGCAGGTGAAGATACGACTCCGTACAGGAAATGACTGCTATCTTCATATATCCAAAGGGCTCTCAGGTAGACAGGGATGGGATTTGCTCTAGCTTTCAGGGAATACGATGGAACCAATGGGGAGAAACTCCAAAGAGAATGCTTTTTGACTCACAGAAGAAAAATACTCTGCTAGCTCAATCCAAAATTAGAAGGATCACTTCCTGTCTGGAGAAGGTCAGGAGGGCTCTGTCATTGGAAGTTCTTTGGTCAAAGGATGGGCCCAGGCAGGAAGACCTTCTGGACTGAAGTAACCCTTGGGGATCCCTTTAGCTCTAAGCGTGTTGGGGTCTCTGAACAACCTGAGTTCCAAGAGGAGAAAGCAGACAAGAGAAACGCAGGAAATCCTCACACAGAGCGTGTAACTCCTATTTAGGGATCACATGTCCTAATATATTCAATGATCACCTAAATGCAAAATGTGCTCACGCCTTTTCCTCTGTTTCTCTCTCTTTTTTTTTTTAAACCGTATACTTTTATTTATTTATTTATTTATTTATTTATTTATTTAAATTTTTGACTGTGTTGGGTCTTCGTTTCTGTGCGAGGGCTTTCTCTAGTTGCGGCAAGCAGGGGCCACTCTTCATCGCGGTGCACGGGCCTCTCACTATCACGGCCTCTCTTGTTGCGGAGCACAGGCTCCAGATGCGCAGGCTCAGTAGTTGTGGCTCACGGGCCCAGTTGCTCCGCGGCATGTGGGATCTTCCCAGACCAGGGCTCGAACCCATGTCCCCTGCATTGGCAGGCGGATTCTCAACCACTGCGCCACCAGGGAAGCCCTCTGTTTCTCTTGAACAGAATTATTTATTATACTGTCTCAGGAATTCCAATATTTAAGTACCTCCTAGGTGAGGCAAATGCCCTTTAGAATAGTGGAAAACACAAAGGAGAAGGCCACACTCCCACCCTCTCATCAGTTTAAGGAGAATCTCAGGTTTTAAAAGAGATGTTTAGAAGCCAACTGGTCAAAGACCCCCACCCCTCATGTCTGAATTCCTTCCTTATCTTCCCTGTTTGAGTGTTGCCTGATCTCTGTTTGAATGCTGCCTCCAAAGCTAATTTCACTGTTGGCCATTCCAATGGGGAAATTTGCAAAGATATACACATGTAAAATGCATCAGCAAGACATGGAAACAAAGGCAAAGAAAAATGGTACCTTTAATATGCACTGTATCAGAGTATAATGACAGAACCCGATATTAATAAGGATTATAAAAAGTCAGATTGTAGTAAATTTTTAAAATACCACCTCCAAAACAAATAAACTTATTTACAAAATAGAAATAGACCCACAGACAGAAAACAAACTTCTGGTTACCAAAGGGGAAGTGGGGGAGGGATAAATTAGGAGTTTGGGATTAACAGATACACACTACTAAATACAAAATAGATAACCAACAAGGACCTACTATATAGCACAGGGAACTCAATATTTTGTAATAACCTATAAGGGAAAAGAATCTGAACAAGAATAAATAGAAAGATAGATACATATGTATAAATGAATCACTGTGCTGTACACCTGAAACTAACACAACATTGTAAATCAACTGTACTTCAATGAAAAAGTGAAAAAATAAAGTAAAATAAAATAAAATAAAATACCACCTCCAGTGTGAGTGGCCACTACTTATGACACATGGTACTGGTAAAAAGCACAGGTGAAACTGTTGCTCGTCATGCTATCTTTTGCGTATATGTGCAAGCCTTCCAGTGCCGGGTGGGAAGACAGAAGAATAGGGGCAGGAGAAATTAAAATGGTGAAGGTTGCTAATAAGGAGGAAAGCAAGGTATGGGGCTTCGAGGGATGCTGGTACGTGGTATGTATTTCACTTGCTTGTATGATGGGGACTGGGGCAGAGTTATAAAAATGAGTGCAAAGCGGGTGGGGATGGCAGACAAGAGAAATGGAGCATTAAAGAACTGACCTCTGATTGAGCAGAGAGGATGGAGGGCTTAAGTGGAGGAGGGAAAAGACATAGAGTTTAGGGATGGAGGAAAAGGGAGAAACACGAGATCAGTGAGGGAATTGAGAGGTAGGGAGAAGTGAGGAGAGAGCCTCAAGGGAGGTCCAAGATACTTGGGATGTTTCCAAAACCATCGTGGGGTCTCAAGAGATGGTGAGAGGTGGGGATAAGGGTAAATGTTTAGGGGGATGCAAGAGACAAAGCCCTGAAAGATCTCCAGAGTGGAAAGAAGCAGAGAGGAAGCTAGACTCATCATAAGACTTAGTCTCTTCCTGGCTGCAAAAGATTGTTAATCCATCAGAAAAATCTGAATCCGTCAGGTGTTGACTAAACACCTCCTATATGCTCAGACATATGATAGAAATAGAAATCAAAGTGTTAGTAAAAAGTCATGCTAAAGAATGTCCCGTAGTAATCTTAATTACTATCAGTCAATTAACAATCGTTGATTTAGGAACTACTACAGCTGGGGACCATGGTCAGCACGAGCTATACAGTTGGGATCACCAGGCCTATCGACATGGAGGTCACAGATAGTGGGGGGGTGGGGGTGGAGCCAAATGTAAAACTGCTACGAAGAATTATAGGGTGCTTCAGAGAAAGATGACGTAGAAAAATAGGGTTCGTGATTTTCACATTTTTAACAAAAAAGAGATGTGAGAAGCCAAGAGAAGCAGGAGGAGTCAGGCCATGGCAAGTTTCTTGCTGGCCTGAGAATGGCAGAGAGCATTGCCTGACAACTTCTCAGGGTCCAGAGCAAGGGGGCAGATGCCGAGCCCAGCAGAGGACTGCTGGGGACTGGCGCGGAGCCAGACTGGGCAAGAAACTGACTCTACTCCTCAAGGAAATCAGGAGCTCATGACAGAAGGAGGAAGCCTTCTGCCTGAGCTCCTTCCCCTCTGGACCCCACTCACCCTGCCTGGCGTGACCTCTTCAGCTCCTTTGGCCTCCGCCCATGGCTAAGTGAGAAAACCATCTCTAAGGAGCCTCTCCAATTTCCTGAATTTTCTGTCTGCCTTGCTTTCCTACTTGGGTTCACAGATGAGCCCATGACCCTCAACGACTGTTTTGGGGAAGCTTTTGCATTTTCCTTGGCAAAGGTGCAGCTCGCTGAATTCTTTTAGGCCAGGCCAATAACAACAAGCCCTAAAATCGCTGAGCCAAGTGGTTTCTTCAGGGATCTGCTTACATTCCCTCCCTGAAAAGAGCAGGGGGCCCACTTCGTGCAGTCTCTGCACACAGAAAATGCACGCTCCACTTTTAAGGTGGCGGAGGCATGGGAGGCTTTGACCAAAGAGGGGATGAGGCACAACTAATTTTTGCTTTGGTTTTATATTGCTCGATTGGGTTTCATTCCATTTAAGATGATGGATAAGACAGCTTGGAGTCAGCTCCGTTGAAGACTGTCTTGAGAAAGGGCTAGGGAAGCTTTTAGTGCAAGCCCCATGGGATCCCAAGTTGGCAGAAGAATTTATGTGTGTCAATACCCTCTCTCATTCCTGAACTTCCACTCAGTTCAGGGTTCAATATTGTAATTACATTCTTGTAAGCTGTGGCTTTGGGAAGAAGACGGAGTCAGTCTATAGATGGCTTGATTTTTTTTTTTTTTTTTTTTTAATAATCACGGAGGGATGTTTGGGTAGAAATAATCCAATTCCATAAAGGATTACTCCAAAGTTTTGTGGGTTTTTTTCTGATTTGGAAATTGTTATATGATGCTTTTTCAATCAGTTTACCTCGCCGTTTATTTTCTATCATGCGAACGTTAGAATTTGGTAATGCTTCCCAGGTGTCCCTAGCTGAGGGGAAAACCTTGAGGACTATCTTCATGGGAGCCTGTCAAGCAGTGGCACAGCCACTTTGGAATTAACAATTATCCGTGAATAATTCACAAGGCCTGTAATTCACGTGCAGATCACTGAGAACTGACTGCCTCTGAGAAGTGCCTGCAAGATTAGCCAAATGGCCTTGCAAAAACAACAACAACAAGAAAATGATCATAGAAGTACTTCCTCATTTCTTGGCGTCAGTGCATGGCTCAGGCGACAGAGTTGCAGGTTCATGCTCCGAGTCTGAGGGTATTCTTCAGGTGGGGGAAACAGGGTCTCTTGAAAAGTAAAATTTGAACACATTCTCACATGGCAAGATGACCCACATGCATCCAGAAACACCTAGAGCAGTCATTCAGTACTGAGCTTTCCTACTCAGATGGAAACTAAAGGGTTCTGGGGTCAAACCTGCCATTTTTAGAAGACGGAAATCAGGGCAAGTCACATTTGCAGATGGGTAAATACATTCTAGGGACCTAAGCTGGCTTCAGTGATTTTATCAAAAAGCCTGGCATTAGAGCAAGAGGGCTGATACTGAGAACCCTCCTAGGAATGGGCTCATCCAACAGCCCACCACACCAGCTGACCCAGAAGCTCTCCAGCAGTTTCCAGCCGCTGTGGGGACCTGGCAATCAGAAGTAACCCCATCTTGGGCTTCCCTGGTGGCGCAGTGGTTAAGAATCCACCTGCCAATGCAGGAGACACGAGTTCGAGCCTTGGTCCGGGAAGATCCCACATGCCGTGGAGCAACTAAGCTCGTGCACCACAACTACTGAGCCTGTGCTCTAGAGCCCGTGAGCCACAGCTACTGAGCCCACGCACCACAACTATT
Source organism: Balaenoptera ricei (assembly GCF_028023285.1). Taxonomy (NCBI): domain Eukaryota; kingdom Metazoa; phylum Chordata; class Mammalia; order Artiodactyla; family Balaenopteridae; genus Balaenoptera; species Balaenoptera ricei. The sequence continues at coordinate 10,605,882 of NC_082646.1, read as the reverse complement.
GAAGCCTGCACGCCTAGAGCCCATGCTCTGCAACAAGAGAAGCCACTGCAATGAGAAGCCTGTGCACCGCAATGAAGAGTAGCCCCCACTCGCCGCAACTAGAGAAAGCCCACGCGCAGCAACAAAGACCCAACGCAGCCAAAAAATTAAAATTAAAATTAAAAAAAAGAAAAGAAGTAACCCCATCTCCATGCTTTGGAGGAAAATTTACAAACTGAGGTTCGCCTGACCTAACAACAGGGATGCTTAGTTTTCCTATATCAATTCATGAAGAGTAGATATTGGCATTTCCAACCAAGAAAAGAAAGGATAGCTTAGGCTAAAAGCAGCCTCAATGTAGGAAACCAAGTGAGGTTGTGAGTAGAGTCAAATTTCTTGCACTTTATTAAGAATACAGCTGGGGGCTTCCCTGGTGGCGCAGTGGTTGAGAGTCTGCCTGCCAATGCAGGGCACACGGGTTCGAGCCCTGGTCTGGGAAGGTCCCACATGCCGCGGAGTAGCTAGGCCCGTGAGCCACAATTACTGAGCCTGCGCGTCTGGAGCCTGTGCTCCGCAACAAGAGAGGCCGCGATGGTGAGAGACCCGCGCACCGCGATGAAGGGTGGCCCCCACTTGCCACAACTAGAGAAGGCCCTCGCACAGAGACGAAGACCCAAGACAGCCAAAAATAAATAAATAAATAAAAACCCAAAAGTAAAACAATGCGTTTAAAAAAATACATTAAAAAAAAAAAAAAAAAGAATACAGCTGGACCCTCCAGAGATGCTCATCTTCAGGGGATTTCATAGGTCCTTGGCCAGAGACCAACCTGGATCATAAGAGGAAACCCCCTGGGCCTTTCTTTTAAAGAAAGAACTTTTAGTCATCTGGGCTTTGCTTATTGAAAGAATATTCTTTCTTGTCCTGGAGTCAGGGTAAAAGAATGTGCTGCCAGGTTATCTGAGAGGCCCGCCGGGAGATGCCAGTGAGACAAGCCCAGTGGCCCCCTACTGAACTCTTTCATCTTGAAGGCCAATAAGATGCCATCTTCACTACACTTCCCAGGGCCTGCTGTCTTCGGATGGCACGACAGCAATGAACACAGAACTCAATTGCCACTCCTTTCCCATTTCACTCTTAACGCCAAGGAAATCTGGTATCAGAGCCTTGGAATTATGAATTGGAAAATGGTGACAAGAAGAGTGAGGGTGCGAAGTAATTTAAAACACTGACTGTCACCCAATAATATTAAAATAGGTCATGCAGGATATCGCCATGGAGCTTTCTTTTTTTTTTAATAGATATATTTTTTAATTGGGGTATAGTTGCTTTACAATGTTGTGTTAGTTTCTGTTGTACAACAAAGTGAATTAGCTATATGTATACATATATCCCCTCCCTCTGAGACCTCCCTCCCACCCACCCCGCATCCCATCCAGCTAGGTCATCACAGAGCACCAAGCTGAGCTCCCTGCTCTATACAGCAGTTCCCACTAGCTATCTGTTTTACACATGGCAGTGCACATACGTCAATCCCAATCTCCCAATTCACCACCACCCCGTGACCACACGTCCGTTCCCTACGTCTGCATCTCCATTCCTGCCCTGCAAATAGGTTCATCTGTACTATTTTTCTAGGTTCCACATACATGTGTTATTATATGATATTTGTTTTTCTGTTTCTGACCTACTTCACTCTGTATGACTTTCTGTTAAATTTTCCCCTCTCAATTCTTTGGGGAATTCTCCCTGCTTCTGTGTGCAGAGAGCCCCACTAACTCACAGTAACCTGAGGGTTAGAGATCATCACCATTACGAGCGGGGCCACAGCGGTGGCAACGGGATCATATGATCCCACTCACTCTATGTCAAGGCCGTCGTCTACCCAAAATGATGGGTTATAGGGGTAAGTTTACACAGTGAACAGGCCACTGCTGCTCCCTCCTTGATTCTCAGCAAGAAAAGTGCGGAAAGTTCAGTTACTCCCACTGGCCACTGGACAAATGCCCAATTGCTCTCTGGGGAAACCTCACAGCGACTGTGTCATTGTGAATTCCTCCCTCTCATGCCCCTCCTTCATGGCCACTTAGTTGCCAAGCTCTGTCCATTCTTTCTCCACTGCACTTCTTGAATTAGTCCTCTTCTTTGATTCCTGCTGCAATCGTCCTTGGTGAAGTTCTCATTTTTTTTTCTCCACTGGGCTTTTGCTCTATCTTCCCATGTAGCTTCCTGAAACCACTGTAATCCGTTTTACACATGACTCTCGGCTGAGTCTTCCGGATGTGTGCCTCCCTGATGACGTCACTCTTCTGTGCAAACACTCGTGGTGATACTTTGCTGCCTGTTCACAGTCCAAACGTGGTGATGCTGCCTTGCTTATCGACCAAAATCCAATGAATAAATTGATAGCTTTATTCACAAAGAGGAAACTGTCCAGGGACTCGCACGTCATCCTGTGAATAAAGGACTGAGACTCAGAAAGTTGCTCAAACTTCAGTAGCCCATGTACTGGAGGTGAATTTCACTTGTCCTGTCCCAATGGGTTTCTCTCCTATACATCTTCCTTGTCTCAATCAAAAAGTCCTTTTCCTGTGTCCAACCTGACTTATCCCTCAAGCTCTTGAATTCTGCTATCTTTAACTACTACTTCTTTTAATAGTGAGTTCCACTCTCAGAAATGAGATGAACAAAGTAAAAAAGGAACAAGTGACTCCTAAGAAAAACACCAAAGAATGACCGCAGCTTGAGTGGAGAAGAAAGGGGAGCCGATGGGTGTCTGTGACTCTTCTTTGTTCGATTCCCTGCATCTCAGGACCTTAATCGTCCACAGACTATCCTCTTGACTTTGATGGGGATTTCTCTTCTGTGCTTATGCTTCAGTTACTCAAAACATGATCACCACAATTAGATGGTCATAATACCCCATGATGATAGGAATGGTTTAATGGAGAAACATGCTTGGGTAAATATCCTTGGATATTAATCAGAGTAATGCATAAACACTGTAGAAAGCAACTTGGAGAATAACACATAGAAAAATTACTCAGTCACTTTGCCCATCTTTACAGCATTGCCATTTCTGGGGCTGAATGCAAGAGCAGCTAGGAGTGGGGGAGAGGGGAAGACACACCACATGACACACAAATCTGAGGATTCCAATTCTGCAGAGTTTCTTGTCATGTGTGAAAGATGGACATAAAGGAATCTCCCTCTACATAAGGCCTATAACAGTCATTCCCCTTTCCCCAGAAGTAACACAGACTACAACAATAACAGCCTAGAAAGGTGAAGAGCTAACTTTTCTTTAAAAAAGAAAAAAAAAGGAGAAAATGAAGAAAAGAAACAAGCAAATACAAACAGACTCTGAAGGACAACTTATTTTGCCTGATTGTCAATGCACCATGATGCAGAGTGGGGAAGTTCTTCTTAAGATCTAACCTGCATCTCTCTTGCTGTTTTTGTTTGTTTGACCATAGACTGCTCTAGCCTCTTTGCCAACAGAGAAATACTCACAGACCTTCCCAGCTGGCCATTTGGTTCAGCTAACGGGGCTGTTCTCAAATCCATGGTTAAAATGTCTGTCCCTGAAAAGGGCCATTGAGCTTTGCTCCATAAGAAAGCTCTGGACCACACCTCTAAAGCTAGACAGCCCTGCCATATGTGTGTGAATGTAGATGCCATCGTGACCACTGCTTCTATCTACTAAGAAAAAAGTCAAAGCAAGATTCGTGCCTGAACTTCAACCTCTGCCCAGAGAGTGCTGAAGAGTCGGCTACTGCGAATTAACCTCTATCCCCTCATTACAGTGGGACGCTAGGCCAGAGCAGGGGATGACCCCGAAGATGAATCCTGGGCTTTAGCCCTCGGGTGGTGTTTGCCTCGCAAAAACTTTCTATTTCCTGGGGGTGAAGGTAGGGCTCTTTAGCAAAATTTTCAATATGAAGTTGTATCCCAACTTTTTCCTTCTACATCCATAGCTTCTTCTATCTTATAAAATAAAATGTTACTCTTGATTTTTTTAAAAAAGCACAAAGGGGTGACAGTATAAACAAGATGGGACTTCAGAAGGCCAGAAGGCTCTCTGCATTTTGCCAGAACCAGGCTTTGCCTCCTTTTGGGTTTCCCGAGGCGGCCAGCACCCTAGAGGTGGTGATTTCTCAGGGGGCCAAGCATAAAGGGGGCTTAGGACTTCCATGTCTGGTGAGAGACCCCCTGAAAGCTAGGAGGAGGAGGCAAGAGCAGAGACCCATCCAACCTGTGTTCAGAATTACCGGGGAAAGTTCCTTAATATTCCAGACCTTGGTTTCTTCACCTGTAAAATGGGGATAATAATGGGGGCATATCTCATAGGATTGTTGGGAAAATTTAGTTCAAAGGGATAAAACCCTTAACTCAATGCCTGGCACATAAGGAGTGACCATTTAATTGCACCTCTTGGTATTAATATGAGTGGAGTCACCTCTGGGGGCAAAGTAGCAAAGAGAAAGAGTGGGAAAGAGAGCTCCGGGAAGTGACCAAGGCACTGCCATGCCCCTGGCCCTGGTGATGAGCCCACTGTGCAGGGGTGCAGAACATTCTTCCATTCACCCAGGCCCCAGCTCGCTCCCAGATACGGAACAAGCCGGCGGCACAAAAAAGACCTGCCTTCCACAAGATGGGCACCGCGCCGAGCGGCGCCTGGATCCAGAGGAGATATCTCTGTCCAGCATTTCTATCAGGGCTCTTCCGAGCCAGCTCCTGGGGCGCACACAAAGACCCATTCAGGATGGCTGGAGTGCTGAGAGCAAGCAGATGAGCCGAGGGGCCGGGAAGGGGGTGGAGAAGCAGCACAGTGCCTGGCACCAACCCGGCCAGGGCCGCCTCGGGCGAGGGGGCGTGGAGGGCTCGGGTCCGCAGCCGGGGCTGCACTCTTTGTCCTTCCTCGGATGCCTTTCTCCGGTGGTGGACCAGGGCCTGGAGACACCAGCTGCCATGGCTGGGGCTGAATGACCTCTCTGGAGGAGGCGGGGAACCCCCAACCCCACCACGCCAGCCCAATAAGCCGGGTATCCAGCGGAAACGGGCCATTACTAACTGGCCTGCCATTTCAAAAGCACTTCTTTCTGGGAAAAATGCCTCTCAGAGGTTCCCACCCCGGGGAGGTACCAGCTGAGGCACTGGAGTGACAAACAAGAAGCTAAATTAATACACAGCAGCCACCCGTTACTCCCCAGGGCCTGGGAAGTGGCTTCGTGTTCTTCAGCCTCAGTTTTCCCACCTGTACAATGGGGCCTGGTAAAATAATCTGTTGGAATTCAAAGAGAAGCTGTTGAGAGAGCTTCTAGGCAGCAGTGTGTTTATTCTCTCTGAGCCAGCAGACAGGCCCAACCCCAGCCTTCCTCTCTGTGGCCTCCTGGAACGCATGGAGAACGCCTGGTCTGGAGCTCCCATCGGCATGGCTCTGAGGGCAGCCCCCAAATATGTCAAGTCTGATGCATCAAGGCCTTGCCAGCTCTGCAGTGCTCACAATTTTGGAGCAGAGAGGCTGCTGAAAGGACCATGATCCATGAAGAAAAGAAGATTCTCTCCTTTACCTTTTCCCTCCTAAAATTACGGAAGGCTATCTTAATAATGTCTGACAGATCAAACGTGGAACAGAAAACTGAGCCCCTTTTTGTCACCAGGTTTGTAAGACATTTCCTATGGCACAATGTCATTTTGCAGATGACTCAACTCAGTAGGACTGAAGGGATTCTCTATCATCTAAAGATGTTTCTACATCAATTAATCCAGTTGTCCAGCTTTCCTGGAATGCACTGACTGCATTTATTCACCGAGATACCTCTTATCCAGTGGTAAAACTCAGTACACGTACCACCTCCTCCAGGAAGCCTTCTCTGACGACACAGCTCAAATCAGTACCCCTTCATCGTGCTCCCACAACGCCCCAGGCACACCTTTCTCTCGTGGCACTTAGGAAACGACTTGTAATTGTCTGTTTATGTGTCTCAGTCTTCTCTGTGGTCGGGCACTGTATTTTATCAAGCTTCTAGCACAGTGTTGGCACGACGTATGAGCTTAATAAATGTTTACTGAACTAAATGGATGTGTTGCTGGCATAAACCCCCACTTGTAATTTATAAGCGTATCGTGTAACTTTTGCTCTCAGGAAGTTCTATCTCGTAGCTAACCCAACTCTCCCCTGCACAAATATGTTGCTACTTATTCTAACCTCAGCTGGTGACCATCCTCATTCTTATGAGAGCAGCAGAAGAAATCACTGCTATCGCTCATCATTTCTTTCTACTAAGTCAGACTTACTTTCTTTCAGGCTTCAATCAGGAACAAACAATCAGAATCTCAGATCTGGCAGCTTTTACTTTTAATAGACAAATAGAAAAGGACTTTCAAGAAGGATTTTGGCCAGAGAGAATCTGTGCATTTCAACAAGCTTCTGGGAGGCACCTACTATGTGCCGGACTGTGTGTGAGAGAATAAACACATGCTGAAGTCCCGGCCATCAAGAGATTCCCTAACCTACAATAGGGAATAAACAGGGGTACTTAACCTATTAACAACAAGCAGCACTCCACTTTCTTTGTGGTGCCCTGATTAGAATCACCAAGTTTTGTGAGAATGTAAGAAGGTCCAGACTGCTAAAAAAACAAAGTTTCCGGTTTCTGAGCAACTTGGGAGGAAACTAGTGGCCCAGTCAGGGGACACACTGGGGACATGTTGATCAGCCCATGAAGTATCAGTGCCCTGCCTGGGTGTGTTGACACTGTGACAGAAATCTATTTGCATTTTCACTGCTGGGCGGAGGCTGGCCTCCACTGACCACATGTTCAGGAAGCTGGCACGAGCCCCTGATCAACCCCTACACTGGCAGCCTCCCTTCTTCGGGCCAAGGAGCTCAGGGTCTGCGTGACTTGAGGCAAGTCATCTGGGGACATTTGGGATTCTGATCGGGCGAGCCAGTGGAGGCAGCACAGATAAGACCAGGACAGAAACCTGGCAGCCTGAGTAACATCTGCTTGGGCTGAGGTTTTGGCATGGGCTCCTGCGGGGAGCCTGGGGCTGGAGCCTGGGAAGGCTGCGGTTGGAGCAGGTGACAGCAGGTGGCGCAGGAGAGCAGAAACCAACCCTTGGTGGGGCCCAAAGAAAGCATGGGATTAATTCTGCCCCCAAGAGAGGCGCTGGGGCTGAGAAAGGCAAAGGGGACCAGGCCCTCCGCATGGTGCCAAAGAAAGCAAACTGTCCCCACGGAACATACAGTCAGATACGGGCATTTCTCAGGTAAAGGTAAACCAAGATAGGTCGGAAGAGGTCTGAGTAAATTCCTTGCACGGTCAGCATCTTTAGGAAATGTGCAAAGAAAAGGAAAAACAACATACAATATTAACTTCAGGGGCAAGATGAACACTCCTAGAGTTGAAAGGCTCAAACCAGTCTGAACCCTTAGACGGCCGATGGGTAAAGTATAATTCTCCAAATAACCTTCCCCCTAACAACAACAAAATGAAAACAAACGACGACAACAAAAGCACTTAATCTGGTTGGTAAAGTTCTGGAAAGCAACATTTTCAAACATGCACACAGAAAGGGATTATAGCTCCATCTTAAAGCTACTAGACAAAGCCACCTTCTCAATGTTCTTATCTCTGGGTAAGCTGCCTCCAAATCATACTATTATGGGAATAGGACGGCCAGAAAGTTCCCCTCCCGCGGACACCCAAGGCTTCTCAGTTTCTGTGCCCCAAAGGGCAGAAAGCATGGTCCTACTTATTTATTTACACAGCACCGTAACTTGAAGAACTTTAATTGGGGAATTCTAAGCAGGGGGGTAAAAGTGCCACACACAGGATATAGGACAATCTGTCTCTTCTGAGAGAGAACATTCAAAAGCAGTAGACTGATGAGACGCGCAACAGAGGATTTACCTCATATACTGAAGCAGTGTAGGTTGGCTTGGGGATAAATTTTAGGGAATGCAAGGAATTTTACTTATTTTTCCATTTCGTTTACTTTCATGTTGCTATTTCTCTTGTGGGGAAGCAATCCTAGATACCTAAGGTCTGATGTTTTATAAATCAAGTCTCTGTGTTTACTTAAGTACATACATGTACATATATGCAGCATGTTGCACTGCTTGAGAAAAAACATTTGATGTGTTTGTTCTCAATCTTCTGCAAAAAGCAGGGTCTGTTCAAGTCAGTTCGCGGCTGGGTTTACTGCTCAACTAGGACAGTAAATGAGGCTGTTCTACAACCTACCGCCTGTAACTTGATGGGCCCACATCACAGACGTCTCAATAGCAGAAAGCGTAAGAGCTCAGCGATGAGGCTCCATCAGAGGGCCAGGAGAGCACAGAGGAAGGGAGGAGGAGTTCCTCTGGGTGGGACCAGAACGGCTTCGTGGACCCAGATACTGGAGTTGTTTCATCCTCCGTGCCTTGGACTTGCATTGTTCTGCCTGGAATGTCCTTCCTCATCTCCCACCATCTTCTTTTTGTGGGTAATTTTCCATCTTCTTCAAGAATCAGTACTGATCCCATCTGAAGCCCTTCCTGACCAGCACCTTGCCCTGTGTGTCCTTAGAAATCCTGTGCAAATCTCAATCCAAGTACATGACGCAGGAATGATGCTGCCGTCACCATCTTCCTGCTATAAAATTCGCTATTGTACACTCCTGTTCTTCTGCTGCGTCATGTTTTCCCACGTCCCTCTCCCCCCAACTCTTTCTGAGTAGGGTTGCCAGATAAAAACAGAATGCCCAATTTAAACTGAATTTCAGGTAAACAACAAATAATTTTTCGCATAAATATATCCCCGATATTCCATGTGTTGCTGTATTTTTATTTGCTAAATATGGTAGCCTCATCCTGAGACCCCTGAGTTCATGCCTGTTCCCGCCTCCCCGTCCCCCTGCGGCAAGGGGTGGGGAGATGCACTCAAAGCTGCAGATGCACTTTCTCAGCATTGACCTCCCTCCCCAGCCGGCCCTCCAGAAGAAAGGGGGTACCCCTTGCACACCCCTCCAGAATACTGGACGAGTAATCTAAGGTCAATTTCAGACCCATTTGGTGTTTTTTCTCCTGTACTGGGTGTATTTATTCAATAGAAATGAAGTTTAAGTGTTTTGTTCAATATAAAAACACTTGCTCAGATGTTTTGAAATAGGAGGGTTACCGCTTGCTTTTCATTTAAATGTGGTTTCATGAATTGTATGAATTCTACGACACTTTGAAATCTGTTAAGTCCATGTTTAATTTCAAAGTATGGCCAGCTGGATGTAGTGACATTTACCTTGTCAGTTCCTGCTGGTTCTTTCAACCCATTCTGTCCTGGAAGAAGCAAGGGAGATGCAGCTGGCAAGGTATGAACCTGCAGAAACACAGCCAACCCCATCAGACAGTGTCCAGCATTGTGAAATATCTTCAAGCTCAACATGCCCTCCTTATTTCACTATTTTAGCAAATGGAACTTTAAAAGCAAAAATAGCAACATCTTGGATTTCTCTAACAAATCCTTTCCACCAAGATTAACATTCTTTCCACTTACACCCCATCTCCCAGGGTGAAAAATTGCAACAAGAATAATTTATGGCACTGTTGCCCTAACTTTTTTATATCATCACACACAGGAAGCTATAACAATTGCATATTTGGGATACCTTGGAAAAAATCTGGGAGATTCTATTTGAGACTTAGTAATAAAATTAATTAAATTTCATTACTTACTTTTTAAATTAGCAAATGTTACAGAAGATACTAAATATGGACTTTGTATAAACTCTCCCAGTAAAATAAATCATTTTCTATTTAGAAACATCTAATATCTGCTTTTAAAATGTAATGACTAGGGAATTCCCTGGCAGTCAAGTGGTTAGGACTCCGCACTTTCACTGCCGTGGCCTGGGTTCGATCCTTGGTCGGGGAACTGAGATCCCACAAGCCACATGGCACAGCCGAAAAAAAAAAAAAAAGAAAGTAATGATTAAAATCACATATGCCTTCTATATTATTAGACAAAATATAAAATATTAGAGCAAATGAAATCAGGAAAAAAATCTAACACTTTATAGGGCAGGCAAAGCAAAGAACATCACTGATGGTAAAAAAAAAAAAAAAAATCATGACTAAAAAATAATCAAACTAATACCAGGACATTTTAACAGGATGATCCAAGGAAAGTGAATTGCATGTAGCTTCCCAGGACACTCTGGTGTGTGTGTGGGGGGGGGCGGGTGAGGGGGTTATTCACAGAGTTTTAGACACCCAAATAGTCGTTACGGAAGTCAGCAAGTTTACAGATGAATCCATACAATGAATGTTCAAATAGAGTTAAAAATTTCTAAATAGTTATCAAAACTGCTTTTATATACTTTCCCACTATAAGAAACTTCCAACCATCCATATCTCGAATAAATGCCTTGTAAACTATCCCAGCCACCCCAAGCCTGTCACAGCGCCCCTGGGAAGCTCTGCCTTAGAAATGAGATCATTCTGGTCCATTTCCAGCCCACTGTTCGTGCTACAAGCATAATGAAAATGAACAGGTACTGAAGAAGAGAAGTATTTTTATCTTTTAACCAAATCAGAATCTTCCCCAAATATTAAGGATTATGAAACACCGAGGTAAGTTCCCCACAGAAGACTCAGGGGTCGCCCTCCTTCCTTAGCCAGCCTTGGTGTGTGGAAAGGGCCAGTGAACCATCCCACTCCATCATATATTGGGAGCAACTGTGAAATGACAAGCACTGGCACAACCACTACAGATAGAAAAAAATGCAAAAAACTTGGTCCTAGTTGGGAGCTTACTGTGTGGAGAGTGAGACCAACACATAAACAGAGATACAAGGGCATCTGTGGGTCACCTGAGTCTCGCCCATGATGAGATTCAACAATTCTTAAGATTCAGTGATTCTTTCTTGCCCATCCTCAATTCATGCTATAACCAGACACATGCTTTTACAGAGCATCTGGCTGCCTTTCCCCTGAATAATTCTCTTTGCTCCAAGAACTTGCCTCAAGTTTGACTCTTGAGAGTGTTTTTCGCCTCCTGAAAAGTATGCTGCCTTTTCCCTTCTCGCTCTCCGCCAGCCCAGATGGTTTCAGAGCTTGGAAAGAAGGGCCCAGCATCACCAGTTACCACTGGGTGACTGTATCCCTACATGCCTGGAATGTAAAACCTAGATAAGTGGGGAGCGGGGTGGAAAATGAACCTAACAGTTTTTAGGACAAAAGTGTTTTCTCTACTCATCCCACTGCCCAGGGTTCAGCAGGGTATCACTGAGCAAACGGTTTTGAAATTGTCAGCCAAGCCTGTGCCTCTCAAGAGCCTGTCTCTCTAGTTCCATCCCTGAAAGGATCACAGTTTTGAGCCATGTGGCTTTCATGATTCTTTCATGGATGGCACATCCATCAGGGAGTCCCATCTGAGCCCCCCAGCAAAGTAGAATTAACTAATGTGCATAAATTAGCACCAAATGTCTACTCTTTGGAGAAATGCCAAAACCATTCTTTCCTACAACAGATAACTGCCCATCCCCATGTCCTATCAGCCTCCTTCTCCAACAATGACCTGCACCTCCTTCAACTCATGTTTAGTTTTATAGTTTATCAAATGATTTCAAATGCATTTCCTCATTTGACCTTTGACATTTGGGTGGCAGGTGACGTAGAAGTTTTATTTCCACTGCATAAATGAGAAAAATAAAGCTCAGAGGAGTCACATGACAAGCCCAAGTCACACAGCTAAAACCTGAAGGGCTGATTGTGGAACCAAGGTCTTCTGACTCAATCCGGTGTTCTTTCCAGGATACAGTTCACAGCCAGCGAGAGAGAAGGAGAGAAACACCTGAGAAGGCCAGTATCGAAGTTGAAGGAGCTCCCATGTCCTTTCCCCCCAACCCACAGTTCACTGGAAGTCGCTGATAAAGGTTCCATCAATGTCTGAGTCACCTTTGGCACATGGTTGATTCTGAGAGAAACTGCACAGGCACATGCACACACAGGCACACATTTACATATGTATAAAATGTATTATCCTCCCAGTATATAAAACGCTTTACCACACTCCACATTGTTCTTCTCCAAGCAATAAGTGCCCGGAACATAGTGGAAGCTCCATTATCTATTGGTTGAATGAATAAATTAATGCTCTCTCTCTCTCATTCCTTTTTACATCTCAGAATGGTCCTTCTATTTCAGCCGGTCTCATCTCCTAACTGCCCCACCAAGCAGGCCGAAGGACTGGAATAGGCTCCGTGTCAGGATGCTTTATTTACGTGACTACGTGGATCAGAGCCAGACACGAATAAAACCATGGTTCCCGTTCTGCTCAAGCACCGTTTACAAACTGCAGCTTCAGAGGTGACTGAGGTAAACGACTGTTTCAAAACTTTGGGACAGATAATCCTTTGAAACAGATATTCAAATCTCATTTTATAGATGAACCGATACAAGCTCAAGGAAATTAAAAGATTAGCCAAAGATGACCAAACCGGCAAGTGACAGAGACAGAATTTGAACTCACTTCTGACCACTGGGTTACCATGTGCATCTAGTGTCTGGCATGGTAACTGGCCTCCCAGTACTCCTTGAAGGTGTCTGGAACATGATACTTGGGGTGCTATATGCTGGCTGTTTACTCAGCCTACAAGGCTCCCCCCTAGAGCTGCTGGGTGATGCCCAGCTCCCGCACCTCCTCCAAGGCTTTGCTCATTTTTTACCTGCTCACTGAGCCCTCCCCTCATCGCCCTAAATTGCAATCCATCCTTTCCCTCACCCCCATCACTCTAGGTCCCCCCCCATCCTACTCTGTTTTTTGCCATAGGACATAGAACTTTGCCACATATCATAGCATTTAATTATTTATTATGTTTATAGATATTTTCTAAGTAGGCTTTGCTATGGTGTGAATTTGTCTTTTTAAATTCATTTATGGATCCTGAACACTAAGAATACTACCAGAAAGATAGCAAGCGTTCAATAAATATTTTCTAAATTGAAGGAATAGGGACTTCCCTGGTGGTCCAGTGGTTAAGAATCCACCTTCCAATGCAGGGGAAGCAGGTTCGATCCCTGGTCGGGGAACTAAGATCCCACATGAAGCAGGGCAACTAAGTCTGCGCGCCACAACTACTGAGCCTGTGCACTGCAACTACTGAGCCCACGTGCTCTGGAGCCCGTGCACCACAACTAGAGAAGCCCGCGTGCCACAACTAGAGAAGCCCGTGTGCTTCTCTGAAGACCTCTGAAGATCCCACATGCCGCAACTAAGACCCGATGCAGCCAAATAAAAAAATAATAATAAAATAATAAATTGAAGGAGTAAATGAATGGTAGGCACTCAGTTAGTATTTGTTGAATGAACCAAGAGCTTATTATCTAAGCTACCCCATGGTCCCACTTATTAAATGCTCCCTATATGCTAGGCCCAGTGACATAAGTGATCTCATTTAATTAGCCCCCAAGCTCTTCAAGCTAGATAATCAAATTCCCTGTTATAAAGATATACATGCTCAGAGAAATTAAATAATTAGCCAAAGATCACACCACTGGTAAGTGACAGAGGCAGCATCTGAACTCAGTTCTAACTCCAAAGCTTGGGGGTCCTTCCATCCCAATACAACACTTCTCAGTGTACTCACAAAGGTATGAGTCACCTAGAAATGCATGGCCTCTATAAATGAAATATCGCCCCATAAAAAGTAGGTAAATCTTAGTCATTCACAGTTAATATTGCCTCATTTGACTCAGGTTAGACGTGAGAGCTCCATCACCTGAGATGAGGCTTGTTGTTCCCTACTGTTTTGGAGCCCAGAAGCAAGGCCTGTTGCTCAACCCAGTCTGGTAATTTGCATTTTTAATCATTCAAGAATTTAATTAGTATCATGGCCTTAATCAGGTGCACTGCAAATACAGCTGATGTCATCAGAGCTTAATTAGTTTGATAGAGAAAAAAGTTTTTACAGTCTGAATATGTCTCCACTGGTATAAAGGTGAAGGGTCTCAGGAGTTCATAGAAAAGGAAAGAAACCAACTTAAAATCTAGATGCTGTGATTAAAGACTTTTAAAATATATTACCTGGGAAAGGTTTCTGAAAGTGTACCACCACTCTAATAAAAATACGAAGGTAGCAAAGCGTCAGTGTCAACTATTTTTACAGCTCTATTCAGGTGTCATTTGCACACCACAGAATCCACCCATTGTAACTGTACAGTTTAATGATTATATGTAAATGTAGGGAGTTGGACAACTGTAACCGCAATCCAGTTTTCAGACATTTCAATCACCCCCCAAGTTTCCTCCAGCTGCAGTTTCTGCTCCTACCCCGCCAATCCTATGCAACCACCACTCTGCTTCTTGTCTCTATAAATTTGCTTTCTCTGGACATTTCATATAAATGGCATTACACAGTATAAATACCTCTGTGACTGTCTTCTTTCTCTTAGCATATTTTTGAGGCTCATCTATGTTGTAGAACGCATTGGTATTCCATTTCTTTTTACTGTTGACTAGTATTCCACTGTATGATATACCACATTTTGTTTCTCCATTCACCAATTCATGAACATTTGGGTTGTTTCCACTTTGGGGGTATTATGGTTTTGCTGCTGTGAATATTCACGTACAAAGTCTTTACAGGTACACATCCTTTCATTTGTCTTGGGTAAATTCTTAGGGGTGAAGAGGAGAAGTCTCATACTCAATCTCCATTTCACATTTTAAGCAACTGCCAAACTGTTTTCCAAAGTGGCTATTCCATTTCACATCCCCACCAGCAACACATGAGAGCAACCACTGATTCTTGAAATGCCTTAGACAGTAGAATTGAAAATCTTCAACTCTTTGTGTCCGATCTTTGAACTTCAGCCTTGAAAGAAAACGTGAAATGCTCAAATCACACTGTAGACAGAGAGGAGGAATGATGGGAAATTAATTGGAATCAATGAGGTTTAGAGAAGAGAAGGGATTTTCAGCAAGTAAGTCTTCTCAGGGATGGTATTTTCAGATTTCATTTGCTAGGCAATTAAATTAATCAATTAAATAAAATAACTCTCCAGAAAGATCAGTTACATTTGCCATAAAGATTGCTCATTTACCCCAATTTACCCTGTGGTTTACATAACAAAGACACTGGTTTCATTTATTTCATTCTCCCTATTTTTATCTCCACATCATGAAGGGAAGGAACACTCTGTGGGCTTTAGAATGTGTTAGTCAGACTGGATTGAGCCCACTCACATGTGGGAAACTCCAAGTTGTTTCATTTTGCTTGTGATCTTCAAAACTCTTGATAAGATACACATCATGAAAAGAAGGATAATGTGGCCAACTCTTGGGCTGCAAATTTAGTCTGGGAATAAATTTAGGTTCCATGTTGTACAATTCATGGGTTCATTCATTTATTCTGGAAAACATTAATATGTTCCTTGAGATACTAAGAGGAGAAAGACATGGGCTGTGCTTTCAAGGGAGTGACAGACTTGTCAACTAATACTGCAGTGGAGTGCTGTAAGTGCTATCGTCAAAGCAAATACAGACGGGAGGGAGAATGCAGGCACGAAAAGGGAAAAGGACAGAAAAGTCATCTCAGAAGAGGTAATTCTTGAGCAGTTGTGTTAAAGTAGGTATTTGTCAGAGAACCAGGAGCGGAATAAGGGGCGGTGGCGGCGGGGGTGATGGGGGGTCATTCTAGCCAGATGCCAGAAGACGAGCAAGGGCCCGGACCCCTGACGCAGAGTGTATTCAGAGACCCGCCTTTAGCGTGGCTGCAGCATATAAGGGGTACCCAGGGGATGAGGCAGGAGGCAAGGCTGGCGAGAGCCTTACTTGTCCTAGAAAAGAGACGAAGTCATCCTATAGAAAATAGTGGCTGATTGTAGGATCTTATATAGGATCTGACACTGTAAGATTTGAATTTTATTTAGCTTACTATTACTAGTCAAGAGGAGAACTAGGAGGCCAGTGAAGAGAGGACTGTAGTAGCCAGGCTAGACGCATGAACTAAGGCAGCAGCAGCACAAGTAATAAGGAGGCCTGGGATAGGATGAATGTTGAAAGGGTACGATCTAGAGCAGTGGTTTGGTGTGGAGAGCAGTGATCCGAGGCCCACGATCAAACGCAGACTTCCTAGGTCCCACCCCCCTGACTTACCATACTGGACTCTGGCCTAGGAATCTTCATTTTCATAAGCACCCCAGGTGATTCCAATGCAGGGTGACTTGAGGGTAGTTATCTCGAGAGTGTGGAGACTCATCACACAGAAGAGCCTTGTGGAGAACCACTAAATCTAAAGCTACCACTGGGACCAGTGAAACGGGGGTGGGGTGGCTTCTGAGAACAGACTGGTAAATGCTGGGTGAGTTTTGCCACTGGTCGCTGCTCAACTGGCCCCTCATGGCTCACCGTGAAGAAGAAAACTGCACTTCAAAGAAAAACAATTTACAATTTGTCAACCTAGGCAACAGACTTTAATCAAAGCCTATTGGCCTGTGTATAAGATTCCAAAGAGGCTTACTCACGCTCACCTAAAACGAATTTCTATCTCACCACACAGATAAGAAACTTCACCTTCCTATGAGTTAGCTCCTGGTGCAAAAATTTTTATTCTGCCTTCAGAATCTGCGATCTGTCTTTCCACCTATGCTAGATCTCAGTATCAGGCATACCTCTGAGATACTGTGGGTTCAATTCCAGAGCAATGCAATAGAGCGAATATCACAATAAAGTAATTCACAAAAATTCTTTTGTTTCCCAGTACCTATAAAAGTTATGTTTATACTATCCTATAATCTGTTGTGTGCAATAACATTATGTCTAAAAAAAAACAATGTACATCCCTTAATTAAACAATACTTTCTTGCTAAAAAATGCTAACCATCATCTGACAATGCAGGGTTGTAAAACCTTCCATTTGTAAAAAAAAAAAAATCTATCTGCGAAGCGCAATAAAGTGAAGCACTCTAAAACACAGTTTGCCTGTATTATCTCTTATATACCATGAACTCCAAAAGAGTAGGAGCTGGATTTGTCCAAAATCATTTTGTTTTGGTGCACCTATGGAAAATAGGCACAAAATAAATGCTTTGTGTTGATGAAGCTGCAACTATGTTGATGCTTTATTTGCATATTGCTATAAGTGCTAAAGATATAATTTGCGTATTATGCCAATTTGAGAGAGTGGGGACTGTGCTACGTTTTGCTGTGCACAGTATCTTTAAATGCAGAAAACACCAGGGTAATAAATGAAACATTTTAATTAAGTGCTGTGGCACCCTATTCATACACTTCTCTGTTACATGGTTCAGATAACTGTGTCAAATAATGTCCTTATTAAACTTCTACATTCATGACAAGCCTAATCAAACATGGCTAGTCTACCCCTGATCAATTTTTTATTGTGTCCCCCAACCAGAATGATAAATACTGATTCATAAGACAGCCTCCACTTATGGCACGATTGTTTCATGCCAGGTACCACACTCAGTGCTTTAGTGAAAGATTACATTGACTGTTCACAATGACCTTAAGTAGTGGATACTATTATTAGCCCCATTTTACAGATGAGAAAACCAAGGCTTAAAATAGTTAAGTAAAAAGTTCAAAGCATGTGACAAGCAATCAAGGAGCAGGGATTTTAGGTCAGCTGAGCAGGCTCTAATAATGAGCCCATCTTGTTTCTCAAGTTTCCATTCCATCTAAGCAATGAAACAAGTGGATTTAACGTGATAGAAAATGAAAAAGAAAATCTAGAGTATGGAAAATCCCATGTTATGATAGTAATCTCAGGAATTACCAGCTGGGAATTTACCCCAAGTCTCTTCTAGGGGTGTGACGGTCCATGTTTAATGTGTCACTCTCCAGGGAGGGAAAAGCCCTGGTCTGTAGCATTTTCAGATTTCCATGCTATACATGTTCTCACCACCCTGCCATTACAAAAGGTGGAGCTGGGGAGAGAACACAGATTGTGCCTGTTTCCTCCTAAAGGTCAGGGTTCTCATGGTCTCTGAACAAGCCCCAGAGACCCTGGACCAGGGAGAAGATACTTGTCCTGTTTTGCAGGAGGACCCAGTGCCAGGGAGAGGGTGGAGAGCGACAGAGTGGGGGGATGCAAGTGCCACCAGGCTATTTTAATTAAAAAGTGATGACAGCTGAATATATTCCCCATCTCTGTGGCTAATAGCTTCCTGACCTAGACCTCACTCGCTAGACCCACTCCCGAAACCAGACGGCATTCGTCCCCATGGGGCTTCTGTTATTGGCTGGCCGTCTCAACAGACGCAGGTCCAACCAAATCCATGTCTAATATGAGCATGCAAATGGGGAGATAAAAGGGAAAATGCGTATGTGTGAATCACAATCCACAGAGGGAGACGTGTCTCTATGCGGCTGCTTGGGAGGGAGGACACCGAAGGTCACTGTTGTGGAGCTCCTCGGCAGCACAGGATTAATTCCGTCCAGCTGTCATTCATAGCTATCACTTTTATCAATTCATTTGACACATTAAAAATATTTGATTGGATGTCTTGTGACGAGGGCCGTGTGTGTGTGTGTGTGTTGGTTAAAGCATGAGTTCCGCAGTCAAACGTGCCTGCAGCATTTCATCTGCTTCCAATACCATTTAATCTTATTATTGTGTCCATTTTACAGCTAAGAAAACAGAGTCAAAGGACATAAATGATAGTTTCTGAACTAAAACCCAACCTTCCTGCAATGTCTTCTTGGATGATTCTAACCCGGGGTAGACAGCCCATTCCTATTACACTCACTGACTCTGTACAAGTGGGATTAGCTTTGCCTTGCCACACGGATGCCCTGTTATATCACTTGTTTGGCTTCTTTTCTGGCCTAAAACATAAATTGTCATGGGCAGAAACCATGGGCAGATCTCATGAAGCTAGGCTCCAGGGAGATGCTCAATTTTTAAAATTGATTAATAAATAATTGACCTACTAATAAATAATAAATAAATTATTGACCTACTGTATCCGTAGGTCCACTGATGGAATGAAGCTCTGGGAATTCTAGAATTGGGAGGAAGAGTCAACAGTTTGGAATGCTTATTACATGGTAAGCCCTAAGCGAGGCGCCTTACGTATACGGTTTTATTTAAAACGGTATGGTTGATATTGTGACTTCCATTGTACAGATTTTTGTAAAAGGCTCAGAGAAGTTAAGAAGTTTGCTAACACCACATTATGGGGCTGCTGCAAAGCTGCAACTTAAGTCTAGGCCAGTCTAACTCCAAAGCCCAGCTGTGCTGCTCTGGAGCTCATCACGTCCATCCCACGGCACCTGTGAGAGGAGACACCTGAACACAACTCCAGTGGGCGGGGATCATACCTCACTCGGAAAGTAATTCCAAATGTGCATGTGGTAACATCTTCCAGGTTCTGTTAAGCCTAACATTCAGAAACGAGTTCTTCATGTCTGTCTTAATTCTCCCTTGCTTCCATTTCAGGCCATTCCCCTTTGTTTGCTAGGCAAGAAGATGGAAAACAGCTGGCTACCATTTCCTAGACAATAATCCTTCTTGGACTGGAAAATTCCTATGACATGATCTCAACTTCCTTTTTCTCTGGTACAAACTACAGCCACACACCGCTTCCAGTGAAGTCTGTCCCACCTGATAGGCTTTCCTACGCAGACGGAACTATGGCTGTCAGCAGGGAACACGAGGAGCCACCAGCGGGACTGGATAATCCATGGACAGATGCTCCTGGATCGAAGATTCATGCTGAAAGCAGCTGTCGGAGCAAGGCGGCAAAGTCCTCGGAGGAAAGAAAGATGTTGGGAACCCGTGTGCAGCCCCCCAGTTACCACCCCCCCCGTCACCCCTGGCCTCAGAATAAACTCAGAGCCAGGATATGAGGTGGGGGGGGACAGAAGGGAGACGAGGAGGCCACGGCAGCTACTAATCTGGGGAAACCAAGGGTTGGCAGGCAGCCCCCAAGGCCCCGGCACCTGGGGAATAAGGGCAGCTGCTCAGAAAACATAAAAAGCCAGTGGAGACCAGAAGACGGGAGCCTTTGAAATGACAATGTTAAATGTTGGGAACCCAGTGGCTACGAAAGGCATTGCCAAGTGTCACGCTGAAAACAGGAAAGCTTTCCTGGGCCCTGGCTGTGAAGGCCAGGGAACAATGAAGGGGAAGCCTGTACGGAAAATAACAGCGACACAGAAGCCTGCGCTGGCTTGGGGAAACCCCTTCTACGGTTCTTCCAGAAAGCACAGGAAACAACAGGTGGGCAGTGGGCCTGGCCTCCACGCCACCTCCCTCCCCATCTGCATGTGGTGTCGGGAAGGGCAGTGGTGGGGTCGGCTCCCCGACAGGGGTCAGAACAGCCCATTTTGAGAACAAAGCCTGTGCCGTTTACCTGCAGATCAAAGTTGGCTCTTAATAAGATGTGCGTTGGAGGGGGCAGAGAGAGGAAGGTCGTCCCTTCATTCCATTAAAAAGGGATTATGAGCCGACAGACCAGGTGAGCAGTGTGGTCTGTGAAAAGAAACTGGTCCTTTGGAAGCCAGGACTGTGGCTGAACAAAAGCCTTAAGAGACACAATCAGCAACCGTTCCCTGCAGCAGGGTGGTAAGGCATCAGGTCTGTGTTTGCGCGTGTGTGCAAGGGCGTGTGCAATCCTTCCTGCTGTTGCTAAGATGGTTTCCCCCCTCTCTGGCCTCTCACCCAATCAAAAGGTAGCAGCTGCTCATTGGCTGTCTGGCTTTATCGAATGACCATGACGAGCTGGAGTTGAGCCCACCTCATTGGTTCATTCCTTTGGCCCATTGTCAGGGGAGAGCAAATCAGACACCTAATCAATATTTTGTGAAGTGGCACTAGACTCCTGGCTAAATTTGCATTAACCTCCACCCTGTCTGTGTCTTTGCGCTCAGATAGCATCAGATTAACTTCAGAGGTAGAGGGAGAGGCAAGCAATCAAGCATTGCCATCCTTCAGCCACTCTGGATGTATTCCTGAGTCTAGGCAAAAATCTTGGAACGCCAAACATGCGACGGAGGAATTAGTTATAGACAAGATGTAAATCTCCTGAGCAGAAACATATGTTACTAGGCTGGATTAGCAGTGCCTTTTCTTGATGCAAACTGAATATTATCTTCTTGCTTGCTTGCTTCCTTCCTTCCTTCCTGTAGTCATTCAACAAATATTTATTGAACACCTACCTACTCTGAGTCAGGTTCAGGGGTGGCCCTGGATACATCACTGTGGCAGGCACGAAATGCTTCCTTTCTGGGCCACTCCATAGCAAAGCAGGGCACTAGACAGCAGGGTTCATCATATTCCAAACAAACTGGCTCTAAAGGAAACTGGGCTCTAATCATCATCCATTGGAATAAGAGGACCAAAGTTCCGCGGTTTGATGTGTCTTAGTGGGAGATGCAGATTCTGAATCAAAAGTTGGTCTAGTAACCAGGATTCCCCAGAATTCTACATAAATCTCAGATAAAGTGTAGGTACATAGTCATTCTGAGGAAGTGAAAAATGTGAGGTGTCAATAAATTTCCTCTCTCACAGAAAAATAGAAGCAACCGTGAAAGAAATCCCACACGCCCTCCACCACCACTTGGCAGCTAACGTTATGTCTGTGGCCCTCTCCTCTGTGTGCCTTCCTGCCCTAAGGAACAAAGAGATTGTGTTTCAGTCAAAACCAACCCTTTCGTTTATGCACTAGCCCCATCCTCACTCCCCAACTCAAGGAGGTCCTGTAATTCTCACCTTGCTCTCTGACATCATCACATTTTCCAATTTTCCCTCTTTTTTGGTCATTCTCAGCATCATGGAAATATGCTGCAATATCCTCAACTTGAAAAGTGAAGATAATAAAGAAAAAAAAATTCTTTATGGAACCAAGGCAGATGTTCAGCTGGAACACACTGGTACTACCATCCTGATTATGAACATACCGAAACACTTCTGGACCTGCTGATAAACACCCACTACCCTGAGCTTCCTAAGTACCCCCTCGCCTACTTTTCCAACCCAACCTCTCCGCTGGGACCTCCTGGACATTCCATAGTCCAGCAACCGAAGGGTTAAAGTCTGGATCAGCAGGCCTACCAAGTCTGCTCCAGACCCACAGCCAGCATCCTGTCTGATCCATCAGAGCCTGCGTCATATTTATTAATATCACGCCTGCTTAGACCCTACCTTTTCTTTGAATCATTCTCCCCTCCTCCCCCATTACTTTCTTGCCCTTCATAGCAAAGATGTCTATTCTCACTGTCTCTATTTCTCTTCCTCTTTTATTCTGAACACGTTCCAATCAGGTCACCTTTCCAATCTTTCCGGCATCACAGCTTTTGCCAAGGTTAGCACTGAACCTTCACTTTGCCAAATCCAAAAATCAGTTCTCAGTCTTCATCTTATTTAGCTTATTAGCAGCGTTTGACACACAGGTGGCCACTTTGTCTCCTTAAACGCATCTTACTTTTTTACTGCCTTTCGCATTTCTGATGCACCAATCTCTCTTCAAGTTCTCCTCCTTCCCGTCAGTCTGCCTTTTTAATTCTGTTTTGCATTTTTTAATTAAAGTAGAGTTGGTTTACAATGTTGTGTTAGTTTCAGGTGTACAGCAAAATGATTCAGTTTTATATATACATATTCTTTTTCAGATTCTTTTCCTTTATAGATTACAAAATATTGAGTATAGTTCCCTGTGCTATACAGCAGGTCCTTGTTGGTTATCTATTTTTTATATAGTACTGTGTATCTGTTAATCCCAACCTCCTAATTTATCCCTCCCCCCACTTCCCCTTTTGTAACCATAAGTTTGTTTTCTATGTCCTTTTGTAACCATAAGTTTGTTTTCTACGTCCCCATCAGTCTGCCTTTTGTTCTCCTTTGCTGGTTCCTTCTCACCTTCTTGACCTCTAAGCAATGACGGGCTCTAGGGTTCAGTCTTGGGGCTTCACCTTCTTTTCTCTCTACATTCAGTCTCCGGTGATCTAGTCCTTTGACACTGAATACCATCTAAACTCCAATGATTGTCAAATTTCTATGTCCTGCTTCAACATTTCCCCTAAAGTCTAGATTCAAACATCCAATTGTCAACCCTGCATCTTCACTGAAAATGGTCCCACTTGCTCCTAGTCTCCTTCATCTCCATTAAGTGGAAACGTCATTCTTCCCATCACTCAGTCCAAAATCTCTGGACTCAGGCTTGAGTCTTTGAGTTCTTTTTCTCACATCACACTAAATCCACCAGCAAATTCTATAGTTCTACCTCCAAATCAGATTCAGAATCTGACCGTGTATCACCGCCTCCTACCACTGCCACTCAAGACCAAATCACTACCATGTTTACCCTTTATCACTGCAATGACCATCCGAAGGTGTCCCTGCCTTCACCCTTGCCCCTTAACCATCTCTTCTCCACGGAGAGGCAGAATAAGTCTCTGCAAATCCAGTCAGCTCATGGTACTCCTCTGCTCAAAATTTTCAAATGGCTTCTATCTCCTCCAGAACGAAATCTAAAGTCTATATGCGCTATACCTAGGCACTAAAAGGAGCCCGTAGTTTATTAACTAGGTTCCAGTTTTAATCTACTATGTGACCATATTGCAAATATGTTGTTAATCACAAGGAAGAACGGGCAAGGATATGAATGATTTATTATACAAATCTAAAAACAAACACAACAACAAACAAAAAGAATCTGTGTGCAACTTAAATCTTGTTGGTCAGTTATGAACATTAACTTTTTATTTAAGGGCAACATGTTCCCTGTATGTGCATTCACATGATTTCATTTTGTCTCCACTGACATCATAAGCTGACATTAAACCATATCTAATTTCCAATGTACACACTGAACACTCAAAACACCTGTTGAATAAACGAATGCTTAGGAAATGGACTTCTTATTTCTTGCCTGTGATATGATGACGATGATAACAAGAACCGTGATTTGAATATCTACTGTGTAAAGTACGGTATCTTACACATTTACATTACATTTTTACCCCAACAACTTTATTGTCTCCATTTTAAAGGTAATGTCATAGTTCTGTGGCTCAGAAAAGTTGAATACCTTTCTCAAGGTATCATAATAAGTGGGAGGGTTTGAGATTTGAACAATGGTCTGGGTGGCTTCAATGTCTATGCTTTTGCCATAGCCGTATCACGATGAGTCACTGTATACCTACGACACTTAACATTATCACGTTCCCATCATCATTTCAACAAACCTCCAAAGATCACTGAAAAGTGAGAGACAGATATTCCTGTCCTTGCTTTATGAGTGGACATGATAATTCCAAAGAAGCTCAAGGTCAAGCAAGGAGATAAAAAGTCCAGGCTTCTGTTCCCTTCTCCCAGTATGTCTGCACTCATGTCTTATGCTATCTTACCTATATTTTTCTTAGCTAAGTGATTTGGACCCATTTACCCATTGAGTTCCAGAACAGATTCCCTAGAGCCTATAATCCCATAATTTTTATAGTTTATTAACCACCTTTCTCATACACCATGCTTTAAAATGCCAATTCCCTAGGAACATAATACTATTTTCTAGAGATGCTCTCAGGCCCATCAGAAGCAGAGTCCAATTTATCAACCTTCTAATGTCATGTTTCAATCAGGTTTTTGTTTGTAATAAGAAAAAAATCTAAACGAATTCAAAATTTGGGCACATGAACTTGCATATTCTGACACAATCCAATAGAAAACCATATTGAGTGTGATAAAAATCCCCTAGATTTTTGAGAATCAAGCTTCTATTAACTAATCATGACTTACCCCTATTTACACCCAAAATGCCCCTTTTTGTCAGTAGCCTCTGTGTTGAATGATTCTTCTGTGCTCAAGGGGAAGAGCCAAAGAGGGGGACCCTTTCAAGGAAACAGAAGAGTAAAATGACAGTGCATAGCTTCTACCAAAAGATTGATCTGCAAAGCCAGGTAACCATGAAGCCCCAGCTGGCTAAGTGAATCACAATGAGAGTTTAGTTATTAGGAAAAGCATAGCTTTATTTCAGTTCTCCAAAGGAGAAAACAGTAATTCATACAAAGCTCTGTGAAGGGGTCAACTCCATGGAACAAATAAACAAAAGAATGGCCATTCAGTCATTCAACAAGTATGCCCGCTGCCTTTAAGGTGCTGTTGTCAGTGTTACAAAGGGAAATCCTTTGTGAAATGGTCCATTGTATTTACAAGTTGTATGTTACAGAGCCACTTTGAACTTTGCCTCTAGGCACTTCAGCACCTGTATACCTGTACACCCTGCTGGAGGACCACCGCCCTGGGAAAATCAGAATAGTAACTATCCTTGCGAGTGCGGTCCACAGAAAGAATTTAAACGTATATAAACACAACGGAGACAATGAAAACAAGCCAATCTCTTTTAAATGAAGTGCTAAGATTCTAGGCTGCTTAGAAGAAATATTCTGAGACAAAGATAAGTCTAGTGGTTGCACAAGCTATGTAACTCCAGCTCATGGCCCAGGAACCCAAATAACTGCATTTCTCAAAAAGTTGGTTAATTCTGGTTTGGCTTACTAAAATTAATTCTGCAGCTGGTTGTTCAAAAATCAATCCATTTTCTTAAGATGAGGTGTACTCTGGAGATACAATAGATGCTATCACATTTGTATTGTTAATATCTCTTCTTGTAAGTATTTTCCACATGTGTGATCCATGCTCATGGAATTCCTGAGGGCAGCATTAGAGCTAAGTTTTTCCGAAGCCTTCTTATCCTCTAGAATTTTATCAGTGCTGAGTATAGATAGGACTCTTGTAGGAAGTCCAAAATCTAAATCAAAGGCCTCACAAATGAGAACACTTCTGCGGACTGCAAAGAGATTACCATGACACTGAGAACCAAAGGCAGAGACATGTTGGGGACCTACCAACTCACATGACTCAGAGCTGGAAAGGATTTGGGTAGGTTTTGCCTGATGCTCCTGGATCCTCCATGAGGACTGCAGGGCTTTGCAGAGGAAAGTCTGAGGACTACTGACTTAGCCTACCTTCTCATTTCTCAGAGAGAGAAATCAAGACCAAGAAAGACAAAGTGCCTCATCCAAAATCACATAACCGGTTATTGCTGACTCCCAAGACAGCCCTTTTCCTCATACCAGACACCTCTCCATTTCAGTCTACTGCAGTCTCTCTACAGCAAAATTTCCTCTCTATTTCAGGCAACCAGAGCAGGCCAGCTTGGGTCTGAGCCACCCAAGGCTATTTGTCAGTGCCAGTCTCCCACCAGGCCATGTCAACCCTGGCATCTGGCCCTGGTCCCTAGCACTTATGCTCTTGTGATTAAAGAGTTGACATATGACATATACAAACAAACTGTAACTTAAGCACGACATGGCTGGCAAGTAGAGGCCTAACGTGGACAAGTGCTGACTCATAAGAAGGAGCCAGTTTGCAGATTTCCAGTCTTGTTTGTCTCTGGTGACAGGGACATAAATATTGCAATGGCTTAAAGGAGTCTTTTATAACTTCACCCAAAATATTCCTCAACCCACGGCAAGTTTAACAAAACTTACGTTATCCCATGTTGGTTAGGTGGGACTGTTTGCAGGCCAGTGGGTTCGAGTTATTTTCAGGTTTGAGTCAGGATTTCATTACTCAGTGCGACTTGCCAGGGGCAGCATGGTGGTAAGATTCTTAGTGGCTCTTTGTAAAAACCAGGACACCTATTGGCTCAGACTATCTATGAGTGTATATGACTTTGTCAGTTCTCTTCTTGGGACAGAGCCCATTCCCAAGAGGCCCCACCAAGACGAGACCTGAAAGACCTGAAAGACCAGAGCAGCATAATCTGGGGCGTGTGCTGTTTTCCTCTATTGTTGCAATCTGGTTGTGGCTGTCTCACTGCACTACCAAGTTGTATTTCTGGTAATAATAAATAATCTGGAGACTTGCTGCTCGAATTGAGGTCAAGTACACTGGCATCACCTGGGAGCTTTGTTAAATGGGTGGAATCCCAATCCCCACCACAGACCCACTGCATCAGAATCTGCATTTTAGCAAGATCTCCAGGTGATTGTGTATACATTAAATGCAGGAAGCACTGATCTAGAGATGAAGACCTTGCCTTTCTGCCTTCTCCATTAGCTCTGTCTATAAGGTTTCAGTAAGGGGACCACTTCAGGTTCTCTGGGCATTTAAATGGAGAAAGAAAGGACCCCAATAAAATCCAACACTTCCTTAAAATGTATTCTTTTTTTTGCTCCAGCAGCAAGATCACCTCCATTTTTTTCCTCTAAGAGCAAACAATGGATACGCTTTGGACCATTTGGAGGAGGAATATGCATTGTGAACTGTGATATCCAAGAGTAAATATATTTGGTATTAAAGCACCTCTCCTTCACTTCTAGACATCCAATTGCCTCCAAGTCCTTTTGATTTTACCTCTAAAAGATTTTTTCATCTGAGTCCTCCCTTCCATCCCCACTGCTCTGCTTTAGCTCAGGTCCTTATCATCTATAACATGGGCATTAAACTAGTCTCTCAATTGCATTCCTTATCTCCCTATCTAGTATTTTTGCTCTTGTCCATTGCATCCTCCAAACTGTCATCAGAAAGAACATTCTCAAAGGCAAACCTCATCGTGTTATCTTCTGGTTTAAAGTCCTCTAACGATTTCTGATAAAGTCAATACTTCCAAGTTTTTGAAGCAAGGTCTTTGGTGATATTGTTTTTCTGTACCTGCCCCATCCTATTTCTCCCACTTTTATGCCAACCTCCTAATACACGTGTTCCATGCCTCTCCCTTTGCCCAAGCTGCCTCTCTACTGGGAATACTCATTTTTCTCTCTCTGCCAGATAAACCACTTCTTATCTTTTAAGACCAAATAATTCTTTTTATCCCCTCTGTGAGGCTCTTCCTTACCATGACTCTACCACCAAGGGAGAGCTGATCATCCTTGGAGCCCGACAGCACTTCATATTTGCTCTATTATCAGCACTTTCACTGAACTGCGGTGTTTGTCAGCTTGTCTCTGTCCTTGCACTGCTCCACGAGACCTTGAAGCCAGGAACCACGTCACATTCTTCTTTTGTATCTTGAGGATCAAGTGCCATTGTCAACATACAGTAGGCACTCAATGACTGTCTGATGAGTTACATGATTAAATGAATACAGTCGCTGTGGAAAATAGTTACCACCTATCTCTGGGAACTGTGAAAAATACACAGCAACCACAGAGCTGTGGAAATATTTTCAGTGGATTAATCTTTGAGATTCTCCAATGATGGATGCTAAGGAATTGAATTGATGTTATTAGTGAAAATAGCTGTGTTAGCTCTGCCACCACCCTAAAGGGAAATGATCTACCTCAAATCATTTATTAAACACCAGATCAGCAGAATTACAGCCTAAAGCAGAGCCGACAGTAAACGTGGACACCAGCCACTCTCTCTGGTGGTCATAGAGCTCTTTCCTTTGAGGCCCGATGGTGTTCTCAAAAGGGGAGAGAGACAAGATGTGAGCTCAACTGGAGAAGACAGTTCTAGAAACTGGGTCTCAGACTGGGCTCCCCCATATGCCCACACTGGGGTTCACAGGATGTTCTGCTTCAAGCTCAGCTCAACTGGTCTCAAGATTAATGAGGCCCTTGAGCGGGAAAGATTTCAGGACCTCCAGCTAAGCATTACTGCTCAGAGCTCAAGCTACACCCCTACCCTGTCTTCCACCTATCCCTCCAGCTGCTGAGGCCCAGAACCCACCTTATCCTCCAGTTTCTGCTGATGAAAACAATAATAATAATTCTATTTCACACATTAATACAACCTAACTATGTGCCAGGCACCAGTCTGGGTACTTCCTGTGTATTAACAAGTTTAATCTTCAGGACAAACCAATTTACAAGGTACTGAATTATTTTACAGGTGACGGAAGTAGAGACCCAGAAAAGTTTCCACCTATTGCTGGCTTCTTGGTTTCTCTTGATCATGGACTATTTACTGTAGATTCCATGATTTAACTTCTTTGGGTTTCCTTACACCTCAGATAATATGCTCTGAACTTGGAGATGGACCGGCACATCCTCTGTCCCCAGGCCACATGCCCCCTGACACCTCCCAGTCTGGCCATCCTATTTTACAGATTAATCTGCTAATTCTAGTCCTGTCCTGAAGAAGAGAGCAAAAGACAGTCATAGGATCATTTATTTTCCACTCTATTTAATATGGATACTTAATGCTGATACAGTTAAACTCAGGGTGTGTCATATGAATAAAATGCTGAGTGATGACAGGCACCCGCACTATATAATCTCTGAATTAGGGAAAGAGGAAAGACACGGTGCTGTTTTCAAGAGGCACATGGAAAAATGTTCAACATCGCTAATTATTAGAGAAATGCAAATCAAAACTACAATGAGATATCACCTCACACCAGTCAGAATGGCTATCATCAAAAAATCCACAGACAATAAATACTAAAGAGGGTGTGGAGAGAAGGGACCCTCCTACACTGTTGGTGGGAATGTAAACTGGTGCAGCCACTGTGGAAAACAATATGGAGGTTCCTTAAGAAACTAAAAATAGAGCTACCATATGATCCTGCAATCCCACTCCTGGGCATATACCCAGAGAAAAACATGGTCAGAAAGGATACATGCACCCCAATGTTCATTGCAGTGCTGTTTACAATAGCCAAGACATGGAAGCAACCTAAATGTTCAACAACTGAGGAATGTAAAAAGAAGATGTGGTACATATACACAATGGAATATTACTCAGCCATTAAAAAGAATGAAATAATGCCATTTGCAGCAACATGGACGGACCTAGAGTTTGTCATACTGAGTGAAGTAAGTCAGACAGAGAAAGAGAATAGCTCATATGTGCTATCTAAAAAAAAAATGATACAAATGAACTTATTCACAAAACAGAAACAGACTCATAGACAGAGAAGGAACTTACGGTTGCCTGGGGGGAAGCAAGGGGGGGATAGTTAGGGAGTTTGGGATTGACACGTACACACTGCTATATTTAAAATGGATAACCAAAAATAAATAGATAAATAAATAAAATGGATAACCAACAAGGACCTACTGTACAGCACAGGGAACTCTGCTCAATATTATGTAACAACCTAATTGGCAAAAAAATTTGAGGGCTTCCCTGGTGGTGCAGTGGTTAAGAATCCGCCTGCCAATGCAGGGAACCCGGGTTCGATCCCTGGTCCGGGAAGATCCCACATGCCGTAGAGCAACTAAGCCCGTGCGCCACAACTACTGAGCCTGCGCTCTAGAGCCCGCGAGCCACAACTACTGAGGCCCGGGCGCCTAGAGCCCGTGCTCCACAACAAGAGAAGCCACTGCAATGAGAGGCCCGCGCACGGCAACGAAGAGTAGTCCCCGCTCACCGCAACTGGAGAAAGCCCGCGCGCAGCAACGAAGACCCAACACAGCCAAAAATAAAATTAAAAAAAAAAAAAAAAATTGAGAAAGAATAGATACATGTATATGTATAACTGAATCACTTTGTTGTTCAACTGAAACTAACACAACATTGTTAATCAACTATACTCCAATATAAAAAAAAAGTTAAAAAAAAAAGAGTGCATCATTTTGCACGTTTCCCTAGACATCTATCTAGGCTCCATAAGTGCTCTCTGTGACAAAACACAGGATGTCCATTGACAAACTGAAGTAGCTCTGCATAACAAGACACAAATCATTACTGCTCCATTACCAGGGAGGGGGCATCAGTGGAAACACCTGGAACAGATTCGGGATTTTTGTCCCTATCCAGCCTTTTCAATGAACTGCACACTCATTTAATCTCACGTTTGTATAGTTCAGATAATAACAGCTCTCTGTTTCATGCTCACCGCTGATGTCACAAGAAGCTATTCGGCAACGATTGCCATTTCAGACAGTTAGGTGATCAGGTAGGAGAGCAGATTCACAGAAGAGGGAACAGAAGCTGTCCACTGCCCTGGGCTTGGACCTGGAAAGCAGCCTGCATTTCCAAACACGTGTACATAGAGGGGTGCATATCAATATCCCCTGTGGCACTCTGAAAAACACAGATTAGATTTCATTGTGCTACTACATCTCTCTAAATCAGAACCTGCCCACTATGGCCTGGAGATGTAGATAGAGATTTAGATACATAATTTTAAAAGGAGATCCTAATACATATTACTGATTAGGAAACACCACTAGAATTATCACCTGGGAAAAGCAAGAACACTAATGGCATATATATTTTGCTCCAGTAATATCAAGAAATATAAGTGAGATACTGATGAACTAATCCAGAAGACTTAGGAATACAGAAAGTGTCCTTAAATTTGGAGCACTCTGATATGTTGAAATGGGCTCTGTAAAAATCTCACCAATGATGACTGCTCCTCAAAGAGATCTAATTTGAAAAAAGAGGGAAGAAATGAATGTACAGCTGACCCTCACCTAAGACAAACATACTAAAAATTCTTAAATAACAAGAGAAATTAAGAGTATGAATATGAGTTTGAGAGAAGATTCATGGCAAGGTGTTTAACTATCGAGATGTTTGTTACTGATCTGGTACCTTTAAAGTATAATTTAATTTACATTACTTGCTGAGCATAATTTGAGGAAGGACTTATTTATCCATCTATTCTATGAAAATAAACTGATAATGGACTGTAAATGCCCAAATCCACAAAAACGAATTTTCCAAAGTCACAACACTGACCAGATGCTTCTTCTCTTTGGCCCCCCTGCTGGTGACAGCAGTTGCCTGAATCAGGAACAGCAGTTGCCTGAATCAGGAACACCACCGAAGACAAAGCTCCGACCCTATGATGGATCGTGCAGGTCTTACACAAACAGGACCCGCACAAAACTGCAGGAGCTTTGGGTCTTTTTTAACCAAGACAGGTCATTAAAAGAAATGAAAAGATGTCTTCTGGAGGCTTAATTAAGGAAGTTAATTCTAGGCCCCATCATAGGCCCATTAACCTTTCCCTGTTCCTAAAATATCTTATGTAATGTCAAAAAGAAGCAAAGATGGGAAAAGGAGCTGTGTAATTAAACCTACTTAACCTTAAAAAGGAAATGTGTCAAGGGATAGACGTAATTGGTATAAAGCTTCTAACCTGTATTTACGACCCCAAAACCCAGAACCCACATGCCTTGTTTTGCTACACTTAGAATTTCTTTGCCATGGTGTTGGATAACTTGGCTAATTTACTTATCGTGTCTGACCCGCACCATGAGAAGTCAGTTCTGAAAATGCTGGAAGGGCAACCCTATCCTGGTATAAAGAACAAATAAATTGCTGATTTCTTGCGCACAGAACATTTCTAACATTCTTCAAGGAGGTGGTTTTCTCTGACCCAGAACACTTTTCTTCCCCATCCTGTTAAGAATGTGGCCAGGTTGCGGGTGAGTTTGGTTCTAGATTGAAGAGAACCTGACGTATTTGTATTTTCTTTCATGAAAGCACCTAGTTATGGATGTAAATTCTTCCGGAACGCCAATGGAAGCCTGAGTCTGAAAGGGCAGAGGCACCGCATGAACTTGGCAGCCCCTAGCAAAGCAAGTGCTACCGGCAGGCTTCTGCTCCACTAGGGAACCACCACAGAGCTGGGGTGTCTGTTCCGCTTAGCCACCTCGCTTCCTCTAAGTTCTGGGTCCTGGGCTATATTAATAGGGAGAGGAACATTTTCCACCAATCCAAAACCACTCTGAAATGCTACAAGTTCCAAAAATTACCATAAGCAGCCAGGTCTCTATTATGTGGCATGCAGACCACACACACTACACTTACTCCTGATGACTCTGGATTCTCCAGGGGCCTCTCAGTACAACTTCTAATATTAAGGTTGACATGAAATACAGGACACCTGTATTTGCATTTGCTAAGTCTGGCAACCCTGTAATGAGTCCAACTGGTCATCATCACCCATCACCATAAAACAGGACATTTTTAGAAAGAACTTGGAACCAGACCTACTGCCTCATTTTACACATGAGAAAATTAAGATCCAGAGCTTTTTGGGGATGGGGGGGAGGGGTAAGGTGGGAGGTGTGTTCTTAAGCCTCACAGCAACTTAAAGACAGAACTCAAACAGGTTTATACCCACTTTCTTTCCATTACCCATGCTGTTTCTCTAATAACAATGCAATACTGTTTTTATTGTTGTAGTTTGTGTTGATTAACTAGGCTTTCCAAAAATCTGTCCACAAATCTGAAATTTCTTGGGCAGACCCTGTTCAGGCCTCTCTACTACATTCTGTGGATAGACAAAAAGAAGTAAACACACTCTGCCCTGATCTTTAGAGCTTTTATAGGTTTAATTGGTGAAGTGCTAAGGAAAATTAAAATTAAAAATGTTTTTATTACAGGCAAATGGTCAAAAAATATTTTTGAACTCAAATATAAGGATATTCTTGTTTATATTCTATTTTTTAAGTATTTTTAAACCACTGTACCCCTTCATCAGTGTGAATGACCCATGCTGGTATTCCAGGCAAGGCATCATAAAAATAGCCAAGTCTCAGCCAACCATTAGCTCACTGTTCTGCAAAATCAGTTAGGAGAGATTATTCAAATCCAGCTAGAATACACCTCATGTCTGCAGTCACAATCCCTTCAGAACCATCTTTGTACATTTTTGCCAAGAGAAGACATGGTATGGAAATCCAATATGTACATAAGTCTCTCACACACTTATGAAGACATGGGTGGCAGAAACAGCCTTTGCTACTATATTCAAGATAAACCTGTTCCTCTCTGGCCATCCCATGCTACTGTGAACGTCACGTGTGCTAGTACCCTTCTTATTTACCGTAAGATTTCTCCAGGTCTTTCTCTCTTAGGAATAACTGATTGTGTACCTCTTAATAAAACGTAGTCCTGGGCTTTGAAATAACACAGGCAACACATACTAATACCAATGAGTTCAATCCAGGACTTAGACAACGCTGATACTCATTCAGTTAGAAATTCAGATTTTATTCATGCCTCTAAAGAAAGAGTTTACATTTTCAGGTGATCAGTCTTATGGACTGAATCGGATCCTCCCAAAACTCACAGGATGAAGCCCTAATCCTAATATTATTTGGATATAGGTCCTTTAAAAAGTTCATTAGGATTAAATGAAGTCACAGCAGTCGAGACCTCATCCACTATGATGGGTGTCCTCATAAGAAGAGGACAAGACACCAGGGATATATGTGCACAGAGAAAAGGCCATGTGAAGACATAGCAAGAGAGTGAACATCTGCAAGCCAGTGAGAGAGGCCTCAGAGGAATCCAACCCTGCCAGCACCTTGATCTTGGACTTCCAGCCCCCAGAAGTCTGAGAAGATCATTTTCTGTTGTTTAAGCCACCCAGTCTGCCTTTTGTTATGGCAGCTCCAGCAGATTAATACAGTCAGAATAATGCTCTTATGAGCATTAACCAAATAACCATTGGAGTCCAAGACAGAGGAAAGCAAAGATTCTATCTCAGGCACTGCAATGCTCACAGCACCTCCTATGGCACCCAGCACACACCTGATACTTAATAAATAGCTGACAAGATAGAAGAACAAGTGAATGGATTCAGACCGACGCCCCACAAAGCTCCACTGTCCGTACAGTGAACCTCAGTGTGAGATTGGAAAAGCAGAGGCTTTGGAGCCAGATAGATTCATTTCATTCTTTATATCCTGTGATCACGGGGAAGTTTCACAACCTTTCTGGGCTTCAGGTCCTCATCTGTAAACTGACGAGAGTAGTCTTTTATCATTTGGTTGTTGTGAAGATTAACTGAGGCAATGTGCCTGGCACGTGACAAGCCCATGTAAAGTGACAGCTGCTATGGTGGTGA
This sequence comes from Balaenoptera ricei, assembly GCF_028023285.1. Lineage (NCBI taxonomy): Eukaryota > Metazoa > Chordata > Mammalia > Artiodactyla > Balaenopteridae > Balaenoptera > Balaenoptera ricei. The sequence goes on along the minus strand of NC_082646.1, from coordinate 10,571,132 downwards.
TGTTAATGGTGAGCTTCATCTTTTCATTCATTTATTTAACAACTATTTACTGAGCAAGACCCTTCTGTGCACTCAGTATCGTTCCCAGCATTGAGAATAAAATGCGTGATAAGACAGTGTCTCACCTCACGTACACCTTATATTCTAGAGAGAGGGATCCAAATAACAAGGAACGATAAAATAATTTCAGAGAGTGGTAAGTGCCACAAAGAAAATAAAACAGAGTACGGTAAGCAAACTGGAAAGAGGGACAAGATGAAGTCAAAGACATTAGCTGGAGCTAAGGACTCACGTAAGGACTTACAGGCCAGGGTGAGGGACTTGGGTTTTCTCTAAATGCAATGGGAAACCACCGCAGGGTTTGAAGCAGGGATGTGACATGGTTTGATTTACATTCACAACAATATTCTGCTGCTCTGAGGGGGCTGGTGGCAGGAAGGCATGAGTGGAAGCAGGTGGCTGGTCAGGAGTCCTGCCCAGTGTCCAGGGGAGAGAGCACAGGCTTGGACTAAGATGGTGGTTGAGACGGACAATGGCTTAATGGGACTGTCATGAAGGCAGGTGACAGGACCTCTGATGGACTGAATGTCAGCACAAAAAGAATGAGAGGATCAACGACGAACCCAAGGATGAAACCAAGGGTTTCAACTTAAGGAACCAAGTGGGATGGTGCCATTTATTGTGACCAGTTGGGGCTAAGGAGAGGAGGGGAGAATCAGCAGAGATGACATTACCCCTAACTGTGTCTCTCTGTATCGGTAGAGTTCATGCAAACTTCATGGCATAGCCAGCAGAAGCCCGCCTGTAGAGAAGAACCACTGGTGCCTGGCCTTCAATATTTCAGATTAATCAGATTAATTATCAATTCATTGATCATTTGCTAAGCCTCACACTTTAAGTGCTTGTATGAAAAATGATCTGGCTGAAGCTTGGGTTTTTCACTGGACTCCTGTTCTAGGCTTTGGTTTTCTTCCCTGTGGAATGAAGCATTTGTGTGTGTTCACTTTTAAGTATCTCCCAACTGAACCACATCATCTCTCCTCACTCTGAAGAATCAAAACCAGAGCAGAGGTATCTCCTAAGAGCTACAAGGATTGAGGAGCAGACAATGGCCAATACTTGGAAATTACCTTCCTTGTGTAGAGTTCAGATTTGTCGCTCTTCCTGATTCCCTCTTTGCTCTGCTCCTGTCTCTCTTACGCATCAGATTCACAGCATTATCTCCTGCACGTAGAGTCATATGACTGCCGCTGGCTGGCTTTAATTAGCGTGTGGTACTGAGCATCATTACGATGTCGGTGGTGTTAAATTTCAATGTATTCAAATACCATGAGCTGAAGTCACAGCTCATGACAGCCACCGGGAAGCTAGCCTTGAACTAAACTGGGAGATAATTAAAACAGGCAGGAGTGGAGATTGTTCATACTGGCCTCTCCTGCACTCTGACCCAACCACTTTCTTTCAGTGTCATGTTTTTCTTCCTTTGTCTTATTTATTTTCTCTCCAGCAAAGGTTGCTCTGCAGCAGGCACCTAACAAGGATGACAATGTTATGGGCAAGAAATAAAGCAAGTGGAAACCCAAAATGTTTGTTCTGAGAAGCTGCCTCTGGTGGGTTTAAAATCATCGTGGAATAAAACCCGAATGAACTGCTCAGAGAGGCAGCAAGTGTGCTTTCTGAGCTCAAAGAATTCATTAGTCTTTATATTGTGTCTACGTGAGGGTGAGCAGAGTTTTCTTTCCATTTTACTAGAGAGAGAAGAGACACAAATAGTAGCTAAGCAAAATTCACTGATAGACAGTTTGGAAATTCACTCGGGCAAATGTCTCAATAACTGGCAGTCGCCAGTCATATTCTTTCTCACTTATTCTGAAACCCACCCACCCATTAACCTCCCCTGTCCCTGAAGCTTAAGTAAAGTGCAAAGAGCTTTGATTGGCAAACAGAAAACTTGCCTCTTATGCGGCTTGGATAAATCCATTAACCTTGTTGGAAATCAGGGTAAGACTAGATTCTAGAAGATACCACTGTGGGAGCTATTGATATAAAAAGGCTGTAGATGGCTTAGCATCTAAGCCCAAGGCAGAGAAAAATGGGAAACTGGCCTGAAACACAGGGACTACTCCACCTCCAGATGTAAATAGTTTCAGACAAAAATAAGTTCTGAGAAGAAAATCAACCAGGTGTGGTGATGGACAACAAAGTAAAGGGAGGGAGTGTCCAGGAAAGGTTCAATTTAAAACGAAGCACGGAAAATGAAGGGCAGTCCAGCTAAGAGCCAGAGAGGGAAAGAAAGCAATAGGTGCAAAGGTCCTAGGGCAGGGAAGAGCGTGGAGTGCTCTGGAAAGTGCCAGAAAGCCAGGGAGGGCTGAGAAATGCTGACAGAGGGGACAGGAGCCTGGAATGAGGTTGGGAGGAGTCAGAGCCACATGGTGTTTAAGGCAGGGCAAGGAGCTGAGATGTTTTCTGAGTAGAATTGGAAGTCATTTAAAGATTTCAGCAGGGGAAAGACATGAGCTGGTTTGGTTTGGTTTTTTAAAGATCTTTCTAGATCCTAGCAGGGGAATGGCTTCTCAGGGGTGGGATGGAAGGGCAGAATGGCAGCAGGGAGCTAGCTAGGTTAGACAGCCACTACAGTAACCTGGGCAGCATAGAATGATGATTTGGGTTGGTGTGGTATTAAAAGGAGAAGAAGTGGAAAACAGTTTGAAGTACATTGTAGACGTACAATCAACAGGACTTGTGCACAGACTGGATGTTAGGAATGATGGAAGGACAGAAATGAAGGGTAACTCCTAAGTTTCTGGCCTGATCCCATGAGTGGCTGGTGATTCCTTTTTTCTTTAGAGGCAAGCCTTGGGGGGATGGAGGTTGGGTGCAATGAGAAAGAGTTTGGGAGCAGGAGAAAATCAAGAGCTCCACCTTGGATATCTTTACACTGAGATTCCTATGAGGGATCTCATGAAAGGCATCATCTACAGTTAGTTATCTGGTTAAATATAAGAATCTGGAAGTCAAGTGAGAGGATAGGGATGAAGATACAAATCTGGGAGCACCATCAGTGATGATATATGAAGTCACTGGGTTGGATGAGCTCACCTAGGCAGAGATTAGTGACAAAGACAAGAGGATGACAGAGAGCTCGAATAGAGGAGGAGACTCTTACCTTCATGAAAGGAAGAAAGGGTGATTCACGGCACGGCCCCATCCCAAAGTGAAAGGAACTGAACAGGAAGAGACAGCCAGAGAGAACGTGTCTCCCACTCTAGGGCCTACCTAGAAAACCACCACCCATCCTCATGAGGACTCAGTGCAATAACGCATAGACAAACATTTAGTGAATTACACTTACTATTTAATATGCAGAATTGTTAACTTATTGTCTGATCTTGAATTTATTTATGTGTTTCCTGCTTTTCTTCTCATTAAGAGGTTAAAAACTCCTAAGGACGATAATACCATTATGTCCACTGGTGCTTCTCCAGCACCTAGAACAGATCAGTGTTGACTGACCGATTGACTGTTATTCTACGTTCAAGAGAATAACTGGCCAATGCCTGCTTCAGGTTGGCCTCTGGGAAACCATCGTTCAGTCCTTCCTATTGCCTGCAATTTCGCACCTGTAGGCAAGACGTCAGAACCCTTCAATCCTGATGAAAGCATGCAGCAGAAGCTCCTTTTCTCAAATCGACGTGAGCAGGAGAGATGCTCATCTGTCCAGGATGGATTTTTCTTCCCCTTCAGCTTTGCCAAGAAGATTCAAAATCACACACAAGAAGAAGAGAACTCGAACGGAAAGGAAATGAGGATTTAATGGAAACTCTTGTAAGAGCTCTGGACTTCAGCATCCTTCTGTGTGGGGAACATCAATGTGGTAGAACATCAATGAAAGCAGAGCGAATGTTACTAGAGATTTTTGTGAGAAGGAAAAAAAATGAATTTTCTTACTTTTTCCTCTCTCATGTTATTCTTGCCTGGTTTTTAAAAGAAGGCGTTTTCTGCGCTCTGTCTTGTTAAAAGCAAACAGGCTCAAGAAACAAAAAAAGACAGTCTCACTTAGATTAGAAATTCACCCTCCCTTCTCATAGGACTTCTAAACTTCCTTCTCCACCTAACTGACTTTCAGGGAAGCCAAGGTAAGAAAAGATTAATCTTTACTGCTAAGGCGGAAGAGGTTTAGAGGTGAAGCCATCTCGTCGGCAAACAACAGAATGTACTTCCAAAACATGTTTTGGGAAGATGCATAGTACTTGCACCCCGCCCCTCAACAAGAGCAACAAAAACTCAAAGACAGCAGCCAACATCTGAAAGGTCTAGACTTCGAACTACAATGGATATCAACCTGACATAATGGAAGTTGTCTAGATTTTGTAATTAACGAGAGTCCTGATCTGTTGGCTACAGGCCTTGGACAAATTATTTCTGTGTGTCCATTTTTTATCTCTTAAAGATGGATGGATAACACTTACCTTGCATGGATGTTGTGAGGTTTGGATACAAAGCACAAAGAGCTGGTACAAGGCATGGCAGAAGGTAAGGGGCAGGAGACAGTCAGACAAAACATGGATGCCTGCTTCCTCCTCTCAGGTGGCTGTAAGGACTTGTGGAAAACAGGGAGATATAATAATGACAGCAGATACTATTTTTGAGCTTTTACTGTATGTTAGACACTGAGAGAAGTACTTGCATGAAAATTGAGACATTTTCCTAAAGTGACCCAGTAGGAAAGAATGGACCTGGAATTCATACCCAGGCATTTGGACTCCAGAGTTCCTGGTCCTCCCTGCTACGATACACTGCCTCGTGGATGTAGAGAAAACAAATATATGGAAACCGGGATACTTGAATTCCAGTGTTCATCTCCCACAAATTAAGTTACTTGATCCTGGAAAAGTCACCTAATTTCTCTGACCCTCAGTCTTCCCAATTGTAAAATGGGGACACTAGATGCTATTGGATTGCTAAGGTCGTGTCTCTTCTACAATCCTGTGGTTCTGTGACTTTTTTTTTTCCAGTTTTATTGAGATCATTGACATATAACATTGTATTAGTTTAAGATGTACAGCATAATAATTCAGTATTTGTCTATATTGTGAAATGATCACCACAGAAAGTTTAGTTGGCATCTATCACCTCACACAGTTACAAATTTTTTTGTGATGAGAATTTTTTAAGATCTATTCTCTTAACAACTTTCAAGTATACAATACAGTACTGTTAACTATAGCTCTCATGCTGTATGTTACATCCCCAGGACTTATTTATCTTATGACTGGAAGTCTGTACATTTTGATTGTGCCCCTGTGATTTATGCTTGTTTTAATGAACTAAGGTCATTCAGCTTTTCAAAGCTGGTGAATCACCTGGCTGATGGCACAGAAGGCATGAAAATCTGTAAGATGACCCATGTCTCAAGTGAGCTTAAAAAAAAAACCCACTGGTTCTCCCTTGAACCTTCAGAAGTGAAAGGAAATGGCATTTTTCAGACATAACAATGGGACATTCTACAGGGCTTCTCCATCTCATGGTCTTGACAGAGTTTCCTGCTACACTCAGACATGAAATATCTCACAGTGTAAATGCCAAGAAAAAGCGATGGCTCTGAAGAGATGAGGACAGATCTAGGAAGCAGCTGAAGCCACAGTCACAGCCCCATGTGCTAACCAGCTATTCCTGTACCCATGGCACCTGTGGGAAAACAGGGCCAATTCATACCTAGAAAACACAGCAGTCATGGGGCAAAACCAGGGTTGGAACCCAAACGTCTAACACTAACATGCTGAGCTTTTCTTTTGACTTTTCTGTTTAATATCATCACACAGGAATCAAACATCAGCTTTTCTTGATCCAAGATGATTAGGCCTCAAATTTTCAGGTGAGAACAATGGTATCCCCCGACCCCTGTAAACAGTCATGACGAAGTCTCATCAGAACTCGCTGGCAGAAAAACCCTGTCGTGACTCTAGTCTAAACTGTTGAAGTATCAGAATTATATGGTGCTTTTATTATCTTGTGGAATGCTTATCCCTGGGGTACTCCTTTGAGTTCAACTAAAATGACAGTTTAATTCTCAGTAAATGAGTGCTAATTAAAATGCTGGGGGAAAGACTGTCATAATTGGATAATGAGAATAATGCAGCATACATTTGTTTAAAGGTTCCTGTAAGCTGAATTTAGGGACCCAAAAATGGTCTCTAGGAGCTCACAGGCAAAACCAATTCCCTGAAACATCTTTACTGTTCAGTGTGTGTATTCACTCGGCTAAGTCGGCCTCTTGAGTAGGAATTGTTTTAAAGCTGCTGTGACAGTCTAACTCTTAACTTTGCCTTTGTCTTTCGCAAAATGTCCATGGACACATTCCTCACTCCTAGACTTTGTGAAATGTAGGCTGCAGTGGAACCATGGTGTGGAAATCGATTTCTGATTTACTCTTAGGTAGCTGTGATCACCCCTCTAGATTCAAGTCTCTAGAAGGGAATGCTCTTTGACATAATGACACTTTTGTAAAACTGCAGAACTGGACAAGGCCAAGATTATAAGTGTTCAGAAGGAAGCAGTGTGCTTTAGTGGAAAGAGCACTGGATTCTAATCTTAGCCCTGTCAGTAATTCCAAGCCAGGATGTAAGTAACTGAGCCTAGATCCTCATCATTTAGTTAAGCCTGTCTGGAGGATTAAATGAGATAATGCATTTAAAAGTAACTTCAAAAGGCAAATATATATATATATATAATATATGTACACATATTATATATATGTATATAAATGAAATAATGCCTTATCTTTAGCAATTGGTTGACTCTAGTATAAATGATATAAGCCTTCTATTTTCCTAATTCAGATGACTCTGGTATATACATACATTTTAATAGGTTAGAGCCATTTGGCCAAGCTCATTACAGTGGTACATTATTAGGAAAACCTGAGTTATCCTAAAGTACAAAATGTATCCTTCATCCCACACAATGTCCAATTTATATACTAGCCTCCGCCCCCAGCTGCTGAGATAATTGGATTGACTTTCATGCTTCTCAGTTCCTGTGTTTCCTCTGGCTCTTCCATCCTAGTAATAGTTAATTTCAAAGGCTTCAGGATTGTATTGAACCCAACCTATTCAGTGAGTTTCTGTTCTGTCCTTGAAGATCTATGGGAAAAATAAATTCTATAACCTCCTTCTATGCCTGACAACTTTTACAGTGAGTAAATTCTGTACAATCTGAATTCCTCGATCATGAAAAAAATGTCCCCAGGGCCACCCATTGGGAGGCCTCCCATACACTTACTAATCCAGCACAGTTTAGCAGCCCTGACAGCTCCAGCAGTGCCGCTGAGACACCCCCCTTATGAATATGCAAAGACAATCTTTCACTTACAAAAGAAACTGATATAGCCATTATGGCCTGTGGTTAATCAGACCTCCATTCACTTTCCTCTGCTTTGAGAACCGTCATCAAGAAAACGTGTTGCTAAGCAAACTTAGCGGTAAGGACCTGGTTCCTGTAAAAATGATTGCCTAGAGGCCAGCTTGCTTACAAGTAAGGATCAGGGTTTTTTCAGCCTCTAATTTGATTTCCTATAAAATCTAAGCTCATCATTCAGTTAAAGGAAGACTGGAAAGTTGCTCACACATTACTCATTTTAACAACACACACAAAATACACATGCACACACACACTCACACCCACCAGGTCCTTCCACTTGCTTCTGTAACTGCTTTTTGGAAAACATCCAAGCTTAGGCCAAGGAAATGCATAATCGAGAAGCTGCTGACTTTCCAAGCATCTGGTGGATTCACAACTTGCATTGAGCCTTAACATAATATATCATCAATATTCATTCTTTCATAGACATCTATCTCAGTCATCCCCACCTCCCCTAGGAAACATGATCAAGAGGAAACATAAAGGACTTTATATCTCAAATTCTTAATGAAGAGGACACAGGAGTGGAAATTCACTTCCTAGCTTTGCAACTAATTTTCAGTGCAACCTTAAAAGATCACTTTAAATTATCTGTGCCATGGATTCCATAACCCCCAAAATGGAGAATAACTCTCTCTCTGACACCAAGATGAGGCTTTAAGCCTGTCCACACAACAGCTTAGTAACTTTCGTAGCTACCTGGATTATCAGATTCCATCAAGCTTAAGCAAAACCTCTGTTCTAGGATCCAGGCACTATCTCCTCCAGTAGGTGGTGGGTCAGAGGTCTCCATTTCCCATTCCAGGCAACAACTGCAGTTTTCCACTTGAAAAAGAATTCAAGGAGATGTGATAGATCCTAGGCTAGGATTGGGATTTGGAATTCCTTGGAAGTGGGATTCTGGCATAAATAACCAAACAGATCAACGTCTGAGCTACTACATTATTTTAGAAAAATTGCTATACTAGACAGTGGGTGTAGATTACAGATTATGTCATATAATGTTAACATTTGATTGCTTTATTCCCAATAATATTGCTTATAACCTTTTCCTAGTCTGTTTTTTTCATATAAGAAACTTGATTAGAGAATGAACTGGTTTGCTTTAGTATTAATATCATTTGACATAGGATGAGAGGTAACAAGCACTCAGCTGCCCTGTAGGATTTTTAAGCTCCACTAACCTCTGAGCTTCTTAAGGGCAGGAACTGTTAATATTTGTCTCTGGATCCCGTGCACTGTACTTGGCATGTGTGAGGTTCTGATTAATCAGTTTGAATTAAAATTTTTTTTAAAATTGGCTAGTATAATGTTTTCCATTAGTTTGATGGTGGCCATAGTTTGGTGTTTCTCAGAATATGGTCCCAAATCACCTGAGGACTTGTTAAAAGATGAGATTCCCAAGCCCTACTTGAGGCTTACTGAATTCCAGTCTCTCTTGGTGAGCCCCAGGAATCTGCAATTTTAATAAACTCCCAGGTGGTTTTTGGACACATCTTGGTTAGAGAACCTCTGCTTTGCTTTTTTGTCTCAAAAGCATTGTTTTTGGCTTTGTTGGAACGCTTCAGTCAACATGAAACAAACAACGGTTCCAATATGTGAGGAACTATTGTTCCAAAGGCATGGTGTTCATTCTTGGTTTGAGGATCATATATTTGATATCCCAAGACCTGTCGGTAGTGCCAACACCTAGGTGACTGTTTGCTGCTCAATCTATCTCTGATGTCAGATGCATGAAATCAATTTCTCTTACATCTATTTCGCCATCTGATTGGCATGGATTGATTAGTTAAGGCTTCCCAATAAGGGGAAGCTAACGGATCTTTTAGTCAAGTGGCACGTGTGTGTTTGTGTGTGTGTGCATTTAAATGCTTTTTCTTTTGTTTACTCAATTTATTCATCAGCTTGCAACTAGTCAAGTGTGACTTAATAGCATGGGTCATGATTACTCCTTCAGTCAGCTCTTGGTGTCTAATGCTCCTGTCCTTTTCTTAGAGCATTTGTGTAAGACCTCTATCTACTCTGTCCGTATCTTATGGAAAAGGTTCTTTGTGGGGCACTTGTGGGTTTTCATATTCAGCCATGAGTAAAACATGTGAAAGTACACACGAATGAATATTTGGGTCTATGTTCCTGAAAGACCTGCTCCTCAGGGGTGCCATGGCATAACTTTACGAAGAAGCCCTCCTCCAGTAACAGCTGATATGAATCAGGGTCTCACAGAAGCTTTTGGTGAAGTTTTTCATTCAATCATCTTTGTTAGAATTGACATGTCTGGCACTTCTGTCAACACTGTACTTACAGCCTCTGTGACATGACTGAAATTCCTCAAAGGTAGTAAGGGATGGTATATCTTTTTTTCCTTTCATCTTGTACTCTGTGTCTCCCAAAAGCATCAGGAAAAATGCAAGTTGAGATGGTTAATTCTGTGCAGATGACAATGCAGTCACATGAATTAGTAGTTAAATATAACTCAGTTTCTCAGACCTCAAAGGTTCAGAGAGTTAAAATCAAAGAGGGGAGACGGGTATACACTGAGTGCCCCTGGCAAATTGGCTGGAACCCCAGCTCCTCCAGGACTACCTCTGGGCCTCTGACAGCTCACGTGTCCAAGGGCCCCCTCCGACGGCACTTATCAGTCTCTCTGCCTCATGACCTGCATTCTGGCTGTGCTGGGACTTGTTGATTTCATTTATTGACAACCACTGTTGTTAAGCTGCTCTCTTTTATAAGGCCCCTGATTCTGCAGTCACCTTGGCCCTTATATGCTCTGGACCACTACAACATGTACAAGGTACAAGACTGGGGTGGAGATGAAAGAGAAGAGGAAGAAGAAGGTTCTACCTCCCCCAGCATGAGAATAGTTTCATTAAGTCCAAACAAAATGCCATTCTTTCGAGGTCTCTTATTGATATGAAAATTATTTCAGTTGATTTTATTTTTTAGTTACTTTCATAAAACTACATCCCTCAAAGAACAAAAATAAAAATAAACACTGGCCACTGGTTGCCTCTGACTCAGGGTCAGAGGCTGTGGTCACCCCCAAGACCAAGGTTCTCTGCTCCCCATCAACCAGGGGCCCTGGGCAAGAAGAGTGCAGGGGCTGCCCCTGCCAGCTGTCCTGGTCGCAGGGTCGCCGTTGGCACTACAACTCCTGCCTGTCTACTCCTCTATGAGATGCCGAGAAGGAGAGTCCTGCAGCCTGCCCAGCTGGGCCCAAGTGTCCCCGAGCAGTCCTGTCCAGACCCTCTGCTGTGTCCGACTTAGTCACATCTGCCGGAGGTGAAGGCGAGCCCCCTCCAGCTACCCAGTAAAATTGCCAATTACATCAGAGAAACTGAACTGGAGCTAGTGGCTGTCTCTGACTCAGCTGGCCCTGGGGAAAGAGTGACTGCCAGCAGGTGACTCAGAACAGCTCCATAATATTCATTTCATGTTGCTTAAAGATGTGAAAAAGACCAAGCCGACCAGCTTCTGGTGTTTGACAAACCAGACTGCTGTTGGATCATATTTGAACAGACAGCTGTGTCTGAGTGTGCCAGGGAAAGCCTTCCCAGGCAATCGAGTAAGGTAGCACAAATTCCCCAGCCTAATGAAGAGCTGGGACATATCTCATTCCACAAAAAGCTAATGGCAAGTTATATGCGCTGTTGATTCTTTCATACACACGTTGATTCTTTCACCCATCATTCATTCACCAGTCACTCAACAGTTATTTATGGAGTTCTAATCTGTGCCCATGTCTGTCGCTGGTGCTGGGCGCACACTGTCCTGGCCACCACAAAGCCTGAAGGCTAGTGGCCAATTCTGACCATGCCTGTACTTTCTCATGCATCCGTCAGAACCTTTCCCGAACAACCTACAGGCTGCAATTCTTGCTAATAAAACAAGACCGTCCAAATTATTTCATTTTTTAACGGCACAATAAAGTAGCAAAATGAAGCATGTACATCCTTCATTCTAAGTCAAATAGAGGTTTCTGTCTAAGCCATGGATGGAGCTAACATTGCCTAATATCTAATCTAGTCCTCCCTCCATCCTTTTGCAAGAGCGAGCCTGTATAAAGCATCGGATTCCTATAAGTTAGAAAGAATTTAACTTAGATTGTGCCTAGAAATAAAACAATAAACAATAATATCACAATCCTATAAAAGGCAATACTTTGCCTTCTGGATAAAGCCTTAGTCCAGCAATAAATAAGGGCGAAGGGTATCTGAATTCTGAGTTAACTGTTATGAAAATGCCCTCCTGACCACTTTGTCCACTGGATGCAAAGACACGGTGGACGTACACACTGTATGTATGGATCACATACAGCTGGTCAGTCAGAGCTTTCCCAGCACTCACTGGCGTATAATTCTCAACAGCTTATTTACTTGATTGTTTAGAGTGTCTCTATTTATCTAGAGTATATATATTTAGAGTTTGTAAACAACCAAGGAGACAGAGGGTGAAAGAGGCCTTTAAGTCAAACGTGATGACAACAGAAGTACAAGTTGATAATATGGCAAAAAGGACTAGCATTAGGCACACAGCTACTCTCGGTAGTTAACCATCTTAATACAACTTGAAATCCAACCTGCTTATACCCCCTCACTCGGATGAAATAAGTGAAATCTAAGAGGAGTTAAGTTTTAAGACGATAACAGAATACATGCTACATTTTTCAGATTTCCATCCGCAAAGAATTTTAAATAAAATTCACTCATGTGCGCATTTTCAAGTAATGCACTTCCAAAGAGTACCTTACTCAAGAATGGCAGCTTGTAAAGTCTGTTAAAGTTCTTGGATGTTTATTAAACCCTTCAATCCTCACAGCAAACCTGTGAGGCAAGTAGATAGGTGTTCACTTATTTTGCCATTGTTGGTTCATTATTTTCATTATTTTGTTCATTTGTATTTTCATGTATCCTGTCAGTCAATGAGCATTTGTGGAATAGCTTTCAGTTCCAGGCACTATGCTCACCTATTATCCTGTTCTATCCAATATGGCAGCCCCTAGCCACACAGAGTCATTGACATTAACTAAATCTAAATAAAACTACACTTCAAAATCTTTACATGCTGGATATGGGTGCAAGGGAGACGAGGAGGACGAGCGTATCTGATTGTCCTGGTCCAGAAGCTGCTCAGCATGGCCTCTGCTCCACACCTAATCCCTTCTCTCGTTAGTCGTTGTTGTTCTGTATCTTCAGCACATCCCATCCACCTACCTGCAGGTAGCACACTGCCAAAACCAGTTAGGCAGGTGACCGGCCGGCTCTCCTTGTCCTCAATGATTTCTAGGAACCCCACATTTACAACTGGTAACCGACGCTAATGTTCTGCTGATGGTTTAAAAATTGTCTTTATTGTTGACAATCGAAAATGTTCCCATTGAAACAATCTAATTGCCTTTCCCTTCTCTGCCTTGACATCCAGTTTTCAGATGAGAGAGAGCCTGAAGACAATATAACTCTCATTTCTCAAAGATGCGCTGAATCACCTTTCACCCCCTGCTATGCCCATTATTGTTGCCTGCCTCCAGAATAAGACCTGTCTCTTGAAGGCTATCTGATGCACCTTCCCAGGGAACACTCATGTCTTTCTCTCCACCCGGAAATTAGATATTAAAAAGGAACAGTCTTTGGTACCTCAGAGTTTTGTGAAAGTTTAATTTCTTTTTAAGAAGAAAACAGGGGCTTCCCTGGTGGCGCAGTGGTTGAGAATCTGCCTGCCAATGCAGGGGACATGGGTTCGAGCCCTGGTCCGGGAAGATCCCACATGCCGCGGAGCAACTGGGCCCGTGAGCCACAGCTACTGAGCCTGTGCGTCTGGAGCCTGTGCTCCGCAACAAGAGAGGCCGCGATAATGAGAGGCCCGCGCACCGCAATGAAGAGTGGCCCCCGCTTGCCGCAACTGGAGAAAGCCCTCGCACAGAAACGAAGACCCAACACAGCCATAAATAATAAATAAATAAATAAATAAATAAATAAATAAATAAATAAATGAAACGTCAATCTTTAAAAAAAAAAAAAAGAAGAAAACAGAAAATCAGAATGCAGAAAAAGCATTACCATAGCCCAGCAAGAAAAAAATTAATAGACAAACTAGGGTGGGTATGATGTAATAAGGGTGCTGGAGGTTAACCCTAAGGAAAATGTGAGGATCTTAAAAGGATTAATGTATTTTATGAAAGAAATAAAAAAAGAAAGAAATGTGAAGAGGTGATTCTGTGAGCCAATCAGAAGATGTTTAAAGAAACTATGGGAATGACCCTACTAAGCTCAAAGGAACATGTAGACTCTCTTGTCACCTTCAAAGGCTTATCATAGACAAGAACACTGGGGAAGCACTGCAGCCTTAGCCAAAAATTGAAACTGCCTGGTCCTGAATGAATGTGAGTTCTGAGGAGGCCCACAGCAGGTGGAGCCCACAAGGGGTCATTCCGCCCTGGGTGTACTTCAGTCCACCAAGCTGAAGACTTCCTTTCTCTTTCCTGTTCCCCAACCACGGGTTTCCAGAACATAAACCCATTCCCTCCTGGACTGGATTCCTATTCCGAACCCAGGTGATTTGCGAACTGTTATGGGGGACTGGACCCTGCCAGGCAGCGCTCTGACCTTACCTGTTACCACCAGCCTAGGGAGTATTGTTGACTGCTTTGAGAACCTCGTTGTAATATCCCCTTCCCAGACTGACCTGCTAAAAATATTGAGTCCAGCCTACACTGGACCCAAATTTGCCATGCCCTATTGATATTGTGACTTGACTACATTCCTACAGCTGTGTTTATTCTAGCTCTGATCTACCCTCTCCCAGTCAGTTGATCACTGAGATCCTATCAAGTTTCCCAATCTCAAGCAGGTCATTGCAGATCTGAGATGCTAGCACACAATCAAATGAATGCACACACATGAATGCCATGGAGCTGTGTAGACCAAGTAAGGAATCTGGATTTTATTCTAAGTATGATTGGAGAATGTCAAGGAAAAGAGTGACATGATTTGCCATGCCTTTAAAAATGCAACTCTGGCTACAATGTGAAGACTGGATCATGAAGTGGTAAGAGAAGATGCAAGGTGACCAATTCGGAGGCCATCTAGTAGTCCCATAGTCACCGACTACTCACACAGTGGTCCAGGTGAGAAACAGAGATGACGTGAACGAGGGTGGTAGCAATAGAGATAGAGAGAAATAAAAGGATTAGGGATATATTTTGAAGGTAGAGTTGATTATACAGAAAAAAAAAATGATGGCTGCTACCCTTGTCCATATTAGGGCAACATTGATTAATTTTTTTAAAAAATTTTTTTATTGAAGTATAGTTGATTTACAACGTTGTGTTAGTTTCAGGTATACAGCAAAGTGATTCAGTTCACACACACACACACACATATATATTCTTTTTCAGATTCTTTTCCTTTATAGATTATTAGAAGATATTGAGTATAGTTCTAGGGGAACATCGATTTAAAACAAAGCACACAAAGAGGGTTTCAGTAAGATATTAGTAAGAATTTCATGTTTATTTAGGACTAATTAGCCCTGACATATTTATATGTAGATGTTGGAATTTTCCAGGGGGACTACTTTGGGATAAAACAAGTGTCTAATTGTCTAAAGTAACCTAAAAGATGTTAATTTTAACAATAATTTCTTCCTGGGATGTAGTGATGCTTTGCTCCAGAAAGTATTCCTTCTCTTAAAAAAAAGTTTCTCAGTTTGAATTATAAGTGTGACAACAGAAAACTAATACCCTAGCTCCTTTTTGTGACTTTTCAGCAGGACTTTGCAATAGAACTAACAGCATCTTAATCCATTTTGAGAGAGTCTATCAGAATTGTTCCAAAAATATATCTCGAGTGCCTACTATAAGCATATTCCAAAAATTCTACAAAATAATATGGCTTATTGACAAATGTTTCTCCATTCAGTCCCACAGAAAAACAATCTTTGGTAAAATAAGCTACATAGCCTGAAATATGTTACATTCATTGACAATATTTTCAATGGCATAATCAGTTATACATTAACAGACATGGTATCTATTAATGCTCTCATTAGGATTCATTCAGCCGCCTCTATATAGCTCAGCCAATGTAGGGATGGACAACCCTCTAATATATTGTAGTAATGCAGTTTCTCCACCAACCTTTAGGTGCATAAAAATCATTCTTACAGCTTGTGAGTAACTTCCGTTCTTCACAGAATTTCATTTGCCTATCCCCTTTTTTGGTTGAAATTTTAAATCAATCTTAGATCCTTTTAAATATGTGACACAAGGTTATCCACTTGAAGAGGTGAGTCTAAGGGTACCAAACGTTGCAACATACCCAAAGTATGGAGAATGCATATTAGATATAGATAACACAACAAAACCTGGGAGTGGTACTGATGACTCAGGGCATCAATATCAGATAAATTTCTAGACCTGGAACCAAGTCTGTAGACACATACTAAACAAAGTCTTCAAATGCAAAGTTTGATTATGTACTTAAAATACTAAAACTTATCATTGAAGGAAATCCCCAAAGAGGACTGTAAATTAGTATAAACTGTATAGACATTGCAGTAACAGTATATGTGTAATTTCTTAAATCCTATAATCAAAGCAAGGGTTCTTCATCAATTTGAATTATGATTCTGTATGTAGATAAACTATTCTCTGGTAGGAAACAATCAGGACCTCAGGGATATCTGTTATTCTGTGTTCCAACATTCTTCAGTTCCAACATTCTATCATTCTATCACCTTGCACCATGTGTTTTGAAGGTTCATCCAAAAAATACCACCCTTTCCCTCACAATAGAATGGAAAAGAAATTCCCAAATTTGCAATTTGAGACAGATGGCTCGGTTATGCAGTATGAGCACCAACGTCCTAACTAGACTGTTGATTTCATTTGTGAAATTTGTCTCTGAACAATGACTGATGGCTCTTGGATTTTTTTTTAAAAGTGCTCAATAATCCCACTAGTGTATCAAATTATCAAACGTCTTGGTCCCAGATAAAAGCAAGATCAATGAAAGATAACCATTGTTACATGCGCTTGTATCCCAGAGACCATCAGAAGCTAAACATGCTTGTGATTCAGATCTTTTATTGTATTTGCTTCAAGACAAAATGAAAGTAGTGTATCACCACATGAATTCCAGAAATGAGGCTAAAAAAATCTCCAGCAGTCTCCAAAGAAGTCATTTCAAACACAGGATGTACTAGGTTTCCAGGATGGAAGAAGCATTCAATTGCCCTTGTAGTACCTGAGAAGGAATTTACACTATCAGGACCTGCCCAAATCTCTCCTAAAAAGGTTCCCTTCTGATTGCTGGAAGATGGTGACCAGGCTTTCTGCCAGCATCACTTAATGGAGCCAAGTACTCCAAACCAAAAATAAAATATGTCATAACATCAACTCTATGAGCTCAAAACAAACAACAGTCTCTACAATGAGCCATAGCATACGTGGCATATATATTGCCTATGGTCTGTCTAGAGGCAGTGAGCACAAGGTCCCTGCCGGCTCTATCCACTTGGTGCAATAGATTTCTGACACTTTTGAAGCTGATATCCAGTAAATTGATTTCTTCTTTATATTCTTCTTTCAGTAGTCCTTTAGAGATAATGAATGCAAAATCACTGCCCTTGAAATGCCTTCATACATTCTTACTTTAGCAAGTTTTATAAATTATGTGATACAAATTCTAAAAGGATTTGGCAGACATCAGTGGGTCTTGGGTTTCATCAAAGCCAGTCACCGGAAATACACGCCCATTTGGTCTGGGGGGAGGGAGGAGGATTACACTGGTGTCAGAAGTCCTGAGTGGATCCATGGTGCCCCTGCTCATTAGCTGCACAACCCTGGGACAATTCTCCAAACTTTCCATGCCTCGGGTGCCTGAACTGGAAAATGAGAATAAGCACAGTCCCCCAGTCTACCTCACAAGGCTGTCAGATCACTGAAATACGATCATCCTTTTGCAAATTGTAACTTCAATTCAGGTAGCTGAATGCATGTTCCATTGATTATAAAATTGGGACAATAGGTAAAATCTCCCTAGTGGACCTCGAAATGAAACATGTCTCATCAACCTCCAGAGTCAGGAGAAAAAAAAATTCTTTTTTAAATTCAGAGAGGTATGTTTGGTAACAAAGCAAATAATAGCTGAGCACTCACTATACGTCAGGCTTCGACCCCTTTGTGCATCATCTCACGGACTCCTCCCAGGAACCTGATGAGAGATGCTCTTATTCCCATTTTACAGGAAAGATGACCGAAACTTAATGAGTCCAGTCTCTCTGCCCATGGTCACCTCCCCAGTAGGCAGCTGAGCCGGCATTCAAACCCTGCCTACTGTGACTGTAAGATCCATGCTCTCGACCACTCTGGAGCCGATCGCCTACAGAGCTGCAGATTCATGAATGCAGCCCCTCAGTCTACCCTCCACCCACCCCACCCTCCCGCATCTGCTCAGCGGTTGTCTCCAGCTCTGCACTTTTACTCCTGTTCTTCTCCCTTCCTGAATCAGTCCCCTCTGCTTCACCGAATCGTCTGCCTCCTGTCTGGCTCACCGGAAGCCCTGCCTTTGACGTATGTCTCTCTAACGAGATTCTATTTCATACTGATCGCTCTCTACTGTCGCATCCATTGGTCAGTCATGTCTTAGAACCATAATATACTGCTTGGCTTTCTTGTGAAGGCACAGAATACATAAATGCATCTCTTCTCTCTCCCCACCAGTGCCCAAGACAGTAGGAGGTCAACAGAAAACTTCTCAAATAATTACTGGGAGACCTTAACAAAACCTGCCCTACTTGAGTCTAGCCTAGCTATCCCATTCCTGGTACTCTTCCACGGCAAACAGCACGCACAGACGCTACGCCGTGGGCTGGTGAGCAAGACGGGGTCCCTCCCTTCCCAAATCTGCTCAGTTTATCAAGGAAGGCAGACAAAGAAGCAACTGTGTTAGGTTAAGAGGAGCACAGGTACCACAGAAGCACAAAGCAGCAGCAGCTACCCTGACCTACGGGGCGATGAGGCAGTTATTTGGGGAGTTTGGTGCCTAGCGTGAAGTTTTAAGAACTGTATAATAGTGACTATCAACAAGTATTGAA
This sequence comes from Balaenoptera ricei, assembly GCF_028023285.1. Lineage (NCBI taxonomy): Eukaryota > Metazoa > Chordata > Mammalia > Artiodactyla > Balaenopteridae > Balaenoptera > Balaenoptera ricei. The sequence goes on along the minus strand of NC_082646.1, from coordinate 10,552,619 downwards.
TGGAACACCCCACTTAATGCTCTCACTCCCTCTGTGGAGCAGATGCTCTCATTATTCCATTCTACGGATAAGAGAACGGGGGCCGACGGAGGAGAATTTGCCCCAAGTTACTCGTAAATGGTAAGAGGAAGACCAGACCCAGGCTGCCTGGCTCTCAGAGACCACACCTTTCACCAGTATCCTGTCCTTCCTCTCAAGTAGATGAGTCGTTGAAAAGGGAGTGAAAGAATGGTCCAGTCGAAGGCCCCGTGGATATTAAGGACTTGTGCGGAGTTCAAGCAGGCTATGTAGATAAATTGAAGGAGTTTAATCTGGGCTCTAAAGTGCCAGGCGAGGCTCTTGTTACTCTGAGATGGACTTTTCCCAGCTGGGGTGCAGGATAGTGACTGAGCCCTGGGGCAGCCAGCCTATCCGTGAAGGGAGCTTGTAGTTCTGCTACACAGAAGCCTTTGGTGTGCTGGGTCCCCAGGGACTGTGCTCTACTGTCTCCCCTGCCCACCTGCCCCAGGGGCCAGGGGGGGGGGGGTCCTCCCCGCAAGCAGACTGTCCCTGAAACACCAGCCTGCCCCCACCCCATGAAATCAGAGGACCCTGAAAGATCCCAAGGGCTATTTTAATTTATCCCTCTGCTTCCAGACAGGATTCTTCTATACTGTCAGACTCTTAAGAAGATTCCCTGACTCACGGTCTCCCATTTCCATGTCAAATGGCCCTGTCCGTGAAGACACGCTTACTTAGGTCTGATATAAACCCTTCATGCTAACAAGGCCTGAATCCCCAGCTCTGCATTCTTGCGTGGTAGAACAATAGGTCATCTCTGAGGAGACTACTTCAAACACTTGTGACATAGCCACACTTGGACTGTGGAGTCAGGATTTACCTCCCAGCTCTAGCACTTGGGAGCTACGTGACATTAGGTCAATTCCTCAACCTTGCAGAGATTCAGCTTCCCACCTGTAAAATGGGCACAATAACAGGGCCAACACATAAATTTGTTTTGAGGATTAAATAGAGTTAAAAGGCTTAACACAGTGCCTAGCTCATCATAAATGCTTATCAAAATTTAGCTTAAAAAAGAAAATGAAAAACTAATTTCACCTGGATGTTGGGTTAATTTGTACACAATATAGGGACACACGAATCTCTGGTCAACTTTTCCAGGGTGAACCAAAAAAAAAATCAAATGCCTAAAAATAGTAACTACACTTTTAGTCTTCTTATTTTCCACCGGTATGCAGGAGAGTAGAAATCCACTTCTAAATGGCAGCTATATATCAGTTATAAAACTGTTAAGTAAATCCAGGAAGGCAAAAAGACAAGACGGCAGAGACAGGAACCATCCAGCAGTTGCCATGACAACGAGGCAGGTTACCTGGAGAAAAATTTTGGAAATCTCTTAAAAGAATAACCAGAGATGTTTCTGTCTATTTTGGGAAGGACAAGGTCTTCCTTTATCCTCCGCTAAAGACAAACATCCACTTGTTTGTTGAATATCTCCCAATTAACGCAAGGCAAGATCTGAGAGGAGTCAGGATGTGGTGCGCAGGCAGGTGGCGGGATGGAGAGGGACTTGGCAGGGAGCTGTAAGGTAAAGGCAGTATCAGTGGAAAATGCAAGATCAAACTGCCCAGGGATCCCCATTGTTTCATTTAAAATGCTCAAGGAGCATTCATTAAAAAGCGTCATTCTCACGCATGAAGACCCCCAATTGCTGCAGATTACGCTTACAAGAAATTGAATTCTTAACCAATAACACATTTTTATGAACAGTACTGACACGAAGAACGTGATTAAAAACTCCGGTGGGCAAGGCTTTCTCTGAAAGTCATTTTCAATATGTAAAGAAATAAAGAGCTTCTGATTCATTACAGGTGCCCTCTCTCCGGCTCCTTGGGTGTTAGACATGGGTCGTGTGTGCCTGTGTGTTTGTGTTTCCCTCCTACAATCTGCAGTTTACACTTAATGTAATAATCTTGCACACCTCGCTCTCATTTTTCAGTTAATCGATAGTATTTTTAAAGCAACAAATAGGGGCTATTTGTAATAGTATTCCTTTAATTGCATATTTTTCAAACATGAGACTATTAAAGTAGCTGCCCATGAAAGCGGTCATTCAATTCTCGTCCGAGGTGCCCCTTCATTCTGAAAGGGCCTCCCTCATCAAACTCAATAGCATCTCTTGGCTGCCTGAGAAAAACCACTGGAGGGAAAAAAAAAAAGAAAGAAAGAAACCTATTTTCCAGATCAAAGTAATCCCTACTCCATTGCCATGGCTCCAGACGTCTCTTTCTTCTTTTCATTGACCAGACAAGGTTCTTCTCAGCAAACCTCCTTCAATTTTTTTTTTTTTTTTTTTTGCCTGAATTTGTTTTCTCGTTGGGAAAAGTGGTCATTAAAGTATTAGTTTAGGTTGATTGGTTCTTCAGTGGCAGAAGAGGCTTCTGAGGCTTTGTTATCTTTGACATGATCTCCAAACAGCGGCCCGATTATTATACAATATAGAAATAATAACTCAAGGCAGCAGCCTTCTCTTTGGAAACCCACACGGGGTGCCGGGTATATGATGATGCAGCTCACCTGCCGGTATATTCATGGGTGCTTTCAGGACCTGAGTGGCCGGCTGTATCCCTGGCCGCGGTTCCGGACTTGCCCTCCCCACCCTGGCCCTCGAGCCCCACTCCTGCGGCCCCGAGTTCTCCCCAAGTCATCGAGGCTGCAGAGCACTTGCCCCTATTTATATCGAGCAGCGGTGCATTCACTAAGAAGAATGCGGACAGGGAGGGGGCCGGCTTTGATGTCTCCAGGGGCAGGAAATCACTCGGATGATTCCTCCAGGGCCACTTGGCAGCAGGTAGAGGGCGTGACAGCTGGTGGGAAGGTCGGTGACTGGGATGTGACCACTGGACCATAGTGGGGAACTGCGCTGCCCTTGCAAACAGAAAAGTTTATTCCTATAGTCTGGTGGGGGTAGGGATGGATGAGGGAAAAAGACTACAGGGCCTGGCACCTACCACCTGGGAAAAAGAGAATTCAAAATTATCTGACAGTGGCACGTCGGAAGCTTTCATTCCTTTTCAAGACCAGTTGGCCCAAGTCTTCAAGTCAGTCTAACAAGAATGCATGACTGTCAATACCTAAAAGGTGGGATGCTTGGTGGTTAATCCATGGAGCTTGACTCTAGACTTGAAGCCTCTCTTTACCCATCTGTTAAAATCGTTTATAAGAGGTTTACTGTGAGAAATAATACTTATACATACTCACTAGGTGCAAAACACTGTACATAACACTTGACATGCATTACCTTATTTCCTATTCACAACAACTCCATGGAACATTTACTATTAAATGCCCCTTTTTCTTATAAGGAAACAGGCACAGAGAGTTGAAGTAAGTTATCCAGAGTCATGCAGCTGGTGAGGAAGCCAAGGTTCAAATCCAATCCGTCCAAGCTCTAGAGCGCCGTTAGCCACCACTTAGGAATTAAATGGAATAACATATAAAGTATTGATTCTGGTACCAGACACTGAGCAATATTACTGATCGTTCATTTTACTTTGCCGACATTATTATTAAACTCCCTCTGTTGCTCTGTCCAAATGAAAACGAGTATGCAACGATGCTTCAAGAAGGGAAAGGGCTTTATGAAAGCAAACAAGTAAAAAATCATTATGATAACTTGACCTGGCGCACAGGAAAATTAACGATATTTCTTGATCCGAAAGTTCCCTGGAGAAAATTGTGCTTAACAGGACTCTCTGGGGGAATAAAGAGAAGGAAGGGGTATGGGAACGGGGGCTCGTGTCTAGCGGTAGCTCAGCCAAGGGGTGTGGCGGAAAGGTCCAGAGACACTGGTATCCTGACTGCCGTAGCTGGGTGGGAGTGGAGATGTGGGTGATGTTTCAGGGGTAGCCAGAGACAGGGGGAAGGAGCGCTGACAGGACAGCCCAGAGAGCCAACTGCAGAACGCCTGACCACGTGCCCACTGCCCTTCATGCTCAGAAAATACACACTCCCAGGGACTAAATCTTCCCCCACTCCTACCTGAAGCCCCCAAGGAATCAAGTGCTACTGCCATCTGCAAATTCTTAGGGAGACTCAGAATGCTTCATTAAAAACCCTCCTTCATTTCTTTATCGGATTAGTATTTACTGAGAACTTTCTACGTTCTGAGCACGGCTAGGCACAAAGGAAATGAACCAGGTTGATAGGTCCCTGACCTGTAACAGGAGTAAGTCATCTAGACTGCAGAGGCCAGGGTGCTCTGTCGTTTAACGGGGAGGTGTCATGAGTGCTGGGAGTGGGCTGGGCAGACCAGGGGTGACCAGTTCTGACCTGAAGGTAGGAGGAGGTAGGGTGGTGGAAGGGGGTGGGACCCAGGAAGTCTTTTCAGAGGAGCTGCTGGTTAGGGGGGAGGAGGAGGGATCCTGTCACTAAGGTCCTTCAAGCTGAATTCGCTTCTGTCAAACCTTCTGGCCTGGGGAATTCCCTGGCGGTCCAGTGGTTAGGACTCCGCGCTTTCACTACCAATGGCGCAGGTTTGATCCCTGGTCAGGGAACTAAGATCCTGCAAGCTGTTCAGTGCAGCCAAAATAAAAAAAAAAAAAATTTAAAGTATTAAGAAATAAAATTAAAGTGTTAAAAAAAAAAAAAGAAAACTTTTGGCCTGTTACGTGTAAGAGTAAGAAACATTTGAACACAGGGCTGCCTCAGACGCTACAGAGGACACATGAAAGAAGTAGAAGGCAGTATCCCTTGCCCTCAGAACGTAAAATGTGACAGTGAATCCAAAGAAGCATCGGTAAAATAATTAGAAAACCCAGGTGAATGCAAGGCAATGCAATTCCAACTTTGGCTTTGTAACTTTGTAAAATGCCGTAATTCTCGAACTCCACATAGCAACCCAGAGTGGGTATTCACCACGGAGCAATGTTTGACGGCTCTGGACCGTTAGGAGGAGGATGAGGAACATTCCTGAATGTGTCAATCAGCTGGCACTTAGGGAACACCTACTAAGAGCACAGTAGTTAAGAGCCATCACTCTCCACCACAGACCAGCTCCACCACAAGCCGTGTGAACTTGGGCAGGCCCCCTAACCTCTCAGAGAAAGTGCTACCTCACCTGCAAAATGGAGATAAAATGGCATCTATTTCTAGGGTCGAAGTGAGGATGAAATGAGGTAAAGCAAGAAAAGGATTGGGCCAAAGTCTGCCAAGAGTAAGCTCTCGGTGGTAATAATGAACTTATGGAATGTTGATTACTTATAATTAATTGTTTATTTTTAAATAAATGTGTACAAGAAATATTAATATCGTTCATGAGCTGGGTGCTATGGTGGATGTAAATGCAGATAATTAACACTTTTAGATTCTTACCATGTGCCTGTCACTGTTCTGGGCACTTCGTATGTGTTAACTCATTTGATCCTCACAACAATATTGTCAGAAAGGTCTTATTACCCTCGTTTTACAGGTAAGGAGACAAGCACAGAGAGGTTAAGTACTTTCCCCAAGGTCACGCAGCAAGGCTAGGACTCAAACCCAGGCCGCTTGACTCCGACTGCACTCCCAACCACTCTGCAATGCTGCTTCTCGTCATCATGAATAAGATACAGTCCTTGAAAAGAACATTATAAAGCAAGCCGGTCTATGATAAGACCCAGGAGAAACAAAAATCATAAAACTATCGAAGAAAGAGCTGCTGAGCGCTACCAAATCCAAATGGGAAAATCAAGGAAGAGCTAGCAAGGGTGAGAAAGAGAAGTAACAGCAAAGAGAAGCAGCAGAATGCTGCATCACGGAAGCACAAGGAAAGGAAGTCTTAAAGCAAGCAGGTGAGTCACTGCTAGCTGTGTCACGCGCCACGGGGACGTAAAGGAGGGTGAGCTAGAGAACCACTAGGTGGTGGCACAGTGGGGAGTGCCAGGAAGTGAGCACGCAGATCCCATGAAGGGTGGAGGGTGAAGGCAAGTCACAAGGGATGGTCAGAGAGTGACGCTACTGAGTGCAGGCTTACCTTTCAGAAATGCTGGCAACCAAAGGCAGGCGAGAGATGGATGTGAGTTCAAAGGCGTCGTTCCCCCTTCCAGACAAGGTGGTCTCTTGTTCATGATCAGAGTGGCACTTATAAGTAGAGGAAGAATAAAGATGCAGGAGAGAGCTGTAGCCAATCTGTGAACGCGGAGAGAATCTGGAGAGCTCGTGCGGCTCTGCTGGGAGCTCTAGGGTCAGCTAAGAGGAAGACGCTTCCTCCTCTGATTCAAGGAGAGGGAAGGGAAGGAAGGTGAAGATTAGGAGAAATTCGGATATGGAAAGAAGTTGAGGAGACTCACATCAATCAGATGGTTCCAACCTTCTTAGCAAGGAGGTAGGAAAGGAAGCGAGGAGGCTGCTTACCTAGGTAAGTCAGAATGGAAAATACCATTGCCCCCTTCGGGCTGCTTGGCAAACTCCTACTAATTCGTCAGGACTCAAACTGCCCCCGCTAGCCTCCGATGTGCCCAGGCAGAGTTGGGGGCTCTGTCATCTGCACTTGTTCAGTTACTCCTCTCTGATGCATCAGCCACATGATACTGTAATTATTTTTGTTTATGTCTCTCTCCCCCCTCTAGACTGAAGTCCTCCATGGTAGACACCACACTTGTCTTAGTTTCTCAAACATCTAACCTAGTACAAAATGACATTCAGTAAATGTGTGTTGAACGAATAAACAAATTACTAAGTCATACATAAAAGAATTGCAATTCAGATCCAGAAAGGCTGGGGAATAGCACTTTAGAACCGGCATCCTAAATGTCTAGGTTCATTTCAGATCGAAACAGCCTGCTGTCGGGCAATCACCCTAACTGCTCTGTATCTAATAACCCAGGCTCTGAAAAACGGGAACCACAGCCCATGGAACCGTGAGCTTCATTAGTGAATGCCAGTAAAGGGCTTTTTAAGTGGCAAAGCAGATGATTACAGAAAATGCCTCTGAGGGAGAAGGATGACAAAAATGTGTCTCCAAGACAATGAAGCAGTTTCCTTCCAGGATTTCCACCACATTTCACTCTAACACAAGCAGTTACAGAGAATGCGGGGCCCTCTCAGAGGCCCTAGCACCACTAGGTCCCGAGGTTATGTGTTCACCGAGTTCAGGAACTGTTGTGAAAAGAGTTATTTGTGAGAAAGCACGAGAGTCCAGCCATGCAGCGCTTCCCAGCTCGGGGCCACTCTGCTCCCTGATTAACTTCACTTGCAGCTTTTCCTATTGTTCTGTCCTGTGGCTCCTGATTTCCACCTTAGAGCATCACCAGATCACTCAAATGCCTTGACCTTTGGAAATACACTTGTGCTCCCGGGAAGTACATGATCATTTATCACTGCCATTTACCAAGTGTCAGCTAGATAAACAGATATGTGCTAAGCCCCGGAAGCAGTCACCAGCCCATGTGCACAAGATGTGATACAATCTAGTCCAAATGAGCAAAAACAATATTGACACTGAACAATAAGATGTGTTAATATATGGGTGTGTTCTGAGGATTTAAAAAAATTTATGACTGACGTATTTTTTAGTTATTTCTAAGGCTGTAGAAATCTAAGACATAATGTACTTTTAGATGGGTGGTCCTAATGCAGAGGAGCATTGCTATGGAAAAGTTTAGAGAGACGGTAATTCTAAACATCTGTTTTATATATTATTATAATTCCCCTCTACACACATAAATAAATAAATACGCACACACGCAAACCTACCTCTAAAGTTGATTTTGCTTAAGATACATTCATAATTAGTTTGCCTCCCAGTATGCACACTCTAGGTTAGCAGTACCTGTGATAAAAACGGGTAAAGATGGTCTGGGATTTTAATTGTCACAGTTAATCACAAGGTATCTATACACTGGAGAACAGATCAGAGTTGTAAAGAATAGGAGGAGGAAAAAAATGGGATTAGAAGGGAGGAAAAGAACATAAAGCAGAAAGACGGATAAGAAGCAGAAAGTATTAGGAGTTTAGTAGTAGTGGGTTTCAGTCAGTGGTCCCAATTCCTTCCCACAGTGATCATCAATCCTTATTCAAACACTGCCAGAGTAGGGGCATTTCAGGTGTGAGGAGGGATTTAAATGACTATATACCTGATACTGAAGATGCTTTGATTTTCTAAAACTGCAGGCTGCTTTCTTATTAACAAAGCAGTTAACAGTCAGCAGTTACTCGCCAACATTAAATGCAGAATATTTGCTACTACCATAATTAAAACTCTGGTTGGGATCTACATTAGCTAGTTGATCTTCATGTTAGCCACTCAGAGCTCTTTTGAAACTTATAATTAGTTGGGAGACAGTCAAAATGATGGCATTTTCTTATTACTGATATAACTTTGGGGTCCACACAGAGGCTGAATGGCCTTTAGTCAAGGGTACTGTATGTGGAAGCCTTTCAGTTGTTGGAAAGTTAGAGCCAAAGACTTCAAATACGACCTCTAACTGGAAAGTTGTATGATTCAATGACCTCAGAAGAAGATCACCAAGGTTATTCTATGATATGGACATCACTGGGACCTCCCATCCCTGCTGGAAAGCCCTCTTGTTCATTACATGGGAGAAACTGCTGAAAATGGTCAATTCTACTCTCACTCAAACACTTTGCAGTGTTCCTTTATGCTGCCTGGGCCCCAAGGGCCTAGCTATGTGCCTTGAGGATAAACGACCCTGGCCCCAGCTCATCACTCAGACACACCTGTCTGTAGTGGGTCTTAGCTTGTGTCCTTTTCTGGCCAAAGTCAATGTAGACATTTTAGAGCTCGGCACATCTTAGACATTTGGGGTCACCTCTCCCATCAACAACCAAACAGAGAACATAAAGCTCCATGAAAAAGAGTAAACTGTTTAACCAATAATACATCATCAGTGTTACAGATATAAATTAGAAGAGTTGGGAGGCACCTGGCTTTTTTGAGGTCTAGAACTTCACTGAAGTCCGAGCACTGAACCTGAAGAGATTCAAGTCCAGAGAAAATAAAGAATAGGGTGAAAGGAAGACCAGCGCTTAGAGAAAAAGTGGAGGGGAGCAGACAGGCTACATCATGATTAAAACTTCCATAATGCAACTAATCAAATGTGGGGTATATGAAAAGCAACCATAATGAAAAGTAGAAACACTCGGTGTGTACCCTTAGAATCCAAGACCTCTAGAAAAATATGATATGTTTATACATTTATAGATTTATAGATACACAGGCTCAGGCTGCTAAGTGACTGACTTTTATTTTATTTTTTAGAGAAGCAGAAAATAAAGTGATCATTTTAGGGAAGCCTGTGTTTATTATTTTTTGTCTACGACTTTCATTTTTTTATTTTATTAAAATACTGACTATTTTAGAGTGAAGGAGAAGCAAAGCCACAACCAAAACTTAAGCGCCAATTTCTGAAAACCAAGTTAAACTATGAAATTCTCCTCTTTTTTTCCTTAAAAAGCTCTCAAAGAGAGAAAACTAATCTCTTATACGGCAAAATGTATAAAAATGCACAGTATTCATAGATAAGGGGTTTTGATCCAATTATCCAAATAACTGCCTCTGTTTCTCCTGCCTGTTTATGCATTTAAATTCATGTTTTGTCAATTATTTCATGCTTGTTGGTTGTGTCTCCCAAACCAATCTCCAAACACTTGAAGGCTTTTCTTTTATCCATCTTAATCCCTTGCCACGCCTACTATGGTTGGCGAGCATCCCAAAGAGTCACCAAAATGCTTCACACAAACCCAACTTCTGCTTTTCCTTAGGTACGACAGATTAGTTGAACAGTGCTTCATGTAAGTGTCATTAGGGAAATTCTCCATTTGAAATCATTACTCTGTACCTTCTTTCATTTGTATTGAAGTCATTATAACTTTTCAAAGCATTTTTAGTGACCATTGCATTTGGGGTTTCCTGAGCATACCTCAAAGAACATTACAACCACAAATCTGATGACAATCACCTCACCCACCAATGAAAGTTATGTCCAGAGTCTTGGAGCCTTTTGGTAAACTGATAACTGGTCATTCTCACTCCAGGCAAGTAGGTGTCCATTACAATTCACCTGGCTAGAACACAGTGGCAGTCAGCACTCAAGACAGACAGTGCTCAAGTGACAAGTTATATCAACTCCAACTGTAGAAGAATCCAGAAGGTCAAAATACAGGCCTCCTTAATCCTTGTAACGTTGAGAGAAGAGGTCAGTGTCCTTCAATGACCCCCTCAAGTAATGTGTCCACCGTGTGTTTGGCTTCCTCCCATCCTGACATTTCCTCATAATTTAACATTCCTGCTAAGGCAGAAACGAAAGCTGAATGTTTCACTGGAGCTAGGTCATGCTGACACTGATAGCAACTGACAGGAGATCAAAAGAAACCAAAGATACCACGTTGAAAATGTCTCATCAAGGTCACCCACTCGTGGTAAGGCAAGTGGAGAGTGAGGGAGAAATACAGGCTTATCACTTGAGAATCAACAGAGACAACTACATTATCTAATTATTCCTCTTCACTCCCATCTCCTCTAGCCTCCCACTCCTATACACATGCTATTAAGCAAGTCCAGTATTTTACAATTACTATAGGGTATGTCTCCTTGGCAATCCAAGGTACCACTGTGGTGAAGGCACCGCCACCAACCTCCCCAGTCCTGCCAAGCAGAAGCACGCTCTCCCCGTGGCACTCAGTTCACTCCTTTACTACCGTATGACTTTCTCCCCGCAAGCTGTGAGCCCTTCGTGTGTTTGAAGCACACCTTCCTCTTCTTTCTATCTACCTGCATAGTGACAGAGCAAGCCAGCTACCTACTAAAGTTCATGATTCTCCTGCTCTTACCGAGTTGCTGCTGAGAAGCTTCTACCACGCCCATGGACTAGGTTTTTCAGGTCCATTTACACCTAGGGGCGGCCATGTGACTAGTTTTAGCCAATGGAAAATGAGCAGAAGTGAAGTATGTCCCTTCGAGGTGTTTACAACACACCACATCTCCATGTTCTCTTCCGCCTGCTGCTAGCTAGATGCAGAGGTTAACAGGGCTCAGCAGCTGGCGGAGCTAAGTGATGGAAAGAACTGGGTCTCTGGATCACTGCACTGAAGAAAGCTACTACTGACTAGAAACAATGTACTGGATTATTACAAGAGAAAGAACTATACTTCCATTTTTTTTTAATTAATTAATTTATTTATTTATCATTTATGGCTGTGTTGGGTCTTCGTTTCTGTGCGAGGGCTTTCTTTAGTTGCAGCAAGTGGGGGCCCCTCGTCATCGCGGTGCGCGGGCCTCTCACTGTCGCGGCCTCTCTTGTTGCGGGGCACAGGCTCCAGATGCGCAGGCTCAGTAGTTGTGGCTCATGGGCCTAGTTGCTCCACGGCATGTGGGATCTTCCCAGACCAGGGCTCGAACCCGTGTCCCCTGCATTAGCAGGCAGATTCTCAACCACTGCGCCACCAGGGAAGCCCTATACTTCCATTCTTTAAAAAAATCTTTATATATTTTTGGGTTGTCACTGGAGTGTACCCTAACTAATACATGAGCCTAACACAGTGGTATACATAGACATTCAAAAGATGGTGAATAACTGAATAGGGCATTCACCCATTTGCCTATGAAAGAACCTGATTACTTTGTACTTTTCCAGGAAAGATTAATTATGGATTGCATCTCATGCAATTATATCCAATAATTGTTGTTATGGAAATCATCTCAGAATGCTATATGAAACAGACTGATGTTAGTAGAACTTTATTTAATCTTATAGTTGTTTCTTCAGATTCATAGCTACATATTTAAATTTTGTTGCTGTGGGAGAATGTTGAGGTTGTCATGGCAACAGGTTAAAGCAACAGAGTGTATGTGATGTACTGGGATGCTTGGTGCTAGCCATGCCAGCAAAAACATAAAATAATTATATTATACAGAAAGAACTGTACTAAAGGTAATGGTGTGATAGTCAACTATGTGTCTTTCACCTCCTAGGAACCGTAATTTAACACACTGATTTGTTAACAATTTTGATAATATTGCCAGTCCTGGAAGGAAATGAAGTTTAGACTAAGGATGAGATTATTGGTAGAGGATCATCACTCAATTTCCAGCTGCCTAGAAAAATACACATGCACACACACATATACACACACACACAGGAAAAGAGAGAGGGAGAGAGGGAGAGAGACAGAAAGGGGCCGGGGAGAAAGAGAGAGAAAGAAATGGACAGAGAGAGGAGATTGGGCCTACACAAGTTAAAATCTGATAAAGTTGATGAATTGAGGGGACCATAAATTTAAAGCAAGCAATCAAATTAAACCCCTTCTGAGCAGAGGTTCTTGAGAAAATTTAAGTAATTACCCCAACTCCCTGATTTACTTCACCATGCTGGCAGAGCCTTTATTGATCCCTTCTCTGTGGACCAGGGGCCTATTTCTCTGCAATATATTTGCTACTGATTTAAGTTATCATCATTCTCTTATGAAAATTAAACGCTTCAAGCAGGGCTATTCTATCTCCCCCAGGGTTATTACTCTTCTCTCTGAGGGACCTCAAGGCTTCAAACTGTCCAGAAGCAGTAATCGTGAGACAGCACAAACGGCAGGTGTCCTGGGTTATCATGCAGGATCCAGAATAAAAGAGAAAAGAAATGGGCTTGAGTTCACGGGCTGTGGCATGCTGGAGCAGGGCAGTGTGATGGGCCAGAGAGATTTGGGGAGACTAATATTTTTAGCTGTTCTTTGGATGGGTCATATAAAACAGTAAAGAAACAATTCCCCTGACTTCTTTTCTCACTAAACCCCTAGAGATAATTCAGGAAAACTTTCAACTCTAAGAAAAAAGAAAGAAGATGGCGTCCTTACTTTTAGTCTTTATTCCCCTTTCCTTCTCATCTCATGCTATCATTTCCATTTATATGTGCTCATTAAATAATGTCTTCTCCAGGACCCTCCTAGTTTTATTCAGAAACTATATTGGCCAATTTCCTAGAGAAGAAACCCAAGCTTTGAGAGTCCTTCCCACCCTGGGACAGGCTGATGCATCCAGGAAAGAGATTCTGACCCCGAGAGAAGTCGCTACTATATTGAGAGGCGTGACACAAAGGATGCAGACTCTGGACCCCACCTGCAATGGCACAACCCATTTCAATGCAGAATGAAAAAGGCCCATGCAAACATAAAGAGGAACTGAATTCAATCACAATGCCAGACGGTCTCGGGCGGCCCCTCCACTGCTCCTGGTGCAAACCAGGGTCAAAGACATCTGACGTGGCTCAGTAGAAAGAGGAGATCAATAATGCTAAAGAGAAGCATCTGCAGTAAGAAGCAAATCATTGCAAATTTAAATAAAATGTCCTCCACGGGCAGGACTCCTGATGGAAGCCCTACATCTGCCATGTCGACCTTGTCACTGGGACTCCCCCCCCACTCCTTGCGGGGAGAGAATGAGGGAGAGGCAAGGAAAGAAAAAGCAGGAGCCGGGGATGGTTACCGTATTGTGTTGTCTTCAACCGAGAAGCCCCAAAGAGTGCAGTGCCCATCTGTCCAATCCAAGGAGAAAACACTGATAATGTGAACTATTTTTAGAATGACGGGGATAAACTACACGTCAGTCTCAGAAGAGACTGGGATGTAGCTAAATGAGGTTACTAACAGTAGGATAAACAGAAAGCAAATTTCATTTAATGACTTAAATGTATTGAGAACTTATTACATGAGCCAGATACATCTGACTAATAAGGAAACTAAAGCTCAAAGATTGTAAGCAGTGAGTCAAGGACTCATACCAAGGTCTGCCTCGCTATAAAGTCAGACAGTAATCTCAACCCCAGTGTTAAGGACTCATCTGCAAATACAACATGTTTCGAGGCCATTCTCTTCCTCATGTTCTTCATCGTGTCAGGGTTACTGGCGCACACTTGGCCTGTCTGGATTCACAGGAACAAGAACAAATACCTCTGAAGGCGAGTGAGATACTTCGGCAGAGAGTGGAGGCATAAAATAATGGATTATACAGAAACGTAGAAAGCAAGGAGATTTCAGCCTAGTACTACACCATTTGCTTCCCTTGACTGAGTCTGCTTAGAGAAAATTGGGTTGTTGAGTTAAAGCAATAAACTGGTAAATTCTACTGTACTGTGGGTTACTCAGACCTCGACATCTTTGTTGTCATTTGCTGTTGTTCAATATATGGCCAATCATTGTGAGGACCTACATGGACGGAAGCAGGAATAACGTAGGAGCCAGAGAGCTGACTGCCAGGATATAAATTCCACATCAGGAACACATTTCCCAGGGCCCTTCTGCCAAGGGAAATGGTCTTGAGTCTCCCAAGCCCTCTTGACCCATTTCACAGATGCTACCCAAATAGTAAAATGGAAAACTTCTAAGTGAAAACTACCCATTTTGTCTTACTTGTGGTTAAATATTAACTTTCTGCTTTATGAAGAAAACTAGCATTTACTGAGCAGGTACAGTGCACATTCCCTGCACCAGGTGACTGATACACACGCTGTCTCACTGACTTTTCACAACGACCTTTTGAGGCACTACGTGCCTACCTAGCAGCTGATGGAACTGAAGGCTACAGCGATGGACTTGCCTAGAGCCAGGGCCTACGGGTTGCATGGGGGTTCAAGCCAATGTTCTTAAGACTTTCAAAATCAGTACTCTTTCCTTCTATGCTCTTGCTCGGTCCCCTTTAATGATGTATGCCCTTGCCACGCCTCTGGGTCATCCTTCTAAACTTTAAAAGTCATAGGTCAATAGAGCACAAGGTATATTATTATTGAGCTGAAAAAAATCATACTGAAGTAAATGTGCATCCAAGAAGCAAACGCCTTGCCTAAACTCCTAAACTAAGTGGGCTGCCACTCCTTTCTCTCTTTCATCTAAAATTGAAATATACAAGAATCATTCCAATTACTTGAAGGTTTGGGTTAGCTGACTCCACATTTCCAGAGACTTAGCGAGAAGCTTTTCATGTCCAAAGAACTTTTCGTGGATAATGGCTATTTGCTCATCTCAGATGAGCAGATGTAATGCATTCACGATTGTTCCACCCCTGGGAAACACAGAGTGAAAGGGAAAGAGCAGGGACCCGGGAGCCATCCAGATCTGAACGAGAACCATGACTTCACCACTGGGTGAAGTTGAGCAAGTCTTTTCCCTCCTCTGTACCTCAGTCTCTTCATCTTTAAAATCAGAATGATGCTACCAACCTCAAAGTGGTGCTGTGAGGACCAACTGAGATGACCTACACAAAAAGCCTGGCACGTACACATACCCACTCAAACTAGAAGCTAAAATTTTAAACTTTTAGAAACTAAAAGCTCAGTTTCTTTCTCAATCCCTTCTGAGATAGCTGTTTATTGATACAGCTGTCTACTGTGCTTGAATAAGGTGGGGTGAGGGCATGCACAGTGCCCACTGCTGGTCCAGGGGAGAGTCCATCTTGGGAGGAAAGGAAGTAGCCATTGTTTTGATTCTCACTTTCCGCAATTTTCATTGGGAAAAGAGGGAGGAGAGACCCTCTAACTCCCACAGCTAAACAGAAATGACTTTTGAATTCTCTGCCGTTTTAATATGATCAGCGTTACTATTACGTTCCGGGGATGAAACACAGGGAAAGCTGACAGTGTATCTTTCCTGGATGCCCAAGCAGCTCATAATCAGACATCATCTTTATTTACTGAGCACCTATTACGTGTTCACAGCTCAGCAGCCCAGAAACTAATTCACATCAGCTTCGCCCCAGTGGGATAAAGTTTGAGCCATGCATGATAAAGCTTGAATTAAATGCCTTTTTAGAAGGAAGGAACAAGCAAGCTGCCTCAGAAAGAAGGAAAAGGGCACCAGACCCCATTCGGGGAGGGACGTCTCAACCTCCCCTCAAAGGAAGTCTTCTGTGTGGACCCAGGTGCTGCTGAGGGGGGCCTGGTGGGTCGGCGGGGGATAAAAGGCTCTCTGGAGGCCCTCTGAC
Source organism: Balaenoptera ricei (assembly GCF_028023285.1). Taxonomy (NCBI): domain Eukaryota; kingdom Metazoa; phylum Chordata; class Mammalia; order Artiodactyla; family Balaenopteridae; genus Balaenoptera; species Balaenoptera ricei. The sequence continues at coordinate 10,536,658 of NC_082646.1, read as the reverse complement.
CCCAGCTGTCCCGCGGGAAACGAGCGAGGAGGCTGCTGGCTGGCAGACAGGCAGGTGTGCCCTTAAGAAGCCAGGGAGATTAGCTGGGGCTTATCCAAACCTCCGCAGGAAGCAAATCTCCCCTGGCTTCTCAGGAGACCCCAGCGCTCCTCTGGCGTCAAATAAGCCAGACGCAGAATGGACGTCAACTTGGCCTTTTGTGAACCCAGGGCCCCAGCGTGGAAATCTGGACACGATCACACTTACCAGGGCCCCCAAGGAAAATGAGGATTTGAAGAATATGTTTAGAAAAAGGAAGAGGGAGGAAAAGCAATGACGGCAAGGCAGGAGCACGGGTAGACGCACCTTACTTGTGCTTGCATCTCTGTATTGGGGATCATTTTTGCCCCAGCCCCCAAATTTAACCAAAAGTTACTTCATTTGCTTGAAAATATGGCTTCTGGGGAAAACAGGTGGTATCCGCTCTTCAGCAAAGGTAAAGGCCAGAAGACTCAAAGGCTGAGAGAGCTCCCCTTCTCAGGAGCCCGAAGGGAAGCAAATTAGCACTGTGGGCAGAGGAAGGAGGGGGAGACGGGGCCCCCATCCGTGCAGAACACACTGACTTTACTCTATGTCCAGGTCTGATGATGTGGGGAAGGCACTGACTTTAGACCCACATCATTGAGATGTGCGTTGGAGTCCTGTTCCTGCTGTGTATATGCTGTATGGCTCTGAACAAGGCACTTCAACGCTCCAAGCACCAATTTTCCCATCCTAAGAGCAGTCGAACAATGGCTCCTTCATGGAGCCAACTGAGCATTAAACAAGATAATTTATATAAACATATAACACAGGACCCAGCACACAGAAGGTGCTCAGTAAACGTTAGTTTTGCCCCTTCTTTCGACAACCCAATTCTCTATGCAAAACAGCAGATAAAATCCCTACACTTGTGGAAACCCATTCCCAGTGAGGGTAAGTCACATCCCCAAACCTCATTCAGATGGAAATAGTAGAGGTGCGAACTCAGATTTCCCTGATGCCCTCGCCAGGCCTTGCTGTTTGATTGGCACCCTAAAGATGACCCATTACCCAGACTCAGAAAGGTCAAATGATGGCCACAGCAGAGACAGGCCTCAGAGCCAGACACTCGTACACCTCAGGCCACCTCCTGCAGGGGTTCCCACCAGGGAGGCTGCACTTGTAACTGCCTCTCCCATGGCAGAAACCCACCCAGGAAACGTATGGGGTGTACGGGGGTTGGGGCATAGTGTGGTACTCGTGGTTTCAGCTAATAGTGTAAACAAGAGCTCTCTTATCTTTTAAGCTGGTTGTGCCTCACACATATACAGGCACAGGACAACTGGCTCTGGAATGGCTGAGATGCGGAGAAGACGTCCTTGATTCAATAACAACAACAACTATAATAGGAATTTTGTTTTCAACTCAGCCCCTGCCCTCCCTGCCTTCACGTGTGGCATGTGCAGGAACATAACAGCACAGGTGGCACAGCGGTCTCTCTACCCAACTCTCAGGTCGTTTCTGAGGCAGGAAGGTTCTCGGGGAGAGGCCGGATGGGGGTGAATCTTGTCTTTATTTCTTCCCAGAAATGGCTGAACTTCTACTCCTGTTTGAAATGTCCTATCAATCACCAATACCTAAACTTTCATCATTTTAGAACTAGAAGGAAACTTGTACACACTCTCATTTTATAAATGACGAAACTAAGGGAGACACAGAGGTGTGGAATAAGTTTCCCAAGGCCAGCTAGCAATCCGGTGCCCACCCCCTCCACTGGTTGACGCAGGGTTTCAGGGACCCACATGCACGGTAGGACAACCTTGACCAGTCGTTCTCATCATGATGGGGGCTCACTGTGCAGAGCTCATGAGAACGGCACTAGGGGTCAAGCGTGATGAGAACACAATTAGTGTGACAAATATTCAAATATGCCACTAAACATCCTCAGGAAAAAGTAAATAAATAAAATGCCAAAAAGCCCTTGAAACCAGTATGACATTTTTTTATTTCAGAGATTTCTTTTTGGGTCCCCAAGACAGTCTGCTATAATTATTATGGAAATGGCAAATCACTATAAACATAGTCTTTGATTTAGTCTCATCATGTCTGATAAAGTTGTTTCATTCAACTATAATTTACGGAGCACCTACTATGTGCCAGGTAGATTCTAAGTGCTAAGAACAAAAAGATGAACAGCCACAGTCTCTGTGCTCAAGAAATTCAGTGTCTAGGAAGGGGTAAAAACAAGCACTGCAGAAAATACATCAAAGACCTAAATATAAGACCGAAAACTGTAAAACTCTTAGAAGAAAATGTAGGGGAAAAGTTTCGAAACAGGATTTGGCAATGACTTCTTGGATGTAACATCAAAAGCCAAACAGAAAAAGAAAAAAAATAGATAAATTGGACTACATCAAAATTTAAAACTTCTACGCATTAAATGACACGATTAACAGAGTGAAAAGGCAACCCACTGAATGGAGAAAAATATTTACAAATTGTGTATCTGATAAGGGATCCAGAATATATAAAGAACTCCTCCAATTCAACCACAAAACAAAGAACTCGGTTCAAAAATGGGCAAAGGACTTGAATAGGCATTTCTCTAAAGACGACATACAAATGGCGGATAAGCACATGAAAGGATGCTCAAAATCACTAATCATCAGGGAAATGCAAATCAAAACTACAATGAAATATCACCTCACACCCATTAGAATGGATACTATCAAAAAACCAGGAAGTTTAAGTGTTAGAAAAGATGCGGAGAAATCAAAACTCTTGCACACTGTTGGCGGAATGTAAAACGATGCAGCCAGTGTGGGAAACAGTGTGGTGGTGCCTCCGAAACTTAAAAATAGAACTACCATTTGATTTCACAATCTCACTTCTGGGTACATGCCCAAAAGAATTGAAAATAGGGTCTTGAAGAGATACTTGTACATCTGTGCTTATGGCAGAATTTTTCACTATAACCGAAAGGTGGAAGTGATCCAAGTGTCCATCAACAGATGAATGGATGAAAAAAAATGTGATATATACATACAATGGAATATTACTGAACCTCAAGAAAGAAGGAAGTTCTGATACACGCTGCAATATGGATGAACCTTGAGGACAGTGTGCTAAGGGAAATAATCCAGTCACCAAAAAACCAAATATTATATGATTCCAGTTCTATGAAGTACTTAAAGCACCTGTCATTTACAGAGGCAGAAAGTAGAATGATAGTTGCCAGGGCAGGAGAGGGAAGAATGGGCAGTTATTGACCCACAAGTGCAGAGTTTCACTTCTGTGAGATGAAAAGAGTTCTGTGAATGGACCGTGGTGATGGTAATGTGACAATGTGACTGCAATTAATACCCCTGAGCTGAACACCTAAAAATGGTTGAGATGGTAATTTTTATACTATATGTATTTTACCAAAATTTTAAAAAATACAGGCACTGCAGTCACCATCATCAGTAAATTCATCAGGAGGTAACTTAAGTCTCTGGTGCCCCAGCTACACTGCAAGAGACCAGGCTAGGTTTAGGGTCCGACAGAAACCACTCACAAAAATGTTAAGACTCTGTGAAAGTGTGGACCACTGAGAGAAGAGGGGATCCCGCGTCGAATAAAGCTGGTCACCTGCAGAGTCCTGCCAAGTCTTCCTTGCAGGCCATAAGCCTCACCAGATGGTTTATAAAACCGATCACGCGAAATTTCTCCATTAACAGTCAGAAATCATTTTAAGCGCCATTGTCATAGGAGAGACATAGTGGGACAAACTAAAAAGTTCCAAATCATTAACTTTTACTCTCGACTGTTAAGAGGTTTTGCTTGGTGTTCTCACATGGGGACAGCGGATACTGAGGTGAACTTTGTAGTTATTTGTTCAGAAAATGGCTGGTAAGGACTTACCAGTTTCTTTCTAAGAGATCCTCCAGGCTCTCGGTTCCCCTTCAGTAGGGAATTTTTCCTGGAGCGCTACCGTCCTGGATAGATGAGTCCGACAGGATGTGGAAAACCAGCATCTCTACTGAGAGGGCACACGAGAAAGACAAATTACCCGAGGCAAAGGTGAAATGATTTTCCCAAAGTCCCAACATTTAAAAACTTCATGAAACTCATGGATGCCCTTAAAAAGCCACACCTCTACCCACAGCATTTACCAAGCTCCCTTTTTTGTCTCTTCTTTGGGCCAAGTGCTGTGCTGAGCTGGGGGTATAGAGAAGTAAGATGCAATCCCTGCTTCCGATAACTTGACATCCTCAGGAGTGAGAAAGCATTAAAGTATGAATAACACCATCATAATACAGGATAGATATACTGTGGTTTTGTCTGCATAAACTAAAGAAAGCACAAGCACCAGCACACCTCCCCTTGTGCCACTTTCAGATGAGAAAGGTAAAGCTCAGGGAAACAAAAGGTTAATCAAGGAGCGAGCGCCATGTCATGCGTTTTGCTTGCTGATGCGGCTGCCTCAAATTCGTGTCCCCCGGGACCCAGCATCCTTCTCCCTAGATGCCCAGTCTCCGTCTGGAGTCGGTCGGAGCGCAAAGCTGAGGCTGAGAGCACAGGATTCCCTCCCTTTCCAAGCCTGTCAGCCTCTCAGAGAGGAGACACTCCCTGTCCCTTGGTCACAGAATGTATGGCCATACCTTTGATCAGAAAGGCCAGCAGCTAGCGAGTGCAAATGGCAAATCCATCAGCACCACCATTCAAATTGCAAGGCTGGCAGCGCTGTCTTCACGAATTAAATATGACACATCACGAGGATCCCGAGGTTCGGACAGACCTCACTGCCTGACATGCTGGGTCAGCCTAATTCCCAGCCTGTTTCAGATACCCAAACAAATTATCACGCGTTCCATGATGATACCAAATTGTGTTTCTGTGTGTGTGAGTGTGTGTGTGTGTGTGTGTTCCAAAGCCTCCATGCAAGTGCATGGTCATCAATTAAATATTTATCAGACCCCCGCTGACCTACGAGGCAGAATCTTCATCCTCCGGCTCTGGGAGCATCAGTATCGGCTATTTTTAAAAGGCTGCTTCTCTTCTTGGTCAGTGGAACCTATTTAAACCTGAATGAAGAGCCCTCACTATCTTTTGTACTGGATCCATCTACCAGGCTGAATGAGGCTTTTAGAACCAACAAGAACCAGATGGCCCTCCAAGAGCATTTTTGAATGTTTAGATCTGAGTCATTTGTATGCGGATATCTTCACAAAATAGCAATCTGGGTAACAGGCTCCAGGCTGAGTCCAGCTTTCCAGACAGCCCATCTTTGCCCACAATTGAGAAGACAGGCACAATATTGTAGGGTTCCACAAAAATATTACAGCATTTCTCTATATGTGTAGCATCAAATACAGGAAGAGTCCCCGTCAGGCTGTCACGACAATGCTAGTTCGCCACAACCACGTCCCTTCCCAATTATTTTTCTTTTTCCCATGGCACCTACAAGTTCTCCCCTAGCATAGGCCTAAAGCCAGCTTTGTGAATCAGCCAGCAGAGGGCACTACAAAACTGGTGCAATAATCCAAATCACCACAAATTCAGAGCTGAAAAAGATTTAGACTAATCAAAATGGGCTCCAGTTTTATTATGTGCTGGGAGCTCCTAGCCAGAAAGAGGAGGACCAGGGGAGGGAAGAGATGGAACCAGAAATGCACTGGTAGATGGGCCCGCTCATCTGAGGAAGAGGGAAGGCAGCAGAGTGAGTCCAGTATCAGAAATCCAACGGGAGGGGCAAACCTAGTTCAAAAGTGGGAAGTGATCAAAATTAAGGGGGTCAACCCAGCACTGTGACTTCTCAGCATTTACCCCAGAGAAGGGAAAACTTATGTTTACACAAACACCTGTACATGGATATTTATAGCAGCTCTATTTATAACCACCCCAAACTGGGAACCATCCAAACGTCCTTCTGCCAGTGAATGGATAAACCAAATATGTTACATCCATACACTGGAAAATCACTCAGCAATTTAAAGAGGACAAATTATGGATACATACAACGACACTAATGAACCTCGAAGGTTGAGTGAAAGAAGCCATTCTCAAGACAAAGTTCCATTTGTACAACACGTTCAACATCTCCGCACTGCCAGGGTCTGGGGGTGAGGGGAGGCGATGACTTATAAAGGAAGAGCATGAAAGCATTTTCTGCAGTTGATGTAACTGCTCTGTGCCCTGCTTTTGGTGATGATTACATGAACGTATACATGTGTTAAAATTCATAGAACTGTGCAAGCAAGTCAGTTTCACTGTAGGTTAATTAAAAAAATAAATTTTTAAAAAGAAAAAAAAATGAGCCATAAAAAAAAATCAAAGGGGTAGAACTCGAGAGGCAGGATGGGATACGTAGATAAAGAGTGAGATCTAGCAATGGTCCTTATCCAGAATGGAGGTAAAGGGCAGAGGCCCAGAAGCAGAGTTGAGCCCCCGAGGACAGGCTGCCGGGGATCAGGTGAGAAGACGGGGCTCCCCGCTGCTGATTGGTTGAGGTGGGCTTTCCGCCGAATACCAGCAGCTCAAGTTGAAGGTAACGGAGGAGCCAAGTGGACCCACACGGCGTTGACTGAGCGCAGAGGCTGCCGCTCAATGCTCCTGCAGCCCCAGGGGCTCTGTTCACCCTTAGGAGCCCACATCCATGACGATGCAGAGCCGCCCCAAGTCACGGCCCCAACCCACTCGCTGGTAAGGAGGGGCTCGTCAGCTGTGGGCAGAGGTTTAGCTGAGAGCTCCAGTGACAGACAAAAGCTAGACAGACCTAATCTAACCCTCCCGTTCACAGACAAGAAACCTGAAAGAGCGAAGTCCCCCAAATCACACAGCTCATGAGCATCCCCAGGGGTCCCGAATCCCAGCCCTGGACCCTTCCCACCGTGCCTTGCACCACTCCCTCATCAGTTCTCTAGCCTGGGATGGTATTTCTTCTCATCTGTCCTGGGTAGGTGAGACCATGTTTTGCACTTAAAAGATAACAAAACACAGGTGACCCCACAGCATTCCATGACAACACGTGGAAAAAGTCTCTACCTCACTTAACCTTTGTTTGTCACTGTTAACGCTTGTTCTTTTCTCATCTGAATTGCTCATTACTTCCTGTGTCTGATTTCTGTGTCAGCCTTCTCTTATTCATGCCATTAAATACAAGATTGGATGGGATGGCTACAAAGACAGTCAAAGTTCTCACCTATCAAATCACCTCTTATGTCCTATCCACATTTTTCATTTCCATCAAGCTTTGGAGAGCTCAGAAGAGGGAGAAGTGTTATGGTTCCCTGGGATGGAATGTTACAAGAGAAAAGCCTTGGGTACAGAAGTCGAAGTCAAGGTACTGGCTCAGCTCTGCTAATAACCGGGTGTGAGATTTTAGGTACGTCACTTCCTTTCTTGAGAATGAATTTCCTCCTCTCTAAAGTGACCTGGTTGGATTGGAAAATTACTAAGGTACTGTTCAGTCCTATAATGTTACATTCCACATTCAGTCTTAAGTGTAGATGGCAAATGACTAAACTGATACACAAAAGAACTGATTCATTTCCGTAATTCAACAGATATCTTTTGCAGGTCTACTCTATTTTCAGGCTACACATTAGCCAGGAGGTATTTAACAACATATAAGAAATGAACCCTGCCTTTAAGGACACGTAACCCCACGGATCAGAACAAGAGTCTAGGTTAAAGGATCCACTGTTCCACTTGGCCTCATGTGGGTCATTTGTTTAACCTCTCTGAACCCATTTCTTCATCTATAAATTGTGAATAATAATGGCTCCTTCTAGGAGTGAAAAATAAATGAGGGTATATTAGGTTTTATTATTAAGTCATTTATATTACTGTCCTGCCCTTTTGAAACAGCATTTTTCTTTCTTACCCCATACTTTTTGGCACATAATCTCCATTTTTAATCTCTTCTTCTTTGAAGTTGAATTTTCTATTAATGCCTTGAGATGCAACTCATATTCCACTTTTCCACAAAGACGTACCTGTCTGCTCCAGCCAACACAATCTCCCTTGTCTCTGGTTTTCTGTTGCCTTTTAAAAAACACTGATGTGGTGTTTTCTATTGCTGCATAATTGACTTGGGTGTGTGTGGTTTAAGCTCTCCTGAACTCCAGCTTATATGTTACCAAATGCCTCCAGAGACCTCAAATTCTACATACTTCAAGTAGAATCCACAATCTTGTCAAACCTTCTCTTTGTGGGCTCATTTCAGTCTATAGTTTCTCAGTTGCTTGCACTAGATACCTAAGTATTTTTCTTGTTTCTTCTCCACCATAGCCTCCTCCAATCCATCCTATTAATTCCAACTCTCACGCATCCCTCAAATCAGCCTTTCTCATCTCCATTGTCTCAGCCTTCCTGGAGCATCTCTTGACTTAAGAGTAAGAGTAATGCAATAGCAGAGGGCAGAATGTATCAGTATCACCCCCCAAGCTTTTTCAAAATACCCCTATTTACCTTCCCATCACCTCATATGCCATCAGAAACTCGGCTGAGGGAAAAGACAGAAGACTAAGGAAAAAACTGGGCCTGTGTATCCTGCAAGAGCTTCCCAGATTATTCTGATACATTGCCCATCACTGCTGAGAACCACTGTTTGAACCTTTCTCCTCTCCAATCCCCCTCTACTGCCCAAATTACTTTTCAAAACCTCCAATTATAATGGTTCCTCACTACCTCTCAGAAACAAGCAAACAAACAAGAGATTCTTTAGTCTGGCTTTCACGTTCTGGCTACAGGCCACTTTCCTGACTGGGTTTCCCCCCATTCCTTCCATGTCCCATGGGTTCCAGCCAAACCAAACTTGACCTTGTTCTTCTAGACATACCACATCCTTCCACAACCCCGGGTCTTGATTCACGCCACCTCACCTTCTTGGGATTCCCTTCTGTTCTTGTCTATCCCTACCTGGGAAAATCCCACTTGACTTTCAATGTCCATCTCCCCCGCAAAGTCTTCACCAATTTTCACCCTCTCCCAGGCAGAGTTAGTTATTCCCTTCTCTACACCCTCATCTCATTGTATTCACAGTGCTCATATATTGAGTAACGGCTCGGGTAGGCCATCTTTCTTGACTCCCTCCAATAGGATATGGGTCCCTCCTGTGGTCCCCTAAGCAACTGTTCATACCTCTGTTATAGTTACATCCTTTTCTACTCTGTGTGTGTGTCGGGGGGCGGGAGGAGGGGGGAGGTTCATAACCCATTTGTCTTCTAATTTAGACCGTGAACTCCTCAAAGACAGACACCATCTTATCCTTCTTTGAATCCGCAGCCTCAAGCAAGGGTCTGGAATCTTACTGGGCACTTAATAACACTTCAGTCAAGATCCAGATTATCACGGATGTAAAAAACAAACTTATGGTTACCAGGGGATAAGGGGGGGAGGGATAAATTGGGAGACTGGGATTGACAGAAACACACTACCAAATATCAGATAACTAATAAGAACCTGCTGTATAGGACAGGGAACTCTATTCAATACTCTGTAATGACCTGTATGGGGAAAGAATCTAAAAAAAAAGTGGATGTATGTATAACTGATTCACTGTGCTATACACCTGAAATTAACACAACATTGTAAATCAACTATCCTCCAACAAAAATTAAAAAAAAAAAAAGACCCAGACTAGATACCGTCCCCTCGGTAAGCATTTACCAGCTCTAAGAAGCAGCAGTGACTTCCTTCTGCCACCACAGCACACTGCCAATATCACCTTCTACTGCAAAAGCCTGTTTCTGAGTTCATATCCTTACCTAAGACTGTGAGTACACTAGGGCCGGGAACTATGTCTTTACCTTTTTCTGCCCTGTAGCATGCTGCGCAGTGCCTGACAAACAGTTCCACCCACCAAGGTTCTGGAATAACTGAACTGAATTTACTGGTGATTTCTTTCCAGGTGATAAGCTCTTCAAGGACCCTCACTGCATCTTTTACCCCTCTCACAACTTCAACAACAATTTCATCTCCTCCAGTCCTGGACTGACAGCAAACATTCAACAAAATATTTGTCCATCAACACATTCTTATTGAATATTCCTGAATAAGTTTAGGCCTGCCTTGAGAGGATGCAGTGTCCCTCTCGGCTGTGTTTCCAGGAAAGGAGGGACTTAGTCTTTCAGTGGCCATCCCCCAACTCCAACTGTCATCCTGCATATATCCTGCTTTTCAGCATGGTTCGTCACGTCACTAGAAAGTCTGCATCTGTCACTTTCCAATTCCCAGCTTATTTCTCTGGACCAGCCATCTCCCTCCTCTCCAGTTGTCCCAATGTGTTCACCAGAATGGCATGTGCCATACTAACCTCAACCAGGAGTAAAAATAATGTCTACTTATGTGATAAGTTCTAGTCCAACAAAGCTGAGGGTTGGATCACTGTTCAATGCATTCATAATACATAGGCCTACCGGATAATGAAAAACATTGCTTTATACACAACGGAAGGGTTTGGGAATTTTGTTTTTAAAAACTAAACTAAAATATCATGATATTTATGAAAATAAATCCAATCTCACATTATTATTAAAATAAAAGTTAGGAAGACACTGTGTGGTAGGTTTTATTTTAGGCAGTAATTATAATTACCATGCTTTTAGAAAGCACAAACATGACAAAAGCTCTCTTTTTCTCCACTGTTTAAGTAAAATAACACAAATATGCTTCTACAAGTTTATAAATTACCCAACGATTCTTGAATGCCTGGGCACAACTTAGGTGACACCATCATCCAAAACATTAAGTTAGGTAATGAGCAACCAATGAGGAAATAGTTTTCCTAGAAGCTGGGAAATTACACTAACTTGAGTTAAATAAAAAGAACAAGCTCAACATTGATCATAGCACATCAACTGGGAGGAGGGATGCAAAGCATGGCCACCATCATCATATATCACAATAGCAGAGATGTCAAAAAATTTTAGAGTTTCTTCCAGGTAGGTTTAGGTATGAAATTACTTGGAGGCAGAAAATAATGACCCTGACACAGGATGTAAGTGAACTTTAATTCACATATTATCACTGTATTTAAACGTCCCCAGAATCATGATTACTCTAAAATTCTATGATCTAGGATAGATCATTTTCTTTCTGCAGTGAGGTCATTTGTATGATTAGCTGCAATGCAGTATTTTAAGGTTCCATCAAGAAGAACAAAATGAAATCAAGAACTGAGGCAACAGTACAGACTAGTTTTGTGAAATCTGACACTAGAAAAAAAGATTGGTCTGGGCTTGAATGATTCCGACTGATTATCCCTACAACTGAAGTTCATTTGTATAAAATGGAGTGGTCTGGAATATCCAAAATAACTAGTCCTAATATAGAAAGGACAGGTCTTAGTTAAGATCACCATGCTACAGACTTGAGGTGCCATTTCAGATCATTTCTCAGATTTGCCAGGAGTGAAAAGAAACAAACATTTTGAGAAGTTTCAACACTTCTAGCATTAACCATCTTAATGTCCATAGGTCCTACCTGGTTAATGCTTTATGTGTAAAGAAAGCTCTAAATTATTCAAAATGTCTCAAGTGGGCAAAAGGGTTGATTCTCTCTACCAGGAAATTGGTTCCAGCCAAGTGCATCATATTGAAACAACTTTTCCTTTTGACTGTTAACTTCTTAAGGGCAGTAGGGTCCCACCAACCAACCCAGAGCAGCCACTGAATTCCTCTAAGATCTCAAGTGTACCCTTGAAAAGTGATGCATGCTGGCACAAGGAGATGAGCTAGGAAGATCAGGTCTTTGTCTCGGGATTCAGCACCATGTGTTTTTTAACGCTGGATAAGCCAAAACTCCCTTTGGTCCTCAGTCTCCCCTTATTTTTTTCCCCTTATGTCAGGGGGGAAAAAATAACAAAACTCTTTCAAAGGTATGACAATGAATTAGATTGTGACAGTCAAACGACTTTAGCTTCTTGGGAAAAGATTTTGCAGCAGTAACAGTAACCTGTTTCCTCCAAGAGGTTGAACAATTATTCTATGAGTTCTTGATTTATGCTTGGGTGAGCTGCTTTCACTGGGGTCAAGGCACTTGTGATTCCTGTTGGGCTTTATTTTAGTTCTACCTTGCCAGTGGCTGGGGCAAGTGTGGGGATAAGAACACCCAAAGGGATGGGGACTAGGTAAAGGGTCTGAAGGTTAGAGAGGCATTACAAAATCGCTCACTTCTTGAAGGAAGCCTAATCTTAGATTCTTGTTTATTTTTTTAATTTACTTTACTGAAGTATATAGTTGATTTAAAATGTTGTGTTAATTTCTGCTGTACAGGAAAGTGATTCAGTAATACATATAGCCTTTCTCATATTCTTTTCCATTATGGTTTATTACAGGATACTGAATATAGTTCCTTGTTAGATTCCCTTTTAATACCCTCCCACAAACTTTCTTGTTAGCAGTTCTGGGGTAGGCATTTTACACTTCCTCTTCCACCCTTCCAGACCTACACTCAGAGAAATGAGTAGAGAAGGAATTGTTGCCAAATCATCACTGTTTCTCTTCCATAGAATTTTACATTAAATGAATATGGAAAAAAATCCAGCCCTGGATTATCACATCACTTCTCTGAGAATATTCTTGGGAGTTTTATGCTATCCTTAAAACACCAACTGTCAAAATAAGATAATTATTTTTCAAGGAAATTCTAAACATGTACAGTTAGCCTAGCAAGTTTATATAAATGGACTAGTGCCTACATGCCCCCTGCCTTAGAAAAATAAATCTGGGGAGAAAATAGAGCTTCATCAAAGCATCCCTCTATCGATGGAATCCTCATTTTTCAGATCTGCTTATTTTAAAACACAACTCCTTGAACATGTAACACCATATCCAAACGCCACCTCTTTGCTAATTTACCAAACTATTAGGAGCTTTCTGTTTGCTTCCCCAGATATCACAAGAACAGTTTGCTGTGCTGGTTGATTAGCAAAATGAAGACTTTGTCCAGTGCTAATGTGTGTCATATTTCTTTTGAGGACTAGGAACCCTACGCTGCAAAGGAAGTTAAATAAGCATTTTCTCTCTGAAGGCCTCATACAGTTAGGTAGGGGAAGGTGTGCTATTTACTTAAAAAGGGGCAGCTCCACTTTGTTCTCCCAATTTGGAGGGGAAAATACAAATCTAAGAGTTTACAAAGCAATAAACCCTTGAAAGGTATGTCTGCTACTAAACTGTAGCATCTCAATGGAGTATATGCTTTTGAAAAAGAAACTGTTTTCAGTGAATGAGAGGATTGAAAATGACTTTTGTATTTTGGACCATACCCTGCCATTTTAGAGGTTATTTTAAATCAGCCTGAGGGCATATGGGTGAAGAGAAGTAGAAGAGCTATATCCTATCTTCCATATACACACACCTGTAACCTTTTGCTTGATACTTGGTTAAGTTGTTCTTCTAACATGCCAAAGATGCTATTTTTCCCTTTAGTTTTTAAAGATGTTTGTATTTTTAGGGTCCAGGAGATTTAAGGCACAGATAATATTTTGATCACACTGTGCTCAATATGTATAATATTAGAGGTAGGGTTTCCATTTTCAAGAAAAGCCCAGGTTGGGGCTTCTGCATGATTTGGAAGTTTTATATCAACTGGAACAACCATACTGTGAAATATTTGGATTAATGGTTGAACTTGAACCTGTTCCTTTAAAATGTCTGGGGAGTGACCTTGACCACAAGCTTCGCTGTTCCTTTTAAGGTGATCCAGCAGAAATTAGCTATCTGCAGGGGGCACAGGCTGAGAGATGGGGTTCCCTCCAAGTCTGTTCTCCCATGGGGACGAGCATCCTTCCCAGCTCCATGGAGAATTACACTGTTCTGCCATGCAGAAGGGACTGGGTTAGATGCTACTTCAGTCATAGAGACACTGAGCCTTTCATTAACCTCTTTGTCTTTAGTATTTTCAAGTGGAAATACTAGCCAGCCTTGCGATATCTCTCATTTTCCCCTCATTTCACCCTTTACCAAAGAAGAATTGGTCAAAAGTTGGAGCTCTCCATTTCTTTCTGTCCAAAATGCTCTGAACAAAGTAGCAATGCCAATTTCCCAGTACACAAAGGCATGGAAACATCTGTTTAAATTTGACTTTTGAATCAACCCCAAGTGACTACTCCTTGGAAAAGATATGCTTTATCACAGATAAATTTTCCTTGTTCACAATTCCTGGCCTAGAGTTACTGTAGGTTCATGTAGATGTGTGCTGGAAATTAAACAGTGTGCTACCAGGGTGGCCACAATTAAATTCAGACTTGCATTCAAACCATGGCCCGCTCTGCATTTCTTGGAGAAGTTTGCTTTCTATAGACATTTCAGAATGTCTCTTCACAAAAGAAGGAGGCAGGGTGGCTGGGCCCAAGTCCCCTACATCAAGGCAATGAAAATGGAAAGGAAGAGAATGTATTTGCAGGGTGCCAAAGTGGCTGCTCATAATAGTGAAGATCTTATACTTCCAATTTAGGGTGTTTTCTTATGGACCCGAGAAGGTATTCTACCCCTATATTCACATGCAGACTACCATCATTATTTGGAAAAGAAAGAAATCATGAGCTCATACTGAACATCAACCCAACAGCATGTGTCATAAAATGGAATGGCTCATCAAAAGAACAAACGTCTTCCTTTGCATGCAGATGTATCCCCCTTTTGACTTAAAATACATATTGGAATTGAAATGCTGAATCTTAGCGAATTCTGACAATAATCAGGAGTCCTGGGCTCATGCCAGAAGTTAGATGGCGTGAGAAAAAAATTATCAACTTAGAATAACTTTTTTCTAGATAGAACAGTATTTAGAAGGAAAAAAACAAAACAAAACTATGGAGAACTAATATAGGTATGTGATTTTTCTAAGCTAAAAGTAAACTTATAAAATATGCAAATGTGTTTGTTTTTTAGCAAAATTTTTGGAAAACGGAATTCAAATTTAATCTGCCTTCTGATTCCTTCTATATAGAATCAGTTTTAATCACTTTTATTTACTTGAAGAAATACAAATTATATGACGTTAAAGTCACTGAGAAAAAGTCCCAGTATTTTCACGCTTATGTCAAATGCCCATTTGAAATACTCTCCTAAAAATCTATTTTGAGAGTGTGCCTCTGTAACCTTTGACAGCTTTGGGATTTATCAGAGGAGTTGGCCTGATCATAGAAGAGAATCACTTGTGCATAAATGTCACCCCAAAGAACAGCTATGGTTAGTTTAGGTGAAAAACAGCATAACCCTAAGATTTATAGCCATACAAATGATAGTCAAAACCATTTTTTGTAACGTACATTGGAAAGTTACCACACACATTTCACATGCCAGCTTAAGTGATCTGAAAAAGACAATTACCAATTCAGGCTGAACTGATTTCAACATTTGAGCAAATCACAAACAGCAGATCTGGCCTGGCTTAAAATTTCCATCCAGTTGTTGAGCCGAACAAAAAATAAACAAATGGAAAACCTGAGAGAGGAATGAGACTTTTCTCATGATTTTTTAAAACTGAAAATGCAGCAGGAAACAAATACAACCACAAAAGTCTTTGCAAAGAAACTGCCCTTGGCATCTAGGCTGGAGCAATCTCCGAAGACCCCCGCCCCCTCACTCTCCCACCAGAACCTCCCACTCTTGCTGTATTTCCTAATTTCGAGGAACGTATCCCTGAGCTGTTTATCGAAACAGTGTGCAAGAAAAACAGCTACCCTCTACTACTCTTCCAACTCTTGCAATTTCTCCCTCCTCCTGGACAGAGGCCACTAGTAAGGCAGAGCCTCAGGAAAAAAAAAAAAGCAGAGCGGTAAGAGCAAAGAAACAGTAGACAACGGTGGCTTTGACAAAGCCTTCCCTCAACCTTCTTTTCTGCTCCTGCTGTGACACTTGCATTCAAGAGCAAGGGCGGCTGCCATCGGATGCGTGGACAATGGATGGAGGAATACAAGGCAGGGGGGAAAAAAGGAAATCAGATGAATTCTGAGCTAAGATGGCAGGGCTCTCACCTTTTCCTGTTTTTTTTTTTTTTTGGTTTTTTTTTTTGTGTGTGTGTGTGTGAATAGTCTAGATGGAGGTGTCCTGCAGAGAAGAAATAAAAAAAGGGTGTCTGAATTGTTGGATGGTTCTGAAGGCTTCTGCATTTGCACATGCATTTTAGAACTATTTGCAGGGGTCTACTTGCTGCCAGCCATCTCCCCCCACCCCCTCTTTCTCTCTCTCTCTTCTATGTCCTGCAGTCTCCATCACACCTCTGTTAGTACGAAGACTTTCTGCCCATGTAAGTAAGTGAGAGTGTGCATTCCTTAGTGTTTGAATCAAGACCCATCTCTGCATGCAATTCTGATCTAAGGAGCCTATAGCGGTTACTACAACTATCAATTAGTCAGCAATAGCTGAGACCTTCACTGCCTCTGAAGGAACAAAGGTAGAAAGACAAGCAAATACTCCAGCACTGGGATCTTGCTGGATCCTGGGAACTTGCTGGCTATGAGTAACAGTGCCTTTTCCTGTTTTACGCTCAAACCTACGTAATATTACAGGCTATTAATGTATCCAGCTGCATAATTAGGTACGGAGTGTCTAAAGGCATATATGTTTCTTTGGCATCAGTGGAAATAAAATGTATTAAGCTGAACTGAAAGGAAATACCAGGTGACAGATAAGAGTTTATGACATATTTGATCCATGCTCCATTTTAATGAACTGCCACCAGAACTTAAATTAACTATAGAGTTCTTTGTCCATTTCAGTGGCTTTTATGAAAGAAACTAATAAAATAATGATGAAAGGAGAAGGAAGTATTCAGCCATAGAAAAGCATATAAGAAGGCTAATTCTTCTCCACAATAGATGAAACTATTTTGGTTTAAATTCAAGTCTGGATTTTGTTTAACATTAGGTGGGTTTCTTCTGGAATGTGTATAAGCGTGCATGTGTGTGTGTGTGTGTGTGTGTGTGTGTGTGTGTGTGTGTGTGTATTTGTTAATTGCACATGTTGTGAGTACCAGCTTACATGGGATGTATCTGCTGTAACTTGCATTAGATATATCCTGATAACCATCTGAAACAATACAAAGAATTCTTTTATCTCATTTTGCAGAAACCTCAAAAAATCAACCCTTTTGAAAAACAAGGCTTTGCCCTTCAGTTTTCAAGGCCATCAAAATACTGTTAACTTGAATATACAAAAGAAAGAGGGAGGAATAAGTAACAGCTGATCTTACTCACTTTTGAATACGGATCATTGCAAAGGGAATGGTGTACTTAGTTTCTGATGTGATCTGTGATTTTGCCCTGCTTTTCTGTTGCATAAAAAGCTGCATTTCTTTCCTCAGCACTTGTTGTTAGAATTGAAATTATTTTCTAATAAGGTATGGGAGATATCTTGAAGGTTAATATATTTTCCCAACTCTGTAAATAAGACAGAAAGTCTCCCTGAAGACATGCATTTACAGCCAAGCTGTGGCAACGGCTGCAAAAGATCCACCTTATTTCCCTCTGCTATGGATCCCTCTTCTTAAGGACTGTCGCTCTAAAGAGCAATTCTGTTTTCCTTCTTCCTGGACAAAATGATTCCAACAATCATTTTACCCCTTTTAACCTCTGAGGCAACTACAGAAGCTGAGAAATTTGGAAATAACACTCAAAGAGAAAACTCCAACAACAGACCCTAAAAACTGAGTTGCAGAGACAGGGATGGAGAATCCAGCAAGCTTTCAAAATGAGGAGAGGTGGTAGAAATCAGGAGAAAACAGGTCCCTAGCAAGATACAGCCGGGTAGAGAGCGAGGCTCAGGAACCACCCCGCCGCCACCGCCACCCTTCAAACCCTGTCACTTAAGACAGAAAAAAATCCCAACCCTGTCGAGAGGGGAAGGGAAACGGTGTTAAATAGCTGGCGAGGTGACCCACCGTCCTGTGTGCTCCTTGGCTCTTGCTGAGGGGAGTAACAGCCACAGCAGTGACAACGGAGTTGAAATGTGCAAGTGCAACCTCTGCCCCGTGCTCTCTGCCTCCCAAAAAAGGCAAGAAAAGCATGACTGGGACAGAGCAGAACGGAAGGAGAAGGCGCTGGCGGCGAGTCACAGACCCCATCAGCACCGGCTGGTCTCGAAAGCCCTGCATCGAGGGTCCCCATTCACAGGCGGCGAAGAAGCAGAGACAATGGCAAATCGAAAACTGGCAGGGCTTCTGGGATAATTTAATCTCTCACTCCAGCATCTAGATGGGGATAGCAAGGAACACAGGCGAGAGCTCCTCCATACCGAGGCGCAAGCATATGCCTGCCTCTCCGAGGATGTATTTTTAGACATAATATCAGGGGTAAGGCAGCCTGTCCGCTCAGCTACAGCGTTCACATCCTAACGTGGGAGCAGTCTCTTTCTCACTCTCAGCGGAGCTGATGATCAGAGGAAACAGCCCACATTTCTCTCCAAGCCAAAGGTCGGTTAAGAGGACCCCAAACCACAATCCATTGTCTCTGCGCTCAGAAAGCATGAAATACGTTTTCAAGATGTGTTCCAAAATGAGGTCACGCCGCGTGGCAATTTGCTCACTTCCTATTTTTCCACAGATGCCTTATTCTACCATCCAAAAGCACAACCGGGAGAAGTAATCACACCTTGAGAAAGACCATTCCAATACCATAGACTAAAGATAAAAAAAATATTTGGCAGGACATGTATTATTAGTAACGTGTCTTAAACTTCGAAACGTCTCCAAACAACGTTTATTAAAAGCAAGAGACAAATGATGTCTTCTGTCATATGGATGTGCTTTGAATCTTAGTATTCCTCCCATTCACGTCAAGGTTCACACATTTAAAATAATAAACACAAGAGAAAAACAGCCCAGCTCATTAAAGCATAAGCAGAAAGTAAGGAGTCCAGCTCGGCCTTTGCAAACAAATTAGACATAATCTGACATGGTTTTGTTCAAGCCTGGGAAGTTTTCATTCACATAGAGGATTAAAATATTTTAAAAGATTCCTTTACATTTTTCATATTAGAGTACACTTATTAAATATATATATATGGGCATATCCATACATATACAAAATGCTCAAGTTAATTTAAATTTATGGGGGAAATTCAAGGGATTGTAGGTCAAACAATCCAAAAAGAAAATAACTCTAAAAACCAATCCTTAACCACATACCAATCTCTGAAGTTTCACACACCACTAAAATGAGATGGTTGAAATGGTGATGAATGAAAATAATGTTTCACAACCACAATATTCCAAATGAAATTACTTAAAGAGCAAAATGCCCACTTCCTTATTTTTGAGTCAGAATTTGTTTCTGTCAGAACTGTTTTTTTTTTTAATGTCATATATATGTCATCTATAAAAGACAGGTACAAAATGGATTCTTTCCAACTCTACAGATAAGCATCCTAAGTTTTGATTCTCCTTTAAGAGTAAAAACAGTTTATAATTACACATGGTAAATCTCACTAGGACTGAATGCTCTCACAAGGACTGACAAAGAAAGAAGAATTCACATCAGACCAAACGGCTTCTTTCAGTCAGTTTCCTGCAGCTTTCTTCCAACAGATCTGGGCCAAAACGAATGTAGAATCCTGAGCCGAACTATCCATCACATGTACCTAGTCTTTCAATTAATGACATTGCAATCAGATCGATAGAATGTAATAAGAAAAGATCTTTGCATTTCTATACCTATTAATTCGCTGAGTAACTCCAGCAGTAAAACGTGACTTGAAAGGAAAAACACTCAAGGAAAATGAATTCTCTTAGCATATTGAGCAAGGACTCCCTGACCCAAAAGTGAACACTGGTGTTTCTACCTTCCAACCAGAGTTACTAGGATCCAAAGATCAGACTGCTTTGTGAGGAGCAAGCTTCATCTTTTTTTGCAAGATTCTCTATAGTATTCTCACATTGCCACAGATCTAGTTAAATCGGTTATTTTGGGGAATTTTGGAACAAACATCCTTGAAATGAAAGTCAGAGGATCAGCCTGGGCAGCCATTGCTCTCTGCTTCCTATTCCAGCCAAAATGCCAAATTTGTGATCCTCATTTTCTAGGGCATTCTGTAGAAAGGAATTAGGTTTAGAAAGAGGGGGACAGGGAAAGAATGATGAGAATGCTAAGAAGGTTGGCCCATTCCCAAATCACTGCCTTGGTTCAAGACAATGCAAACAGCGACAGACAACAGTGCAACATGGTGTCTGAATCCTCCATGTTTATCACCAGAGACGGAAGACTGGGAAAGCCAAGTACAAGTTCTCTGCGGAAAGAAGGAAGCAAAGAAAGGCTGCCCTAGGATGCTCTCTGGAATCCTGTGCATGTCCAGATCTTAGTGTTATTACAGGTGAACAGTGACTTGAACTCAGGAACAGAAAGTAGAATGGTGGTTGCCGGGGCCTGGGGGGTTAGGGAAATGGGAAGACATTGGTCAAAGGGTATTCAGTTATAAGTTCTACGGATCTAACGTACAGCATGGTGACTATAGTTAACAATACCGTACTGCATACTGGAAATTTGCTAAGAGAGTAGATCTAAGTGCTCTTACACACAAAAAGTGGTAACTATGTGAGGCGATGGATGTGTTAGTTAGCTTGACTGGGGTACCCATTTTAGAGTGTATGCATATATCAAATCATCACATTGAACACCTTAAATACATACAATTTTTATTTATCAGTTACACCTCAATAAACCTGGGGGGGGGGCCGGGGGGGGGGAATCAGTGACTTCAGTCCTAAGAAGTAGATTCTATGGAATGAAGGTTACAATATCAACCACTGGTATAGCGGGAAGAGCATAGGTTTTGTTGCCAGACAAACAAGAGTTTGAATCTCAGTTGTATTATATACTACTAAGCAACTCTGAACCTTAGATTTCTATTGATAAAACAGAGATCTTACTGCTTACCTCAAGTGCTGCTACGAGGTTAAATGAGATAATGTATGTAAAGCACATGGCGCATACCAGTTAACCCCTCTTCCTCTGAATGCTCAGATTGCCACATATAAACTAGCAATAAAAATACAAGCTTACTGTACAGATTAAATGAGATAATGTATACAGGACATTCTATAAACTTTTCAGCACTATATAATAGAAGGGTATTATTGTTGTCATAACAATAATGCTTTTAAAAATGAATACGTTATTTAGTGTAAGACATAGAGGATGAGGGCTTCCCTGGTGGCACAGTGGTTAAGAATCCACCTGTCAATGCAGGGGACATGGGTTTGAGCCCTGGTCCGGGAAGCTCCCACATGCCGTGGAGCAACTAAGCCTGTGTGCCACAACTACTGGGCCTGTGCTCTAGAGCCCGTGAGCCACAACTACTGAAGCCCACGTGCCACAACTACTGAAGCCTGCATGCCTAGAGCCCGTGCTCCACAACAAGAGAAGCCACTGCAATGAGAAGCCCACGCACCGTAAAGAAGAGTAGCCCCCAGTCACTACAACTAGAGAAAGCCCGCGTGCAGCAACGGAAGACCCAATGTAGCCAGAAATAAATAAGTAAATTTATTTTTTTAAAAAAAGACAGAAAGAAATAGCGGATGAGTAATATGCTCCAGCACCTCCTTGTGTGCACAGTTACATATTTCAGACCTACAGGGGAGATCTCAGCAGTCATTTCTACCGGAGGAGGTGTGTCAAGTGAATGGTCACCGCCAACCAGTCTTCCGGTGGATCCTCTCTTCGTTGCAGATATCATTGTTTGAGGATAGAAAACAGGATTTTTAAATTCCCAGATGAAATTACAAGGAATCATCTACTAAAGTGTCAGAGACACCTTTGCTAAGAGGTAAGAATATCACTACTGAGGGTCCCCCGTGCTTGTAATAAAAGGAGAAAAGACCTAATTATTCATTTAAGAAATATTTGTAGGTCAGTAAAATATTCATGAAGAGCAATACAGGTAGGAGGGGTAGTAGGACAATGTTTGTCCTCAAAGAGCTTAGAGTCTAGGAAAGAAAATGTTTAAATCATATCAATAAAATGAAAATAATTACAAAGCATTTAAGTGAGAAAAATACTGCAGGTCTTGGAGTAAATTTTTGTGGTTAATTGCTGTTTGACATCTGAAATATTAGAACTATTTTTAAAGGACCCTTTTTATTACTTTGTCATGATAATTATTACCTAATGAAAGGAGACGATATATGAGAGAGATTAAAATAATTGCTACAAAATAGCAAGCTTTATGAAGACATCAAGTTCATTATCTTTGCATGGTTTGGATAGGAAACATTGGGAGGCTTACAGACACCAAAATATACTAATTCGATAGTTGTAGTTAACTGAAGAGAATGTCTGCTGCTTTTCAGAAAAAAAAAAATAACAGCTACCACTTACATAGCACTTATACTGGGCCAAGCAATGTGCTAAGTGCTTTATGCATAATAACCCACTTAAGCCTCACAGCAACCCTATGAGGTACATTCCAGTGTCATCATCACTCCTTACAGATGAATAAACTAGAGCACAGAGAGGTCAAGTGACCTGCCCAAGATCACTGAGCTAGCACATGGCACAGTCAAGTTCCACACCCAGGCAATGTAATGCCTGAGCCCACACTCTTGACCACTACATCCAATTGCCTCTCATCCTTTTTTTTTCCCCTTAGATCTTCATCAACTCTGATTTTCAGTTCAAAGTGAGACCAAATGGCCAACAGGTTAAATCAGCAATGGGTAAACTCTGAGAGAAAAAGAGACATAATCTACATAGTCAAGTAAAACTTGTAGCCAGAAAGAAAATATTAACAGTGTGAAGCTGCTACAAAGCTGCCCTTCTATTTATTCTCTAGTTTAGTTCCAAGTCCATTCATTCACATACTCAGTTAAGCAAATATTACTGAGCATGACTCTACCAGACAGCGGGTCCCTACCCCATCAAAGCTTACAGACTAGTGTAAGAGTCTGCCGGCACAACAATTACAATTCAGGGAGATGAGTGCTTTGCTAGAAAATCTAGAATTGAAAAACCAGATATTCATTTTGCATCTAGGATAGCTTTCAGGACAGCAGGTTCGTGAGATTAGATATGTCTGGATCCAGAAATTTCTCAGAGAGGAACAGATTTCAGTAGTCTTTTCATCTGGTTTAATGCTAGCAACAATCACTCTTTTTGATATCGGTCTTTATTTTCTCTGGCCCTGTGTGACATATGCTGACATATGCAACTCACCAGGACTCCTGTCTACTGCCCTGGAGACGCACATTCCCTGCTTCACAAACAACCTTCTCTGGCCCAGATCCTACAAGGGAAGGAAGGAAGACACCCTCCTGTCTGCCTCTCTCTCCTCATATTGAACAGACACTCAAAAAAAAATTTCAAGTAAAGAAGGTACACACTTTTTAATAATGTTTATTACTTTTCCTGATTATAATAGTAACACAGTCGCTACCAAAATTTTAGAAAACAAAAATTTAAAGATGACAATTAAAATTACCCATGATAATAGCAATTAAAGATAACCACTTTTGGTATTTTAATAGAGTTCCCTCTAATCTTTTACATATGTGGGTGTTTATGTATTAATATGTGGGTATTTTCTTTACAGCATTTGGATCAAAATGTAAATAATTTTGCTTCCTACTCTAAGTTTAACACCATATCCAAAGCACTTGTGGTGTTTAAATAACCTTCAAAACATATTAAAACATTATGTAATACTCTATTCGATAGATACATTATTTAACTATTTTCCCAATATTGGGCATTTGGGATGTACTTAGGATTTGTATTATACATAAGGTTGTAAAAGACATCTTTTTATATAACTATTTGACTCCTTTTCTTAGTATAGAAAGTGGGATTCTTGGCTCAAAGTGTTTTCTTTTTTTTTTTTACATCTTGCTAAATTGCTTTTTAGAAAGTTTCTGCCAATTTACGTACTTAACTATTGGAGGAAATTTTTATTTCTCTGCCGTCTCACTAGTTGTTTTACTTATTTTAATACCTACTACATATTTAGTAGTGCTGTTTAATTGTATTTCTTTGAATTCTAGTGAGATTGGACTGATCTTTTAAGGATTCATTGACCACTTATTCTTTTTTATTTTATTAGTTACCTGTTCGCCTTTTTTCATTTCCTTCCTGTATTGCTACTCTTTTTCTTGAGTCATAAGGTTCATACATGCATATGTATATCTTATACACACACATATCTACATATATACCCTTTATCAACTACTGGAAATATGTTTTCTAAGTTGTTTATGATTTTTTTTTTAGTTTGCAGAACCTTTATATTCTATATATGCAAATTTATTGGTATTTTCTTTTGTGATATCGTCAGATGGTTTTATACTTTGAAGTACTTTTCACTCACAATTAAATATTCACCTGTATTGTCTTCAAGTTATTTTATGTGAAGAATTTTTGCATGTAATATAACTAACCTTTATTTTGGTGCATTTTGTGAGATAAGGATATAACCTGAGGGGGTTTTTCCCGTCAACTGGCAATTTCCCTACCTTTCATCCTGATCTCCACTGATATTTTAAGTATAATAAAGTATACATATTCAAACTTGTTTCAGGGCCACCTATTCCATTCAGATGTTTGTATTTAAATTCTTTCTAATAAATGAAACCGTCAAAGCATTTTTCTATTTCATCATCCCTGGGACTGAAAGACTTCTGCTATCACAGTGAGACAAAAATATCCTATTATTAAGGATTGGGCCAAGTTGTACTGCTGATGTTGGGGGTGATAAAGGCAGCTGCTAAAACTAGCTGGGTCTCTGGATGGGCCTTGATGGCCAAAGGGCTGAAATTGAATTCAGAGGGGTTGAGATTAAGGCAGAAGATTCCACCTTAAGGCAACAGGGGAAGGCAGGAGTCATAGGGGTTAATCAAGTAAAACTCAGCAGGAGAAAGCCAAGACCCAGGTACTGACAAGAGCATTTACAAATTAAAGTTTGAAGAGATCAGACCAAGCTTGAGCTCATCCTTACAGAACCAGATGAAGACAGGAGCCAAAGCATCTTGAAGAGAAGAAGACAGAACATGAGGGTGCAGAGGGTGGGGGAATCGGGCTGGCCTCCTGAGCTAGCACATGGACGATGCATGGATGACAGACTGAGTCAAGGTCAAGGAGCACAAATTCATTTGGGCATCTAGTTTGCACAAACTTAACTACGCTTTAGATTTCCCCAAAGAAATACGTGATGGATTTATTATAGAGAACTGTCTTGGATCATTTAAATTTCCTTATTTTTCATAGGTACAAAGGTAGAGTTTGGTCTGAAATAAAAGGAGAGGCACACCTGCCTCAGGTCACCTTCTCCCTTTGCAACGCCAGCATCAGTTCAAGTGGAAAGGATGAAAACTGAAACAGCGCATTTACCCGAAGTGTGCTAGTACTGGAAATGTGAGGGCTTCCAATTAGGGAAAACAGGTCAATTGATGATGCAGGGTAGTCAAAAGAAAGAACGCTTCTCCCTTTTTAAGGTACAGGGAAAGGAAGGTTGTGGCATAATGGCAGAAAAACTTGTCAGTTTTCTACTGCTTTTGCCTGGCACACAATTAACTAGTCCCTCAATGCCACGACACTGAATGGTCCACACGGGGCGTTTCTGGGACAGTGTAGGGAGCAAGGTACAGTGGCTGGAAATACGGCCTTTAGAGGGAAGCCAATCGAAGCTTGAGTCTAACTGTGCCAAAAACTAGCTGTGTGATCCTGAGTAAGTTCCCTAGCCTCTCTGAGCCTCAGTACCTTCACCTGTAACATGGGCACAGTAGTTGTATTCACCTCGTAGGGCTGTTATAAAACTAAATAAGAAAACATATTTGGTCAATATATTTGGGTCTGATACATGGGTAGCATTTGAATATCAGCCTGTGTTAGGAGGCAGATAGGGAACGTGAGGTGGAGAATTAAATCTGGGCTCAAACGCCAGCCCTATTACTTGTTTGTTCTGATGCCTCCCTCTATACCTCCTCTACCAAATGGGCATTTAATTACAGCAATATCTACTCCATAGGGCTGTTTTGAAGATTCAATGAAATTATATACATAGGCACTTGAACAGTGCCTGTCTATAAAAATTAGCTGTTATTGTTATTGTTTTCATACTCAGAATGCACGGCTGAGCTCCCCAGGTCAAAAGTCCGTAAGAAACTGAAAACATAAGATAAGAGGAAATTTCTTTTCCTCTGGAAATATGCTATAACTAAACCTGGTTTTCCGATCTGATTTCCGCATCCCTAACGGAAAATCCACACCGCAATAAAATAGACTCCTGTGGCAATGCCAGAGGCATCCAGCCTGTAATCACAGAAAAGGTAACACCTCTAAAACAGCTGGGATGCCAGTTCCAAGGATCTGCTGACTTCATGCAGAGGGCACAGGGATGACATTTCTCTAGACTGTCACAGCAGGCTTCTTTCTCAACTGCTTTCTTCGAGCTCCCATGGGTGATTTCAGAGCCAGCAGCCAGAAACCTCCCTGCCTCTGATAATCATCCCAAGGTATCCTAATTCCCAAGACCACGCATCTCTACCCACTCACGCTTTTATTTTTAAATTCATTCCTCCAGCCATCAAACATTTATTTCTGTACCTAGGGTAGGGGCTAAGTGTATAGTAGCGAACAAGGCATATTATGTTCCTGACTCATGGATCTTACCTTCTAGTGGGAGACTCAAACGCTACTCTGGTAACCCACACAGGTAAATACATCATCACCAATTGTGACTGAAGTACCATGGTTGAGAAGAGAAAAAGATTATGTGGATTTGCAGGGAAGATCTCCCTGAGGAAGTGGTATTTAAGCTGACATGATCATGATATAAAAGATGCAACGCCAGCTTCGAGTATAAAATTTTCATGAACGTTGGCCTGAAGGAAGCAATCCATGAGGTTGAAGAAATTACTGATACTGACCAGCAGAAATTAGGCTGTAATTAGTGGGCCCCATGCTCTATAATGGGAGAACCCTGACTACTTCAGTTTACCAGCCCTTCGTTGAAAGGGATAAAGGTGGAAAGAAACACCAGTCTAGTACCGCCCACCACTAGGAAAGAATGGCAAGGTGGGCATGCATAGAGTCTTTTCCATGGAACCAATTCCTCTACAGCACCTAATCTGCATCTCACAGACAGGGTCCTGTTTGGAGAGCAAACAGCACAAAGCTCTGCCAACGTGAATAATAGAAGCCTTGGTTGGGGAAGGATGGGGAGTGCGGGTTATAAAGTAGATGAGATGGTCCCTACAGCTTGGATAGGAGCAGCCGCTAAGGAAAAAAGGAATCTTATATTCCTATACGGTCTACACAAAAGTTAAGATGTTTCTCCCAAACACTCATCCTTCTACCAATTTAAATCCATTCCTCAAAAGCCAATCCAAGACGGGCCTTGTTCCACGAGACCTCCTTCCTTCCCAGAGCTCGTGTCATCCCCCTGCTCACCGCCTCCCCCTCCCCCAGTGTCATAGTTCCACTGCACCGGGCTGCATTGTTCTCTAGGCACTTAATGAATTACTCTCTTGCCTGTTCAATATGATACACTCCTCAAGGACTAGGACTATTCCTTTATTTCTTTTGTATTCACCACAGTGCTCCGTTTAGCACTGTGCCCACTCTAGGCACTTAACATATCAATACCTGTTGGATAAATGAATGATTCAATTCATCCATATATCTGTCAGATTTCAGTAGGTTAAGAAAAAGAGAGAAAGTGTTCTGAGTATAACAAAACTGAGCCATTCTTGGCTAGGTAGGGCTAGGTAGTCATTTCAGGGGAGTGTTTAATACTGTATACTGATTCTTATTTAAAGGAAGGACACAGGGTCCAGCGGTGGAGATTTTCATCTGTCTAGGGTAACTGAAGGGCTTCTCAGCCCAGCAACGTGCGATGGACAAGAAAGACCTTGCAAAGCCCTTTCCGTGTCTAATTCTGATTTGGTAGATTCTGATTTGTTACCATTTTAATCCAAAGAGTCCATGATGTGAGTATGAGCCAGTCCTTAGAACAGTCCTGAACCATCTCACTCGAGAGATACTCTGCACACATCAGACCCCTCTCAGCTCTGGAATGGAAGACCATCCTCTCCACCACCATCATAACTGCCACCACTGCCACTAAATCAAAGCATATTCTCAGAGGACCCCAGAGTGCAGCCACTGGTTTACATTCGCTAGTGCTGGGCTGACAAGGGGCGGGTAGGGAGAAGAAACTGTTGCCTTAAAATACTTGTTTGAAAACAAAACGAGGAAGATTCAGGCCAGAGTGCAATGCTATTTTACTCTCTTCCTGTTTTCATGGTGCTATTGCATGAGGTAACCTTTTAAGAAAGGCTTGGAGGGTTGCAGTGATTTTACTGTGGTTTTATCCTTATTCTCATGCAAAAGTCTCAGCTCTCACTCCCCTTTAGGATTAAAGGGCTCCTTTCTACTTACTTCTAACAAGCTTTAATAAGAAACACAGGAGCATAAGATTTGCCTCTCGGAAGATGCCAAGACCCCATCAAACCTGATGTCACTGCTTGGAAGACACTGAAACAAAAGGCCAGAGCCCCACCCCCCGGCCAGTCATCTCACAGGGCCCAGCAGCAGCCAGGCCACAGGACAGGATGGTCTGAGCCTCCTCTGCACTTAAAGCATCCACCACCCCCTGGACTTGAGCCCCCGGCACAAAGGGCTTGGTTTTCTCTCGCGCGGCAGCACGGCGGGCCTTCTCACAGATCCTCGCCACACTCCGTGACCTCCTCGGCTGGTGTGTTCTTTGTTGCCTCCCCTCGCCACAAAATGACTCAGCCGGCACAGCACTGAAGCCCCGCCAAGTTTTCATTTTAGATGTTGCCTCTCTCTCGAGAGTCCTGGATGAGTTTTCTGGTAGGCAGGTGCGATGCTTTCAAGTTAGGAAAAGGCACCGTTTTCATACATAGCATCACCTGTAGGCAGCAAAAAAAATACACGCAGCTTTCCCACAAAGAAACGGAACTGCATGTCCCAGGATGGGTCCTACTGGCCCCCCAGCCCGGTGTGGAACTATTTGGACTTCTGTCGTCCCTCTTAGTACCTTCTCCTGCCTCTTCAACCCCTACACACCTAAAACCCCAGTGGAGCCCAAGGAAATCAACTCACTGATGAAGGAGGAGAGTATTTCGAGAGGCAGATTCTACCACCCGCCCCCCAGCAGAAACTGCAGCATAAATCACCAGTAACGGTAGGAAGGGGCGGTGAAAAGCCCTGTGAACTCCTTAATCTATTATGCATTCAGCCCGGAATAATGATCCCTCATTTATTTTAGCTACGTCACTCTTTGGTAGGGATGCCCTTAATCTCACTGTGAAGTATTTCACAATACTTTTCTGTTGTCCTTCTTGCTTGCTTTTAAACCAGGGAATCTGGCTTATTCTCTATCTGCTGATTAATCTACTCAAACATTTACCCCTGCGACACCCTCTGCCCCATCTTGCATTTTTCACCTATTCCTACTATCTCAGCCTTAGACTGCCCCTCTGGCTCATTCAGTGATCTTTAATTTCTCTTCTGCCTTTCTGTCTGTTTGCTTATGTTTGGGGGGCAGACAATGGAGGTGATATAGGCCATTATTCATGAGTAGCTTCAAGGGTAACGTGAGAAATGCCTCATCTTCTGACCCCTCTTAGCATAAGAATTGCTGATAAAATTCTGGACTGAAAAGAGAAGTTCTTCCGAGAAAAATATCCAGAGAACTACTGACTCTGGAGCAGCTTTCTGGAGAAAGGAACTTGGTGGGGGGAGGGGGGGAAGAGCGTTTAATTTTTTTTAATAAAACAACTAAATTTTATAAAACATGCCTCACACATAAAAGAATACTGACCATAATTAAGATGGTCAATTTGCCACCATCCCTAACAGCATCTGGGAATGGAAACACACACTCAAAAATAACACAACAGCATTATGACAACCAACAGTTTAATGGGTTCATCTCCAGTCCTGATAAACTATGGGTCTTTCACATGTAGCCCAGTGCACTCTCTCGTTTCCCTTCTCCTTACCTTTATTTGATTCAGCCTCAGAAGAGCAGTGACATGGCAGAGGTGAGCACAGGTGGGAGGAGAAAGCCTAAATCACCTCCTGGCTGCCTCATCCCTTCCTGATTACTCTGAGAAATTACTCCTGATTACTCTGCAGACACAGTGATATGCCTGGACCTGCGGTTCTTAGAGGAGCTTTATCCAACAATCTCATTCATGTAGCGAAACTCCCTGGTCTCTGCAAACACAGGCAAAGCAAAACGACTTCTCACTCCCATTCTCCCTGGGCCATTCCATAGCTGAAGCTTACCCCCTACCCACTTTCCTGACACTGCTCACTCATATTCCTTTTGTGATCCTAGGTTTCTCTCCAGAACACCAGAGAGAGATTTTCAAAGTCCCCCAAGACTTGTTTTAATGACCCCCAGGAAACTAAAACTCAACATGGCTAAAAAAGAGCTATCATCAGCACCCTTTTCTCCCCCTAATGCATGACATTCTTTGGCTTTTGCCAATAATGGCCAACCATTCACTCTGTCACCCAAGCTAGAAACCCGGGAGTCAACTCCACTTCCTCCCTCTAAATTACTCTCCACTCCCAATAACCAATCCTCCCAAATATCTCCAAAATAGCTCATCGACCTAGGCAATTTTCCAAGGCCTCTGCTGAAGTCTTAATCTATATCCAAAGTCTCTCTTGCCTAGACGGTAGCAGTAATCTAAACCCTGCTTCCAGTAATTGTAATCTCCAATCCTTCTCCACATAAACACCAGAATACTCTCTTAAACAAACATGCTATGTTTTGCTTGTTTGAAATCATGAAATGTTACTCCATTGCTTTCAAGATAAATGTCCAGCCCCTTACATGGTATACAGTCGCTTTGCAGTATGACTCCTACCCTCTTCCTCAGATTCAGTTTCTGTCAACCCCTCAGACTCCTGCTGGGCTCCAGGCATAGGGAGGTACTTGCATTCCCTGAGTGTGTCCTGTTCTCTCACATTCTTTCCTCTGTACACGCCATTCCCACTATCTGTAATGTCCTTCCTTCCTCCAGCCTTTTGTCTTGCTAACACCAACTCATCAGTCAGGACTCTCAGCTCAAGCAGAGCTTTGCCAAATTCCCCTGGCACCTAGGTGCTTCCTTCTTTATCCACGCCAAGGGACCCTGCACTTGCTTTCATTATTCATTTAAAATGACATTTGTTGAAAGCCTGGCACACTGTTTTTTACATATCTGTCTCTCACACTATGTGTGAGCTCTCTGCATACAACGATTGGGCCAACCTTATATTTTAGCATCCTCAGCACCTAGCACAGTGCCTAACCCAGAGGGGGTGTCTGTATATTGACTATATATATCAGCACTTACAGCCCCAAGATTAAAGCCAATGACCCACTCTTTGCCCAGAAGACATTTTCCTTCTAGTTTCTCTCCCAGACCTTGAAATACAGGAGAGTGTATGAG
This sequence comes from Balaenoptera ricei, assembly GCF_028023285.1. Taxonomy (NCBI): domain Eukaryota; kingdom Metazoa; phylum Chordata; class Mammalia; order Artiodactyla; family Balaenopteridae; genus Balaenoptera; species Balaenoptera ricei. The sequence continues at coordinate 10,505,272 of NC_082646.1, read as the reverse complement.
TAAGAGTGCTTCTCTTCGAGTTGAGCACTGAGGTTCTAGACCAACCCTGTCATCAGGAACATGCGGATCTGGAGGAAAACACCAGAAAATAGCCAACACATGCTCAACACCGATTATGCTGGCAGACCCCCTGCTAAGCATGTTATGTGCGTGATCTTATTTTTTTCCTCACAGCCAGTTGAGGAGACAGACGCTGATACCATGCACATTTTGCAGATGAAGAAGTGAAGTAACTTAAACCTATGTTTGATGCCGCCTCTGTTCATCTAGGTTATTGAGAGAGAAAACGAGACACAGTGCGTAACGGAGCCTTAGAAACCACTGAGAGCTACACAAACGTAAGTCACCACAAGTACGGAAAGCATTGAAGGCTGTCTAACTGTAATTGATGCTTTGTGATTAGAGTGAAAAATAAGAAACAAAGATCTTACAAGATGAAGATCCAGCTTACACACCTGAATTAAGAAGATTCAGCTGAAGCACACTTTCAAATCAGAGGTGTGTTATAAAATCACAGGCTGAGGAACGTGATGTGTCCAATCCCTTCTCATTTTGCAACTGAGGAAAACCAATGTCCAAAGTTGCAAAAAGCCATACAGCTCATTTATAGATAAGGCAAGACCTCTGAGTCATTATTACACTATTTTTCCACTCACCTTGTAGAAAGAGGACCGATAAATCTGAGTGTTCCCTTAACAGAGCACCTGAGTATTTCAGAGGCACCATTAAACTCACATCATGGTCCTGACATCTTTTCTCCTCATAGGCATTTTTAATAACCGTGTCTGTCTTTACAAGGCACCCAACAGTACCACATTCAACAGGGCCAACGTGTAAAAAAACAGAAGCAACATTTATCCGGAAAACTGAGCTTAATAAGAAGCATTAGGATGTACTAGAGAGAGCAAAGGCTTTTGAGCCAAACAGATGTGAGTGGAAATCCTAACTCTACCACTTACTGACTCCTTGGTAATTGAACGAATCACTTTTCTGAGCTTTGGTTTTCTTACTTCTAAAATGAATAAAATGACGCCTCATCACTGAGGGAGTAAAATTGTTGCCATGGTGCTCAATAAATGTTGGCTTCTCTTCTATTCATTAAGGGCTGTTGATGTAATATACGAGACCTGGCCAATTTGCCAACTCACAATATAACTTTACTTCTCTACTTTTAAGAAGTGGAAATGTTTGGTGTAACTACACATAACTGCAGATATATCAAAGACATAAAACATGTTTCTCCCTTCTCTTATCACAAGTATCGAGGCTACATTTGGGCAACTTGAAGTACCTAGCACATCCTTATTGAATGACAGATTTAGTGCTTGTTTACTGATGCTAAGTTCTCCTGCATGACTCTTTTCAGAAGTCTAGAGAGGATGATCAAATGTGATGAAGAATAATTAACATCAGTTTAATACACTTTGGATGCCAGATTCTACAAAACGTAGTAAATAAGAGTCTGGCTCTGAAATCAGATCAACATGGGTTCAAACTTCACTCCGTTAAATATTTTCTGTCTGATCTCAGGGCAAGTCTCCTCTCTTTAGACACAGAATTTCCTTATCTGTAGAATGGGCCGAACAATGAAACCTGCTTTACAAACATATGAGAATTAAATAAATCAATACATATAAAGCAATTAGCACTAGGCCTGACACACAGTAAGTACTTAATAAATGCAAACTTAATACCCACTTTAGATCCATTGTTCAGTAGAGAAGAAAAATATAAAAATAAGAGAAATGTAACTTGATTCTGTTGAAAGAGTTCTGTTTTTGTCATCCTTTAGTTGTACTACTTTGATAGCTAGTATATAAGACTATATGTGCTTTGCATGGGAGTTTCTCAAGAAGTTGACTTACTCACATGTCCTTCTACATTTCTCAATTTATATCATATGCCTGGGAAATTTCCAAATCTCAGTCTCTTTCTTTCATTAAGAAGCCTTTTAAAAGCCTCCTAAGGACTCTTCACTCCATGAAACATTCCTGGAACCACCAAAGGAAGAATGGCAGCTTGTCCCAAACATGCCTTATCGAAAAAGGAAGCTCCAAAGACTTCACCATTTATCCGAGGTCCCATCAATGCACTCTCCTTTTGCATCCATGCATATTTAGACAATGTCCTCTGCGTTCATATCTGAAGCAACTGTAGATTTGTGAATACAGCACTCAAGTTGGCATCAGGAGATCTGGAGCTCAACTCTCAGCCCTCCGCTCACTCTGACTTTGGTGTAGAGCCTCGCTTTCCTCATATGAAAATGGATATATCATCATCCAGACAATGGAATATTATTCAATGCCAAAAAAGAAAGGAGCTATTAAGCCATGAGAAGACATGGAAGAACCTTAAATGAATATTTCTAGGTGAAAGAAGCCAATCTGAAAAAGGCTATATACTGTATGATTCCACTTACATGACATCCTGGAAAAGGCAAAACTATGGAGAAAGTAAAAAGATGAGTGGTTGCCAGGGGTTGTGGTGAGGGGTTGGGGAGGGATGAAGAGGTAGAGCACAGAGGACCTTTAGGGCAGTGAAAATATCCTGTATGATACTACAGTGATGGATATGTGTCATTAAACATTTGTCCAAACCCACAGAACAGACGACACCAAGAGTAAACCTTAATGTAAACTGTGGACTCTGATATGTCAGTGTAGGTTCATCAGCTGTAACAAATGCCCCACTCTGGTGGCGGATGATGACAGTGGGAGATGTTGGTGGGGGTGGGGGGGTATATGGGAACTTTCTGTTATTTTCTGCTCAATTTTGTCATGAACCAAAAGGTACTCTAAAAAATAGTCTCTTTCTTAATGGGTATAATGTTATCACACAGGACTGCTATGAAAAAGATAAACGAAGATAAAGCATGTAAACCTGCTTCAGAGAGCATCTAGAACATTGTGGGTGCTCACTAAATGTCAACCACATCTAAATGTTCCCTGCATGTATATCTATGTTGCTAGATTATAAATTCCAAGAAGAGAGGCATCACATGTGACCAAAGCCTTCTGGAAAACACCTAGCAGAAATCTAAAAACAATCATTGTTATTATAAGGGTAATTATTCCATGATTTTGCAGGCTATATATATGAACTATGTTCATTACCTTCTTAATCTATGCTTCCTTAAGGAAGCACGCACTTTTTTTTGTAACTGAGACAATTTTTAAACTATTACATTCGCTACCAGTGCACACACAAACACACACATTAAAATCAAATGAATCAGAGCTGGAACTAGGGTCAGATGGGTGAGGCACTTGCCTTGGGCACAGACTTAAGGTAGAGCCAAAAATCTCAGTAATCAAGATAAATAATATTTAATGCAGCATTATACAAATAAAATCAATGCCAAAAAATCCATGATGAACACAGTACATTTTTTTAAAGACAGGATCAGTGTTACTGACTTTTCTTTTTGACTTAGGTTCCAATGTGGCTTGGCATGGCACTCAAGTGACACCCAGACACCTGCCTCAGGTATTCCACAAAGGTAAAATTTAAGCTCTTATTCAGGGGCCTCAGCTGCACCAGTGGTACCAGATGCATCACTGGCCCTTCATTCTGAGGACGAGTCATTTTCAAAATAATGTTCAGAACGGTTCTTTAATCTTTGCAGCGGTGTCCATTCGAGGACATGTTTTAGATCACGACTTTAATAAAACACGAAAAATCAAGCAGCACAAAGCTCTCTGTATCCAGTTTCCAACTCTGGCTGTCTTATTCCCTCTCCAGAATGTGGTGGAATAGTTCATTGGCCTTTGTCATTTTTATCATAACCAAGAAAAGACACTCAGCCCGATAACACATCCTAGGTCTTCTGCTTGGGCAAAGGGTCCAGGGGCTCACCTAAGCACAAGCACCAAAGTAAAATGAATGGCAGATGCTAGCTGTTCGTGGTTCTGCTATTTACTTCCTAAAGCACACTGACAGCAGGGAGAAAAGGAGAATAAGTAGTTGTGAGTGTGAGTATACGTGGGGGTGGGCTTTGAGGGAAGAGGAGCTTGAAAGGAGAATCTCCATGATCTCACATTTCTAGATGATCCCTAGTCTCATTTGTCAACAAACAAACCCTATGAGGACAATGAGCTGGCTCCTTCTCTTTCCTGTGGAGATGATTCATCATTCATTCGAGGGCTATTTCCTGAGCACCTGCTACGTGCAAGACACAGGCTTCAAAGTGCTCAGGATGCAAAGGGAAAGTGCCTGTGTATAAGATGCAGGTCTGACAGACTCTAACTCCATCCACCTCACTACAAATAACTCCATTTCGTTTCTTTTTATGGCTGAGTAATGTCATACAGAGTGAAGTAAGTCAGAAAGAGAAAAACAAATACAGTATGCTAACATATACATATGGAATCTAAGTGAAAAAAAAAAAAGGTCATGAAGAACCTAGTGGCAAGGTGGGAATAAAGACACAGACCTATTAGAGAATGGACTTGAGGATATGGGGAAGGGGAAGGGGAAGGGTAAGATGTGACAAAGTGAGAGAGTGGCATGGACATATATACACTACCAAACGTAAAATAGATAGCTAGTGGGAAGCAACCGCATAGCACAGGGAGATCAGCTCCGTGCTTTGTGACCACCTAGAGGGGGAGGGTGGGAGGGAGGGAGATGCAAGAGGGAAGAGATATGGGAACATATGTATATGTATAACTGGTTCACTTTGTTATAAAGCAGAAACTAACACACCATTGTAAAGCAATTATACTCCAATAAAGATGTTAAAAAAAAAAAAGATGCAGGTCTGGCTTTCATAAGAATTGCAACCTAGGGAATTTCCTGGTGGTCCAGTGGTTAACACTCCACACTTCCACTGCAGGGAGCATGGGTTCGATTCCCGGTCGGGGAACTAAGATCCCACATGCCATGTGGCACAGCCAAAAAAGAAAAAAAAAGAATTGCAACCTAACATCAAAGATAAAATATAACAAGAGCCACCTACAGTTTATAGTACTTTCACACAAATAACCATTTTCATACTTGATCTCTGCCATACTCTAACAAAGGTGAGATAGGTACCCACCACCATTCCCATTTCAAAGATGAATAAGTCATTTTTGTTAACCAATGGTGAAGCTAGAATTAGAACCCAAATGTTCTAGGTCTTCAAGATAATGCAGTATATGACAAGTTCCAAGTGGGTGGTATAAATGACCTACGTGTTGCAGGGGAAGATTAGAAATTGTGGGATTACTTCTGAATGGTGTGGTACAAAAAGGAATCACAAAGTAGATGTGAAAAAAGAAGAGGAAGGACGGGCACAAGGATGGGGAGAGAGTTGTAGTGGTGACGACTGAAATGAAGAGGCAGGTATTTCAAACAAGAGACTGGCCAGGTACGTATCGGCCACAGGAAGTGGTGCAGGTGGCTACAACAAGAAGCTTCTGCTTGGGAAGTCGTGTTAGATAAAGCAGTTAAAGAAGTTCAGGGACAGATTCTGAAACCTTAAATACATGGCTAAGGAGTTTGAACTTTATTGGGTAGAAAAAGAGAGGTTAAAATTTTAGACAGAAAAGTGGCATAAATAGTAATTTTAGAAAGATTAATCTGCTTGCAGATTGGATGCAGAATCGTTTGGTGGAAACTCTGGACCTAGGAAACCTGTTCCAAGGCCATTTCAGGGGTCTAAGTAATAAGAGCCTGACCTAATGATGGAAATGGAGAAAAATCAAAGGGAGTGCATGTCCGAAAACCTGGTTTCAATTCTCTTTTACTGTATTCATTCCCAAATGGGCTGGGGAAAACTAATACTGACATGTCATTCGATGTATATTTTTATTAATCAAATTTTAGAATGAACCGTGTGCCAGACACTAGATTAAGCATCAAGATACTGAGGTGAAAAAGACAAGTTCTTGCCTCTGAAAAGGCCACGAGGAGCTGAAGAAAGAGCTACCAGCTGTCCTGGGGAAAAGTCAGGGAACGTCTTACAGAAGGACTGAGAACTTGGGCTGAGTCTTGAAGCGTGAGCAGAAAGTGTGTTAGGCAGGAAAAAAGGAGTGAGTGTATTTTGTTAAGAAGGAAAGAGAGAGAGAGTATATGGATATTAAAGCAGAAATGGCACAGTGAATTTTAAGAATTCCAAGTAATTTGGTAAGCCTAGAAAAATGGTGAATTTGTGGGCTTTTTTCCGGCTTTACTGAGATATAATTGACATATAATCTGGTGTAAATTTAAGGTGTACATTGTGATGATTTGATATACGTACATATTATGAAATGATTATCACCATAAGGTTAGTTAGCACATCCACTGCCTCACAGTTACTTTTTTTTTTAACGGTGAGAACATTTAAAGCTCTATTCTCATGGCAACTTTCAAGTATACAATACAGTATTGTTAAGCAGAGTCACCAAGCTGTACATTAGGTCCCCAGAACTTACTCATCTTATAACTGGAAGTTTGTAGCCTTGTACCAGCATCCCCATGTTTCCCCTGCCACAACCCCACGCAGTCCCTGGCAACCACCAGGGTTTCTACTCTGTATGAGTTTGGCCTTTTTTAGTTTCCACATGTAAGTGAGATCATCCAGTGTTACGGTAAATTTGAGTAAATGAGAAGTAGGAAGAGGACAATGAGAAGGGGCCTTCCTGCCCACATGAAAGCGTTGGGGGTTGCTTCTGAAGAGGAAGTGGGACCATCACAGCACCTAAGCAAGGCAATGGCACGATCAGAACTCTGTCTTAAAAAGGCAAATCTGCTAAGAGTGTAGAGAATGGATGAGAAGGAACTCAAGGCTGGAGATAGGGAGTTGGTTAGGAGACATTTATCAGTCATCTAGGCAAAAGTGAATGAGAAGGCACGGCAGTAGAAGAAGCAGAGGTTGGGTGATATTTAGGAGGAAGAATCATCTATTCTTAAGGGAAGTCGCAAAATCCACGAACCATGGAGGACTAACACCTTCTAACTTGTATGTCACCTTCAACCATCTGAAAATTCCCAGACTTTCCTAAAATTCTCTCCTGAATATCTGGGGCCAGACCTGGCTTCAGGGGAAAAAGTGCCATGGTGATCAGCTTTGTACCGTCTGCTGTGGGTGTGACGTGGAGGGCTGGTGACAGGCAGGCTGTGTATTTGTCATTTCTGACTGCCAGCCCACCCTCCCTTGGAACAAGGTTAAACTAAACTAAGATAGATAACACAAGCTGAGCTTCCTTTAAGGACCCCCAGACAAGAAAAACGTGTCTCATAAAAAGCCAGTCATTCAGCCTTTCCTTTAGGGTCTTATTCTTCCTCTGGACATCTGCCCTGGATAATGGCATCTCCTACTAACCAGTCTGATGCCTCCTACCCATACACCCTGAATCTTTCCTTTCTTCCTAAATCTATCAGAATAACCGTGACCAAGATTTACGCTCTTTCACTATCTGTCCTACTCAATATTGACAAGGAGCCTGATTATCGAAGCCCTCTGCCACCTTGCTGTCTGTGCACATGGCCAGCAGCCTCTTACCTCGTGTTCCCCACACATTATCATGTCCTGCTGTGGTGATGGCCAACCCCTGTCCAGAACTGTCCCTCCTGCTTCCTGTCTGTAAAATCACATTCTCCCTCAATTTCCAAGCCATACTCAAGACTTATTTTTCTGGGGAAGACTCTGCTATGATATCCCACTACACACACACACACACACACACACACACACACACACACACACACACACACACCACTTTTGAGTGTGGAATGTAATGTCATTACATTAATGCTACACTTGTTCTGCAGTTATGTATAGAATAAAGGATGGGATAGCTTAATGGTTAAAAACTTGATATCTGGAGCCAGTCTGCCTGGATATAACCCCAGATCTGTCATTTATTGGGCCAATGACTTATAACTGCTGTGACTCAGTGTCCTCAGCTGTTTAACAGAGATCGTAATAGTACAGTAGCTACCTCACTGGCTTGTGAAAACTGAATGAGTTAATATATACAAAATACTTGGCATAGTGCTGGGCACATCACAAGCTCTATACAGATGTCAGCTGGTATTTTTATTGTTATAGTGCAGTGGTTAAGTGTTGTAAATTTCTGAATCGCAGTTTCTTCTTTTAAAAAACACACATCCACACAGTGAGTGGGAGTCCTACCGACTCCCAGATCTTCTTTCCACTATATCACGTGGCATTTACTGTTTGTTTTTTTCCTCCTCTGCATACTGTATAATCCCTTCTAAACAGTACACTGCACCAAGAATGAGAACGATTTCTCTGTACCTTTAAAGTGTTTCTCCTGTCCCTGGTCCATATCCCAAACCCTCTCACCAGCCCCCAATAACCTAATACGGTTCTCAGGGCACAGCACGTGCTCAAGTAACACAACCACTTGTCAAACATTTTTAAAATTTTTATTCAATTTATTTAAACAAACAAAAAAATCAGTTTACCCATCTATCCTGCTCCTCACCCCACCTCTTGCATCCACCAATCTATTCTTTTTATCTATGAGCTTGGCTTGTTAGGTTTTTGTTTTGTTTTGTGGGGTTTTTTTGTTGCTGTTGTTCTTTTGGTTTTAGGTTCCACAAAACAAGAGTGATCATACGGTATCTGTCTTTCTCTGTCTGACTTATTTCATTTAGCATAATACCCTCAAGGTCCATCCACGGTGTTGCAAACAGCAAGATTTCATTCTTTTTTATGGCTAAATAATATTCCATTGTGTAGATATATACCGTGATTTTTTAATCTATTCATCCATCAATGGACACTCAGGTTGTTTTCATATCTTGGCTATTGTAAAAAATGCTGCAATGAACTTGAGGGTACGGATATCTTTTTGAATTAGAGTTTTCATTTTCTTCAGATAAATGCCCAGAAGTGGAATTGCTAGATCATAATGTAGTTCTATTTTTAATTTTTTGAGGAACCTCTATACTGTTTCCATAGTGGTTACACCAATTTATATTGCCACCAACAGAGCACAAGCGTTGCCTTTTCTCTACATCCTCTCAACAACTGTTATTTCTTATCTTCTTGATAACAGCCACTCTAACAGTCGTGAAGTGAAATCTCATTATGGTTTTGATTTGCATTTCCCAGATGATTAATAATGTTGAGCATCTTTTCATGTACCTGTTGATCATATGTATGTATTCTTTGGAAGAAATGTCCATTCAGACCTTCTGCCCATTTTTTAGTCAGATTGCTTTTTGCTGTTGTGTGTCCTTTGTATATTCTGGATACTAGCCCCTTATCACATATATGAGTTACAATTATTTTCTTCCATTGAGTAGATTACCTTTTCATTTTGCTGATAGTTCCCTCTGCTGTGCAGAAGCCTTTTAGTTTGATGTAGTCTCACTTGCTAATTTTCACTTTTGTTTCTTTTGCTTTTGGTTTCAAATTCAAAAAATCATCACCAAGACCTATATCAAGAAGCTTACCATTTATGTTTTCCTTTAGCAGTTTTATGATTTCAGGTCTTATGTTCAGGATGGTGTAAGACAGTAGTCTAGTTTCATTCTTTTGCATGTGGCTGTCCAATTTTCCCAACACCATTTATTGAAGAGACTGTCCTTTCTCCATTGTATATTCTCATCTTTGTCATAAATTAATTGGCTATATAAGTGTGCATTCAATTCTGGGCTCTCTACTCTGTTCCACGGACCTACGTGTCTGTTTTTATGCCAATACCATACTGCTTTAAGTACTACAGTTTTGTAAAACAGTTTGAAATCAGGGAATGAAATGCCTCCAGCTTTGTTCTTCATTCTCAAGACTGCTTTAGGTATTTGAGGTCCTTTGTGGTTCCATACAAATTTTAGGATTGTTATATTTCTGTAAAAAATACCATTGGAATTTTGATAGGGATTGCATTGAATCTATTGATAGATTGCTTTTTGTATGAACATTTTAACAATATTAATTCTTCTAATCCATGAGCATGGAATATCTTTCCATTTATTTGTGTCTTCTTCAATTTCTTTCATCAGTGTCTTAGAGCTTTCACTTCCTTGGTTAAATTACTCCTAGGTATTTTATTCTTATTGATGCAATTGTAAATGAAACTGTTTTCTTGAGTTCTTGTTCTGATAGTTCATTATTAGCATAAAGAAGTACAGCAAATTTTGTTTATTGATTGTGTTTTTTATCTTGAAATTTTACTGAATTTGTTGATTAGTTCTAACAGTTTTTTGATGGAGTCTTTAGGGTTTTCTATATATATTATCATGTCATCTTCAAATTGTGACAGTTTTACTTCTTTCCTTCCAATTTGGGTGCATTTTATTTTTTTTTCTTGCTTAATTGCTCTGGCTAGGACTACCAATACTATGTTGAATAAAAGCAGCAAAAGTGGACACCCTTGTCTTGCTCTTAGAGGAAAAGCTTGCAGCTTTTTACCATTGAGTGTGATGTGGGCTTATTATAATGGCTTTCATTGAGATAGGTTCCCTCTATACCCACTTTGTTGAGAGTTTTTACCATAAATGAATGTTGAATTTTGTCAAATGCTTTTTCTGCATCTATTGAGATGGTCATATGATTTTTACCCTTCATTTTGTTAAGGTGGTGTATCACGATTGACTTATTTGTGGACCATTCTTGCATCCCTGGAATGAATCGCACTTGATCATGATGTATGATCCCTTTAATGTATGGTAAAATTCAGTTTGCCAATATTTTGTTGAGGATTTCTTGCATCTACATCAGGGATGTTGGCCTATGAATTTTTTGGTGGCCTCTTTGTCTGGTATCAGGGTGATGCTGGACTCATAAAATGTGTTTGGAAGAGTTCTCCCACTCTTCCATTTTTTGGAAGAGCTTCAGAAGGACTGGTATTAATTCTTCTTTGAACATTTGGTAGAATTCACCAGTGAAGCTGTCTGGTCCTACACTTTTGTTTGTTGGGAAGTTTTTGATTACTGATTCAATCTCCTTGCTAGTAATTGATCTGTTCATATTTTCTATTTCATTATGATTCAATCTAGGTAGGTTATATGCTTCTAGGAATTTATCAATTTCTCCTAGGTTGTCCAATTTGTTGGCATATACTTGTTCATAGCAGTCTCTTATAATCCTTTGTATTTCTCCAGTATCAGCTGCAACATCTCCTGTCATTTCTGATTTTGAGTTCTCTTTTTTTCTTGGTGAGACTAGCTAAAAGTTTGTCAGTTTTGTTTATTTTTTCAAAGAACCAGCTCTTAGTTTTATTGATATTTCCTATTGTCTTTTTGGTCTCTATTTCATTTATTTCTACTCTAATCTTTGTTATTTTCTTCTTTCTATTAACTTTGGGCTTTGTTTGTTATTCTTCTTCTAGTTCCTCAGGGTGTAAAGTTAGGTTGTTTTTTTGAAACTTCTCCTGTTTCTTGAGGTAGGCATTTATCACTATGAACTTCCCTCTTGGAGCTGCTTTTGCTGCATCCCATAAATTTTGGTATACTACATTTCCATTTTCATTTGTCTCAAGGTATTTTGATTTTTCTTTGACCCACTGGTCATTCAATAGCATGTTTTTAAATCTCCACATACTTGTGAATATTCCAGTTTTCTTCATGTAATTAATTTCTAGTTTTATTCCATTGTGGTTGGAAAAGATGCTTGATGTGATTTCAATCCTCTTAAATTTATTAGGACTTGTTTTGTGGCCTAACATATGATCTATCATAAAAAACATTCCACGTGCACTTGAAAAGAATGTATATTCTGCTTCTTTTGGATGGAATATTCTATAAATATGTTAAGCCCTTTTGGTCTAACGTGTTGTTTAAGGCCAATGTTTCCTTACTGTTTTGATTTTCTGTTTGGATGACTGACCTGTTGATGTAAGTGGGGTACTAAAGTCCTCTACTGTTATTGTATTCCTGTCTATTTCTCCCTTTAATTCAGTTAATATTTGCTTTATATATGTAGGTACTCCTATGTTGAGTGTATTAATATGTACAAATGTAATAACTTCTTGTTGGATTAACCCCTTTATCTTTATATAACATCTTTCTTTGTCTCTTATTACAGTCTTTGTTTTAAAGTCTACTTTGTCTGATATAAGTATAGCTACTCCAGCTTTCTTTGGTTTCCATTTGCATGGAACTTTTTCCATCCCTTCACATTCAGTCTGTGGGTCTCCTTAGATCTAAAGTGTGTCTCTTTTAGGCAGCATATAGATAGGTCTTGTTTTTTAGTACATTCAGCAACTCTGTCTTTTGATTGAAGAATTTAGTCCATTTAAAGTAATTATTGACAGATACGTGCTTATTGCTCTTTTGTTAATTGTTTCCTAACTGGTTTTGTACTTCCTCTCTATTCCTTTCTTCTTCTCTTGCTCTCTTCCTTTGTGGTTTGATGACTTTCTGTAGTGGTATGCTTATATTCCTTTCTCTTTATCTTTGATGTATTTACTATAGGTTTTTGCTCTGTGGTTATCATGAGGCTTACATGTAACAACTTAAATCTATAACAGTCTATTTTAATAACAACTTAAGTTTGATCCCATTCTCAAGCTCAACATTTTTAATCTTCCCCTCCATGTTTTATGTTTTTGATGTCACATCTTACTTCTTCTTATCTTGTGAGGGTTGGTTTCATGTCATTTATTTACCCAAAAAGTTTTCCTCAGCTGTTACAGTAGAAGTAGAAGCAGCAAAGATCAACTCCAGTCATTGAATAGTGAGTCCAAACAAACCTAGCAGGTTACAGTCTTTGAGGCTAATGAGATCCTTCCTGACCAGATTCTCCATTTCTCTCAATACCTCCTACATACACCCTGGCATTATGCAGAGACCACAGCCTGGATTCAGGTGTCTAAGAATGTGTTTCATTTTATTCTTCTCTTCTGTTCCCTTTCCTTTCCTTCCCCTCTATTCTCTCCCTTCTTTGCTTCCTTCCATCCTTCTTTCCTTCCCTCCCTCCCTCTGTTCCTTCCTTCCTCCCTTCTCTCCTCCCCACCTTCACTATGTCATGGTTTTTTTTCCCAAAAGACAATGATAAATAGCATTTCCTTACATGTACATAGTTTTTTCAAGTACTTTACACATTTCAAAATATTTCCTTGATTTTCTCACTTGATCTTTTACATCAGCCCCCACGAAATAAAGCAAAGCAACCATTTTTACAACTGTTAAACAGAAAACCCAAGGAGGTCACATAATGAGTTAGCAACAAAGCTAGAAAAGGATCCATGTCACTGATTAATTTATTCATACTGAGAGCTGTGCTGTAAAATTCATTATGAACTCTTACACGCAGCCAGACCTTGTCTAGGTCATATTTCTATACCAGTAGTCCTCACCAGCATCAGGTGCTCCTAAACCACCAGCACTGGGAGGTCGGCTGGCTTGGATGTAGGCTTTTCGTAACAGTTTCTAGGAAGCACTACGAGAATGTTTGAAAAAGTGCAAGTTGCTTCTCAGAGAACACCAGACTTTCCATTTTTATGTTAATTCCTTGGTGAAGCCAGCCAAGGGAAACGCTAAGTGTGCTGTTATCTCAAGCATTGCTCATCAAGCCAGAGGTCCTCTATTTCTACCCATTGTTCTTACATATATTCTATTATAGCATGTATAATGCTTCAGTCCATTTACTTGTGTACTTGTCTATCTTGAACAGCGAACTCTTAGCTCTTAAATATTGATTTAGCCCAGCATCCGACATACTATAAGCACCTATATAGTGTGTACTGAATGAATGGGTAGACTAATTAATTAATGCACTACTGTACTATACCATACTTCTTCCAAGATATAGCAGCAACCCAGAAACAGAAGGATGGTTAGTGAGCTGACTGCAGTATCGTCTTTCCTTCTGGCCCTGATGTCTAGACTAAATGAGATGTGGACTGATGTTCACCATCAGACTTAGGAAAGGACTCACTGGGACAATACCAGAGGAGGGCTTGATGTATGGCTCCTCACTGATGTGGAGACAAAGAGGAATCATTCTTAGTGGAGCATTTGATTATCTAGACTTACCCAGGACAGAAATTATTCCCTCAAATACCTCTCAATGCTTCAAAAATGTTCAGAGTAACAGGTTTCCACTTACTAGTTAGGATGTTTGAGAATGTTTAAGAACATTCTTTGATCTGAAAGAATTAGCACTGCTTCTAAAGGAAATTAACTTCCTTTAGAAGAACATCTTTTACAGTGGGGGAATCTGTCTGTACACTCAGGCCAATGTTTATGAAGAATCATCATGCTAAGAATAACTTCTGGAGCAGAGAGAAGAGAGAATGGTACTTGGTTCTAAGGCTTTGCTACTGAATCCTTCAGCCTCCTATCATTTCTTCTGGCTCTCAATTCAAGAATTCCAAATGCTCAGAAAGAGGCTAGTGGACGTACAGAAAGGCACTTTCCATGTGAGTAAGTGCAGTTTCCTTCCACTCTGAGCACAATCAAATATCTGACTTACAATAGACCTAGGCTGCAGGGCTGGAGAGAAGGGATGTTATAACTCCCTAAGACAGTCCTGTAACAAACAGGAAGCAGGGAGATGAATGCTGGAGAATGCAAATAAGACTGACTGTGTGTTGAAGCCCTGGGAGAACAGGAAGGGATATAAATTATAAAATTTTTTTGCTTAATGTGCAAATCTCTCCAGATGAGGCAGCCCTGAGACATTTCCACAAGTTAGTGAAGGGGAAAAAATTTTTAAACAACTTTCATGGAAACCCACAAGTGAATACTTGAGCTTACTCAACTCCAATTTGTTTCTTTAAGAACTTTTTCCATAAACGGGGGCCTGGGAGCTGAGCAGTACGTGCATGGGGCCCATCTTCCAAAGGCTTGGAGACCTCCGTGTTCCATACCCAAGCCAAGAAAAACACAGACTGGGAAAAATGATCACCTCAAAGGGGCTGCTTTCCATCATCTGCAACCTCATATCAGGGGAAACGTGCATGCACAAAATCCCAGGGACCCGACTGTACACTGACATCTTCCCTGGAAGAGTCCAAGGAGAGTCAATCAGGTTTTGTTGAGCCACAATTGGCTTCAAACCCAGGTAGGAATACATGAAGGTTTTAGGCACTCCCTACATTCACAAGGATTGTGGTTTTGTGTACTCTCATTGGCACAGGGTCCCCATCAGCCTAAGCCCTCAAATGACAGACTATTTCAAGTGCAAACAACGCTGTCAGCTGAAATGCTAGAATCCTTGAAACTGAGGAACAGTAGATCATAGAAACGGAATTCTAGAGCTGGAAAAGGCTTTAGGAAATGATCCAGTGACACTTAAAGCACAAGGAAAATCAAAAATAAACAAATGCGACTATATCAAACTAAAAAACTTCTGCACAGCAAAAGAAACCATCAACAAAGTGAAAAAACTTAAGGAATGCGAAAAATATTTGTAAACCATATATCTGATAATGGGTTAATATCCAAAACATATAAAGAACTCATACATCTCAATAGCAAAAACAACAACGAATAGCCCAGTGAAAAGGGGGCAAGGACCTGCCTAGACATTTCTCCAAAGAAGATATACAAAAGGCCAATAGGTACATGAAAAGATGCTCAGCATCACTAACCATCAGGGAAATGCAAAGTAAAACCACAATGAGCCATCACCCCACGCCTGTTAGAATGGCTATCAGCAAAAAGACAAGAGATAACAAATGCTGGTGAGGATATGGAGAAAAGGGAACTCTTGTACACTCTTGGTGAGACTGTGAATTGAGAGAGCCTCTATGGAAAACAGTGTGGAGGCTCCTCAAAAAATTAAAAATAGAACTACCATATGATCCAGCAAGTCCACTTCTGGGAACATATCCAAAGGTAATGAAAACACTAACTCGAAAAGATATCTGCACCCCCATGTTCATAACAGCATTATTTATAATAGCCAAGACATGGAAACAACCTGTGTCCAGCAGCGGATAAAAGGATCAGGAAGTTGTGAGATACATATACATACAATGAAGTAGTATTCAGTCATGAAAAAATGAGGAAATCCTACCATCTGTGACATCAATGGGCCTTGAAGGCATTATGCTAAGTGAAACCAAACCCAAACTCATAGAAAAAGAGATAAGACTTGTGGTTACCAGAGGTGGGGGTGGTGGGAGGGGGAACTGAAAAGAAAATGGTCGAAAGGTGCACACTTCCAGCTGTAAGGTAAATAATTACCAGGAGTGTAATGTGCAACATGATGACTATAGCTAACACTGCTGTAAGATGTACAGGAAAGTTAGTAACACATTACTGACCGGGGCATTTTTGCAGAAACTAACGCCTGTGGCCGCAATACGTCTCCGGTCAAAAATGTGTTAAGAGAGTAAATACTAAGTTTTCATCACAAAGGGAGAATTATTTTCTTTATTCTTCTTTCTTTTCTTTTTATTGTATCTTTATGAGAAGATAGATGTTAGATGAACATACTGTAGTAATCATTTCACAGTATTGGTAAATCAAACCATCATGCTGTATGCCTTGAACTTACACAGTGACGTATGTCAATTATTTCTCAATAAAACTGGAAAAAAATAATAATAATCCAGGTCAGCACCCAGCACTTTGCTATAATATTTAAGCAATGCCCAAGAGCTGAGTATTAATCTCATTTTAATAGCCCTTTACAAAGTGAAACTAAAAGAAAGTCACTTTCGGGGCTTCCCTGGTGGCGCAGTGGTTGAGAGTCCACCTGCCAATGCAGGGGACACGGGTTCAAGCCCTGGTCCGGGAAGTTCCCACATTGCCGCAGAGCAACTAAGCCCACGTGCCACAACTGCTGAGCCTGTGCTCTGGAGCCTGTGAGCCACAACTACTGAGCCCACGTGCCGCAGCTACTGACGTGCCGCAGCTACTGAAGCCCGCGCGCCTGGAGCCTGTGCTCCACAACGGGAGAGGCCACCGCAGTGAGAGGTCCACGCACTGCGGCGAGGAGTGGTCCCCGCTCACCGCAACTGGAGAGAGCCCGTGCGCAGCAACAAAGACCCAACACAGCCAAAAATAAATAACTAAATTAAACACACACACACACACACACACACACACACACACACACAATACTGCTGGGCCATAAAAAAGAATGAAATTTTTCCATTTGCAACAGCATGGGTGGACTTAGAAGGTATTATGCTTAGTGAAATGAATCAGACAGACAAACACAAATACTGTGTGTTATCACCTATATGTGGAATCAAAAAAATAAAACTAGCAAATATAACAAAAAAGAAACAGACTCACAGATACAGCAAACAAACCAGTGGTTACCAGTGCGGAGGGACAAGATAGGGATAGAGGATTAAGAGGTACAAACTACTACATATAAAATAAATAAGCTATAAGGATATATTGTGTAGCATGGGGGATATAGTCAGTATTTTATAATAAGTATAAATGGAGTATAATGTTTAAAAATTGTGAATCACTATGTTATACACTTGAAACTTACATAATACTGTAAACCAAAAAAGTTCACACATTTGGGATTGTTCAACCCAATTGAACAGGTCCTGTTACAAAGTTACATTTATAGCTATCAATTACTTCTTCTTGATTTTATACAGAACATTGCAAACAGAATAAGACACAATAGAAAAGCTTTAAAAATAAATAAATAAAAAGACGTTCACTGTAAATGAATCCTCAATTCCATAAGAAAATACTAAATGAATGTTCTTTGGAAGGTCACAGGATATGTAAGTAATAAAAAAGAAGAGAACAATTTTATAAGGGACATGGAAAATTGATTGTCAAAGCATTATTTGAAACCTCCCTTGAATTCAGCATAATATCAAACAGAACATCTTCTTCATGGTGATACTCACCTCTTTAAAAAGAGTCAAAATAAAATTCCATTAATTTGTGTCACACCAATTCAAATTAAGGATAATTCAAACCAGACAGCTAAAGTTACTTCTATACTGCCAATTCTCTTAAACAAAAAAAACCAAAATGAAGCTTCTGCACAGCAAATGAAGCCATCAACAAAAGAAAAAAAGCAAGTTATGAAATGGGAAAAATACTTGCAAACCATATACCCAATAAGGAATTAATATCCAAAATATACAAGGAACTCATACAACTCAATAGCAAAAAAACAAATAACCCAATTTTAGAATGGGCAAATGACCCGAATAGATGTTTTTCCAAAGAAGATACACAAATGGCCAACAGGTACATGAAAAGGTGCTTGACATCATTAATCATGAGGGAAATGCAAATCAAAACCACAGTGAAATATCACCTCATATCCATTAGAATGGCTCTCATCAAAAACACAAAAGACAGCAAATGCTAGTGCAAGTGTAGAGAAAAGGGAACCCTTAGACACGGTTCACTGGAATGAGCCATTATGTAAAACAGTAAGGAGATTACTCAAAAAATTAAAAATAGAACTACCACATGATCCAGCTATCTCAGTTCTGAATACAGATTCATAGGAAACAAAATCGTTATCTCAAAGAGATATCTGTACTCCCGTGCTCATTACAGTGTTATTCACAATAGTCAAGGTATGGAAACAATGCAAGTGTCTGTTGATGGATGAACAGTTAAAGAAAATGTGATATACACATACACAATGAAATATTATTCAGCCTTAAAAAAGAAGAAAACTCTGTCATTTGCAACCACATGAACGAACGTGGAGGGCATTATGATGAGAGAAGTAAGCCAGACAGAGAAAGACAATACTGCATGGTATCACTTATATATGGAAAAAAGAAGTCGAAGTCACAGAAACAGAGAATAGAATGGTGGCTGCTAGGAAAGCGAGGGGAAAAGGGAGAGGCTGGTAAACAGGTACAAACTTTCAGCTGTAAGAGGAATAAGGTCTGAGGATCTAAGGTATAACATGACTATAGTTGATAATACTGTATGTCATAATTGGAATTTGCTAAGAAATTAAAACTTGTGTACTCACACACAGGAAAAATAGGTAAATATATGATGTGTTAATTACCTTGACAATAGGAATCTTTTCAAATGTCTATGGATATCAAATCATCAGGTTGTATATTTTAAATATATTACAATTTTGTCAATTATACCTCAATTTTTAAAACAAAGTCAATTAGTACCAACAAGAAGAAAATAAAACCAGAATTGGTTTAAAGCACCGTAACAGCAGCCACTTACATATAAATAAATATCATATTATAATTTTTTAATCCATTCATGAAAAGTTATATGAAAAGGGCAACACTTTAAGTCTACATACAGCACGGATGGGAGCAGACAGCCCTGTTCTGGAAAGACTGGATTCTGGCATTTCTCTGACCATCTGCCAGCTGTGGGAGCTTGGGGAAAATCACTTGATCTCTCTGGTCTCCGTGGTTGCTCTGTAAAAGGACACTTTAGTCTTATGCTACCCAAGGACTAGAGACCTTTCTTGAGCTCTCCAGTTTTCTCTGGTGCAAGTTTCTTGTAAATAACAAAAATGTATTTCTTTTAGATCTCTGATTGGGTTCAAATTTCTTTTTTTTTTTTTTTAAATGTTTTGTTTGGTTTTTTTTTCAATTTATTTATTTATTTTTGGCTGTGTTGGGTCTTCGTTTCTGTGCGAGGGCTTCCTCTAGTTGCGACAAGCGGGGGCCACTCTTCATCGTGGTGCGCGGGCCTCTCACTATTGCGGCCAGTCATTGCGGAGCACAGGCTCCAGACGCGCAGGCTCAGTAATTGTGGCTCACGGGCCCAGTTGCTCCACGGCATGTGGGATCTTCCCAGACCAGGGCTCGAACCCGTGTCCCCTGCATTGGCAGGTAGATTCTCAACCACTGCACCACCAGGGAAGCCCCAAATTTCTTATTAATTTAGATTGTCCTTCCCACCAATTAATTCAAATTAACAAGATTTTGTTATACTACATACACATCTTTCAGGATGCAATGTGAAACATAGGCTGACCAAAAGAACAGATTTATCTTCAGTGCTGCTCTGAGCACAAACAGACCAGCAAACCAAACACCGTTTGATGACGGTGACACCCCTTCTCCTCATCTTGTTCATTTCTGTGGCAAAATCTCTGCAGCTGGCATCTAGGGGGTCCTAACAGTCGTGGAACGACATTCCTTGCTGGCTACTACTTGCCTCTTTGCTATTTCGTAACCAATTTATAGTTCATATTTGAAAAACTTCTAAGTAACTCAGCTCTTATATGAATAATTCAAGTGAAACTTTACCCTAAAAAATCTCATATACCAGAGTAAGACTTACTATAGGCTAAAACGCAGGTTTTCTGTGTATATAATAGTATATGGTAATATTCTCACTTTCCTAACCAGGAAAATTAATGATATAATATTACTTATTTCTCGAAGAGGAGAGCCTCTATATCCCATGATTTATAGTGTAAACAAAACAAAAGAAAATGGGGCAGGGGGAAAGATGGGATTTGAGTCACAGAAATGTTTTTGGAGTCTACTTGCCATTTACTAACTGAATTTATTAACTCCACGGTTTGGGGATAATCACTTAATCTCTCTGTGCTTCAGCTTCCTCACTGGTGACGTGGGCATAATTAGACCTGACTCACAATGAAATGTAGGGAATAAATGAGATAATAACTAGGACAGCGCCTAGCACATTATCGGCCACAGAGGAAGTATTGGTAAATAATACCCTCCTTTCATACAGAAACCCAGAAGCCCAAAGAATGTAAAAATATTCATCTTTACTTGTGATAGGCAGCAAATGATACTCAAGCCTTTTCATAAAGAGAGAGGCATTTTCAGAAAGTTTTTCATTAATATAATCAGAAGAATTTAAAATCTCCACAAAGCACAGAGACAAGAAAACAACTTTTCTGACTGTTTTTGGCCCAGGGTGTTGGCATTTCTTTTCATTCCCTCTACTTGATTGTCAGTTCCTAAAGGGTGGACACAGCACCATATCTCCAAGTCCCCTACTGTGCCTTGAAGAATCCTTGCCTATAATACGTGCTATGTGAATATTTGTTGAGCTGAATTTATCTTAGAATTCTTGTGTTCATCAAGACTTAGATTGTTTTTAATAATAGGGTATTTGGATACAAAATAGTCAACTTCCACGACCCCAGATGGGTCAGTAGACCAGACACTGCACAAGAAAAATATGTGACATCTGTGAATTCCAACTAAGATATTTATATGTCTTGGTCCTGTCAAAATACACTTGTGTATAAATAGAAAAAAGGCTAGTGTTTTGAAGGCATGTTGGAGGTTTCCTATTTGGTCTGTCCCTAGCTCGCAGTCAGCACTCAGGTCGCTGATGACAAAAAGACTGAAACTAATTTGTTAGAGAATTCTGAGCTACCAACCACTTTAAAGAGTCAGGCAAGCCATATCTTCCCTTGGCCTTTCAAGCACCCACTTCCATGGGGAAGAGCTTCTGCCCTCAGCCAAACAAGTACCTTTTCTTTTTCAAGTATCATCAAAACTCATATTAATGAAAATTTGATGATGTTTGAAGATCATTCACTGATTCAAACTTCGAGTGACTACTGCATGCCAGGCAATGTTCTAGAAGTTGAGGATTACTGTAGTATGAACAAACCCACATACACACACACACACACACACACACACCATGCGCTTTTGCAGTGTACCTTCTAGCAGGGCATGGACAAACAGTAAACAAAGAAGTTAAGTATGTAGTAAATTTGATAGTGAGAAATGCTTAGAGAAACAAAAAGAACAGAAGAGGGACCAGGAGAGCAGAGGGCAAGTGAGCTCTGGACCTCTATACATATATATATATACATACAAGACATATTATATACAATGTGTATAGAGTATTCTATTTATATAATTTATATGATATATACATGTATATATATGAATATATATAGGATACTCTAACTGTATACATATATAATAAAATAACCCCATGGTGGTTATTATAATAGTAACTATCATTTCTACAAAAAAAAAATCTTTCCAGGAGATGGAACAACTAAGCTTAGATGCAAAGGATAAGTGGAAGTCTGAATGATGATAATAACAAACACTTACTGAGCATCAGGCATTCTACCATGCAATTCCATGGCGTCACATTAATCTCCACAAGACTAAGGAGTTCCTGTTCTCTTTTAACCAATAAGGATTTTTTTAAAAAATGCACAAGGAAGTCATCAGCCCGAAGTCACAAAGTTGGTGGCAGAGTTAGACGTGGCTCCAAGACCCAGGCTCTTGATACGAAATTGCCCTTTGCCCCAAGCACAGTTATTATTTGACTGATTTAGATAAACATCTCCAAGAAATATAAGTTTCTTATTTTCCATCCGATCCAGTATATTCTTGATGCTCCACTTTTGGAGAAATCTACTAAACTGAATCTCATCACTTCACTCTAAATTACAGTAAATTACATGTACATCTTTCTCGGGTGAAAGCACACAGGATGCCACAGCTTTGACTTCTTCCTTAAGCGTCTCTTTAAAAAGAAAAAAAAAAGCTGCTGTAATTTATGAAGACAAGGCAAACCTGAAGAGTAAGTGAATAGTGAGCTTCAGAGGAAAGAAACACAAGGCTGATTAGGCTAAGGTGATTGGCAAAGATTTTGGGAGGACGATAAGCCAAGTCTCTGTCCTCTGCTCCCTGGGCACCCTAAATCCCGGTCTACCAACTCACAAGCAAAAGCTGTGGTCCTAGGTAAGAATGAGTGAAATTATGTGGACAAATTTACCCTCCAGCAGCAGAAAACAACAAAGCAAAACACTTGAATTTCATGCTCTGCTCAGGTAACTTAAAGAAATTTTAATTATTTATGTCCTGCTTTATTCCAGAAACAGTAAGATAAACTAGATGTGGGAGAGAAAAATAAGGATAATACCATAAAATGGAAACAGGAGTGGAGCTAATATAAAAATACATACCAAAAAGACCTATGGATTTGCAGGGGACATGGGGAAGAGGCGGGTAAAAATTTAGCTCAAAACTGGCTGGCAGTGACTTCCCTGGTGGGGCAGTGCTTAAGAATCCACCTGCCAATGCAGGGGACACGGGTTTGAGCCCTGGTCCAGGAAGATCCCATACGCTGCGGAGCAACTAAGCCCATGCACCACAACTACTGAGCCTGTGCTCTACAGACCGAGAGCCACAACTACCGAGCCCGCATGCCACAACTACTGAAGCCCACACACCTAGAGCCCACACTCCGCAACAAGAGAAGCCCATGTACTGCAACAAAGAGTAGGCCCCACTCGCCGCAACTAGAGAAAGCCCGTGCATGGCAAAGACCCATTGCAGCCAAAAATAAATAAATTTATTAAAAAAAAAACAAAACAACTGGCTGGCAGTCAATCAAAGAGGAAAACCTGATCACTTACACACTTCACAGTATCCAGAAGATAAAATACCTCAGTAGTCTTCATATAAAAGGAATTGTTATTAAAAAAATCTCCCCTCACCCCACAAATCAATGTTTTCCAACTGTGACAGAAGGCAGAAGAGGGGTAAGCCCCATTCTTCACAAAATAGGAGATAGGATGAGTGAAAAGAACATGGGTTCCTCCTCTCCAGATGATCCTGGTTGTTATGAGGATTAAGTGACCCCATATCTGTAGAGTGCTTGGTAGTATATGACCAATGGTAGAGGCTCAACAAATGGCGGCCATTACTACGAAAATGAAGATGGAGAAGATGATGATGGGGGGGGGGGGCAGGGAGAATGGAGAAAACTACTTTGAGACTCAATTCTAGTTCACTACTCAAGTAATCCTGGTGAAGTTACCACATCCCTGAGCCTCATCTACAAAATCAGGATAATGTGATCTATTTCACAGGTTTACTGGGAGAGTTAAATGAGATAATACGTGTGCAAGTTTTTTTTAAATGAAGGTACTTTTCGCAAGCAGGGAACCACTGATAAGCACTCACTCTATGACAGCTCACAGAGCCACACAACTGACCCACAGTGAATGTGCTCTTTCCAGGATGATGAAGAGGAGCGAGGAAAGCTCACTCACCCCCTGCCCTCTCTGCTCTAGTCCCATTTGTCCTCTGTCATCGAAGCCCTTCATACATACTGCTCCCTCTGCTTTCAACTCTCTTCTTCCACTGCCACCCTTCACCTGCAAGAACTTATCATTCAGGGCTCAGCCCACACCACCCTTCTCCCAGGAAGTCACCCTGGCTTTCCTTTCTGGGCTCCACGAATTCCAAAACCACCCTATTTGTCTCTGGTGACGACACTGCCTTATCATTTTCAGTTTTCTTGTCCAGACCCTTCCACTGGACTGTAAACTCCTTGAAGGCAGGGAATTCATTTCTCCTTTATTACTGTGGCTACAACATGCAGCCATGTGCTAGCACGTAGAAGGTACTCAGCAAATATTCACGGAATTGTGAGATAATGAAAGTGGATTCAAAACAGAAGACTGGTCCCATGGGTCTTCCTTTTTTCTTAGGGTGCTGTGATGCTTAACTGACTGCCATTCTTTCTTGCACTAAAGTTACAGTATCCACATCCTCGACTGGAATTATCAAGGACTATTATGATTAAACCTATGCTCATTCAAGTTTCAAAGCCTTCTTCTAGAAAGCTTAGCAACATAAAAAAAAAAATGAGTTCAGATTTGAATTTTTCATCCAAGAGCATTTAGAAGGTTCAATAAATCAGTTCAACAAACATTTATCTTGAACCGGGTCCTTTTTCTCTAAGCTTTTTACAACTTTGTACAGTTCAAAAGAAATGTAATCCCTTATATTCTCCCTTTATTTGTTCATAAATCATTAATATGCTGGTTTGAATGAGCTTTTTAAGATGAGAAAAATCACCCTCTCATTGAAGTTGTTGAAAGCAGATTTTCCTCTTAAATATGAAGGTCATTTTTTACAGAAGAGAAACCTAAATATACCAAGATATTGTTGCCTATGAATTTGAACTATCAAATTGGACTAAATACATTTTCCTATTATTTATCTGTATTTCCAGGATATACCTAAGATTGCAGTGAGCCATTCCAAACCACTCAGCAAGTCGATATCAAAGCTTTCAGACAGTGGTGAAATTTTCAGCAGTGAAAAGCGAGTCGATGTTTTGGTCATCTACCGCAACAAGAGCTGTTGAACGGAAAAATAAAATCACTTGGGCTACTCAGGGTAGCTCACACCCAACATATGACCTTTCTTCACAGCCTTATAAATATTTTCTGTATCACAACTACTGCCAGAATTGAATAGAGAGACTTTAAAAGAAGGCAGTTTATAGACAATAAGCTATTATCCTCTAGGACTTAGCAAACTGGCTGTCAGCCAACCTTATATTTGGATACTCCTGGAAGGATAAAATATGACAGTTAATTGGTTTATGTGAGAAGAGCAAAATATCTTAAACAAAAATACAGCCCATGCCAGTTAAGTGCTGCAGGAAGAGTATTTTCTCAGAAAGTCATGTGAAGAGTATCAGACAGATGGAAGCAGAGTATCTGGAATAATAGCTAATGATGTATGTCCTCTGGGTATTCTCTCTATCACCCTCTACTTACTAGCTATGAACATGTACAGCCCCTTCCACTGAATTAATCTTGCAGGTATCCCAAAACCACTGCAGTTGATGGTTAAGAGATCTAATCTACTTCTATAATAAATTCCCATACATGTGTTACCCCAAATCTATGCTAAATTGGTCTGTCTCACATGGCCATAATCTGTAAAAGAAGCCAGTGTCAAATGACTCAGCTCTGTAGTTTTCAGCTAAGATTTCATAAAGGTTGTCACACAGCAATGGCTAGTAGAGACCTAGGTACAGAATTCAGGTCTGCTGATTCCTGTCAAGGACTCTGTCCACTACCTCATGCTGAGACTTCTATGCCTATTTTGTGTGAATCAGGAGCTAAAGGACTATTCTGAAGATGTATTTACACATACATACACATACACACACACACACACACACACACACAGTCACACACCCCTCTAAAGAGTATCTACATTTTGATTAAGGAACAACTTATACACTTTCATGAATCCACCCAAAAGGAGTGGAGTGAAATGTCACCTGATTGGGAGGTGTTGTAGAAGTTTCTAGAAGCAAAAGAATGGATTATTACCTGAAAGCTTGGTGCTCACATTGAACAGGAGAAACAAAGGTAAAGCCAGAGGAAAACCCAAGTCATACAGACGGTGAATAGTGTGCTCATTCAAAAGAGTGAGGCATGTCCACCACAGGTGTGAACAGTAAGGTCAGCGGAGAAGAGGATTTAGACAATGGCTGGGGCATGGTGAGTGGCTGAGGACCTACAATAGCCAAGTTCTGGACACATGGTGGGGTGTTCCTTTGAGGGAAGTCTCATGCATCTCACTGCTACTGCAGGATTCCCTAATGCAGGCAAGCTGGTGAGAACATACTCACTGGCCCTGACATAGAGGAGCCCCCCTTTGTGGTCACATCTTGTCACTGCGATTCTGTGATGAATGGCACGGTCCCTGCATCAACAAGCCCCAACTGGAAGAGCTCTTGCCTCCAGCTGGGAGCTCAGGCTTGCTGTTCTCACTTAGCCCTGTTTCCTCATCTACTGCACAGATCAACATCCAGACTCCACGGAGGCCAAGGCCAAACACCAAGGCTAAAAACCAGAGGCAGAATGGAGTGTAAGACTGCCAAGCCAAGCCTTTGGAGATGGGCTGAGATCAGACCAGAAAAAAAGCCAGCTGAGAACAACTCATGAGGACACATTTGCAATGGGTGTTTAGGCTGGAGGGAGGGGCAGAGGCAGGGAAGGTATGCAGTGGGAAGCAGGGAGTGATCAGCATGGTAGGCATGTGAAGAATGCAAAAAAGAAAAAAACTATTTATCGTCATTTTACTACACACTTTCCAGAGAAATGTGAACAGCCAGTAGAGCTGCCTGTTATAGTTACCTTCTGATTTGCAATCTGCAATAGGATAATGTTTTCCCAATTTGAAGAATATTCTTTTTAGTTCAAAGAAACAAGATAATATGCTTAATTTTCTGTACTTCCAATGGCCCCAGTTACTTCCAGTAAAAAAAATCCTAAATTAACCCAGGAAGACATCCTAGGGTTTCTGTCACTGGTAGTTATTCCCTTCCAAAGGCAGTTGTTCCCCTGATGAATCACGAATTCTGTTAATACCCAGGTACTTTCTTTAAGTCCTTGCCTCATCTGCAAAGCTAAGGCACTGATTCCAAAGACAGCTCAGTTCTCTTCTACTCTAGCAAACTATAAATCTGGGAATATACTCGGGTTCAGCCCAAGTCTGTCTTTACGTAGGTATTTTATCTATCTTACTACAATAACAAGCACACGTCCTAGATGGGAAAACTATGCTGGAAAAAAAAAATAAAAAACAAGGCTCTGTCAGCACAATGTATGGGTGTGGTGAAAAAAGCCAATTAGATTGTGTTCGAGTCAAATAAAAAAAGCGATCAGAAAAAAAAAAAGCAGATTCTGATAAACAACTCAAGCTCACAGAACATGGTTAAGAAAGACAGCATATAAAATATTCCATAAATTCAGATCTGTTATAGCATGAGTCATACTGGGTAGAAAAATAAAATGAGAAGGTAAAAGATGCTCTTAGAGTGACTCTACTGGAAAACATTGCTAATGACTGTACAGCTATTGTTCTGACCCTATATTTTCACTAAGATGTTTTTAAATTTTTCTTAACCCCGTAATACATGGTCAAATCACATTACTTCTCATCCCTCTTACCCTAAAATAAAATTCTGCATTATTCTGGAATGTATGGTTTGCATTTCAGGAAATCTTGAGTCATCAAATGATTAGATTAGATTTGAGTAAACTAAAGGAAAAGACACGTCCCTCCTAGCTATTTCCACTCTAGACGTGTAAAAAGGATAGCTGCAAAGAACATCGAGACTTTCATAATCTGCACTATGATCTCAAAAAGTTCTCATCGCTTATTTCAGAGTTGGGAAGTGAACAGAAACTGCTTCTCACCCCTATTACATGGCTGAAGAATCACAGGTTGAAAGAAGTCAAGGAACTCGTCACACAGCTGAACACGGGAACTCAATCCTCCGGCTCTAGATTTCTCTAAGTCTAGGACTGTGCTGCCTGGCTTGACTCTTGCTTGAAGCAAAATGCTAGGCAACAAAGCTCGCACAGGCAGTGTGTTGGCAGAAACCTGCTTCTGCTGGGGGTGAATGTGTTGAACCCCAATTGCTCAGAATAGCTCAAAGCACCTCGGAAGGAGTGCTGGTTTCTAAAGACATCCCCACTTGGGGAGGCTCCTTCTTCTCCTCGGCCCATCTGTCATTATGAATCTTGGGTAACACATCAGAGATTGTGCAATATATGGAAACATATTGAACATATTATATATGTCAGAGACGTCTTCTCTCTTATTTCCGTTAAAAGCTCCCAGCTATGCCAAAACTTTCGTTCCCAAATGAAGTTCATTGCAAGAAATGAGATGATGGATGAAACTGAAAGGAAGAGGCAGAGCTGCAAAAGGAGAGGGAGGACGTGCCCCCCTCAAAATAATAGTCGTACAGGCATCTCAGAAGAAAGGATGTATTTCTTTGATGATATACTGTCTTTTAAGGCTTAAAACCTATAATGTACAACTTTCTACTCATGTCACTTCCCCTAACTTCTTCTTCTAAACTAGATAACAAAGATCAGAGGACCAAGAAGTGGACAGAAGTGAGTCTATGTGGGTATGCATGTGTGTAGACAGAAAGCGTATATGGGTGCTCCTGTGATGGGGAGGGTCCTGTCCATTGGGAGAAATGTAAACGGTTCTAAAAGTGTTTATTTCCAAGGCTTTTTCAGACTAAAAACTAATGGCCTCAGAGTTTTATGATATACATTTTAGCTTTAGGGAAGACCTTTCTCCAAAAATGATGAAGCTTTTTATTTACTGAATTCCCACTCTGTTTCAAACACAATGGGAGGGCCTAGAGTTACAGTTGACCAAGACAGAGCCAGTCCGGCACTCATGGGGATAATACTCTATTGAGAAAGTCTTAAGATTGTGTCTTAAGGGCAGTTTGTTACAAATCTGTCAGTGAGATAGAAAGTATGCAAGTTCTAGAGACAGAGGATGGGGTAGCTAACCCATTCAACATCTCTAGCTCTCTAGACAACCTCAATGCTTGCAGCTTAGAACCCGTGCAAGGTCTGAGTATATCTGTGACACCCAAACCGCCAGAAAAGAAACACAACAAAAACTATTTGCATCAATCCTCTTCCCGTTCATCAGAAATGGATCTTGCCACTAAGGCCTTAGTATTTACTGAGCCCTGGTTACTGTTCCGTTTTCATCTTGCTTGATCTTACTCTCTCACTGGCTAATGAAGACTATTTCTTCACATACACCCAGCACTGTGGTGAGCTCCCACACAGCAGATGTTCAACAAATATAATGTGTGATACAGAAATAGATGATACTAAAGAAATAGAAATGGTCATTTCTTATGGTGGCGATGTGACGTAGTTGTGATGTGCTCAGTGTTTTTAATTGTCCTTTATTTTGGACAGTACACTAACACTATTAAAACAGATGTGTGTGATGTGCTATTATACAAGCAATCCTTTGTTACTCTGAATTTCACCACTCCACTTATTTGATGTTTCTTGACCCTCCCCCTTCATCCTCCAATTCCATGGCTTTCTACTGGAGATTCCACAAGTGCTCATTTGAGCATGTCAGCATACGCTCGGTTCATTTAATGACCATCCAAGAATGCCTAGAACACAGAAGGGGGCTGCTATCAATATAAGGTTGACATCACCACGTATTATAATATGGCATAGATCGAGCACCCAAAATGCTAACAAAACAAAATGATTTAAACCACCACAGGATATCTGAGTGTAGGATTTATAGTTTTCCAACCTTCCTCTGGTTCTAGAATCTGCCTTTCTGTCACACCCTCCTGAAATTTTCTGACTCCCAGTTGCATGAGGGTCAGAGAGTCTAATCTCCCCTTTCTTTTTCTCACTAGCATTGAAGTCACGATTTCTGTGCAAATCATCAACTGACTATCGAACCAGGAATTCACTGCCCTCTCTACGTTATAGAAGAGCCAGTCATCTGTCCAATTCAGACCTATGTTCAAAAGGCCAATTTTTCATTATTATAACCCTGTTTCATAGCGAAGCAGAGGCTCTCCTAATTAACACTGCCAGTGAAGGCATCCAGCCTACCTCAATGTTTGCAAGGTCAATTTAAATTTATTCTTGCTCCTAAACTAATAGAGACAAAGTTACGTCGTTTCTTAAAAATTCTTCAGTCCTCCCATCATTGTTTATTCTGGAAATAAATAAATAAATACATGATCTTGAACCTTTCTTCATTCTGAGTTTTGAAGACCTTGGCTGACCGTCCTCTAGTCTACACAGCACTCTCACAACTATTTGTTCTTCCAAAGAACTGAGACAGGTTTCCTCCTCCTAATGGCAGTAACAGTAGTCCTTTCCTACCTGTAAAGAGGGTCTGCAAAAACTAGAAAATTTCAAAACTATAATCTTTTATTTCATCTTCATTACAGACTATATGAAAAAGGCATTCTTACGCCCAATTTTTTTTTTTATACAGCAGGTTCTTATTAGTCATCAATTTTATACACATCAGTGTATACATGTCAATCCCAATCTCCCAATTCAACACACCACCACCTCCACCCCCCCACCGCTTTCCCCGCTTGGTGTGTCCATACGTTTGTTCTCTACATCTGTGTCTCAATTTCTGCCCTGCAAACAGGTTCATCTGTACCATTTTTCTAGGTTCCACATATATGCATTAATATACGATATTTGTTTTTCTCTTTCTGACTTACTTCACTCTGTATGACAGTCTCTAGATCCATCCACGTCTCAACAAATGACCCAATTTCGTTCCTTTTTATGGATGAGTAATATTCCACTGTTTATATGTACCACATCTTCTTTATCCATTCGTCTGTCAATGGGCATTTAGGTTGCTTCCATGACCTGGCTATTGTAAATAGTGCTGCAGTGAACATTGGGGTGCATGTGTCTTTTTGAATTATGGTTTTCTCAGGGTATATGCCCGGTAGTGGGATTGCTGGGTCATATGGTAACTCTATTTTTAGTTTTTTAAGGAACCTCCATATTGTTCTCCATAGTGGCTGTATCAATTTACATTCCCACCAACAGGGCAAGAGGGTTCCCTTTTCTCCACACCCTCTCCAGCCTTTGTTGTTTGGAGATTTTCTGACGATGCCCATTCTAACCGGCTTACACCCATGTTGTAGATTTAAAAAATTGGATTTCAAGCAAGTTCTGAGACCTGTTCAAGTTAAAACAGCTGCTGAGTGAAGAGAGAGGAATTCCACCCCAGGTCTTTCCGTTTCTCAGCCCAGGCCTTCCGCACTCCCACCATCTTCTCTCCACATCCTCCTGGTCCACCTCAGGTGTTCGGAACATGCTTTCTCCCTAACATACATGTTCCTGAAGGAGAAAAAAAAAAAACTGTCTCCTTTCTTCTCAGTAAACTTACCACCTTCAGGATCTCCTTCCAAATTAGAAGGAAGAACACATATATAAAGCAAAGACCTAAGGCGGGAAATATTGTGTGTGTGCTTTCGTTAGAATGACGCTTCCTAGGAGATATTAACCGTTTCTCAAATGCTCTCCAGGGCTTGGCTATTTGTGGAGACTCGACACGATTTATACCCACGGAGGAAGGAAACGTCAGACAGTATGGCCCTAAGAGAGAGGCTGTTAGGATGGAGGGCAGACCCCAGAGTCTCCCATCTCTAACCACTAGGCCCCTTTCCAACTGGGCTGTAAAACTACCAGCATTCTCAGTTGTCTGATGTAAAGAAAAGCCATGAGCCAGAATCTGCACCACTGCGCTTTGCTCCCCAGAGGCTGCCACCCTCCTCCCTCACCCTCAAGATCTCATCCTCTGGTGGGTCGTACAGCAGAAACTTCCATGGTCAAAGTGCAGAAACTCTCTGCCTGATTTCTGAGTCCAGGGATCATATCGCATTCATTTCTGGGCCTTCGGTGCCTCTCTCCGTGCCTAGAATACTTAAAATTGACATTAAAACTGGTTGGGAGATAATTATAATTTAACTTTGTTGATAAAAGTATTTCTACCTAAGGTGAATGAGGCCACACCCAACACCTGGTTTCAACTAGGTCTCAGACCTGGAGCCCATCACACAACAAAACCCTCTCAAACCAACACTGAAATTCAGACCATCCTAGATTAAGAGAAACATAAGGGTCTTGATAACCAAATACACTGGGTAGGCCTTGTTTGTGTCTTGATTCAAGCAAACTCTGTAAAAGCCATTTGGGGTCAACTGGCGCATTTTGAATATAGATGGGATGTATCAAAAAAAGATTATTGCTGGTGGGATAATGTAGTTATACAAGAAAACAAACTTCCTAAATTTCTAATCAAATATTTAGGGGTTCAAATGCCACGATTTATGGGATTTGCTTTAAAATACCTCAACCAAAAAAATTGTTAAAATCTAAATGATGGGTATATGAGGGGTCACTATACTATTCTCTTTACTTTTATGCCTATTTGTAATTTTTCTTAACAATTTTACATGAATGCAAATCGATCAATCATTGCAATATGACAAGGTTCTGCTTTTACTTACAAAAGTACTATTTTCATATATGATCCAACATTGATGTACACATATTCTCACATATTCTCTTAGAAGAGACCTGCGTTTCTGGATATTTCATACGCAAGTTCTTTGACGTGGATCATTTAGATATTCTGAACAACTAAAAGTGTTTTTAGCAGGTACTAAAATAAAATATAAAACTTGTACAATCCCACTGCAGGGATGCGTACTGCAATCTTCATTCGTGTCAGTGCGCGTCACTGACGACTTCAGACCAGCTGGACAACAAGCAAATTAACCCTTTCAAAAAAAAAATCATCAATGACCTGATCACATGCCAGTCACACAGAAAGCTGTCTGCCATCACTAGGCACTAGAATTTTGTGCACTGCCCTCATTTAATTTAACAAACATTTAGGATACTTACCATGAAGCATGGTAAGCAGACATTATTCTGTGCCCTTCCCAAGTCTTAACTCACTTTATTACTAAGAACAACCTTTGAGGGAGGTGCTATTATTATTTTCCATATTACAGATGGAGAAGCTGAAGTACAGAAGGGCTAAACAGCACAGTTTTAAGTGGCAGTGCTGGGATTTGAATCTAGGCACTCTGGCTTCCAGAGTCAGCTCTTAACCACCATGACGTGGATCCTTCACTATCACGCAACTAAATCAAAAAAAAAAATAGTCATTGATGTGGTACTTTTTAAATAATAGTGAAAAAAATAAATGATCCATTCTTAGTAAGTTTTAATAATTTTTTAAACATCCATGAACTGTAGAGAACATAACACAAGCAGTATTTGAATCAAGTGCCCTAAGACAGGATCAGATGATCTGGGGAGAACTTGCCCAGGTGTGACCTTTCTCCAGCGCTCACCAGCCCCAGGACCACCTTCGCCTTCACTCCTGCCCCTTTCTTTCCAGGCTGCTTCCATCTCCCCTTCCTGCCCGTGAACTCCCATTTTGAAAGCCGGCCGCATCATCATTGCCTCTGAAGATATGACCCCAACTTGGACTGGAAATCTTCGTCTCTCCTTCCTCTGCCTTTCTGGAGTTCTGTTTCTCCATAATATCACATCTCACGTGGCACTGCAGGTGATTTTTTACCCATGTCTCACAGTAGATGAGGGTATCAGTAGGAAGAGAAACTGTCTTCACCTTAGTTGTCACTGACACCTAGTCCATCTCCTGGCATGAAAGAGTCCTTGGCAAAGGTTCGTTCACTGGATCTTACAGGACCTCAGGGTCATCTGGTACCCTGCTGATAGCTCTGCTCTAACACTTTAGAACCTCAACTAGGATGTGTACCATCTTCACCATCAGGCTAAGCTCTTTGGGGGCAGGGAGGATGGCATTTCCTTTTTATATCTCACCACACCTACCAGAGTGTTTCGTTCATAGTTGATGTTCAATGATAAATAATTATCAACATTAACCATCATTCTTTCATAAACGTGTGGAAGTGCCATTGACTAAAGTTCCAGTCAACGGAATGACAGACACACCAAATATCTGTGATACTGCTCTCCCCCAGAATGAGATATTTAGCCCAAGAATGGAGGTGCCAAGCCTTTGAGAGGTGGTTTTTGGTGCCTCTGGTTCCTTTGGTCATGGCTATCGCCCCTTAGAATTCCTTCAGTTGAGTTCAGGTAAGAAGCTACAAGTATAAAAAGTATCCTTTTTCTTCATGAGAACACAACCACATGAAAATAAGCACAGAACATTACTTTGGAGGATGATAGCATCAAAAACTAAGATTGTGTGGGAACCACTTAAAGTGCAGCTACTGTAAGACTGGGTTTCCATCAAACATGGCCAAATCCTGGGCTTCCCTGGTGGCACAGTGGTTAAGAATCCGCCTGCCAATGCAGGGGACACAGGTTCGAGCCCTGGTCCGGGAAGATCCCACATGCCGCAGAGCAACTAAGCCCGCGTGCCACAACTACTGAGCCTGCGCTCTAGAGCCCGTGAGCCACAACTACTGAGCCCAAGTGCCACAACTACTGAAGCCCGTGCACCTAGAGCCCGTGCTCCGCAACAAGAGAAGCTACCGCAATGAGAAGCCCGTGCACCACAACGAAGAGTAGCCCCTGCTCGATGCAACTAGAGAAAGCCTGCGCACAGCAAGGAAGACCCAACGCAGCCAAAATTAAAATTCAGATAAATAAAAAATTTATTAAAAAAAAAAAACATGGTTAAATCCTAATCACTATCTAAAATCAACAGTCTTGTCATTTCTTGGTTCTTAGGTAGATCTGAGCTCAAGGTACAGCAAAACATAAAGCAAAAGGGGAGGGAGGGATCATAATTCTTTGATGCTGTGTTAATTCCAGAGTGAATGGTAGGTTTGAGAAAACACACATTAAATCTTTCTCTGCTGATAAACCCTAGAACCCTCTAACATCCCCTCATTCTTTATGAGAGCCTTGAAGAGAAAACTTACAGCAATTTATATCAGAACTTGACTGTGTAATAAATAATTCAGAAATGCTTTTTATTTTTAAAATGTTTGTTCAAATATTGTCTACTTATGCCTACAGAGCCGTGCTGTCCAATACAGTAGCCACGAGGCATACGAAATGTGGCTAGTCCAAACTGAGATGTGTTGTAAGTATAAATACACATTAGCATTCACCAGTTTGGCTTAAAAGAATGTCAAATATCTCATTAACAATTTTATATTGATTACATATTACGGTAATAAAATTTTGGATATATTGGGTTAAATAAACTATATTATTAAAATTAATTTCACCTCTTTATTTTCACTTTTTTAAGTGGTTACCATAAAATTTTAAATTATAAATGGCTCATGGTGTGGTTTGTGTTCTGTGTCTGTTGGATAACATTACTTTAGACAACAAGGCAGCAGAAACCCAGTAAGACATAGCTCATGCTCTGAATCAAACTGTCTTCCTCAAACCCCACGTGCAACTAGAAAAGTCTTGGAGTGGCTTTAAGTATGTGCAGTGCAATTCACCACAGCAGCAACTGTGAAACTCAGAGCCAAGTCCAAATGGAAAGAAGATGATATAGGGGAGAAGAAACATGGATAATACAAAAGAACAGAAAATTCCAAAACCATAACTTTTTGACCCTAGAAATCAGAGATATGAAGTCCATTGGAAACCCATGCTCACACAGACACCACCTTCTCTCAGCTCGACTCTCCACACTCAGCTCCCTGAGAAGACCCCCCCCAAGAAGACCCCCCAAGGCACCCTTCCAGTTAA
Source organism: Balaenoptera ricei (assembly GCF_028023285.1). Classification (NCBI taxonomy): domain Eukaryota; kingdom Metazoa; phylum Chordata; class Mammalia; order Artiodactyla; family Balaenopteridae; genus Balaenoptera; species Balaenoptera ricei. The sequence continues at coordinate 10,469,613 of NC_082646.1, read as the reverse complement.
CTGTCCTCATGAGACACTAAACAGAACAGAGCTTGGTAATGGGAGACAGATATTCCTTCTGCTACTACAGTGAGGTAGTTATAGAAGGTCATTAATAGCTGATGCAAATTTCCAGGTGCTCTCTATGGAAGGAATGGTGGTCTTTGGTCCTTTCAAATAAGTAGGTATAATTTATTTCTTGTTTCCATTAGAAGCACGAGAAGGGAGGCCCCAAGGGGAATAATACTTACGAAATAGAAAGCGATTTTCTTTTTCCTCCAACTTCCAAGACGCTGAGGAAAATTCATTGATGAGTATTTATTAGCTAATGATGAAAGAGCACTTCAAAAATGAAAATGGCTCTGAAAGGCACTGCATTATCCTGATTGCAGAAAATGGAGACTCAAGAGAAAGGGCGCTCTATAAAATGTTCTCTGCAATTGGCTCCGTCTCTCATGAGCCTCTCAGATTCCTTTGTCCCTCCCACAATAATAACTTGTCTTCACGGCCATAGCCAAGAACACATTCTTTGTTTGGTTACATAAGCTTCTAAAAATAGCAATTTATCATGGAAATGCTAAATGACCCTTGAAGATAGTGTTTTGATGGGCTATTAAGTTATGGCAGTGTCTTGTTTTCTGTTACATATTAAAATTAAAGAGAAAAATCAATTTTGATGCTTTTCAAACCTTAAAAGTATATCAGTTTCATGCTTTGGGCATTTTTATCTTAAAAAAAAACATGAAGAAAGGTTTCCCGTGGTCAAAGAAGTTTTACCACAGATGTGGAGATGAATTTTCTCCTCATTATTGAGGTCTAATGAAAAAGGAGAGGCTAATTCAAAGTGTAATTTATTTTTTTCTATCTGTCTAGCTAGGTTTGATAAATGAATTCAAAGTAAAAGAACTGGAGAAATTAGCTGGCAGAATATTTAAAGGAAACCTAATAATGCATTTCTTATTTCTTAAATCTAGAAATTTAAAGCTGAAAGAATCCCGGGAAATGATTTTGTTGATGTCTCCCTAAGACCAGAGAGGTTAAGATACCTGCAGTTACACAGCAGGGCTGCCCAGCCTCTGTCCCAGATCACATATTAATTATCGCTCTCCTTGACACCAGGTGAAGGAATGAGTCAGGGAATCAATGAAAGAAGTGACTCAAACAGCACTTGAGTCCTCGTGGAGGGACAGAAAACCAAGGAGTTCAGATAGGACTACAAAAGGCAGGGGAAAAAAAATGTAGGGAAGAAGTAAGAGAGACTGTCTTCACAAACTCACAAACTCTTTATATAGACCAAGACTATATAAAGAGTCAGGAAGGCTTTCTACACAGTCAACTTATTTAGGTGGTTTTCTTCTTCCATAGCATTTTTTTAAAACTGCACGTAACATAAAATTAACCATTTTAAAGTGAACGATTCAGTGATATTTAGTACATTCACAATGATGTGCAACTATCACCTCTATCTAGTTCTAAAACATTGTTATCCCAAAAGAAAACCCCATACCCATTACGTTACCCCCCACCACCACCATTTTCTCCCTCCCCTAAGCTCATGGCAACCACAAATCTGTTCTGTTTCTGTTTCTGCAGATTTACCTATTTTGGAGATTTCATATATATGGGACCATACAGTAAGTAAGCTTCTGAGACTGACTTCTTCCACTTAGCATAATATTTTCAAGGTTTATCCACACTGTAGCATGTATCACTATCACGTTTCTTTTTATGGTTGAATAATATTCCATTGTATGTGCATACCACAATTAAGTCAATTCCTTATGTGTACCTAAAGCATTCATGGTAATTTCTGATCTCCCTAACATCAGTGAACACAATCTTAAGAGTCCTCGCTCAAGGACTTCCCTGGTGGCACAGTGGTTAAGAATCCGCCTGCCAATGCAGGGGACACGGGTTCGAGCCCTGGTCCAGGAAGATCCCACATGCCGCAGAGCAACTAGGCCCGTGCACCACAACTACTGAGCCTGTGCTCTACAGCCCAAGAGTCACAACTACTGAGCCCTCGTGCCTAGAGTCCACGCTCCGCAACAAGAGAAGCTACCGCAATGAGAAGCCTGCACACCTCAACGAAGAGTAGCTCTCGCTCATCACAACTAGAGAAAGCCCAGGCACAGCAACGAAGACCCAGCACAGCCGTAAATAAATAAGTAAATTTATATTAAAAAAAAAAAAAGTCCTCACTCAGAGGCCAGTCACCACCTGTTCAACAAAATGGAAAACTGAATACTGCGCTAAGTCAGTGTAACAACTCTCTTCATATAAGCTGTTATTGCCTATGATGCATTTCTAACAAAAACAACCCTGAGAATTGAGTACTATTATCAGCATCTTTGGTTTGTTTTTTTTTTTAATTGGGGTATAGTTGCTTTACCATGTTGTGTTAGTTTCTGCTGTACAGCAAAGTGAATCAGCTATATGTATACATATATCCCCTTTTTTGGATTTCCTTCCCATTTAGGTCACCACAGAGCATTGAGTAGAGTTCCCTGTGCTATACGGCAGGCTCTCATTAGTTACCTATTTTATACATATTAGTGTATATATGTCAATCCCAATCTCCCATTTCATCCCACCACCCTCCCTTCCCCCTTTGGTGTCCATACATTTGTTCTCTACGTCTGTGTCTCTATTTCTGCCTTGCAAACATGTTCATCTGTACCATTTTTCTTTATTTTGTAGGTGAGGAAACTGAGAAGTAAAGAGCTTAAGTAGCTGTCCAGTGTCACAGATGGCAAATGGCAAAGCCAGGGTAGGACCCCTTCCCTTTCCATTTCCCCCAGCATCAGTGTTCATCCAGCTGTACCCACTAACCCAGTCACTACTCACGACATTGAGTATAAAGTATTTATACAAATTAAATTTGGAAGAAAGGATCTCAACTTCAGGACAAGAAAGGCCTCAAGTCACAACGAGGTTTAGCTCTAAATATATGTTTGTAAGTCAGTCCTTGTAATTCACATTTTCCCAAATAAAAAATTGTATAAATGGTTTTTAGATTCTCATACTAGCCCACCAACAAGCTAATCCATCACGTAGTAGAACTCATTATTGCATTATCAGACTTAAAAATTCATATGTCCTATTATTTTTATTAGAAAACCCATTCCAAGTTGAGAATGGAGATGTCTGAAACTCAGCACACCCTCCCCGCACTGGTTCTTCTCTCTGCACCCTACCCTGCCCAGCCCAGCCCAGCCCAGCCCACCGTGCTCTAGTAAGGTTGCAAATTCCAGGAGCAGTGAGATGGACTCCTAGTGATGAGGAGGCTTAAAGAGGTTCCCAGGTGAACCTCCAAAAAGGAACAGGGGCAGATATGAGGGTTGAATAAAATCCCAAAGCAAAGTGGCAGGATAGTTAGAAAGTGTGGGGAGAGGTGGAGCAGAGAATGGAGAAGGTGTGCATTTGATATTTAGTGGTGAGCTGTAGGCTGATGCCAAATCATAGCCCCAAATAAGTTCTAATGTTACATAATGACATTCTGGATGCCATGATGCCATTATGATCACATGGATAATGGAGATAATACTGATTGCATATACATTTTAAGAACTCAAAATAATAGAGGATAAATTCTTTCCTGTGTCATGCTTTCAAGTTTATAAAACACTCTACCACCCATTGTTGCTTGAGGTCCTTATAACGACCCTGTGAGTTAGGATAGATGTTAATATACCCATTTTACTGATGCAGAAATTGATCATGATAGTTAAACCCTGTAGCCACACAGCACACAATTTCATTTGTGGAAACAGGACTCAAAAAAAATCAGGCTTTTTAAATCTACAAGTCCTGAGTTCTCTCTGCAACACCATGCCACTTCAGGTTGACCTCAAGGAAGGTACCAGTATCCCAGATCAGTCTGCAAAAAAGCAAAGGAGTGGAGAAATAAAAATTGCTCCAGGCAGGAGAAGCAGCAAAACACATCACACACTGTTGACGTGGAAGCAAATATGACTTTTTTCTGAGCATTTCTTATTTTGTACCTTACTCATCCCTTCCCCAAATCCTAAGTCCTGAGGTGAAGGTTACCTCAGAGATGATGAGAATGTAGTTTGCTGACTACAAAGAAAGCATACAAGTTTCTTTTCAAAGTCCAGATCTTTTCAAACCAAAATAATTTCAGTTACTCCAGGGATATTCACAGTTATGTTTCATTTCTACACACTGAACATTTTTATTTATCTACAAGAAGATCCCTTCTTCTTTTATGACAAGCACTTACTGAGGATAGAAATCCTTTCCATAATACTATCACGGTATGTTTATAAAAATGGAATAGCTCAAGTCGGGGGCTTCCTTATGGAGACTCTTGAGGCTCTGTCAGCCTCTGAGGTGGCACGGAGTTGGTTTATTTGGCCACCATCTCCAAGAGGAAGTGGGTTCCTCTTCCCCAGAGTTAGATGGTTCCAGGTAGACTAGGTCCAAACTGTGAAAGACCCGCCATCCCACCATCCCCACCATCTTGCTCTCCTACTAACTCCCAGAAGCCCCTTTGTACATCACACTGGGAAAAAGGGAGAGGGTCTCAGAGTGCCTGGGATTTAAAGGCATGAACTCCATGAGCCAGCCTCACAAATAACTGCCATTCTAACGCCCAGCCCACGGTACATTATAATGGATGGTAATACATGGAGGGGTGATGACTTATTTTATTCCCTATAAAGAGTGACAAAGAATCTCTATGTGAGTTGCGGTGGGGTTGGAGGCTGGTATACGGGAAGGAGGGAGAAAACAGTCACTAGTAAATGTTTTACCCTTCTTCCTAAGGCTTTTTCACACCTCAGACGGACTGACCCGAGGCATAAATCATACAAGTAGAAGCTTAGAAGGCTGCATGTTTGGTTCAATTCAAATTCATTCCATCAGTGTCTAACAGGTGGGTAAATTTTGACTCTTGTGCCTCTTACTCTCCAGCTTCTGCTACTCAGGGGGTGATGTTGGTAGAATATAGTAAACCCTGCACTCCTGGGGTGTCGTATACTGCAATCTGAATCTGGAACCAGAAACCCTAGACTTGAATCCTGTATTTGCTATTTATTAGCCATATGACCTCAGCTAAGAAGCCAGCATTTCTTTAACTATGCACTGAAAATAATAACCCCTACTTTTTAGCATTGTTATGGAAATGAAATAAAGTATATGAAACAAATTTGAAAACTTTAACAATGCCCTTCACATATAACGTACCTACTTGCTTAACAAATGTGAGTCACCATCCAGGAGAAAATAATAAACAACCGACATCCTTCCTTGTGTAAGTTGGTAACCAGATTTTCTAAGAAGATATAAGCTGTTTTCACAGGAAAAAAAAAATGAAGTGGGCATTCAATTAGTTATCTAGTAAAATCATACCATGGAAAGGGTAACTCAGTATGTTCTAGGCACAGAGGGAAAGGAAGGTTTATGTTAACGTGGTTCGATTTGATATCTCACACGTCAGTCATTGTAATCACAGTTCCAGGACTGATACAGGAATGTCCTGAGGTTGAAAATCCCATAATGAAGAAGAGACTAGGACTTCACGAGGTGCCCCCCTGCCCCTGAAAGGGTTTTCCATCATTTCATTAAAAGAGGAAAAAAAATCCTACCACATCCTGCTCAATATGGTGACTGGCTCCTGAACAGTCAAGGCGTTATTTCCAAACACATTCTTCCCTTGCTTTTCCATCCCCATGGGGCCCTGCTATCATTCCTGGCCTCCTGAAACCCGGTGGCTGCAGCCTCCATCTTACTGAGCAGATTTTCAAGCAAAGTCTCCTTGCTGCTGCGGGCACAGAACAGCCCTCCCAAGCTGCGGGCCTGCCTGTCGGGGGTTCCAGGGCTGAATTTATTTCCCACATCTCGGACACATCGCTCTCTCACCACCCTCCCTCCCTCCCCTCCCCCTTCATTCCTAAATCCTATGGCCATGACAGAAATAAATTAGCTAGAGGTACAGGTCACACCTTGGAGAGCAGTAAACGTTCTGTGGGAAATCGATAGAGAAGATGGGATTCTCAAACAGCTGAAGCAGAAGGAATGGTGCATTGACAGCTATACATAAACCAAACAAAGGAGCCTGAGAACAGCCTTCCAGGGAGGGGCCAGTGCCCTCAGGTTCATTCACCCCAACACCTGAACCCGAGATGGCACTGCAGAAAAGACACTTCCCAGACACCTGTGCGTCTGGAGCTTTCTGCCTCAGGAAGGCTAAACGTTGCTCCGCGGGTATTTGTGAAAATTAAAAATGATGTTCAGATTGTGAATGCTAATGCTGGGCCTCCCCCCCCCACCACCGGATGGCTCTAAGCTGAGTGTGTGAGACATATATCTGTCCCAGGAAAACTTCTCCTCTCTGGCTGCTAACGGCAAAGCCAGGGAGGGATCACCTAGATCATTAACTAAGGAAATGTAATTCCTAAAGCCATAAGTGTAATGAAACACAATAAGCTTTAGGCTCCCACAGACCTGGGTTCCCGTCCTGGCTTCACCACTCTGTAGCAAAAGCATCTTAGGAAAGTCACCTTTACCAAATGCCAACATGAAATTTACCTTAGAGGCAACTGACAGGATTAAATGGGTAATACACATAAAGAGCTGGTACAAAATAGGCATGTTAACAGATGCTAGTTACTTTTCCTCCCTCCCTCAGCCTGATTATTGAGTAGCTTTTTCATTTCTCTTGAGTTCTGCAACCTTTCTCACCACGGATGGCTCACAAAGGTGAGGCCTGACGAAAATTTAATCCGAGAGCAAATTCAGGGTCTACCAAAAATAGGAGGCTCAAGAAGGCTTTTGGTACCTCCCCATATCAGCTACTAAATGCCACCCCAAATAAACAGCTTAAATTAAAGTGACATGCTTGTTATGTGAACAGAGTGTCAAAACAAAACCCTACCCCTAAGCACATCATGGAGAGAAATTCTGGAATTTCCACTGCTCTGTCCCAAGAGCCTATTTTTCTCCTGTATTCTCTCCCTTATTTGTTCACTTCCACAAACTGCATTTATTGAATGACATTATTCTCTTTTCCTGCTCAGATTGAGCCTAATCTTCTTCCTCATACACAGCTCAATTTCAGTAATGAAACAAATACTTCCAGCGTCTAAGCCCTCATAACTATCAAATATACTGACTTTTTTATATTCTCATTTCTTTTTCATTTGTAACTGTGCTAAAATATACATAATAAAAATTTTACCATCTTTACTGTTTTTTAATATACAGTTTAGTAGCATTAAGCACATTCACATTACTGCGCAACCATCACCACCATCCATCTCCAGAATATTCCATCCTCCCCAACTGAAACTCTGTCCCATTAAAGAGTACTTGCCCGTTCTCCCTCCCCCAGCAACCCCCATTTTACTTTGTCTATGAATTTGACTTCTGTAGGTACCTCATGTAAGTGGAAAGTGGAGTCATACAACAGAGGCATACTGCATTTTCTTAGTTTTATTGTGCTTCAACTTACTGCGCCTCACAGATATATGGTGTTATTTACACACTGAGGATTTACACCAACCCTGCTTCAAGCAAGTCTGTTGGCACCATTCTTCCAACAGCATTTGTTCACTTAGTGCCTCTGTGTCACATTTTGATAACTCTGACAGTATTTCACTTTTTCATTATTATTACATTTGTTACAGTGATCTGTGATCAGGGATCTTTGAGGTTACTATTATAACTGTTTTGGGGTGCCACAAACTGCACCCAAATAAGATGGCAAACTTAATCGATAAGCCTCCTATGCATTCTGCTTTACCGACCAGCTGTTCCCCAATCTCACTGCCTCTCCTTGAGCCTCCCTATTCCCTGAGACACAACAGTATTGAAATTAGGCCAATTAATAACCCTACAATGGCCTCTAAGTGTTCAAGTAAAAGGAAGAGTTGCATGTCTCTCACTCTATTTATTTTTTTTAATTAATTTTTATTGGAGTATAGTCGCTTTCCAATGTTGTTGCTTTAGCCTCCACTGTACAACAAAATGAATCAGCCATACACATACAGATAGCCCCTCCCTTTTGGACTTCCCTCCCATTTAGGTACCACAGTGCATTAGGTAGAGTTCCCTGTGCTATACAGTATGTTCCCATCGGTTGTCTATTTTATACATAGTATCAATAGTGTATATATGTCAATCCCAATCTCCAATTCATCTCACCACCCCTCCTTTCCCCCTTGGTATCCATACATTTGTTCTCTACGTCTGTGTCTCTATTTCTGCTTTGCAAATAAGATCATATATACCATTTTTCTAGATTCCACATATATGTGTTAATACACGATATTTGCTTTACTCTTTCTGACTTACTTCATTCTGTATGACACTCTCTAGGTCCATCCATGTCTCTACAAATGACCCAATTTCATTCCTTTTTATGGCTAATATTCCACTGTATATATGTACCACATCTTCTTTATCCATTCCTCTGTCTCTCACTTTAAATCAAAAGCTAGAACTGATTAAGTTTAGTGATGAAGGCATGTCAAAAGCTAAGTCGCTTACACCCAAACAGTTAGCCATGTTGCAAATGCAAAGTAAACATTCTTGAAGGAAATTAATAGTGTTACTTCAGCGTACACACAAATGATAAGAAAGTGAAACAGCCTTGTGGCTGATTTGGGGAAAATTTTAGTGGTTTGGATAGAAGACAAAACCAGCCACAACACTCCTTTAAGAAAAAGCCTCATCCAGAGCAAGGTCCTAACTCTCTTCAACTCTATGAAGGCTAAGAGAGGTGAGGAGGCTGCAGAAGCAAAGTTTGAAGCTAGCAAAGGTTGGTTCATGAGGTTTAAGGAAAAAAGCCATCTTCATAATATAAAAGCACAAGATGAAGCAGCAAGTGCTAATGTAGAAGGTGGAGCAAATTAGCCAGAAGATCCAGCTCAGATAATTAATGAAGGTGGCGACACTAAACAAGAGAGTTTCAATGTAGACAAAAGAGCTTTTTATTGGAAGAAGATGCCATTTAGGACTTTCATAGCTCCAGAGAAGTCAATGCCTGGCTTCAAAGCTTCAAAGGACAGTCTGACTCTCTCGTTAGGGGCTAATGCAGTTGGCGACTTTAAATTGAAGCCAATGCTCATTTACTATTCTGAAAATCCTAGGGCCCTTAAGAATTATGCCAATTCTACTCTGCCTGTGCTCTCTAAATAGAACAACAAAGCCTGTATGACACCACATCTGTGTACATTGTCATTTACTGAACATTTTAAGCCCAGTGTTGAGACCTCCTGCTCAGAAAGATTCCTTACAAAATATTACTGCTCGTTGACAATGCACCTGTTCACCCAAGAGCTCTGATGGAGACGTACAGTGAGATGGATATTGTTTTCATGCCTGTTCATATGATATCCATTCTGCAGACCATGGATCAAGAAGTCACTTTGACTTTTGAGTCTTATTATATTAAGAAATACATTTCATAAGGCTATAGCTGCCATAGACAGTGATTCCTTTGATGGATCTAGGCAAAGTAAATTGAAAACCTTCTGGAAATGAAAAAATGCCATGAAGATCATCTGTGATTCATGGGAAGAGGTCAAAATATCAACACTAACAGGAGTTTAGAAGAAGTTGATTCCAACCCTCCTGGATGACTTTGAGGGGCTCAAAACTTCAGTGAAGGAAGTAATTGCAGATGTGTTAGAAACAGCAGGAGAACTAGAATTAGAAGTGGTGCCTGAAGATGTGACAATCGCTACAATATCGTAATAAGATTTTCAGGGACAAGGAGCTGCTTCCTGTGGCTGAGCAAGAAAAAAAAGAAGTGGTTTCTTAAGATGGAATCTACTCCTGGTAAAGATGCTGTGAAGACTGTTGAAATGACAACAAAGGATTTAGAATATGACATAAACTTAGTTGATAAAGCAGCAGCAGGGTTTGAGAGGACTGACTCCAAGTCTGAAAGTAGTTCTACTGTGGGTAAAATGCTATCAAACAGCATTGCACGCTACATGCAGTGTTCATGAAAGGAAGAGTCAGTCAGTGTGGCAAACTTCATTTTGTCTTAATTTTAAGAAATTGCCACAGCCAAACCATAAACAAGATGAAAAGACAACCCTTAGAATAGGAGAAAATATTTGCAAATGAAGCAACTGACAAGGGATTAAACTCCAAAATATACAAACAGCTCCTGCAGCTCAATATCAAAAAGGAACAAACAACCCAATCAAAAAATGGGCGGAAGACCTAAATAGACATTTCTCCAAAGACATACAGATGGCAAACAAACACATGAAAAGATGCTCAACATCACTAATTATTAGAGAAATGCAAATCAAAACCACAGTGAGGTACCACCCTCACACCTCACACCGGTCAGAATGGTCACCATCGAAAAATCTACAAACAATAAATGCTGCAGATGGTGTGGAGAAAAGGGAACTCTCCTACACTGTTGGTGGGAATATAAATTGGTACAGCCAATATGGAGAACAGTATGGAGATTCCTTTAAAAACTAAAAATAGAACTACCATATGACCCAGCAATCCCACTCCTGGGCATATACCCAGAGAAAACCATAATTCAAAAAGATACATGCACCCCAGTGTTCATTGCAACACTGTTTACAATAGCCAGGACATGGAAGCAACCTAAATGTCCATCAACAGAGGAATGGATAAAGAAGATGTGGTACATATATACAACGGAACATTACTCAGCCATAAAAAGGAACGAAATTTTGCCACTTGCAGAGACATGGATGGATCTAGAGACTGTCATACAGAGTGAAGTAAGTCAGAAAGAGAAAAACAAATATCATATAATATCGCTCATATGTGGAATCTAGAAAAATGCTACAGATGAACTTATTTGCAAAGCAGAAACAGAGACACAGATGTAGAGAACAAGCTTATGGATACCAAGGGGGGAAAGGGGGTGGGATGAATTGGGAGATTGGGATTGACATATATACACTACTATGTATAAAACAGATAACTAATGAGAATCTACTGTATAGCACAGGGAACTCTATCAATGCTCTGTGGTGACCTAAATGGGAAGGAAATACAAAAAATGGGATATGTATATGTATATGCATAACTGCTTCACTTTGCTGTACAGCAGAAACTAACACAACATTGTAAAGCAACTATACTCCATAAAAACTAATTTAAAAAATTTTTAAAAAAAGAAATTACCACAGCCACCCCAATCTTCAGAACCACCACCCTGATCAGTCAGCAGCCATCAACAGCGAGGCAAGACCCTCCACCAGCAAAAAAGATTACAACTCACTGGAGACTCAGATGATGGTTAGCATTTTTTAGCAATAAAGTATTTTTTTTTTAATTTTTTTTTTTTAATTAATTAATTTATTTATTTTTGGCTGTGTTGGGTCTTCGTTTCTGTGCGAGGGCTTTCTCTAGTTGTGGCAAGCGGGGGCCACTCTTCATCGCGGTGCGCAGGCCTCTCACCGTCACGGCCTCTCTTGTTGTGGAGCACAGGCTCCAGATGCGCAGGCTCAGCAATCGTGGCTCACGGGCCCAGTTGCTCCGCGGCATGTGGGATCTTCCCAGACCAGGGCTCGAACCCGTGTCCCCTGCATTGGCAGGCGGATTCTCAACCACTGCGCCACCAGGGAAGCCCAATATAAAGTATTTTTTAATTAAGGTATGCACATTGTTGTTTTAGACATAATGCTATCTCACAGTCAATATACTATAGTATAGTGTAAATATAACTTTCATATGCACTAGGAAACCAAAAATTTGTGACTTGCTTTATTGCTATAATCACTTTATTGCAGTGGTCTGGAAGCGAATCCACAATATCGCCAAGGTATACCTATATTTGTTTTTCTGTGTCTGGTTTGTTTCACTTAGCATATTGTCCTCAAGCTTCATCCACGTTGTAGCATGTGACAGAATTTCCATCTTTTTTTAGACTGAATAATATTCCATTATATGTATATACTATATTTTGCTTATCCATTCATCTGTCGATAGTTACTTGGGTTGCTTCCACCGTTTGGCTACTGTGAATAATACTGCTATGAACATGGGTATACGAATATCTCTTTGAGACCCCACTTTCACTTATTTTGATTACATACTCAGAAGCAGAATTGCTATATCCTATGGTAATTCTAATGTTTAACTTTTTGAGAAACTGCCATACTGTTTTCCATAGCAACTGCACCATTTTACATTTCTACCAACAGTGCACAGGGTTCCAATTTCTCCACACCCTTGCTAACATCTGTAATGTTTTTTAAGTAGCCATCCTAATGGGTGTGGCATTTCTCCCATCTTCTCAGAGAGTATGGGGGAAATATATGTGTGTCAACAATTTGTTTGGTACCCTAATTTGTTGTTCATTTCTCACTGTAACTTCTTGGAACTTCGCATGCTCAACCAAATTCTGCTCTGGCTACATTTTCCATCTAGTTTTCCTGTCCTTTCAAAGTCTTCCATGTTTCACTAATTTAGGAAGTGTAAAGTTACTTTGGGCAATTAAAGAGATTTCAGTAGAAAGAACTGAAATGTCCATCAATAGATGAATGGATAAAGAAAATGTGAGATACACACACACACACAAAAAAACAAAAAACACGGAATACTATTCAGCCATAAAAAAGAATGAAATCTCACCATCTGTGACAACATGGATGGATCTAGAGGGTATTATACTAAGTGAAATAAGTCAGACAAAGACAAATACCAGATTATTTCACTTATATGTAGAATCTAAAAAACAAAAAAATGAACAAACAAAACAGAAACAGACTCATAGATACAGAGAACAAACTGGTGGTTTCCAGAGGAGAGAGGGGTTGGGGTATGGGTGAAATAGGTGAAAGGGAATAAGAGGCACAAAGTTCCAGTTATAAAACAAATAATTCATGGGGATGTGATATACAGAATAGCGAATATAGTCCATAATATTATAATAACTTTAAATGGTGACAGATGGTAACTAGACTTAGCATGGTGATCATATCGTAATGTATATAAATGTCAAATCACTATGTTATACACCTGAAATTAAAGTAACATTGTATGCCAACTATACCTCATTCAAAAAAAAAAAAGTTTTTAGTACTCTGATCCAAAGCAGTTTGCCCAGCTCCATTAATCATGCCAACTTCCATCTAAGTAAGTGAGAGAGAAAGCCTTTTCAGAACAGAAAAGGTGAAAACACTAGAACTCTGAGATAACAGCCAGGGGACAAGAGTAATAACAGGTATTTGCATAGCAGGCTACATTTTTAAAAATCACTTTAACATTTGCTCTTCCCACTTGAGGAAATTCTCGCTTACATTCCAATTTTCAGATGAAAATTTCAGGCACGCTGAAGTGAAATAATTGACTCAAAGTCACACAGCTAGAAAATTTCAGGGTCAGGACCCAGATCCCAGTCATGTCACTCCAAATTGTTTTTAAACTACGTGATACTACCTATCATGATACTACATGATGCTAATGATTACTGAGGTCTTCACTTCTGAAGCTGCAAAACTTTTAAGGATCTAATTGTTGGGGAGGAAGATAATTTGGATCTGCTGTTCAAATGCAACACCTCTCCAAAGGCAGCCAGTGCATAGAGCATTAAGCACTACCTCTTCCTGGGACCAGACTTGCCCAACTCTGGACCATACATGTAGATGGATCCAGAATTACACAAGACATAGGTATCCCCCATCTAAGAAACTTGCAGAAATACTACTCAACAGTCAAGTCTACTGGATCACAGCCATCTTTTTCCACCTCAAATGCCTTGTGGAGACTTCCCTATTACACGTGGCATGGTATGCCCAGTTGGTGGAGCACATGAACCCTCTTTGCCATATGCAACTGGCACTCAGTATCCACAAGGTATTGGTTCCAGGAACCCCCACCTTCCCACAGATACCAAAATCCACGCATGCTCAAGTTTTATGTACAGTGGGTTGGTACAGTTGGTCTCCATAGGCCATCCATGGTTGGCTGAATCAGCAGATGCCAAGCCCGTGGATACAGAGTGCCGACTGTATACTTCTCCCGTCAGACCAGCTTTCCTCCTCTTGAAACCTCCCAGGGATATGGTGAACTTTAACGAATGTTGGTAAAGCATAAAATCTAGGGTTGGGTGCATAATAGATACTCAAGAAACCAACACCCAACTAACCCCATCGCCTCAGAGTGACCTTCCCTTCCCAGAAAGGACAAGTGGCTGAAGATCACTGTGAGGCAAATGAAGGAGAACACTGAACTCCAAAGAATTTAAGAGCATTAAATCAACATTTAAAATCTTCACTCACCCTCCACTGTTCCTGAAGTGTGCTTCGTGCTTCTGCCTCTCCACACCTGTTTTGTTGGTCTGCACTTCAGCGCTCTGTGCCTTTATATGCACCATTTATTCAGCGAGACTGAACGTGCTCTGGGGGAAATGGCCCTGCCCTCCGTCTCGTTTTGCAGCCCTGTGACGGCGGGCTTACACCTCTCTATCCAGAGAATACTCAGTGGGTAAGCACTGACTCGGTCAGAATCGGGCCCTTGAGTTCTCTAAGGGGATCTTGGTAACACAACGCGACATCACGCCCAGGAGCTTCAGAGCCCACATACTCCATCAGTGTCAACGGCCCAGCTGGTGCTGTTCAGAAGGGCCAAGAAATACAAACTCTTGACAATTCCATGGCTTGCCTGTATATGTGCCTTCACTCTTTTTTCTAAGAGACCCATGAGACCCATGGTCGGGGAGTAACTCGGACTAGCCATTCTTCCCTTCATGGAGATGCCTTCCATGCAAGGAGCCTGCTTGCAGCACCTGAAGTCCCCCAGAGGTAACTAGAGCTGACCCAACAGTACCACTTCTCTCAGACTATCGCCTCCCTCCAGCCTCTCCCTGGACAGAGACCAAGGTGACCCCTGCTCTTGTCTCACTTATCTCCTTAGACCCTTCGGCACAGCTTCCAAGTCTTCAATCAATATGCCCGAGATGCTGCTCATGTGATGAGGTTAACTCACCATCACAACTGTCCTGAGGGTCTGAGAGGTGAGCTAAGAGCTGATTGGGAATCCCAGTAAGAAGAGCTGGCACTTTAGCTTGGGAGACACAGAACACAAACGACAATAAGAGCACGCACCGTTCAAAACATCGGAGGGTTTACTCTACACGGAGCATCATGTCATATAATCCCCACGGCAACCCTGTGCTAGGTATCCCCATTCTACCTACAAGGAGACAGAGACACAAAGAAACCCAGAAAAGTCCGTGCGCTTTGTCACTACACCAGATGGCACACACCTTGGGGTCCCACAGATAGGATTCAAAGCCAGCTCCCCAACACCTCAAGTGTGACTGGGGCTTACGTACATAACTTTTCCAGCCTGAGTTTTCTCCTTCATCGTGGGACTAACAGTATTTAAAGTCCCTGGCACTGCCACTCTTCTCACCTTCATGAATCATGGAACTCCTCTAATTATATCCTCCCTACCTCAGGAGCCCAGAGGTTCCCACCTAGATTCAGGATGGTCTAGAACTTCAAATCCTGAGTTGGGCAACCTGAATTCCCATCCTCTATCTGACCTCGGGCCGCAAGTCATTCAATCTTTCGATTTCATCATTTGTCAAAGGAAAATGTCAACACTGGCCCAATCTATTTTAGTGGGTAGCGTTCAAGGTAAGATAAAAGGAAAGATGTAAAAGTTCCCTGAAAGGTTTCAAGCACTTCTCCAAGTTAAGAAACCATCGTAGTAATGGATTCAGTCTGAGAAATTGTTGCACAAAATAACTACTATCGTCCAAAACCTCAAAGTGAATGGGGAAACTGAGTCCAAGATACAGAAACTGACCCCAGATTACTCCTATTTTTATGTAGGCAGAGTCTTGGACTGGAGCCTGAGGGCTCTGTGTGCTGGTTCTAACTCGGCCACTGCTCTGGACAAGCCACTGGACTCCACTGTGAAATAAGGATATGATGCTTGCCTTCCCCAAGCCCAGCTGTTAGGGTGTGGGCAGGATACAAAAACACTTCGAACACTGGAGACAAGAAAACCTCTAGGTAGTCAATTATATGCATTTTTTTAAATGTGATGTCAGCCTTTTTTTTTTTCTCCCACTCACTTTCCCTTGTCACAATCTAAATTTTATCCAGATGTGAACATGAAGAGGCCTGTCTTTGTTCTCTGCCTTTATGCATACCCTTTGGTTTTCCTTTGTGCCTCAAAAGGTTTCAGTGCTATTCTTTAAGACACAGGTCATGAAGGGGGGAACAGGGTTGGGGAGGGGTGCAGCGATAGAAAAGGGGAGTCAGAGAAAAGAGTTACAGGATGCTCCAGAATGCGTGTCTCCTCTCTCTAAATACAGACAGAGTCAAGACAGTGAAAGGGCCCCCGACTCCAGAAAAATGCCCTCTGCCATACAAAGCCTTCCAAGGCAGCACGGTCCCAGAGCCCAGAGTGCACGCGTGCGCGCGCACACACACACACACACACACACTTCCATGGAGAACCGTGCTCTCCCATCCCAGAAAGGATTTGTTGTTTCAATTAAACCCATCAAGATCTACACCACATGTTAGGGAAGAAAGGAATAACCGAAACAAAACTGAATTACTTTGGCTATTTCCTTGGGGATCGACCTATATCAAATAATCCACCATCTATGCGTCGGAGAAGCTTTTACTTATGAAAAACAGAGGCAGGTGCAGAATTGCAGCAATGGTACTAAATCAAAGCCCGGGGAGCAGAAAGAAGTGGATTTAGATGCATCCACTTAGCTCCTCTACTTATGTCTAAGTCACAGTACGGGGAGCAGATCACAGCCCTGGCGGGGTCTGGCCTCTTCGTCCTCGTCTCCCCTGAGGTTCCTTCCCTCCCACTTTGCTCACTGCTTCAGCTGCCCAGTAAGAACAGATGGACAGAAGTTAAAAGAGCAAGGTCAGCCCATCAGCTAAGTCTTATTTCACATGCTGCCCCACCTCTATCATTCCTTGCTGGGACATAAAGATGGAGAATGAAGGGCAGAGGTGCTAATACATTTGATTTCGTATGAAGCTATGGTATTTTCATTTACATCCCCTGAATAGCTGGCCAGTCTGATTTACACATTGATAATATGTGATGCTTTGTATTCCAGCAAATATTTAATCCCTGACTGATCAATAATCCTCGCCTGGCTGTTCTTTTTTGAAAAGAAATAAATCCCCTTTTTACTCTTAAAATTCTTGAATAAAATTAAACTGCTTTAGCCCAGGATGCACTGTTCCTACATGAAGCCATGTGGTTTCATAACCTCAGTCCTCAGATGTTTTAAAGGGGCCGCCTTTGCTAACTTGCTATTTCTGAGATCCTAACATCTCTCTAACCTGAGTTTTCTGTGTTATCCATTGACAGTATAAAGACAGCACTTTAAAATCTGATCTACTTTTTTAATTAAAAGCTAAACTTATTAACCTAAACTAAATCAGTGAGTATACAGAAGGCAATATTTTTGCATTCACTGCTTATTTTCACCCAGAAGGTCTTGATTTAATTCCTTCATTACAAACCTTGTTTCTGCCTTTCGAAATACTGTTTCCCTCCAAAACTACATTTAAAAAAAACACAACACTCCACTCCTACACAGATTCTAAAATAAAATCTGTATCCCTTTCCCCTTTTCTCAGAGTCAGAGTTGAACACTGAGAAAAATGCACATTAAAACATAGAAAGAGATGGCTCTCCTCTCTATAAGGGGCTCCCAGTGCAGCCTCAAAGCCCACCAAAAGTTCCAAAAACAACAGCAATGAAAAAACAAACTCCCTTTCATCTTTGGCAGCAACAAAAGCAATAACTTTCACCAAACCGACCCACGCCAAGAATTAATATAACACAGAACACATCCACATTCAGACCATTATGGCTACATCAGCTCACCACAATATTTGTTTGAAAAACACATAATTTGTGGTAGAGAGAGAGAACCTCTAATACAAAAAGAGGTTCTTTCAAATGCAAATTAACCAAAAGACATATTTTCCCTGTGTTTGGAAAATCACTCCAACATATGAAAAACATACTTTTTGTGTGGAAAAAAATTTTTCTGATGTACACCCACTTAGTTGAAAAGGCAATTAAATTTGCTGTAGATTACCTTAACAGTTGAGAAAAGTTAACTCCTGGCTCCAGAAGTCCTTAAGGACTTTATTAGCATTCACAGACCTAAGTAGTCTTCTGTTCCCAGGTAGCAAAGTTTCTTTTCTTCTCCACTGAAATGCTCGTGTGAACACTGAAGGACATTGTATTACTGAACTGATCGGAAAAGGATATTGTTTCCAATCTTCTGGCAGGAAGAAATGAGAGAGAAAATAAAGAGAAAGAAAGAGAGAAAGACAGAAAGGGAAGAAAGAGAGGGAGAAAAGCAGGGCAAAATGCAGTCTAATCGAGCATTCTTCCTCGTGGAAAAAAAAAAAAAGTAAATCCAGTATTCTGGAACGGGTTCAAACATAGCTTGACAGGCTACAAGAGAATTTACACTGAGCATGCTTAGCCCTGCACGGCTTGCATGAGACACTCTTAATGAATATTACTTCCTTCCCACTGGCTATTCCTGCTGGAAGTCCACACCCACTCCGCTTTCAGAAGTCAGGAATTTAGCTCCAGCCAAAGTCCAGAAAACATGCTTATGCAGAGACAAGGCCTCACGGATCCATAAACTTTCAGGTTGTGACCTGCAGGTCAGTTCGACAAATAGAACACGGGGGTGAATTTTTTTCTGCCCTTAGTTGTGTTCCCAGCTTTGTGCCTGTCCTAAACCGCAGTTCCCCTGGAGAAAAGAAAAATCGCTTTTTTCCTAAAGAACACCATGTCCTAAATGCCAGTTTAAAGGCCTTTCCGGAGCAGGCTTCCAAACCCAGATCAGAATAAGGGTCATCTGCATATTAGAACACACCATGAGGATCCTTAGTTTCTGGGTAAAAAAAATTTTTTTAATTTCTACCCCAAATGTATCCTTTCTGACAACTTACATGTTATCTCTCTCTGAAATGCTACATGCCAGTAGACAGTCTGAAAATATGTTCAAAATTCAGATTTAATCTGCTGTGCTGTCGAGGTCACACCAAAAAAAATGATTTTTCAAACAATGCTTTCCCTTTCTTTAAATCCCTCTGTCATGTTTCATGACAGGAGGCCTGACATTCTGGAAATTTAAAAATAGACTATTTCTCTGACAGTCTGAGAAGGCAGGATTCTTATCCTGCAAATGAAAAGGGTTGGGGTAAAAAGAGATGGAGGAAAGGTAGAGAGAGAGGGCCTAATATAGACAGCATAGTAATGAAAGGGCATTTTATAATTAAAATAATAACAAAACGTCTTTTGTTTTCCTTCTGGTATTTTCAGGATACCATTTATAAGTTTCTGTTCTTTATCAAATTACAAATTATAAATATTATTAAATACTCATTTGGAGTTAAAGTACTTATTTGCCTAGACACACACGCACCAATTTGTGTTTGAAAAGAAATGACGTCACAGAGGATGAAAAAAATAGAAATTCTCTAAGTGTACAGAGGAATATGGTGTGTCCAGCCTCTAATACAAAGCCTGCCTAGCCGGCATTGATTCCTTGGATTAATAAAAGGGGTTTCTGTGTACCTTATGAGTAAATCCATTGCTTCTCCATACCTGTAACATTTTCAGCAGCCACTGCTGAGCTGCTAGGACACATTTCCTTTACCGAAGATCCCTGCAGCATAAAATATTTCCTTGCCTGCTGTTGAATAAATAAAATTTCCTCAGACATATTTTCCTTCCTGTAATTATGAGGTCTGGGGTAAGTTTAGACATGGTGGGGGGGTGTTTTGTTTGCTTCAGGCTTTGCCTAAGGGAAGAATAAGATTTAGTCCCCTATTCCAAGTGTTTATTTGTCCTGTTACAGAGCAAACTAAGTTTCCAGCAGTTAGATGAAGCTCAAGACAAATGGAATTTCAAACAGCGAAATAATCTCACAGCCGGCCATAAAGTAAAATAGGAAGGACATTTATTCATTCGATCTGAAGAGATGGCCTAGAGATCAGAGAAGCCCCAGGACACAGAGGGGAGGGACCCTCTATCAAGGCTGGTGCTCTGACCTGTAGACAGCCTGGCCTCCCGGCCATCACGAAACAGTGGATTTGTTTGTTTGTCTTCTCCCATGAGGATGAGCACTCATCCTGAATCTAAGGGTGTGTTGACGGAAACAGTCATGTCTTCTCCAGCCTGAATGTTAATTCGCCTCTATGCGAAGCTATGATGGTCTTTACAGGGACAGTACGGTCATCCATTCGATTAACAAATCTTTACTGAGCCTCTACTCTGGCACTCATCTGGGCCCTAGAAATTGGGTACTGACTGAGACGGACATGGTTCCCATCCTCAGGGAGCTTACCTTCTGGTGACAATGTAAATAAATAAATAACTATGTAAACGAATAAACAGTGAATGTAAGTGAAAGGAAGGAAACAGAAGGGAAATGATGAGAGAGAATAAGTTACGGAAACCATGGTGTGTGTGGGTGGGTGTGTCAGGGGGCTCGGAGCCACAGAGTCAGGAAAATGGGACGCATATTTGGGAAACTGTTTATTAGCCAATCCAATATGTGTTTAAAGAGAATGGTGGTACCTTTAGCAGAAGTCAGGAAATCTGGAGAAAGAAAATCATGTCTAACATATGGTAAGCTCAAACATTTACTGGACTGAGTATGTTGAGTGTAAGGGTGATAAGGATATCCAGCCTACACCATTATTTTAGTCAGGAATTATAGGTAACTCTTAATAGGAACCTGATTACAGTCTCTTAAGTACCTACAGGTTTATTTTTCTCTCATTTAAAAGAAATTCAGAGGTTGACAGTCCAAAACTTGGCCACCCAAGTCCTTCTTATCTTTTTGGTCTACCATCTTTAATGCACACTGTCCATCCTCAGGTTTGCTTTATAGTCCAATATGGCGGCTGAACTCCAACCATCACATCTGCTTTCCAGAAGTTAGAAAGAAGCAAGGGTGAAGTAAAAAGTAAAAATGACTGCTGTATTAGTCTTCTATTGCTGCTGTAACAAATTACCTCAAACTTATTGGCTTAAAATATATGTATACATATATATATTACCTTACAGTTTTACAGGTTAAGAATCTGACCTGGGTCTCACTGGGGTACGATCAAGGTGTCAGTAGGGCAGCATTTCCTTCTGGAGCCTACAGGAGAGAATCTATTTCCTTGTCTTTTCCATCTTCTGGAGGCCACTGCATTCCTTGGCTTTGGGCCCCTTCCTCTAGCGGGTTGAGTCCTTCTTATGTTGCGTTACTTTGAACTCTTCCCCCTCTCACTTATACTTATCCATATAATGACATTGGGCCAACCTGGATAATCTAGGATCCAGCTGATTAACAACCTTAATTCTATCTGCAACTTTAATCCTTCTTTTCCACGTAAGGTAACATATTCACAGATACCAGGGATTAGGACACAGACATCTTTGGGGAGCGTTAGTCAGCTTTCCACACTTGCCTGCAGCTGATTTAACTATCTCAACATAGACTTCTCAAAAGCTGTATCCAGTGCCTTTCTCTTACATTCAGTGGCCCCTTCTATCTGTAAGGAAGGCTACACACAACACCACATTTGACAATATAGAGGCCCTTCCTATGGAATAAGGGAGAATAGAATTGGATAGGCAATTGGCAGTCTCTGACACAAATATCTAGCATGTGAAGCCAGGACTAACCCTGGATTATTGCAAAAGCATCTTAATTGGCTACCCTTGTTCTAGACTATATGTGTGTCTAAGCCACTGGAAGTTTAATCTTTCTAAATCACATATGATTAAGACAAATTGGTGTTTTTAAATCTCTATCACTTACCTATTTTCTATGGGACACAAGCCAAATTCCTCAGCTGGATGCTTAGGGCCTTTCCCATGCTAGCCCTTAATTATCTTTTCAGACTAATTTCTACCACTTGCTCTAACTCCAATAATCCTTCAACCCCTCAGGAACCTACAATTTGTTGATCCTGCCACTCTTTCACTATCCTCGCCCCAACTTTTCTCCTGACGAAACTTAGAAGCATGGGCAACCATCAGTTATCTTCTGTGCACACCCTCAGTTCTCCTGATCCTCTTTCACGTTATCATACTCATCAAGCAGAGGGGATGCTGTGGTGGCCGGGAAGAGTCCTTCAGCCCCGAAGGCCCCCAGTACAATACCCAAGCCAGGGGGATTTGCTGCTGAGGGCTCACGGCTGAGTCTCTCCCTGACACCTGTCCTTAGCCAATGGGAGCCACTTCACCAAGGTTATGCCCCATGCCTGGAGACACCCCACATCCACTGATTGGTCCCTGAGGGGGTATAAGAGCTAAGCCCCCTTGGCTTCATTTGGAACAGTGCTGCCAGTTCTATTGCAATAGCACCACACTCCCACCTCCCCTCTGCCCAATCTGCTACCCTCACTCCTTTACAGGTATTTCTCAAAAGCGCAACCCCCAAAGCTTCCTACATGCAAATCTCTACCTCAGAGTGTGTTTCAAGAAACTAAAAACAGAGCTACCATATGATCCTGCAATCCCATTCCTGGGCATATATCGGAGAAAAACATGGTTCGAAAGGATACATGTACCCCAATGTTCACTGCAGCGCTGTTTACAATAGCCAAGACATGGAAGCAACTTAAAAGTCCATCGACAGATGAATGGATAAAGACGTGGTACATATGTATGATGGAATATTACTCAGCCATAAAAAAAGAATGAAATAATGCCATTTGCAGCAATGGCAACATGGATGGACTTGGAGATTATCATACTAAGCGAAGTAAGTCAGACAGAGAAAGACAAATATCATATGATATTGCTTATATGAAGAATCTAGAAAAAATTATACAAACGATCTTATTTACAAAACAGAAACAGACTCACAGACTAAACTTATGGTTACCAGGGGGAAGGGTTGAGTGGAGGGATAGATTGGGAGCTTGAGATTGACATGTACACACTGCTGTATTTAAAACAGATAACCAACAAGGACCTATTTGTACAGCACAGGGAATTCTGCTCAATATTCTGTAATAACCTAAATGGGAAAAGAATTTGAAAAAGAATAGATACATGTATAACTATCATTTTGCTGTACACCTGAAACTAACACTATATTGTTAATCAACTGTACTCCAAGATAAAATAAAAATTTTTTAAAAAAGTAATTCTGACCTGAGACAATTGGTACCATGCGTTCTTGGAAGCAGACTCTAAAATAAGTTCTGGAGACACATCACACACCAGCTAGCTGGCAATCAGGACTGCATCCCTGGGGGGTAAGAGGTAATGAGTAGCTCCTGGCACGCTGTCATGGTACAACTGTTATAACTTCCACCAGTGGTAAACTGGATAGGATACGCGTGTAATGAAATGCACTAGGAAGGATATCTCAGGAACCTGAAAGACACAGACTATGAAGTTGAATAACTGTTGTTGGGGGCTACTGATGCATTGAGGAATGACAATGAAAGGCTGTGGGTGATTAATCATCAATTAAAGGTTAAGTATGGAAGCCAGTATTTAAAGAGACCTCCTCTTCTGCAGCTAAAGAATCAGAAAGCCGAGGACCAGGGCAACTTAATGATAGGTGTAGCGGAATCCCAGTGGAGGCTGAATTCTCAGACCCTGGGTAGCTGCTACGCCAAGATTAGGACCCTGATTAGGAAGAAATGAAACCCTGAGAACTGGAACTGGGACATCTGTGTTGATGAACTTGAAAATCTATAATCTCCAGATGCCCCTCGACCTCCGGGACCTGCAGCAGGTCCAGGCCCACTCCTCCTTGTTAAGCTGGCATTTATGCCTTTTTTTAAGGACATTTATTCCTTTTTGTAGGTCTTGGCTTTGCAAAAGAATATGTGCCACTTCCTGCAGGACTGCCATGGAGATGATTAATAAAAGATGGTTCTTATTAATCCTTAGGGAAAGATGATGGGCCGCTAAAAAGGAAGTTGCTTAATTCATAGAACCAAGAGAAATCAAGCGTGGATGATAGGAAACTGAAGGTAGTCACTCCAATCAAGAGTCAAAATCCTCTGAGCAGTTTCTGGAACAAATCCAGAGCCCATTACTTGAAAGAGAGGCTGAGTTCCCATGAAGAAAATTTATGGAACACAGAAAGCATATGTGAAAATAATTTTCCCAATCCTTCCAGAAAAGGCAAAGTGAAAGACAGTCATTTATTAAGAAAAGGGGAATGACTAGGTATTGTGAAGACACACTGAAATCTGAGATCTTCATGGTCACCCTGTTAGAGTGGGGGCTTTGGGAACCAGGTAATACATGGAGTCTGGTCCCAGGTCCAAATTACAGTGGCTCCACTTATTCACAGACCCACTCAGTGGTCATTTCTCTGATACCCAAAAAGCATGAAAAGAACATGCTTAAAAATTGGCAGGAGCCACACATGGTTCCTTGGACTGTGGAATAAGATTTATCAACTGAGAAATAAATCCAAGAGGAATCCTCTAAATCTTATCCTCTGGCTAAGATAGTAAATCAAAACAATACTTTATCCCAGGAGGCAATGGCAGAGATAGCTCACCCTCAAGACCAAAAGAATGCAGGGGTGATGGTCCCCATCACATCCCATTTAATGCACCATTCTGACCCCTACAAAGACCAGATGGATTGTGATGGATGACAGTGATATGCAGCAAATTTGAACAAGTAGTGACCCCGGTTGCAGCCACTTTCCCAGATGTGGGATCTTTGCTGGTTACACAGCCTTAAGCACATGGTATTCAGGCACCCACTTATCTGGCAAATGTGCTCTTTTCCATCCCTATCAAAAAGCAGGATCGGAAGCAGTTTGCATCCATGTGCAATGGACAAAAGTACACGTATACACATTTGCCCCAAGGTGACCCTTCCTCTTTAATAGTACTGTCTAAAAAGACCTGAACGGTTTGGACACTTCACAGAACATCACATCATTCCACTATATGGATGATATCTCATTAGTCTGACTGGATGAATAAGAAGTGGTGAGTACATTAATAAGGCACAAGTGCAGGACAGTTGGAAATAAATCTTACAAAGAATTAGGGGACCACCATATCAGTGAAGTTTTTAGGGGTTCGGTTTTGGGTCATGCGAAGACACCCATCTAAATTAAAGCACACGTTATTGTATATTGTACCTTCTACCACTAAGAAGGAAGGTAAACCTCTTCACATTCTAGAGGCAGCTTATTCCACTCCTGGCATGCTGCCCTTGCCCACTTACTGAGAAACATAGAAGTCTTCCAGCTTCAAGTAAGGTCTTGAACAGGAATCAAGACCACAATGCAGGAAAAATCAACCACTTGGGCCATATGACCCAGCAGAATCATGGACTTTCCATCATATGGACTTTATACCAAGCTTTGATAGAAGAATCACAACACAAACTCTTAGGCATCTGAAGCAAGGCTATGCTTTTGCTAACAGATAACTATAATTTATTTGACATAATGTTCCTTGCATTGCTACTGGACCCTGGTAGAGATAAAGAATTTGACCACTGAACATTAAGTGGCCATATGGCAAGAACCACCCATTATGGGCAAGATTCTATTAGCCATCTGTAAGGAATGGAGAGATCTATGTTTTGTAAGGTCAGGAGGGCCCAGCGGCAACTTACTGTAAGATGGACGTGGTACGCCAGCATCAGGCATAAGCAGGACTGAAGGCATGTACGAGCTGCAGGAGCAGATAGCCCCGCCCCCTGTGTTATCCACCACAGTTGCACCAATGTCTGTCTCTAAGCTCATACCTATGACTGCATGGGGTGGAGGAGCACTCTGGCAGGGGATGAAAAAGTTTAAGTCCAGGTCATGGCTGTGTTGGTTCAGTATGTAGTTACAAGACAAATGAGGGTTGCTGCTGGATTACAGCCTCGCTCAAAGGTGACACCAAAAGACAGTGGTGAGAGGACGTTCTCCCAAAGGGCAGACTTCAGGTGAAAAACCTGTTCATCTACTTGTGTGGAGAAAGCAATGGCCTGAGATTTAAATATACATGGACTCATGGGCAGTGATAATGGACGTGGCCTGTTGGTCAGAACCTAGGAAGTTTGGAAGATTGTGGACAAGGGGTCAGGGGAAATGATATGTGAATGGAAGTATGGGAGGAATCACAAAATAGGAAAATCTTTATTGCTGGCTATGCCATGGAATAAGCACTAAACAACCAAATGGACAGAATAATTTATCCAGCCACTGTTACTTGTCACCCCAGGGCCAGCATAACAAGCTTCTGAACAGAGTAGCCATGGTAATAGGGTTAGAGGCTATTCATGGACCCAAAAGCATGGAATACCACTCAGCAGTGGGTGGTATCCAATGATGCTGGTACCACTCAGCATCTAGGTACTGATGCTGCCTCCTGAGGCTGCCAAATGCTCAACCTGCTAGCAACAAACAGCCAGCCCCTGATGTGGCCCTGTCACTAGAGCAGACTAACAAGACATTGGCGGTTAAGTTTATTACACTGAATCTCTTTCATGCTGGAAGGAACAGCAATTCATTTTCACAGGAAACCCAAACCCAGTGTGGGTTTGCCTTTCCTGCCCAAAAGGTCTTGACCAGCACTACTATCCAAGAGCATTCAGAATGTTTGATCCGCCGACACGAAATACCATATAACGTTGACTGCATCACAAAACTTTACGTAAAAGTAGGTGTGGCAGAGGGCACCTGAACATAAGATCCACTAGTCCCATCATATACTGCACCATCCCAATCTATGAAACTGATTAAGCAGTAGAATGACCTTTCAAAGGCGTAGCTGAGGCACCAGCTTGGAGACGAGACTCTGAAAGGATGAGGTGCTATCCTCCAGGAGACAGTGTACACCTTAATCCCATGACTGCTTTATGATCCCATGTCCCCAGTATGTATAATGCATGGGTCTGGGAACCAGGTGGCCCTTCTTACTAGCACTCCCAGTGACCCACTTGGGAATATGTGCTTCCTGTACCCACAGATTTATAGCTCCTCATTCCCAAAATGGAAATCAAACAAGAAACACATTATGTTCCCATTAAACTTTATGCCTGTCACCTGGTCACTTTGAGCTCCTTGTACCAAAATACCAGCAGTTGAAGAAAGGTGTCACCATACTGGTAGAAGAAATGGACCCTGACCATCAGAAGAAGATAGGATGATTCTTCCATAAGGGGGAAGTGAAAACTGTGTCTGGCAACCAGGTAATCCAATGTGGCATCTCTTGGTACATCCCTGCCCAATTTTGATGGTAAATGGACAAATGCAACAGCCAAAACCTGGGAATGGCTTGGTCCCCAGGGGCTCAGACACCTCATATATGAAAACCAGGTAAGCCATCTAGATAAGCAGATGTGCCGGCCAAGGGAGGAGAGAATCTAGAATGGGTAAGGAATACAGAGCTAATGAATTATCAGTGACAGCATCCAAACCAGTGACAAAGGTACGATTAGTCCCACTAACCTTCTTGCAAGTTTGCCTGGGAAAAGAGATCAGTCAGAAAGAAGATTAGAGGAGTTCTTCCTAGAAGGGATAAACTTAGTACAAAAGCAATCAGTGACAGGGTGAACTGCAGTGGATTGTGTGGTCTTGCACATGTTACCTCCCCTTAGGACTGAGGCACTTACGACCTCAGCTCCTAGCAGTATTGATGGCTTTCATCTCACAGCTAAGTGCTTCTTGAAGAATTCCCTTCACCCAAAGGAAGGCTCCTTGCCCAAGGCAGTGCCTCTTCTCCAGGGGAATCCCATATCTAAATATTTACAAAGGGGCACAAACCACCCCCCCACTTGCCTCAATCTGGGACAACTCTGAAGGCATCCCAGCCCCACAGCTCCCCACTGAGTTGCCTGAGACTCTGTTACACCTGCATCACCGTTCAACCTCTCCTCTGCCCGGCCCTCCTTCCCTCCCTTCTTCACAGATGTTGTTTCTGAGAGCACTCCTCCATAAACTTCCTGCACACAAATCTCCATCTCAGAGTCTGTCTTCTGGAAACCCAATCTAATCTGGCAAAATCAAAACCCTGGCTAAATCCAACTCTTCACTTACTGTATGCCTGAACCCATGCAACTGAAAATAGCTGGAGAAAAATACACAAGCATGCCAACTAGTCTCATCTTACATTCGTGCTCACTCAACCTTATATGGGTCCTTAACACTTCCCAGAAATCATTCTTTTCTTCCCTAATCCATTCTTTCTTAACTCTCTCCAGGACAACTATTTCAGATTTTCTTCTCTGATTTCCAACACCTCCCTCCCCCGCTTCACTCTCAGCTAGTCAATCTTGCTTTCTACTATAATTTTTTTAAATGAAGCAATTAGAACAGAATTTTAAATACCTACAACTCCATATCTACCTACCTACCAGAATCAGAGTGAATATACTCCACTTTCTCTGTTATTATTTTGAACGAGTTCACCATACGCCCTCCACTATACACTAAATCTTTATTTTCTCTTGCTCCACCAACTCTTCTCTCTTTTCTGTATCATCAAACTTTTCCCTTCCATTAGGTCAACAGCAACATCATAAAATATGCTGGTATTTCTCTGATCGTAAAAAAATTCCTTCCTTAATCCAGCTTTCTCCTTCTACTTATTTTTCTCCTTCCCTCATAGTATGACATTTTGAGAGAATTTTATTGAGATATAATTCACATACCATAAAATTCACTCATTTAAAGTATACAATTCAACGGTTTTAGTATTCAGAGTTGCACAGTCTTTAGTGCAGTCTAACTTTAGAACATTTTTATCACCCCCAAAGAAACCTCCTACCAATTAGCAGGTCATTCCCTACCCATCCCTGTCTCCTACCCCCAGACCCAGGCAACCACTAGTCTACTTTTTGTCTCTACAGATTTGACCATGCTGGACTTTTCATTTACATGGAAATTAATACGTGGTCTTTTGTGACTAGATTCTTTCACTTAGCCTAATGTTTTCAAGGTTCATCCCTGTTGCATCATGTATCAGTGAGTCATTCCTTTTAACTGCCAAATAGTATTCCACTGTGAGGATATACCATATTTTATTCATCAGTTAATGGGCATTTGGGTCATTTCTACTTTTTGGCTATTATGAATAAAGCTGCTATGAACATTCATGTACATGTTTTTGTGTAGATGTATGTTTTTACTTCTCTGGAGTATATACTAGGAATGGAATTATTTATTGGGTCACATGGTAACTCTATGTTTAACTTTTTGAGGAACTGCCAGACTGTTTTCCAAAGTAGCAGCACCATTTTACATTCTCACCAGCAGTATATGAAGGTTCCAATGTCTCCAAATCCTTTCCTTGCCAATTCATGTTATTATCTGTCATTTTTATTATAGCCATCCTAGTGGGTGCAAAGTGGTAGCTCGTTGTGGTTTTGATGCATTTCCCTGATGGCTAATGATGTTGAGCATCTATCTTTTTATGTGTTCCCATTCTTTCTTAAACACACTCAAGTTTTTGTCCCCATCACTGCACTGAAATGACTCTTCACAAGGCTACCAATGACCTCCACACTGTTATATCCAAAGGTCATTTCTCAGTCCTCATCTTTGTTTACCCATCAGCCACTTTTGACGTAAGTGAAAACTCTCCTTGAAACACTTCATATTCTTGGCTTCCAGGACAACACATTATCTTTGTTTTCCTTCTCCATTTCTGGCTACCCCTCCTTATTTGCTTTCCCCGGTTTGTCCTCATCTGACTTCTTAATGTTAGATTCCCCCAAAGCTCAGTTCTAGAATGTCTTCTTTCTTACTATTTATACTTATTGCCTATATAATGTCATCTATGATCTACATGACCTCTTCTAGATTCATGACTTTAAATGCCATCTATATAGTTAGGATGACTCTCTACCTAGTAATGACGACTCTCAATGTCATTTCTTCAACCTGGATCCTGGATCTCTCCCCATATAGCCAAAACTGCCTATTTAACATCACCACTTGGATATCACAATTTAACATGCCCCCAAACTGAGCTCCTGTCGTTTTTCCCAAAACCAGTTCCTCTCCTTTCTCAATTTATGGCAACTTAGGCTTAAAAACTTGGAGCCGTTCTTGATTCTTCCTTCTCTCGCACCTCATGTCCAAAGTGTGAATTTCTGTGGCTTCCCATCATAACAAATCTAAAAAGTGACCATTTCTCACCACCCCCACTACCCTACTGCGGTTCAAGTCAATTCCACCTCACACCTGGACTGTCAAGATGGCCTCCTAAATAGTCCCCCCGTTTCCGCCCTTGACTGCCTGCAGTCATTTCTCAACATAACAGCTGGAGCGGTGCTGTTAAAGCCTAAGTCAGAACGTCTTTCCGCTCCGCTCAGATTCCTCCAATGCTTCTCCATCTGCTCCTAGTAAAAGCCACAGTCCTTACTGTGACCCACAAAGTCCAAATCATCCGCCTCCTCCTTACTTCTCTCATCTCATTGCCTCCTAGCCTCCACTCCATCCTTCCATTCTTGTCATCCTGACCTCCTTTGTGTCCCTCGAAGACTCCACGTCTGCCCCTAGCTCAGGACTTGGCCCTTTCTGTTTCCTCTACTCAAAGCATTCTCACCTCTGATATTCATAGGATTTGTTCCCTTACTTCCTTCAGACCTTTATCTAGAGGCCGCCTTCTCAGGGAGACCTTCCTGGTCCCCCATCTAAAATGTCAGTCCCCCTGCAAACACTTCATATGTCTCATGCCTGCTTCGTTCTTGCTCTTCACCACTTATCGTATGTAACTTACTGTATACTTTATTCATCTTATTTTCTGTCTCCTCAACTAGACTGTAAACTCTGTAAGCATGGAGTCTTGTCCGTTTGTTCACTGATATACCCCAAGCAACTGGAAAAGCACTTGCCATGTAGCAGGCATCAAATAAATATTTGTTACATGAGTACCTTTGCCACATCTGCCCTCCCTAGAATGTTCTTCCTCCTCTTCTCCATTCAGACATATTTACCCATCCAGACAGAAATCAACGATTACCTTCTCTCTGCAGCTTCCCCAGCTTTGCTGACCTCTCTTCCCCCGTCAGAGTTCACTGTTCCCTCCTGTGTGCTCCACGAGCACGTTATATTTAACCTCTGCCATGATACTCAAAACACTGCTTTGCGACTTTCAGTATCTAACTCTCCCACGAGATAATGAGTTTCTTCAATGCAGAAGCATCACCTTTTTATTTTTTTCCATTAACTCTGGTGCCTGGCCCATAGTAAAATGCAGTAAAAGTGTTGAATGAATCACCAAACATAGTCTCTCTGCTTTTCAGTCCCTCGCTCCCCTTTTCACCACCCCTCACCACCATCCAAATGCCAGCCAGCTCCTCTGCTCCCAAGGTACCCATGACCCCCACTCCAACCAGATCTTACAGACAAGGTCTGTTCCCTGTTCCCAGGTTCTCCCCTCTGCCCTCCTACCCCTGGTCAGACGCTTATTCTCTCAGAGCTCTGCTAAGTAAGATACTATGACAAACTCATAAGTGCCAAGATCCTAGTAAGATTTAATGGATTGACTACTGAATATTATATTTTAAAGTTACCACACATTTTTTTTTAATTCAGGAAATGAAGCAACAAGTGCTGAGGAAGGAAACTGGGGGGTGGGAGACACACACACTCCTTTTGAAGGTGCTGCTTGGTGCCGGCCTGACTGCTGTGATTTGGAAGGTTTTGAGGGCAGGTGTACTTGGAGCGCTATTAGTCATTCACCTTTGGGTGAGTTAACTTATCAGATTATTCCCTAGGAACAGAGAGATTATTTCTTGAGGACAGAGGAGAAGAGCTGGGACACACTGGACATCCTGCGGGAGAGAGGGCAGCTCCACCAAAGCAATGACATGGGAGAGCTGGGTGATGCTACCACCAAAGACAGACCCAGGAGAGTTCTGGTCCCCTCCCAGCCACGCCACTTTGCCTTCAATGGGACCAATTCCATGGGGAAGCCATGGTCCAAATAATCCAATGCAGAAATGGTCCCATCAAAAGAAGAGGCCACAAAATATGAATCCTAAGAAAATGCTTTGGAAACCAGAAAGCACTATTAATTCAGCAACAAACATTCGCTGAGCCCAGAAAGGTAGAAGCATCTCCAAATATATATTGAGTACTGAGTGCTAGCTCTGTGAAACAACTGGGCACCAGGGCCGCAAAGATGAGTAAAGAAAATCCCTGGTTTGAAAGAAAAAGTCTAATAAGTGAAAAATCACTGCAATCTAGTAGGATGAGTACTGGAGAATAGATGTGTCAACACACTACAGTATACAGGCAGCATTCAGCTCTGGTTATATGAGAAACTGTCACATAGTATGTAACACTCGAGGTAGGTCTTCAAGGATGAGGAGGAGTTTTCTGGGCAAACAGGGAAAATGGTAGAAGGAACGCATATAAAAGGCACAGCATCATGAAATCACCTGTCTTGGGGGAAAATACTAGTCATATGATATGACTGGATCAGAGGCTTTGAGAATGTGGTGGTAAATGAGATTCAGAGATAGTAAGGGATCAGGTTATGAGGATCTTGAAGGCCATAGTAAAAAGCTTAGACTTTAACCTTTTAGATGATGCTAAGCTGTTTAAGAATCTAAAGCAAGGGACCAACGTGTTCAGAATTTCATTTCTGGAAGACCACTCTAGCTGTATAGCATGCGGTATGGATTGGAAAGTAAAGAAGACTGGACTTAAAAAGACCAATTTGTGGAAAACTGGAGTGGAGATGGATGAGAGTCTGAGTTAGGCAACAATAGTAGAGACGGACAAGAATGGGCAGATACAAGATATATGAGGAGACAGTCAAAAAGCCTTATGACTGACTGGCTGTGATGGGGAGGAGTCACGAATAATATGGTCGATTTGTTTTGACTGATTTAGTGGATTTGCTGATGCGGGTGATACTAAATGCATAGGAAGCTTTTTTGTGGGACAGTTACATACATGTGCTGGGGCATATTGAGTTTGATGTTCCTGGGAGACATCAAGGCGGAGGTCTGGGAGACAAATGGGATGTGGACAGTCAATCGGGAGATAGATCTAACTTGAAGATGTAAACTTCAAAATCACATCAATACATGGTTCTGGTGGAAACCCACAGGTATAGCTCAACTGTCCTAAGGAAGTATGTTAAGAGACAACCACAGTATGCCCAAGTATGAAGACAGGCTGAAAAGGGGAGCCATACAAGAGATTAAGATTATCTGGAGATATGCAAACTATTATATATAAAATGGATAAACAACAAGGTCCCACTGTATAGTGCAGGGAACTATTCAATATCTTGTGATAAACCATAATAGAAAAGAGTATGAAAAAGGATAGATATATATGTATAACTGAATATCTGCTGTACAGCAGAGTGATTAACACAACATTGTAAATCAACTATACTTCAAAAAAATAAACTTTCAGAAATAGGTTATCTGGAGATAGAAGAGGAAAATACAGAGAAGAGTCTCAATGAAAGAGTGTTAAACACATACCAAGGCCAAAAAAGAGATCTTAAAGGTCTGAAAATGTTCATTGAATTTAACAATACAGAGGCCATTGGTGACCTTGGTGGGCACACATTTGGAGAAGGGATGCGGACTAGGTGAGACAAGTGAGGCACCCAGGGAACAAAATTTAAGGTGGTGCTCGCTCTCAAAGTCGTACACAAGCAGGATCAGCACCTGAGAGTGAGTTCTGCCTTAAATCTCTCACCTCAGGTGCCTCATTTTCCTCACCCCAGTCCTGCCCATTCTGAAGAGTAAATGAGAGGGAAGCAAGTAGAGTCAGCAAGCTTAATTTTACCACCCTGACTCAAGTTCTCCACCTCTTTCTTTTACAAATCATGGTAGGCTTAATTTTACCACCCTGACTCAAGTTCTCCATCTCTTTCTTTTACAAATCATGGTAGGCTTAATTTTACTACCGTGACTCAAGTTGTCCATCTCTTTCTTTTACAAATCATGGTAGACTTAATTTTACCACCCCGACTCAAGTTCTCCATCTCTTTCTTTTACAAGTCATAGTAGGCTTAATTTTACTACCCTGACTCAAGTTCTCCATCTCTTTCTTTTACAAATCATGGTAGGCTTAAGCTACCATGTTTTGTCTTACATGAACCCCAACACAGGCCACATTTGACTGGTCCAGGCATGAACACCTGATCCAAGGGCAGCTAATCCTAAATTCTCAGCATACTGGGCAAAGCGTATTTCCTCTCCTAAGACTCTGATCAAGAAAATATCATGAGAATTTATTAGTTGGCAATAGAAGAAAAGTTGAAGAAAGCTTATCATTTAAAGGCCAGAAGAGCCACAATGGGTCACACACAGACCAAAGCTACAGGAAGACTGAGTTCTAAGTAAACTAAGAAATTCTATGGTAGAGAGAAAAAACAGAATCCGGTAGTGGAGAGAAGTGGGGCCACTGCAAGAGGACGAAGATATCACTGGTCTCTACAACCCTCTCAGCTCCAGAGAGCTTTTTGTTTCCTGTGCAGACACGTGTACATTAAGTTCCTTTATTCCTCAAGTTAGTTTGAGTTGAGTCTCTCTCTTCTTTGCAACCAGTAGAGCCAGATTGAAGTTATTTTTAAAGGAGCCTTGTCTGTGAAGTGAAGGAAAAATGTACGGCAATAGGAGAACATGGGTTATATAAAAGAAAGGCCATTTGCGTTCTATAAAATGGAATGAAAAGGTGT
This sequence comes from Balaenoptera ricei, assembly GCF_028023285.1. Classification (NCBI taxonomy): domain Eukaryota; kingdom Metazoa; phylum Chordata; class Mammalia; order Artiodactyla; family Balaenopteridae; genus Balaenoptera; species Balaenoptera ricei. Next base: position 10,434,997 of record NC_082646.1, on the reverse strand, counting down.
TCGTAAGCTACTTTGAGTAACTGGATCAGATGTTGGTCCTACTGATTTGTTCCTAAAGTACTCTGGATTGGGAAGGGGGCTAATGCTTGCCCAACTCATTCAGACTCATCTCTGTTTCCTTACCTATGAAGTAGTGATGTAAACATCTACCTACTTTTCTCATAGGGTGGATAATTATTATTCAATACATTGAAACACTGGGTATCATATTAAAAAGTGAAAATGTGAGGTGTTAATAATAATCATCAGTCATATCAATTATAGGAGCAATTGTTTACATTCTCTCTTTAGTAAAATCGGCCGAAGGTTTACTGAACAACGCTACACCCACCCCATCCCACCTACCTGCCACTTCTTTCTCTCTCTCACAGCGCTTGAAGTTCTACACTTACCCTGCCATTGCTGTCTTTTACTTTTGGCTGAGTTTTACTAATATCCAATAACTGGATAATCAACACATCTCACCTGGAAACATTCTAACATGTTTGTTCACCTGAAAATAGTTATTCCAGCTATGATGGGCAAGACAGCCCTTTAGAAATGGTAAACATTAGGTGGTAATGGCCATGACAGTGATAGTAGTAAGCACTGGTGATGGTAGCTGTTGTTGTCATAGCTACACTATAGGAAATTACATCTGGTAATCTGAAATTGAACTTAACTCTTACATCTTTATACCTCACACAGAACTCTATGTTGACCCTTTTATTTTTTTAAGCCAGTTTTTTCATGCCATGATACCAATTTTAATATAATTGGGGAGTATCATAAACCTAATTCATTAGCAGACAGCGGAGAATAACCTTGTTACAGCACAGTCTCATGTACTGCACAGCCCTCTACTCTCTGCCCATGAAGGCCAAAAGCTGGTTCAGAAGGAAGATCTGGGTACTTTAAAAACCTCTGCAGCAGTAGCAGCACTTTGGGATTCTAGTAGAACAGCGGATCCATTTTGTCACCTAATGTGAGAACAGTTTTTTGAACCCTTCTCTTGGTCAACACTGAGAGTCAATCTGCTAGTTCAGATTACTTGATGACACAGTCTGTAAACAGGGCCGGTGCAAACTAGGGAAAAGTAACATGCGTAACAGCCATCTTTGGCCCCGGACTGGCTGGATATGTGGGTGCTCTGGGCATGCCCAGGTCTTCTGACTGGCTGATGGTGGGGAAAGGAAAGCACTAACAGTCAACACCTAATCCAGTGCTCTAAAGGCACCTGGGCAGCGCCCAGCACTTCCTCTTCTGTGTCAGACTTGAAGAAATTTTTTACCCTGGCTTGTTGAGCCCGGCTAAGGATGAGGTAAAAGAGATATAAGGGCTCCTTTCTGCTCTGTACCTACCTGTCAATTGAGGAGAACGTTTGTAAAGAATGCACCTGGGGGGGCTTCCCTGGTGGCGCAGTGGTTGAGAATCTGCCTGCCGATGCAGAGGACACAGGTTCGAGCCCTGGTCTGGGCAGATCCCACATGCTGCAGAGCAACTAGGCCCGTGAGCCACAACTACTGAGCCTGCGCTTCTGGAGCCTGTGCTCCACAACGGGAGAGGCCACGACAGTTGAGAGGCTCGCGCACCGCGATGAAGAGTGGCCCCCGCTCGCCGCAACTGGAGAAAGCCCTCGCACAGAAACGAAGACCCAACACAGCCAAAAATAAATAAAGTTATTAAAAAAAAAAAAAAATGTACCTGGGATGATGGGTACACGGAATCCCCTGATACTATTCTCCCCACTTCTGTCAATGTTTGAAATCTTCCAGAATAAAGAGTTAAACCAGAAAGAAAAGGCAGTTTTATATACTATTTAACTTTAGGGTTTGGGGAAAAGGGATCTTTCTCCCCCAAACATTTTCCACCACCTCCTAGTCAATGCTTTTCATTTCACAGTTGGAGATAAGATTGGAAATACAAACACAAATAGGGACGAACAGTGACTAGAATTCACATTCAGATGGAAACTACTGAAAGCAGATCCTTTCCCAGGAGGGAGCAGCAGGGAACCGGGCACCTGGAGGGGGAGAACGGGACACGGAGACGAGAAACCGGGAGTTTCACAGTCATATTTTATTGACTTCACGGTGTGGCCATCTCTCTGCCTCAAAAGGTTCTTTGCGGAGGCAACTGGTGCTTACTGAGATCCCCTCTTCTCCCATGAGTTTGCAATCCTGCCCCATCCCCGCCACAGTTATCCTGGGCTTCAGAGACAAAGTCCTTCGCTGGCTTTTGACCCCTGCCCCCTTAATAATATTAGACCATAAAGTTGCTTAGCAGAGAGGAGTTGCCATGACGACAACACCCCTATCTCTGTAGCAATGCCAGCACCGAGACCCAGGGGCTCGGGCACATGGCAAAAGGACAGCTTGCAAGGAACAATGGAGGGAGCCGACGGCAGATTCTTTTCATGCCTAATTACCCATGAACACATGGCACAATGGCTTATTTAACTCTGCCTTGGCTCAGAATGGAGACAGGTCCTTGTTCCAGTTGGAAAGGATTCCAGCCCTGGCCCTTGCCTCTACGCCAGAGAGGGGCAGAGGGACAAGGAGAGTGAGTGATTGAAATGCACAAACCTTGTCTTCTTAATTATTTTGCATTTGGCTATCTTTCCTTGTCACAGAAGCTAATTATTCCAAGTCAGGAAAATTGTTCCACAGAAGGTTAAGCCGCAAGCTGAATGCTGACAACCGGTGTTAGGAGCAACCGTTTCCCATGGCTTGCTAGGCAGTAGAATATCATTCTTTCTCAGAACTGACCCAGACAGGCAGAGGGTAGAATGACTTAGTAAATCCTCAGGATGTATAAGGTAACCTTCCTAGCTTCTTTCTCACTGTTCCAGGAACCCTAGAGTAGAATTCAGGCCTCACCTCAGGGAATGTTGCAGACTGTGGAAAAGCAGTCTTGCCAGGACCAGGCTGTAAGGAGAGCCCAGGCAGAAGAGACAGGACAGAGCTGGGGGCAAGGGAGAGTCTCCACTCTGTGCAGCGAGAAGGCACAGGACTGTGCCACTTCCTCCACTTGGGGAGCTCACGACCATCCCAAAGTGCTTTTCAGTCATCAAAGATGATGGGTGAGCCAAAGAGGCTGCTGTCTCATAGGAATGAGGAGGATGAATGGTTTTCAGAGATTCATGCCACTGGTTCTCTTCTGGGTTTCCTGCCATAGCAGCCAACTACACGAGATAATCGATTACCAAAACTACACCCAAGTGAACTCAGATAACACTGCTTTAAACATCTGTTTGGATCCCTGCTCCAGCTGTGACCCTTATCACTTTCCTTCCAGTGTGACTTACTATTCTTTATCTCATTCAAATAATCACAGGCAGAGAGGGTCAAAGGCTTTCCAGCTCTCTTTCCTGGCTCAGCAAAACCCAGTGGGCTCTGGGTTTCTTATATTCTAACTGAACACACTAGAATATAAGATTTTAGAAGCCATCATTCTGGGAGAACCCAGAGCACACTCTCCTCACTAAGACAGTAAGAAATGCACTGGGATGGGATCACTGCCATCTTTGAGAAGCTCAGAGTGGCTGTTCTCTGTAGCACAGAACTGATAGGAGATGTAGCCATGAGATGGAACTTCTTGATATTAAGTGGAGTTTCAAATGAGGTTCAGAGTAAGATAAGGCTTTGCTACAGGCCCAGCCTCTAGTTCAAACTCAGGACCAGATACAATTGCCACTCAGGACTAAATTCAATGGTACTAGAGGTACCAGAGGTACCAGACACAGATAAAGATGGACAGAATTTCAAGCTCCACTAGGACACTTAGAGCACAGACCTGTGAAGGTGGCGGGAAACCATGTCTTCTGCATCAGAAAATGACTGCCGTTTGAAAAGAAGCTTATGGGTAAATGAATGACAATGGGATACCAAGTGGTTGTGTGATGAGGACTGCCCATCAGAAGGTGGGTGTTATCTAATCAACTGATCATGAGATCAGGTGGGTAAGGAGAAATTCCTATGGCGATAGAAATTGTGCATCAGGCCTATGAAGATTCAGAAGGCATCAGTAAATGACATGAGTGAGTGGCCAGAATTCCATGCCCCTTCTCCCATTTCTCCTTCAACTCACACCTATGAAGGAGAAGACACATAGTTCAAACCTAGTTTAAAAATGGGGCTATACCATACTTGGTGCTAGCAAAAATGGACTGCTGACACTTTTCAGCCTCATCCAGGAGTGACACTAAGGACACAGGTGAAGAAAAATTCTCCCAGAGGTCAGAACTTCAAAACAGTAATCTAGGCCATTCACTTCATATAGAGGAAGGCCTGAGGTCCCAATATGTACATGAACTCCTGAGAAGTGTCCAGTTACTTGGCTGAAAGGGACACCACTAGAATTTTTGTGTATTTATTTCCTATGGCTGCTGTTACAAAGTACCACAAACTTCGTGGCATAAAGCCACAGACATTTACTCCCTCACAGTTCTGGAGGCCTGAAGTCCGAAAATACTATCACCGGATTGAAAGAAAGGTGCTGGAGGCTTGAAAGGAAAATCCATTCCTCGCCTCTTCCAGCTTCTGATGGCTACTGGCACTCCTGAGCTTGTGGCCACATTGCTCGTCTGGTCTCCGTCTTCACATTGCCTTCTCCTCAGTTTCTATCAACTTCCTCTGCCTCTTTCTTATAAAGACACATGTGATTTTAAGACCCACCCAGAGAATCCTAGATAATCTAACAATCTCAGGATCCTTAATCTAATCACGTCTGCAAAGACCATTTTTCCAAATAAGATAATATTTACAGATTTCAGAAATTAAGACCAGATACCTTCGGAGGCTACCACCAATCTACCACAACTTGGGAATAGCAGGTCTTGGAAAGACAATTGTGAGTGGGCCTATGGGAGGGGGCACGAAAACGGTGAGCATTTTTCTGTCTTGTGTTACTATCCGCCAAATGCATTCACCCCAGAAAATGTTCTCAGTCCCCAGGGAAACAGCATGCCCTCCTGTGGATGTCAGCCAGCCTCTCAGCTTGGATTAGTACCGACTCAGGGCCCCTAAGCCATCCCTGAGCGGCTACGGCGGTAAAGGTGGAGTAGTACAATGGTCACAACAGCATGGGCTCCATCCCACCAGGGTTCTTGATATTACACAACCTGCCAGCTACAGAGACCGATTTTAACCGCTTGACAGGGTGCCATTCCTCTAGGACAGTGCTTCTCAATCAATCTGTGGTGAGCAACCAGGTTTGTTTGTTTTTAAACTCTTAAATATTATGGAAATTACTTTTATATAATACAGTGAAATAAATTACTAGAAAATTACTAGATGCTTGAATGTGGCAACAATGTCAAATTATTTTAATTTTCTAGACCCTTCCTTTCAATTTCTATACTTATCACAGATTGGTAGAAGGCCCATCACGTCCCATGGACCTCATTTTGAGTAGCACTGCCCTATAAATATGCCAGCACCTATTGCTGGATCAATTCCATCAGCTCCTTTTCATCCTGAAAGGAGCGGTAGTTCTTCTCTATACAAGGTTATACCTGTTCAGAAAATGGGTTTTCATTCTGTGCATGTTGCTTTCACCAGTACCACAATCCAAACATCTAATCAATTGATGTGGTATGACACTCAACATTGCCTCAGACCAACAGAAATATTTTACAGCCAAGGAGGTGCAACATTGGACATACGACCGTGGGATTCACTGTGTTACCATGTACCCCATGACACACAGCCAGCCAGCCAATTAGCAGGATGGAATAGCCCCTGTCTCCAAAGGTTGGACTACATGAATCTAGGAACCAAAGGAGAGTAGCATGATTGAACCCTCTCAGAATCACTCCCAGTGACTTAACTTGCAAAATGTATGCTTCCCCCTTTCTGCCTCATCAGACTCTGCCAGGTTAAAGGTCCTCGGCTCTTTGGAGAGAAGGCTTCCACCAGTTTTACTGAACTGAAAGGGCAGCCAGATAGCCACTTTTCACTTCTCACCTCAATGGACCAGAGGTCAAAGAAAAGAATTACTGGACTCCTGGTGCTAATTAAACCTGATTACTATGAAAAATTAGGATTTCTGCTCTACAGTGAGAGCAGGGAGTCTGAGGGATCCCCTGGAAGCCAGGGATCCACTGAGGCTTCTCTCTGTGTTTTCATGTCCAGGGACAGCAAATCAGCAACTGCAGCAACCATAACTTAAATGGTCAAGGTAACTTAGTGTGCAAACCCCTCACGGGTGGAGATCTAGATTACTCCACCAGGCTGCTAAAGGGTTAGCTGATGGAAAGTCTAAAAGAAGTGGAGGAGAGGAGAGATGATTATCAAAAATGGCCTTGGGACCAGCTGCTGCTTATTTCCATGATCTTCTTGATGTTAGTCTTATGCCAGATTGTGGCTGCTGGCACTATCCTGAAGGGCTCTTCGTGATTAGGTAGACTTTTACCAGTCCTGTAAGAAAATAAGTGACAGCACTTTGTTCTCACAAAAATGGAGGCACCATATTATAACTGAGAACCAGATGCAACAGAAGGACCCAGAGAGACTTAATGGTGCAAGTGTTACACTGTCAGTCACTTACTTTGCACCATCCTCTCAGCTTCATCAGTTTTGGGGACCCCTGACCACTTGTTCCACCCCAGTTGCCACTGCAACAACAAACTCTCTGTGGACATCAGTTTACTTAATTCCAAGCAGTAGACACCATGGTAACATATCCTCATATTGGCACATCCTCTGCCTCACTCCTCTTTTTCTTCACTCCTCCTTCCTCGTATTATATACCTTAATAAAGTGGTAGCTCATAAGCTCTTGTCTCAGCCTCTGTTTTCTGTGAAGACCCAGGCTAAGAGATTAGCCACAGGTCCTCTGCCAGTGACTTGCAGTTTGTGCTGTCACTACGCTTCTGCCTAGGGTGGGTCACCAATTATTTATACTATAAATAATAAAGTATATTCCTCCTGCTAAAGTGGAACACCTTTCTTTAGCTTATCCAACAGTTAAAAAGAGTTTCTAGACAGGCTGAAATATGAAAGTCAGGTAAAAAGAGTTTAAGGAGGCAGAAAGCAGTCACAAAGATCAAGAGGTTGGCATAGGAAAAAGGAAAAGGAAAACGTTCTCCATCATCAGAAGAATACAAAGAATATGAAGGTCTTCCCAATGACATCAAATTGAGATCTTCTGAAGAAGAACATTGTGTCAAAAATGCAACATTCCATCTTCCATAAAAAAAGTAAAGAGACTTTAGGAGCATTAGCAATGCTGAGAAAGTCTGTCATCATCTTTAGCTAGAATAGATCAGTTAGAGAGTCCTCTTCAAGATGTATAAATAAAGAAACCTCATTTAAATCTTCTATAGTAATAGGTAAAAATGCTATTTCCCTAGAGTGCATGTTATAAAGTGTATGAATGTAGGGAGAGATCTAAATTTTAGTTTACTACTGGCATCCACAGTCACAAAAGTGTGGAAACTGATGCCCTAGACAGTGAGAAACAATTGAAGTTTTTTTTGAGCAAGAAAGTGATATATGATTAGAGGAAAGTTTTAGGAAGATTAGGAAAATTCTTAAAATGGAGAAAACCACTTGGAGTTATCCTAACAATTAATATACCTAATCTTTTTTCTCATATGTGAATTTTCAATAGCATTAACAGGCATCTTTATTTTATTCCTGACTTCAATGAGAATGCTGCTGTTGTGTCACAAGGACAAAATTACTAATAAATGTAGAATAAGCGTTCTTTATTCAATTGTGAAAGTATACTCTCTTACTATTTTTCAAGAGAACAAACAAGAAACAGTGGAAATAAATAAAAAATCAAAGAAATAATCCAAGAAAAACAAGAAATTTTTTTAAAAAGTGTATTGTGTATTAATTAAAAGGACTGACTACATGCCAGGTGAATAAGTTACTTTAAAAACATTTTTTAACTTACATAACCATGTCCTAGCAATTCTTTAAATTACAAAGAAATACATTCCTATAGTCTCCATGTGGGAAAAATAAAAAAGATTAAAGAAATCAGTGAAGTCTCTGACATCTCAGCAATTCTAAACACCAGTACAACATCTTATAAGAATTGAAGAGGAAAATATTTGACATAACAATGTTTTTCCATCCAAAACAACTTTCATGTGTAGAGCATGGAAGGCAGCAGCTCAGATCTTAGTCAAATTCATGTCCTCTCACCCTGCGTAAAGGCCAAGTCCTAAGCAAAACATAGTACTCCACCTTATAGTAACTGGACATATATCTGGAGATACATGATCTAAACTCTGTCAATCAAAATCTGCCCTTGGAATTTTATTGACCAAAGTTGAAAGAAAGAAAAAGAAACTCTTGCCTCTTCAGTCATGAAACTAAAATGATACATACTTGGAGTTGCAGGTACCAATGCTCCCACCAAATGGAAAGAAGCATTCTCTCTAGATACAGATAGCTATGTATATATGTTACATATGTGTGTGTTATGTATATGTTACAGACACAGAGAGATACAATAAAACCAAGTAGAGAGAAACACAGATGAGAAAAAAGAAAAAGACAGCATCTTGACAATGGCTGGATCTCTGGTTCCAATTCCTACTTTACTAAGATGTGCCTGCCCTGAAATCTCTTCCTTCTATTCTAGAGTTTTAACAATATTTTTCTCAACAAACCTCTTTAATTTTTCCTTCTGTTCGTTTTTTCCTAAGTTAAATTGAACTCTTTCAATGGTAAACTTCCTCATAGAGATTTGCTACCAGATTTAGGGTATTACAAATGGCAGACCCTAAAATTGGAATTGCCTACGCCAAAATCAGGTGATGCGCATCTTTTAATATAAGATGACTGACTTATTTTATCCTGTTTTCGCACTTCTCAACTCTACTTCCATATAATATCAAGATAATCTTGGTTGAAAGTCATATCTTGCTATAAAATTGTTATTATTTGTTCCACTGCTAATTTTCTTTTATATTTGCATTTACTTTTATAATAGCAGTCTTTATTATGCAGCAAAGTTGCAGATTTCATGTGTCCCTTTGGTGTCTTGAGAATTAAACAAGGCTCCCACCAAAGCTGCTGTTTTAGGAGCTTTGTCACTGATGACTGTGCAGCTAGAGAGATGAGCATTAGTTCAAGGTAGCTGGATGTGAAATCAGAAAGGAACAGCAAAGCAGAGATACAGCTTTATTAAGAGACCCTCTTTCTGCCTGTGGCCACTGACCCAAGATCACAGCATGCCAGAGCATCATGCACCCTGAAGAACTGCAAAAGTTGCCTGCTCCACACTTTAGTGCAAAGAAGAGAACAATATATGAAGCCCCCTGAGAGGTAGGCTGAAGGCAAAGAAATGGGGGAAACTTGATTTCTCAGACATCTTTCAAAAACTTCCTGCCTCAGGCTCTGTAAATAAGGCAATAATCCCCAACCCACCCCCTTTGTAAAATGCAACCAACTGGGGATCAGTGAGAGAGCAGAGGTCAGATTTGCTCTGTCCACCAGGCCCGTTTATTACTTCATGCTGCAGAGGTCTATCACTAAGGAAGAGAAACCACAGAGGAGGGGTCCAAATTCGAAGATCACGATTTGAAAAAAAAAATTTAGTGTTTGTTACTAGCTAACATAAAATTTAGGAACAAAAAAGCTGTTAAGTTTTATGTGTTTTAACAGAAAATCCAAATCAGACAACCAAAAGTTTGCTTTTTTTCTACTTCCCATATTTCCTACATGTAAAATCAGTTTAAAAAATAGTTTTACTCTTTTTATGTAAGACGACTGATTTATTTTGCTTTTAGTTACCTACCTCTCACCTACTTCCAAATAATGTCATTATAATCTAGGCTAAAAAGCCATATTCTTGCAATAAAATTGTTCTTACAGTATATTTCATTTCTTATTTTTATATTTGATTTTGTTCTATAATGGCACTTATAACAATTATTTAGTAAATCTGCATTTATTGGTTTGGGTGCTGACTGCACAGATTTTAATTCTTTAATTTTTTTATTGAGATATAACTTACATAAAGTACACAAATACTGTGTCCAGCCCCTTAGAATGGTACTTGTGTAAACATATGTGTTACCATCACCTAGATCAAGATTCAGAATATTTTCAGCAACCCACTGGGCTCCCCTCCCCCATGCTTCCTCCCAGGTTGTACCCCCAGCCCTGCATGGCAACTACTATTCTGACCTTTTGTCATGAGAGATTAGTTGGTCTATTTTTGAAATTTACGTAAATGTAACCACATAATATATATTCTTTTTTCCCTAGATTCTTTCACTTAACGTCTAAAAGATTCATTCATATCGCAGTCTTAGCCACTTTAACTGCCATGCAATATTCTATTGCATGAGTATGCTACAATTTATTTATCCATTCAGCCATTGATAGATATTCAAGTTATTAGAAGTTTCTGACTATTGTGAACATTCTTGGAAATGTCTATGGATAGGCAAAGCACTCATTTCCTTGGGGTATATATTCACTAGTGAATCACAGAATGTGTGTGTTTGGCTTTATGAGATTCTGCCAAACAGTTTTCCCAATGCGCTTGTAGCAATTTACTCACCAGCAATGCATTAGAGTTCCATTTACTTCACTTTTTCACCAACACCTAGTATCATTAGTTTTATTAATTTCAGCCATTTTTTGGAGGTGCAGCAGTACCTCCTTGTGATCTTAATTTGTGTTTCTCGGTAAAAATGCAGAGTACCTTTTCATATGCTTATAATCCATTTGAATATCTTTTCTGGTGAAGGGCCTGCTGAAGGCTTTTGCCTGGAAGGGAAAGGTCATCCGTGCTGAAGGAACAGGGATGTGTCAAACCACCGAGGTGAGATATACGGTTTTCTCTTTATTTATTTTACTTGGGGTTCACCGACCTTCTTGACACTTGACATTTTTTAAATCAAATTTGGACTTTTGGGGGCAATTATTACTTCAAATATTTTTTTCTGCCCCAAATTCTCTCTACAGTCAGGTACAGTTACATGTACATATATAAAGGAGAAAAGTTCAAGAAGTGGAAAATTGGCCACTCCAGCTAAAGGACAGGCTATGTGACAGTCTGTGGTTAGAGATAAGGGTGGACGGAGAAGTTTGGGCCGTATTACAGAAGACTCTCTGCCTAGATCTCACTCCCATCTCCCTGTTCGAGTCCACGGTTGTTGTTTTTTTTTTAATGCTGTTTATTAAGTATTTTTCTACATGTAAAGCAATATGCTAGGATATTTAGAGAATGCAAAGAATAAGGCAAGGATCTGGCTCTCCAGTACCCAGATGCAACGGTGTAGGATATGACATAGAGCAAATAAATAAACCCATAGATAAAGCTCTACTGTGGGACTAGAGTCTTCTGCAAAAGGAATCCAATTCCTCATTAGTCCCATGAGGACAAACCAGGAACAAAGGCAGGTAAACACTTCCAAGAGTGAGAGAAGTGGAAGCAATATTAGGATATTAAAAAATCAGAGCCTGGGAACTTCCCTGGCCGACCAGCAGTTAAGACTCCATGCTTCCACTGCAGGGGGCGTGGGTTCGATTTCTGGTCGGGGAACTACAGAAAACAACCTTATGGTTACCAAAGGAGAGGGAGGAGAGGAATAAATTAGGAGTTTGGGATTAAAATATACACACTACTATATACAAAATAGATAACCAACGAGAACCTACTGTAGAGCACAGGGAACTACACTCAATATCTTGTAATAACCTATAAAAGAAGAGAACGTAAAAAAAAGAATATATATATGTATATAAATATAACTGAATCCCTTTGCTGTACACCTGAAACTAATACAACATTGTAAATCAACTATATTTCAATAAACATTTTTTTAAAAAAATCAGAGCCTGCATATCTCATGCTCTCTTCATCCTTTCACTGCCTCTGAATAAAACACAACTGCTAGTCAAAATCTGTGGAATTTTTAATCTGCCACAACATCTTGACCTAGCAAAGGACGGGGGTACTTCTACCTCAATCTCCAATCTGATGGAGAAACTGTTTACTTAAATCATAGACACACATCCTCTGCTAGAACTCAGTGAGAATGAAATAGTAACAAAAAAAATCTAAACTGCAGGCTCCATTCTCTGAAAAGTTTACACAGATCTTTCCCTCATGATGTAATTGTGTAGAAGTCTGCGTCATTAGAGAGTCCCAGGGCACAAGCCATTCAGATGTGACGTCTGTATTTTAGGGGAGAAGGACTTTCAGGAAAATTTACCAATTACAGCTTCGGAAAAGTAAACCTGGCAAACCCAGCCCTTCTTGGTATTAAACAGATGTCGGCTTCCCCATAGTAAATGGCCCCCATGACTCAGCCTCGAGCTGCAAGGCAGATGAGGATGCACTAAGGCTATGAGAGTATTCCCTCCATCCCAGCCAGTGCTCTACCAACTCACCACGATACACGGCTGGCCCGTTCCCCTTTGCTTGTGTCTCAGATCAAGACCTACGACCTCCCCCAGCCGACTTCTCCAGTCCTTTCCTGTTCCAGAATTATACTTGCTAAAACTTCCTGCTGATTCTGTTCTCTGCACATAGCAAATACGTACTCAGTCTCTCTTCATGGTAATAGAGGCCGCAGAATCTCAAAGAGTACATTACTGAGAAGGCCGGATCCTGCAGTATGAAAAGGGTTTCCGTACTCTCCGTATCTAAGCAAGTCTCAGAGTTACAGTAGACTTCCATATCCATTCGTCTCTCCTGCACTCAGGCAGGAAGACAGGCCCCACATCTTTATCAGAGCTCCTGTTCCTGTTCTTCTCTTCACATCCTTGTCCTCCTAGTCTGGGCTGATACCTGGGTGGATACTACAGGCTCCTGTCTAGTCTGTCTCCCCACAAGCCCTCCTGCATGTATATGCCACCTTGATCTTCTCAAAATCCTGGTTTTCCCTCAATGCTTTTAGAAAGGAAGATAAGAAACATACGAAGACGTAAGAGGATTTCTTCACGAACTTGGGATAAGCAAAGATTTTAAAAACAGGAACCAAAAAGGAAAAAATTATAAATGGAAATACCTTAAAACTGAGAATGTATGTTGCATCAAAAGCAGCATTAAGAAGGACTGGTGGTCCAGGGGTTAAGACTCCACACTCCCAATGCAGGAGGCCCGGGTTCCATCCCTGGTCAAAAAGCTAGATCCCACATTCTGCAACTAAAGGAGCCCGCACACGGGCAACGAAAATGCTGTATACTGCAACTAAGACCTGGAGCAGCCAAATAAATAAATATTAAAAAAAAAAAAAGAAAAGAAAAGCAGCACTGAGAGAGTTGAAAAGGCAAGTCACAGAGTGGCTTATCTACACAACACGCATATCTGGCAGAAGACTCATGATCAGAATATATAAAGAATTCCTCAGCATTATGCTCAATGAAATAAGCCAGACACGGGAAGGAAAAACTGCATGATCTCACTTATATGTGGAATCTAAAAAAGTCAAATACATGGAAGCAAAGAGTAGCATAGTGGTTACTGGGACAAGGAGGCGGGGAAATGGGGAGATTCTGGTCAGGGGGTACAAAGTTTCAGTTACACAGGATGAATAAATCTAATATACAGCATGATGACTGTAGTTACTAATATTGTATTGAACACCGGAAATTTGCTAAGAGAGTAGATTTCAGGGGCCCTCAACATACACTCACACACAAACTAGTAATTATATGAGAAGGAATTTTTTTTGATTTATTTATTTTATTTATTTTGTTTTTGGCTGCATTGGGTCTCTGTTGCTGTGCAGGTTTTCTCTAGTTGCAGTGAGCGGGGGCTACTCTTCGTTGCAGTACGTGGGCTTCTCTTTGCAGTGGGTTCTCTTGTTGCAGATCACAGACTCTAGGTGCACAGGAGCAGTTGTGGCTCACAGGTTCTAGAATGCAGGCTCAGTAGCTGTGGCGCATGGGCTTAGTTGCTCTGCGGCACGTGGGATCTTCCCAGACCAGGGCTCGAACCCGTGTCCCCTGCATTGGCAGGCGGATTCTTAACCACTGCGCCACCCAGGAAGCCCAGAAGGTATGTTAATTAGAGTGACTTTAGCAATCATTTCATTATGTGTATGTGTATCAAAGCACGTTGTATACCTTCAATATATATAATTTTAATAAACAAATATCCCCAAGTGATAACAATGTGGAGCCAAAGTTGAGAATCACTGCATTAATGGGTCACAATGTGAAGCTTGAAAATCACTACTCTTACCTGCTGAAATTCTAATGAAGTCTGTAGGTTACTTCATAGTATTGTGCCCATGTTAATTTTTTTGTTTCATTTACTGTATTATGGTTATGTGATATTAATATTACAGGAAGCTAGGTGAACATTATATGGGAATTCGATACTATTTTTGCAACCTTTCTGTAAGTTCAAAATTATTCCAAAATAAAAATGTTAAAAGAATTCCTCAAAGAAATAATTTAGATGTTCAATAGGAAATGGACAAAAATTTAAACAGGCATTTCTTAAAAGAGGACATCCAAATGGCCAGTAGATCCATGAAAACATACTTAACTTCATTCGTCACCAGGAAAATAAACATTAAAACCACAATGAATTGCTATTGCACACCCCCCAAGAAAGGTTAAATAAAGAAGACAGAAAACGCCAAGTGATGGTGCAGAAGTGAAGCGACTGGAACTCGAAAACCTACTTACTGATGGGGATGTAAGTTAGTGCAACTATCTGGGAAAACTGTTTGCCATATCAGTTCGAGCTGCATATACACATACCCTATGACACGGAAATTCTACCCCTAGGCATACACTAACAGAAATGGGCATATATTCAATAAAAGACATACTCAAGAACATTCATTCATTTGGCATCTTTTGTAATAGCCAAAGCCTAAAAATAACCCAAATATCCACCCAGAATACAATGGATAAATACACTGTTGTGTAATCAATCATACTATGAAATACTCAGCAGCAAGTATGAATGAAATATAACCACATGAGACAACATGGATGAGTCTCTGAAAAATGACGTTGAATGAAAGAAGCCAGGCACAAAAAAGATGCATTCTGCAAAACTCAATTTACATGGAGTACAAAAACAGAACTAAACTATAATGCATGGTTTCCCTTATGGGGCTATTGACTGGTCAGGGCCAGGAGGGGGTCCTGGTGATGTTCTGTTTCTTATTCTGGGCACTAGTTGCATGATGCAAAGTCATTAGACTCTATACTTTGAATTTTTGTCTTTTTATATATAGATCATACTTTAGGAAAAAGTTTAAACAAAACGAAGTACATGGTTTTCTCCTATCATTCAATAATTTGCATTGACTTTCTGTGACCTACCAAACCAAGGCTCACTTTCTTACCCACACACGGCACAGGCCCTCCTTAGCATCTTTACTCGTGCAGTTTCCTCTTATTGAAATAGCCTTCATCCTCCACATGGCTGGTCTGGTAAAGCATATCTCTTTTATACAGAGTGACTATATGCACCAATTTACACAGTGCAGTCCTGGATGAAATTTTTGCCCTGGAGTAATTATTAAAAAATATCAGGGGCTTCCCTGGTGGCGCAGTGGTTAAGAATCTGCCTGCCAATGCAAGGGACATGGGCTCGAGCCCTGGTCCGGGAAGATCCCACATGCCGCGGAACAACTAAGCCTGTGCACCACAACTACTGAAGCCCACGCGCCTAGACACCGTGCTCCGCAACAAGAGAAGCCACTGCAATGAGAAGCCCGCGCACCGCATCGGAGAGTAGCCCCCGCTTGCCGCAACTAGAGAAAGCCCGCGCACAGCAACGAAGACCCAATGCAGCCAAAAATAAATAAATAAATTTCTTTTTTTAAAAAATTATCTAGGATCCTTCTAGATATTTAGGATATTTCTATTTTTTACAGTTGTCTTTACCATACTTAATTCAAGAACAAATTTCTAGTGACTAGTTTCCCAAGTCTTTCCAAAGCATTCAACTTAGTTTTAATAGAAACATTTCATATAACATATAATTACATTATATCTATAGAATAACAAGTAAAATTGGCAGAAACAGATCTGGTAACAAGCACCACTGGTTCTTGGGTACTCAGCTGATGGAAAAGTGAGCTGGCTGCACTACGTTAGATTTGCATCGATTTAATGCAGTGTGTATTACAGAGAAGGGGAGCCTTAGTCTGTTTAGTAAGTTAACTGGAGGTTGGATAAGAGAATATTTATATATATTTATATTTATATGTATATACATATATATGTACATGTATATGGGGGGTGGAGAGGGAGAAGCAGAGAGAGAGAGAGAAAACTACCAAACGTATCAGGTATAAAATTAAAGATACTATTAACAATGGGGAGAAAAGGCAATTTCTGCCGGTTTGGCTTACAGTGAGACTCTTGGCCTCCTTCACACTGAACATGAATTTAATCAAGAGATGGAAAAGGCTTCAGGTTAAACTAGTTCTCTCGTGGAACCTAAGTCAGCATTTATCTTCAGAGGCATTATTCTTCCTTACACAGTCAGATTCTTGGTCCAGAACCAGCAAGGAGAGCCCATCACTAGGACATGGGTCATCTTGGTGGCAACCAGAGTTCTCCTCTTGCCCGCCACCCTCCAGGAGTTCAATGTTGGCACAAGCACAGAAATCTGCCACTGGTTCATCAGCCAGACCCCCGATGGAGGTGTAGGGGGAAAGGAAGGAAACCTACCGGGATTAGAAGAGCAATAAAGTAGACTGAAGCCAAAGATGACACAGGTTTCTGGGGAGGTAAAGGGAATGTACTGCAAGAAAGGACATTCTTAATTCACATTGTCTTGGGAAGATCCACCCAGCTTGACGCTAAAATCCTTGGCAAGAGCTACACATGAAATTTAGAGAAGCCCTTTCCATTAAATTGCCTCTCCACATTATACATTTAGAGGGAAAAAGAAATCCCAGAGATGTAATTTTTTGTTATCCAGCAGAGGAGAGAGTTGCCCCGTTTTTTTTTTTTTTTTTTTGAATGTGGCAATACCCCTTGTGTCCTAGTCAAGCCCATTACGAACAAACTGACCCAAAATGTCTCAAAGAGGAAAATTAGATCAAAGTGATCTTCCATCCTAACTGCCTTTCAATAATGTTATGGGATTAAAAGTCTTACAAAGAATGGAATTCAATTAACTGGTTCCTCTTACTATTTTCCTAAAGCAACACTGACTGAATGATTTCATAAGCCCTAGGACAGAGGCACATCACTTAACCCTGGTTGGAAGGAGAATTCTTTATATACAATTATTTTACTGTGGTCAAGTCCTTTATAATCACTTTTAGCTGTTCCGGAAAGTCTCAGAACCCGGTCAAGATACTTGCCCATCACGAATGGAGGGAGTGTGGAAGCAACAGAGGCAGGTGTGTGGTCCAAAGAGGATGGAAGGGGAAAAAGTAATGTGATAGGGAGGTCTCTTTCCTCAAACCTGTTTCTATCAGAATTCACAAAATTCCACCACCCCCCAAGGCCCCAACACACAGACCCAGGTGAGCAGTAGCTCAGCTGCCTCACTGCCAGGACCGACCCATCTGCTGAGGACTCTCATGACATCCTTTGGTAAAGGCTTCATCTCCACTCACGAAACATTCCTGTTCTGTGTCTCATTACCTTGGGGCTAAGGGCTGTGAATTCCAAACTTATTTCATATTATGATAGTTTCTAAACTTAAAAAAAAAACACAGCTAAACCCTTTCTCCAAATACATACATAAAAAGATAAAGGAGGTCTCCTCTTGGTTGAAGCAGGAGAGAGGCACAAAGTTCCCACGAGCCGCACTTTCCTTGCGCCCCTCCTCCGAGCAGCTTTTTGGGACACCATACAGGGGCACCTGGCTTCTTAGAACACAATATGAACACAACTGACCACAAACCACCTGGCAGGTGTGCTAATGGGAGGGCATGATAGGGCCTCCTTCCTATAGCTCCCAGAGCATAAACTCTGCCCTCAATGGCCTTCTGGGGACAATTAG
The DNA here is from genome assembly GCF_028023285.1 of Balaenoptera ricei. Taxonomy (NCBI): domain Eukaryota; kingdom Metazoa; phylum Chordata; class Mammalia; order Artiodactyla; family Balaenopteridae; genus Balaenoptera; species Balaenoptera ricei. The sequence continues at coordinate 10,417,106 of NC_082646.1, read as the reverse complement.
GGTCAACAGCTCAGCAACTATTTGAAAATGTACAAAAATCCTACTACCTCTTCCCTCTAGGAACAATATTTCTGTTCAAGGCACTGCTCTGAGTGTCAGAGGAGGGGAGAACCAAATTCTAGAACATTCAAGTTACAAACAAATATGACATAGGGCAAAGATGTGTGGTCCTCAGAGCCAGAATAAATAAATACACCCATAATCATCTGGATGGGAGCATCTTGTTGGATATTCTGGGTTGTTTTTTTTTTTTTTTGAAAAGCAGCAATGACAAGTCTCAAAGTGCACAGTAAAAGCTCTCCAGCCTTTGCAAAGATAAAGGTAGGTGAAAGTAATACGGCTTCAGTTGGTGAAGGCAGGTGAAACCATCAGCAGAACTCAACAGTCCAGAGGCCACTTCCTGCTCTGACCCTTCCTCCCTAACTCATTCACACTAAGGGCTTGGGAATTAAAGTGTCAGCCTTGTCAGGAGGATTTGAAAGTTAAAGGAGGAACAGGAAGAATAGCCAATGATTTCCACAAAGAAATGAAGGCCAACACCCGCCGCCCAGCCAAACCCAGAAGTGCTGGACATAGGACGTGTGTGAAAGCTGTGAGTGATACTGTATGTACCCAAATTGTGCCCATTTTCTCACCTCCAGGCTCATCAGAATATATCCTTCTTAGAAATGTAAGGGTAAAAATGATAAAAATGTATTCTTCATATAATTCTAATTTTCAGTGAGAAGAGTTATGTGATTGCACAGTATGCTTGTTTGACAGTTTTCCCAGTGGGAGTGTTGGCAGAGTGTATGCCTGTGTGTATGGAGCGGGTAGGTAGGCTATTGGGGAAAAATGTCACCTCACCCTCAGAAAAAGAGCTGAAGAACCTCTGACATCCAATCTGTGGGGTCAGTGTTGGCTGAGAACGGTGCTTTGCGCCTTGAGCCACGCAGTGACCTGCTACCCGAGATGGCCCCATGGCTACAACAGCAGACTCCCACAAAGTCCACAATCCCCCAAAGACTTTGTGTCCTAACTTTGTAGCTGGAGAGTGCATTAGACTGGAGCTAAAGAAAGCATTAACTCAGTTCTCAAAAGGAAAAACTTCCAAAAACTAATTCTCTAGAGAGTCTGAAGTCTTACTAGTTTTAATAGTTTTATAGATTTTTTTTAAAGGGTAAGGAAATTCATTTTGGCTACCAGAAGCTCTAGGTGCCAAGGTGAATTCTCTCTGTACAGTAATTTTACTCCCTCCTCCTTTACTCTCTCCATCCCCGCCCTCCGCATAGGTCCCACCTAAAGAAGGTAACTGATCTCCTTAGACGATGCTCTGGGGCTTGCAAAAAGATGAGGATTGACTTACGAAAAGCATGATGACGACCATCTCTTTATGGGCTTGCTTTGTGGGGTGGCCTTTTTTTCCTTGTGTATTTGGCCTGCAGTTAAAGTAAACAATTACAAGTCTCCTGCAATGTGCAAGCTTTGGTTTTTGTTGTTCAAATTTCATGGTTTCCCATTGTGATTAAAGGCAAGCAGGTTATTTTCCTCCTCATCCATCCTTTTTTGAAAAAATGAGTAGTTTGTTGAAAAAATGGAGCAAAAACTAATTTGCACCATTAATTATTTACAAAAAACTAGATTAACAACACTTTTAGGTAGATAGGAAGAAATTTACACACTGAAATACACATACACTCACCACAAACCTCTTCATACATTTAGATACCTTACACACTAGTTCTTAACTACTCCAAACACTGATGAATTTATTTCAACTTCTTCCCAAGCTTACACAGGAATTACAAATGGGGGACTTCCCGGGTGGCGCAGTGTTAAGAATCCGCCTGCCGGGGGCTTCTCTGGTGGCGCAGTGGTTGCGAATCTGCCTGCCAATGCAGGGGACACGGGTTCGAGCCCTGGTCTGGGAAGATCCCACATGCCGCGGAGCAACTGGGCCCGTGAGCCACAACTACTGAGCCTGCGCATCTGGAGCCTGTGCTCTGCAAGAAGAGAGGCCGCAATAGTGAGAGGCCCGTGCACCGCAATGAAGAGTGGCCCCCGCTCGCCGCAACTAGAGAAAGCCCTCGCACAGAAACGAAGACCCAACACAGCTAAAAATAAATAAATAAATAAATAAACTTATAAAATTAAAAAAAAAAAAAAAGAATCCGCCTGCCAATGCAGGGGACACAGGTTTGAGCCCTGCTCCAGGAAGATCCCACATGCCGCGTTGCAACTAAGCCCATGAGCCACAACTACTTAGCCTGCGCTCTAGAGCCCACAAGCCACAACTACTGAGCCTGCGTGCCACAACTACTGAAGTCCGCATGCCTAGAGCCCGTGCTCCGCAACAAGAGAAGCCATCGCAATAAGAGGTCCACACACCGCAACGAAGAGTAGCCCCCCCTCGCCGCAACTAGAGAAAGCCCGTGAGCAGCAACGAAGACCCAACGCAGCCAAAAAATAATTTAAAAATTTAAAAATTTAAAATTAAAGTAATTACAAATGGATTTCTTAATTTGAATTTGGACCTCCTCAATGGTCTGTTTCTGGAGTTTTTGACAATTTCAGCAGGTATAGAAACCATGGCAATACTTCTTCTCTTATAGATTTTTTTTCCTAAAAGAAGTCATCGGATAGCTAGAGGCTGTCCGGCTCTCCGGCTCTCTTCTCTCTCTCTCTCTGCCTGCCGTGTCCATACATACTATGTAGGCTTCTACCTTGTTTCTTTGAAAGAAGAAATTGCTTTTCATCATCATTTATTGCATAAAGAGAGAGACCACAGACCCATCGTGTGCATCTGTATCAACAGGATGACACAAGTCCATCTTCTGTAATCAAAAAAGCTTAATTCCCCTTTACAACAAATAGGGACTCCTCTCCTCCCACCTAACAGGTAACTGATGACGGATCTAAAGGCAATGGCAAGCCTCTTTAATGCAAGACAGAAAAAAAAAAAAATCTTCTTTCTTTTAAAGATATATTATCCATTTGGAGTTTCAAATCCTAGTTCATGCAACCACTTAAAATACATTTAAACAGAGCATGACAGAATTTTAGACCTCAACGTGAAACAATTTCACCCCAAGCACGTCAGCTTGAGGTCAAGGTCATCTGGGCATCTGTCTGAAGCCTTCCTATAGTTTCCTGGAATTGACATGTTGGACAGTGTAGCAACACTGGTGTCTGTTGACCATCGATAGCATTACCTCATCTAAAAACATCCAGCCTTGAAAGATCTGCCTCAATTAACCCTTTCAAAGCCCCTCCCTTGGAGCGCTGCCAAGGTGACCTACAGTCATTGGGTTTGCTTAACTGACTGGGCATAGGTTATCTTAATTGCTGATAAAACGTGTGATACCAAGCAGGCTTTCCTTTCCTTTCTTTGGGTCTCAGTTTGTTTGTTTGATTTTCCTATTTGTAAATTACAGACATTGAACAAAAGACCTAGGAGGTCTCTTCTAACAAGACCAGAATCCAAGGTTTGAATCCTGACTCTGCCATTTGCCACCTGAGTGGCCTGGGCAAGTTACCTGAGCCATCGGAGGTCAGTTAACTCATCTGTAACATTTTTATCCAAGGTGGTTGTGAACGCTGAGGGAGACTTACATAACACGCTAGGTGCTGTGCCAATTCTTTGTTACTACCGCTGAGAGCTGGAGACTAATTTCCCTCCCCTTGAACATGGTCTAGTCATAGAGACTTGCCTGAAAAACAGATCTCTGCAGCCAGGTCATAAGAAGTTTCTTAGCTTCAACCCAGGCCTCATGGAACAGTAGCTTTGGGAGCCCTGAGCTACCATTTAAGAGGCTGAACTACCTTGAGACCACCATGCACGAGAGGCCCTGTGCAACGACCCTTAGAGAACGTCGAGAGAAAGGGCCTCCTGCTCAGCCTGAGCTGCTTCAGCGCCTTGCTATTCAGGTCAGCCCAGCGGAGGCCTCCAGACGTCTGTGTGGAGCAGAGAAGAGGCCCAGGTAACCTCACCCAGCTGCCCAAGTTGCAGAGCCATAAGCAAAATAATGATCGTCACTGTTTTCAGTCACCAAGTTTTGGGGTGGTTTGTTACACAGCGAGGGAACACAAGAGCACACACATAAGTAAAAAAATAAAAAAGGAAATTAATTAAATTTAAAAATTAAAATAAAAAATTGAAATTTTTTAAATTAAAAAATAATTTTTTAAAACATAAAAAAAGAGAAGCCAGCACTTACCCAAGACAGCGCTAAGCCATATGAATGAAGCCTTCCTGATGTTCTCATCTGTATCCCATTTGGAATAGTACCCTTAGGGTCTTTAGATAGAACTGTGAAAGTCCCCTCTAGAGTTGTGGAGATATACACAAACCCACTAGAGAAAACCTCAAGGAGAATCTGGCAAGGTTGTTAAGATATTAGGAAATGCCTAAGGAGAACACTCACCTTCATGGGATTTGCCTGAAGATGGGATGAAGCATTTGGGCAGTAAAGCGGACCTCAAATTTCCATGAAAGAGAGTCAATGACTTCTGCAACATACATATTATTTGTTGCCAAATCACTAGTAGCCTGATGCACACAAATTCCATTTAGCTGACTTAATAAAACACAGATACGCTGACAGCATCATTGATCTTGGAGCTGTAGGCAGAGGAGTACAGCACAGTCATGTGGCCTGGCTAGGAGTATTTACCCCTCCCAGAAGCTCAGATGGGACACTAGGTACTCTACATGGATATACTCTTTGTGATTTTCTTTCACTTTCTTTTATTTTTTCCGAGGAGCTCAATGGAAGTACACTCTGAGGAACGATGAAGGGAGAACTTTCAAAAGAAATGATGCCATCTTTCTTCAAAATGATATTTACCAAAGGAAATCATAGTGAGAGGCTATTTTCTCTGGTGAAAAGGATGTTTTCCATCCATTTTTGTTTCTCAGGCTGAGCTCAGGATTCGAAAACATGAATTCACAGGCAACCTCAGGCTCCCAGAATTCACACTGGCAAGTCAACAAACCAGTCTTAAAAAGCTAGCAGAAAAAAAATGAAACTCACACTCTTCTCTCCTTCCATTCAGAATATGATGTTTTCAGTCAGACTATAATTGATTTTTAAAATAATAATTAGGTTAAGTAGTTTCAAACTAGCTTTTCTAGAATGTTTGAGCTGGAAGGAATCTTAAAGGTCACTTTTTTAAGAATGAGAACCTTTCTTTAAAGAAACTCTGGGGAAGAACCGCCCCCCCTATGTAAAATAGGAGACATGCGGCCCACCCTGTCTTTTTACAAATTAGGGAACTAAGTCCTGGAGAAGTATCATGTGAGCGCAAGGTTCACAGAGCTAAGGGCATGGCATTACCAAAACTAGAACTCAGGACTTCTCAATCCTACGTTAGGTGCCACAGACTCCCTCTGGTAAGTTTTAAACTGGCCACTTAACCTGCTGACTGACCCTGAACAAGTGAATCATGTGATGGCAGTATATCACCTACAGAGCCAAGGCACTGGCCACCGTGGTCTTGAAGCAGGAACCCACGTGTGCAGTAGCCCAGGCATCCCCAACCAATCAGCATCACTCAAAAACAGTGCTCTCCTAATATAAGGCAGAAACTGACACCTTTTAGCTTTAAAAGACCCACTTCAATCTTTTTTCCAAAATCTAGACTCTGTATTAGACAGGGTCCCTTGCTTGATAATACCACTTTTCCTACTAAATATTCCATCTTTGGCCTTTTACTATTTCACTTCTCTTTAATACTACCCTGTATAATACCACCCACATTCATATGGATATGAAACTACAGGCTGGTTGAACTGAAGCAAGCACTAAAAAGATACTCAGTGGATTCCATCAGAATAGATGACTATGCTCAAAATACACACCTTTACATATCCTCACCACCATCTCAAATTTTCATCGAGGTATAGCTGATTTACAGTATTATATTAGTTTCAGATGTACAACAAAGTGATTCAATATTTGTATAGATTATACTCCATTTAAAGGTATAAAATATTGGCTATATTCCATGTGCTATACAATATATCAATGTACCTTATTTTATACATAGTAATTTGTACCTCTTAATCCCCTACCCCTATCTTGCCCCTCCCCTCCTTCCCTCTCCCCACTAGTAACCACTAGTCTGTTCTCTATACCTGCGAGTCTGTTTGTTATACTGTTTGTTTCATTTTTTAGATCCCACATATAAGTGATATGATACACTATTTTTCTTTCTCTGTCTGACTTATTTCACTAAGCATAATACCCTCAGGTCCATCCATGTTGTTGCAAATGGCAAAATTTCTTTTTATGGCTGAGTAATATTCCATACAGTGTGTGTATCACATCTTCTTTATCCATTCATTTGTTGATGGACACTTAGGTTGCTTTCGTATCTTGTCTATTGTAAATAATGCTATGAACACTGGTGTACATGTATCTCTTTGAATTAGTGTTTTCATTTTCTTTAGATATATACCCAGGAATGGAATTGCTGATCATATGGTAGTCCTATTTTTTAGCTTTTCTGAGGAACCTCCATACTGTTTTCCATAGTGGCTGCACTAATTTACATTCCCACCAACAGTGTACCGGTGTTCCCTTTTGTCCACATCCTTGCCGACATTTGTTATTTGGGGTCTTTTTGACAACAGCCATTCTGACAGGTGTAAGGTGACATTCCATTGTGGTTTTGATCTGAATTTCTCTGATGATTAGCAATGTTGAGCATTGTTTCATGTACCTGTTTGGTCATCTGAATGTCTTCTTTGGAAAAATGTCTATTCAGGTCTTCTGCCCATTTTTTAATCAGGTTGTTTGGGGGTTTTTGATATTGAGTTGTATGAGATGTTTATATATTTTGGATATTAACCCCTTATTGTTCATATCAATTGCAAATATTTTCTCCCATTCAGTAGATTGTGTTTTCATTTTATCAGTGGTTTCCTTTGTGGTGCAAAAGCTTTTAAATTTAATTAGGTCCCATTTGTTTATTTTTCCTTTGCCTGAGGAGACAGATAAAATTTATGTAGATAGATAGCTATAGCTGTAGAATATATATATATATATATATACATACATATATATATATAGAGAGAGAGAGGGAGGAGGAGAGGGAGAGGGAGAGAGAGAAAGAGAGGGAGGAGGAGAGGGAGAGGGAGAGAGGGGGAGGGGAGGGGGAGGGGAGGGAGAGGGAGAGAGGGGGAGGGGAGGGGGAGGGGAGGGGGAGGGAGAGGGAGAGGGAGAGGGAGAGGGAGAGGGAGAGGGAGAGGGAGAGGGAGAACTACAATTTATGCCAGAGAGTGTTCTGCCTATCTTTTCTCCTAGGATTTTTATGGTTTCTGGTCTTACATTTAGGTCTTTAATTTTTTTAGTTTATTTTTGTATATGGTGTGAGAAAATATTTTAATTTCATTATTTTACATGTGGCTGTCCAGTTTTACCAGCACCATTTACTTAAGAGACTGTTTTTCCCTCAGTGTATATTCTTGCCTCCTCTGTCATAGATTAACTGACTATACTGGGTTTATTTCTGGGCTCTCTATTCTGTTCCATTGATCTATGTGTCTGTTTTTGTACCAGTATCATACTGTCTTGATTACTGTAGCTTTGTAGTATAGTCTGAAGTCAGGGAGGGTGATACCTCCAGCTTTGTTCTTTTTTCTCAAGACTGCTGTGACTCTTCAGGGTCTTTTATAGTTCCATATAAAAAGTTAAATTATTTAGAAAACTGCCTCTAATTTCACTTCAAATTTTCCATACAGATTTACGACTAATATAGTCTTAGTCATAGTAAGTATTCAGAAGTGAAGACTCAGAGAGTTCTTGAGTTAGAGTCTAAAGAGATTAAAACAAAAATAAAACAGATGGATCCACAGCATCTGAACCTCATCTTCCTCATTCTCCATGGGTTTGGTTCATGTCTTTCTGCTGCCAGTTGGCCAGACCATTAAGCCTCACCAGTACAAACATTTGAGTAATTCTGGAGTTTTCAGCTAAATTTCTCCATGCAAGCCAAACATCCACCCACAATACCCCAGACATGACTTCAGAAAATATTTCTCCATTTCCAATTTGTGAAACAGTACTAATGCCAATTATACTAACTTCCACCCACCATTTAAATGACTGGGTGGTATTATAGAAGATATATCAAATAAGCAACATATTTAGCAATTTAAGGTTTGCTTGGGGACCATACCATGGAAAGAAGTGTAAAAGCTAATATATTTGGGTGCAAATAATTTTTATAAATAGGAAATTCTTAAAAGTTGGTGGCCACAAAGAAGCTGGAACTCAGGTTTAACTGAACAGAATGAGCCACGGTCTTGACCTTACAATGTCACTATTCAGTAAAACAATGTGATTAAGCAGGTAGGCTTTGATATTGGACCATTTGAGTTCAAGTTCTGGCTCCACCCCTGACTACTTATGTGGCCCTGGACAAATTAAACTTCTCTGTACCTCACAGGGTGGAGATGAGGATTAAAATGAGTTAATAAGTGTCTGGCTCAGAGTGAGGTCAAAATAACTGTTAGCTATTAGCTATTTTCCTTCTAGGTTTGTTGTATCATAGGGTGGTCATAAGAATTAAATGGCAGTATTGTGTTAATCATAATACATGACACAAAGAGTATTCAACAAATATTATTATTATTAAATCATAGAAATTTAGAACTGAAAGGAATTTTAAAGATGAACCAGACCAAAACTCTCATTTTAAATATGAGGAAACTAAAGTTCAGAGAAAGGAAACAAATTGCCCATAGACACTCAACCAGTTCATCACAGAACTAGAACTTCTTCATTCATTATATGTTCAACAAATATTATTGATATAAACTTTCAGATATAATGTCAGATATAGGTTTCCAGTTTCAGGTACAGGATACAGTGGGGAAAAAAATGGACAAAGTTTGTGGTATTTGAATCTTGGTCTTAGTCTAGTGCACTTTCCACTATAATGCTTACAGTATGGAGTTAAATTAGATCAATGATAGACCAGACAATCTAAAAATTCCTTGAACTAGCTTTATCTTCTTGGATAAACAGCTTCAGCTCTTTGTGCCTTGATTTCTTCAAAGGTAAAATGAGAGGGTTTTTTTAAGAGTCATCCCAGATACATTATATAATTGTTCTTTCAATGCCTTGGTCTCTTAATTGCTTATCTAATTCTTGATCCATTAGAGCATACCAAAGATCTCCATCTCCAAGAGAGAATGAATTAACACCTATTGATAATCTACTGGATACAGTCAAACCAAGTTTCTGTTTCTACAGTTAGACAAGTTCAGATGGTAAGAAAATATAATAATCCCTCCTGTTTCTGAAACAAACACTACTATTTCCCATGTTGTGAGATGTTTCCCTAATTGTAAAACACTTGGTTCATTTAGTAAAGCTGTTCCATGGAGAGGTCTGCAAATCCAGTTAATTAATTGGAATGAGGCTGACGACAATACAAGCCTTGCAGTTTTCAAGGGAAACAGGAAATACAAAACACCCTAACTTTTCAGACACTCCTGTTTCGAGACTACCTGGCATTTCATCTGAGAAGGCAATAACACTTTCAGACAGGTCTGGAATCTTAAAAACCAATGTATGCATTAAATATTTAGCCTCTCATAGAAACTCACGATAAAATTTTAAGAGTTCTCTTTCACTTGTGATTTTTTGGATTTAACTTTAAACCAAAGAAAAACAACTTCACGATAATTTTCAAGCTCCTGTGGCTAATGAGATGCATTGTTTAATTTAGGTATGAGTATCATCTGCAGTAGCCAGTTTTCAAAGGTAGCATTCAAAAGATCCCCACTGGTATTCATATCCTTGTATAGTCCCATCCCTTTGAAATGTGGGCTAGACCTAGTGACTTGGTTATAATTAATACAGCAAAAGTGATAGAATGTCGCTTTCATGATCAGGTTACAAAGACTGGTTTCCGACTTGTTAGATTCTATCAACTTCTCAGTCCTCATCCTTTGAGGAAGCAAGCCGCCAGGTTGGAGAGACCCACGTGGCAAGAGAGAGAGTTGCCTCTAGACAAGATCCAGTGAGGAACTGAGGCCCTCAGTGCAGCAGCCCAGGAAGAACTCTGTTAAGAGCCACATAAGCTCGGAACTTCCAATTGAGACTTGAGATGACTGCAGCCCAGCCAATGCTTTGATTGCAGCCTGTGAGAGATCCTGGAGTAGAGGACCAACTGAGAAGTGTCTGGATTCTTAACCCAGAAACACTGTAAGATTCTCAATGTGTGTTGTTTTAAGCCACTAGTTTGGGGATTTTTTTATAAAGCAATAGATATCTAATACATTATTCCAGACACACACACACACACACACACACACACACACCTCAAAAAAAAAAAAAAAAAAAATCAATCCTAGTCATCTACAAGTACCGAGACTCTTCATATACAGGCTGGACACTGACTATTTCTTATGCCAAACCAGACCAAGGCAGTAAGTATGTTGATAGTTTTATATCTTTCTTTCCCAATAGATTTGTCTAAAACTGATTTCTCTATAAGCCTGGCCTCCCATATCCAGAGTGAGCCTCAGACTTTAGCTTTTCTGGGCTCTTCCCTTACCCCCGGACCTATTTTGTGTAACTCCTAAGACAAGAATTCTTTACTCCTTATTTGGCCACCAAAATAGCTGAAGACTTCTATTAAACACTGACCACATGACTATTAATTAATCTTTACCTGTCCTTTCTGTCAGGGAGCTGGAACTGGCCTCTCTACATCTGGCCACTATGTGAAGACTTGCTCCAATCCTGTATCTACCTGTAATCAGAAAGTTGCCACCTATCTAATATAGAGGATAGAAAAAGAGAATCCAAAAAAATGTGTTTTCCTTTTAATCCACGGAGGGGATTCTACGATCATGCTGACCTTCCAAAAGACCACCAAACAAAGCTAAGTTTATCGGAACTACTGCAGTAAGACAGACCAAAAGCATCTCAACTGGAGTAATCAGGGGGATGTATTTATAAAGTTTAAGGGCCTGGGTTGCATGATTTTTAGGGCAGGTCTTAGAATGCATGAAACTTGAGCAAAGTTTAGGACACTGGAGCCTTAGAGTGGTGGGCACAGCAAGTCAAGGGTCTTAAAGTGAGCCTTGATAAGCAACCTCATTTGTTTTGATTGGGGTTGTTTTTTTTTTTAAGGTGAAATTCACATAACATAAAATTAACCATTTTAAAGTGAACAATTCAGTGGCAACTAGCACAGTCATACTGTTGTGCAATCACCACCTCTAATTCCAAACCAAAACAGAAAAACCCAAACCCACAGCACTTGTGTCCCATTCCCTTCCCCCTCCCCCTAACAGGGGTTTCAGACTTTATGGATTTACCTCTTCTGGGTATTTCATCTAAATGGATTCAAACAATAGATGACCTCTGGTGACTGGTACAATCTGTGAGTTTTGATAAACTATTTCAGTTGGTCTACAGCTATCCTCTAAGGGCAAGTATTACTTGGAGTAATTTTTTTCCTGGTCCACTACTGCTTGGCACATAGATGTGAAAGTATGCTTGACCACAGAATTATTTAGCACAGAGACAGGAAAGTATGTTGGTTTTACATCTAAATACCCCATTTTGGTCATTGTTCATGGTTATGGACATGATCAGTCCAGATCTGCATGAGTGTCTGATGGAGTTTCTGACGGTAGTTATCCCAACCCATCAGGTTTTCTTTTTCTTTTTGTTCTAGAATATCATTCTTGGATCCTTTGACTGGTGCACAGTACCATTTAAGACTCTGGAGATGATAACATTTGACCACTGAAACCAAGACAAATACTAAGAGAACGAATATGATGAGAGTTTATAGTCCATTTTCCAAGATTGCTCAAATTAAATCAAGAAAAAAGTTTCCACCCCCAATTCAAAGAGACTAAAGAACCAGATATAGGAGTATGAACTAATTTACCTAATGACATGATATCTTTGATCCCTAGATCTTGTTAGAGAGGTCTATAGAGACATAAGTAAAACATCTTATAGGACACATTTTACCTCTAGGGGGCTAGTGTTATACAAGCTCTGTGGTCACAGTAATTTTGTCTGACTCTCGTGTTCTTTGCCAAACCACAACATGTAAGATCCTCCCACTTTGCGGAATTCTTGTAAAAACATGAAATGAAAGGGCTTAAAGACAAAAAAAAAAGGCAGTCCAGAGTCCCCCCTTCGGTTGTTAAAGTCTTTGAACTCTAAATGAGACCTATTTTTTCTCCTTCTTGAATTAAATTATCTAAAGATCTCTTTTTCTGAGAAGAAAAATTCATGGCCCAAGATAAATGCTGGATGATATCTCAGACTATCCTAAATGCAAGCATCAGGTTAGCAAGGTAACAGATCTGTGCCCAATTTGTGGGTAGTCGTCAACAGACTTTTACACTGAAAATTCAATAGCAGATATTAGGGGCCACCCAATGATCTGTTTTCAGGGAAAGAAAATACTCCAGTGGGGTTATCAAATAATACGAGCAAGTGTTGGACCACTCAGCAAGAGCGATACTGCACCAGGAGACCTAATTTGCGATGTAGCGGTCATCAGGTATGGCTAAATTAAAATAACCTGGGGTTTATCTTAAGTAATGAGCTTTTCTTGTAAAGTCTGAAAAACAATGGAAGTGTCCAAAAATAAAAGCATTGTTCCCTAAAGCATTCCTAAGCTCTATTTTTTCAAAAACATTTGATTACAAAAGCAAACTCGTACAAGCTATTGACAGATACTAGAGAGTTCTATAGAGATACAAGTAAAAAATCTTCTTATAAGACACATTTTGCCTCTAGGGGGCCAGTACGAAAGATCCTAATTTTTTCTATTACTCTTCCTTTTACAAAGTGAAAGAGGCAATCTTTGTGCTACCCAATGGCCATACCAGGAAGCCCAAAGATAGATTTTGTTTAACAGGTATCTTAACAGTTTAATTCTTCTGATTTGGAGATTTCACCTTGGAAAGCTAAAATCAAGAAGGGATGTCAAAGGAAACATAATAGGAATATAAATCATCATATCCAAAGGCAAAAAACAGTTACAGGCTGTCTTGTGAGTTTATTTTTCAACTCATAAGAAAAACTAACAATGATTATTAGAAATTTAACTCTGTCAACACCAAGGGGAAATCTGGATCAAAATGATTCAAAATATGCCAGAAATTTAGACGTTTAGCAGAGTACTGGGGAAATGAAAAGGAACCTCTGTTATCTGGACACAATACTCGGTCATTTTTTAAAAAGAAAGCCCAAATACATCCTAATTTTACATACTTATATTTCTCAAAAATTATGATACCTAATATTATCTCAACAATTTATATTAATCATTCCCTTACTAAAGTAAGCAGCTTTTGTTTTTCCAGATGTAAGAGAAGACTAGAATACAGGAACCAAAAACAGTCCAGCTAATTTTTTCCACACACATTTTAGATCACTTTGACAATTTTTAAGGTAGAAAAATAAGCATATACATTATACCACTTAAAGATATTTTCATATCTTGTTAAGGTACAGTCACTTACATATAAAATAAAGGTCAATTAAAACTATATTTAATAACTAATATTTACATCTTTTTCTTTCTTAAGAATTGCCCACAAATCCAAAGCTTATGGATTAATTAACTTAATATTAATTAACTTAATGCTAGCCTAAAGTTGACTAAAGATATGGAAATTACAATTTAAGCTAATACATTACGACCATACATATGATTTGCAGCATTACAAGAGTTCACAGGATCAACATTTTTAAAAAGACATGTATTATTACAAGTTCATACAATTAAACATGATTCTATATTTTTGCAATTTTAAATAATTTGTAGCAACAATGATAACTTTCTGAGTTCACAGAATTTATGTAGGAACTTTTAAAGTCTTAGAAAATCCTAAATTATGATAAACTAAATCCAAATCTTGTCTTAAAATATTGTGCTAGCATTACATTTACATGTTGCTAAAATCAGGGAGAAGAAATAGAGTTGTTTTTAAGCTAAAGTTAAATCTCTCTAGTTTGACTACGAGGCATCCGTTTATCAGGAATATCACATAAGTTATTTTTAATATCAAGTGATCTCTGTATTCATGTATCAAAAAAATGAAACTGTGGGACTTCCCTGGTGGCGCAGTGGTTAAGAATCCTCCTGCCAATGAAGGGGACACAGGTTCGAGCCCTGGTCAGGGAAGATCCCACATGCCGCAGAGCAACTAAGCCCATGTACCACAACTAATGAAGCCCGCGCGCCTAGAGCCCACACTCCGCAACAAGAGAAGCCACTGCAATGAGAAGCCCACGCACTGCAACGAAGACCCAGCGCAGCCAAAAATAAATAAATTTAAAATTAAAAAAATATATAACTGTAAGGTGCCTCAGGAGAGAAAAGGTCTGTTTCCCTCAGCTCATAACCCTGTATTGAGTGTGTGTGCAATTCACAGAATTGTCTGCACAGTGTTTCTCTCCTGTTCTTCTCCACCAGCAAGACTTACCATAAATAAGCTTAAAAGTACACCTCTCTCTCAATCTCTCCAACGCACACATGCATGCACATATACCTACGTCCCTCATCAGTGATTTAGATTCTGACTGTGCAAACAGACCCTCTCAAACAGCCCTGATTCTTCTTTCAAGGAGCCCCACATTATGTAGGAATCAGGCAATGATGGCTCACTCTGCCTGAAGATGCCATTCCAGAAATGGCCCTGACACCTTGACTGTTCCCTCAGAAACCAATGTCATCTTGAGCTGAGTCCTAACCTGATGACAGAGCCACTGCTTCTACAAGCTTCAGTTTCACTTATGTCAAACGATCTATTTTTTCCTTTGCCAAAAATGTCCTAACTCTTGTCTTCTCACCAGCCCTCACATCTACCCCTGAAAAGATCAGAAGACTTCTTTTTTAGATACCAGAAATCTAACCTTCCTACTCTTTACATTTCACAACAGCCAAGATTGGCCCCTAGCTGCCCCACTGATGAACAACTGAAGGAAACATGAGCTGAGTGCCTGCTAATACTCGTCAAACATTTACGAAATAACTACCACGTACTCATCATTATCCTCTTAATATATATTGTCACATAGAGCATCTACATAATTTAGTTGCATAATAACTTCAGAGTAAGCATTGTTATTTCCATTTTTATAGTTAGGAAAAATGAAGCTCAGAAACTAAATCAGAACGCCACTAAGCGTGTAGAGTCCAAATCTGGTTGAAGCCATGTCTGTCATGACGGCAGATGCCTCTTCCCAGATGCTTTGATGTTTTCCTGAAAATAAAAACCTTGAGCTTGCCAATCTGCATCCCGCTGTGCCAGCCATCCTCCCTGCAGAGAACCAAGGGGTGAAGCTGCCACTATGTGTGTGTCCCACACGTGGCACTGCCCCTCAAAGATATGTTTTCTGTAAGTTCTTCTAGAACTTGAAAAAATGCAAATATTCCTGACAGTGCCACAGTGAAACATGTTAAAGTGTAAATCAGGAGTCAGCAAACTAGGGGCCCACTGCCTGTTTTTACATGGCCCAGGAGCTAAGGGTGGTTTTTACATTTCTATATGGCTGGAAAAAATTTTTAAGTAGTAGTATTTTGTGACAGTTGAACATTATGTGAAATCCAAATTTCAAGGTTCATAAATAAGTTTTTATCAGAACATCTGCACTCATTCATTGCGGTGTTGTCTAGAGCATATGCTTTTGCACTACAAGCCGCAGAGTTGAGCAGGTGCATCAGAGGTCCTACAGCCTGCAGAGTCTAAAACACTATCTGGCTCTTTACAGGAAAAAAAAAAAAGTTGGCTGATTCCTCGTGTAAATGATTTGTCATAGAGCCATTTTAGGAGCAAGAGTTTTCGTTTTGTTTGAGAGGACTAAGGAAGGAGGAAGGGAAGAGGTACAAGGATTAGTGGATATTTAAAAGCAAGAGAAGTGGTGTCATGGTGAGGGGAAAACAAAGTTCAGCAAGAAAAAGATTTATCAGCCTCGTAATGTGGCTGAAGTCCACTGTAGGCCTGGGAAATAAAATGTCAACTCTCCACTTTAATCAATCAGTTCTAATACAAATAAAAGCAATGGGGCTTCCCTGGTGGCGCAGTGGTTGAGAGTCTGCCTGCTAATGCAGGGGACACGGGTTCGAGCCCTGGTCTGGAAGGATCCCACATGCCGCGGAGCAAATGGGCCCGTGAGCCACAGTTACTGAGCCTGCGCGTCTGGAGCCTGTGCTCCGCAACAAGAGAGGCCGCGACAGTGAGAGGCCCGCACACCGCGATGAAGAGTGGCCCCCGCTTGCCACAACTAGAGAAAGCCCTCGCACAGAAACGAAGACCCAACACAGCCAAAAATAAATAAATAAATAAGTTTTTAAAAAAGCAATGATAATAATGAACACAATAAGAGCTGGTGTAATAAATAGCACTTGATACGGGCTCGGCACTGTGCAAAGGGTTGTGCATGCTTCATCACAGAGTAACCCTTACCATGATCCTATGTGATAATACTACTGTTACTCCACTTTTCCGGTGAAATTAAGGAACAGAAAGGTTGAGTAACTTGCCCAAGGTTGCAAGACCTGAACTGACAACCTATGGCACAAAGGAGGAAGTTCAAAGAAAAACTTACAAATTACTATTATCCCTTTAAAAGCACTCATTTTTGCCAAACACACTAGTGCTGATAGCAAGAGCTACCTACTCTTCTTTCAGAATGGTCCTAGAGCTTGAGACTCAGTATTTGATTTTGATGGCAAAAATTTCCAGCCTTTGAGGGGAGATTTGATTTTACAGGTCATGTGAGGTCAAGGCTGGTGAGTGATGAGGCTGGATGGTAATGACTTGAGTTAAAAACAAGGTGTTCCTGTCACTTTGAGCAATGACTTTCTTGGAGAGACTCTTTGCCTAATTCCAAAGATAATGCTGAGAGAGAGAACCATTTGAGAGAAAAAAAAAAAAAAGACTCAATTCTTGTCTTTGTAGAGTTTCCAAACTATTAGTCATGACTTTAAGTCACTGAAAATTTTAACCCTAACATTACATTCTTTTTTATTCTTAATAGCCCAGTGTAGAATTGTAGCCAATTCTCTTTAACACTACGAGCGACTCAAGCTATCTTGAAAGACTGAATTCTAGAGTCAGAGAGGAAAGGCTCTTACCACTAGTTCCATCGCTGTTGGCTCTGTGATCTTGAACAATTTCCCTGAATCTCAGTTTTCTCATCTGTTAATATGGATACCTTGCAACTTTCTCAAAAGGGACTCTGGGAAAGAATTAAGCCTAATTAAAGCATCCATTGTATGTAAATGAAACAGCATGTAAAACACTGACCAGCTTAAACTGGTTTTGCTTCCTTAAAATACGTTTTTGATTAATCAAACCTAGAGTTATTGTATAGCGACAGCACTGCGCACGTGCAAGATAGGAACCCATAGGAACCCTTCAGTCAACGAACTTAAAGAATAGAAACATCGCCACTGGAGCCCTTACAAGAAGCCCTTCAATAAGGAAAATCTGGCTTCCAGCAGCAGGACTAGCTTATATGGACTGATTCAAGACGAGCCAATCAGCTTCCAAGTTTGAAATTCCCCCCATCCCTTAAATTTGGCCCCGAACCCTGGATTGGGGAGACAGATTTGAGCCCTGCCTCCTGGCTGGTCAACCTCACAATAAAGCTCTTTCTTTTCTCAAAAGCTGGTGCCATAGTATTGGCTTTTATGTTCATCAGACAGCAAGCCCCCGCCTGTAACATAATGAATCAATTTCTGTCCGTGCACCTAGAATGGTACTAGTTATTTACCACCCTTAGGATAATGGAGAAAATTATCAACTCAAATCAATTTCTATACTCTATGGTTCAGATGAAGCCAGATACCACGTGAGGAAGACTGCATGAGGACCCAATAGACTACAGATGTAATAAATAATCAGCATAATGTATGGCACATGGAAGGTGCTCAGGACTATTAGCCCCTTTCCTTCTCCACAGTAGGTTAGAAAGAAACTGGGCTGAGATTCTCATCCAAGATGACACCAGTGAAACAGGAGGGAAGAGGGCAGGGCACAACCTTTAAAAGAATGACAGTCATAGTACATGACGAAAACTAGTGAGAACCAACTAGGTCCAAGACGGCAGAAGATTCAACTTCCAGTGGACCTTGAGCCTCATTATATGCTCATTGTAATACATTAGCATATGCTAAATGACACACCCACCAGCGCCATGACAGTTCTTAGGCTAACCATAAAGGGCCAAAAAGTGGGCGGGAGCCCAATTCCTAGATATCCCCGCCCCTTCCCCAAAATAATTGGAATAATCCTCCCACTCATTAGCCTATGAAATTACCAGCCCATGAAAACTAACCACACCATATTTCGAGGCTCTCTCTCACCTCCCGTGATGGCCCACGCTCTGTCTGTGGAGTGTATTTCTCCCAAGGCCTCTCGCCTCCCGAGACGGCCCACGCTCTGTCTGTGGAGTGTGCTACTCTCTAAATAAATCCACTTTTTACCTATCACTTCGTCTCCAAATTCTTTCGTGATGAAGAAAGAACCTCAAATTCACTGGGAACACCAGTGCCCTTCTACACTGGGATTCTCAAGGTCAGCTTCCTGGCACTCATCTGTTCCAGAAGGGCAGTTCTTTTCCTGTAAGAAGGCACTTTTGAAGAAGGATAAGAGAAGGATACTGACTGGCTGAGATGAGAGGGGGACGGATTCCGCCGTCACGCATTTCACAGGGGTCATCTCCTTTCGTGAAGGAACTAGCAGGGATCACACTGGTGGCTCTAATGGAACTGGCAGGACCACAGAGTTACTCCTCCCCTGAAACAGCAGCATCTACAGTTACTTCTCCTCCCCTGAATTTAATCATGTTTACTTGGGTTTCTTTCCACTTCTTGATTGAAAGCTTCTGGAGGGCAAGGGCTAAGACTAGTTGGGTTTTTTGGTAAACTTATAGCTACAGTGCCTAGCACGGAGCCAATATTCATGATGTCTGTGATGAATTAACGGTTTCCAACAAAAGCCAGAAGGTGTGAAACTAGAAGAGGACTGTGCAGCAAACCCCTTGCCTTTCACGGAACTTTCAGCCTATAAGGCACCTTGGGAAGAGAAATTCTTCCCAGATCAAGGAAGATGAGTTCCTCACCTCTCTGAACATCTCACGTGCAAGCTTCCTTTGTTAAGAGAAGAGGGGGCGACAGGATGGCTGCATCACCATCCCCGTCAGCTTACGTGCAAGCTGTCTGCAACCTGCAGGGAGACAGGACACCTTTCAATTATGTTCTAGCATTTCACAAGCCTTTGGACAAGAAGTTCTCTAACCTTAGCTCCCCACGTGACTCCTTAAGTCCATGTTTCTCTTCTCACAGTCAAGATCGGCTAAAAATATCCCACCAACCACCCAAGGAAACCTTGTCTTTTGTCTTTTCAAATGGTGTCGATGATATGTCAATGCACACAAACCCCAAACGGGTAGAGTATCGCTAGCGGGGTCTCCTTAAAGAGGAGGTCTTTGGGAAGGCAGGCCACTCTACAATAAGGACCTTTTGCTGTGCAAGGTTCAGAGCCGTTGCTGTGGCAACTCCTGCAACCTCAGCTGAGTGCTATCCAAATAAATAGTTTGTTCTTTTTTCTTCCCTAAGTGAGAGAGAGAGAGAGAGAGAGAGAGAGAGAGAGGATTGATGAGCCTTGCCATGGGCATTTTTTGGAGTTCTGGAGTTAGTGAAAAATTATTCCCAAAACAACAAAGAAAACACAGCCTCCGGATCAAGCCCACGCCCCTGAGAGGCAGCGGATGTGAAATAGAAGGAGCTGCGCACAGGAACCTTAGCCGGCGCCGTTGCTTCGGAGAAACGCTCCCAGCCCCAAACACCCAGGCAGCAGAAAGAAAGAAAGAAAGAAAGCTGAGGGGCAGCCGACCCCACATTCCAGCGGAGGGCTCGGGCCTCCCTGCCGGGGTGCCAGCCTCTCCCTGCCTCTCCCACCTCCCTCCTCCGCTTCCTCCCCAGCCTCATCTAAACAACCCAGGAGCTCGGGTTAGACAAAGGGAGCGGTATGCCTTAAAAAAATCTGTTCCCTTCGTGTAATAGGCGGTATGTGGAAAATTAATTACAGGAAATGCATGGCCAAAAAAAAAAAAAAAAAGCGGCAGCGTTTGTCTTTAAATGGATGCGGTCCCCCCTCCCCTGCTCTCCCCAGCTCTGAGCAGCCAGTGCCGTCCCCACCCCGCCCCCAGCTCTTTTATTATCAGTTGAATCACGTCTCTTGCCAAGCAAAAGGTCATTTCAGGTCATCTTGGAGAGGAAAGGATGGAGTAACGCATGTGAAGGTGCTGGAATTGGCAAGCCAAAAAAAAGAGAGAGAGAGAGAGATGGGGAGAGGGACTTTGAGAAGCCCCACCGTTCCAAAGAGAACACAGTTGTGCCAGAAAGACACAGGAAATGTTTCAAAGCACGACAAGCGCTACCCAATCTGTAGCTAATTCCTTATAAAAATAGGAATATGGCTTATATTGTGAGATGCCTGGAGAGCAATTAAAGTTTCTAATCGTTCTCACCCGGAACCTCATTTTTGACCATTCATCAGAGACAGAAATGCTGCCCGTTGCGGAAGTCCATGGTCTGGAAACAAGCGCCTTGTAAACCTGGACTTGGAGGACGTGTTCAGCCAGGCATAGGGGCAGGACTTAGTGCGTGAATAGATGGGGCAGTTGGGGGTGGAGGCGGGGGCTATGACTTCCTGAGAGAGGTTTAGAACCACCAGGGTATGTGGGCAGTATATTTATTTGCTTTCTTTCAGGAGCAAGCACAGATCTCTTTGTTTGAAGAAAAGAAAAAATAAAGTCAAGAAACCCTGCATACGGTTTTTTTTTTTTTTTTTTTTTTCCTGCCATGTTTACTGGGTAGTGATGGCCTGGCTGGGTTTTTTTTTTTGTTTTTTTTTTTTTAAATCTCTCTACTAAAGAAGAGGCCACTACCTCCTTTGAGTTTTTAATTCAAAGCCATTTCAATAAAGACAATTGGCTGTCCCTGAATTCTTGCCAAGGGCATTTTTTCCCTTCTTCTCCTTCCCACTGCCACATTTTAAGGTCCTGTATTTTCTTTCTTTTTTTTTTTTTTAAAGAAACAACGACTTTTTTTTCCTGCAGTAACACAAATGCCAACAGCAATCTATCAAGGGAGTGGGAGGTTTGGGTAATAAATTGTTTGCTTGGACTGCAATCAGTTTATTTGGGGTGGGTACTGGACACAGTGGAGGGAGGAAAGAATACAGAGTAGTCCGTTATGGTTGGGAAAAATACCTTGATTTAGCGGAAGTCAGTAACGGGCCTAATAAATAACTGAACTGCTAATAAGTAGATGAGGACTGGCTGATGCTTACACCAATCAGAAAATATGGACACCCACAAGTAACCAATGAGAGCTCTCAGGGCATTACTTATTTCCCATTGGTTAAATGCACCACAGTGAAAGACTCTGGAGGCAAATCTGATAAAGGTAGACTGGGGCATGCAGCTGTCACAGAGAGAAGATGGCAATTTTCCTCTCATAACCACTACTGCTGAGCAGCAATGAATCATAGAAATAAGCAAAGCAATAATACTCGTCCATGTTCGTATCTTCCTAGGTCTCCTAACAAGAGCCTTAAGGTTGACTAGAAGTTCTAACAGACTCAAAATACGTCTCAGTGCCTTACCGGGAACGAAGAAAGGAAGAACTCTTAACATCTCTTAATTAATCATGTACTTCACGTGACTGAAACTAACTTAGTCCTCACAACAACCCTGTGGATAAGTATTATCTCATTCACTAATGAAGAAACTGGCAATCAAGGTAAGTAGCAGAGAACACCACTTACTTAACAAAAGAAGGGAAGGAAGCGGACTGAGACTCCTGTTTCAGAGACCATGCTTAGCTTCTTACACATAACTTGTTGATAACCCTATGTTATGCCTAATATTGTCTCCATTTTATAGATGAAGAAATCGAGATTCGAGGAACTTAAGTAGCTTGTCCAGAGTCACAAAGCTAGAAGTAAATAAGGAGCCAGAATTCACACTCACATCAGTCTGACTCCCAAAGCCCCTGCTCTTTCATTACAACTGATGCTTCCAATATTAGCCTGAAAAGGAAGAACGAAAAATCCGTTCTCAGTCTCGTTCCTAACATGATATTGCACAAAATACCTCCAATCTCTAGAAGGCACAAAAACTTCCCCTGGCACTTATCCATGAGAGGGCATCACTACAAAGGCCCACAGGACTAAAGGAAAACATTTTAGACAGTTGCAGGGAGGATGACACATAAATTAGCCTCTAGGTCTGATTTTAAACTAAGACCTCATGAGTGACATTGGTTTGTTTGATATTCCAAAGATACCAAAAGTGAAAGATGGGAAATTCCCAGAGCCTACTCTCATTCTAGATTTTTACTGCTGAATTTAAGACCATTTCTAAATGTAACCATCAAATTTCCATTTTCAACTGATTTGGCCATCTGAGTGAACGGGATTTGTTTATTCAACAAATACTGAGTGCCTACTAGGTACCAGGTGACGTGCTATATGTTGGGGATACATCAAACTTGTTCAACTGACTAGATAATGCTGCCATTTACTGTTTATAGATCATCAGAGGAGGAGGAAGAGAAAGAGAGAGAGAGCAGGAGGTCAGCATAGAGTGGGTAGAGAAGTAAATGAATTAAGATTTGGCAGACTAAGTCTGAAGTACCTGCAGAAACACCCACTGAAGAAGCCTAGTAAACATTTGGATTTAGGGGTTTGGCTCTCAGAAAACAGAGCCAGTCTATAAAAATATAGACTTGGGAGGGCCTGACATATTGCAGATAGTAACTGACATCCTAGTGGTAACTGAGATCATCTAGAGAAACAGGGTAAAGTGGAAAGAGAAAGGAACTTAGATGAACAGAGCCCTGAAAAAAAGATATTGAAGGGATGTGTGTGATCGCCAGGGACTTTTCCCAATTTCATATGCAGCAAAATAAGCACACTTACGTTCATTCACCTCATTCATTCAGCAGGCACTTACTGATTACCTACTATGGGTTAAGTGCTCATTATACAAAGTACTTATAATACAAATAAGATATGATCCCTTGCCTTAGGAAGATATAACAGATGAATATTATAATTATACACAAAGAATTACCAACACTCTGGAAGAGAAGGAAAGAAATTGATGAGACAGGGGTTCATAGTGGAAATGAGATTTAAACCGGACCTTGCATAATGAATAGGGTGGAAAATATAAAAAATGTGACTTCTGTACCTTTTATGCAATACAGATACTTAATAAATGCTAATATTGGGATAGACCAAAAGTGTGCTGAGAAGACACAGAATATAATGGAAGAATAAACTTGGGAACAGTGTAAATGCAGTAGTGTGAAGAACATCAAGGTGATTACACATCAAGGAAATGTGTGAAAGAAAAAGAAAGAGGAAGAAAGCTAAAAAGGAGAAAAGAAGCTCTGCATTATTAGAGGAAATGATTTCATTAACCAATGACAGACGTGGAAAGAGCAGTCTGGAGAAGTTTCCTTCATGGGGAGGTGGGCGAGATAAAGCATCTAATTTGGGAAACTAGAGAGAGCATGTTAGCCAAGGTTCTCCAATCACAACTAATGGAAACAAATTGGAGGAACCTTAAGAAAAAAGAAGGATCAGAAGTATTTGTTATATGAATGGTATGGTATTAATAGAATTCAAAAAAAGGGATAGAGCTGGGTCTAAGGAAGAAATTGGAAGCATGAACTAGAAAGCTGTAAGAACGTGGGTCTGATTCTGCCTCTCTCTCTCTCGTCTCTGCCTGGTTTTCTTCAAACTTCTTCCTTTGTTAACCAACTGCTTCTCAGGCCACATGCTAGAATATGGGCGCAGAACAGTTTACACGCTACGGATCCTGCCCCACACAGCATTTAACACACTGTTTTTGAAACCCAAGGCCACATGAGAAGGCAAAAAAATGCAGCAGGCTCACTGTGAGTCAGCTGTCCACCTATGGCACCATCACACAGCTGGGAGACAGGGCACATGGAAGACAGAAAGGAGACAAGGGAGTGGCTTGTTATTGGACATATACCCTCAAGACGTCCAGAAGACCCTGACGTTGGAACTCTGACATGAAACCAGGTTTGTGCATGGAACCTGTCACATCATTTCCTTAAAGAAGACTAAGAAACAAGAGAACTACAGGATTAAATCAGGTGAAAGTAGGAAGAGAAAACAAACATGCATTAAGCTCTGCAAAGCTGGCCCCTGATGCCATCATAGGTGCCTGTAACAGGTCTCCCACGATTGTTCACATTCGGGAAGACGAGTTTACTGCCATCTCAACAGCAGGGCCAGGACTGGGGTGCAGTTAGTGTGGCAAGGTCACTCAAGTACAGATGGGATCCTATCTTTATTTAAGATGTTGATATTTTGTTCATCGTTCATTTTTGTGTTTGGTTTTATTTTTAAAATATTACATATTTATGTTGACTACTGAGGGTGCCTCCTTAAATTCTGCACCTGAGGCAAGCGCCACACTGACCTCATCCTAGTCCCCCATTCTGCTAAACAGTTGGAAAAGTATGGGATGATGTAACACCTTGTATGAATAGGATCTTAAAAGAATTGAGAGAGACCAGCGTAAGGGTCATTAGTCAAGATTGTAACTATCACAAACAATTTAAAGGGAAAAAAAAAAGAACCTTTAATCCTATTGTGGTTGCCCCAGAGCTGTGGTTAACATAAAGGATTTTTGTTTGGATGTAGCTCTAATGTTTTGTCAGAAGTAAACTGACTTGGTATTTATATAAAAAATCTAAAGAATCTACAAAAAGATACTAGTAAAGTAAGATACTAGTAGAACTAGTAATTTAGCAAGGTTGCAGGACACAAGGTAGTGTGGGTTGGGTTGTGTCCTCCCAAAATAGATGTTCTGTACCTATGAATATGACCTTATTTGGAAAATAGGGTATTTGCAGATGTAGTCAAGTTCAGACAAAGCCATATGAGGTTAGGGTGAGCTGTAAATCCAATAACTGGTGTCCTTACAAGAAGAGGAAAATTTGGACACAGACTCTTATGAAGGGAAAAATCAATATGACCACATGGGCAAAAACTGGAATAAAGCGAGGAGAGAAGTATGGAACGCAAGCTTCCCCAGAGCCGCTAGAAGGAACCAACTTTAACGGCCCTCTGATTTGGAACTTCTAGCCTTCAGAAATGTGAGAAAATAAATTTCTGTTATTTTAAGCCACCCAGTTTGTGGTGATTTGTTACAACAACCCCAGGAAAGTAGTACACAAGAGTCAATATACAAAAATTATGTGTCTAAATACTAGTAGCAATGATCAACTGGAAATTGAAATCTTTTTCAATACTATTTAAAATAGCCTCCAAACATGAAATATTTAGGGATACATCTAACAAAGTATATGCAAAATTTATATACAGAAAACTACAAAACATCTCTAAACAGTCTTAAAGAGGATTGAAGTCAATGAAGAGACATGCTGTATGCATGGATTAGAAGGCCCAGTACTGTTAAGACAGCAACTTTCTCCAAATTGATGTACAGATTTAATGCTACCCCATGCAAAATCCCAGCAAGCATTTAGAAGTTTACAAGCTGACTCTAAAATTTATATGGAAAGGACCTAGGATAGACTAATTTTGGGAAAAAAAATAATTTGGAGAAATTATACTACCTGATTTCAAAATTTACTACAAAGTTACAGTATTCAGTAATGGTGTTGGCATAAGGATAGCCATATAGATCAAGAGAACAAAAATAGACCTACACATATATGATCAATTGATTTTCACTGAAGGAATCAAGATATTTCAATGGGGATAAGTCTTTTAAGTGGAGATAGTCTTCTGAAGTCGAAGAGTGCTAGAACAACTGGACATCTATATGGGGAAAAAAAAGGAAAACTACCTACACTATACACAAAAATTATCTTGAAATGTATTAGGAAACACAAATGTAAGTGTTAAAACTACATAATGTCCAACATAAAGCAAGGGATAAAATCTCTGTGATCTCAAGTTAGGCAAAGATTTGTATATAGGACAAAAAAAGCATGAACCATGGAAGAGAAAAACTGATGCATCAAAAATTTGAAATATTTGTATTTGATGCATTTTGAAATACATCAAAATTTAAACTTCTGCTTTTCAAAAGAAACTAAGAAAATCAAAAGATTTTCCACATACTGGGAGAAAATATTTACAAAACATATCTAATAAAGAACTTATACTCAGAACATATAAAGAAGTCTCAAAATTCAATCATAAGACAACCAATCCATTAATAAAAAGGACAAAAAATATTTGAATGTACATTTCAAACAAAACATACATATCAAATAAACACATGAAAAGAGGCTCAATATTTTTTTTATCACTAGCGAAATGCAAATTAAAGCCATAATGAGATATCATTATATACCCACTGAAAGGCTAACATTTAAAGGATTGACAACGGCAAGGATGGAGAGCAATTGGAATTCTTATACTTTGCTGATAGGAATGCAAAATGGTACAGCCACTTTGGAAAACAGTTTGACAATTTCTTATAAGTTAAACATATACCCACCATATGATCAAACAATCCTACTCCTGGGTATTTACCCTAAAGAATGAAAATACATACACGTACACCTAGGAGATATTGTAGATTCAGTTATAATCCACCCCAACAAAGCAAATATTGCAATAAAGCAAATCACGTGAATTTTTTGGTTTCCCAATGCATATAAAAGTTATGTTTACAGTACAGTATAGTCTATTAACTGAGATAACATTATGTCTAAAAAACACTGTATATACCTTAATTTAAAACTATTTTACTGCTAAAAAGTGTTAACCATCACGTGAGCCTTCAGCAAGTTGTAATCTTTTAGCTGGTGGAGAGTCTTGCCTCCATGTTGATGGCTGCTGACGGATCAGGATGGTGGTGCTGAAGGTTGAGATGGCCGTGGCAATCTCTTAAAATAAGACAACAATGAAGTCTGCAGCATCAATCCATTCTTCCTTTCATGAAGGATTTCTCTGTAGCTCTTTACCCACAGTAGAATTTCTTTCAAAATTGGAGTCAATCCTCTCAAACCCTGCCAACTGCTTTATCAACTAAGTTTATGTCATATTCTAAATCCTTTGTTGTCATTTCACCAGTCTTCACAGCATCTTTGCCAGGGGTAGATTCCACCTCAAGAAACTACCCTGATCATCTATAAGAAGCAACTCCTCATCCTAGAAGTTTACCATAAGATTGCAGCAATTCCGTCACTTCTTCTGGCTCCACTTCTAATTGTAGTTCTCCTGCTATTTCCACCACATCTGTAACTACTTCCTCCACTGAAGTCTTGAACCCCTCAAACTCATTCATGAGGGTGGGAACCCACTTCTTAACTCCTGTTAATGTTGATATTTTGACCTCTTCCCATGAATCATAAATGTTCTTCCTGGCATCTAGAATGGTGAATCTTTTCCAGAAGGTTTCCAATTTACTTTGCCCAGATCCATCAGAGAAATCACTACCTTTGGCAGCTATAGCCTTATAAGATGTATTTATTAAACAGTAAGACTTAAAAGCCAAAATGACCCCTTATCCATGAATTGCAGAATGGGTGTTGTGTTACCAGGCATGAAAATGACATGAATCTTGCTGTATATTTCCATCAGAGTTCTTGGGTGACCATATGCATTGTCAATGAGCAAAAATATTTTAAAAGAAATATTTTATTACTGAGCAGTAGGTGTTGATAATGGGCTTAAAATATTCAGTAAACCATGTTGTAAACAGATGTGCTGTCATCCAGGCTTTGTTGTTCACTTTTGCAGAGCACAAAGGGTAAAGAGTAAAATTGGCATAATTCTTAAGAGCCCTAGGATTTTCAGAATGATAAAGGAGAACTGGCTTCAACTTAAAGTCACCAGCTGCTTTTAGCCCCTAACAAGAGAGTCAGCCAGTCCTTTGAAGCCTGGCATTGACTTCTCCTCTCTAGCTATGAAAGTCCTAGACGGCATCTTCTTCCAATAGAAGGCTCTTCTGTCTACACTGAAAAATCTTTTTTGTTGTTGTTGTTCTTGTTTTTTTTAATTTTTAAAATCTTTACTGGAGTATAATTCCTTGACAATGGTGTCTTAGTTTCTGCTTTATAACAAACTGAATCAGTTATACGTACACATATGTCCCCGTATCTCTTCCCTCTTGTGTCTCCCTCCCACCCTCCCTATCCCACCCCTCTAGGTGGTCACAAGGCACCAAGCTGATCTCCCTGTGCTATGCGGCTGCTTCCCACTAGCTATCTATTTTACCTTTGGTAGTGTATATATGTCCATGCCACTCTCTCACTTTGTCCCAGCTTACCTTTCCCCCTCCCAATATCCTCAAGTCCATTCTCTAGTAGGTCTGCGTCTTTATTCCCGTCTTGCCCCTAGGTTCTTCATGACCATTTTTTTTTTTTTAGATTCCATATATATGTGTTAGCATACAGTATTTGTTTTTCTCTTTCTGACTTACTTCACTCTGTATGACAGACTCTAGGTCCATCCACCTCACTGCAAATAACTCAATTTCGTTTCCTTTTATGGCTAATATTCCATTGTATATATGTGCCACATCTTCTTTATCCATTCATCTGTTGATGGACACTTAGGTTGCTTCCATGTCCTGGCTATTGTAAATAGAGCTGCAATGAACATTGTGGTACATGACTCTTTTTCAATTATGGTTTTCTCAGGGTATATGCCCAGTACTGGGATTGCTGGGTCGTATGGTAGTTCTATTTTTAGTTTTATAAGGAACCTCCATACTGTTCTCCATAGTGGCTGTATCAATTTACATTCCCACCAATAGTGCAAGAGGGTTCCCTTTTCTCCACACCCTCTCCAGCATTTATTGTTTCTAGATTTTTTGATGATGGCCATTCTGACTGGTGTGAGATGATATCTCATTGTAGTTTTGATTTGCATTTCTCTAATGATTAATGATGTTGAGCATTCTTTCATGTGTTTGTTGGCAATCTGTACATCTTCTTTGGAGAAATGTCTGTTTAGGTCTTCTGCCCATTTTTGGATTGGGTTGTTTGTTTTTTTGATATTGAGCTGCATGAGCTGCTTGTAAATTTTGGAGATTAATCCTTTGTCAGTTGCTTCATTTGCAAATATTTTCTCCCATTCTGAGGGCTGTCTTTTTGTCTTGTTTATGGTTTCCTTTGCTGTGCAAAAGCTTTTAAGTTTCATTAGGTCCCATTTGTTTATTTTTGTTTTTATTTCCGTTTCTCTAGGAGGTGGGTCAAAAAGGATCTTGCTGTGATTTATGTCACAGAGTGTTCTGCCTATGTTTTTTCCTCTAGAGTTTTATAGTGTCTGGCCTTACATTTAGGTCTTTAATCCATTTTGAGTTTATTTTTGTGTATGGTGTTAGGGAGTGTTCAAATTTCATTCTTTTCCATGTAGCTGTCCAGTTTTCCCAGCACCACTTATTGAAGAGGCTGTCTTTTTTCCATTGTATACTCTTGCCTCCTTTATCAAAGATAAGGTGGCCATATGTGCGTGGGTTTATCTCTGGGATTTCTATCCTGTTCCATTGATCTATATTTCTGTTTTTGTGCCAGTACCATACTGTCTTGATTACTGTAGCTTTGTAGTATAGTCTGAAGTCAAGGAGCCTAATTCCTCCAGCTCCGTTTTTCTTTCTCAAGATTGCTTTGGCTATTCGGGGTCTTTTGTATTTCCATACAAATTGTGAAATTTTTTGTTCTAGTTCTGTGAAAAATGCCAGTGGTAGTTTGATAGGGATTGCACTGAATCTGTAGATTGCTTTGGGTAGTAGAGTCATTTTCACAATGTTGATTCTTCCAATCCAAGAACATGGTATATCTTTCCATCTATTTGTATCATCTTTTATTTTTATTTTTATTTATTTTTGGGTACATTGGGTCTGCATTGCTGCACATAGGTTTTCTCTGGTTGTGACGAGCAGGGGCTACTCTTCGTTGCAGTGCGCGGGCTTCTCATCGTGGTGGCTTGTCTTTGTTGCCAAGCACGGGCACGTGGGCCGTGTGGCTCATGGGCTTAGCTGCTCCATGGCATGTGGGATCTTCTGGACCAGGGCTTGAACCCCTGTCCCCTGCATTGGCAGGCGGATTCTTAACCACTGAACCACCAGAGAAGTCCCTATTTGTATCATCTTTAATTTCTTTCATCAGTGTCTTATAATTTTCTGCATACAGGTCTTTTGTCTCCTTAGGTAGGTTTATTCCTAGATATTTTATTCTTTTTGTTGCAGTGGTATATGGGAGTGTTTTCTTAATTTCACTTTCAGATTTTTCATCATTAGTGTATAGGAATGCCAGAGATTTCTGTGCATTAATTTTGTATCCTGCTACTTTACCAAATTCATTGATTAGCTCTAGTAGTTTTCTGGTAGCATCTTTAGGATTCTCTATGTGTAGTATCATATCATCTGCAAACAGTGACAGCTTTACTTCTTTTCCAATTTGGATTCCTTTTATTTCTTTTTCTTCTCTGACTGCTGTGGCTAAAACTTCCAAAACTATGTTGAATAATAGTGGTGAGAGTGGGCAACCTTGTCTTGTTCCTGATCTTAGTGGAAATGGTTTCAGTTTTTCACCACTGAGGACGATGTTGGCTGTGGGTTTGTCATATATGGCCTTTATTATGTTGAGTAAAGTTCCTTCTGTGCCTACTTTCTGGAGGGTTTTTATCATAAATGGGTGTTGAATTTTGTCGAAAGCTTTCTCTGCATCTATTGAGATGATCATATGGTTTTTCTCCTTCAATTTGTTAATATGGTGTATCACATTGATGATTTGCATATACTGAAGAATCCTTGCATTCCTGGGATAAACCCCACTTGATCATGGTGTATGATCCTTTTAATGTGCTGCTGGATTCTGTTTGCTAGTATTTTGTTGAGGATTTTTGTATCTATGTTCATCAGTGATATTGGCCTGTAGTTTTCTTTCTTTGTGACATCTTTGTCTGGTTTTGGTATCAGGGTGATGGTGGCCTCGTAGAATGAGTTTGGGAGTGTTCCCCCCTCTGCTATATTTTGGAAGAGTTTGAGAAGGATAGGTCTTAGCTCTTCCCTAAATGTTTGATAGAATTTGCCTGTGAAGCCATCTGGTCCTGGGCTTTTGTTTGCTGGAAGATTTTTAATCACAGTTTCAATTTCCATGCTTGTGATTGGTCTGTTCATATTTTCTCTTTCTTCCTGGTTCAGTCTCGGCAGGTTGTGCATTTCTAAGAATTTGTCCATTTCTTCCAGGTTGTCCATTTTATTGGCATAGAGTTGCTTGTAGTAATCGCTCATGATCCTTTGTATTTCTGCAGTGTCAGTTGTTACTTCTCCTTTTTCATTTCTAATTCTATTGATTTGAGTCTTCTCCCTTTTTTTCTTAATAAGTCTGGCTAATGGTTTATCAATTTTGTTTATCTTCTCAAAAAACCAGCTTTTAGTTTTATTGATCTTTGCTATTGTTTGCTTCACTTATTTTTCATTTATTTCTGATCTGATCTTTATGATTTCTTTCCTTCTGCTAACTTTGGGGTTTTTTTGTTCTTCTTTCTCTAATTGCTTTAGGTGTAAGGTTAGGTTGTTATTTGAGATGTTTGTTTCTTAAGGTAGGATTGTATTGCTATAAACTTCACTCTTAGAACTGCTTTTGCTGCATCCCTTAGATTTTGGGTCATCGTGTTTTCATTGTCATTGGTTTCTAGGTATTTTTTGATTTCCTCTTTGATTTCTTCAGTGATCTCTTGGTTATTAAGTAGTGTGTTGTTCAGCCTCCATGTGTTTGTATTTTTTACAGATGAAAAATCTGTTCTTTAGTGTAACTTCCTTCATTAATTATTTTAGCTAGATCTTCTGGAGAACTTGCTCCAGATTCTACATCATCATTTGTTTCTGCTTCATCTTGCACCTTTATGTTATGAAGACAGCTCCTTTCCTTAAACCTCATGAACGAACCTCTGCTAGGTTCAAACTCTTATTCTGCAGCTTCCTCACCTCTCTCAGCCTTCACAGAATTGAAGTGAGTTAGGGCTTTGCTCTGCATTAGGCTTTGGCTTAGGGAATAAGGTGGCTGGTTTGATCTTCTATCCAGATCACTAAAACTTTCTCCTTATCAGCAATAAGGCTGTTTCACTTTCTTATCATTTGTGTGTATGCTGCAGTAGCACTTTTAATTTCCTTCAAGAACATTTCCTTTGCATTCACAACTTGGCTGTCTGTGCAAGAGGCCTAGCTTTCAGCTTAGCTCAACTTTCAACATGCCTTCCTCACTAAGCTTAATCATTTCCAGCTTTTGATTTAAAGTGAGAGCCATGCAACTCTTCCTTTTACTTGAACTCTCAGAGGCCATTGTGGGGTTATTAAATTTGCGTAATTTCAATATTATTGTGTCTCAGGGAACAGGGAGGCCCAAAGAGAGGGAGAGAGATGGGGGAACAGCCAGGCAGTGGAGCAGTCAGAACACACACAACATTTATTAAGTTCACTGTCATATAGGTGTGGTCCACGGTGCCCCAAAATAATTACAGTAGGAACAAAGATCACTGATCACAGATCACCATAACAAATATAGTAATGAAAAAGTTTAAAATATTGATAGAATTACCAAGATGTGACAAAGAAACATCAAGTGAGCAAATACTGTTGGAAAAAGAGCACTGATAGACTTGCTTGATGCAGCGTTGCCACAAACCTTCAATTTGTAAAAAAACAAAAAAAAACCCACAATACCTGGGAAGGGCAATAAAGTGAAGCTCAATAAAAAGAGGTATGCCTGTATCCATGCAAAGACCTGCATGCAAATGTTTACAGCAAGTTTATTCTTAATCAGTAAAAACTCGAAACAACCCACTGGTCCACCAACTAGTGAACTGATGAACAAATTTTCGTACTTTCAAACAATGGAATACCACTCTGCAATAAAAAGGAAAATAATACTGATATATAAACCAATATGGATAAATCTCAAAAGGATTAGGTTAAGTGAAAGAAGCCAGACTTGATTTATGTAACATTCTGGAAAAGACAAAACTAAAGCGATAGAAATCAGATCATTAACTGAGGATAGAAACAGAAGCATGAGATTTACTGCAAAGAAGAACTGGGAATTTTTAGGAGTTGTGGGAATGTTCTAGATCTTGGCTGTGACAGTGGTTACACGACTGTAAACATTTATCAAAACTCATTGAACGGTGTAAAGACTGAATTTTATTTATGTAAATTATACTTCAATAAAACTGACTTGAAAATGAAGAAAACTGACTGAAGTGACCAAACAATGAACTGAATATGTATTTGAGCCAAACACAAACTTAAATACTGTTAAAGACCTATTTTTACTCTACTGTTACAAAATAGGAGCAAGTATAAGAGCAGCCTCACACGTTTTTCATAAATAGATTTGTTGCAGATTTTTCCATTTGTCCTAGACCTGCATGCTGGGCATATCTTGCATTAATTAAAATCCTTCCATTTCCTCTCCTAAGGGCTCTGACCTCCTCCTGCTCCCTAGGCTATGGTATCCAAGAACACAGATGCTTACTCACAGCTCACCCATTCAGAGCTATATTCATTCTCCTCTTCCCAGACCTGGGCACCAGCCCAAGAATAGTACACAAAGAGGAAAATGTAATGAAGAAGGGTTGATTTCATTTCCATCAGATCCACTCTCCGATTTCCTCTGGAGAGTGGCTGATCTGACACTTACTGATGCAGTTTCTCAACACCGTCTACAAAACTCTGGCTTATCTCTTGGCAGTCAGTCCTGTAGTTCAGAACAGGACACCATTTTTCTTTAATGGATCACTGACCCCAATTAAAAATCAGTTATAGACCAGATACCAAACAGATCTTTTGGTGGAGATGAATTCTGAGCCAGGTTCAGAAGGAAGACTGGAACATGAGTTGGCAGAGAGAAAAGGGAAAGAAATCACCCAGAGCAAGGGACCAAGAAGAGAACAGAGAACAGGTCTGCCTGACTAGTTCAACAGGATCTTCTCTTAGGAAATGCAAGTGTCCCACAGAGTCCGCTCATCCATGGAA
Organism: Balaenoptera ricei; assembly: GCF_028023285.1. Taxonomy (NCBI): domain Eukaryota; kingdom Metazoa; phylum Chordata; class Mammalia; order Artiodactyla; family Balaenopteridae; genus Balaenoptera; species Balaenoptera ricei. The sequence continues at coordinate 10,383,054 of NC_082646.1, read as the reverse complement.
AGCACAGATTTCCTGTGCCTCCTGCCTCCTCTCTTTTCAAACTTTTCAACTTGGCCAAGCTGCTTTTCTCCCCAGACACTTGTGCATTTTCCTTCCCTACAAAAAAAATCACTCCCCCACAAGACAGAGTTGAACCACTCATCTTGACATGTAATAATATTTAAATCTGCTCCCAACCTGTCTCTCCACCGAAATCTTTCAATAACTACTACTTTTAACCCACTCTTCTAGCCAAACTTCACAGCCCATCATTTTAGGACGGTGCCAAATAAATTGCCATTTCCATGCTTTTGCTTACATATGCACTCCTCAGGGAGAATGCTTCCTTTCTCAACTATAGTTTTTCTGTCCTGATCTTTCCTTGAGAACTTAGCGTGTCCCCCAGAAAAGTCACTACTTTGGGTGCTTGACATCTGCTATCTTATCCAATCTTCACACCTCTAAGATGTGTAAGAATATCACTATTCACTAGTTAAGAAACTAAGGCAAGTAGTTGAATCGCTTGCTTAAGGATAAGCAGAGAGATACAGAATAAGGATTCAATAGCAAATCTTAATTAAAGTTACACTATTCTATACAGTACTCTGTGTCTCTGCATGGGATCTCAGCATATGTGCATTACTTTGTGGTGATATGTGGGTGATTGCGTAATTTTTCAAATAAGGTGGGCAGTAAACTGACCTTTACATTACCTTTGAGCTTTAAGGATGGCATTATAGAAGTACACAATTCTCTTGGTACACTGTACAGGAATATATTTGATGAACAGCTTCCCTTCACTCCTACCAATAATTTACAAAGTCACGAGTTTTTTCTGAAGATTCATCATTGGTAAAAACATATGTGGATTAAGCCCTGATACAATGTGGTCTTCCAAACGATTTCAGAAGTTACTTTTCAAAAACAGATCCTGTGTTTATGTCCACCAAAGACATGTATAAGAATGTTCATAACAAATTTGTTTGTAATAGTCAAAAACTGGAAACAACCCAAATATCCATCAACAATGGAAGAAATAAAAAATTAAAATTATGGGGTATTTATACAATGGAATACCACACAGTAATTAAAAAAAACCTACTGATATGTACAATAATAAAAATGAATCTCAGACATAATACTGAGTGAAAGCAATCAGACTGAAGAGGATATACCACAGGTAAAGGCTATGGTGGAGTGACAGAGACTAAATCTACCCTCTCACCTTAAATAATTAGAGAGAGGATGAGTGATGGCTGAGAGAAGGGATGAGTCCTATCATTTCCCCTGCTAGTGACCTGGGGAGATAATTTCCAGGTTGTAGCTCACTGAATGGAAGAGACAGAGTTCAGAATTCAACAAGGCAGCTAGAATTTGAGAGACAAAATAGTAGAGAAGAGGAAGCATCTGAGAGCGAGTGCTTCAGAGACCTTTGGCGGCGGTGGGGGCGGGGGGTGGCGGGGAGTACACGCACGTCTTTCAGTACTGGTCTGCAAATGTGAGGGAGGAAATTGTGAGAGGCCAATTAAAGAACCACCTGAAATCACTAGTCAGAACAAGTCTTGAAGCTCACACAGGACTGGAACAGTTTATTTTCCAATTAGCCTGAGTGAAAGACTGCCTAATACATGGAGCATTAGACAGTGTCCTCAAAAGGATGTTGCCTCAGTACTGGGGTCAAATTAGCCCTCAGCATAAGACTGCTTAGAAGCTGCCCTAAAAAAAGTAAAATCAGTTTTAAAATATGATCAAACTGATTCCAAGTAATTTGTATGCATCGTAAAGCAAAGCCTCCATCTGTAAAGGAATACAACAAAATCCAGCAAGCAGCAAGGTACAATTTGTAATGTCTGGCATTCAATCAAAAATGACCAGGCAGATAGGATCAAGATGGCAGAGCAGGAGGACATGAAGCTCACCTCCCCCCACAAACACAACAAAAATACATCTACAGGCAGAACAATTCTCACAGAAAACCAACTGGAAACTGGCAGAAGATCTCTTATACAACCAAAGCTGCGAGAAAGATCTCCACATAACTGGATAGGATAGGGGGGAAAAAAGGCATCAGGATGAGACCAGCACCCCTGGGAGGGATCTGCAAAGGCGGGAAGGTCCACATGGGCAGGCACTCACCTTGGGGAGCCACCTTGCCCGCTGGGAGGTCCACCAAGACAGAGAGCGGGCTGGAGGCGCCTGGACTCTGCTTGCGAGGACTGAGCGCACGCTGGCTTGCTAGCAATCAGGGCTGAGAGAGACCAGGCCGGACAGCTGCTGCCTCATCTCACTTCCTAGTCTGAAACACGTACCAGGTGGGGCTGCAGGTACACACTGTGGCTAGGCATTGACTCTCGGGAGGATGCACCCTGGAAGAGGACTCAGTCCAACTGCAGGAAGACAGCCTAGAGGGCCTGGGGTGTGGTCCAGGCCGAACCTCAGAGCCCACTGTCAGCACTCCCATGGCAGGGACGGGTCCAGCCACAGTGGACTTTGTTGCTGCACACACTGGGTGGCACCACAGAAATGCGTGTCTCCTGGGGAGAAGTATGCAACCTCTGGGGAGGAACACACAGTGGTTCATTTCCCAGTGGGAGCATTCCAGCTCCACCCACCCCACACCACAGCTTGGAGCCAGATCTGGGGCAAACAGGTCCTGGGAGAGCCCGGGTACAGAGGCAGCCCAGCTCCCAGATGGCAGCACAACTACTTCAATTCCTGCAGCCACAGCACCCTGGCCCCCAGAACCAGCCCACTCCACACCAGAGTCTAGCACCAGGTCTGGGACAAACACAACAGAAAAAGGGATAAAACCTTGGGCTGATTCTGGGCAGAGCCATGGACACAGGCACCAGGCAGCACATAGGTTCGCTGTGACCACACAGGCCTCACTTGCTTCAGCAGTCACCTCCTTTGGGACAAAGCATGCATTCAAAGACCACAGACCCTCCAGGATTCCACTCCAATAAATGGGGAGAAGACCCCACCCCCAACAGGGCTATAATGATAGCCACAGAGCAAAGAAGAGGCCCCGCCCAACATCCAGCACAGGCCCTGGACACCGAAACACTAACCACCCCCCTACCAAGGGGATAACAGCCAGCACACCATGAGGAAAGACGTGGCTGGCATCCATACCAAAAACAGCCCTTCCACCAAAAATACTGGACTCATACGGTTTACACGGGGATGCTCCCACATAAAAACACCCCTTCAAGACCAGAGTAGATAACTAGTTCTCCTAAATTCACAGGGACAGAGAAAGTTAAGTAAAATGAAAAAGCAGAGGAACTACCCGCAACTGAAATCCCCTGAAAGAACAAATAATGAAACAGACCTCACCAGTCTACTAGAGCCCAAGCTCAAAAAGGGGATAATAAAAATACTAAGGAATTAAGATTGATAGATATGCAGATAATGTAAGCAAAGACTAAAAAGATGAACCAATCAAAACTAGACAACTCAATTGCCAAAATAAACAATCTAGAAGCAATGAATACCAGACTAAACAATGCAAAAGAATGAATAAGTGATCTGGAAAGTAGAATAATGGAAATCACCCAATCTGAACAGCAGACAGAAAGACAAATGAAAAAAAAAATGAAAGCAAGACAGGAGATCAATGAGACAACATAAAGCATGACAGCTTAAGCATAATAGGGGTTCCAGAGGAGAAGAGAGGGAGAAGGGAATCAAAAATGTATTTGAAGAAATTATGGCTGAAAACTTCCCAAATCTAAAGAAGGAAACAGATATCCAAGTACAGGAAGCACAGAGGGTCCCAAACAAGATGAACCCAAACAGAGCCATACAGAGACAAATCATAATTAAAATGACAAGTTTAAAGATAAAGAGAGGATTCTAAAGACAACAAGAGAGGGACTTCCCTGGTGGTCCAGTGGTAAAGAATCCACCTTCCAATGCAGGGGACGTGGGTTCGATCCCTGGTCAGGGAACTAAGATCCCACATGCCGCAGGGCAACTAAGCCCACATGCCACAACTATCGAGCTCACGTGCCTCAAAGAGAGAGCCCACATGCCACAACTACAGAGCCCACGCACCCTGGAGCCCACGCACCACAACTAGAGAGAGAAAACCCGCATGCCACAACTAGAGAGAAGCCCACGTGCTGCAACTAGAGAGAAGCCTGAGCAGACCGTGTGCCCGCCGTAACTAAAAGATCCCGCATGCCTCAACAAAGATCCCGTGTGCCATAACTAAGACCTGACACAGCCAAAAAACATAAGGAAAATAAATAAATAAATATTTTAAATAAATAAAGACAACAAGAGAAAAACAAAGAGTCGGTTACAAGAGAACCCCCATAAGTCTATCAGCTGATTTCCCTGCAGAGATTTTGAATATATCATGACACTCCCTTCTGGCCTGCAAAGTCCTAAAAGGAAAAAACCTGCAACCGAGGATACTCTACCCAGCAGGATTATAATTTAGAAGGAGGGATAAAAAATTTCTCAGACAAGCAAAAACTAAAAGGATGTAGCAATACTAAACCTACCCTAAAAGAAATATTGAAAGATCTTCTCTAAATATAAAAGAAGCAAGAATCTATAGGAAAGGGAAAATCACAATAGAAAGAGCAAATATATAAAAGGTTTCAAGATCACATAAATAAGCCAGTACATAGATTAAAAAACAATCAAAAAATTTTTGTAAGTGCAATTATAACTACAAGTAACAGCAAAAGGATAAACGTGAAGATGTAAAATAGGACATCAGAATCACAAAATATGACGGAGGGGAGTAAAAAAAAAAAATGTACACCTTTTAGAATGTGTTTGAACTTATATGACTATCAGTTTAAAGTGAGTAGATACAGTTATGGGTCAACATACTTGAAAAACAGGGTAACCACAAATCAAAAACATACAATAGATTCACAAAAACCAAAACGAAAGGAACTCAAATACAATACAAAAGAAAAACATCACACCACAGAAGGAAAAACAAAAAGAAGAAATGAATAAAGAAGAACTACAAAATCAACTGGAAAACAAGGTTTAAAATGGCAACACATACCAATAATTACTTTAAAAGTTAATGGATAAATGCTCTGATCAAAAGACAGAGTGGCAGATTGGATTTTTAAAAAAGAACCTACAATATGCTGCCTACAAGAGACTCACTTCAGGATGAAAGTGAGATTCAAAGTGAGGGGATGGAAAAAAGTATTTCATGCAAATGGAAACAAGAAAGAGGGCATAGCAATACTCACATCAGACAAAACTGACTTTAAAACAAAGGCCATGAAGAAAGACAAAGAAGGACACTATATAATAATTAAAGGATCAATACAAGAGGAGGATATTATATTCATTAACCTATATGTACCCAATACAGGAACACCTAAATATATAAAACAAACACTAATAGACATAAAAAGGAGGAATTCACAGCAATACAATTGTAGTAGGAGACTAACACCCCACTGACATCAATGGACAGATCTTCCAAACAGAAAATCCGTAAGGCAACAGAGGTCCTAAATGACACAATAGATGAGTTGAACTTAATTGGTACCTACAGGACACTACATGCAAAATAATAATAATAACAATAACACATTCTTTTCAAGCATGCATGGCACATTCTCTAGGACAGATCAAATACTAGGTCACATAAAAAAATCCTCAACATATTTAAGAGGACAGAAATTATTTCAAGCATCTTTTCTGACCACAACAGTATGAAACTAGAAATCAACCACAGAAGGAAAAACAGGAAAAGAAAAACACATGGAAACACACTCCTAAAAAAAACCAAATGGGTCAATGATGAAATCAAAGAAGAAATCAGACAATACGTGAAGACAAAAGACAGTGAAAATACAACCTTACAAAATCTATGGAATGCAACAAAAGCAGTTCTTAGAGGGAAGTTCACAGCGATACAGGCCTTCCTCAGGAAGGAAGGGAGGAAGGAAGGATGGGAGGAAAATCCCAAACAACCTAACACCTACACCTAAAAGAATTAGAAAAAGAACAAACAAAACCCAAAGTCATCAGAAAGAAGGAAATAATAAAGCTCAGAGAGAAAATAAGTAAAATAGCGATTAAAAAACAATAGAAAGGATCAATAAAAGAGCTGGTTTTTTAAAAAGATAAACAAAGTTGACAAACCTCTAGCCAGGCTCACCAAGAGAGAGGATGTAAACAAGCAAAATAAGAAATAAAAGAAGATAATTAACAACTGATACCACAGAAATACAAAAATACCATAAGAGAATACTATAAACAGTTATACACCAACATATTGGACAACCTAGAAGAAATGGACAAGTTTCTAGAAACATACAGCCCACCAAAATTGAGTCAAGAAGAAAGATAATTTGAACAGACTGATCACTAGAAGTGAAATACAAGCTGTAATTAAACACACACACACACACACACACACACACTCACACCAACTCCCTGCAAACAAAAGTCCAGGAACAGAAGCTTCACTGGGGAATTCTATCAAACATACAAAGAAGAACTTATACTGATCCTTCTCAAACTATTCCAAAAGACTGAAGAGGAGGAAACACTCCCAAATTCATTCTATGAAGCCACCATTACCCTTATACCAAAACCAAAGACACTGCAAAAAAAGAAAATTACAGGCCAATAAAATATGCAAAAATCCTCAACAAAATATTAGCAAACCAAATCCAGTAATAGATAAAAAGGATCATATGCCATGATCAAGTTGGATTCATTCCAAGGTTGCAAGGATGGTTCAACATACACAAAATCAATGTGATATGTCACATTAACAAAAGACAAAAACCACATGATCATCTCAATAGATGCAGAAAAAGAATCTGATAAAATTCAATATCCCTTCACAATAAAAACTCTCAGCAAAGTGGGTACAGAGGGGACATATCTCAACATTATAAAAGCCACTTACAACAAACCCACAGCCAACATAATACTCAATGGTGAAAAGCTGAAAGCATTCCTGCTAAATTCAGGTACAAGACAAGGATGCCCACTCTCACTGCTTCTATACAACATAGTCTTGGAAGTCCTAGCCACAGAAATCGACAAGAAAAAGAAATAAATGGTATCCGAATTGGAACGGAAGTGGTAATAATTGTCACTATTTGCAGATAACATGATACTCTCTAGACAGAACCCTAAAGACTCTACACAAAATCTATTAGAACCAATAAATGAATTCAGCAAGGTAGCAAGATACAGGATTAATATACAGAAATTTGTTGCATTTCTTCATACTAACAATGAAATATCAGAAAGAGAAAGTAAAAAATCACATTTAAAATCACATCAATAAAATAGATAACTAATAAGGACCTACTGTATAGCAAAGGAAACTCTACTCAATACTCTGTAATGGCCTATGTGGGAAAAGAATCTAAAAAAGAGTGGATATATGTATATGTATAACTGATTCACTTTGCTGTACACCTAAAACCAACACAACATTGTAAATCAACTACACTCCAATAAAACTTTTAAAAAAGAAAAAAAGACGGGCTTCCCTGGTGGCACAGTGGTTGAGAGTCTGCCTGCTAATGCAGGGGACACGGGTTCGAGCCCTGGTCTGGGAGGATCCCACATGCCACGGATCAACTGGGCCCGTGGGCCACAGCTACTGAGCCTGCGCGTCTGGAGCCTGTGCTCCGCAACAAGAGAGGCCACGATAGTGAGAGGCCCACGCACCGCGATGAAGAGTGGCCCCCGCTTGCCGCAGCTAGAGGAAGCCCTCGCACAGAAACGAAGACCCAACACAGCCCAATAAATAAATAAATAAATAAATAAATAATTTTTTAAAAAAGGAAGAAAATTCTACAACATGAATAAACTTTGAGGACATTCTACTAAGGGAAGTAAGTCCATCATAAAAGTCAAATTCCACTATGTGAGGTACTTAGAGTAGTCAAATTCATAAGAACAGAAAGTAGAATGCAGATTGCCAGGGGCTAGCAGGGGCAAGTGGGGAATTGTTTTTTAATGGGTGTAGAGTTTCAGTTTTAAAAGATGAAGAGTGCTGGAGATTGTTTTTTTTTTACAAGAATGTGAATATACTTAACACTACAGAAAGGTACACTTAAAATAGTTAAAATGGTAAGTTTTATGTACTTTACATATCCTACCACAAATAAAAATAATTTTTTTATAAAAATGACCAGCATGTAAAGAATCAAGAAATATCTATAACCTGGAGGAAAAATCAGTAAAAACAAACCCAAATGATACAGATGATAGAATTAGCAAACTGTTACGGTGGAATTAGCAAACAGTTACATTAAAACAGCTAGTATAAGTATTAAAAATGTACTTCAAAAAAAAAAATGTACTTCATATGTTTAAGAGGGTGGAGGAAAACATGATCCTGATGAGCAGAGAAACAGAAAATACTTTTCAAAAAAACCTAAATGGGACTTTTAGGGTTGAAAAAAACATCTGAACTGAAAAATACACTGAACGAGATTAGCAGCAGATTAGACAATTTGCAGGGAAAAAAGATGACTAAATATAAAGATACAGCATTATTAACTGTTATGAAAAACAGAAGAAAATACTGAGGGAAATGAACAGTTCATCAGTGCACTATGGAAAAATATTAGGCAGTCTAACATATGTGTAATTGGAGTCCCATGGAAAAAGGGGAATGGGGGAAGATAATGGACATAAAAATTATATGAAGAACTAATAGTGGATATTTTTCCAGATTTGATGAAAACTAAAAACTCATAAAGAAGCTTAATTTTTTTTAAGTAGAAGAAAATGAAGAAAACCACACCAAGACGTATCATAATCAAATTGTTGAAAACCAATGTGATAAAGAGAAAATCTTAAGGGCAGCCAAAGTAAAAAGATACATTACAGAGGAGCAAAGATAAAATTGACATGCAGGTGAGAAGACAAGAGAGAAACATCTTTAAAATACTGCAAAGAATTGTCAATCTAAAATTCTATACCCAGCAAAAATATCTTTCATAAATGAAGACAAAATAAAAACTTTTTTGAACAAACAAAACTCAGTTAATTCATCACCAGCAGATCTGCATTACATGAAATACTGAAGGAAATTCTCTGGGCAGAAGGAAAACAATACCAGATAGAAATTGGGAATTGGGCTGCACACAAAGGAATGGAGAACACTGAAAATGGTTAAATATGTGTGTAAATATAAAAGACCCTTTTTTAAATGATTTTCTAAATTTCTTTAAAAGATGACTCTTTCAAGTAAAAATAATAATGTATTATGAGGTTTATAACATTTGCAGAAGCAAAATGTACAACACCAAGAGCACAAGGGACAGGAGAAATGGAAGTAAACTGTCCTAAGGGTCTTTTATTATACATGAAGTAGCTTAATGTTATTTAAAAGTGGACTTAAATATTAAATTAAAATAAGCCCTAGAGAAACTACTAGAATAGGGAGTATAGGTAATAAGCCAATAATATAGATAAAATGTAAAGTGACATTGTAAAAAATAATTAATCAGAAAAGAAGACAGTATAAAAGGATAAAAGTATCAAAGAACAGATGAGATGAACAGAGAACAAAATCAAGATGATAAATTTAAATCTCAAAGAGTAACTGCAATAAAATGTTAACGGTAGAATTGGGGTGTAAATATACGGACGTACACTATAAAATTATTTCCACTTTGATGTATGTTTAAATTTTTCCATAATAAAATGGAAAAATTGATTTAAGCCCAAAGGAAAAAAATACATATTTTTTTTAAACCAGGCAAAAATAATCTATGTGGATGGTCAGAATAGTGGTTATCCTTGGGGGTGTGGTCTGGGAGAGGACTTTCCAGGGTGCTTTTTGGGGTGCTGGAAACGTTCTATCTTGATCTTGGTGGTAGTTAATGTGTGTGTGTAAAATTCATTGTTAGATTTTTACACTTTACAGTATATGAATTATCCCTCACTTTAAAAAATCCTACCGGGTAGGTTCAGAGGGAATTAATGACTTTTAAAAACCATCATTTTTCCTTACATGTAAAAATACATGGGGACTTCCCTGGTGGCACAGTGGTTAAGAATCTGCCTGCCAATGCAGGGGACACGGGTTCTATCCCTGGTCTGGGACGATCCCACATGCCACGGAGCAACTAAGCCTGTGTGCCATAACTACTGAGCCTGTGCTCTAGAGCTCGTGAGCCACAACTACCAAGTCCACGCACCACAACTACTGAAGCCCACGCAGCCTAGGGCCCACATGCAGCAACTACTGAGCCCACATGCGCATCTAGAGCCCGTTCTCTGCAACAAGAGAAGCCACTGTGATGAGAAGCCAGTGCACCGTAATAAGAGTAGCCCCCGCTCGCCACAACTAGAGAAAGCTTGCGCGCAGCAACGAAGATCCAACGCAGCCAAAAATAAATAAAACTAAAAAAAAAAAATACATGGGACAGTAGATTCTTTCTCCAGTTCATTATGAGACTAAAATAAAATCTGAATAACTAGTGACAAGTTGGATTTTATATTTTAAAGTGTTTGTCGTCTAAATTATTCAGAAACTCTTAGTTTCACAGTTTCAAGCTGTCAGACAAGGGTTTCAGCACCATCAGAATTCAGATTTCTGTACTTGGCACCTTTATATTTATTTCACTCCCGGCCATCTCTACTTGTATACTTCAACATCACATCAAAAGTCTTAAGACTAAAAGCAAATTTCTTACATCAAAGTACCCTCCTCCTTTCCTCCCCAAATTCCATCTCCTTATTGTTCTATTTTTGTCAAATGACCACTAATCTTACCGTTACCCACTTGGAAAAGCATCTTTGCGGTTTCCCTGTCTCTAACTCACAAAGGTTTCTTATCCTCCCTCTTTAACATTTCTTGACACATGTGTCCTTTTGGCCATGATCCTAACAATTTATTGGAATAAACTTCTAACTAGTGTTCTGGCTCCAGTCTCTCTCCTTACTATCTCAGCACCACCAGATAAATCTTCCCTCTGTGTTCATGGCACTCCCCAGCTGCCAACGTTTCAGTTGGTCACCATCCTCTGTAGGACAAAATTCAAATTCCTTTGTACAACATTAAAGGCCTTCTGTGCTGTCCCAATATCCCTTTCCAGACTCATCTCCCTGTGGTCCCCAACATACCCCTAACACTCTGCTAATACTCATTACTAATTAAATGTACTCTGCAAATTCCTCTTAGACCTTTATTCACATTTTGATCCCTGCCTAGAACGTCCCTCCTTTTTATCATATCCAAATATTACACATCCTTAAAGACAAAGATGGACATTCACCATCTCCCTGAGGTATTTTTGGGAAAAAGAATTTTCTCTTTGAAATGCATTTGTGGTTCTATGTATCATTCACCTGGCAGTAATTCTAGGCTATGCTCTTCAACTTTTTAAGTGTACACATTTTTTTGGTCCACAAATCTAGAGGAAGCTCTGTGAGGACAAGAGCCACGTTGAGAATTTGAGTACTTATGAAATAAATATGATGACATTTTGCAAGGGAAATAGTTCCCACGTGGCACTTCAACTGTGAAATGGAAAATGGTTGTGTAGTCATCAGGGCAGACTCAGAAAAGCTTGATTCACAAATGCATCTCCAAATTACGTTTCTAAAATTATTGTGTGGGGACTTCCCTGGTGGCGCAGTGGTTAAGAATCTGCCTGCCAATGCAGGGGACATGGATTGACCCCTGGTCCCGGAAGATCCCACATGCAGCGGAGCAACTAAGCCCGTGCGCCACAACTACTGAGCCTGTGCTCTAGAGCCCACGAGCCACAACTACTGAGCCTGAGTGCCACAACCACTGAAGCCTGCGAGCCTAGAGCCCGTGCTCCACAACAAGAGAAGCCACCGCAATGAGAAGCCCGCGTACCACAACAAAGAGTAGCCTCCGCTCGCCGCAACTGGAGAAAGCCCATGCGCAGCAACAAAGACCCGACACAGCCAAAAATAAATAAATAAATAAAATTTTTTTAAAAGGAGTTTATCCTCAGAATTTCCTAATTGATTAACTCCAAAGTCAAGTATTTTTTCTACCACTCAAGTGGCTCAACTAAGATCTGTTAAAAAAAAATCAACTGATAAATGAATAGATCAGAAACATTGGCCAAGGATAAATGTTGACCTATTTGTATTGCATTTAAATACTAATCTTGCTATATAATGTTCTTTTTAGGATTCATGCCAATATTAGAATTATAATGCTTTATATTTGTACAACCTTTTATGATCCACCTACACTATTGCATGACTCTTATACTGTTCAAGTGAGAAAAGCAGGCATTATTATCACCATTATATAAGAGAGGAAACCAAGGCTCCGAGCAATTAAGCAACTCTACCTTAAATACAAGGTATCTGGGGTAGAGACAAGAGAGTAGAGAGGTTAAGGCGCTGGATTTCGAAGTTCTACAGACCTAAGCTCAAATGCCAGCTCACTTGCTTATCTATGTAACATCAAGTGAGTTACTTAACCTCTTCTTATCTAGGAAAGGAAGCTGCAGAAGTACCTACCCCACAAGATTTTTGAGACGAGTAAAGAGAAAATGTAAGTAACTTAATATTACGTCTAGCATACAGTAATAAAAATTAACTTAGCAGTGGCAGAACCCCGACATCTAAATCAAAGCTGTATGTTCTTTCTACTACACCTCTTGAACTCTTGACACTTCCAACAATCTCCTCTGGGTATGATTTAAGACACAGCTTTATACTCAACTCAGTGCTATAGTAGGGTATATTAGCAAATCATTAATGACCTACCCTCAATAAAAGGTGGACTTTTGAGTTATTTTCCAGGACTGGTGGTAGTTGATTTGCCTTGAACCATTCATAGACTCTTGCCCAGTACCCAAATGACCCATTATTGCACCTGCAAGATGACTCTGCCAATAGGAATGTCTTCCTAATTGAGGATCAGAGCTTTTCCTCCAGGTAAAGATAACCCAGGGACAGAACCCAGGAGTCTAGCCTCATTAGCACTGAATGCTAAACAACTGATTTAACGATTCCAGATTCATATCAGTATTTATTCACACATACCACGTTTACTTTTCGATTTTTGAACAAAGATCCTCAGTCTCAATAAAGAATGAGTCAGGTTCTATTTTTCTTATGTTCCATAATAGCAGCTGGAAAGAAATTTTAGAATGAAAGTACTGTTTTTTCTCTTTTTTTTCCCCACAGATGTGGGAAAAATACCCACACTATTAAAATACCTGGAGTTTCCAAACAGGAGTGTTGGTAGAGTAACTCTCACTGGTTGTGGGCATGCTGGCAGTGGCTCAAAACCCCAGCCAAGTTTTACAGTCGCAATTTTATTTTGATTTTAATTAGTATCAATTAGGACCAGAAAATAGACACTTTGGATAAACAATGTGAGGTTGGCTTTAACAAGTAAATTAGATATTTTGCAGGGAAGGAAAGAGGGAAAAAATTAAGGGAGACTCCATTTTCTTCCAGCCCCCTGCTTCTCCCCTGTACGCTTTCAGAGTGATATCTATGTTGATGTCTTTAGAGAGATCTGCTGTTTAGATCCCCTATCAAAGGTGGGAAATTTGCACATCTCAGACTGCCTCTCTACATGCTTACGGGGTCTTATGCCGTCTAGCACTGGGTCCCTACCTACATATGAAGATCCTTTTCCTAGGATTTTTCTCAAGGTTTGTAGCCCGGAAGCCACTGACAAATTACCCTTTCCCCTTCTTTTCCTGCACCCTTTCCTTTGGATCCAGGTTATCGTGTTAACAAGACTCTATAATGGAAGGCATCTAGTGGTATGCTGGTAACTGTTTAACAGCCCTTTAAAAAAAAAAAATGAAGTATAGATGTATGCATGTGTGTTTATTAAAATTTTATTGATACAAAGGATGTATAGTATATAATTGACAAATAATAAATATATAATACTCTATATCATAGATCCTGTGTAACCAACTGCTTCTCAGTATGCTTTCATTCACTGACTCTTCTGAACTCCTGTATCCGTAGCTGTTCAGAGAGGCAGTCCCATCCTGGGCTCAGACATCCCGGCATGTCCTTGCTGAGTGTGCCAAACTGCATGACCTAACCATCTTCTGACCCTGAGCCATTTTTGTAGCTAGTCATGTAGGCAATTAAGTAGGTGAAAATCACCATAGTGTGACTATGGGAGAACTGGGTTGTGTAACCTCCACGGTGGCCTGTCATGCTGTCTTATGGCCCAGGGTGGCCAATTTCAAGCTACCAATGTGATGTCACTGAACGCAGAGTTAGGAAGAGATGAACATCATACCAGCATATAGTATTTCCATCATGCAGATATAACAGATATAAATAACCTCATGGGCATAGGTAATAGCAAAATGTAGTAAAATAATTAGGAAGCGGTAAGTGATGGTATTTTTTGTTCTTTATGTAATTCAATATAATTTTATGTGATTTATTGTAAGTTTATATATTTTAAGAATATCCCTGTTTGGGGGAGAGATAAATTGGGAGATTGAGATTGACAAATACACCCTACTATATATAAAATAGATAACTAATAAGGACCTACTGTATAGCACAGGGAACTCTACTCAATACTCTGTAATGGCCTATATGGAAAAGGAATCTGAAAAAAGAATGGATATAGGTATAATTGATTCACTTTGCTGTACACCTGAAACTAACACAACATTGTAAATCAACTATACTCCAATAAAAATTTTTTAAAAAAGAAAATTTAGGTTTAAAAGTATAACATACTACAAAAAATAAAAATAAAAAAAGAATATCCATGTTTAACAACCAACTAGCAAAATTCCTGAAAATGTAAGTCATCTCTTATGAGCCAGTGTGAGCCAGCCAAGCACATCACTGAATACATCTCAGCCTGGTGGCCACAGTGCTCACCCACTTCTTAATTACACTGTAGATCATTAAGGACTCTGAACATGAGATAACAAGATGTCCCAGAAACTCCAGGGGCCAGCCTGCCCCTTTCACAGAGACCACGTGCCTTCTCCACATACCACGTATCACTCAAATTTTTGTGGAGTGAATCTTACGTAGATATGAGCTTCCAGTCTCAGGGTCTTATACATAGTTAAAATGACTCAATCAGAAACTGAACAGAGTCCAAATCAGAACAGAAATAATGGGCGAAGTTTCCAAACTTGGAATGGGGCAAGGAATTTGCCATTGGTTTCACAGCCTAAGCTGTTCTCTAGGTTTGAGCAAACTTAGAAACCCTGGAAACCATGGGTCAGGACCTAAGACAAGACCAATGGCTTCTTGGCTCACTTACACGAATTCATCAGTTGACCTGCCCCTTGTGAAACATGATTCAAGTTTGTCTCTGTAGACTCCCATGTCTATTTTGGGTTATTTGGCTTTGAGAAAAGGAAATCACAGCAAACCTGGACTCCTATTTAGTGATGATTAGATAAACATTCACACACATCCTCTTCAGCAAAGCTGCCTTTTAATCAGATATCAATACTCAGGCCTCCTCCCTCTAGTGTCAAGTACAGGGACTGCACCAGGAAAGACCTCTGCCACTGATGTCATATCGAAGAAAAGAAAACAAAAATACAAACAAAAACACTTGTAATTTAAACTTACTGGTTTCCAAAATAATCACGTAATCTCCTCATAGAAATCCATAATCAAATATCAAATATATATACATATATATGTATGTGGGTACAGCTATGTAATATACATAGATGCTTGGTATATACATATAACTTTTGTTCATCCACTTTTATAGACCTATAGTATATCTTTAAGCCAAGCTGCTTTTTCTCTGCTCATGTGACTAAGCAAAGTCACACATATTTTGGGCTACAGAAGTCTTCACTGAGTTGTGAGTATACGTATTTGAATTCATAGAAACACTTAAGTCACTTCATCCAGATTAATCCTCTAAGACCAATGGTTCTCAACACATTAGACTCACATATGGAACTTTTTAAAATTCTGATGCCCATGCCACACCCCCATCTAATGAAATCTCTGTACTTTTTAAAGTTATCCAGATGATTCCATTGTGAAGTCACCATCAGAACTACTGCCCTAGATAATCAACGAATTAGTGTTAATAGTTCAGTGCATGACCTCTTCCACCCTTTTTTCTATGCTCATACAATCATACACAAATATATTCCAACAGATCGCGTTTTAATTAAAAATAGCATATTACCATGCACAGTACTCCGCAACATGCTGTTTTAATCTGACAATTTACCAAGGACATCCCTCCAGGTCAATACATATAGTTCTAACTCAAAGAAAAATCTTGTTAGAGGAGTAGCATACTAAAAATAGCATTTTGAGACAAATAATCTGGTGGTATTATATAGGAAGAACTGGAGAGCAAAAAAAGTCAGGTATCTGTTAATAAAAGTCTAACAAAATAGTCCAGGAATGAGCACCAGGGTTTCCAACTAGAGAGGTGGCAGTAGGAATGGAAAAGGATGGACCAATGTAACAATTATCAGGAAGAAAAAAACCACTGACTTTATTAACTGACTGGTATAGAAGACAGGAAGTGGGAAGAATCAAGAGTACCTCTAGGGTTTAAGCTGGTAAACCTTAAAGAATAATTCAGGGCTTCCCTGGTGGCGCAGTGGTTGAGAATCCGCCTGCCAATGCAGGGGACACGGGTTCGAGCCCTGGTCTGGGAAGATCCCACATGCCGCGGAGCAACTAGGCCCGTGAGCCACACCTACTGAGCTTGCGCATCTGGAGCCTGTGCTCCACGGCAAGAGAGGCCGTGACAGTGAGAGGCCCGCGCACCGCGATGAAGAGTGGCCCCCACTTGCCACAACTGGAGAAAGCCCTCGCACAGAAACGAAGACCCAACACAGCCAAAAATAAAATTAATTAAAAAACTATTTAAAAAAAAAAAAAAAAAAAAAAAAAAAGAATAATTCAGAGGAAAAGTGATTATGACAGCAAACTAAATGAGGAAAGAATGATTGAGATTTATATGATCCTTTAAGCCCTATGGACTCCAGACTTGCCTAGCTAGCCCCCCCAATTATGTAAACCAATTCTTTGCAATCCATCTCTTACTATATACCTCGTACAGGGTCTGTTTTCCTGGTTGAACCCTGACTGACATGGTGGCCTCCATTTATACAGAAAAATAAGAGGCAAGAAAGGAAAGGGATAAAGGAGAGGCAGAAGGAGACAGTAAGAGAAGGAGGGACTGAGGACCTAAGAAGAATAGAGTAATTTGGAACAGTCACTGGGAGAGGCCTCAATAAATAAACAAATAAGCTGTGTGTTAATCTTGTCTGCCCAAATACATGAGTATGTCATTAGGGGTTAAGCCCTGGATTGGTATATATTCGTTGCTTTACTGATTCTCCCTTTATAAACCTATGGCTGTATTTTCTTACTTCTGCTCTTCTGACTTATCTTTTAAGTAAGGTAGTAGATGAATGATTTAATGAGACAGGTAACTGGTTACCTGTCTTTATTGTCACAGATCAGGGCGAGCCTATGATTTTCTCCAACTGTTTCAGAACTCTGGCTAAAAAAAAAATGGCGAGAGGCTATTATTTATTGCTTTCCCCAACTGTCCAACAATAAGATTCACAGGGACCCTGTAAAAATGCCATCTAGACTCTTGACTACCTGGTGTCTGCAGAAATGACAATACAATCAAGGTATTGCCTAGAACAGACCTATCAGCGTACAATTTCCATCTGTCATTGTTTTACAGGAATAATGAGGGAATTCCTGTCTGTAGTTTAAAAAACAATTAAAAATTATAGTGGACAACTACTGGTCTTATTTTCCCAAGATCTCACTCATTTCTTCTGAGATTCACAGGGGTGGACACAAGACTTCAGCTAAGCCAAAAAGATAATACCTCCTTTCCTTGTCCAAGGAGAGGGCCCAGGACCAAAGCCAGCCCATCAGAATTCCCTGGAATTGTTCACTCTGGAGCTAGGAGAGAGAAAACTCTTTTCTTTCTACACAGTGGTGAGGCTGTGAGCCCAGAGCTACAGGCTGCCACGCACACCATTCCTGCGAGGAAGTCTGCCTACAAGGGGAAAGAATCAGCCAACTTGTAGAGAAAAATCAGACCAGACCAGGGATGGAGGAGGAATACCAGAAGTGTGGCATCCTTGTTTTAACTGCCCCCAGGTGTACCTTGTCCTTCCTGGTTTTATCATCCAATATAGGCTCCAAACAAAAGTTTAAGCTAGGTCAAGTTGGCCTTCTGTGACTTGCACCCAAAAGAGTCTCAACTAATGCAAATCCTAATCAAGGAGAGAATCCCAAAGATCAGAGCTGTGTAAATGGGATGAAATATCAAGTTCTAGCATGAAGGCAAGCTTGTAAACAGGAAACAAATCTGGGAGTTGGGAGCCAAGGAGATCAGGAAAAGGTCACGGATCAGAGTACAAAGCACATAGGGCTGGTTTTTTCAGCTCTTGCCTCCCAGCTCCAAACCCACCCTCCTGGACTCTGCTTCATGACACTCGGGCAGGGACACAGAACACCTCACTTCTCCTCTGCCAGCCAGATACCTGTTGGGCTCTGTCAATAGACTGTTAGCCTAGAGAAGGGGCTTTTTCTTCCTGCTTACTTGCTGTTTCTGTAAGTGTCGCCCACCGAGTTCTCCATCTCAGCGGTGGCAGTGAGACGCAGGAACAATTGGCCCAGTATCCAGGTCTTTCTCACTTATTACAGGGTCCCTCAGAGGCACCATCACCAGCTGAGCAGTACCCCTTCTTCAGATGCCTGAGTCCCATTTCCAAAGGGTCCCCAAAACAAGCTACTGTGGCATCAGCAAGGTCAGACCCCCTCCTCTCTGTCCCAGCTTCCTGGGGTTGTTTCTCTAAGCTTTGGGTTCTAACCCTCCTAACTTGTCTCTTGTCCTCCCCCAGGGAACAGCCTAGGAATGGCAGTTGCTTCCTGCAGGTACCATCTCCATGTTGCCTCTGTGTCCCTTTTTTGCCTTTTCATTCTTCCAATATCTATTTAACAAACTCCTAACATTAAATTTTCTGTTTAAAAATGCATTTGGGGGGCTTCCCTGGCGGTCCAGTGGTTAAGACCCTGCACTCCCAAGGCAAGGGGCACGGGTTCGATCCCTGGTCAGGGAACTAAGATCCCACATGCCAGGTGGCATGGCAATCAATCAATCAATAATGCATTTGGTTTCTGTTTGCCAGATCGAAGCCCATTTAGGATCAGGTCTGTGAATGAAGCTGGTTATAAGAGCAAAATGAGCACAGGCTCTGGGCTCCTGGTTGTCCAAGAATCTGGAAGGAAATGGAGTGGAATGGACATTTGAGAGTTAGATTTTTGTGGGTAGACTCTCTCTTGTTACTATTTGGGGAGAGGGATGTTATTTTTCTCAGTTCCACTATGTTCAAAGTGTGTTGCATACACTATCTTATTTAATCTTACAAAGCACCTATTTTCATCATTTCACAGATTAAGAGATGGAGACCGAAAGAAGTTAGGTAATTTGCCCAGTGTAATCCAGCTAGGAAGCGGCAAAGATGGGATCAGAATCCAAATTGATCTTCTATCAAAACTCATGCACCTGGCACCTGTCAGACCCATTGCCGTGGCTTCAGTCACAGGACAACTGAAGTCCACCCTGATGCCCCCTTTGACAGACGTGTCTTGGACTGCTGCCCCTTCAAAGTGCTGACTGTATGTTTACTCAAATCCTCTTTTCAAGGACTAAATACCCACTTGGAATGTGCAGGAGCCCCATGCACTAAAGTGATATTTCATGCAGAGAGCTGGGAATGGTAGGCAGCTAGAAAGGGTAGAGTGGGTCTGACTGAAGCACCCCAGTGGTGTGGGTGAGGGGAGAGAGTGGAAAATGCGAACAATCAGAACCGTATTAGTTGAATCAACTACAGCATAACCAAGTGCTTGGTAAGGAAGAAACCCAGTTGTTCTCACCATTGGCACATGCCTCACCATTACACACAGTGTCTGCCCCCCCGCAAGCAACAAACTTCTGTTCCGGTCTGAGCATCCATTCAGATCTAATCATGACTTTAGAACCTTTCATTTCCTGTAACACATTCTGCACAAATGTGGCCCTTTCTGGGGCCCTTTGACTTTCTGGTCTCCGTGGCTCAACCATTTCTACGCGAGCTAACCAAGGTCAGTGCTGACACAAAACAGGCGCTTTGGAGGTGGAGTTCCTGGGAGGGAGACCAACTCTACTGCTTACTGTATGACACTGAACAAGTGACTTCCTCTCTCTGGGTGCCCCAAAAATGAGATGTGACTAAAAACCATCACGTGTTCATTTTCTATTATTTTCTATTGCTATTTTCTAGGCACTTAGCTAATATTTGACATGCACTGTCTCATCCTAATCCTCAACAAAAAGTCCTCTTACTATCTCTGTTCTACAGATGATAAACTGATGCTTATGGAAGTTAATGACTAGCCTAAGGTACACATCTAGTAAGTACAGAGTCAGAACCAGAAAACAAGTCTGACTCAAATGCCCATGCTCTTGGCCCATGAAAGAGTAACTGGCACAAGACTCGCCCTCCCACTGTAAACAGCTAGAAAGTAAACAAAATACATGAAACAAATATTTTGAGATTGGAATGCCCAGGCAGCACAGAACTGCGATTCATGAGAGAAGGGAAAGAGCAAGGTAAAGCCCTACGATGCGCCGTCTCTCTCTCTCTGGAGACAATGTTCAGGCTGCTGCAGAGGTGAGGTGGGGCAACCCAAGCATAGCCCCAGGGTTCTACCGAGCTGAAGAGTCAGAAGTACTCTGCGACAAAGAATGTGGGACCTATGGGAAAGAGCACGGAAAAGGAAGGAAGCAGGCAAAGAGAGGGATCCAAAAATCTACATTCCTACCCCTTTGGGCAGTCTTTGGCTCAATACTCATCTATGCAAGTTTAGAATAAAACTCTACATGGCAGGATAAAATTGACTCACTTCCAGGGAGCTATACGCTGAGCAATTCCCTGAGCCCACACACAGCTAGAAGATATTCCAGTGACGATCAACCAGAATGGAGAGACCTTGTTGAACATGGAGGGCACTGAGGAAAGACACCAGAAAAGTCACACCCTGCTGGTATGGCTAAACTCGCCTCAAAGCAAAGCCTGGAAAGGTATTAAGCTGATCCGTAAGTCATTTAACAGGCTGCCAAAGCAAGCCTCAAATTTTTTAAAGACAGACAACAAGATGCAAATATTCAACACCATAACATTCATAATGCCTAACATCCAATAAAAAATTACTAGCCTTCAAAGCAGCAGCAAAGAAGGAAAATATTAGTCAATAGAAACAGACCTAGAAATTACAGAAGTCACAGAATTAGAAAGCAAGGACCTTAAAACAGCTATTATATGATTTAAATCAGGGATTTAAAGCAGAGATCAGCAAAATCTTTCTGTAAAGGACCAGAAATCAAATATTTTAAGTTTTATGGACCATATATGTTCTGTTGCATATTTTCAATTTTTTAAAATAATCTTTTACAACGTAAAACCCATTCCCAGCTCACAGGCCATACAAAAACAGACCATCAGTTCGATTTGGCCCATAGGCCATAGTTTACTAAACCTTGAATTAAAAGAAACATAAAATATGGGAAAAGATGAAAGACGTAAAAAAATGAAACAAAACAAAACATACATATGGGTCTTCTAGAAAAGAAGACTACAATATCTGATAGAAAAAATTTACTGGATTACAGCATATTAGAAGAAATATCAGTAAACTTGAAAACATAGCACTAAAAACTCTCCAGACTTAAGTTTAAGAGAAAAAGAAATTAAATGAACAGAAGCTTGATGACCTATGAAACAATGTCAAACGACTACTACATGTATAGTTAAGAACCCAAAAGGAGAGGAGGACAGACAATGTACTTAAAGTAGTAGTGACTTAAGTTGTTCCAAATATGATTTTTAAGAAACGTGAATTCACATCATAATCAAACTGCCAAAAACCATCAATAAAGAGAAAAGTTTAGAAGTATACAGAGAGGGCTTCCCTGGCAGCACAGTGGTTAAGAATCCGCCTGTCAATGCAGGGGACACAGGTTTGACCCCTGGTCCGGGAAGATCCCACATGCCACGGAGCAACTAAGCCCGTGTGCCACAACTACTGAGCCTGTGCTCTGGAGCCTGCGAGCCACAACTACTGAGCCTGCACGCCACTACTACTGAAGCCTGTGAGCTCTAGGGCCCACGTGCCACAACTACTGAGCCCGCGTGCTGCAGCTACTGAAGCCCACACACCTAGAGCCTATGCTCTGCAACGAGAAGCCACTGCTACGAGAAGCCCGCGCACCGCAACGAAGAGTAGCCCCCACTCACTGCAACTAGGGAAAGTTCGCATGCAGCAACGAAGACTCAGTGTAGCCAAAAAACAAAAACAAAAAAAAAACAAATGAAAAAAATCATGTTTTTAAATCTATACTATTGATACAGAAGCCCAAACTTCTAGTATGATAGTCTGCCCTAAAGGATCTTTCAATTTCATCTCCACTTTCCCCACAATACATTTGCCTATTGGATTATTTCCCTTTCTCTAATCCACTGTTTTTTCACATCCGAGCCTTTGTGCATATTTCTAGCTATCCATTTTTCAAAGCCCATCTCAGTGCCAGCTTCTCTTGAAGTCTTCCATTAGCATCCTTCCACAAGTCATTTCTTCTTCTTTTATGTTCCCATAATACATTACTCCGGGGTTTCTCAAACTTTAACGTGCCTATGGATCACCTGGAGTGGAATCTGAGCTCTGTAGTTTTACAAGCTCCCAAGTGCTGTCCATGCTTCTAGTCTGAGAGGACTCCACTGCTGAGTAGCAAGGTCTTATATTTTTATCATCTCATCAACTAAAAAAATAACTATTTAAAGAAGAAAGTGAGTTATTCTCACCTTTGTAATTATTGTATTGTATTGTATAATACCATAGCACCAAATACAGGGCTATGCAGCTTGTCAATACTAGCTAGCTAAAGAGATGAGAGATTCAGAGACATAAAGAGGTATCACCTTAGTCTTCTGCTGCCTAGCGAAACCCTGACTTCTCACTTGCTGACACCTATGGATATGTATCTAATTTTTAACTGTTCAGGCAAAATAAGATCTAGAGTAACCTTAAAGCCCTAGTACCAAGGTTTAGCCCTCTACTCCACGATAGCTGCATTAGTCAGGTATGATTATGAGAAATTCATTAAGAAGGACACTGCCGATAAAAATCGTCATTTATTTTTACTGGATTTTAAAATGCAGATTTACCGAAACTTTCTTTCCACAAACACTCTAAGTACCTACTGTCTCTGGGGTAAAAAAGAAGCACATGTGTGCTATGTCGTGTTCCAAGGAGGAAGATCATTCTAACTAAAAACAGAAAAGCATTCCTTCCAGACTCTCATAAACTTAATGGAGCCTCTATATTTAAATAGCTTCAGAGACCTTTTCTTCCCTTCTCCTCCCCCACACCCCATGCTCCAAAGGCTCCTGGGTAGTGCTGCCTGACCCCCACTGTATCCTGTCATGTGACCTGACAGCTCGGCTATCAGCACCTCAGTATTGTTTTGCACTGCAGAACTCAACATGTGTTTCCCCTTTGCAAAAATTACATCATGTCTCAGGAAGTCTCTTTTCTCCAACAGAACCAGCGGATATTCTCCATCAAGGCTTTGCAAATAAGAAAAGGAGATAAATTAATCCTGGTGCAGTTGTTTAAAGTACACACGTTGGCTGCAGAGTCCTCTTCCCCCAGTCCAGCCCCAGCCAATTCATCCACGCACTGAGTCCCAAATGTTTTAGTCCCCAACGAGATGAACAAGACCAGGACTAGGAGTAGAGTTTGTATCAATACTTGTCTCCTGTGCATTTCTCTACAGAAGGTGCAGTTGTTTTCTACACTGGCCTTTGCCCAGAAACAAGCCAGATGATAGTTCAACTTCCACTCTGACAAATGCTTTAACCTGTTGCCAAAGAGTTGGGAACTGCACAATTCTGACAATTCCATTTCTTTCATGATGCCTTCTCTAGTTTCTCAGAGGAAGGCTAACAAAATCCCTTGCATGCCTAGTTTGAAAGTAAAATTACCTGTGACTACTTTACTTTCCACCCAAAATATATTTGCCCTTGTTCCTCAATCTAAAATGCATTTCCCGGGCTTCCCTGGTGGCACAGTGGTTGAGAATCTGCCTGCCAATGCAGGGGACACGGGTTCGAACCCTGGTCTGGGAGGATCCCACATGCCGCGGAACAACTAGGCCCGTGAGCCACAACTACTGAGCCTGCACAACTGGAGCCTGTGCTCTGCAACGAGAGGCCGCGATAGTGAGAGGCCCGCGCACTGTGATGAAGAGTGGCCCCTGCTTGCCACAACTAGAGAAAGCCCTCGCACAGAAACGAAGACCCAACACAGCCAAAAATAAATAAATAAATATTAAAATGCATTTCCCATATCTATACATTATGTAAAAATTTTCCTTTCTAATTCCTTTTTAAAGGATCAGATTTACACCTAACTTTTACTAAGCCCTGTATATTCCAATCATTGCCGTTTGTCAGAGGTTGTGAGCAACCAGATGCCAGAGACACAGATAACATGGTTCCCTTTTGTCAACAGCCAGCAGAGCAAAAAGATGCTTTAGAGCTTATTTATCATGTCATCCTAGTGATCCCTTAAATTTTTGTAACACAAGTTTAAAAAATAGTTTCCTGCCTATGATATCATATCATCATTCTTCATTTAACAAATATTCATCAATATCTGCTCATAACGGGTGCCATGCAAGACATTCATAGGGGTTACAATGGTAGACAGGCGAAATATAGTCTCTGCCCTCATTTAATTTACATTCACTGAATGTTTATTTAGCTCCCATAAGGTTCTGGACACTCTGTGCTGGTAATACATTTAGAGAAGGTTATAATTTTCTTCATTTTATAGAAGAGAAACCTGGGACACAGAAAGGTTAAGTGACTTTCTCCAGCCCAACGTTAGCTGTGGGTGCAAGGGATGTAACAAATATCAGGTATTATGTCAGAGGCTGACCAAAGCCCAGATAACCAGAGATAGAGCATATCAATGATAATTAGCCTCCAAACCAAGGACATAAATAAGTTATGATGCCTTGCATCCCAGAAAGAATATAGGACTAGCAATTGTGATTTGGATTTAGGTTCCATCTTATCATTTCCTAATGCATTGAATAAGGTTAGCAGTTTTTAAAGTGCTACTCAGAGTCCTGGGGTCCTAAGGAAATAACCTACGTGTCTTTGAGGGGATTCGAGGGAGGGCGAGTTGGCTCCAGGCTCAAAGCTTCGAGCTGTTTTAAATATACTGAAGTACTATGTGTAACTGTGCTTTTAAAAGAAAAAGAATTTTTAAAAAATAAATTTGGAAACCAATTAACTGGATTATATCTAAAAGTTCTTTTTCAATTCTGACCATCTATAACTCAGTAATCTTTTCATCATTATGAGGTAAGAGTCCGTTTCTTCTCTATTCGAGATGGTTATCATGGGGCACCATTCCCAACTGATTGATCAGTATGGTAGATTCTAGAGTCTTATTACCTAAAATGTGGTTCATATGTCAGCAGCACTGGCATTACCTGGAAGCTTCTAACAAATCTCAGATTCCAGAACTCCTGAATCAGATTTTGAATTTTACTGAGATCTCCAGGTGACTTGATGAACATTAAAGTTTAAGAACCACTGATCTAGCATGAAATAACGCCATTTGCAGCAACATGGCTGGAACTAGAGATTGTCATAGTGAGCGAAGTAAGTCCGAAAAAGAAAGACAAATATCATGTGATATCGCTTGTATGTGGAATCCAAAAAAAATGGTACAAATGCACTTATTTACGAAACAGAAATAGAGTCACAGATGTAGAAAACAAACTTCTGGTTACCAAGGGGGAAAGGGCGAGGGAGGAATAAATTGGGAGATTGGGATTGACATATACACACTACTATATATGAAATAGATAACTAACAAGGAGCTACTATATAGCACAGGAAGCTCTACTCAATATAATGACGTATATGGGAAAAGAATCTAAGAAAGAGTGGATATGTGTATATGTATAACTGATTCACTCTGCTGTACAGCAGAAACTAACACAACATTGTAAATCAACTATACTCCAATTAATTTAATTAACTGTACTCCAATTTTTAAAAAAAGAACCACTGATCTAGAAGATATTGGAATCTTTCTTCATTGACTAACATCACTGAACCCCATTCTCCTCTCTATGGTTTGTAGTAGAAAGTTTAGGATGGCTGGTCACTCCTGTCCTGTCTCATCTCTCCATGGCTCCAAGGGAAAAGGCAGAGTTAGTATTTGCCATTTTTGCCCATATCCTAACTTACAACTTAACAGTCACCATTTGCCAACTTATCCTTATAAATGGTCCCCCCATACCCATGACCATTTAGAATGTCAGGGATATTGAAAGCAGTTCTTCTCTAGTAGAGAGCTGGGGCCCCTTTGATGAGATCATCTTTCCAATCCAGTCCAATCCTGAGACTCACTAATTCTATAATACAGACATTCATAACAAAAAACTCTCAGATCCTTTACAAATTGCCCCAGGCTTGTCCATGTGTTATTAAAGTTGGGCTGAGTAATAAACGCTATAAATGTCCTAGGAGACAGCACTCATGCCCAGTGAGCATGACATCCCATAATAGACCTATTTGGCTTGTTACCCTGGCGCCTCTCTCCACCCTGATCTCTGGAAACCAGAGAAAGGCAAACATCAGAATGTCAATCCAAAGGCACAGACATGAGTATAAGATGCTTTGCTTGGAGAGTTTTCATAAGATCATATTTCTGGCCAGATTCCTATTACTTCTGAGTTGTAGTCGGGAGGTGATTTTTTTCATTAGCATTTCTCTTCCCAGAAGGAAAACATTATCTCCCAAATAAAATTCAAGTGAACTAAATCGCTTCCAACCTCAGCATCATTTCAGGTTTGGTGTCATTTGTAGATTAAAGATTGAGTCCTATTTAATCTGCTCAAGTTCCATTCCTAATAGGAAAAATGCCAAGAAACAAAGAAAAGATGCGTCCCATTTTTCAGAAGGAATCGCCTTCTATGTTTTAGACTGATCATAAAGCAGGTCAATTCATAAGAAAATAAGAAAAACACACCCTAGCACTGGTAGACAGTTCCTGCTAAGTGCCCAATGCATAATTATCTGAAACACATCTAGGGCTAAATGTTGTTGGTGAACTCGTTACAATATCTACCTAGTAATTGAGAGCTATCATGGTGGACTATGGAGAATCAGGCAGGATGGAGGAGTGGATTAAAGCTGACTGTAAAAAAAATGGGAAGAATTTCCATCGCAAAAAATAAGAATGGGGATGACTGAGCAGGGAAACTAGTGTGAGAAAAGGCATGCAGGTAGGAAAGCACCTCATCTTCCGCCATCCTGGAGCAACAACAAAGCTTTCACCCTGCTTGGAACAGAGGTTTTATGCATAGAATATGTTCAGTGACAAATTTGGAAAGAAAGAGCAGGAGCCCTGAATTGCATATATAGGAATGTGGATTTTATTCCATAACCAACAAAGAGCTCAGATGCATTTTTGAGCAGCTGAAAGGAAATCCATAGGAAAATTTAATTTCTGGTAGTTTGTAGGATAAACTGGAATAAGGAGGTACTGATGAAAGAGAGGAAATTTTAGAAGTAATTGCTATAAACAGAGCCCCATGTTTACATTTAACAATCATTAATAAGCAGTCCTTGTATGGGGAGGGGGTGTTCATAAGAGGGAATCCAAGGTAAACGGCATCATTATTTCTGAGGAGTGTTCCTTGTACATAATGTAGCTGAGGATCCTGGATTTGAACTTAAGACACCAGCTTTAGGTCATTTTCTTCATTTAAGTTGGTCAAATCCAAGTAGCAAGCACTCTTGTGGGCATTACAAAGGTACCATCTGGAATCTCAGAACACAGTTTAACAGTAGGAAGCTTAGAGGCTATTTTGTCCAATGACTTCATTTTGTGGATATGGACAGAGCCCCCAAACAACAACAGACAAAATTAACAGTACTTAAAATGCAGGAACCTCTAAGAGTTTTATAGTGCCTGGCCTTACATTTAGGTCTTTAATCCATTTTAGGCTTATTTTTGTGTACAGTGTTAGGAAGTGTTCTAATTTCATTCTTTTACATGTAGCTGTCCAGTTTTCCCAGCACCACTTATTGAAGAGGCTGTCTTTTCTCCATTGTATATTCTTGCCTCCTTTATCAAAGATAATGTGACCATATGTGTGTGGGTTTATCTCTGGGATTTCTACTTTGTTCCATTGATCTATATTTCTGTTTTTGTGCCAGTACCATACTGTCTTGATTACTGTAGCTTTGTAGTATAGTTTGAAGTCAGGGAGCTTGATTCCTCCAGCTCTGTTTTTCTTTCTCAAGATTGCTTTGGCTATTTGGGGTCTTTCGTGTTATAAAACTCTTAGAGGAAAACATAGGTAGAACACTCTATGACTTAAATCACAGCAAGAGCCTTTTTGACCCGCCTCCTAGAGTAATGGAAATAAAATCAAACATAAACAAATGGGACCTAATAAAACTTAAAAGCTTTTGCACAGCAAAGGAAAACATAAACAAGATGAAAAGACAACCCTCAGAATGGGAGAAAATATTTGCAAATGAAGCAACTGACAAAGGATTAATCTCCAAAATTTACAAGCAGCTCATGCAGCTCAATATCAAAAAAACAAACAACCCAATCCAAAAATGGGCAGAAGACCTAAATAGACATTTCTCCAAAGAAGATATACAGATTGCCAACAAACACATGAAAAGATGCTCAACATTACTGATTAGAGAAATGCAAATCAAAACTACAATGAGGTATCACCTCACACCAGTCAGAATGGCCATCATCAAAAAATCTACAAACAATAAATGATGGAGAGGGTGTGAAGAAAAGGGAACACTCTTGCACTGTTGGTGGGAATGCAAACTGATACAGCCACTATGGAGAACAGTATGGAGGTTCCCCAAAAAACTAAAAAGAGAACTACCATACGACCCAGCAATCCCACTACTGGGCATATACCCTGAGAAAACCATAATTCAAAAAGAGTCATGTACCACAATGTTCATTGCAGCTCTATTTACAATAGCCAGGACATGGAAGCAACCTAAGTGTCCATCAACAGATGAATGGATAAAGAAGATGTGGCACATATATACAATGGAATATTATTCAGCCATAAAAAGAAATGAAGTTGAGTTATTTGTAGTGAGGTGGATGGACCTAGAGTCTGTCATACAGAGTGAAGTAAGTCAGAAAGAGAAAAACAAATACTGTATGCTCACCCATATATATGGAATCTAAAAAAAAAAAAAAAAAAAAAAAAATGGTTCTGAAGAACCTAGGGGCAGGACAGGAATAAAGACTCAGACATAGAGAATGGACTTGAGGACACGGGGAGGGGGAAGGGTAAGCTGGGACGAAGTGAGAGAGTGGCAGGGACATATATACACTACCAAATGTAAAAGAGATAGCTAGTGGGAAGCAGCCACATAGCACAGGGAGATCAGCTCGGTGCTTTGTGATCGCCTAGAGGGGTGGGATAGGGAGGGTGGGAGGGAGACGCAAGAATGAGGAGATATGGGGATATATGTATATGTATAGCTGATTTACTTTATTATAAAGCAGAAACTAACACACCACTGTAAAGCAATTATACTCCAATAAAGATGTAAAAGAAAAAAAAAATCAAACATAAACAAATGTGACCTAATGAAACTTAAAAGCTTTTGCACAGCAAAGAAAACCATAAAAAAGATGAAAAGACAACTCTCAGAATGGGAGAAAATATTTGCAAACAAAGCAACTGACAAAGGATTAATCTCCAAAATATACAAGCAGCTCATGCAGCTCAATATCCAGAAAACAAACAACCCAATCCAAAAATGGGCGGAAGACCTAAATATCTTCTCCAAAGAAGATATACAGATTGCCAACAAACACATGAAAGGATGCTCAACATCACTAATCATTAGTGAAATGCAAATCAAAACTACAATGAGGTATCACCTCACACCAGTCAGTTATACAGCAGAAACTAACTCAGCATTGTAAAGCAATTACACTCCATTAAAGATGTAAAAAAGAAAAAAAAATGCAGGTACCTAATTCCAAATCCAATGCTCTTTCCACTACACCCAACTCTTTCTTAAATATGCCTCCCCTCAAAGAACTTACACACATTAAAGAAATCCCAAACATTGTCTTTCATGCAAGGAAGTATAAAAGTGCATACTCATCCTATTGTGAGACAAATGGGATAATCTTTCTTAAAAACTGATAGAAGAACAAGTCTGTACATTACGAGAATAAAATTTTCTGGTGGGCTTCAAGGCCAGATAGTCCAAAGCCGTATTTCTCCTTGAGTTTCAGCTTCTTCAGGCAAAGTCTGCCCCAGGAGATTAAAGGAGGAGAGATCTCTTTCTTCAAAAAGAAAGCGTTTACTTCATTTGCCTAATGCTGTCTCCTGTCTGAACAGTGCCCCCAGAAAAGCTAAACCAAAGGATTTGCAATTTGGAGTCACAATATTAAGGGTCCAAGTATTTTAAATAGGTGCAAGAATCAATGCAATAGGTCAGAGCCCTCAAAGGAATGTTCACGAGATCTCGAACAATTAGTCATTTTCTCTGTTAAATCCTTTATGAGAAAGTAAACACACAGTGTTTGGTAACATAACAGAAAGGTAATTACTCATTAAAGCATCTCAACCATGGTCTTAACCCCCCTTTTTTGGCCCAGCTATTATAATATGCATGAACATCAGAAAAGAGTCATCAGGAATGATTCAAAAAGATTTCTATTTTTCCAATATATTTTATTTAGACTAGGTTTTCTACCTACAGATCTTTGTCTGTTTCCTCTTTAAAACATTTTCCAAAACCGTTGATTATGCCCCATAACACACTTCAGATGATTAAAATACACTTTTTTAATAAAACCAACAAATGTGAATCAAAATTATGGCATCTTATGGTTTATTGGGATGTTACAGGATGTCAAGCCCAAGCCCTCCATTGGCTGCTTAAATCCCATTATACCTTATCAAGTGGCTCTTCCAGCCTCCACTTGAATACAGTGAATGAGAGGAAACCTACTACTCTCCAAAGTCACCTATCAATTTCATGCATTACCACCCAATGAAAGCCCAAAGCTGCTATCCTGTAGTTTTGCCTTTTGAAATACAGAGACCAAATCTACTCCCTCTTCCATGGGACAGTTCAAGTCAGACACTACCTGAATGTGCACCAGGCACTGTGCTGGGTACTAGACAATAAATAACTGAATGAATGAGGCATGGACCTTGCTTTAGGGATATTTACATTGTAGTGGGGAGACCGATGTGTACTAGTATACTCAGAGTGTTCTGAGGTATAGAACAGGGTACTTAATTCAGATTTGAAGGGTTAGAGGAAGTCAAGTGGACTTTTAAAGACAAATAGGAATTAGCCAAAGAAGTAACTCCCTATAGGAAAAAAATTTAACGACACAAAGAAATGAGAAATACTATGGTATATTCAAGGAACTACAAGTAGAATGATATGAGGGGGGAGTGGTAGGCAATGAGATTAGAGACATAAGCAAGAATCTGATAAAGAGACTTGTATATCAGACCTAAAGGCTTTGAAGTGACTTGAAAAAGAGAATAATAAAATCAAATGTACCTTTTTGTTAGGTTACTCTAGTGGCAGTGTAGAGAAACAAGGGTAGAAGAGGGGAGACCGTTTAAGTTTTGTTGAAACTTTTTGGTGAAAAAATGATGAAAACCTGAGTTCAGTATGTACTAATATGTATATATTTAAGGAATATTTATGAAATAAAATTGACAGGCCTGGATAACTCATTTGATGCAGATGATAAAGGAGAGGTGGCAGTTCATAGATGATTCTGGCTTCTAACTTGAGTAATGAGGTGACTGTTGGTACTGCCAATTGTTGGTATACCAAGAACCAATGAGTTGATGCTGGATTTGTTTGATGTAACTGTAAAATACCAGTTAAGTTGAATGGCTAGTAATTGGACAAGTAAGCAGCTCAGAGGAAAAAAACGAGCTTGGAGAAATAAACCCAGCATGTAAGTGAATAATGAGCTTAAGAGTATGTAAGATCATCCAGGTACAGAACACAGTCTGAGAAACGAGAAGCATAAAATAGAACACTGAGGAACTGTAACATTTAAGATGATTTCCAATAGCTGGAGATAGCCATTGAGGGCCTTCTCTTTTCTAGAATAAACATTCACAGATCTTTCCATTGTCTCTTCTGTTCCATTGCTTCCAAGTATATTTTACTTTGCCAATTTTTCCTCCTAAATGGAATGCTCTCAAATGATACTAATCCATAAACTGGGGACTGGCCCAAGCTGGGACTATCATCTGCATTCTGGATGGCCTAAGGGGGATGAATGGTGAACAAGTCAGCAATATGGGTCTTCCTACTTTCATAATATAGTTCTGTCACTAGAAGGCAGTTTCCTGTGGCGGGGTGGGGCGGTGGTGGTGGGATGAAGTGGGAGAGTGGGATTGACATACACTAATGTGTATAAAATGGATAACTAATAAGAACCTGCTGTATAAAAAAGTAAATAAAATAAAATTCAAAAATTCAAAAAAAAAAGAAGGCAGTTTCCCATCCAAGAACTGTACTTCCTAGTCTCCCTCAATAATGAAATGTGAGAGGAAATGACATGTGATATCTCTGGACCAAGGTTTTTATGAAACAGAGGTCCTCTCTCCACTCTTTCTTCCCTCTTCTTCACCTGGATGCAAATGACAGTGAGGCCAAAGCTTAGAGAACTGCCTGGCCCCCACATGGACGGAACCCAGGACCTGGGTTCCCACGTGGAAGAAAACACACAAGACGTGCAATATCTGACTTGGATAGTTAAGTGAGCAAGAATTCAATTTCAATTATGTTAAGCCACTGAGATTTAGGAGTCTTTTTTACAGCAGCTACTACCCTACTACCACACATTTATTGAAATAGCATAAGAAACCATTTATTTTGAAAGAAGGGACATTGTACCAATGTGTGATCACTGAAAACTCCTCATATTGGCAAACTAAGATTTTCCCCATTCTGTAATTCTACATTGCTTTTCTGGATCCAATTGCATAACTTTACATGCATCCCTGTTAAATTTCATCTTAGTAGACTTAGCTGATCTCTGAATATTTTAAATATCCATTTGGAATTTGATTTTTCCAACCAGTGCATTAACTATTTCCTTCAATTCCCTGGCATCTGCAAATTTAATCAAGGTTTCTATCTCTGAAGCATTAATAAAAATAATTGAAAAGTAGGGCTTGGACTAACGTTTCCAGAAATATTCTCGTAACTGCATTCCTTGTGAGCTCTCTACAGACCTTTCCTAACTCTGGCCTCTAATTGGAACCTCCTCTAATTGGAGCACACTTGTATCATCCTACTCAATTACTACTCTGAGTTTTGCAGGACTTGAAGATGAAAGATCAAAAGAATAAAAATGGAATAAAACCACAGGGAGTCTGGTCTCCTTTCCCTCCACCTCCCCCCCCCCCAGCACAAGCTTTTCACCAGTCCCACATCACCAGTCCCAGATCAGCAGAGGGGCAGTTAGGATGGCCCCTCTGCTGATCTACTCCCAACCCCCGCTACTTATCCTATAGACTCCTCTCTCTCAGTTCTCTTCCTCTAAAACCAATCTGCTTATGTCACTCTCCTGCTAAAGATTTCCAAAGACTTCCCATTAAATCCAAATCCCTTCGTTTCATGTACACAGACCTTTATGACATGGATCCCAACCATCTCCCCAGTCTCGTTTTTTCTTCCCTCCATCATAAACTTCTTGTCATTCACAAAATATGTTAGCTCCTCCCACAAGCCTCTGCCTTGTAAATACTGTTCTCCGGCTTGCACTGAGGTTTCCACTCCTTTCCCGTTCTCCCCCAGGCAGAGTTAGGTGCCTGCTCCTCTGTGCTTTCCCATTTCACCTGCTCAACTTCATTGTTTACAGGTCCTTCCCCCTCCTCTAGCCTGGGAGCATGTTGAGGACAGGGCGGTGGCTTTCATCTGTTTCCCCAGTTCCTAGCACAGTGTGTGCTTCATAGTTGGTACTCGGTAAATATTTGTGGAAATAATGAGTGATGAGAGGAAAGCACAAAGGGTGAGTGAAGGAAAAGGTGGTAAAAGGCAGAAGACAGCACTCCCACGTGGAAACAAATTCAATTTGCCAACGTTTATGCGGTGTTAGGTGAAACATACATGCATTACTGTCCACCCTATCACCATGCAGCTTTAAGAACAATTTTTTCTTTCCAGAATGACAGTCACCATATAGAGACACAGCTTTATTATTACAAGTCTGGACCTACATTGATACACACGATAGATCAGGAAAGTCTCTCTATAGTTAAATATAAACATATTTAAGAAGCACTAAACTCCCTTAATATTTTAATCTTTAACATTAGTTCTAGAATCATCCTCACACCTGGTCAGGTGAAATCAGTGTTACTATTTACTGTAGTTCTTTTAGTAAAATAAAGAATATCAATGAAAAATGTCCAAATACCTAGAAATAAATTGAGTGAGAAGAATAAATCCAGTAATTAATCTGGGAGTACAAAGCAGGGTTGATTTCATTACATAATAGTTTCCAAAGGGAACTAGCTGTCTTCCTTTTGAATCTTGATTAAAGGTGTACATAGGACGGGTATTCTACTAAATGCTCCTTAGGGATTTCTTCCCATGATTTTGGTTTCCCTTGAGTAGTTGGTATGATTAACTGGGCTGGTTTCTTTCATAATTGTCCTGAAGCCCTTTGTATTTTCAAACTGCTTTGCAATTGTTTTTTCGTAGGGCGTCCTTTGAAATGAACCCATTAGGTGAAGTCGTGAGGCAAGCTCAGCTCGGGGAAGCTGGGGTTGGCAAAGCCAGGATAAAGCCATAGAAAGTCTTACTTTTTTAGGGTACTCAGGGTGCTCTTTTCAAAATGTTTTTATTTCCAAAATTAAAAGATGTCCAAAGGAACAGCAAGCCTAGCTTTCCCTCTTTGGACTTAGGATGGGGTTGCCAGATAAAACACAGGATGTCCAGTTAAAATTTGAATTTCCGATAAACAGTGAATAACTTTTTTAGAACAAGTATATCCCATCAATACTAGGAGTCCTCTATTTTCATTGGCTAACTCTGGGAACCCCAACTTAGGAAGACAACATTTTTCACCCCAGAGCTTAACCTTTCTGGGTTGAAATTTCCTCATCTCTAAAAATAAAATATTGTGCTGCATGACCTCTAAATGACTTCTATTGCTAACCAGGCTATGGTACAACATCTTTCCATCATCCAAGATTTACCTAGGTGTGTTATTCCAGTGTCATATAAAGAGAACTGCAATGGAAGAGAAAGACCAGAGTTTGAATCCCATCTCACTAACAATCTATAGTTTCTTTGGCAAATCCTTAGAGGCTCAGATTCTTCAACTACAAAACTGGAGATAATGTATTTATTCTAAGAATCGGATTAGTTAACGTGCAGAGAAGTGCTTCTTTGTCAAGTTGTAAACAAAGGATGACTTATTAGAAAGTTACTCAACTTCTCCCAGAAGTTACTCTCAACCAATGTGGAAATGAGTTATCATGAAACCACACAGCCAAAGACTCTGTTCCCCTATAGGACTCTTAAGTTTTCAAGCTTGGATAAGTTCTCAGAAGGTGCCCATAAGTAGTCGTTTTACCAACTGTGCTCTTTTTATTTCAAGAGACATAGGTTTGAATGTTGGCTCTAAACCTCTCTCTCTTCAAATAATAAATGGGCAAAATAATACCCACTGCACACATTTATTCTGAGAACTGAGGAAATATATACAAAGACCTGGCACAGTTTCTCAAGAGAAATATCAGTTCCTTCCTTTCTCCGTGGTTCTGCTGGATGCCTCGGTTGACGCCCGGCCCCGGGTACAGTCCATCGGTCGGTGGGTGTGTTTAAAGAGTGGGTCTCGGTGTCCATTTCCCCCTGTACCAGGCAGCTCTGTTGTCACAGCCCAGCAGGACAAGGAAGGCCCCCTCCAACCCCTAGACCTCCCCCAGGATGGAGTCTGAGACGCCAACTCATTTTTGTGTCCCCTGACCTCTACGGATCCATAGGACAATAATAACCTTCCTTAACCTCAGCCAGATTCAAAGCAGAAAGCAGCAGGAGGAAAGTCGCCTTGACCCAAAGGGGCATCCAGCCTCGCCCACAGCAGACGCAGAATAATGAAGTCCAGACCGACCAAATTCCTCGCCTTTGATGACTGCATAAGCCCTCCCCACACAAGGTCATCCAGCCCCTCTCCCGCTTGCCTCAGACACAGCTCTTCCTCAGCCACGTTTTTCAGGTCACCAGGCCAGTCCTCAATGGGGACAGAAAGATGTCTGCCCTAGGGAATTTCCAACCTGCCCAGGAGTTGTCGGATTCACCCTTTGCAGAAGCCAACTTGCAAAGGGCAGCTCGGCGTTGTGCACACACATCTGTGGTGCAACAGTGACCTCTAGTGGCAGGCTTGCCTCTGGTTGAACAAGGAGGACAAAATGCCTGCACCCGGCTCTCAGGGCAACCCTGTCCCCGCCAGGAGGCTAGCGTGCAGGATGAGAACTTCTTAGGACCACTTTTCCAAAAACCTATGCACAGCATCTTTTTAAAAGTACCAAAGAAACAACCCGAGTTATGGACCAATTAAATCTAACCATGTCACTCCATCACTTACACATTTTAAATGGCCATTGGTCCCTCCACTGACTTCAGGGTAAGGTCTGAACTCCTCAGCACAGCAGACAGGGCTCTTTAGGATCCGGACGTGACTACCTGTCATGTCTTACCACCTCCCCATCCTTTAATACACACCAAACTTCTCCCTAATCCCTGAATGGCCTGTGCTGTTTCCCCTACTTTAAATGACCTCCTTCACTTCTCTGCCTGGTAAGATCCTTTAAGGGCTTCATATCAGAAATTGCTGTCTTGGTGACACCTTCAGTATTGTCTCCTAGCCACTGTGGGATGTTTTCAAAACATACAGCAAGTAGAGCTAATACTAATGTATTTATCTATTCAAGAAACAATAACAGGACAGCTGTTATAAGGTCAGTCACTGTGCTTGGGTGTTTGGAATAAACAGATGAAAGAGGCAAGGTTTCTGACCTCAGAACTGGTTTGTAAACCAGTGGTAAACATGTCGAGAAATAACTGCCATGCAGTGCTAGTAAGGTGCTATGTGCAAGTTCCACACTTGGTGTAAGAACAAGGGTTATTACTTCAGCCTGGGCAAAGGGCAGAGACCCAGCCCAAGAGTGAGAGGCTTTGACTGGGTCTTGAAGCATGAGTAGGAGTTAGCCAGGCAGATGAAAGAATTTAAAAGAGAAAAATGAATGCAGCATATTTGGGGCATGAAAGTAACTTACACGGGAATAGAAATGTGTTGCGGGCAGGCAACAGTCCAAATCCGCTGGAGCGTGAGTTCTGTGTTGTACAATAGAGGGGTATAGGGCTAAGACGCAGGCTGGGATCAGAAGTCAGGCCCAAGTGTTTAAAATACTTGCTGTGGCAATGAGAAGAATGAAAGCAACATTTAGGAAGAATGAACTGACACAAGAGCTAGCCACAGCATACAGGACAAGCAAAAGGAGATCAAAATCAGGTTTGTGTCTGACACTCGGACACTGTGGGTGTCAAATCCAGTGTGAGAGGCAAAGGCGAAGTCTGTGGGTAAACAGACAGGGGGCACAGGACACTGAAGGAGAAGACTTTACAGCACAAGGGCCATCAATGTAGTCGTGAGTAGGAGCAAAAGTCAAGGTCTCAGGGAATGGGAAGTGCAGGTGGAAACACAGGGAAGTCCAGCTTCATTCTAGTGAACAGCATCTTGCTGGACTGTGGTTGCTTTTAAAGGGCTGGGCCTTGATGG
The DNA here is from genome assembly GCF_028023285.1 of Balaenoptera ricei. Lineage (NCBI taxonomy): Eukaryota > Metazoa > Chordata > Mammalia > Artiodactyla > Balaenopteridae > Balaenoptera > Balaenoptera ricei. The sequence continues at coordinate 10,345,161 of NC_082646.1, read as the reverse complement.
CAAGGTAGAGGGTCTGCTCAAGCTGCCCTAAAAGGTCCAGTTCTGACACTCTAGAGAGCCTGTTCATTTTATCATGAATGGGGGAAGACAGCCGTCCCTTGACAGACAGGGCAGGGAAATAATGGTGGCTGAGATGGGAAATCATGTAGACCAGGAGACCGCTTCTTGGCAGTTCTCCATCTGTGTGTCCCAGAGATCTCTTGCATGCAGATGAAGGACCACAATCCATCTCGAAGAGGGCCTCTCCAGGGAAAGGCAGACAACACGATGAAGAGCGTGCTATGGTTCTCCATCCGAGTCCCCACAGCAAGCTGCCCCCCTCTGTCATTAGACAACATAACACACCTGCCTGTTTACTTATCCATCTGTCCCATGAGAAAATGAGCTCCCTGAAGGTGAGACACTCATCCTCCTCAAGTTGCACAGTGCCTGGCATGGTCAGCACTCAATAATAAATACTGGTTTGAAGTAAAGAATAAATAAGCAACCCTGGGATGGGGGAAATTGATTGTGAAGTTCCCACAGACACTATGGCTTAGGGTGAAGCACCGGAAAGTACTATATCTTCTCAGCTCCGTCCTTCATCCTCTTACAAACATTGCTAAAGTATACTTTAGAAAGACTGTTAATTTTGAAAACAGATGAAAGTGATGTCAAATTCGAGCTGTACCATTTTACTCGCTTGGGAAAATTACTCAAATTGTCTAAGATTCCATTTCTTCACCTAATATATGAAGATAAAAATAATAATACCCTTCTCTCTAAAGTATGGTGAGAGTAAGAAATCATACCTGTAAAACACCATAGCACAGGATAAGGCAAATAAATAGCAGGCCTCCAGTAAATGGCAGAGGTGGTGACTATAACACGGTGTGTCTTCTTGTGATGGACTCTGAACCGCCGAAAACCCCTGAAGTCTTAGTGGATATTCTTATCCACCAAGTAGTTCTGTTGTAGGACTCAGGACCTGGAGAAGGCCTGGGCCCAACTCGAGCGCTGTGTCCATGATTCTGTGGTTGGAACACACAGATCTGTGCTTGTACACTGGCCTGGCAGTAACAGGGGCTTTTCTGAGCTTGAAATAAGGTCAGTGTGGAGGTCTGACTGTGTTCCTGTATCATTCTGTCGTTGCTGGAGCTGGACATGGTAAGCTCTGAAATCCTCAGGACAGAGTCATTTATGGGAGTCGCACGAGTATTTTGACATCCAAGACACAGCAACAGTACAACAGATCCAGCTTGCAGGCTTACAGGTGATAACAGAGAGAAGCAGGGGAAAAAATGACCATACCTTGTAGCTGAAGCTGCTGGTAGTTCAGAGGCACATTCAATTCCTTAAAAATCAGGCAAAGCGACCACCTAGCATCAGTCACCTTCACTTAAGAGCACTAAAATCCATGGCTTGGTACTGCTTTTCACATGTGAAATAATCCCTTATAGTTGGATTTTGTTGCTTCTAGAAAGGGGAGTCACATTCAATTTCAGAATCCCCCTGGGTCAATGGCCACCTATAAGACACTGATTTCAACTGAAAATGGTTGATCAAGACACCGGTATGCCCTCTGTGGACCCAGGCGATCCAGAGTGTAAGGTCCTGGAAGCCAGTTTGAGGAGCCGGGCACCAGAGAAGGGACCCCTTTTCCCCAGCTACCTATCGAGTGTGATGGAGTGAAGCAAGCGCATTCTCTTTGTGATGATAGCGCTAAAATACGAGTCTGCAGCCCAGACCTCTCTAAGGTCCAGAGCCTATATCCAACCTATAAACATGTCCACTTGACTCTCTCTCAGATTCCCAAAATTCAGCTTTTCCCAAATTAAACCATGGCAACAGCATGAATTCCCAAGCACTTTTCTTTTGAAGTATATTTGATTTACAATATTGTGTTCGTTTCGTGTGTACAGCAAAGCGATTCAGTTATGTATGTATTTTTTTCAGATTATTTTCCATCATAGGTTGTTACAAGACCCCCAGCACTCTTGATCCTTTATTCTTCTCCTCCCCCATATCTAGTCAGTTACTGTGTCCGAATGAGTCTGAATACTCAATGCCTGCTGTATGCAGCACGTGGCTGAGCCCTCTATATATGCATGAGTTTTCTACTGCTGCTGTAACAAATTACTACCAAATTGAAGGTTTAAAATAACACAAATTTATTATCTCATAGCTCTGTAAGTTAGAAGTCCAACATAAGTCTCACTAGAGTAAAATCAATGAGCTGGCAGGGCTGTGTTCCTTTCTGGAAGCTGTAGGGGAGAATCTATTTCTTTGCCTTTTCCAGCTTCCAGAAGCCACTCACATTCCTTGGCTCACAGCCCCTTCCTCCTTCTTCAAAACTACCAACGTATATGACTCACACATGAACCTGTCACTCCTTGCTCTAAAGCTTTGGATGATTCCCTTTCGCTGTACAACAAAGTCCAAACTGCTTAGTACAGACCTTAAGGCCCTCTATTATCTGGCTCCAACCTACTTCCCTAGCCTGATATTTCCCATCTTTCATTTCCACAAATGAATGCTTGATTTACATAAAATAAAAAAAATTCTTCTTTATATCTCTCAAAAAAACAAAACAAAACAAAACTACCAACATAACATCTCTCTGACCCATATCCACTGTTACATTGCTTTCTGACCACAGCCAGGAAATATTCTCCACTTTTAAGGACTTATGTGATTAGACTGAGGTCACTGGGACCCTAACCCAGGAAAATCTCCCCACCTCAGAGTCCTTAATTTCCGTCACACCTGCAAAGTCTCTTTTGCCATAGAGGGTAACATATTCACAAGTTCTGGGGATTATGACGTGGATCTCTCTTGGGGACCAGTATCCTGGCTACCACAGCATGCATTATCTCAATCTTCCCAAGAACTCTGTGAGATGGCTACTACTGTTATCATCTCCATTTCACACATTGAACAAAGTTGCCTAAATTGCCTCAGGTCACTTTAATACACGGCAGAGAGATCTGTCCTGAGCTCTGTTTGGCTTGCTATACTGTCCTGCATTCCTGCTTCCTAAATGTCTCTAGACTATATGGTCCACCATCCTTGTTCAGGCCACCACTATGATTTACGCAGATTACTGGATTATCCTAACTGGTCTCTCTTCCTCCATTTTTATGATCCTTCCACCCATTCTCCACTCTGCAGCCAGAGCTCTTTCTAAAGCATAAATCTAATAAGGTCGCCACCAATGACACTCCATTGCTTTCGGGATAAAGCCCAGACTCTTGGACATGGTGTACGAGGACCATAAGACGCAGCCTCTGCTTAACCGTAGCTTCACCCATCTCTCTCCAGTCCCCCTCCCCCCATACCTCTCTCCAGTCCCCCTCCTCCCATACCTCTCTCCAGTCCCCCTCCTCCCATACCTCTCTCCAGTCCCCCTCCCCCCATACCTCTCTCCAGTCCCCCTCCTCCCATACCTCTCTCCAGTCCCCCTCCTCCCATACCTCTCTCCAGTCCCCCTCCCCTATACCTCTCTCCAGTCCCCCTCCCCCAATACCTCTCTCCAGTCCCCCTCCCCCCATACCTCTCTCCAGTCCCCCTCCCCCCATACCGCTCTCCAGTCCCCCTCCCCCCATACCTCTCTCCAGTCCCCCTCCCCCCATACCGCTCTCCAGTCCCCCTCCCCCCGCAATCTGTGTTGAAAGCAACATAGTACTACTATCAGTTTCCCAAACTTATCATACCCTCTCTTGAGTATGATTACCACGTTTCCACATGCGAATCCTTCATAGGGTTGCTGGACAGATTAAATAATAGATACAAAGTGCTTATAACTGTACCGTGAACATAGTAAGTGCTTAAACAAGGACTGCCTGCACAGAAAGGCAACACTCTGTATGACAGCGAAGAAACCACGAGCCCTGCCAGCACGGATCTAAACACGAGAGCCCTGCCAGCACGGATCTAAAGTAAACAAGAAGCGTAACGGAAATGATCAAATCTGCTTTTCTTATTGTTTCAATTTGTTTTCATGGGTCACCTCCAAAGATTAGTTTGAGATAGGGAGAACAAAAGCATATTTCAAAAACGACATAGCTGGGCTTCCCTGGTGGCGCAGTGGTTGAGAATCCCCCTGCCAATGCAGGGGACACGGGTTCGAGCCCTGGTCTGGGAAGATCCCACATGCTGCGGAGCAACTGGGCCTGTGAGCCATAATTACTGAGCCTGCGCGTCTGGAGCCTGTGCTCCGCAACAAGAGAGGCCGCGATAGTGAGAGGCCCACGCACCGCGATGAAGAGTGGCCCCCGCTTGCCGCAACTAGAGAAAGCCCTCGCACAGAAACGAAGACCCAACACAGCCAGAAATATAAAAAAATAAACAAAAATTTAAAAAAAAAAAAATAGCTAAAAATTACTGAATAACTCCTCTCCATTCTGTTGTCTAAGACTAAGCACATAAATGGAACTAAAGTAACAGGAATTCAGAGATTAAACCACAGCTCCCTCTGTTATAACTACAGCAAGTGCAGGAAATGGGCTAGTTAATGTGAAGGTATCTTTGTTCTTGAAGCATTCTGTCACAGAGCGCAGACAAAGGTCTATGTGGTTTAAGGAACAGGGTGAGTGATCTTTATAAACAATTTGCATTTCTGTGTCAAATAGAATTTTTCATAGTATGATTTAGGGAAAACAGTCAAGGCTAGGTCAGATGTTATCCCAGACCTAAACATGGAGTAAGCTACACTATTAATTCATTTGACAAAGGTTGACTGCACATCTACATGTATTGGGCACTGAGAGACATAAATAACCAATTACCTGCTTTTAAGGAGCTCAGAGGTTGGTGACAGAAATAAGCAAAGCGCAAACTATGGCAATGCACTATAGACCTGTAGATAATCCCATGGGGAAGGAGCTGAGGGAGTTCAGAGGCGATGAATCTCCTGTTTTGGATGGTCAAGGCATCTTTACTAGACGCGGTGATGCTTTGGCTGAGTCCTGCAGAATAAGCCAGGCATCAAGAATAAACCAGGCCTCAAAGTGCGGGAGCGATATTACTCAGCCATAAAAGGAAACGAAATTGAGATATTTGTAGTGAGGTGGATGGACCTAGAGTCTGTCATACAGAGTGAAGTAAGTCAGAAAGAGAAAAACAAATACTGTATGCTAACACATATATATGGACTCTAAGGGAAAAAAAAAAAGAAAAGGTCATGAAGAACCTAGGGGTAAGACGGGAATAAAGACACAGACCTACTAGAGAATGGACTTGAGGATACGGGGAGGGGGAAAGGTAAGCTGTGACAAAGTGAGAGAGTGTCATGGACATATTTACACTACCAAATGTAAAATAGATAGCTAGTGGGAAGCAGCTGCATAGCACAGGGAGATCAGCTCGGTGCTTTGTGACCACCTAGAGGGGTGGGATAGGGAGGGTGGGAGGGAGAGAGATGCAAGAGGGAAGAGATATGGGAACATATGTATATGTATAACTGATTCACTTTGTTATGAAGCAGAAACTAACACACCATTGTAAAGCAATTATACTCCAATAAAGATGTTTAAAAAAAAAAAAATAGTGTGAGAGCGAGCAGCGCATGAAATGACACAGAGGCACAGAAGAGTGCGAGGGGAAAGCAGCTGAAGAGGAGACTGGGCAGGGAGTCAAGAACAAGATCGTGAAGCATCTTGATTGTGATGTTAAGGACTCTGAACTTTATCCCAAGTTAATGGGAGCCCATGAACACTTTTAAGCATAAAGTGACATGGGCAAATTTGAACTTTCGAACTGTTATTTGGGCTGCCATCTAGAGGCTGGATTGGAGGGGGAGGTGGAGGTTTGTTTCCAAGACGTTGTAGTAATCCAGGAAAGGGCTTTTAATGATGTCCTGGACATTCAGAGACGAAAACGGAAATGAGGGGACAAAATTACAAGGGAATCTAAAAAAAAAGAGTACCCACTAATTGGATGTGGGTGATGTCATTCCCTGACATAAGGAATTTAAAATGAAAACCAGTTTGGGGAGAGAAAAGATTAAGCTGGATTTGGATATTTTCAGTTTAGGGTGTCTGTGAAACATCCAGGAAGAGTTATGCAGCAAACAGCTGGACACCTGAACTTGAAATTCAGGAAAGAGGTCTACAATAGACATAAATTTGAGAGTCATCACCACGAGGTGCTGGCTGAAACCTTCAGAGAGAATAAAGGAAGAATAGGAAAGCCCCTGGGGAAATCTGACACCTAAGATTTTAGGAGGATGAAGAGAAAGTTCATGGAGAGGATTTGGTTGTCATCACTAGAAAGGTTGGGAAAAAAACAAGGGAGATGAGTATCATCAGAGCCACGGGAAGAGGGCAGCTTCAAGAAGGAAGACCTGGCACAGCACTGCCACGCAGGAAAGAGGTAACAAGAAGAATGCAGAGCCTCACCTGCCTTGTCTGCCCCGAACACCCAACCTATGTGGCCCACCCATCCCTCCTGTCTTCCTGCCATGCTAGTCACTTTCTCTTCTATTACCTTGTTGTACTTTATTCATCACACGAGTTCTGGCTAAAAATATCTTGTTTGTTTTTGTCTCCATCGTCTGTATCCGTCTATAGGGTATAAGTGCCAGGAAGGCAGGAATCTCATACATCTTGTTCACCACTGTCTTCATTTGGATTTCACAAGGGCAGACCCTGAGACTAGGATTTGAATGCAAGGAGTTTATTTGGGAGGTGATTCAAGGAAACACTGGGCAGGAAGACAATAAAGAGTGAGTGTTCAAACCAGTTACCACTGTGGGTAGCTAGTGTGTAATCCCACCTGGAACGTGTGTCAGTCAGTGTGGAAGACACAGTCATGGATTTCCCACTCATGGGGCAAAGGGGTTGGTATTTGGTATTTCTATTATCTGCCTACTCCTATAGGTCACTTCGGGAGGAATGCTGGGGGCTGGGGAAGGTGGGCTTTAGTTTCCCAGCACTTCTGGGCTACTTACGTGTAGGCAGAACTGCCCCAGCAGCCTGAGAAAGCCCTAGCGCAAAAACAGCCCGTGCAGGCAAAGGGAAGCGGAAGTTAGGACAGAGGGTCTAGAATAGTAGGTCCAAGGGAACAGGAGCAGGCCCTTGACAGCACCCGCTCTAACTCCCAAATCCTGGCACAGAAAAGGGTGCCGGCACATTGTGAGCTCTCAATAGATATCTGAATGAATACTGCAACCAATTCCTCACCTCAGGGACTTCCCATGAGCTGCTCCCACTGAATGAATGTTTCCTTTGCCATTAAGTGTCACTTCCTTAGCAAAGTCTTCTCTAACCTCCTTCCCAATAGTTTATGTCTTCAGGTTACGTATCACTACAGTACCCTGTCACCTCCTTCCCTTTTATAACACTCACCATAACTGAAATCACTGTCTACCTTATTCAGTGTGACTCTAATACCCAGCATAGAGCCTATTACATAGCAAGTGCTCAACATGTATTTATTAATTAATAAGGTAAGATTAGAGTTAGATGATCATGTGGAGGGCTCACGTACAAAAGTGAAGAATTGCAACTGCAGCTAAAAGGAATGCAGAAAATTGTTGACTAGAGACACAGAAAGACTCCAGGCAACCATGAAGAGCCAGTAGAGTTTGGAGATCATTAATATACAGAATATACAGTAGCACTGATCTTCATGGTTCTGTGTTTTCCCCCAGTCATGCTCTGAAAAGCAGAGCGTGGGTCTGTAGATGGCGGTTGGGCATGTTGGTGCAGCACTGGGGCTTTCTGAGGGCAGGGTAGAGAAAAACTAACACGGCAAAGGAACTCCCAAGGTAACTGGAAGAGGGACTGAAGTGATGTCCTAAACATCTAGGCTGGTCTCCAGGGGAAAAGTAGAGCCAGGATGGTAATGGGTGTGTGGTGAAGTGGCTAAAATGGAGATAAAAGATTGGAGGTCTTGATTGGGGCGGGGGGGGGGGGGAGGGAATGGAGGTGTCAAGAGGTGAAAGGATAAAAGAGTGTGGTTGGACAGTAGGATGTTAAAGTTTATGATTTCAGAGGTAGAGGGATACTGTGATATGGAACATGGAACTTCAGATGCAGCATGGTCAGGACTGAATTCATCTTCAGCTGGAGAGATGGGCATAAGATAAATTAGAAAGTTATGGCATTCGTTTGTAAGTTATCAGTGAGGTCTCTTGCGATATCCCCTTGAAAACAGACTTTGTCTACCTGTCTACTGTTCACTGCTGTATCCCTAGCATCTACAACAGTGTTTAGAACAATGCAAGAACTCAACGAATATTTGTTTAATGAACAGATAAATAAAATAACAAATGTGATCCATCTGGCTTAAACAAGCAAGGAAATGTATTGGCTTACACAAGCTAAAGTTGCAGGGTAAGGCTGTCTTCAGGTATTACTGGGCTCAAGGATTAAATAATCAGCACTCGAGTTTCCTCCACGTGTGGACTTTACCTTCCATTTTTGTGGCCTCAGTCCTGGGCTTCATGTGGTAGCAAGATCTAAGAAGAGTCACTTTCCCAAAAATTCCAGCAAAACTCTCATTGTCCCTAATTGACTAACATGCCCATTCCCAAACCAGTCACAGGGTACAAGAGGATGATTATGATTTTCTTAGGCCTGGATCACATGTTCTAGTCTGAGATTGAGGAGAAATCAATTCTACTAAGAGTCGAGTTAACACAGACTGTGTAGCAAAAACAGCAGGGGCCCATCTTTTCTCCAGTAGCAGCGGGGAGCTGCTGAAAGATTTAAGGAAAGAGGCACGGTCATATCTGCATTTCAGAAAGATCATCCTGGAGCAGTGTGGAGGGCACGCTACAAAAGGTTGAGGCTAAGAGAAGAACATATAAGAGGACATCATTCAAATTCAAAATCATCAACTGTCAATGGATCATTTCTTCTCTGTCCATAGAGAGAGAAGAAACCTCCATCTGAAGGCACAGCAATGAACAAGACATAGTCCCTGCACTCAAGGAGCTTCCAGTCTAATGAGGAAGACAGACGAGTAAACAGGCATTTTATATTACATGTAACTATAGGAAGGCTTCCTGATGTACCAGGAAATGCCATCTAAATAAGAAAGATAAATAGGCGGTAACAGTGTCTACAACCAGAGACAAGTGGAAACACTGCACACTTGGAAAAGCAGTAAGTTCAACATAGCCAGAGCATGCAGTTCCAACAGCGAAGCAGAAAAAGATGAGACCAGATTATTAGCAGGCCAGATCTTGAAGGGCTTTGCAAAGCCAAAGTAAGGCGTTAGGCTTTATCCTCAGAGTCTTGCAGAACCATAAACATTTTAAAGTCTGAGAGTGGTATTATCCAATCAGTACTCAAAAAAAAAAAAAAAAAAAAAAACCAATCTGGCCATGTGGCATATGGATTGCAAAATTACAAAAAAATACACACGATCATCATGGAAGAGACTTTTGTAGTAATTCAGGGAAGAGATGGTGGTGCCCTCTACTAAAACGGTAGCAATGGGAAGAGAAGGGGACAGATTTGAGAGTTTTAAAATCTGGACTCAACTGTACTTGGAAACAAGGATAAGTGTATAAAGGAAGTAAAGGAGAATAAGGAGTCAATAACAGCAATTAGGTTTTTTGTTTTTGTTTTTGTTTTTTTTTTGGCTGTGCTACGTGGCTTGCAGGATCTTAGTTCCCTGACCAGGGATCAAACCCAGGCCCCCAGCCATGGAAGCACAGAGTCCTAACCACTGGACCGCCAGGAATTCGCATGGCAACGGGAACTTGCATGACTGAATGGATAGGGATGCTATTCACAGTAGGAGAGAAGTTTTGGGGAGGAAGATAATGAACTTGCTTATGGACACACCGAGTTTGAGATGCCTGTGGAATATCCACGTGGAGATGCCTGGCTTGTCACTGGATATGTAGATTTGGGGCTCAGGAGAGAGTTTACAGTTGGAAACATACTTTTGGGAGCTATCAGCGTAAAAATGGTAGCTGAAACCTCAAAGTGGGCGAAGTCACTCTGGTACAATTCAGTGTCCAAAGAGAAGGATCCCGGCAGCAAAAGCCTAGAAAAAACTGCCATTTAAGGGATGACTGAGGACTGGGAGCCATCAAGGGAGACCAGAAGAATAAGCCCAGAGGCAGAGAAGCAAGAAAGTGGTCTAAACAAGGGTCAGAAAGAAGTATACAAAGATGGCTTGAGAATTATATTTAAGATGTAAAATGAACAGAGCTCCTCAATATCCTGGATGAGGGGAATGAGGGAGAGGAAGGGGTAGAGAACGAATCCCAGGTTTCTAGCTTGAGTGAACAGTTGGCTGGTAAGGAGAAGGAAGAAGAGGTTAGGTTCTAGAAATAATTGTTTGAGGTGCTAGTGGGATAGCCAGTACAAGAGCTGTGGGCAGCTGGAATTCAGGGGAGCATCTGGATAGCAGCCTAGCCTTGGAAGTAGTCCATGCAGAGGTGGTATTTACCATCAGGGAGAAGAGGAGATGGTCCTGGAGGAACCATTAGCTGAGACTGGAGCCCCAGGAATGCTCTAAATTTAAAGAGCAGGCAGTGGAAGAGGTACCGGCAAAGAAGACTATAAAGAAACCGAGAACAGGGAGAACTGAGTTTGTCCTTCAGAAGAAACCTTTCTTATCTGTAGCTCACATAGTGCTTTAGAATATTGGTCCTTATACATTTTTCTGCCATCAATTTCCTCATCTGCTTTGGGTCTTAGAAAGTCTAATTATATAATGATCCCACATATCTTCTAAATTCATCCCAAAGCATATCAAAAGCCCCAGGACTCATAAGGAGTTCTTTATAGTTTCCTAACTTGCCTTTAAATAAAGGACTTCCATGGGTTAAAAGAAGTGGACCACTTAATCCAGAAATGGTTTAAATTTACTTCCATATTTGGAACTACTTCAATCATTAGGGTTGAGCAGAAACACACAGCATCCTTCAAACACTGTTCCTCTTTCTTCACTGGAATTGTGAATGGCTCAGCAAGTGGCCCCATCATTTTCTTGCTAATTAATTTAGGTCTAATTGGTTTCAGCCCACACAACAGTGCAGGTTGTAAGAGAGGGCAACGGCAGTCATATTCCACTTAAAGTACCTGCCAGCATCAAAGCATCCACCGTTAAGCAATTCACTACCAGAGGAAAGAGCGCTTAAGAGCTAAACAAAGTGAATTAAATACTCCCCCCTCCCCGCAATTAGCTTCAAAAAAATCTCAGAGTACTCAGAACTCTGTCAAAGCACCGGGAAGCATTTCATCCTACTATCACCGTTCTAGCATAACAGTCTTGCAAGGAGTTACGAAACATTTACCAGCCTGCATACTGTGTATTGTTTAGAAGGATTTCAAGTTCTCCAAATGACTGGTACCTCCGTAGGTGCCACAACTAGGACCAGTTTGGCTTGTTATTTTATCCCCAGAGTAACACAGTGCGTACAGATGGTGCACAATTAATATTCCTTACACAAACAAATGACTGAAAAAATAGAAAGAGGGAGGGAGAGGGAAAAGACGGAAGGATGGAAGGACTGCCTGATGGGAATTACTCCAATGGGAAAGTCATAATAAAAGAGCATGACCTCCAAAGCTGGTGAGCCAGCCCCATCACCCACAAGCTGTGTGACCACAAACAGGTCCTTTAACCTCTGAATCATAGTTTCTTCATTCATTTAATGGAAACAATGCCTGCACTACATTAACAAGTTATAATGAAGCTGAATTGATGAGTTTGAAAGCATTTTGTAAACAGTAAAAGAGCCGCTACTAAGACTCGGAACTCTACCTGAAATTGTTCTCTACCTAGAGTTACTGTTCTTGTGTCACATAATGAGGTTTTAGCTTCACTAAACTTCTGATAAGACTCTTAACCAGGAGTTTACGTCCCGAGTGTACAAAGAAGAATGCAGTCCAGTCCTTAAAGAGCTCCCAGTTTAGTGAGGGATCCCAACATGAAAACAGAAACTATAATTCAAGGAGTACGAAGCTGTGATGGAAACCCTATAAATGAATGGCTGTAAGTCATGGGAGGGGGGCAACAACTCTTCTGAGCAAGGAATTGCGAGGAGGTGGTATCTGAACTGGGTCATAAGGAATAGAAGCAGCTCGCCAGGTGGAGACAGAACAGGCTTTGGAGGCTTTAAGTTTTCATAAAGAATATTTCACTAGAATATTTTCTCAACTTTCTTTTGACACTCAACATTATGGTTTTTTTTTTTTTTTTTACATCTGCCCATGTATTTATATGATGGATACAAAAGGAGCATGTTTTCTGGCTTTTTCCTAGGTTTGGAATGTTCTATGATTAAAATTGATTTTTCAGGAAACAAAGAAAGGTACACAGCTGGGGCAAAGAATATGAGGTGGTTGAGAGGTGGGCTTTGGTAGATCTGGGCCTGATTGGGGAAGATGTAGCGTGTTGGAATGTTTTGTTTCTTAAAGTTTTTGGTGTTTTTTTTTTGACGTGGACCATTTTTAAAGTCTTTATTGAATTTTTCACCATATTGCTTCTGTTCTGTTTTGGTTTTTTGGCCGCAAGGCATGTGGGATCGTAGCTCCCCGAGCAGGGATTGAACCCACACCCCCTGCACTGGAAGGCTAAGTCTTAACCACTGGACCACCAGGGAAGTCCCAATGTTTTGTATTTCATTGTTTGAACCAAAGGGAATCACATCAGATTATTAAACGGGATTGAAATGATTTTTGTTGTCACCAGACAGCTAAATTGGGGGTGACCTCAACCAGCTGAGACCTGGCCCATCCCCCTTTGCTGACCGTCTCCATGCACAAAGCCCTCCAGATTCTGAGAGCAAACCAGACAAGGAAAAGATCATTAGGATCTGGGGGACAAAGGGTGCACTTGACATGTTTAAGCTGGCCCTGGTGCATTCAAGGCCAGCATCCAAGGAGCAGGCCTCCACCCCAGGTCAAGGCGGGATGCGCAGGCAGGTAAGTCGGGCAGCAGAAACATCTGTGTGTTCACTCGTATTCCCCTGGCTCCACCAGTAAGTCATGCTTCCACCACCCTGTACCACACGAGGTCCCACCAGCCTCAGGATTGAAGGCCAATTGTGTGTTGCTGTGACAGCAAGTATTTAAGAGGAAAACAAAGAAGCGACAAGCTGCGACACGCTATCATTAAGTAATCATAATTTCCTTCCTATATTACGACAATAGATGTCACTCTCTCATCTGGAAGGCAGGCCACATATAGAAACACCGTGTCAAAAACCTTTTCAGACAAAGACAGAGGGAGGCGAGTGAGCTGGGTGTGGAACAGAATATTTTGATGGGTTGCATCCACCCCATTTCCCACCCCCCAACTCCTACACGCTCTGATAAAAGTCAGATTTGAAAAGAACTTCAAAGCCTCCCCAGCCTGACAAACAGTAATAAAACAAGAAATTGGGGGGAAAAATCTGCCAAAGCGCATGGAGGAAGCAGAGCTGACAAGTGTTATGATGGTTCTGTTTTTGTCATCAGTAGACTAACCGCGGGGCACTTCCTCCTGGCCGGGGAACCAAGCCTGAGCTGTCAGCGATGAAGGAGGACAGAAAGGTCAGGCGGCAGAGGGGTGCGACAGGCCTGGGATAAGCGATGGCACATTCTTCCTGGCTATCTGTCTTCCAGCCCACAGCCGGCTCCAGCCCCACTGTAACCTCAACTGCTCCCTCACCTCCTTCTTCCAAGAAGAAATATGTGAAAAGCAGACTCAGCCTGGGCTCCCCTTCCCTTTCTCCGTTTCACGGAGTGTTGGGAGTGATGGGAAGTGGACCACAAGGAAATCGCTCTGGAATCCAGGACATCTGGCTTCTATTCAGACCCAATCACCGACCTTGGGAGCATATTGAAAGCATCTGGCTGTCTCAACAGTCTAAAAGGAGCTATTTATTTCAGACTCAACAACCAGCCCAAACATATGCTTCCATTTGGAAACAACTGGAGGTAAAACAGAGTTCCTTTTTTTTTTTTAATGGAGGAAGGTGGAAATAACACAGGACTTTAAGTCAGGAGACAGACCTCCATTCCAACCACTGATCTGCCACTTGCTCGAGACAGCTGTGCAACTTTATTTAGCTTCCTTAATCTCTCTGCGATTTTAGTTTCTCGACTGTCAGACCATGATTGAATTCCTCTCTCATGGAGTTACTGAGGAGTAAATAACGCAATGCATCCTGAGGGCCTGCTGCAGTGCCTGGCATAGGGTCATTACTCTCCTCAGGTGAACACTTAGCCATGGTTTACTCACTGGGTATAAACACGCCCGTCTCATCCACCTCACCTGCTGCTGCCATAACCATGTGGATAACGTACATCTGAGTGTTTGGTAACTTTAAAGTGCTTTGCAGACACGAGGGATTATAGTGGGAACCATTATGACGCAAGTAATGTGTAATAACATATCAAAGCCAAATGCTTTAATTCCTAAAACCAATCCAGGGGAAACTGGGAATGCCAAATTCCTAGACCATCCCTGGACACCATGTGGCCACGCTGAAGACTAACACTGCCTCAGCATTAGACCATCCACACCAGGTCATTATCTGGTTCTCCATCCCTTCCTAGAAACTGCTTCCATGTAATCCCTGTGGCTTCTGCTGTCCTGAGTGAGAAGCAGCCGTCCTGTTGGAGAGTCACTAGAAATATCTGCTAATATATACAGTGTATGCTTGTCCAAGGCATAGTGAGAACTGCTTCTTCCCCTACACCTGTGTGTCCATTCCCTGTGTGTTTTCAAGCCTAGCTAAAGAACACCTGAGCCTCCTTTACTTTGGCCTATTGGTGGAGTCCGATGTGTCCCCATAAGCTTGGCATCACTTCCAGAACATTTCTAAGCCATCAAGCCTCACTTCTCTAATCTCTAAGACTAAAAAATCTCTAAACCCTAAGAATAGGGGCTATTTACACAGTATTTTACAACGTATATGACACTTTCACTAACGTGCTCTCATTTTATCCTCACAATCACCCTGTAATTTGTGTGTAATATTGCAGACGAGGAAACAGAGTCTTACCCAGGTGGCGTCGCAGGGCTCCTGGCTCAGAATCCTCAGCTTCATGTCACAGCTTCCCACCGAGTCGGCCGGAACTGCCTCTGTGTGTGAGAGGTGGGTGTAGGTAATCCCGGGACAGGAAAGAAACCAAGAGGAGCCCTAGAAAACAAAGTATTCAGTGAAGCCCCTCAATCACACAGTCCCAAGGATTTGGGCCAGGTAAAATTATTCCCCATTCCAACCCATACTGAACCTTGTGACTGAAACAAAATATCAGCCCTTAAAACTGCGGAGGAAGCAGCAGACCTGCAGTGGAAATATCTGGTCTCCAGACATGGCTGCAACACCTGCCATCCTCCCCCAGGCCTCTGCACGCTTCTGGCTCTGCCTCGGGTTTTGGTCGCCTGGGTTCCCGGCTCGACCAGGACACTGAGAGGACCTGTTGTCTAACCACCTGCCTCTGAGCCCAGCTCACGCCCCAGCGAGACCTTTCCTAGGTCTCCTACCAGCTAGCCAACCAAGTCTTCTAGAAGGACTTTTAGTATCACTAAAGTGTCAGAGTCCTTTAGCTCAGAAGGAAAAGCAAAATAAGGAAGTACTTCTTCACCTGGATCTAACTTAGATGCTGGCCCCTCCGGGGAGGCTTCTTTGAAGGCTCTTTCTCCCCTCCAACTCCTCCCCCCGGCTGAGTGCGGTGCACACCCATGTACCTCCAGGGCGCCCTCCGCTCTCCTGTAAGAGCGCTTGGTCCACTGTTGCCGAACCAGGTTCGTCTTGCCCGACGCACAGCAAGCCAAAAGGCCGAGACCCCGAGGTCTGCAGCAAAGAGGGTTTATTTTCAAGACAGCCAAGCGACGAAACGGGTGGACAAATTTCAAATTCACCTCCTGAAGGGAAGGGGCTCGGGGTGTTTATGAGCTAAGGAATAAAGCAGCAGGGCGGCCTGAGGCGTCGGGAACTTGGGACGCGCTGGGCGCCTGCGGAAAGGGGCGGTGTGTCGTTCTGCGCAGGCGTGACTAAGCCAGGGGCCCCTGCACGTTCTGGGGGTGGAGTTTTCGGCCCTCCGACAGCAAAAGGATGCTGCGCATGCCCAGCTGGAGGGTCCGTGGTTCTATCCCGTCTGAACCGGCTCAACTCGAACTGGATGCAGCTGACTTCAAGCTCCTAGAAAACAACTCAAGCAAACATCTTATAGTTGAGGCTGCGTGCTGCTTGGTGGACTTGCAAGTCTTAAAACAACCTTGATTAGCGAAGACAGGTGAGGTGGATTTAGCTAATCCTTGAGGTTTTTCCACTGTATCGTAAATGTCTGCTTTTTCTGTCATTGCCTTTGCCTTAGATATTCTATCTGGACCCCTAAGTCCATAGCCCCTAGGATAATGTCTTTGACATGGTAAGCATTCAGTAAATGCTTGATGAATGAATGAATGAGCTATGTTAAAAAAAACAAAAACAAAAACAAAAACCTCTGTAAAGACAAGGGCTATAATAGTATGTAAAAAGTGAAAATTGTTTTGTGCAATGATATTAAGTGATATCTGTTCTATTATTCGTAAAAAAATATTTATACTGTACAGCCCAAAGAAAAAAATTTTCCAAAAATTTTTATGAAGTAGGAATAACACTGACACCTGGCAACAGACATAAAACAAAGCTCAAGAGGCTTAAATTTCAGATTCCCTGACTATCAATGGCTCCTCCCAAAGCCCTGGCCCAAAATTTATATTCATCATTTTCTATTCTTTTGCTTAGAGTGCCTCCAAAACTGTATAAGCTTCAGGTCTTTTGAAACTTAGGTCCACTCCTACTGAAACCAAAACCCAATAAAAATAGCACAAAAATAAGACTACAGTACAATTTCACTTATGGGTATCAGTGTAAATGATACTAAATAAAATTTTATCAAACAGAACTCAGCTGCATATAAAATTATGACCAAGTGGGCTGTGTTTCAGGAATGCAAGGACAGGTTAGTATTAGGAATCTACTAATATAGTTTATCATTATAATATCTCTAAGGAGAAAAAGCATGCATTTTCATAGTTGCCAAAAGCCATTAGTTAACATAGAATATTTATTTTTGATTTTAAAAACTCATTAGGAACAGATGCATTCTTCCTTAATGTAATAAAGGTACATGTAACTTCACTGAAAAGCCAGTGTCCAGTTATCTATTGCTGCGCAACAAACCATTCAGAATCAGTGGCTTTAAAACAATAACAATTATTTATTTTGCTCACAAATCTGGGGGTCTCCCGGGCTCAGCAAGGCAGTTCCTGCCTGGGTCTGTCAGGGCTGCTCTCAGACATGTCTGGGCCTGGACCTTCTGCAAAGTATCTCCACTCCAATGTCTGGTGCTCAGCCTGCAAAGAATCAAACAGCTAGGACCCCTCAGGCATCTCTCTCTGTGTGAGGCCTCCAGGTAGAGACCTCAGGGGAGCTAGATTTTTTAAATGGCAACTGAAGGTGCCCAAAGCAAGTGTCCCAGGAGAGAGAAACAGGCATGACCATTTCTAACCTTGCTGGGAAAACCAACAGAGTCTATTTTGCTGAATTATGTTCCCTGAGGCAGCCATAACCTATCCAACTTCAAGGAGAAGAGACAAGACTCCACCTGTATGGGAGACCTTCAAAAACGTGCAAGTACGTTTTGAAAACCACCATGGCATCTTACTTAAATGAGACAACAGAAGCATTCCCATTAAAGTCAGAAACAAAACAAGGATGCCCACTATTAACTAAACTTAGTATTTGACATTGTTCTAGCATAAAGATGGGTAAATTTTTTCTGTAAAGGGCTGGATAGTAGGTATTTAAGGCTTCTCAGGCCATCTTGTCTCTGTCAATACTACTCAGCTGTAGTGAAAAAGCCATAGATAATATGTAAATGAATGTATGTGGTTGTGATCCTACAGAACTTTACTAGCAAAAACAGGTCACAGGCTGGATTCAGCCAATAGGCTGTCATTTGCTGACCCCTGTTTCTGGCAACACTCATTTAGAAAAAGAAAGTTAGATGTATAAATAAAGGAGGAAATAATTTTTTTTTTTTTTTTTGCAGATAGTATGATATATAACTGCAAAGCCCAAAAGAATCAGCCAAAAAACTATAACAAGTAATAAGAGAATTCAGAAGGATGGATGAACACATAATCGGAATACAGAAGTCAATAGCTGTAATATTGTGATACGATAGGAAATACTTATTTGGTCTTCACCTGGGTTCCTGACACGGGAGCTGCCCTTGGAGTCTCCTGAGTGATAGGGGTGGGAGAGAATCTTTTATTATTCATAATAAGCCCCTTTTAATCATACCTGGGTGTATGCTAATGAGGTGACTTGTTGGCCCCCTAGACCTGTTGCCGGAGGAACCAACCACGTGATTAGAGGGTTGGACCTTTCAGCCCCGCGTCCCGAACCTCAGGCAGTGGGACAGGGAATGAAGACTGAGTTCATCACCAATGGCCAATGACTTAATTACTTATGCCTGTGTAATGGAACCTCCATACAAATCCCTAAATGGTGAGGTTCAGAGATCCTCCAGATTGGTGAGTGCATAAAATGCTGGGAAGGTGGCCCTCCCATGGAAGCTCTGCACCCCACCCCATACCTTGCCCTATGTACCTCTTCACCTTTGTCTTGCCCAGTGTTTCTGTCCTTTATAATTCCCTTTGTCCTTTATAATAAACTGGTAATAGTATACTCTTTTCCCTGAGTTCTGTGAGCCATTCCAGCAAATTACTGAACCTGAGGAGGGAGTCATGGGGAAGCCCCAATTTATAGCCGGTGGATCAGAACACCGAAAGACCTGGGACTTGCTACTGGCCTCTGAAGTGGGAGCAGTCATGTGGGACTGAGCCCGTAACCTGTGGGGTCTGCATTAACTCTGGGTAGTTAGTATCAGAATTGATGTGAATCACTTCACATTCAGCTGTGTCTGGAGAGTTAGAGAATTGTTTGTTGGTGTGGGGGAAGAAGAATACATATTTGGGTTCAGAAGTGTTGTGAGTAGCAATAGGTCAGAATAGCACTTAAAAATACAAACATTAGAAGTTATAGTGAGAGGTAAGAGAAAACTAAAATGCTTAGGAGCGTACCCTAATACCCAAGGAGCAAGGATTGTGTGTAATTGATGATGGAAACTTAAAAACACTCCTGCAGAACACAACTTATTGTATTAAATACTTACTTCTGAACATGCAAAATGATGAAAATGCAAGGTTATATGTTACCATAGGGTCTGAAATAGCAAAATATTTCAAATAACCAGTCCAACAATAGAGAACTGGTTAAAGTATTGTGTTCACATACAAAGAATACAAAGTATCCATCAGATAAGAATGAGAAAGTCGACTTCCCTGGTGGTGCAGTGGTTAAGAATCCGCCTGCCAATGGAGGGGGACACAGGTTCGAGCCCTGGTCCAGGAAGATCCCACATGCCGCAGAGCAATAAGCCCACGCGCCTAGAGCCCGTGCTCCGCAACAAAGAGAAACCACAGCAATGAGAAGCCTGCGTACCGCAACTAGAGAAAACCCATGCCCAGCAACGAAGACCCAACGCAGCCCCAAAATAAAATTAATTAATTTTTTTAAAAAATGAGAAAGTCTTTTGTGTATTGATGTGGAACATGGGAGTTTAGGTTTGACATAAATACATTACCACATGTAAAATAGACAGCTAGTGGCAACCTGCGGTATAACACAGGGAGCTCAGCTCGGTGCTCTGTGATGACCTAGATGGGGTTGGATGGAGGTCCGAGAGGGAGAGGATATATGTATACCTATAGATGATTCACTTCGTTGTACAGCAGAAACTAACACAACATTGTAAAACAATTATATTCCAATTTTAAAAAAAGGATGTATTGTTAAAAACACACTCACTGTGCAAAACATATTTATGGTCTATACCATTTGTCCAAAAAAGGTAGGAAGAGGAAATATACATAAGCACACGCATGTAGGTATTTGCTAAAATGTTTGTGGAGTGATACATGAGAGACTAACAACATTGTTTGCTTCCAGAAAGGGGAACTGGATGGCTGGGAGAGGCAGAGAAAGTTTGCATCAAATTGCCCCTTTCTGTGTTTTGATCCTTGAACCGTGTAAGTGCATTAACTACTCAAAAATTAAATGCCATTTTAAAAATATTGTTTATACACTAAATAAAAATCAAATGTCTTTAAATCTTTAAAATTTTTTTGTCATTATTTACTTTTCTTCACGAGTTATCACATGCCCAAAGTTTTGAAGTCACACAGATCTGAACAAGCATATAGAATAGTAATTAAGACCATAGATTCTACAGCTCCAGACTGCCTGGATTTGAATCCCAGCCCTGCCAGTTGCGATCTGTGGGATCTTGAGTCAGTTAATTAACATCTCTGTGCCTCAGTTTACATATCTATAAAACAGAAGTATTGATAACTCCTTTATAAGGTAAATGGGATCATTTCTGCTCGGTGTTTTATCCAGCGTCTTGATGGAGTGACTATGTAATAAATTATGCTGTAGTGTCTATCAGGACAAATAAAAGATGAAGGAGGGATTAGAAAGGTGGGCATATTTCTGAGGATATTTATCTTGTAGGTCAGAGAACCACAGACTTAGACCTGAAAGTGACCTTAAATTTGAGCAACGCTACTCCGACTACTCCCTCCAATCAGACCTTTACAATTCAGGATAGGATACCTGTTTGACCTTGTTTAAATCCACCTGTTAAATGCAGGTGTTCTCAAGTTTGTTTGACAATGGTACCCTCGACTGACAGAAAACCTATTATTATCTTTCAAGAAACTACTCTTTAGAGCAGAGCTTGTCAAACTTTAATATGCCTATGACTCAAATGGATTTTTTTTTTTTTTTGGCTGCATTGGGTCTTCATTGCTGCGCGTAGGCTTTCTCTAGTTGCGGCGAGCGGGGGCTACTCTTCATTGCGGTGCACAGGCTTCTCATTGCGGTGGCTTCGCTTGCGGAGCACAGGCTCTAGGCGCGCGGGCTTCAGTAGTTGCAGCACTTGGGCTCAGTAGTTGTGGCTCGCGGGCTCTAGAGCACAGCCTCAGTAGTTGTGGTGCACAGGCTTAGTTGCTGCACGGCATGTGGGATCTTCCCGGACCAGGACTCGAACCCGTGTCCCCTGCATTGGCTGGCGGATTCTTAAGCACTGTGCCACTAGGAAAGTCCACATGGATTTATTCTTAAAATGTAGATTCTGATTCAGTAGGTCTGGGGTGGGGCCCGAGATTCTTCATTTCTAACTTTTTCCCAGTTGATTCCAATGCAGCTGGTCCACAGACCACACTTTGAGTAGCAAAGCTTCATAGAAGCAGCTTGGGAAATGCTGGTGTGTATAGTACATCTGTAGGTGTATTCATGTACAAGCTTCCATTCATCTCTCCATTATTCAAGTGCATTGACTTGTCAATTTTTGTTTAACTGTATTTTCACCTTTCACAGGACAGGTTTTGTTAATTAAATGTGCCAGTCAGTTTATTATGCAGTCAAGGGAAAAAACCCTCAACCAGTCCCAATAATAGTGACAGACTTCAAAATGTATAACAGTGCATACATTTTGCCTAAAATGAAAACAGCAACAACAACAAATATGCTATTTTTCAATGACATTACCATGACATTTGTTAACTGAACATTTTTTGTATTTTACAAATCTTAGGATAGTGGACAGAGCTCTGGATTTGGAATTGCTCACTTTTCTAAACTTCAGTTTCTTCATCTATAAAATGAAGATAGTAATTCACACGTCGAAAAACTAAACTGAGAGTGTCTTATAGAAAGTGCTTGACATTTAGTAGTTAATACATTAATTTTTTTTTTTTTGGAAGTCCCAAGAGCTTTATTCTTTTTTTTTTTTTACACGCCCACACTGTATTTTATTTTTACAAGAGATAAATAGACTGACACCAAGTATTGTACATGGATGACCAAAACAAAAGCAACAATGATTGCAATTACCAAACATGAAACACACTCATACTATGTCATAATATTGACATTCAGTCCAGTAATCCTCCACTGTAACAGCTCCTTTACTTTGCAGTGAAAATTGATTTGTATATTCTTTGCCTCTGAGTCCTTGTGGGATTTTTTTTTTTTTAATTCAGACAGAAAGTCACAAAAATTATACTCATCCTCATCAGTTCACTCAGTCCCATGTAATTAAATTTTTTTTTTATCTTGATCTTTTGTTAGCACTTTTTTGAGTTCATCAGTTTTTCATTAGAGTTCTGAAAATGCTTATTCATTCAGTTCAGCAGTACAGTCAGTTACCAGAAACCTGTACTTGTCAGAGTCTTTTCCATGAATTTCTTGAAGATGAAACCCTTTTATAGGAACATATTTGCAAAAGCATCAGAGTACACCCAGAACTGTCTGTAAATGACAAAAGACTTAAAAATGACCACAGTTAAAGATTTGATGAAAGTTCATAATAATGCAGTTGACAAGAAAATTAGTTATTTCTGAGATATACATTTTAAAGTAATAACTAGGATTATTACTTATAACATTATACCAGAACATATAAGATTTTTAGAAATTTCATGTAATGTCTGAAACATTTATATTAACATATTTCCATACATATTTCCATACAAATACAAATATAAGATTTTTAGAAATTTCATGTAATGTCTGAAACATTTATATTAACATATTTCCATACAAATAACCCAATGAAAGTTTAGTATTAGTTGTTTTGTTTGTTTGTTTTTTTATACTGCAGGTTCTTATTAGGCATCAATTTTATACACATCAGTGTATACATGTCAATCCCAATCGCCCAATTCAGCACACCACCATCCCCACCCCACTGCAGTTTTCCCCCCTTGGTGTCCATATGTCCATTCTCTACATCTGTGTCTCAACTTCTGCTCTGCAAACCGGCTCATCTGTACCATTTTTCTAGGTTCCACATACATGCATTAATATACAATATTTGTTTTTCTCTTTCTGACTTACTTCACTCTGTATGACAGTCTCTAGATCCATCCACTTCTCAACAAATGACTCAATTTCGTTCCTTTTTATGGCTGAGTAATATTCCATTGTATATATGTACCACTACTTCTTTATCCGTTCGTCTGTTGATGGGCATTTAGGTTGCTTCCATGACCTGGCTATTGTAAACAGTGCTGCAATGAACATTCGGGTGCATGTGTCTTTTTGAATTACGGTTTTCTCTGGGTATATGCCCAGTAGTGGGATTGCTGGGTCATATGGTAATTCTATTTTTAGTTTTTTAAGGAAACTCCATATTGTTCTCCATAGTGGCTGTATCAATTTACATTCCCACCAAGAGTGCAAGAGGGTTCCCTTTTCTCCACACCCTCTCCAGCATTTGTTGTTTGTAGATTTTCTGATGATGCCCATTCTAACAGGAGTGAGGTGATACCTCATTGTAGTTTTGATTTGCATTTCTCTAATAATTAGTGATGTTGAGCATCTTTTCATGTGCTTCGTGGCCGTCTGTATGTCTTCTTTGGAGAAATGTCTATTTAGGTCTTCTGCCCATTTTTGGATTGGGGTGTTTTTTTCTTTAATATTGAGCTGAATGAGCTGTTTATATATTTTGGAGATTAATCCTTTGTCCGTTGATTCGTTTGCAAATATTTTCTCCCATTCTGAGGGTTGTCTTTTCATCTTGTTTATGGTTTCCTTTGCTGTGCAAAAGCTTTGAAGTTTCATTAGGTCCCATTTGTTTATTTTTGGTTTTATTTCCATTACTCTAGGAGGTGGATCAAAAAAGATCTTGCTGTGATTTATGTCAAAGAGTGTTCTTCCTATGTTTTCCTCTAAGAGTTTTATAGTGTCCAGTCTTATATTTAGGTCTCTAATCCATTTTGAGTTTATTTTTGTGTATGGTGTTAGGGAGTATTCTAATTTCATTCTTTTACATGTAGCTGTCCAGTTTTCCCAGCACCACTTATTGAAGAGACTGTCTTTTCTCCATTGTATATCTTTGCCTCCTTTGTCATAGATTAGTTGACCATAGGTGCGTGGGTTAATCTCTGGGCTTTCTATCTTGTTCCATTGATCTATGTTTCTGTTTTGGTGCCAGTACCATATTGTCTTGATTACTGTAGCTTTGTAGTATAGTCTGAAGTCAAGGAGTCTGATTCCTCCAGCTCCATTTTTTTCCCTCAAGACTGCTTTGGCTATTCGGGGTCTTTTGTGACTCCATACAAATTTTAAGATGATTTGTTCTAGCTCCGTAAAAAGCCATTGGTAATTTGATAGGGATTGCATTGAATCTGTAGATTGCTTTGGGTAGTATACTCATTTTCACAATGTTGATTCTTCCAATCCAAGAACATGGTATATCTCTCCATCTGTTGGTATCATCTTTAATTTCTTTCATCAGTGTCTTATAGTTTTCTGCATACAGGTCTTTTGTCTCCCTAGGTAGGTTTATTCCTAGGTATTTTATTCTTTTTGTTGCAATGGTAAATGGGAGTGTTTCCATAATTTCTCTTTCAGATTTTTCATCATTAGTGTATAGGAATGCAAGAGATTTCTGTGCATTAATTTTGTATCCTGCAGCTTTACCATATTCATTAATTAGCTCTAGCAGTTTTCTGGTGGCAGTTTTAGGATTCTCTATGCATAGTATCATGTCATCCGCAAACAGTGACAGTTTTACTTCTTCTTTTCCAATTTGTATTCCTTTTATTTCTTTTTCTTCTCTGATTGCCGTGGCTAGGACTTCCAGAACTATGTTGAATAATAGTGGTGAGAGTGGACATCCTTGTCTCGTTCCTGATCTTAGAGGAAATGCTTTCAGTTTTTCACCATTGAGAATGATGTTTGCTGTGGGTTTGTCATATATGGCCTGTTTTATGTTGAGGTAGGTTCCCTCTATGCCCACTTTCTGGAGAGTTTTTATCATAAATCGGTGTTGAATTTTGTCAAAAGCTTTTTCTGCATCTATTGAGATGATCATATGGTTTTTATTCTTCAATTTGTTAATATGGTGTATCACATTGATTGATTTGCGTATATTGAAGAATCCTTGCATCCCTGGGATAAATCCCACTTGATCGTGGTGTATGATCCTTTTAATGTGTTGTTGGATTCTGTTTGCTAGTATTTTGTTGAGGATTTTTGCATCTATATTCATCAGTGATATTGGTCTGTAATTTTCTTTTTTTGTAGTGTCTTTGTCTGGTTTTGGTATCAGGGTGATGGTGGCCTCATAGAATGAGTTTGGGAGTGTTCCTTCCTCTGCAATTTTTTGGAAGAGTTTGAGAAGGATAGGTGTTAGCTCTTCTCTAAATGTTTGATAGAATTCACCTGTGAAGCCATCTGGTCCTGGACTTTTGTTTGTTGGAAGATTTTTAATCACAGTTTCAATTTCATTACTTGTGAATGGTCTGTTCATATTTTCTATTTATTCCTGGTTCAGTCTTGGAAGGTTATACCTTTCTAAAAATTTGTCCATTTCTTCCAGGTTGTCCATTTTATTGGCATAAAGTTGCTTGTAGTAGTCTCTTAGGATGCTTTGTATTTCTGCGGTGTCTGTTGTAACTTCTTTTTCATTTCTGATTTTATTGATTTGAGTCCTCTCCGTCTTTTTCTTGATGAGTCTGGCTAATGGCTTATCAATTTTGTTTATCTTCTCAAAGAACCAACTTTTAGTTTTATTGATCTTTGCTATTGTTTTCTTTGTTTCTATTTCATTTATTTCTGCTCTGATCTTTATGATTTCTTTCCTTCTGCTAACTTTGGGTTTTGTTTGTTCTTCTTTCTCTAGTTTCTTTAGGTGTAAGGTTAGATTGTTTACTTGAGATTTTTCTTGTTTCTTTTTTTTTTTTTTTTTTTTAAAAGCCTCGTGGGCTTTTGATTGGGATTACATTGCATCTTTAATTTGGGGAGAATTGACATCTTTTTTTTTTTTTTTTTAACTTTTTTTGGGGTTTATTTAATTTATTTATTTATTTATGGCTGTGTTGGGTATTCGTTTCTGTGCGAGGGCTCCCTCCAGCTGCGGCAAGTGGGGGCCACTCTTCATCGCAGTGCGCGGGCCTCTCACTATCGCGGCCTCTCTTGTTGCAGAGCACAGGCTCCAGACGCGCAGGCTCAGCAATTGTGGCTCACGGGCCCAGTTGCTCCACGGCACGTGGGATCCTCCCAGACCAGGGCTCGAACCCATGTCCCCTGCATTGGCAGGCAGATTCTCAACCACTGCGCCACCAGGGAAGCCCTCTTGTTTCTTGAGATAGGCTTGTATAGCTATAAACTTCCCTCTTAGAACTGCTTTTGCTGCATCCCATAGGTTTTGGGTCGTCATGTTTTCATTGTCATTTGTCTCTAGGTATTTTCTGATTTCCTCTTTGATTTCTTCAGTGATCTCTTGGTTATTTAGTAACGTATTGTTTAGCCTCCATGTGTTTGTCTTTTTTACGTTTTTTCCCCTGTAATTCATTTCTAATCTCATAGCATTGTGGTCAGAAAAGATGCTTGAAATGATTTCAATTTTCTTAAATTTACTGAGGCTTGATTTGTGACCCAAGATGTGATCTATCCTGGAGAATGTTCCATGCGCACTTGAGAAGAAAGTGTAATCTGCTGTTTTTGGATGGAATGTCCTATATATATCAACTAAATCTAACTGGTCTATTGTGTCATTTAAAGCTTCTGTTTCCTTATTTATTTTCATTTTGGATGATCTGTCCATTGGTGTAAGTGAGGTGTTAAAGTCCCCCACTATTATTGTGTTACTGTCGATTTCCTCTTTTATAGCTGTTAGCAGTTGCCTTATGTATTGAGGTGCTCCTATGTTGGGTGCATATAGATTTATAATTGTTATATCTTCTTCTTGGATTGATCCCTTGATCATTATGTAGTGTCCTTCCTTGTCTCTTGTAACATTCTTTATTTCAAAGTCTATTTTATCTGATATGAGTATAGCTACTCCAGCTTTCTTTTGATTTCCATTTGCATGGAATATCTTTTTCCATCCCCTCACTTTCAGTCTGTATGTGTCCCTAGGTCTAAAGTGGGTCTCTTGTAGACAGCATATATATGGGTCTTGTTTTTGTATCCATTCAGCCAGTCTGTGTCTTTTGGTTGGGGCATTTAATCCATTCACGTTTAAGGTAATTATCGATATGTATGTTCCTATGACCATTTTCTTAATTGTTTTGGGTTTGTTTTTGTAGGTCCTTTTCTTCTCTTGTGTTTCCCACTTAGAGAAGTTCCTTTAGCATTTGTTGTAAAGCTGGTTTGGTGGTGCTGAATTCTCGTAGCTTTTGCTTGTCTGTAAAGCTTTTGATTTCTCCATCAAATCTAAATGAGATCCTTACTGGGTAGAGTAATCTTGGTTGTAGGTTCTTCCCTTTCATCACTTTAAGTATATCATGCCACTCCCTTCTGGCTTGCAGAGTTTCTGCTGAGAAATCAGCTGTTAACCTTATGGGAGTTCCCTTGTATGTTATTTGTCGTTTTTCCCTTGCTGCTTTCAATAATTTTTCTTTGTCTTTAATTTTTGCCACTTTGATTACTATGTGTCTCGGCGTGTTTCTCCTTAGGTTTATCCTGTATGGGACTCTCTGCGCTTCCTGGACTTGGGTGGCTATTTCCTTTCCCATGTTAGGGAAGTTTTCGACTATAATCTCTTCAAATATTTTCTCTGGTCCTTTCTCTCTCTCTTCTCCTTCTGGGACCCCTATAATGCGAATGTTGCGTTTAATGTTGTCCCAGAGGTCTCTTAGGCTGTCTTCATTTCTTTTCATTCTTTTTTCTTTATTCTGTTCCGCAGCAGTGAATTCCACCATTCTGTCTTCCAGGTCACTTATCCGTTCTTCTGCCTCAGTTATTCTGCTATTGATTCCTTCTAGTGTAGTTTTCATTTCAGTTATTGTATTGGTCATCTCTGTTTGTTTGTTCTTTAATTCTTCTAGGTCTTTGTTAATCATTTCTTGCATCTTCTCAATCTTTGCCTCCATTCTTATTCCGAGGTCCTGGATCATCTTCACTATCATTATTCTGAATTCTTTTTCTGGAAGGTTGCCTATCTCCACTTCATTTAGTTGTTTTTCTGGGGTTTTTTCTTGTTCCTTCATCTGGTACATAGCCCTCTGCCTTTTCATCTTGTCTGTCTTTCTGTAACTGTGGTTTTTGGTCCACAGGCTGCAGGATTGTACTTTTTCTTGCTTCTGCTGTCTGCCCTCTGGTGGTTGAGGCTATCTAAGAGGCTTGATGGGAGGCTCTGGTGGTGGGTAGAGCTTACTGTTGCTGTGGCGGTCAGAGCTCAGTAAAACTTTAATCCACTTGACTGTTGATGGGTGGGGCTGGGTTCCCTCCCTGTTGGTTGTTTTGCCTGAGGCAACCCAACACTGGAGCCTACCTGGGCTCTTTGGTGGGGTTAATGGCAGACTCTGGGAGGGCTCACGCCCAGGAGCACTTCCCAGAACCTCCGCTGCCAGTGTCCTTGTCCCCACGGTGAAATAGAGCCACCCCCCGCCTCTGCAGGAGACCCCCCAACACCAGCAGGTAGGTCTGGTTCAGTCTCCCCCAGGGTCACTGCTCCTTCCCCTGGGTCCCGATGTGCACACTAGTTTGTGTATGCCCTCCAAGACTGGGGTCTCTGTTTCCCCCAGTCCTGTAGAAGTCCTGCAGTCAATTCCCACTAGGCTTCAAAGTCTGATTCTCTAGGAATTCCTCCTCCCGTTGCCGGACCCCCAGGTTGGGAAGCCTGACGTGGGGCTCAGAACCTTCACTCCAGTGGGTGGACTTCTGTGGTATAAGTGTTCGCCTGTCTGTGAGTCACCCACCCAGCAGTTATGGGATTTGATTTTCCTCTGATTGCGCCCCTCCTACCATTTGTGATTCTGGTGCTCTCACAAGAGGGAGTGAGAGCACGTCCTTCTACTCCGCCATCTTGGTTAATGCTCTAATACATTAATTTTTAATTTAAATCACTGAAGATTATATTTGTTTAGGGTCCATTTTATCACATAACATAGGCTCTCTCTAGAACAATTATTCTCAAACTTCAGTGTGCAGTAGAATTACCAAGAGGGCTTGTTAAAACATAGAAACTCCCAAATTCTCTAAAATGGTTAGTCTGGGTACTCACTTTAAGAGCTACTGCTCTAGAAGAAAACAAAAACATGTGAGAAACCGTATACATTTATAGAAAAGTCTGCTACACGTTACACAGTGCTTTCCTCCTCCCCTCCACACTATGTGTGTGTGTACCATATATATATATGGTAAAATACATCTGTTGTAGAAAGTGGGAGAATTACCGGAAGCTCAGAGACAGGGGATTCTGAAAATAGTCAGGCTGTCTTGATGTTACACCCGAGCAAGACTGAAGAGTGGACATTTACAGGGCTGTTTGGAAATACTGATGGGGGAAATGATGACCATGAAGAAACAGAACTGGCTCACCAAGAGCACATCACATCAGATTAACCTTGTTCCTTTCACTGACAGTGTCACTGCACTAAAACAGATTTTATCAAAGCATTTGACAATGACTTTCAATGATATCCTATAGAGAGAATAAAAAACAAGTAATTATGGATCTATGAAAACATAACTAAGAGGATTAGCAAATAGTGAGACAAATAATCAAAGAATTAGTTTAACATGTCCATTAAGAGGTTCCTGCTGGTGGATCCTGAGCCAACAAGTGAAAACTAGCCTTGATGTCACAGGAACTCAACATAGTTGCCCTTAAATGTTAGGTGGAACCTCATAAGGACATTATTTTTGTAGGTCAAAGTGTTCAAATATTTAACCCAATAGGTGAAGAGTTATAATGGCATCCCTCTCTTCTGAATCTGTTGATCATGTTCAATCCTCACTCACATATCTACATATTTCTCACTCCAATATACAAAGCCCTCTAAAATTTAGCCCAATTTTCCGGACCCATGTTCCATTATTGACCCATATATGCTCAACATCTCAGCCAAATTGGATTGCACAATACTCTCCAGACATACCCCAAACTTTCTTGTCTCTGCCTTTATTTGTACTGCAGCCTTTAAAATTCCCTCCCTCTATCCCATATCCCTCCTCCATATGGCACGTGTGGGTGGAAACCTACTCACGGTACGCTCAGATGTGAGAGAAAGTCAGGTTATTTATTTTGTGTCTTACTGATCCAGTGTTCCTCATAAGTCCCCACCCAATGGTTAAGTGGGAAGGAGACTCTGCCTGGACTGGGTTGAATCCAGTCCAGTAATCCAAATTGTCCCTTTAGGGAATACTTAGTCTCTATATGGAAAACCGAGTACCCACGTCCTCAGATTGCTCCGTCTCCCGAGCTCGTTTCTGCAGTGGCATCTGTATGTGGCAGGGAGGTAGGGAGTGACTTGCTGAACCACATGGCGGAAGCAAAGGCTCTGGGATTATTGAGTATCTTCAACCTCAGGACTAGGGAGAAAATGAAAAGGTAGAGTCTGCCTTTCTCCTCTTCCTCTCCTTCTCCTTTACATTCCTCCTTTAAGAATCCTAATCTACCCGTTGGTAGATGGATCCATAAGACCCATAAGAAGAAGGTCATATACTCAGGGAGCCTTAAAAAAAAGAACGTATACTTACCCTCCTTCCTAACTCTTTTATAACACTTTTTACTATTGGAAAATGTGTTGCATGCATGGTGTAGGTGTTTATTGTATCTCTGTAGGAAAGACATCAGCAAGATGCAGAGCAAGAAAAAGACAGTGGGCCAGACCACTCTAGAGGCACCAGAGCTGGGGTGACGGGATGGGGAGGAGAAGAGTTAAAAATTATTTAACTAGAAGGTTCAAGAGAAGAAGAAGGGAGAATAACAAACGAAGCAGAATGCTTTGGCAGAAAGAACACTCCTTCCAAGAAGACTTTGAGTCTCCAACACTGTATCAGATGCTTCTTGTAACGTTCTTCCACTGTGGTATACTTAAGCAAGCAGTGAGATCTAAAGTTTTGGAAATTTTTCCTATGTTCTACACGTAGCATGGAGACAGCCGGCCAATGGTCCTAAAGGGCCAAACTCATAGAGACTTGGGCTACTCAGCAAACAGTGACTGGCAACCATTGACCGGAAGGGCATCCCCAATGCTTTAGCACCGGGTGACCTTTGGACCTTTGTATGTTCTTGGAGCGGGGAACTCCAATAACAACTGAGGCTTAATTTCCTACCAGCAAGTTGATTAGAGATTTTAAGTCAGAAGCAATTTGATTTAGAGGAAATTAAGAAATTTGATATGCTTTGCTTTGCACAACTGGGTTTGTAGACTGAGATTCATTCCCACTATAATAGCTTAGCTTATCCCGAGAGAATGTGAACCTGGAGGTGAATGTGAGTTTGCAGAATTTAATATAAGTCCTTACACTCTCTTCCAGTGGCCAGCCAGCTTGGGCATGTGCCCAGGCCTCTCTCCTTATCTGATGATTGTCTTATTATAGAGAATATGAACACAGCAGAGTGATAAACAACAGAAGACTTTCTTTGGCCCTTCCCTTTTAAGGCTTACAATCCACACTAGGCACCCCATAGGAACCATAGTACCACACAAGACAGTATCTTGCCTGTTTCCAACAGCGCTGGAGAATTAGTTGACCTTCCCTTTGAGTCTTAAACATCTTCACCAAGTGATTTCTCTCTCTTCTCCATCAGTCCCGTCAGCAGGTTCCACACACATATAAATGATATTAAACAAATGTGTTCAAAAATCGAAACCCCCAGAAGTTCCTAAGACCTTTGGCATTCTAAAGCCCTTCACGTTCTTACTGCAAACTGCCTTTCCAGTTTTGTCTCCTACCACATGCATACACACACACACACACACACACACACACACACACACAGTCATTCAGCCATATTCAGTTGCTTCCTTTCCTGAGTGTGCCGTATTATTCATACCTGTGTGCTTCTACACGTGATTCCCTCTGCTTCCTGTTCACCTCCCGTTTCACTTAATAACACCAACTAACACATCCAGATCCAGCGGAGGGGGTTGGGGGAGGGATGGAATGGGAGGTTGGGGTTAGCAGATGTAAGCTATTATATATAGGATGGATAAACAACAAAGTCCTACTGTATAGCACGGGGAACTATAGTCAATATCCCATGACAAACCATAATGGAAAGGAATATTTAGAAAAATAATGTATATATATGTATAACTGAATAACTTTGCTGTACAGCAGAAATTAACATTGTAAACCAACTATACTTCAATTAAAAAAATAATAAGAATTGGACGTCCCTGGTGGCGCAGTGGTTAAGAATCTGCCTGCCAATGCAGGGGACATGGGTTCGATCCCTGGTCCGGGAAGATCCCACATGCCGCAGAGCAACTCAGCCCGTGTGCCACAACTACTGAAGCCTGCGCGCCTAGAGCCTGTGCTCCTCAACAAGAGAAGCCACCGCAATGAGAAGCCTGCACACCCCAACAAAGAGTAGCCCCTGCTTGCTGCAACTAGAGAAAGCCCTCACGCAACAATGAAGACCCAACACAGCCAAAAATAAATAAATAAATAAATAATTTTTTTAAAATACTATAAAAAAATAATAAAAATAAAACATCAAGATTCACCTCAGGTGTCACCACCTCCCCTGACTCAGGACATATTAGAACTCCCTACTCTGTGGGTTCAGAGCACTTAGTGAACACTGGTCTAGAGCACATGTATTGTATAGCAGTTGGTTTACCTGCCCCAGTCACTAACACATCAGCTCCCAAACAAGGAAGGACTGTGTTCCTTTGTACTGCCAGCGTATTACAGTGTCAATCACATAGTAAGATGTATAGATGAACGGCTGAATAAAGCAGTTATGTAGTCAGGAAGCAAAAGTGATTACAAGACCAGACAGGAATCCAATGAATGTGGGCAAGATGTTCAAAATCAAGCCTATCTTAATATATAGCCAAAACCATTTTTAAGTTCATATTTTCCATCCGGAAATGCCATTCCTTGGTTTAGTCCTAAAGAAAAAAAAAAATCACATGCATTTACACATAGCACAGATTAATTTCATAGATCACTCTTGAGCATAGGAAAAAACAAGAAAATAACTGCAAAATAAATCAAGATATTTCTTAAACTTATTCTCATTCAGACTGCAACTCTTCAGAATGCCTTAGAGATGTTGTTATCGTTATTTTTCCACACACTTTTGCCTCATGTACCATCAATAGCATTGGTCATAAAATGTTTCTTAAAAAAAAGAAATAACTTTAAAATGTATATGTACAAACACTCTATTTCCAATAATGATGGTATGAGGAAGTTGGGGATTCCCTTCAGGAGAAAACAAGTATAAAACTAGACAAAATTATAAAAGAAGCCATTTCAGCACACCGAAAAACATCGAAAGGCAGACAACAACTTGAGAAGCATTCACTCATGAACAATTGCTAATGCATTTAGTGAGAATGGCATATTCATGGCCTTACTGCCAAGGAACGTTGCTATTGTCCCCAGATCAGGTGGTATAAACCCACAGCTTTACTAACCAGGAGAGGAAGACTTAGTTACTGACGTTTATCAGAGCTGATAAATATACAGCAGGGAGACTTTGGAAGCCAGAAAGCCATAGAAGGGCTGAAATAACAAACTCTTCACACAGCCCTGGCTGACTGCTAAGCTACATGTGTGCTGGAAATATCAGGGAGTTCAACAAAAAAGGTAAGCAAGACATAAATATTCTGTGCCTTTGAATATTCCCCTCAAACCACAAACAGCTTGGGCAGCAAAGAACAGAAGCTTTCCTGTCTGCCCGTATATCATTGACTGACCCCTAAACTACGTACAAGTACAGGAGAAGCACCTAGAAGTCACACTGAAAAAAATGGGCAGAGACATTAGCAGCTGCACACCACAGAGGAGAAAGATTTGGTAGTTTGAGTCTAAACAAATTAGATGATTGCTATTTATTTAACAAAAATTTAAAAACAACCCATGGAAGAACAGAACAGAATGCAAAGTCACTGCAACCTATTAATTACAATGTCCCGTTTGCAACAGCATCAACACGCAAAGAATAGGAAAGTACGACCCTTACTCAGGAAATAATATATGATCAATAGAAACTGACTGCCTGGAGGCCCATGTGCTAGATTTAGGAGACAAGTCTCAAGTAGCCATTGTAAATATGTTAAACAAATGCAGAAAAACGTGCAAAAAATTAAAGAAAATTATACCAAGAATGAATGATCAAATAGGATTATCAACAGGAAAATTAACACTATTTTGTTAAAAAAAAAAAAAATGCAATTTCCAGAGCTGAAAAGTAAAAAGAATGAAAAATTCACTAATGGGCTCAAGAGCAGATCTAAGATGGTAGAAGAAAGAATCAGTAACTTGAATATAGAAAGTATCCAATCCAAAGAATAGAAAGAAAATGATTGAAGAAAAATGAACAGTCTTGAGATCTGTGAAACAATATAAAGTATTCCTATACATGTATAATTGAAGGAACAGAGAGCAAGAAAGGGAAATCTATTTAAAGCAGAAAGAATATTTAAAGAAATAATAGCCTAAAAATTCCCAAATTTGATGAAAAACCATAGCTAACAATTCCAAGACACTCGACAAAACCCAAGTAGGATAACTACAAAAAGAACCATAGCTGAACAAAGCATATTACAGCTGCTAAAAGCTAAACACAAAAACAAAACCTTGAAAGCAGAGAGAGAAAAGATAAAACTCATATAGGGAAACAATAGTGTGATTAATAGCTGATTGCTCATTAGATAAAAATGGAGGCTTGAAGACACTGGATGAACACTTTCAAAATGCTGAAGAAAAAAACAAGCAAACTACCAAACAAGAATCAACATCCAGTGAAAATGTCCTTTAAAAATAAAGGTAAAATAGAGACATCTCTGGATAAACAATAATGGAGAGAATTTGCTGCTAACAGACCTACACTACAAGAAATTCTAAAGGAAATCCTTGGAGCTGAAGGGAAATGTTACTGGAGGCTAACTCAGATTCTAGAAAAAGAATAAAGAACACTGGGAATAGTATATATGTTGGGAAACATAAAATTTTGTGTAATTTTTTCTTTCTTTTCCTCTCAACTTACTTTAAAGATATATCAGTGTTTAAAGTAAAAATTATAAAACTCTATTTTAGGGTTTATTATTCATAGATATGGATATGAGATAACAATAGCTCTGAAGAGGAGAATAATTGAAGCTATAATGGTGCACATTTTCTAGATTTTATAGGAATTTGGTATTAATATATGTATATTGTGAACCTTAAAGATACATACTGCAATCCCTAAAACAACTCCTCCACAAAATGCAAAGAAGTATAGCTAAAAAGTCAATAGAATTATAATTGCATAACTAAAAATATCTAACAAAAAAATTCAGTTTAATAAGAAAAGATTTAGTACAGACAGACAGAAAAGGAACAAGACAAATAGGAAACAAATATCAAAAGAGCAGACCTACATCTAATCATAACAATAATTACATTAAATGGGAATAGACTAAACCTTTTACTCTTAATGCAGAGATTATCCCTCAGGATAAAAATGCAATATCCAAAAAAACAAACAATCCAATCCAAAAATGGGCAGAAGACCTAAATAGACATTTCTCCAAAGAAGACATACAGATTGCCAACAAACACATGAAAGGATGCACAACATTACTAATCATTAGAGAAATGCAAATCAAAACTACAATGAGGTATCATCTCACACCGGTCAGAATGGCCATCATCAAAAAATCTACAAACAATAAATGATGGAGAGGGTGTGGAGAAAAGGGAACCCCCTTGCACTGTTGGTGGGAATGTAAATTGATACAGCCACTATGGAGGACAGTATAGAGGTTCCTTAAAAAACTAAAAATAGAACTACCATACGACCCAGCAATCCCACTACTGGGCATATACCCTGAGAAAACCATAATTCAAAAAGAGTCAGGTACCACAATGTTCATTGCAGCTCTATTTACAATAGCCAGGACATGGAAGCAACCTAAGTGTCCATCGACAGATGAATGGATGAAGAAGATGTGGCACATATATACAATGGAATATTAGCCATAAAAAGAAACGAAACTGAGTTATTTGTGGTGAGGTGGATGGACTTAGAGTCTCAAAGTGAAGTAAGTCAGAAAGAGAAAAACAAATACCGTATGCTAACACATATATATGGAATCTAAAACAAAAAATGGTTCTGAAGAACCTAGGGGCAGGGCAGGAATAAAGATGCAGACGTAGAGAATGGACTTGAGGACACGGGGAGGGGGAAGGGTAAGCTGTGACAAAGTGAGAGAGTGGCATGGACATATATACACTACCAAATGTAAAATCGATAGCTAGTGGGAAGCAGCGCATAGCACAGGGAGATCAACTCTGTGCTTTGTGACCACCTAGAGGGGTGGGAGGGAGACACAAGAGGGAGGAGATATGGGGATATATGCATATGTATAGCTGATTCACTTTGTTGTAGAGCAGGAACTAACACATCATTGTAAAGCAATTATACTCCAATAAAGATGTAAAAAAAAAATGCAATATCCAATTATTTTCTGTTTACAAGAGGTGCACTTTAAATTCCATAACACAAATAGTTTGAGAGTAAAAAACACAGAAAAAGATATATCATGTAAACAGTAAGTTTAAAAGAGATGGAGTGCCTATATTAATACCAGACAAAATAGACTTCAAGATAAGGAATATTACTAGGAACAAAGAGGGTCATTTCATAATGATTGATAGAGCAAGAAGATATATAATTTTTAAATGTATAACTGCCTAGTAAGAGAATCTGAAATGCATGCAGCAAAACTTGTAAGAGTTGAAATGAGAAAAAGAAAATAATAAGCAATTATAGTTGGAAATTTTAATGCTCTTCTCACAGTCATTCATAGAACAAGTACAGAGACAATCTGTAAGGAAACAGAAGACTTAATATTATTCAGCAAAACCCGGTCCCCCATCAAAACGATACAAGAGTGTGGATTGGGAGCCTTTGACTCTGGGTGTCAGAACACTAAGTAGTATGGGCTATCTTGAAAAGGCTGCTGTGAGAATGATTCTAGGGTCCTAGGGCTCCTGGCAAGCTGCTTAACAACCCAAGTGGTCTGCGGCATCAGCACTAGGTTTTCAGGATGGGAGACAAGTGGGTAGAGTCTGGCCAGGCCAGAGGCGAGCCCCTCAGCAGCCCTAGCTCTGCTGAGGCACTGTGTCAATCAAGGCTTTTTCTGCATCTAGCATCTCCAAGGAAACCAAACATCATGAGGATCTACTTGACCCCAAAGTAACACCTTAGAGCAAGAAAAAGAAACGCTTTTAATTAACAAATTGAAAATCCACCAACACGGTTAGTTTCTACTGAGGTAACCTAACAGTTACGAAAACATCACCCACCCACCACTCCCCATCAGAAATGCCAATAGCACAGCCTGGAACCACAGGCCACTGGAACTGGAAAATCCCTTGTCCCAACATAGCCTTCTCCAGAGTCTCCTTTTATTCAACTCTTTGGTAACAATAATAGTAGCCAGCACCTCTAAGTACAGGGCAGTGTGAAAACTACTTCATCAAGTGATCGCTTGTGATTCTCATAATTTTCCTATGAGACTTAATCCCGGTAAAGTTCCTGAAGTTTATGATGGAGTCAGGACTGACACTGTGACCTCCATCATTAGCCATTCCTCTTCCTTTTCTTGCTTTCAGTATTGGGCATGGTCCAAAGCTCTCCACTCCTCCGGACATCCCAAAGACGTCTCCCAAATGCATCCTCCAGTCTTGCTCTGGCTCTCTCTTGGATTCTATCCACCTGAGTATTTTTCTGGTACCTCAGATCACAGCTAAGATGAGTTCTTCATCTCTTCCCTTTCTGTTCATGGGGCGGGCACTCTTCTAGTTACACAAGTCAGAATCTCTCTGTCACTCTCATTCTGAACCTTCCTTAACGGCCAATTCCATCTTCACACCGTCTCTGGCATCCATCCCCCCTCACCTGCCCTGGAGCATTACAACATGATCCTAACAGACCCCACTCCTTCCATCCCGCCTGGTGGTACCAGACCCACAAAACATTGAGGGCTCCACATTCTCCACTGAATATCACTCCACTCTTTGTCCCACGTCCGCACAGATTTATTTTCTGACAAGCCCTAGTAGTGGGCCTAATGCAACTCATCATCCTCAAGAACATGAAAGTTCCCTGAAGCTCCTTTCACCACATGTATCTTCACCAGAGGTCAGCAAGCTATGGCCTGTGGGCCAGATCTGGCCTTAGCCGCCAGGGCTAAGAAGAGTCTCCACATTTTTTAAAAGTTGAAGAAAATCAAAGAAAGAAAAATATTTTGTGACCCATGAAAACTATATGAAATTCAAATTTCAGGGTGCATAAGTAAAGTTTTATTGGAAGGTAACCATGCCCGTCTGTATACCTGTTGTCCAGGGTTTCTTCTGCATCACATGACAGAGTTGAGTTGTCATCACAGAGAATGTGAGGCCCACAATGACTAATATTGACTATCTGGCCCTTTATAGAAAAAGGTTGTCAATCCATGTCTTCACTCTAACCTTGCCAATCTTGATTATTATAACTGTTTTAAATTGTTTTTCTGATAGCATTGTAAATGTTTGGTAGTTTGTCACTTCTGATATTAATTGTTTAATATCTGTAAGTTTTTAATTTTGTGAGATTAACTCTATCAGTGTTTTCCATTATGGTTCCTTTGCTTTTATGCTTGAAAAGGTCTTACCTTTTTTTAGTATCAGAAAAATATTCACTTACATTTTCTTCTAACGTTTTAATGATTTATTTTCAATCTTTTAACTTTTTAACGAATGTGGAATTTATGTCCATGAGGGTTGCAAGTTAAAGAAAATTAACTATTGCCCAAACCATTATTCATTTCTCCTAGACCATTTGTTGAATATATATTTATTCCCCATTAATTTGAAAAGATGCTGTTGAAATACTGTTTCATTCATTAACATGATAAACGTTCTATTCTAACTTTAAAGTTAAAGCAATGCTCCGAGTCTTTTTTATGAATGTATTGAATATTTTGCAGATGAGGAATATGTTTTTAAATGTGTAAATCTGATGTTAAAACTGAGAATGTAAAACTCTTAATTAGGTTTATGGCTTTCTTAAATATTTTGTCAACTTGGTTATAAAACCATAAAACTTTGGGGATGAACAATGAACTTTGCTGTGCTCATCTCACTAAGAAAACCCAAGTTTTCCTGGGTCTTTCCTGTCTCTGAATTCTGTTTACTATGTTACTATTCTATTTTGAAAGTAGCAGCTCACTGTTTTCAGTAAAGTAGCATTAGATGTTTTACTACCTGATAGGAAATTTTCTTTATTGCTCCACTTTTCAACTTGTCCTTAATATTTTCTCCTGCTTCTTCTCCTAGGTAAAATTCAGAAGTGCAAAGTGATTGCTGTGTGATTTTGACTTTATGTTGATTTTTGAAGCATTGCCATCCAAACAGTATTTAGTTTCCCTAACGTGAAGCATGTACTAATACATGTATTATCCTGTACTGAGAAGTGTATTAGCTAAATACTATCATTACGTCCCATTTTACAAATGAGGACATGAAAGTACTGCACCCCGAAAATTGGATTCTAATACTAACTACACTGACTTATCACAGACCCCACAGGGCAAGGGTCACAGTCCCCAACAAGACTGCTCTCACTTTACATGCAAGCCACAAGTACGCTTTATAACATATACAATACGTGATAATACGTTATGAACTTCATAAAATAAGCACACGTAAAACAAGGGATGAATGCTCACACATGATTTTTACAATAAAAATTTAGAGACAACTGAACCAGAGAAACACAACGTGCTACTACCACCAGTAAAATTACTGTGAAAATACTAGAATGATTTATTCTTTTTTTTTTTTTTGGCCACGCCACAACTTGTGGGATGTTAGTTCCCCGACCAGGCATTGAACCCGGCTCCTCAGCAGTGAAAGCGTGGAGTCCTAACCACTGGACTGCCAGGGAATTCCAAGGCAATTTATTCTTAAGCCAGGAAAAGATGGAACAAATGTGAAAAACCCACAGGAATCTTTACAACTCAGAAACTGTGAAATAGTGACAATTTAAAAAAGTGTTTGGTTAAAAATAACCACTATAGACAATTTTGAATATGGTGCTTTAACTCCAAGTCCCTATGTCAAAATATTTCAGAGGCCCCAGATATTTATAAATGATTTTAAATAATTGTGTGAAGTATTTTATACCAGTGGTTCTCAAATGCCAGTCCTCAGACCAGTGCCAAATCTTGATAAATTTTTCACCTCTTTGTAACAAAACTATAAAAATAAGAAAAATATGATTATACGTTCATTAACCTAGGTATGCAATTAAAAGGGCTGCCCTTTTTTTCTGCAAAAACACTTTGTGAATTATTGCCCTTGAAAAGTAAGATGATGGTAACCATAGATGCTAGATTTAAAAAAAATATTACCTGGAAAACTAAAAAGGTGCAACCCTGAGCTGGCTTTATTTATTTACCCAGGCTTTTTGTGGGACTTTTTTTGTTTGCTTGCTTGTTTTTCTTTTTTTATAATTCATAAACATCTAAGTCTGGGAACCATGCAGTTTACAAAGTGCAGGTACCACTTTGGCCACCAGATGGCAGAGCAGTTCTATTGATACATTTGTCGTCTTGAGGCTCCACCTTCTGCTACCTCTGCCCGTTTGCCCTTGGCAAACAGCACCCGTTCATTTTTCGAAAAATATCTTATTTCCTCTTTTTAGGATTTTCCCCTAAGGAATATTTTGAACAGAAGTATTTTACATCTCAGCCTAGAAATGAATTCCCCCCACGGTGTTGTGTTTAGACTTGCCATCTATTTTTTTTTTAATTCATTTTAAGTCTCTATTAATAAAACAAAGACCTCACCGAGCTGCTTCAGAGGTACAGAAAGATGATGTGAGGAAAGGAGGGGAGAGGAAAGGAGGGGAAGGAATCGATCCTAAACATTTATCCTTCTCCCGTCCAACCCCAAACCCCCCGGCATCACACTCACGCACACACACACACACACACACACACACACACACATTGAAGCTCAGAATATGTAGGAACAGGGACACTCGGGGAGGGAGGAAGGAAAGGGTAGCTGGTTTAACCCAAAGGAATATGATTCCTTAGGTCTGGAAAACAGAGCCACTTACTAGAAACAAAGGGGCGCGCCATACTGCCACCCAGTGGTGTGTGTGAGCTGCTTCTTTCTAGACTCAGGCTAACAAGACCTTTCTGTAGATGCTTCACGTAGTGGTTCAGGCCATGGTCTGGGAGGACTTTATATGACACCTATTACACCACTCTTCTGTCCACACCAGCACCTGATGGTGTCAGGTCCAAACCAGTATATTCATAGACCTCTGAGTCACTGGCTTGTCCGAATGCCAGGCCTGTGAGGACTTGCTCTCTGCCACCTTGCAATTCTAGTGAACATCACAAAGGACCACTCGTGCACCCTAAGAACCAAAGTGTTACCCTAGCGCCCCACTGTTATCTGAGCAAGAGACTCATACTCATCTCATGTGGTCAACTTTCTATAAAATCCCCCATTTCAGAAAACCTGAGTAAATCTTCGATTCTCCCACAAATGCTTTGTCTTAGCAGGAACTGACTGGCTGAAGAAAAAGTCCCAGGTCTTCCTGAGAGCATCTTGCTGAAGCCATCACTTTCTCGTCCTAGGCCAGGAGCACAGAGCCTAGGAAAGGACCCAGGGGCATCTCTGGGTGCAGAAGAAGGAAAAAGCAATCCTACATCAATTTGGCCTGAGATGTTGAGAGATGTTCAGAGTACCTGAGCTTAGTCCCAAATCCCCCTTCCTTCCTTCCTTCCTCACTCCCTCCCTTCCTTCCTTCTACGTTTTTCTTCCACTTCCCAGACCACCCCTCTTCTACACTTTGGAATGTGACATACCTGGGTTCAAATTCAGATTACCTCCCTTTCTAGGTGGGTGACATTGTAATGTTTCTCGACCTTGTTTCTCATCTGTAAAATGAGGATACAGGAACCTCACCAGTGCCCTCTTGTAGGGCTTCACCCTCTCAGTCTAACCTTTCCTTTAAAACATCCCCGTGCTTCCAAATTACATGCTCTGTTTCTGCATTCTCATCAAAACTCATTTTTCTTCAGTGTCAGGCTATGTCAGTTTTGGAGAAAGCAAGTTCATTGAATTAATGTACAATCATGTGAAAATGACTAATAATAGCCTCTCCCTCTTGGATCCTAGACTTACAAAATCCTCTGTCAGAATTGTAGAACTGCCAAATGCTAGAAATGAGGGAGAACTTAAAGGTCATCTGGTTCAAATCCCATATTCTCCAAGTGATGCAACTGAATCCTGAAGACATTAAGTGGATGGTCTGAGTCCCAGAGTATCTCCTAGAGGAGCCCAGACTGGGACACAGTAGATGCAGCGTACTGACCACTGCCCAGATTCCTTCCAGTATTCCACACTGCCTCTGGGATTCTAGTCCTGCCTGTCTTCCTTGGCTTCTTCCCATTGCCTGCTTCTGAACCTGTTGGTACAATTCTCCTCCCCTCCCCTCTCTTCCTAATTATCACCATCTCACGCAGGTGATGCAAAGACCTCACTCACATTATCCAGACCTCAATACTTGGAATTCCTTAGGGAATGGCCCTCGGCTCCACATTTAAGATAATGTAGAATAGAGTTATTTTGTAGGAACAAGTAGAAGAAATTTCTGGAAGAGAGAAAACTACATGAGCAAAGGCATGCAGATGTGGAGTGTTTACACCAGTGAATGTAAGACTGCAAATAACGTAAATACAAACTGAAAGGAAACGGATCAGACCTCAGTTTCAAGTGTGAGAATGAAAACAGCTGATAACAGAAGGAGACGACCAGGAGAAAATAATGTGGTTAAGGATTCAGCTGCCACATCTAGTAAGTCTATTATGGGAGAAAATCAGAAAGGTGGGTTGCAGGTGGGAAGAAAGAATCCATGTAGAGGAATAAGAGTGGTCGGACAACACAGCTTTACAAGGCTTTGTCCTCACCGCTGGTCCTACCTTTCCCATCCCCACTGCCCCAGGGAGCTTTATAAAACATGAATGCTCAGGCCTTCTTAGCAAATTAAATCAGAGTTTCTGGGAGTGAGGCTGCTATAATGTTTGTGTTCCTCCCCCCTTGTCCGAAAGTCATATGCTGAAATCCTCATCCTGAATGTGATATTAGGAGGTGGGGTCTTTGGAAGGTGATTAGGTCATGGGGGTGGAGCCCTTATGAATGTGATTAGTGCCCTTATAAAAGAGGCCCCCCCAAGAGCTCCCTCACCCTTTCCACCATGTGAGGACACAGAGGGAAGACAGCCACCTATGAACCAGGAAGTGGGTCCTCACCAAATCCCAAATCTGCCAGCATCTTGATCTTGGACTTACCAGCCTCCAGAACTGTGAGAAATTAATTCCTGTTGTGTAAGCCACCCAGTCTATGGTATTCTGTTATAGCAGTCTGAACGGATGGAGGTCTAGGCATTGGTAATTTTTTCCCTGACGTATTATGAAGAAGGTCAAAGCTGCAGTGTAGTTGGAAGAATTTTATAGTGAATATGAGTAGATCTACCATCTAGATTCTACCATTAATATTGTTAATTTTATTTTTTAAATCATGGAGTAATATTAACTTATTTTGGTATATAGGTCTTTGAATTTGAACACATGTATATATTCATGTAACCACCGCCTAGGATGCAGAACAATTCCATCACCCAAAACTCCCTCATGCTCTCATTTTATAGTCACACCCTCTCTGCCCTTCTAACCCTGGGCAACCTCTGGTCTGTTCTCCATAACTACAGTTTTGTCTTTTTGAGAATGTCATGTAAATGGAAACATACATTATGTAACCTTTTGTGATGGCTCTTTCACTCAGCATCATACCTTTGGGACTCATCCAAGCTGTTACAAACATCAACAGTTTACTCTTTTTTATTGCTGAGCAGCCTTCTATTTTATGCATGTAATATAACTTATCTCTTAACCTGCTGAAGATATTCAGGTTGTTTCCAGTGTCTGGCTATTACAGATAAAGTTGTTATAAATATGTGTAAAGGTTTTTGTGTATACTTAATTTTTCATTTCTCTAGGGTAAATATCCAGGAGCAAGAATTCTGGGTCATAGTAAGTGTGAGTT
This sequence comes from Balaenoptera ricei, assembly GCF_028023285.1. Taxonomy (NCBI): domain Eukaryota; kingdom Metazoa; phylum Chordata; class Mammalia; order Artiodactyla; family Balaenopteridae; genus Balaenoptera; species Balaenoptera ricei. Next base: position 10,301,090 of record NC_082646.1, on the reverse strand, counting down.
TAACTTTACAAGAAATGTCCAAGCTTTTTTCCAGAATGGTTGTTCCATTTTTCATTCCTACCAGCTATGTATGGGCGTTCCAGTTGTTCTGCATCCTTCTCAGCACTTGATATGGTCGGTAGTTTTTTTTGTTTTGTTTTAAATATTTATTTATTTATTTATTTGGCCGCACCAGGTCTTAGTTGTGGCATGCAGGATCTTTGTTTCACGTGCGGGATCTTTGTTGCAGCATGCAGGGTCAGCACGCAAACTCTTAGTTGCGGCATGTGGGATCTAGTTCCCTGACCAGGGATCGAACACGGGCCCCCTGCATTGGGAGCACAGTCTTAGCCATTGGACTACTAGGGAAGTCCCTGGTTGGTGTTTTAATTTTAACGATTCCAACATGTGTACAGAGGTATCTCATTGTGGTTTTAATTTGCATTTCCTTAATGCATAGTGATGTTGAATATCTTTTCATTATTGTATTTGTTGTCCATATATTCTCAATGGTGAAGTGTCTATTCAAGTTTTGCTCATATAAAATTTGGTTGTTTGTTGTCTTACTGATGAGTTTTGAGAGTTCTTTCTATATTCTAGATACAAGTGTGTTTTTTGTCAGATACATGATTTACAAATATTTCTTTTATTCTAGAACTTGTTATTCTCTTAACAGGGTCCTTCCCACTTTAAGTAGAATGTAGAAATTTTATTACCATATAGGGCTATTTATACACACTCTTTTATGTTACAGTTGTCTTATACATTACATTTATATACATTAAAACCCTATCAGGCAGTGCTATAATTTTTGCTTTTAAACTTTGAATATACTTTAAAGAACTAGAGAGGAGACTTCTTTGCTCAAAACTATGCATATGATTTTAGAAAACCATATGAGGTGGTTGACTTCCTGGGAAAATATTAATTACTTAAACTAAGAAGTGGAAAACTTAGATTAATTACCATCAAAGGATGAGAGGTAAAGAAAAATGTAGACTCTCTAGAGTTTGGGGCTTGACAGGAATACTATCAAACATTAAGGGAAGTGAATGGATACTGTGTACAAGCGATATATCACGAAATAGCTAATTAAGCATGTTGCTTAGAAATATGGATGGCAATCACATAAGAAGCAGCTGAAAATAGTTCAGTGGACTGCTTACCTGGAGCAAATTACTCAAGTTCCCACAAAGACTCCCTCCCCTTTTCTTGGAATACAGATTTCAATCCCCTCCGATAGGCCTCCATTCTTCTTCATTCTTTTCTCCTACAGACTCCCTACTTCATCCAGGTTAATAGACTTTTTCTGCACACAAATCACCTCCTACCCCAGGGTGTATGAATAATACCTCTTTTTGAAATACCTTCCATGCCCATAACATTCTCCCATACCCTCCTGTTATAATGGCGTTCCCAGGTGTTCCTTTACCTAGGTGACTGCACTGTCTCACCTGCCTTAGTGAACGTCTCAGCATATTGAGACTTACAGATGCACTGATATGTCCTAGATGAGTTTGGCCTCTGGCAAAATGCTAGGCAGCCAGCTGGCACTTTGTGAATATTTGTTGAATTTTGTTTCAATAAATATTCTCTTCATGTGTCTTCCACATTTTGTCCCTCCAACTAGACTGTCAGAGCAGCTCCAGAATGGTCACCCTTTTCTCTGGTTGTCCACCATTTCTAGAGTCACCCTGGCTAGACTATTTGGGAGGGATGTGAATAAACCAAAAAGTTAATGCCATGGCCTTTCTGGGGGTGCCTGGTGAGTCCCTGCTTCATGGTTTCTCACAATGAGTTACGGAACAGTGTTGTCTCCCAAAATGTTAGTAGATATTCTGTAGAAAGGATGGGCAGCCTCTAAAGTGACCCCATTAATCACTACCTCTGGTATTGACAGTTCTATGTAATCCCCTCCCATTGAGTGTGGGCTTGATGTATTGACTGACATCTAATGAATGAAATATGGCACATGGGCTGTCATTTCCAAGATTAGGTTATAAAAACACCGTGTCTTAAAAAAAGAACAAAATCAGGGACTCACACTTCTTGATTTCAAAAGTTGCTGTAAAGCTACAGCGATGAAAACAATATTGTAGGGCTTCCCTGGTGGCGCAGTGGTTGGGAATCTGCCTGCCAAAGCAGGGGACACGGGTTCGAGCCCTGGCCTGGGAGGATCCCACATGCCGCGGAGCAACTAAGCCCGTGAGCCACAACTACTGAGCCTGCGTGTCTAGAGCCTGTGCTCCGCAAAGGGAGAGGCCGCGACAGTGAAAGGCCCGCGCACGGCGATGAAGAGTGGCCCCCGCTTGCCGCAACTAGAGAAAGCCCTCACACAGAAACGAAGACCCAACACAGCCGAAAATAAAAATAAATAAATTAAAAAAAAACAAAAAAACAATATTGTACTGCCATAAAGACAGACAGACATACCAATGGACTAGAATAGAGAGCTAAGAAACAAACCTACACCCATATCGTATACCTATACCAACAAATGATGTTTCACAAAGGTGCCAAGACAGTTCAATGAGGAAAGAATAGTCTCTTCAACAAGTGGTGCTGGAAAAACTGGATATCCATATGCAAAAAAATGAAGTTGGACTCTTACCTTACACCACATAAAAAATTAACTGAAAATGGATCAAAGACCTAAATGTAAAAGATTATAAGACTCTTAGAAGAAAACAGGAAAAAAAACTTCATGACATTGGATTTGACAATGATTTCTTGGATATGACACTAAAAGTAGAGGGAACAAAAGAAAAAAAGATAAATTAGACTTTATCAAAATTAACAATTTGTGCATCAAAGGACACTATCAGGGCTTCCCTGGTGGCGCAGTGGTTGAGAATCTGCCTGCCAATGCAGGGGACACGGGTTCGAGCCCTGGTCTGGGAAGATCCCACATGCTGCGGAGCAACTGGGCCCGTGAGCCACAACTACTGAGCCTGTGCGTCTGGAGCCTGTGCTCCGCAACAAGAGAGGCCTCAATAGTGAGAGGCCCACGCACCGCGATGAAGAGTGGCGCCCGCTTGCCGCAACTAGAGAAAGCCCTCGCACAGAAACGAAGACCCAACACAGCCAAAAATAAATAATAAATAAAAATAAATTAATTAAAAAAAAAAAAGGACACTATCAAGAGAATGAAAAGGCAATCCACAGAATGGGGAACTATATTTACAAATCATACATCTGTTAAGAGATTAATATCTAGAATATACAAAGAACTTTTATAACTCCACAACAAAAAGCAATCAAAAATAGGCAAAGGGCTTAAAGAGACATTTCTCCAAAGAAGATAAACAAATGTCCAATAAGAATGTGAAAAGATGCTCAATATCACTAATCATTAGGGAAATGCAAATCAAAGCCACAGTGAGATATAACTTCATACCTATTAGGATGGCTATTATGAAACAAAGAAACAAAAAAAACCCCCAGAAAATAACATTTTGGTGAGGGTGAGAAACGCGAGCCTTTGTGCACGGTTGGTGGGAACGTAAAATGGTTCAGCCACTATAGCAAACAGTGTGATGGTCCTCAAAAAATTAAAAATAGATTTATCATACAATCCAGCAGTTCCACTTCTGGGTATACACCCAAAAGATTTGAAAGCAGGGACTCGAACAGATATTTGTATACCCATGTTCGTACATAGCAGAATTATTCACAATAGCTAAAACGTGGAAGCAAGCCACGTGTCCATTGACACGTGGATATGAAAGGATAAATAAAATATGTATATATATATACAACAGAATATTATTCAGCCTTAAAAAGGAAGGAAACCCTGACCTATGCTAGAAAACAGATGAAACTTAAAGACACGCTAAGTGAAATAAGCCAGGCACAAAAAGACAAATACCACATGATTCCATTTATATGAGGTACCCAGAGTAGTCACGTTCCTAGAGACAGAAAGTAGAACAGCAGTTGCCAGAGGCTGGGGAGGGTGTGGGGTGGAACGGGAGATTACTGTTTAATGGGTACAGAGTTTCAGTTTTGAAGGATGAAATAATATTCTGGAGCTGGATGGTAGTGATGGTTGCACAACCATGTGAATGTACTTAAAGCCACTAAACTGTACACTTGAAACTGTTAAAAATGTTAAATGTTATGTATATTTTACCATAATAAAAAAAGTAATTGAAAAAAACACATCTTCCATCTTGGTTTTCTCTCTCTCTCTTTTTCTCATCACTCACACGGAGGGAAGCCAGCCGCCCTGTGGAGAGACAGTCCCGGGGAGAGGCCCTCATGGCAGAAACCAAGGCCTGCGGACAGCCACGCAGGTGAGGAGTGAGTGACAGGTGGATCTTGGAAGGCCTGTGGACCGTGGGCCTAACGTGGACCCGCCCACACAGAGCCTGGAGACGACTGCAGCCTGTGAGAGACCCTGGGGACCACCTGATGGAGTCACTCTCAGATTCCTGGCCCTCGGATAGTGTGAGAGAATGAATGTTTGTGGTTTTCCGCTAAGTTTTAGAGTGCTTTGTCACACAGCAGTAGATAACCAATGCAGGCCCCATGGTCAAACACATCTGGAGAATGTTCCAAACTGTATACCTTTTTTGTAGATTCACAAAGAACATCAACATGTGGAAAGGAAGGAAGGGAGGGAGGGAGGAAGGAAGGAAGGATGGAAGTGCTGCAAAGAAAAGAAAATCCATTAAACTTTATCTCAGTGATACACAAATTTACTTGACTATCAAACCCTTTCATTACGGAACACCTATTAACATTTCACAATATAATGCTATTCTAAGAAACATAATTGGGTAACTATATACATTTTTTAATTTGCATACAACTTGTAAGTTGTTTATAACTATTAAATCATTTCGAGGATCAGAGGGATTCACCTCCCAATAACAGAAAACTCAAATTTTAATGGCTAAATAAATATAGATTTGTCTTTCTGACTTAAGAAATCTGGAGGTAGGTAGCTGGTAGCACTGGTTCAGGAGCTCGGTGATGTCAGGGTCACAGTATTGGTCATCCGTCTCTTTCCCTCATGATGATGCCTCTGGGTGGCAAGATGGACACACCAGCTTCAAGCCTAGTAGCAATTTTCAAGAAGACGAATAACAGTGAGGCCAGTCCTGTCTGCCCTTTTTTATCATAAGAAGCAAATTCCTTCTAAGGACGATTTCTACTTGTATTTTCTTGCCCAGAACTGTGTTTCCTGGCCACTAATATCTGAAGGAGAGGTTGGAAAAGTGAGTATCTCATCTGCGCTGCACACAGTTCTGCCTTGAGCAGGATTGGGATTTATTAGCAGAGAACAAGGGGTAAATGGATACTGAGTAGGTAAATTATAGGGTCTGCAGCACAAGGTAAAAAAGGAGCAACAAGAATCTACCCTCACTCCTGGAAAGACAATTCAAGGTTCATGTGAACCCTAGCTGTATGTATTCATGAAATAGTTAAACTACAAAACAGTAATGAGGCAGAAACTACATTTTTTAAGTCCAGCTGTCGCAGAGGGACAGATATTTGAGGGGGGGACAGAGGAAACAATTGTGGGGTAAGGAGTTTATAGTCGTAGGATGAAAATCTCTCAGGAATAACTCAGCTGGGAAGTTGTTCTTTCCCTGCCAAAATTCATTCTAAAAATCCCCTCACTTAACAACCTCAGAGGGTATTATCATAAAGCTGGAGCAAGTCTGTGAACATTTAAGTAGAGTTCAGAGGCAATCAGAACAGAAACTGCCAGACAAGTGCAAATCCAGGTGGCAAACTTGAAGCAGTTCCAGGATGAATGACCAAGGACCCTTTGCAATTGGTGTGCCCAGAGGTGAGGATAAAAGTGAGATGAAGAAAGAATTTGAAAAAAAATAGCTACATGTATATGTATAACTGAATCACTTTGCTGTACACCTGAAACAAATACAACATTGTTAATCAACTATACTCCAATATAAGACAAAAAGTTTAAAACAAAAGTGAGATGGGTACTGTTGGGACTCACAGAAAATAATCAGAAAATGACCACAAAGAGGGGTGGGAGAACCTTAACCAAAATCAAAACAGACATGTACCAGGCGTTCTTGACCAAGAGTTTCATGAATATCCTGGCAAGGAGGTATTGGCCAGAATCAGTTCAGAATTGCTGTCATTGCAATTGCTCTGTCCAATGTTGAGCATGTTCCATGGCCAGAAAGGGAATTACACGTTACATCTATTGTAGATGAAGGATGTCGCCTGCCACATAAGTAAACAAAGGATGCTGCAGCCATCAAGCCAGCAGCCTCTGTAGCCACCCCAGCGGTGCATCCTGAGGGGACTCAGGATGGAGAAAAACAGGATACTGGCCCTAGATAGCTAAGATGTATATCAAAGAAGTGATTTCTTTAAGCCCAGACTCTGGCATCTTCCCATACATGGAAAAGTGCTAAATTCATTAACTGGAGATATCTAGTTTTCCTTTAATTAACAGTAATATTTTGATGTTCCAACTACCTGGATTTTTTTCCCAAAAACTCCTATATATCCTGGCTCTTCCCTTACTTCTTTGGAACAGTCCCTCAGAGCTATCTCAGAGGCTGTCTCCTGGGCTTGAGTCCTCAGTATGTCTGCCAAATAAAACATAATTCTCAACTTTTAGGTTGTGCATTTTTTTCAGTCCACACTATGTTATCTTTATCCTCACTGTGCCTTTGCACATAAATCCTATTTTCCCCCAATACACAAATGAAAAGAATAACATTCAGAAAGGTTTAAAAACTTGCCCCCAAATGACATTGGCATTAAGTGGCAGATGCAGGATTCTGATGAAAATCTCCATGTCTCCAAAGCCCAAGCATTTTTCCCTCTATCCCAGGGCCACTTCTGGTCACTACGACACAGGAAACCTCTATCAAAAACATTTTCTTTTCTGTATTTTGTTGAATAGGTTTTAACTGCTCAGTAAATTCGGTTCAATCTAGTCCTTAACACTTTACTATGTGATCATTTTACTTTTTCTTTTTTAAGAGGTGCTGTTTTATTTTTTATTTTTATTTATTTTTAATTTATTTATTTGGCCACACCGTGCAGCATGTGGGATCTTAGTTCCCCTACCAGGGATCGAACCCGTACCCCCTGCAGTGGAAGCACGAAGTCGTAACCATTGGACTGCCAGAGAAGTCCCCATTTTACTTTTATAATTTAAAAAATCTAATGGCAGGACTTCCCTGGTGGCACAGTGGTTAAGAATCCACCTGCCAATGCAGGGGACATGGGTTTGATCCCTGGTCCGGGAAGATCCCACTTGCCATGTAGCAACTAAGCCCGTGTGCCACAACTACTGAGCCTGTGTTCTAGAGCCCGTGAGCCACAACTACTGAAGCCCATGCACCTAGAGCCCACGCTCCACAACAAGAGAAGCCACCGCAATGAGAAGCCCGCACACCACAAAGAAGAGTAGCCCCCACTCGCCCCAATTAGAGAAAGCCCACGCTTGGCAACGAAGACCCAACCCAGCCAAAAATAAATAAATAAATAAATTAATTAATTAATTAAAAAAAAAATCTAATGGCATAAGAACGTATTAGAGACTATTCATTTGCTCTGGCTGCCATAACAAAATACCACAGACTGGGGGGCTTAAATTACAGAAATGTATTTTCTTGGAGTTCTCTTCTGGAGGCCAGAATTCCAAGATCAAGATGTCAGCAGGGTTGATTTCCTTTGAAACCTCTCTCCTCGGCTTGCAGCTGGCCACCCTCTTGCTGTGTCCTCACGTGGTCTTTTCTCTGGGCACACACATGTCTGTGTCCAGATGTTCTCTTCCTTAAGGATATCAGGAATATTAGATTAAGGCTCATCCTAATGGCCTCCTTTTAACATAATTATCATTTTAAAGAACTTGTTTCCAAATATATTCATAGGGCTTCAGCCTATGAATTTGGTGGGGACACAGTTCGCCCATAACAGAGACTCTAAGTCAGATCCTAGAAAACCCTATGGACAGTGTTTTGATTGAATGATTGACAAATATACCCATCACCTTGGCTACCAGGGACCCATCCCCAAAGGTTCTGTCGCTATGACTCTTAACGGATCCTGGGATGAATTAAAAGACCAAGACCATTTGGTCAGAAGATTTATGAGATCGTGCTGATACAACACATCATGAAAATTAGGTAATGTTTCAGTTTCAGTCTGAATCACATAGAAAGGTTTTCAAAAGATTTTACATTAATTCCCCAGGGCTCTCCCTAATCATGCCCCCAATCACCATGAAGGCCAGTTGGGGGAAGCCTTGAAGGCCCACTGATAACATCATCATAACTGCTCTTCATTCTGTTGGGAATCAGGCAAGATTTACAGACTCTGATGATTGTCTCTTGCTCCTAAGTACTGAGAGTATCTGTGTTTGCCTTCCCAAAAGAGAAACTGTAGATTTGCAACCAAGAAAAGATCATATTTTGTTTGAGAATTTCCTGTGAAAAGTCGATCTTTGCCCAGAAATTATACATATTTGTTTTCTGAAGTTTTTGTTAAAGAATAGGGAAGGAGGTCCTTGTTCCCATGGTGAGCCACAGCCACCCCTGCCTCTGCAGGAGACCCTCCAACACTAGCAGCTTCAAACAGGCCCAGGGAGCTGCGTGCCTGCTGCCTAGGAAAGGAAAATCCGATTGTAAATATTATCTGCGCTTCTAAGAACATTCAAATGCTGCCTTTGCCGGCTACAGACATTTCAAATACCAAATGTAAAGACAAGACCCAGTGGTAGTTATTTCTAAGGTTGATGTGACTGTCACAGTCATTCTTAATATCAGCTTTTGATGGAAGAGAGGACTGAGAAACAAGCCCTGCTGAGTTCACAGTTCTGTAGAGAACCTACTGCATCTTCATTTGTTCCAGGCCCTTTCCAGCCATGTGGCTGACAGGGTCTTGGTGCTCCGGCCGGGTGTCAGGCCTGTGCCTCTGAGGTGGGAGAGCCGAGTTCAGGACACTGGCCAACCAAAGACCTCCCAGCTCTATATAGTATCAAATGGTGAAAGCTCTCCCAGAGATCTCCATCTCAATGCTAAGACCCAGCTCCAGCAACGACCAGCAAGCTACAGTGCTGGACAACCTATGCCAAACAACTAGCAAGACAGGAAAACAACCCCACCCATTAGCAGAGAGGCTGCCTAAAATCATAATACGGTCACAGACACCCCAAAACACACCACCGGACACAGTCCTGCCCACCAGGAAGACAAAATCCAGCCTCATCCACCAGAACACAGGCACCAGTCCCCTCCACCAGGAAGCCTACACAACCTACTGAACCAACCTTAGCCACTGGGGGCAGACACCAAAAACAACGTGAACTACAAACCTGCAGCCTGCGAAAAGGAGACCCCAAACACAGTAAGTTAAGCAAAATGAGAAGACAGAGAAACACACAGCAGATGAAGGAGCAAGGTAAAAACCCACCAGACCAAACAAATGAAGAGGAAATAGGCAGTCTACCTGAAAAAGAATTCAGAGTAATGATAGTAAAGATGATCCAAAATCTTGGAAATAGAATGGAGAAAATACAAGAAACATTTAACAAGGACCTAGAAGAACTAAAGAGCAAACAAACAATGATGAACAACACCATAAACGAAATTAAAAATTCTCTAGAAGGAATCAATAGCAGAATAACTGAGGCAGAAGAACGGATAAGTGACCTGGAAGATAAAATAATGGAAACAACTACTGCAGAGCAGAATAAGAAAAAAGAATGAAAAGAATGGAGGACAGTCTCAGAGACCTCTGGGTCAACATTAAATGCACCAACATTTGAATTATAGGGGTCCCAGAAGAAGAAGAGAGAAAGAAAGGGACTGAGAAAATATTTGAAGAGATTATAGTTGAAAACTTCCCTAAAGTGGGAAAGGAAATAGTTAATCAAGTCCAGGAAGCACAGAGAGTCCCATACAGGATAAATACAAGGAGCAACATGCCAAGACACATATTAATCAAATTACCAAAAATTAAATACAAAGAAAAAATATTAAAAGCAGCAAGGGAAAAACAACAAATAACATACAAGGGAATCCCCATAAAGTTAACAGTTGATATTTCAGCAGAAACTCTGCAAGCCAGAAGGGAGTGGCAGGACATATTTAAAGTGATGAAAGGGAAAAACCTACAACCAAGATTACTCTCCCCAGCAAGGATCTCAGTCAGATTCAACAGAGAAATTAAAACCTTTAGAGAAAAGCAAAAGCTAAGAGAATTCAGCACCACCAAACCAGCTTTACAACAAATGCTAAAGGAACTTCTCTAGGCAGGAAACACAAGAGAAGGAAAAGACCTACAATAACAAACCCCCAAAAATTAAGAAAACGGTAATAGGAACATACATATCGATAACTACCTTAAATGTAAATGGATCAAATGCTCCAACCAAAAGACATAGACTGGCTGAATGGATACAAAAACAAGACCCGTATATATGCTGTCTACAAGAGACCCACTTCAGACCTAGGGACACATACAGAATGAAAGTGAGGGGATGGAAAAAGATATTCCATGCAAATGGAAATCAAAAGAAAGCTGGAGTAGCAATTCTCATATCAGACAAAATAGACTTTAAAGACTATTACAAGAGACAAAGAAGGACACTACATAATGATCAAAGGATCAATCCAAGAAGAAGACATAACAATTGTAAATATTTATGCACCCAACATAGGAGTACCTCAATACATAAGGCAAATGCTAACAGCTATAAAAGGGGAAATTGACAGTAACACAATCATACTAGGGGACTTTAACACCCCACTTTCACCAATGGACAGATCATCCAAAATGAAAATAAATAAGGAAACACAAGCTTTAAATGATACATTAAACGAGATGGACTTAATTGATATTTGTAGGACATTCCATCCAAAATAAACAGAATACACTTTCTTCAAAGTGCTCATGGAACATCCTCCAGGATAGATCATATCTTGGGTCACAAATCAAGCCTTGGTAAATTTAAGAAAATTGAAATCGTATCAAGTATCTTTTCCGAACACAACGTTATGAGACTAGATATCAATTACAGGAAAAAAATCTGTAAAAAATACAAACACATGGAGGCTAAACAATACACTACTAAATAACCAAGAGATCACTGAAGAAATCAAACAGGAAATCAAAAAATACCTAGAAACAAATGACAATGAAAACACAACAACCCAAAATGTATGGGATGCAGTAAAAGCAGTTCTAAGAGGGAAGTTTATAGCAATACAATCCTACTTCAAGAAACAAGAAACATTTCAAATAAACAACCTAACCTTACACCTAAAGCAATTAGAGGAAGAAGAACAAAAAATCCCCAAAGTTAGCAGAAGGAAAGAAATCATAAAGATCAGATCAGAAATAAATGAAAAAGAAATGAAGGAAACAATAGCAAAGATCAATAAAACTAAAAGCTGGTTCTTTGAGAAGATGATAAACAAAACTGATAAACCATTAGCCAGACTCATCAAGAAAAAAAGGGAGAAGACTCAAATCAATAGAAATAGAAATGAAAAAGGAGAAGTAAAGACTGATACTGCAGATATACAAAGAATCATGAGAGATTACTATAAGCAACTATATGCCAATAAAATGGACAACCTGGAAGACATGGACAAATTCTTAGAAATGCACAACCTTCTGAGACTGAACCAGGAAGAAATATAAACAGACCAATCACAAGCATTGAAATTGAAACTGATTAAAAATCTTCCAGCAAGCAAAAGCCCAGGACCAGATGGCTTCACAGGCAAATTCTATCGAAAATTTTGAGAAGAGCTAACACCTACCCTTCTCAAACTCCTCCAAAATATAGCAGACGGAGGAACACTCCCAAACTCATTCTATGAGGCCACCATCACCCTGATACCAAAACCAGACAAAGATGTCCCAAAGAAAGAAAACTACAGGCCAATATCACTGATGAACATAGATGCAAAAGTCCTCAACAGAATACTACCAAACAGAATCGAATAGCACATTAAAAGGATCGTACACCATGATCAAGTGGGGTTTATCCCAGGAATGCAAGGATTCTTCAATATATGCAAATCAATCAATGTGATAAGCCATATTAACAAACTGAAGGAGAAAAACCATATGATCATCTCAATAGATGCAGAAAAAGCTTTTGACAAAATTCAACACCCATTTATGATAAAAACCCTCCAGAAAGTAGGCATAGAGGGAACTTACCTCAACATAATAAAGGCCATATATGACAAACCCACAGCCAACATTGTCCTCAATGGTGAAAAACTGAAACCATTTCCTCTAAGATCAGGAACAAGACAAGGTTGTCCACTCTCACCACTATTATTCAACATAGGTTTGGAAGTTTTAGCTTCCAAAACAGCAATCAGAGAAGAAAACAGAAATAAAAGGAATCCAAATCAGAAAAGAAGAAGTAAAGCTGTCACTGTCTGCAGATAACATGATACTATACATAGAGAATCCTAAGATGCTACCAGAAAACTATTAGAGCTAATCAATGAATCTGGTAAAGTAGCAGGATACAAAATTAATGCACAGAAATCTCTTGCATTCCTATACACTAATGATGAAAAATCTGAAAGAGAAATTAAGGAACACTCCCATTTACCACTGCAACAAAAAGAATAAAATACTTAGGAATAAACCTACTTAAGGAGACAAAAGACTTCTATGCAGAAAACTATAAGACACTGATGAAAGAAATTAAAGATGATACAAAGAGATGGAGAGATATACCATGTTCTTGGATTGGAAGAATCAACATTATGAAAATGACTATACTACCCAAAGTGATCTACAAATTCAAGGCAATCCCTATCAAACTACCAATGGCATTTTTCACAGAACTAGAACAAAAATTTCACGATTTGTATGGAAACACAAAAGACCCCGAATAGCCAAAGCAATCTTGAGAAAGAAAAATGGAGCTGGAGGAATCAGGCTCCCAGACTTCAGACTATATTACAAATCTACAGTAATCAAGACAGTATGGTACTGGCACAAAAACAGAAACATAGATCAATGGAACAGGATAGAAAGCCCAGAGATAAACCCACACACCTATGGTCACCTTATTTTTGATAAAGGAGGCAAGAATATACAATGGAGAAAAGACAGCCTCTTCAATAAGTGGTGCTAGGAAAACTGGACAGCTACATGTAAAAGAATGAAATTTGAACACTCCCTAACACCATACACAAAAATAAACTCAAAATGGATTAAAGACCTAAATGTAAGGCCAGACACTATAAAACTCTTAGAGGAAAACAGGCAGAACACTCTTTGACATAAATCACAGCAAGATCCTTTTTGACCCACCTCCTAGAGAAATGGAAATAAAAACAAAAATAAACAAATGGGACCTAATGAAACTTAAAAGCTTTTGCACAGCAAAGGAAAACATAAACAAGACAAAAAGACAACTCTCAGAATGGGAGAAAATGTTTGCAAGTGAAGCAACTGACAAAGGATTAATCTCCAAAATTTACAAGCAGCTCATGCAGCTCAATATCAAAAAAACAAACCCAATCCAAACATGGGCAGAAGACCTAAATAGACATTTCTCCAAAGAAGATATATAGATTGTCAACAAACACATGAAAGGATGCTCAACATTACTAATCATTAGAGAAATGCAAATCAAAACTACAATGAGGTATCACCTCACACCAGTCAGAATGACCATCATCAAAAAATCTACAAACAATAAATGATGGAGAGGGTGTGGGGAAAAGGGAACCCTCTTGCACTGTTGGTGGGAATGTAAATTGATACAGCCACTATGGAGAATAGTATGGAGGTTCCTTAAAAACTAAAAATAGAACTACCATACGACCCAGCAATCCCACTACTGGGCATATACCCTGAGTAAACCATAATTCAAAAAGAATCATGTACCACAATGTTCATTGCAGCTCTATTTACAATAGCCAGGACATGGAAGCAACCTAAGTGTCCATCAACAGATGAATGGATAAAGAAGATGTGGCACATATATACAATGGAATATTACTCAGCCATAAAAAGAAACTAAATTGAGTTATTTGTAGTGAGGTGGATGGACCTAGAGTCTGTCATACAGAGTGAAGTAAGTCAGAAAGAGAAAAACAAATACCCTATGCTAACACATATGCATGGAATCTAAAAAAAAAAAAAAAAGGTTCTGAAGAACCTAGGGGCAGGACAGGAATAAAGACACAGACGTAGAGAATGGACTTGAGGACACGGGGAGGGGGAAGGGTAAGCTGGGACGAAGTGAGAGAGTGGCATGGACATATATACACTACCAAATGTAAAATAGATAGCTAGTGGGAAGCAGCTGCATAGCACAGGGAGATCAGCTCAGTGCTTTGTGACCCCCTAGAGGGGTGGGATAGGGAGGGTGGGAGGGAGATGCAAGAGGGAGGACATATGGGGATATATGTATATGTATAGCTGATTCACTTTGTTATAAAGCAGAAACTAACACACCACTGTAAAGCAATTATACTCCAATAACGATGTTTAAAAAAAAAATGAATAGGGAAGGAAAATCTCTGTGTCAAAATAAGGATTTTAAAAAGCAAGGTGGGATGAGAGGCCCCTATAAAACTTGCTTCAAATCATATAAGAGACTTATGTTTGAATTACACAAGTAGTCTACGATTTCTGCACTGAGAACAATAAAAAGGGTCAAGACACTTCCCTCCTTCAAGGTAGACCCCTGGGTATAATGGCAGGGACATGGCTACAGACATGGCAGCCATCTCCTCTGTCATTTGCCTTCAAAGACCAAGTAAATTGAACCTATTGTGAGGCTCTGAACCATTTGTATGCTCAACGACATCCACCTTCAGAAAGAGGGCAGGACCCGTGCTTAGTTTCTTGACGCTACATTTTGATGTCCTGACATTATCCTCTCATTGTGATGAAAAGAATCAAATTGTGAGTGGGACTCACAGAGGAGGAGTCCCAGATTTTGGCAGACCTAACACAAGCCCACGTAAGGAAGAGGTGGGAACAGAGATTCTCATTACCTTTTGGTCTGGGAGTCTTGTCTTGCCCTTTGCTCTTCCAAGATACATGGAGCCACTAATAAGTTCAGTCTTTTGGAGAAAAAGAAAGTCTCCTTATGTTATTAGAGATGAAGTTGTTTATTTTCAAGAAGGTGACACTGGAGAAAAAAAGTAATATACAAGGACAAGAAAAGGTACAAAAAGGATACGCAGAAAGTTTATAATGCAAATGTCTAGCCATCTGTATCCTTCTTCCTGGATGAGCTCAGCTAGCACACAGGGTCTAAGGAAGGCGTGAAAGTTTTCTGCTTTAGTGAATTATCAGAACTCTATGAATTGTCAAATCTCTTATGCTTTTATTACTGCTCAACACTAATATAAGGGGTAATGAGAACTACAGAATGTTAGAAGCACAAAGATTCCCCTAGCCCAGATTTTTCAAACTTTATTTAGCTATACAATTCATAATTTTTTTAAAAAAAGGAAGGAATGAACAGAAGAACAAATGAATGAATGGAGGGCAAGAGACAGAGAAGCAAGGAAAAAATAATGACTACTTAATACATAAAGTGGAGGGAAGGGGGGCTGTTGTGCCTGAAGAAATGAGGGGTAAGGGGACTCACTAAACTCCCACCTTCTATATAGGAGCCCCAGAAAGTTCTACAGAACATCTCGGTCTTCTGAAGCACAGTTGGTAAACCAATCATTCTAGTCTAGTCTTTTCCTTTAATAGAGGAAAAACAGAGGTCCTGTGAGGGGGAACCCCTAGTGCAAAACCTGACCTAGAACCCAGACCTCCTGGCCCCAAATCCAAGGCTTGGAGAAAGAAATTTTCCTCCCTCCAACAGCTCCTGATGGAAAGATGAACCCTAAAGATGTCTGCTCCAAACAGTGTACTTCCTGATAGAAAACGTGAGATTAAACCAAACTCTAGCAACAATCAGGAAATTGATCTTCAGAGCAAGTAACAAGCATGAGAAGGTGTGGTTAGAAGGTCTTGCTGGTGACCCACGTGCTGCGGCCACCAGAGCTCCTGAACCATGGTGGCAGTGTGCCCAACGGCCAGCCTCGAGTATCTATACGTGGTGTGATGTCTGCAAACCAGCCTGACACAGCCCTGCACTGACGCAGAAAACTTTTGTAAGTTTGCTCTTTTGGAGGAACAGGATTAGCACATAAAAATGTAAACGTTGGGCTTCCCTGGTGGTGCAGTGGTTGGGAGTCTGCCTGCCAACGCGGGGGACGCGGGTTTGAGCCCATGCCTGGGAGGATCCCACGTGCCGCGGAGCGACTAGGCCCGTGAGCCACAGTTGCTGAGCCTGCGCGTCTGGAGCCTGTGCTCCGCAACAAGAGAGGCCGCGATAGTGAGAGGCCCGCGCACCGCAATGAAGAGTGGCCCCCGCTTGCCGCAAATGGAGAAAGCCCTCGCACAGAAACGAAGACCCAACACAGCCATAAATAAATAAATAAATAAATAAATAAACAAACAAACAAACAAACAAACCCAAAGTTAAAAAAAAAAAAAAGATGTCTAAAAAAAATGTAAACGTGAATTAGCACCTAAAGAACAAAAAGCACTTACACGGTATCAGCACATAAGAGCATCACACACAACATGGCCAACTCCTGGCCTCTGGGCCATAATGATACACCAAGCTTAGTCGAAATGTGTCCACTGTGATTTGTTTTAAAAGGAAAATGTGTGGAAGCCCAGGTGAAGTAGGGCTTATAGAAACTTGAGGAGGGGAACCACTGCATTTTGCAGGGAATGGGGATGGAGGTGAATTCCACACCTACCTGTGGGGCAAGAACTGCTACAGTGATCACACATAGGGCATTGCTCTGGGACAGACCCTTGAGAGGCACTTTACATGAGTGTTCCTAATTGTCCCTACACTCCCATTGTCCTCATTTTCAGAGAAAGAGAACTGGATCTCAGAGAAGGTGAGTAACCAGCCAAGTTTACACAGCTGTAATCTAGAAAATCAGTATTCATTCGTTCAGCAGATCCACGGCATGTCAGGCACGTGTAGGCGCTGACGAGTCCATGGCCAACAAGAGAAACAATCTCCACCTCCCAGAGCATGTGGTCCATGGAAGGTACAGATGAGTGAACAGTTACCATGGAGCCCTGGGAGCCGTCGGGTGACCAGCTAAAAGACATAGGGTGTCTGCCTGGCTTCAGAGCCTCCCGTTCTCACTGATGGGGAACCATTCGTGAAGAAAGCCTGTGCAACCTCAGAGACTCTCCCCAGAGCACTTAGCAACCTTCTCGCTAAGCTTCCCAGCAGAAGGGCTTCTGTTGTCCGAGCCTCCAAGTAGAAAGGAGTCATTTTCTCTCTAGACTTGGACAACACGAGTACCTAGGGGAGGGCATCGTCCAGCAGACTGAAAGCTTAAAATTTTCCTTGTCTAGTAATAAATGGATAAATTGCGCCTCGTGTGTAAATTCCACCTGTGGAACTTGAGTGATGCTTCAGAAAGGATTCCCTTCTCTTAATTAGTTACGAAGAATGAGACCCCAACACAGACATATCCCCAGGAGTTCCCTACAGGGCAGCGGCTGATGTATTTACCTCTACACACCCACGTCCCACCATATTTCTCAGTGACGCTCTTCTCTTTCCAAGCCCTCCCACCACCTTCTGTGGCATCCCAAGTCCTTTAGCTCTGAAGGTACTGAATAAAAGCACCTTCTTGCAACAGCAGCTGCAGGGTTTCTCCCCTTCTTCTGCCCTCCCTCTGTTTCCTCCCCAGCCTCCCTCCTCCTTTATACCCACTCTAACCCTGGTATCTTCCTCACTCTGATTTCTCCAACTTGTACCTTTCGCAGCTTCTTTCTCTTCACCATCCTCTGTAAAATTCAACGTAAAGGGAAGCAAGAAGGAAGTCGGAAGAGATTGTTCGGCTTTGCTTCATGGACGTGGGACGTGTCTCCCATTTCAGTGAGTCATAAACTTGCTCCACCAATTTGAAATCACACAGGTTCTTTTCTAGGAAAAACCGATGCCTGGTCCCCACCCAAACATCCTGATCTAATTGGGATGGAACACAGCCCAGGCACCAGGATTTCTAAAAATCTCCCAGGCTGAGTCTAATGGGCAGCAGACTTTAGGGGTTACTGACCTGTGTAGCTGTTCTTCTCAGGTGTGAGACATGGGTATCCACACGAAACGTGGCCTTCTGTCCGAACGGTAGAACCTGAGGGATTTGGAGTAAATAGGGGCTCATTTTGAAGATTCACAGCCAGCCTAACCCCTTCAGAACTGGCCCCTTTTGCCAGTCTCAAATTCAGACTCTCATTCTGGAGTGAATATAAAAACAGGATTATAAGGCAGCATTGAGTCAAAGCTAAAAAGTACCGTGAGCTGCTCTGCAAAAGAAAAACAAGGGGACAGGGAGAGAGCGCATAATTATATTAGTCTGTCAAGTACAAGGTGGAAGCCAATTTATTTTTCGTACAAGAGATGTTGACTCTGGTCAAAATGCTATCAGCTCCTTTAACTCCTCTTCTGGAAGGCCGCGGCGGAATCTACACTTTAAACATGATAAGCCTGAAGCTCAGGAAAATGAAATCACTGACCTAGCATCAGACAGTCCGTTTATGGTAGACCCAGAGCTGGAAAAACTCAGGTGGTTTTTTTCTTTTAATATTTATTTATTTATTTGGCTGCACCAGGTCTTAGTTGCAGCATGCGGGATCTTTAGTTGCGGCATGTGGGATCTTAATTGCGGCATGCATGAGGGATCTAGTTCCCCGACCAGGGATCGAACCCAGACCCCCTGCATTGGGAGCATGGAGTCTTAACCACTGGACCACCAGGGAAGTCCCAAACTCAGGTGTCTTTTGAGAATGCTCAGGCAAGTTAAGACTGCCATCAAAATTCTGCTAACGTTGTTATTATTACCTTATCAATAACTCATTACTACCACTAAGATTTACAGTAAGAAGTACATTTGTCTGCAGCACTGCCGTAGACAAGAACACGATGATGACTTCGGGATGACCCCTCCCCACAGAGGAATTCTTGTATTAGTCCTCTCCATCTCTACCTCACCCCCCAGAGCCTCTGATTGGATTTCCTGGTGATAAGATCACAAGGTTTTCACTGGAAAGTGACACATTGTCCTGAGTGACTGGGTGGTCCGGGCAACAGGTAGCCGAGCGCCTTGGCTTTTGGGTGCAGTCTGCTCCCCAGAGGGCAGAAGCCTTCTGCTGAGTTTACCTGAGTCCCCAGAAGGTGACCGACAACCTGCTGTGGAGGGAGGCGCCCTGGTGGGGACCCGAGCCCCGCACCCCAGCCCTGGCTCTCCACTAACGAGCAGTGTGGTCTTGGCCGGCTGTGCCAGCTCCACATCTGGAAAATGAGGGACTTGCACAGGACCATCTTGAAGGGGACCTTCAGCTCTCAGATTCACGGATTCCATGATCTGACACACAGAAAACCGCGCAGAGACAGGCAGACTCAGAAATTTGCAGCTCCCTGGAGTTCCATAACCATAACTGAATAAGCTTCTTGGAGTAGACTTGGAAGTTGGGGGAGTTGAACGCCTCATTTGATGACAGGAAACCTATGTGTGAACAGATTTTCCAAGATATTTCATATTTTAATTGTTCTGCCCCATAAATATAGTCTTGTCAGACTATAGTGCAGATAGTTGGATAAGAAAGGCACAGTATGGGACTTCCCTGGTGGGGCAGTGGTTAAGAATCTGCCTGCCAATGCAGGGGACACAGGTTCGAGCCCTGGTCCGGGAAGATCCCACATGCCGTGGAGCAACTAAGCCCGTGAGCCACAACTACTGAGCCTGCACACCACAACTACTGAGGCCCACGCCTAGAGCCTGTGCTCTGCAACAAGAGAAGCCACCGCAATGAGAAGCCCGTACACGGCAATGAAGAGTAGCCCCCGCTCGCCGCAACTAGAGAAAGCCCGCGTGCAGCAATGAAGACTCAATGCAGCCATAAATAAATAAATAAATATTAAAAAAAAAAAAAAAAAAAAGAAAGGCACAGTTTTCGGGAATTCCCTGGCAGTCCAGTGGTTAGGACTTCACACTTTCACTGCCAAGGGCACAGCCAAAAAAAAAAAAAAACACAGAAAGCAGTTTCTATCGGCATAAACCTTTCAGACCTGCTACACATCCTTGACTTAAACAGAGCAAGTATACAGTTGCACAGCCTTGTTCTTTGGATTTATTCCGCAGAAAAGACACATTTATGTATTTTGTCTCAAAATAATGCTACTTAGTAGAGCACCGTCACATATATTACCTCCATTTAAAGTTTTAGGAATCGTTTTCTTTGTCTATCAGCCTTTCAAGGTAGGTGGTACTATAGTATGTTATCCTACTTTACAGATGACAAAATTGAGGCCCAGGAAGGTTAAATATTTTGTTAATAAATATCAGAGTCTCTGCTGACTCAACTCTGGTCTTCCAACTTTATTTCCTGTTCATTTTTAATTCAGAACAATAGCAGTTTCTACCCTTAGAAAACTTACCTACCACTTGATTTGGTGTCTTGAATTTGGCAGCTATAAAACAGGTTTACTAGGATGAGACAGGGATCAAATACTGGTTCAGGGTCAGAGTCGATGACTATAAACTAATCTGAAGGTTCAGAGGCAGACTCAGGACTCAGCGAGCAGGCTCGAGGCACTCGTATGCCCTGGGCCCACGATACTGATCTTTACGATCACCTAAAGCTGTGTTGTGCAACTAAGCATGGCTATTTGTAATAGAAGCCAGGCTGGGTGTTGGAAGCAGTGGTCCTTCAGGCTGACTCAGAATGGAATTGGTCTATAGTCTTGCTACTCAAGTAGACTGGGGCATCACCTGGGGCTTGTTAAAATGCAGACTCGGCCCTGTACCCCAGATGCGCTGAATCAGAATCGATATTTTAACAAGGACTCACGTGGATCATATGCCCACTCTACTTGAGGAGCGCTGCTCTGGGCTCCCCTCCGTCGTTGAGGTTCTACCGGCAATGATTTTACAAATGAAACTTGTTTTCCAGCACCCTCTGTTCAGCACGCTAGCAAGTGGGGGAGTGAGGGCAAGTCCACTGCCGGCATCTTGGACACCGAGATGACACGCATGGAGCTCAGCAAAACAGTGATAACAACTGTAGAGCATCTACATGGGAGCCCTTAAGCATCAGCCTGTTAGTCTGTCCTGTGAGAGGAGTGAGATTACCAGACCTTTTCACTGTCCTTAATTTACACTTGAGACGGTGAGAGGTGAGATTTCAAAAGCCAATATCATTGAGCTTCCCTCTCACTGCCTGGCACAGATTAGGAAGCTGGTTTTTCTCCCTCTGTCCTCCCATTGTCATTGCTCTGTTTCTCATTGTCCCTTCTTCCTGTCTCTTTCCCGTCCCATCCACCCCAACACACACACACACACACACACACACACACACACACACAGAGTTTCAAAGTTAAAGAGATGTGAAGATCATCTCTTCTGATTAGGACCCAGGAGAGGAGCTTCTGCAGAGCCATTTGCATTAATTACCACATTAATTTCTTGTCCCAGGGAAAGCTCAGCAAACCCTACAGCCTTCCTGCAGGCAAACACCTGCAAGACCTGGCAGTGGACTCTGGGGGCTCTGGGTGAGTGAGGTGCTAACGAGAGTGCTGGAAAGGAGCCCTCAAATGGCTTCCGTGCAGGTGTTCGGCATAATAGGGCATTAATTGGGTAACAGGTGGAGGCGCAGAGGGTGGAGTGAGCCGTGAAGTGAATAGGGCAGAAGCTGACTGCATAACCTAATTTTAACCACAGTGGAATTTTCCTTCCTTTTACTTCAGTTTGGGCTCAGAAAGCTCAGTCACAATAGAACGTTACAGCACAACATCATTTATAACGACTAATGTTTAGAGCTACTTTCTAAGTGCCAGCACTGCACACTTATGTACATTACACGCTTTATCCCAGATCAAAGCAGTTCTTCAGGACAGGTATGAAGAGCTTATTTTAAGAATGCAGAAGCCAAGGCTCAGAACAAGATGAATAATTGCTCAAGGGCACACAGCTAGTATGGTGGCAGAGCTAGTATTCTCTGCATGAACCCACTGCATGGTACTGTCTTCCCGTATCAGTGTTTTTAGGAGAGGCAAGGAGCCTGTTAGACTGTGTGTGGGTCACCCTCATCTGGAGCTTGTCCTTAAATCTGGAGGCCACGTTTTAACACGGATGGAGGGACAAGGAATCAACTAGACAGATGAGGGTTGAGAAACCACTGGAGAATGAGCTAAATCAGGGCTCAGCAAATTACCACCCACATCCCAACCTGCCCCTGTTTTTGTAAATAATGTTTTATTGGAACACAGCCATGTTGTCTGTGGCTCCTTTCATGCTACAATTGCAGGCCTGAGTCATTGCAACAGAGATTGTAAGGCCCACAAAGTCTAAAGATCTACGATCTGGCCCTTTACAGGAAAAGACTGCCAACCCCTGGGCTAAATAAATTATTGCCCATAAGCCTAATCGCAGAGACCCTGCTTTGAATCACTGCTCAGTGCTATCAAAGACACTGTGGATATTTTATCCAAAACAGAGAAAACTCAAGGGCACATACCTGACATCATGTAGAAATGGATTTGCTTGCAAGCCAAGGGGCAAAAATTTCCAGGACATGTGTTTTTGGCTCAACCTAAAGAATTTTCTGTTCCTAATGTTTGAGTTAACTTGTAGGGCAATAAGGTCTCCATCACTATTAGTATTCAAATAGTCAAATGAGCATCCATCAGGAACATCATGGACTTTGTCCCAGATGAGCTCTATGTTCCTTTACAACGCCCGTGATCATAGGACTTTGTGAATTTCAGCATGACCAGTGAGTCAAGGGGACTTTTCCTTTCCTGAGCCGCTGTGCCCTCGTCTACTATGTTAAACTCATCATCCCCTCCCACTACCCACGAATATAGTAACAGTTAACTTATCAAGTGTCAGCAAAGAATAAGCTATTGTACTTAAGTGGTGTTTCAGATAACTGGAATACAATGTGTGATCAAGACGCACTCACCTTTAAACGTCCCTTTGTCTTTTTTGTTTGTTTTTGGGTTTTTTTTCACATTTATTAACAACACTCTTTTAGAGTAACGTCCATCTTTTTGTTTTGTTTTGCTTTGTTTTCACATTTATTAACACTTTAAGAGTAACTTCCATCTTTTTTTTTTTTTTTTTGTCCTTTTGGTTTTTTATTTATTTATTTATTTTTGGCTGCGTTGGGTCTTCATTGCTGTGAGCGGGCTTTCTCTAGTTGTGGTGAGTGGGGGCTACTCTTCATTGTGGTGCGCGGGCTTCACATTGCAGTGGCTTCCCTTGTTGTGGAGCCCGGGCTCTAGGCACGTGGGCTCCAGTAGTTGTAGCTTGCGGGCTCTAGAGCTCAGGCTCAGTAGTTGTGGCGCACCTGCTTAGTTGCTCCGCGGCATGTGGGATCTTCCCGGACCAGGGCTCGAACCCATGTCCCCTGCATTGGCAGGCGGATTCTTAACCACTGCGCCACCAGGGAAGTCCCTGTCCTTTTGTTTTTTAAAATCAACAATGAAGCATAATGATTAAAGCCAAAAAGGACATAGCTGCTATCAAAAACAAGATTAATTCATTCATTCATTTAATAAATACTTGTTGAGAGCTACTACGTACACGGACAGAAGTAGGACGGTAAGTAGGGCTGAAGCAACAGGCATCTGATCCCTGATCTGGAAACAGGCAGAAGAAATCCAAGCCCTGCAGGGTAACAAGGAGGGGAGGGGCCAGAGCCAGGTTTACTGGCAGGAAATAGGTGCTGGGAAAGCTGTGACCACTACCTGGGGCAATGGCTTGTGGAAAAGTACCTGTGGTCAGAGGAAAAAGAGACAGGCTGGGAGAGACACACACACACAGAACCCGGGCCAAAGCATCTGCTGGATCTGGGATAATTCTCCATTATCACCAATGGGGAGGAGCCCTGAGCTATCAGGATAAGACCTAATATCTAAACTGGAGGTTCCAGGAAAACAAGTGCAGCCAATCACAAAACTACAATCAAGGAAAGAGTGGCTACAGAAAGGAGGGGAAACTCTCCTTTAGAAACCTGCCTCTTCAAGTCATTCCAAGATTGTTCCATTATTTACACTTTACTGAAAGTGAATTCAGCTTCCAAATGTTGATTTTGTTGGCTGTTTTTCAAAGCACATGACGAAAAAGAGCCAAGAAAATCATTCCTAAAAAATGTAAATAATGGGACAATCTCAACATGATTTTTAAATAAGTGCACATAAAGCCTCAAAAAGATAATAGCATAACATTTCTTTTAAAAAAAAGAAATTATGAAACAAAAACATACATGATGCTCCTCCCTTTGTGGTAGAGGAAAAAAGATAGACTCCCGTGTTTCCTGGGACTTGCCCCTCCTTACTTGCTAAGGATTTGGGCTCAGCTCAGCTGTAGTCCCATCTTTCTTGGAGAATTACACCTGGGACATTGTGATGCCAAATCAGGATGAAGTATTAGGTTGGCCAAAAAAGATCGTTTGGGTTTTTCTGTAACATCTTATGGAAAAATAAAGTAGCCAAGAAGAAAAGAATGAGAATCCAGAAGGAGCCAGAGCTGGGGAGCAGGGGAGGAGGGGAGGGGTAGAGTAAGAAAGGGGTGAAAACCCTTATTTTGAGGCAAGTTATAAGGGGTTAGAAAAGTTTTGCTGCAATCTACACATTCACCCTCTTGTACATGAAACATGCGAGTGAAATGCTATGATTTTAGAACTATTTTAGTTGCTGCAGTGTATCTTTTTAATCACAGAGCTTCCCTGAGTTTGGACAACAACAGTTATGATATTATATGCATATAACCTTAATTTATTTATTTTTAAATTAATTTGGAAATATTTCTAAAATATATCACATATGTTCCTACTTTCTTGAGCAGAACAAGCAATACTTTAACTTCTCTTCATGACTTGGGGTTAAATTAGATGGGTTTCCCCCTAAACAAGATAACGCCTCTTGCTCTTGGGGATGTCACCCTGTTCTTTCTGTCTCTGGCTTTTTTTTTTTTTTTTTTTTGGCCAAGCCACGAGGCTTGTGTGGGATCTTAGTTCCCCGACCAGGGATCGAACCCGAAACCGCTGCAATGGAAGCGCCGAGTCTCAACCACTGGACCTCTAGGGAATTCCCTCTGGCCATTTCTGAGGATGTCACCGTAGGCAATTCCTCACTTCCATCTCTACTGTCGGTACTCCATCACAAGACATCAGACAATCAAATCAACTCGCTTAGGCTACAAAAAAATGTTGGAATCAACAGACCTGAAGGTGGTTCCATTCTCCGCTGAAACAGAAAGTAAAGGATACAAGCTGTGTGAAATCTATTTTCTAGCCATTTTACATTGCTTCCTTCTAGGTTCACAGCTACCCTACAAACACTTGAGAACACTAGAAGTCAAAACTGGATGAGTGAAATATTAGTGCAATGTGAGGACCTAAGTGTGAATCTCTGGCCAAAACTGAAAATGCTTCATCCTCTCCTAGGGTTGGCAAAGGAGATACAGTCAACGCTGTAGAAGATGATCTCTTGAACAAACTCCCTCAAATCCACTTCAGATCACAGCCAAAGCTCCACTGTGGACTACCCAGCACAGGTGGGCAGGTTGGTGTCTAGAAGAGAGGTAGGGACCATTATGCTGACCCCAGAGGATCCCTAGGTGTATACAGGTGGTACCAAGCAGATGCTAAGTAGCCAGGCAGAGTCGTTTCATCCATCCGTGGAGTCAAGGAGAACTGAAAACTTAAACCCATCCCATCCCCCCTTCTCTCTTATCTGGTCCTTCCCCTTGCAAATTCAATTTACTGAAAACTTACTTTGTGCCAGTAACTAGGCACTGGAGGAATACAATGATAAATAAGGGGGAAAAAAAACTTTCTTTCAAGGAGCTCCCAGCTGAGTAAGGGAATACAGAGAAGTAAACAGATAACTACAGAACGAGGCAAAGTGAGAGCAATGAGAGAGATGAAGCAACCTGCTTTGGAAGCACGAAAGGAACAACTAATTTTTTAACAGCTTTACTGAGATGTAATTGATAAAGAACAGCACATCTTTAATGTGTGCCACTTGATGAGTTTGGACATATGCAAACACTCGTGATACCATCACCACCATCAAGGTAATAGACATACCCAACACCTCCCAGAGTTTCCTCGTGTCCCTTTGTTTTCTGTGGTAGGAACGCTTAACATGCAATCTACCTTCCTAATAAATTTTGAGGTCACAACACCATATTTGTTCACTATGGACACTATACTGTACAGCAGGTCTCTAGAACTCACTCATCTAACATCACTAAAGCTTTATACCCATTAAACAATGACTCCCCATTCCCCCACCAACACCAACACCCGGTCCCTGGCAACCACTGTTGTATTCTCTGCTTCCATGAGTTTGGCTATGTCTTATACCTCATATAAGTGGAATCAGGCAGTGTTTGTCCTTCTTTGTCTGGCGTATTTCATTTAGCAATAATGTCCTTCAGGTTCATCCACGTTGTCACAAATGGCAGGATTTATATTTTTAAGGCTGTATAATATTCCATTTTGTAAATATACCACATTTTTTTATTCGTTTATCTTTTAATTGTCACTTTTGTTGTTTCCATATTTTGGCTATTTGAATAATGCTGCAATTGGGAATTCCCTGGCTGTCCAGTGGTTAAGACTCCATGCTTTCACTGCCGAGGGCCCGGCTTCAGTCCCTGGTCAGGGAACTAAGATCCCACAAGCTGCATGGCACGGCCAAAAAAAAAAAATTAATAATGCTGCAATAAATGCGGGAGTGCAGATATCCCTTCAAGATCCTGATTTCTTTTGGATATATGCCCAGAAGTGCGATTGAAGAACATTTAATTTTTAATAAGGGATCAGAAAAGTCTCACAGAGGAGGTAGCAATGAAGCTTGATCCTGAAGGATGAGAAAGGTTTTGATTTACAGCAAATGGAGGGAAAAGGCATGGTGGAATAAGCATGAATGGGACCCTAGGATGTGTCCACAACACTAATCCTATGAGGCTGCAACATTGGATGAATGGAAGGAGGTAGAGACAGAGGGGGCTAAAGAAAGTGGAGAATGAGAAGCTCACAGGAGATCCTGAATTTGGTCTTAAAAAGTTTAAAGTTATTCTCCAGACATGGAATGCTTTGGCAGACCTTAATGGAGGGGAGATATGCCATGTGTTTTGATAGTCCCCCTGTGTGGACCATATATGGAGGAGGGGCTAGAGTGCAGACCCATGAAGAGCCCATTTCAGGAGCCCTCACAAGAGGAAATGCTATAAAATGCTGAAAATTTCCCTCAGCCTTTTCTGTTAGATGAAAGCTCTTGAAAGAATCATCTGCCTTAATATGAAGGGATAAGCTGGTACAGGATGTGAAGCCAAGATCTCGGCAAAGACTGACTCAGGCCTGCTCGCCCATGTTGGACCTTGTTGTGTTAATTCCAGGTCCCTCACTGCCTGGAAGGGAGTGTCTCTAACTCCATCTTGAATTCTCTGAATGTGTTCCCTCCAATATTCCTATGTTGAAACCTAATCCTTAGTGTGATGGTGTTAGGAGGTGAGGCCTTTGGGAGATGATTAGGTCATGAGGGTGGAGCCCTCATGAATGATATTAGTGCCCTTATATAGGAGACCCCAGAGATTTCTCTTGCCCCTTCTGCCATGTGAGGACACAGTAAGAAGACAGCCTGGCTATGAACCAGGAAGCAGGCCCTCACAAGACACCTAATCTGCTGGTGCCTTGATCTTGGATTTCCTAGCCTCCAGAACTGTGAGAAATAAGTGCTTTTTGTTGAAGCCACCCAGTCTGTAGTATTTTTGTTACAGCAGCTCAGAATGACTAAGATGCTGACCGACTCTACTGACCTCTGCTCGTCATCTCCATGTAGGTACAGCATTCAGAACCATGCCTGGTACAAAGCCAATGCTACACAATGGATTGTTGTGGTCTGGCCATACTCTGGGCCCCCTGTTCTCCCTGTGTGACTGTGTGTGAGAGCCTCCATCCTCAGCTACAGGCTACATTGTTCCAGCAAGTGACCAGCCTGAGCCAAATAGACCCCAATATGGACAAAGCCTCCCAACTTGCCAAGCTGATTTGGACCCAGAGGCCTCCACCAGCTGGTTTCTCTTGGGTTAAAATAGGTTTTCAGTAACCCCATAGATAGAGTGCTGATCAGACGGCTCCTGCAATACCTGGGAAACTCCCAAATCAGGAAGGGCCAACAGGTTGTCCAGGTAGTTTCTGAAGTCTTTTGGCTTCAGAGCTCAGTACTTCTTTCCCGCATGGCTATTTTCTCTCTGTCTGCAATCTTCACCCTGCAACCAGAGTGCATTTCTAAACTGCAAGTCCCAGCATGCCAACTGCATTAGTTATGTATTCCCATGGGATAAACAACCGAAAAGAGTGGCTGAAAACAATAGCAATGATCTATGATTATTATTTCTCGGGTCCTGGAGTCGGCCTGGGCTCAGCTGCAATAGTCCTCACTCAGAGCGTCTCCATGGTGGCTGTCACCAGTAGCTGGGACTGGGGGCACCGGAAGCCTTGCTCACTCCCGTGACCGGAACCTGGCCTGGGAGGACTCAAAAGACTGGGGACCCCCTGAGCAGCCCGCTCTATTTTTATATGGTCTCTACTTGTGGTCCCTCCAGTGTGGCAGCTGCAAGGTAGCCATACTTCTTACGTGGGGGCCCAGTGCTCCAAGGTCAAGAGCACTGAGGGGGGAAAAAAAAAAAAGAGTCCTGAGGGAGAGCCAGTTGGAAGCTTTACGGCCTTGGAAATCATTCAGTGTCATTTCCACCACTTCGTATTCAATAGATGTGAGTCACTAAGTCTGACTCACTTACAGGAGGAGTTGAATTAGACTTTCTCTTTTGAAAGGAAGAGCATCTGTCTAGAGTTTAGAGAACTATTCTCTGCCATTGCTGCCTCGGCATCTATTTTATTTGGCCAAGCGTCCTATGGAACATTAAACGGACATTAGCCCTTCGTGCAAGCTCATGCCCTAGAGGACTGCCCTAGAGAACAGCCCACAGGGTTATATACAAAGTAAGTTCCTAATATGACTTCCCAAGCAGGCCTTGTGAGCCAGTCTCCTCCACCTCCCAGGGCCTTCCCCTTGTGCGCCCCCCGGAGCTTACCAAAATCTCACACGTTTTGGTTTGACTTGTCCAATCCAGCCTTAGCTCAGGAACCCCAAAGCCCTCCCTCTGCACACCTTAATAAAAGCGTGTGCCCGAGGCCCTGCCACTCTCTCTGCCTGCACCCCGCCTTGACCTCCCTGCGTAGCCCCTCCAAGGGGGCTCCAGGACCTATGAGCAATAAACTTCTCTGCTTCATTTCCTTTGTGGTCTTTTTTGGAACCTCAGCTGACTGACCGACGTCCCAGGGCTCTACTGAACAAAGTGTTAATTTTCCAAAGTCACAACAGTGCCACAGACTTTGCAGACATATTTTAAGACTATGACACCATCCCTCCTCTTAACATCCATCCGTTGTCCCCCATCACCTTCAGGATGAAATGTCAGCCCCCTTAGCAGGCTCTTGGGGCCCTTCTTGGTCTGGGCGTTGTCAGGCTGTCTGGATTTCAGCCTCACCAATTCATGCACCTTCTCCTCACCTCCTCATACCTAAGCTCCAGTCACATCAAACAACTCTGGGGTCCCTGAGCGAATGTGTCAGGACCTGGCCCGCTTTCATGCTTTTTGGGTGCCCCCTCTGCCTGAAATGCTCCCATCCCCCATTGCAGCCCTAACCCCATGCAGCTGACTTGAAATCATTCATGATGCAGCTCTGCAGAGGCTTTCTTCGACCACCGTCCCATCCTGTCGGTTTGGCGCCAGCCTCAGGTGGCCCAGCATATCCGTGTGCACTTCCACCCCCTCACTTCACTGCAGTCTTTCTGCCTTGTGCCTGCCTGTGTCCTCCTCTCCACGGTGGTCTCCTCGGGCACACGCAACAGGTTTTGTTCATCATCTCCCAGCTCCTATCAAACCCAGCATATTGTAGGCCCTCAAAACATGATCAGTGAATGAATGAGGGCCAAAGGTCTTCAAAAATTCTGCTATGGTGCCTGGAATTTAGACTTATATATTCTAAAGATAGATAGATAGATAGATAATAGATAAGTAGATGATAGATGATAGATTAAATAGATATAGATATATATTCTTATATCTGTATGGTTATCCTTACATATGGAAAAATTATTGTGAAAGCTGTTTAGAGGGACTTCCCTGTGGCACAGTGGTTAAGAATCCACCTGCCAACGCAGGGGACACGGGTTCAATGCCTGGTCCGGGAAGATCCCATGGGCCGCGGAGCAACTAAGCCCGTGTGCCACAACTACTGAGCCCATGCACCACAACTACTGAAGCCCGCGCGCCTAGAGCCCGTGCTCCACAACAAGGGAAGCCACTGCAATGAGAAGCCCGCGCACCACAACGAAGAGTAGCCCCCGCTCACCGCAACTAGAGAAAGCCACGTGCAGCAACAAAGACCCAACGAAGCCAAAAAATAATTAATTTTAAAAAATCTGCTTAGATACTGTATTATCACGTTAGCAGTGTTTAGTTAGAGTTCTCTAGAAAACAAAGCTTGATACTTTGTGAGATATAAATCTAGGGCAGGAAAACTGAGACAAGGAGAGATTCAAGGCAATGTTAACATTCTGGCTACCGTTCATGACAAGCTATGAAGAGACATAGCAGATCTTTGCAGATGTGTCCATTTGGCACGTGGGATGTCTCCGGAAAGGCTACGTAGAGAAGATGGGGGAGGGGGAGACAACCTGACCCTCTCCTGCCAACCTCCGGTTTCCTGTTGGTTGCAAGTTCACTCCATGGAGAGTTAACTCTCCCACACATTTAAGTTGCAATAAAGGAATTGAGGTTGCAGTAAAGGACTCAGAAAAGATGCCAAAGATGTGTGCTGTACACGAGTAGCACATCAGGAAGTGTGCTATAGAGCAGTGTTCCTCAAACAGTGGTGAATGACAATTTCTTTTCAATCTCCAACTTACGATATACCGATGGTTTTTTAACATACAATAAAGGTGAATTACTGGAAAAATGAAATTTCTAAAAAAACGTACAAAATACGCTCTGAGTATTACTGCTACAGAACATATGAGTCACTCTCGGCAGAGGCCAGGGGGAAATTGCAGGGCCAAATAAATGTGAAAAACACTGTGTGCAGAGGGCATCCTTCTCTCAGAGACTCTCTGTGTGGCCTAGCTTCTGAGATATCCTGCAGTGAAGAAACCTGGCCCCTTGTTTAAGCCCTAGTTTATAAAATATAGTTGATCATCAAACCCAGTCCTCACAAGACACCCATTAAATTTTATGGATCTCAGGCTCATCACATTGATATATTGAGAGTACTGGTTTGTTAGGTATATTCAAGGAGCGAGTTCAATCAACTTATAAGACAGTACTAAGCAAAGTAGAATGTGTCCAATACCAGGAGGCAGTGGGGTCATTATAGTCTAACTAGAGAACTAGAGTGCCATGTAAAAAACATTTAGACTAGTACAGGATAATATAACCAAGCACCAATGAAAACGGCACAGGGTGTAAGTGCCTTAAAAGATAATACAGAAGATCGAAAATTTTATCAAAGAGCTTCCCATTTAAAAAGCACTAGAACTGGAACTTCCCTGGTGGTCCAGTGGTTAAGACTCTGTGCGTCCAATGCAGAGGGTGTGGGTTTGATCCCTGGTCAGGGAACTAAGATCCCACATGCCATGCAGTGCGGCCAAAAATTAAAAAAACAAAAGGCACTAGATCCAAACAACTTAATTCTACAAAGGTTTAAGAAATTTTACATTGCTCAAACTAATCCAGAAAATTAAAAATATTTCCCAATTCTTTTGATGGCGTAATCATATACTGATGCCACCTTTAATAAATCACAAGAATATCAAAACTTAAAGACTAACTTATGAATATGAATTTGAAAAGACCTAAATAAAAAGTAGAAGAGGGAATGCCCTGGCGGTCCAGTGGTAAGGACTCCATGCTCTCCCTGCCGAGGGCCCGGGTTCGATCCCTGATTGGGGAACTAGGATCCCACAAGCGTGTGTGGCAAAAAAATAAAAACAAAAATAAATAAAGAAATAGGGCCTTCCCTTGTGGCGCAGTGGTTAAGAATCCACCTGCCAATGCAGGGGACATGGGTTCGAGCCCTGGTCTGGGAAGATCCCACATGCCGTGGAGCAACTAAGCCTGTGCACCACAACTACTGAGCCTGTGCTCTAGAGCCCGCGAGCCACAGTTACTGAGTCCACATGCCACAACTACTGAAGCCCGTGTGCCTAGAGCCCGTGCTCCACAACAAGAGAAGCCACTGCAATGAGAAGCCCGCGCACCGCAACGAAGAGTAGCACCGGCTCACCGCAACTAGAGAAAGCCAGTGCACAGCAACGAAGACCGAATGCAGTCACAAATAAATAAATAAATAATACTATATAGCTCTTTAACATAGTAAGATGGTGGTATAGTATGTCCATGGAAAGATTTTGAAAATATAATATTAAGAAACCAAACACAGAAAAAGACTGTGCTACCATTTATGTAAAAAAAAAAAAAAAAAAGGCGGGGATACATCTGAAAGAAGAAAAAAATGTTAGTGGTTGACTCTAAGAAGTCGTGGGTCAGGAGTCAGTGAGAGAAGACTCACCTAGGTCTTTCATTATGTGCTTTTATTGCTTCAGAAAAGGAGGGAGGGAGGGAGAGACAGAGAGAGAATGCAATCAAGCACACTTCTCTGTAGAAGGTTGTTGCTAGTCATAAGGAACAGATATCTTAGTTAATGGCTTTGAAACAGGAGGGAAGGGGGCAGAGCACAACCTTTAAAAGAATGACAGAGCTGTTGTGGATACAGCAAAAACTGGTGAGAACAGATTAGGCCCAAGATGGCAGAAGATTTGACTTCAAGCAGACCTTGAGCCTCCTTATATGCTCATTGTAATACATTAGCATATGCTGAACAACTGTGCCATGACAGTTCAGGGGCTGACCATAAAAGGTCAAAAAGTGGGTGGTGGCCCAAATCCTGGAAATCCCCACCCCTTCTCCAAAATAGTTGGAATAATTCTCCCACTTATTAGCCTAAGAAATTACCCAGCCCATAAAAACTAACCACCCCATATTTCAGCGCCCCTCTTGCCTTTTGAGACGGACCGCATTCTATCTACAGGATGTGTATCTCTCTAAATAAATCGACTTCTTACATTTGTCTTATCACTTTGTCTCTCACTGAATTCTTTCTGTGCTGAGACACAAAGAACCTGAGCTTCATCAAGTCCTGACACCAGGTGAGTGATTCTAAATAAAAGACAGCGGGTTCAAGTCCCAATCTGCATTGTGTGGTTTCAGTTTCAGTGCTTTTCTAAGTGTGGGAAGGGGCAGGAATCCAGGTTCCTAAAGAATCTCTCCTGAAAACATCTATCTGAAGTCCTGCTCTGAAAGTTTTCCCAGAGCACAGAGTGCCTCATTCCACCTGGACTTCCTTTCAGAGTGTGTTGAAGGTCAGTAACTGCGGTAGCCAATAACTTAATTCTTGTAGAATCGGGTGGCAAGTGACATTCTTTAGTTGGCAAGTGGGTATAAAGCTTCAATTATGCAAGATGCGTAAGTTCTAGAGACCTACTGTGCAACATTGTACCTACAGTTAACCATACTCTTGCACACTTACACATTTGTTAAGAGGGTAGATTGCATGTTAAATAGTCTTACCACAGGGACTTCCCTGGTGGTCAGTGGTTAAGACTCCATGCTCCCAATGCAGGGGGCCTGGGTTTGATCCCTGGTCAGGAACTAGACCCCACATGCATGCTGCAACTAAGAGTTTACATGTCTCAACTAAGGAGCCCACCTGCCGCAACTAAGACCCAGCACAACCAAATAAATAAATAAATATTTTAAAAAAATTCTTACCACAATGGGGCTTCCCTGGTGGCGCAGTGGTTGAGAATCTGCCTGCCAATGCAGGGGACACGGGTTCGAGCCCTGGTCTGGGAAGATCCCACATACCGCAGAGCAACTGGGCCCGTGAGCCACAATTGCTGAGCCTGCGCATCTGGAGCCTGTGCTCCGCAACAAGAGAGGCCGCGATAATGAGAGGCCCGCGCACCGCGATGAAGAGTGGCCCCCACTTGCCGCAACTAGAGAAAGCCCTCGCACAGAAATGAAGACCAACACAGACATAAATAAATAAATAATAAATAAATTTTAAAAAAATTCTTACCACAATGAAAAACATGTTTGATGAATGAAAACAAACAAGCAAATAAATACATTTTTAATAAATAAATAAACTCCCATACACATCAACCGGTTTTACTCCTAAGCCTACTAACAGAT
Organism: Balaenoptera ricei; assembly: GCF_028023285.1. NCBI lineage: Eukaryota > Metazoa > Chordata > Mammalia > Artiodactyla > Balaenopteridae > Balaenoptera > Balaenoptera ricei. The sequence continues at coordinate 10,266,744 of NC_082646.1, read as the reverse complement.
CACAGCACCAGGATCCATAAGAAACCCAAATGAAACACCAATACTTTGATTTCTAAACTCAGTAGGGGCCGCCAAAAAGAAAAATCAGGCCCCTGTAAAAGTATCTCTCACTTTCCTACGTCATCCTGCACAGTGTCTTGAATTTAACAGATATGCAATCAATATCTGCTACGAGTTTCATTAAATGGTTTTCACTACCATTGAACATTCATTTATCTGCATTTGTACGTATAGTATATTTCCTCAGTTAAAAGTCCTGGATAAAAACTCTTTGAAAACGTAAACATCATTAAAATGTCACCCCTCAGCTTTCAACTCCCTGAGGCCAATCGTGCCAGTAATTTTCATCTTTTGCTCAAGTATAAATTGGCTGTTGGATCAGATGGCTGTTGCAGACCTGTGCTCTTCTTTTCCAAAATAATCGTTCAACTGTGATTGGAATAACCATAGCGGCTCTCCTCGGGAGGGACGGGGGTACGGGGAAGAGCTGTGAGCAGGCTTCGTGGGCTGGCAGATGCTGTGATTTCCCTCTCGGTGCAGCAGTTGCGCTGAGCTATATGCTTCTGCACAGACACATTTCCTTGGCAAACAGACTGTTCTCGGGAGGGATGGGGGTACGGGGAAGAGCTGTGAGCAGGCTTCGTGGGCTGGCAGATGCTGTGATTTCCCTTTCGGTGCAGCAGTTGTGCTGAGCTATATGCTTCTGCACAGACACATTTGCTTGGCAAACAGACTGTTCTTTTCGATGTATGGCTCCAACAGCCTGGTGGCAGCCTGTGCAGGCTCCCCCAGGGATGCAAGCCCCTAGGGATGCAGGGCCCAGGGCAAACCACAAGGGGTCACTTTTGCACACAGGTGCAACCCACTTCAAAACACCACCAATAGCGGAGGAGAGGAGAAGGTAGCTGGAGATTGTGGCCCGAGGTGTGAAAAGGAGAGACTACTTGTTGTAAACTGGCTGAGTCAGTTCAGCCACACGCAACTCGGAGGTCCTTTTGGAATAAATCATAGCCACCCAGGAATTTTAAAGGTGGCAAAAACTAGCTGCTCCCCTACACCCTCAATACCCGATTAAAATGAAAATAAACCTCAAACCAAGTATATACGAGAAATTATTAAACAAACATTAGGAGCAAACTGAAAGAGCACTGTTCATATAACTTGTTTGGTAAACACACTAAATCCCAGCTCTGTGTTCTGTGAGTGCTCCAAACATTCCACAAGTCAGGCACAACATGCCAAGGGAAGGATTTTGTTACCCTAAGAGGCAATATCAGGTAACCAGAAATCTTCCTAAACCAATAGCTGGACACAGGACCTCATGGGGATCAAGTCTTGCATGTTGTTTCCCAAGGGAGCTGACACAGAGCTCAGGGATTTTTCACACTCTGTTCAAAGTGTGTGTCCATCTTATTCCACAGGTAGGTGAGATCATGAACTCCTTTAGGAAAGAAACTAGGTCTTATTCACATTTTCTTCCCTTGTAGAGTGGCCACCGACATTTCCTACCAGCCCATCAGGAGGTGGAGCCTAATTCCTATTCCGTTGAATCTGGGCTGGCCTCGATTGCTGTGGCCGGCAGAAGGTGGTGGAAGTGACACCGTGCTAATCCTAGTCCTAGACCTTCTGAAGACCGGTGGCTTCTACTTTCACCCTCTTGGAAGCCAGCCACCATGTAAAGAAGTCTGATTACCTTGCTGGAGAAAGAGGCCATATGGAGAGAGCGGAGACCTGGGGGATGAAAGCAAAAGAGACCCAGCCAGCCCTCAGCCATTTCAGCCTTGCCAGCTAAGGCACCAGACACGTGAGTGAGGCCACCCTGGACCTTCCAGCCAGTACCACAGGAGCAGAGACAAGCCATCCCTGCCAAGCGCTGCCCAAATTGCAGAATCAGGAGCAGATAAATAGTCGTTGTTTCTACCCACTGAGTTTTTGGAGCGATTTATTACATAGCAATAGATAACAGGACATCCCCCTTCCCACCTGCCCCAACACAATGGCAGTCACATTCACAGCTGTGGACCAAGAATGCTGCCTGCTGTATCAGCAAACAAAGGATGTTACGGCCATCAGCCATCAGCCACTACAGACACCATGTCCATGAGCCCTGAGGGAACTCAGGATGGAGACAAACAAGCCGCCTACCATCAAGCTGGTCAGCCACTGCAGTCGCCCCCAACGGTGCATCCTGAGGGGATTCAGGATGGAAACGAACTCGATACTGGCACTAGGTAACTGAGGTGCATTTCAAAGAAATGACTTCATTAAGCCCAGGCTCTTGCATCTTCCCGTACATAGGAAAGTGCTAAATTCATTAACTTGAGATGTCTGGTTTTCTTTAATTAATAGTAATCTTTTGATGTTCTGTTAGTCCTCACTTTACCCCATTTCCCACCCAGCTTTGCTTCTCAACTGCTGGCCCTGTTGACCTTCAGCAGCTTGGAGCCCACCCACCAGAGGCAGAACTTTCCACAGACATCCTCATCTACTGTGTAAGGTCCAGCACCTCCAATAGATCTCTTATTCCACATCACTCATAGTGATTCTGCTTGCTTAAGGGAACGCCAGCTGTTAACACTTAGGTCAGTATTTTTCTGCCTCAAGAAATGTGGTTCTGTGGATGAAGGTGCAAAGAAAAACTGGTACCTACATACAGTGGAATACTAGTCAACCTTTAAAAGGAAGGAAATTCTAACACAGGCTACAACATGGATGAGTCTTGAAGACATTATGCCAAGTGAAATAAGTCAGACAAATCCTGCGTGACTTCACTTATATGAGGTACTGAGAATGTCAAATTAACAGACAGAAAGGAGAATGGTGGTTGCCAGGGGCTGGGGTGGGGGGAGTGGGGAGTTATTGTTTAAGGTTAGTGGGTACAGAGGTTCAGTCTGAGAAGCTGAAAACACTCTGGAGGTGAAGGTGGTGCTGATGTATGCAGAACAAAGTTACTATTTTAATATCATTGAACTGTACACTTTAAAATGGTCCAGGGACCGAGGTCCAGTGGTTAAGACTCCGCACTTCCACTGCAGGGGGCACAGGTTCCACCCCTGATCAGGTAATTAAGATCCTGCATGCTGTGTGGCATGGCCAAAAAAAAAAAAAAAGGTCCAAAATGTCATGAGTTTTTTGCTATGTATATTTCAGGTTATATTCTACCACAATAAAAAATACAGTACGTATTTGATAATTTTATGAATTTCTCTCTGTCTCCCTCCCTACTCCTCCCTCTCTCTCTGCTGTTTTCCCATATACCTCATCTCAAACTCTCCATTAAATCTAAGCGTTTGGCACATATGTGTCACCTCAAATGCTAGATGTAGGTCAAAGATGTCACTATTTTAAAAAGCAAGAAAAAGTAAAGCTCACTACCTCCCAGGGTTTGCAACTCAATGATAAACTTTTCAACAGCTACGCTTCCCACTAGAGAGGTCACAGAGTTCAGTCTACACATTGGCACATGGATGTTCTGTTTTGGCCAAAAGAATCAGTTGGTTGAAAATGTTAATCATTTGAGTAGGCATTTCAGGAAAGCTCTGCAGGGAAAAATAAAATCTGTGACTAAAACCAGGTCAAAAAAAAAAAAAAGAAGCACTGCTTCCCCTATTTCTATTTGGATTTGCCCAGGGTCCTTAGATTATCAGGTATGACTCTGAGCCCTCATCTCTGCCCTAGAAATCGGAGATAATGTTGACCTTTCTTTGCTTACAGTCTCTCTTTCTCAGTATACCCTGACCCACTGTATACTCCATTCCCAACTTTCAAACCTTAAGTTTCATTTTCTCACCTCACCTTTGGATAATAACACTTGGCATCACATATTGCTTTGGTTTGGTTTGGTTTGGTTTTTGCCTCTTTAACCACAATGTAGTCCCCCCACCCCCTGGCATTTGGCCACCATGACCTGGAACCTGCCAAGGAGCTCATGAGTTGTGTCCCAGTGGATTCCCCTTAACTTGCGGGCACCTTCTCACTTCCTTTATTTCTTTGGCCATGTTGCCAGGGTAACTGGAACATCTAGCGGGGGAAAAAAATTAATCAGCATTAGGAGGCAAGTAGATTTCTTTAACTACAAACACGAGAAGTGAAACAGAATTTGGGGGAAAATAGGCAAAAAGAATCCAGTCCAGATGAAAAATGAACTGAGGTCCGAGCAGACTGATCCAATTTCATTCAGGGAGGCAGTGAAGTATAGCAGATATGGGTTGGGCCTGGGGATCAGACATTTCTGGATCCCAGTCCCAGCTCAGCTCTTCACTGTTTAGGCAAGTTACTTATCCCCACTAAGCCTCAGTGTCCTCACCTGTGATAGAAACACCTGCCTCAAGAGTTTAGGAGAATTCAAAGAGACAACATTTGTAAGCAATTCACCACAATGCCTGGTACAGAGTAAATTCTCAATTAAAAATAATGATAATTATAGCCACTTCCAAGTGAAGAACCAAGTGAAGAATCAGAGAGACCTGGATGACAAAGAAATTAACACTGTGTCATGTAATGAACTGAAGTTTTTATCATGGAAAAAAATAGATTCAAGAGCTATCTTTGAGTATAGGATGGGCTGTCATATGGACAGTTTAAAAAATGTTTTATATTCCTAATGAACTTATCTACGAAACAGAAACAGACTCACAGACATGGGGAACAGACTTGTGGCTGCCAAGGGGGAAGGGGGCTGGGGGAGGGATGGAGTGGGAGTTTGGAATTAGCAGATGCAAACTATTATATATAGAACAGATAAACAACAAGGTCCTACTGTATAGCACAGGGAACTCTATTTAGTAACGTGTGATAAACCATAATGGAAAAGAATATGAAAAGGAATATATATATATATGTATGTATAACTGAATCACTTTGCTGTACAGCAGAAATTAACACAACATTGTAAATCAACTATACTTCAATAAAATAAATTTTTTAAAAAACTGTTTTGTATTCCTCCAATGGATAGGTTTTTAGATGGAAGGTGAAAGGTAAAGAGAAACAAATTGTAGCTCAATGTAAAGAAGACTTTCTTTCTGAAATCTCTACCTTGATAACAGTACAACCCCGGGGATGAGACTTGCACCGGCAAAGCGAGAAGGGTCTTTGGCTGGACCGTTGTCACAGAATTCAGGCCTGGACTGGTTGCCGGTGAAGATCCCTTGCAGCACTGGAATTCTGGGTCTGCTCCGTTCTATTGCTTACTGTAAATATTATCAGGTATTTACTGATCATTTCTTGAGCACCATCGTGGGGTAAGAGGAGAGAAAAGAAGGTACAAAGAAGTAGAGAATAAAGTTTCTCTTTTTGAAACATTTCGAGTCTCCTTAGGCAAACAAGATACACAGTCCAATTTAATTCAGTAAATATTTATTAAAGCTGACTTTGTGGTGAAGCCTGTGCTTGTTGGTAGAAAGTCAAAGAGGAGTTGAGGCAGCCCCACGGATCCTGGAGGAGCCTATGTTAAAGCGAGATGCTGTACGCTAAGGGCTGGGTTTTTTGCATCAGTTCTACATGAATTCAGAGGAAGGACAAATCCTTTATTCTGAACAGGAGCGTAATTATGTATAAGACCTCGGTGAACGCTTTGTACACACAGCTCTCCTGACTAATCTCAAGAAAATGTGTCTGTATTTTGATCTGAGGACTTGCTGTGAACAGGGTTATAGGACGGAAGAAATAGACACTTGCCAGATGTCAACAACCAGAAGGAAAGATAGGTTCTTCGCCTTCCGGAGTAGTGACAATAAAGGCAGGGAGTTGGGAAAACAGGAAGTGAGCAAAGGGTACCCTGCTGGGCATAATGATGAGCCAAAACAGTACCACTGACTAATTTTTAATTTTTTTTAAATTTGGTTGCTTTGTTACTATGTAGGTGGCTTAAAGATTACTCAAACCTTTGATGAGTTCCCGACATATCCAATTTGCTTCCATTACATCGTAACTCTTTCTTTCCCAGAATTTCTGTCTTCCTTAGAGAAAGAAAAAATCAATGGGAAAGGGGGTAATATTTTTTGAGCCTTGACATCAGATACTTTACATACTTGTATGGTCAGGCCGTTCAAGATGGCTATTCTCTTGTTCTCTGTACATCCCCTGTTTGACCAATCCCTGCTTCAATCCTCTTAATTATGGGGCTTAATTAGTAACTGCCTATGTGCTTGCTCCCTGCTGCTGGTTTCCATAGTAATAGATGAGCCAACCTGACATCGATTGCCCCTATAAATTGCAGCCTCCTTCTCCCCCAAGTGGTGTAGATTGTTGTCATGTCCTGCCTGCGGTCCGCCACACACGATGGGGGTGTCGCTCCAGGAACCCGCTTCAGATGCGTAAGATCCCCCTGTCCAATAAACCGTTGATGTCTCTGTCACTGTCCTCGGGCTCTTTCTTTGGCTTCAGGCTGGACAACTACAAGGTTTGCAGGCCTGCGGGGCGCAGCCCAACAATATTTCATTCTAGTTTTTCCTGAAAACTGTTATGTGAGTATCACAATCACTTTCACTTAATCAGTGCGGAAACTGACATACAAAGGTGTGAGTAACTCACCCAAGGTAACACAGCGAAGAGGAAAGAGTTCAAATTCCTATCTGTCTGGTTCCAAAGCATGTGGTTTTGAACTACCCTGCACTGTTTTTCCATTATGCTGTTGCTGATGGTGACGATAAGGACGATGGTGTTGGTGGAGATAATGATGGTGATGAAGATGCGGATATTGGTTGCAATAAGCTAATGAACTCAAATGTAGAATCATCCTGTTCTAGGGACAGGAGCAAGACAGTGTTAACAATCAACACAAGAGGGACCTGTAACACCAGGCTACAGGGAAATAGAGCCACATTCTAAAGCAAGCCTGCCCACTTCTGAATTCCAGGAGAGAAGCAGTCCTGGCAACACAGTTGCTGCCTCCAAGGTAGCCAGTTCAGTGTTTCATTTTTATCTTTGATTTAAAAGTTAACCGTTATCCTTTGGTTAAATTTTAATGAGTCTGTTAAAAAGACATTAAAATAGAGTTTGTGTACTGCCTTCAACAAAACTGCATATGGCTTAATCAGACATGATTTTATTTATTATTTTATTTAGATTTATTTGTAAGTTAGAATAGAGAAACTTCATCTTCATGAAAAAAAAAATTTTTTTTTGATGAAACAATCCAAGACAGCTTAGTTTGAGTGGGAACAAGGAATTCCCTAGTATAATCCCAGTAACAAACCCAACATTTTCGTTAAAGTGAAGGTAGTCAAATGAGGTCACTATGCTCCCAGCTGAGCTGTGTGCTCTTAGGGTGGGGGAGAGGGAGGGAAGAGAATAAAAGAAATCAGAGAAGAGAGGGGAAATAGAATGAGAAACAGATGGTCTCTAATTTCCAAACCGGAAACTTTTTTTGGTTGTTTACCATTTGTAATCTGAACTAAAAACAGGAGGCAGATAGAAGTGCCTTCAAGTGACAACTCACAAAACTAGTGGCTGGAAGTCAAGCCAGCGACTCCCTCTGGCTTGGAGCAGGGGAAGGGGGAGCCCTGGAGCCCTTTGCCCCACCCCACACGTGGTTCCTGGCCACAGGGTTCTCCTGGCCATGGCATCTTCCAATTTAGGGCTTGGGAATCTCTGGTCCTGGGGAACTGGCCTTGCTTTGGGCTCTGTGCGTGGTTTCCGTAGTCAGCCTGATCTACATTGTAATGAGTGAAGGGGCCATGGGTCCCAAATGTAGTGGGATGGGTAATGTGTCTTCTGGTTCTTCCAAGTTCCAGTTTCATCTTTCCATTTTGCTACCACGCTGGCTTTTCAAATGCAATGTGTCCAAAATTAATTTTGCAAATTTTTGAGAATGGAATTTCTTTAGTCCTCTAGATTCAAATATTTTTCATTCACCTCCCATATCCAAATCATTTTCAGTCCTCTAGAAGGGGTAGTTTTACTTCCAAAATATCTCTTGAATCTAATTTTTATTTTCAGCTGCACTGCTGACATTCTATTTAAGCAGTTTTCTCACCTGGGTTTTTGTAACATCATAAGCAGTCTCTCTGTATTCCTAAAAACCGTATTGACTTTATACCAGAGAGAGAATAATCCTATGGTCTTTCAGTGTTGATGTAATACATTTAATTTAAATATATGCAAGCATAAAATTAACTATGAACTTTTTACCGTAGTTCTTATACTACAGACATTCAATCCTCCATATCTGTGGGTTCCATATCCATGACTTTTGCATCTGCAAATTGCACATCCACAGATTCAACCGAACGCGGATCAAAAATATTCTCAAAAATTCCAGAAAATTCCAAAAAGCAAAACTTGAATTTGTCACACATGGGCGACTGTCCACAAAGCCTTTACATTGTATTTACAACTATTTACATGGTATTTGCATTGTATTAGCGATAATTAGTAATCTAGAGATAGTTTAGGGTATACAGGAGGATGCATGTGGGTTATATGGAAATACTACATATAAAATACCATTTTATACAAGGGACTTGAGCATCCACAGATGTTGGTCTCTGTGGGGGTCCTGGGCCCAATCCCCTGCAGATACCCAGGGACAACTGTAACGAAAACATTTTACATTAAAAGATAGACATGTAAAACTAATGAAACTAAAATACATTGATTTAAAGTGACAGTATATTGTTCTGCTGAAGCTAGTGTTAGAAAGGTGAATTTGTTCATTTTGTGTTTCACTTGCTATTAGCTGAATTCTTTTCATTTTGAGTGTGGTGGGCCACTTTTTGAGTCCTGTCACATTGTTTATTTAACAAACACCCTTGAAACTGTCACTGAATGATTTTTTGAGAGTGTACCCCATAATTCTAACACAATTTTTAATGCTTTCTTATTTACTTGCTAACGAACAGCTCCAAGTAAAAATGTACAGAGACAGGATACTCAGGAAACATGCACATCCAAGAGGCTTCATGTATCAAACTGGTTCTTTGGAATCCAGGATGCCTACACTTCCATGTGCCAGGTAAGGCCTCAAGTTCCTAGCTCATCTTTGTATAACCTGCTTTGCAACTTCTGTTCTTTTCTGGCACCGTGACATCATATTGCCTTCACTTGGTGTTGATGCCTCATAAGCACAAATTCAAACACTAGAAAGTAAACTCCATAAGGGCAGGGATTCCTTTCTTTCTTTCTTTCTTTTCTTTCTTTTTCTTTCTCTTTTTCTTTCCTTTTTTCTTTCTTTCTTTCTCTCTGTCTTTTTTTTTTTTTTGCTTTTTTGTGGAAAACATTAAGCATACACAGAAGTAAAGAGAATACTACAATGAATCTTTTCATACCCTTTGTCCAAGTACAACCATCAACTCCTGGACAATCTCATTTCATCTATATTCTCACACACTTTTTTCCACCCCACCGGACAATTGTGAAGCAAATCCTAGACATCATGTAAATCCATACGTAAACATTTCAGTATATATATCCCTGAAAGATAAGAACTCCTTTTAAAACATAAACACACACTGTGATTATGCCTAAAAAATATTTTCTTAATATTGATAAATATCCAGTTAATGTTCAAATTTGCAGAGGGAGACTTTTATCTGTTTTGTCTACTGCTATATGCCCAGTGCTTAGAACAATGCCTAGCACATAGTAAGTGCTCAATTAATATTTTGAGTGCAGGAATGGACGTTGAACTTGAGTGGCAGAATTCTGTTATATAATGTGGTCATTCAAATACTCCAGAATATTATAATATTTTAAGATTCTCATTAGAATAAAAACACATAATTTGAAAATTACTGTAGAATTCTCAGAGCACTGAGAATACATCCACAAATCCAAGTTGAGTAACACTGGTATATAGATACCCCTGCCAATTAATCTTCAAGTTCTTATCTTGGCTCTTCCGATCTTAAAAACCTCTGGTGCTTCCTGTTACTTGCAGAGTTAAATCTAAATTTCTTGGCTGGGCATTTGGGGCCCTTGGGACTCTGACTTCAACCTGCCCAGCTTATCTCTCACTATCCTCCTCCCCCATCCTGTTCCGGTGAGTCTAAGGAGGCTCTTCCCTGCTCTCCTGCTTTCTCCTCCCCGGTCCTGACCTTCCTGGTCCCTCCCCTCCTTGCTTCGCCATCACTACTGATTGAAACCCTTCCTGTTCTTCGGACAGTCTCAAAGAACATCTTCCTCATGAGATCTTTGGTGATGATCCAACTGAACTGAATTGCTCTCTTTCTTGAATTCAGCTAACATTTGATTGTACCTCTATTATCACAGTTTTAATATTCTGCCTGGTTTCGGGTTTTTGGTTGTGTTTGTTTGTTTTATTGAAGTAGAGTTGATTTACAATGTTGTGTTAGTTTCAGGTTATAGCAAAGTGATTCAGTTATATATATATATATTCTTTTTCAGATTCTTTTCCATTATAGTTTATTACAAGATACTGAATATAGTTCCCTGTGCTAGACTGTAGAACCTTGTTGTTTATCTATTTTATACACAATAGTCTGTATCTTCTAATCTCAAACTCCTAATTCATCACCCACCCCAACCTTTCCTCTTTGATAACCTTAAGTTTGTTTTCTATATCTGTGAGTCTGTTTCTGTTTTGTAAATATGTTTATTTGTGTCATATTTTAGATTTCACATATAAGTGATTTCATATGATATTTGTCTTTGTCTGACTTACTTCACCTAGTATAATCATCTCATTCATGTTGCTGCAAATGGCATTATTTCCTTCTTTTTTATGGCTGGGTAATAGTCCACTGTATATATGTTTTTGTTTTGTTTGTCTTAACCCTCTTCCTAGACCATGAGATTTTTTAAGGGAAAGCTCTGAGTATTCTTTTCTGCATATTCCCTACCAGGTTTGGCTTAGAGCTTTGTGTGGTTGATTTCAACAAATGGTTATTGATTGAGCAAAGCTAGCAGAAGCTAGTGATCTCTTCTCTCTCAAACTGTCCCCTTCTCACTCCTCAATTCCTTATGCACCTCAGTTTAAGCTTAAAACCCTTCACTGGTTTCCCATAGCCTTGGAGGCATGGTCTCTACGCCTTGGCGGGGCTTAGAGGCCCCAGCACGACCGGCCCTACCTACCCCAGCCTCACCTCTTCCCATCCCACCAACCACCTCTTACTCCTTTGGTTCCTGAACCCCGTGTCCTTGTTTGCCTCCTGCACTTACTCCATACTATTTGCCTGAAATACTCCTAACCCTCTTCATCTATTACCATCACCTAGCTTTTAGCTTAGGTATCACTCCCTGATCTCCTAAATCTGGCCCAGGTGTCCTTCCTGTGAATTCCCATAAAACCCAGGACATCACAATCACAGTACTGATCTGTCTGCGCCATTACTGCCAGCGTCCCGGTCTGCCATCAAGAGCACCAGCGAACGTCTGGAAGGCAGGGTCATAGTGTCACTCACCACTGTACTGAATTGGAGTGTAGATTACACATGTTCCTGGTGGTGATGGGGGGCAGTGGTTACATGGCGTGAAGTTGTAGAGGAAAACAGAGGCCACAGTGAAGAGGGCCTTGCAGACCACATTGGGGAAATTGGCTTTATCCTGAAGGCAATGGAGCAATGGAAGACCCTTTAAAAGGGTCTTTAGCTTGGGAAAGGCATGAGTACATTTCCTGATCAGATTTTAGAAAGAGTATTTTACCTACAGTGTAAAGACAAACACCAGCCAAGACTAGTTCCTCCCTGATCCCAACTTTAAGCACTCTTGCCAGCTTGCCCTGCTCTTGGGGCATCTACATTCCAGGTCTCTCCTGACTCCCCACGCCTTGCCAAAGCTGACTGGTCCTGGGTCCTAGGGTCTTGTTTTGTGGCAGCAGTTACAGAACCAATCTGCTAATGTGCTCACAGGGGCCATAGATCAGTCCTTCCAGATAAGGACGTGCGATGCAAAGGGCATAGCCTGGAGTCAGGATACTGAAGTTAATTTTCATTTCAGCTACAGCCAGTGTGAGACCTGGGGTGAGACACTTCTGGCTCTAACCTTCACACAAGTATGCTGTGAGGAAAGAGGGGAAATCAAGGTGATTTTCGGTTTCAGAGAAGTGATTTTTTTTTTTCTAGCAAGGGGAGAAGGAGAATTGGGAAGGTTTCATGGCATAAGTAACATTAGAGCTAGGCAAAGGCCTAGGGAAGAAAAAATAAGGCATTTCTCAGGTTTTATTCTCAGGGAACAAAAAATTATTTATGTTTTTGGCTGCGCTGCACGTCATGCAGGATCTTAGTTCCCCGACCAGGGACTGAAATGCACCCCCTGCAATGGAAGCGTGGAGTCTTCACCACTGGACCACCAGGGAAGTCCCCAGGAAATAATTTAAATGTTATCTCGAGGATAGGTTTGGAGGTTGCTAAAGATTGAATGTTTGTGTCCTCCTCAAATTCATATGTTAGAACCTAATCCCCAGTGTGATGGTATTTAGGAGTGGGGTCTTTGGGGTGATTAGGTCATGAGAGTGGAACCCTCATGAGTGAGATTAGCGCCCTTATAAAAGGGGCCCCAGTGAGCTCCCTCACCCCTTCTGCCATGTGAGGACACAGAGAGAAAACAGCCATCTTTGAACAAAGAAGTGAGCTCTCATCAGACATTAAATCTGCCAGGGCCTTGATCTTGAACATTCCAGCCTCCAGAACTGTAAGAAATAAATGTTTGTTGATTATAAGCCACCCAGTCTATGGTATTCTGTTATAGCAGCCCAAACAGACTAAGACAGCAATCTAGGAAGGTAAGATTTGATCTCAGAGTATTTGTCCTAAAGATCTGGGTGTTCTGTCTTCCAGACAGAGCTCAGGTGATGCTAATTTTTACTGTTTTGGGTCCCTTTTTTTTTATACTCTCAGAAGACCACCTTGTATTAATACACTATTATCTGCAAATCTATTCTTTTTTCAACTGATAACATAACAGCCCTTTGAACATTAATAGTGCTCTAGGCTATTGCTTGGATTTGGGTCATATTCTGATTGTCTCAGAACAGGTGCAAAAAACCTATTTTAGGTGGATTCATTTGTGGATAGTAGAGCTCATGTTTGTTCAATCAGATTCTAAGTTACATGGTGACATTTTCCAATTCTGTTCTTCTGTCTGAGGGAAGAGAAGACATTACTGCAGTTGGGGCCCGTGGGCCTCTGCACACCTCACGCTCTGGATGGGGTCAAGTCAGAAAGCCAGGTACCTCCGCTCACTTCCCAAATCATTTTTAAGCACCTCCTTAGGCACCCAAAGCACTGAAGAACACTTAGGATTTTTCCAAAAGTGTGATTCTGAACCCTCTCCAAACTACAGGCAATGTTTGGGTTGGGCAGGATTAGCGGATAGGAATTCTCCCCCAATTTTTTATCATTCTTATTCCAGTTCTATTAAGGTGCAAATTGTGTCCCCCCCACACCCCGCCCCTCCTGCCCCGGCACACACACACTCAGCACTTTTATGCTGAGACAGACACAGAAGAGAGGGAGGAAGTCACGGTCTGGAATCTGAATCCCTAGGGTGGAGCCCCAGATCTTGCACTTACAAGCCCTGTGACTGGAGGACAATCCAGTCCCTCAATGAACTGCAGTCTCCCACCTGTAAAATGGGGGTAACGATAGTAGGAGCCCTTCTGGGGTCTCACGTGGTATCACAGATAGGGAATGAATGTAAATGGCAACTCGATGTTCTAATGCTCCTGAAGCTGCCATTATTATTATTTTTTTCCTTCTCTCTGTTTGCACAGCTCAAATGCAACTGAGGTGGGAGGAGAGGAGTGGAAAATGGAGGACCAGGAGCCCCGGGGCAGTTCATGATCAGAGAGTGTGTCAGGGAAAGATACTGGGGCGAGCAGAGCAGAGGCTGCAGCCAGGGTAAGTCAGAAGAAAACCAGCCCTCCTTCCTGTGTTCCTTCCTTCCTTCCTCCCTCCCTCCCGCCTCCCTCCTTCTGTCCCATTTGGCTGCACTTGAAGAAAATGATCAAAGAGTAGACACCTCGAGTCTTCTTTCCAGGGCCTTTGCAGTCAGGTGAGCAGAGGCTGGGAAGAATAGGCTCTTGGGGACCAGCGGGGGCATGACTGGCATTGTGGACACCCCAATGGAGACCTGATGTCCATAAAGTGGGAAAGGGCCGGAAAGGCAGGTGAGCTGCAGAGGGCGTGGGCGATGTGGACTTACTGGGTTTGTTGCACAGGAACGCTGCCCTTCTGGAGTCCTCTTCTGCCATCCTGCCTTCTAGCCATTTCTACAAAACCCTAAGAATAGCTTCGATGTGTGTGTTTCAGTTTGGAAGGCATTTCATTTATTTTCAACAACTTTATGCTCTAGGTAGTAGTATCCACTTGACAGGTGAAGAATCTGAGGCCCGGTTGTCAAGTGACTTGCCCAAGGTCACACTGCATGAAAGCCATAGAACCTAAACCAACTGTGAAATCCAACGGCTAAACCCAGTGATCACAGCAGGACGCCGCTCTTCACACTGAGCTGGAACGCTTGGACTTGCAAGTGGGGAAGCAGGCCTGATGGGAGGGGAAAATTGTCTTATTCATCCACCACCCCCATAGCTCTTTCCCTCCCTCCTCCTGTCCTCTGCTATCTCTCCCCAGAGCATCCATCGCCCACGCCATCCCCAACCAGCTGCAGTTCTTCTGACCGCAAAACACTTCCCACTTCACATCCTGCCCCAGACCTAGAAGTACAAAAGTCACCACAACAAAAGGAAGCAGTTAAAGGGCTGATTCCTCTCTCTCTTTCTCTCTCTCTCTCCCTCTCTCCCTCCCCTCTCTCACCTTCTCTCCCCAGACTCCTCCTCCACCCCTGCCTTCCAAACACAGCAAGGCTTTTAAACCCCTTCAGACTAACAGCAAGGGACAATCATCGGGGGCCTTCTGGAACTGGCTTCTGTCCCTTCTGATGGGCCCAGGAGATTTGAAATTGCCAAGCATTTTAAGAAATTTACTTATTTTCATTCCTTACAAATCATTCCTGCAAAACCAGCACCAGCTCTCATTTTGTGGTTGTTCCCCTGGGGAGATTAATAACACACAAAGAGCCTTCCTCTCCAGGCTTTCATGAGTAAGAGCAGGAACACTCAGAAACTGGAGGTGGATGGGCTGGACTCTGTTTCTACCTGTACCAGTTTTGTTTTCTCTTTTCCTGTCCTCCTTCCCACTCTAATCCCAGTATTACACATAGTCAGCAAGTTGGCTAGACCCAAGCCCACTGCGAAGAATGAGTCCTCTCTACAGCAGTCACAGGCTGATGATATGCCTGTCAGGGGCAGTCTGACTTTTTTTTTTTTTTTTGGCTGCGTTAGGTCGTCGTTGCTGCGCGTGGGCTTTCTCTAGTTGCGGCGAGCGGGGGCTACTCTTCCTTGCAGTGCACGGACTTATTGCGGTGGCTTCTCTTGTTGCAGAGCCCGGGCTCTAGGCACGCGGGCTTCAGTAGTTGCAGCACATGGGCTCAGTAGTTGTGGCTCGCGGGCTCTAGAGCGCAGGCTCAGTAGTTGTGGCGCGCGGGCTTAGTTGCTCCGCGGCATGTGGGATCTTCCCGGACCAGGGATTGAACCCATGTCCCCTGCATTGGCAGGCGGATTCTTAACCACTGAGCCACCAGGGAAGTCCCCTGACTTTAAATATTGTCTTCTTGGCAGGTCCTGTGAGCTGATGTTGGGTTCAGAAAACATGGTTACCTGGTTTATACCTTCCCCTGGGGGCCTGGCAAGGCTTGTTTCCCACCCTATGTTTCTTGGGGAAGAAAGCCGGCCTGGCTGTGTCCATCTTGTCTTCGTTTTCGGTAGTGTGTGCTGACCACCGCCTGAGAGTCTGGAGGGACTAGAGCATGAGGAGCGGCTAAGAAGATGGCAGACACCTAAACGGACATCCACAGTCTAAGCCCTTATCGATAACATCGTTGCCCTCAGGGGGTCCTCCTGGCAGTGGTGACAGGCAACTGCCTCAGATGTGAGCGCTGTCACTGTGGGATGTCATTAAAGGTGATGCCCAACTTCCTCATCTGTCAAATGGCAACAATACTGCAAAATTCCCAGACTATTGTGAGACAGTTCACATGATAACTGTAAATCACAGCATAGAGGAGGGCTATTCTGACACCCACCCAGCTGCAGGCTCTTAGCAGGACTTCATCAACCCTGCACAATGAATGAGGAAATAATATAAGAAAGAGTGAATGAATAAATAATGGTTTATGGTCATTGTAAGAGGAGGGATGTGTCAACTCACCTTTTGTGGGATTTGATATGCTGCAACGCACATGTATGCACTGAATTTTTTAAATCTTCACATTCCTTTAAGTAGCTTTTTATTTTATCTTTTTTTCTTTTTGCACACCAGGAATGTGAGACCCATTTCACCTACAGTGGACTAGGTGAGAAGTGGCAGAATGGGAACTTGAACTCAGGTCTCTTCCCTCTAAGCCCGACACCAGTGCCATTTCCCTCTGGAATGCAGGTCTCAGCTTCAACCTCACCTCTCTATCCTATCCAGCCAAGGTGGCCGCCTCCCCTTCACTCTCTTTCCAATTCACCTGTTTTATTTCCTTTACCTCATATATCACTTCCGCTGTTGGACATCATCTTACTTGTTGCTTTTAAGTCTGTAAGCTGTTCTATGTGCTAAATTAGACCTTTGTTCTTTAATAAAACTATCACAACAGGCTGATGAATTTAGTATCAGTTTTATCTCTATTTTATGTATGCAAAAACTGAAATTTAGAGAGTTTAGGTTACTTTCGAAGTTTAAACAATAGTAGCAAAGTTACTCTAAGTAGAAGAGTTCAGATATTTGGTATCTGACTGCAATGGTCACGCTTTTCAATTCTGTGCTAATGTCTCCTAAAAGTGCTAGATGACTATTTTTTAGGATAAGGGTGTTTTTGTCACTGTTATTGTTGTTTTCAGAATTAACGTATAACTTCTACAACATCTCTTAAGAAAATTGGTGACATCCTAGTATCTACTGACTTCAGGAGGATTGAGAGTTACCAAAATAAATGATATAATAGACGTGTACAATAATGGAATGATTTCAGTGTTTATTTCACTCTTGGAGACAAGCAGCAGGGCGGGCCTCGTTAATATCTGGCTTGAAAATGCATGTTCTTATTCTTCTCTACAGATTTTACCAAAGATCATTTCACCAAGAGCATATGTTGGCTGCTTATGAGGGGGAGATGGCCCAGATGTGTATTTGGGGATGAAAGGAAATTAACAGTTTAAAACCTGCTGGCTATCACTTACTAAGCAAATACTAGAGTTGACTATAAATGATTGGAAATAGTAAACAGAGCATGGATTTCAGCTTCTGGAACTTATAACAGGGTGTTTTGGGTAAGTCTCTTAGCTGTCTGAGTCTTGCTTTTCTCAACTGTAAAATGAGGAAAATAAAACCTTATTTTCAGGAATGTTATAAGGATTAAGTGAAACAATTCGTACAATTCGTATAAACTACCTGGTGTGCTGCTAGTGATAAGTAAACTTTAGTCTCCTTCCACTATCCCTGGTTCATAATGACTTACTAGTCTGTGTATCAGTCGTGATTATAAAATAAAGAATAAGGTCGATATTGCAAGTAAAGAGACTGGAATGCAAACATCGCAGTACGTCTTGGGAAGCTACCCACTTGGCCTAACTATGCTGTGTTGGCTCAAAACATTTTTGGAATGCTTCTCTCTACCAGTCAGCCCTCTGTGCAGAAGGCATTCACAGGAAATGAAATCAACAATTTGTTATTCATCCATCTCAGACTGTTACTCATCCTGAACAAGTGAATGAATGATTATTTTCAGACCAACCGATAAGGAACAAGCCACAACACTACAACATTTTCTGGAGTGGCCATTCAGCTCTCTGGTCAAGTATCACTCAGCTTCCCTGAACTTTTTCCAGATATGCTCAGAGAAGCACTTGTTAGCAATTTTACCAGTAGCCAGTTTCTAAATGGGGAAGTGGATTGGCTCTGAGGGACAGTGTGTATTAGTCACAGGAGGCGAGGGATGGTGACATTCTTGAAAACAGAGGGGACCAGAAATAGTATTACAAATATCTAGAGCATTTCTTTCTTGGGAGAAAGGTTCAAAAACACTAGTTTTAATGAGGCTGGTGTGTAACAAGACTGATGTGGGAGTGAGGCAACCCCATTTCAGGGAATAGCAGTCGCCGGAGAAGGTCTCAAGAGCCCTTATTTACAAAAAACTTTGCTTTGACTGTGAGCATCCTGAACTATTGATATTTTACTTAGATTTCAAAGGCCAAAGATGTTGATGCTCTTCAAGAGTAATTACTAGCTAGATGTGTACATTTATGGGCCTTGGGTCTCTTGCTGCCTGTGCTAGAGATTATTTGTCGGAAGAAGGCTTGCATCTCCCATTTCATCTCTAGCTGTGCTAGCTCTGCTCCAAGGCCAGAGACCATCCCCTGCTCAAATTTGCCAACTTTCCTGCAAATGCCTCACTACCACTGGACAGAAACCCAAAGTCCTTTGTGATGTGAAAGGCTTAACTGCAGTTCCTTAAGTCCGGCTCTATATATTTATACACACCCTTGCCTTTAGCTCTAGCACCCGAAAGTATGCTTCCCATATCATGACATGTCACCCTTAAAATCTTCAGCTTGCATCTCCCAAGGACAAGAACATTCTCCTATGTAATCATAAGACCATTATCGTGCTTATGAAAATCAACAGTAATACAATAACCGCAGCCAACATTGAGTCCATATTCATATTTCCTGAAATGTCTCAAAAATGTCCTTTTATAGCAGATTTTTTGGATCTAGGATCCAATCAAGGTCTGAGCATTGCACATGGCTGTTCTGTCTCTCTACTTTTCTCCCAGGTAGAGCACTCCACCATCTCATTCTGATCTTCATGGTGCTGGGCCCTTTAATGAGCCTAGGCTACTTGTCCTGAAGAATGTCCCACACTCTTAATGAATGACTGTTTCTTCGGGATTAGATTCAGGTGACATTTCTGACAAGAGCATCGCATAAGCTGTGATGTGTACCACCCACTGCATCTCATCTCAGGAGTCACAAGTCAGAGGCACCCCATGATTGGCAATGCCAAGGTCAAGCTCTTGGTTAAGGTAGAGACCACCAGGTCTCTCCATTCTCCCTTTGTAATTAATAAATAAGCTATGGGGTGATACTCTGAAACACTGTGAATATCCTACTCCCCAACAACCCTTTTACCCAATGGCTGTAACATCTGTTAGTGACTCTTAATAGAATCTGCCATTATTACGCTGAGGGTTGCAAAATGGTGATTTCTCTAATTCCATCATTGTTTCTACACTCATTTGTCAGCATTGTTTTGTGAAAAACAGTTTTCTCTTTTCTCTCCCCCTTTTCCCCTCTCTTTATTTTTTAAAGTATCACTATGGATTTATGGGGTTTTATTTGCTTGTTTAGCCTGCTATAATCCAACATCATCATTTGAGGGTAGAGAAGGGGGGCTGTTCAAATTGGATTTGGCTGTGGGAGCTCCTTCAAGCTGGCTCCTGTATCCTTTTCATATAATCCCATTAACCCTGGGGCAATTCAACCCTTTGTGACGTAAGATGTTCCAGGCCAACCTTGTGCTTTCCCTGCCTCTGACCTGGAATCAGCATCTCTCCATGGAGCCCTGGCTCTTTTTAGTGGAGGAAATGGTGCTTAGAAATAAAAATCTATGTGCTAGGTGTGCTTCCAACTGCAATTTTAAAATGCAATTTTAAAGCAATAAATCTCTAGATCTCCGCTACCCAGGCCTGGGATTACCGAGACATTATGACAGCCAATAGTGATACGGTATGACTCCAGAGGACCTTCCTCCTAAGAGAATCTTTGTCTTGGATGCTCTTCTGAGGCTGAGGGGTGAGCCGAGCCTTCACTTGGTCTCACCTGAGAGATTTATCTACCACTGCTTTAAGGAACTTGCCCTACACTTAAGAGTACCAAGTCTTAAGACATTTTTAGCCCCAGCCCAAGAAAGAAAGAAGAACATTACTAGAATGGCTCTCATTTCTGAAAAACCTGGGTTTAAGCACTGATTTACCCTCCTGCATCACTGTATTATTATGGTTACATTGCACAGTGTTTCTGAGCCTCGGTCTTTTTTTTCCTGTCCTTAAGAAAAATGTATTTAATGTAACTGCTTTATATTGTTTTGTTTTCTTGGGGCGTAATAATTAAACAAGGTATTATGCCTGAAAGTGCTTGAAAATTGTAAAGAGCTATGTGAACACTATTACTAAACAGGAATAAGAGGGTAACATTTTAGGTGGGTGGAAGCAGCATAGATAATTCAAATTCAAGAGCAATCTCAGTCTCTAGTTCTTTAATTAAAGTCTCTAACTAAGGAGCAGTTTGCACTTGCATTTCTCCGCTTGGCTTCTCTTTACAGGAGCTTCTAACTAATGAGCAGAGAACAGGCCATGAGGAAGCTTCTAGGAGTGGTCTGGAGGCTCCATCCACACTCATGCTGGACACTTAGCCCCAGTAGCCCCCACAAGTAGCCGGATGGGGGGGCAATGACTAAAGGCAAAGTCAGGGCCTGAAAGAATAGAGTCACTTGCTATTTAAAGACACGTGTTTCGGGCCTTCCCTGGTGGCGCAGTGGTTAAGAATCCACCTGCCAATGCAGGGGACATGGGTTCGATCCCTGGTCCAGGAAGATCCCACATGCCGCGGAGCAACTAAGCCCATGTGGCACAACTACGGAGCCTGCGCGCTAGAGCCCGTGAGCCACAGCTACTGAGCCCACGTGCCACAAGTACTGAAGATGGCGCGCCTACAGCCCGAGCTCCACAACAAGAGAAACCACTGCAATGAGA
Organism: Balaenoptera ricei; assembly: GCF_028023285.1. Lineage (NCBI taxonomy): Eukaryota > Metazoa > Chordata > Mammalia > Artiodactyla > Balaenopteridae > Balaenoptera > Balaenoptera ricei. The sequence goes on along the minus strand of NC_082646.1, from coordinate 10,245,990 downwards.
AGCCTGCGCACCACAACAAAGAGTAGCCCCCGCTCGATGCAACTAGAGAAAGCCCGCGCGCAGCAACGAAGACCCAACGCAACCAAATAAATAAATAAATAAAATAAAATAAAGACACGTGTTTCCCAAACCGCCCTTCCACTGAATGTTGGAGGTTTGCGTAAATATCACCTCTCTTCCTGGTTCAGGCCACCCATGTGAATGTCCCACACTCTTATTAATGAATGACTGTAGAGGTGAGGTCATTTTCCCTCTAAAACCCCTACAAGCCTCCGGTCACAGGTGCTCCACTTCTGGTGTGTGGCCCTTAGACAGACCTTTCCAAAAGGATGTCTTTAAGGAGACCTGCTTTGGGGTTACTCACAGCACCATGAACCGGAGACGTGAACTAGGCATGAAGAGCTGTCTCATCACCAAGGAAACTGAAGGAGGGAGAGGGGAGGTTCTGACCAGGGCTCTGAGCCTGTCCCGCCAGTGGGGCGGGAGAGAGAGTTTCTTAGCCTCAGTCTCAAAATCAGGGAAGCGAGGAAATGCAATTGCATATGTGCTGTCAGGGAGTCTCTCATCTCAGCTGGAACGCAATTCAAGCCAATTCAAGAGCATTTATTAAGTGCCTACTGAGGGCACAGCTCTGGGTAAGGCACATGGAGCCTTATGGAGCTCACATGCTCCTCTGGAGGTAAGCGTTAAGTATATGATGTGCTTCACTGTGCTTAGTGCTATGATAAAGGGGGCACAGAGGACAAGGTGGGTGGCAGGTTTCATCTATGCAGTACGCTCAAGGAACGCAGGTGATCTCAGGTAAGTCCCCTTAGAAGAGGTCAGGGGAAGGAAGAGCTCCAGGCAGAGGGAACAGCCTAAATTGAGGACAGTGACCTTTTCCAAAAGGACTGGGAAAGTATGATTTTCTTACTCATTTCCTGCCCCTCCCCATAATCTGTCTCCTCCCATTAACCCAGATCATGGGGTTGAAAAAGCTTCTCTTGAACCTTGAAGTTCCTCCAGCCTCAAAATTAATTGCTCTAGGACTAGTAGTGAAAGAGGTTAAATAACGGCCTCCCAAAGTTATCAGGTCCTAATCTCTAGAACCTGTAAATGTTTCCTTGTAAGGAAAATAGGGGTTTTGCAGAGGTAATGAAATTATGGATTTTGAGATGGAGAGAACATCCTGGATTATCTGGGTGGGCCCTGACTCACAAGGGTCCTTATAAGGCAGAGGCAAAGGGAGATTTCAGACAGACACATACGGAGGAGAAGGTAATGTGCAAGACAAAGCAGAGAGAGATTTGAAGATGCTGCCTTAAAGACTGGAGTGATGCAGCCACAAGCCAAAAAATGCTAATAGCCACCCGAAGCTGGAAGAGGCAAGGAATGGATTCTCCCCTAGAACCTCCGGGAGGGTGTACAGCCCTGCTGACACCTTGATTTCAACCCAGGGACTCTGATGGAGGGCTTCTGGTCTCCAGAACTGTGGGAGAATAAATTTCTGTTGTTTTAAGCCACCCAGATTGTGATAATTGGTTATAGCAGCCACAGAAATTAACAACATTCAGATGCATCCAAAGATCAAACAACTATTTTGCCCAGGGGACTTTGTTAAGAAAGAAGGAGAGGGAAAGAGGGTGGTCCGTTCTTTGCTGTATTCATTTTGCTTTTATTTTTCAGATGATAGTCTGGCCACTCACCCCCAGAGGTGGATCCAGCATGCCCACAGGACACTAGCCAGCACTGGTGGTCTCCACTCTATAAAGAGCCACATTTGTGGAAAGACTTGTCCTGGATTTTTGAAGATGACAAGGCTGACTATGTCATCTTCTCTTCCGGGCTTTTTTACAATGCTCCTCACTCAAGGCACAAATTTTCAAGCAAATCTACATTAACACAGGCTTATGCCATGGTCCCAACTAGCTGGGAGCTCATAATCCATTGAGTGTTGTCTCCATCCGTGCCAAGTACTGAAGAGGTCCACATGGGAGGTAAAAAGGATACAGTAATGATAATGCACAACCCCCACGCTCAGGTAATTTAGAAGTAATTTGACTAGGCCCGAGCATTGATCATCAATCTTACTAAACAGTGGAAGAAAATGTACTACAATGTTACTATTGATCGCTTCTGCCTGAAATGATTTGTTTTTCCTTCTTTATCCTTTTTGACATTAATTTTGTGATAAAAAATACCTTGCTGTATTGCTTCTGTATTTTATAAAGCATTTACATTTAAAAGAGAGAGAGTGAAAAAGTGAAGGAAAAATTAAAGGCAGCATATTGTAAATTATCCATGAGGTTTTAGGATTTGAAAAGTGCTCTGCGTTTCGGTAGCTGGGGGCCTAGGAAGACTCCTTGGAAATTTCAAGGCTTTAGTTGAGCTTGAAGAATGAGCAGTATTTTGAGATGTCGCTCTGATTTTCCCTTGTGTCTTAGTCCATTTGGGCTGCTATAACAAAATACCATAGACTGGGTGGCTTGTAAACAACAGAAATTTATTTCTTACAGTTCTGGGGGCTGGAAGTTCAAGGGAGCTCTCTGGGGTCTTTGTTATAAGGACACTAATAATTCATAAGGAATCCACTCTCATGACCTAATCACCTTCCCAAAGCCTCATCTCCTAATCCATCACCTTCGGGGTTAGGATTTCAACGTATTACTTTGGGGGGAACACAAAAATTCAGACTATAGCACCATGGATTCTAAGTGGTTTTGGATTATGAACCCAATCATTGGGTGGTGATGGATTTCCTAATAGGGTATCAAAGCTGGGCAGACATCAGCTAGGGAAATATTACCTATAAAGAAGTCTGCTTCTGCAGTAACCCAAATTCTCCAACCCTGCTCTAATATCTGAATCTCCTCCATTTCCCCCAAATCCTGTGCTTCTGCCATGCAAGTTTTCTAAGATGACCTGATCTCTCCCATCTCTGGCCTTTGCACTTGGCATCTTCTCAGGCTGGAACATCCTTTCTTTCTTTCTCTTTCTACCCAGCCTCATCCCACCCCTAGTCTCCATGTCTACTTAACCTCCATTCACCTTCCAATGTCCAGCTCAGACATCCTGTTCTCTGGGAAGCTTTACCAACCACCCTCCCACCATTTGGCCCCTGTAGCAACTTAGGCAAACCTCTGTCTCTCAATCATCCTGTGCTGTCATGGTCTGATCATGCCTGTCTCCCACTAGACTTTGCAAACCTTGAATCCACCCCTATCCTCAAGCCCATTGCCCAGATATAGTAGGTATCCAATTACTGTAGAAGGGAAGAACTACAGGAGGGAAGAATTTTGTCTTTTACTTGTTAGTCACCTGATAATGAGTTTAGTAAAGATTACTTCAACACTAGATTTGCTTCAACCCCTTCTACTCATGTATCTTCAAATAGTCTTAGGCAAGCCTGTGGTTCATTTAATAACACATCCAAAATAATTATCCCTGAATGAGTTGCCTATTCAAATATTTTAATTGATGTTAATGAATTAAGGTTCATTGTAATGTGCCCTGAAGCTAGATTCTGATGTCTTAGTTTTCAATGCCGGCTCACCACTTAGCAGCTGTGTGACCCTGAGCAAGTTACACAACATCTCTGAACCTCAATAGGTTTATCAGTAAATTTCCCATACAGGTATCTGCCTGACAGTGTTGCTGATGGTGTGAAATAACGACATGTGAGAGTCCTAGCCTATAGTGACCACTCAACATATGTTTGTTCTTTTTCCTTCAAGGAGTGTCATGAACAGATTGTTGGAGGGTAGGGAAGCTGGAGAAGGAGCAAGAAAATTGGCAGGAGCAGGCAAACGCTCTGTAGTCACTGAGCTCTCTTCCTCTGCCCTGTGCTTTAGGTGAACCAACTCATTTAATTCTCATTGCAAACTTTTGAGATTGGGTTCTGAGAGGTGAAGCAACTCATCTCACTTTTTTTTTCTTTTTTAAAAAATTTATTTATTTTATTTATTTTTATTTTTTCCTGCGTTGGGTCTTCGTTGCTGCGTGTCGGCTTTCTCTAGTTATGGCAAGCAGGGGCTACTCTTCATTGTGGTGCGCAGGCTTCTCATTGCGGTGGCTTCTCTTATTGCAGAGCACGGGCTCTAGGCGCACGGGCTTCAGTAGTTGTGGCACATGGGCTTAGCTGCTCTGCAGCATGTGGGATCTTCCCAGGCCAGGGGTCAAACCCATGTCCCCTGCATTGGCAGGCGGATTCTTAACCACTGCGCCACCAGGGAAGCCCAGCCCATCTCACTTTTTAACTGCATCTGTTCAGTAGTATTTCTCCCTCCCCCCATTCCCCCTACCCACTCTCAGGGCCAGGAGGAAGAAGCCCTGGGGAAGCATTTGCCAATTTCCACGGTGTAAATATTCCCACCGTGGCTGATTTCCAGCTACTAATGCTTTAACGACTGGCTCCAGGTACTCCTGAAAATTTAACAATGGGTTGTGAACACGGAGCTTGAGTTGGCTCTGCACACCCACTACCGGTCTCATTCTCCCCTCCCTCACTATGCTTCAATTTCGCTGGCCTCCTTTATGTGCCTTTGAGTATTTTCACCTTCGAGGGTTTGCATGTGCTGCGCTCTCTGCCTAAAACTCTCCCCCTCCACCTCTTCATTTGGCTGTCTCCTTCTGGTCATTTAGATCTTAGCTCTGAGTTCACCTCCACACATGTGATCTTCCCAACCCATTTCACTAAAGGAGCTTCCTACTCTCAGTGACTTTTAAGCACATCACTCTGTTTTCCTTCTTTATAGCACTTATCATTGTATGGAGTTTACATTTACTCATTTATTATCTGTCTCTTCCTACTAGAATGTAGGATCCTTGGGAAGAGGGACTTTATCCTCAGCACATAGTAGGTGCTCAGTGAACAATTGTCGAATGAATGAATTTGTTCAAGATCACATGGCTCATAAGGAAGAAAGTGGAAGTCAAACACAGGGCCCATACGCTTGAACTCTCTGACTACATTACCTCAAGTTAACCTCAGGTGGCTCGTAGAATAATCTGGAATACAGAATAATTATGTAGCCACAGGCAATCACAAGCGAAGAAATCTCTAACGTGCTGGTGATGGGAATATAAATTGGTGTAACTACTTTGGAAAACAGTTTTGTATTACCTTTTTTAGGCTACGTTGGGTCTTTGTTACTGTGCGCGGGCTTTCTCTAGTTGCCACGAGTGGGGGCTACTCTTCATCGTGGTGCGCGGGCTTCTCATTGCTGTGGCTGCTCTTGTTGTGGAGCACGGGCTCTAGGCACACAGGCTTCAGGAGTTGTGGCTCGCGGGCTCAGTAGCTGTGGTACACGGGCCTAGTTGCTCTGCGGCATGTGGGATCTTCCCAGACCAGGGCTTGAACCCGTGTCCCTTGTATGGGCAGGCGGATTCTTAACCACTGCGCCACCGGGGAAGTCCCTTGTATTACTTTCTAAGTTGAAGATGACCCAGCAATTCTACTCCTAGAATTACCCAAGAGTAATTCTTGCACACATACAGTTGGAAACATATAGAATGGTCATAGCAGCAGAATCATAAAAGCAAAAACTTGGAAATAATCCAAACATGAATTAACAGAAGATGGGCTATTTTTCCTTTTTTGTTTTTGTTTTTTTTGGCCCCGCTGCGCGGCTTGCGAGATCTTAGTTCCCTGACCTGGGATTGAACCTGGGCCATGGAAGGGAAAGCACGGAGTCCTAACCACTGGACTGCCAGGGAATTCCCAGAGACGGACTATTATACAGCAACCAAACCAATGAACTACACAATATTCAACAGTATGGATATGCCTTAGCTATATACTATTGAGCAAAAAAGTAAGTCTCAAAAGATTACAAACAGCATTATACCCTACTATATTAAAACAGCTAAAAAAATCTCTAAGAATACTTTTTAGGACTACTTATAGGTTCAATAAAATTATATGAAAAGGAAAACAGGAGAATGATGAACATAGGGTATGGGAGGAAGCTACCTGGGTTATATGGGGAGGAAGGGGATGGGCTTGTTGGAGCAGGGAGTGGTCATTTGGTAAGATACTGGTTACTGTCAAGGTCCTAACTTTTGTTTCAGGTGAAGGGCTTGTGGGTGCTTATTGTATTATTAAAAATGAGTTGATTAAACAAGTAGCTAGATGACTAAAATTGAGCCATATATAGACCATTGATTATGGTTAACTCTATAGTCCTAAGTTCTAATTAAACAAAGAAACTGTCAATGTCCTAACTTTTGTTTCAGGTGAAGGGTTTGTGGGTGCTTATTGTATTATTAAAAATGAGTTGATTAAACAAGTAGCTAGATGGCTAAAATTGAGCCATATATAGACCATTGATCATGGTTAACTCTACAGTCCTAAGGTCTAATTAAACAAAGAAACTGCACAAATGTCATAGGAATGGGAAGGTGAGTACTGCACAGGGAAAAACTGTTTCATTAAGCCCTCAGCAAGCATGTGCCACCTTGCTTGGTACTTTCATATTAGTGATTCACTTAATATCACAAAAACCCTATGAAGTACGTATTGCTGTTCCCATTTTAAACATGAGAAAACTGAGGTAAATTATCTTGCTTACTTTCCCAATCCTAGAAGGGGACTTGTCATAAAATGTAGCTGAACACTTTCTAGGGTGGCTTGGGGAGATGATGGGGCAGGCAACTGGGTAGGGGAGGCAACATCTGGCACTTTTAATATTTCCATTTCCAGAATGAAGATGGAAGAAATAGTGACCTGGCCAGAGCATTATTCTACCAATGGCTCGGCATTACAAAAAATTCCCTATTTGTATAGGTCATAAGTTATTTATGTTTGCATTATGTATTATGCATGATTTGGAAATGTAACAACAAAGTACACAGACCCACAAAGATTCATTAAAATGCATGTTATGGAATTTTTAAAGTAAACTTACATTTTAAAAAAATTATTCAAATATTTTATCTTGCAATCCCTGAAACCACTCTGAATTTTTAAATGGTAAAAATATTTTTCCAAGTATTTTGGTTCATGGCTGTTGTTTCCACTCTTTTTATTTATTTATTTATTTATTTTTGGCTGCATTGGGTCTTTGTTGCTGCGTTCAGGCTTTCTCTTGTTGCAGCGAGTGGGGGCTATTCATTGTTGCAGCACGTGGGCCTCTCACTGCGGTGGCTTCTCTTGTTGCGGAGCACTGGGCTCTAGGCGTGCAGGCTTCAGTAGTTGTGGCACACGGGCTCAGTAGTTGTGGTGCACTGGCTTAGCTGCTCTGCGGCATGTGGGATCTTCCCGGACCAAGGCTCGAACCCGTGTCCCCTGCATTGGCAGGCTGATTCTTAACCACTGCGCCACCAGGGAAGCCCTCCACTCTTTTAAATCAAGGTTTTTGGGGTTTGGGGGGAGGTTTTGTTTTTTGTTTTTCTTTTCCCTCAGGTTTTTTAAAATTTTATTTTTATTAAAGTATAGTTGATTTACAATGTTGTTGATTTTAGCAGTACAGCAAAAAGTTATAGGACAGTTATACATATATATATATACATTATTTTTCATATTCTTTTCCTTTGTGGTTTATCACAGGGTATTGAATATAATTTCCTGTGCTATACAGTAAGACCTTGTTTATCCATTCTATGTATAATAGTTTGCATCTGCTAATCCCAAACTCCCAATCTATCCCTCCCCCAACCCCCTCCCCCTTGGCAACCACAAGTCTGTTCTTTATGTCTGTGAGTGTATTTCTGTTTCGTAGATAAGTTCATTTGTGTCTTAGACTCCATATATAAAAGTGATATATGGTATTTGTCCTTCTCTTTCTGATTTACTTGGCTTAATATGATAATCTCTAGGTCCATCCATGTTGCTGCAAATGGCATAATTTCATTCTTTTTTATGACTGAATAATATTCCACTCTGTGTATATATACCACATCTTCTTTATCCATTCTTCTGTCGATGGCCATTTAGGTTGTTTCCATGTCTTGGCTATTGTAAATAGTGCTGCTAGGAACATTGGGGTGCATGTATCTTTTCGAATTATAGTTTTGTCTGGATCCCTTGGGTTTTTACAGCTACTTAATTTTATATTGTTTCTTGGAAATAAAATTTCCCCTTAAGGTTCCTGTACATTTCCTTTTGTATACAAAAAGGAAGTTATGTGAGAAGTGGAATAAACCTTTGATTAAGCTTGTACTGTTTATTTCCCAACACTTCTATTGTCTTGTGGCAAGTCAGGGACACAGACCCTTCGGCAGTGACATTTAGGATGAGGCCTTTCCAAGGAGGAAGCATACACAATGGAGTGTCTCCTACGAGGATTCCAAAATAGACACGCTGGGAGTTTTGTTCAGAGACGGACAAAAAAGAAGTGAAGATAGACTCCCCCACTCTCTCTTTCTTCCTTTTGCAATTGAGGGAGAGATCTTAATTTTTTCAATGTATGAGGAAAACGTAAGTTTTTTTATTGGTTTGGAGTGATGCTCCTATCTTTGTTTCAGCCTTACCTTTTCCTACTGTATGACAAGGCTTCACAGATTCAACAACCCGTCAGTAATTGTACAAGTATAGGCTTCCTGTGTGCCCAGCACTGTGCTAAGTCCTATGGACAAATTCAAGACTGTGAAATAGTCACCAATCTCCAGATCCTTAGAGATGTTATAACTGTGCCTCAGGACAGGGTAGAAATGATATGACTCTTTTTAAATTTAAATTTTATTTTTTTTAATTGAGGTATAATTAACATATAATATTGTTTAAATTTAAGGTGTACAACATATTGAGTTGATGCATTTATATTTCAATATGATTTCCACCGTAGCATTCTGTCAAGTCATATAACTATCATTTCCTCTAGTGGTGGAAACAATGTGACTTTTTTTTTCTTTTTTATAGAAGTACTGTTGATTTACAATACCATGTTAGTTTCAGGTGTACAGAACAGTGATTCAGTTATACACACACACACACACACACACACACACACACACATCTTCTTTTTCAGAATCTTTTCCCTTATAGGTTATTACAAAATGTTGACTATAGTTCCCTGTGCTCTACAGTAGGTCCTTGTTGATTATCTATTTTATATACAGTAGTGTGTATCTGTTAATCCCAACCTCCCAATTCATCCCTCCCCCCACCCCATTTCCTCTTTGGTAACCATAAGTCTGTTTTCTATGTCTCTTTCTGTTTTGTAAATAAGTTCATGTGTATCATTTTTTTAGATTCCATACATAAGCGATATCATATGATATAACAACAGGACTTTTTAAAGTTTGTTTTACCCTAACATTCGACCTCTGTGGACCCTCCTCCTCTCCCCCCACCCCACTCCTCACTTGTCCCTCCATTCCCAGCAACCTTGGCCCCTACTCACCAGTCCGACTTCATTCCCTTTTTACTTTCCCTCTTGTTAAATTATGGTCTCTCAGAACCAAACTAGACGTTAAAGATCATCTAGTTCAGTGTTTTCCAAAATGTTTTTTGATCCTCTAAACCATCCTCCCATAGAAAACCTTATATAAAATCCCCAAGACATACAACTGATTACATGTACCCACTCTGAAAAGAGGAAGAGAGGATGCCATGCTTTGCCCACTCCAACTTTCAGTTGACAGCACCAACCCCTGCCCACAAGAGTCCCCGCGGGTCCCCAGGCAAAGTCCTAGGAATCCCCAGCTTAAGCCACCCCCTCATTTGGCAGATGAGGAAGTAGTTAAGTTCCCTATCCCTCTCATTTGGCCTAGAGAGGGATAGAGAACTTATCTAAGTCACAGCCAACACCTAGGTGTCCCAATTCCCAGCTCTGGAACCTTCCCATGCCGCTTCCTTTCTTTCCTTATCGCATAGTTTCAAAATCTTCTGGCCATGAGGAATCCCCTGGAAGTCTAGGGGCTAATGGCATCCCAGTGGTTTGAAAAGTGCCTTTGACAAAGCAACGTCCCAACCCTTGGGACTGGAGACATTCTGCAGACTTTAGTGCCTGTGCTTAATGGGATCTCTTGACCTTTTCTCGAGGACAGAGAGAAGCAGAAGGGAAAGACACAGGACACACTTTCAGAAATTATGAGTGCAATTAACTGGGCCCGCCTGGGCATCCCTATGGCCTTGTCAGAAGGGCTGCCACACCAAGAAAATGGCTGGGGCAGCGGGCGTGCAGTTAAGCAGTGCTCACATGAACAGAAGGAGGTTTGTGGGGGAATTCCCTGATAGTCCACTTATTAGGGCTCCACGCTTTCGCTGCTGAGGGCCTAGGTTCGATCCCTGGTTGGGGAACTAAGATTCCACAAGCCAAGTGGCGCTGCCAAAGGAAAAAAAAAAAGGAGGTTGTGGGCCAGGGTGGATTCTGACATGACCTGTGGGTGCAGGGGGACATGACAACTTGCTTCCCTTCTGAGGGAGCAGCTTGACGCTGATGCGTCAGCTTCCTCACTGTGTGAGGCCCCCTCTCTCCTCCCCACTGCTGTCAGATATCCTGTCCAATGAATAGTCATTCCTCTTCTCTTTGTCATATAACAATATACACTTTTATAAAGCTTCCCCTAGCTTTTCAAAGTCAATACAATTAAAGCACAATGCATCTTAATTGCTAGCACCTTACCCATGCAGAACAAAACAGCAGCAGTCTTAAATAAAATGAGTGCTGGGCTGAAGCCTGATGAGGAAGCCGGGATAGGATTTCTGTAAAAGTGCCTCAAAACAAAACAGTTTGAGTCTAAGGTGTCTGGTTTTTCCATAGTGCTCTTTCCAGGCTACCTAAAACTATTTTTATACCCATCATTTCCTCTCACAGTTTGCCTAGAGGAGGGAGAAAGACAATTCAATTTTTCTAGAGAAACAGAGATCCAGCAATTCTGTGTCAAGGGGGATAGGAGTGAAACTGAGTCCCCGTAAAACTGAGTTCCGTTACCAAGTTTCTGACTAATCTCTCTATCCAAAACTTTCCTTTCTTGTCCCTCTGACTTCAATCCTGTGCTAACTGAACACTAATCAACCAGAGTCAGATGACTAAAATTGCTGTGGTCGATAACATCGTTAATGTACTAAAATTGCTGTTGTTGATAAAATTGCTGTTGTATCGTTAGATATCATCATTAACGAACAAACTCAGGTTTCTCCAGGGCAAGATGAGCTAACAGGTCCCCGAGCCATGGACCACGTGACCAGAGAATTGTAAACCAGAGACATCCTGACTCCGAGAAATGTCACAGAAATGTCACAGGATGAGGATTAATCCCAGCCTCTTTGTTCTTCTTTAGAAAAAAACAAAAACAAAAAAACCCAGGGAATTCACTGGCGGTCCAGTAATTAGGGCTCAGCACTTTCACTGCTGTGGCCCGGGTTCAATCCCTGGTCAAGGAACTAAGATCCCACAAGCCGTGTGGAAAAAAGAGAGAGAAAGAGAGAGAAAGCAGAAAACCTTAACTCAAAGATCAAACTGGGATGGATCTGAGGCTTGCCTCCCACTTCCTTGCTTGGTGCCCCGCAATAAACACTCTACTTTCCTTCACCACAGTCTGGCGTCGGTAAATTGGCTTTGCTACACTTTGAGTGAGTGGACCCAAATTCAGTTCGGTAACAGGAGGAGTCAAAAAGGTTATTATTTGACCATGTTATTTTAATAACATGGCATCTCTTCATCATCATAGTAATGGCAGTAAGTGGTTGTTTGGACAAATTTTAAGGGTTCAAACCACTTACTGGCCATGTGATCTTGGACAAGATGCTTGATCTCTGTCTCCTTCAAGATTTTCATTTGTAAAGTGGCCAATGATAATATGGTGGTACCTACATCATTGCCTTGTCAAGGGACTAATGAGTTATATGTGTAAGACGCTAAGAACAGCATCAGTTCTCAGTAAATTTCAATTGTTATTTGTGTGGTACTTATGGTTTACAAAGTGCTTCTACAGACATTATCGCTTGACTAGGTTGCAGATCATTTAACTCCCAGCCCAGGCATTTGGAAGAAATTCAGAATATCGGGTAAGGGCCAGCGTCCTTTACCGAACACGTCCCAGGGAGGCTAGTCTACTAGGTATGGTTTGTCCCTTCGCTCCATGCCCAGGAGAAGCCCTCTGCATGGCTTCAAGACACTTCCTCTGCTCCAGCAGAAGCCCCCACCCAGGAACTTTTCCTCATCCCTTACACAGCAGGAGACAGAATTATGCACATTGTTGCTTAAGCCCCAGTAGTCCTTATCTCCCCACTTCCAAACACCACCGGATATTTTTTAGAAAACAAATTCTGGGCTAAGAGAATTAAGCTGTGTCATTTCCCCTGGTAAAACCCTTAGACGCTTTATAAAGCAACATCAAAAGGCTGCTCCTTGAGAGCTGGTCATCGTCCCTCCCCCATGCTTCAGGCGAGGGAAGGAGCTGACATTTTTGGAGAACCCAGAGTGTGTAAGGCTAGTTACTATGATGCATACAGATAAGGACACGGGGCTGTAGACAGCAGAAGCAACGCATCCAAGGCACCAAAAGCTCTGGCTCTGACTTACCAGCCCTACAATCTTCCTCAACCTCTCCGAGCTGAGTTTTCTCTTCTGCAAACTGGGATAATAATCATACACACCCCATAGGTTCATAAAAATTCAAAGAGTTAATTCATTTATTATCCTGAACACAATGACTGACACATACAAGAGCCCAATAAATGTTAGGTGGTGTTATAATTATTATTATTACCTGAAAAAGAGCAGCCAGGGTTTACTCTTTGCCTTTTGCAGGGAGTACACCAGGCAGGGTCCTTGTCCCTGACTGAGGACCTGAGGACCATAAGTTTGTCTCCGAATGGAAGAGCTTTAACATCCCCAAGCCAAGTTCATGGTGTGGGGCACTGGGGAGTAGGGATGGCTAGGACTTCTACCTTCTTTGAGGTGGGAGTAGTTTGGGCCAACTTATGATGCAATTTACTTATTCTTTACGTTGAACGCTTTTATTGACGGGATACTCATTTGCTGTTGAAGATCAACCCATTCCAAGCTGAACACCTCTTACAACTAGAAAGTGTTCTTTCTCTGTTCCTGCTCCCTCCACCCTCCTCCACTTCCCACTTCCTTCCTCCTGTCATCTTCCCCTCTCTCTTCTTTCTGCCCTGTCCTCTCCCTCCCTTCCTCTCCCCTCCTAGGCCGAGAGCCCCAGGTTCCACTCTTTGCCCTGAAGTCACCATCTAGGTCACGGAGGTCACGGAGAACCCGGAAGGTCTTCGGTGTGGCCCCTTAGCCAGCTGTTGGAAACTCAGTCTCCAGTAGCCGTAACCCAATCCTCTGGGTTTTGCAGGGTCTTTGGGAAGCAAAACCTTTTATCTGGGCCTCATGGCTCGGCCTTCTTGTCCATTAATGTCATCCATCAGTTCGCCCAATTTCCATTAATAAAACCCCATCTAGAACCACAGGAAACTTGAAATGGGTTGATCTGGTGTCTTGAGGCCCAGCTGGCCCTTGATGAAAGCCATGGAGAAGCTGGAGCGCTGGGAGTGACTCTCCGGAACCAACGTACACAGGCAGCCCTCGCTGGTTCGAATCCTCCGCTCAGATCACCTGGACTCCACAGCTTGCGGGAGCAGCCGGGGCTGCGCTGCCGCTTTAAGAGAGGGGCGGGGCCCGGGTACAGGCGAGGCAGGGCCGGCCCACAAGGCTCCTTTTCCTTTTTGATCCATTCAAAAATTACTCATTGCAAATTCCCGGACTGCTGGGAGCGGAGAAGGAAAGGGGCGGAGGAGAGAGGGCTGCTGCGGGCGCCGTGCAGGGGGCAGCCGGGGCCCGAGGGGCTGACGGCCGGTCGGGGAGAAGCCGCTCGCGGCGGGCCGTTCTGGCTCCGGTGGCCTCACCAGGAAGCGTCAGAGTCTCGACACCGGGGAAGCTCCGAGCGCCGCCGCCGCCGCCGCCGCCGCCTCCCTCCCGGCACCGGGTCCCCGAGCCCCCGCCCCGGCTCCGGGCCAGCCCTCCGCCCTCCGGGACCCTCCGGCTCGGGCGCCTTCCCGGGCGATGGCTGGCCGCTGAGCATGGCTCAGTACGGCCACCCCAGCCCGCTCGGCATGGCTGCGAGAGAGGAGCTGTACAGCAAAGTCACCCCGCGGAGGAACCGCCAGCAGCGCCCCGGCACCATCAAGCATGGATCGGCGCTGGACGTGCTCCTGTCCATGGGGTTCCCCAGAGCCCGCGCGTAAGTGGCCGGGCTCGCCGCCCCGGCGACCCCTCCCGCCCCAGGCGACCGGCCCTCGGCTTCGCTCCGGCTCGCCTCCCGGCGCCTGCCCGGCGGGCGGCGCGTTCCCCGCTGCCCACGACCTGTTGGGGGTAGGCTGGGCGCGCGGGCGGCCCGGGACTCGGTTCCTCCTGGCGGGGCTGCAGGGGAAGGCGCCGCGCCCGAGCGCTGGGCTGGGGGCTTGCTGGCGATGCCGACGGTGAGGCGTGCCTAAGGGCTTGGGATGCCGAAGGGCGAGGGCACAGGGTTCGAGTCCCGGGTACGGTGGCCCGCGCCCGGCCTCAGAGGGTGGGGCTAAGCGAGTCTCTCCCGGGCTCCCCGAGGTCTCCAGCGCTGAGCCCCCGGGGAGGCGGGGCCCCACCGCGGATTCGGGCCCCCACCGCGGATTCGGGCCCCCTCTCGATCCGGAACGCCGGGCTGGCTTGGGATCCTCTGTGGCTGGAAAAGGGCAAGGCACGGCGGGGCAGGGAGGCCGGTGCTGCCACTGCTGCGGCTTCCAGCTCCGGATGTCGCTCTCGGGCTCTGTCTCCCTCGGAGTAGGAGGAGCGGGAGCGTGGGGGTTGCCTCGTGTTCATTGACGGGGAGGATGGAATGAGAAGGGGAAGCACTTCTCCCGGGGGACCTGGGTTCTCGTCAGCGGTGACGGCAGCGCAGGAATCTGGGGGTGCCTGAGAGTGAGGAGGGGGAGCGGTCCTCCCTCATCCTTCTTCCTCCGGGAGGGTGGCGTAGGGAAGGGCAGCGAGCGCGCAGGTGGCTGCCGCAGCAGCTTGCTGGGAAGAGGCCTGGTCGCCAGCACAAGGCAGCAGCGGCAGCAGGAGTCTTCGGAGGCTGGCCGCCCGAGGCCGTGGGGCTGGAACGCTGCCTGGGAAGAAGACAAGGCCGGGTGGCCAGGCCCTTCTCCCTCGGTTAATTCCTCACAGGCAGATTTCTTAGGCTGGGACACAAGGCCTGGGATCCTTGTAGGGCGCTGCTTTTTTTGAATGACATCACCTGAACAGGGAGTTGGGCAAACTTTATCAGAAAGGGCCAACTTGACGAAAGTTTGTTTTCTTCTCCCGTGTTTCAGGTGATAATGCTAGGTCTCCCTTACTTGGCCTCTGGGCAAACCTTTATTCTTTACTATTAACTTGGCTGTAATCTCTTGATCAAAGCTGATCCCTGATTTTATCATTCCACCCAGCCTGCTGGGACAGGTCGGAGTGGCCTTGGAAGGCCATAAAATGGACTGACATTTCTGCCTCCTACTAACTTCCAGTTGCTGACGCCAGAGTTACAGGGAGATGTGGTGGGCTCTGCAGGGGTGTGCCAGGTGTGGAAGCTGCAAGTCAGGTCCTTCGTGTGATGGATGTGCATAGGTGTCCTTAAGAAGGGTCAGGTAGGGGCCAGAAGTCTGTGGAGCAAGGCTGCAGAATTAGCACAGCCCCAGGCATTTGCCTTTTCTGAAATGAGGCCAGCGTTAAGGACCTAAATTGCTTAATTAAGGGAAGAAATACTTAACTGAATTCTTCAGACTGTGTGGTGTTTGCTCTTCGAGGTGGCTTTAACAGGACATCTTCTTTCCTTCACTGGGTCCAAGAGGCCTTGTCTACGTGCTGAAACATTAGGATGATGGTTTAATTTTGGCTTGTTCAATCGCTGAGATCTCATAATAACTAGCATTTAGTGAGTACTTACTATGTACTGTTCTAAGCACTTCACATTTATTATCCATTTTATCCTCCCAGCAGCCCAGTGAGAAAGGTAATTATAAGCCCATTTTATGAACTGGGGAACAGAGGTTTAGAGAGGTTGCATAACTTGCTCAGGGTCACAACAGTGAGCAGTGAACCTGGGATTCAAACTCAGGCATGTGTCGGCTCAGCTCAGGCCTCACATCCAGGACCAGGATGTAATGAGTTAATGTGGGTAGAACATCTAGAGCAGTGCCTGGCACACAGTGGGTGATCTTTAAGTGTTCGCTACTGTATTAGTTTCTGTTGTAACAAATTACCCCATTCCGGGTGGTTTAAAAACACAGAAATTTATTCTCTCACAGTTCTGAAGGCCAGAAGCCCTAAATCAGCATCACTGGGCTGAAATCAAGGTGCTGGCAGGGCTCTGCCCCCTCCGGAGGCTCTAAGGGAGAATCTGTTCCTTGCCTCTTCCAGCTCCTGGTGTCTGCTGGCATTCTTTGGCTTGTGGCAGCATCCCTCCAGTCTCTGCTTCTGCAGTTGCCTCGCCTTCTTTTCTCTCTGTGTCAAATCTCCCTCTGCCTCTTTCCTGTGAAGACACTGTGATTGCATTTAGGGCCTCCCCAGATAATTCAGGATAATCTCCCCATCTCAAGATCCTTAACTTAATCTCATTCACAAAACCCTTTTTCTAGCCATAAGGTAATGTTCACAGGTTCCAGGAAGTAGGGCATGAATATTTTGGGAGGAGCCCCTTTTCAGCCTATCACAGCTACTATTATTACTAGCACTGCCTCTCTTTACTGGAAAGGTGACAGAGTGGGTCATGATGAAACGTCCTGGGGAGGGGGGTAGGCTTGCTGTTCTGTCTTCCTCAAATTCTCTGTCTTGGAGCGTCAGGCCCCTTGGCGGTCACCTGATCTAGTCTACTCCCTACCTGGGCTGGCATCTCTTCTTCAGCCCAGGGAGGCTGATGTGGTCAGCCTTCCTCTTAATAACTTAATCAGGTCAGTAAGAAGAGGGACTTCTCCCCAGGGCCATCTGAGATTCCAGAGAGCAGACTTTTTTTTTTTTAATTTTATTTTATATATATTTTTATACATCAGGTTCTTATTAGTTATCTATTTTATACATGTTAGTGTATACATGTCAATCCCAATCTCCCAATTCATCCCACTACCACCACCCCCCACCACTTTCCCTCCTTGGTGTCCATACGTTTGTGCTCTACATCTGTGCAGAGAGCAGACTTTTAACTTCATTTTGGAGAGCTGTGAAGAAAGAGAGCAAGGGCACCGGGCTCCGCTCCTGAGAAGCCTCTTTCTTAGGCTTTAAGCCTGGAGGAAGGAGCGTGATGAAATGGAAAGTGGGAGAGAGCAGTGATGGTTTCCTGGATTCAGGAAGACCAGGCTGTGATGCTTCAAGAAGGAAGGAGACCGAGGTCTGGAACACAGCCCTTTGGAGGGAATGGTGGTAACCAGGCCTGGCAGCTCTGGTTTCCCCTCTGGGTGTAACTGCGTCTGATCTTGTGCAGCAGCAAGAAGGGCCCTTCCGCTGGGCTCTGGGTGGACCGTAGAGAGCTCCGATGCCAGCAAGGCCCAGGTCCCACGCAGCCTGTGCTGTGCTCTGGTCTTGGATAAGTCACTCAAGCCCTCAGGGCCTGGCTGGCTTCCTCTGAGGGGAATAGGATTAATCAGTGCATGCTTATTAAGTGCTTGACAGCTACTGAGAGGAGTCGGGTATGTCCCTCTAGCTCATTATGCCCCTGGAGCCGTGCTAGGTTTTTTCCATCCTACCCTATGACCTTTGGTCCAACTTAGATGCTGCTGTAGAAGAACAGCAGCCATGTGGAGAAGGTTCGAGAAGTGGCCGTTTATATCGTGTGTGCGTGCGTGTGCACGCACACGCACACACGCAAGCACAAGGCAAGGAGGTGTTAGGGAGGCCTCAGGAAGGAAGCTTTCAAGGGGCCAAAATGTCCTAACCCTTCCTTTTTCTTTCTATGCCCTTAGCTCTTCCTTTTCCCCAAAGTTCTAAAAATAAAGGCCCAGCTTTGTCAAGACTGGAGTGAGGTTGGTTGGAAGGAAAAGGAAGAGTGTGTGTGCTGGGAAAGGCCTGGGGCCAGGAAGGGTCTGAACGGATCACCCAAGAAGGCAGGGTGAACTCTGACGTAGTGTTGCTATTTTTTTTTTTTGTCTTTTGTATCTTTTTTTTTTTTTTAATTTTTATTGGAGTATAGTTGATTTACAACGTTGTGCCAGCCTGAGGTGTACAGCAAAGTGAATCAGCCATAATACACATATTGATATGTCCACCCCCCCTTGCAGATTCCCCTCCCACATCGGCCATCACAGAGCGCCGAGTAGAGTTCCCTGTGCCACACAGCAGGCCTCTGTTAGTTACGCGGTTTATATATAGTAGTGTGTATATGTCAATCCCAGTCTCCCAATTTATCCCCCCCAACCTTACCCCCTTGGCGTGTTGCTTTGTGTTCCCTACTTGCTCTCTTACTTGCCTCTGTGGTTTTGGGGGGCAGCGGAGGCTTCTCTGCCACTGGAACTCTGGGAGCACACACCCAGCAACTGAATTTGAGGAGGCCCCACCGACACAACTCTGGCCTTTTGTTTTGGTTCCATTCGTTCGAGACTGCCTATGGCTAATACTTTGTCTACAGCACATGGCTCTCGAATGTTCTCTAATGATTGAGAAGTAGAATTTTACAAAAGGACCCTCTGGCTGGAGTCTGATGCCCTGAGTCCTAGCCCAGCTTCTGACCGACACTTGAAGCATTTAGGTCTTCTGTTGAACCCCTTTCCTCAATATCCTGTTCAGCTTCTGTGCTGTGTAACTCACGAGGCTTTGTGAAGACCGAATGAGCTGAGGGGCAGGAAGGGACTTAGAACTCAGTTAAAAATATAATCTGGACCCAAGGTAGGTAGGATTATGGTATTATGGTGTTGGATGAAAAGAAAAGGAAGGAGGTGAGATCGTGGTGGTAAATCTCCAGCGAGGATTTGCATGTGCTGTTTGGTTGCTGATATTTGAACAACGCCCAGCTGAAGAGCAGGACAGTGGCAGAAGGAAGGAGCTGGACCAAGTGCCTTTGACTTTGCTTTGGACAGTCAGCATTAGCTATGCATCACTGCCCAGAGATAAAAGCAGCTCCGAGCTGGCAACGCAAGGAATTGAGAGGCATCTTGCAGAGCCTGTGAATTCAAGCCTGCAGTTTCTCTGGCCTTCTCCAGCTTACCTGCTGGTGGACATTGGATCCCCTGAAAGTACCTGGTCAGCTCAGCATCTCTGAATCGTGGCTGATTCTGGGTGGGTGCTGCGGCTGCTTTCCCAGGGGCCTTGGGCAGAAAGAGGAGACCAACCGAAGCCCACGGGTGTGTTATTTTGTGGGTGAAAAGTTGCTCTCACGTGCCCTAAATATCCCTCTTGATCTTGAGAAAAGCCTCGCTTTATTTATTTATTTTAAAAACATTTATTTATTTAATTTATTTTTGGCTGTGTCGGGTCTTAGTTGCGGCACGCGGGCTCTGTAGTTGAGGTGCGCGAGCTCAGTAGTTTTGGCATGTGGGCTTAGTTGCTCTGCGGCATGTGGGATCTTAGTTCCCCTGTGGCATGTGGGATCTTAGTTCCCCAACCAGGGATCCAACCCATGTCCCCTGCATTGGAGGTGGATTCTTAACCACTGGACGTGAAAAAGTCCTGGGAAGCCCTGAGAAAAGCCTCGTTTTAAAGATTAGGAGACTTAAGTCTCGGAGGACTCCAGGGACATGCCCTGTGTGAGGCCATGTTGCCATGACAGCATTGGGCTAGAACTGCAAGTCCAGTGAACTTTCCAGGCTGCCCAGAGGACCTGGCTCCAAAGGAAAGACCTTGGCATACATTCATTTTTCGCTTTACTGAGGTATAATTTATGTACAATAAGCTAAACCTATTTAAAGATTGATCAGTTTTGACAAATAAATATACCTGTGGCATCACCTCTGCAAGACAGCACGTGTCCTTTGCTGCTGTAAGTTTCCTTGTGCCCCCTTGCAGTCAATTCCTTCTCCACCCCTATCGATGGGCAACCACCGACCCACTTTGTGTCACCAGAGATTAGTTCACATTTTCTCGATTTGCATACGAGTGGACCAGAGATTAGTTCACATTTTCTCAATTTGCATACGAGCGGAATCATACAATGCTTACTCCTGTGCCTGCCTGGCTTCTTTCCTGGTATTTCTGAGACTCATCCATGTCGCATGTAACAGTAGTTTGTCTCCTTTTATTGCTGAGTAGACCTCGATGTATTTGGATGGGCTAATAAGGTAATTATAACCCTTTGCACACAGCGTCTGTGAAAATTTCCTGTTATGCCCTAATACTACCTTAGGTTTTTAGACCACTTTAGAGATGACAAAGCGGATTCATGTACCTGATCACTGTTAAGTTTCAGACATTGATAATTTCACGAGAAAACAGGTTCAAATTAAGCGCCCCAAAGAGTGAAGTGCATCCTGCCTCATGACTCTATCCTGTGGTTTTTGTCACCACCCCGCCCTTGGGGGCCTCAAACTCTAACTGCTTTTCACTGAGTGGACGAGAATGCTCCGAGCTAAGGGCTTTGCTTTTCAGAGAGGCAACAAACCCAGGGAACCCTGG
The DNA here is from genome assembly GCF_028023285.1 of Balaenoptera ricei. Classification (NCBI taxonomy): domain Eukaryota; kingdom Metazoa; phylum Chordata; class Mammalia; order Artiodactyla; family Balaenopteridae; genus Balaenoptera; species Balaenoptera ricei. The sequence continues at coordinate 10,225,516 of NC_082646.1, read as the reverse complement.
GTCTCCCACCAGCTCTGCTCCTGCTGACAGCGGAGGCGGAGCTCAGCGCCACCCTCGTCCCGGAGGGCATCTGGTGTGGATGTGTGTGAGGGTGTGTCCCTCTTCTAGGGCAGGCAGGAACTGGAGAGACCCAGTACCCTCTGCCTGATACACAGACGTCTCACCGTGGCAGCTGTCGTCGGCACAGCCTGGGTTTGAATCCCAGCTCTGCCTCTTCCCAGCTGGTGACCTTGGGCACGTTGCCGAAAGCCCTGAGCCTCAGTTCACCTGTCTGTACACTGTTGATAATGTTGACTGAAAAAAATGCCCAACCTAGAAGTTGAGGATTATGTTTTGTTGGGGGGACTTGCTGAGGACTCAAGCCCGAGAGGCAGCCTCTCAGATGGCTCTGGGGGACGGCTCTCAAGAGGTGGGGGAGGACCCAGGGTATATAGGAGTTCTGCAGTAAAAACCAGGTGGTCAGAACAACAAAAGATTACTATTGATTAAAGAAAACCAGACATCTTAAGTTAATGGGTTTAGCACTTTTCTATGTATGGGAAAATGCCAAGAGTCTGGAGTCACTGAGATCATTCCTTTGAAAGGCACCTCAGCTATCTGGGGCCAGGATCCTGCTTTTCTCCATCCTGAGTCCCCTCAGGGTGCACAGCTGGGGACGGCTGCAGTGGCTGCAGGCTTGATGGCTGCAGCATCCTTTGTTTACTGAAATGGCAGGTGACATTCTTCGTCCACAACAGTAATAGTATGTAGCTCCGTGGATCCTTGTGAGGGTTAAGGGTGCAGAAAACAGTTGGGGAACGCCGGTAATCCCTCAGTGAGGAGGGAGGCGTGACTGCTACTCCAGCGGTGATTTCATTCCGCACGACTCCCTTTGTTTCGGGGTTCCCAATTGTCCCCCACTTCTCTATCTCTGCTCCTCACTGAGCTGTGGCCGTGGAGTAGAGGCTGATGGCCTCCTTCCTCAGCATCTTCTCCCTGCAAACTGCCCCGGGGTTGCCGGCCGAGTGGAAGCGGGCCCGGAGCAGAGCAGAGCCACCCAAACTGCTGACTGTAATAAATGGCCAGGCTGGAGATTTGAAGGAGTGCCATATGGTTGTCTTCTGATTCATCTCAAATGGAATCAGACTCCAGCCCTGGAGAGAAAAAAATAAAGCGCACTGAAGAATGGCTCCTGCGTGTGACGGGCAGGGTCCCAGGCAGGACAGAGTTGCTGTTGGGAGAATGAGATGGCTGCGGACCCCTCAGGGCTGAAAGCCCTTGTCTTCTTCATTGGGAAGTTCTCCAGGTGCCACTGGGGGTTTTCCCAGAGACTTATGGGAGAATCTCTGAGTTTTCTCTTCCCTGGAAGAGGGAGGGATAGATGTAGCAGCAGCCTGTGTCCTCTGGACCTTCTGTCAAGAGCTCAGGCTATGTAGGTGACGTCCGTCCTTGTTGGTCCTCTCGCTAACATCCCGTTTTGCTGGTGACTTTGCTGTCATGTTATTTTTGCCACCTGCTGCTTAAGAGGATGAGGCTTATGGTGAAGTGCCTCAGATGAACATCCAGAAATTGTCTGAGCTTCTACTGTGTGCACAGCACCCTATTATATTCTGTGCAGGAATAGATGAATGTCAAGTTCTGCCACCTGGCACTCTGAAGTCAGCCACTGGCTCTAGCTGGCTGCAAATCCTCCACAGTGACTCTCTGAGGAGCCGGTGTGCCTTTTCTCGGCCTAGGTGAATAATTCTCTACAGATAGTTGACAGGCTCTGGGTTCGGCCCTCACCCCGCAGGTGGCCCAGGGATAATGCACAATGAAAGCAAACTCTGTGTACCTTTCTTTCAGAACCCCGCCTTGGGCTTTCACTCTGCTCTCACTTGTTGGCTGTTTGGACTCATATACATCCTTTTCCTTCCCTGGGCCTCAGTGTTCCCACCTGTAAAAGGGGTTGAGGTCAACCACCTTTCCGATCCCAGTTCTGGTGACTCAGGGGTAACATGGACAGCGTTTTTGTTCAACGCCAGGATGTTTTCACTGCCTCGTGTGTGCTTTTCTGTTCCGAAGTGTTTGGCTTCTCTGGGTTTTTTTGTTTTGTTTTATTTTCCCCAGTGCTATATGGTCAAATTCTTCTCCCTTAAAAAAAAACTCTTCAGGACTATTGATATTCTAAAGAATAAATGAACGGAAAGGAAGAAAAATACGGGGCAATTACAACGGTGGGGAGTCGTCTAACTAGTATACATTAGTATAATTTTCAAATTGGTATAATGTGCTGTGTTGCAAAATACAACCACAATGCTGGTTAAATGAGAGAGGAAGTTAGTGCCCTGAGCCCAGCCCCTGGGGGAAAGAAGTTGCTCCTTGGCACCTTTTTAATTAAAGGGACATCTCCCCTTCTACAGAATCACCAGCTGTTTGTGTAACAATTCCCATTGTGTTCAGTTGCCCCAGTGGAAGAATAAACATTCCTGTACATAAACCAACGGTGGCGGTGAACTCCACCAGGACCAGCTATTGCCACACACGGTGGGAAGCTGGGAGAAACACCACCATCGCAGCTCACAGCAGTCCGGAGCATGCCAAGAGGAAGCTGACAGCACAGATGGCCAGGGGCGGCCAGATGTTTCAGATTTCTTTTCAGGTTTTGCTGGATAAACCTTCTCTATGAATCAGGTAGCAGGATTGTTTAGAATCCTACTTCCGTGTTGACAGTGCCCCATTCAGAAATATTTACTGTGCGCATTGGCTCTCTGTTTATTCTCTTATCTTGGGCAGGAAGCAGGGAGAGAGAAGGAAAGAAACCTGCCTTGAATGGCTGCTTTTGTGTACAGTCTCTTTAAACACAGACAACCACACGTAGAACCACACAGGGTTGCTGGATTTCTGAACCTGCAGCATCTGCTGTCTCCTTTCTTTATCAGCCTGTCCTTGAATTGCCTGCATGCCTTTCCTTTCTCCTCTTTTTGCCGAATCAGATTTTACCCGCCCTGGAGAACTAGTTCAACCACAGTACTGGCCTCCCTTCCCTTTGCTTTCTTCTCCTTCCCCTCCCCCCTCCCTTTCTCTCTATTATCCTCTCTCTTCCATCTCTTCTCCCTCAAGCCTTATGAAGCTTCACTTAGTGAAGTAAGCAAGGTAGAGAGGATCTTCCCTCCATCACCTATGAAGTGCTTTGTCCAAGGTCTTCAGCCAATTCTGCACAGTTATCTATCTCTTTGGGACCTCTTATAACGTATCTTGACAATTGAAATCTTTGAGAAACAAGACAAAAAAAAATTGTATATGTTTTATCTCCATGAAAAGTTCCCTGGGTAATGCCATTTTTTAAGAAAAAAATACAGACATTTCCCGGCGTACTTATGGGCAGCTATTATGACCTATTATAAGAGGAGTTGGGAGTACAATTGATGTAATCCTTACAATTAGATGTAATCCTTGCCCTCAGGGGACTGACAATCTAGCGTGGAAGATAGAAAGTTATGATTAAATGTCATGTTATGATTAAGTGTGATGCAAGAGATAGATGCAATATCTAAGTGAGAGGAGGAGGAGGTGATATAACCAGACAGAGGGGCCCTGAAGTAAATTTAAAGGGCAAATAAGAAGGGAGCGGTACTCTTCTACAGTTTGAGAGGTAGGGAGATCAGTAGGCAGTTCAAATGATTTAATATCACACTGCAAATGAAGATGGAGGCAAATTTTAATTTCAATTTGGGTTTCTTGAATCATCTCACCACCACCCCTCCCCCCAACTAAATGAGTAACTTGATACTATCTAGCTTAGAAAGAAAAGGAAAAATTTTGTCTACCAAAGGAAACAGTTGGGCCTAACTTTAGATCTGACATTATTTTATTCATTCTTCCAGTGGGCATTTACTGAGTTGCCTACTATATGCCAGGAACGTGTTAGGGATGCAAAGAAAATTGTCTTTCTTCTCCAGGAGCTCAGCCTTCCTCAAGAGAGAAAGGCATATAAACCATAAACATGATTTAATAATGCAATTAGTGCCATAGTAGAGGTTTGAAGAAAAGCTCTGTGGGACCACCGAGAAAGCAATTACTGTAACTTGAGAAGGTTGAGGAAAGCAGAGGAGGTGACAATTAAGGCAGAACTTAAAGAATGAATAAAGATTCTCCAGGTATAGAAGAGGGAAGAGCATTCTAAGTCAGAGAGAACAGCATGAAATTCAGAGCATAAGGCACATGGGGGCTGGAGACTGGTGGGAAGGAGACAGAAAAGGAGTAGTGAGAGATGAGAGTGGAGAAATTAGGGCCAGACTGTTTCCTAGAGGTTATGGGAAATAACATTATAAGGCAGAGAAGTCAGTATAAAGGGGAATGGAGCAGAGAAAAGCTAGGCGTGGAAGCCAGTTAGAAGGTGGTTGTAATAGTCCAGGTGAAAGATAAATAGGACTTGGATTAAAATACCCAAGAGCCAGATACTAGAGAGGTTTTTGAAATTGAATTGACAGGATTTATAATCTGTGGGGTGTGAAGACTAGGGGAGCATAAAGGTAGCTCAGGATTTCCAGCTTGGGAAACTAGAATGGTGGAGACATTATGAACTGAGATAGAACATACAGAAGATAGGGTGATTTAGAGGATGAGGCAACACATCTGGTTTGAGACATGTTTTAGGTGCTATAGACACAAAGGTACAGATGCAATTGGAAATGGGGATCTGGAACTCAGAGTGGTTACGGCTAGAAATATCAATTTGGGTATTTATGGTAATAGAAGGCTTGGGAGTAGGTGTAACAAACCAGGCAGAGTGTAAAGAAAAGGAAAGGAGCCAACTGCCAAGGGTAGAATTCTGGGGGACCAGCTGGTGGGTAGAGGAAAAAGAACAGGTGAAGGAGGCTAAGAGAAATGGTTTGAGAGACAGGAAAAAACAAAATGAGAGATGTCCTAGAAGAAGACGGGGAAGAAGAGAATTTCACATCAAAGATGCGGGTCAACAAAATGTTTCTTTCCCTTTGCGTTTCCAAAGTGAGTAAAATCGTTGGATGTGACTGCAGTTGGTTGTGAATGAGATGTTCTCAGAGGATGATTCCAAAGCTTCTCTTTAGGGTTTCTGGTAGTTCCCTTCAGCTTCCCCAGACTCCAGAGGACCAGGACCCTGAGATCCTGCCTAGCTCCTTGCCAGCTCTTTCCACAGAGAGCTGGAATCTGCTGTCTGAAACTGAGACTGTTGACAGATCTGACTGAATAGACAGACGATCAGCAATCTGATGTAAGAAACATCTGCTCTTTAGAATTCCCCCAGTGCTAAGTTCCACTTGGAGATTTTACCTACCCCCTTCCATCCTTACCTCACTACCAACCCCCAGCCCCATCCATATCACATCTGAACTTGTTCTCATTGGAAACCAGGCTGAGGTCACCTGATTATCCTTGCTGGTGTGACCCTTCATTCATTTTTTTATTCAACAAATCTTTCCCCATCCTTGCTGTGTGCCAGTAAATGCATTAAGTGCTGTGGATAAAAAGCATTGAGAAACCATCTCAGTTCCTCCTCTTTTATATCTCAGGAAGCTGAGATCTCAACGTGCCATGTGCTAAGCTCATTTCCTATCATTTCCTCTCTCTGGTAAGCCCCTGCCACTACCACCACCTCCATCAGGAATAGCTCATCTCAAGGAATGTCGGGGATCTATGCTCTGTCTATAAGACATCGAGATTCAGGAGGTGACTGGTGGTCAGGGGCTGGACCATCCTCTGTGTCCCTGAGGGAAGGTTTTCTCCAGTCTTCCAAGTCCTTGCAAGTTGTTCTGCGCACTTGGGTCTGTCTGTACTCGCCAACAACCTGGAGACAAGTGGGCAGGTGTGGAATCTGAATGGATGATGGGTGATTTGGAAGGAAATGATAGAGGAAAGAAGACGGAGGAGGAAACAAGCAGAAGACCTTGAATGGGGCATGGGGGAGGTACCTGAATCAAGGTTGGAGAAAGTAGACTTACCCCCCAAAAAGGGAAGTTGTATTTTACATGGTAGGTTGTATGTTTGTGGGAATCGAATTTCTAAGAGTTGGTAGACCTTGAAATGTAAACACAGAATATATAGTTTTAAATTTAGGTGGTTTGGTGAGTGACAGTTCATGAGTTGCCAAAGGATGTGAAGAAGAACAATGTCCTTTGTGAAAGATGTAGATACACACAGATGCTCAAGAAATGTTAGTCATTATTCATAACCTAGGCAGTTCCTAGTATTTAGTTGCATAATAGCAATCACTTGTTCCTGCCTTGAGAGTCATGTGTGACAGCAGATACGTTTTGCTTCAGAGTAAAGAAGCTCAAAAAAAGTTCCTGCCCTAGGTTGAGAATGACTCAAGTATCTCTTCTGAAACAGAGTATTCCTACTTGGAAAAAACCTGCAGAGGTAGAATCTCAGAAGTGTCTTAGTTGAAATTGCTAGTAGAGCTTATCTAGTCCAACTCCCACTTTTTACAGAATGTCAAGTGAGATGAGCAAGTGAAGTGACTTTTTCAAGACCAACAACTAGTCTGGGACAGAAGCAGAGTTTGAGGCCCCCTGACTCTCAGTCCCAACCACATTCCCTTTTTCTGTATCAGACTCCCTCCCTGAGTCCAGGCTCCGCCTCCAAGAAATAGATTTCTAACAAAGTTTCGGCTCTGTTTTCTGGAAGAATGGACTGGTCTGTTGTCTGGATTAGCCCTTTCTTATATTGTCTTGGTTTTTTTCTTTCCTTTTTGCTCCCCTCCTTCTGCCTGCCATTGTTTGCATCGCAACCCAAAGAAGATGAAGGTAATTTGTGGATAGGCCAGTTGGAATGGTTACTTCTGAGAAGTAGGGTCGGCGGGGGCGGGGTGAGGAAGTATCACACCAGGAGTAGAGTAGTTGTTGGAGGGGATCCATAGTTGTCTCAGTGATCCACCCATGAGGGGTATTCTTCTTTGGGGGAAAGAAAATTGGTTTTAGAGACAAAAGACCTGGTTCAAATTCTGGATCTGTCACTTTCTGAGGGTGTAGTTTTTGAACAGGTTATTTTTATAGGTTGGATGAATCAAAATAAGGCAATGTAGGGCTTCCCTGGTGGCGCAGTGGTTGAGACTCTGCCTGCCAATGCAGGGGACACGGGTTCGAGCCCTGGTCTGGGAAGATCCCACATGCCACGGAGCAACAAGGCCCGTGAGCCACAACTACTGAGCCTGCGCGTCTGGAGCCTGTGCTCCGCAACAAGAGAGGCCAAGATAGTGAGAGGCCCATGCACCGTGATGAAGAGTGGCCCCCACTTGCCACAACTAGAGAAAGCCCTCGCACAGAAACGAAGACCCAACACAGCCAAAAATTAAAAATAAATAAATAAATAATACAATGGAGTTTGCTGTAATACATCTCAGGGTCTATATTGCAAAAAATTAGAAAAAATAAAAAAAAATAAAAATAAGGCAAGGTATATAAATGTAATAAAACCCACAAAAAGTCAGGCACGTGTAAAGTGATACTACTATTTGTTATCAATGATTGGGTTCTCGTAATCTGAGGCTTTTCCAGAAAGTCTGTGACCTGTTGGTTTTGTGTGACTTTTGGCAGGTTGTTGTAACCTTCCCTAACCAAGCTCCTTTCTTCCAGAGAAGCTAATTCTGTCACAGTGGGGAACACGAGGAGCCCTTGGAGAGGCCCGTTCCATCAAAGTGAATGCTTCCTTCTGGAAGCTTAAGTTTTCACTTCACCTTTTTTGGGAAGTAGGAACATGAGTCATAAGGAGTCAGAAAGTGGCTTTTGTGAAATACAGCACATGTGACCAGAAGCATGCATAGTAGTTTCCCGTTGCTGCTTTAACAAGTTCAGTGGCTTAAAACAACACAAATTTATTCTCTGAAAGTTTGGAGATCAGAAGTCCAAAATGGGCAGTATGGGCTAAAATCAAGATGTCCATAGAGATGGGTTCTTTCTGGAGGCTCTAAGAGAGAACCTGTTCCCTGACGTCTCTAGCTTCCGGAATCCTCCCGCATTCCTTGGCTGGTGGCCCCTTCCTCCGTCTTCAAAATGCATCACTCCAACTCCTGCTTCTGTCATCACATCTCCCATCCGTCTGCTTCTCCTCCCTCCCTCTTTCCCTTACCAAGACCCTTATGACTACAACTCTCCCACTCAAGATCCTTGGCTTAATCACATCTCTGAAGTCCTTTTTGCCATGTAAGGTCACAGATTCATAGGTTCTGGGGATCAGGACATGGGCATCTTTGGGGGCCATTCTTCTGTCTACTGTGGCATGTGCATGTGTAAGCACTTGGCCTGTCTCCTTAGTTCACGATATTTCTCACAGAATAGAGGTCTACTAGGCTCTTCTCATCTGCATTTCTGATTGTTCCTCATTTGTTGTCTCATCACCTTCACCATTCCCAACCCAAGCACCAAATATCCATAGCTAACTTTTGCTGAGTGCCTACTGTGTGCAGACAACATTTTAAACACATTACCTGTGGATTATTTTGTTTATTCCTCGTAACAGCCCTATGAGATGGGAAATATTATGATCCCAGTTTTACAGATGAGAAAACTGAGGCACAGAGATTTTTTTTTTTTAAGTTGCCCAAGATCACACTACCAGTAAGTGGTAGAACCAAAGATGAAGGCTCCAGGCAGTCTGACTCAGTGTGAGTTCTTAACCAGCACCCACAGTATTGGCACGTAGCTGGTGTTTAGTAAAGTTTGATGAATTGCAGAAGGAAACTTGAGGTCCAAAGAAACAATGTGATGTCCCTAGATTACACAGAACTGGGGTCACAAGGGCCGCCTGCCTTGCCCGTTGGTTTGGTCTGTTATTGGGCCCCAAGTAACAGCAATGTGGTTGGCTGTGTAGAGTGTGATCTGGAGTTGCAATGATGTTATCGTCCTTTCTGAAAGCGTGTATGTGTGTTTGTGTGTGTGTGTGTGTGTTTGTACATACTACTCATCTCGGCTCCAAACTATGAGAAGACAAGATTGTTCTCAGGAGTTAGTAGACTCCCTGCCAACCACCTCTCCCAGCCTCCACCGGCTGCTGCACATTGAGCCTCCACAGTAGAAACAGGAAGCTCCTATTCCTGTGACCCCGATGAGGGCTCCTCGGATAGAGTGCACGGTGGTCAAAGCAACATGTGTTCAAATTCCTACTGCACTTGGAGCAAGTTACTGAACCCCTCTAAGCCTCACTTTTCTCATCTGTTAAATGAGGATAATGAGATCTGCCTCAAGGGACTGTTATAATGATTAAATGAGATAATACATAGAAAAGAGTGCACAGTAAATGGTAGCTACGGTGGTTAAGATCAGCAGCTCTGGAGTCACAGTGTTGTGTGGGGCACATGAGGAGACTCCGGGTATAAGTCAATAAGGCGGTCTAAATCTTTTTTTTTTAATTCATTAATTTATTTATTTTTATTTATTTATTTTTGGCTGCATTGGGTCTTCATTGCTGCGTGCGGGCTTTCTCTAGTTGCAACGAGCGGGGGCTACGCTTCGTTGTGGTGCACGGGCTTCTCATTGCAGTGGCTACTCTTGTTGCGGAGCACAAGCTCTAGGTGCGTGGGCTTCAGTAGTTGTGGCATGCGAGCTCAGTAGCTGTGGCTCACGGGCTCTAGAGCACAGCCTCAGTAGTTGTAGCGCATGGGCTTATTTGCTCCGCGGCATGTGGGATCTTCCCGGACCAGGGCTCGAACCCGTGTCCCCGGCAATGGCAGGAGGATTCCTAACCACTGCATCACCTAGGAAGTCCCAAGGTGATCTAAATCTTTGGCGAGAGTGTGTTTCCAAGTTCGCTCCGAACATCTTTACAACCTGGGTCTAGGTTCATTCTATTGGATAAGGTTCTGGGGAGGGGCAGGGAGTTGAGGGGGCTGGCTGAGGAATGTGGAGTGGCTCTTTTCCTTGATGCAAATCCTAACCACACCTCTCCTGCCTTCTGCCCAGCCTCCCAAGTCCACAGAGCAGCTCTCCTTATCGAGAAGAATCCCTGACACATCAGCAGCGTGGGGGAGGATGGCAGGGGGCCCCGTGGGAGTCAGCTTGTAGGTCGCCCTGGAAAATCAACTGATCCATCACGAGGAGCCTCGTAGGAACCTCAGACCTCACGCAGACCTGTGGCAACTCTGTGCGTCAGGATTGAGGGGAGAGTTTGAAGTTCTTATCTCCCTCTAAATGTGAGATCACAGGCTTACAACCAGACGGCTGAACAGACAGCTGTACCCCTTTGCTGTCTGGCTGCTTCGGGCGCTGTAGATCTCTGGATGCCACTTCATCCATCAAGCCTTGGCAGGGAGGCGGCAGGTGTGGTTGTCTCGTTAGGGCTGCGGCTACGCACCCTGCTGGCCACTCAAGTGGGGACAGAGGAAGAGCGGCTGGACACCAGTAAAGCCACTTCAGCAAGACGGCCTGTATCGTGCGTGATCCGTGAAGGCTTTTGAACAGAATGACTCTTGGGGGACGTTGAGTAAAGAAAGAAGGTTGCTGTTTGCTAGGCAGCGGGCTCGGAAAGATGTGGAGGATAAGGGGAGAAATCTCAGTTAATTTCTTATTTATTTCTCCTTTCCCTCTACTGCGGGCTGGGGAAATAGCCATGGCTTTCCTTTTTTCTTTTTTTTTTTTTAATTTATTTTTTTATTGAAGTATAGTTGATTTACCAGGTTGTGTTAATTTCTGCTGTACAGTGAAGTGACTCAGTTATACACATATATACATTCTCTTCTATATTCTTTTCCATTACAGTTTATCCCAGGATATTGAGTATAGTTCCCTGTGCTATATCTATACAGTAGGACCTTGTTGTTTTTCCATTCTATATGTAATTGTTGCCACTGCTTTTCTGAGTTGGCCTGGGAAACAGGTAGTACGGGGCTAAATATGCTTAGTCTGAAGAAGACTTGAAGGGTTAAAGAAGATGCTGAGGCAGGGCAGAAAGTAGGTTCTATGAATTCAACGATAATTTACTGAGCAATGACTTTGTGCCGGGCACCCAGGACTTGTGCTGAGTGCTGGGGCTACAAGGTTGAGTAACACCCAGCCCTGGCCACGAGGAGCTCCCAAGTTCTTGGGGAAGTCTGACTCAAGCAGATGACTTTGATATAACGTGATAAGACAGCAAAGGAGGGAAGGTATCTCTCCTCTAATATCCGGAGGGCTGATACATGTGAAAAGAGGATGCTTATTTTAGGGACTTCAGTGGGTGCTTAGTGTTGCTGGGGGAGCTGATTTAAGTTCACTAGGAAAACAGGGAAACCAGAGACCTGAGCCCGGTATGCCCTGCCTTCCGAGGCAGTGTCTTCTCTCTCTGGTTGTGGTTGATTGTAAACAAGCTTCCTTATCAGCCTCCTCAGAAGGACTTAAGCATTCTAGGCTGGAGACAAGAACGTATCTGAAGTCCCTGGTGGGGGTGAGGCTGGGCCCACCTAGGATCTGAGCTCTGCAGGGAAGGATATGGAATCCAAGGGCCACATGCCCAGAAATAGAGAGATGTAAATGGTGCTTTGGAATCACACAGGAGCGAGGGGATAGCTCTACTTGGGGGTCCTTAGTTCTTCCAAATATCTGGATATTGTCAAGTGAATTTCTGTTAGGTCCTCAAAGGTATTAGAGGTAAATACCATTTTCTTAAAAGACTTTATTTGTTTAGAGCAGTTTTAGGTTCATAGTAAAATTGAGTGGGATGTTCCCATATATCCCCTGCCCCCCACAATGCATAGCCTCCGCCGTGATCAACATCACTCACCGGAGTGGGACATTTGTTAAAGCTGATGAACCTACACTGACGCATCATAATTGCCCAAAGCCTATAGTTCACCTTAGGGTTCACTCTTGGTGTTGAACATTTTATGGGTTTGGAGAAATGTGTAATGGCAGGTATCCATCACTGTAGTATCCTACGCAGTATTTTCACTGCCCCAAAAATCCTCTGTTCTCCACCTGCTGTCTATCCATCCCTCCCTCCCCTGCAACCCCTGGAAACCACGGATTTTAAGCTTTTGGGTGAGTGCTTTCACATGCATGATTCTCTCCACAGCTCTGACAATAAAACAGATAACTTCTCCTATTTAAAACATGAAAAAAAAATGAAGCTTACGGAAGTGAAATGCACACAAAGCTATTAAAGAGTGTAATTAGGCGGTCCCAGAACCATGAGCATGAAGAAAGAAGGACCCCAGAGGCACCTCATTGACTCCTCGAGGGTTTTTTTTTGTTTTTGTTTTTTTATATTTTTATTTATTTATTTATTTTCGGCTGCTTTGGGTCTTCGTTGCTGCACGCGGGCTTTCTCTAGTTGCGGCAAGCGGGGGCTACTCTTCGTTGCGGCGCGCGGGCTTCTCATTTCAGTGGCTTCTCTTGTTGCGGAGCACGGGCTCTAGGCGCGCGGGCTTCAGTAGTTGCAGCATGTGGGCTCAGTAGTTGTGGCTCACGGGCTCTAGAGCGCAGACTCAGCAGTTGTGGCGCACGGGCTTAGTTGCTCCGCGGCACGTGGGATCTTCCCGGACCAGGGCTCGAACCCGCGTCCCCTGCATTGGCAGGCAGATTCCTATCCACTGCGCCAGCAAGGAAGCCCTCCCTGAGGTATTCAACAGCCAAGATGGAGGAAGGGCTGTTGGAGGAATCCCACAGAAGGGGTGTGTGGACCTTCCCTCCAAGCCTGCTGTCTTTAAATTGTCTTGGTGCCAAATCTCTGGGAGTCCCTGAGCATCCGATCCCTAGGCATTGTCTGTTGGAGTGGTCCTACTAGGGTCGCTTGTGCATGGATTGTCCACACACAGGGACCGAAGGGATGTGCAGTGATGAACTGAGGGAGTGGAGCCTGGGCCTCAGAAGCGGTGAGCCTTGACAGGCACCTGCTGGGCAAGTAGTACCCACTGATGCGCACCAGCCGTTGGCGAGGCTCTGTGTGTGTGATCCTGACTCACGTTGGGCATTTTGGGACGGAGGAATGGGCAGAGGCTCAGAGAAGCAGCAGCAAGCAAGATGCAGTGAAGGACATGGCAGACATGTCCAGTGTAACCACGCTGGGGCAGAACAGCCACTGTAAGAAGGAAGAGAAAGAACTGTTAAGCTGGAGAGAAAGGGAATGAGTGTGGCTTTGAGTTGATTAATAGGCTTAGGAGGCTGGAGTTTTCAGCAGTTAAGAGGAGTAGCCTTAGGTCAGCCTTTCACTCTTTGCAAGAGAAAATTCCAGAAGGCTGATGCTCTTCCTGTTGTCACTGCAATTTCTGATGATGGAGAGGATGTATATTGCAACACTTTTTGCTAAAGAATCCAAGGCTATTTTCTTGTTTGGTCCCCTTTGCTCTGGAATTGCTTTTGCTGCAGAGGGAGTTTGCTTCTTTAAAAGAAAAAGACGAAGATTATGATAAAGGAGGAAGTACTGTCATGTTCCTTCAGCCTTTCTCAGCTTACTGCTGGACTCCTGCCACTATACTGAAGCATCGTTTTAGAGCTGTATGTCACGGGTTCGGGATGCCTCTCCTCTTTCCACTGATTTTCTGTTAATAGGGTTGTTTGTGGTTTTTTTCAGCACACATTTATTGGGGCTGCACCATACCAGGGTCAAAAGAAACAAACAAATATGAATAAGGAATGGCCTCGGCTATCTTGGTGCTCCCAGTCTGATAAGGAAGACAAAGAAGTGATCAAATAAGTGTGTTGCACTCTGCCACATGCCCAGAAATAGAGAGATGTAAATGGTGCTTTGGAATCACACAGGAGCGAGGGGATAGCTCTACTTGGGGGTCCTTAGTTCTTCCAAAGATCTGGATATTGTCAAGTGAATGTCTATTAGGTCCTCAAAGGTATTAGAGGTAAATACCATTTTCTTAAAAGACTTTATTTGTTTAGAGCAGTTTTAGGTTCATAGTAAAATTGAGCGGGATGTTCCCATATATCCCCTGCCCCCCACAATGCATAGCCTCCGCCGTGATCAACATCACTCACCGGAGTGGGACATTTGTTAAAGCTGATGAACCTACACTGACGCATCATAATTGCCCAAAGCCTATAGTTCACCTTAGGGTTCACTCTTGGTGTTGAACATTTTATGGGTTTGGAGAAATGTGTAATGACAGGTATCCATCACTGTAGTATCCTACGGAGTATTTTCACTGCCCTAAAAATCCTCTGTTCTCCACCTGCTGTCTATCCATCCCTCCCTCCCCAGCAACCCCTGGAAACCACTCATTTTTACTGTCTCCATAGTTTTGCCTTTTCCCAAATGTCATCTGGTTGGAATCATACAGTATGATTGTATGATAAGGCTATGAATCATAGCCTTTTCAGATGGCTTCTTTTACTGAGTAATATGTATTTAATGTTCCTCCACGTCTTCATGGCTTGATAGCTCAATTCTCTTAAGCACTGAATAATATTCCATTGTCTGGATGTACCACAGTTTATTTATCCATTCATCTCACTAAGGACATCTTGGTTGCTTCCAGAGTTGGGCAATTATGACTAAAGCTGCTGTAAACATCTGTGTGCAGGTTTCTGTGTGGGCATAAGTTTTCAACTGCTTTGGATAAATACCGAGGAGCATGATGGTAGATACCATTTTTAATCCTATTTTATGTGCCAGCCACTAGCCTCAGCTCCTTACAAACACGAAGTCCCTCTTCACTGAAAACCTACGCAGTATTATTAACAGACCCATTGACAAAGGAGCAAATGGGAGCTCAGAAGGTTATTTAACACGCATTTAAGTGGCAGAGCTGGGTTGCCAGCCCTAGTTTTTCCTACTCCAAGGCCCTTTTCATTAGAGCTACAGTCAGGTCACCTCAGTTTCTGCTTTACTGGTTTATTTTCATTCCTGGATCACAGCTTTAAACTCACACACAGAGCTCTACCACCCTGACTGGCAAATAAATGTTACCGGCAATCCAGCCAGCTGCCGTTTCCTGTGTTTATAGACCACATAGCAGGAAAGTGTTTTAAGAGCTGTTTCGAGTGTTGTGTCTGCTTCTCCATGCGAACGTGTGGGTGCCGCTGCCGAGAGGGAGGATGGTGACATGGGACGCTCCGTGCCGGGTGGCAGTTCCCATGTGGTGGGGATTTGGAAAGGAATGCATACGCCACTGGATGAGATCAGAGCCTTTGTTCTGTTTGGTCTGACACCATGTGGTCTCAAGAAATCAATGGACTGTGAGGTCAGAGTTCTAGAATTAACTCCACTGTCCATCTGTCTTGTGACTTTGGTTAAGATGGTCTGCGTCCGCTTTGCCCATCTGTGCAATTTAGTTCTCTGACGCTTCAAGGCCGTCTGATAAGCCAAGCACCGTGTAGATCCATGAGCCCCAGAGACACAGGATGCATTCCTGACCTTCTGAGTCCCTGAGTTTAGGAAGGGGGGAGATACGGAAGCAGCAGATAATCACCAAACAAAGAGGTACATCGTGCTGCAGCCATGCTTCCTCCAAGCTTTCAAAGGATCATCTTGTACTGCAGGGTGTTTGGAGCTTCTTAATTAGATAGAGACAGACAGCTGGTGAGATCTTACATTTGTTGTGAACCTACTATGTGTTGTTTTACTCTATTCTTAATCCTGAGGGGATTTGTAGGTAGTATTTCCATTTTACAAAGAGAAAAGTGAGACAGATCAATTAAAAAATTTATCCAACTTGTAAGTGACTGCAGCAACATCCCGGAATTAGTCTGGCTTCAGAGCCTTATGCCTTTCTACCTCACCTAACAGCCCTTTGAAGATTTCATTTTGAAGTTTCGAGATACCAACAGTCCAGCATTCCTCCGCTATTGAAATGACTTCTGTTTCTTTCCCATTAGTGTGTTTCCGGGTATCACTGTCAATCAGGAGGTGATAATGGCCTCGTTGTTGCTGCCTGTCTTTCTAGCCTCTTCTCTCCCCGCCGCCCTTTGACCACTCAAGTTCCTGCATTTTCAACACTGCTGGGTCTTGCTCAGATTCGTTAATGAATCGACAAATCAACAGATATCTTCTTGCTGGGTACATTTTTCTCTTAGGTGCAATCGTATACATTTTTTACAAATATACTCTCCCTTGAAAAACTTTCTCAGATTGTATTACCTGTTTCTCATTTCTCCACCTACCTCTCTACTCCCATCTCAAAGCAGGATATGTGTGTGTGCGTGTGTGTGTACACGTGCGTGTGTGCGTGTGTGCGTGCGTGTGTATGCTGCCCCAGCACATTAGATGTGCCCCAACCCATACCTCTGTTGGAGCACTTTTCCTATCACGTCATCATGGTTAGTTTATCTCAGCCTCCCAGACTAGACCATGTCTCCTTGGGGTGATAGTGGCCTGGTTTTTCTGTTTCCCCAGCACTTTGCACGGTGCCTAGTACATAGCAGGCACTCAGTTCATTTGTTCATTTCTTTATTAACATTCATTATTCATGTGCCCTGTGCTGGGTGCTAGGGAAACAATGGCAAACAAAACTGGACTTGTCCCTGCCTTCCTGAGCTTAATAAATGGTCCTTGGAGGAAACTGAAATTGATCAATTTACCCGTGAAAGAAGGCTGCTGTCTTAGTCTGCTCAGGCTGCCTTAAGAAAGTACCACAGGGACTTCCCTGGTGGCGCAGTGGTTAAGAATCCACCTGCCAATGCAGGAGTCAGGGATTCGAGTCCTGGTCCTGGAAGACCCCACACGCCGCAGAGCAACTAAGCACGTGTGCCACAACTACTGAGCCTACACTCTAGAGCCCGCGAGTCACAAGTACTGAGCCCACGTGCCACAACTAATGAAGCCTGCGCGCCTAGAGCCCGTGCTCCACAACAAGAGAAGCCACCGCAGTGAGAAGCCCACGCACTGCAACAAAGAGTAGCCCCCGCTCACCACAACTAGAGAAAGCCCGCGCACAGCAACGAAGACCTGATGCAGCCAAAAAAAAAAAAAAAAGACTTCAGTTATTAAAAAAAAAAAGAAAGTACCACAGGGGGAGGGATAAATTGAGAGACTGGGATGGACATATACACACTACTATGTATAAAATAGATAACTAATAAGAACCTACTGTGTAGCACAGGGAACTCTACTCAATACTCTTTTAATGACCTATATGGGAAAAGAATCTAAAAAGAGTGGATATATGTATATGTATAACTGATTCACTTTGCTGTACAGAAACTAACACAACATTGCAAATCAGTCATACTCCAATAAAAATTAATTATTTTAAAAGAAAAGAAAGTACCACAGACTGGGGACCTTAAACTACACACAGTTATTTTCTTACAGTTTGGAGGCTAGAATTCCAAGATCGAGGTCTAACAGGTTTAGGGTTCTGGTGAGGTCCTTCTTCCTGGCTTGCAGAGGGCCACCTTCTCCCTATGTCTTCACGTGGCCTTTGCTGGGTGGGTGCTTGTGGGGAGAGAGAGAAAGTGAGCTTTCTGGTTATCTCTTCTTATAAGGACACTAATCCTATCGGATCTGTGCTCCACCTCCTGACCTTATCTGACCCTAATTCCCTCCCAAAGGCCCCATCTCCAAATACCATCACCCTGGAGGCTAGGGATTCAACATATGAATTTGTAGGGTCGGGGTGGGGACGTGATTCAATCCAGTCCATTGCAACTGTCAGTGACCTTCTGGAGAGAATACCTCTGTGAATTTAATGATAGGGATTTTAGGAGGAGGGGTGGGGAAGATGCCGTATAGAGCAGGTAGGGGCACATTTCAGGGTAGTTTATGGCTCCCTCTACACACTATCCCCTCCATCCTGCCCCAACCTGGGCCGACAGGGGATCGTGCTTGCTACCCCTCTTTCCCTTGTGGCTGCACTCAGCCTACATCTGACTGTCTGACCTATCTTCCTCTGGGTCCAGGTGGCCAATAAGGAAATAGAAGCCATAAGAAATGAGAAAGGGAAATGCCCGCAGCCCGAGAGAGAGAAGGTGGTGACAGCTGTATCTCTTTCCCAGGCCTTCTCACTCACCGCTTATCAGTGCTTTGCATGGGGCAGTCCCAGGATGACTGACTCACTGTTGTGGGTGCTGAGTCTGCCAGCACTGCTGCCGGGACCTGCCGTACAGAGGCCAAAAGCTGTGTCTTCAGGAGCTGCTCCCTGGGCTCAGAAGTTCTCTGTTCTCCACAAAGTGGCAGCCGTGAGAAGGGGCTGCTATTCCCAAACCCTCCAAGTGTCTCAGAGGACAGACTGAATTTCCCTCTGTTTGAAATGCCATGGAACTAATTCCTCCATTCGTTTCTAAGGTGCAGGTCAGGGAAAAGAAGACACATACCAGGATTCTGAAGGTGTGGGCTCCAGTCCCAGCTTTTCACTCGATTTCCTGGGTGATCCTGGGCAATTCATTTGTCCGATTTCAAATAATGTGCATGATACCCCTGCCCTATACTGAGAACTGTGCTTGGTCAGTGGGCATCTAGGAATAAACAAGACGACTTCTGCTTTAAGGACGTCAGTGACATAGGCCTTGTGATTCAGGCTGTGAAGAGGAGTGTGATGTATAAATAGGGACCGCACCAAAGGACCACTTAGCCTCAGCGAATCTGGGAAGGTGCCTTTCAAGGAGGTGCCACTCGAGCCAAAGGGCAAGAAGGACAATCGGACATATTGAGAGTGGAGGGATGGGGAGAGGAGAGGATGTTAGAGGTAAAGAGATCAGTGTGTGTATAGGTGTGAGGATGAGAAAGGTGGGCATCAGGGAGCGGAGGGCACGGTTGTGCACACGTGGTGTGAGTTTCCGGGCATGTGCGTGAGATGCGCTGTGGCCAATGAAGCTGGACAGATGGGCAAGAATCACACTGTAGTAAGGGTCTGAGTTAATATGAAGGCTCTGGAACGGCACCAAAGGATGTTGAGCAAGTACACGGCATCACCAGATTTGTCTAATAGAGCCCAGCCTCGTCGTACAAAATGTGGTCCCCAGACCAGTGGCTTTAGCACCACCCAGGAGCTAGTTAGAAATGCAGAATCTGAGCTCCACCCCAAACCCCCTAAATCAGAATCTACTGTTAATAAAATCCCTAGGTGATCGGGATGTACCTTAAAGTTGGAGCCATACTGATCTATAGCAAGGGTCAGCAAACTTTGTAAAGAGCCGGAGAGTAAATATTTTAGGTTTTGCCGGCCACACCGCCTCTGTGACAACCATTTAGCCTTGCCTTTGTAGTGCAAAAGCAGACAGACAATATGTAAGCAAATGAGGTGGCTGTGTTCTGATAAAAGTTTATTTATGGGCACTGAAATTTGAATTTCATGTCATTTTCACCTGTCACAAAATATTCTTCTTTTGATTTTTTTCATCCATTTAAAAATGTAAATACCATTCTTAGCTGGCAGGTTGTATAAAAGCAGGCAAGCAGGCTGGATTTGACCATGGGCTGTAGTTTGCTGACCCTTGATCTATAGGATTCTGATCCTCTGCCTTCAAGTAATACCTCCTGATCTTTATGCTTTATTGTGAAAATCCAATAAGCTGGGAATGACATCCAAGCCAAACCTTTATTTTTCAGATGAAGAAATGGAGGCCCAGAGAGAGAAAATGACCTGCTCAAAGAAACACAGCTGGTTAGGACTGGTTAGGACTCAAACACAGGCTTGCTTATTTCCACGAAAACACTCATCCCCTGTTCCATGTATAAGCAATCTGAAAGAACTAGAGCCCTGTTTTTTCTCCACAACTGCAGCAGAATAAGGAATGCTTAAAAGGCAAATGACTTTTTCTTTCTGATAAGTTACAATTAGTTAAGGGCTTTTTAATGTCAAAACTACTTCCACAAAGCCAAATACTCTTGAGCGGCTTGTGCTGGGAAAATGTATTATGCAGAGCAAAACCCTAGACTTTTCAACACCTGAAATAAGATATCAAAGCTCTTTTTTTATTTAGCAAAATTAAAGTTAGATTAGGTGCTGCTTGATAGCAAATGAAGTTTGCCTAGACATCATTTCATGTGTACGTATTTTTATTTATTTATGTATGTATGAATTGATTTATAAGGTCAATTTTTTAATATTTTTTATTTTTAAAATTTTCTTTCTTCCTTTTTTTTTTTGGCTGCATCGGGTCTTAGTTGCGGCACGCAAGATCTTCGTTGAGGCATGTGAGGTCTTTTTCGTTGCGGTGTGTGGGCTCTTCATTGCGGCGCTCCGCTCGGGCTTTTCTCTAGTTGCAGCATGCAGGTTCTCTCTCTCTAGTTGTGGCGCACGGGCTCCAGGGTGCGTGGACTCTGTAGTTAGTGGCACGTGGGCTCTCTTGTTGAGGCGTGCAAGCTCAGTAGTTGTGGCGTGCGGGCAAGGTATGTGGGATCTTAGTTCTCCCACCAGGGATTGAACCTGCGTCCCCTGCATTGGAAGGCGGATTCTTTACCACTGGACCACCGGGGAAGGCCCCTTATTTGTTTTTATTTAAATCTTGCCTGTTCCTAGTAATTAATGTCATTCATTATAATAGTTGTTTAAAAGCATAATAGAACGAATCCAGTGCTCCACTTGTTTTCTTATCCTAAACTGGAGGAAGGCTGAGGGATTCTTAGAGCAAAATCCAAGACACTGTAAATGAGGAGAAAAAAAAAAAATCTACCAATAAATTCCACATTCTCCATAAATACATATCCCTAGCTGTGGTCCCTTTTCTTGTTTCCTTAGTCAAACAGAAACAGTCACTCACAAAGGAAATGGCATTTTTGCCTCCTTGTACCTCTAGCGCTTTGTCTTTGGACACAGAAAGACGATGATGAGATTCAGAATATAGGTCTTCGATCAGCCAAACTGAATACTCCACTTGGAAATCACACCGCAGGGAGGTCCTCTGAGATCATAGCTGAGCTCATCTCTAAATAAAGCAGGGCCTGGGCAAGTGGGGTCCGGCCATCATTGTTTGGGTGTCCTGTTCCCTGTTCTTCCACTATGGCACTGAGACAGCACACTGCCCCGCTGAGGTAGCAGGCGTAGGTTCACATGCATCCCCTTATACATGCGTATACGCACGTGCACACGCATACACGCCCCTCTTGTTACCTTCATCCCGGCAGGGCTGGGAAAAATGTGTTTCTACCCGGAGGCTGGGAGAAGCCTGTGACGTTATTGGGTGCTGCAGGGGAGAAGGCACAAAGGATGGCCATCTGTGGCCATCACACAGCAAGGCTTGGTCAGAGCATCCTGGATGCCTGGCCTCGGCTCGGGAAGCCTCGTGTGCTGAACGTGGCAGCAGCAAGGCTGATTCATCGCTGCCCCCGCTGGGGTGGCCCAGCTGTCAGAACATGATTCCCCAGCTCCTCCTCTCCATCCTCCCTGCTCTGTCCAAAAAGCGACAGGTGGTGAATCAGCTGCCCAGATACAGCCACAAGGGAAGCTCAGAGGGTGAGTGGGGAGGACGGCTGAGTGCGAATTCTCCTGCTGAGTAGTGTCCTGCTGACTCACTTTGAGGCCTTGAACAAATTGCTTTTTCTTAAATAATTAATTATAATAGTTCTCATTTATTTAGAACTTGACCGTGTGGCTGGTATGATGGAGCCACCGTTCAGACCCAAGTCTCTGACCCACCGCACCACACCGCCTCTCATCTTCCCAGGCGAGATCTCCTCTAATCCTCAGCACAGTTCTTTGACATGGAGGGTAGTCATATTCCCATTTTAGAGATGAGGACATTGAGGCACTGAGAAGTTCACTGGTCCTAGTTGGGTGGCAAGGAGGGAATCCAAAACTTCTGACTCCAAATCCCAAATTCTTTCCGGTCTGCCTTTCCTGGGCTTTTATTTTTTCATAGGAGAAGTGGAGAAATACTTCTTTTCCTTTCTTTGGGTTCCCAGAGCCCGAGATACACATTTCTGTCTAACCAGTAGCTTCTCTGAGGAAGACGTGAATCAGGACCCGGGGATCTGCTCTCTCTGCAGGGCAAGAGGAGTAACCCAGTCCTGGGCTGTCTGCAGCCTGCCCTGCCCCCCCAAGAGGGGCCAGTACCCACTGGACCTATAAATTCTACCAATAAATTCCACATTCTCCATTAATACATATCCCTAGCTGTGGTCCTTTTTCTTGTTTCCTTAGTCAAACAGAAACAGTCACTCACAAAGGAAGCAGGAAAGACAGCACAGCACTGTCATGGAGAATCCTGCTCTATAGAATTCACCAGATCGAAAATTTAATAAAGTACTGATTTTTAAAAAATTTAATAGAAATTTTCAAACTTACCTAAAGGTAGCAGGAGTGGTATTAATGAAACAATGTATCTAGCCATTCCTGCCTGATTTTTTTTTCATCTATACCACACGTTTCTCCACCCTCCTCCAGATTGTTTTGAATTAAATCCTAGATGTATCATTTCATCTGTAAATATTTCCATATGTGCCACTAAGAGATTACAACTCTCCTTAAAATATAACTGCAGGATCATGATCACACCTAAAAAACAAATAATTATGTAATATCAAATATCCAGTCAGTGATCACATATCCTCTATTTCCTTATAATGTTTTTTAAAAATATTTTTTTGTGTGAACCAGGATTCAGATAAGGTTCCTACATGAATTGACAGATATGCCTCTTAGTGTGGCCACCCTTCCTTCCCGCCCTTCTCTTATTTTTTTTTATTTGTAGTTTTTTGGTCAATGGAACTAGGTTGTGTGTCTGTAGTTTCCTGTAGTCTGGATTATGCTGTAGGTAGCCCCAGGATGTCGTGGGACATCTTTTTCTGATAGTTCTTATAAATTGATAGTTAGATCAAGAGGAGACTATCCATTTTTAATGTAGATTTATTTATTTATTTATTTATTTATTTTTGGCTGCATTGGGTCTTTGTTGCTGCACATGGGCTTTCTCTAGTTGCGGCAAGCAGGGGCTACTCTTTGTTGCGGTGCGCGGGCTTCTCATTGCGGTGGCTTCTCTTGTTGCGGAGCAGGGTCTCTAGGCGCGCTAGCTTCAGTAGTTGTGGTGCACGGGCTTCATTGCTCCGCAGCATGTGGGATCTTCCCTGACGGGGGCTTGAACCCATGTCCCCTGCATTGGCAGGCAGATTCTTAACCACTGCGCCACCAGGGAAGTCCCTTTAATGTAGATTTTATTTGGGTCAAAACCTCACCTGACCAGGAACTCTTGATGAGACACCAGATAAAGCACAAGTCCTTGTGGGAGAATCACTGAAGACCAAGTGAAGATGTGGGACATTTGTCTTGTTAAACCAACTTGCAGAGCGTGTCCTAGCGACTGTGTTCACGTTCACGTACATTGGCTGTAGATACACAATGGGCCAGTGAGAAGTGACCTCGTGAGTAAGCATGTATCAGGTACCTGCCATGTGTCCTCCATGATAACGAGGTGTCAGGCATTCACAATCAAATAAAGTGCAGCCCCGGCTGGGGATGCTTTTCCTCTAGTGAGGGACAAACCGATAAGTCAGGGTGATGGTATATGGTGAAAGTGCTGTGTGGAGTTACTGACAGATGATAGAGCTGCAGAGAAGGGGATATTAATTTTGCTGAGTGATGGGAGGCTTCTTGGAGGAAGTGGTATATTATGAACGATGAGGTATGAACAATTTTAAAACTGAAAATTATTTGGTTCAATGTTCTGCATTTGGAAAAATGAAGAGGAGCTCAAAGTGATACAGGCTGATTTTCCTTTTTTAAGATTTCTACAAGGATTCCCAGCTGATGCTAGAAACCCTCCTATAACTGGAAAGTCGCTTGTCCAGATCGCTCATTTTTTAGCATCTCTGTCTCATCAGCATTCCATTGTGCTGTCACTTTACCAAAAATATAAAGAACCAACATATCTTCATGTGTCTGAAATTGTGTATCTTATCCTGTTGAGGAAGGTAACTTTTTTCTTTCACCAATTCTGGGCGTTCTCCTTGGATTAACAGTCAGTTTGCAGCCAACCTTCCTGCAGCCTTGGAACAGGAAAATGGGGAAGGTGAAAGCCCATTTGTGCCCACAGTGGGAGGACAACTGACCTTGTTTTTTGTGTGTTTGCTTGCTTGCTTATTCTCTGCTGACTGGGACTGAGAGCAAGGACCTCGACTGTCTCCTTCATCACCCTGATACTACTGTCTAGAAGAGTTTGCCAGGGCATGTGCTCCAGAAATATTCTAGAATTACTTAGTGTATTCATCTTTGTCCACTCCCTAATCTTCTTATTTGGGGTAGTGTTTCCCTCTGAACGTTTCCTCCTGTGAGTGGTCCAGAGTATATGCAGGAACGGGCTTATTAACATGTAATGTCTTATGACCAGATGCATCCTCGTGATATCGAGGGACCCGCTCATCCTTACAGCGCACTACAGTTTGCAAAACATTTCTGTTTGTATTGTCTTCCTTGAGCTTCACTGCAACCCTGTTAAGGTGAAGGCAGAACACATACTGTTACCACAGTTTCTCGATGAGGAACCTGGGGCTCCGAGAGCTGAGTGAGTTGTACAAGGTCCCGGGGCGGAGCAAGGAGGCACTGACCCCGGGCCTCCCCGGGCCTTAAACCAGTGCCCCCTGGTGCAACACGCTGCAGGCCACCAGGCCCCTCTCTTGTCTCTGCTCATGGAAAACAAAACCAAGAAGGAGCAGGGTTCATCCCAGGCCATTTGGCAAGCCCTCTGGGGAAGTCGCACCCCAGCTTCAACCTGATGTGGCTGGGGTCCTTAGGAGACACGCAATATTGGGGGCTGTTTATGTGCCCAGTGGAAAGCCAGCCAGACAAACCCTAAGGGGATCCCGGAGAAGCAGACTTTCTCTCTAACGAGCTGAGTCAAGTCAAATTAGAGACGATAAATGCCCGTGAAGGAAGAGTCAGTAAGAAAACCGGCGAACACATGACCTAGGGTAGAAGCAGCAAGACACGTGTCCCCTCTGTGAGGATGCACAGTGCCCTGCCTGACTCAGGGCTTGGATCCAGGAGCGCTGGTTCCCTCACGGGGACCCAGGGGCGCCGTGACTGCAGTGGGAGATGTGTAACAGAGGTTGAAATGGTGCTGAGATGGTCTTAAAGGTTCAGAAAACAATGACAAAACATTTGGGGGCTGGATGTACGCAGGGTGAGCAAGGCTTGGCCCTGATGTATGGGGAAGGAGTGCGTGGCATTGGAGGAAAGGCCATCTGGGCACACGAATAGAGTTGGGATTAGTGGATGTTGAGAGTAGAGTAGAGACTAGAATATTCTGTGTCCTCTCCCTTTCCTGCCACAAATGCCTCATTGGAATAACTGGTCCAGGCATTGGCTTCCTCCTTTCCCTTAAGACCCTTCTTCCCCCACCTCCTCTTCCGTGTGCTGACCAATCTCATGCAAATCAACCAAGCTCTATGAGTGAGCTATTTTTCCTTAAGTAAAATGAAGCTCTTTCCTATTTTTTATACCTCCATTGAGGTGAGGTGCAATTGCAAGTTTATCCCAAGCCACACAAATGGTAGGTGGTTTTGATACCATCACCTTTGACGCCTGAGGAGCATCTAATAACTACGATAAGGTCATGGCATCTCCAGGTGTGCGTAGCATGGCAGTTTACCATCTGTTTGGGATCCTGCCTGAATTTCAGGTGGCCATGATGACTGATTAAATGGCTTGGCACTTTGATTCAAACCTTCCATTTGAGATGGTCCCTCACAGCACTGGGTTTCCAAGGGCGGTTTTTGCTCCACTCCTGCAGGGGGTAGATTTTGGAACTTGAGGATGATGGAGAACAGGTGTGTTGTGTTGGAGAGAGGATGGGTGAGGAGGGGCTGGGAGAAAGATATTAAACACCAACTGCATGTTTCCTACTATGCTTTCAAGAGCCCCTTCGCACCCATATTACAGATGAGAAAGTTAAGGATTTGCCCAGTGTCAGTTAGTAATGGGATCAGGATTCTTTTTTTTTTTTTTTTGGCCATGCTGCGTGGCTTGTGGGCTCTTAATTCCCTGACCAGGGATCAAACCTGAGCCCCCTGCAGTGGAAGCACAGAGTCCTAACCACTGGACCACCAGGGAATTCCCTGGGATCAGGATTCTAACCCGAGTCTCCCTGAAGCCAGAGCCCATGTTCTTTCTCCCACCCCTCAGGGTCTTGCCACTTCTCCACGGCCATCTTCCGGGCACTCCCAGTTCTCCAAGCTGAGAGAATTTTCCAAGTCATGAAGCCAACTCTGTATTAGCTCTTCTCCCTCTCCTGACACAAATGCCTCATTTAAATAACTACTACTGCTAGAAATAATGATAACAACAACAATATTGACTGAGTGGAGAGTGTTCATGCATTCTGTTTTGTTTTAGTTGGTCGTTTCATTTTGGGTTCACTGCCTGACTTCTTTAGGGCATAGTGATCTGGGCCAAATGGCATCACAGGAGCCACAACCTTAAGGAAGGAACTGTTCATCTGCCTTAAATTCTACTCAATCCCACGTTCATGCACCGCGTGCCTGAGGAATAAGGGGAGCAGCTGAGGGGACCGCTTGCTTCTGACTGGGGAGATGTCTGCTGTATAGAAACTGAATCCGTTAGGGTGCTTCTCTAGAATCCAGACACCAACGTGGATGGGGATGGGCTTTTGATTATTTGTGATGGGCCTTTAAATAGCCCCACAGTTTAAAAAGTGATATATGCTTACTGTGTAAATTTTGGAAAATATAGAAGAAACAAATAGGAACAAATACCATAGTATAGCTATATGTAAATTAAACAAAGTTGGGATTATTACTTAGTCATCTGCTGCAAACATTTTTTTATGTCATTAATTATTCTCACGTAGTATCTCATGCATTTCTAGAATGCCATTAGATGAATATACCAGTTAATCGATTCCCTGTTTTTGGAAATCTGGGTCATTTTGTTGCAATGAACATTCTTACACAAAAATGTCTGTGTCCTGAATAGCAGAGTGAGATTAAAAGCCTTGGTTTTATGTTTTGTAAAATGGGGATAATAGTACCCATTTCAAAGCCCTGCCGTGAGGATTATATAGAATAATATATATAAAGGACTTAGCACAGTGCCCTGCACACAACGAGCTCTCCATAAACAGTACCTTATTATTAGCTTACTTCACGTCTGATTATTTTCTTAAGTTAACTGCCAAAAACTAGAATTACTTTCTCAGGGTTTTTGAGGCCTGTGTGGTTTAACTGTGTTAGCCTCTCTGAAGGTCGGTGGAAAGAAGGTTATACAAGAAGCCACTGTGGCGTGTCAGCTCAGCCAGCGCATAAGCTGATCAGGTAAGGCAGCCACCGACCCACAGATTGGGGTCCTGCTGTCCCCAGACTGCCTCTGTCCTGAGCATCCCTGGCCAGGACCCGGGCTTCTAATGTGCAGACATATTGAGTGACCCAAAAGCCACTCAAATTTAAATACATGCTCACAAGAGCCAATGAGAGCCAAGTAAATTTGTTCCTCCCTCTGAAACTCATCCTTGTCCGCTATTTCGCATTTTTGTGCCTTAATTTGTAAGACATAGTGGCCGAGGGTAGGTACCATGTAATCATCGCTGCTACGGGAAGAGGATCTGCCATAGGACGTGACGCCCTAAGATGTGTCAGATGTATCATCTTGCTCTGTATAATACATTAGCAAATATCATAGAATTTCAGAGCTGAAAGGAAACTTAGTCACAGTTGCGGCTGATCCCCTGACTTCTGTGAAAAGCTGAGGCCTAGAGCATTTAAATGATTCTTTCAAGGTCATAAAACAAGTAAGTGGCAAAGCCAGAACCAAATCCCAGGGCTTCCGGATCCCTCCCCCTTCCAGGATTTTTCTCCCTGGACCAAGATTATTTCCAACAAATGAAAAGAAACCCAGGATTCGAGGCCACAGTTAACTTGTTGTCCTTTCTTTCCAAAACGGAGTGTTTCTCCTGAGGGGTTCATCACTGGAAAAATGAAACCACATGGCTGTGTGTTCTGCCCTAGGCCTGTGCTGAACCTTTCCTGCAGAGAATTCTGTTAACATCATCAAGAAGCAGGAAGGAACTTCTATAAGGTGGCTCTTATTTCTTCTCTCCCCTCCTAACTTTAATGCAAATATTTGAAGCTGGTTTCTGGAGGAGAAAGTTGCTGTTTTCTGGACCAAAACTACTGCAGCCAAGCAGCATTTCTCTCACTTCCTTGGGTGCAAACTCGAGGAAACTGGCCTTTGTTATACCTCAGATGCTTTCAACACAGAACTTTGAGTGAAGAAAGAGCAGCCGTGGCGCCGTCTTTGGTGCGGAGGATGAAGTTAGAAAAACTGCACCAAGATGCTTTCCCTCCCTGGGGTGTAGCTGGATTCTCACCTCGCTCCTCAGTCAATTTAGAATTTAAAATCTTTATTTAAAAAGTGTTTTTGTTGAGCTTTCAGAGACACCAGTTCATCATCTGTTATTGTAGTAGCCACCCACCACTGGCAAGAAAATCCCTAAATGTCAAACTGTGGATTATTTTACAAATGAAAGAGACACTTCTGGAATCAATGAAGGGCTGCCTTGATTTGCCTTCCACTGGGTAAGTGAGGAACTGGTGATTTTGGCCAATCCCACAGCTCAAGCAAGAGGCCAGGTGGCCGTTCTATGGGGGCCTTGTGCTTTGGGCAGGGGCTGCCTGCTGGCTTAATCGTGCTCTCAAAGGCCACAGTCAAAGCTACCCACAGCAGGCCCATGTCCATCTGCTCCAGATTGGGCTTCTGATCACGAAGGAGGGCAGTTGGTCAGACAGAGGAAGGTCACATCAGGCTAGAGTGATAGTTAAGAACATCGGAGTTCATCAGGCCTGGGTCCATTTCTTGGCTCTGCCAAGGTTTCTTGGACAAGTGACTTAATCTCCCTAAGCCCATATTTCCTCGCCTGCAAACTGACATCAATACAAGTCCCTACATCACAAGGTTGTGGGATAATTAAAAGAGAAAATGCTTATAAAGTACATGGCAGATAGTAAGCATTCTATATATGTTAGCAATCAATTTAATATTTTCTTGCTTTTACTGACGGTGACTCTAGGTCCTTTGGAATTGATAAGAGGAGAGGTGAATAGAAAACTATTTTCTTGCTAGTCATTAATTCCTTTCTTCAGAAAATATTTAATGAGATGCACCAGACACTCTCTAGACCTTGGGGGTGCAAAAACGAGAAGCTCACAGTCTACGGAATGGTGGTGGCATAGTAGAAACAAAGAATTGCACTGAGGTGGGATAAACCCTACAGTAAAGTGGTATGCTGGGGGTTTTGTGGAAACAGGGAGGAAGGATTGTCAAAGCTGGCTTGCGGCATGGGCCCTGAAAGGCTTCTCAGAGCAGGAACGTGGAAGGGAGTTTGCAGATTGTCAAAGGCATTCCAGGCAGAGACACAGTCTATACAAAGACTCAGGGGAGGGAAAGGCAGGGTCTGTCTGGTACAACAAGAGCATATGGGGAAATAGCCAGAGATGCTTTCATTCAACACCAGAGATAGAAGGCACACCTTCAACCCTCAAGGTGTTTAGAGACTGGTGGGCAGAGAAAGACAAGCAGATTAGTGATTATCATGTGATAATCACGATGATCAGGGTACCCATGTAGCGGGCATACTGAAAAGGATGGCTAGTCTCAGCCTGAAGTGGCGAGGGAAAACCATGAAGGGAAGATGACACAACCTAAGACTTGAAGATCTGAGAGTAGACAAGTTGGAGGAAAGTAGAGGGAGGAGGAAGATTATCCCATAAAGGATACAGGTGGCAAAGGGCATGGAGGCTTGTGAGTAGGCATGGGTCCTTTGAGGAGAAGCCAGCCTATAGGCATGGCTGGAATAAGCCAGCCTATCGGCATGGCTGGAATAAAGAAGGATGAGGCTAAGATATGCACACATGAGCTCATTCAACATATATGTGTTGAGCTCCCCCCGTATTCCTGTGGAATGTTCTAGGCTCTGGGTAGAGGACCAGTCATGAAGTGGGCTAGGGAGCACAGATGGTGTTTAGTGGACCACGGTGTCTGATTTGGGTGATATGCAGATGTGACCCAAAGAGGCAGAGTCACGTGGTGATCAATGAATCCTTTTCCGATTCTGATTACAGGGGAGGGTCTCAGCTCAGAGTTAGTTGATTTTTAATACCTCTCTAGTACTTATTAATCTCTCTTTTTAGCAGAGAGCTATAGGCCTTAGGCTCAGAACACTTATAGGGAAGAGTATGTAACTAGAACTTAGTAAGATTGTTTTGTATTTTTGTATCTTTTATTTTTTAAAATTAATTAATTAATTTATTTTGGCTGTGTTCTGTCTTTGTTGCTGCGTGCAAGCTTTCTCTAGTTGTGGCGAGCGGGGGCTACTCTTTGTTGCCGTGTGCGGGCTTCTTATTGTGGTGGCTTCTCTTGTTGCAGAGCTCGGGTTCCAGGCATGCGGGCTTCCTTAGTTGTGGCGCATGGGCTCACTAGTTGTGGCTCTCGGGCTGTAGAGTGCAGGCTTAGTAAGTGTGGCGCATGGGCTTAGTTGCTCCGTGGCATGTGGGATCTTCCTGGACCAGGGCTCGAACCCGTGTCCCCTGCATTGGCAGGCGGTTCTTAACCACTGTGCCACCAGGGAAGTCCCTTGTATTTTTTTTTTTAATTATTAGATATTTTCCATTTATGGCAAGTAGGACTAGTTTTCCATTTATAGATGTCATATCAAATTTTCTCTAAAATGTGTTTGAGTTAAAGTAAATGAGTTACTTTAAAGAACAATCCTTAAATCCAGTAGAGTACAGATGCAGATATAGCAAAACTAACGAGTTGATCTAGAAAGGGTTGAGGCCTAGGAAGCACTGCCGTTGCTGATGGGAAGGCATTGTAAGTACTGGGAAGGGAGACCAGCTAAGAGATGTGTTTGGACTGGGGGTTTCCTGGGTGCCAAAGTTAAACGTGCCATATCGTTTTTTGTTTTTTTTTCTGGTCACAGACGTGCGGCTTTCAGGATCTTAGTTCCCCGACCAGGGATCAGACCCATGCCCTCGGGAGTGAAAGCCTGGAGTCCTAACCACTGGACCACCATAGAATGCCCAAGTGTGCCATATTGGTTTTGAGGTCCCAGCTCCTAGCATAAAGTTTGGCACTCCACTTGTGCTTAATTTGGGGCATGCCATTCACAACTAATCTGCTTTAAAATCTAAAACTTGCATTTATTCCTTCTATTCCATCCACACCTGTCATCACTCAGTTGCATAGATGCTTGGAAGGCGCTGGAAACTCTGGCATTAAATGACAGGAGCCTGTGGATGGACAGGAGTTCCCGTACTCGGGCCAGCGGGCTGGAGAGTGTATGCACCTGGGTCTCCCCCTGCAAACATGTTGAGTTGTCCAGACTTTGTGTTATGATGGTAACGCCACCCCTCCCAGGACTGTCTCCTGGGATCCTATGGTAGTCCCTCCACTATTCACAGAGACACGACACCCAGAGACAGTGGGTGCTGATAAGCACCTAATACCATCACTGGTTCAGTATTCTAAGAGACTTTGTGGTTTCTTTCTTACTCCTTTAAAAAAAAATGTTCTCTTTTCACTACTCATAAGCATTTACGCATGTCATGTTTTATGTATTATGATCCTCTTAGCACCTTGGATATGTTGTTTGGACCCTCATTTACACAGTGCCTCTCTTTCTGGAGGTCTGATGATATTCAGGTAAGACAGAGAAAAGAACTGCCTTGCAGCACCTTTGCATCACTTCATCCGTTCCTGCAACCCAACGATAACAAAGGGGGTTTAAAATGAAGTTTTCAACTACATCATTTAGAGCTACCCTTATTCTAGAGCTGTTGGGAAGTTACTGAACAGACACATTGAGCTTAGGGCCCCTGCTCTGATGACCACATGATTTTTAATTCCTCAGTTCTAAGCAGACAGGATTTTTTAAAAAATTTTATTTTAATGAAGTATAGTTGATTTACAATGTTGTGTTAATTTCTACTGTACAACAAAGTAACATATATATATAAAAATATATATATACATTCTTTTTCATATTCTTTTCCATTATGGTTTATCACAGGATATTGAATATTGTTCCCTGTGCTATACAGTAGGACCTTGTTTATCCATCCTGAATATAATAGTTTTGAGCAGGTAGGATTTGAACCTTAATGGTGATTCCTACAAGGCATTATGTCACTAAATGTATACTTTAAAAGACAGCTAAAGGCGCAAGTGAGCGAGGTGCATGTGTCTCTGAGCTGCTGCCCAGCGTTCCTTAGACCGCGTTCAACACAGCAGCCTCATCAGAGCAGCATTGTAGGTGACTGCGTGGCCTCCGGCTTCCCGTCTGTGCCGAACACACAGAAAGCAGCCCAGCCCTGGGGGCGGCCTGAGTCTGTTGACAGATGTTTCTCCTTATCTTGTTTTCACATCGGTTGCAACACCATGTCTGTTCAGAGCAAGTGTGGGTGGGGATTCCTCCTGCCCTGCCCTAGCTAGCTGTTAAAATAAGAGGGTGGTTTATCACATTGTTTTTCAAGTTAATATCAGGCCACCAGTAGTTGGGGACGCCAGTGGGTCGCTGGAGGGATTAGTTGATTGCAAAGGAAAATCAGCCCAGCTGTTTGCGGCAGGGGTGGGGGGTGGGGGGGTGGCGATACCTCAACAATCCACGTGATAGTCATTCGAATTTGAAAATGAGGATTTGGGGAAAGTTTGAAGTTTTGTTTGACTGCTAAGGTCATTGTTTAGCTCTCAAAACATTTAAACTACATTTTCAAACTTGTATATTTGGACAGATTTTCAAATCAATTGCCAGGAATCATGGCAGGCAACTGACCACTAACATTCCAATTGCACTTTCTAATCCACAGAGCACTTTTACATATATGATTATCCCCATGTTACAGATGAGAAAACTGAAGCTTAGAAATATTAAGAAAATTTGGACCAAAGTCGTGTGTTTTATGGCTAGTGACTGAGGGAGTCAGAAATCCACCCCAGATCCACCGCTCCCCAGTTCTGGGTCCTTTTGCCTTCACCATCCTGCCTCTCGTTTATTTCCACCTTCTTGTCCACGTTGATTTGTCCATCTGCTGCTTCAGTGAACAGCACCTCAGTGCTTGATAGTTGAGGTTTAGGGAGGGTAGTGTGGCCATGTAAGATCACTGAGGATCGACTCATTGCATTGCACCATGGATTCATACGTTCACAGCAATTTAGAGCTAGAATTAAGAAAAGAGACCAGTATTAACTGAGAAGGCAGCTGCTGTGCTGGGAGCCTCATGGACCTGTCACTGCGCGAGAGGGCAGATATTTACATACCTCCTCCCTTAATTCTCCAACAGCTTCTTGAGATGAGGTCTCTCATCCCCACCTGATGGATGAGAGCACTGGAGCTTGGAGATACAAAGAAACTTGCCCAAAGTTGCGTAACAAGTAAGTGGTAGAGCCTGAACCTAGGTTTGTCTGATTCCAGAGCCAGCCCGGTCCCACTCCCACATTCCATGGATGAGGAAGCCAGAGCGGTGGAATGTCTGTTATGATCTCATGGAGGACGTGGCAGAGCTGGGTCTCATCAGCCTAATCGCAGGCCTCTTCCCAGCACCTCTGGCAGACTTCATCTCTTGGGGTTGGAATTCTCCTCTGTCCCATCAGATGAAAAGTTGTGAGCATTGCGGAGGACATCCCCTCGCCCCACCCATGCCTCTGTAGTCATGAGAACTTTTGGTTGCAATTCACACCAGCCACTGCTTCCTACCTCCTGGTTCTCTTCCAGAATCCACCATGCCTCTCAGCCAGGCTATTTGATTTGTACATTTTCTCCCTACCTTGCAACATGATAGGAGGAAATGGCTTATGAGACTCTAGAAAAGTAGAGGTGGCATAATGCTAAAGTAGAGAAGCTGGATGTATCACCCTGTGGAAACAGCGCCCACAATGTGTAAGAGCCCGGGGTAAGTGGTAAGTAGGCACCAGCTTCGAGGATACTAGAAACAGGGCCCTGGGTCATCCTAGGTGCCACTTGGGGAGGCTCCCTGTGTCGCTACAAAGGCCAGAGACTACAGTTGTCCCCAACCCCAGTGTCCCCACAACTTCCATCCTCTGCTCCTTACACCCTGCCCTCCCGCCCCTTTGGAAATCCGTTTGCTTCAGCGCTGTCACTGATGTTCATTTTAACCTGCAGCTGTGCGTATATCATGGATACAAACCCTACACAGAGATTAGTTCTAAATCTCTTTAGAGGGTAGGGCCTCAGGGGCATGGGAGGGAGGACTAACCACTAGATGCCAGCTCTACATAGTTATTGCATTTAATCCTCACAACACTAAGGAGGTGGGTGTTCGTCCCACCTTCCAGAGAAGATTGGGAGGCTCGCAGCGGGAAGGGAATTTGCTCACGGTTTCCCAGCTAGCGAGCGACCGACCCAGGATCAGAATCCAGCTTTTTCTCCAGAACCCACACTCTTTCCTCTTTACCGTGTATCAGCTGTAGCACAGAACCTACCTTCCACATCTTGCAGGGAGGGGACAGTATGACCCCTGATCTCAAAGGACGCACATGTGTGGCAGGTGGAGTCACAGAATTGGGTTTGAATCCTGGCCTAGCGGCATCCTAGCTGTGTGTTCCCTCTGTGCTGTCTGTCGCCTCTTCTCTGAAATCTCTAAACGATAGTTATCTACCTTCTAGAATTACTCTGAGAAACACATCAGATGACAAGATTTTTCTGATGTCTATTAAGCTCTATGTAAATGATATTATTTAATTTTGAAAATCAATCAAGAAACTGACAGTGGTACCCACAGGCTAGCGGTGGAGCCAGAGGGAGAATGGCTGTCAGTGGTTCCCTAATCAGGAGCTCTACTCACCTGGACTGGCCTGGCGGGCAGGTGTGTGGTGTGAGGAATCACGCGTGGCTATTAAGGGATGCCCAGCCCGCGTGGGCGTGGGAGGCTGGGAGAAGCGGTAGCGGCCATGACGCCTCCTGGAGCAGCCCTGCCGTGTGAGTGAGAAGTCAGACCCTGGTGATTAGCTGGAGACCCAGAACTGATTCTCTGCAGATTTGGTTTGAGATCTGATTCCTCAAGTCCTGGAAGGAAGTGCAGAGGCCCCAGTGCTAAGCGGACGGTTTAACTTCCAGAGCTTTGCCTCCTGGGTTTGGACCCTGACCAGAGTTATACCGGTGGTGAGTGCTTTTTTTGTTTGCTTTTAAATCATTCTGTAAGTTTGGGATTATTTGTTAAACTTTGTAGTTTAGTGGATAACTTTAGCATTTCATTGCGTTTAATTTTTTCTATTTAAATTTTCATGTGTTTATCTTATTCGCTCTCATAATTTACTTCTGATTTTGAGGTTAGCAGTTTGGGAAGTGGTTTGGAAGCGTATTGCTGACAGGTGAGGGAAAGCTTCGCCTTGGAGTAAACGGTAAACTGCCCCAGACAAGGAACTTTGTGCCATGCGGGCAGGCCCTGGGAGATTCAGGACTCAGTCCGTGTTAGCTCAGAGTTCCAGAAAGAAACACTGCTCTACATTTAACCAGAATCATCTCTGTCTCATCACAAAAGGAACTTTAGTGCCATGGGTGACATTTTCTGTTTTACATTAGAAGTTCCCAGCTCCCAGCGTATTAATCCTGTCCAGCCCGCAGGCCCGTACTAATCTACATGGTTGTGTGATTCAGCTCCATCTGCATTGAATTTCTTCGCCTCTTTGTCCGAGGGCGTTAACAAACCTACTTGTTTCTTGGGAGGGTCTAAGGACTTGATTGATTGGTTTTGGAGTATAAAGAAACAAAAAGACGGTGGGAAACTAGTTAGTGTTTTTGTTATGCACTGTAGCCTGGAGGCCCCCAGGGTAATTAACACAAGTGCAGAAACTTAACTGTTCCAGTCTAAAAGGGGGTGGGAGAAATTACAGGGCCCGGAGATAATAAAATGAAGTCTTATTAACAAGAGTTAGGCCCTTGCAGTGGCAAGTTCTGCTGGTCACCCGATGGGATGGGAGCCTTTTCAAGCTGCTTTTTGGATAGTACTCACAGTTTCCGATGTCTCAGGGCTTTTCACAAGGAGGTGTCCTTCCTTCTGACACGCCCAAAGGCGCAGAGGTTTCCCCAAAGTCACGGGGTTGTGTCTACACTCACCACCAAAGCACGTACTCACCAGCCCACTGCTTCTCATGAGGAACGAAGGGTGTTCAGGGTGGGAGGGGTGGAGGGCTGAAAATTGGACCAGTTCTTGCCTTTTGACTTTCCACCGGAGATGTTCCTCTTCCATCTCAAAACCTGTCCTGACAACTGTTGCCCACATCGAGCCATGTCCCTCCCGTGAATTCCTAGGACATGTGTTGGCCTCCTCTCTCAAGACAACTGTACTGCCTTTTGCCCCGTGGAGACTGCAGTATCCACAAGGGCAGCAGCGGCCTTGCCCTTAGTCCTCACATGTAGCTTGCGAATACTGTCGTGTATGCTCCATAAAGAGATTAGCAAACACCCCTTGAGGAGAAGTGGCGTTTGTTCCTTAAAAACAGGAAATGCTACAGGTGAACTTATTTGCAAAGCAGAAATAGAGACACAGATGTAGAGAGCAAGAGTATGGCTACCAAGGGGAAAAGGGGGATGGTCGGATGAATTGGGAAATTGGGGTTGACATATATACACTACTACGTATAAAATAGATAACTAACGAGAACCTACTGTATAGCACAGGGAACTCTCTTCAATGCTCTGTGGTGACCTAAATGGGAAGGAAATCCAAAAAAGAGGGGGTATATGTATACGTATAGCTGATTCACTTTGCTGTACAGCAGGAACTAACAACATTGTGAAGCAACTATACTCCAATAAGAATTAAAAAAAAAAAACACACAAAATGATTTGATTTAGAAAATGAATCCAAGTCCATAGAAACATTTCATCCAAAACACTAATGACATCTGCATGGAGAGAGATGTAAGAGTCTAAACTAAAGATGTGGCGAAAGTGTGAAAGGAGGGCAGAGAATATGATCCCATAAAATAAAATATATAAGACTCTATCCCCAGAAGGTCTGAAGACTCCTTGCCTTCATCATTCGAGATCAGATTGGAGACTTCATAGAACCCCAAATTGCAAAAGATTCTAGAAACCAAAAATGTGTTTGGGGTTTTGGCGGAACAGGTAAAAAAACATTAAGCAGCAAGAAGAACCATAAGATATTAACTCAGGAAAAGTGTATATTCTCCTAACTCTGTGGACCATATTAATGCAATTAAATGAAGGAGTGGAGTTGCTCTCAAACTTACTACTAATCCTGATTTTGCATTCATTCATCACTCACGTGTTCATTTATTCACCCATTCTTTGGACACCTCACACGCTCCCTGAGGAGAGCTGCCATGTCTGGTTCATTTTTGGAATGTTCTCTTCCCCCCCATTCTCACAAGCTTGGCCCACGACAAGTTCTTAGTACATGGCTGTTAAATTGGTTTGGTTGTAGACATGCCACATACTTCTTTGAAATATCGTTTTCTTTTTATTTTTCAAAACAAATATCAAGGGACTTCCCTGGTGGTGCAGTGATTAAGAATCCGCCTGCCAATGCAGGGGACACGGGTTCGAGCCCTGCTCCGGGAAGATCCCACATGCCGTGGAGCAACTAAGTCTGTGCGCCACAACTACTGAGCCTGGGCTCTAGAGCCTGCGAGCCACAACTACTGAGCCCACGTGCTGCAACTACTGAAGCCCGCGCACCTAGAGCCCGTGCTCCGCAACAAGAGAAGCCACCACAATGAGAAGCCCGCGCGCCGCAGCGAAGAGTAACCCCTGCTTGCCGCAACTAGAGAAAGCCTGTGCACGGCAACAAAGACCCAACACAGCCAAATAAATAAATATATTTATTAAAAAAGCAATAACAAATATCAAGTAAATAAGTCTTATCCTCTTGCATGGGAAAGTCTGCCTGATTGAGAGTCATGGACTAAGTTTTGAAACTTGGGCAGTTTATTGATTTCAAAAAGAAGTTTAAATCGTATCTAAGTACAAACTTTTTAAATACACTTTTTAAAGGTTACACTCCATTTATAGCTATTACGAAATATTGGCTATATTTCCCGTGTTATACAGTACATCCTTGAGCCTATCTTATACCCAGTAGTTTGTACCCCCCACTGGTAACCACTAGTTTGTTCTCTATATCTGTGAGTCTGCTTCTTTGGGTGTTACTGAATAGAAACTTTTAGACCTTGAGCATAAGTGGGGCCATCTGAGACTCCAGGACTCTTGGCACGAGTATAAAGTATTGTTTATTGTTCATTTGAGCCCCTCGTTTTGTGAGGGCAAGCATCCTGCCTCCCAGGGTACAGGAAAGGACTGACTGAGGAGTTAAGAGAAAGACGACTTGGAGGCCTGTTAACTGGTTTCGGGTTGATGGAAAAGCACATGTTTCTAGGGTAGATGACAGATAAGCGATGGCATGGGCCCTGGGAGGTGTGCTCTAGGGACCTGGCATCCTTGGAATGTGTCCTACTGGCTTCACAGTGGTTGTTCTTCCCTGTCTTCGTGGACAAGAGGATCTTTTGGCTCGGGGGCCAGTGTCCCCTACAGGCTAACAGTCATGGCCTCAAGAATGACTCACTTAGACTTGGAAACTAGCCTGACTTGCTCAAGGACTCTGTGGCTTACACGTCCCATAGAGACCAAAGGAAAGTTTTGCCAACAGCAGCAAGTGCTCTGTAGGCTGTGTGTGAGCTCAGAGGAAGCAGAGCTGGTTGATGTTTTACGTAGGGGCTAAGTCCGTGGCTTGGGGAACCTGAAGCCGCCAGTGGAACGGTCTAATTTGGCCAAATGTGGAGCATCTGAATCACCGCTTCTCACAGGTCTTCCTGTGAGAAGGTGGCTGTAAGAAGTTTTGGCTTTGAAAACACCTGCTGCTCTTTACCTTGGTTGACAATTGTCTTGTGAAAGGTCAGGCCAGCCGGGATGAGAACAGTTTCCATGGGGACCTGAGCACAGGGGTCTTAAGAGACTTCAGTTGTGGCAGGTGTGAGAGAATTGCCCTATTCTAAGGCTGGTGGAGTATTAGAGAAGGCACTTTCTCCAGAGGGATTATGGACAGATGTCTCTGGAAACAATTGTTTAAATTTTTTTTTTAATAGAGAACTTTATCCCAGGGTTTCTTTAAGGGCTACACTTTTTGGGGGTGGCAGTGGGTGAAACAGGCCACCCTCTTATGTTTTCTTTATTTTGGGGGATAGAAGAAAGGAAAATAAAGTCACCCAGATGAAAAGACCTATGGTTAAAGAAGGATTTGTGTTAGAGCCCCAAATCTAGTTACTTCAGCGGAGGGAAGAAGCAGGTGCTAACCTGGCCAAGATGACATGTTTGGCCCCATCCCAGCCCCCCACCCAGCCCTGCACAGACAGAAACCTCCCTGGACCCAGGCTGCCCTCCCAGCTGCCAGCCAAATTCACGAGTCCCAAATGGAAGTGGCTTTGAGGTTGAAGCTGGCTCAGCCTCAAATACTTTCCACTACTGACAAGCAACCCAAGAGCCCACAGTCCGCCGTCTGAAGGCCAGTGACCGCCCTCCCCTTTATACACCATGGCAATTTCTTATAGAAACTGTAGAAGCAAAGCCTGCTTTCTGAGTCTTAATGAAGAGAGACTATTTCCCAAGGAGCTACCATGCCAGATGCACTTGTGTGGCCCAGAGGCTTCTTTGCCAATGACCTTGAATCTCACCAACCCAGTGGGGCATTGCCACCACCACCACCAACTACCACATGTGGTCAGTTAATAGGGAGGCTGAGAAGCCTTGTGAGTAGGTGAGTGGAAAAAGAAAGAAAAAAAAAAAACCTGCCCATGGATTCTTTCTAACGTTCCCATCCTCACCAGCCACGTTTATCACAAGACTTTGGGCTACCCTTGCTCTGCCTAATTCACACCTCAGAGGCTGTGAGGGAAGCAGCTGACCAGCTGGAATTCTGTGATCCTAGGTATGGTGTCAATCTCCACAAGTCACCCTGAGGCACCGGTACACACACTGGCTGACTGGGTCTGGACCTCAGGCCACCAGATGCCCTAACAGCTATTCCTCAGGAGTCAAAAAAATGTTCATGATGAAGAAAGAAGATAAAAACATTCTCTTATTTGCCAAAGCTCTAGTTTTTAATGACGCCCCCCCCCCCCCCAGATTCAGATCTAAGGCATGGGACTTGAGAACGTGTGGGTTATTTAGAAGAATCCATCTATCCCCTTCTGAACAAAATTTTAAAAAGTAGATTTGAGACCCCTCTTCTCGGCTACACCCTTTTGGTGGCTTCTATAATCTGAGCACTCAAAGGCATTCAGAGGTCTTGTTTGCACATCTGGCCGGCTGTGGGAAAGTTCCTCCCATAAAGGTCTGGGGCTTTGTTGCCAACAACTTGGGGTGTTAAGCGGCAGGGTACATTTTGCATTTTACTCCAGAACCCTGGATACAAGATTCCCTTGGGGAATCTGCTGTAGGGAAGGGGCTGGTTTGGGGACAGCCTTCAGAATAATGCGTTTTAGGTTTGCTGTTCTTCTGATGTTGGGATCTAAAAAGGAGTGGAAGTCTTCCAGAAGCCCTGGGTAGATGGATGGGTCTGAAACTCTTGGCTAGAAGGAATACCAAGAAGTCATATAGGTACAGAAAAATAATAACTTACAGCTTGGTTCATATTCTGAAAAGACACTGTAAGATGGGGAATTTCAGCTGTACATACCTGTAGATTATCTTATGTGTGCCAAGAGGAAGATTTTACCATTGCAGGTAGAAGGAAATGGTTTGCCTTTAACTAAATCTGTCTAAATCTAGCAGGGCTGATGGGCTATATTCTCCCACCATGCCTTTGGTCCCAAATCCTGTCAATGTTGTCATTAGACCAAAGCAAAATAAGTAAACAAATACCGGTGGAAAGTTTCCAGGTGGTCTTCCTGAGGACGAAGTGCCAGTCATTCTGAGATTGTACCCTTCCTACTTTTTTGGAATTAAAACATCCTTCTTATTATGAATTAATGGTGATAATTGGTAATGGGGACTTTAGAATAAGATTCTTAATTGAGAAAATTAAAAGTTAACAACTCTCTGAGGTCCACCCCCACCCCACTGGCCCCTGTTTTCAAAATGCATTGGTCCATACAATGCAAATATCTGGGATCATCTGATCTACCCATCTTCTTATAAGCCACCAGGCAGATGAGACTTTCCTGCTCCCTATCTTAAAAGAAGACTCTACAGGGCTTCCCTGGTGGCGCAGTGGTTGGGAATCTGCCTGCCAATGCAGGGGACATGGGTTCGAGCCCTGGTCTGGGAAGATCCCACATGCCGCGGAGCGACTAGGCCCGTGAGCCACAACTACTGAGCCTGCGTGTCTGGAGCCTGTGCTCCGCAACAAGAGGCCGCGACAGTGAGAGGCCCGCGCACCGCGATGAAGAGTGGTCCCTGCTTGCCGCAACTAGAGAAAGCCCTCGCACAGAAACGAAGACCCAACACAGCCAAAAAATATATAAATAAATTAATTAATTTTTAAAAAAAAAAAAAAAAAAAAAAAAAGACTCTACAAACCTATTCTGCAGGCTTTTCCCATACAGTTGGCCCTTGACCAACACGGGGGTTAGGGGAGCTGACCCTCCATGTATTGATATAACTTGTAGTTGGCCTTTCATGTCCTGTGATTCAACAAATAACTGTAGTATTTACTATTGAAAAAATCCGCATGTAAGTGGACTGGTCAGTTCAAAAATGTTGTTCAAGGGTCAGCTGTACTTTCCTCCTGGATGGAAAGTTGGAGGCTTTTCTAGCCTGTGCCTTCTCTGCTTGATGCCCTCCTTCCTTATCTTCTCAGTGGAACCCCTGGCAAGGGAGCTAATGTGCCTCTTCCTCCTTTGGGCTAACCAAGCATCTCATTCATACTTTGTTCTAGCCCTTATTTACAATGATAGAAGATAATTGTTTGAATGAGCCTCTTTCTCACTAGGCTGTGAGGTCCCTGGCAGCTTATCTTTTTGTCTTTTTTTTTTTTTTTTTTTGTCATTACTAAACACAATGCCTGATAAATATATATTTGTCGAATGAATAAGCATCCTAAATATCAGCTTACGGTTAAAGTCCGTTGTCTCCTTTGTCTCCCTCAGTAGAAATGAACAGCTAACCTCGTATACAAGGATCCTTATGATTCATGGGTCCTGTGATGGATCCCCTCTTTGGCCATCTCTTCTCCTGACATCATCATCATATTAGCAGAGAGGCACTGGGCCAGGAATCTGCACACCTGGGTTCTAGTTCTGACTGTCACAAGTCACTCTTCGGAGACTCTGTGTTCTATCTGTAAAGGAAGGGGACTGAAAGCCATCGTCTCAAGGGTTCTCATTATCTTCAGCATCCTACAGAAGAGCGGATGGGAGGGAGGGGCCCTCAGATGTGAGACGCATGACTATTCTCCAGAAAGTTTCACTCAGTCATTTAAACTTTAGTTTGATTTTGGGTAACCTATTTGTTCATTCATTCACTCAACGAAATCTACGGCCAAATAGTACCATTCACTTATATGTCTCAAAAGGCCCAATAGGTTTTGGAATCAGAGCATTTCTAAGTTGGATATTGTTCTGAGTTCTGGCACCATGTTCTAGGAGACGTGTAACATGGGACGAGTCCCCATCTGGGCTTCAGGTTTTCTCATGAGCAGAGTGTGTATAATAATCCCTCTGTCGTAGTTGTTGAGAAGACGAAATGGGAAAATGTATGTAAGCATCCAGCATGGTGCCTGGAGTACACGTGTTCAGCACTTGTTCATTTCCCATCCCCTCTCCTGAATGCAGGGAGCCTTCTCATGACAACCCAAGACCCAGCCAACTTTAACAGGAGAAACTCACTCATACTTGAAACTCTTCACCTTCTTTCCCCATCTCTACCTTTATGCCTACTTTGTAAAAAATAGGCTGTTTGTAAGAGAGGCTTCAGACACAGGGCAATACCAACATCTATCCCAGAAGGAGATTTTGGGAATGATAGAATTTCAGGAGTGAAGGTTTCAGAGAGGAGTAGGGATTTCATCACTTACAGGTCAGCCCCAGTAGAAGCCAGCCAAGTGTGCTGCCTGATACGTGAGCTTTAACTTCAGTAAATCAGAATGAGAAGGGGAACAGGTGTGGGTGTGGGAGGGCTTAGAGATTCAGTGTGTGTGTCCTGCTGTTACAATCCCTGGTTAAATACGGTGAAAATAACTTCAGCAGCTGACGGTTAACTCTATCCAGGTGTGGGCCTGTGACCAGCAGTCATCAAGCACTGCTGGCATCGTCCGTGGAATTCAATGGGGAATTTGATTCCCCTCCCAGCTCTTTCTCCTAGAGACCTGGAAGAGGTTATCACAAGGTCTCAGAAGCTAGAGCTCTAGGCCATTTTTTATTTGCGTTCATTCATTCGTTCAGTTGCCTGGGATTGAAAGAGCATTCTCACGCACGGATTTAAGATGATGGATAATAAATGACATGGCCTGGCCTTCCAGGTCTCCACAGCAAGGGGAAGGTGAGACGGATAGAAGTAAAGTTGGAAGGTATAGGTAAATGCAGTTTGGGAAAGGCATCCAGGAACAGGAGGAGAAACAAGTCGGGGAGTGTGCTGGGAGCTGGGGAGAGGGTGGGCCCACCATTGTTTGCAGGCTGATTCTGTGCCAGGCACGGTGCTGTCCTTTGCATATATTTTCTCCCGCTGCATCCCCACCGCTCTGCTGGGCAGGTCCAGCCTCCTCCTGTTTTGCGAAGAACAGGCTCAGATGTTCAGCCCCATAGCTGACGTTTAGCCCCATAGCTGAACAGCGGTAGAGCTAGAAGTGAAATCTTCGTCCCGCTGGATGTAGTGTCCCCAGCCTCTGCTTCCAGAAGCATGTGACTCGAGCTGCAGTTAAATGGTAGCTGACCCTGGCACAGCCAAAAGTGGGACAGTAAAGGTACCAAAGCAGAAGCGGTAGTGGGGGGTGGAGGTGGCCCCAGAAGGGCATCCTGGGGAGAGCTGGGAGGGAGAACTGGTGGGCTCTGGGAGCACAGAAAGCTCGCGCGGCACACCACTTCCCTAGAGCTCTGTGTTCTCATTCCGCGGGGATGGGAAGCCCAGGTGGAGGCTTTGGGGAGAAGAGGGTAGTCGGGGGAGGTGGTGGAGAGGTCGTGAGAACAGCGAAGCGTACCTCTTGGGTTTTCTGGGACAATCTTCACTTGTAAATCGTGCCTTTCATTGGCAGGCCATAGACAAAACATTGATATTGACAGTCGTTTCAGAAAATAAGGTCCCCACTGAAGCCACAGGGTTAGGAAGTGGCCGGGGGAGGGGTGGCAGTAGCTTGAGGGCTGTTGGAAGCCAGATTCATGGAAAGAGAATTCTGAGCACTCCTGACTCAGGGCCTCTGGGTCCAGGCAGGATCCCCTCAGCCAATTTTCCCAAAGGAAGCCCCCGTCCTTCCTCTTTAAAATCTCTGGCAAGGAAGCTTCTTAGCTTTGCAGTTCCAGGCTCCAAAAATCTCTGCAGCAGATATATTTTTTTTGTGGGGGGACCCCATCCTCAGTCCAAGCCCTGGAATTCTTCATATTTTTAGTGCTTTAGCGCTTAGGGAAGAGAGAGGAGACCAACTGGATCGCATTCAAAAATCCATCTGCTTCCTTCCTTTTTCCTTGCCTCACTCTCCAGGGAGGTGGGTCCCCTCCCGAGTCGTCAGTGACAACGTAGTTGCCTGTGACTCCTAGGCAGGCTCCCAGGACACAGGCAGGGAGAAGCCAAGCTCAGGCCGGGACCGGGAAGTGGGGAGCAGGTCCGAGTGGTAGG
Source organism: Balaenoptera ricei (assembly GCF_028023285.1). Taxonomy (NCBI): domain Eukaryota; kingdom Metazoa; phylum Chordata; class Mammalia; order Artiodactyla; family Balaenopteridae; genus Balaenoptera; species Balaenoptera ricei. The sequence continues at coordinate 10,180,979 of NC_082646.1, read as the reverse complement.
CGAGGAAGGCTGGGCGCTGGCCACCCTCTAGTGCCTTGCGAGGCCACGTCTTAGGAACACATCCACCTGGGACTCTCTTGTGCGCGTTCCTTGGGAATGTCAACTTGGCCTTGGCCTCTTTACGACCTCACTCTGCGCTGGGTACGGACACATGTGGGTAAAGAGCCTAGGTTTCCCGACAGAACTGATGTCCTGTGTTTAGGCAAATCCCCTGCTTGCCCTGAACCTTTCTTCCTCCACCTCTAAAATGGGGATACTGATCTCATCCCTGAGGTCCACACACCCTTCTCCCAGGGGTGCTGTGAGGACAAGTGAGTCAAGGCAAAGAATCTCAAAGCTAAAAATCACGCCGGGGGTTCATTTTGCCCTTCCTCCACCTCCAGCCAAGTCCTCTCCATAACAATACCCACAGCAGACAAAGGAATGTGCCAGGGCATCGGGACCACCTCGGAAGAAGAACCCACAGCTTCCCCTTGGGTGGGAGCCAAGTTAGAAGTTGTCATGCCAGCTTTTTTTTTTTTTTTTTTGGCTTCATGGCTGTTCATCATCAAGTAATTCAGGCCAGTGGGAAAAAAAATACTTCTCTCAAAATGAGGGAGTGATTTGCAGCATCTGTTACTTCCTTTTTAATTGAATCTGTTCTTCTCAGATACCAGGAGCAAGTGCCAAAGTCAGCAGTAGAATTCAGCTGTGTACATTTTGAAGGCGCTGGAAGATAAATTTCTGTGCGCTGTACGGATGCAGATTGTACAGAAACCAGATGGCCATCTCTCCCCGAGGTCCTCTCGTGGGCAGTGGCTGATCTGAAGCTCTAGGGTGAGGAGGTCACTTAACTCTCCTGGGGAGCTGCCGTGGTGAACACGTGCCCAGGGTGGACTTGGAAGCTTCCTCCGGGGGGTTGGGGGGTGTCACACGAGACAGGCTTTCTCAGCAGCTGAAATGGACCCAGAGGTGCTCATGCCTCCTTCCATCCTGCTCCCCGCTGAGTGATGGTTTGGCATAGCCAGGATCCAGTAGGTTCTAGTATCTTGCACTCTCCAGGCTTGTGGCGGGCGAACCAGGAGGGCTACCAAGGGAGGCTCTGGAATACCTTGCCCCACAAAGTGCCCGACTGGAAGAGTTTAAGTGCTTGGAGGCAAGGGGAGGAGTCAACAGGCTTCGCAGGTCCCTTCTAACCCGCAAGGTTAGAGACACGCACACACATACACTCACATGTGCACACACAAAACCTGGAACCGTGTAAAGCTCCAATAGCCCAGCTTCTTAAGGACAATTTTTGGGGGGCTTCCCTGGTGGCTCAGTGGTTAAGAATCCGCCTGCCAGTGCAGGGGACACGGGTTCGAGCCCTGGTCTGGGAAGATCCCACATGCCGTGGAGCAACTAAGCCCGTACGCCACAACTACTGAGCCTGTGCTCTAGAGCCCGAGAGCCACAACTACTGAGCCCGCGTGCCACAACTACTGAGCCCACGCTCCTAGACCCCGTGCTCCGCAACAAGAGAAGCCGCTGCAATGAAAAGCCCATGCACCGCAATGAAGAGTAGCCCCCGCTCACCGCAACTAGAGAAATGCCGCGTGCAGCAAGGAAGACCCAACGCAGCCAAAAATAATAATAATAATAAAACAGTTGTTGGCAGGAGAATTGGGGGTTTTGCTCCAGGATGGGTGAGTGATGATGGTACAGGGATGTACGCTTCTGAGCTGAGCTCCAGAAAGTTAACTGGATAGTCATCTTTCTTATCTAAATGCCTACTTTCTGAGCCTGAATAACCAGAATTGGGAGATTGTGATGCCCCAATGTCTCAGCCTTCTTGGGACGTGAGACTGGACAGAGGAGCTTGGTATCAGAATTCCCCATTTCAGGCAGGGATGTTGGGGCTCAGAATCGGGGTGAGGCTTTCCCTCAGCTGCGCAGAAGGCAGGCGGTAAACCCTCAGTGCAGCACCGCGTGATGAAGGGAGGCCTCGGTTTGGGAAGTAAAAAGCTCTGTGCTTGGCCGACATTGTAGAATCAGAGGAATGTGTATAGAGACATAGATCTTAGCCACTTGAGGAAGGCATGGAGTTGTAAGGGCGAAGGTCAAGATCTGCAGATGGGAAGGGAATTCCCTGGCAGTCCAGTGGTTAGGACTCGGCGCTTTCACTGCTGAGGCCCGGGTTCAATCCCTGGTCGCGGAACTAAGATCCCAGAAGCTGCGCGGCTCAGCTAAAAAAAAAAAAAAAAAGATCTGTAGATGGGAAAGCGCTTGGGGAGGAATATCGCATGGAAATAGAAGGAAAATCATAACATTAGCCTCTGGGGAGCGTACGTTACTTGTCCAAGGAGTTAAGCTTCTTGTTAGCAAATGTAAATAAACTATAGACAGCTTGCATTTTTCTGATAGCCATGCCCAAATTCTTGGTAAGAGGTTTTCAGAGAATCAGAGTATTTTATTTTGGGGACTTAGAGTTTACTTACTCTAGTCAAATCTTGGCTACATGTCACAGTCATCTGGGGAGTTTTAAAAAATAGCGATGTTTGGAGTTCTCCTGAAGATTCTGATGCACTAGGTCTTGGTGGACCTGGGGACCTGGAAGGTATATTTTGACTGAGCTGTACCGGTAACCCAGATGTGTAGCCAGCTCAGTGACCTGCTCTAATGTAGCCTTCCATGTCAGAAACCACCTATGGCTAACGAAACAGATTTTATGTAGCTCACAGAACTGGCTGGAACCTGGACGACCAGGTTCTGAAAACAGGAACCAAGGACACTGCTGCCATCACCTCTACACTTTGGGTCACTCCTTTAAGGGTCCAACTCCAGTTGATTGGCTAAGTCCAGGTCATATGTCTGGATATCATCTGGCAGAAAGTTGAAAGAGAGAACATCTGCCCCATAGGCTTCCTTAGGGGGCTCCCGCTCCCCCCATTGGGATGCCCCCTAAATAAGAAGGGTGCTCGGATACTGGATGGCCAAGGCAACAGTGCTCCCTACAAATTCCCTCTATCAAAGGAATGCCACCAAGAGTTCATCAAGACTATGCTGGACCCCCATGGTCGTGGAGCTCTCCACCTTACAAGGCTATCCATTCTATCTCTGGACATATTCCATGATTAGGAAGTTCTTCACAAATCCACCTCCCTGAAATGGCTACGAATTGGCCGTCAGGTTCAAGTCTTTTCCCAAATCCCAGCTAAACCTCTGGGACATTTAAGAAAAACTTCTGAGCTTCCTCTTCTACTTTTACTTTAAAATCTGAAGCAATTGAGAGGCAGACCCCTTCCTCCAGGAATTTGGTCCAGAGACAGCATGATAAAAAAGAGAAAGCACAGGATTGAACTCAGTCCCGGCTCTGAATCCAAGCTGTGCTGCTTCTTAGCAGTGAGACTTTGGACGAATTACAGTTTCTTCAGCAGAAGACTGGAGATACTGATGATGGCAGGGATTAAGCTCAAACACTTTACCAGTGTGCTTATTCCTTCTAGCCTTGCTCACAGTGAGGCAATGCCCGCTGATGACAGGAAGGCAGGGTAGGGTGGTGGTTAAGAGCAGAGGTGCCAGGCACACCTGAGTCTGAGCCCAGGTCCCACTCACTATCTGCATAACCTTGTACAAATGATTTACCTTCTCCTTTGCTCATCTGTAAAATGGGCATAATAATAGTAGCTACACCATAGAGTTGTTCTAGAGATTAAGTGAGGTAAAAGGCTTACATGGTGCTTGGTACATAAATAACATTCAAGAAGTGTTACTTCTTCTTGTTCTTATTGATTGGCGGTTGGGGGTGTCACTCCTTGATCCAGAAGGACTTTTCATCGCTGCCACTGGGGGAGGCGGCTGCCTCTTTCAGGAGAGTCGTAGCCCCGCTGTCAGTGCCCATGAGGAAGGAGACAGGGCACATGCTGGTTTATTAAGTTTCGGCAGGGACCATCCCGGAAGCTTCTGAATCAGTAGACGCCTGTGACTGGCGGGGCTTCAGCTGAGCTGCTGTCACTGAGGGCCATTGACCCCATCTGTCGCCAGAGGAGACACAGCAGATCTTGCTGGAGAAACACTGATCAGAGAGTCCAGAAGGAAAACTGCTCCTCTCCTCTTTCTACTCCTCCCACCCCATCTGCTTCTGTCCCCCACTCCCTTCAAAGCACACACAGAGACACACACCCTTTTTTCCTCTCTCTCTTTCAAAACAGGGAATAATTAAAAAACCCAAATCCAAACATCCAGCAGAAGTTTATGCTTGAGTCTTAGAACACAACATATGGCTTCCCAGCCATTGCCAGATTCTGCAAACCACAGAGAGAGAGAAGTCTTCGGCCTCCACCACGGCCCCCCCAGCTTTGGGACCATTTGCCGCAGGGTCAGCACCCCTCCCTCGAAGACGAGGGGTCCTGGAGTTCAACCCCTTGACTTTTAGTCATAATTCCATCTTCCTCTCGTTTGAAAACGTTCCAAGAATGCATTCAAATGCTTTTCTTCCCTCTTTTTGCCGCTCTATTACTCACCTTCTGCATTGGGTTTAGAGGCAGTGGGGACCACGGAGAGGATTTGGATATGGAATTTTCTGGTCACGTCACACTGCCCCTCTGTAGGGGCAGAAAAGCTGTGTGGTGGCAGCAGCAAGCTGGGGCTGACGAGAACCCCAAGAGGAAGGGGACTCCTGAGACACGAGTAGGAGCCGGGCTGAACCACACAAGGAATCTTTGTCCGCTCTGAGGCTTGGGCCAGTAAGAGGCCCTTTCATCTTCTGCGGCCTTTGCCTAGGAGCTCTTACTTTCCAGTCTTGGCTGCTCCGTAGAGAGGTCTGGGTTATAGACACGTAATCTCTTCACTGGGCAGATAACGCAACCGGCATATGGGCCGATGAGATAAAATTCTTGTCTGTGAAGTCGATTTCCAAATCTTGGCTGTCAGACCAGGCTGAAGAGGGGTGTCCTAGAATGGTTGGGGAAGGGAGGATCAAAGGAAAATCTTCCCCTTTCCTCCCAGTGGAAGCCTTAGGGCAAGGCCGCTCCAACCCCCTAACTTGCGGATCACAGAGGGCGTCGTGTTCTGGCCGGAGCTGAGACAGGGCGAGCGTGGGGTATCCTCTCCCCACCCACCCCAGGCCACCTGGATCCTGTGGGCTCCACCACATGCATTAGGTGTGGCTATGGCTACAGATCAATAGAGGGAGAAGCATGACAAACAGCAAAGGCACTTGTGAATGTCCATTGCCCTCTTTGGGGGCCGGGGGCATGGTGGCTGTAATTAGCTTCTCTAGAACTCTGTGTTCACAGAGGGGGAAACAAGCCCTTGGAGATTGTATATTTTCCACTGCTGTACCCCATGATGTCACCACAGGTGCCTTCTGGCTGACCCCAAGCTTCTCATTCTCCAGGAACTGCCGTGCCTGTTGGTGGCAGTTTTGTAACTCTGAGAAGTCCCAGGGGGCCTGGTGAACCACCAGCAAATGATTTCCTGTTCCCTTCCCCTGCTACCCCACAATGGCCCAGCCCCCATGACACCGGGCCAGCACTTGCTTGGTGAGAATGAATTCAACTGTAAGTGGATTTCTCACCCAAGTTTTAAACACCTCCAAGAAAGCAGATGCATACGTATCTAGTCAGATGTGTAAAATACAAGTCAGATAGAACTGCTTTTCCTGTTCTAAAATGACCTATCAGAAAGCCCTAGAGCCTTGGGTTCCTGGCAGATCCCTGAGACATTAGTACATGGCATCAACGTTTAGAGCTGGGCGGGCTTGTGGAAGGAACGAGCGTATGAAGTCTGATGGCCTTGGGTTTGAACCTCAGCTCTGCTACCTTCAGCCATATGAACTCAGGCAAGTTATTTAACCTTTGAGTACCAGCTTCCTGGCCTGTAAAATGGGGTAGTAACTTGCCTCATAGAATTGTGTGAGGATTAAGTATGATATATATAAAAGCCAATAACAGAGCATTCCTCAGACACTGAATAATGGTAGTTTTTGTATTAATAGCACAGATTAAAGAATCTTTGTGATTGGAGCTGATAAAGAGGGGCAGAGATTAAAAGCTAACTCATGGAGTGTGTGTCTTTTGTGGAGAGAAGGATAAGGTTCTATGTTAGGATTTGAGTCAATCTGGAGTAGAAAGAGGATGGTTCAACCTTATCTTGCTCCTCCAATATGATACAAATCCTCTGATGGACTTGCACGATTGCAGTTAAAAATAATACTTTTTGAGCATTTACCATGTACCATTGTTCTAAGAATCTCACATGTAATGATTGTCTTAATCCTCATTACAACCCAAGGTGGTGGGTATTATAATTGTCCATTTTACAGATGGATTAGCTGATGCACTGAGGTTAAAAGTAACTGCCCAAGACCATACAACTAAGAATTGGAGGAGCCAGAGAGTCAATTCCCTCTCTGAGCTTCATTTTTCTCCTGGGGAGGGGGCAGTTTAGAGATTCATAACGTCCAAAATTCTCTGTCTATCCTAAATTTACATGGGGAACTTTCTGGAGTATGTGGAGATTTGAGAGTTACTTTAGTGATGTTAGTGATGGAAAAAGAAACCATTGAGGAAGCTTTCAATGACCTGAAACTCTTTAAAAGTATTACATATTCACTTGCCTCCTTTTTCACTTCTCTTTTCTTGTCTTTCCTCTTCCTCTTCCTTAAAATGAGTCTCTGTAGTATATATACATCATTAGCTCATTAGAACCAAGCTCCTATCCTATCATATAAGTCAAGGAGTATATTTGAGATTGTTAAGAAAGCCAATACTATGAGTTCTCATCACAAGGAGGAAAAAAAAAAAAATATATATATATATATATATATAAATATATAAATTATACATATTTTTTCCTATTTCTTTAATATTGTATCTATATGAGGTGGATGGATGTTCCCTAAACCTATTGTGGTCATCATTTCATGATGTACGTAAGTCAAATCATTATGCTGCACACCTTAAACTTATACAGTGCTGCTTATTTTATATCTCAGTAAAACTGAAAGAAAAAAAAAGAGCCTCTGATCAGAGGTTGTAACAGTCCAGCTTAGCATCTTGAGAGATCATTGCAGCTGTTTCTCTTCTTGCAAAGCCTAAAGCATTAAAAAACAGATTCTTTAAGAATAAAACTTCTCGAAGAGTCATCTGCACTGGCTGTTTCTACTTCCTTTCCTCCTCTTCTCTCATAAACTGATTTCAGCCAGGCTTTTGGTCCCACCTCCTGCCCAAACTGCTCTTGTCGAGGTCAGCAATGGCCTCGGCATCACCACATTCGGTCAATTCTCCATCCTCCTTGTGTCCATCCATCAGTGACATTTGATCCAGGTGACCCCTTCTTCCTTCCTTGAGGACACCTGGCTGCCAGGAGTCTCTTCTCTTGGTCCTCCTACCTCAATAGCTGCTTCTGCTCTGACTCCTCATCCCCTCACCTCTAAATGTTGAAGCCCCCCAGACTGAAACACTGACCACTTTACTTCTCTGTCTCATCAGCCTCCTGGCTTTAAATTCCATCCATATGCTGACAACCTGTATACTTATATTCCCAGCCCAGTCTCCCCTCCTGTTTTCCAACTCCATATTCACCATCTCCTTCGGATGTCAAATGGGCATCTCAACCACGCCTCCTCCTACAGAGTTTTCCCCTTCTCAGGTATGGTAACTTCATTCTTCCAGACGTTCAAGCCCTTGGAGTCATCCTCAATGCCTCACTTTTTCTCGCGTTCAATTGATCAGCAAATCTGTCAGTGTCACTGCTTCATACTCACCAGATCACTTTCATCTCTCATTTGTATTATTGCAGTTGCCTCCAAACGGATCTCTCTGTGTTCACATTTGCTCTCCTACAGTTTCTCCTCATCAGTATAACCAGAGATCCTTTTACAATGTGGGATGGATTATATCACACCGCTGCTCAAAACACCCTAGTGTTTCCCCCATCACGGTCAAAGTAAAATCTAAAGCCTTCAAGTCCCTATCTGGTGTGTTTCCTTGTCACCTCTCTGAGTTTTATCTCCTTTCACCCTCCTCCTTGCTCTTTGAACCGAAGCCACTGATGGATCTACTTACTGTTCCTTGAATACACGAACCACGCTCCTGCCTCAGGCCTTTTGTGCTTGCTGGTCCTTCTGCCAGGAATGCTTTTCACACAGACGTCCACATGGTTGCCTCCCTCCCTGGTTCATTTATGATCTTATTGGACCACCCTGTATAAAACAGAAATCCCTTCCCATCCTTCCTTGCTTTATTCTTTTCCAAAATACTTATCATAAGATGCATGTATTTATTTATTCGTTATAATATCTGTCCTCTCCCTGAGAATATAAACTGCATGAGGGGGAAGATTTTTGTATGTTTCATCCACTGCTGTATCCCCAGGGCCAGAACAATGGCTGGCACGTGGTAGATGTCCCATTAATATTTACTAAGAGAATAAATGACTCTAGGTCAGTTTCTACAACAGATTCCGAATGACCAACCCAGCTCTTTGTGGAATTCTGTTCACTCAGAGTGAGTAAATCTTCCACACTATTAAGGGTAGGAGTCGGGGCATGGTGGTTGGAAGGGCCACTAGACCTTTTCTGCCATAAATTCTTTTTCCATTTGATGGTATTTACCATCCCAAGATTTCAGCTCTAGCTCCAGACTTGCCTGAGGATATTTGTCAGGATGAACTGGACTAAGAATTCAGTGATTCTCAAGATGGTTTCCCTGAAAAGATCCTTGTGGAACACCACCCCTTTAAAAGTCCTGAATCCAGACTGCCTGTTACATTCTCAGATGCATTATTTAAAGTATTTCCAGTGGTGCGGGGGCAGGAGGTGTGAGCTACTTTTGTTACTTAGTGGTTTCAAAAGCCTTCCAGGATCTCTTTCCTTATTACCCCAAAGAATATGCTCACTCTTAACCCTTCTCTACTGTCACCTAACATAACCTCTTAGACTTGTAGCTCATCAGCAAATCTTTTCGTGCATTTCATCTGCACCTCCAACTCTTAGTGGGTGAAATTGAGAAACATGCCACTCCCTTCTTTTGGGACGTCTTTTAGGAGAGCGAGACTTCTTTTCCTTGGGGAGGCAGAGAATGATATTCATAGAAGATACTTTTTATTGAATGAACCAATTGCACAGACTTTTAATTCCTTGGAGAATGTTCCATATTCGTGGTACAGCGCATTAGTCATAATACTTTTAAAGAATAAAAACATTGCATTGTATTTGCGTGGTTTTCCATCATGCTCTGCAACCCTTCACATCTGTTATTTCATTTGACTCTCATGAAGCTTCCTGTAATAGACAAGTTGTATCCAATTTTACAGATGAAAACAGAAGCATTGTTGGGTCCTAGTGACTCACTTAGGACCGCCCTTGATCGACGGCCCAGTCCATCTCAGGTCTTTGGTGCTCCCACTTCCTGGCCGTGAGCGTTTGGCCTCCCCTCAGTATTGATAGGTGACCCTCTGGTTCTCCCCTGCACTCCTGGAGCTCAAGTCCCTGTCTCAAACACTTGATGATTGCCTTTTCCTGTGGGAGTCCATTTCTAGCTTACAGCATCCTACTCCTGGTTCTGCCCGGTTCTGAGGGGGCGGGGTGGGGAATGTCTGTGTCTGGGGACTGTTCTTTCCCTAGAAAGATGCTCAGTGGGAGAAGGAACCGTCATGAATGAACCATAGGATCCATGGCTGGCTGCCCTTCCCGTGTTCACCTGTGTTGGTACCCAAGCTCCAACCTGGTCTGGAGTTGGACTTCCTCTCTGGACATCCATTGGGAAGTCACATCCTTTAGAAATCTTCCACTTGTAAGTCAGGCAGCCCTAGGGGGTAACCTTGAAGCATAATACTCAGACTGGTATTTCTTTGACCACAGAATTATAGCAATGGCCACCTTTGTATAGTGCTTTAAGCGTTACGACCATGCTTCAGAAGCACCCAGAGAGTCTTTTAAAATACAGGTTCCTGGACCCCTCCCCTGGACATTCTAATTCAGTAGGTTTAAGAAGGATCCAGAAATCTGTAATTAAAAAAAAAAAAGGAATTCCTTGCCCATTAACCTGGCTCTGAAATCACTGTTTAGATTACAAAGCCCTTTTGTTTATAATATTTCATTTGTTCCTCACAGCACATGAGGAAGCTGTTAACCTCTTTTGCAGATGGGGCTCAAATATGGTAAATGACTTATTCCAAATTCCTAAGTTAGGGAATGGCAGAGCCGAGCCTCTAGCCTCAGGTCTTTGTCTCCAAACCTGGTTCTCTTTCCACTCCGTTCTCCCTTAAGAGACTCCTTCCTTCTCTCGGTTGCCCTGGGGTATTGGTTTTCCCTCATACCCTGATTGCGAGCCAACAATCTCACTCACCAGGTCCAACTGTTCTCCCCTGAGAGCAGCTCTGAGCAGGTTTGGGGAAGACAGTAGAAATCCAGGCCCTGGGGGAAGCTTTTCCGGCCATCCTTCCATGTCAGGTATCCGGGAATATCAGGCAACAGTGGTGGCCAGGCCGAGCCCCATCCTGGAGGAAGTGCAGACACCACTAGTTGAGTGTTGCAGGGGCCCCAGACCGCCTTTCATGACCAAATAGAACTTTCAGCCCAGTTCCAAGAAAGAATTCTGGAGAGCACAGGCTGAAACCACTGACCGCTGGCATGGAGAGTTGGTGGTAGAGTAAATCTTTCCTCTTTCCATGTGCATTGTGTTTGGAGCTAGCTCATTATGGAGAAACCTCAAAATCTCAGGTTTCATTGTAATGGGAAGAATGCAGGGTGGCGCTGGGGGTGAGTATGGGAAACTTTGAATAGATTTTCTGGTGTCTGTGGATGAGGAGATGCCAACGTGTAAGGGTCACGGGAGGGCAGGGCTCCTTCGTTCCAGCCGCCCCATACCATCGGGCACACCGTCCTGTGGCTGAAAGTCTTGCGTTGACTTTGGAGGGTGCCCTCCTCGGCCCCGACTCCCAGTGTGCCTGCTGTCCTTGGGATTTCAGAAGTTAGAACCTGGAGGAACTTTGCTTTGGGAATGGGGGCTTGATTTCTAGTTCTTGCATTTATTCATTTAGTATAGGCATCATTATATCATGGTTAAAAGCATGGGCCCAATCTGGCTGTGCCACATACTAGCCTTGTAATTATGTCACGGTGCCTGTTTCCTCATCTGTAAGATTGTGACACTAGTACCCACTTCCTAGGGTTGTGGTGAGGATTAGGCAACGTGTGGCAGGTACACAGGAGGTGCCACCTACTGCTTGCCAAACATCCAGCTCCGTGCCCCACCCCCCACCCCCGTGGCATAAAGGAGAACAGCCACAGACCCCGCCTTTCAGGAGTTCACAGTTTACCGGGAGACAGAGAAGCAGATCCCCGTGACATCAGATGGGAAGTCCTGTAATAGAGGAACATTCAGAGTGTCATGGGGGCACAGACAAGGGGCCAGCCGGGTACTGTGAGGAGCTGGGGCTAGGCCTGAACTGGAGGCAGCTTCCTAGCTGAGGTGGCAGCATTTGATCTTAAAGGGTCAGTAGAAGTGCGCCTGATGGAGAAAGAGGGACCAGCATTCCAGACAGAGGCAGCAGCATGAGTAGGGCCACAGAGGCACGTAAACTCTGACATGTGCAGGAAATTATGTCAGGTAGAGAATGTGATGCATCCAAAGGAGGTGGGAGGTGAGGCAGAGGGTCAGTGAGTGCAGGGACCATAAATGCCGAGGGATTTGGACTTCCCCCGAAGGAAGTGCACTTGGGGGTCACTGGGGCCATTGGAGAAATGTGCTCAAGTTTGTATTTTCATAAAATCATTCCGGTTGTTGGGAGAAGCGGAGAACAGTAAAAAAGGAAACAAACTAACTGGCTGACTTGAGTCTCTCACCCTCGTTAAAGGTGCGTGTCATTCCCACCCCCCCACCCTACCCCCACCCCCCCACCCTACCCCCACCCCATTCAGAGAATACCCGACTCCAACTGTGGCCAACAGACAGGGCATGGAGAACTTGGTGCCGATTCTGCCTGTGACTTTCAAGGTGACCTTGAGAAGGGCCCTTCAAGTGTCTGGGCTCCCAGTTGCTCTGTAGTTCAATGGGGATTGCATACTCGGTCTCCCTACCTCATAGGAGCAGGGTGCTGTACTCTATTCCCGCAAAATGTAGCCCCCTCAGAAGGAAAACTGTGGGTCCTGCGCTTGTTTTATCTTTCTATAGAGTGTATTTGCATTTAATTTTATTATTTAATAGGGAACATTCTCGATGCAAAAAGCAACGTGATAGAAAGAGTTACCCATCGCAAGACTTGCTCCTACCCACTCACCCTCTTGCCCCCATCCCTCCACAAGAAGCCACCCTTACTAGTTCCTTGGGTGTCCTTCTAACATTTACTTATGCAAATTATAGTAAATACAAATTGAGATGCTTACTGTACCCCCTTTCTTATATAAGTGCAGACACTTTTAGAATATGCATCATTTTCTTCTTCAGGCCGTATATCAACAAGCTCTTTGAAAAGTAAAAGTTGTGCTTGTCAAGGGCTTTCTGAGTAGTCCAGTTATTTCTTCCAAAATGGAATAAAGGAGAGCTTTGCTGTGACATTGTCTCCCTGCTCTGTAAAATAGGGACAATCTTCTGTCTCCCCTGACTCCCATGGGGGAAAGTTATAAGTCATTTCACAGTCGTAAATTACTTGGAGACTTCTGGCGGAAGGGAGTCTCATAGTGGGACTGTTCTGATGATTCCTCAGTGAAATATCCCCGCTTTGTTCACTGGTTCCAGGATTTTTTTTTTTTTTTTTAATTTAGACTGCTAATTGTTGAGGTTTTTTCCTCCCCTCCAGCTTTTCCTCTTAAGACCACTGAGCCTTAATGGGCAGCCCGTGTCTCCGCCAGGGCCATGTGGGTCTGATTTTAAGCCGCATCCTGCCAGAGACTCCTGCCTGCACACATGTGGCTCCCAGAGCTTCTCCCGGTGTCTGGTGCAAAGTCCTTTCTTTTTTTCTACCACATGTGCTGAGCCGCACAGAAGCTTCCAGACTTCACATCACAGCACAGCAGTAAGCCAGTGCTGGCTGTAATTAGCTAGAATTGCACATTCCTCCTGGTCAGAAAGACATCATATCTTCGCCTTTTCGTTCACTGTGGAGAATTTCCTGCATTCTCTAGGTTCGCTGGAGAGGCCTCAGAGGAAGGAAGTTGTCTGCGAAAGGGGGGAGGGGCTCACTCTCTAAGGTCTCTGCAGTTCTCAGGGGGTACACGTTAATGACATCTTCCGGGGCTGCCTGTCCCAACATCAGGAGGTAACCATGACGCACCGTGGGTGTAGCGGACGGTGGGAGTGGTGGCCTCCGAGATGCGCACCTGGAGAACACAGACAGTTCTGGATGCTATGGTCTGGAAACCACAGAACCTGGTGAATGTTTTGAAAGGGATTTGGTTTTGTTTCACTGGCAAGCTTCTGGAAGTCTTTTCTTGAGGCAGACAGCTTATGTTAGGTCTTAGGTAGAGCATAAGGCCGTTGTCTCTCAGATGTGGACTTGGTCCTGGGGAGCTTAATTCTGGGCCGTGGTTCAAAACCTTGCTGGTGCCAGCTTTGAGAATTTGAGAAATTCAGGTCCCACCCAAGGAACCAGAGGGATTTTGAACAGTCCCTTCACCCTCCCCGCCCAGCCAGGCAGGGCAGCAGCCAGGGGCATATTCTCTATCCTGAGGGCTAAGGGCCCTCACCTATAGGAAATTCACACATTAGGGACCATCTTCCACTTGGTCCTCACCTATAGGAACTTCACACGTTAGGGACCATCTTCCACTCTGTAGTCTTAGCCCATGTTGAAAATGAGCTATGCTGTTGTCCCGGGTGGATTTGTACAATGTTTAGGAGGATTCGAGAATCACTGAGTTCCCTTATGGAAGGTTTAGCCATCTGCATTGTTCCCATGGGCCTCCCTTCAGGAAGACGGATGTTTGAAAGGACTCTGGGTGCTGCTTGGGAGATGTTCCCCATTGTAAATTGGCACAGACAGCTTTCTGCACTTTCTTTTTGCCAGGACCACTCTCTATGGTATTTCTGTTGGAGCAGGTGGGGTTCAACTTGAGGAGCAGGAAACCCCATGGATTGGGGCCACCAGCCCAGTGTCTATGTCATAGGTCTGAGCTGATAAGACCCACAAGCACTTCTGTTATAACTAGAGAACTTTCCTTCTCCATTGAACAGCTCCCTATTTAAACATTAGCCTCTCCAGGGAGACATTGGTGACCCCTAGCCCAGCACAGTGTCTGGCTTACTGTGAACACTCAGTCATTGGTTGTTGGATTGGGTACTTCATTCAACAACATTGCTTGAGCACCTACTATGTGCTTGGTGTTGTGCTAGAACCTGGCAGTGCCAAAATAAGATAGAGCCCCTGCCCATAAAGAGTTTATAATCTAGAAGGAGAGGCACCAGTGTCCTCCCAACATCTGGCACATTGCCAGACACATGGGGGTCACTTGATGGCTTTTGAGCTTGAAGTTATAGAATGACGGAACTGGCGGGTCATAGGGACCGCAACGTCCCTCGCTCTCACTTCAGAAATGAAGACACTGATTGGTGAGGGACTTGCATTCAAGGCCACCCAGACAGGGGCAGAGAGAGAACTCGGTCCATGGTCCTCGCTTTCGGCTCTTTGTAGCACCCCACTCAGCTTGCTTTTGGCGCTTAACTAGAAAGGTCAAATTCTGAAAAGTAAAGGCAGTACCAAAAAGCGTAGGAGCCCGCTTGCACCGCACGCCTGCCGCTTCTCGGTGACCTGAATCCTGTAAGTACTTGGAAACTCTGGACACTGGTTCTCAGACGTGGGCTGCAGAGTGAGTTACTCAGAGGCAGCGGGGGCCCAGCTGCCTGCAGTTCCCACTGAGATGTCATTCTTGGCAGGCCAGAGCTCCCAAGCTGGAGAGTCATCAGTTTTTACCTTGTGACTCTTTGAGCTGGGGTGCCGAACGGTGTTCAGGGTAAGGTGTGTGAGAGGTTCTGGTTCTTAAACCGCATAGAAGGGCTTTCCATCCTGCTAAAATAAGGCCGGGACCTTGTTTGACCCTGATTCAAACAAAGTAACTGTAAAAAGATGTTGAGATAATCAGGGAGAAACGAATGTGGATTTGATATTTGATGATATTAAGAAATGCTCACAGGGCTTCCCTGGTGGCGCAGTGGTTGAGAATCTGCCTGCCAATGCAGGGGACACGGGTTCGAGCCCTGGTCTGGGAAGATCCCACAAGCCGCGGAGCAACTAGGCCCGTGAGCCACAATTACTGAGCCTGCGCGTCTGGAGCCTGTGCTCCGCAACAAGAGAGGCCACGATAGTGAGAGGCCCGCACACCGCGATGAAGAGTGGCACACGCTTGCCACAACTAGAGAAAGCCCTCTCACAGAAACGAAGACCCAACAGAGCCATAAATAAATAAATAAAAATTAAAAAAAAAAAAAGGAAATGCTCACAAATGGTAGAGGTGATCATGGCACAGTGACTCTGTTACAGGAAAAACAGTCATCACTTAGAGCAGCATAGTAGGTTGTTTTGGAATACTCTAGGGAAAAAAGTAAGTCTTCATAAGAGTTTTGGGGTAAGGTGATATGTATGAGATTTACTTTAAAATATTCCAGGGGAAAAAAAAAGTTGGGGAATAGATGTTGGCCAAACATTGATCATTGTAATTACTGAAGCTGGGTGATAAATGCAAGGCAGTTTGTCATACTACTCTCTCTACTTCTGTATGTGTTTGGAAAATTCCAGAATAAAAAGAGAAATAGGGCCTAGATCTCTCTCCTTGCCCTCCATGCCCACCGGTGAAGCCCTTCCAGTCAGGGTGGAGGTTGGCACTGCGATGACAGACCACATGAGGAGGCTAGTGCAGGGGCCCTGTAGTAGTTGGCCGAGCCCCTGGCTAATTTAGAGATGCCCGGAAGGGCTGGACGCTCCTTTGAAGCCCCTGGTACCATGTCACCCACCAGCCCCGTCTCATCCCTGTTGTGTCTTTGGAAGCCACCTCCTCCTCAGCCCGGGGAACTCAGTGCCGTCCTTGGTGTTCTCCATTCCCTGCCAAGTCCATCTGCCCGTCAGGCCAGCCTCCTCAGACTCACCCAGGGAGGCCCACCTAAGGCAAACTCTGCTGAGCGGGTAACACACCGCATTGCCAACACTGCACATCGGGGCGTGACGGAGTTCCTCTCTCCACACCCTGCGATGCAGCTGTCTGAATCCTTATTCACCCTCCGTCCACGTCTGTCCATTTCCTCTCCCTCCCTGACAGAGGGACCGTCATTGTATCTCCCTGCTGGTGGTCTGCAGAAGGATCTGCACTCACCCACAGCCTTTACGACGTAGAGATTTCACTATTATTAGTTGCTTTCACTTTTTTCTCTCTTGTCTTACTCATACATGAACTTTTTGTACCCAATCTTGACCTTAGACCAGAGGGTTCCATTCTGGTCTTCTACGGCTGTGCCCTTTAGGACAGAGAGCAGATTCCCTAGGTCCACAGGGACGCGCTTACCTGGAGCCTGTGTCCCTCCCCCTCCCCCTCCCCCTGCCCCTGCCCCCAACAAACACGCCTCACACACTCTGGGTATTAAGGACCCAAAGGACCAGGAGGCTGCTTCCTGAGTGTCTTCCCTGTGTCCAGCCTCTTGAGGACAGACACCCGTAGCCCTGAGCGTGACCCAGGAGCAGCTGGTTCTGGTGTGGACAGAGTCTTGACATGCTCCTGAGGTGCCCACACACATGCATGTGAGGCCTCTCCTGGTACCCGAAGGAGCCGGGGGGAGGGCATAAAAGCGGGTGGGGGCAGAGCACACACAAAGGGATCAGGGACAGCCGTGTTTGGGCACAAAATGCCAAGGAGTCTGGGAAATCCAACCAGGCCTTTACGAAGGCCTACGTGTCAAGTAGGAGGATAGGACCTATTTCATTTGCCAGTTTGTTTGCTTGACTTATTACTTCTAAGCATTAGACGTTGGATATGTGGGTCTCCCTTTACATTCTTGCCCAGGCCCTGCACATTTTAGGTATCTGTATCCTAATTGAGACACGGGAATTTTGCTCGTGGCTGGACTTCGTCTCATCTTAAGATAAGCTTATGTTCTCCCACAGTATTTCCTGCAGCTTGTAAAATACAACTTGTGAAGTCCTGTTGTAGCACCAGTTACTTCCTGTGTTTATAATGGAGGTGAAATCATGGTTTGTCTTTCCACCACCCTGCTTCCCATTCCCAAACAAGCAAGCCTGAGTTACATAAGCTAACAAGCTAATCTAAAATAACCTTAAAGTGAGGGTCACTTCTGTGTGCCAACAACTTTATCATAAAAGTCTTCCCCTGTAATTTCCTATGCTCGTTCAAAGAGACCGGCAGCGTTCTGGCCTCCATTCAATGGGTATTAGCCGTAAGACCTAAAAAGTTGAGCTATTTTTTAAATTATAGTTTCCCAAAGTGGCTCCTCCTCTTCAAATAGGTGCTGGAATTCTACCTTCCCTCCCTTTCTCCCTCCAATGAAACATTTTCATCTCTCTCAATGAGTTCTTTTTGTTTTTTTTAAACTTTTATTGGAGGATAGTTGATTTACAGTGTTGTGTTAGTTTCAGGTGTACAGCAATCAGTGAGTTCTATTGAGATGCCTGACTTCTTATGGTACACTCATCACTATGTTACCGATCAGGGTTCGTGGCCTCCTTAATCAATAGAAACTGATAAGAGGCCAGACAAGAAATTCAGGCAAGGCTTTATTGGGTCCCGTGCTGCAGCAGTGGGGAGCAAAACCAAGTAACTGGTTCCCTTGCTTACTCCCTGAGGGAGTGCGGGCTGGTTCCTTATATGGGGTGAGGGTAGGGGTGTGTCCAGGGGTGGCTTAAGTGTTCTGCCCACCCCTTTGGTGGTGCTGTGTGCAGGGGCATGTGCAGTAACCTGCTTTTGCTCCTGGATCTTCAGAAGTGGCGCTTGGGTTCTTTTGGTCTTTTTGTATCTTGTCCATAATTTGCGCCAACTGCGCATGCATGCAGTTATTTTTAGTTCCTTACAATTTCTTTGTATTTTGTTACTCAAGGAGACGTTTATCCAGGTACATGCATTGCAGCCAAGGGTCCCAGCTCCCAGGTTCCAGCTTGTCTCAACTATACCTACATAATATCAAACAGAAAGGTTTTGAAGGCCTTTGGGAATGTCAGAGCAAACATCTCCCACCCATATTGGCTGTGTAGTTGGCCTGTCTCTCTTTAGAGACGTTAAGCCCTCAAGTTAAATAGCAAATAAGAATATGAAAAAAGAGAATGTCTATATGTGTATAACTGAGTCACTTTGCCGTACAGCAGAGATTGTCACAACATTGTAAATCAACTAAACTTCAATTAAAAAATTAAATTTAAAAAAAAATAAATAGGACATAAGAAAGGACTGTGGCTTGGGAGAGGGAGTGTTGAGGTCAAGGAAGCAAGTAGGAGGCTTCACATATACAAAAGAAGTGCTCCCCTCTACACCCCTACAAACCTTGGCTTCCTCCCCCTCACTCCATCTCAAACCCCAATTAAAGTTTAATCCAAATCATCACAAATGCAAAGTGTTTTCTTCAAGCTCCATTACTTCGTGGAGCTCCCAGGTGCCCAGTTTAATACATGCTTCAGGGAAAGATGTCTGGCAGGGACTGGATGCAGGTTTTGACTTTGGAAAGAGGAGTCTTAACATCCTCAAGTATGTCTGAACATGCTCGAGTACGTCAGTGATCAGTCCCTGCAAACAAATCCCAGCCATCCAGTTTGCTTGTTTATGTGGCTCGGGCGCCTTGCACCCAAGCTCGGCCCAAATCCAAGTTTCACATTGGCAATCCCCGCCATTCGACGTGTTTGGCTCTTGTCTCTAAATGGGTGTCGACAGACAAAATCTACACTCCTTCATTCGGAAGTGCATTCATTCCTAACTTTTATTCCCCAAACGTGTATTGAGGAGCCCTGCGTGAGGCTTGGGGGAAGGGAGACTGGTCGCAATGCAGGCCTTGCCTTAAAGGCAGGCAAGCTGTATGAGCAAATTATCCGAGTGATGAGAAGAGCGTGTGATAATAGAGGTATGTACAGAAATGTGTGAATGCAGGAGAAGTAGTGGCTTGTCTGGAGGAACTGGATGAGGTATCAGAGGAGGGGACACCTGATGTGGACCTTGAATGATGCACAGGGACAGGGATGGCCGAATAGGGCCATTGAAATTTACATTCTCCTCTCTTGAGACTCACACTTCAAAAGCTTTTGGTTTTCATGAGCACAGAAAGAGGGCTGGAGGCCTGCAGATCCACTGGGGGCCTTGTCTACAGCTGCCGTGAGGAGAGAGAGAATGGAAGAGAGCTTTGGATGCTGAGCCAGAGGGAAGGACTCTGCCCCGGCACAGGGGATTTACCGAGGAGAAAGGAAGGGGCTCAGGGGCTGGCCCCACCCCTTTGCTTGGGCATCAGTCATAGATTTACTAGTTGTTGATGCCTCCAGTATGCCACTGGGTGGGAACCAGCAGTCCCGAAAGGCCAGTGGGGATAGTCGTCAGCTCTGCTCATCTGAAGATTTGGCATGCTTCACATACAAACCTCACTGCAGCTACTGCCTTGATTGCCATCTTGAAATAGCTCCTCATCACTGGATGAGTATTTTAATATGCAGCTTTCATCAAGAAGCTTCCATTAAAGCAACTCCAGTAGAGTGTATAATCGTTTCCCCCCCTTCATCAGACATGCTTGTCTTACAGAATTATGATGAGTTCAATTCTCACTTTTTTTAGTCCCATCTTTTAAAAAAGGAAAAAAAAAAAAAGCCCTCAGAGAAATGATCCTGCATCTGTGTTAAAAAGTTTCCCTCTGGGTTTTCAGATCCGTCTTTTCTGGGTCAGCATTTCTCTTTAAGGCTTTCCTTATCACAGTTGTTTTTTTCTTTTTTTTTTTTTAAACTTCCTGTTTCCTATCGAGCTTTGTATAAACTCATTTTGTCTTAAGCCATTCAGGAGTGAACTTTTCCCCTTTTTGCAGGCCAGTACTTTTTCAGCAACTTCTTATTCACTGTACACTCGAAGGTCATGCTTGTTTCAAATGTTTTGACAATCTTCAATTATTTGCACTTAAGGATTTGAGTAGAAAAGAGGAGCTGCATAAATTACCAGCAGAATGACATTAGAGCATGACATAGATGATACCCAGTGACAAGTTCTCCCCATGTGTTTATTCGCCCTTGGAATGTACTTAAGATCTTGTGTTTAACACACTAAACTGCTTCATCTGCAATTCTTATGCATAGAGTAGATGGGCAACAAAATTTACAGTGGAGAACCAACCCATCGGCATGTGGGTAACAGAAAGCTGGAGTAATGTAACTCTTCTCTACCAGGAATAACTCATCATAAAGAGAGGCCAGATAATCTTCTAGTTAAGAAAAGAAACGCAAGCCTAGACAGACACCAGCCTGACTCACAAAGACCTAGGCTTCATTCCTTTATTTATTCAGCATTTACTGAGCACCTAGTATATGATAGATGCCAGAGATTGATTGATTGATTGATTTTTAAAGCATTTTAAAAAAATTTTTATTTATTTTGGATGCACCGGGTCTTCGTTGCGTCACGCAGACTTCTTAGTTGTGGCATGCGGACTTCTTAGTTGTAGCATGCGAACTCTTAGTTGCGGCATGCATGTGGGATCTAGGTCCTTGACCAGGGATCGAACGCAGGCCCCCTGCATTGGGAGCGTGCAGTCTTACCCACTGGACCACCAGGGAAGTCCCAGATGCCGGAGATTTAAAGAAGCACAAGACGTTTCCCTATCTTCTTTGGGTCAGTAAGGGCAAACACAGCGTGACAGAAGCCAAACAGATGAGTCCCTGGTAGGAACAGTTAACTCCACTGTACTGCCCAGAGTGGATTTGTTACCGACTCCAAGCTCACTCTGCTTGCCACACGACAGGCCAATGAATCGGAGACAAGGTGTT
This sequence comes from Balaenoptera ricei, assembly GCF_028023285.1. Lineage (NCBI taxonomy): Eukaryota > Metazoa > Chordata > Mammalia > Artiodactyla > Balaenopteridae > Balaenoptera > Balaenoptera ricei. The sequence continues at coordinate 10,160,078 of NC_082646.1, read as the reverse complement.
GAGGCAAGGAAGATGAGTTTATTCAGAAAGCTGGTAGACAGAGAAGATGGCAGACTAAAGTCTCAGAATAATCATCTTATCGGGGTTTGGATGCCAGTTTCTTTTATAGCACAGAGAAGGGGAGAAGATGAGGAAGAAAGGTAAAAAGACCATAAGTTTTGCAAATATCCCCTGGAATGACCAGCCTCGGGGAGGGGATGTGTTAATTTCTTTTTTCTTGCAGCCATCCACAGGTGGACAGGGTCTGGATGTTTCCCTGAACAAAGGCACTTTGGTTTAACATTCAGGCAGAGGGGCAGGGTTCCCAGAGGCAGGCCATTCTGTATAGACAGTATCCTTTTAGTGAACAAAAGCAGCGGAGAGCAAAGGTTAAAGTAAAAGAAACAGATCCAACATGTAGTCCGATCTGGCTTTTCCCTGTTACAAATATAGCAAAGTACGTGGAAGGCAGGTATGTGTGGAAACGGGGAACAGTGTTCCGGGCAGAGGGCCCAAGCATGTACAAAGACAAGGAAGGAAACAGTGTATTAAAGGAGAGAGAGTTCAGGGTTGTTGAGATGTGTGGGAGGGAAATGGCAGGGTTGAGCCTAGAAAAGTGGATTTGGGCACCATCATGAAGCACCTTGCATGCCAAATGGAAAAGATTTTATCCTTTAGGTAACAGCGACTCTCTAAAGACTTAAGCAGAGGTAATATGGTCCAGTCTCAATTCTAGAATAATAACTCTGACAGCAATGCAGACAGTGTATAAAAGAGGAGAAGGGACTAGGGGACACCAGAGCAGACTTGCCAGGTGAGAGATGAAGCTGTTCCGGCCCAAGACAGAGGAGCTGTAGATAGAGCACAGGCGGTACAGCCGCCGCAGTTAGGATGCTTTGGTAGCCGATAGAGAAAGGGGCATGAGGAAGATGGGCAAGTTGAGAACGGTTCGTAATTTCTCCTTGTTTCAATGCTATGGCCCATTTTTGAAATGCACAGATTAAAAACGTCTACTGCTAAAGTGCAGCTCCTGCTGCTTCTCGGTGTTTCTCCAGCTCCTTTCAGAAATGGGTAACTCATCCCTAGAATTTTGAGGGGGACACAGCCTCATTCTGTATGCCTGACTCTGAGGAATGCAGAGGACTGGTAACGTACAAGGCTCAGGCTTTTCGTTTTTTCCTCTTTAATTTAATAAACACCTCTGGCATCATGCTAGAATGTAAGGCATGTCGAGTGAAGACCTGGTCCTTTTCCTCCATAAGCTCGTAAGCTTATGGAGGAGAAAGACAGGTACAACATTAAATATTAACCAAGGCAGAATGAAAACCCAAGGGCTGTGGGAGCACAGAGAGAAGCCTAGGAGGATGCAGGAGGGTTTCCTATACCAGGTGGTGTTGGGGCCAGGCTGTTCATTTTTGCTGAGTATCTACCATATGCCCTGTACTTCCCTCAGCACTGAGAATAACAGTCAAATATATATATACACAATAAGGAGGAAGAAAAACACTACATAAGTCGTTACAAGCACAATGAATACTGGGCAAGAGAAATGCAGGATGTCATGAGGGTAAGTAAGTGAGAGCTTAGTCTAAGGAATCAGGGAAAGCAACCCAGAAGATGTAACCTGGGATGTGAAAAATGAGCCGAGATATTGGTGTAGGAGAGGGAGAGAGAAGTATGTGTCCCCTTGCTCCGTTGTGAGAAGATGTGTTCAAAGAATGGAAAGAAATCTAATGTGACAAGAGCATATAGAGAAGGGGAAGTGGCCTTAAGAAAGGGTAGGAGGGGCCAGAAAATCTGTCAGACAGGCTTGTTAGCCATGGTGAGGTCCTGGAACTTTATCCTAAAGGAAATAGGGAGCTGTGGATGTTTTAAGCAGAAGAGTGGTGGGATGGCTGCATATCTGGAGAATAAATTGGAAACGGCAAAGCTGGAAGCTGCTGCGGTAGTCAGAGTGAGCGGCAACGGTGGCTTAGAGAGAGGAGATGACAGATTGAAGAGACCAGGGGTGGAATAAATTCAGGAGCAGACTTGGGCATGAAAGGAAAGAGAGGAAGAAGTTAGGAGTTGATCTTAAGCTTCTCATTTGGGAAGTGGGATGGATGGTGTGTTATTAACTGAGAGAATCTGGAGAGAAACAGGTTTGCAGGGGGAAAAGGTGAGTTTGGTGTTTGAACACGTGAGGTTTAGTACAAGCAGGATATTCAAGCAGAGATTAACAGTAAGGAACGTGTTATGGAAGCACAAAGGTTAAGAGGGAGAAGTGAATGGTACACAGAGCATTAGTGTGTACGAGTGGGAGTCGCAGCCGTGGGAGTGGCTGGGGTCTCCTAGAGAGAGTGAGCAGAACAGGGAAAGAAAGACTGGACAGATGCCTGAGGAACACCAGCAGTTAAAAGGCCTGCAGAAGCGTCAGAGATAACAAAGAAAGATGAGAAGGAACAGCTAGAGAAAACAGCAGAAAACCCAAAGGGTATAGTGTCAGCAAGGTAAAAACTAGAGAGCAAAGGGAGCATCGATAACGTGAAATGCTGTTGAGAGGCCACGAGAGACTGAAATTCAAAAAGCCCACTGAATGGATGTCATGGTTCAAATTCTTACTGCTGCTTCCCGAGTGACCTGAGGCAAGCTAGTTAATTTCACACTGAGCCCCCATCTATAAACTGGAGTGACGGTACAATATTCAGCATCTGAAGGTTCAGTCAATATTAACCATTATTTCTCACATGATTTTTTTTTTAATTTTTATTTATTTATTTTTGGCTGTGTTGGGTCTTCGTTTTCTGTGCGAGGGCTTTCTCTAGTTGCGGCAAGCAGGGGCCACTCTTCATTGCGGTGTGCGGGCCTCTCACTATCGCGGCCTCTCTTGTTGCGGAGCACAGGCTCCAGACGCGTAGGCTCAGTAGTTGTGGCTCACGGGCCTAGTTGCTCCGCGGCATGTGGGATCTTCCCGGACCAGGGCTCGAACCCGTGTCCCCTGCATTGGCAGGCGGATTCTTAACCACTGCACCGCCAGGGAAGCCCCTCTCACATGGTTTTTGGCGTGGAGAACTCTTGGGGGCTTGTGGGGGAGCAATTTTAGTGGCGAGGTGCCTTATCAGAGTAGCTTTGAACCAGAGGGAAAAGTGAGGTTGAAGGTTTGGAAGGGATTGTTGAAATGTAGAGGAGGAGCCCACAGGGAAGGAGAAGCAGAAGATCCAGGAAAAGGATGAATTGGCTTTCAGTGAGTATACAGCAAAACAACCGAGAAGGAGAGGCGTGAGCCAAGGACCTGAGGTGGGCTGTTATCAATACGTAGTATGATGAAGGAGCACGGTCCGGTATGATGTCGTGAGGATGGAGGATGGGAAATGGAAGACCGATGAGTGGGAACTGAACCTGTCAAGAATGTGACATTCATGAGTTTGAGTATCTGAATTTTTATTTTGTGAATGTAAGAGAACCATTGACAGTTTTAAAGGAGTGGAAAGTTTAACTCAACTAGCTTTAGGAAAATTACTCTAACAATAGTGAGAAGGATAGATTATAGTGGAGAAAGATTTAGATAAGACGGTTCCACGCTGCGGTTGCTGATGGTGGAATTTTAATAAAGAGCAAAAGGCCGCCTGTGAGCATTTGATCTTGACTTGCTCACTTAACCTCATCTAGACTCCACTTCCCCATCAATAAAATGGGGTTGACAGTGTTTATCTCTGAGGTTCTTTTGAGCATTATGTTTCATGTCAAGGACCTAGGATGGCGCCTGGCATCCAGTGAACAATGAATATCCTTCCACTCCCCATCCTCTGCCTCCCCCACCACTTTTGGTAGCTACCTGAATGTCTTACTGGCACCTGATTCTCAGGAGAAGTATCTTTGCTTCCCACCTTTCTGGGCCGTACTAAAATAAAACAACAATCTTATCTTCCAAAAAGGTTCCTTTCAAGAGTGGGACTACTTTTTCACTACTACCACTGCTCACTCCCTGATTTGGCAAATCAACCGTAAGTTATTTGCATTGCACCAGATTGTCTTGACGTAGGAGTTTCTGTGTTTAGGGCTGGGCAGTGGCTCAAGAGTATTGCTTTTTCATTAAACTTTTAAGGCACTTACCTACAAGATAGATAATACATCCTTCCTTGGCAGATGGCAAAACCCTGAAGTTGTTCCCTTAATTTCTCCTCTAATTTCTCCTTTTATCCCACCTTCTGTGACATCCGATTTGGTAAAATTCATTTCCACACAGAAATAACTGGTTTCTTGAAAAGATATAATATGGATTATATTTCTCTAAAGCCATATGCCCCATAAATCCTGGCATCCGCACAGATGCCATTTGATTCCATTTGGTTTTATTCATTCAATAAATATATATTTTTAAATTTAAAATATTTATTTATTTATTTATTTGTGGCTGTATTGGGTCCTCGTTGCTGCGCGCAGGCTTTCTAGTTGCGGCGAGCGGGGGCTACTCTTCATTGCAGTGCGCGGGCTTCTCATTGTGGTGGCTTCTCTTGTTGTGGAGCATGGGCTCTAGGCACGCGGGCTTCAGTAGTTGTGGCATGTGGGCTCAGTAGTTGTGGCATGTGGGCTCAGTAGTTGTGGCTCGTGGGCTTAGTTGCTCCGCGGCATGTGGGATCTTCCCGGACCAGGGCTCAAATCCGTATCCCCTGCATTGACAGGAGGATTCTTAACCATTGTGCCACCAGGGAAGTCCCTCAATAAATATTTATTGAGTGTCTGCTTGGTGTCTTGGCATCTACAGGGCAAAGAGGAAGAATATTCAGTTCTGCACTCTGAATACTCCCATATTTTGTGGAAAAGCAAGACCTAAAGACATAATTTCAGTAGACCGTGGCTAGGTTAAGTAAGAGGTGCCATCCAGCTTTCAAGTCGGGGAAGGGGGGACTAAGGGGTTGCAATAAAAAGCTTTAGAAAGCTGGCATTTGAACTGAGTCTCGAAGTGTGAGCTCGATTTTCCCAGGTGAAGAAAAAGGGATGGGCTTTCCTGACATGTTTCCTGATGAAATGGCATGTGATTTGAAAGAGGATGGCTGACCCTGAAAAGGGTGACTCATTCATTGTCCCAGGAAGAGGGTGCCAGCCGATGTTCACTGAGAGCTCAGTATATGCCACGTAAGGTGCTAAGTGCCTCGTGTTTTATTTCACCTGATTCACAGAACCATATGAGGCAGGTCCTATGAGTATTCCCATTTTACACAGGAGGCAACTGATGCTCAGAGAGGTTGAGTAAATTGCCCATGGTCACACAGTGACACAGCTATGATTGAACATAAGCTGTTCCACTCCAGAGTCTGTGGATGCTGTGAACCACCACTGCACGAGCTGGGTGTGGGCCGTGGTACAGAGGACGAGGGGCGAGGGGATGGGTGGAAGGAAGAAGGGTGGATGGAGACCAGCTTCGAGGGACTGAACACCAAGATGGGGCTGGTAGATATATCTTTGCATGTTTATTTCTTATAAAAGTGTAACTATATTACTTTTAAAGTGAAATAGGACCCATTATTTAGACACTTTTAAATTTATTTTTTAAGGCATTTCTCTTTTTTTAAATTTATTTTATTTTATTTATTTATTTTTGGCTGTGTTGGGTCTTCGTTGCTGCACGCGGGCTTTCTCTAGTTGCGGTGAGCAGGGGCTACTCTTTGTTGCGGTGCGCAGGCTTCTCATTGCGGGGGCTTCTCTTGTTGCAGAGCACGGGCTCTAGGCGCACGGGCTTCAGTAGTTGCAGCACGTGGGCTCAGTAGTTGTGGCTCTCAGGCTCTAGAGTGCAGGCTCAGTAGTTGTGGCGCGCGGGCTTAGTTGCTCCGCGGCATGTGGGGGTCTTCCCGGACCAGGGCTCGAACCTGTGTCCCCTGCATTGGCAGGCGGATTCTTAACCACTCCGCCACCAGAGAAGCCTGACACTTTTTTTTTTAGCAGAAGTTCTGCTTTAGTGGAAGATAATAATTGTATAAATGAGACAAGAGGATTAGTGTAGGAAATCTAACTTAAAAACCAACTGTTCTTAGGGATTTTGATTATTACTTACTTGAAAAATGCTTACTGATACATAGATTCACTTTCAGTCATCAAAGTAAACCCCAGTAATGTAAAAGTACTTCTAAGTTATTCACTCTTTTCACTTGAAAAATTATGAAATTTATTTTCCATGAAAAATTAAGGACTGTAGATCGGCTTTAACCTCCAGCTCTCTTACGCACTGACATTGTAATGTGATTCAGATTTCTATAGGAACTTGCCCAGAAAAAAATATCTGTTCAATTTACTTTCAGTTCATAGAACACTTTCATGTTCTGGGTTTCCTCCCACCCCCAACAGTGAATATTAAGAATTTTCGATTTGAACCTAGTACCAGTATATTCACGAAGTGTTTCAAAAAGCAAAACTAAACCCAAACAAGGAAAAATATGAATCGACCACAGAAATAGCGCACTTGTGTTGGTTGTAAATAAATGAGTAAATAAATGAACATCTGGGCTCGTGACAGAATTCAGCTGAAGAAGCACAACTCCAGATCCTATTTGCTTCATTTCAAGTCCCTCAGGTTAAGGCCTAAGTCAGTCCATGTGGTGGTTACTCAGCTTCCCGCTTGGCAGGAGCTGCATGAGGAATCCAGTATTCCAGATTTACAGTCTTTGCCGGTCTCCAGGGAGGAGTGCTGACCTCTTTGGATTCTGAGGCCCGAGGGTCTCTGCTTGGAGAACACAAACCCCTAGCAAGGAGCCCAGCCGCTCCCCTTCCCTCCCGCGAGGCCCTCGTGACTTCCGGGCCCCACGAACATGAACTTGCCGGACTTGGGTGGCCAGGCTGCTTCGGGGCCTCTCTGGGAGCGAGCAGCCCCGTTTCCCTCCCGTGGGTTCTGCGTCCTGGATCCTTCTGCTGACCAACGAAACCAGCCTTGAGCAAAGTCCAGCTCCCCAGATGACTCTCCTCTCCTCCTCCTGCCAGGTCTCTCCTGGAACCCGGGCTGCATCCACCACCCACACAAGCTGGAGTTTAGCCTCTGGGGTCTGACAGTGGAGTACAACCCTGAGAAACTCCTCCCCACTCCCCACAAAACAGCGCAGGGACAGCAGACGCCGGAGTTGGGTACCGTCCAAGGTCATCTCAGGCATCATGCGCTTTCTCACTTGTCAGTCGGTGAGACTCCGTTGGTCAGAGTCTCTGACCTCAAGGGAGCATGAATGCCTGGAAGGGTCAGGAGAGGCTTTTAAGAAAAGGGTGGGACTTGGAGAAAGAGAGAGAGGTTTGGACAGTGGTCCAGACCGGAGGGAAGAGCAAGACATTCTCCCAGCATGGGCGTCTCTCATTTCAGTCCTGGAGATCTCCAGGAAAGGAAATTCCAGGGCTTCCCCTGAGCCTGACCCATCCTTTTCCTGTGACATCTGATGTCCCATTTTATAGGTCCCGGCTGTTAAATATATGAAGCCTACAATGCAGGGGACTGTGAAACAGAGGGCACAGTCTGACGGAAGTGCTAGCCTGGTGGAAAAATCCAGCCCGGTCTCGTTTTTCGTCCCCTCTTGTCTCCTTCCAGCCGCGCACATGCTATCATCACTCGATCTGAGTCTCTTAGGCTGGTTTGGGAGGACGGCCTGCTGCCGGCACCCTGCTCTACCTTCCGGAGCATCCTTTGGTAGGAATACAGCATAAAGGGCTGTGCGTGAGGCCTCCCTCTAAGCTTCAAAGCGCTGAAGCCAATTTCCTTTGCAAGGTCATTGCTGAAGGAAAAAAGGTTTTTAATCATTTCTCTCAGAGAGAGAAAGAGAGAAAGCGAAGTTCCAGAAATGTCATTCATCCCCAGAAATCTCATCTCGCTACGGCTTCCCCTCCATCTTGCTCTGTAAATTGTGGAAATCAGTCCCAACTGCCTCAGGCAATTGAAGTCTATACATGGACCTATCCAAGCTCCTGGCACCAGGCCAGCTAGAATCTATTTCTGTGCATGTGGTTTGGTATGTGTATGAAAAAGGTGTGTGTGGGGGGGGGGAAGGAGTGCCTTCAGGGCCAAAGGTGGGGCATGAAGTTCGCCAGCCTGTGACAGAGCTTCACTCCTCCTCTCCTTCGTCTTCTCTCCCTGCTCACCATCAGGCGTTGCTCTGGCTGTTCTGACACACTGTCCATCTCAGACACACCTGTGTTCAGAGCCAGGGTGACAGGTGGAGTAGTGACATTCCTGAAAATGGAGCGCTGAGATCAGAAAGGCTGCTTCTAGGCCCCCTGGGACAAGTGACTTAATCTCTTTGCTCTCAGCTTCCTCATCTGTAAAATGGGTATAGTATTCACCACTTCATGAAGCCATCTTGAAGACTGAAGGAGATGCTGGTTATGAAAAACTGTAGGGACTTCCCTGGTGGTCCAGTGGTTAAGACTCCCTGCTTCCACTGCAGGGGGCACAGGTTCGATCCCTGGTCAGGGTACTAAGATCCTGCGTGTGCTGGAAGCCAAAAAAAAAAAAAAAGACAGAGAAAGAAAAACTGTAAAATACAAGGTGCTGCAAGGAGTTCATCTTAGAAAACAGGTCCCTGGTCTATTTCATCTTGGAGTGGGGGAGAGGGGAGGGGCGGGGACAGGTCACAACACTACATATTTCCCTTGTAAAGGAGCCCGGCTGAGTAGGTAGCAGAGGACCTAAGGGGTGAGGTAGAACGGCTCACAGGAATTAGTCCCAGAGGACTCCTGGAAGAGGTGGTTTCCAAAAGAGGGGGCTGCATGTCTGCAGACAGGAAGGCAGAGGGTGTTCCCTTCTTCCTCACAGAAAACCCCTGGCCGAGGGAGAGATGCGACATGATCTGGGTGACCGCATCGTCGCTGCCCTGGCCAGCCGAACGGTCCGCAGCCCGGCGCCAGGACCGGTGCTGCTCAGGGTCTTGGCTAAGCCCGGGCCTCGCGCCTGTGAAGAGGACGGGCACCCGCAGGGCGTCCCTTTTGAATCCAACCCGTGCACCTGGGTCCTGCACACTGCGCTCGCCTCACCCACACCTCCCCTCCGCGCTCAGGCTTCCTGTTTTGAAACCACCAAGAGATGGAAAATGTGAGTGCTGTCACTTTAACGGCTCAGGCTGCATTTGCGCGCGTGCGCCTGTGTGTGTGTGTGTGTGTGTGTGTGTGTGTGTACGTGTAAGAGAGAGAACTGGGTGTGTGACTGTGTGTGCTGTGTGAATATGTGAGCTGTGTTGTGTGTGTAGGCAAGTGTGTGAGTGTGAGCACGTGTTGTATGTGCTCCTGTGTCTGTCCGAGCACGTGTTGTGTGAGAGTGTGATCGTGTGTGACTGTGTGATTGTGTGGCTGTATGAGCATGAGTTGTGATTGTGAGCATGTGTGTCTGTGAGCACGAGTGTACCACACGGCCTAGAAAAGGCAGCTGAGGCCCGGGGCTTGCCAGTGCCCGGACACCTGTGTGTGGGGGGTCTACTAGGTGCTCTCGAGCTCCCAGCACACCTGTCTGCCCCAGCGACAGGAGGGAGGAGAGCTGTAAAATTAGTGTCTGCAGGCATGCAGGGGAAGGTGGCCGAGACCTTTCCTGGTAACGCTCAAAAGTTCATCTCACAGCTTGTAGAAAGGTCTTTTTTATTTTTCAAGCTTTAAAACAGAAATGATTTCTTACCAACCCAAAAATGGCTTTCTAAGGAACTAGCTCATGTAATTGACCTTGCTTAAAGGGCAGGCAATGTGTCTGGTCCATGCCTTTATCTCCAGGACCTAATTCAGTTCCTGGCAGGTAGCAGGAGTCCAGTGAATTCATTAAGCAAGTGTTTATGGGGTGTTTACTATGTACCAGGGATTGCTCGAGGCTCTTTCGATCCAACGCAGATCATAACAAAATCTCTGCTCTCAGGTAGCTTACAGACATTAGGGGGAGATGATTGCCATCCCACGAATACAAATATTAAATATGGTAGGTGCTGGTAGTGTTGGATGAAAGAATGGATTCATTTTAAAGCTCTTTCCTTGGCTTTTTAGAAGAGACTCTGGCTTTTGCTGAGTTCTGCAGAGCAAAGGCCATAATCAGTATGCTTTTCTTCATTTACTGAGATAATATAATTGACCCACGGTCTTTTGGAAACAAAAATTTTCCCCTAGTGAGAAAAGATAAATGGACAAGGTTTCTCTTTCCTGCCATGCCCCTCCTCCACCCCATTGTTGGCCTCCTTAGACCTTGTAGTACCTTCCCTCCTTCCCACATCACACCTGCTGTTCCTTCTCTCTTGTCTGAATGGCAAAAGTCCTCTCATCCATCAAGACTCCTCTCAAATCCTGCCCACTCTGGCAGCAGAGTTAATCTCACCCTCTTGGTGAGATTCTTTAATTTTATTTATTTTATTTATTTTTGGCTACATTGGGTCTTTGTTGCTGCACGCGGGCTTTCTCTAGTTGCGGAAAGCAGGGGTTACTCTTCGTTGCGGTGCGTGGGTTTCTCATTGCGGTGGCTTCTCTTGTTGCAGAGCACGGGCTCTAGGCGCACAGGCTTCAGTAGTTGTGGCACGCGGGCTCAGTAGTTGTGGCTCACGGGCTTAGATGCTCCGTGGCATGTGGGATCTTCCCGGACCAGGGCTCGAACCCATGTGCCCTGCATTGGCAGGCAGATTCTTAACCACTGCGCCACAAGGGAAGTCCCCCCACCTGCATGCTTTAAATGACCTCAGGAGCATGTGTATCACAGGGCATTATGATTATTTGTTCCCTGTTTGTCTTCTGCCCCAACTGAGCTCCTTGAGGCCAGGAACTCTGTTTTGTCTATCAGTGAATTTCCCAGAGTCTGGCACAAGGCCTGGTCCTTCTCAGATGTTCAACACAAGTGGGATGGGTGCATGGATGGGTGGGTGGGCAGACAGGTGGTTAGATGAATATTTTCTCACCGATCTTTACGTAATGAAAAATAGACACTAAAGAGATGTCAGCCCAGGATGAGGAGTGCAAACCAATACCCAAGGCGCATGCAAGAGATGGAGTTTTAACCATGGCTGTTGCTGAGTCTGGGCTTCTTTCACATTTTTCTAAACGATCCGGAAAAGGAAGTTCAGAGTAAGACTGACACATCTGTGGATGACACAGAGCCGTTTGGCTAGTGAGGAGCCAAGCCACAGGGGGATGGGCCAAGATGTGAGTTGGCGGGCAAGTAGAACTGCCTTGGGTGTGAGCAAATCAAGCCACTGCGTTTAGGTAGAAGTTGTCTGAGGTATGAGATGGTGCTTCTCCGCGATTAGCGCTGGCAGGAAAGAGCGAGGACCTGGGAGTCACTCCATTCACTCAATTAATTAAGCTCCTACTATGTGCTGGGCTTTGTGCTCAGAACTGCACCTCCTACCCTTGAAATATCTCAGAGTCTGAGGAAGAATATATTTCCAATGTAGTGGTGAAAATAGACATGGAAGGACATAGAGATAGACATACAAGGAAACAGAAATAGAGGCTAGCAGTGCTCTTAGAAAGATATTCTAAAGTGCTGAGAGACCTCAGAAGACAGCCGCTCTGCTGGGGTCGGGGCGGGGCGGGGCGGGGCGGGCAAGGGAGGATTCATCCATTCCTCCCTTATTTAATGCACATTCTAAGGATTCACTGTGCGCCATATCCTGAAGGCACAAAGTTAAACAGATAGGGAGCCTTGTTTCAAGGAGTTTCCAGTCCAGTGGCGGATATGGAGAAGTGAAGTGTGGGAGGGGCCCTGAGGGGAGATGTGTGATTCAGAAAGGAAGTTTTAGTAGGATTCCACTCAAGAGATATGAAATCTTGGCTTAGACTTAAAGTCATCCTCTGAGTTCGTTAGACAGAAAAGAGAGGAGGTGTAGGTAATCCCACTGGAAAAAGCAGAGTGGGCAAGGCTTCAGCAGAGAGAGCTTCAGGGTGTTGGGGGCAACTGCAGGGATCCTGTGGCTGAAGCCAAGGCTTCGTGGGGCAGGGCGGGGGCCGGGTACAGGGAGGGGCACCATGGTGGGGGGAGGGTAACTGCAGGAGAGGCAGCCGGGATGCTGGGAGCCGCCACGGGCTGTGGCCAGGGATGTGGGGAGGGCTCTGAAGGGTCTTAAGTGAGACAGTGGCATGATGCAGGTTAGTATTTTAGGAAGATTATTCTGGCCTCAGTAGAGGATGGACTGGGAACTGGGGAGGAGAAGGGAAGGCGAAACCAGGAGCCAAGAGAACCTCTGAAATCACCCAACAGGAGCTTATGCGTGGAGAATAGAATGAATGAATGGACCCACATGACCTAGGGAGTGGGGTTGGCCTGGTGACATCAGCCAGTAAGACTTGGGAAATGTCATTCTCTCGCCAAACATACGGGGTGCCCTGTGGGAACAAGGCTGAGACCAACACCCAGAAGCAACGCTTGACAGGAGGAGGGAAAGAGCACCGGAGGCGTGGGTCCTGGGCTGAGCCATGGCTCCGTGACCTTGGACAATTGTCTGACCTGCCCATGTCCCCACTGGAACTGCTGCGAGAATAAAATGAGAGAACATTGTTAAGTTCTTTGTAAACTACAGGGTCAGCACCTGGAGTGATGTTGGGTAGTTTTGGACTCTTGCACATTAAGAGGTAAAAACCTCTTAGTGGCTGGAGAAGCTCCAGAGATGGGCACTGGGGTGATTAAGGGGTTGGAAAGTTTTCTTTATAGAGACACAATGAAAATATTAGAGCTACTCAGTCTGGAAAGAATGAAGGGAGTCTGCCAAAGCTTGGGCTTTATAGCCCAGGAGAGGAGAGGGAGGCAGGCAGACTGCCTGTGTGCAAATCCTGACTCTAGGGACGTCCCTGGCGGTCCAGTGGTTGAGACCCCGAGCTTTCACTGCAGGGGGCACGCGTTCGATCCCTGGTTGGGGCACCAGGATCCCGCGTGCCTTGCGGCGTGGCCAGGGAAAAAAAATCCTGACTCTACAATTCGAGATCCTCCTGGGGCCTTGGGCAATCTCCTTAGCATCTTTAAGCCTTAGTTTCTTCCATTATCTAACAGGGGATGATGATCTTGAGCTGATTGTTGTGATGAGATGGCATAATGATGACCTAACTGTTGGGAGGATTGAATGACCCGATGCAGGTAAAGAGCTTAGTACAGGGAGTGGCACGTGATAAGCACTGACTGTTAGCCAGTAACAGAAACTGGGAAGAGGGTGTCTGTGCAGTTAGTCCCCGGATCCTGCAAGGCAGAAGAATACCTCCCATGTGCTTGAAGAAACAGGTTGTAGCAAATAAGGAAAGGTAGAGGGCTCTCCCACAGTGGATGGAAAGTGATGAAATTCATCAGACTGAAAAAAACAGCGTGGGCACCTCTGGGCTCCCCCCCTGCAAGTTGGCAGTTGAGGACAGTTAGGAGGCGGGGAAGAGTAGCCCCGCCCCCTGTCGTATTCCCTGGGTCACTTGCATACACCAGTGCTTAATACTGATTTGCCACCTCACAAGTCTCCTGGCTGTCAGTGAGGGACGGAGCACCGTGGGAGGAAGGGGGTGGGGAGAGCCCTCAGCTTTGGCTGCTCTTACACAGAGAAAGTCTTTGCTGCCGAGACAGCCCGGGACAGCTGTGCGGTCTCCAGGTCCCAGAGTGATGCCTGCACGGTGCGTGCCCCAAACTACACATGGCACTAGGTTTATCTTCCCTGGGAGAGGAAGAGCCTTCTGCTGACACATAGAAATTACTCAGGTCGAATCTCTTGTGGCTTTCGCTGTCACCAGAAACCCTCCCCTGAGAGGCAGCTGAATCACACTGCCTATCTTTAGTTGGTCTACTTTGTAGGGTTGGCAGCCTGGAATGTCGTTACTGCAAACGATACTAATCTCTGAGCTGAACTCCAGAGTGAGGCTGCTGCTATACAGGTGCCAGAATTACATGGAGCAGATGCTTATGATGCGTTTACTATATGCAAAGCACTGCATATACTGACAACACTTGCCCAAAGCCTAGAAAATAACCACAATCGATTGCAGTTGCATTGTGCGTTACACCTTTTATCTGTAATACTAACTCGGAAAGTTTATTGAGTGCTTACTGTACACCAGGCACCGTGTCAATGAAAACCTCCAAACAACACTCTAAGTATGATTGCCATTCTCTAGTGTCAGATGAGAAAACTAGGGGTTCGCTCTATTCAGTATATTACCCACGAGTCCTATAACTAGTGGGTGGTGGAACAGGATTCAAATCCAGCTCTGTCTCTGGAGGCCATGGGTTTGACCACTATGCTACACTGTCCTTTACCTCTAACGATAGCTTTGTGAAGTTAATGGTTATCATTCCACTTTTACAGATGAGATACCAATGCCCAGAGAGGTCTTCCCTAAATCGCAGTTAATAAATAGCAGAGCCCAGCTCGAAGCCGGATCCTCTGACCCCGTATTCAGTGTGTTTATTAGCACAACTCCCATCCCTCTGTCAAAGAACGTCTGGGCTGCTAAGGGAACAGGCTTGCCAACACCGATGCCCATTGCTGATGGGGTTCAGTAGCAGGACCCCTGTTCTGGCATATTGCTCAGGCTGGTTGGGAGGAGCAAGGTGTTTTCTCCCCTTGAGGACACAATATACCCTTAGTTACACCCACATAGTGTGGTGTTGTGCTTTTGACCTAAACCCCCAAAGCTACAGGGACCTCTTCTCAGCCAGCGCTATGTGAGCTAAGAACACTTGACTAACAGTACCACCCTCCCTGAGCGGAGGGGCCACATCCCATCCTTTTATTGTGTAAAAGAAACAGAAGAAGGCTTCTCCCCGAAGGAGGCTGGGGAAATGACCCCAGAAAAGCTGAAACCTAGACTCTGCCTCAGTTCCACTCGGTAGGGTCCACTTCTAGCAGTGCTTTGAAGGCTACCCTAGCGGGCTTCAAGATGATGACCTTGATGCTTGCATTTCGAGGTCCTAGTCCAAGCTCTTCCTCTGTTATCCTAGGGTAGCAGGGGCCAAATTACTGGAACACAGCCCTCATTCTCCACCAATAAGATTCAACCTCTTAGGAAGGTTGGAGTCATAGACACCTGTGAACCATGCTTTGAAATCCTAGGAGGAAAGACATCGTAGAAACTTATTTTATCATCAGTATCACTGAAAACGGTATATTAACCACTGATAGTGTGACGATTGAGGCAGAGTTGGGTGACCATCAGTATTTCGGTGCCTGGCGAGAGGGATGGACACCTGCAGGTCAGCAGGAAGAACTCTGTTTTGCACCCAGGTTTTGGGGCCACTGCTGTTCAGAGCACGTCCCTGCCTCCGGCTTTTGGGGAAAGCGCACGATCTATTGCAGTGCTCCGCCAAGAGCAAAGGGCTTTTAAGTTACGCCCGGTTACATTTATTTCATCGTTATCCCGTGAATTAGGTATCCCTTTCCTTAGATGAGGTAACCGGGTCTCCAAAAAGTGAAATCCCAATTCTCCTGTGCGAAGGAGCATCTCCCCCTATAGTCTTCCAGAAAGCTTCCTGGATGCTCGTTGGGAGAGCGCCCCCACAGCCCTAGGAGCTCAGAAGCAACGAGGCGTGCCTTCTTCCCTCTTGGAGGGCTCCCCTCTGCCCTCCCAACCCTCCGGTGTATGTGTCCACTTGGAGGTTCACTCCAGCCTGAGACCAGTTGTGGCTGATTTGGGAGAAGCTGGCAGCCTAGTTGGCAGCTGGCTTCAGGGCCACCAAGCAAGCCCTCCTCCTGGTTCCAGCCTGCCCTATAATTAGGTGTTTTAATTGGGCGCTCTGTTTATACTCAGCCGGAGCTGTTGGCGCTGGCTTAGGCCTCACACAAGCAATCTCTGCCTGGCTGTAACCCTGTTCTCCCCAGGGAAGACGGTGTTTACTATAAAGAGGGTGAAGTCTGGGGCCGCACACCCTGGCCTTCTGCAGTGGGTTGGGAGCCTGGGCTCACCTTCCGGGGTGACCTTGGCTAATCATAGCGCTCCACTTTCCCCTAGAATGCCACTTAAAGTCACTGGGCTGCACGTCACACCCGTCATTGCTGTACCTCCTCCGAGATCAGTGTGAGAAGCCTCTAGATGAATAGTGGGAGTCATAGAGGTTTTTTTTTTTTTTTTATAAATTATTTATTTATTTATTTATGGCTGTGTTGGTTCTGCCTTTCTGTGCGAGTGCTTTCTCTAGTTGCAGTGAGCGGGGGCCACTCTTCATCGCGGTGCACGGGCCTCTCACTATCGCGGCCTCTCTTGTTGCGGAGCACAGGCTCCAGACGCGCAGGCTCAGTAGTTGTGGCTCACGGGCCCAGTTGCTCTGCGGCATGTGGGATCTTCCCAAACCAGGGCTCGAACCCGCGTCCCCTGCATTGGCAGGCGGATTCTCAACCACTGCGCCACCAGGGAAGCCCCGTCATAGAGGTTTTGATGCAGGGTGAGACCATTTACTGAAACCAAAAGGAGTCAGCTCTCTGGAGGAAAGCCTCATTTAACTAAAATTCTGTTCCTTTGGGCTGAAATGATACCAACCTAAAGTATAACAAAATGGGGAAATGAAATTTGTATTATCATTACATGATAAACGTAAGGTATTTGAAATGTGTACCCTAAAACATGGAGTCCATTGAAGGAAGAGCATAGTGCACCTGGACAAAGCTGGTCGGACTGTCTTTTCAAGGCTAATCTTCTTGGCTTACCCTGTTCCCTATCTGTCTGACCCTATTGGAACACAGGCCTACAGGGCCAACCACGCCATCCCCATCCCTAGGTTCTCCTAAGGAACCAAGTGCTGCCTAAGAACAACTCCCTTCTTTGAGTGTGGACCAGTGTGGTGGAGGAGCAAAGACACAGAAAACCATCAGAACAAACCCATGCGGGAGAACTTATCACGTACAAGACAGGAGAGGCGCTAAGAACGCCTGGGTTTGGGGACTGGAATTACAGACAGGGTGAACTAAGGGAGCAGGTGCAGTTTGAAGAGGTGGGAGAAGCAAAGGCACAGGTGGGGCAGGGGCACATGTGTAACAGGAATAATGGTTCTCGTCTCAGGAACGTCCTATCTGATAATCATGAAATAGGAGCTTCCTAAGCAAATGGGGCACATGATACTACCAAGTATTAGAAGATGGAGATTGGTCTTGATCTTACAGGTAGTAAGGGGCCATTTTAGTCTTTGGAGCACCAGGACTTGATAACAGTGGTATTTCAGCAGAAATATTTCCTTGGACGTGTACACGACGGATTGAAGTATAATGATCTCAAGGCAGGGAGAGCCTTTGGATAAGGCAAAATATTCTTAAGGATCATGGCAGCGGGACTCAGAAGCAACTTGAGGGCAAGGTCAGTGATGCAAACTCCTTATAGTTTCCAAAGTACTTTCTGTTATGTTATCCCACTTGGTTCATAGAAACAACTCCTTGGGGAGAGTATTATTACTCTCATTTTACAGCTTACAAGAGAGATTCAAAGGGGCTCCACTTGCCCCTGTGATTGAAATATGGACTAGAGCCTGGGTCTTCTCTTTCCCAGTCCTCTGCTCTGCTCCTTCCAATACATTTACCCGCCTACTCTTGGTGGTGGTGGTGTTTTTTTGTTTGTTTGTTTGTTTTTGTTTTTTTCCGGCCACACCGCATGGCTTGCAGGATCTTAGTTCCCTGACCAGGGATCAAACCTGGGCCCCTGGCAGTGAAAACCCAAAATCCTAACCACTGGACCACCAGGGAATTCCCTTCTTGTTGTTTTTCATATCCCTCTTAGTACCCAGGCTAGGGAAGCACCAATGGGGGCTCAGACGCCTCTTAAGAGAATGAACACTAGAGGAAATCAGAGTTTCTTGGAATAAGTATGCCGTGTAATTTTGAATTACTAGCATCATTGTACTGGCACTACCATATTCTCTGCCCTATCTAACTTGCCTAACCATGAATTCAATAAATTCATTCAATAAATGCAGTGCCAAGTATGTGTCAGGCACTTCACTGGCTACTTGAGATCTAGGAATGAACAAGGCCAAGTCCCTGCTCGTGGGGAGCTTACATTCTAGTGCACCACTGTCCCCTCGAATACTCCGTGGCGATGAGAATATTCAGATCTGTGCGGCCCACACGGTAACCACCAGCGCCTTAAATGCGGCCAGTGTGATGAGGAACTGAATTTTAAGTTTTATTTTACACGTGGCTAGTGGCTAGCATATTGGCCAGCACAGTTCCCATGGAATATTTTTATGGACAATAGTGAGGGGAATTCCAGGTTTCCACTCAGTTGCTAAGAAAGGCAAACTACAGGGCGAAATAAGTCTTTTCCTCGGAATAAAGGAGCCTGCTTTTCTAGCATGTGGCTGCCACTCCAGAAATGGAGATGGGCCTTTTAGCCTCCTCTCTTCCCCTCAAGGAAATTGTCTTCCTGACAAGCTAAAAATGGCATCTCATTTTCCTGAAGCATCATTCTCTTTGTGTCTTATCTACTGAACACAGAACAATAGTTGGAGGAACCCAACTTGTATTGCATCTGGGAGAGCAGCCAAAGGGGGTAGACAGAGCATGAATGGCTTAGAGAGAGAGAATATGGTCCTTTCCTGCTGGGATGAACCACAGTGAGGCTTGAGGCTGTCACCTGTAGAGAGGGCTGCAGTTTGAAGTGGCCACTTTCCGTTGCTTTGGGTCTTTGTAAGCATGACTCCTGCTTTGGTATCTGTTGTCAATTCCCACTGAGATTCTCCATGACCCTTCCCTCCCTCCCTCCCTCCCCCCCCTGCAGGCCACTCTTCATGATCAGCCCACGCCTGGCACTTCTGTTTTACCCATCATTGTCATCTAAGGGGAAAGAAACAGCCCAACTTCCTCCCCCCGGTGTATGAAAGGGAAGAGAATCCACAGGACACATAACTCACAGGCTATCAGAACTGGAAGGGGACTTTGAGATCCATCTAAGCCTTTTCCATTTTCCACGATCCCAGGAAGGTTAGGGACATGCCCAGGGTCACACAGTGACAGAGCCAGGACCAGAACTGGCTGTCCCACCAGCTCAGTCCTTTTCCCAGGGATGCACAACGGACAGTCAAAGGGGCGGAAAGAAGGCATGGATTGGAGCCATGGATTGGGTACATGATGAGGATTTGTGAGTCCTGGGTTCCAAGTTGGCTCTGCACCAACTCACTGTGACCTTAGGGAAGTTGTTTTTCTTCTCTAAGCCTCAGTTCCCTGCTCTATGAAATGGAGAAGTTAGCCTCCGCCTTCACAGTCCAGTGGTGAATAGGAGTTTCAGTGAAGCCCCAGAGCTCTGAGGCACATTTAATGAAGTTAATACCCCCTGTCACCTCATGCTGCAGAGCACTGCGAATGCAATTTAATACACAAGCCCAAGGAACATGCAGCCCCTTGCCCCACTCAGCTTTTCAATTTCCCGCCTCGTCCATAAAAAAGACTCAGGTAGCAGTTGACTTTTTGACTTGTAACCTTCTGTGGAAAGGGCCTGAACATTTCTCAGGTTGTGGGTCGGGGAGGTAGCTCGGGCTAGATAGAGAATGTGGCCACTCAGAGTGATGGTCTGGCACCATCGAAGGGGCTTTGCCCAGCCAGCTTCAGAAAAGCCTCCCATGTCAGTGAAAATGGTTCTGCAGAGCAGGGCATGCTCTCTGCTCCAGAATAATGCCCTCAGCTCTTATCTTTCCCTCCCACCCCGAGAGGGAGGCTTATCAACCCAGGGGGAAGCAGGCAGGGGGAACTGACTCACTTAGGATCCTCTTTTGAGCTGGGGACAGAGTCAGCTTAGCCTTTGTCAACTGAGGCTCAAGGTCCTACGATTCTAAGACTGGATTTATATTTAGAAAAAAGAGAACAGAGCAGAATGCACTTAGGTAAACCTTGTGGCTAAAGAGAAACCTGGTCCAAATGTAGGTAATTAATTATAATCTGCTTTGGTTTTCTTACTCACTGATTAATTTGATTGTCTTGTTTCCTGGGGTTTGGAGCTAATTTGAGAAATCGTTTGTATCCAAACACTGCAGCGCCCCTGTCCTGGTTACACACAACACAGGTGTTGCTGGGCAACTCGGGGACTGGTTAAGGAAGAGGGTCAGTTAATTAGGACGGAAGGAATCAAGCCCCGCATTTCCGCCTACGATTACCTTGCGGTGGTGGCTTGAGAGGAATCAAGCGAGGCCCACTGCAGTTGGGGGTGACATTTGAATGAGGCAGTAAAAATAAACCGCTTGAAAAATTCTTAAGCGCTTTTGGCCTTGAAAGTCACGCAGAGCTACCTAGAGCTGAGTCAGGTCCCCTTGGCGCCTCGGAAATGTAGGACCACGTCTCTCTCGCTGGAGCCAGTGACTGGATTGGATTCTTAAGCTCCCACGTTTGTAAGCCTAAGCCTAGTAACGCTGCCTCCCTCTCTAAGCCTCAGCTTCCTCATCTTGTAAAACACCTCCGAGACCTGCCCTGAGGATTAAATAAGCTTGTTCCGTGACGCTTCCTCCTTCCCCTGCCCTCTCCCCGCGGCACCCCGCTCATTTCCAGTGTCGAGTTCCCACGTCTCAGGGAAGGGCGCACGGCTGGCTCTGCAGACTCTGCTCCCTTCACACCAAGGGCGGTTCTAGCTATTCTCGAAGGCTGTAGTGCCCCGGTGTGGAGGGCTGGAGTAGGGCCGGGGGGCAGCCGGGGGAGGAGGTCAAAGAAGGAAGCAGGACCCTGGGCAGGAGGGCTGCCCTGCCAAGACCACAACTGAAAGGCCTGAGGCAAACCAAGGGGTCCCCTCTGGCGCTGCTCCCTAAGAAGGGGGTCCCAAGGCCTCTCAGTAAAGTGGCACCTGCCCAGGGGCTGAAGAAGTGGTGCTAGATCAAAAGGAAATCGAGCAGCACGGTCTAAGCAAAACAGGCAGAGCCACAGCCTAGCGATATGCCAAGAGCACAGTTTGGGGACTTAGGAGACCTGGCTTCCTGTGCCTGTCATTTGCCTCGGCGGGTCTTAGTTCTTCATCTGTAACATGAGAGGACTGATCTCAAAGGCGTGATATTCCATGAGCATCCTCAATATTATACCTTAATACGTACACTGTTAGCAGAATCTGAAATCACAGACACGCACACACACACACACACACGCACACACACACACATGCTGTCGCGCTCAGGGGTGCCCGATGCGGTCCTGGGTATTAGTAGACATCTGATAAATCTAGATATTCCAGGCTGTGGGATACTGAACAAATGGGCTGTATTTCTCAATCCATAAAATAAAGTTAGTAATTGCCTTCTGGTCCCTGTTTCCTTCCCTCCTAAGGCATTGAGGGAGGAGGGCTCAAAGCTCTCAGAAACCTAATGGGAAAACAAGAGCTTATTTATTTTTTAAAAAAACAGCCTCTCCTTTGAGTGAGGCTTCCTCAGGGCCCCCAGGCCACCCAGGGTGGCAGTGTGCTTTCTACCCGTCTGAGGGGACGTCGCCTGATTCCCTGAGCTTCTGGGGGCAAAGGCCCAGGGGACAGGACGACGTGGCAAAGGGGTGATGGTCTGGGGGATAGGAGTTAGGACAGCTCTCACTTCCCGACGTGTTTGGTCAAGTCCCATTTATGATATAGAAAGTGCCCATGAAAGGGGAAGCAGTAAGTCATTTCAGGAAATTGGCCTGATCTCTCAGCAGCCTCACGGCGTTGGAACAGGCAGGGTAGAATTTCCTGGGATTTCAGCTGCAGCGTAAACCTCCCAGGCATCAGCCAAGAACTGTTCGGTCCAGGAGAATCCCATAGCGGCCTTAACCTTAGAGCCAGGCAAAGTGGGGGAGGGCAGTGGGCGGTGGGGTTGGGAAGGGAACATAGACCTTGAACTTGCCACTTCTTGCCATTTCACATAACTGTAACAGAGCCCTGAAATCAGCCTCGGTTACCCAGGGGACTGAGCTCAGAGAGGTTAGGTCATTTACCCGGGGTCTCGCATCTTGAGAGGAGTAGCTGCAGATCCCAGCCCCGCTCTGTCCGACTCTTGATTCTGTGTTCTGGCCACTCCATCTACCTCCTCCCTTAAGTACCAACCTATGACTCTTGGCCAAGTAACAGCCTAAATCAGATTTAAGTGGTGGCAGGAATGAGGTGGGATGTATTCATGACGAAGGACTCAGATCAGCCAGGTTCAGTTGGTTCTGGGCTGGAGGCCTCCCATCTCCTGCATTAAATGCTGAGGTGCCTCCTTAATGCTGAGGTTGGTCTCGCTAGCTTATACCAGCCAATGCTCAACTGATGTTACTTTCCTGCCTATTTTCCCTTTCCTGAAAAGCTGGACATCCACTCGTTTTCTGTTACACCACACTAGAAACTCAGTGACTTAAAACACTCGCATTTATTATCTCCCAGTTTCTGTAGGCCAGGAGTCCAGGCTTAGCTGGGTTCTTTGCTCAGAGTCTGGTTGCAATTAAGCTGTTGACCGGGCTGTGTTGTTATATGGCGGCTCAACTAGGATCCACCTCCAACCTCATTCAGGTTGCTGGCAGAATTCATTTCCTTTTGGTGTAGGACTGAGGGCCCCAGTTTTCTGCTGGATGTTGGCTCGGAGCCACTCTCTGGTCTTAGAGGTCACCGACATTTCCCTGACATGTGAGTCTCCCCATAGCCAGTTCACAACATGCTGCTTCTTCAGGGCCAGCAGGGCAGTGAGTCACTTAGAGTCTTACATGTGTATCACAGTGGAATCACAGAGGTGACATCCATCACCTTCGCCATATTCTATTGGACAGAAGCAATAGAGTTGGCCAGACCCATATCCTATTGGGTCTCACCTACACTCTAGGGGAGAGGATTATACAGCGGAGTGAATACCAGAAGGCAGAGATTACTAGGGTGTCACCATAGACTCTGTCTGCCACATATCTAGACCTTTAACATCTTCATGAAGTTCACTTTTTAAAAAAAATTATTTAAGACCTACTCTGTGCCAAATACTATACCATCTATTAGGACTGCAAAGAATGTAAGAAATGGTCTCAGCTTCCTATAGGTCACAGTCGATTGCACAAGACAGATCATTTAAATATAATGCAAAAGGCGCTGGGGTACGGCCACGTACAGGATGTTCCGGGTGCCCAGACCAGTCAGGGATAGCTTCCGGAGGAGACAAACACTCCACTTCCATGTGGAGTGTTAAAGCACAGGTAGGAAGCAGCCAGGTAACCAAGGGTAGGGTTGACCTTGCAGAAACAGGAACACACAGGAGGAAGGTTTGGAGTGTGAGACAAGATCCAGGGAACAGCATGCTTGTGGGTGAAGCTGAAGAGCAGACAGGACTGAGGCCATGGAAGGTGCAGGGTACACGATAAGGAGTTTGTACGTGTTCTTAGAGGTGACAGTCTGTAATAAGAGGATGGGCAAGCTTTATATTGAGCCCTGAGTGGCAGCAGGTGTCTAAACTAGCCACCCCACTTTGCTCTGAATCCCTGCGGCCCTTACCGACACCTCTTTTTGCCCCTTCCTATCACGGGTACAACTACACTGGTTGTCACTCACACAGTGGACTCCAAAACTGTCCAGTTCTTTTGCCAGCTTGGATTTTGGTCTCCACAAATACCTCTTTTCTTTCCCTAGTGTAAATTACTCCTTTTTTTTTTTTGAGAAAATAAAATTGATTTTATATGCATTTCTCATATTCTATGCTTTAACTTTATAAATTAAACCAACAATGTAACAATAAAGAAAAACTACTAGAAAAGAAAAGATTACTCATAATCCTTCACCCTAATATAACTTCAATGTCTTTTTTTAAATCTCCTATTCTTATTTTTCTTATTAAAGTACAGTTGATTTACAATGTTGTGTTAATTACTGCTGTACAGCAGTGATTCAGTTACACATATATATACATTGTTTTGGTTTTTTTTTTACATTCTTTTCCATTATGGTTTATCATAGGATATTGGATAGAGTTCTCTGTGCTATACAGTAGGACCTTGTTGTTTATCCATTCTGGATATAAAAGCTTACATCTGCTAATCCCACCTTCCCACTCCATCCCTCCCCCAGCCCCCTCCCCCTTGGCAACCACCAGTCTGTTCTCTATGTCCGTGATTCTGTTTCTGTTTCATAGATAGGTTCATTTGTGTCATATTTTAGATTCCACATGTAAGTGATATCATATGATATATGTCTTTCTCTTTCTGACTTACTTCAGTTAGTATGATAATCTCTAGCTGCATCCATGTTGCTGCAAATGGCATTATTTCATTCTTTTTTATGGCTGAGTAGTATTCCATTGTGTATATGTACCACATCTTCTTTATCCATTCATCTGTCGATGGACATTTAAGTTGTCTCCATGTCTTGGCTATTGTAAATAGTGCTGTTATGAACATAGGGGTGCATGTATCTTTTTGAATTACAGTTTTGTCTGGATATATGCCCAGGAGTGGGATTGTTAGATCATATTTTTAGTTTTCTGAGGAGCCTCCATACTGTTTTCCACAGTGGCTGCACCAACGTACATTCCCACCAACAGTGTAGGAGGGTTCCCTTTATTCTACACCCTCTCCAGCCCCAAGTACCTCTTGAAATAAGTGGCAGCAGAATGGGATTGGCTCTGGTAGAGTTGGGGCCACACATAAGACTCAGTGGTGTCCCTCTGCCTTACATACTCCTTCAAAGGTCCACCCAAGAATCCCATGATAATAACCCATCCTCCTGGTAGAAGACCCTCAGCTTAATTCTTCAAATCCAGGGCTTATTTTTCTTTATCCATGTATTCCTTTGGAAACTGACCTCCATCATTCAGTGGAGGGAGAGGCATGGGGGTGGGGTGGGAAAGAGGGATGCCGGCCAAGAACATGAGTTTGAAAATAAGACCCGTTTTGATCCCAGGACTGTCTTGAACAGTGTTGTTAATCTTTCTACACCACAGTTTCATCATGTATTAAGATGTAGGCAGTAATACCCACTCCACCAGATTGGCTTAAGGATCACATAAGCTGATACCTGGAAATGCACAGTACATACCAGGTGTTCCATTAAGGTTGGCTTCCTCCTCTTTCTGATATCTGCTTGTTGAAGTGGTCACGGGGTGACTTCCCTTAAGGGCAGCGGCCATGGTTTCCTATCTTTATATTCACAACCCTCAGCATAGTGTCCGGCAGCAGATCTGGACACGACACGTGCTGGTGAAGGAATGTTTGAGTGAATGAACAAGCCAATGAAGTGTCATGAGTTGGATTGAGAAAGCAGGGCCGTCGTGTTTTGTAGCAAGTTCCCATGGAAGATTGTCACTGCACTTCACCTCACCGTGATCCAGAAACAGTGGCCGCGCTGGTCCTGACGTCCATCCGCTCCGAGGACGTGTGGCCTGGCGGCTGAGCACACACTTGAATGCCACACCTTCCTCTTCCCGGCCACATTCTGCAGCCTCTCTAAGCCTCACTTTTCCCACCTCTTCGGTGAGGGAAACAATCGCACCTACCCCAAAAGAGCTAGGGATTGAATGAGATCATTTCTATTTAAAATGTTAGTACACTGCCCGGCTTCTAGTAAACACTCACTGCATCTTAGCTAAGAAATCACTTGTGTGACAAGGTACGTGGTGATGGTGTCTGGCGACAATGGCTCTGTTTGGTCTGTACTTTTCTCTGACCCGCAAATTCTGCGAGTCAGAGCCTCTTATGAAGATTTGGGCTGAGACCATTTCAGAAGGACTAAAAATCATCCGTGTTTAAGTATTTTTAGCTGATTCTAGTGGCATGGAGAGGGAGGAGGTGGAAATGGGAGAAGGAAAAAAATTAATCTCTGCAACCTGGAATGATTCCTCCTTTTCATCTGTCTCTCCCAGATCCTTTTTGGTGGGGTGTGGGCGGAGCTGTTCCCTCCATACGCGTTAAATCCCACCTGCCAATCATTGCGGCTGAAATTAACCTCATGGGTCCAGTCGTACCTCAGAGCTCTGGGCAAGAAAAAGCGGCTCAGAGTTTGAGTCACCCCTCTGCCATACGCTGCTGTGTGAGCTGAACAAGAATTTGAACCTCTCTGTTCCCTCCTCCTCGTCTGTGACATGAAAGTAACAAGGATGTTCTGCCTACCTCTCAGGGCTGTTAGGAGGACCCAGGAGTGATCATATAAAAGTCTTGAGCAAAGCTTCAGCACTACTGTCGTGTTTATTGGTGAGCCCCAGCCTCCTTCTCCCTGGCACGTCCTACCTCCCTGAGAACAGTCACTTCTCGGCTTCCTGTGTCTTCCTGCACGAGCTTTCCTGCCTTCCGCACACCTCGGAGCACTTCCGCACCGGGCCACCGGCCTGAAAGGCGTCTGGGGGCTCCCTGTGGCTCTGTGTTAACCTTCCCGCCCTCCACAGTGCTGCTCTTTTATGCAGTGGACACCTTTGCCCCCAAACCAGCTGGACTTTCCTCTTCAGGGATGCAGAGACTCTGCACAACAGACACTGCCCTTCCAGGGGTGCCTGATTTCCATGGTTTTCTATAGAACCCATAACCTAGAAACAGAATCTTCTGGACTGACAGAGAGTCAGAGACCGAAGCCTTAATGTGAAACTGAACCGAGCGGCTAGTTAGAGCCCAGACCTGCATTCTATCCCCAGCTCTCTCGTAGAGGAGGAAAAGTGTATGAAAGTACGCAGAAATGGTAAAATCCCAGAGAGGAGAGAGGAGATAGTCATCAAAATATAAATCTTGGCCATTTTTACTGAGCAAGATTTATAGGCAGGGGACTGGACCAAGTGTCACTACCACATTCGTGATTTCCTTTCGTCTGATTCTGGGATCCTTGGATCCCCCGTTTGCTGTGTGTCCTTGGGCAAAACAGGGGCAGCTTCTGATCTTCTGTTTCTCAGGGAATAATAATAGTTCAGCATGTACAGTGGATTGAACTTTTAACACTTGTATCCTATTCCCTTGGGAGGTGGTTCAGCTAGTATTTCTGCACGGCAGCGGCGTGGGGAATAAAGACCCCATAGGGAGCCCTAGTAACAGCATCTCAGAGGAGGAAGGGAACCCTGGCCAGTCTCTCCCCAGTGCCTGATAACCACAGACACCCAGATCGGGGCTGGCTGTCCCTCCTCCCCTTGGATTCCTTCAGTGAGCGGAAACTCTGTCCCTCCCTTGCTTAGGGCCTCTCAGTGACTCCCAGCTTCCTTCCTGATGGAATCTGAACTCCCCTGCCTGCCTCCCGACAGTCTGGGCTGTGTCCCCCCTCAGTGGAAGCTCTCCAGACAGCCACACATCACTGGCTGGTTTTCCCTTTGTGCCTTTGCTTGTGTTACTGCCTTATCTGGAAAGCTTTTCTCTCTTCCCCCAAATCTCATGTACTCCTCAAGACCTTCCCAGATGGTTGGAGATTGTTTTAGCAGAGAGGGGAGCTGGGTCTTCCGGTGCCCAGTCTTGAAATATTCCTATTAGCATGGAACTTACATTTATTCTGGGAAAATTGCAAAGATTGTTAGGTAATATGCATAGGCATCTGTACAGATGTTATTTTTAAGTACCTAGTATATGCCAGATGCTGTGCCGAGCTCTTCAAATACATGATCTGTTATTGATGTTAGTCATCATTGTATCCTGCAGGGTAGGTATTGTTAGCCCCATGGAAGAGACTGGGAAAATGAATCCTCAGATTAATTCACTCGTCCGCAGTCCCACAATTAGTAAGAGGTGGGCTTCCAAGAATGTGCTCCTTTTACACGGCAAACACTCCCTGGTGCCTCCGTGCAAAAACTCGTTGATCTTAGGAGGAGGAAAGGACTTGTCTAGATCCCAGGGAGACTTAGAGGCAAAGAGAAATGTATTTTCTTATGTCACCACCCATGGTCTAAGGGCTGGTTTCCCCATTACAAACGGCTTCCTCCTTAACAGCAGAGGCCAGAGCCCCAGCCCCTTCTTAGCAGGAACAAAACAAGGCCACTCCACACGGGGCCCTCTGGGCCCACCACATAAAAACACCAGGGGACCTAAGCAGCATTTTCCCTGCTAAGCACCCCCTGCGGAGAGCGGCCTAATAGGCTCTTTATGGGTTGGGAAGTACAGCCTTGTCGATAGGAGAGAAAGAAGGGCTTCACCGCAGGTTGAAGTTCTTCCACTGCAAGGCCTTCTTAAGCCCCCAAATAGCTCAGCATTTTTTTTTTCCATCTCTGATTAGCCTCATATAAAAGCCCACAGCTTTCTCTTCCCGTTGGTCGGCCTTTTGGTGGTAGCATCCCCGGCCCCCTGGCAGGCCTGCTCTATCCCATTGATTGTTAGATGCGTGGCTCTCAGGCCATTAGCCCCGGCCAGCTGAAAGGGTTCACCGCCAGGAGACTGATTGTGAAATTGGGTCTTTATGATCAATATGTCTTCCTCCATTAGGTTCATTTCCTCCGAAGGAAATGGGTCAGGCCATTAGGGTTTCTGTGTATTGATGGGCCTCTCGCTGCCCCCACTTGAGCTTCACAGGGAGGAGACCAGAGCCAGCAAAGACTTCAGAGATGTACTTGCTAGACTGAACTGCCCAGGCTCTTTGCAAGCCTGTCTTACTGGCCTTGGTGACCAAAAGTAGCCAGAATCCCATGTGTGAAAGTGACAGAATAAATGATTTTGTTATATAGGAAAGAGTGACCAGGTACAGAAAACATGGCATAAGTTTGGGCACAGTTGGAAGGACTTTCCGAGCACAAGGGCTATTAAGCAAAAAAGAAACGTTGTTGAATCCCCTTTTCTTAAGGTCTGTAAGAACAGGAAAGATTCGTTCCAAGATACAACCTTGAAGGAAGTACAACCTTGTCTGGTCCTAAGGAGGAATGGACAGGATGCTCTCAAGATCCTTTGTCGCCACAGACACTGTTTATCACTTTTAGTTGCTTCTGAGGACCTCAAAACACTTTATAAATGTCCCACCTCTCTTTCTCAACCTCCTTGTGTGCACTTTCATCACCTCCTCTTTGGAGATGAAAAAACTAAAGCTCCAAATTGGGAAATGACTTCCTTCGGGGAAATGGCAGCTGCAAACCAGTGCCCGTGTTCTAGCTGCAAGGACCCACTGGGGCAACAGTATACGGCCTGTCCTTTATTTTTATTTAACTTTTACTAAAATACCACCACTGCCCCCTCCTTGGCTTGCGTAGCTCTTAGCTGCTCCTCAAACGCTCCCCCACGTTCATTTGGCCTCTGATCATCAATTAAAAGTGGGATTACATCTGTAAGGATCTTATTGGCCACTGGTAGCCAAGAGGGTAAACATATCAGAAACTGAAGTCTTGATTAATAGGCAATAATGGGTGAGGGGGCTGCAGGATGTGAATTCAGGGGGTGACGCTCGTTACTCTAGAAGCATCTCCCATCGCTGGCCACTGGGGAGCCTGGACTCCTGTCTGCTTTGTATTTTGTGTTCATCCACCCCGTCCTCATACCCTACTGCTCCTGATGGGGGGCTCTGCTCATGGGGGATACTCTCTCTTGCCATGAGGTCCCATTACAACCTGGAAGGCACCCCAGATCTCCAGGATCACACCCAGTGAGAGGTTTAGGGGCCACTTCTCCCTGGGTTTCCAGAGAGGATGGAGTTTGGAGGCCATTGGCTGAGATGCTGCCCAGGGTTCTAGGCTCATGCTTTGACTACTCAATATACTCCTTTGACTGATGCAGACTTTGGTCACAGCCTCCAGAACCAGCCCCTGGATTGGGACCACCACAGAGGTGACTGGACAGCTGACCTGTCAGGGTAGAGCCACCCCGATCCAGGGAGGCTTCTAACAATACCGGCTTCACCATTTGTCATGAGGCTTAACGTCTAAGCGCCTGATACATAGAAGGCCTTCAATCGTGGACTTCCTTATCCTTATTTTTCTCCTACTAGAGAACAAAGATGCAGAGTTACCTGTTTGCCCTATGTTCTCAGGATAGCTGTCAGCTTCAGGCAGGCTCAAGCTGCCTCAAATCATGCATAAAGAAGCTGGCACTGGGACTTCCCTGGTGGCGCAGTGGTTAAGAATCCATCTGCCAATGCAGGGGACACAGGTTTGAGCCCTGGTCCAGGAAGATCCCACATGCCGCGGAGCAACTAAGCCCGTGCGCCACAACTACTGAGCCTGCGCTCTAGAGCCCGCGAGCCACAACTACTGAGCCCACGTGCCACAACTACTGAAGCCCACGTGCCTAGAGCCCCTGCTCTGCAAAAGAGAAGCCACCGCAATGAGAAGCCCGCACACCGCAATGAGTAGCCCCCGCTCACCGCAACTAGAGAAAGCCCGCGCACAGCAGCAAAAATAACTTAATTAATTAATTAAAAAAAAAAAAAGAAGCTGGCACTGAGCAGGTAACTCTTCATGGAGCACAATAAAAGCCTCTGTATTTCCACCTGAAACCACATTACAAAGCACCGTCTGCTTTGCAGATACACCCTAAAAGAATTCCTCAATTTGGCTTAGTGGCACCAGTGGCCTCTTTATATGACTAGACTCTTCAACCAAGAAAAATAGAAGCTGGATTCTATCTGTTTGCCCGGTCTAGTGCAGATCCTGGAAAAAGAATGAGATATCTGATTAATTAGGTCATCTTTTAATTGAATTCACAGTATTAGATGTCGCAAATTTAACAATTGGTATCCCGGATGTTGAGAACATTTTTTAAGAATCCTGTATTAGCTTCAAATGTTTCTAAAAGTTGAGATTGTCTTAGCTACACAAAAGAAAGATATAATTTAACTTTGGTTGCACAGGAAGCTTTACCCACTTGGAGGATTACCTACTTGACCCCTTGTCTCTTTTCCCGCACAAATAAGTCCTTAGTCACAGAGAACCAATGCACAGAGATGGGATGCCAAGGCCATGAGCATTCATCTACCAGCAAACCAAAGCCAAGGACCAAACAACTTCAAGTAACTGGAAAGTTCAACAAATTCGTTTGCTACTTAATTGAATCAAGGTCTTACTATTTTGAGGAAATATATTACCATTTACATTAGTATATATGCTGCCTGTTGTTTTTCACTACAGGTGTCAGATATTTTTTTGTCAAGTGCAATAAAGTAAGGGATTAACTCCCCTCTGTGAGTGAGAGACGAGTCAGCCTGGAGAACCTGGGGGTCTGGGTAACCTGTCTGCTTAAGCCAAGGATGGCTTGAGTATTTAATGACCTCAGTATTGAACAAGTTTGGAGCTGAAGGTATTCCTTAGACAGGAAATAGGAATTCAGTGGGTAGCCTAAAAGAAGTGTCTGGCTTCCAAACAGAGACAAGGAATCATAGTCAAGCTAACAGAGAAAGCTTTTGGGATATGGTACCCTAAACCAGGCCTGGAGTCTGTTAATGATACTTGGTCTAGATGTGGTTAGTCCAGACCCCCAGGTTCTCCAGGGGACATAACTGAACTCATCGCCCATTAGCACCGCAGCCCAAACTTGTTTCTACCCTGCGTTCTCACTCAGGCGTGTCTGCGCCATCCACACAGGCCTTCAAGCTACCATTGCTAACCCGTCTCCAAGCTTCATTCCATCAACAACCCAAACATCTTTCTCAACATCCCCATCCTCATTATAGTTCAAGACTCAGTGTCCCTCTTCTGATGGATTGTCAAGGTCTTTTAAATAGTCTCCAGCATACAGTTTATCTCCCTTAAATCTGACCCTCACGTGCAAATCTGATCATGCCTTCATTGTTCCCCGCTGCATAAAACAATCAGGTCCAAGCTCTAAAATAGCACAAGGACCTTTGTGAGCTGTCCCCTTTCCAGCTTCATCTTTACCTTCTTCAAGCTTTGCCATTTTTGCTCTAGTATCACCAGATTCTAACTTCCCCGCCCATACAATGCTGTCTCTCACCTTCGTATATTAGCTCTTGACGTGGTCTTGGCTTCAAATGCCCTTCTCTCCTTGTGGATTTCTCTAGCCAGCTCTGACTCTGCTTTTAAGATCCAGATCAATCATTGTTTCTTCTCGGACGGATTCCCAACTTTCTCAGTTCATAGCACCCTTAGAGTCTGAGTAATTTTTACATAGAGCTTGTAGACCAACATAAATACCTAATGGTTCTGTGTATTTAGTAGCTAGATCCAAACAACTCAATAAGTCACTCCTAACAATTTAAGGACCGTGTGAAAAAATAATACACAAAATTGAAAGAAAAATAATATTTTTATTTCATTCTTAAAGAACTGCAACTACTTACTAATGACACTTGTGTATGTATAACTGAATCACCTTGCTGTACACCTGAAACTATCACATTATTAATCAACTATACTCCAATATAAAATAGAAAGTTTAAAAAAACAGAAACTGTAACTACCTCGAACTAGTAGCTTATGGGATGCCCAACAGATGATGAAGGTGGCTTTGTTTCCTTCCAAAATTAGCAATTTCCCATGGCACCTCGGAGTTTGCTGTGGTGTCCTGACCTAGGGTGGCTTTGTGGACAATTTGAGAACCTCAGCCCCCCAAAATGCCCCCCTACTGCGTTAGCATCCCTATTCTGAGCTGCCCTAGCACCCTCGGCCCATCTCTTATGGACATTAACATATCGCCTTGTAAGAAGCTGCTTGTATATCTAGGTTCTGAACTCTTTGCGGTCCAGGACCGTCCTTCCCTCTTCTTTGCTTGCTGGTGATAACACAGTGCCTAGCACACAGCTGGTGCTCGGCTGAGAAGACCTGAACTACCGAGAGCGTTAAGAGACCTCAGTGGAACCCAGAGCACCAGGGTGGCTGCAGAGGAAGTCAGCCTCGGTGACAATTAAGCAGGAAATTCCAGTCTGGCTCAGAACCTGTGTTTTGAAGAGGGAGTGAGGATCCTGCTGGACCCAGACGTGGGACCAGCCCGAATCCACTCATCAGGCCCGAATCCAGCCGAGGGTACCAGAGGCCAGGGTCTCTGAAAGGGCTCCAACCAGTCAAACTTTAGCTGAGACAGCGACACCCAATAAACTCTTGGCTTTATTTTTGGTTTATTGGTACATTTGGTTTCCTGGTAAGAGTTCCTTGGGAGGAGAAGGAAATACAGAGAAAGGAAGGAAGAAAGTAGGAGGGAAGGAGCGTGGGAGAGAGGAAGGAAGGATGCTGCTTTGCCTCCCACAAACTGTGACCCTGATGGTTGGGTAGAGCCATGCTTCTGGGGCCAGAGCCACCACGGACCCAAAATTCAACCGAGCTGCGGGCAGACAGTGGCAGGAATCGCAGCCCTCGCAGCCGCAGTGAAGCAAGGCTATCAGTGTGTGCTACTCGTTCCTCCCCATCTGGCTAATTTCCTCACAGCTGCTTGCCTGAGTGTTTTGATGAGCCATTGCTTTTATCTGCTTTGTGCTGTTCTTCCCCATCATTAGCAGGCATTAGAGTTTGCATCTTCTTTTTTTTTTCCACACTCTGCTAAGAATGAACCCTAGAAATAATTGGGAAGGTTAGGACCAGGGTCCGAAGTCAAATTTGTGCTCTCATGTAATAGCAGAACCTCAGTAGTTCACATGTCCCTCTGATTCTTACCATGAAAGTCCCAACTCAATGGCTGCTCTGATCCAATGACTGGAGTACTCTCCTTGGAGTTTAAAGGGATATTTCCCCTTTATCTGCCCAGCGGGCTCTGCCGACTTCTGAGTCACTCTGAGGGTAGCAGCTGTTCAAGCTCAGCCTGGTGTTTGGGGTCCACCCCACACACCCCACTGTTCTTGGCATTTGCCCCACCGGTGGACCATGGAGGTGGCAACTCTATGGCAACAGGCTTTCCTCAGTGGGATGGAGCGGAGAGATGTTCTGCCACTGCCTGTGTTCAGTCTGTTTTGTGGGCAGAATTCTGGGAACAAACTCAGCACAAACCACCATCAGCCTGGCAGTGGGTGAAGGAGCAGCAGAGCTCAGCCTCTGGCTCAGGACCCGAGGGAAGCAGCGCTATCACTCCTCCTACAGCCTCCTGCCTAGAGAATCACACACCTGTTTCAGATCGGTAACTACTTTCTGGAAACTTCCCCCAAACCAAACCAAACCAAAAAGCCACTTTAAAGCACATTACTGCCAGGACGTTCTTTCTGGAATCTAACTTGAGCCCCTTGTGCTATTGCCAAAGCTTCTTTTACTTTGGCTGACCCTCACTAGGAAAGCTACAACAGATATGATAACCTTTCATAACACTGAAGACCTCTCAGACTTGTCTTCTTCAGAAAGAAGAACTGGTGTTTCCTTAGCCTTTCACCACAGCCTTGTTACCCAAACCTTTCATTATCTTTCTCAATTGTATCTTTGAATCCTCTCCAAAACTTGGCTTTTGAGTTACAGGGACCATAACTTAATGAGATCTTTCATTTCCAGAGGACATTCCTAGTGCTGAAGGAAAAATAAATTAAACTTCAGATAAAATATATTTCTTTGGGGGAAGAGCCTAGGAAAAAAAAATTGGATCCTTTATATAAATAGCACATCGTACAGCAAGTGAGCTTTCCTTTTCCCAATTGTTTTTGAAACAATGGGTCTTTTTTTGGCAAACTTAATCCCTCAAAGATTCTAACCTCTAAAAGACCATGTTTTGTGTTCTTTTAAGGGTACACGGCTTGAGGATTTGAAAAAAGCAAAACAGGTGACCTCTGACTGTCTAGTAAGTGGTAAAGGAAACAGGGCTTGCATCTTGGCAACAATTAAGCACCTTATGCAGGTGTGGGAAGGAGGGGGTTTCCTGTGTTTCCAGCTTTTTCGGCACCAGCTTCTCTTCCAAGGGGTTCTGAGGAGTGTCTTCCTTCTTCATAACCTCAGCTTACTGTAAGTAGGCTTGTCTTCTAGAATGCCGTTCTACTTAGCTGTGCAGATTTTTCTATTCTGATCATTTGGTATTTGTGCTCAAGAGTTTCATGGGGGAAAAGAAGGTATTGTCTTTGGACGGTGGAAAAGAGCACCTGCGGCTGGCCTTGAATCAGGCTGGAATCTGCCCTCCACTCAGCACCCACCATAGCCGGGCTACCCTGAGCACGTGACTTGACTTCCTTTACCTGAATTTCCCCCTGTGTCAAGTGAAGAAATTGGGGCCCCAGTTGATGTCTTAGGTCCCTTCCAGTCTGACCCTCTGTGACTGTCACAGCATCATTGGTTCTCATTGCTCCAGAGAGGTACCAGAAAAAGGCAGGAGGAGTTGGGTTCAGCAGCCAGTCAGGAAAAGGTTGTTTGGGAAGAGCATCAGTTTAAACTAGAAATTCCTGCCCTCTCTTCTCTCTCCCAAGGACCCTGAATTGGGGTAGTATAAAGGGACAGGAATAACCAATTATTGATCGCCTCCAGTGAGTCAGGCACTGTTCAAGGCTCCTCACTGTAGAGGAGGGGTACTCGGTGAATTCCATCACCACAGCCCCTCACACCCAGCCCACCCCGCCCTCCCCCTCGGCTCAGCCCAGATCAGGTGTCCCAATCCTACGTGCTTAGGGTTCTCTGTGCTCTCCTCTCATTGCATTACTGACCACCCATGTAATTAAATAATTATTTGTGCAATTGACATTTTCACGCCTGCTCAACTGAAAACTCCATGAGGGCAGGGACCAGATAAGTCTTGTTTTTCAGTGTATTCCTAGAGCCTAGCACAGTGCTGACAAAGTCATAGCAATTCAGTAGGTATGTACCGAGCAAACATAAACTTGAATGCCTGAACGGACGGACAAGTAGCAAAGCTGGATACAAACCCAGAGCTATCTGGCTTTTGGAGACCTGTCTGACGTTTCAGAAGCGCTCTCCTCGTATGCTCGTGTGCAGGGCTGTGACTCGCTGCCAGCGCCACCCTGTGACCCTGCCCCACCGTGCACAGAACTTTGAGTGTTTCTCCCGCAGTGGGAGTGATAGCTGCCCTTCTCCAGCCAGCCCCTTTTACCCAGTGCTACTCGTTCCCAAAGATGTCTGTAAAATTGTTGGAGACGATGGATCCAGTCTGAGGCTGCTGGTGGTAGTTGGAGGAAAGTGGGAGGAGGCACTGGATTTAAACCAGACCAATTGTCCTTGTGGGCATTTAGCCTCAAGTCTCAATGGCCTTAATAGAAAGTGGCGGGGGGCAGGGGTGGGGTGGTGGTGGGATGAATTGGGAGATTGGGATTGACATGTATACACTAATATGTATAAAATAGATAACTAATAACCTGCTGTATAAAAAATAATTAAATTAAATTTAAAAATTAAAAAAAAAAAAAAAAAGCACCATTTTCTAGCACACTTTGCCAGGAGGCTGCAAATGAGAAAATGCTCTGTAGGGGATCTGGGTCAGGAAGAGTGAGTGGGTGAAAGGGAAGGAGGGAAAAGCAAGACATGACAACCTTTAGGGAAGCAAAAATAAAAGTCTAATGTGGAAACGGCTAAAAATAGACGGCATGGGCTGTTAGGCTGCGTGCAAATCCAATGCTAGTTACATGGAAATTAATCACAAGTCCTAACGTCCCTGTGCCTTGCTGTGACCCCTGGGGGGATGCCCTGCTGCAGGTGTCTCCCCTACACCCTTGAGGAGGCTTAACAGTGCCTGCTTCACACCCAACTCTTGCCACTGCAGTGGGAAAAGCTGATAGGAGGCTAAAAATACTAACAATAGAAATCTGATTTCTTCTTCCAGACAAAAAGCCTTGGCATCCACAGGAGGAAGAAGTGTTCAGGCAGCATGTGACTGGTTGGTATGAAATAAATAAATTGAGAAAATAGCATGTAATTAACTCTAAGTGTATGTGGATGAGCAGGGCTGCGCAGCCTGCCTCTAATGGACCCTTCGGGGGCGGGGGGAGGGGGAGGAACCAAAAGACCACGTGGCAAGCCTGTGTATCAAGCCATTTGCCTCCTCTGTCCTGGCCCCAGAGTGTGCTTTCCTCAGAGCTGTGGAAAGAAATTCAGAGCATTTCCAAGACAGAGAGCCTCTGTCATGATATCCGCCCCCTCCTCCACGCACTTAAAGATCCATCCTAGATATCGGGCAAATGGATTTAGAAATATCCTACTTACTTACCTTCCAGGATATCGCTCCCCAGGGCCGGCCCCACAAGGCGACCCTCCAAGCTTCCCTCATCTTTGGAGGCACATGCGTTTAATCATAGACGGAGCTGGAGGGGCAGGCCGGGCTGGAACAGTACTGGTGGCCTGGGAAAGGATTTGGGGTTGATGCGAAACGCTTCCTGGAGAGCGGCCTTAGGATTTTTTTAGGGAGTCGTGGGATGCCCATGCGATAGGACAGGCAGCAGTAGAGAAGTTGGTGCATCTGAGAGTTGGTTACAAAGTGTGAGCTTCGAGGGATGGATTTTTAAAGTACAAAACTGAAAACCCTCCCGCTCGCGGTGCTTGGCGGGGTGAAGGCTGCCCAAGATGGACCTTGATGTCAGTTCTCCCTTTGCTTCCATGGTTCTCAAGTGAGGCGTGCTCAGCCCCCCTCTCTCTGGCAGGTTGTTCTCCCACGTCGGCGACCCCTTCCTGGATGACCCCCTGCCCCGGGAGTACGTCCTCTACCTCCGCCCCACTGGCCCCTTAGCGCAGAAGCTTTCCGACTTCTGGCAGCAGTCAAAGCAGATCTGCGGCAAGAACAAGGCGCACAACATCTTCCCTCACATCACCCTCTGCCAGTTCTTCATGGTGAGCCGCAGCCCCCCACCCCGGGGCGCCTGCATCCCTCCAGCCCCGGGGATTGGAGTCAAAGCTGGGAGCCTCTCAGGATGTGGGCAGAAACAGTCACGGGCTCCAGAGTTGGGTGAGCCTTTGAGGAATCAGTGAGGTCCACGGCTGCTCACCCTGGTCCTCTTTCTAACACCTGCCGAGGCCTCGGAGCACCCCGGGTCTGGTGTAGCATCGTGATGACCGTGTGCTCCTCAGGACCCAGGGGACAAGCCTGACCCACTGGGTGACACACTGGTCTGGTAGCCACAAGGGGAATGGATTCTCTAACCTAGCTTCTCCTGTCTGTCATCTCCCTCCCCTCTCATGAGGAAGGAGCAGACATTAGAGAGCTGGGGATGAAACACGTAGTCTACAGATGGGGGCAGCGACTTTAGCCTCCTGCACACCATCCGCAGGTTTTGCCGTGCTAGATCTTTCTAGAGATGGCTAGGATACGTTTCCCCTGCCATAGTTACCTAGCCCATAACTCTAGCTGTCATGAAGCTTATGCAGAGACTGAATCAAATCCCTCTCGTTCCAATAAATGTAAACATATTTCATCTACTGTGGTTCTCTGCAGAGATGGAGAAGAATTGATGCGTCCAGCTATAGTCACAATGAAGCAGAATGGTAGCATTTTAAGACAATATGTTTTTCTAATATTGGGGGTTGTTTTTTCCAGAATCTCATTCATATTCTCCCCCACCTCCACCTTTTATAGGTGAAAATATGTTCCTAACACCTTCTCTTTTACCATTCATGCTGAAAATTAAAATGATGATCATTTCCTGTTAGTCATCCAGGATCTTTCTCAAAAGCATTCAGAGTTTTAGACACTCCCATTCTTTCTTCTAGTGCTCTGGGGAGGCGGGGGGAGGGGGAGGATATTGCAGCTCTCGGGACCTCATTCTTCCCAGGTATCATGGGGGTGGAGATAGAGTCAACTTTGGATCATGTAAGTGGAATAGAAAAGGCACAAACGATGCAAAACTGTAGAAAACACAACAACTTATCGTGGGGTGCTGTACACTCTCTTGGCATGTCCCTCATGCTTGCTTTCTGCTGGACCAGCCCTACTGCCTTCTGGCGGGGCTCAGAGGAGCACATCGGAGCAGGGAGAGGGGGAGAGGAGAGGTTGTCCGTCGCCCCAGTTTAATTGACCGGTTGGATAATCCGTTTCCAGATAACTGGGAGGCGGCAGGTCTTCTCCCTGCTCACAGACAGGAATGATGGTTCACTTAGCAGCCTCCAGCTCTGGGCAGAGGATGCCAAAGCTAAGTAGCGGCAGACATCTCCCCTTGTCTCTGAACGAAGCCTCTTGTTTCCCTGCCAGTGTGAGGACAGCAAGGTGGACGCCCTGGGGGAAGCCCTGCAGACCACCGTCAGTCGCTGGAAATGTAAGTTCTCAGCCCCGCTGCCACTGGAGCTCTATACCTCCTCCAACTTCATCGGCCTCTTCGTGAAGGAAGACAGCGCAGAGGTCCTCAAGAAGTTTGCCGCCGACTTTGCTGCGGAGGCTGCCTCCAAAACCGGTGAGCTGCCAGCTGCCAGGCCTGCCCCGGGCCCTGGGAATTGGAAAGTCGGGAAGGAAAGGGACAGGAAATGATTGTGGAGGAGGAGGGTGGAGTCGGGAGGTAGAGGGTCCTGCAGGAATGGGCAGAACATGCCCAAGAACACAGCCGTTTCCTGCAGGACCCCACACCTCTTGCCCCTTTAAAAAATATTCAGCTACAGTTCTGCTAACCTCCTTGAGAGCAGGTCCAGTGCCTACTCCCTGACACCCACACTGAAGGTACATAAATGACTGTTCCCACTGAACTATAAATGTGTTCCTTTGCAGCCCCACCATCTCCTCCCTGTTCAGAAATAAGAAACTTTTCTGTGTGTGGTTTTTTTTGTTGTTGTTTTTTTGGCCACGCTGCCTGGCTTGCAGGATCTTAGCTCCCCGACCAGGGATCGAACCTCGGGCCCTCGGCAGTGAAAGCACAGAGTCCTAACCACTGGACCACCAGGGAATTCCCAAGGAACCTTCTTTTCCTCCTCCAAACCCCCATCCCAGGCAGGTGTTAATCTGGGTCTCCCCATCCCCTCCGTGTGGACCGAGGTCTTTGCTCAGGGGGTCCACAGCACAGAGAGTAGAGTGGAACCACTTAGCATCCAGTAATAATCAAATCCACTGAGCCAACACCTTTCAACTTTCTGAAGCCCAGTAGACAGGCCCTTAAGCCTCAAAAGGGCCCCTATCTGCCCCTTTACAATGTCACCTGCTCTTTGCATGGGAGGTCTCCGTTCAAGCTAACAACTGAGGTTTACCGTCAAAGGAATCAGTTTGGAGGGACTCTCAGGATGTGTGCTGACTTAAAGGCAGGCAGCGGAGAGACGGGACAGGAGGCAGAGGTTTGCAAAGTCTTCCTGTGTGACTGCGGGTGCAGACAGCTCCCTAAGCTCCGCAAGGGCCTCGCCTGCCGTGGGACAGACAGACAATGGGTGGGGGACTCTTTCTGGTCCCTTTAGAATGAAATCACAATCAGCAGGTATTTATTGGGCACCTACTGTGTGTTTGTCCGTGAGGAATGCAACAGGGAAGAAGAGGTGGTTTCTCCAGGCACCGTGTCATAAGAGCTGTGAGAAGAGAGGCCATCATCCCGCCATGGGATGATGGAGTGGGGCCCCCTTCACAGAAGAAAGGACAGTCACCCCGGGAAGACGCTGATCCAGCGGATGGGAATAGGGCCCCGCAGGAGGGCAGGCGGCATGAGCGCAGGCAGGAGGGAGCAGGGTGCTGGGGCCAGTGGGGCCATTGCCCTGACCAGAGCGGAGGGCGTGAGCTGCCCACCCGGGTCCTGAGTGTTGAACGCAGTGCTGGCAGAGGCCCCAGCTGGCCAGCCCTGCCCTTTGCTCCCTGGGCTCCTGACCTTTGGCCTCCACCTCACCTGCCTGTGTCCCACTCTGCTCTTTTCATCCCCAGCTCGGGGCCTTTTTCTCAGTGGCCTTTTCTACCAGAAAACCCCCAAATAGGGCTCAGGACCCTAGGAAGAGCGTGGTGAGGGCCCAGCATCACTGAACAGGATCCCAGCGAGGTCTCTACGCTCAGAGGAACCCGGGCCCGTAGGTCACCTCTGTGCATTGGGGGCCTGGTCTCCTTAGACGCCCCACCTCCACCCCTTCATCCCCAGGGACTCGTCTCTGCTCTCTGACTTCGGTGGAGCCTGCCCCCTTCACAGGAGCATAAAATTTCAGAGACATGGCCTCATAGGCAGATTATTTCCTGTTCCCATCCCTCCACCTCTGGGAAATGGCTCTTTTCATCCCACAGTAGCTATCGTCAAAACCACTAAAACTCCCACAAGAACCAAATCTAATGTTGTAGCCACAAAACCCAAATCATTCACAAGTGAGTAAAGCAGGTCTCAGCCAGGACGCGGCCAGTTCATAAAGCGCGTATCGAGGGACAGGCAGGCGGGCCCTTTGCCGGGCGAGCCAGTTCCTCCCCAGCCCTCTGAGTCCTCTCTGCAAGGACCGGTCGGCTTGGCGGGCTTCTCGGCCCCGGTGCGGCCCCCTGCTGGTGACTCGGAGAACTGGGTGGCCCGGTGTGGAAAGCGGGCCAGCAGGTCTTTGCCCTAGAACTTGTGTCGTGGTACTCAGAGGCGTGGCAGACCCAGATTCCGTCAGCAAGTTGATGAAGTGTCATCCTTGATGGTTTAAGGAGATTCATTCGTGTGTCTTCATTCATTTAACAAACACTGAAAGCCCGTGGGGTGCTGAGCACGGGTTGGGGGGTAGTGGGGTTATAATCCATGAACAGGACACAGAGCCCTCGCCTCGGGGGGCTTACACCAAAGAAACGCATGCAGTATAACAGAAAAAGTACTCAAAACCACAGCCCCAACTTCTACAATTCTTCTACCTCTGTGCAACTTGAGCAAGCCTCTTAATTTCTGGAATTCCCTAAATTCCCTCTAGTTGCATCTTCTTTGGTGTTTGAGCTTGGACAGTAGATGAATCTCCCTCACTGAAAAACGGACAAAAGACAAATAAAAGCTCTTGCCTTGTGTAGGTAGGCTGGTTTCTTTTGTTTTGCTTTTTAGGGTGTCTTAGAATAATAGTCTGCATACTTTAAACCTGTGGTTTTCAATCGGAGTGATTTTTGCTCCATCTCCCCTCCAGAGGTCATTTGGCAAGGTCTGGAGTTGTTTTTGGTTGTTAAAACTTGGGGGGTGCTGCTGGCATCTAGTGGGTAGGGGCCAGGGTTGCAGCTAAACACCCAGTAATGCACAGGACAGCCCCCATAACAAAGAATTATCTGGTCCAAAATGATGTTGAGAAACCCTGTTTTAAACTTTGAAAATAATCCATCTTTTCCCCTCATTTCTCCATCAGAGCCACCCAGAAGCTAAGAGGCTTGATTTCAAAACGAAGGCAAGATAACCTTGGGAGTCCCATGATGACAAAATTTGCTCCTTATTTCCACATAAATTAGCTCATCCCTTTAGGTCTCGGTTTCCTCGTCTGAATGGTGGGGCCAGTGACACTCACCTGGATTTGTTGTGAGCAGCTGCCAATCAAAATGATTGTCTCTCAGCTGGTCCAGAAAAGCCAGACGTGTGGCTCTTTCTCTCTCGGACTGTGGGTTTTTACCCCCCACCCCGCTTCTTATTCCGCTGCTGTGAAGGAGAGAAACAGGTTTTGTCTGACCGAGGGACTCTGTCCTCTGCTATTTGGGAAACAGATTTATCGGGGCACCGTTCTGTGTTTTTCCTTGTCTTCGCCATCGAGATGCAACAGCTGCCTCTTCCCTTCCTTCTTCCAGAAGTGCACGTAGAGCCCCATAAGAAGCAGCTGCACGTGACCCTGGCTTACCACTTCCACGCCAGCCACCTGCCCACCCTAGAGAAACTCGCCCAGAACATCGATGTCAAACTCGGGTGCGACTGGGTGGCGACCATATTCTCCCGGGATATCCGATTTGCTAACCACGAGGTAACGTCTCACTGGGGCTCCTGACTCTGCCAGGGGTGCCGGGGTGCCATCAGCACCAGTAGCACTTGCTGCTGTGGGGAGATGGACACCAAAAGGAAGTCATGCCCAGGAGTCATCTGGCCTGGCATTTCCTCCAAGCACTGGCCAGCTCACTGGGCAGCTTTGAGCTTGCATCTCTTGTCTCTGGGTCCCAAGTGGCTGAGCTGTGTAATATCCCCATTGTTCTGTCTGCCCTGCCATCCTTACTGGAATGACATAGAAATGAAATGGGAGAATAGATAGAAAAGCATGTTGATAAATTTTTAAATATTCTATCAGTTCACAGTATTAACAGGTAGAAGACACCATCCTGATCTTAGGTGAGGAGAACACCTAAATACAAAAAAAAAAACCAAACAAACCCTGAACACATAGCTAACGGATATTTGCTGAGTATCTATGGCATGCAAGTTACCATGGAACATACTAAAATTTTATTTTATTATTTATTTTTTATTTTATTTTTGGCTTTGTTGGGTCTTCGTTGCTGCACGTGGACTTTCTCTAGTTGCGGCGAGCAGGGTCTACTCTTCATTGCGGTGCGCGGGCTTCTCATTGCGGTGGCTCCTCTTGTTGCAGCATGCAGGCTTCAGTAGTTGCAGCACACGGGCTCAGTAGTTGCGGCACACGGGCCCTAGAGCACGTGGGCTTCAGTAGTTGTGGTGTGTGGGCTCCGTAGTTGTGGCTTGCGGGCTGTAGAGCACAGGCTCAGTAGTTGTGGCGCACAGGCTTAGTTGCTCTGCAGCATGTGGGATCTTCCCGGAGCAGGGCTCAAACCCATGTCCCCTGCATTGGCAGGCGGATTCTTAATCGCTGCACCACCAGGGAATTCCCTAGAATTTTAAAATGTGGTCCTGTCCTCAACGCATTTGAGTCTAGCAGGGAAGAGAGAACAGACACATATGAAATGAAAGCACAGACCACATATTGTGAGAGTTTGTGCATATCACATGGGAGACCTGAGAGGGACAACTGAATTCCAGGACAGGCAGAAAGATTGGCATGGTCCTGGCATCCTTCTTTTGAAGGAATTGACATTGCTTTCCAGGACAGGCACGTGCCATCTCTGAAGAGTCTTATTGTCCTTTTTTTCCTGAAGGAGAAGCTGAGACATAGGGATTCAGTGGCTGGTCCAAAGCTAAAGAACAATTTAGGACCAGAACTGAAGCCAGAAGCCAGGGGTTCTGACCAATAAAGATGGGCAGCCCATCTAAAAAAAGACCAC
Source organism: Balaenoptera ricei (assembly GCF_028023285.1). NCBI lineage: Eukaryota > Metazoa > Chordata > Mammalia > Artiodactyla > Balaenopteridae > Balaenoptera > Balaenoptera ricei. The sequence continues at coordinate 10,116,471 of NC_082646.1, read as the reverse complement.
AGAATTTGCAAAAATTGTCATCCAGTTTAACTACATTTATGAAACATACGTATAAATTGTTTCCTAGTTTTTCAGCAGCAAAAGAACTGATATTTTGTTAGTTTACATAGCCTTTTAACATCTGTATTAGATGTTTTTTTAAAAAATATGAAAAAGAGTTAGAAATTCAGGGTCTAGGCCAGGCGACCTCATCGTTGTTTTGGAAGTGTTTGGAAGAGCCAACCCGTGACAAAGGTCCAGGACAGGGCGCAGGGCCCGAGAGTGTCAGGGACGTGCAGATTTGTCTGGCTCTACTGATGGGAATGTCATGTCCTCCTTCCAAGTCATTTGATGCAAGTTTCTGTAAAGACACAGCAAGGAGACTGGGCTTAATCTTACTTCAGAATTCTGACATCTCCTGGACTTGCTTAGCATGAGCCCTAAATAGAACAAGAGAGGTGTGGCTGATTGGATTCCTTCTGAGGGCAGAGAAAAAGAAGTCAAGGGTGGCATGCCAATGGACCATGAGAAGTCACCTTTCTAAGAGAAGGAAGGTGGCGATGGAATTTTCCAAGGAATATCTTCTAATCAACACTGCCCTCCAGTTAACTCAGAGGGTAATTGCTTTTCTGCCTGACCCACATTCTGCTCATCTGGCACGGAGGGAAAGAGGCAGCTAGCACCCACATGAATTATTTTCCAAAAATAACATGGCCTCTTTTTATCTCTTATTTGTAAAAGCTCATTTATTACTGTTCCTCCTGATAAAGCTCTCCGTCTGAGGTCATTTGGCTTTAGCTGTGCCCTCCTGCATATGTAAACCTCTACTTGCCTTCCTCCTCCTCCTGTGCCCAGGAGGCAGGATTGATTAACTGATCCAGTGAGGTGACAGATGTCCGGAGAAGGCCAGTGGTTTAGGCAAGGACGCTCAGCAAGTGATGCTTCGGAACCCTCTGGGGTCTCACCCCTCTGCTGTTCAGATGCTCACTTGATGTGGGCTTGCAAATGCTTGCTTGTACTTCACACCATCTCTTCCACATTAGTGATCCCAGTGTGCCATGCCAGTTTTATGTGTCAAGCACTAGAAATCTAGAGGAAGGACAGAGTTACAGAAAAAGCATAAATTTTGGAGTTGGGCACACACGGCTTCAAATCCTGGCTCCCTCACTTTAGCGGTGGTTAGATTCGCTTTTACAACTTCTAGAAAATAATCCAGTCCTTAGTTCTCTCGTGTGCAGAATGCCAACGATATTTTGCTGGACTGTCGCATGAACTAGAGGACATATGGAAAGGTCCTACCATAAGAGCCAGCACAGAGTGGGCATAGCGACAACGACAAAATTGCCACAGCTGTTATTGTTACTGAGAGTAAAAAGGGCTTCAAAGGCAAAGAGGGTCAGTTCCTGTCATCACATGGGGCTGTACCTGCCCTTCCCAAGATGTCAGTCAGCAAACTTTGAGCTTAGTCCCCAAGTAGGAAGGGAGGGAAAACATACTTGAGACAGACTCAAGAGTGCTTACAAGTAGATGCTAAACATAAAAGAGTATCACATAGGACAAAACTAGGCACATGAGCTGAGATCTCCCAAACTTGGGCTGACTTTTGCACATGCTTTTGGTAAGTGGGAAAGGGCTATGGGGACCTAGGCACCGGTTATAATTTGAGATTTGCTGCAATACCTTGATTTTTTTTTTATTGATTATTCGATAAATCAAAGCTCCTTATTGTCCAACTACTCTCTGCCTAGGACACAATGTCCCCTCTGCGCCTTTCTGTGCCTCGATCTCCCTGGAGATCGCCTAGAGCTAGAATACTTACCCCAGCGCCCCCGAGTGAAAGGAGGAATGAGTTCTTCTCCCAAGTCATTTTTGAGGTTCTCAAAGAAAAGACACTTCTGCTGAGTCAAAGGCATCATTAGCCAGGACTATGTTGCACTTGAGTGTCTAAGGAACCTGAGTTGAGTTTAGACTTGTTCCCCGTGACTTGGTGCCTCTCTCCACCCTGTTCCAGGGAAAGGAATGTTCCTTTTGTTGTTTCAACACATACCTAGCGTATAGATTTAAGAGATTGCTTGTGAATATTCTTTTTCTTTAAGCTGTTTTAACAACCCAGCAAAAAAAACCTTCCTGGTTAGTGTGGAAACATGGTTTGAGTGAGTATGTGGCAGAGGAGTGGGAAGGCGATGGGATGGAAGAAGATCTAGAGCTGAAGGGGACATCAGAAATCCAGTGGGGCAGGTAGTCAAGTTCTGTGCATTATCATGTTCATTCTCTGGGGGAAAAAATCATATTTTTACTGGCTCCTCTCATTAGCAACTTCCAGAAAGAAATTCTTTATGACATGCTCTGATGTATCAGCTTGACCCCAGTGAGCTGATTAGCTCACAAGCCTACCCAGCACAGGATTCAGGGGTCAGCATCAGCTGGACGGAAAGATAACCCCTTGAAAGCCAGCCATCATGGGTCAATAGAAATAATTATGCTCCTTCTGTGTACCAGAGTCCTCAGGAGTTTTCTTAGGTTGTCTCATTTAACTTTTACAGTCCAGGTAGCATTTGACAGATGAGAAAACAGAGGCCAAAGTTAAAAACCTATACGTGGGAACGAGAATATTTTGCCTGCCACTAGTAGCTTCAAGATCAAAGGAAAAGCTGATAAAACAGCCCCTCTTAGCCCTTGTGAAACACAGAAAATATTTTCCTTACTATTGAGGTCTCCTGCTGTTAACAAAAATGTAGTAAAATAAATGTTTTCCAAAGTATCTTCATGCCTATGCCTGTGATGTTTCTATATACCAGAAAAGGAGGCAAAAAGTGGAATAAATCAGCCAAGTGGCATAGCCTGAGGTTGGCCCTGGGGGCTTTTTCTGAGCCCAAAGAAGGAACACGTGGTCTCCATCTGTTCACTGACAAAAGCTGGTTACAGACATGACACACTGATGGCTGTGAAAGATATTTTTCTTTCCAGGCCTTTGTTAAAAATGGAGGTTTAAAGAAAGCTTTTTTTTTTTTAATTAATTTATTTTATTTATTTTATTTTTTGCTGCATTGGGTCTTCGTTGTGGTGCATGGGCTTCTCATTGCGGTGGCTTCTCTTGCAGAACACGGGCTCTAGGCGCACAGGCTTCAGTAGTTGTGGCACGTGGGCTCAGTAGTTGTGGCGCACGGGCTTAGTTGCTCCGCGGCATGTGGGGTCTTCCTGGACCAGGGCTCGAACCCGTGCCCCCTGCATTGGCAGGAGGATTCTTAACCACTGCACCACCAGGGAAGCCCTAAAGAAAGCTTCTTGAAGGCAGGGACCATGTCTTGTTTAAGCCGCTGAGTTACGTGGAAAGGAGAACACTTCATTCCCAAAGCCTTCCTAGGGGTGTCTCTCCATCTGGGCATCAGTGACATCTGCATGGAAGACTCTCTTCCCATGAGTTGCATTTCCAGGGTCTATTATGGCACCTACCCTGGCAGATGGAGCAGAGAAAACTAGGTCCAACCCCGTTTGTATAGAAGTTTACTGGAGAGCCTACAGGTTTACAGATGAATTTCTAAAAACCGTATCTTTTGAAGCAAAGACATGCCTGAAGGAAAGTCTGGAAACAGCCAGGAGCACCAGCACATACTCACAGTACCCTGAAAAGAGAAGAAACGCCTTCTGATCTGAATCCAGATCTCCTCAGAGCCTGCAGACCCCAGGGGCACCTGTCAATGTCAGCTTCTGGACATGTGTCCTGTTAGAGCAGAGCACACGGACCGGCCCTGGAGGTGCTCAGAAGAACGGGTCAGATGTGGGCCTCACGCATCCCTCTCCTTTTTCAGACGTTACAGGTGATCTACCCCTACACCCCGCAGAACGACGATGAGCTGGAGCTGGTCCCTGGGGACTTCATCTTCATGTCGCCCATGGAGCAGACCAGCACCAGCGAGGGCTGGATCTACGGCACGTCCCTAACCACAGGCTGCTCCGGACTCCTGCCTGAGAACTACATCACCAAGGCTGACGAGTGCAGCACCTGGATATTTCATGGGTAAGCAGATGCTAAGTTCTTTGCCTGCTGCTTTTCAAAGAACATTGCGGACTTCGAGGAGGTGGCAGGGAAACGGACTTGATCCTGGACAGGCAGGGCAGCAGTACCAGTAAATGAAGTCCGAGGGGGAAGAAAGCCCTATTGGTTCCAGACTTTCAGGGAAGGGCTGAGCTGGGGCATGAGAAAAATGGGAGATGGCTTGCCCTGCTTCACTCTGCCTGCCCCATTGGATGTAACATCTGTCTGAGTTCCTGACTGGAGACTAAACTGAGGCTGCTTGGGGGACCATCTCTTCTGGCCTCAGTGTGGGTCATCCCAGCACTGAGTCTTTATGGCTTTGGGGCTTCTGTCCACTCTTTCTTGGGTCATTGCACAGAGGGGTCTGATTCCCCAGAGAAGCAGGACAGATTCCCACTATGCCAGCCAGACCAGTAGTGAAAGGATTTGCAAGGGTCAGGAAACCTAACCGCCCCTCACCGTGACGTGACCTTGAGCAAGTCCTGAGACTTGGCATGTGAATGCCTAGATGACAGAGACCATTTCTGTGGCAATGGGTAACTGCCAGAGCCTTAGAAAGGCAAGCGGTCCCTTCCCCACCCAAGTTTTCTGTAGAGTGATAGCGTTCCACCCATCCCTCACTGCTGCTTTGCCCCCAAACCAACCTGGTCCCATGTTGAGTGTGACCTGTGTTGTATGACCAGCTTTGTCCTGAGAGAGAGGTGCCTTTTGTTCCTCTTTTATGTTTCTTAATCGGAGAAGTTCAAAGCCAGCCCTTCCCTGGTGCACTCGGGCATCTGGCCAGGGTGTGCATGCCGGTTTGTTTTTCCTCCCTCTTGTTCTTGCCATGTGCCAACGTGACTGAGCGCCGGAAGCTCTGAGCACCAGCTGCACGGTGTGTAACACTGCTTCTCTTGTATGACAGTAATAACAGAGACGGGCAATTTCAGTGAGTGTTTTGCCTGGAGGGAGAAAAGAAAAGACGGTCCCCTACCCTGGTTAGCAGCAAGCAGATAAACCACAAACCCAGAGATGGGAAGGAGTATCTTCTTCCTTGATAACTGCCTCCCCAGCAACCCTTCCTCTTCCTTCCCCATCCCATCCCCAGCCCCACCCCACCCAATGAACATCCAGCATTTGGGGGCACAAATTGGAAGGTCAAAGCTGCCTCGTGTTCCCGAGACCTTTGCTTTTTTTTTTTTTTTTTTTTTTTTTAAGTATTTATGTATCTATTTGGCTGTGCCAGGTCTTAGTTATGGCACGTGGGATCTAGCTCCCTGACCGGGGATTGAACCCGGGCCCCCCTGCATTGGGAGCACGGAGTCTTAGCCACTGGACCACCAGGGAAGTCCCCCCAGACCTTTGCTTTTTCAGCAATGTTTCTAAGTTGGGTTTCCAAAGTCACCGTTTTATCTCTGTAAAAAAAAAAAAAAAAAAACAAGCGAAGCATACGTGAAGAAACGGAGAGTCAAAAGATTATTTGATGATATACAGCTCCCAGATCACATTCTTAAAAGTAGGGCTCCCTGTGGGAAGAGTATGTGGGAGAAGTTCTGCTGACCCGGCTCAGATCTGTGCATCTAAACCCACTCTTGCCCAAGTTAGAGCTCAGCTGAAACTGGGGGGATCCTCGGTGACCTCAGTCCATGGATCCCAGGGAGGTCTGTGTGTCATCTCCCTTTATTTTGAGAGATTACTAGTGATGTTATTTCCCTGGGAACCATGTCTGAAATTTCACTGTCAGCTGCCACAGCCAACCTGGCTGAGAGTGGGGGAAATACTAATATACTAGGTGTTAGGACATTGTAATTAAGAATTTGAGTTTTTATTCCAGTAGTCTTAGATTCAAATCCTGACTCTCCCACTCACCAGCTGTGTGACCTTGGCCAACTAACATGACCTCTCTGAGCCTCAGTTTGCTAATCTATGAAATGGAGATAATAATTGCATTTCCCTTACAGGCGTGTGTGAACACTGCTGTAAAGGACTTAGCTTTATGTGGATCAGTGCCGTGTATAAAACAGCACTGAATCTACAAGAGCCATTAGCTTTATGGTTTTTTTTTTTTTCTAACTTGTCTTTTCTAGTCCTCTCTTACATGCTTGTCAAATCAAATGTCTCTTCCACAAAAGCGATCCTATAGAAGAACTGCACTTCCCTAATTAACCCCAGAAGTGGAAATGACTCAGAGAGGCAGGGCCCAGCTGCTATAAGACAGCCTTGTTTCACCCCTAATGACAGGTAGCCTGGGGGAGGGAGAGCCACGGGGTCCTCAAGCATGACCTGGCCGACTTGATGGGAAGTTGCGGAGGGGATTCAAGCAACAAGTAGGGACTTGGGGTCAGCAGCCCTTCACAACTCTTCCTCCCCTGTCCTCAGTTTTCCGAGTCCCTCCTAAGGAAATATTTTCCTACCACCCTTATTAGAGCACCCTGCCTGGTTCTGAGTATCTCCAGATATGTATCAATTGGTCAAAGCCCCACCGTGTCCTCTAAATTGGGGTAAGCTGGCCGGTCCTTCTCGGCTGACACACAGCCCTGATGTGTCCTAGGGAGGTGCCAGTGTCTCCCCGATGCTTGAGAAGATGTTCCAGGCGTCAGGTGCAGCTTTCTCCCTACTCTGCACTCAACATGAAGCATCTGACTATTGTCTTACTGGAACTGATGGCCCCAAACTGCCTCAGTGAGTCAGGGCCTTTGATTACAGTAACAGTTGAGAAGAGAAGGAGGCTGGCAGTCTCGCTGCCGGCTGAGCTGAAGGAGAGAGAGAAGGGATTCTATCAGTGTCTTCACAGCTGTAATAAAGTAAAGAAATTAGGGAACATGTACAAGCAAGATGTCAGGATGATTCCATATACCCAGACATCTCAGGCCCTGAAGCTTTGATGAATCAGACAGTGAAACTGAATTTTCTTTAACTGTGTGATGTTTGGGAGGGTCTCAGTTTAAAATAAAGGAAAACAACCAGCCTATTAGACTGTGTGAATGGCACAAGATTTCCTTAGAAATAACCCCAAAAAATTAAAAAATAACCATAAAGCTAATGGCTGTTTTAGATTCAGTGCTGTTCTATACATATGGAACTTTACCCTAGTTGTAAAGAAGCAAGAAATCTAAAATTTAAATGCTCTCCCTTGACGCTGCCCAGTGATGCAGCAGGAGCTGTCTGTTGGATTTGCCTAACACCATAGTTGAGTTGCAGTGTTTATTAGATAAAGCTTTTTGGAGGCCTTACTAATCAAAATAATTTAAACACAGCATGATTTGCTGCGTGTCTTTCAGCAAGACCTCTTTTGGGGCTTCTGTAGTTACAGTGTCACATCCAGAAATGAGAGCTCTTGGCTCAAAGCTCTACACATCTGGTGAGAATGGTCTCCTCTGGAAAAATGCTGTATTTAATCATCTTGTTGGAGGTATGATTGAGATGGGGGAGGGGTTTAGAAACTGAAGGAGGTAGAGTAGGGGGTAATGGGCAAAGGTTTCCTTGACCATTAGGAGCCACAGGCAAAGTGGTGGAGACGGTCAAAATCCTCCCTCTCATTTGTCAGTTCAGATGGAAATCACCATGGAAAAGATTAAAGGCAACAGGAATTGTTTATTTCTTTGAGCCAGAAAAAAGAGCTGGAAACAATGGTACAAAATTGATAGCTCATTATTCTGCAGCAGGCTTTGGGTGCCAGCCACGCCTGTGGCATCCTAATAAGCACAGAATCACAGGCCCTATCCCTGCCCAGAGGGATGAATGCATCTGTTCCAAGTACAGAAATCCATCTACCACTAATTTATTAACTGCAAGACTTCAGTATGAAACAGGATGTTCCTTATAAAAATATCAAATCACTATGTTGTACACTTGAAACTAGTATAATACTGTTAGTTAATTATACTTCGATAAACAATTTTTTAAAAAGATGTTCCTCTGCAAGCATGGGATGCCCCCTGCTCAGCTTTCCCAACCATTGCACTGCCCCAGGGAGTGTTTCCTACTCATTCCCACAGTCCCGTTGAGCCCAGGGATGAAGTGCTGATGACTTCTGGCCAAAGCAGTTAACATCTTCCTTGTCTTCCTCTGCAGTTCTTACTCGATCTTAAATACATCATCTTCCAACGCGCTCTCATTTGGGGATGGCATCCTGGAGAGGCGGCAGTATGACGACCAGGGCCTGGGGGACACGACGCCCCTGACCATCATTTGCCAGCCCACCCAGGTAAGGCTGACTGTCAGGGCCACCTCCTCAACTCTGCTCAGGATTCACTGAGCACCTTTTTACTAAGGATGAGGCCTTGCCCTTGCTGTCCCCAAAGGGTTACCTATCTCTCAGGGCACAAGAGCCTAAAAGATATATATGAATTTCAGGCTAGGAAGAGTCAGATGGGTGGTGCTGACAGTGACCACCAGCATCTGGGTCTAGGCTGGTAAGGAAGGCTGCTCTGCAGAGAGGATGACGTGTTATCTGTAAAGCAGTAACAACACAGTTGCGCCTTGAACAACGCGGGGGTTAGGAATGCGGACCTTCCATGCTCCAAACAGTGGAAAATCCACTTGCAACTTACAACTGGCCTTCCACCTACCCAGTTTGGTTCCTACATATCCACGGGTCCGCATCCTCAGATTCAACGCGCTGCGGATTTTATTGTAGTATTTACTTTTGGGAAAAAAAAATCTGTGTATTAGTTGGACCTGCACGGTTCAAACCCAAGTTGTTCAAGGGTCAACCGTATCTAATCTATTTTACAGGCCATTGTGAAGATTAAAGGAAATAAGGATACGGTTCTTAGCACAGTTCCTGGCACATAGTGAATGCTCAATGTATGTCCGATATATGCCAGAAAGATTACAGAATGGAGGAGTTTGCAAAGTGTATGTACTGTATTGGCAAATGTGAAGCCAGTAGGAGCTGGCAGCACTGAGGAAGCTGGGAACAGCTGACTCCATCAGAAAGAAGGAACATAGAAACATCTGTAAGGATCCACGCAGTAGTTATAGAAACCAGAGCCGTTTGGACAAGGCTTTGACTAGACTTGCCAATTTCATCACCCAGAGGTAGCAGCTGCCCTCCCCGAGCCACTTCTGGGAACACCGTCTTGCGTGCAGCCAGACAACAGAGCCTAACCTGCGATTAGAATAGGCAAAGCGGGACCTCCTGGCCAGAGTAGACTTCGGACCACCACACGGTGGAGATGAGGCAGATGTATTTGTGGTGATAAAAGTCCTCGCTCCCTGAAGAAGTTGATGAAGCATCTCGTGCGGGGAAGGAGCTGTCCCGCTAGATGGCTGTCTTTCCACACTGGCTAGTTTTGCCTCTGAGCTGTATCTCGGGTGGTCTTCGTGTTTCAGTGTTGGCCAGATACTAATCCTACCAACAGCAGCGGCAGTAACAATAAAACCATTTTCATAGCCCTTCTTATTTTGCAAAGCACCTTCAAGGCACCTCATCTGAGCCTCAAAATAACTTGCGAGGTCAGTCATTGAGGCTTACCACCCCCATCTTATAGACAGGCCAACCTAAATCCGAGGTAGTGAAGGGGCTTATCCCAATCAAGCATTAGTGAAACTTGCTCTAGAGCCCAGCTCACCTGGCACCCAGCTCTGAGACGTGTCTACTTTCTTGTGTGCTTCCCCACTTATAGCCTTTCTTTCTCTGCAGCCTCTGAGGATCAGCAGCCAGCCTGGCCCTCAAAAGAGATGCCTCTTTGTGTGTCGGCACGGTGAGAGGATGGATGTAGTTTTTGGGAAGTACTGGCTCTCCCAGTGCTTCGACGCCAAAGGTCAGTAATCGGTGGGCCTGTTCAGCATTGGCATACCTATCACGGCCTCTAGGGGGCAGAGTCAAGCCACTTTTATCTAGATGGAGTCGTTTATGGTTACTTGTGCCGTAGAAAATGCCTGTCATCTGTTACATTGTAAGTCCTTCCTGATTGTCTGGAGTGTTAGGCGAGAGAGAAGTGTTCTTGCCCCCATTCTATAAACGCAGACACCACAGACCAAAAAAGGCAGATGTCTCACCCCACAGCCACATGGCAAAGTCAGAGGCAGAGACAGGTGCCTTGATTCCATGACCAGACCTCCCTCTAGTAAGTCACCCTAGCTCATTTTGGTTCCATTTTCATTTGGGTGGCATGTTTAAGATAGGGAGGCTTGCACATCAGAGAATCCTACCTGCTTTAGGGTGTCTGGTTGTTACTTTCACTTAAAAACTATCTCTTGTCACTTTCGTCAGCGGAATGGAAGCATGGATTCCAAGACACACTACTAAAGGAGGAGGTCAGCTTCAATATTTTCTAGAGAGCTCAGTTCAGTCTCTGTGGCCAAAAAGGAATGGAGGTGGAGGGGCTGGCAGGACCAGCAATGGAAACCCTAAGGAAATAAGAAACTCATGTCGCCTTGGCCTGACTTTTCTTTCCAGGTCGCTACATACGCACTAACCTGAACATGCCTCATAGCTTACCTCAGCGGAGTGGTGGTTTCCGAGATTACGAGAAAGATGCTCCAATCACCGTGTTTGGATGTATGCAAGCAAGACTCGTGGGTAAGTAAGTGTCCTGGAGTGATCACACAGCCTTTCCTGGCTACTTCTTCCAAAGACTGGCTCCAGTGGGTATGCCAGAATGCTGCCTAGGGCTTTCCTACAAGTACTATATTTCCTCAATTCAAAAGGGATTTATTACATAACCATTAGGTTCAGGGCACTGGGTTGGTTTGCCAAAGTGAACAAGGTGTGATCCCTATCAAGGGGCAGATGGTCCAGTGATGGGGCAAGGTCAGGCTTGGTGCGGCAGACAGGTCAGCTTCTAGCACAAGGATGAGGAGAAGGCAACCCAGGGGTGGCTGAAAATATAGAGGCCAGCCAGTCTCCAAGATGCTCAGTTCTTTGCAGGTCTAGTCCATACCTGCCACACAGAGCCAGCTGCCTTGTCCTGTTCAATCATTTAACACACATCAATTGATCACTTACCTTGTGCAAGGCACCATGCTAGGTATTGGGGACCTAAGCGTGAGTCCCCACCCTCAGCGAAGCTTGTAAGTGGATAAATAATATAGAGTATTCTTGTTACTCAAGAATAGAACTATGTACAAAGTATCATGGGAGTACAAAAGAAGACATAAGAGGAGAATAGAGTAGAACTTAGCAGGAAGGTGGGACGGCATCTCAGTGGGAGGATCAACATCAAGTTATAGACGTGAGAAGCAGCATCCAGAGTACGGAGGAAACAAGCTGTCTTGTTTCTAGAGCATCGACTGTGAGCAGGGCGAGAGACAAGGCTGGCGGGATGGAGACAGACAAGTTTGTGGAAGACCTTGACCACCATGTTAAGGCATTCAGACTTTATCCAGGAGAGAAAAACAGGCATTTTACTGCTTGTTAGGACCAGAGAGAGAGAAAGAAAACAGACAAGAAGGGTGTGTCCCTTGGTCTTTTCATAGAAACACTGGTCAGGAGAGTTGTTGAAAATGAGACTGAAACTGCTGGCCCTGTGTGAGCACCCACCTGGAAAGAGAGGTTTGCAGGGTCTGTCTGGCACCCTCTCCAACACTGAGAGTCAAGTTGAGGCTTCATAAATCATCGGATTGATTCTTCTCTGGTTTCCTTTGCAGGTGAAGCCTTATTAGAGAGTAACACCATCATTGACCATGTCTATTGCTCCCCGTCCCTGCGCTGTGTCCAGACTGCGTACAACATCTTGAAAGGTGAGACTTGATAAAGGTCAGCTAGTCCGTACCTCCGTCTCCAGGCAACCTGACACAAATTATCCTACTCAGGAGACATTAGCCAGTTGAAAGCCTTGAATTTGAAATGTTTAGCAAGGATTCTTTTGGAAGATGACTTTGCAAAAGTCCCCAAATCATACTCTGGCAGCAGAAGTGAGATCAAGAGAATATACAAATAATGTTTTTCTTGAAAATGTAAAGCTCTCTTCGATGAATTAGATGCTTGTAAAATATTGTTCTCTGGCAGTAATTTAGAGCCTACAGAGCGTGATCCTTTTTTGTTTTTTTTCTTTGTTTCCTCCCACTCTGCTCTGTTTGCCTCTTTACAACAGGGAACGGTGCTCCTAGGTGTCTGCAAATCTAAATCAATCACCCTTGTTTCTTTAGTTAATTGGAATAAATTCAAAAGTACCATTGTTATAAAGATATTCACCTTTTACCCTAAAATCCGTGGAAGCTTGTGTTACAGGAATCTCCATTCTCATTTCACTGGAAGGAAAACTAGAAGAAACAGGGTTGACTGTTTACTTATACCAAACAAACAAACAAGCCAGAAAAAGCTGAGCCAACAAGGAAATTACACTACATTTGAGACTTCTATTCGTTAACCTTAAGTAAGCCAGAATGCATCTATGTATTCAAATGCATTATCTATCACATTTGCAAGGAAAAACTGGGCTAAATGCAATACAAAGAGTTAAACAGGGACAGTTCCCACTCTGAGGACAATTACACAATCACAAAACACAGAACTTGTGCACTGGCACTGGTAAATATTCAACACTGGATTTTCTAGTAGAGAAAATGAACAATGTATATGATACGCAAATATAATGTAAGCTATTGTAAAATAGTGGATGCTAAGAACTTCTGAAGTTTCTTGGTAAGAACATCTTGGAACTTACTTTATAGTAGTCACAGAACTATAATAAATTATATGGATAATGACTTTTTCTTTAATCAGATACCATTTAAAGCCAGCATACATCCTGGTGATGTGGCCAGAATATTAAACTCACGTGTTTATAACACAAAAATTAAAAACCCTTGTCCAAACCTGCATGCTTTTACCTTCCTTAAGCTATATATAGCATCTGATAGGAAAGAGAATAGAAGATTTATGAGCATTTTTGTAACAATTTGGCCTCTAATTTACTTTTCCACTGAGAACATAGTAATACTTCCTTCATCTTCATTTTATTTTCCCTCTAAGGTTTACAACAAGAAAATCACTTGAAGATCCGCATAGAGCCTGGTTTATTTGAGTGGACAAAATGGGTTGCTGGGAACACATTACCTGCGTGGATACCTCCATCAGAGTTAGCTGCAGCCAACCTGAGTGTTGATACAACCTACAGGTAACCCTCTGAAACCGCTGTTTCCTGAGGCCGATGTGGAAGTACTCTTCTCCACCAGGCCAGGCTAATTAAGGAGATGAAGGACCAGATGTAGCCCACAGCCAGTTATCCATATTGGTGGAAGTCAAGCTATGATTTAAAAAAAAAAAAAAAAACTGGAGAAAGCCAGCATTCCCTCGTATTTGGCATTGGCATGGGGTATGTCTCCCGTCACACGCACTAGGGTTTTCTGACTTTACTACATTGATTTCAGGGAATAATAAAACCACTTCGCATGCCAGGAGCACACACCAGCTAATGATAAAGCAGTTCAGAAGCCTGTTGGGAAATAAGGGAAATGACGGTGTCTTGCCTTGGATTGTCGCTTTCGATTTTTCAGAGCATTTTTAATTATGTTCATTCATTATTGCTATAACCCCAGGATGGAGGCAAGCCACTCTCATAGATGAGAGAGTTCTGTGGCCTGCCTAAAGTTAGTTATACATGTAGTGGACACATCTGACAATAATAATAACTAACCTTTATTGATCATTCTCTGTGTGCCAAACACTGTGTAATCTGCTTTATAGTAGTCCTTTGCTTTTTCCATTAGACTATTATTAGAAGTGTTTGTAGATTGTAACATAGTTACATTAACCATCAAAAATCCACTCAGAGCTTCTTAGTGACATGATAAAAAAATGCTTTTTGTGTTCTTTATAGCAGTATTTATTTTAAATATTTTTAGTAAGCGATGATATTTTTCTCTCTAACCCCTGTATTTGGTTTAAATATTTTTGTTTGTTAGTTGTTCTTATTAAGTGTTTAAAATATATCTGATTATCTTGTCAGTGTGCAATAAAGTTTTAGGTTGAGCGTTAAAAAAAGAAAGAAAAATCCACCTAGACATTTGTAAAATGTCTCTGAAGAGGACAGATATTCACAACCATTACAGTGGGGAATTAAATGCATTTCTTAAAACAGAGTTTGGAACAAGTGACCAATATAAGCAAAACTTTCTTCCTTGTGCTATCCCTTGACCTTTCATTTCAAATACCTACACAAACCTCAAACGAAGCAACGTGAGTTTCTGGCTAAGGTAGGAGAGAATATCTTTTCTTCCATACTAATTTTTGGCTCTGCAAATAAGACCTCAGATAACCCCATTAATTAATTAATGTGTGCTACTTCTTGCCTTAAAGGAATGAGCATTCCTCAAAAATAAGATTAAATCAATCAATCGGATCCCCTACTGAAATAATTCACATTTTGTCCTATCTACTCTATGGCCACTGTTTTTCTGTTCCTTGGGAAGCAGCAATAAATTATTGTCCCCATGCCAACAGCCATCACCCCTCTGCCCTGGAAAGAGAAAAAGTTACTGCCAACATTGGTAAAATGACTTTCCTCACCTACCACCCAGCCCCACCCAGGCCAACTATGCCTTCAGATTCCCCCTTAAGTGCATCCTGCAATTCTTCCCAAGCTATTTACAAAGGTCCCCAGACTCATTCTACCTGAGCCCTTCAATGCACACACAGACACACACCCCACTAGTAGTATGAACAGAAGGATGAATGCCAGGAACCTGGGGGTCAGGACGCGGTTCATATTCCAGATTTCCTTCTCCTCTACAAAAAATCAAAGTTCTATTCAACCATTTTGTGTTGGGGGTGGTGGTGGTGGTGGTGGTGAGATTAAGCCTCTAATTCTATAAATCAGTCGTGAAATTCACCCATCAAGCATGTGAGAGGCACAACCCCTAGAGTCAAATTCACTCTGAAATTAATTATGTCAAGTGAGCAGGGCTTCTGAAGCAAGTAGTGGTGCCCAAATGATTGAAGAAAAATGGTGATGTGCAGAGGGGCAAGAACTGATAGGCAGGGTATTATAAGTCAAGCAAGCACTGCTCATAGATCCCTCCCTGTCGCCTTGAACAGGAGGGAGGAGGGGCTGGAAGGTGGATTTAGGCTGGTGACCAATATCCAAGCGTCAGCCACTGGCAACAAGACCCATCCTGGGGGCTGGGTGTAGAAAGCAGCCCCAGTGGAGCTAGGCGGGAAGGAGCAAGGCAGAAAAAACAAAATACACACCAGTTGGATGAGGCTTCAGAACAGGACCCTGACTGGGGGAGGCAGGGAAAAGGGGATGGGGGAGCCATGGATCTGGAGTATTAGAGAGACAACAAATCAAACTTTGGTGTGGGACTCAGGGCAGAAGCCTGCTCTATAGTCTGGACCAAAGTAGGCTGGGGAGAGGAGAGTATACACGGGAGAATACTATTCCAAGGTTACTACCTGTGTACCCAGAGCTCTGGGTTCCAGGTCTAGTTGGTGGTTGGAGGCCCACCTGAGTCCCAGAATAGTACAGGGGTCCTGCAGGTGCGGCTAGAAGCAGGATGCAGCTGACAGGAGTGAGAGAGCTTTGACTGTCCCGTCCCCTTCAGGGCTCGTTCAAACATGCAAGCCATTCATAGGTTCCACTTCAAGGCAAGAACTGATCAGGAGGAACTGGATTCTAGCATCTACCAACTCTTCACTTACACAAATCTTGTACATTACAGTGTGGTTTCACCCTTGCAGTGACTCCCTGAACCAAACAAAGAGGCCTTTTGTCACAGTGTGTATGTGTGTGTGTTGGGGGAGGGGTCCTGGGAAACCAGGTGATGTAAATGGTAATGGAACTGGATGAGAAGTAGGGATGGGAAGAAAGGGTTTGCTCCAGAACAACGAGGCACATCCCTAATGAGTGGGGATTCATGTTTCTCCCTATCACCCGGGGTGTTGTAAGATTCAGAAAGAAGGTTGTTTCCTAGGAGAAATAGTATGCTTGCAGAGAG
This sequence comes from Balaenoptera ricei, assembly GCF_028023285.1. Lineage (NCBI taxonomy): Eukaryota > Metazoa > Chordata > Mammalia > Artiodactyla > Balaenopteridae > Balaenoptera > Balaenoptera ricei. The sequence goes on along the minus strand of NC_082646.1, from coordinate 10,100,591 downwards.
AATGTTATTTAGATGAAGGCAAGTTACCTTCAAATGGAACAGCATCCTTCCTCTCCAGACAGTAAACCCAAGTGCACAGAAGGGCAGCTTTGGGGAGGGCACTGTCAGAAGCCATCCAGGGTGAAGGATAACTTTATAGGTATTAATCTCAGACACAGGTTCAAATCCGGGCTCTAAGAGTTGCTAATGATGTAAGCAAAGGCAAGTCAACTGTAGCCTTTCTAAGCCTTAGTTTTGTCATCCATACACTCAGAATTTGCAAAAGCGTTGCTAGGTGGGCTATGTTCAAAGAACGCAAGTAGGGTGCTTTGCGCAGAGCCTGACACATGGGAACCTCTCAGTAAATCTTAGCAGCAGCCGCAGCAGCAATGTATTCTGATGCAGATGCCATGAGAATTCACTTTGAGAACTCACTAGCACCTCCATGCAATAAATACCAACAATGAAAGACAAAATAAGAAAATAGAAAATATGACATAGTTGTACTCAAAAACAAGGTAAACATCTCATAGACCAGAAAACTAAATAGCAAAGGAAGGTGGAAGCAGACGGAAGTGACCGGGATTGAAGACATTCAGGGTCACCAGGATCGGAGGGCCCTGCTTTGACCATCCTCTTATATGCATTTGTACATCGTGTCATAATTATCATTTACATCAATAGCTTACTCACCCCAACCACACACAGAGAGCTCCTCAAACATAGAAATTGGGTTTTCTTCATCTTTATGTTCCCTGTACTTCTCCAACTGCCAGGAGAAGTTGTGGTCTGTGGTCTTTATGTGGTCTGTGTTCAAACTAAGAAAGAAAAGGAAAGGCTGGTGAAGCGTTATTAGCTCACAAATCCAATGGACCTAATATCTCCTTTAAAAATCTATCCTTACAACTCCCCATTTCATTTTATGAGACCAGCATTACCCTGATACCAAAGCCAGATAAGAATACTACAAGAAAAGAGAACTACAGGCCAATATTCTCAACAAAATATTAGCAAACCAAATTCAACAGCACATCAAAAGGATCATATACCAAGTGGGATTTATCCCTGGGATGCAAGGATGGTGCAACATACAAAAATCAATAAATGTGATACTCCACATTAGTAGAAAAAAAGATGATAAAAATTATATGATCATCTCAGTAGATGCAGAAAAAGCATTTGACAATATACACCATCCTCTTCGTGATAAAAATTGTTCACCAGATTGGGTATAGAAGGAACATATCTAAACATAATAAAGGCAATTTATGGCAAGCCCACAGCTAACATCATACTCAATGGTGAAAGGTTGAAAGCTTTTCCTCTAAGATCAAGAACAAGACAAGCATGGCCACTCTCACCACTGCTATTCAACATAGTTCTGGAAGTTCTAGCCAGAGCAGTTAGGCAAGATAAATAAATAAAAGGCATCCAAATTGGAAAAGAAGAAGTGAAACTATCTTTGTTTGCAGATGACGTGATCTTATATATAGGAAATCCTAAAGACTCAGAAAATCCTAGAACTGTCAGAACTAATCAACAAATTCAGCAAAGTTGCAGGATACAGAGTCAACATACAGAAGTCAATTGTGCACAAAAATAAACTCAAAATGGATCAAAGACCTAAATGTAAGGCTGGACACTATAAAACTCTTAGAGAAGAACATAGGCAGATCACTCTTTGACGTAAATCACAGCAAGATCTTTTTTTTTTTTTTAATTTATTTTATTTATTTATCTTCGGCTCTGTTGGGTCTTCGTTGCTGCGTGCGGGCTTTCTCTAGTTGCGGCGAGCAGGGGCTACTCTTGGTTACGGTGCACAGGCTTCTCATGGCGGTGGCTTCTCTTGTTGCAGAGCATGGGCTCTAGGCACGCGGGCTTCAGTAGTTGCAGCATGCGGCCTCAGTAGTTGCAGCATGCAGGCTCAGTAGTTGTGGCTCACAAGCTCTAGAGCGCAGGCTCAGTAGTTGTGGCGCATGGGCTTAGTTGCTCCGTGGCATGTGGGATCTTCCTGGACCAGGGCTCAAACCCATGTCCCCTGCATTGGCAGGCAGATTCTTAACCACTGCACCACCAGGGAAGCCCACATGTCTCTTTTTGAATTATGGTTTTCTCAGGGTATAGGCCCAGTAGTGGGTCATGTGGTAGTTCTACTGAGAAAAGGGATCCTTGTGCACCGTTGGTGGGAATGTAAACTGGTACAACCATTATGGAAACACTATGGAGGGTCCACAAAAAATTAAAAATAGAACTACCATATGATCCAGCAATCCCACTTCTGGGGTATATCCAAAGGAAATGAAAACAAGATCTCACAGAGATATCTCCATATAATATCACTATATGTGGAATCTAAAAAAGCCAAGCTCAGAGAAACAGACAGTAGAGTAGCATGGACACCCATGGGACCGTGGGGAGGGGGAAATAGGGAGAGACTGGTCAAAGGGGTACAAACTTACAGTTAAAAGCTGAATACGTTCTGGGGATCTAATGTACAGCACTGTGATTATAGTTAACAATACTGTATTATATTCTTGAAAGTTGCTGAGTAAAGCTTAAATGTTCTGACCACCAAAAAGAAAATGGTAATTATGTGACATAATGGAGGTGGTTAGCTAAGACTATGGTGGTCATCATTTTGCAATGTATCAAATCAATACATTGTATACCCTTAAACTTACACCATGTTATACATCAATGAAATCCCAGTAAAACTGGGAAAAGATTAAGTTAAAACTTATCCTTACTGCTTATCATGTGCAAGCCTACTAAAGGGAGGCTTGGGAAATCTCTGGTGATTTAAATAGATAAAGAGATCTAACCTCTGCTTTGCTTCCTCTTATTTATGTGACCTGGGACTGTCAGTAAAATTAGTCAAACTGCTATGAGTTATCCTGCAAGGGAAACCTGAACTGAATGTTTCATTTTTCAGCTGGTCACTTTGACACCATGCACACATGGCCTTTTTTTCTGTACATTCTGCATATTTGGACCCCACTTCTACATAGTTGAAATACTCTTCCCTATGCCTCCATCCTTTCTAGGGAAATGGATAAACAGAAATATGGGAACTTTAGAAAGGTCTTGAAATAAAACTTAGAGTAATGTCAATTGCTTTGTCTTGGGATCAAAATGTTTTCAATGCCTTTGTTCATTTTTCTATTGCAGACCTCACATTCCAGTCAGCAAATTAGTGGTTTCAGAATCCTATGACACCTATATCAGTAGAAGTTTCCAAGTAACAAAGGAAATAATAAGTGAATGTAAAAGTAAAGGTAGGTATTATTTTGGACTCCATAGTTAAATCTGTGATCATTTTTCCACCATGGTTAATCAGCTATTCAAGATGGTTCAGCGTGCTTTGACAAACTTGCTTAGTAGGAAAGAAAAATACTTCCAGACTCTCTTTAGATAGTTTCATGTTAAATTTGTACTATTCTCTTGAGTACCTCAAATGGTAGATATTCCATGGAAATACATCAGACTTAGTTACTCTATGAAATAACAGAATTCTGCATTTCAGCTATTTATCTTCCACTCTCTGAAGGAGGTTCCCTATTACAGTTTCCAGAAATCCTTTACCATAACACTGTTTTGCCTATAATTTGATCCAGGAACATGGACACGCACACACAAACACACCAACACAAATACACCTGCCGTCACTACTATCACCAACCAAGAGCAGTGTGCTGTACAACTCAAGTCTGCCACTGAATTTTATAATCATTGAACTCAAACATTTAATGATATGTAGGACTGTAATATTTGTAGTAAAAAGGGCAGATTACAAAAGAGTCTGCACATTCCCATCCCCCACTAAAAGTTAAAGTATTTATCTTCATAGAGCAAAGGCTGGATTTACATACACCAGAATGTTAACAGTGGGTAGCCCTGGTCAACAGTATCGTGGATGGTTCCCACCTTTCAGTTATGACTTGTAAGCCACTCACTTCATGACCACCCCTGTGGTACCACCCATCCCCACTGCAAAGAAACTCAGCATGTTCTATCAACCAGAAAGTCTCAAGTGCTCACAGCTCTACAATGGCAACATCAAAAACTATAATATATTAGAAGTAATAGCAGAGAGCCCTGTAGACACAGAACAGTTTTGTATCTTGATTGAGGTGATGGTTCCCAAAAGCTCCACATGTGATAGATTTGGCTAAAGCTGGTGAAATCTGAATAGGCTATGTGGATTATACCAGTGCTTGTTTCCTAGTTTTGATAGTGTACCTTAGGCAAGATGTTACTATCAGAGAGGCTGTGTGAAGGGTGCATGGGACCTACCTAGTGTGTGTGTGTATAGTATATATGCAAGGTACATATTGTATATATATGTATGTATATGTGTATATGTATATACATATTATATAATATGTATAATAGTATATATAAAATATACACACGTATATTTAATACGTAAAATACGTATTTGTTACCTCCTGTGACTCTAATTACTTTAAGATTAAAAGTAGGTTTGTTGTTGGGTTTTTTTGTTGTTTTTGTTTGTTTTTTGTTTTCAATGACATTAGGCTGCCTTAACAATACAAAGCATTTTCAAAATATTGCTTGGCCGAACTGTCTCCTTCTTGAGAATGTTTGCCTCTCCCTGGAACACTTGGCTTCAGTACTTACAAGGTTTACATATGTCTTTATAGAAACAGTCTTTTCAGTCCTTGCTTTTTTGCCCCCAGGAAATAACATCCTGATTGTGGCCCACGCATCTTCCCTTGAAGCGTGTACCTGCCAGCTTCAGGGCCTGTCACCTCAGAACTCCAAGGACTTTGTACAAATGGTCCGAAAGGTAATTCCTGCTTGCATTTCAGGGGCCTGTGGGGCCTTGGAGTTTCAGAATGGTTCAGTGCTGGCTGAAAGCAAAGTTCTTTGGAGCTGGGAAGGTACATTTATTGGTTTATTCAACCAAGATGTATCGAATGGGGCTCTGTTTAAGGTACTTTATCAGGCCTTGGGTAAGAGAAAAAGATGTGTTTGAGCTAGTTCTAGCTTCTAAGAGCTAAAATTTAAGAAGTAGCTAAGAATCATAAGCAAATTGTCTGGATTTCCCTGCGGGACCATGGAACGGATGAGGAGGTGGTATGTGGGCTAAAACACAGCATCTGACAGCTCAGCTGGAAGAAAGGTCCTGGCGGATAGGCCAAAGGAAGCAGTGATTCAAAATGATCAGGCTGAAAGGCAAACCCAGGAACAAGGCAGCGAGACAGAAAACCCACCAGGCTGACCAACACATCTGGATTCTTCCTTCTCATGCCTGTGGAAGAGGTTTTCCCGTAAGCCACCCTCCCACATACACTTCCCTCCAGGCTGAGTTATATGCTTCCTGTAACTGTCCCCAGAGAACCTGGTTCAAACTCGATTGCAATTCTTTTCTCATTTTTTTAAAAACTTACTTATGTGTCTGTCCTTTCCATTAGTCTGTAAGCTGCTTGAGGGCAGAGATTTTTGTCTTGTTCATAAATGCAACTCTGGACACACAGACAAATAAGTTTTGAAATGCCATGCCTACTGAAGTTAGGAAGGGCACAGCTTCAGCTCTGAATGTTAGATACACATGCCAAAAAATGAAAGAAAAAGCAGGATAAAACAAATTCTTAAAACTTGAATAATCTTTCCCATTGTCCAAGTATAATTTCAGAAATGTTTGAGCTGCGTTTTCAGCTTGACTTGCAATTAGGAATGAACTCCTAGCGCCTTAGCTTTATACATGAGTTCCTTTTTTTCCTCCCGTGCTATATAGAAACCATCTATAAACAATTACTTAATTGCACTAGAAGAGCTCACCGTTTAATGAATCCTTCCGAAGAATCCTCTTGCGTTGTAAATACTCTTCCTTCTAATTTATCAGTTCTGTCCATTTCATTTTCAATATTTTGGAGGGGATGCTTGCCTACAAAGTCCTTATTCATTCCTTTGAATTTTCCTTCGTCTAGGTAAAAGTTAAAGCACTCAACCTCTGTTTTCTGTTTTCCCTTTCTTTACTGTCTTACTTCAGATCCCCTACTTGGGGTTTTGCTCCTGTGAAGAATTAGGAGAAACTGGAATCTGGCAGCTGACAGACCCACCAATCCTCCCTCTTACCCATGGACCAACTGGGGGCTTCAACTGGAGAGAGACCCTGCTGCAAGAATAACCGCACGAGCGAACAAGAAGAAAAGACTTGAGGAAGGCTTTGGGAGAAGTGTCTTTTTGTGTACTTAGTAACAGTGGGAAAGTCTGCACCACATCCTAAATGGACAGCTCAGAATAATTTAGCATATGTCCTTTCAGGCTTTGACGTTCTTAGGATGAGACCACGTCAAGGAGAGAAAGACTTGATTCAGGGAAAAAATTCATTCTCCCTGGACTCTTGCCTGGCTAACAAGGCTTTCAAGAATGGTCTTCCTATACAGGGGCACCTGCTACAGCAGAGGATGTTTCCTCCCTTCCATCTGTGCTGACTAAGGAACCTGGGTCCTCCCAAAGAGAGCTGCCAGCCCACTCTGAGGAAGGGTGCAGGAAAATCCAGCCGGAGGGACACCAAGCTGCCAGTCCGGTGATGGGATTTTCTTTTCTTTTTAACTCCATGTTCCAGTTAAAACCAAGCTGCCGAATTCTTTTAAGGTGATTAGAAAACATGCGGTTTCCCATCAATTTCTACCCACACCAGTGCTGCTGGCTCAAGCCATCTGCTGGCGGATTCTAACCTTCACCCTGGTACCGCCACATCACATTTCCTCTAGAGAAAAGCGGACTACAGCTTTTTGCTACCATCCTACCCCCTTGCTTCTCTCTATCTGTGAAATGGGGAGACAGAGCATTTTTACTCTCCAAAGCACTTTTGGATACTCAGGAGGAAGATAAGATAAACGTGTGAAGTATTCAACTGTAGGAGCAACGAACTTGCCAAATATATCAAAGGAGTTACTCGTGTCACAGCCTAACGAGCCACAGGACTTCTGAATCACCGTGATTTGCTTGTCTTTGCCCCGAGAGTCTAGACCATGTTAACTGGTTAAGGACGTTGACATTTTCAGATGTATGTGAAATACATCCTTTGAGTCAGCAAGAAGCTCATTCTTGTGCAATATGGACGTCGTTACAAACCATACACCAAGGGTCAGGTCATTGTACGCGTACAGTACTTGTCAACCATAACAGAACACCCACAAATGCATCAGTTACATCCAGGGATGTATTATGAAGTCAGGGAACTAACTTAAATGATGACAGTCACGACTGCACTGCTGCTTGTGCTGTCGTTTTTATTTGTTTGTTTGTTTTGCTATGGTAATTTAAAAGAGGTAGGTAGGGCTACTTAAGGAAAGTTGGGAGAGCCACATCCTGTGGCATCTTGTCACACTTGCTTCCTGAATTTAGAGGGAGTTTATTTAAAAGAAAAACAAATGACAGTCAAACCAAAACATCAGTTATCAATGTCTAGTTAATTGTGTGACTAGCTGACTGTTGACGGCAGCAGACAATGGTCTGGCAAGGTATAGTTCACTCTGTAGAATATATGTGCAAAATGAAAGCTCAGCCATTTAAAGAGAACATTCATGTAAAACAAATCAATATATATTGTAGCATTAAACAAGATTCAAAACCCAAAGGAGAAAACATATGGGATATAAAAATAGATCTATGCTCCTATTTGAAACTAGAATTTGATGATCCTTGAAAAGAAGAGGAAGTGAAAGGATGCTGGCTATGTATGTTAATCCGCAAGAGGATTATTGTTGAGTTTTTTTTTTTAAGTCACTTAGAGAAATATGTCATGAATTTTATATTTTAAGAAACAAATCTTGATTTCTTCCAGCATTGCACAAACACTGATCCAGCTTCTGGGTCTAGAAATAACTCTGTGCTGACATGATTGATTAATATAAAAGTTTTCATCTTAAACTGGGGGAAATACTCATATTAAAGGTTTTAAGAGAAAAGTCACATTATGGCCAATGCAATGTCACTGCCAGTCATTCTTTTATCTGTAATTAGGTGAATCCACTGTAATCAGACCTATAATGTTTATTAGACTCTCCACAAATTTTCATGGACTTTCAATGCTCAGAATAATGCTCGAACATCTCGTATTCGATTTCCTTAAAAACTGTAGCAGTGTGTTCTGGACAGGGTCTGTACTTGTATAGAACAAAGTTCAGAACAAGTTATCCCTCTCTCCTTCTCCATGATCTTAAGCCTTTGATGACCTGATAGGTTGGTTTAGCTGGGCTACGGTCCAGTGTCCTTAGTCCAATATGGACAAAGCCTTAGGCCATCATCTGTGTGAGCAAAGGAAGGCAAAGATCTGAAATAATTTTCTGAATAATTTAGGTGGAAAACCTTGACTCAAAGAGTTTATTCCTCTGCTTTAATTATCCAGATTGTTGATCAAAATGGCCTGAATGATCTGAATTCTCATGAAATTCTCTTTTCACATTTACCTAATTAAAAAACTAAACTTGGACTCCAGTTGAGAAATTCTTTGGAAATTGTGTTGAATCTATGTGTAATAAAAGGAAGAGACAACTGTATTACATGATTTCATATCCATTTAAAAATTCTAAATTGCTATTACAACTCGAAGTTCAGGCTGGTTTTTTTTTCAGCTGAGGCTGATGCTTGTCAACAAATGTTTTGGGGGGCTAGGAGAAAGAAGGAAGGTAGAAGGGAGGGAGGGGGGACGGAAGCAAGGGAGAAAGGAAGGAAATGCCAGATTAGAAGAAGCAAATGGTTTCCTGTGGAGAGGAAATTTTTTTTTTTTAAATGTTGAAAGTTATCTGAAATAAACTGAGATAAAATTAACTAAAGGATTTAATCTGGGATTGAAAGTCCGAAACAGTCTGCTGCCTGCACAAGTGTGCCACATCAACCCGCTAATGGCTCAGTATTATTCACAGATAGACTTTGGTTTCAGTGATTTTAAAATGCCACGTCTATTCCTTTGTGGACTAGAATAATTGGCACATTTTAATGCACAAGCTGGGGGTTTCATTTTCCCAGGCTCCCTCTCCATCACTGCAATGGTAGCTAGGAGCTTATTGCTTCACCCCAGCAAGGAGTTCAGAATACAGTGTTTTCCATTACATTTAGATTCATAGAATCTGAATGGCTGATTAAATGGCCATCTGATGGCTGAAAGAGGGGGGGTATTTTTCACCCTGTATTGAAAGGCTTGGGGGAGTCTCTAGTTTTTATTTTAATTATACTTTAACCAAAGAATTCTTTTAAAGTAACCTTATATTTGAAAGACAATTTTGCAAAAAATGAAAATAATAAAAAATAAAAAATACCTTCTGGAGTGATGTCAGTTTGGTAAATCATTGTTGATACTTTTCTTGCATTTTAGGCTGCTGTGGTCATTTTCCTGTCAGTGGAATTTGGAATGCCTGTAGATTGTCATCCAGTTGTGCTTAGCATTACCATAAATGTATCTTTTCCACTCAACTAGCCGTGTTCGTATTAAATCAAGTCTCTTATTTCAATTACCTAGTGTCACTGGGGACTAACTGAAGAACTGCAGAGAGGTTCCCATCTCGTCGCCTTTGTAGAGAGGCGTCCGTGTGTGGTAAGGGAGGTGTTCCTCGTAACCTAGGCACTCTGCCGCTCCAGTGTCTAATTTGAAAGCGGTGATGAATTGCTCTTTTGAATTTACTCTAAGTCACGCGTGTGTTGGAATACAGATGAGCCTCCTTTAACTTTCGCAGGCACAGTCACAACTGTCCCGTCTGCACCAGCTTCTCAGATAATGAGGCGCAGGGTTATTTGCATTTAAATTGTAGTCCTGCACACGTGTGAGAACTCAGAGACGCCGGTCTTGCTGCCTCGCCGGGAGGGATGAGATCGGGCGGAGGAGGGTAGGGAAAAGAGCGATTTAATATCTATTTTAGGTTAATATTCACTTTACTAAGGTGATGGGGGGATATTTTGTGAGGTGATGGCAGATGCTTTTCATGTTTAAACATAGGATTCACTTTGGATTTGCTTCCCTTTAATACCGCACCATATTGAATTTTCCTAGGGAAGTGACTAGCTGTAACAAAAATTCAAGGGAAGGGGGAAAAATTGCCTCTAAATGCAGAGGAAATCACTTGATTTTTAAATACGTATACTATTTTGTTCAGTGTATGTAAGCTTAAAATTATGATGATGAATAGTCAAACTTCATATACCATCAGTTCTTACAAATGTTTTACACTGCACCATTTAGTTGCCATTACTCACACAGAAATCGGAATTTTGCAGCTGCTCAACTATTCTTGGACTCTGTACAGGATACATATGTATGTATAATGGGAAATATGTACTGGTTCTTTCTCTGATTGCCACGCAAGATGGGAACACCATCCTGAAGCACTTTGGTTACACATAGACCATTTTAAACCTGCTGTTTGGGGAGGTGTATTGGTTTCTTTCTCATTTATAAGGCTATTGTATCATTATTTTTCTATGTGATTCAGGCATATTTATTTGGTGAAAAGGGTTTGTAATTATAAAAAAGGAAACCACACCTAATTGTATTGCCAAATTCCTTGTAAAGTACCTGTGGCGTCTGTGCTTTCCTGGCTGCGTGCTCTTCTCCGTACAGCTCTGGCACCATTGTAATTAGTTCATTCCATTCCATGAGCATCTCCATTTAAGTGGTTCCTAGATGATTTAATAAAGAGAAACTGTGTCCTCAGTCGATCCAGAGCGATCTCATGTTACACTGAGTGGTCTCGACTCCTATCATGTCCTCAGACGTTGCTGTGGTCATTATTATTTCATAAATGTCCATTAAGAGTGGGATCCTTCCCTCAGAGGGGCACTTGCTGCTGATGGAAATGAGAGGAGGCTCCGGCAGCACCGTGGGCCTCTGGTCCCTTCTGGTTGGGCATCTCTCTGAGCCATCCTGGCTGCAGAGGTGAAAACCCACCCAGGAGTGAAAGAGCGAGCTCCAAAACGCTTCCTCTGCCCCACGTGCGAGGCTTCGTCCCTCACCACTGCCCACCCGGAGGAGGTGTACCAGGAATGATGCATAGAGAAAGAATTTGGGTCAGAGAGAGGACAATTCCAGTTCAAACTGGGTTCCGCACTACTAAAAGCCATAGACTCCAGTTCTGAAGTAATGATACGTTAAGCTAATAGGTTTTAAAATAAGCCATGTATGCAAATGTATACCGAGAACACGAACACAGATTTTCATTGGCACAACTGGCTACTACCCTCGCAGGGTTTACTTCCTGAGGAAACTTAACAGCTAATGCTCAGATCTGACAAAAGACCAAGCTACGGTTAGCCTTGGGGCTGCTTCTCGGCTGTTCTCTGCTTGACAGTTTCCCAAGCTCATTTTGCCCTTTTGTGATATGTGTACAGGCGGCCTGCACATCCAAAGAAAACGAATCATTGTGCTTTGGATCTGTTTAAGCTTAAATCAGCAAAAAAAAAAAAAATTTTTTTTTTTTGGAAAGTTGTTTGAGGACCAAAAAGCAGTTTTCCTTTGGAAGAAAGAGAATGCATCATTTTGCCCAAAATAAACATGTAAAACCCAGATGGCTTGCTCCTGACCATGAAAGGATGCCAAGGTTTATGTAGCTTGCTGGTTGTCATTGTATTGATGGGACAATTCAGAAAGTCTTTGTACCACTGGAGAGGAACTTGATATTGTACCAGAGAAGAACCCTTAATTCCAGAGTCAGATAGAGCCACGTTCAGATCCTGGCTCAGCTACTTCCTAGATCCCTTAAACTCATTTCACCTGGAAAAATGGGCACATAATGATTTTTTAGAGCATGCTTAAGAGTATCAAATAGGATAATATAAAATACCTAATACTGGGCTTCCCTGGTGGCGCAGTGGTTGAGAATCTGCCTGCCAATGCAGGGGACACGGGTTCGAGCCCTGGTCTGGGAAGATCCCACATGCCGCGGAGCAACTAGGCCCGTGAGCCACAACTACTGAGCCTGCGCGTCCGGAGCCTGTGCTCTGCAACAAGAGAGGCCGCGATAGTGAGAGGCCCGTGCACCGCCATGAAGAGTGGCCCCCGCTTGCCGCAACTGGAGAAGGCACTCACACAGAAACGAAGACCCAACACAGCCATAAATTAATTAATTAGTTAATTAATTTTAAAAAATGTGGCTACCAGAAAATTTAAAAAATAAAAATAAAAAAAATAATCGCTTTTGCTAAGGCCAAGATAAAATCACTCATCTAGCCATTCCTCTTGTCTATGGGGAATATCAGGGACAAGGAATAAAACAGCCTCCTTCACACTGGTGTCACTTTACGATTTGCCCCATAATTTAGCTTCTGTAGTAAGAGGAGAATGGTAAAAGTTGGGGTGTTTGTTGAATTCTGTGATTTGTCTAAGAGGCTGCCCTAATGATTTTACCACCTTCCCCAAGTATAATTGTTTATAGTTTTAAAAGCACATTCTCATTTGATCCTCAGAACAATTTTTCAAGGTAAGGAGGTCAGGTATTATTAACTCGCATGAGAGAAATTAAGATACTAAGATCCTGAGGTTGTGGACTTATCCTTCATTCTACAACACTGATTGAATGCTACGTTCCTAGCAGGTGGCAGGTGGAGGTACAGCGGCAAATCAAAAAGCAAGGTCCCTGCTTTCGTGAATTTGGGAGATAGACAATGAATCCACAAATAAACAAGATAATTACAGGTGTTGATCCATGTTGTTTAGGAGAAAAATGGGTTATATGATAGACAGTACATTTGGAAGGGATGCGGGGCGGGGATCCTGCTTGAGATGGGATGGCCAGCTTTGGAGTACCTGAGCAGTGGCAATGAAAGCAGCAGTGGAGGCTTGAGGAGAAGCTGGTGGCGGTGAAGGGCTAAATGAGGGGGATCCTGGGGAGACAGGGTGAGTGCAAAAGCCCCCACGTGGGAAGGAGCTAAGGGTTAGAACAAAGGGGGTCAGCGGGCTAAACCTTCATGAGCGTGGCAGGAAGTGGGGGGAAATGAGGCTGGAGAGGAAGGCAGACCCAGAAACACAGGGCCCTGTACACCAGGGCTCCGCAGAATCTGGCCTACAGCCCTGTGTTTGTCCAGCCCACAAGCTAAGAACGTTTTTACAATTTTAAATGGTCGAAAAACATCAAAAGAAGAATATTGTGCAAAAAGATACAAGCACCCCTATGTTCATAGCAGCACTATTCACAATAGCCAAAACATGGAAACAACCTAAATGTCCATGGACAGATGAATGGATAAAGAAGATGTGGTGTACATATCTATATACAATGGAATACTACTCAGCCATAAAAAAACAAAATAATGCCACTTGCAGCAACACGGATGCAACTAGAGATTATCATACTACGTGAGTGAAGTCACTCAGAAAGAGAAAGACAAACACCATATGGTATCACTTAACATGTGGAATCTAAAATATGGCACAAATAAACCTATCTACAAAACAGAAACAGACTCACAGACATAGAGGTCAGACTTGTGGTTGCCAAGGGGAAGGAGGGGAGGGAGAGGGATGGATTGGGAATTTGGGGTTGGTAGATACAAACTATTATATTTAGAATGGATAAACAATAAGGTCCTACTGTATAGCACAGGGAACTATATCCAGTCTCCTGGGATAAACCATAACGGAAAAGAGTATTAAAAAAAGAATGTCTATATGTGTAAAACTGAGTCACTTTGCTGTACAGCAGAGCTTGTCACAGCACTGTAAATCAGCTACACTTCAATTTAAAAAAAAGAATATTATGTCGGGACACAACTCAATAATTATAGGAAATCCAAATTCCAGTCTCTATAATAAAGTTTTTTTGTTTTTTTTAGTTTTTTTTTAAGTTTAGTTTTATAATTATAATAAAGTTTTATTGGCACATGGCCATGCTCATTCATTGACATATTGCTTACAGCTGCTTCCTGGATACAAGGGCAGAGGTGAGTACAAGAGGACACAAGACCCTCAAAGCCTGAAATATTTACTTCTTGACGCTTTACTGAAAAAGTTTGCCGGCCTCTGTTGTGGACCACGGTGAAGCATTTGAATTTTGTTCTAAGCCCAGAGTCCAGCACAGAAACCATTCCTACTGCATAACAAATGAAGAGATTGGTGATGTCCAGTAGGTGGCAAAATGACAGCCAGCATTTAGTGAGGGCTTAGCTCGTAAACAAACCTCTTTAATCTTCTCGACAACCCTATTTTCAAGATACTATTATTATTCCCAATTTACAAAAGAGGAAGCTGAGTCTTAGATTCTACAACCTGCCCAAAGTCACGTGGCTGGATCTGTTGGAGCTAAGATCCCAGCCATGTCAGCCTGGTTCCAGAGCCTGGACAAATAGTTTGAAATATTTTTGAAAGAAATTTTAAGGAAAATATTGCAGAACCCTGAGGCACCTGGGGGATAAATGGGTTCTTCAGAACACAGTTGGAAAACAATTGCTCTCATCCAACCCCTTCATTTGCACATGAAGACACCAAGGGAAGTCACTTGTCCTGGGAGATCTGTGAGCTAAGATCTGAAGCTGGAGCTCGCTGTTCTGCGGTACATTCCCCCAAACCACAATTTCCTTCTGAAATCAGCTCTTACTTGAGTTCTGTTTTCAGAATGATCCATTTGATTAGGTTGTAGGCAGAAGCCTTAAGAACAAAAGCTGAGCTGGCCCTTTAGTTTTCCAGGAACGTCTCACCTGCTGTGGTTGCTGTGGGGACAAGATGCAGTCCCAGCTCCCTGAGGTCTGCAGATTGATGGAGGATCTTGGATGTGCCGCCGTGCTGGGCACGATGGATAACGTGTTTGATTCATACCTCCCAGTCACCTTATGCTGTCATTATTCTTCCCATTTTACAGATGAGGACACTGATACCAAGAGACAAGTAGTCTTCTCCGGACCACAGGGCTGCTAGTGACAGGGCCCAGTGGACAAGTCCGGGTCTGTCTGCCCCACCACCCCTTATTCATCCCGCTAAGCTTTGCTGCTCCTAGGAAGCCCTTTTCTCAATCAATAACTAGTTACAGAGGCTGCTGCTCTGGTTTGCAAACTCCCCAACCACTCTGTGTAAGTCGACGACAGTGCTCGGAGAATCCCGCCAAGGTGAGAACTGGGCATCCTGCATCTGCTGGGAAATGCAGGCCAGGCCACCTCTGGCCCTGGCTTTGGGAAAGGTCACAGATTCTTCACAGGAGCCATGAAAGGTCAAGAAGAAAGATTAGGCCCCTCTTGTAATTGCAACAAAAACCCCAGGGGCTTCTTTCTGCGCATGGGGAAATCCCCTATCCTTTCTGACCCTTAAAACAGTCCATCTTTCACCTACTTGATAAATCTCCTTTTCAGAATTTTTTTTCTTCCTGACAACCTAGGTTGATCAGGGTGATGATGTTTGTTTATTTCTCTCAAATCTGTCCCAACACCACAACTCCATCAAATGCTACTTCCTATGAGTACGAAAACATACCATGGGGATTTCATGAAATGCAGATCAAAGTGACAAATGGGCTATCAGCTATGAGACCTCCCACATACAACGTGGTCAGTAGACACTTTTCCATGAGAAAATAGGTAGAAGGTCACTCCTTGACCACTATGCTCTGACCTCACCTTTTCCCTCCACTTGCTAAGCAGGCACAAACTGCTCCCTTCCCCTGCTGAGCCCCTGTGGGCTGCAGGCTGAAGTGGGGGTGTTGAGAGGGGGAAGGACCATGAAAACCACAAGGGCATGTCACTCAGAGCCTGCCTTGCAGCATTTCCCCCACGGACCATTTGTCATTTCTGAGTCCAGTGGACTACTGTGACATTTCTCAAGGTTGGCGACCAGTTGATAGCACATCCATGGGTGAATAAGATATATTCATCATCTCCCAGAGGGCAATTTAAAGTAAGATCTTTAACGCTCTGAAAAAAATAGTAAGACAAGCATCCTTCTAGGCTCAGAGAAAAAGAGCAGTGTTTCTATCTCAGATGGAGAATTCATTCATTCTTTCATTCACTCACTCATTTGACAACCTATTTCAGGTGCTGTTGTGGGTCAGGTTCCCTGGAAAACAGATGCTGAGATGGAGATTTTTGTGTGGGAGTTTATAGCCACGCTCTCAGGACAACACTTGTGAAGGAAGCAAGATGGGGCGGAGAGAGATGCTGAAATGGGGTGCTGTGGCAACAAAGGTCTCAGCTAATCCTAATCCCAAGGGGAGCTCTGAAGCTGGACCATTTCCCTTTAGAGCTGCTCCACCTGGAGGCAAGGGCGCAGGACCTTTCAGCCCCTCTCGAGGGCCCCATGGAGGAGGTGTGACTTGGGCAAAATGATTCTCCCCACTGAAGGCAATTCTCAGAGAAGGAGCCAGCTGACACGTCCCAGCCTCCCAGCCTCTGGGGGATGGATGGAGAATCTGGGTAGCACACCTGAGTGTACACTCCAGGTGCCAACCAAGGACCAGCATTTACTTTAACATCTCTTGCTAACCTTGAGCTTTTTCTCTGAATTAGGAGATTATCACAAAAAGCAGATGTGGAAACACACCAGGTTCCCCTTATTTAAAGTTTCACTACAGCTGATTCAATTTAATACACAATTATTTAACCCTATCCTATGGTAAACAACCAGAAGTCCATCTACAGGTGAATGGACAAACAAACTGTGGTAAGTTCATATCATGTGCTACTACCCAGCCATAGAAAGGAATAAACCCTCGACAAATTATTTTGAGATGAACCTCAAAATAATCATGCCAAATGGAAGAACAGTGACAGAAAGTAGATCGGTGGTTGCCTGAAGAGGGAAGGTAAAGAGGGAAGGAGAAGATTACAATGGGCAGGAGGAAACTTTAGGGGGCGATGGATAGTTCACCATTTTGATTGTAATAATGATTTCATGGGTGTATACATATGTCAACATTTATCAAATTGTACATGTTAAATATGTACAATTCGTTATGTCAATTATATCTAAATAAAGCTATTTTTTAAATAACTATGATCTTCAGACTAAACAACAAAGCTATAGTAATCAAAACAGTATGGTACTGGCACAAAAACAGATGCATGGATCAATGAAATAGGATAGAAAGCCCAGAAATAAACCCACACACTTATGGTCAATTAATCTATGACAAAGAAGGCAAGAATATACAATGGAGAAAATACAGTCTCTTCAGTAAGTGGTGCTGGGAAAACTGGACAGCCACATGTAAAAGAATGAAACTAGAACATTCTCTAATACCATATACAAAAATAAACTCAAAATGGGTTAAATACCTAAATGTAAGACCAGATACTATAAAACTCTTAGAGGAAAACATAGGCAGAACACTCTTTGACATAATCACAGCTATATTTTTTGGATCCATCTCCTAGAGTAATGGAAATAAAAGCAAAAATAAACAAGGGGGATGAATTGGGAGATTGAGATTGACATATATACATATATACACTAATATGTATAAGATAACTAATGAGAACCTGCTGTATAGCACAGGGACTCCACTTTGCTGTACAGTAGAAACTTAACACAACATTGTAAAACAACTATACCCCAATTAAAAAAAAAAAAGTGGGACCTAATTAAACTTAATTTTTTCCTTTGCATAGCAAAGAAAACCAAAAGAAAGACAACCTATGGAATGGGAGAAAATATTTGCAAACAGTGTGACTGACAAGGGATTATTTTCCAAAATATACAAATAGCTCATACAGTTCAATATCAAAAAAACCAACAACCCAGTCAAAACGTGGGCAGAAGACCTAAATAGACATTTCTTTAAAGAAGACATACAGATGGACAACAGGCACATGAAAAGATGCTCAAGATCACTAATTATGGGGCTTCCCTGGTGGCGCAGTGATTATGAATCCACCTGCCAATGCAAGAGACACGGGTTCGAGCCCTGGTCCGGGAAGATCCCACATGCTGCAGAGCAACTAAGCCCATGTGCCACAACTACTGAGCCTGCACTCTAGAGCCTGCATGCCACATCTACTGAAGCCCACGTGCCACGACCACTGAAGCCCGCAGGCCTAGAGCCCATGCTCCGCAACGAGAAGCCACCACAATGAGAAGCCCGCGCACCACAACGAAGAGTAGCCCCTGCTCGCCACAACTAGAGAAAGCCCACGAACAGCAATGAAGACCCAAATGCAGCCAATAAATAAATAAATAAATAATTTAAAAAATAAAAAGTAAATTTAAAAAAGATTGCTAATTATTAGGGAAACTCACATCAAAACTACGATGAGGTATAACCTCACACCAGTCAGAATGGCCATCATCAAAAATTCTACAAACAATAAATGCTGGAGAGGGTGTGGAGAAAACGGAACCCTCTTGCACTGTTGGTGGGAATGTAAATTGATACAGCCACTATGGAGAACAGTATGGAGGTTCCTTAAAAAACTAAAAATAGAGCTACCACAATATCCTGCCATCCTACTCCTGAGCATATATCTGGAGAAAACTGTAATTCAAAAAGATACATGCACCCAATGTTCATTGCAGCACTATTTACAATAGCCAAGACATGGAATTGACCTAAATGTTCATCGACAGATGAATGGATAAAGAAGATGTGATATATCCATACAATGGAATATTACTCAGTGATAAAAAAACGAATGAAATAATGCCATTTGCAGCAACATGGATGGACCTAGAGATTATCATACGAAGTGAAGTAAGTCAGACAGAGAAAGACAAATATCACATGATGTCACTTATATATGGAATCTAAACAAATGATACAAATGAACTTATTTACAAAACAGAAATAGACTCACAAACATAGAAAATCAGCTTATGGCTACCAAAGGGGAAAGGGAGGGGAGGGATAAATTAGGAGTTTGGGATTATATATACACTGCTATATATAAAATAGATAACCAACAAGGACCTACTGTATAGCACAGGGAACTCTGCTCAATATCTTGTAACAACCTATAATGGAAAAGAATCTGAAAAAGGTATACATATATACATATGTATACCATATATATATCTTTGCTGTACAGCAGAAACTAACACAACTTTGTAAATCAACCATATTTCAATTTTTAAAAGAAGAATAAAAAATAAACTATACTATGAAATGGTCTGTGCCAGGCTTCAGGAACACTAAAGTAAATAAGAAACAAACTCTTCCTTTGGGGGCTCAGAGGCTAGCAAGGGAGATACATGGATACTCAACTAAATATAATAGAAATCAGAATAACAGCTAGTATGATAAAAACAGAGAAATTGTCATGGGGGCAAAGAAAAGTGGAGAACTGATTTTTTTAGTGGGAGACTAGAGGATAGCAACAGCTAACTCATATAGTATTTACTATGTATCCTTTGTCCTTTAATTCCCACATCAACCATGTGAGTGGGTGCTGTCATTCTACCCATTTCACAGGTGAGAAAACCGAGGCTTTGATTCCAGAGAGACTGGTTCCAGAGTCCACATTCTTAATCGCTAGTTACTATTCCTCTCTGAGAAGTGCCAATCAATCTGGGCCTCAGAAGACAAATAGAATCACCCCAGAAAGAGAAAGCCATTTTAGGCAGAGAGGGCAGTACAAACTACAACCCAGTGTGAACCATGACGATATAGACGTACCGGATGCTTGAAATAGGACAAGAATTTTCTATGAGTATGGGGAATGGAGGGAAAGGAGGCTGAAATGGGGGCCAGGGTGTGATTGGCCTTGAATGATCTGCTAAAGAATTTGCACTATAACCTTCAGGCAAAAGGGAACCACTAAAGGTTTTTGAGCAGAAGAATAACATATCAGATTTGTGTTTTTGAAAGAGAACGAGAAAGACTACCTGTCTACAGTGAAACGAACACTTGGCAAATTTCATGCGAATCCATTCTCAAAAGACCATTCGATTCACAGATATTGCACTAAAACCACATTAAATCAGTAGATCTGGGACAAACTACACTGTAAATTTAGGTCAGTCTCAGAACGTTTTATTCTCTGGTCACCTGAGTCTTGTATTCATTCTGTTACTTCCACCTGTTTCTCCACATTTTTACCAAATAGAAAATCACAGAAAACCACTATTGGAAAACAGAGAAGCAAAGTGACCCTTCTCCAGGCCCTACCTGAATTTAGTTCAGACCGGGTCCAAGATTTTTTTCCCACTGGCTTAAAATGAGAACTCCCAAGATGACACTTCTACCTTTGTTTCTTGTCAAAGTGATTTTTTTTTTACCTCCTCATACATTCAACTTAGATGATAAGCTCAAGATCTGGAAAATCAACCAGTAATTAAGTCCAGACATGTTTCTGGCTTTATGAGGCTTTACCATTGTGTCAAGAAGAAAAGTACAGCCTTTTCCTCATGTGCTTTGACAGGAAGTGTTAGAAAATTCTATAAGGAACCAGTATTCTTCTAGGTGAAAACAAATGTGGGAAACTATTAACCAGCCACAGGCTAGTTCACACCTTCCAAGGGAGGCCCAGAGACACCTTATATGCACTTTCCTTGGGCTGCCTTAAGGGGGTACAGACAGATCAAGTGTCACTCTAAAGCAAGGACAAGACATGAGCAGGACAATCAAATGCTTAGACAGCCTTGGAGCCTTAAATATAAAAACTTGAAGTCCCTGGAGGGAATCTTATGGGGGAAAAAAGAGAAATCAGACCAAATACTCAGAAGTCTTGGTTTGTATTCTCAGTTCTGCCACTAAGTCACTGTGTCATCTCGACCAAACTCCTCAATTCTCTATTCTGAAAAATGGTACGATGCAAACTACTGATGCCCTGCTTCCATACATATCAATATATTCAACAAGCATTTATGGAGAACCTTCTATGGCCCTATAGCCACACCAGCCGGTAGCAGAGACAGGGCTACCTCTCACATCTCATGGGTTCAATTCCAGAAAACCCTCACCATCAGTGCTTCTCACACTTGCCTTCTGATACCTGGAGACCTTGTTAGACAGACCAGTAGCTCCTCATTCCAGTGAAATTCTCATTTAATCAATCTGGAGTGGACGCTACCAATCTGCTTTTTTTTTAGCTGGGGGCCCAAGGCATTTAAACAAACAATTTGAGAAAGAGGACATTATATCCTGCTAAACTCTACAGGAAACAATTTTTCTCTCAGTTTTTTACTCTCTTTCTACCTGTTAAAATAGGTAAAATATTTGAAAGACATTTTTGATGGATATAATGTTCCCTACCCAAACTATCAACACATTTAAGAGCACTAACACATTTCAATTAGAACCAGTAAATATTATTTCCTTTACAATTTTCTAAACATTGCAGACTAACCTCTATTTTCTAAACATAAGTCTACTTGTATTTTGCTGTGTGTCCCCAGAAAAATGAAATAAAGTCTATCTCAATTTGTCCAGTAAATGAGAATTAAATACCAAAAATTGTTCATTTGCATACTCTCACCCCCACTAAGATCATATTCTCCTTAAACACAAGGCTTTCTCTTTCATATCTGATCATATCTTAGAGCGGTGCATACTAGATGGCTAGATAAATAAAGAGATGGATGCTGGATGAATGACAGATGGGTGGATGGATGGGTAGATAGATACACAGATTTTTTAAATGAGTAAATCTGTGATTTAGTGAACTCTGCCCCCTGATAACCATTAGAAATTGTTTCCAGAGTTAGAAATATATTCACAAGGGTTCAGCAAAGATTGCCTAATTTTAATTGTTTAATAAACTAGAAAAGTGAAAACAAGGTGACGTCACTACACAGGAACATTTTAATATCTCTTGCACTCCCTCCTCTCCCCAAAAGCCCTGCAACTAGTTGACTTACCAGGACTACCCACGTGCGGTAGAAAGATTTGTGCCACCAACACATCACTCACCCCTCTCCACAATCGAGGTGACACATGTGGTCCCCTAAATGTTCCACCGGGAGGTATTTGGGGGGCAGCTAACTAAGAGGGGGCTTCCAGAGCTGATGGAGGAGGTGAGACACATGAGGTCACAGAGCCACTGCCTCCCCCTTTCAAAAGAAACCAGTCTGCTCTATTTATTTCAGAATCCAGAGGAAGTTGACAAAGTGTGACAGCAGCACAGCACAATATGTGGTGGAGGCTTTGCAGCTTGCTGGCTTGGTTCCCCTTACAAGGTAAGGACTTAGAGCTCATGTTTTTTGATGTTCAATTGACCTCATGTTTGGGCACATCTATCTACCAGTCAACTGCTCTCACGGAGGACCGACTGCAGAAGCAGCTCAGGTAAATCTGCCACTTTCCACGCCACGCCGAAATCACACATCTGAGGGATGTTACTGGATTTATTGAATCTCTTGTTCAGTGGCTACAGGGTCTAGAAAGGGTCATTGTAGTGTGTGTCTCTGTGGAATCTGTGTTATGGCAAAGTGTAACAAGCCTATTGGCTCTGTCTTTTAAGGGTATACCAGTTGAAAGGGCATCTGTTTGGGATTTTTTAAAACTTCCTTGTTGTATAAGCCTTAGCCAAATAATTTAATTTCTCTGAAACAGTTTCCACATCTCGAAATGAAGATGATAACAATGTTTGATCTACCAAACTAGATTGTTATAAGGATCAAATTTCAAATGTGAAAGTACTTTGAAAGTGGCAAAGTGCGATATAGCTCTTAATTCGTTCAGATCATAATGATCCCAGTGAAAACTTTGTGCTTATTTTTTGAGTCAGTTATATTTTACATTTCATTATAATTTTCAAATGTGATTTTTATTTTAAATTTATTTATTTATGCTGTGTTGGGTCTTCGTTTCTGTGCGAGGGCTTTCTCTAGTTGCGGCGAGCGGGGGCCACTCTTCATCGCGGTGCGCGGGCCCTTCACTATCGCGGCCTCTGTTGTTGCGGAGCACAGGCTCCAGACACACAGGCTCAGTAGTTGTGGCTCACGGGCCCAGTTGCTCCGCGGCATGTGGGATCCTCCCAGACCAGGGCTCGAACCCGTGTCCCCTGCATTGGCAGGCAGACTCTCAACCACTGCGCCACCAGGGAAGCCCCAAATGTGATTTTTTGATGCTTAATTCTAATGTAGTGTTTTGAACATTAAAGAAAGACACAGTTACCTTTTTAGCGCAGGTCAAATTATTCCTACCCAAAAGTGGGGGCAGGCTGTATTGTCCCTGAATCTCTGATTGCAACTTGTATCATTTTCTTGCAAAGGAAATTACACATATACAGTGTTGCTTGCTTGTTGAATGTTTGTTTCCAAAATTGAATGTATTGTTGTGTTCTAAGTAAAGCAGCTGTCCTTCTAAATCTTCATTCACCACAGAACTGCATCTGAAGAATAGTATTTTTAAAAACTAGATGTCCTACTTTACATAGTACTTCAATTTCCTATCTTATACACTTCAATTAGTGCCCTCTTTTTTGGTCCCTGCATCGTGAGGCACTTAATAAAGATTCAATTTTTGTAATAAATAATAGTTTCTTCAATAAGTGTCTTGAAGAAGAGCTAATACCTTCAGAAAAAGTACATTTAGATGGCTAAAATTAGAATGCTTTCAATTATTCCAAAGTTTAAAGCCTTTAACTGACCTTCACTTTTTCAGGACTCGAGTTATTCCCTTATAAAAATACCTCACAGAAATAATGTTTTAAATAAAAAACTGCAATAATCATGTCCTAAGGTAAACCTAAGATAAGTCTTTTAGGATATAACTTATTCAAATACTATTTATAAAGAAAGGGGAGAAGTATATTTATTGTATCGGGCACAGTGCTGGGTACTTTATGTTATTTCATTTATCCCAGCAAAAATACTGAGGGAGGTATTCATACCCCTAATTTACATATGATAAAATTGAGGTTACAAGAAATTAGAAAACCTGCCCAAGTTTTCACAGCTAGTAAATGACAATGTAAATATCAGCAAAGCACATAGTAAAAGTATTATCTCATGAAAGTTTTCAGTGAGTGTGTGTGTATTGGGTTGTGATAGAAAACGTGTTTCTTAATGTGGATCAAAAATTTGAGAGCTACAATTTACACAATTTGGAAGATTCATTCTTGAAAAATCCCAAACTGAGACCTCATCCAAAGGGCCAGCCAGAGGGCATCTAGGCTCAGTGGTATTTGGGAACCAATTGCCCACTCTATCCTAAGCTTAATTATGCCCATCAGAGTCCCAAACAGGAAAGGAGCTGACCATGTTGCTTTCTTATCAGCAAAAAGGCAGCAAATCAGCAGTTTGGGCAACATAAATTGCCAGCTGCTTTTAGCTAATTGAATTACGGGAAGATCACTACACCTTCTTCCACTGCACAACTTCTATGGGTTCCACTGCACAACTTATTTGGGTTTTTATAGACCAAAACAAAACAAACAAAAAAAAAGTCCCATAATCTTGGAGCCTGCCCTCTTTTCAAGGCTCCTACTGGCAGCCCCTAGGGTGGGTAAAACACAGTAAGAATGGAGAATTTTTCAAATCCTTCCCATTTACCTATATTGTAGATGATGAAAATCCACCAATTTGCACCCTCTATTCTGGTTGTTTAGTGGAGAGTAGGATGCAGGAAACAAAGAACAGCTGCAAATTGAGTAGGGTCCTCCTGATACTTCCTTTGACCAGGAAAGAGTCATCCATTTACTGACATGTTGTTGAGACAGATTCTTTAAAGCTATACTGGAAATAATTTGATTTTGAGAAAGTCTGATTCATTTTCACACTCGTAATTTTCTCTATCAAATCTGTCTAAAGAATAATAATAATGCCTTTTTGTAATGATCTGAATCGAAGCATATTTTGCCTGCTAACCTCATAAGAGCCAAGCAAATACAGCTCTGGTTTGGGAATTAACTCACTGTGTATCTCTGGTTTTAACCTAGCTCATCTTTATTATTTAACATAACAAAATGAGCATCCTATTAAAATATTTATTACTGAGTATATACATTTACTCATGATTAGCCATTGATTGAACAAATACTTAAAATGGTACTTTGTGTTAGGCCCTGGGAATATAAAAGGAATGACTAGCAAACAACTTTTGTACGAGGAGCCTGTAATCTACCCACAGAGACATACTTATAACCAAAAAAGTAATGTGTGAAGTGCTGTAAGGGAGGTTTATTCGAAGCCTTTGGGGATCTGGAGGAGAGAGGAGCTTGCTGAGGGGAGGGAGAGGCTAAAGGCTGGTTGGGTAGCTTTGACAAAAGTGGTGTAATTTGACTTGAGCCTTGAAGGAGCTAAGAAAGGCATTCTAGGCTGAGAACAGCATGGACAAAGGCAAAGTATCTTCTTGAGCCTGGAACTTTCTGGAAACAGCAAGTAGCCATTTGCATGGAGCATCTGGAAGGGAATATCAGCAAACGAGACTGGAGGAAAAGATGGGAGTCAAGTTATCTGGAATTTTGGCCTGACTCTTACAGGCAGTGGGAGCCATAGCAAATATTCTAATAAAGGAATCAAAGGATCCAATTTATACCTTTTAACTGTGATTCTGAAGCAGACGAGGATGATGAATTAGAGGGAGTGGAGGCTAGAAGGAGGTTATTGCAATGGTCCAAGAAAGAAACAATGGAGGCAGTGATAGTAGTGAGAAAAAGAGAAATGAATTGATTAAAGAGATGTTCTGGAGAGGGAAGAGGCTGGGGTGCCTTTCAGATACCTGGCCTGCAGTGGCTTGGGATGACACTGACGGCTACAGGGAACTACCAGAGCGGAGCAGGTGGTGTGTCTGTGCTTGGTGTGTGTGGAGCACAAGGGACAGTACAAATGATGCATTCCAACTGGACGTGTTGAATGCAGGGTCCCTGCAGGACAGACTGGCTCTCTTCTGGAGTTTTAAAAGTTATTGCATGCAATAATTGGGCTACTAAGGAAAAGAAAGAATATCTTACTCTTTCTTCAGCCTGCCGTGATGACCTAGAGTAGGGTGGACACACTGCAACTCCCCAAACCTTCGGAAAAACCAAGGACTCTTAGGAGCTGCACAGGTTTTATCTACGGGAGCTTTGGTAGGTAGCTGTGGCTGTTGCTTGCCCTTCAGCTGAAGGGTCGGTCACGCGTACTTTGGCACAAAGCCATTCCACTCATAGGACAACTGGTTCACGCGGTGGGGGTTGGAGATGATGGTGAAGGTCACAGGATCCCTTTCCATGTATAAACCAGTCACACAGTCACAATCTATAGCTCCAGACTTAACTAGAGGCCTCGTAACACATGGCTGTGCATGGATGGATAAACCCAGTCATGGAGATAACGCCCAAGCCCAGCAGTCAATAATCCACTCAGTAAACATGACGTACCAGCAGTGAGTGGTGACCTTCCAGGAGAGACATCACAGCGATTCATTGTCAAGCTCTGTATGTCCAGCATTTGGGAGTCACGTCGGGCTCATTTGTGGGTGAGAAGTCTGAAGCCCAGACAGGGAGAACTAGCAAGTAGGCACAGGGCACTCAGGGTCTACCCTTGAAAGCCTAAGGGTGAATAAGGATATACATGTCTTTAGAACCTGTAGGGGAGGAAGTGGTGAGCAAAGAAGATACCCCTCACCCCATCCCTCTGACAAAGAAGGTGAAAGTTTGACTCTAAACTTAGGTGAAAAAAGATTTTAAAGACGAATTCCACTGTAGTTTTCAATGGCAACAAGAGGATCATGGGGAACTTTTTTCTTAGAAGACGTGCCATCAAAACTTAGGTACCCACTGTGCTCCTCTTCTACCCTTTCACGTGACTTAGACACATTAGACAATATTTTTAAGCACTACCACTGAAGCAGTGTGGCTCAGTGACTTCTCATTGGGCTAGTCTTCCTTTCTACAATGATTTCCTGTCTCTGAATCAAACACGGGGTCTACATGACAGCACTGCAAGATAAGTCGGCTTATAAAGCCAGAAGCAAGGCTAGGAGCCAAGAGTAGAGGAAACGACTAGTATTCTATGCCTCAAACACAGCCGTTTCCATCTGGAACTCAGACACCTATTCTTGTGGTCAGCAGCTGATCCTGAATTCTCAAAAGCAAGAGCAAACACTCATCTTGGGAGATAAAATTCTTTAGCATACGCTAAAAAGCCATACTACCTTTTAGTACAATTTTTAAGACACTGTGAGAATCAAATGACATTATTTAATTCATAAGCATGCATCCCAAGAAAAAGACAATGATGGTATACACCTTTAAAATGGGAAACATTTATTCATAAACAGGCAGCAGACAAATCTCGCCACTCCCTTCTCCCCGAATGTGGGCTTCCTGTCTAGACAATCATTTTACCAAAGGTAAGAACATTGGCAAAAGTTCTAAGTGTCCATTTCTGGCCCGAAGGATGACATCAGGAGATGTTGCTTAACACAAGTTTTTATTCTATCATTTATTTATGTAGTAACTTCCCTCCTGCCTCTCAGTATTCTTACTAACAATAGGAGAGCATAGATATCTATCCAGTGCCTGCATTAGAGTGTCATCATGAAAGCTGGCATTAAACCATTACTTTCCAAGCTCACAGTGTGATAGTTTCTGTAAGGAATGAATTTTAGAGAAATAGAAAACATAGTTATTGCCCTCTTGAAACTTCAATCTGTTTGTGGGAAGCAAGATAATGCACGAGAACTAGAAAGTAAAGCAGGAGTCATAATGGAACGAAGCAATGCAAGTTAGGTCTAGATTCAAATTCTTGGTTCAAAAGTTACTTAACCTTGGAAGAAATTCCATTGTCATTTCAAAGCATCTCTACTAATATTAGCCTTATTACTCGATTATAGGTTGATTTTATAGATGAGAATATTTCCAAATGACCTGCCTAAGCAGAATTCTGGCCTATGACTCAATGCTTTTTTGAAAATAATCTCTCTTTATTGATTCCTTGTTGTTCATCATAGTATTGGCTGATGATATGAGTGTTTTTCCATTAGGACTCAAACAAACTGTTTTCCCATGAAAGTCAATATGAATACAATACAGTAATTCTGGGTTCTTATTGCCGGAGGCTAGGTTGAAATTAATGACCTAGGAATGGAACAAACTAAAAAGTCTGCACCAATTAATTCCCAGAGCTCTCCAAAGCGCTTTTCCTAATATTTGAAATTTATCTCAAGGAAATAAACTCCCTTCTTGCTTCTCTTTTTTTATTTCTTTTTTTTTTAAGGTTTAAGGTGATGCAGTAAAACTCATTGCATTTGCTGTTCATATTTTATAACCCCACGGTGTTCTTCTGTTTATGGAAGTGTTTGGTACTTTCACTGACAAGAATTGTCTCGTCCTCAGGAAAAAAAAACTTTTTTTAATTTAAAACTTGAAGAATAACAAAGGGCAATAAATGTGCCAAATCGGCAATAAAGCCAATTTATTTTTCTATCAGTTTCTTTTTTGAGAGGATAACTTTGTAGCTGCTTAGAACCAATTGTTTCTCATTCTCTGGGGTTTGTGATTTGGGGAAATAAGACTCCCACGTTTGCCTGGGGAAAGCGCTGCTGTGAAATATTAAATCGGAAGAGATCTGAGAACATCTTCCCTCCGGTGGAGAAGCTCTTCTGCGGGTGGGGCGTACCTACTCACCGTGATGGGCAGCTCCGTAATTCACAAGAGCCCGATGGGAAGTAACATTCTTTCTTAGAATCCAAGACCCCCAATTTGTACTTGAAGACACAAGTCGCCTGTTTTATAAACAGAGTCCAGAAAGGCTGAGTTTTCCGGGATCTCATCACTTAGGTAGTCTGACCTAGTTACGTGAGCATGGGCTTGCAAGCCTGCACACGTGGGCACAGATGCCAGCCCCAGGACCTCTATGACCTTGAGCCTCTACTCCCTCATCGTCAAGTGAACAAAATAATTCTTCCTCTAGAGGGTTAGTTTGAAAGTTACGTTAAATATTGGTAACATGGAAGAGACAATTCCCGGCATATGGCAGGGCAAATGCCTAATAGATGTTCAACTTTCTTCCCATCAAAACCCACTCCTTCATTCAGACCTCTTTCGAGAGACGTCTTTACTGCCCCTGCACACCGCGTTCCCTCCCTTCCTTGCATTTTTTGATGTTGACTTACGTTTTGTTTATCTAAGAAATGTGTAGTAAATGACCAAATGATGAATGAGGTTGCATTGAGTCTAAACTCCTGCCTCAGCTCGGGAGTGGTGTGGCCCGTGCCAGCGTGACTGTCCCCAATTCTCTTCCTCTGCAGAGGCCTTTCGGACCAACCACACGGAAACCGTCACCGTGGAGGAAGGGCAGACACTCACTCTAAAGTGTGTCATTTCTCAGGCGGAGACCACCTCCCTGCAGTGGCTGGCCCCATCAGGCTTCACCATTTTCTTCAGTGAGCATCCCGGTAAGTGAAGGAAAAGTAAATCACTGCCAGACCTCAACCTGAGGGATTTTCCAGACAGACAGGTTGGTGGGACAGAAAGCACGCATGAGTCACCCAAACGGTGGGCTTGGTTCCACCCACTGTGGCATGTAAATAGCACCCAGAAGCCTGTTATTTCACACGCGGATGCTTTTTTTGACAGGAAGTCTGAAATGGAAACCCCACCAAAACGGTTGGTAAAGGGGGCTCAAATGACAAAGTACGTTTCCATCATTCCACCTCACCCCCATGTCACTTTTTGACTCTCAGCGACCATGAAAACCACCAACAGCACGATGACAGACGGGTAGCAGACTGACAGACTGGGGGCCTTTGGTCCTCAGGCAGCCAACATATCACCCCACATCTGGAGCCAGCTGCTTTGTTTTCCATCTGAGCAATCCAAAGCCGCATCTCAAAGCCTCTTCCAGATGGCTCCCCTTCTCTTGTTGGTCTTAACAGAACCTTTAGATCACTAGGCGATAGGAATTGACAGGACTTATTACTTTGAAAAGGAGGGCAATCTTCCTCTCTCAGAAATACACATTGAGTCCTAGTTGCCTGAGATGGAAGAGGACTCTTTTTTTCCCCAATTTTATTAAGATATAATCGACATACAACATTGTATTAGTTTAATGTGTACAACATAATAATTTGATATATGTATACATTGGAAAATGATGCCACAATAAGTTTAGCTACGATCTGTCACCTCATGTTACATTTTTTTTTTTTTTCTTGTGGGAAAGGATTTTTAAACCTCTATTTAGTTCATCTCTTTGGGCAGGATTTTATGAAACCCTCCCCTTTATGAGACCATTTTATATCTCCATTTAATACTCCTAACTGTCAAATGTTTGGAAAAGTCTCCAACACAGCAAATTTCATTCTGCTTTATAAAAGCAGAGCCTCTAAAAAAATTTGATGTGCTTTGAAAATGTTATTAAATATTGACAGGTTCAATGTAAAATAACTATATTATTTTAAGCTAAATCAACTAGATTCCGATAGACTAAGTAGATATTAATTGTTAAAAGTTCTGAGAGGAAAATTTACGTAGAGAGAATTCTGTTAAATAATGCTTTCTGTTGCTTTGTTTTGGGTAAACTGGGAGAAGATGGACGTTCTCAAATTTCTGCAACAGGATGCCTTGATCTAGCTTGATGGTTCTCGACCAAGGGTACTTTTTGCCCTCTGGGGGACATTTGGCAATGTCTGGAGATAGCTTTGGTTGTTATAACTGGGGAGAGGCAAGGGGATCCGGACTCTAGTGAGTAGGGGTGCTGCTAAACATCTCATAATGCACAGTGTAGTCTCCCCTCCCAACAAAGAATTATGGACTCAAATGTCCGTAGTGCTGAGATTGAGAACACCTGAATTCCACCTCAGGTAACATCAGTGTCCCAGGACACACAACAATTATTCCAGATGAGAAACAACCTTCCTTGGTCAGCCATTCACAATTTAACTATTTTAGGCTTGTTCACATTATAAATCTTAACATTAGAAAAAAAAAAACCAAATAAAACCACTCATTTAAGGAGCCTCTGATTTGCTAAGCGACCTTTGACCTGAGATGGAAATCCCAGGTCAAGATAGAATCAAAAGGAACACTTGCTATTGGCTAGAACTTTCTGGAGCTGTGGGGGATTTTATGTTGGGGTTTGTTTGTTTGTTTGGCCATTCCTTAAACATTTGGAAGGACTAAGTCGTCATCTTTGGGAAACTTCAAATAATAATGAACTTTTAAAAATTAAAAATAACAAGCACCTAGCTGGAGCAATGAATACCAGTGCATTTATTTTCCATTCTTCACATACACTGTGACAAGACAATCACAAATGAATCAGATTTCAAAGACGTAAATCCTAGTGGGGCATTTTCCATAATGTAAAAAAAAAAATATTTAACATCCTCCTGCAACCTGAACCCTTTGCCAGCATAGGGCTCTTAATTTCCTACAAGCATAAATAAAGCAAATTGCTTATTTCACAGATCCTAGAATCAAAATATTTCATTTCCTAAACTAACTTCGAACTATTCAAGGCCTCCAGCTGGTAACACCAGAATTTGGAAAGCAGCTCAGTTGAAGATGGGACATTTGTTCCTTTAAAGTGTGAAAATCAAAAGCTATTTCTGTGAATAATCAATCCACTGATAGTCTGCATTCATCTGATATCTCTCCTCATAATAACTCTTTTCCCCTCTTGTACAGCTTTAAAAAATTCCAAATACCAGCTTCTTCATTACTCCTCCAATCAGCTCACCATCAGGGTGCTGAATGTAACACAGCAAGATGAAGGCGTGTACAAGTGTCTGCATTACGGCACCTCCGTGAGAACAAAGGAAGTGAAAGTGATCGTGTTAGGTAGGTGCCCGAATGCCAGTAAACCCAGCCTGGGAACAATATACTTAGGAATGTGATACACCATTTTAAAACTTAATATTTTAGTTAAAACATGTTGCCTAGAGCAAGGCATTTCCTGGGTACCTTTGCCATCTTTTGTTGAAAGGAAAACAGCATTTTGGGTGGCAAGCCCCAGACTAAAATGTGAATTTGTGAAATTTGTCTTTGGCATCAACTAAATTTTCTCTGCAGGGAACTAAAAGGAAAGAAAACTAGTACTGGATGAGCCGCGACTCTGTGTCAGGCGTTGTGCTAGGCTGCAGAGAATCAAAGGCACAATCTCTGCCCACAAGGAGTTTGCACACTAGTTTAGGAAGGCGCAAAACACACACGGACATCAAGCAGAAACTTCTAACAGCACATCCTAAGATGGCATGAATTCAGATGTAACTGCACTGGGCAATCAGCTCACATCCTCTACAAAACAAGTTCCTCTCTTCTGTTGCAGGCGGGTGGGTGGGTGTGGGGTTGGGAGGCACGGATAGGAAGGGACAGCTCCCAATCGATCGGTTGGAACTTGCTCAGTTCTGCAGATGGTCAGCTGTGTTCAGTGTAAGTCTTACCATCTTTACCTTTTTGCTTTTCGTGGCAGAACAGATCAATTAAAAACATTGCTTTTTATTGCTCTCTAAATAACATAAATCCACATATCAGACAAAGAATTTCTTAGACTTCTCTTCTTGAATTATTAGAGTGTGGTACCTGCCATAAAGTAAAGGCATGGTGACTAAGTCTCTAGGAACAGTGGCTCCCTAGGGGTTTTGAGAACCAATGTGACTCAGCTTAGGGACCACCTTCTCCCCACCTTACTGGCCACCCCAAATACCACTCTGGCTCAGACTGACTGTGTGCCCTGCTGAGTTCTCATAACACCCCATGCCTACCACTATCATTGCACTTAACACTTGGTCTTTCAATTAACAGTTTAGGGGCTGAGTCTATCACCAGACTATAGCTCCTTGGAGGCCCTTGTCTTTTCCTTATTTGCATTGCCAGCATCTAAGGCATCTAGTGCATACTTGGAACCGACCTCATAATGTCTCAATGGCAGATGGATGAGTAAATAAACATGAAAGAGTGCAGTTCTGGACCACAGTGTGAGGTAGAATAGGGAAGAGGAAGAAGTAAGCCTAACTGAAAAGGATTTCCAAGACAGGAGTAGAAAGAAAAAGGGCCAGTGGGCCCTTTATAAGAGAAATGCATCTTTGATGTTAGGAGGGGACAGAGGTAACTTACGTTGAGGTGAGTCCTAGACTCATGAAAGTTTAGACCTGAAACAGCCAACTCATAAACCAGCTCCTTCATGTCACAGACAAGGAAACTGATATACCAAGAAGTTGTGGGATTTACCCAAGTGCTTACAATAGCTGGTGACAGAGACAGGACTAGAATTCAAGCCTCTATTCCTCACTTAGTGTTCTACCAGCCAAATACATTCATATATAACACTTAATAATTACTGTTGTTAACAAAGTCTGCCTGGGAATTTCTAGAGACTAATCACACACTGGGCGACAAACATTCTGATTACAGCCAGAGTAGCTTTACAAGTACCTAAAAGCCCTTTAACTATATTCTGAGAAAGGTCAAGTAAAAAAATACGCCCATTATTTAGACCACCCCCTACAATGATCCCTGCAGATTATTAGGCTCTGTGCTTTGCTGATATATATAGACCAGCTAATTAAGCAAAGAAAAATTAATTTTCTTCTAGCAACTCCTGTCATGCCAACCTTGGAAGTTTCCGTTAGAATGCAAAATGGAGAAGAACATGTCATACTGCAATGCTCCACTGTGAGAAGTAAGCCCCCTCCACGGATAACCTGGCTCTTAGGGGATGACATGGAGCTCCAAGGTAAGTGAAGAAATGGTTCTCTTTCCTCCTTTGTTTTCCTTCCTATTTATATGCCTAAGGAATTTTTCAATGTTCTGGCACCCTCTGGTGGCAGAAGGGGCCAGAAAACACCATTCAGTATTTCATCAGTTGTTTCAAGACAAATTATCCTTACTAACCAATCAATACCATGCCATGGTTACATGGTTACATGTTTTTGTTTAAAACAAGGTAGAAAACTAAAATGGAATATTTATTATGGCTTCATAACATTTCATAAAATAAAAGGTACAATACAGCTATTACCTCTGAGCATAAACTTTGGAGCAGGCATAAAATTAAAAAAACGTTTAACAGGGACTTCCCTGGTGGCGCAGTGGTTAAGAATATCCACCTGCCAAAGCTGGGGACATGGGTTCAAGCCCTGGCCCGGGAAGATCCCACGTGCCGCGGAGCAACTAAGCCCATGCGCCACAACTACTGAGCCTGTGCTCTAGAGCCCGCGAGCCACAACTACTGAACCTGCGTGCCACAACTGCTGAAGCCCGCATGGCCTAGAGCCCGTGCTCCGCAACAAGAGAAGCCACCACAATGAGAAGCCCACGCACCGCAACGAAGAGTAGCCCCCGCTTGCCGCAACTAGAGAAAGCCCGCGCGCAGCAACGAAGACCCAACGCAGCCAAAAATAAATAAATAAATTTATTTTAAAAATATACATTTAACATAATACATGTAATTGGAATATATATGAACTTGCTTATACCATGGAGTACTATGTCATACTGCCCACGACAGACAAAAATATTTTGGTAACAAAGCATCTAAGCTTTGAGCCTTTTAACTGAAGCAGGAAAACCAACTGTGGTGCTTGGGAACTATTTCTAGTTTGTTTACATTTCAACAGACATTCCATTCGATTTTATGTAACCATAGATTCAGTCCAGTGCCAATTCTGGACCTCTCCTTTAATTTGCCTTATTCATTCAACTTGAGTAAGGTCTTGGGTCTTTGTGTTTCACAACATTAGGCTATCATTCCTGTGTAAACATGATAAGCTTTGGATTTTTTTTTTTTTTCCAGTAGTGCAGGGTTTATAGAGACTTATCCACTCTTGTTCATCTGCTTCTCTTTGGGACTAGGGCCAAGCATGTCCCAGGCAGCTGGGGGAAGTTAGAGTGAGGTTAGAAGTCTAACAGGTTTGCCAAGATGTCAAGGCCATTGGTCTCTCAGAGACCCAAACACGTCCAACAGCATTAAACAGCCACAATCTCACACGCCTCTTTAAATTGCTCCATAGGTGAAACCCACCATGAATATGAAACTGATGGGAAGAAGTGTAATAGCACCAGCACACTCAGAGTCCACACATATGGCCAAAACTCAACAGCGAGCTGCATTATCCGACACAAAGGCCTGCAAGGAAGAAAACTGGTAGCACCTTTCCGGTTTGAAGATTTGGGTAAGAACCACCAATGACTGTCTTAAATTATTTTAAATTTACCTTAATATTACACTATCAAACAAAATTAAATGGATTAGGAAGAGTCCTTCAGAGTGAGCTCACGGTCAACAAGGCTTTCTTTAATAGCAAATTCCTTTAATGATTGAAATGTCTCCTGCTAGCCAACAGGGTTGCAACTGTTCTAACACTGAGAGGAACCCCCGTTGTGCAGAAAACCTAGCAGAGTGCCATATGCAAACAGTGTCATGGTCGCTTTTTGATCATGACAGCTGGCATAACTTGACCTTAAATAGTTTTATTGCAGTCATGTGTTTGGAGAGATCATGTGAAGCATACTACCTCTCTGTACTTAACCCAAAAGGAGACAATATTAACTGAAATAAATCTAAACTTGTCAATATCATTTTATGTTAATATAACACTCATGTAGTCACATTAAGTCATGATCATGCTTTAGATTTATTTTGTTACAACCGTTTTGGAGATTTTAGTTTACCTATGTTAATATTCTGAGCAGAACACCAAAAAATAAAAATAATGAAAACTAAAAGAAAAAAAACATCAAACATTAAATGTGAAGAGGAGTTGCCTCCATTTTCAGAATCTCTCTTCTCTGATTCCTTCACCAAAAGTTTAAGAAGTAATTTCAAAACTATATAAAACTTTTTGAGCCAAGAAGTATCCTATAAGAAGCAGCATGGGAACTTCCCTGGCGGTCCCGTGGTTAAAACTTCGCCTTCCAATGCAGGGGATACGGGCTTGATTCCTGGTCGGGGAGCTGAAATCCCACATGCCTCGCGGCCAAAAAACCAAAACATAAAACAGAAGCAAATTCAGTAAAAACTTTAAAAATGGTCCACATCAAAAAAATCTTTAAAAAAAGAAAAGAAGCATGAATCACACATCTATCATTAATAAGAGTCTGACCTTCATTACTTTATAAAAGTTCTTCTCAGTGAGAAAAGAGATTCCTGGAGGATAAGAATCCACTCACACGAGTGAAGGAGGAAGCTGTTGGGTGACAGTGCATTTGTTGAAAAAGCTCTTTATCAAATGAACTAACCAATGAGGAGAGGCACTTGTTAACGAGAACCTCTCTGTGGGAAAACTGTCACGCTGCCCTGTGGGCGCTGGCGCTGTGGCCAACAGCTTCCTGCTCACTACCCCGAGCTCGCCGCCGTTCACTTTCTCATCAAACCAAAAGCAGGTCTTGAGGAAGCTGGGTTTACAAGACTCAAGGGCCCACAGACCGGGCTGTACTGTAACCTGACGCAAATATTCCTTCCTCTTTGCTTTTTTTTTTTTTAAGATTTTTTTTTTTTTTTTTAATGTGGACCATTTTTAGTCTTCATTGAATTTGTTACAATATTGCTTCTGTTTTATGTTTTGGTTTTTTGGCTGTGAGGCATGTGGGATCTTAGCTCCCGGACCAGGGATTGAACCTGCACCCCCTGCATTGGAAGGCGAAGTCTTAACCACTGGACCGCCAGGGAAGTCCCTCCTTCCTCTTTGTCATTCATTCCGGTCCCCAGCCTCCACCCCCGTCGGTGGAAGGGAACACGTGGGGAATGTGGGAGGGTCGCCAAAGAGAAAATGAGGCTTTATTTATCTAAATGCTTCTGAAAGACTTTCGGATTTTAAATAAAAGAACCAACAATATCAAAAATCTATATTTTTACTTGTCAGCAATTGTTCAAGCCATCTACAAAAATTACCACTGAAGGGGAAATCACAGTTTCTCCTCCTTGATGGCCATAGTTCTATAGGACTAAAAATCATAGCCATAAAATGTTTCTAATAATAATAACAGGCTAAAACTTGACTTTTATTTATGATCTGATTGTCGATTATTTAGCACCACTGCCAGATCCCCAGTAAGTGTTCACAGAACAACACCAGGATCACCTGTTGGTGCTTCCAACTGTCTATGAATTCTTCTCTTTGACTAGCCTCCTACATTGACCAACAGATGCTAGAAATCCGATCAGTAAAAGTTTGCTAGCTGAGGATGCCCAGGAACATATTTACAATAAGGATTCTGACCCTCTCATCTCCACACTCTGCCTGGTAGGAACAATGTTTACTTATTTATTTTTAAGATAATTAACCTACTTCAAATAAAGAGAAATGGCATATTTTTATGGAAAAACACTATATTTTGCAATGCCAAAAAATAGAAAAATGGCATTGTTTTACATTTTAAAAATCTTTTTACTATCTGGTTTAATAGAAATAGGTTCTCATAACTTCTGCATTCAAGCTCTTGCAATATGTTGTTTTGCTTAAACTATATAAAAATATTAAGCCTCACACAAAGTTGGAAAAGGGAAGAGTATTTGAATAGCCTTTTCAGATAATTGTGGATACCCTTCTTCAACACTACACTAAAACTCGACAAGAGGTAGTTTCTTAAAGGTTAGCTGCTCTGTGGACTCCAGAACCACGTCAATGAACTTTTCATACTCCTGTTACATTAAAATCCATCGAACAAATTTGCTCTTTAAATGATCCAGGCACTATTTGGTAACATTATGCCTTGGTCATTTGGAGAATATTGATTCATTGATTGATACAAATCTTTCAAATGTTGGCACATTTCAGTAACAAAATCACATTCATTAATATCATCACTAATCTTATCAGAAGCCTAAATATTTGGAACCTGTCAAGTTCACAGTGGTGGATACAGGTTTTCCAAAACTCTAACTTGAAATGTGGCTAGTGCAACCGAGGAAGTAAATTTTTAATATTACTTGTTATTAATTTAAATTTAAATAATCAGTATAGCTAGTGGATACCATATTGGATAGCAGAGGTCTATAACATTCTAACCAACTATGGAGATAAATCTTCATGTACCAGTATCCACTTAATCAAAACAACATTCAGTCTAAATGAATCTATTTAGCAGTTTTGCTAAATAGAGGATAAATCAAAGTAAATACAAACTCCAGTGTGTGTGTATGTGTGTGTGTGTGTATATATATATATATATGTGTGTGTGTATGCATACACATACACAGACTATTGTACATATATGCACAGTTGTATATATACACTATGGCATAGACACAATATATACCATGTGTATAGTATATATAGTGCATATAATATATATAACCTGTTTTGTACATAACTATATGGTTATCTGAATTCACATAGTATACATTATTCTAGATCTTAGTCATGATTGACAAATTTTATTCTACGCGTCCCCAGTAGTTGCCATATTATGCTCGTCTTATAATTTGCTTCCAGCACTTCTATTTGACTTGCCTTCAAGCTTTTCCTTCTTTTCATTGTCAGCAGCTCTACTCTTTCTTCAGTTTTCTCTGGCTTCCTTGTGGCCACAGAGCTTACTTATCATCTATATTACTATTTCTCTAGTGTTTCCTAAGTGGTTCTTCTTTTCTCAGAGCCCTTGGCATGTGATTCAGGCATTTTTATAGTTTTCAAAAAATTTTAATGTTTGATTAAGAAAATAATTTTCAAAACCACAGAAAGTTCTTTGATTAAATAAAAGGGCTGAGAAACACTTGTAGATTCCATAAAGATATTACATATCAGTAACAATATTTGTAAATTCATAGGCACCATTTTTATAAGCTCCGTGGTTAACAGGCCTGTTCATTGACTGGTCAAATCTATGCTAAGCTGAACCTCTGGAAACATTCCTAAACATTGTTTTATATCATACAATAGCATTTAGTAAGCACTGTGCTTAATAAATAGCCAGGTGTTGTGCTAAACATGTTATACAAATGAAATCATTTATTCTCACCAAAAAACTCCAAGAGGTAAATGTGTTAGTATCTCCATTTTACAGGTAAGAGAAAACTGAGCATCTGAGAGATTAGGAATCTTGTCCAAACTCACTCAGCAGCAGGCAAGGAGCAGCACTGGAATTCAACCCAGTCTGAGACTGACTCCAAAGCCACCTAATAAATAAGCAGGTAGATGTGTGATTGGATAGATAAACAGACAGAGGGATTGATAGGTAGATGGATACAGATAAAGGCGGCGAATAGTCTTTGCCCACCACAGCCGAATGCACCACTCCACGGAGGTCCAGCCTGCTGCACTTCTAAGCCAGGCAGCTTAGCAGATGGACAATCAGCGGGACACAGATTCAAACACCAGAGCAAGAGCTGCAGAACACATAATTCTGAGGCTACTGCAGAACCTCAGTGCTTACTAAATAGCAGCCAAATACATTCTCCTACCTATTGTACTGGGCACAATGTGGGTAAAATTGCTCTCTGTAGTTGCAGAATTTTGTTTTTCCCCTTTCCTAGTTACTGATCAAGAGACAGCTTCAGCTGCCCTGGAGACAAGCTCTCCATCCTCTCAAGACCCTCAGCAGTCCACTAGTACCGGTAAGTATTGAAAAAAATATTAAAACTTAAAAAAAAAAAATCATGCCTCTTTGGGAAGGTCACTTTTCCAATTCTAAGTTTTAAGAACATTTTTTTCTTTTAATTTGTAATAAGACCATCTAGGACCCCTTGCAACTGACTCCAGCTTTATGGTGACCTGAGGAAGCACCCTATCAGTTAGTGGGATGGGCTTCAGGGTAACTAACACCTTGTAAGTTCTCGCTCTCTCTCTCTCTCTCTCTCTCTCACACACACACACACACACACACACACACACAATTGTGACATTTGAATTCCTCTGTGGTAAAAGGCAATGCTGAATTCATTTATAGGAGACTTGTTTTTCCATCTAGAACAGACCAAACACAAAATAAAGACGTGGTAACAACAAAAAGCAAAAAGCAGAATCTGGAGTTTTGGTGTTGTCACTGAATAACAAAATCACCCTTGAAGGCTCATCGCTTACTTGGTTGTCAAGAACTCAGATAGTTTTTGATGACAGGATTGAACTATAAAGGGAGAAGAATTTAGAAAAACTGGATTATAATACCAGCTTTTTTAGGCAGTAAAGCACTAGATGGTTAGCTCTGGGCAATGATCATATATTTAACTTATCTTTGTATTTTACCTAGCATAGTATCTGGCAATAGCAGATACTCACAAAATGCAGTGTGAATGAATGAATGGATGAATGAATGAATGCATGCATGCCGTTGTCATGGTGCTTTGAGCAAGACAAGCCTCATCCAGAAAGGCATAAATTCCTATATGTCCTCTTTCTGTTTCAAATAGTGTCTCTATAAAAATGTCATGTGGTGGGAGAAGTGCTTTCATATCACTATCATGTTCATAGTTCTGAGTATGAGATCACATTTTAAAAATGTTTATCGTGAATAATTCTGAAAAGTAAATGTTTAGGTCCTTTAAACACTGATAAGTACATATGTACCACACATACACACACACTTTTTCTGCAGGGCGATGGAAACGGAAAAGATTATGAAGTGGAGCTGCCACCTCACTTGCTTTAATAATCCAATATTTTCAAACATGTTTAGAATCTAGTTGTCTTTAAATTGGTTTACACCACTACTGAATAACTCAATTTCCTCCTCTGCTTTTTCATATATAAGATTTAAGAAATATAGCTTCTAAAATTCCTTTCAGCTTTCAATTTCTACAATTTTATTACTGTTAATAATACCCATTTTCAATAGAAGGGGTGGTTTCATTCCCCTTGGGGTCCACATCGTGGCGCTGTGCAATGGGCTAAAAACCAGGAGACGGCAGAGGAAAAAAAAAAAAGAAAAGGGAAGATAAACAACAAAATAGGAAAAAAAGATCTCATTTTTATAATTTCCCTTACCTAGCAAAAATCATCATAGTACATCCCACTTCTAAGGGGGAAGCAAGCATAGGTTTGAATGACAACTGAGCTGATTTTCAACATAAAAATCATTGCTTTGTGCATTTCGGGCTATGGGTTTTCTATCCATCAGGCTTGGGATGCCATTCTTCAGTGTTCAGTTGCTATCCTGAAGCACCCTAAAACTGTCTCAACTGATAGGCCTAATTCAGGAAGGAAGTATAAAATACTGGTTGAAATTTGGGGTTCTGAGTCTCAATATTGGCCCTACCACTTATTTGCTACAGGACTTTAGACAATTTACTTAACTCCTCAAAACCTCTGTTTGCTCAGAGCTGTAGTGAGAAGTAATATATACCAAATGGTCAGTTTAAGGCCTGGCACAGAGTAGTGTTCAATAAACATTTACCTTAAAAAAAGGCAAACTGATCCTGACCATTTGCAACTATTTTTGGAAGAAGTCAGTATGAACTAATGACCTCGTTGTTGTTCTTTTAATGAGGATCACTTAATTTGGTTTCCAAAGCTGCTTTGGGATGGCTCTGTGCATATGTACACACTACACAGCACATACATGGTCATATGTATATATCATGTCTTACTTTCACCTTAGTTGCAGTGATGGAAGATTCTAGTACATCAGAGATTGACAAGGAAGAGGAAGAACAAACCACTCAAGTCTCTCACTTGGCCACTGGTAAGTGTTCCCACCACTTATTTATTTAGCATAAACACTTGATGTTTTAACCTCTTAATCAATACATCCAATAGCCTTTTTCAGTCCTCATTATTTTTGACCTTTCTATTGGTCACTCACTCCCTGTCCCTTTACTGAGTTGTCTCCCTGGCTTCCTTGACATACTCTACCTGGTCCTGTTACTTTTGCTAACCACTCCTTCTCATATCCATTAGCTCATGTCCCTTCCTCCTCTGACTTCTTCTATGTAGATTTGATTTTACTTCTCCATCTTTGGTTATTGCCTTAATGCTTAAAGAGTTTTCCCATTCCCAAGATTGTTTCTGTTGCCACCAGGCAGAAGATTTCCATACCTGCATTTCCAGAACATTCTCTAGAGCATTAGTCCCTGTTTCATTCCATTTCCCACGTATCTCTGGCTGAATTTTCTGTCATCTCCTCAAACTCAACATGTCTAAAAACTGAACAGCACTTTTTCCCACAAAATCAGCTTGTCCAAAGCATCACATAGGCCCCAAACCTTGGTGACATCCTTCCCTCTTGTGTGTGTGTGTGTGTGTGTGTGTGTGTGTGTGTGGACACACACACACACACATAAAATCAATAGGTTCCCAAGGACTTTGGAGTCTTCTCTTTTAGGTATTTTGTCCACTATCACTGCCACCTTCCCGAGGCAGACCCTCATCGTGTCCTGCTGGAAGTATTGTAACTTTAGTTTCTCCCCTTGCTGTGCATTTTCAGCACCTACTATCAAAACATCCCTTTGCACTCTTCACACGTATGTTCAGAAAACTGCTATGGCTCACAGTCCACAGCACGGAACGTGAGCTGTCAACCCTCCCTAAGGTGCTCTCTACCACCTACCTCTGCAGTCCTGTCTCTAGAAGGTCCTGACCAGAATACACATTTTTCTCTGAAAACTTCATCCCACTTTGATTGCCCTGTCCTTGTTTACCCTAACTGCCCTGATGAAAGGAAAAGTCCACTTCACTCCTCTCCTTACCCCTCCTTCAAGCCCAATATCCTCACTGAACACTTTCCTGACCAACTCAGGCACCACTCCTGCCTCAGAATCCCTGAACCCATTATTATATTAACACACGTGGGTCTAGAATTTGGCACAGATATCTTAATTCTGTTTATTTCTATTAACTTGTTTGTTTGCATATATACACAACTCTCCCGAAAACATAGGGATTGTGCCTTACGCATCTCTAAGCACAATGTTCTACACGTGGCTGACACTCCTCAATGGCTTGTTGGTTGAGATGACAGGGACCGTGAATGACATTTAGCAAAATTCGAGCCCATAGAATCAGAATTCTAGAAGGATCTTTAAGAGCTCATCTGGTTTATCTCCAGATGCCTTCATGGAGGACCACATTTAACCTAGCCAAGATTAATGAAATTTCATTTTGTTTGCATAGTTTCACAAACTCCTTAACAATCTCTCTTGCTATTTAACTACACTTTGCGAAAAACTCATTCCTTACATCTAATTTGAATCCCCTGACTATAATTTAAGTTAATATGCTCACACGTTTCCGCTAGAAATGAAAAATAACTAGCTCGATATCTATGTAACTTAAAAACCTTTTTCAAATCATCCCACACAATTGCTTTGTCTGTTTGTATCCCTGTTTGCTTGTTTTCAGAGAATAAATGACATGAATCGCTTTACTTTCAGGGTAAAGCTCTCTGTCGTCTCTTCCTCTCAGCTGTGTATTAGCCTCTACTATATTTTGCAAATATTGTGTATATTCCTCAGTGACAAAAACAAAAAACAAAAACCCTCGAACTGTCTAAAATCCTTTCATTTTCCTTCTAGAAGCGAATCGCCAGTTTGCGGGACTGACGAGGAAGAAGAGCGGCATCCTGCTGCTGACCCTCGTGTCCTTCCTCATTTTCATTCTCTTCATCATCGTCCAGCTCTTCATCATGAAGCTTCGGAAAGCACACGTCATATGGAAAAAAGGTGAGTGGGCAGACAACCTGACGGAGGCTACAAGATGCTCAAACAATTGGCCAGCCCAAAGGGAAATTCTGTCAATTAAAGCTTTTCCATTCAATGCTGTACTATCTATTTGATGAGTGTTGTCATTCAAATAAGCAACTGTTTGTTTTGCAGTAAACACAGGATGTGATTCTCCAGTAACTATAGTTAAGGAGTGCACGACCAAGAGAAACTAGAGTAGCTCCAGGAATTGGCATTAAACTGTGGAGTCTTCTACTCACAAAAAGATACCAAATAGCATATTCATTCATTCATTCA
Source organism: Balaenoptera ricei (assembly GCF_028023285.1). Lineage (NCBI taxonomy): Eukaryota > Metazoa > Chordata > Mammalia > Artiodactyla > Balaenopteridae > Balaenoptera > Balaenoptera ricei. The sequence continues at coordinate 10,056,982 of NC_082646.1, read as the reverse complement.
TTCATTCAATATGCATTCATTGAACACCTGCTGTGTACCAGGCACTCTTCCAGGCACTGGGGACACATCTGCCAACAAGACAGACCGAGTCCCTGCTCTTAGGGAGCTCCTATTCTAGGAATGGTCAATCAAAGGTTGAATATAATAGACTGTTTTGGGTCCCATTCTTACTCTGTAGGAATGCACTCAGCCTCCGTCAACCATACGTTAGTAATTTTCCCTAAGCATTCTGATTTAAAAGTTTATTTCATTGGAAACAAAAACAAAATTATTTAGCTAGCATGGAAGATATCTACTAAAATACAGACTCAACACATATCAGAAACAGAAGGGACCTTAGAAGTTACCCAGAATAACCATCTGCTGTACTCATTCCCTAAATGTGTGCCAGGATTAAATCCCCTCTTTAATTCTGAGCGGTTATTTAGACCTGGGCTGTTCAATACTGTAGCCACAATATGGCTAGTCAGCATATGAACCGTGGCTAGTTGCTCTTGAGAGGTGCTGTAAGGATAGAACACACACCCAACTTTGAAGACTCAGTACACACACACACACACACACACACACACACACACAATACGTCTAATAATACTATATTGAATCTACTAGTTAAATAAAACATATTCATTTCACCTGCTTCTTTTTACTTTTTGAGCAGGGCCACTAGAAAATTTTAAATTACACACGTGACTTGTATTCTGGTGATCTTGGACACTGCTGATTTAGCCACATACGGCTTGAATACCCCCAGTAACAGAGAAATCATGATGTCCCATGGCAAAATACTACATCTTTAAACGGCTATGACCCTCTTAAAAGTACCACTTCTCCTAGTTTGATATCAATGTCTCGAGATATTCAGATGCACTAACATTTTCATCATAAATATACCTAAACACAGGGTCTGGCTTTCCAGCTGTATCTGCACGATAGGCAAATGCCATACTATCGTTTCAAAATCTCCCATTGATACTTCACCCCCATGCCTCTTTAAGGGCTACTGGAATTGTTTCTTCCCAAAAGACAGTACTTGATTCTAATCTGGGGTCATTTGACTTCCGCAGCTCTTATACTGCCTGGCACAGTGCCTGCAGGAATCATAGTAGAGAATAAAAAACGATTTGTTGAACGAATGAGGACATGAGGTATGGGGGAGGGAGTGATAAGCCCACTATGGTATAAAAACAGGTCTGCTCTTACTCAAAACGTACATTTCTGAATATAGATGATGCTCTGTGCACCAGAAATCAATAACAGTTTTCTCTTCCCGCAGAAAATGAAATTTCAGAGCACACTCTAGAAAGTTACAGATCGAGGTCAAATAATGAAGAAACATCATCCCAAGAGAAAAACAGCCAAAGTAAGTCAACCATGTGACCTGAGATTTGAAAAATGAGGTTAACTTGTTGCCTTTAATGAGGAGAATAAAAATCAAAGTTTGATTTTTAGCACAAGAAAAAGCAGATCACATAAATCATCTTGTAGAACTTGAGGAAATACATCTTAAAAAACAAAAAGTAGCAGTTAAGTTCAGGTAGCTGGAGGTATGCCCCTTTGGGAAGCCATCCCTGAGTCCTCGCTGTCACACACAGGTAGAACCCTCCTGTGTGCCACAGTATCCTATATACACCTTTACAGTGAAGCTCTTCCCACGCCAGACTGTCACGTGTGGTGTGTTAATTTAGCTACCACAGTACACCTCCAGGTGGTGACCAACTGGATCTACTCTATGTGTACCCCCAGATCCTAGCATGGGGCTTGGCACAGATGGAGTGCTGGATAAATTTGTATTGAATAAATGAATATAACGCTTAACTAATTCAAGCAGAAATGATCCAGGTCTTTTGGATGACTTCATTGCAATTCTTCAAGCAAAATATGAAAAGAAGAGTCTAAAAGGAGACTCTGTGTGTGTGTGTGTGTGTGTGTGTGTGTGTGTGTGTGTACTCTTGACAAAGATTCAGTAGAAAGAAGCTAGGAATAGAGCAAAGCAAGAATCTTACACCTTCCAACCATTGTTTCCTCCATGCAAATTAACTTATTCTACCCGCCAAAAGTTGCAAGAAGATGCAGTGAGCTTTGCCACTAGTTCCTACTGGTTTTATTGAGGCTTTGTAAGAAGCATTTCTTTTACAACACCTCTGGCTTTGTTTTTGGTTTTGACCTAGCAGGGTGTGAAACGGAAAGAAAGACTAGCTGTAGTAGCAGGAAGAGGGGCACAAGTGAGAGGTCTGTGCGAGACCTGGGTGTGGGAGGGGAAAATGTGTGTCAGCTGCATACAGGCTGTTGTAGTACCACGCGTGTTTCTATAACATCCATCTCCTCCCACGACTGGCAGGGGGAGAATGACGTCAGTATAACGTGTAACTGGGGTTGTTTCCTACGCCGATGCTCCCAGGCAAGGGGTACAGAACAGTGGGAGCAGAATTATAACCTTTAGCAGGAAAAGAAAGCCCTCAGCTCAGCTGCTGAACAAGCAGAAGCCCTTGTAATTCACCTTTAAGAAAGTTTAAAATGCGAATCTATACAGAAGAAATGAACACAACGTTGTAAATCAACTATACTTCAATAAAATTTTAAAAACAATTAAAAAAACAAAAGGAGCATCTGCACTCAGGACTGCCTCCCCAGAAAGGTCTGCCCCCCCCCCGACCCGATCCCTGGGGGGGTGGGTTGCCACAGCTGTGGGAAGTTGCACTTTCTCCTGGGCTCTGACCCCCACTTCCACCCTCCTTCTCTCAGCACCCTCAAACCCAGCATTTCAACTCTATTGTTTTTGCTCACTTAAAAGCTACCTTCTGGAGCTGTTTCCAGACTCCGTGTACAGAGTTGCATGGGCTTTCAGTGGGTCGCCCCAATCCTCTTTTTCCCATAAGCCCTCTTACTTTCAGTATGAAATTATGCTAAAGGCAATGTATTTTTTTGTCCAGCAATACATACGTTATTTGATAGCAGAGATGTCTATATATTTTATTTCAGGTTTATGAGCATACAGTTTACATAAGAAGACATTTTAAAAATTAGACTGTAACAGGGCGTTCAAGACCATGTATACACATCAGTGAATTTCAGGTTCGATTTTTTTAACCCATTAACATTCGGACCTACAAACACCACGTGCAATTCATGTGTTTCAAATAAATGGGTGCAATGTTGTTCAAACTAAATGTTCGTGTTCGCCACGTTTTTCTTTCAGCTTCCCGCTCTAAGAGCTGCATGAACTACATCACACAGTTGTACTCAGAGGCAAAGACAAAGACGAAGGAAAAGGCACAACCTTCAAAATTAAAAGGAGAGCTCACTCATATACCAGAGAGCATCGTGTAGCGCCCCTTGCAACAGAAAACAGGATTTCAGGGCAGCCTCATCATCACCTCAGTGCAGCAGCCTGTGGGAAGGAGCCATCATGTAATTACCATCACATGAAAAAAAAAAATGTACTTTGCGTGCAATGCAAGATGGTGTCCTCCAAGTGTAATCTGCCCCGGACTCAGAGCAACAAATGAGGACTAACCCATGGACATAAATCTTTGTAGTTAAAAAAAAAAAAGAAAAGAAGAGAAAGAACCTGTGATGCCTGACACTACTTCAGAGCAGGAGGATTCTACTGAACTTTGGGATCAGGGTCAATGTGACCAGCTAACATCTCACCATAAAGGGAACAGGAGACATTAGATGCTGGGCTCTAGTGGAACTACTTAAAAAAAAATTTTTTTTTGTCTTTCTTTCTGGTTTCCAAATAAAGAACTTCGGGATGAAAAGGACCCAAAGAAGGTCTCTAATCCTAGGAGCTTACTTTCAAGATGCACCTTAAGAAGCTGTAACCAGCCCATTCCCTGTCTGGGAGAAGTCATGCAAAACAATGAGTGAGTCAGATAAGCATGAAGGTCCCAAGATTGATGCCCCAAGACACAAGTGCTAGTTCAAGGCAGACCCAAAGTTTCCATTTTCTTCTAATTGTCTTGCTAAATCACAAGAGTTGACCTGGTAGACAATGTTTTTACCAGGACACTTCATTACAAAAACACGTACAAAAGAAAATAATGAGTTGAATTTCCCGATTACTGACCTAATAGATGCTTTTTAAAAATTATTTAATAAAGAACAGAATGTGTATTTGTGTTTCTAGTGGTTGTTCCAAGTCATACTTCCTTCCTTCACTTTCACGTGTGAAAGTGACATGTGACATGTCTTTTTTTCCCCCCTAACATTTATGACATTTCTCATTCTTTGGACCTGAATAAACTAATTCTAAAATAATACCACCTGCCCCCCAACACACTGCTCTACCACACGCATAAAAATTATGAGTTTGTAATTTGTTACAGGGGCCAGATCCAGCCAGGCTGATTTTTTTCTCATGATACCATTTTTTTAACAATCACAAAATTACTGAAAGGCATAAGGATAGAACGAAACATTTTTCCCTCTAAACCACTGTAAGTTGACATGATGTCCTGTCACCCCCCAAATGCTTTAGTGTGTATTTCCTGCAAACAAGGACACCCTCCTGTATAACCACAGCACAACCCCCAAAATCAGGAAATTAACATTGACGTTTTTGTACTGCAGACCTCAGACTTCACCGATTGTCCCAACCCTCCCAGGGGATCCAGTTCAGAATCACATGTTTCATTTTCATCCCATTCAGTTTGGCACACAGTGCCTTCCCTTTCACCAGCTGGACATTTTTGAAGATTACAGGCGAGTTATCTTGTAGACCGTCCCTCAGTTTGGCTTTGTCTGATGGTTCCTCATGGTTGGATTCAGGTTATGCAACTTTGACAGGACTATCACGTCAGGGATGTTTTGTTTGTCACATTGCATTTTATCGATCCCATTATTGATGATATCCACCTTGATCACTTGATGAAGGTGGTGTCTGCCAAACTTCTCCACTGTAAACTTTTTTCTCCTTTCTAAGTTAATATTTTGTGGGAAGATGCTTTAAAACTATGTAAATATCCTGTTCCTCATCAAACTTTCAAGTTACTCACTTATTGATGGATACCTGTATGGATTTATGGTTTCCTCTGTTATTAAACAGGCTACAATCTGTTACTATCCTACGTTAGTCACTGGGTTATACTCTGTTACTGTCAAATTAATCAGCTGCTAATTTGATGATCAAATGTGGAAACAGGCTTTTGTGTCCTTCTTGTCCTCAAGCTTCGAGAACTTGCTTGCTTTCTGGTACAAAATATTCTAGGCTCATCTAAAACTTTTTCTGCCCCAGCCTTGTAATCAGCCATTTCTCTAAGGATCCCTGGTTCCTTTTAGTGGAAAATGGTATTTAGAAGCCAAAATCCAGGGAATAGGTGTACTCATTGCTTTGGGGGCATCATCGTTTTCAACTTTTCTCAGTAGACAGAGCCAGGGAATATATGAGAATGCATACATACAGTGTATATATATATATATATATATATGTCCATGTATGGATATATTTAAATTTATCTATTGAAAACCATGTGTTTATTCTAGTTTTCCCCCTTTCTGTATTTGTAACTACCTTTTCTGAGAAATCCAGCTTTCATTATCCTTAACATATTCACTGATTTGCTCAAGCCCCTGTATGTGAGCATCTCCCATCTCTGCTACTATCCTGTTCTCCTTGAGGATGTCCTTCTCTTCATGCTCGAGTTCTGACTCCCCACTCTGTGCCCCCCACCTCTCCTTGTGGATGCTCTCCTCACCAAGCATGGGCTCTGACCCCCGCACTGTCTGGAAGCCCTGGCCACACATTTAGTGCTGGATGGTAACCTTCCTCACCCACTCAGGCTCGGACCCTTCACGCTGGGCAGCCCTTCTAGGGGCACTGCCACCTCACAGGGCTGGGGCTCAGACACCCCTCTCCGGGCTTCCACAGCTTCTCCACCAGCTCCCCCTGTGGATGCCGACTTTGCTAGACCCCGCCTAATGACTTCAGGACTGAATTGTTCTGGAAGAGAAGGGAAGTGGTGGAGTTAGAAGAAGGGAAATGAGCCAGATGTCCTGATTTCTAAGAGAGTTTTAATGTACAAAGACATCAAGATGAGGCATGTCATTTATAGTTTTGTAGCGGCTCAGACAAATCATTCACCAAGCTATTAAACTGAAAACAACCCAGAAGGAAAAACACTTTCTCTTCAGAGATGGTGCTTGTCGTGGCTGATCAAACCACACTGCTGTATTGTGCTTCTCTGAGTCTATGTTTGCAGGTTAATCCTCCCCAAGGATGTTCACTGGGACTGTTTCCATTGTTCCAGGGCCTTTTACTCAAGAGGCCAAATGAATATGCCAACATTATAGTATTGATACCATGTGAAGCAGAGGTAAGCAAACTTAGCTGATTGTCAGATTTACCTGAGAGGATTTCAAAAACAGGGATTCCCAGGTTTGTCCTGAAAGATTGGTCTCAGCAGACCTAAAGGCAGAGCTTTGGAATCTGCTTTTTTTTTTTAAAGCTCCCTAGGTGATTCCAACAGGTTTGGGTGCCCTGACGTAGCACAAATCAAAATTTTTCAAAACATAGCTGAAGTTGAAATATTATCATTAAAGCTGAATTAGAAATAATATCTAGAAATATTATATTTTCCTGGAGGTAGAAGGACCTTTTGAGTCATCTAGTCCTACCTGATGTAGAACTACACCCCAATCCACAGGTCAAATGCATTCTGTGGACAAAAAATAGTCAAAGTTCATGGTGCCCAGCCTATGGTAGTTTCTCAATGTATATTTGGCCAATAGCAGAGGGAAGACAGGTAAAAGAAAAATGACATTTGAAAGGACCTATTATGAGCCACTTTATGTAGGTAATCTAATTTAATCATCGTAACATTCTTGCAAGGTACGTATTATAATGCACATTTGACACAAAAAGAGCTGCTCTAAACTCCACAGAATGGCTTAGGAGACTACAGAGAGCATTTAACCAGGTAAGGAGAGAGCCCAGATGCTGATCTGGGTCTGTCTGGCTTCAATGCTATGCCCCTCCAGCTGTTATACTAGGGTGACTCCAGGGGGACATTTAGGAAAAAATGAGATGTTGGGTAGCTGTGCTCATTATCTTTCAATTGCCCCTCCTCACTCTCCCCCCTTTCCTACCTGCCGGGTGCCCTGGAACATTGCCACTTCGGAAACATCAGCAGGCTGCCTTGCCCTCTCTCTGGCTTCCAGCTGGGGAATGTGGATTCCCGGCAGGCGAGCAGAGGATGTGTGTGCAAGATTGCTAGGAACTGACTGGGTCCCTCGACTAGAGGTCACATCCCTCATCAGGCAGTTCTCTCTGTCTCTAGTTCAGGAGTCTACTTGCTTCCCTCACTTCATCAAGCCTAGAGGGATCCTGCACTGTCTTCTGTGGTTCCCCCAAAGCTTTGGAAGGAGTTCACTTATTAAATCTCCTCAAATTGCCCAATGTGAATGTATCACCTGTTTCCTGCAGAAACCCTAACCAATACAGTAGCTATATGGATAGATTTATTGCATCTCAACAAATCTGAATCTAGTTTTATAGATAACGATAGAATATGATCATTGGAAGGGATCTTTGAGTTCATCTCAAGCACTTCCTAAAATTTTGAGGAACCCTGGTGACCTAGAAATGTTAATGGATTCTCCGTGAAAAGAAAAAAAAAGTTTTCTGGGGTCAAATAAGTTTGGAAAAGGTTGAACATTATATCTCCCTCATAGAGATGATGCACATTAGCACAGTAAAGGCTCTGAAAAGTCTTCTTATAAAGGAATCTGTTTGGCTTTTTTAACCCAGTGAAGATCAAACTCACTTAACCACATAAAGCAATTTGTGATGGTTGCCCACCCAATGACCATTGGCCAATGGCTTCCTCCTTTCTAGTAGATCTGTGATTTTGTTCTAGTATCCACCCCCCACTGTGTAGTCCTGTGCTTCAGGGGAGGGAGGCCTCCCCCCCAGCCATAAAGAAGAATCATGATTGGTTTGAATCAGCCATGGTTCCACTCCCCTTGCCAGTGGTCAGTTTCAGCTCAGGCACATAAAATAATGCTGGCCATTGAGATAAAGAAGATGTGGTATATATATATACAGTGGAATACTATTCAGCCATAAAAAATGAAATAATGCCATTTGCAGCTACATGGATGGATCTAGAGATTATCATACTAAGTGAAACAAGTCAGAAAGAGAAAGACAAATACCATATGATATCACTTATATGTGGAATCTAAAATATGATACAAATGAACTTATCTACAAAACAGAAACAGACTCACAGACATAGAGAACAGACTTGTGGTTACCAAGGGGGAGGGGAGTGGGGGAGGGATGGATTGGGAGTTTGGGATTAGCAGATGCAAACTATTATACACAAAATGTATAAACAACAAGGTCCTATTGTCTAGCACTGGGAACTATACTCAATATCCTGTGATAAACCATAATGGAAAAGAATATGAAAAAGAATACATATATATATATGTATAACTGATTCACTTTGCTGTACAGCAGAAATTAACACAACATTGTAAATCAACTATACTTGAAAAAAATAAATAAAAAAAATAATGCTGGCCATTGAGACAGCAGGGGAAGTTCCTACAGGGCTGCTGGGAAAGATTTCTCTTAATGATAAAAAGAGACACTCAGAATGAAAACATCTTGCTTCCCTTATAATGTTGCCATAACTAGAAGTGATGCTTAGAACTGCCACAGCTATCTTCTCCCCATCAAGGAATCGTAGCTAATGTGGCGAGGATGCAATAGAAAAGAGACAGAGTACAACTAATCCTTGATGATTTTGTTAAGCTGCTGAGTATTTCAGAACTCCTTGTTAAGTGAGGTAAAGATCCCTATGTTGTTATGTAAGCTGGGTGAACTGGTTTTAAATTATTTCCAGCTTCTAAATGGAGCACCTTTTAAACTACAAAACAGTTGTTTCATGGAATATTATTGTTCTAACAAACACAATTTGGGAAACACTGATTTTGAGCAATTCTTTTGTATTTTAGAAGGGGAACGGAGGCCCAGAGAGGTTTTGTCAGCTATCAGAGTCCACACAACTGATTAGTGAGACAGGATTAGAACCTTGAGCTCCTGCCTCTTAAAGAGACCAAAGCAGGATCTTGTCTCATTCCTTACATATAACTTAAGAGAGCGTTTCATGCTTACTTCTTTCTGCTCATTGGAAGATGGAGTTAAAGAATAACCAAGAAATCTCTATTTAATGATCCTTCTTAGTTTTACCTTTTGGAGATGAAGTCAGAAAGATGCTTATTTTACTTCCTCTCAAATGACTCAAGAAAAACCAAACCAAAATTCTCTGGCTCCAGGCATCTCTCATTAGGTAAAAAGAACAGAGAGAAAAATCATACTACCCAACAGACTAAGCACACATCAAGTAGGGAGGCTCGCCACAGAGGAAGAGGATGGTTTGAACTGCTGATCACTCACGAGGTCACTAATTTAACCCAACAGCATAATCTCCTGTTACTTCCCCTGGCTGAAGTCATGGTAATTTGCTATATTTATAATGGGGTTTTGATCTAGATGAAATGCAGTTCTATTTTTACAGTGTTACACCTTCTAAGAGAGAAGCGCTTTTCCTTCCTGTAATGCATTCATGAGCAAATTTGTCATCATAGATCACTGCTCTAGACCTGTTCAAGTATGCTAATTTTTCCCTACCTTTTCTGCTCTACATCTTATTTTCAGACAGAAACAAACCAAAACTAAGGCAACAACAACTTCTTATCTTCTCCCCAAATGCCTCACAATTTATTTTTTAAAAAGCTATCTTGCCTAATGGTAGAGAGACTAAACTTTGTGAGAGCACCTTGTAGTGACATTTATCATAAAAAATAATTCTGCCAGGTCTTTTGCAATCCCCTGAAACAATGGGTCACAATTTTTAATTAAGACAGGATGCCTCTTTTGAACCAGGCCCTAATTTGTGAAATAAAAATTGTGTCCCATTAGAAAAATACTAAAATCTGTGATTTCCAAAGTGGTTTGAGGGAGACTAAGTCTCAGATGTCCAGATGGAATTTTCAAATTAAGTTACCCCCTTTGCTAGAGACAATAACTAAATATTACTCTTTATTATTATTATTATTTTGGCCGCACCGCGGCTTGTGAGATCTTAATTCCCTGACCAGGGATCGAACCCAGGCCCTCGGCATTGAGACTGGACCGCCAGGGAATTCCCTAAATACTACTCTTTAAAACAGGGGATGCTCTCTTTCTTTTGCTTTTCCCTAATTCCTTATTCCTAAACTGTGTTTAGTTGGTTTTGGTCATAGAATAACTTCCTGTACCTTCAAGTTCCTCATTTGTAAAATGGGATAACAATTCCCACCACACAGAATTAGTGTGAGGACTAAATGAGATGAGAGAATACAGGCAAAGTGTCTAGTCCAGCATTAAGACATGTGATAAGTACATAACAAATGTTTGTGTTTTTCTCCTCCACCTTAGATTCATTGTTTTCTCCCTGTACTAGTTTTAGACAATGGCATAGGGACCCCTGAGTCTGGGTCTACTTACTGAGAACATCCTGATAACTGGATAAACAGAATTTTAACTTTAAAGCTAATAGGGCAGAAAGGGGCTGCTACTGAAGAACGACTCACAGAAAGACCCAGTCAGACTGAAGACTTGTAATGAACTCTATCACCTCATTTCAAAATAAAATCAGTAGCAATTAGAAGCATATGTTTTAATACTGATGTAATAAAATAAAAATTTTATATGTGATAAAGATGGTATCTCAAATCAGTTGGGAAAGGTCAACATTTTACTAATTGGGCAGCCGTATCGAAAAAGGCAAAACTTGATAAACACATCATAAACCAAAAATGAAATTCAAATAGATGCAAGGTTTAAATATACAAATGAAACCATAGAAATACCAGGGGAAAAAATCGGTTAATTGTTCTATAACTTGGGAGTGGGATAAACTTCCCTTATTGTGACTCAAAATTCAAAAATAAGAGGGAGGAAGATTGATAAATTTGACTACATAAAAATAAATGCCTCTTGTGGCAAAAAAGTAAATAAATAACAAATGACAAGCTGGGAAAAAAATATTTGCAACTAAGATCACAAACGGTAAAATCCCTAAATATAAAGAGCTTCTAAAAACTACGAAGAAAAAAAATCAATACTATGCCATCAAAAAGGAACAAGGAAAAAAAAGTCAAATTTTTCTTAAACACATAAGAAATATGTAACAAGGAAATGCAAAATTAAAACTACTCTAAACTTCTATTTCTTATCTATCATATTGGCAAAAATCCAAGCACTTCACAATACACTTTGTTGGCTAGGTTGTAGGGAAACAAGCACTCTCCTATGTTGCTGGTGGGAATGTAAAATAATAGAGCCTCTATGAAGGGGAAGTTGTCAACATCTAACAAAATTACATTGGTACGTACCTTTTAAGCAGCGATCCCACTTTTAGGAATCTAACCCAAAGGTAAATGGAAAAATTATAATTTGACATTATGAGCAGTTTTTTACTCACAATACTTCTGACAACAAATGTGTGGAGTTTTTTCCCCACACCAACCAATTCTCCAACTCTCTAGACATCAACTGGGTGTCCTGGAATGCAATTCACTTCCGACACTAACTACTTGGTCTTAGCATAGATTCCACAGGTTAAGGGCTCAGTCCCACAAGACTGCCCCCACTTCAGATGCCAGTCACAGGTAGTAGGTTCCTAGGTTACCCACAACTTGTGTCTGATTTAACTGCAAATTGGAGGTTCCCATGACCCCCTCCTCAGGTTCAATTAACTTGCTAGAGTGGCTCAAAGAACTCAGGGCAACACTTTACTATTACTGGTTTATTATAAAGGATGTTATAAATGATGCAAAGGAACAGCCAGATAGAGAGGCACATAGGACAAGGTCTGGAAGAGTCCCAAGCACAGAAGCTTCAGTCCCCATGCAGTTGGGCTGTGCCACCCTCCTGGCACATGGCTGTGTTCACCAACTGGGAAGCTCCGTGAACACCATCATTTAGGGGATTTTACGGAAGTTCCATTATGGAGGCATGATTGATTAAATCATTGAGTGTTGGTGATTAGCTCAATACCCAGCTCCTCTACCCTCTCCTGAGGCTGGGGGTTGGGCTGAAAGTGCCAACCCTCTGATCACAGGGATGGTGCCTCTGGTAACCAGCCCTCATATCCCGAAGCTATCTAAGGGCCCAACCAAGAGTCACCTCATTAGCATAAACTCAAGGATGATTGAAAGAGGCTTATAATGAACAATAGAAGAGGCTCCCCTGACTCCTGTCACTCAAGAAACTATAAAAGGGATTTATAAGCTCTTGTGTCAGGAACCCAGGACAAAAACCAAATATTATAATAAATGCTGCTCCTATCACCCTTATTACTTAGGAAATTACAAGGGTTTTAGGAGTTCTGTGCCAGGAACCAGAATGAAGACCATAAATATACATATTTCTTATCACAATGTCACAGCTATTCATTGCAGCACATCTATAACAATTCAAGTATCTATCAATAAGGGGCTGGTTGGGCACACGGTGGGGTATTATACAACCATGAAAAGGAATGATGAGAAAGCTCATTACATATGTCTATAGGGTGATCTCCAGGTTATGTTATTGAGTGGAAAAAAAAAAAAGCAAAGAAGAGAGTACATAGATTCCTTTAATCTGAGAAAAGGGGTGGGTTACAAATAAATAAATAAATATGATCTTTTTTTTTTAAAGGAAGGCTAAGCTAAAACTAATAAAAATCATTGCTTATATGAGCTGAGAGGGAACTGAGTGGAGGGGATGCAGTTAGAAGTTAGACTTCTCGAAATGTACCTGACTTTATAGTTTTGACTTTGGAACTATGTAAATGATTTACATAACCGCTTAAAAATTAAATCAAAAGTAAAAATTAATTTCTTTTTAAAAAAATGCACACAGGGCTTCCCTAGTGGTGCAGTGGTTGAGAATCTGCCTGCCAATGCAGGGGACACGGGTTCGAGCCCTGGTCTGGGAAGATCCCACATGCCGCGGAGCAACTGGGCCCGTGAGCCACAATTACTGAGCCTGCGCGTCTGGAGCCTGTGCTCCGCAACAAGAGAGGCCGCGACAGTGAGAGGCCCGCGCACCGCGATGAAGAGTGGCCCCCGCTTGCCACAACTAGAGAAAGCCCTAGCACAGAAACGAAGACCCAACACAGCCATAAATAAATAAATAAATAAATAAAAAAGGATAAGCCCAACTTTATAAAAAAAAAAAAAAATGCACACAGAGAAGAATTAGTTCAGCTTACCTTAAAATATACATTTGACTGTGTACACCAACAGGATATATCCTAACGACAAAAAGAACTGCAAACAAATCTTAAACTGGTTTCCGTAGTCATATTGTTAGTTACCACACCGGGACAGCCACTTTGAAAGTATAATATATATTGTGTAGGATAAAGTGCATAATTAATTATGTTAATATCATTGGAACCATGATTTTCAGCACAAGAGAAAGAGATATAAATGTAAAATCAAATAAGTTAAAACTCTGTATTCTTAAATTTGAATTGAAAACAAAAGCATGCACTTATAATGTATTTTTCTCTTGGAAAAAGAAATAAAAAAGTATTTTCTAGCTTTTCCCACTGAAATGACCTGGAGACAATTACCATTTCAGTAGCAATAAGCATTCTCAGTGCCCAGATTGTGGTCTCTAAATAACATTTAACTAAAACTACCCAAAGCTCCTTGAAGAAATGGCTAAATCCAGGTTGGGGCAAGAAACGTATAAGATGGGCCTGAAACACTTTATACCAGAAAGCAAGGAATATATCAAAGGCAAATCAGTTTTGGAGACTGTTCAGCTACCAACTCTTTAATCTGAAATTTAAAATACATTTGCAATACTTTGAAAAATCACCGTGTAACAAAAATAGCCATAAGTGCGTGAAAAGATGCTCAACATCATTAGTCATCAGGAAAATGCAAATCAAAACCACAATGAGATAGAACTTCACACCCACAAGGATGGCTATCATAAAAAAAGACAGACAATAATAAATTTTGGAAAGGACATAGGGAAATGGGAAACCCCATAGATTACTGGTAGGAATGTAAAATGTTTCAGTCACTTTGGAAAACAGTCTGGAAGTTCCTCGAAAGTTCAACAGAGAGTTTCCATATGCTCCAGCAATTCCACTCCTAGGTATATACCCAAGAGAACTGAAAACAAACTTCCACAATGGTAACTAGACTTATCATGGTGATCACTTTGAAATGTATGGAAATATTAAATCACTATGTTGTGTAACAGGAACTAACAGTGTTGTAGGTCAGTTATACTTCAAAAACAAATACACAAACTCATGGAAAAAGAGATCAGACTCGTGGTTATCAGAGGCAGGGGGTGGAGGGAGGGAGGATTAGATGAAGGTGGTCAAAAGGTACAAACTTCCAGTAATAAGATAAATAAGTACTAGGGATGTAATATACAATATGATAAATAAAATTAACACTACTCTATGAAAGTTGTTAATAAATTAAGTCCTAAGAGTTCTCAACACAAGGAAATAAAATTTTTTTTCTGTTTCCTTAACTTTATATGAGATGATAGATATTCACTAAACTTATTGTGGTAATCATTTCATGATATATGTAAGTCAAATCATTAAGCTGTACACCTTAAACTCATACACTGCTGTATGTCAGTTATATCTCAATAAAGCTGGAAGGAAAAAAAACTGCCTAAGGGAATAGGAAAAAAAGAAAGAACTGTCCACATAAAAACTGTACATAAATGTTCATAGCAGTATTACTCATAATAGTGAAAAGGTGGAAATAACACAAATGGCTATCAGTGGTTGAATGGGTAAATAAAATATAGTATATTCATACAGTGAAATATTATTTAGCAAAAAAAAGGGAATGAAGTACTGACACATGCTACAACATGGACGAACCTTGAAAACATTATGCCATGTGGAAAAAGCCAGACACAGACACAAACACATATTGTATGGTTCCATTTACATGCAATGTCCAGAAGAGGCAAATCCATAGAGACAGAAAGTTGATTAGTGGTTGCCAAGGGCTGAGAAAATGGCAAGGAATGAGGAGTGACTGCTTTGGGAGAGATGTTCCGGAATTAGTTGTGATGATTGCACAGCTCTATAAATATACTAAAAACTACTGAATTGTGCGCTTTAAAGGGGTGAATTGTGTGGTATGTGAATTGTATCTCAATAAAGCTGTTATTTTAAAAAATCACTGTAGAATTTGTTTGGATCCTGATTCAAACCCACCAAATATAAAAAGACACATAGAAGACAGCCTGGGAAGTCTGAACACTGACTCAGTATTAAATGATATTAAGGAGTCGTTGTTAATTTTATTTCAGATGTGACAATGCTATTGCAATTATTTAAAAATTGTCTCTTAGGGAACTTCCCTGGTGGTCCAGTGGGTAAGACTCCAAGCTCCCAATGCAGCGGCCCCGGGTTAGATCCCTGGTCAGGGAACTAGATCCCACATGCATGCCGCAACTAAGGAGTCCGCATGCCGCAACTAAGGAGTCCGCATGCCGCAACTAAGAAGCCCGCCGCCGCAACAAAGATCCCGCGTGCGGCAACTGAGACCGGGCGCAGCCAAAATAAATAAATAAATAAATATTTTTAAAAAATAAAAGATACATCCTTACATGCTTACAGATGAAACCTCCTAACAGCTGGGATTTACTTTTAAATAATTTGGTCGGAGTAGAGAACAGTATGTGTAGAAACAAGATTGCTCACAGATTGATCTTTTCTGAAGCTGGACGAGGGCTACCTTTCTCTCTACTGTTGTATGTTCTTAAATTGCCACAATACAAACGTTTTAAAATTATTTTTAGAAAGAAAACCAAGGAATCAAAACAGAAGAAGAAAGGCAATCGTTGATTATTTGTTAATTTGTGTTCATAAGAGCCATCGTATGGGATCATCTTGTTCCTAAAGTTTCTGATTCCAGCAGGCACAACTCCCCTCCCTCCCTCCAGGCTCACCCAGCACTTGACTGGTTCTCCTAGAACAGTGTTAGTGTCCCCTGCACATCTCCCTGTTGAACTGCGTTTACATATATTTATCACAGCTTCAGTCCTCTAAAATGCTCAAGACTGGTTATGCTAAATAAGTACATTTTTCTGGATGATGGAGAGTTTATCCCTTGAAATTTTAAACGTTTTAATATTTTGGATAAAAATCTTTGTAAAATATATTACCTGAGTTTTACCTTTCTAGTATTTATTAAACTGGTCTATTTTATATGAGTTTTTTTTGAATTAATCATTATGAAAATTAATCATGCTTGCTGTAATACCGTGATTCTCACACAGGGTTTTCAACTATGCGGTTGCTTGTTGCCTACACCAAAGGACCCCAGGTGGCTCTGGGTCTTTTTGAACATCTCTTATGTTATTTCTGTTCCTTTACTTGCTGGTACTGTCCCTTCTTTCTGTCCTCAGAGTGCCCTTCTCTCCTCATTCCTAATTTACTGCTCCTAATTTAACATATAAGTGAAGGAACCAGACATTTAAACTTGTTAGAGTTATAGAGAGTAACCACACTTTCCGGCCATAGCTATTGTCTCATTTTATTTATTAATAGCATCTCTTTTTTAATTCTTGAATGTATTCTGGGTTTTAATAATAAGTTATTTAATCATCCTAGTTATGTGCCACATATGAGCATATCTCTAGAAAAAGGCCTGATGGGCTATACTTATCTACTCTCCATTCAAGTGCTGAAGTGAAGGCATTGTGGCTTTTCCTCAACGTATACTGAGCATCTACTAGGTGTCATGGGCACAACTAGTCCTTGGTCTCTCAGAGCTTATAGTATAGTGAGGAGGTGACAGAACCATTAACAGCTAATTATAAGTCAGTGCCATGCATGTGTCGGTACAAAGACAGAATCATGTACTTGGGTACCTTGTGGCCACAGACCAAGGGCCGTTAGTCTAGCGCAGGGTTTGTCAACCTCAGCACTACTGACATTTCGAACTGGATGATTTTTTGTTGTGGAGGCAGTCCTGTGTACTGTGGGATGTTTAACAGCATCCCTGGCCTTTACCCACTAGATGCCAGTAGCACTCCCCTAAGTCATGACAATAGAAAATGTCTCCAGACATTGCCAAATGTTCTCTGGTGGACAGAACCACCCTGGGTTGAGAACTACCCTATTACTATCTATTTGATCATTTTTTGACTTGTTTTTCACATTCTTCTTTGTGTTTTAGTTAGTTCAGCATCAGATTGCCAGTTTGATTCTGAACAGATGACATATGCAAAAGCACTTTGCAAACCCTGGGAAGTTGTTAATCATATGTAAATTATCATTATTACCATAATAATAATGCACTTTACAGCTTAATTTTGTTCATATGCATGCACCCTATAATCCTTAAGAATTCTGAAGAACAGTGTATCACTGTGCTGCTTATTAAACCACTCTCTCAGCTTCAAACACACTCATGCACTCTGCTGTCATACGGGGGCAACTTCTGCAAACCTCCCTTCTCCTTGGCCAGTCACTTCTTGTTAGGCTCTGCCAGTAGGGGGCGGCAGAGGGACACTACACAGCTTGAAAAGGAAAAGGGACAGTTCCTCCCCTGCTTCTTCTTCCTCTCAAGAGTCATGCTGACATACTTCTTCACCCCCGCAGCTCAGCCTGTTTCAGTAGCAGCAGTGGGTGCCAGTTTTCCCAGTGCTCCCAGAACCAGCTTCATCACACCTCTTAAAGACACCAGCACTCATCAGCTTGGAATTTCCTCCTCGTCCCAGCACTGGCCCCTTTCTTCCAGCTTCTAAATGCTGATCGTTACAAATTCTTCCCTGTGTTCTCCCAGAAATAGGGGGGGTAGTTGTTTCCTGTAGCTACTATTCCCAGGATACCTGGGCTCCCTTTGCTACTTTTCAGTTAATAAATCTTCATATTAAATTATTTCCATTAAAATAACTGCTGTGGCTTCTGTCTCCTGTCTGACTGCCACCTGTGCTTATTATTCCAGCCTTTAGTGACTCTGAGTAAGAATAATCAGGACAGCCATTCCAGAGGAGGAAGGAGGAAAATCAAGTTCAGGGTATTCCATCCTCTGTGCGTGACTAGTCTCTGCAAGTAGCTGCTGGATTGGTGGATTCCTGACTCATAGGAACCACTCATTTTCAGACAAGCAGAATAAACTCTTTTCTGGGTAATGCAGAAAACGCTTGAAGACTCTGAAGAACCATAGCATCAATTTCCACAGACCAGTAGATGAGACAGTCAAAAAGTGCGAATGACTTAGCCCTGATTATATAACATATCCTGTTAGCTGCTATGAGGAATAAATTCTTCTGCTTGGAGTTTGTTTGCATGTTTGCAGTTGCTCTAATGTTAACTGTATAATATGTTGGACAGAATAACATCAATGCTTTCAGCAACCTTGCTTTCATTTCTTCAAGTAACATTTAGGTCCTGCTGTATACTCACAAGGTACCTGCTGTCAAAAAAGTTTTTTAAAAATCTAACTCTAATAAAAAGCAGAATAAAAAATGGTAAAATTGGACTTCCCTGGTGGCACAGTGGTTAAGAATCTGCCTGCCAATGCAGGGGACATGGGTTTGAGCCTTGGTTCGGGAAGATCCCACATGCCGCGGAGCAACTAAGCCCATGCGCCACAACTACTGAGCCCACGTGCCACAATTGCTGAAGCCCGCACGCCTAGAGCCCGTGCTCTGCAACAAGAGAAGCCACCGCAGTCAGAAGCCCACGCACCGCAGCAACGAAGATCCAACGCAGCCAAAACAAACAAAAACCTGTTATTCATTTTTTTAAAAATGGTAAAACTGAGTACTAAAGATATTTTCCAATGCTCTGTTTCCTATCATTAATGAGACACCTGGTATTGAAGAATTCTTGCCTTTTTGAATACAGCTATTCAAATCTATTTGTGGTTTTAATGCTGTGTTAATATGAACATAATTCCCAACCCTTCCTTCCTTTACTCTTCTTTGAAGACTTTTTAATAGTGTAATATTCTACACATACATAAATGTATAGCTTAATGAATTGTAATAAAATGAATATCTATGTAACCAGCATTAAAAGTCAGGAAATACGATCTCAAAGGCTATTTACAATAGCCAAGACATGGAAGCAACCAAAATGTCCATCACAGAGGAATGGATAAAGAAGATGTGGTACATATATACAATGGAACATTACTCAACCACAAAAAAGAATGAATTAATGCCATTTGCAGCAACAGGGATGGGCCTAGAGATTATCATACTAAGTGAAGTAAGTCAGACAGAGAAAGACAAATACATATGATATCACTTATACATGGAATCTAAAAAAATGACACAAATGAACTGATTTACAAAACAGAAATAGACTCACAGACTCAGAAAACAAACTTATGGGGAATTCCCTGGGGGTCCAGCGGTTAGGACTCGGTGTTTTCACTGCCGGGGCCGGGGTTTGATCCCTGATCCGGGAACTAAGATCCCGCAAGCCATGTGGTGTGGCCAAAAAAAAAAGAAAAAAGAGAAAAGAAAACAAACTATGGTTACCAAAGGGGAATGGTGGTGGGGAGGGATAAATTAGGAGTTTGGGAGTAACATATACACACTACTATATATAAAATAGATAAACAACAAGGACCTACTGTGTAGCACAGGAAACTATACTTAATATTTGGTAATAACCTATATGGAAAAAAAATCTGGAAAAGAATACATATATATATACATATATATGTAGGTACATATATATACACAACTGAATCACTTTGCTGTACGCCTGAAACTAACACATTTTAAATCAACTATACTTCAATTAAAAAATTAATTAATTAAAGAAAAGATGCCACTAATAAAAAAAGTTATTTCCAAATCAGTCAGAGGCCTCTTAGTCAATTCCAACTATATTTATTTCAATAAAATAAGGGAAGGTGGAAGAAAATTACTTTAAGTTTTTGTAATGAAATTTGACCAGTAAATTAATAAATCATTGTTGAACTAAAAGTCAAAGGTGACAGCAAATAGATATTTTTAAAAATAATAGCATCAACCACAAGCATATGAAACAAAACTAGGATGTAGCTTTAATCAGTCATGTATCCCTGAGTCATAATCAAATCAAATAAATCAAGCAATGTTGTAGGGTTCAGTTATTTTACCATAATAAAGGTTTTAATTCCCTTGTCAAAAAAATCTAACTCTAATAAAAAGCAGAATAAAAAATGGTAAAATTGAGTACTCAAGATTTTTCCAATTCTCTGTGTTTCCGATCATTAATGAGACAACTGATATTGAAGAATTCCTGCCTCTTTGAAGTCAGTTATTCAAATCTATTTGTGGTTTTAATGCTGTGTTAATATGAATATAATTCTCAACCCTTCCTTTCTTCACTCTTCTTTGAAGACTTTTTTTAATAGTGTAATATTCTACACATACATAAATGTATAGCTTAATGAATTGTTATAAAATGAATATCTTTGTAACCAGCATTAAAAGTCAGGAAATACAATCTCAAAGGCACTCTTCCCTAAAAATCCCCACCCTGCCCTGCCCATCAGAACTGACCACAATCCTAACTTTATGAGAATCACTACTTTGGTTTTGTTTTCATAGTTTTCTTTACTAAGTATGCATCCATAAACATAATACAGTTTAATTTTGCCTTTATAAATATTTATATGCAAAATTATTTGGGTTTTTTTTAAACTCAATGTTATCAATATATTTTTAAGATGCCTGTGTCATTGCACACAGCTGTGTTTCATTCATTTTCCCTATTGTATAGTATGTCAGTATACGGAATAGTACAATTTAATTAACTATTCTATTGTTGATGGACATTTCAGTTATTTCCAGTTTGGGTGCCCAGAAGCACACACAGCTGTGGGGTAAATACCTAAAGGTGAAATTGCTGAATCATAGGGTGTACACATTCTAGCTAATATCAAGCCATTTTCCAAAGTGTCTGCACCACCTCACACTCCCATCTGCAGTATATGAGGGGGTCTTTGCTCTACCTCCTCCCTAACCCTGGGCGCTGTCAGATATTTTAACGCGTGCCCAACTGGTGAGTATGGAGCTATATCCACGGTGGTCTTAATTTATCCGCTTCTGATTATTAACGAATTAAGCACCTTTTCAATCAACAACAGACAGTTATTGGCCATTGGGTTTCTTTTGTGAAATTCCTGTTCAAGTCATTTGCCCATTCTTTAATTGGATTCTTTGCCTTCTTAACTTGTAGGAGTTCTTCACGTTTCCTAGCAGTGTGTGTTGCAAATATCTCCTCCCACTCGGTGCCCTGTCTTTCCTTGCATTACAACTTTGGAAAAGCCAGTGTGACCTGAGAGCGGCTTCTTCGAGAGCTCCCGGGGTCCTGGGAGCTCTCCCCTGGCCACCGTCATCACAACCGTTCCCACCCTCTCCACCAGGACAAGACAGGGCACGGAGTTATTGGGATGCTGGGGCCTGGACCGCACCGGCCCCGCCCTCCCGGTGCGGCCCCACCCACGGCCGTGCTGGCCGAGTCGCGCGGGGCGGGCCCTGTTGGTCCCGGTCTCCAGGGCAGCGCTGGGCGACGCGGGCGGGACCCGGAGGCAGCCGGGCTGCGGAGGCGCTGAGGATGAGGGCCCGCCGGGGTCGCGGCAGCCAGGAGCGCCGGGCAGGTGACAGGCGGGGTGGGCGGTGCGCCAGAGGAGGGGATCGGGAGGGGTGGGACTGAGAGTGGGGACGGCAGGAAACCTCTCGAGGAAACTGGATCTGGACGGGGAGAACTCAGAGGTGCCCGCGCCGGGGAGCACTTGGGACACAGGCGGGAAGGGCAGACGGTGGCCGAGGCAGGGACGGGGCCCAGGGGCTGGTGGCCGGGATCTGGAAGGACTTTGGCGCCCAGACTCCCAGAACAGCCCTAGCGTGGGTTGATTAGACCGGTCCAGGGCATCAGACCCACCGGGCTCATCACTTCCTGGGCCTTAAAATGCTCCTGGTTGCCCAGTCTTGTCCATCGGAGAAAAGGCGGGGGGAGAAAATAAACCCAGCTCCCCTTTGGGCAGCTTTGGGCTTGTTCCAAAAGAGGGCAACTTTTCCTCTACCACTCATCTTGGTAGGTGAGTCCTTAAAGCAGGGCTCCTTTTCACCTGCAGAAGGAAATGTGTTTCTCCCAGTACTAATGGGCTAGGCCCAAGGTCTTGAGGGGACCCCTAGGGAATTAGCCGTTTCTTAGTGCCACCGGTTTATCCCTGTCTGTCTTGTTTACTTAGGAGATGTGTCAGCCCCTCTTGGTCAGAAATTTCAGTGAAAAACTTTGTGCCACTAGGCAGCAACATTCACTACATTTAAAAGGCCCACTTTTAATTTATTTCAGCTATCAGCTTTTGCTACTTTAATCCCATGCTTTTATAAAATCACACCTTCCACAGAAGACCCAACTTGGATGGTATCTGCCTTTGCTCTCTTCATAATCTCCCAAACTTCATTAATGACAAAAATTATATCTTCTTCTATGGACATTTTTAACTGATTAACTCCAAGAAGTCCGAGTCTATGTCATTTAAAAGAGAAATTGAAGGGACTGAATTATTTCATGAAGGAGCAATTCCACATTGAAATGTAATGATTATTTTAAGCTTTTTTCTTTAAGATCCCAAGTACAGTGACTTGAACTCTTAAAGTAAGACTGGTGTTTATTACAAACTGTTTCAGTTAAAATGTGTTAGTATTTGAGGGATTTGCCACTTTCTAAAAATATCCTAAAAGCAACAGTTGATCTGCTTATCAAAATTAAAATAATATGGTAGAATGAAATTCGTATTTTTAAAATAAGAGAATTAACACAGCAAACTGGTCTGTGCAGTTTGACAATAATATGTTAGTCTACCAACAAGGGGGAACTTTGAATTAAAAAGAAAACCATAGATATTTAAATATCAGATGTATTGAAGTACGAATGTTACCTTTGGTCTGTTTTGTTTGTTAAGGTGCTTTCCTCCAAGGAGTTGAGGATGTTCCTTGGAAACATTAGCAACAAGGTCAACTAGGACTAGGAAGAAGGTCGTGTTATTTAATTAAAGAGAGGATTTGCCCAAAGAACAAGAGCAAGCCATTAAAACAAACTTTACAGTAATCTCTGATGAGAAAGGTTGTTTCTGTTAACTGACCTACAGAAAACAAAACAAAACAAAACAAAAAAAAACAGCATAAAGGCAGTGAGATGGAAGACAGAGCAAATAGAAATGCCAGGTAGAGATGAAAGGAAGCACATCCAAAAACATCATTTCCTTTCAATCCTATCTGAACTCAAAGCATCCTTTCCGTAAACCATCTCGTGAGTCTTTATGACAGCCCTTTGAGACAGGGAGGGCTCACTTGGAATCATACTCTTAAGCTAGTTACAAGGGACCCGAGCTGTTATTCAGGTCAATCTTCCGCCCACCCAACATTCCCCAGAACAGCATTCCGTTAAGGTAGGTGGACACCCAGCCTCTGCTATGAATCACTGAATGGCAGAATTCACAAGGCCACCAAATCTTTTGTTGAACAGTTTTAATCATTATCATGGGTGTTTTTTTGTTTTTTTCCTCTGAGCTGAGGTTGATCTCCATGTAATGTCCACCTAAATTACACATTCCTACCTAACAGCAATCTGGATATCAAAAAGTTTTCCAAACGATAGAGCCAGCCAATACAGGTCTAGGAGCAAAACAGCTTCCATCAGCTTTGCAGTTCCAACTGTGGAAACCATACTCTACTTCTCTCCCCCTCCTTTATTTTCCAAAAGGCAGACCCTGAACCTGTTTTTACTCTGTCCATAAATACTACTGAACATGGCATATTTATATCAGTGCCCTGGGTCTTGGAAATAAGGCATTGAAGTACTGTCCATAATTAGCCATTTCGCTTTGTCCGGGCTTATCTGTAACAGGCCCTTGGAAGCTCAAAAAAGGAATCCAGTCATTTAATTTTCTCAATAAAGCTGCATTTGATTACTCAGACTGTTTATGAGCTCTACATCAGATGTGTTTCTGTAGAGAGAAAAACATAATAGTTTTTCCAATAGACCTTTCTCATACACACAGAAGGGGGCATACAAAAGCCTGCAGGTAATAACAAGTCTCTCTTATTTAATTTTTTGATTAACATTGGAATTAAAGAGATTTCAGTAGTCACAGAGTAACATAAATATAATTTTTTTAGGCAAATTCTTTTGCGAGCCACGACTTTAAATATTCAG
Organism: Balaenoptera ricei; assembly: GCF_028023285.1. Classification (NCBI taxonomy): domain Eukaryota; kingdom Metazoa; phylum Chordata; class Mammalia; order Artiodactyla; family Balaenopteridae; genus Balaenoptera; species Balaenoptera ricei. The sequence continues at coordinate 10,032,764 of NC_082646.1, read as the reverse complement.
CCAGCTGCTGCCATCCACAAGAGTATCCCTGTTCATTTTTGTATTTTCTCAAGATGATTCATAGTAAATTAATTCCCAAGCTCTCTATTCAGTCTCCTGTTCATCACACCAACTTCAAGGTCCAGTCCACGGAGCCACCTTTTAAGAAAGAAGACTTACATTTGATTTCAAAAGACTCTTTGGAATCTGATTCAGAAAGCCTCACTCAAGAGACCAAGTCCCAGTCTAAACCTGAAGACCGAATTCAGGACAACGACATGGACCCTGACAGCTTAGAGGAGGAGAACTTGAGCGAGACGGAAGAGGAAGCAAGCAGAAAAGCAGCTCAGACAAACCTCCATACCCAAGATGCTGGTGCGAATAACAGGTAAGGAATTGGCTTGTGTAAGAAAACAGTGGGTTCCGAAATGCATTGTTACATAATTACTGGTACTGTCCCAAGTGAAAGTAAGGACAGGCTCTTGGTTTTCGTTTTTTTGTTTTTTGTTTTTAATTTTTATTTTATATTGAAGTATAGTTGATTTACAATGTTGTGTTAGTTTCAGGTGTACAACAAAGTGATTCAGTTATACATATACATATATCTGTTCTTTTTCAGATTCTTTTCTCATATAGGTTATTACAGAATATTGAGTAGCGTTCCCTGTACAGTAGGTCCTTGTTGATTATCTGTTTTATACATAGTACTGTGTACATGTTAATCCCAAACTCCTAATTTATCCCTCTCCCCAACCTTTCCCCTTTGATAACCGTAAGTTTATTTTCTAAGTCTGTGAGTCTGTTTCTGGACAGGCTGTTGTAATGAGCACCTTTGTAGTGTGTGTGAGACAGGTCTCCAAGCAGCTAAGGACAGCTTGGAGCCAAGATTTTTGTCATATTCATTTCTATTTTTTAAAAACAAGCATGGACTTCCCTGGTGGTGCAGTGGTTAAGAATCCGCCTGCCAATGCAGGAGACACGGGTTCAAGCCCTGGTCTGGGAAGATCCCACATGCCACGGAGCAACTAAGCCCGTGCACCACAACTACTGAAGCCCACGTGCCTAGAGCCCGTGCTCCGCAACAAGAGAAGCCACCACAATGAGAAGCCTGCCACTACAACGAAGAGTAGCCGGGCTCGCCGCAACTAGAGAAAGCCCACGCACAGCAACAAAGATCCAACACAGCCAAAAATAAATCAATAAATAAATTAAAAAAAAAAAAAGCACAAGAAGAGAATAGTTATTAATAATAAGGGCATTTGCATTTCTTATGCTCCTTATTTCCTATCCATATTCCAAGTGTCTCCACTGCTATGACCTCACCTTGCAGAAATCCCAGAAAGCCTGGTCTAGCAGAATGCCATGACTTGGAGCCAGGTGGTCTTGAGTTGGTCCAGGCACTGCCGTTTAGTGTATAATTTGAAATAAGTCCCTTCAGTCTTTTGAGGCTCACTCTCTCATCTGTCAAATGAGCCAGCCTGCTTCTCTCACAGGACTGCCATCACTGTCTGTAAAGGACGTTCTGGGGGTAGAAGCCTACCTGAGCTAGGAGAGGTCTACCTTCCCGGGCATATATAATCACATAAAGATTTAATTTCTAATAATCAGTACTTATGGGGTATTAAGTTTAGGCTACAAGTCACCAAAACATCTAAGAGGATTTAAATGAGTACAATATTACTCAGTTTTAATGAAAATATAAATGATATGCTAGAGTACTGAAGTTAAAAGCTATTGATTAGACAGGGGTCTTGGGATGGTGGTAAAGTACAGGTAATAATTACAATGACAACAATAACAGTAATGACGTCTCTTTTGAAAGGCCATCTCTTTTGAAGAATTTCACTCAATTCTTCATTGTAATCCTGCAAGAAAGTGCTGCTATTCCCATTTTACAGATTAGGAAGATGAAGCTGGCAGAGATGAAGCCACCCAACATCAGAGTGCTTTGTTATTGATGTTGAGGTGTTTTTTTAAATAATTTATTTTATTTATGTATTTTGGCTGCGCCGTGCGGCTTGCAGGATCTTAGTTCCCCGACCAGGGATTGAACCCGAGCCACAGCAGTGAAAGCATGAAAGCGCCAAGTCCTAAGCACTGGACCGCCAGGAAATTCCCTGAGTTTTTTAATCAAGAAAAAATTCTAACCTACAGAAAAGTACAGAGAAAAATACCATCTCACCCTTATTGCCATGTTTGTTTCAGATATATTTTTTAAAACATAAAATGCTACAGATAGTTTCCTGGTTCCCCTTCTCAAATCCGTCCCCGTCTTCCTCTGAGAGATAACCAATGCATCAATACATACATCAATACATACTCTTTTCTTTTTATTTTTGGCTGCGCCATACGTTATGGGGGATCTTAGTTCCCTGACCAGGGATCAAACCCTCGCCCTCTGCAGTGGAAGCACAGAGTCTTAACCACTGGACCACCAGGGAAGTCCCAACCTACACATACTCTTATATGAGTGTATATCCTTCGTAGCAATCTTTTATTCATTTCCTTCATAGGTAATTTATCATTAGTGGAGACATATGTGTATAAAGAATTGATAGGACTTGGTGACAGTTTAGAACTGGGGTTGGAAGGAACAAGAAAAGGCACAGATTACTTTAAGGTTCTAACAACAATAGCATTTATAGAATGCTTGTCCCGAGCCCATCCCTGTGCCAAACGCTTTACATGTATCATCTCATTTAATCCTTATGGCAGCCTCAACGGGTGGACATTATAATGATCCCATCTTGAAGACTGCAAATGAGGCTTAAAGAAACCGGTTATGTTATACCCATTTATTTCACCGGGTGAGTGGTGGAACAGAAAACTCCTGCAGTCTGACTCTCTGCTTTAAACCAGGGGTCCCCAACCCCCGGGCCGCACAGCAGGAGGTGAGCGGCGGGCCAGTGAATGAAGCTTCATCTGCTGCCCCCCATCGCTCCCCATCACTCGTGTTACCACCTGAACCATCCCCCCTCCCCAACCCCTACCCCTGTCCATGGAAAAATTGTCTTCCACAAAACCGGTCCCTGGTGCCAAAAAGGCTGGGGACCTTTAAACCATGTTTGTATTGTAGCTCTAATCTAAGAGAGTCATAGTTTCCTAGGTAATAAATGGTACTTTTATTTACTACGGGGGTGGGAGGGGCATCGGAAAAGAAATATCTTTTGTGGTGCATAGGTATTCTTGTCTGTACTTTTACGATGAAGAAACCAAGGCAGGGATCCATTATGTGACCTCATTTCCCCAATGTTGAGTTTTTCCTCTTTGAATGGGGCTCAGAGACCTGACTTTAACCTTGCTTTTTACCCAAGGACAATGTAAATACCACTCAATATATTTCAAAATAAAAAACCATACTTACAAAGTCAGAAGCATCGTTAGGGCCTTGGTCTTCTGACTCAGAGATCCTTAAATAATGGTATTTTCCTTGGACGGATTTGCCTTGGAAATCCTTAATGATAGACTATAATCCCCAGGGTTAGAATGGGTTACAGCCCTAGTAATTGTTTGGCTGTACAGTGCTTCATACATTGAACATTTACAGGACCAGTTCTGTACTACAAAGGAAAGCTGAACTGAAGCATTTAGCCAAGTAATGCCTCAAAAATATCCTTCAGGTGAGTGTTTTGTTACTGGCCCCTTTCTCTGCCTCACTTTAGTCTTGGAAACCTTTCTTAGGTGTATTGTTACTTGGATCTGAGTAGTTTACTAGCCATGAAATAGACAAATTGATCTCAGGCTCTCAGTATGAAATTCAAGAAGACTTTCATTTCTGTCAGGTAGATGGCATTCTGGGAATTGTAGTTCAAAATAATTAGTCAAAGCCTTGCCTTAAAACGGAAGAAAATCTCTTTCTTCTTGCTTTTATGGGCAACCGTTTTAAAAGCTGCCTGACAAAATCACTTGAGCCCTACTCTTGTGTTTTGATGTTACTAGAACCCCCTCAAAGCAATTACTCCCTTGTTCCTCAGCAAAGTCAAGCCACAGTTCGATGGGTATGGATTAGAGAAAACCTTTTACTTAATGGAAATTGGAGCAGCATTGACTGCAGTGAATGAATCAAGAGTGGAAAGAGGATCTTCATATGATAATCCTTAAACCCCACTCCAGAACTAGCCCCATGACACTCGGCACTCAGAAGAAAGAGATCAATGTAATTCCTAGAGCATTAGAAATAACCTCTTCAGCTCTGGGGCCTTCTGAAACCTCATATGTTAAAAAAAAAATCAGAAAGCAGCAGTACAGTAACCAGTATATGTGTTTGATAAGGTCTTATTTACAAAAATACTTCAATATAATTAGCTACCATTTGTAGGACTATTTGCTTGATATATATACTATCTCATTTATCCTTACAAGAGACTCTTAGATATGGGCATTATTATCCCCATTTTGCAGATAAGGAACCAAGGCTCTGAAAGTTGTGTAGGTGTACGTAGCTACTAAGTGGCAGAGCCAGAAATTTAACTGAATGAACTCTCTTTTAACATCAAAGTCTGAGCCTCTAATTATAAGTATCTAGATAGGTGATCAAGGGCTGATCTGGTAAAGGATTCAGTTTTGCTCTCTAACAAAAATTAAAGGTATAACAACTTCAATATGGAGTAAACTGAGGCCAGATTAAATATGCATGTAAAATTATAAATATTAGTAAAGTAATACAAATTTATAAAGGATCCTGTGCCCTCAGAATACTATAAATATTAATGGCATTTTACCTTGGGCAGTAAGGTCATGGAGCCTATATTCCTCAGCAGCTCTCCTGGGAAACGGAATGTTTTCATTCATTGAGATCTCTCTCATCACCTGGGAAGTGTAGCCTTCACAAAAGATCCCACATTCTGTCTCATAAACCACCGTGTGCCAGAAATTACTGGGTGGGAGATAGGCACAGTAAGGTATTCTTAGTTGAACTGAATTTCAGAATTGTCTGAAGGTAAGAAAAGGATTCAGGAATAATTATCTGCATTTTTATGGTGGTATATAATTTTTCCTCTCAAACACTTTCATATATAGTTGACTCTTGAACAAAATGGATTTGAACTGAGCGGGTTCACTCATATAAGGATTTTTTTCAATAAATAGTACTGCAGTAGTACAAAATCCACAATTGGTTGAATTAGCGGATGTGGAACCGTGGATACAGAGGGCCGGCTCTGGGACTTGAGCATCTGTGGAATTTGGTATCCCCTGCGTGTCCAGGACCCAATTGCTCGCAGATACCAAGGGACCACTGTATGTTGTTTCCAATTAATAATGCAAGAATCAAGTGAAATATTGAATGATGATTTCTAGGACTTCAGTAGCAGTATGGGATAAGCAAAACAGAAAGTGGGTAAAGGGAGACTTAGTAAAAACTAAAACTCAGTATTTTAATTTCCCCCTCCAATTTCCCAGACTGTTTTGTAGGACACATTGGATATATTTAAGCTGAGGGGAGATTACTTCCTCTCATAAGTGTTGTAGAGTTTTGTTTTTTGGTTTTGTTTTTTTTTTTTGCTGTGGTTGGGAGAGTAAATGTGACACTTGAGGCTAGATCTAATATTCTAGTATAACCAAGAACATTCTGAGAGCTTCCAGGAGTCGACTCTCATTCCTGTTAGTTTCTAGCAGCATTCATCCATGTTGATTTATATTGTCTTGATTAGGTTGATTTTCAATTTAAGGCCATTGGCTGGCCAACCTCTTTCAAATACATTCTACTATATACCGAATTCTAGGGGTTTCACAACAGTATTTGGGGATAGCTACTAGCGTTTTGGTTATTTATTTCTGATCACATGGGTATAGTCATAGCAGAGAAGTGACTTGTCGTAGGCATTATCATTGCTGTTCTTTTTAATATAAATTTATTTATTTATTTATTTTTGGCTGCATTGGGTCTTCATTGCTGCATGCGGGCTTTCTCTAGTTGCGGCAAGAGGGGGCTACTCTTCGTTGCGGTGCTCAGGCTTCTCACTGCGGTGGCTTCAGTAGTTGTGGCACACGGGATCAGTAGTTGTGGCACGCAGGCTCGGTAGCTGTGGCATGGGCTCTAGGTGCGCAGGCTCAGTAGTTGTGGCACACAGGCTCCAGTAGTTGTGGCTTGCGGGCTCTAGAGCACAGGCTCAGTAGTTGTGGCGCACAGGCTTAGTTGCTCCGCAGCATGTGGGATCTTCCCAGACCAGGGCTCGAACCCTTGTCCCCTGCATTGGCAGGCGGATTCTTAACCACTGCGCCACCAGGGAAGTCCCATCATTGCTGTTTTATGCTCACTTGCTCACAAACTATGCAGCAGTCAAACCCTGATGCGCTCCTCAGAGCAGGCACGGTGCCATCGTGACAGACAAGCAGAGGAGGGAGTAAGGCGTGTGCCTGGGCATGAATTGTGTCTATCAGAGGCACAGTCCCCGCCAGAAATGCTAAAGCCACTGTGACTCCTGGGATTTTATTGCCCTTGGAGACGACCACGAGTTCCTTTCTAGCTTATTTCCAAATGCGGATGCATTACTGTGTTAAAATAAGTAAATAAATAGTGAGTTTGAAACCTCCCAAAGTGTAATTTAAATTTACATCACCTGCAATCTTGCAAGTTTATCAAGAGGATTAGGAAGGTTGTAACCAATGGATTGAATTTAAAATAAATGTTTTTTTTCCCAATGCTTATATACATCGCTGAGTTTCGCATGATAGGCCCAATTCAATTTAAAAATTAGTGAATTCTGAGAGCTGTTAGGACTCTTAAAGGTCAGTCTATTCCTTACTGTAAAAGGAGAAACCTGAGGCCTGGAGTGCATAACAAATTCACCCAAGTTCACACAGCTGCTCAGTGGCAAAATCTGGACCAGGACCCAGGTGTCAAGACCTGTCTAGTGCTTTTTCCCATGAAGTCACAGCTACCTGGCAATTCTGTTGCTGTAAATATCTGGCATTTAAAATACAAGAGACTCTATCTAAAGAAAGTGTATGCACCTGGAAATGTTGTAAATCTGGGTCCCTGGCTTTTAGCCATTGTTTCTGGAGAATGAAAAGAATATCCAAGCCTTCCACAGAAAATGTCTGGCTTGAGCACTGTAAACTCTCACTGAATGAGAGGAATTATATTTCTAAATATGTTCTGTGTCATACAGCATTTCCCTTGTGAAGATGCAGCCTTTGTTTCACATAAGATAATCTTAATTAGAAATGAGGTACGAGAATTTTACATTGCAATTACTAACACGCCCTCTTAAGATAATTTATTTTCATTTAACACTCAGATTGTCCTTGAATCAAGACTGGTACTAATAAGAACTTGGGGCAAATATCTGGTTATTTTGCAGCCATAAACCTGTTGTCAAAAAGAAAAAGAAAGGGACTTCAGCTGGAATTATCTAAACTATAATTGCAGTAAATAAACTTCACTAGATAACAATCCAGTCCCTTCACTTGAGTGTGTTTCTAAAGACAGTCTTTGGCCTTCGGTTCATTAAACTACCTTTCTTCTATTAAGATGTTTAATATTTTTAGCAGAATAAATGCCTGCATTAAATGAAATTTTCTGGGTTGTAAATAGCCTCCCCAAAGCATTTCAGTATACTTGTGGAACCATTTTATTTCATACTTGCAAAAGTGATTTTTTAATCCTTTGGATTTATTTCATTTTATTTACTTAAAAGCTGTTGATAAAAAGATTAAGATGAGCACAGAACTCAGAAATCCTTGGAAACAATTGTCAGTTTTATAGCTCCTTAAAGAAGCATTAAAAACTTTACACTTAAACAGAAAGTGAATTTGCTGTTCATATGCATAAAAGATTTAATGGCATATAAATTGGGAATAATTGTTCTGTTTAAAAGGATTAAATTAAACCTAAATCAATAATAACATGTGCAGTTTCAATTTAACTGCCTACTTAAAATAAAGTGGCAAATAAATAACTGCTAAATGATTAACAGCAATGCTTTTATTCACCTCCTCGACAGGCAAAATGACCAGTTATTGAATATTTTACTATGAGTGCAAAGGATGTTCATTGTACTAGAAACATGCTCTAATTTTAGTAATTTTTTGATTGAATACTAAACTGAATATGAGGCTCTTCGTCAAATGGAGATTTGATTTTATTTGGACTGAAGTTGTCACAGTCATGTTCAAATATGGTCCATTAGAGCCAGCAGATAGGATGGCATATGCATATGAGACCACCCTCCCCTTCCTCTCTGCATCCGTTTCTAACCTGGGCATCTGAAGGCCAGACCTGGCATCTGTTGTCTGAACAGCAACAAAAGCATTGTGTACTCATCGTCTGTGTAACCTTCCTATCAAACGGGGAGGGAATGAGGTGTTTTGTGTGCACACGATTACTGATGAAGGAGCACTTCACACTCATTTTGTTCCAGTGTGTTGACCTGGACCACACAACACAATTGAGCTTCCCGCACACAAGCTCAGAACAATGGGGTTCTTTAGTATCATGTTCTATTTCAACCATTAGATTTGTTTCTGTGAAGTATTACAGCTTTCCATGCTCGATAGTTTGCAAAACATAAACTCCCATTTGTCTCAACATATGGTTTCCATCAAAAGGGGAAGAAAGGGGCATGTTTTAAGATAATCATTGCAGGTGTACACGGTACAGTGTAATTAAAGCTCTTAGAAGAGCCACATTTTCCGATTCTCATCTTGTAAATACACATTATTAGAGTGTCTCTTCAAACGATTGGTTCAAAAACATCTTTCACAGCCAGAGCGACTCATTATGTCTGATTTGTTTCAAACCCTTCTGTATTTTCTAGGTTTCACTTAAAATATCAGTCTTTTTCAGGGCATGTGAGATTGCTTCCGTGGGCATCTAAGAATGGCAATTTGTTGAGGCTAGAAATTACAGCTCTTTCTGAAGGTCTAAAGTAATTGAATTCTCCCAGTTTTATCTTCCTCATCATCTTTCAGCAGTTCTTAAAATACCTCATCATGTGGAAACACTGATATTTCTTAATCCCATTTCCTAAATTACCGTTCAAACAGATTCTCCGTGCTGCCTAGGTCGTGGTAAAAAAAAATTGGATTTTTAAAGATAAGTGTTCATTCTTTCAGGCCACTAAGGTGCCACTTAGTGCATCACGAGCCAACTTCGTGTCCTGGAAATAACTTAAGCCCTAGGGAGAGAAGAATCCCATGAGATCCATCAGGAGGAAGCCATAGTACACACCAATGTTGTGTCATGGTGCCAGAACACAACACACAGCAAGCAGAGACCAGTGATGGGGCTTGTTGGCATGTGCTTTTATAACCGGCCCTTCCTGGGACCTTCCTTACTCCATGCCAAGAACATAGTTCTAAGCATATATACGTATATAAATGTGCTTAATACTCTCAACGACTATGAGGTAGGTACTATTATTTATTTTTTTTAGGTAGGTACTATTATTATCCTCATTTTATTGATGAGGAAGCTGAAGCACAGAGAAGTACAATAACTTGCCCACACTCCCACGGTAACTGGTGGCACCAGGGATTGAGCGCAGGCAATCCGATTCTAGGACCCTTGTCCTTTGACTTTCTACGGTACCATTTCTCAGAACCAAAATACTCCATACCATTTACTCCATGAGACTGAGGGGTGTCTATAGCCCTGACCATGGACATCATGCCATCATCAGCTAATGCTAGTTAAGTCTGGTGACCAGTCTGAGTGCCAGTTTTCTTAGTATAACTGCAGAGATGGAAGTCAGGGACTCCATTTCCTTCAATCATCAAAGACTACCTATTTGTTAAAAAGAGTGGGCATTCCTCGCTTATTGACTCTTGTGAGTTCATCATAGGATCACAGAACAAGAGAGTTGGAATGGACTTTGAGATATCATCTAGCAATTGGATCTGGAAATAAGAGGTCAACATATTTTCATTGATAAACAAGGTCTGTCCTCCTAGTTTAAATGCCCATAACATTCTGTACTTCTTTCTGCATCTAGTTTATTACTTGATTATTACTGTTGGTGCATAAGATCCGTCTGCCTGTCTTCCTCCCTCAGCAGCCAGTTCCATCCACCTGCTTCTGTTTCACTCACCGCTCACCTCCAGTGCCTAGTACGTGGGGAGCCCCTCAGTACATATTTGTTGACTGGCCAACTGACTGACCGACCGATTCACTAACTCCCCTAAGGCAGGCCCTGCAACAACACCTGCTTCACCACCACCTCTGGGATTGGCTGTGTGATACAGGGCGAGTTACTGGACAGGAGCCAGATCCCAGGGCCAACTGCCAGGGTCTATATCCCGGCTCCACCACGTATGAGCTCTGTGACCTTGGAAAAGTGACACTCCAAGCCTGTTTCTTCATCTATTAAATGGGCATAATAATAGCACCTCCCCATAGGGTTGCCATAAGGAGAAAACTAGAGATTCACTGTAAGCTTTCCCTAGATCAGCACGTAGTAGTGTGTGCTATCTTCCCAAAGCCAGCACTCTACAACTCACCCAGAAAAGCAGCAAGACAGTGGGCTCCAATAACGTGTGTTACTTTTAAAGGTTGCCAACCCCTACTCTAAAGAGTGCAGAGGACAGGGCTACCTGTTCTAAAACTTTGCCCCAAGAAACCATATGGCCTCTGTACAGAATCCTTTCCAAAAACTCATCACTTTGCCTATCCAGAAGTATTTGTCTTACTATAACATCTTTGCTCTCTAAGTAAATGATTTTTGCTTAATTAAATAAATCCAAACTCTCAAGTTAATGTAGTTAAGCCAAACCCTTCACAGAGTTTACAAAGCCCTTCAAGATTTCACCTCTGCTTAAGCCTGAGTTCTAATCCTCCCACCCTCCATTTTATCCACGTAGAATTTGTTCTTTGAAAGCCCCATGTTCTCTCTCCCCTCCATTCCTTTTTACGTGTTGTTTCCTCAGCCTGGCTTACACTTGCTGCCCTTCTTAGCCTTCGGTCTCAGCTAAGCCATCACTTCCTTCAGAAAGCTTCCCTTTCTCCCAAGATGGGATTGGGTGTCCCTCCTGAGTCCTGATGGCCCCATGCTCCTCATCAGGGCACTCATCACTCTAATCACAAATAGCTCATTTCCTGGTCTGTATCCCCCACTAGGCTGTGAGCTCACCACTGTATCCCCCTAACTTAGTATGTGCTCAATAAATATAGAATCAGTGAACGAGCAAATGCATGAGGAAAGTTAAATTCTGTCGAATCAAGTGAATGAATGAACGAGGAGAGTTAGACTCACTTTTTCCTTTCAATATATCATAGATACGGGAAATGGCATGTTTCTTCATTTCAAAAAATCTTTATATCTTTATTTACTTGAAGATGTACTTTCATCTTTTCTTCCCCATCTAAACAACCACTGCTGAACCTTATACTTAGTGCAGCACAAGATAAGCCCTAAAATCATTCACTGATTTGGTCCAATGCAGGAAGTTTTTCTGCATGTTTAGATTCTAATTTACTGCTGTTGGGTTTTTTTAAAATAAATATCTAATGCTCAGTTATTGATTGAAGCATCACTTGTTGCTTCTTCTGCCCAGAGCACAGGGTAGAGGTTAGGGAAGGAAGGATAACCCTCTGTCCCTGCTGCCCAGGACCTTAACCAGGTGAGGAGATATGGTTGCCATAGTGAAAAGTGAAATAAGCACAAATACAGAACATGAAGTAAGCTATATTGTCTCATTTTGATTTTATGCAACCTTGAGAAATAAACAGAATAAATATAATTGATCCCCTACTTACAGATGAGAGAAACCAGCTTGGAGGTGACATGATTTGCCAGCTGATGTACAGATAGGTAGTGGCAAACCCAGAACTTAAGCCCAGGTCTGTCCAGTCCCAAATCTAGATGATGCCCTACTGGCCCCCTTGCTGCCCCTGGTACACTTCATGCCCAGTGACCCTTGGAGCCAAGTGAAAGGCAGGGCCAAAAACTCCTGTAAGTTCTCGTGAGGGGACATCACATGGAGAAACCTTCTCAAAGCCTCCGAGGCAGGTAGCCCTGTGGAGTTTCGGGAGTGGCGAGTTGCACGGTTTGATGTCGATTTCCTGACAAATATGGACCATCTCCATTCAGGCACTTTGCTGGAGGAGAATATCATTTTTCTTCCCTTGGTGGAAAAGGAAGAGCAGCCTATCCCAAGAAGTTTTCCATCTTAATATGCGAACTAAAAATTCAAAGTGACAAGGGGAATTCCCTGGCAGTCCAGCGGTTAGGACTCAGCACTTTCACTGCCGTGGCCCGGGTTCAATCCCCGGTCGGGGAACTAAGATCCCATCCCGCAAGCCTCGCAGCGCAGCCAAAAAAAAAAAAAAGACACTAAAAATTCAAAGTGACAATTAAGCAAGACATAGGAGTTGGGGCTTTCTGCTCTAGTTTTTGCTTTACATCAAATCAAAGAACTCTAGGTCCACATTAAGGAGACTAAATTAACATTAGGGGCACCATTAGTTTGTTTACCCAGCATAAAATTATGTCCTCTATAAACGGGAATATCAAATAGCATAAAAAGCCCAGATGATTTACATTTTCTTTTTGATTAGAGGATTGCATCTACTGTACCAAGGAAGGAAAATCTCTCCCATTTAGCTTTTGAAGATCAAAGCAGCCATTAAATATGGCATATTACCAGCATTTTTTTTTCTTTTTTGGTTAAGACTAGGAGGTACTTTACAAATTGAGATCGTCATGGAGAAAAGGGAGGACTTTATTTGGGGTCATATGTACTGATTACAGACCAGTTCACTCCCCTCGGGCTGGACCCTGTGCTTAACCTTTTATTCAGATAGGGCTGTCTACAGCTTAAAGCTCACACTGACCTGTCTGCTGAGTTTTGTGTACATAGACTTGACCAAGAGAGTACAAACTGAGAGCTTTCAGAGGCACCATCTGATTCCAAAAGTTAGAGATCTTTCTATAGCACATTTGATAAAATCTACAAAGACGAAATGAAGTCACAAGTAAAAGTCACTGATACAGGAGGATGAACCTATGTAGGTATTCAGTTGGGATAAGTCTTGCTTTCCTCCCACGAAAGGCTCAGACTGAGTCGTTGTTCAGGCAACAGTCGAATTTCCCTTGCCAGATAAACAGCTAAATGTGTAGCTCACTAGCTAAGTGTGAAATCCATTTTATCTTCAGCAGCTTGTTACTTATTCAACTTATGGTGTGTCTTAAGTAATAGCATTCCTTGCATCAAGGCCATTTACTGGTTTAACATTATAGACATTTGTTTTCCAGCATATAGAAATTAACCATCCCCCATTTTTTTTAAATCACTGAATTGTACACTTTATTTTTTAAAATTTTTAAAAATATATTTATTTATTTATTTTTGGCTGTGTTGGATCTTCGTTGCTGTGCACAGGCTTTGTCTAGTTGCAGCCAGTGGGGGCTACTCTTCATTGGGGTGCGCGGGCTTCTCATTGCGGTGGCTTCTCTTGTTGCGGAGCACAGGCTTTAGGCGTGCGGGCTCAGTAGTCATGGCTCGCGGGCTCTAGAGCACAGGCTCAGTAGTTGTGGCGCACGGGCTTAGTTGCTCCACAGCATGTGGGATCTTCCCGGACCAGAACTCAAACCCGTGTCCCCTGCATTGGCAGGCAGATTCATAACCACTGCGCCACCAGGGAAGTCCCCATCCCCCATTTTTATTTCATATTTCAATGAACTTAGATAATTATGACTTTTTGCCCTTATGTGTAGTGTGTAGGTCTAATCTGAGCCTGGGATGTGTCTTTCCCATGTAGACAGTAAAAGGAAAATTGTAGGAGAAAGATGGAGATTGATTTCGAATAAGATGATCAGCTAAAGAGAACGAGTAAATCTGTTTGGATAAAGGACTTGACATTTCTTTTCTGCTTTGGGCAGTCAACAACCCATAGAAGACAAATACTCAGACCTGCGATATGACCCAAATTGGAAGAGGAAAAAAGAGGAGGGGAAGTTGTTGGGCGTGGAAGCATTGCCAGAGTCTGTGAACAGCTCTGCAGAAAATCTGACTTTGAATCCACTTTACCCTTCCAAGGAGACTTCGATGGAACTCTCAGGGAGGAAAGGTGAACAGAAGAAGAGCCCACAGAGCACAGCCGCCTTACTTGGGAGTGAATTTTTAAGCCCAAACTACGAGCATGGTGCCCATTGCAGCGGGCCGTTTTCAGCGCTGAGCAGCAGTGACCTGGAGGAGAAATCCAGCAACCTCTCTCAGTACTTGAAGAGTTCAAGTTCACATAGTGAGGTATTCCTGCCAGGATCACGCGGCCCTCGGCGAAGGAAGTCCAAACAATATTTTGTGGAAAAAAACAAGCTGACTTTGGGATTACCCACTCCGAAAACGGACTCTTATCTTCAACTTCACAATAAAAAACGGCGGGAAACTCACCCAGAACAGGTATGTAGCAGCTACTTAAAAATCCCTTCTGAGCACTAGACTGGAATTTGCCTTTGTTTGAAATGGCTAGGTATCACTTCCTTTGGGATGGTGACATCATTGTAACCACCTGGCTGAGTAAAATGAACTCCATGTACCTTGCCCCTCTTTGAAGAATCAGGGGAATTATTCCACAAATTCTTGAGAGCAAAATAAAAGCCATCAGTGGCTTACAGTGCTGTAATTCAATTATTATATTCAAAATGTTTCTATTCAAGGAACCGTAGATTTTTTTTTTTAACTGTATGCTCCATTAGATAAAATACAGGGCCGAGAGTTTGATTCCCTATGTTGGTTGCCTTTGTTCCCACTAAGGCACTGGTTTTCAACCCTATTAAATTCCTCCAGTACATTGGAGGTGCAATGACACACTCATATCAATAACAGCAGCTCACTTACAGAAGTGATTCTCAACTTAGATTCTGTATACATATTGGGTGGTAGTGCAAGGGGGACAGGATACAACATGAGTATTTTTTTAAATTATCTAGTCGATGCTATTATCTTTCTATTATCTTTCCAACTTCCATTGATAATCACTGTACTGTCTTTTATCCTGTGCAAATGATGTGATACCATTATGAACTTTAGTCTCCCCATCTATAAAACTGGAATAATAATAAGTGCCGTCCCTTTCTCATCTGATCGTTTTGAGGGTAAATTCTATCCCAGATGATGGATTCAAAACCTGTTGGAGGACTTCCCTGGCGGTCCAGTGGTTAAGACACCACGCTTCCACTGCAGGGGGCACAGGTTCGATCCCTGGTCGGGGAACCAAGATCCCGCATGCTGTGCGGCACGGCCAAAGAATAGAAAAAAAAAAAAAAAAAAAGCCTGTTGGAGCCAGTAAACTTAGTCCTATTTCATGGGTGCACATAAAGATCCCATCAGCCCACTTCCTAGTTGATATGTTCGTGAACATGGAAAACAGTGGCTGGATCAGTGCATCTACCACCCTTATTGAGGAGACAACTTGAAATTCATCACCCACTAATGTGGGATCATTTTCAAATATGAAGGAGAGGTTATTACATTAAATAGGCATGCCCTTAGACCTCTCCCAAATTCAAACTGGTATTATGTAGAGCACTCTCACCTGTTCTAACCTGTAAGTATTTCCTGATAGAACAAGAGGGATGAGGTGGGTGAATATTTGTGATTTTTTCTTCTTAATTGAGAAACTCCTTATACGGTCTTAAATGATTATGTCACATCCTTGCCTTTGTAACTAATAATAAAACAAAGGAACGGGTGTGTATATTTAGTTGATTATCAAAATGAATACTTAGCTGACTTCAAACAGAATTTTTAACATTTTTGACTCAGTTTTAGTTGTTAATGTACTTTTCCATAAAACTTATGTGAAATTTTGAATTTTGCTTGGTTGCTCATTTTAAAATATAAATTCTGTGAAAAATGTTTATAGCCAATAATTTCTCCTAGACTAGGACAATATTTTTCCTTTGTTTTTAAATGTATTCTCAAAAGAGAAGAGGCAAATAGTGAGGCCAAAAAAATTACTTATATTTCTAATAATAAAAGTGAAAAAAGATTTATTATAAACTGTTTAATTGATTTTGTAATTGCTAATTTTTCTTAATAGTTATAACTTAAGTTTGCAAACAATACCATGGTGTGTTCCCAGTGATTCCAAGCATAATTTTCTTCTCATTATGCCAAGGAGGAAACTTTAAAGCATTTTAGGCTTGCCCAGTCTGTAAGCTTGTGAATTATTCTTTGAAGTGGCCATTGACTTTGTCCCCCACTTTCTCCAGGTTCAAATGTTTAAGGACTGATTGCTAATTATATTCAAAATTGTTGCTTCACCATTTTCCAACCTATATTTCCTTCATTTTACTCCTATTCTTTTAAAAAAGGATACAAATTAGTTTGACCTAACAATGATAGAATGATAGGCGTAACTTGTTTATTGAATTATAGTCAGTAGCACGGAATGTGTTCCTTTCAAATCATTATTTATATATGCAGTATGTGCAGGTTTTTCTACCAGTGCAGATTATATGTCCCCTGATGGGCAGGAACTATGCTTTGCATTTATTTTTAACCTTCATGGTAATTAGCCTAACACACTGTAAGGGCTCAGTAAGTGTATGGGAAATGAAACGTGTCTGTCTTCCATCACCTCCAAACTATTCGCCACCTCCTTCTCTTTACTGTGATTTGAAGTTTATGTGGGAGAAACGGTATTTCTAGAGCAGTGGTTTGAAGTTCTGGCTGGATATTAGATTTGTCTGAGAAAAAAACCCAAAGTGATTCTCAGCTCTACCCAGACCAGTTTACATATCTGGGTGAGAGCTCGAGCATCAGTATTTTTTTTTTAAAGATCCTCACGTGGTTCTAATATGAAGCCAGGTTTGAGAAGCATTGTTCCAGACTAGAGCAGTGGCTTTTGTCCTTGGCATCACGTTGGAATCACCTGGAAAATGAAGAGAATACTGGTTCCTTGGCCTGCAGCCCTGAAACTCTAATTTAAGTCATCTGGGGTACACTGTAAGCATGGGGAGCTTTCAGAGCTCCCCAGGTGTTCCTAGTGTTTCATTAAGACTGATCTAGAGGGCTTCCCTAGTGGCGCAGTGGTTGAGAATCTGCCTGCTGATGCAGGGGACATGGGTTTGAGCCCTGGTCTGGGAAGATCCCACATGCCGCGGAGCAACTAGGCCCGTGAGCCACAATTACTGAGCCTGCGCGTCTGGAGCCTGTGCTCCGCAACAGGAGAGGCCGCGACAGTGAGAGGCCCACGCACCGCGATGAAGAGTGGCCCCCGCTTGCCGCAACTGGAGAAAGCCCTCGCACAGTAAACGAAGACCCAACACAGCCAAAAATAAATAAATAAATATTTTTTTTAAAAAAAGCAAGGAACATGACTTTAAAAAAAAAAAGACTGATCTAGAGCAGTGATTCTCAAACATTAGATGCATCAGAATCATCTGGAGAGCTTGTTTCTGGACCTAACCCAAGGATTTCTGATTCAGTAGGGGTAAGGTAGGGCCCAGGGATTTGAATTTTCTACATGGTTCCAGGGGAACGCCACTTCTGCTACCAGGCCAACACTTTAACAACCACTGATCCTTTTTTCCCTCAAACTTTAAGATACTTATGAACGCCCTGAGGATCTCGTTAAAATACAGATTTTGATCCAGTAAATCTGGGGTGAGACTCAAGAGTCTGCATTTCTATCAAGCTCCCAGGTGATGGCAAGGCTGTTGGTGCTTGGACCACACAGAAAGAACATAAAAGGTTTTTCAAAAACCTACAGTAACAATTGTGCAAGTCAGTACCCATTGACCCTTGATGTTTGCAATGGCTGATGGGATTATTTTGTTGATTTGGGGGTGGGAGGTAAGAAGCTGGAGTGGCGGGTTTGGAGGCTGTTTTATATTCAGCAGCATCCATCTGGAAGGTTTTCATATTTGAAAATCTGTTTTCCCCTACTCATTTCTTTGAAAGAGATGACAAATATCTTAAAACTAGAAATATTGAAAGGATAAATGACCTCTGTTGTTCAATGAATGAGTAAATGTCAATTACCATTACATGCCAAGAAAACCCAGCTTTTAATACATCATTTTGTTGCAAGCCTCCATGCCCAGTTGAATCAGACAGGGTCTTAAGCAGTGTATTGTATTTGGGAAGATTTGGAAGTAAGTCTAAGAAGTTCACAACATCCCAGTAAAAAATGTGAACCTTTTTTTTAAAAAAATAAAACTTGAAAAGTTCACACTAAAAAAAACAGGCAATAATAGTAAAGCAGGGATTTCCCTGGTGGCGCAGTGGTTAAGAATCTGCCTGCCAATGCAGGAGACACGGGTTCGAGCCCTGGTCCGGGAAGATCCCACATGCTGCAGAGCAACTAAGCCCGTGTGCCAATACTACTGAGCCTGTGCTCTAGAGCCTGCAAGCCACAACTACTGAGCCTGCATGCTACAACTACTGAGCCCACATGCCACAACTACTGAAGCCCGCTTGCCTAGGGCCCGTGCTCCACAACAAGAGAAGCCACTGCAATGAGAAACCGGCACACCACAAGGAAGAGTAACCCCCGCTCGCCGCAACTAGAGAAAGCCCACGTGCAGCAATGAAGACCCAATGCAGCCAAAAATAAATAAAATAAAATAAATTGTAAAAAAAAAAATGATAAAGCAAGCTCTGCAAATTAAGAGTCATAAGAGAATCTAGCCCCACTAGATAACAGAGTATATTTTAAGCCTCAATAATGAAATAGTAGGGTAATATTTAATGCATATACAGACAGAAAAATAGAAGAACAGAATAGAAAGTCTAGAAATAGAACCAAATTAGTGTGAGAATATATGATCTGATATTATGATTTGATAAAGGCAGGACCCAATTTGAGGTCCAAAATCTACAAAAGACTGATAGATTTGACTACAGTTGACCCTTGGACAACATGGGTTTGATCTGTACAGGTCCACTTATTTGTGGATTATTTAAAAAATACATACTACAGTACTACACGATCTTTAGCTGGTTGAATTCACAGATACAGAACTACAGATATGGAGGGCTGACTGTAAAGTTATACATAGATTTTCAACTGTGTGGAGGGTCAGTGCCTCTAACCCCCACTTTGTTTGAGGGTCAACTGTACATAAATATCAAAAGCTTCTGGGGCTTCCCTGGTGGTGCAGTGGTTGAGAATCTGCCTGCCAGTGCAGGGGACACGGGTTCGAGCCCTGGTCTGGGAAGATCCCACATGCCACGGAGCAACTGGGCCCGTGAGCCACAAATACTGAGCCTGTGCATCTGGAGCCTGTGCTCCGCAACAAGAGAGGCCGCGACAGTGAGAGGCCTGCGCACCACGATGAAGAGTGGCCCCCGCTTGCCACAACTGGAGAAAGCCCTCGCACAGAAATGTAGACCCAACACAGCCAAAAATAAATAAATAAATTTAAAAACAAAAAAGCTTCTGCAAGAAAAAAGGCATAAGAAAGCCAAAATATAAAGAACTAGAAAAAATATTTCTAATTCATATCACAGCCAAAACACTAATAGCTCTAATATATAAAGAGCTCCTAGAAATCAATAAGAAAAAGACTAATATCCCAATATAAAAATTCACAAAAGATATGAATAGATAATTCACAGAAAAGTTAATACATAAGGCTATTAAACATACAAAAAGATATCCAACTTTGGTCATTATAAGAGAAATCCAAATTAATACTACATTGGGATTCCATTTTTCATCTATAATTAAACCAACAAAATTCCCAGTTTTTGCCCAGTTTACCTCTGGGCAAAAAAGTATAGTCAAGCTGGTGAGAGAATAAATTGGATTAACTAGTATGGGGGACAATTTGTTAATATCTACTTAAAATACAAATACTACATACACTCCTTGAGAAAGCAAAGCATAATGGCCAAGAGTATAGGCTTTCGAGCCAGGTTGGTTGACACTGACACCTGCTGGCCATCTGACCTTGGGCAGGTTGCTTAACCTCTCTGTGCCTCAGTAACCTCATCTTTAAAATGGAGATGATACTAGTACCTTCCTCAAAGGGTTATTAAGAAGATTAAATGAGTTAATATATGGAGAGAGCTTAAATCAATGCCTGGCTTATAGCGACCACTGTATACATGTTAGTAATTATTATTTTTTAAATTGACCCAACATCTTCCACTCCCAGGAATGTATCCTAGTTATATGTGTGCAGTTTTGAAATAACCCTTGAACAAAATCATTCATTTCATCCTCATTTCTAATAGCAAAAGATTAGAAAGTACCCAGATGTCTATCATTTGGGGAATGTGTAATAAATTATAGTACATTCATATAACAGAGTACACTGTAGCTATTAAAAAAAACTAAATGAGATGTTCCTCATGAACCATTATGGATGGACAACCTATCAGGATTTATTATTACTAAGAGAGAAGCTAAAGTTGTATAGAAGTGTATACAGTACAAAAAAGTGGGGAGGAATAAAAATATACATATCATATCTTCTTGGTATGCTTTAAAAAAGTGAGAAAAGATACATAGGTGGTTAATTGTAGAGGGTGGAGGGGGAGTAGGGTGGGAGCAAAACTTTTCACTTTATACCTTTCCATATCTCTTATTTTTGAACCATGCCTATGTGTTTACAATATACAGTGTTTTGTAGGAACCCTGGTAACTTTACACCCCCCTGATTGCTCAGGGTCACCTAAATTGCACTTTTGCTTGAAAATAATGGCTCAGAGTAGAACCACTAATTTTTAAATTCAATTTCTCCACAATCATTTCACCATTTTTCATAGATCTGTTAATCTCACATTAAAATGCACTGGAAAAATCACCTTTGAATACATTGCAAGATCTTAGTCACATGATGTGTGAGGCAAGGAACTGATGTAAAAACCAACACACGCTAGAAGGCACCTAAGTATCACAGTCGGCCAATAACTTTGCTGGTGAATATTCAGTACTTACTTTTATTTATGATTTGTTTCATAACCATAAGTATTTGTCTGAAACTCACTAGAATTTGAGTCGATTTATGATCTACCATTAAAGGAAATTGTCTCTTGAACAACGAGCTACCTTTTTTTTTTTTTTTTTGGCTGCGTTTGGGTCTTCGTTGCTGCGTGCGGGCTTTCTCTAGTTGTGGTGAGCGGGGGCTACTCTTCGTTGTGGTGCGCGGGCTTCTCACTGAGGTGGCTTCTTTCGTAGCGGAGCACGGGCTCTAGGCGTGTGGGCTTCAGTAGTTGCGGCACGTGGTCTCAGTAGTTGTGGCTCACGGACTCTAGAGCACAGGCTCAGTAGCTGTGGCACACGGGCTTAGTTGCTCTGCTGCATGTGGGATCTTCCCGGACCAGGGCTCGAACCTGTGTCCCCTGCATTGGCAGGCAGATTCTTATCCACTGCGCCACCAGGGAAGTCCTGAGCTACCTTTCTATCTTGATTCTAATGTGACTTTGAAGGCTGATGAAGGCGAAATTTAGTAGGGGCTCAGGAAGGAGCAGTAAGTGCTTTATACATGTTATTCTGTTTTTTCCTTGAAATTTCTTAAAGAAATTACACATACTTTGCAATGTGCACTATAGAAAGGTTATTCAATTACCTACGGCCTTCAAAACAATATAAAGTCCTATATAGAATCCACTACCCATGCTGAGCATCAGCACGTCTTTGAGACTGTTGCTGAGGCAGCAGGTAACTCAGCCAACAAGCATTTATTGAGCAACACTGTGTGCTAGGTACTCTTCTTAGTGCTAGGGATGTAACAGAAAATAAGACATGCAGAGCCCGGCCTTCAAGGGACTTACATCCAGTCAGGTGACAGGAAACATGTAACAAAATAACTTCAAGTAGGGATAAACATCTCAAAGGACACTGAAACAACTTTCTTTAATAAAGTAATGAGCAGGGTGTAACTGGGATATTTAGCGAGGTACTTGGGGAAGGGCTCTCTGAGGAGATACCATTCGAGTTGAGACGTGAATGGATGAGAAAGAAAAGACTATGTAAGCTCTGGGGCCCCAGCCTTGGAAGCAGCATTCTCTCCTAGGGAGCAACACAATATAGTGGGAGAAGAGATGAAACTGAAACAGAACACTGGTTTGGGAGTCAGACTATCATGGGTTAAATGCTGGCTTTTCCGTGTATTGGGTGGTACCACTAACTAGAAATTTGAGCAAGTGACTCTTCAAACCTTATCTTCGTCATCTATTGTATGGGGTCCATTTCTGCCTTGGAGAGCTATTGGAAGAGTTTATACAAAGCTCCTGACACGTGGCAGACACTCAGTGAAGGGAAGCTGTTATTACCACTGGTCATTCCTCAAGCCACGAGAAAGGAATCCACCCCGGGAATAGGTTCTCCTAAACAGCTTTTTTTTTTTTTTCAGGCTACAGTGTCTCAAAATGAAAGGGACGTGACTGCAGGTAGAATAAGAACAAAGTGCTGTCAAAAGAATAACATCTGTAGGCTCTAGCAGCCCATTCTATGATGTGACTCCCAAAAGACTGCACACAACGAGGGTGGACACACCTCACACTCTCCATGCCGTCTCCTGAGGGTCCCCAGTCAATCAAACACTGCCCCATGGATTACAGGACCCTACAGTCTTGTACCCAACTTGTTGGCAATATTTCTTTAATAGTTGCCTTTGGTCTCAGTTATATTTCAAATATTTACACTTGGTGATAAGGAACATACGAATATTTGACACTTTGGTTTTGAAGTACAATTTCATATCACAACTCTTTCAAATCTATCTTCTCCACTGCCTTCACAAGTGTTCTTCTTAGATACAAATCTGATCATATCAATCTCGTGCTTAATGAGAGTCCCTGTTGATTTCAAGATAAAATTCTAACTCTCAGAGTGGTACTCGAGGCCCTTTGTGACCTGGCTCCTTCCTGCCATTTCAGCCTCATCCTTTGTCACTCCTCCCTTGCATCCTATGCTCCAGTCATACTCTGGGAACTCACAGCTCCCAGAACCCAGCGTTTCCCCTGGGCCTCTGTCCAGGCTGATGGATTCCTTTTCCCTGTCTTGTTTGCTTGGGAAAATCTCAGCCTGCTTTTGAGATTCAGCTCAAAGTCCCCTACCTTTATGAAGACTCTCTGAGTTCCTCCCTCATCCTTGAACATCCACCTTAGAATCCATAACACCACACTGCACTATTTAGTGTATGTGTCTGTATGTCTTTACATGACTCTGAGCTCCTAAAGGCCTGGGCTGGCTCATCTCTGAACTCCGAGAGCCTGGCATACAGTAAGCACTTTCTACATCTTTTATGAAGGAATGTGATTTTTAAATAGTTTTGGGGGGGGTTCAGAATTTTACCACTTTCAAAATGAAAAAATAAAAAAGACTAACGAGCTTGTGCTCTTGACTTAAATAATGGAATTTGGCATTGAAAGACCAGATTTGAGCCCCATTATTATTAGAGCCAATTATTCCCTTTGGTAAATAAAAAAAAATCTTGCTGAGCTTTGTTTTTCCCCATCAGAGTGAGGTTACAAATGTTTGCCTTCTTCTACAGACCCAGGATTATTTAGATGACCAAATAAGATGCTGTATGTGAACACTTTGCATAATCATATAGCCCTGTATAAATATGTTATATTTATTATTGAACATTTGATTTGAATTTAGCCTCCTATTGGATAAGATTAATATCTAAGTGATATAACACTCTCCTTTTCCATGGTTTTAAATTTCATGGTTTGTGAAACTTTTGGTTGTCTATAAAATTAAACTTTACCTTTATTTAAATTATGATCATCTTTTTCTAATTATGTTTGGTTAGAAACACAGAATTATTTTTTATAGAATTCTTCCAGTTTGGTGGTGTTTTTGAGTCCCATGTCGCATATTATACTCATTAAAAATATTCTTCTACAGAGTAGGTACTCTGTGTATGTTCATTGATTGATCTTTTTTTTTTTTATTTTGCCCTGTGCAACCACAACAAGAGCACTTACTTATGACAGCATAATTTAAATTGAACTTTATGGTTTTTCAATACAAGAAGTTTCTTAAGCCATCTTTCTTGTATGCACTATTCAGCACTTATTTATCTGGTCTGTGGAGTGACACTTCATTAATTCGACATTACTGAGGAGGGATCCATGGAAAGAAAACTTTCCCCATAACTGAAGCACGCCCTTTCGAAAACCAGAACTTTAACAGAATTAATCATGTCTAAGGATAGCTGTCAAAAATGTGCCTGGAGAACCTGATAATTCTGTGCTGTCTTACCCAGGCCATAGTGCACTGTTGTGCAGTAAAGTCGAGAGCTATGGTGATGGGAACCATCCTTTGCCTCTTTACCGAATGCCCCCAAATGCTACGATTCTGTGGTCATTTTATACACTGCTGTCAGTGTATATGCTCTTCAGGCGCTTCCGGCCAAGTGGGAAGCAGACATGTAAACAGTCAGGACCAAGTGACAACTGCTGTCCTGGAGACATGTCTGGTCCCAAAGGAACCCAGAAGAAGAAGTACCCAAGTCTGTCGGGGGAAGTCAGAGAGGGCTTCACGGAAGAGGCAGTCATTGAACTGAGTCTTTAGGGAGAAGTAGAAAGTAACAGGTGGAGGTGGACAGCAAAGTTACCACAGGCAGAGAGAGCATATGGGGTGGCATGAGGGCGAGAAAGGACACCGTTTAAGTAGAGACCTGTGGGTACAGGAGGAACCACTTTGGTGCTGGTCACGAACAGGCAGTTGGTCAGTTAATCAAGTAAAGTGGTTAAAGCAGATATGACAAACGATGACCTTAAATACTTTACTTTCACTTAAAGTATATAAATACACATTAATTCGCCAACCTTTTACTGAGGGGCTGGGCCTTCCTGTCAGTGTATATTCTATGGACGACAGTTTTGTATTGTCTTTTTCACATCAGTTTGAAAGATCTATGGTGTCCACTTCCGATTGCTTGAAAGCAACATAAAAACTTAAAAAGTGTTTAGAAACGATCTAAGATCATAATCTTTCTAGATTTTTGTGACTGTTCCCCTAGTCTTTTACAGACCCCCCCCCTCAGTTATTATTTTTCCATTTGCTTTATTGGGTCATTCTAAATTATTTAACTTATTTTTTCATGGAAACAACTCTCTATTCACACTCAGATTTCTCCAGATGATCTAACCTTTAAAAAGAAAGTTCATAATTTTAACAACACGTACAATAGGAATAGACAGGTTTGAGAACACACGTAAAAGACTCTTGGTAAACATATAACTCAACTAGTGGAAATAGACGTACCAAGGCATACCACAGAGCAGCCGACCAGCCATGAGCATTCGGCCCACTGTCTTAAGAAAGGACTGGAGAGTGTTACTTAACCTAGCGAGTTAGTTAAGGAGAACTTCGTGCTGTGCATGACTAGATCATGAGGATGGGAGTGTGCGTATTTAGGCTAGAGAAATGGGCATGGGCCTTTCATGTAGGCCCCTGTGTGTCATTTTAAAGTGGGGGCTCTCAGGATGTGGTCCCTGGACCAGCAGCATCAGAATCGCCTGGCAACTCATTAGAAATGCAAATTCTCGGGCCCCAGCCCAGATCTCCTGAGTCAGAAACTCCGGGGTGAGGCCTTCACCTCTGTGTTTCAACAAGCCCTCTAACTGATTCTGATACATGCTCAAGTCTTAGAACTACTGTGCTAGAGAGTTAGGCCTTTCCTCTACATGACATGGAATCATTGAAGGATTTTAGTAATGGAGCAGTTTGAATCCTGTGACCATCCAGAGGTCACACTTACAATATTCTGAGTTGTGTTATGGGGAGTTCAGGTCGCTAGCTAATCAACCTTCACAGACGTTTCACAACACATTCCTAAAAATCTCTTTTGCGTTCTTGAAAATGGTTGATTGCTTCGTTCATTTGCATATAATTATTAAGAGCTTATTATGTGTCAGGCATTGTCCTAAGTACTTGGAATACATCTGTGAACAAAGCAGACAAAAATCCCAGCCTTCGTGGGGCTAACCTTCTATTAGGAGGAGACAGACAACAGACAAAACAGATAATCAGCGTATTAGTAGGTGATGTAATGGTGAGGAGAGAAATGAAGCAGAGCAGAGGGAGAGGGGATGCTGGGAGTGGGGTTACAACTGTAAATAGATCACAAAGGAGGTGGGAGAGAGCGCCATGCAAATATTTGAGGAAAGGGCTTCCTTGGAAAAGGGAACAGCAAATGCCAAGGGCTGAAGTGCTGAAGGGCCATTGGGCCTGGGGCCGAACCAACGAGGGAAAGAACAGAGATGGGATCCTAGCTTCCACCTTGTTTTGCTGACAGCCTCCAGGCTTTAATATAAACCACAGATCTAGCCAGATAAACGATACATTAGATGTGTTCTGATGTAAACAGAGTGTCCAGTGAGCAATGTAGATTGACCTTCTCACTCAGTAATATTTATTGAGCACATATGCGCCAGGTACATCCAGAACCACCACGTAGCTCATGGGAGTAGCGCCTCTGGAGCTGAACAGTCCAGCACGGAGTCCCTACTTTTCCTGCCCTCATGGGACTTAACATCTAGAGGCGAGACAAACATAATGACCAGGGTGAAACTCATCACACAAGGGAAAGGACAGGGCACTAAGGCCGTGAGTTCAGGTGCATCTGGTATAACCTCCTCCAGGGCATCAGGGAAGGCTAACTATATTTCAGCCAAGGCTAGAACAGTGAATGGGATTGGTCAGAATAAGTGAGGTAAAGGGGAGTTTCCAGGCAAAGAATGGCCCCGTGCGTGGACCCAGAGCATGTGGCCCAAGAGCAGACCTGAAAAAGTACAGTCTAAAGAGAGCAGGGAGGGAAGGCTGAAGAGTAGAGGAGGGAGGGCCTTATAAACCTTTAAAGGTAAGGGCGATGGAACAGCATCAAAGGATTTTAAAGTAGGTGACTGGCATAATTAGTTTGGGGTTGTTAAAAGCTCAAGTATCTTATCTGGAAAATGAATGTAAAAATAATATACCCAGAGGTGTCAGTGTCATCAATTTCTTCCTGAGCACGTATGTGCTAAATACTGATACATTACGAAGTGTTCTACAGGATGGAGAAAGTGGCCAGGCAGAGCCAAAACATTTCAGGTTTCAGGTGTTTTGTCTCTAATAGCTGAATAATTCATGCAAATCCCCAGATAATTCAAACAGCTGTACTAAATCCCCGTGTTGGAGCCTGACCGCGGCGGGCTCTCTGTGTTGCCATTGCCTCCACCTCTTCTGCTGGCCGTGTGTCAATACAGGGGGCAGTAGCATTGATCTTAGCAGGTGCAAACCGACACAGAGCAAAGTGTATTAGAAATAGGACAGAGTTAAAACTGCAGATCGCTCACTAGCCAAGTTAACAAAGAAACATCAACTGAGTCCGCTGATTATGCCCCAAAGAGGGGGATTCAATAACAGCTGTGTTGGAATGATGGCAAGCAAATACCACATTTAGAAAAATAGGATTCTCTGGCCTATTTTAACTGGGATATATGCTCGTTGTTAACACCATCAAGGAATGAGAATAACAAGGAACCTAATTAATGCGAGACTCCCCACGACATCTAAACACAAGGTTATTAACAGAAAGCAATAGAGGAAAAAAGGACCCGAACCTCCCAAGACTGCAGGACCACACAGTGATATTCTATTTAAACATGTTTCAGTGTGTGTCTCTGCGGATACACAGTGATTCACATACAGCTCTTGGAAAAGCATCAACTTTTTTTGTGGCGCTGATTCTCTAAGAACCTGATGAGTTTCTTTGAGAGAGAAGTAGCAGCCCAATCTAGCTCAGCTGTACTCAATCTGAGTTGCTCTCCTACATATAAACCCTCACTTCAAAGCCAGGAACATAATGTACAATTTTTTAATGGCTCTAGACCCAGGCACTCAGGCGCTCTGCTCTGCGCCTTACCTCAGTGTAAACACCTAATCAAGATTGCCTGCGCTCCAACAATAGCAGCCAAATGCAATTCGAGAACCACAAGCCTTTGAAGTCCTCCCAGCAAAGGCCGGTTTTCTAGTCTGGGATAATGACATGCCATGATTGCTGTCTTTGTTGTATCTTTTCAGTGGAGAAGCAATTATGGCCCCAATTTAACAGAATAGACATTACACAGCTTATGATGCTCAAAATGCAATTTCATTTGATCATTTTCTCGATTTGATTGGTATTAATAGAATGGTTCACCAAGGAAAAAAAAGAAATAGCTAGCAGAGGTTGTGTCCCATTCCACTTTCAAAGAGATAATGTAGAAGTATGTTTTACTCACCCAGAGACTTAGTGGAGTGATTCAGACACCAAGTTCTACCAAAACAGCCTGTGGATGGAAATATTATACATCCTATGTTCTCTGGGGAAGGAAGCGTAGGACAATGTATTTTTCATTTGTAAACTTTTTATCAGAGCTCCATAAGGGATCCCATCGTTGTTAATCAAACAATTAATATCACCAGTGAAAAACCAAATTAACTAAACTAAGTCCCCTTTACAAAAGCCGGGAATCAAACCCCCTAGTGGCAGATCTAGGAATAAACCCAACTTCTCCAAGGCTCCAGCTTGTCCAAGACATTGTGTGTTTGAGGTTTAAAAAAGGATTATTTCCTCGCCTGCTTAGGCAGCCTATTTAGATTTTTTTTTCCTGCCCCGACCTTCATTTCTCCTCCAGGATGGAGTTGATTTTTCTTTTAAATAAGTTGTGTATCTGTTTAACGTCATGGCAGTAAGGGACTGAAGCCTTTGAGAAAATGATGACAGAAGCTGTAAAATCTAATACTTTTATTATCATCCCATGTTTCTGGAACCAGTGAGGGACTGAGAGATGGAAACATGAGAAGTGGTTCCTGACCTTGAGCATTTATAGCATTTATAACTCCAAACTTTCCATCTCAGCACAAGTTAAACTGTTCCATGGTATTGTGAAGTTTTCCATTTGCAGAGTAGGTAATCACTCAAAACCTGTTGATTACTTCCATTTGTAATTTTAAAATTGCCATGATCCAATAGTACATTTTGTTCCTTGTATTAGCGGTGAGAATTCAAACATGGAAAAAGTTATATTTTCATTTATTCCCATTTTCAGATCAACCTTTAAGTACTGAAACTTTCACACTATTTCCCTTATTTGTATATATTAGTAGCGCAGTTGTGATAGGGAAGCATTCAGGTAGGAAGGGGTTACACCCAAAACAAGAGGAACAAATTGTCTTTCTTGTGCCAGAGAAGCTACCTTGAGTAGTAAGGAATGAGGTTATCTTCACTGTCAAATGCCTGCTTACTAGTTAATATTTAACAAGTATTTTTGCCTCTTTCTGCATTGAATACTTGTCTGCATAAGTATGAAGTAAAAGTCAGCAGCAGAGTGAGAATTTAAACGCAGCCATGACAGATTCTAAACCCCATGCTTTTTCCAGCGTTCCACCTTGCCGCTTCTCACACCGCACAGCCCACCAGGGGAAATTTAACAAAACAAGTATCAAATCCTGAATCTAAATTTCTAAATTAAGGACATCAGTTTAGAAATGGGGAGACCAGCATCTTGCAGGTGACAAAGCAGGGTGGCCACAGGACCTCATATGCATAATCTTTCCCAGGAGGAATGACAAAGACGTCTTGAGAAGTCCTCTATATAAGAGAAGGCTTGGGGAAGGCATCTTAGGTTCTACCAGTTTAGGGCTGTTTTCCGAAAGAGGGATTGACTTATTCTACGTTATTTCAAAGGGCAGAGGGATAGAAATTACAGACAGACCTATCACTGCTCTTATAAGGAAGAACTTTATAGCATTTAGGTTTCTCGAGGATGGAAAATAACGTTCATCATTGATAAAACAGAGATTCAAAGGTCTAACATTTTCCTCCAGGGAATGTTTGAAAGGACCAGGTCTCCCACAGAAAGGAACTGTTCACAAGCCACCTTGTTCCTTCTTTTTCCGTCAAGATCTTTAAACCTATACGAATAGTGACAAGCAGATAACTCCTGCCTGGAGAAGGGGCAAGTGATTAGGCAGCGAGGGGAGGAACGTCTACCAGGGATGGTACAGAAGCACTAGAGAGTGTACTGGATAATTACCGCCAGAATCTTTGCCAACGTTACTATTGCAGAACTTTTAAGTTTGCTCTCTGAAATGCTACCTGGTGGCTAGAATTCCGTATAGCACAGAAGACAATCTAATTCCTTGACTTAAAACAGGTAGCTAATGAGAGCCTCCATAATTTGGGAACCTAAATCCATCAATAATTTGGGGACCTAAATCCCACGTCGCTGCCTTCATCACTGGCTCCCAAACCTGTCTTCAGGTTAGACCCACCTGGGGAGCTTTTAAAGTACGAGACTCATATCTGGGGCCACTCCCAGAGCTTCTGATTTAATTGATCTGGGATGGGACCAGAACATTAATTTTTAAAAGCTTCCTAGGTTATTCTAATATCTATCTAAAGTTGAGCACCACTAACCTACATCATTCCAATTTATGGGGTGTCAAAACTACAGTCTGCAAGTCAAAGATGATATTTCTAATAAGTGAGTTAATTTAGCAAAATCGCTAAATGTACAGTCTCTGGAGTTAGACTGCCTGGCTCCTCTGCTTACTAGCTGTTGATTCTGGGCAAGTTACTTAACCTCTCTGTTCCTCAGTTATCTCATTTGCAAAAAGGGGATAATAAAAGGTACATACCTGGTAAGATTGTTGTGAGAATTAACATATATGAAGTGCTTAGGACAGCTATCATGAGCATTCAATGTATATTAGTTATTTTTATTGTTCTTATCATCATCTTGGAGTATAGTGTTATTTCATTATTTGTTTGGCATACTTAAACATTAGTTGCAGCGTCTGGCTCAGATAACTGTTCTAAAATCAGGTCCCCTGAGTATGTATTGAGCATTCAGGTTTTTTTCCATAATCTTACGGAACGAATTTTTTGTCCAACCCAATAATTAGTAGTTTGACCTCAAAACACCAATTCTCACGTCATCCCTGCAAGAGAAAACATTGTTTATTCCCATTTTCCTTGGGAATAATCCAGATGCCTAAGGACTGAGATGAATCCTTGAAATGAACTATAAATAAAATGTAACCCTGCAGGACCTCTTTCTAGAGTACAGACTCGAGCCCCATGGCCATAAGACTAAAATGAATCCAGTTAACGTGCTGTATATGTTTTACCCCCTTAGATCTCCTACCCCGTCAGAGTAACTGACAAGCCGTCTATTCAGAACACCAGAGAGGTTGGAAATGTCGCTATCGACCCTGAAGACAAATGGCATCAAAGAGCCCAACAGCTAAAGGTCACCTGCTAGATTGAATTTTAAGTGTGTTTCAAGGGTTACTGCTGGATCTAAGTGATGTTTGTGACTGACATCTTATCACTTAAGGGTTTATTCTTATGCCACCTTCTGATGGGTAAGACTGCCTTCTGCCCGGATGGGTCATTACTTGCTCAGCTAGCCAACCCCACCCACTTTCCCAACGTTCTATTTCCTAGAGAAAAATCATCATATCACTCTTCAAACATTCAGAGGAATGGCATGGAGAAAGTACAGGCAGGAAAAAAAAATCACAGTTCCAAAATATTGTCCAATACTCTGCTGCTCCCAAGTCTGTTTCCTTTTGGAGTTATCAGTCATATAGTATCCCTAGGTGATGGGGGATATGGTCCCTAAAAATGGGTGGGAATCCTCAGAGCCTCACTGAGCCCTCGTTTGCAGAACATAAACACCTACTACCTAGTAATTTAGCGTGATGACATCCCTTTTTTGGCCATGGGTTTACTACTTTGAAATCACAATGCGGTTTCAGGGAAGATTTTTATGAAACCGTCCCCACTGATTGTTTTTCTAGAAGAATCAAGAAAAGCTCTAGCAGCTGATGTCTTCTTAATCCAGTGTATAGTGTTACGTGGGGCAGTTGCTCTTGGACCAGGTTTTATACCTGCTTCAGAAGGGATAAAGCCCTTTGAAATCACCCAGCCTATAGGGCCTGTTGACATCATTAGTTAAAACTATGTACAGTGGAAAAGTAAGAAGAAGAAGAAGAAAATTCATTCCAGTTTCAGAAAAGTTAGAAAAGGGGGACGGCTCAAATCATCTTTTTGCCTTTGCAGTAGCCTCCAGGCTACTCTTAGAGTTGCCAAAAAAAAAAAAAAAAAGAAAGAAAGAAATGAAAACAGCCATTCACCTGAAGCTTCCTGAAAGCTGATGCCAGGGAGGCCACACCCAGAAGTTGGGAGGATGGGGCCAAATGTCTCCTAGAAGTGGACCTAGAGGACAGGGTCTCCTACCAGACCTGATGGAGAGCCTAGGCAGCTCGGCCAACAGGATCGAGGGGACAAAGGAAACGCCTTAAGGCTTGTTATGTGTTGTGGGTAAAGGACTGGGTCAGAAGACAGGGAGTTCTGGGCCCTGACCTGCCATTTACTTGATGCGTGACTTGGGCAAATCTCAGCTTCCCCCGAGCCTTAAGTTTCTTTTTTCTTAAACGAAGCATTGGCCAAAATGAACTGCAAGGTCCATCCCAGCTGCAAAATGCTATAAATCTATGATCCTTTATCTCTAGTTACTTAAATTACTATAGGAAACACAGTTGAAGCATGTAAGATTCTTGCAAACTCTAGCTTTCACACTTGTCACTATGGAAAATCGTAGGCGTCTTGGCCAGTGATAAAATAATCAAGGTAAAATCACAGTGCTTAATGCATGGCATGGCCCTAGGCAGAGACAGTAAAAAAAACTTCGTACAGAAGAAAGCAAAAAGGATACTGTTTCATCTCTGAGGGTACAAGACTCATTTGTTTCTAACCCACTCCTGAGTAAAGACAATAAGGAGCAAAACATCTTAAGATTGTTGCATCTAAAATGACAGCAAGACAGAGCGGCCCAAGGAATGTTTCCCTTTCTTTATTCAGAAAGGATCTGTTAGGTGTTCGCTGCACCCTGTATGCTGGCGGGGCACTCAGCATACAAACCTCCAGGCTGACTTTTTTTCTCCTCTTCAACTACCCACCTCCGATGGCTTCTCTGTGGTCCCCCTCCTGCCTCTCCCACCCCTGTCCTGTGGTGCATGTGGCTGGAACCACTCCTCCAGGGTTTAATCCTATTCGGCCATTGTCTCATTAGCTGTTGCCTGTGTTTCTTTTGTACCAACTACACGATAAGCTCCTTGAACCTTAGCATTGTATTCCTCTCCACCTCCTAGCACATTGCTTTACCCAAAGCTGATCTCAATATTTAATGGTTGACTAAAAAACCATTTAAAGGTCATTTAGTGAATCTCAAGTGAAAATGGGCCTCATCTGAAATCTTTTTCTTGAAAGATGATTTTCAAAGAATCTGCATATCCCTCAGTAAACTTACTCTAACAATGAGTAACTCAGTACTAAGAGATACCTTTACGTGAAATCAAAATAATTCAGACAACAAATATTTATTGAGTACCTACTATATTCCAACCACTAGCTTTTAGGTGACTAGCCCAAAAGACATGTTTTTTTTAAAAAAAACTCTTCAGAAAAGTAAATAAAACTCGACAAAAGATCCTTTTTTAAAAAAAAAATGATTCCTACCCTCAAGGAGCTTAAAACTTTTGGTAGTGGGAAGACAGTTATGTAATCATTATAATGCAGTGATATAAAAGTAGGTATAATTTAATTCTTTCTTTTAGTGTAACTAAAAGAGCACCTAATTCTGCCCTAAAAAGACAGGAAAAGCTTCCTGAAAAGAGATAGCACCTGAGCTGACCCTAGAAGGATGAGTCAAAATATGCCAAACAGACAAATGGGAGCAGAGGTGTAAAAATGCAGGGCAATCTAGTCTGTCCTGAGTATTACCTGGAGTTCAGTAGCTAAAGGGCAAAGTATGAGGGACACAGGGCTGGGCAGGTCAGCTAGGGGCCATGAAAGGCTTTTTATGCCGATCAAAAGATTTTCAGTTTTA
Organism: Balaenoptera ricei; assembly: GCF_028023285.1. NCBI lineage: Eukaryota > Metazoa > Chordata > Mammalia > Artiodactyla > Balaenopteridae > Balaenoptera > Balaenoptera ricei. The sequence goes on along the minus strand of NC_082646.1, from coordinate 9,999,008 downwards.
TCCTACGGAGAGCAGGAAGCCACTGGCAAATTGTAAGCAGGTTAATGACATCATCGGGCTTGCATGTTAACAAACTGGGAAGGTCTGAAGAATAGATTGGAAGAGAATAATAAGATTGCAGAGACAGCGAAACCAGTCAGGCGACTTCTGCTGTAATTTCTGCAAGAGATGATGGGAGAACTGGAAAGGTGGCAGCATTTGCTCTGTTTGCCCCACACTCCACATGTCATCAGTTCACTTTGCAGGACGGTGGGTATATCCTCTTCCACCAGCTGGACTGAACTCCTGGCAGGTTAGGACAGCATCTGATCCCCCTCAGCCCCTGCCTTGAGGTGGTCAGGAAGTGGAATGAACAAACTTAGCAATTGCTTAAATACAAGGTGAACGTGGGAGAGAGAAAGAGAATAGTTTCTGAGTGTCTGATTAGTGGCACCAACACCACTGAGGAAGAAAAGGAGGGCTTTGGTGCTGGGAATGAAAGGGGTGTGTGTGAGGCCAGCAGTGGGCCTGACGTTGAGTTTGGAGGTGCCTGTAGGGAGGAGGACCTAGAACTCAGGAGAGACATCTGAGTTAGCCTATGTGCATTTGCATCATAAGAATTCCCTGGTGGGTTGCAGCCATGGGAATTGCTGAGCTGCCCCAGGAATTGTAGGTAGTGGGAGAAGAAAGGAAGGTCAAAAACAGGGCTCTGGAGAAATTGGTAAGAATATTTTAAGGGAGAGCAGAGGTAGAGAAGGTAAAAGATTACAAAGGGATTGCCAGAGAGGCAGAAAGCTGACCAGGATAAAACAGTGTCACGGAACCTGAGACATGAAGACTTCAAGGAAGGGAAATCAGTGAACAGGGTTCAACTCTGCAGAGAAGACAAGTAAAAAGGTGCCATGAAAAGGGAGTGATGTATGCAACTCATATATGCAAGTTTCAAATGATTCAGACAAACTAAGTAATGATGATACAAACAATAATACTATAAATGATAGAATGTAGATTTGTTTGTCTACAAATGGAGAGTGGGAGATCTACAGAAAGAGAGAGAATGAAGAAATGTGGCTAAATGTTAAAAAGTGGTGAATCAGTGAGGATATTTGGGGGTTCTCTGTGCTATTCTTGCCATTTTTCTGTAAGTTTGAAATAATTGTGTAAGTTTGAAAAAATAGAAAGTTAAAGAAAATGGTACCATAGGATTTAGCACTAAAAGGTCATTGGTGGCCTGAGCAAAGCAGTTTCAGTGAGAATAAGGGCTCTCCTGCAGGGTACAGAGGTCAGGATGAGAGCTGGGGGAATGAAGACCAGCCTACATTTTAAGATGCCTGGCTGTGGATTAAGAGATGAGGTTTAACCAGAGAATGAGATCAAGTAAGGGACTGTTTAATTTTTTTTTTTTAAAAGAAGAGGTTTAAACACATTTATATGCTGAAAGGATCAGAAACTGGAGATAGAGGACAAGAGAAGAGAGGGTGATATGCTGGAAACAAGGTCCCTGGACCATTTAAGCCTGTGTGTTTTCACTTTAAAAATACTGAGAATTCAGAGCTCCCACTGCAGAAGCTTCGGCCCAACCCTGGGTTCATGGACCAAGATCCCACGAGCCACCTGGGGCAGCCAAAAAAAATAAAATAAAATAAATAACAAAGTAAAAAATAAAATTAGACTAGGAAACTAACCTATGTCAGGAAGAATATAAAAATAAAAATAAAGATGAATCGACAACCGGAAGGTACAACAATACCACAATAGTAAAAAAGAAGAAGAGGAAAAAAGAAAAGGGTGGGGGGGAAGGCCTTGGCTATGGAGGGCAGGGCCTAAGAAAGGGTGAGTTTTGGGCAGTGGGCGGGGCCAATGCTCAGGACCCACAGGGCTGAAAAAGGCCCTGGGGGCTGTGGGGGGTGGGGCTTATGCTCAAGGAACAGAAGGGGCCCAGGCTGCTCCTCATCCCTGGTCTCAGAGGGTGGGGGGCCTCACCTGGGAGCCCAGCAGGCTTCCTGGGCTTGAGTGGGCAAGGCAAACGCCTTCCTCTCCTCTCCTGCTCCTCCGTCTGGGAGGGCCCCTCCTGCCTGCCTCTCCTGATCTCCCTGTCCTCCCTCCTATGCCCCCAAGGAGCTATGCAGCCTGGAGAGGGCTTTGGAGGGCAGGGAATCGGCCTGGGAGCTCAGCAGGCTCCCTGGGCCCGAGTGGGCGAGGCAATTGCCCTCTGCTTCTCTCCAGCTCAGCTCCTCCTGGAGGGCCCCTCCCACCTGCCTCTCCTGATCTCCCCGGCCTCCCTCTTATGAACCACTGAACTAACAGAGAACCTCAGACCCCAGGGAATATTCATCAGAGTGAGGTCTCAGGGAGTTCCTCATCTCAGCACCAAGATTCAGCTCTACCCAATAGCCTACAAACCCCAGTGTTGGAAGCCTCAAGCCAAACAACCAGTAAGACAGGAACACAATCACACTCATAAAAAAAAAAAAAAAATGAGATGGCAAAAAAATATGTCACAGATGAAGGAGCAAGATAATCTACAAAACCAAATAAATGAAGAGGAACTAGGCAATCTACCTGAAAAAGAATTCAGAGTAATGATAGTAAAGATGATCCAGAATCTCGGAAATAGAATGGAGGCACAGATTGAGAAAATACCAGAAATGTTTAACAAAGATCTAGAAGAATTAAAGAACAAACAAACAGAGATGAACAACATAATAACTGAAATGAAAAATACACTAGAAGGAATCAATAACAGAATAACTGAGGCAGAAGAACAAATAAGTGAGCTGGAAGACAAAATGGTGGAAATAACTGCCGAGGAGCAAAATAAAGAAAAAAGAATGAAAAGAACTGAAGACAATCTCAGAGACCTCTGGGACAACACTAAATGCACCAACATTCAAATTATAGGGGTCCCAGAAGAAGAAGAGAAAAAGAAAGGGTCTGAGAAAATATTTGAAAAGATTATAGTTGAATACTTCCCTAACATGGGAAAGGAAATAGTCACCCAAGTCTAGGAAGCATACAGAGTCCCATATAGGATAAACCCTAGGAAAAACACACCAAGACACATATTAATCAAACTAACAAAAATTAAATTCAAAGAAAAAATATTAAAAGCAGCAAGGGAAAAACAAAAAATAACATACAAAGGAATCCCCATAAGGTTATCAGCTGATTTTTCAGTGGAAACTCTGCAGGCCAGAAGGGAGTGGCAGGATATACTTAAAGCAATGAAAGAAAAAAACCTACAACCAAAATTACTCTACCAAGCAAGGATCTCATTCAGATTCAATGGAGAAGTCAGACAAAGCAAAAGCTAAGAGAATTCAGCACCACAAAACCAGCTTTACAACAAATGCTAAAGAAACTTCTCTAAGCGGGAAACACAAGAGAAGAAAAAGACCCACAAAAACAAACCCAAAACAATTAAGAAAATGGTAATAGGAACATACATATCGATAATAACCTTGAATGTAAATGGATTAAATGCCCCAACCAAAAGACACAGACTGGCTGAACGGATACAAAAACAAGACCCATATTATGCTGCTTCAAGAGACCCACTTCAGACCTAGGGACACATACAGACTGAAAGTGCAGGGATGGAAAAAGATATTCCATGCAAATGGAAATCAAAAGAAAGCTGGAGAAGCAATACTCATGTCAGATAAAATAGACTTTAAAATAAAGACTGTTACAAGAGATAAGGAGGGACACTACATAGTGATCAAAGGGTCAATCCAAGAAGATATAACAATTATAAATGTTTATGCACCCAACATAGGAGCACCTCAATACATAAGGCAAATGCTAACAACCATGAAAGGAGAAATCGACAATAACACAATAATAGTAGGGGACTTTAACACCCCACTTACACCAATGGACAGACCACCCAAACAGAAAATAAATAAGGAAGCTCAAGCTTTAAATAACACAATAGACCAGATAGATCTAATTGATATTTATAGAACATTCCACCCAAAAGTGGCAGAATATACTTTCTTCTCAAGTGCACATGGAACATTCTCCAGGATAGATCACATCTTGGGTCACAAATCAAGCCTCAGAAAATTTAAGAAAATTGAAATTGTATCAAGCATCTTTTCTGACCACAACGCTATGAGACTGGAAATCAATTACTGGAAAAAAAACTGTAAAAAACACAAATACATGGAGGCTAAACAGTGTGCTACTAAATAACCAAGAGATCACTGAAGAAATCAAAGAAGAAATTTAAAAATTCATAGAAACAAATGACAATGAAAACACGACGACCCAAAACCTATGGGACGCAGCAAAAGCAGTTCTAAGAGGGAAATTTATAGCAATACAATCTCACCTCAAGAAACAAGAAAAATCTCAAATAAACAATCTAACCCTACACTTAAAACAACTAGAGAAAGAAGAACAAAGAAAACTCAAAGTCAGTAGAAGGAAAGAAATCATAAAGATCAGAGCAGAAGTAAGTGAAAAAGAAACAAAGAAAACAATAGCAAAGATCAATAAAACTAAAAACTGGTTCTTTGGTCTTCTCTGGTGGCACAGTGGTTGAGAATCTGCCTGCCAATGCAGGGGACATGGGTTCGAGCCCTGGTCTGGGAAGATCCCACATGCCGCGGAGCAACTAGGCCCGTGAGCCACAATTACTGAGCCTGCGCGTCTGGAGCCTGTGCTCCGCAACAAGAGAGGCCGCGATAATGAGAGGCCCGCGCACCGCGATGAAGAGTGGCCCCCACTTGCCACAACTAGAGAAAGCCCTCGCACAGAAACGAAGACCTAACACAGCCATAAATAAATAAATAAATAAAAATTAAACTTAAAAAAAAAAAAAAAAAAAAAGAATATCACCAAACATTCCGAGAAGCAACTGGCCCTGAATCTGATCAGGGACCACTTCTAATCTCTTAAAAAAAAAAAACTGGTTCTTTGAGAAGATAAACAAAATTGATAAACACTTAGCCAGACTCATCAGAAAAAAAGGGAGAGGACACAAATCAGTACAATTAGAAATGAAAAAGGAGAAATCACAACTAACTGCAGAAATACAAAGGATTATAAGAGACTACTACAAACAACTATATGCCAATAAAATGGAGAACCACGAAGAAATGGAAAAATTCTTGGAAGGGTACAATTTTCCAGACTGAACTAGGAAGAATTAGAAAATATAAACTGACCTATCACAAGTGATGAAATTGAAACTGTTATTAAAAATCTTCCAACAAACAGAAGTCCAGGACCAGATGGCTTCACAGGTGAATTCTATCAAACATTTAGAGAAGAGTTAAGATCGATCCTTCTCAAACTCTTCCAAAAAATTGCAGAGGGAGAAACACTCCCAAATTCATTCTACGCAGCCACCATCACCCTGATACCAAAACCAGAAAAAGATATCACAAAAAAAGAAAATTACAGACCAATATCACTGATGAACATAGATGCAAAAATCCTGAACAAAATACTAGCAAACAGAATCCAACAGCACATTAAAAGGATCATACTCCATGATCAAGTGGGATTTATCCAGGTATGCAAGGATTCTTCAATATATACAAATCAATCAATGTGATATACCACATTAACAAATTAAGGAATAAAAACCATATGATCATCTCAATAGATGCAGAAAAAGCTTTCAACAAAATTCAATACCCATTTACGATAAAAAAAAAAAAAAACTACAGAAAATGGGCATAGAGGGAACCTACCTCAACATAATAAAGGCCATATATGACAAACCCACAGCAAGCATCATACTCAATGGTGAAAAACTGAAAGCATTTCCACTAAGATCAGGAACAAGACAAGGATGTCCACTCTCACCACTCTTATTCAACATAGTTTTGGAAGTCCTAGCCACGGCAATCAGAGAAGAAAAATAAATAAAAGGAATACAAATTGGAAAAGAAGAAGTAAAACTGTCACTGTTTACCGATGACATGATACTATACATAGAAAATCTTAAAGATGCCACCAGAAAACTACTAGAACTAATCAATGAATTTGGTAAGGTTGCAGGAAACAAAATTAATGCACAGAAATCTCTGGCATTCCTATACACCAACAAGAAAAAATCAGAAAGAGAAATTAAGGAAACACTCCCATTTACCATTGCAACAAAAAGAATAAAATACCTAGGAATAAATCTGCCTAAGGAGGTGAAAGACTTGTTGTTCTCAGAAAACTATAAAACACTGATGAAGGAAATCAAAGATGACATAAACAGGTGGAGAAATATACCATGTTCTTGGATTGCAAGAATCAATATCGTGAAGATGACTGTACTACCCAAAGCAATCTATAGATTCAATGCAATCCCTAACAAACTACCAGTGGCATTCTTCACAGAATTAGAACAAAAAATTTTACAATTCGTATGGAAACACAAAGGACCCCGAATAGCCAAAGCAATCTTTTTTTTTTTTTTTTAACACATGGGTGTTTCTTTTTCCCCCCTGAATATCAGTACCCAAGGGCTGCCAGAGCAATCTTGAGAAAGAAAAACGGAGCTGGAGGAGTCAGGCTCCCCAACTTCAAACTATACCACAAAGCTACAGTAATCAAGACAGTATGGTACTGGCACAAAAACAGAAATATAGATCAATGGAACAGGGTAGAAAGCCCAGAGATAAACTGACACACATATGGTCAGCTAATTTACGACAAAGGAGGCAAGAACATACAATGGAGAAAAGACAGCCTCTTCAATAAGCGGTGCTGGGAAAACTGGACAGCTACATGTAAAAGAATGAAATTAGAACACTACCTAACACCATACACAAAAATAAACTACAAATGGAGGAAAACATAGGAAAAACACTCTTACATAAACCACAGCAAGATATTTTTTCACCCACCTCGTAGGGTAATGGAAATAAAAACAAAAATAAACAAATGGGACTTAATTAAACTTAAAAGCTTTTGCACAGCAAAGGAAACCATAAACGAGAAAAAAAGACAACCCTCAGAATGGGAGAAAATATTTGCAAATGAAACAACAGACAAAGGATTAATCTCCAAAAAATACAAACAGCTCATGGAGCTCAATATTAAAAAAACAAACAATCCAGTTAAAAATTGGGCGGAAGACCTAAATAGACATTTCACCAAGGAAGACATACAGATGGCCAAGAGGCACATGAAAAGATGCTCAACATCACTAATTATTAGAGAAATGTAAATCAAAACTACAATGACGTGTCACCTCACGCTGGTCAGAATGGCACGCCAGTCAGAATGACCATTATCAAAAAATCTAGAAACAATAAATGCTGGAAAGGGTGTGGTGAAAAGGGAACCCTCCTGCAGTGTTGGTGGGAATGTAAATTGATACAACCACTATGGAAAACAGAATGGAGGTTCCTTAAAAAACTAAAAATAGAACTACCAGATGACCCAGCAATCCCACTCCTGGGCATATACCCTGAGAAAACCATAATTCAAAAAGAAACATGCACCACAGTGTTCATTGCAGCACTATTTACAATAGCCAGGACATGCAACCAACCTAAATGTCCATCAACAGATGAATGGATAAAGAAGATGTGGCACATATATACAATGGAATATTACTCAGCCATAAAAAGAAATGAAATTGAGTTATTTGTAGTGAGGTAGATGGACCTAGAGTCTGTCATACAGAGTGAAGTCAGTCAGAAAGAGAAAAACAAATACCGTATGCTAACACATATATATGGAATCTGAAGAAAGAAAATGGTACTGATGAACCTAGTTGCAGGGCAGGAATAAAGAGACAGACATAGAAAATGGACTTGATGATGTGGGATGGGAGGGCAAAGCTGGGGCAAAGTGAGAGTAGCATCGACATACATACACTACCAAATGTAAAATAGTTGGCTGGTGGGAAGCAGCAGCATAGCACAGGGAGATTGGCTCAGTGCTTTGCAATGACCTAGAGGGGTGGGATTGAGAGGATGGGAGGGAGACTCAAGAGGGAGGGGATATGGGGACATGTGCATGCATATGGCTGATTCGCTTTGTTGTACAACAGAAACTAACACGGTATTGTGAAGTAATTATACTCCAATGAAGATCTATTTAAAAAAATTACTGAGAATTGATGGTCATCCTCATCATTTTCTATGTAAGTGCCCTACACATGCGTAAGATCCTTACTTCAAGCCAAGCAATCCGTCGTCACTTTACCTGTCCACATAGGTCTTGTTGCCCTGAATCGTTTTGTGCTCTCCTGTGAATCTTCACAGATTTTCCAAATCCCATTTCCACTGTGTGCTCAGAACCAGACACAGTACTGAGCTAAGGGTCAGACCCTTGCTGGCCAGTGCAAGAGGGTACACTCCCACCAGCAGAAGATCCTTCCCAGGAAAGGAGCATGCTGTCAGTGGGAAAGAAGAAAGTTCCCCAAATACGTGAGTCTTCAAAAGGATGAAACAGGATGTTTCCTTTCTTGCCTCTAAATAAAATAACTTGCCTCTCTAGACAAGGAAAAGAAATGATAGCATGAAAGATATGTAGCATCTTTGACTTATTTATGTCAACATCCTTGTGACCACATCCTAAGTGATCTTCCCACCTTTCCAAAGAGCTATTCATTTGGTTTTCCTCCAGCACTATCAACAGAGCTATGCCGCTTTTATTCACCTGAGCATAGAGTCCTTCTATACTAGCACTGAAAATTAGAGCTACTGTGTTCTCTAAATTTTATTAATATTATCGAATGGAATGTATAACCCAGACTCAGAGAATGTGTGTTTTGTTGTTAGTAAACACAAAAGAAACTTCAGAGCTAATCTTGGAGCCCAGGCACAACCCTCAGGACTCCAGGGTCGATCAGGGTGACTAAGAACAAGAACGGCTTTTGTTTTAAAGCAGATTAACATTTTGGCTGACATCAAAGCATGCATTCTCCCCTCTGCTTATGTCATGTAAACGGGAAAAGTCGTGAAAGAGAAATAGCCAGATGCTGCCTTTCTCAGGGTTGGGGGCAGACTTCCTTTGGATGGCACAGTAGGAAGGAGCATTAATAACTGAGCACAGATCTTACTGAGAAATTATCATCCCAGCATTAGGCATCAGGAGACCCCGGTGCTAACGCTCCAGCCAAAGGACTCTGCTTTGTGTGTGCTGGGAAAACCTACTGCCATTAAGCAGTTATTCTGAGTGCATGTAGTCCGGACTGATGGTGAGTGTTGGTAACAAAAGAACCCCAGTGAGAGGGGGATGAAATAGAGGATTTCGGTGCTGATGGAGATTAAATAGCCTGAGAATGGCTTTGTATATTAACTTCAGGGAACTAGGGTCTTGCCACCTAAAGAGTGACACCTGATGCCTCAATTGTAGGTAATAAATCTTTAGTAAACCTCAGATCTCAAGTAGTCTGCTCGGAAGGTGAGAGAAATCACACCAAGCCCATAAACGGCTTTCTTTCTGGAGACTGAAATGCCGTCTCTGGGCACTTACATTTACATGAACAGTGGATTTAACACTCGAGGCAATTGAAGTTTCTCCTGAAATGATGAGTCCTTGGCCTTGTTGACAAAGCACCCTGTGAAGAGCACTACTGTCATCTGAATTGTCAGCTGCAAAAGGTATAACATGATTAAGACCAAGTGGTAACCCAAGATTTGGGGTCTGGTACCCCAGGAAAAAAAATTCTTGATAGGTTTTTTTTTTTTTTTTTTAATTTATTTTTGGCTGTGTTGGGTCTTCGTTTCTGTGCGAGGGCTTTCTCTAGTTGTGGCAAGCGGGGGCCACTCTTCATCGCGGTGCGCGGGCCCCTCACTATCGCGGCCTCTCTTGTTGCGGAGCACAGGCTCCAGACGCGCAGGCTCAGTAATTGTGGCTCACGGGCCTAGTTGCTCCCCAGCATGTGGGATCTTCCCAGACCAGGGCTCGAAACCGTGTCCCCTGCATCGGCAGGCAGACTCTCAGCCACTGCGCCACCAGGGAAGCCCTCTTGATAGGTTTTTTTGGTGGAAATGAGAGAGAGAGAGAGCTGGACAAGTACAGTCAGACGCCAGCAGAAAAAGAGTTCCTGGTCACTGATTTTTCTAGCAATTTAAAGGCTGAACAAGCATGGTTGGACTTAGAGATTATCATACTAAGTGAAATAAGTCAGAAAGAGAAAGACAGACACCATATGATATCACTTACATGTGGAATCTAAAATGTAACACAAGTGAACTTATGCACGAAAGAGAAACAGACCCAAAGACATAGAGAACAGACTTGTGGTTGCCAAAGGGAAGGCGAAGTGGGGGAGGGATGAACTGGGAATTTGGGATTAGCAGATGCAAACCATTATAGATAGAATGGATAAATAACAAGGTCCTACTGTATAACACAGGGAGCTATATTCAAGATCCTGTGATAAACCATAACAGAAAAGAATATAAAAATAGATGTATATATGTGTAAAACTGAGTCACTTGGCTGTACCACAGAAATTAACACAACACTGTAAATCAACTATCCTTCAATTTAAAAGAAGGCTGAACAAATATTGAAAAGAATGACATTATCAGCGTTAATAAATATCTCTAGGTCATAGCAAAGAGGGATCTTTTTTGAGCTTCAAGAACAGTGATGACAGCCATGAAAAGAGCCGCTGTGTTTCATGAACACACCTACAAGAGTGTAAATAACAATGTTCTTCTGGATCCACTACCAGGAAGGATGCTCTTGGGCTGTCTGTTGGCAGAGCCTCCTTGCCCACGTTTCCCCCATGCAGCTCAATATACTGCATGAAAGGAAGGACCTTTCTTAATTGAAATACAGATAGAAAAGGAAGTTTTTTCTTTTTTGGAGCACCGCAGGTAAAAATTTAAAGTTTAGAGGAGCTACTAAGAACCTGGCCAATCCTCCAGAAAGCTCAAATTCTAAAAACTTACTCTAAATTTTGAATTATAAGTCATTCTTACTTGAAAACTGATATAAGAAGTCATATTGTATATTACTGTTTTAAATTGAATAATCTCAACCTTATCATTATAATGAGATTTCATGAGACATAGAATACCATTAAATGATATTATACAGGAGTAGGATGAGCCTTAGCAATTATATCAGAAAAGTGAAATAGAAGTTGAATTTATCCTTAAAACAATTTGAGCAAAAACATGATTTATTCAAGTTTTTTTCTCAAATGATCTGGGTAACTTGCATTTTTCGATTAACATTGCATAGATACAGGCCACAGAGGCTTTTTATACGTGTGTTCAGCAAGGAAGAATTATGTTGCAGTTATATAACACACTGAGGCATATGGTCCTCTGACTGTTTTCAGTAAGCATTTAATCATTCTTTCCAAAGGCCTCTTAACTCAGCTAGTTTTTCACAAAGTAATGAGCGCTTTATTCCTTGGGAAATATGTCTAAATGGCTTAGCACAATATAGTTACATAGTGTATCTATTATACCAGGAGTACATTTTGTTGTTACAAGACTTTGGAAAGCATAAAGACTGCTCTGAAATTGAAATATTTCCCCCAGATGTTTGATTGCCTAAGTACAGGCTATATTAAGGAACAGAAGCAAAACAACCCTTGTGGTTTCACAGATGTCCTATCACCACACAGACTCTTTTATAATCCTCTGAATAAAATCTAATTTGTTTCATCTGGTGAAGAGATCATTTCTAGCTTCTGACCTATATGAGTAAGAAGATCTGATAATCTGAATTGTATTTCATATTAAACTTGTACTTGGTGGGTAAAGCAAATTGTTGATGTTCTTTCTGGATAATATTTTTTTAAATAATCATCTTAGTTAAGATAAACTTGCATATTTTGATGTTGATTTGCACTTCCGTTGTATGCAGCTCTTTAGAGGTAAAGCTGCTTTTCCCCCCCCAATTTGGTAATACTTCATTTTACAACATCATAGGTCAAAGACTTGCCCTTAATATAATGCCCATTCTAAGCTATTTCTTTCTAGAAAATTCATAATCTGAAACTGCCAGGAGGAACCACTCAGCTAATCACCCTCTCATTACCTGAAACGAGGAAAGGACCCTCTGTTCTCCTTCTTTATCTCTTTTCAATTCTGTGGTCACCTTCCTAGAAGTCTTAACTCCCAGTTTGAGAAACACTAAAATTTGTGAAGAGTGCCAATCTTTTAACTTTATATTAACTAAAAATATCTTTTTAGGATTACCAGGAACACTGGTCTCAATTTGAAAATGCAAAATCAAGCAGTGGACCCAGAGGTCAATCTTCAGAAACAACCAATGGCCAGCAACCTTCCAGAAGACCAGCCAAGCACAAGATTCGAAAACAGCATAAACACCGGCATGGCCCAAAGCCTTTGGTGACTGAAGAGCTGGTTGTCAGTCAGGGAAACCAGAATAACTCTTCCAGACAGCAGCAAACCCCAAATAAGCCTATAGATACTGCAGTGAAACAGGAAACAGTCGTGATGATGAATGCCCCGAACAATGATTTACAATACTCAGGTATACCGAGAAGCCAGGAACCCAAAGTAACCTCCAATAAATTTGCTCCACCACACCAGGCTTCTGACAAGGTACTATATAAAAATTCTACCAGGTATCACTCAATGATGAATGTTAATACAGAAAGAGGACACAAAGACCAAGAAGAGAAAAGATTTTCATATCAGCAGCTACACATTGACACTCTTTCCAATATGGACTTGAACTATCTTCATGAACTTACTAAGAAGCATGCATCCCTTAGCCAGAAAGGCTCTCAGTCTGTTTCTAACATAAATGATAATGGATCAACTGAAAATAAGAAGCAACCCAAAGGGACTTATACAGAAACAAAGTATAAGAACTTAGAAATATTATGGTAAGAATTCCTTGTTCTCAAGTGGTTTTCTAGAGTAATGAGAGGCTGCTAGAGAAAGATAGGAGGGGGAGGATGGGGTGGAGGGGCGGGGGGTGTTCATGGCGATGGTCAGGCAAGAGGAAAAATTCTCCTAACGACGTCCTTGCCTCTGATTTCTGCAGAAAATAGTCCACTTTTGATGTATTTCTTTTCTTCTTCCCTGTCTCCTTTACTTTTTCTAGTGTCGTTAAACCAGAGGTTGGAGGGAGAAGGGCAGAGGGACCCAGTCAAAAAAGATCAGTATATTTTAAGGGTCGCAAGTAATGTCCACAGGGAACAAATTCTCTCCAACTCTGTAATGGTCTATCCTAATAAAATAATCTAAAATACAGAAAAAAAAAAAACACGTGGGTGTAAACATATCATTTACAACCATATGATATCATTTATATGTGGAATCTAAAATATGGCACAAATGACCCTATCTACAAAACAGAAACAGAATCACGGACATAGAGAACAGACTTGTGGTTACCAAGGGAGAGGAGGGGAGGGAGAGGGATGGACCGGGAATTCGGGGTTAGTAGATGCAAACTATTACATTTAGGATGGATAAACAACAGGTCCTACTGTATAGCACAGGGAACTGTATTCAGTATCCTGTGATAAACCACAGCGGAAAAGAATACAAAAAAAGAATGTCTATATGTGTATAACTGAGTCACTTTGCTGTACAGCAGAGATTGTCACAGCACTGTACATCAGCTACACTTCAATAATATATATATATATCATTTACAGAAATGACAACAATAATTGAATATGGAAATGTTTAGATTAATTATAATATTTAATATCATGTAACCATTAAAAACCATGTTTATGAAGAAATGCTTCTATAAAGAGAAAATAGTACAGTACAAAAATTACACTTAAGGAGTATGAGCTCTATCTACTATGTCAAAATGTGCAGAGAAGATGAAAAATGCACAAAAATGTCAATAGTGGTTATTTCTGGCAAGAGAGATTGGGATTATTTTTAATTTCTTCTTTATATTTTCTGAGTTGTCCAAGTTCCCTACAATGTAGATGCATTACTTCTATAATTAGAAGAAAGAAAAGTTATTTTTAAAATCGGGGTATTTCTTGATATCATTCAGTCAAATGTGTTTATTACATACCTGATATGGCTGGATATAGGACTAAAATGCTATAAAAGATACAAAAGTAGTATGATGCATGGGAACCTTCAAGGAGCTTATTTTCAAAGTAGGGAGACAATTTGACACACATGAATTAATCAGAAGACATTTAAGTGTTCCACTTGGAGGTATGGAATGTACAATTAATAAGATTAGGAATTCGCTTCCTAGAAGACATAGTGATAGATAGATAGCAGGCATTCTTGTCTTTTCTTCCTGACTTTAGAGGGAGTGAGTCTAACATTTTTGCCATTAAAAATATTTAATTTTTAGTAGTTAGGGAGATAAATAGGAAATGACCTCCTATTCCTATTTTTTTCCTGCAAAGAACTTCTATCATAAATAGATGTTTAATGTTATCAAATTCTCTGCATCAATTGAAAAATTTTCTCCTTGAATCCTTTATGTGGCTAAATGTGTTAACAGATTTTCTAACATTCCATCATCCTTTTATTCCTAGGACTAACCCAACTTGTCATACTATTTTAATATATTGCTTGATTTGATTTGTTAACACTGTTTAGGATTTAACATTCACATGCAGGAAGTGAGACTGGCTTAAAATTCTCCAATCTGTCATTGGCCCCCGTCTGGATGTGTTATCAAGATTATACCAGCCTTAAAATAATTCCCCCGTTTTATATCCTCTGGGAGACTTCATGTACAATTGGAACTGCTTCTTGAAGATTTCATAGAATTTTCCAGTAAAACTATTTAGTTCTCATGTGTTTTTTTGTTTGGCTTTTCTTTTGTTGTTATTTGTGGGCAGATATTAAACTTTAAACTACTTACATTTTTTTGTGATACTCATATATTTCGATTAATTTCTACTATCTTAATTTGTCCTAGCCACCCTACTTTTTCCAATACGTATTGTCTTTATTTTTTTAATATTGTCTGTTGAACTGATAGAACTTTCTGCTACTTTTTCCCTCTACTGATTTGGAAATGCATATTCTCTTTCTATTCTTTTTTTTTTAAACTTACATTATTAACTAGTCTAGTGTTAAAATTTCTATTCTTCTGCAGACATATTCAAAATCATTGGATTGTTCTAATCCAGTCACCCTTTGTGTCATACATATTATTTTTAACCAGCATCTTATATCTCTAAAACTAATTGTTGTTTTATTATTGTTGTATAGAGTCAGTGCTGTTTTAGATTTAACCAGTTGTTTATTATTGTCTTTGCCTCCCATTCTTTTTTCCATTTTACTCTTTCTTCCTGAAGTAGATCCTTTAGAAGTTCTTTCAGCAAGTACATTTCACTGGTAAATTTACTGGAAATTCCTTTACTTTCCTCTCTATCTTAAATTATGTTTAACTTGATAAAGAATTAACCTCTTTGAAAACACTGTTTTTCTATTTCCTGGCTTCTCTATTTCTTTGAAAAGTCTTTTATCAATGTAATTATCATTCTTTTTGTCTTTGTCTTTTTTTCTCTTCTTGATTTTGAGGTCTCTGTTTTTGGTGTTCTGAAGCTTCACTGTGATGTATCTAGGTTTGAAATTTGTAATCCTGCTTGTGATTTTTTCTGGGATTCCTAAATCTGAGGGTTCATTTCTTTCATAAATTCTGGAAAATTATCACCCATTTGTCCTTTGAATATTATGTCTCCCAAATTTGCTCTAATTTTCCTTCAGGAACACCAAGTAGATGTATATTTGATTCTCTTATTCTAGACTCTGTGTCTTTTTAACTGTTTCTTATTTCCATCTCTTATCCCTCTATGCTTCTTTCTGAGAAATTTCCTCTAAGTTTCTAAGTCTCTTCAGCTCCAATATGCTCTTTAGTGTATCCACTGAGTTGTAAATTTCAGTAATGGTGTTTTTCATGTCTAGGAGTTCTATATGGTTCTGATTAAAACCTTCCTGTTATTTTTTCAGAATATATTTCTCAGGGTTTTGATTTCTTCTTTCATGTCTTTAATCATTATAAACATGCTTCCTTATGAATGCTATCTAATATTCAATTACCTTAAGTTCTTAGAAATCTACTACTGCTTTGTGTGTGTGTGTGTGCATGTGTATCTGCTGATTCTCATACTTCGTAGGTTATTTACTCACATGTTCTAGGATTTTGGATTGTGAACTTATCCATCTTATCTGTAGACACCTAGGCAGGCTTGGGTGGGAATGTATCCTTCCAGAGAACTTGCTTCTGCCAGATACTACAGAGGTATCCTTCCTCTAGGATCACTTTATGTTAATTTCTTGGTGTTGGATTTCCATGATTATGTGGGGAAGGTAAATTTGAACCCCAAATATTGTCCCATAGCTATTTACAGGGAATTTTTTTCCCACCTCAGAGCCTACATTAAGACAGATAGGCTTGCTTTGTTGTTGCCCAAGGCTGGTGAATGAGTTTTTCACTAATCTGCCATTTTATTGAGGGTGTAGCTCTTCAAGGGTTACAGCCTTCACGCAGGCATCTTAGTTCTGATTCTCTGCCTGACACAGAGCCAAGATCTCACATATCCCATACCAGTGTTGAATGGTGAAACTCAAGCACTTAGGTCCAAACTCCCTCAAAGAAAGCCATAGCTTCATCTTATCTAAATCTGCTTTAGTTTTAGTTTCTGTTTAGTTTGTGGTCTCTGAAGATTCCCTGTCTCTCTTACAAATCCAACTATCTAATTAAAAGGGCATTTGTTTAATTTAATCCAACCTGTCCAGGTGTTTTGTGGTGGGAATGCCTTTGATTTTTCAGAATGATGTTTTTTCTATTCTGAATGCACTAAATGAAAGTTCTAAGCAAGAGCTAGAATATCCTAAAGAAAAAATAGAGGATATTAAGAAATTAATGTATTTATGAAAAGATTAAGCTAAAGAACATTAATTTGACTGGGGGAGTGATAAAGACATCAAATTAATGGTTCATAAAGACTTTTATGCTAAAAGTCTTATGTATCTAGGTTTCATTAACAGATTTGTGCTATTTTTTTTTTTTCCTTTAAGGAAGTTCCATTCTTCCTCTGAGAGCCAACCTGGTAGTGCTTCCCCAGACTCACGGCTCACCCGGACGATGGAGCAGCACCAGCAAGCCCTAATGCATCTGACTGAGGCGCATCCCCACGAAGGGGCCTTACCCGGCGTCACGCTTCCACCCATACCATCAAGGGTGGAAAGTGCATCCCAACTCAGTTCAGAGAGAAGCCAAAGAAACCAAGTGAAAATTAGCCGTAGCAATTCTGAAGGCTATCTGTTTCAACTGGAAAAGGGGAAGAAGCATAGGAAAAGCAGCAGCATTAAGGTAATAAAAGCATCTTACTTACTTAAACTTTTATTTTGCTAATACACAGGGACCTGGATTTTCATTCTCCTTATCACGGGCCTGGAATAGGGATGCTGCTGGTGCTCCTCCCTCCTCCCCCTCCTTCCTCCTCTCTAGTCCCCACCCCTTCTCAGCCTTCATCCCACCTCGGCTCCTGCAGTAAAACACCCAGGACAGCCAGCCAATGACTGAGCTTTCTTCTGAAATGTTTGCTTTACTGAGTTCTGTGTTTACCTAAGATTCACCATGACTAGCACCCTTGTGCACTTAGGTCTTTCCCATCAGGTCTGCTTTGTTAAATAAGGGAAATGGGGGTGGGAGGCAAAGAGGAAGATTTCCAGGAAGAAATGAAGGAGCGTTGAAGGAGCCTTTTTATGTCCTTTGTGTTTCTCTACTGTTACAAACAATAAAAACCCTTCAGGAAAGATCACTTGTTTCTAGTGTCAAATAGTAAGGAAAAGGCTGGAAAATGCATTCTGCTTTACTGGGCAACAGGGAAATAGTTGCCCAGTTTACTAGCTGGAAGCAATAGTCCTGTGGTGGATTGGCCCCGCCAGGAACAGACTCTGAAATGGAGATTTGTGAGCAAGAGAGTTACCGGGGAACCACCCCTGTCGGGGAGGGAGGGGGCAGGGCCGGGTGAGGGAGAAGGGGCGGCTTTGAGGCTGGTGCAAAGGATGCCTCAGCCAAGCCCATGAGGGTTCTGAAGTTGGGATGGCCCTTCAGAGGCAAGGAACCCAGATGTTCCCCCACATGGATCAGCCATTGGCTATTGACTGTCTCTGGGGGAGGGTTGTAACTTTGGGCACAGCCGCTCCATCTGGCTGAGGGCAGTTCTTAGGGAGGGACTCGACTGTAAGCCATAGCAGACAACACTCCCAGCAGCTGGGGGACCAGTGGACACCAGTGGGGCGTCCACTATAAGGCAGATTTATGGAGCCATCCTTAGTTCAACTCAACATATATGTGTTGAATTCCTACCGGGAACTGTGTCAGGTGCTGGGATGTATAGCAAACGAGCCACGCCCTGTCCCCAGCAGTATCATGTTGAAATAAGAGAGAGAGATGCACAGTGAACACAGAGGAGGACACATCCCCACCTGCGGGTCAAGCAGAGCTTCAGGAGGTGATCGTGAGGCACCTTAGAGGATGATTGAGAGTTAGCAAAAGAAGGAAGACTGAAAGCATTTCAGGCAGAGGGACCAGTGTGAGCAAATGTTCTGAAGCTTGAGAGAACACAAAGCATGCTGGGAACTGATGCATTTCAGGGCTGCTGTCACTCAAAGTGGGAGGCGCTGAGTGTCGAGAGGTGACAGTGGAGAAGTAGGTCGGGGACCGGGTCTTCGAGGATCTTGCTCGTCATTGGAAGAAGGAGGGCTCTAATCCCTCAGCTGGTGGGGAGGCAAGGGGGTTGGCGGGGGGCATGGAAGAATTTTAACCACAGTTAGATTAATGTTTTAGAAAGACTGCTCTGGCTGTGGTGTGCAGGGCAGATGCAGGGCACTCCAGGAATAGGGGATCGTGAAGTCAGTGGACACCCACATGGGAGTCTCAGAAAAAAAGGAAAGGGTGGCCTTGAAGAGAAGAAGGGAAAGCTGGACTAGAATGACAGTGGGTCATATTGCAGAGAAGAAAAGGAGGACCAGCTTGGTGTGTCCTCCTGAGATAGAACCTCAGAGGTTGATGCACATGAAACGCCCCAGCCCACTGCCGCCACCTGAGAGCCTAGGCCTCCAGCTCGCTCACAACCCCGGGGTCCTCCCCTCCGCCCCTTCCCACACGCCGACCTGAGGGCTCCTTGAGCTCCTCATCTGACCCTCCCTCACATCCTCCGTCCTGCCGGGGTACCTAATTCTTGCCCAGGCTGTGGAAACCACTACTGGTTGTTTAGAGCTGGGATGATCCCCAGTTTCACAGTAAATAAGAAGAAATGTGTTCCTGGGTTCATAAGTAACTTATTTTTCCACCAAAACATCATTACTTGACAGTTAATCGTACCTAATCTGAGGTACGATTAGTACTGTTTTCAAGTACTTCATAAATAGAATAGGGTTTGTAGACTGGACTAGGAAGCCAGACACTGTGTGTATTATTATTTCTATAGGGAAATGTATTCAGAGCTTAGGAACCAACACATTCTCAAGGTGAGGGCGTCCTGTCACTCTGGAATTTACGAGTTACCAGGGCCTAAAAAAGAGCTCAAACTCACTACCTCGGAAGAGAACCTTCTGAGTTAGGGTTCTTGCCAACTGTGGATTATTGATGAAAATGCAAGCTTTTAACAATTCCTAATGAGCAGGGTTTAGTGGAAGTCACGCACTCAGCCATTTCTAATTTCTCATCACCTAATCTCTCTGTGACTCAGACAAGCTATTAATTCACCTGAGCCCCTATTTCCTCATACACACAATCAGAATTGTTCTTTTTATAGATTTGGTTTGACAGTTAAGTGAAATAATGTATTAAAACCTTAGCTTAGTGCCTAGCAAAGAATAGACATCAACTAAATGTTAGTTTCCTTTCCCTTCCTTCTCCTCTTGGTAGTTTGAATCTGTGTTTTACCGAGGGAAGGCAGAGGACAGTACCCAGTGATGGTGTGTATCATGAGACATCTAAGATCGGGGAGGGGAGGGAAGAGGAAGAAAGAGAACTTCCACTTCCCACTTCCCAAGCCCTCTTTCCAACTTGGGAAATCCCTGCCTTCCTGCTTTCTCTCAGAGACGTTGCAATCCACACGTATCCATTTTCTCCATCCAAGACTTTCAGCCTACATCCGACAAAGACACAGAAGCACTCTTTGTCCGGGAAGCCATTCCAGAAGCTAAAATGATTTAGAACCGAGCTATTTGTATAGGACAGCAGGTAGCCGGGGCCCCAGGCAGAGGGACTCATTACCCAGGTCATGCCTATTTCCTAGTCAAAGCAAATCTCGTGGTTTCCAAGGGAATCGACTTGAATCACATTAAAAATTGGAGGATTTGTCAAGATAATAGGCCCAAGCACCGTTCCTCTTCTGGCAGTTCTGTTGTGACCAATTTATGAACATTCAGCATTGTCCATGCCACTGAATCCAGACATCAGGCAGTGAGAGATTAACACGGCACAAGTGATGACAAACAGTAATAAAAATATCTACCGCAACCTGCCACAAAATAACTGCTTAAGGAGTTCTCTGACAGCTGTGTTGAGCTGAGCTGCAGTAATTAACTCGTGTGTTTGTTGTCACAGACAATCCGGGTATTGCTGCTTGACTGCTTCTAAGACGAGGTTTATTTGGATTAAGTTTAGCAACCGCAGAGCAAACTTCCTTCACTTGCTGTTCCCCAGTATTTGAGGCATTGTTTTCCGTCCCGTCTCTGAGTAACTTTCTCACCCTTACACATCTGAGGAATGTTCTGGAGGAAAGCCCTGCAGTGTCCCCCACAGCGGGGCACGACCTCTCAGAGTTGAAACAAGTCCTCCCGGGACAGTCAATGTCATTTTCAAGTCAGGCACCTTTTGCCCCACGTTTACAATAAAAGTCACTCTTCTGGCTTGAGAAGACGTGTGATTGATGGCCAGCAGAAACCTTCCACCAGGAGATCCTATGCCAGACTCTGCCAAAGCCACGACCAGTGGACACCAGTTCCAAGGGGTAGATCTGGTCTGGTCAGCCGTCAGCTAGAGCCAGAGTTGGCTGATGTCACCCTGTGTGCATCTCATTCAAAGACTAGCAGCAAACCCCACCGGGGATTTTTTGAAAACATGCTTTTATTTTCCCCCTGTGTTTGGAGACCTAATGAGACTATTATTGTTGATTTAATTTTTAAAAATTGGGGGGGGGGCATGGTGCCATTGTGACCTTTTGGTCTTGTAACAGCCAAAGAGAGGTAAATCAAAGTAAATTCTAGGGATTCTTTGACTATGAAAGCCTTTTGAAGAGACAGAAAGTAGCTTAGTGGTTGCCTAGGGCTGGAGGTGGGGGGAGGGAAGGGACTGCTAATGGGTATGGGGTTTCTTTTTAGGACAATGAAAATGTTCTAATTGGATTGTGGTGACTTTCGCACAACTTGATGACTATACTAAAAACCACTGAACTGTACAACTTCAAATGGGTGAATCTGGTGGTGTGTGAATTTTACCTCAATAAAGCTGTTAAAAAGATTTTTGATGGAAAGAGATCAAACAAAATTACAGCACTGAGAACCAATCAAGATTACTTGAAGCCAACAAGTAAATCCAGGATTTTTGATTGCCGGTCACCCAGAACAAACTCTGTTAGGAGCCATCGCTCTCCCTTGAGAAACATCTCTTCACTGGAAGCTGCTCAGCCTGTCAAGGAGTCAGTGGCGTTTGGAGATGACCCCTTCGGGCCACACTCTTTCCTTTGTGTCAGTCTGCAGTGCTAGACCCTCGGTTCTGTTTTTCTGTGACAGCCACGATGTTCATTCGAGGTGATAGTAAGAACTTCAACAGGGATGCAATAAGCAATTATTCATGCTTTACATTACATCTTTTGTGAGTTGGTGGAATGATTAAAGCTAAGCTGCTTCAGACTGGGTATCTGCTGCAAGTAGCAAGTCAGACTTCATGTCAAAAGTGGGAGTTTGGGGAATATCTTAACCTGTCCTACAGTCAGGAGCACGTTAGTATTTTTCCTGCCTGTTACTGTGCTCAACTGACATAATTTAATAATTAAATAGCCACAGTCTGTTACTCTGTCCCTTTAAATATGCAAGGGTAATAAGCATTATCATATAAAATTATTTGTACCTTTCAAAATATCCAAAATCACACTGAATAAAATGAGTTTCTCAGTGGGTCTTGCTTAGACTCTTAACCCTTAAATGTTTCCTTTCTTTTGAGTATTATGACATTAGACAGGGTGCCCTCTCTTCGAAGCAGTGTGCTTACCTGATTCGTTTAGATCGTCTCTTCCAGGGAAATCAGTTGGTTCAGTGAACGGTACAAAACTAGACATAATACTCATAGCAGCAGCAGCAAATTAGTAATGTATCCGTTATGTTAAAAATGTTAATAACAAAGCAGCATTTTACTCACTTGAAATTTTTTATTTATAATTTTCAGAATTTCAATGTTTTTTATTGCAGAAGTGGAAAAGTCCAAACATGTTAGCTCACCAGCTACAAATTACCAAGGAAACGATTATCAATGACGACCATTAAAATGGAAGAATTGTTGGGAAACACACCCACTGTCCCACGGTCCACACAGGCTGCCATTCTTCATTTTGCTTCTTCCCTTTCTTATGTGGCTATGACAACTTGAGTGTGGGGGACATACAAGTCTTTAAAAGAAACTGTCTCTTTGATTGTATTTTTAGAGTTCCAAGCTGAAAGGTTATCAGAACAGAGACATGAAGCTTGGAGGCCTCGGACCTGACCTTGAGTCCATCAGAGACAAAGTGAGTGTGATGTACATATAGCATTTCCAGGATTGGATTTGCCCTTTGTCTTCCAGCAAAACTGGATAAAGATATCCCCAGAACCAAGTCCTAATTCAAGTGTCTCCCTCTGAATAGAGACCCTTCTGAAATAGCATTGGTAATAAGCCCCGGGCACTCCTTCTACCATAAAATAAAATTACTCAGCCAATGTTGTTTTATGTATCCACCTTTTCGTTAGTTTTGAAGGCCCAAACAGGAAAGTGGGGCACGTGCACATGAAAAGAGATGTGTGTTATATGGTCGTGGGTCTTTCCCAGTAGAGTTATCTTGATAATACTGAAGAGTGGCTACAGAGAAGACACTCAGGGTAAGAGTTTCCCAAGCCATGAAAAGTGCATCCACTTTATTCTCTTTCCTCTAGTGAAAGGAGATCTTCATTTAATGTGTTTTAACTGCAGTTGCACTCAAGGCATAAAAAGAGAGTAGAGTTCAAAGTTGGAAGCAAAAATGAAAATAAATTGGGTAAACGCAACAAAGAAGAGGCTGAATGTGATTTAGCCACTGTTAAGTGAACACTGGGTGTGCTACTGCAGTGACATTCCCCCCCTCAAGAGAAACTATTTGTAGGAGAAACATTAACTTAACCATTTCACTGCTGTCACCTTACACGCGGTGATCCCATTTCCCCCGTGCGGCTGATACTGTATGCCCAGCTCACTAAAATTAGTGTCAATTTAAATAGAGAACAGAGCGATCTAGCAGGACCTGTGAGTCACCCTCACTTTGTTTCTCTGGACAGATGCAGAAATTAATACAGCAAAAGGAATATGCAAAACAAGTAAAGGAATACAACTTGAAGGCACTATCCATCCCGTCAAAGCCACAAATAGCAAAGACTGAAAATAAATGTGCTGTCCCTCGGCAGAAGGTAAGAAGTTCTCACCAAGGCAATTGTCTTTTTAATTAGAATTAAAGGGAAACCTCTGTGACCTCATGACAATAAATTCCCCACGTTTTTTGAACACAGAGGATGATTTAGCTACTACTGTTCCTGCGGCTCCCCATCATTCACAGATACTGATGTAAAAATGATATACACACATATGATGCTGGAAAGTTAGCCTCTTTTTCTCCCTGAAGTTCACTGTTATCTTTAGTCTTCCACATGTTTTCCTCCAAGTATAGTATTTTGAGTTTCTCACACAAAAATTCAATGGTTAGGTGATTTCGTAGAAAAAAACTAATAATCCTGATTAACTATCAATTTCCTTCTCTACCATTAAATAAGTTTTAAGAAATTAGCATCTTCTTGCCATCTCTGGGTGCTTATGTCAGAGGAAAGTCCTTCACTGTTTCTCTCAAGTTCATTCCCTATATTTTTCCTAAGGGATGGTACTATATAGGTTTCTTTACTCAATAAAAATGATAAATACAGGATGTTCTCCCTCTCAGAAGTCATCCAACTCTAAGTTGTGATGTGAATGAAATACGTTCTATGGAGACACCGAGGTTTGCAGTACAAGTCTCTGCCTCAGTCCCGGTAAGGACATGGGACCCTTTGCATGAGGGACAAGTGACCCTTTGGTGCTTTTAGGAATTTGTACTTCGTGTTCTCTTTCACAGACTCTCATATTTTCTATCTATTGCCTTTCTTCCTCAGACCTTGAAGACCTCAATCCACTTGATTGAGTTTCCATGATGCCACTTTTTCTTTTTTTCTCCAGTCCATTATTTGTTCATGAAGAGATTCAAGGCAACAAGTCTATAATTAGAAATTCCAATAGAAGTCACCTACACACACTGAAAAGTCTGGAGTTTTTCTGTTTTGGAGATTTTTCCCCTTCTAGGACCTACATATACTATCCATTCCCATTTTAGCTCTCAAGAAACTCTTATTAAACTGTAAAACTGGGGGTGGGGAGAGATAAATTAGGAGTTTGGGATTAACATATAACACAACTATATATGAAAGATAAACAACAAGGACCTACTGTATAGCACAGGAAACTATATCCAATATCTTGTAATAACCTATAATGGAAAAGAATCTGAAAAAGTATATATATATATACACATACACACATATATATATGTATATATATACATGTATATATATATATAACTGAATCACTTTGCTGTACACCTGAAACTAACACAACATTGTAAATTAACTATACTTCAATTTTAAAAAATGGTTAATTTTAAAAAAGTAAAACATATAAAGGCAGATTTAGAAATCATATTCAGTAATCTCATTTTTATTGTAATGCCTGTCAGAACTGACATCACTGAAAAAAAGACTGCCTTTTTTTAGTATCCAGGTATCTATAGATACGCTAAAGAAAAGGAAAAAAAATTTTTCAACCTCTAATAAATAATTGCCAGAGTTGTAAGAACCCAGAAACAAGAATAGTTGGTGTAATAATGGAGACTCAGTTTTATCTCAACTACAGTGATGTCTTTGGTCTCACCCTGTAACAAGTCCTCTTTGGATGGAAAGGTCAATTAATATCTCCTTAATAGAGGTTTGGTTTTAATAAGACTGCCAGAAGCTAAATAGATCAAACACATAAGAAATCTATTTTCAAGCACTTGAATAAAACTCAGTTTTATAAAGAAAATATCCAGAGTCACAACTGTACATATCATTCTTCAACTCTCTTTTTTTCCACAGCATTTTGTTACGTGGCTAATTTATTTTGTTTAAACTGTGCATTATATTGCATTATTTGTATTTTCCATTTGGTCTCCATTTCCATCCATCCCTTAGTACATTATTGTAGCAATAGTCTCCAATTACATTATCAATAAACCTTTCCTAAGACTAGATTTAATTTAAGGAATCCAGGGTTCACTTCCCATCTCAAATAAAATTTTATCTTTATGCTTTTAGGCTTTGGAATATGCTAAGACCATCCCCAAACCCAAACCTTCAAATCTGAGTGATCAAGCCTCAAAGGAAAAGAAAAATCCAACCCATGCTGGAAAAGAAGACATTTTACCTGAAATCTCACTGCTGGAAGTACTGCAGAACAGACATGAAAGGGAAAAACAAGCTGTGGCTGCTTTTAAAGCCCTTCACATTGTATAGACAAGATATGACCAGAGATGCCCAGGGAATGGACTTGGAGAAGAGAAGCTCCAACCCACTGCTCTGCACTGAGAGTGATGACCTAGCATCATCTAACTGCAGTCCATGTTTGCTTCGTACAGGATTTAAAATATGGGGCCCTATTACATTACGGCGCCATATTTTACTTTCCAGGAAGAAAAACTATTTTAATTATTTATTTTCAAATCAGTTAATATTGGGGCTGAATAAGAACTAGGGAATAAAGCCTTTTGGTTTTATACTGGATCCTTTTATTTCTTTTTGGTTTTATATTGGCTCTTCTAATTTCTTAAATGATCGCTACCCTTTCTTAGCATAATGAAACTCTTAAAGTTACCCAGAAATAAATGTATCTCCTTGTGTTTCTTTCTCATTTTTCTGATTAAAAAAAAACTATAAACACTTCAGTTTCTATTGAAAAGAACTCAACTTGGACTAAACACTGGTAAATTTTGCGATATCATTTCCAAAATATTTCAAAAATCTCTAAATTTAGCCAAGGGTTTATATGTAAAATTTTAAAAATGAAAGTGCTTCTAGATGTGCTACTCAAATAAAACAAATCTCAATGTTGTTCTAACAGAGCGTCAAGATATTAATTAGAAATCCACCAAGTCCAAAAGCACTCAACTCGGGCACCTCTGAGAGAGACAGTTTCTCAAAGCTGCTGACTCCAAGTGTATAAATATGCTGAACATCTTGCCATTAAAAATATCTTAAAATATCATCAAATGTGTGCTTCCACACAAAAACATTAGGTAAGACAAAAACATCCCTTAGTTTACTACTGAATGTCAATATTAATAAATATTTTTTCCCTTTTAAAGAATCTTTTGAAACTGCATAAACATTGTGAAATTCCCAGGTCTTAAAATAGTCCCTGGGACTATTTTAAATCCTATTAAATTAGGATTTAAATTTTACTTATTTGCTTGTACTAGATGGGCATTGCATTCTTAGATGGCTACATCCAGAATCAGACACATTTAACAATAATTTAGGGAAAATCTGTTTCTCTATACAGGTGGCGTAAGGACTGGCTTTGGAGATTTATTCCTATATTGTACACATTTTACATATACCAAAATGTGGTAGAAAAGCTGCCTGTACAAAACTTTTTCTTAATACTGGAAACAGCATTGAAAGTCTGAAAAGATAACAAGTATCTGAAGATAAACAGTAAACTGGAGAATCATGTTTCAGTAGTATTTGGAAAATCATAGTACATATGAGGAGTTAGTTCAGGAAAATCACAGCCCAAGCTGCTCCTAAAATGTATCTGTAAAAGAAGAGGACCCTTCAAGGTACATGTTTAAAGACTTTTCTAGAAACATGAGATAGAATGATTTTTTTCCCCTATATTTTTAAACTTCCCTATATTTTAAAACTTGCTCTGGAAGCTAAAAATAATGCATAAGAGATATTTCCATATTTTCATTTTTAAAGGGACAGGGTAAATTTTTTAAACATTCCATTTCTACTAAATTATCTTAAAGGAATTTAGAGCTTGGAAGGGGTTTATCTTGTTCAAGTGCCAATTTTTCAGAAGAGGAAATGGAGATCAAGAAAGGATAAGTGACTCTGAAGTCCTTCAGTCCTACAATGGGAGACTAGCCAGGTCTAAACTCCAATCTTTCAACAGCAAGGACAGCACTATTTGATTATTTGTTTGTGGGAAGAGAGTTCTTGTTTTTCTGTGTGGGCAAGGAGGATGTAATTATATATTTCAATTTGGGACATGAACTTCCATCATTTAATTTCCATTTTTAGAAATATGCTTTACTATCTACCTTGCATTTTTAACACGTACAGTCTGGCAACTTCATTACTACATTGATGAAGTTGTAAGAGACATCTACAATGCAACTCAAATGTTGACCAATAAAAGAGACACTATTTCAATTTTTTTTTCAGAACATTTAAATACCTCTCCCTAACTGTTTCTCTCAGCCTAAGCATTAAATCCTTCAGGCACTTTCACACCTACTATTAAGAACCCACACCCAGCTGAAGCAGGTTCAATGATCCAGTTGATATCAAACAACATTTCACAGGAATTTTACACTCAAGGCAAAGCTTTACCATCCAGTATATATGGCCCTAGAGCAATCAAAATTCTTTGTACACAAACACTGAAAGTGACAGGTAGCATCTAAAATGAGTTTGACTAAAGAAATAGAACATACTTGCTGAAAGCTTGGGGTTGAAATCAAAGAATAGATCAAAATAGGCTTCATCTGGCCCCAAGTCATCCCACAATGGTAAGATCCAGCAGAATGTCACTAAGGTACGATGATACTAAGACACAGTAGAGATTCTGCAAAAGCAGTAAATGACAAACACTTGTTTGGCTCCTCCTTTAAAGGCGATTGTACTATTAACAATAATATTGATCTTTTATAGACCTGAGTGGATCAGTGATCAATTTTTATCATATTTCTGTTTCAGATATTTAGGAAATAAAAATAATCTGCCTATTAGAAGACAAGGAACCATAAACTTGAGTGACGTAACGATGGAGGGCCTGGATTTGACCAGATGTTATACAAGCCATTGAAAGACATAGTGCCTAACTCCCTAATCTCTATGAACTGGTATAAAGGACCTTTAAATCATGTATTCTCTCTTATCATAGACTCCTTTTATGATGTTTTTCCATCTTGAGTTTCTAACAAGAGCATCCTCCTAGAGGGAGCTTTTGTACAAGTAGCTGAATTTAATGACAGCTGTCTTCATGATATTGCTTTGTAGAGTAAGGAGTCTCTTGGGAGTTATCTAGAAACCAACTCAAGAAAAGACAATATTGAGGAACAAAATAAAAGGTCAGCCTAGCAAAGGCATCGATGTCTAATTGTTCCAATTGGGGCCTTATTATTGGTTAATGAATCATTGTCAAAACATCACAGTAAAGCATGAGCATGCACAGTCTAGTCTATAGCGAGAAAATGACTCTTCATCCCAACAGTTATTAGCTGGGAGTTGCTTGAAAACACATCCAGTAATTAGAACAACACTGGAGCTAATTGAGAACTTTGAATTGATAGCAAATGGTCTACAATATCAGACTGGATAAACTCAGGAGGGATTCTTTTTTAATTACTTATTGAAAAATTGCATAAAATGAATTGAATTTGGGTGATAGTCTGCACATACCAGGACAAGTTTAACTAACTCTAACATGTGCTTCAAAACATATATTACCATTATATTAGAAGTTGCACTTGAAAATATAAAGTTCTTAAGGAAAAATTAAGGTTGCTTCCCTAAATATGCCTTTTTAAAGATCATCTTTTTCTATCAGAGTAAGAATAAATCTTGAATAATACACATTTCCTCTAACACTCAAGTATTTTACAGGATGACTATAGGACTTCTCCCTAATGCTAAGTGAGTTTTCATAACTTTTATTCGTAATGGGTAAAAACAGAAAGACAAAAGGACACATGAATGCTGCATTGCCTCTTTAGTTGTTTTCCCAGTGAGACAGGATTTAAACAGCAGCACAAAGTCAGTGTTTCATTATTGTGGATTTTGTTTATCCAGTATCTCACTCCCTCTGTATCCCTCATTATAAGAAATGGTCTATATTGCCAGACAAAATTTCTATATTAGAAAGGCAAAAAAGGAGAATTATGTATTCTAATAAAATTTTATTTAGATATTTATTCCACTTTTTAAAATATACTGAAGTAGGATCTCAGAATAACTAAAAATCTGATATTCAGAAGTGTCCCCGCAACTCACTGCCTCCAGACTAAGTACAGTATTTGCTTCTACTCCCCCTCTCAACTTCATTAAGCAAAGCCACACATCTTTCTCACAGGGGTACTGGGAAAATACAAAATATCTCAATTTCCTAAGCAAACATCCATTCAATGGAAAGCAAAAGGTTTTGGATGGCAGGTTTTTCTTTCATTCATTCACTCATTCATTCATTCGTTCATTCATTTTATTCTCTCGTCTTAAAGATTCCCATTCTTCATGTTTGGTTACTTAATTTTGGTTCAGTGGAATAACTGAAAAGTTGGGGCTTTCCCAAAAGGTTATGAAAACATCACAGTACGAGATGCAATAAGATGCAAAATGAACAGATTTTTCAGCTCTCTCTACCACTCAATATAGGGCCTCTTTGAGTAAAATGAAGAGAAGAAAAAAGAATTTGGCGGGCAAGGTTTATCTCCCTTGCTGCCTCTCCACTGCCTTTTCATTGTCCCCTTGCAAACCTGGGCAATATAAGTAATTAATTTTCAATAAGCTGAATAAATGGTCTTCCGCTATTAAATAGCTCTAACAGGTCGAGAGGATTACAATGATATGAGCATTTCAGGCAAATAAATTTAGTGAAACCCTGGAAATATCTGATAAGATTTCACAAATTTTCTTTACTGAGTTGGCAGCTCATAGAGACCAGACCTGATACCAGGGCTGCTAGACTGGCTTTTCAGAGTACCTCTTACTGCTAGAGTCCCAAGCTTTTGCAAGAGATGCTTAAATAGTAGATATCCTTATGGTGCAAATTTGACACTGGGAGAAATAACCTTCAGAAATTTAAAACCCACGAAGTATAATCAGTTATCCTTTGGGAAGCTGTCTATACAGGAGAAGGAAGTAGAGAACAGAATGAATGTCCAGTGCAAAAAACCACTGTAGACCTCTACACCAAACAATTTGGGCCCCAAGTGGAATTTTTCCTCTGTGGCAAATTTGTCTCCTAAATTAATCCTTATGCTTTCTTTTTTGTCATCCGGAGAGTGATCAAAATCACTATCATGAATCCTGGTTGGCCTTACCTTGTATCTCTAACCTGTCACCTGGCAGTGATGTCTTTTCCCATTTCCCCTGCTTCCACACAATGGTGACACTTTGAATCAGTACCAAGGATGCTGTCTCTACTTAAAATTGATAATCTATCATACAAATCTCAAGTACCCAGTTTTAATGAAACCTTTAGATGAATATCAAAGAACTATTTGCCGTGTCTAATGTTTTAATTAGATTATATTCTCAATTTAACCCATTAAACCTCCTTTGATGATCCCCATATTTAGTGTTTAGCCTCAGATGCACGAGGTAATGAATACTGGACCTTTTGATTTAATGAGAATTTCGGCTCTTCCAGCCTGAGCCTCTTTGTATACCTTTTATTTTGCCAGCTATAGAATTCAGTTAATTGAAGGAGTCTCTTACCCTCACACATTAAGGAGTATAAATTAGCATCCCCATTCTGACTGCAAAATGCAAGCAGACAGTTTTGCTTTGATCTGCGGATTGAGCTGAAGAAGGCAGCAGCCCTCTGAAAACGAGCTGATGGCCTGTTATCAGGGCAAAATGCAGACGCGTCCGTGCGTCACAAAACACTTAATGTCTTAACTGATCACCTTCCAATTCTCCTTGTCCTGTCTGCATCATTCTCTTTATAAGCGCGTGCGTGCATGTGTGTGTGTATGTGTGTATTTCTGTGTGGCTCTGTTTTGCTTTCTCTGTTTATCTTTTCTGATTCTCTACTCAGAGAATTAAGGACCCAGGTTTTAAATCAATCTGAGATCAAGGAAAATGAAATAAGATAAATTCCCTCACCTTGAAATTTCTACGAATATCCTGCAAAACTATTCAGGACCTTTCACAGACAAAGATTCTTAAGGACTAACTAACCTCCAATGCTTTCAGATGGATAGATCCCAAGCCATTGGTAGTACATCACTGAATATGAGGTAAGAAGGGCTATCCTGTGCTTTGGCAATGAAGTCAGCCTTTTAATATGTTCTAATGATAATGCAACTCTCTTGAACTTAACAAATTCAGTTACATAAAAGAAACATCAAGGTAAAAGATCAATACCTCCATCACTCATTGTAAAAGCCAGAATAAAATAATCTTAGATTCAAATTATGAGACATCTGGATAAATATGGTAGATTGAGCACCCACACACACATGCACACGCACGCACACATCTGTTTCACTCCCTTGGCAAGCCCCCACTAAAATCACAGTAACGGGTTTTTTAAAGGCATAAACATATAAGAACAGGGAGGGGACTTCCCTGGTGGCGCAGTGGTTAAGAATTCGCCTGCCAGTGCAGGGGACACGGGTTCAAGCCCTGGTCCGGGAAGATCCCACATGCCGCAGAGCAACTAAGCCCGTGCGCCACAACTACTGAGCCTGCGCTCTAGAGCCCGCGAGCCACAACTACTGAGCCCGAGTGCCACAACTACGGAAGCCTGCACGCCTAGAGCCCATGCTCTGCAACAAGAGAAGCCACCCAATGAGAAGCCCACTAACCGTAACGAAGAGTAGCCTCCGCTCGCCACAACTAGAGAAGAGCCCACGTGCAGCAACAAAGACCCAAGGCAGCCAAAAATAAAAATTAAAAAAAAAACAACAGGGAGAACAGGAAGAGGGATACCAGTAGCAACTTTTTAAAAACTGGAAAACAGATGAATAAATTGCAAAATAATAATAATAATAATAACAATTGGAAGCCTCCAAAAATACTAAATCGTAACCAGGCAATGGGGAAATCCAAGAATCAATCTGATATACACTACAGAATGCCCAAAATGCTCAGGAACTGATGGTGTCAATTACTGCTGGAAGTAGGGGGGGGAAGGGGGTGAGGGGGTTAAATGAAGGATGACTCCCCTCCACCACCCTGGTAAAAGGCTGCTCGACCCTCTACAGAGTCTCAGGAGTGAGAAACAACTGGCTGTTAGGAGGCACCATCCTGAGAACAGAGACAACAGTGAGCACAGGGGTTCTAAATACAGAGACCTCTGGTCCTCCTCTGACATGTGGTTCCCAGAATGTTGGGCCTTCATCCTATACGCAGGAATTTGGAAAATTCTTCTCTGGGGAATCTGACCAGCCTAAAAGAAAGGAGCTAAAAATTCTGATTTCAGAGGTTCTCCAACTGAAGAACTCAACCATGTTATCCTATAGGAAAGTTCACAGTCAGCAGGTCGCACTGGGTATTCAGAGCTTCCTATTAGCTTTTTATTTCTCCTACTTAAATATGAGCAGACAATCAAGGATTTCCAAACATCTGAGGATATTATACGGGATACCATTAAAAAGGAGGAGGAGGAAATTAAAGAGATCTTTGGAATTAGAAACATGATAGCTGAAATAAAAAATTCAAAGGTTATAAAATAACATTCAGAATTTTTTCAGAAAGCAGAGCAAAAAGGCAAAAATACAGACAATAGGAGAGAAAGGAATAAATTTAGAGGATAAATCCAGGAGGCTGAAAAAAATCAAAATAATAGGAGTTCCATAAAGAACATAGAAAAAAAGGAACAGAAATCATCAAAGAATTAATTCAAGAAATTTTCCCATAACTGAAAAAAATGAGTTTTCAGACTGAAAGGGCCTATTGAGTATCCAAAAGAGTGGGTGAAAACAGACCTCCAACTCAGGCATATCACTGCAAAATTTCAGTACACTGGCTCCAAAGAGAGTACCCTACAAGCTTCCAAAAAGGAAAACAAATGACTTAATAAAACAGGATAAAGAATCAAGAATCAAAATGGCGTTAGACTTCACAGCAGCAATTGGAAGCTGAAAAGCGATTGAATGATGCCTTCAAAATTATTCAAAAGTATTCAAAATGATTTCCAATTGAGAATTCTATACTTAGCCACAATACTAATAAAGCATCAAACTAGAATAAAGATGTTTCTATACAAGAATGATCTCAAAACATTGACTTTTCATACAACAATCAGGAAACTACAGAACCGTGTGCTCCACCAATATGAGAGAGTAAACCAAGAAAAAGGAAGATAGAGGAAACAAGAGTAAAATGAAAGGAATGCCCGAGATGAAGAGGAAGGAAGATGCATTGACCCAGAATCCATAGGGGAGCAGACCAGGGGGCTCTGGGAGAAATTTGTTCAGGAAATCAAAATGTTAAGAATACATGCACAGCAAAGGAAACCATAAACAAGACGAAAAGGCAACCCTCAGAATGGGAGAAAATATTTACAAACGAAGCAACTGACAAAGGATTAACAAAATATACAAGCAGCTCATGCAGCTCAATATCAAAAAAACAAAAAACCCAATCCAAAAATGGGCAGAAGACCTAAATAGACATTTCACCAAAGAAGACATACAGATGGTCAACAAACACATGAAAAAATGCTCATCATCACTAATTATTAGAGAAATGCAAATCAAAACTACAATGAGGTATCACCTCACACCAGTCAGAATGGCCATCATCACAAAATCTACAAACAATAGATGCTGGAGAGGGTGTGGAGAAAAGGGCACCCTCCTACACTGTTGGTGGGAATGTAAATTGGTACAGCCACTATGGAGAACAGAATGGAGGTTCCTTAAAAAACTAAAAATAGAACTACCATATCACCCAGCAATCCCACTCCTGGGCATATACCCAGAGAAAACCATAATTCAAAAAGACACATGCACGCCAATGTTCATTGCAGCACTGTTTATAATAGCCAGGACAGGGAAGCAACCTAAATGTCCCTCAACAGAGGAATGGATAAAGATGTGGTACACATATACAATGGAATATTACTAAAGGGACAAAATATTAAAAAGGGACAAAATTGGGTCATTTGTAGAGACATCGATGGACCTAGAGACTGTCATACAGAGGGAAGTAAGTCAGAAAGAGAAAAACAAATATATATTAACGCATATATGTGGAATCTGAAAAAAAATGGTATAGACGATCTTATTTACAAAGCAGAAATAGAGACACAGACGTAGAGAACAAACGTATGGATACCAAGGGAGAAGGGGGCAGTGGGATGAATTGGGAGATTGGGATTGACATATATACACTATTGATACTATGCATAAAATAGATAACTAATGAGAACCTACTGTATAGGACAGGGAACTCTACTCAATGCTCTGTGGTGACCTAAATGAGAAGGAAATCCAAAAAAAGAGGGGATGTGTGTATATGTATAGCTGATTCACTTTGCTGTACAGTATAAACTAACACAATATTGTAAAGCAACTCTACTCCAGTAAAAATTTTTTTAAAATACATGAACATTTGGGAGGGAGGTAGAGACAAATGGTGAAGAATTGGAGTTAAATTAGTCACAAGTACACTAAAAATTAAGAATAATAAAATGAGCCTTAATTCCAAGAAAAACAAAAAGCCTTGCAGAAAAAGTAAAGTAATCGCAGCTGATTACCTGGCTTAGCTGAGAATTACACATGCACATCATAATAATGCTCTAAGCAAAATTACAGTTTTGAGAGGAGAGATAGAGAGGGTGCACATATGTGGTGGGAACAGGGGAGAAAGAGAACTACATCTTCATCTTTTATAGCATGAAGTACTAGATAATTCCTGAAATAGAAACACCAAAAAGCAGCAATTCAGTGAAGTCATTTAGAAACATGAAGGTAGATAAGATACCAAAACAATCAGCCCAAAACAGAAACTGGTTGCCTCTGTAGTGAAGAAAATACGGAAGGGGACAGGGGACTGCTTCCTTTTTAAATAATCCTTGTAGAACTATTTGACTTTTTAAACACTGTGCACAGGTAAATGATAAAGCTCAAATCTTTAAAATTAAAATTAGAGAACTTAGGAACTGGAGAAAAAAAACAGATGGGAAAAGAGCAGAGCAAGCATAAAGTATTCATTTTTTTGTTTTTAGCTTGTAAATTATTCCCAACTTAAACTCGGGATAAAGAGCCATCTCCTATCTTTATTCCCATTGCTTTCTATAGTTTGTTTCCCTTCCCAAGTGAAGCACTGAGGAGGAATAAAGATTATTTGGTATATGTATGTATGTATGTACGTAGGTATTGATTGCTGCCCTGCGGCTTGAGGGATCTTAGTTTCCCCAACCAGAGATGGAACGCACGCCCTTGGCGGGTGAAAGCGCGGAGTCCCAACTACTGGATGGCCAGGGAATTCCCTATTTGGCCATTCTTTAACTTCTGGCTAGAATATTGGCAAGCACACATGGTTACTCCATTATCTGTAGCCCTGGAGGCTAGGGAGGGCACGGATGTTAGAAATGTTCAGATAATTCCCAGGGATTATATTAGTTAATATTTTGAAACAACTCTTTTATGTATTCTTGTTACAGAGGTATATGCAAAAGGTGTGCCTTTTTTAAACTAAAAAAAATTTCTTAAAGGCTTCAGAAGGAAGCTTAAATCCTGGATTTCCCTCGTACATTCTGTATTGGAATCATAGACAATTCTTTCTAAATTGACTCCTGATATAACATCATGTCCGTCACCAAATGGGATAACAGAAACCAGGGGCAGAATGGGGCTGGGACAGGTAAGGGGGAGGAAAAGGAGCTTTCCAGATAAAGCATCCTCAATGACACTTTCTAACTCCTATTTCATCCAGGGCTGTCTTGTCCTCTCAGGCCACACGGGAGGTCAGTGACAAAGAGAAATTAAGATGAAGTTATAAAAAAAGTAAAACTCCTTGGAAAGAGATATAATATCCCCTTTGTAATGATAGTGAAGGCACACAAGACTAATACTCATCTTTTAGGTAACCATATTGCTACAGTTGATGTCCTCTGAAGTTTGGTATCAATGAACAAACTGATATGTTCAGATGTATACTGTAATTCGTCATCTTTCTCTAGCACTTTTCATCCAAGATATCACAGTATATACTTTTATAACTGTTATCTCACATCCCCTCCCCATTCTTAACTGATTTACAGGGTACTCTCCTCATATTTTGCAGGCCAAGTAAGAGAAATCATGTAATCATTAGCTAAAGTAAGATTGGAATTGAAGTCTCTAAGCCATCTAGCCAGTGGCAATGAGGCCAAATCAGATGTGGTTCCACAATATTATAAAGAGAGTAATAAGAGAGAGCTCACAGAATTATTATAAATGAAATCATGGAGGGACGGTTATCTAGTGTACATGCCAGGAATTCCGAGAGGGAAGGAGAAACGTGTCTTTAGAAGGTGGGATTAAAATCAGAAAATACAACAGAGAGATTCTGACTGAAGAGAAAACATGAGGGTCATTTCAAATTCTCATCTCACTTCTGAATATTTATCGGAATTATCTCTGACCTCTGCATGTATTAATTCTGTAACACCAAATTAATAGCCTGTATGACATTGGGCAAGTCAGTCTCTGACTCTCAGTTGCTTTGTCTGTAATTAAAGGAGATTAGGCCAAAAGTTTTAGAATAGAAAAGTGGGGGGATTGGAAGTAGCTTAGGCATCATCTAGCTCATCCTACAAGAGGATACATGAACCTCTTCTAAAACATCCCAGTGCTATATGTTAAATGTATCCTATGATCATTCACAACATATATTAACATAGTAAAAGTTTGTAGTTAAGAAAAAAAAAACGTAAGCATAATATAGGGATTGGCATAAATTATAATAGTATAAATTTATTGTATGCCTTATTCAAATAAAACATCATTTTCAATTAAAAAAAAGAAAACATCCGAGTAAGTGGTTATTCAACTGTGGCTTGGATGAAAACAGGGCTAAGGGATTCAGTGCCTCCTAGGAATGTCAATTTAAGTTTCAGATTGCTCTTATTTAGAAGGTTTTCCATAAATTGATCTAAGAATTTGCTAGATAATTTCCAGCTAATTTAAAAAAATTTTACATCCAAAATTGCTAGGCAAAATCCTCTCCTCCACATAATACAATGACAATAGCCCCACTGCCACCTTTATCACAATATGAATTAGTGGTAAGCTATGAAAATTAAAATTGGCTTCTAGTCTTAATTCTGCCACTGTCTATTTGACATTGGCCACACATTCATTATATCTAGATCTTAATGTCTTCGTTTATAAAATGAAGGGCTTAGATTTTTGTCAAATGTCTCTTCTAACACTGACAATTCCTTCCTGACTGTAACTTTGTCCTTAACTCAGTGGGATATCACCTTGTTTTCATTTACTTTCTAGAATGAGGTTTTGGGACTCCTTTAATGAATAAAGTAATATCCTTTTCTTCTTTTTCTTGTTTCTGTTAACTCTTCTAATTGTGATAGGTCTATTTATTTATTTATTTAAATTTATTTTTGTTGATTTCTAGGTATCTTTTTTTTTTGGCCGGGCCACGCAGCATGTGGGATCTTATTTATTTATTTTATTTTTGGCTGCGTTGGGTCTTCATTGCTGCACGCAGGCTTTCTCCAGTTGCAGCGAGCGGGGGCTACTCTTCGTTGTGGTGCGCAGGCTTCTCACTTCAGTGGCTACTCCTGTGTGGAGCACAGGCTCTAGGCACGCGGGCTTCAGTAGTTGTGGCATGTGGGCTTCAGTAGTTGTGGCTCGCGGGCTCTAGAGCACAGGCTCAGTAGTTGTGGCACACAGGCTTAGTTGCTCCGCGGCATGTGGGTTCTTCCCAGACCAGAGATCAAACCCATTTTTCCTGCATTGGCAGGCGGATCCTTAACCAGTGCACCACCAGGGAAGTCCTGGTCTATTTATTTAAATTCGAGTGTATGAAGTAAAATCTTATTCTTAGTAAGATGACAAATAATTTTAAATGTTTTGCCTTCCAGCTTCTGATCAAACTTTGCTAGTGAAAAGTGCTTAGTGTTTTGTGGACTTAGCCTGTCCTATTGATGGACAACACAGTACCTGGCCTATAGAAATTGCTCAAATATTGTTCCAAAATCTGCTTGCCTGGAACCATCCACTGGTTCTGGTTCTGCCCTCTCTAGCAGGACAGACTAGACATACCCTCCCAATACGTAATTGCTCTGTAGCCATTGAAATACAAGAAACACAGCCAATCTCCTCTCCCAACCCTCTCTAAAGCCTTGCTTCTCCAAGCTAAAAAGCTCACACTCCTCTGTTTCCTATACCTTTTACTATCTAGGTTCCTGTATTCATTCCTGGATGAATTTTAGTTTGTCAATATCCTCTTTAAAATGTGCTGCCAAGAATATAACATCAATATAAACTATTTCACTATTTTTGCACACACACTGAGCCCAATGCAAGAAGACCAGGGAGTCACTGCTTCAACTAAGTATGTTTGTTGCACGATTCTCTTAGCAGAAGAAAGCATTCTGCTTGCTCTGTGCCTTCACACCTCTTTATCTCTAGTTATCATATCCATCGACAAAAGCCAGTCCTCTGTCTTTTGAAGCGGTGTCATGGATTCCAATTAATCATTTCTTAGTGCCACTATCAGCTAATACTGGGCTGAATGACGTGTTGTCGATTTCTTGTGTTCTTATGTCATGTGAGTAG
The DNA here is from genome assembly GCF_028023285.1 of Balaenoptera ricei. Classification (NCBI taxonomy): domain Eukaryota; kingdom Metazoa; phylum Chordata; class Mammalia; order Artiodactyla; family Balaenopteridae; genus Balaenoptera; species Balaenoptera ricei. The sequence goes on along the minus strand of NC_082646.1, from coordinate 9,960,082 downwards.
AAATATTATCGAGTCCCTCTCTGAGAAGCTATGAAATGAAGTCCATCAGAAACAGCATTGAGAACAAATACTGAACAAATTATTTACTACATTTGGGATTACATGTAGGATGACTTGTCCACCTTGGCTATTTTAAGATGGTTTTGCCCCTTCAGAATCAGACCTACGTATGGCTTTCTTTACTTTAATACATCATAATGAACATGGTTTTGTCAGATCTTCACCACCAACTGAAACTGAGTCGAGGCAAAAGCCTGGGTAATTCAGACAAAATATCTTTTCAGCCTATGGAGGCTTTGATCAGTACTGAAGGGCAAAACCAAAAAGTGCTATCATGTTACATTAAATTGAGACTAAATTTTGTCTATCCTCTACTATCATCACTAACTCCCTGTGTATTAAAAAAGAAAGAAAGAAAAAGAAAGAAAGAAAGAAAGAAAGAAAGAAAGAAAGAAAGAAAAAAAGAAAGGAAGGAAGGAAGGAAGGAAGAAAGGGAATAGAAAAGAAAAACTAGGAGAACTTTGCTATTGAATTGTTTGCCGCCAATTTCAGGGGATACTGTCTGATGAGAAAATGGTGCCACCGTCAGTGTGGCTGGTGCTGAACGTCTGAGCTCTTCCCTTCCTAACTAATCTATTCAGGAATAGCCACAGAGGGAGACAAGGATGAGGCAGAATGAGCATCTTTTTGTGTTTGATGCTCATGAATGAAAGACACAGCCATTCCCTGAGCCCCAGGATTCCTCCTGCCTCTGATCAAGCAGAGCTGTGCCTATGCTAACAGTGTTTCCTCTTTACCTGCTTTTTCAAGACAGAGAGTCTTAAAATGTAGCTAATCTGCTACTCTGAGACCCAGAATAAGCCCTGACATCTTCTTGTGAAGACAAGAGAAGAAAGAAAGAAATGCTTGGTGCTTTGGGGTTTGTGTTAACCATCTAATTTAATTGTTTTTATTTCTCCCAAAACATAGTATTTCTACTCACTTCAAAGATTCTCCCCCAAAATCCCTTTTAGTAGTTGTTCTTCCTGGGATTAGAAGTATTTGAGATGTTCCCCTTGCATAACAGTATCCACTTTCTCTCCCAGGTTACTAGGAACATTCTTATTCACAAATTGCTTTCTTTCTATAACCAAGTCTTTCACAAAGCATTTGCCAGAAACTCTTGCTTTAAAACAGTACTATCATTATCTGAACAGGGAGAGAGAGGAGAAATCTGAACCTAGACTTGCTTTTGTAGCACGTCTACACAATCTAAATAAATACGAGAGGTGTCCTTACAAAGTGTTAGAAGCAAAATGCCAACCATGTTACCAGAAGAAAGCAAAGTGTTTTGGGCAAAGAAGTGATCAAGGAGTCAGAAGAAATATTTTCTGTCCTGCTTTGGCTCTTAGCTAGTCCTGATTTCATGGGTAAATCCTTCCATCTCGCCAAGCCTCTATTTCCTTATCTATGAAGAGAAAAATAATCCTTGCCATGACTCACAGATTGTTGATTGACAGCACTTTGGAAAACCCAAATAGTGTATACAATGCTTGTGTTTTTAAAGCAATAGCTTTGCCTCCTAAATGGTGCAGATTGGATAAAGGTCTCACTCTGACGCTTATCTTTGCTTAAGTTAATGTTTCCCCAAACAAGCCTACTGGAAAAAAAAAAAAAAAAAAATCTGCTGCTACATTCATAGAATCATAGAACTTAGACCCAGAAGGATCTTTAGGATTCATCCTCTTATTAGAGAAATAAGGAACCGAAAAGTGTAATTAAATGTAACCCAAGCTCACACCTCTGTAATTTTCATAATTGCTATTAGTCATTAGAACCCAAGAGTCAGTACTCTACCTAGCCACACACACTTTTCCAGCCTTCCTGGGCTCTTTTACCTAAATACACAACCAGAGCGAAAGGAAGATGGGAAACTGAGGTCGCCTCTGGCACGGCTGCTATATTTGATAAGTGTACTGGGTATGTAGTGTCGTCACACAATTCATTACCATAATTTCACACTCCTAATATCAAGAGATCTCCGTCCTTTCAGCACTTCAGAGTCAAAAAATACTATTTGCAGAGACCTTTTTCACGTAGGTGGAACTCTAGACTATTAAACGATTAAAAACAGAAAAATCGGCGACGGGGAGATGGGAATCTGTTAAGGAAAAGTTATTAGCCCTGCTCATTCCTGCGGGGGACAGGAAACTGCCCAGGGCGGAGGGGTGGGAGCGTGCGCGCAGGAGGTCGCGGTAACAAACGATTCCCGGAAACTCGTGTCTGTTCCCAGTTTTGCCCGGCGAGCCCTTTATTATCTAAAGAGAGTGCAAACCCGGGTAAAAGAATAGGAGACCTCCCAGGGGAAAGGGAGGGGGCAACGCGCAGGGCCAATAGGACTCCTGCCCCACCTCAAGGGTCCCCAAACAGGTGCACGCCTGCAAGGGGATGCGTATTCCCCTTTAGGTTTCATTTTGCTAAAACTCCGAGTTCCCTAAAATGCAATGAGAATGAGCATTTCCACACACAACCCGAGGAACATTCGCTTTTAAAATACCAGTAACCGGTGGGACATGGAAGAGTTGCTGGACAGGCGCGCAACAAGGTCGGGAAGCAAAATTGCTCGGTGGGTTTGCTCTGCCCAAGTGTCTCCACTCGCGTGAGCGCCGCTCAGAACGGGGGCGGAGGGAGAGGGAACCAGAGTAAAGAGCGCGGGTGCCTGGGGGACCACAAGCTCAAAAAGGGTTCCTGGGTGCAGAACCGCGAGCTCTTGAGGGGAACAGTGACGCTAGAGGATGGAAGCGCCGCCCTGAGAAGGAGGGAGTCGCCTTAGTATTAGTTAGAGATTGGGGGGGTGGGGCGGGGCGAGTGGGAGGTTAGTGGCGAGCAGCGCGCGAGTCTGTCCGGGAGTGAATGTGTTAAGGATCAGGTCCGGATCCGGATCCCCGCAGAGCGGAGGGCCCAGACACCCGGTCCCTTACCTGCAGCCCATCGGTCTGCCCAAGGAAGGGCAAGGGGTCCGGTGGAGAGCCTGGCCAACGGAGCGGGGACAGGTGGCTGAGGGGCGAGGGCCGAGGGGTCTGCAGTCGCGGCGGGGAAGAGGTCCCCCACCGAATTAGGGAGCCAGGAGCCCGTGCTCTCCTTTGCGCTGCCGAAGACGCGGGGCGAGCGGACGAGCCAAGCAGGCGCACACTCGCCCCCGCACTGGCGCTGCGAGCTGGCGGTCGGGCGGGGGAGGGGGTCGGGAGGCCGCGCGGCGCAGGCCCCGCAGGGGTTGGAGGGTTAACAGGTGTGTCGTGTTTGTCTTCCCGGAGCCGATGTGCCTGGCCCGCCCCGCTGCGTCCTCCTCGCCTTCCCCAGCCCGGCGGCTCAGAGCACGTGCGGCCCTGAGCCCAGCTCCCCCTCGTCCCCAATGTCCACCTCGTCCTCCGGCTCGGTCAGCACGAAGGGACCCGTGGGCAGGCCCAGCCGAGCCTCGGCGGGTGCGGCCTTGGGGCCATGGGGGCTGCCCTCAGGGCTCTCGGGCCCATCAGGTGCTTTGGGCTCGTCTTGACTTTTCCTCAGCTGCTTTTTATGCTTCATCCGCCGGTTCTGAAACCACGTTTTCACCTGATTGCGGGGAGAAACAAAGAAAATCACGTCATTCCTTCAGACCCATGGTTACTGAGCTAAGACAAAAGCGATTGCTGGAGTTTAAGAAAATAGACCGCAATCCACTGACGAATTATCCAGAAGTTGTGACAGGCCCAACCTTGGGTTAAGTCACACCTGAACGGCTCACAAGTTACTGTCTTAGCTTGAATGAGAATCAAGCATCCTAGCTCTCAGAAGTACTTGTCCTGCAATAACGATGAGGCTCAAAATGGTGTGTTTAGTAAATACTAATCCTGCTATCAATTAGAATATCTAATAGTAAGTGTTGCGTGGATAAGTTTCCTTTCCGTTCAGGATACGTTCCTCTGACTGTGACATCTAAACACCTGGTCCAGCAAGACTGCTGGACAGCAAGATGAGAAGCAGACGTGCTGCTTCTCATCAGAGAGAAAATCACTGAGGCCTGGCAGGGCTATGACTTCACGGCAAGTTGGGTTTCCACGTACAGAGAATAGGAAAGGGAGTGGAGCGAGGTATTTTGAGGTTGCAGGTGAATAGCATTTGGAAGAAGATGAAAACAGTTCTTCCACTCAGGACAGGGCAATAGAAAGGAGGCTTATATTAGTGTGTGTGCGTGTGCGTGTGCGTGCGTGTGTGTGTGTGCGTGCGTGTGCGTGTGCTGGGGAGGGGTGGCTATGAAGACTCGCGGCTGTGAGAGAGGTTAAAGAAGAAAAAAAAAACTTGTGTGGGCTTCTCTCGGGTCAAGAACCCTCTTATCTCTTACCGATTTACGTCTGACCCGGGTTACTGCCCTGCTCAGAAATGGGTGGGGAGGCACAGAAATGATAGTTCTCGAGCGGGGAGTGATCATCAGAATCACTCGAGGGGTTTTTCCTCCGTGTCCAGAACCCGCTCGAGAGATTTGGCTTCGGTGAGTCGACAAGAGATGGGAGGTGTCGGTACTTTTACTACGGGTCTTCGGAGCAGCCTAGAATAAAGGGCAGCGGGGTCGTTGCACTCAAGAACTCCGCGGCCGGTCCAGAGGCGTTAGGAGTCGTGGGGGGAGAGGAGCGAGCGGAGATGGGGCCTCCCCGTCCTCCGGCCCACCTGCGTCTCGGACAGGCTGAGGGCCGTGGCCAGCTCCACCCGCTCGGGCGTAGACAGGTAGCGCTGGATCTCGAATCTCTTCTCCAGGCCGGAGAGCTGCGAGTCCGAGAAAACCGTGCGAGCTTTGCGGCGGCGGCAGTGCTTCCCCGGCGGCTCTGGGTGCTGGGGGTGCGGGAACAGCGCCGGGACAGGCACCCCTGCGGAGGGAAGGGCGGTCAAGTGGGCAGAGCCCGACCTCCCCGGGCGACCCCCGCTCCACTCCCCACCCTCGTCCCCGGCACCCGCTCCACCTCGTGCCCCCGCCGGCCCCCGCCTCGCCCCACAGCTTCTCCAGGGCTTCTCCCAGGAATCGCAGGGCAGGGGGAATAAATCACAAGAATAGCGCTTGGAGATCTTTATCAGAAAGGCCATCTACACACACACAAACAATAAACAGTAAATAAAACGGAAAAGAAAATTATAAAATAGATCCGGAGGCCTTAAATACTGTCTTCTTGGAGAAACTTCCGGAGAATCCTCGGCCGCGCCTCCCGAAGTTTTCTTGCAAACGTCGGAGGGTCCAGCAGCTATCCTCCTCCCCACCATCCCCCCTCCCCCCAATCTTCCAGACCCCTGACGACCATCAGCGATGTCCTGGGGCTGACAGAAGTGTGAATGTGATCCTGCTTCCCAACCTCACTAAAAAACACCGTTCTCTTCCCTGAGCCGCCTCCATTCTCCCGCCTCTGGCCAAAGGGAACAAGCCAACACTCCCAAGTGCGGCGAAGCTCCTGAGCGAGAACGGAAGGGTAATTGCCGCCTCGCACGTTTCCTATCAGTCTCGGGGTCGCGCTGGGGACCCCGCTCTCTAATCTAGCTCTCATTCTTTCCCTCCAACCCCACGCAGAAGGATTGGAGCGCTTTTCCCGGGCCGCGGGAGACTTCTCGTGTCTTTCCTGACCTTCGCAAGCTTTACCATGTCTGAGACGCACCAAGCGGACCAACAGCCGCATACATCAATATCCGCTGATCCCAGGGGGGGAAACAGCAAAAACAGAAAACTAGTAGTTCCGGTATCTCTGGCTTTGGCCACTACTATTTGCCGGGGACATGGGTGCAGCGCAAAAGAGATTGTCTCTGGCCGGCGGTGAAGCCAAAGCAGAGAGGCGGACTTGGACGCAGGCTTTACAATTGCCCCTCCAACCCAGTGCCCCGAAGTCTGGGTTTTACCGCTTCACAAACGCTTTAGCTTTTGTCGTGGATTCCAGCGCCCACATTTCACAAACTGGCTCACGTCTGTCCAGCCCCCACCCCGACTAGGGTTGTTTTTCCGACTGCGCTCTGCATCTGGACTCAACGAATTATTCTATTCTGTCTGGAATGAAGATGCCGGAAAAGAAAGCGTGAATGTGGCCTTTCAGAGAGAGGCACAAGAAAAACCTGGGTATTTCCCCGCATCTCCCGGTCCCAACCAGACTTTGCTGGTCCCCGCTCTTTGCCATGCCTGGGAAATCAAAATACTTTGGCTCTGGGCTCCAGAGATATCAGCAACAGGGGCAAAGGAGGGCAGCCCAGCCCAAGATTGTGAATTAAATGCTAGATGTTGGGAGTAAAGAGGGGTAATGAGCAGTCGCGTCTTCTCCCTCTTTTTTTCTTACCTTTTCTCCCTTATTCGGGCCAGCCCAAACCTTCAGTCCTCAGAATATCCCAAAACCCTCCTTCACTTCCAAACCCCTGCAGTGTCTATATCTGCAAATGCTCAGTGCCTGGGAGGAGAGAGCTGGCCCCACTGGAGCCTTTTGAGCTTCTGGGCTGGAAAGTTGAGTTCCTTTCCGTGGGGTGGGATAGTCAGGGGTCTCCCTCAGAGTGGGAGAGGTAGGGATGGGGACTTAGAGATGGACCAAAGTGGCCAGGAAGACCAAGAGAAAGGAAACTGAACACTGCCCATCAAGAATATCGCCAAAATCTACAGCTACTTCTTGGCTTGGCACGTTTCCTCCATTATAAAAAGTGAGGAGTGACCACGAGTTACTACCCTGGATTGGAATGCCTCAAGGGAGCTCCCTGTGTTCTCAGCCATATCCCCAACCTTCCACTGTCACTTAGGGAAGGAGGCCCAGCCAAGCCAGGCCCAGCCAGCTCTGGCCTTTCCTCTCCTCCGTCACAGGCTCAGGGTCTCTGCTGGAAGACGTGCTCTCTCTCTTTCCCCATACCTTGAGACCCCTGCTACTTACCCGAGGTGGTGAGGAAATAAGGGTGGTGGTGGTCTCCCTTATGTAGAGGGTGATGGGGGTGAGGAGCCAGGAGGGTGGGTGTGGGCATGAGGGGGTAGCCATAGTCTAGCAGAGGCACCCGGGAGGCCAGAGAGCTGGTGAAGTGGTCAGAGGCCACCTCCCTTAGCGGCTTGGGCTTGTGTAGCAGGATGTCCTCGATGAAGAAGGACGTGGGCCTCTGAGATGACGCCGGGTGTAGAGGGGAGGTGAAGTTGAGATTCATCTTGAACCGAGCGCCTGCCACAGGGCGAGGGCCGGGGACGACGAGTAGGAAGCAGGCAGCGTCTCAGCACGCCTGGTCGAGAGCCAGCCACCCTCGAGGCTCGGATCCCTGATGCTCTCTCCTCGGCCTGGGCTACCCCCGGCGCTGGAGAGGCGAGAAGATAAGCTCTTGGGTAGGTTGGGTCTATGTGTAGGAGAATTGGCAGCTTGGAGAGGGGAGCCGGGAGAGCCAATGGCAAGGCTGCCAGAGGCAGAGGGGAGGGTGCGGTGGGCGCGGGGCGGGGCGGGGAGCTGTCCGCGGTGCTGAATACGACCGGCCAGGCCCGGGGAGAGTGGAGCCGAGTGGGCCGGGTTCTTGCTCCTACCAGGTTTCTCGACCTCAGTTTCTCCCCGCCACGGCAGGAGCTGCCCAGCTCCCGGCCGTTTTTAAAGAAAACGAAAGAGATAAAGTCTCTACCCTCGGACAAACTCCTCTTTAGAGAGCAGGAGGCATTTAAAGGGCCCCGAAGCAACAGGAATAAAGCACTTATTTCAGCAATGGGGCCTGGGCTTTAAAACTTTAGAGAAATGACAGCAGAGGGGGAAGAGGAGAAGTGAGGAGAGAGTCCATATCTGCTAGACCCAACTGAAGTTGATGACTGAGGGATGACTGGATTGTCAAGGTAGATAAATAAAATGTTGATGATGATCGTAACATTCTTTACCTCAGTTTTAGAGGGTGGTGTGAGGAAAGTTATACCTACATTAGTCAAGTAATTTGATCTGTGTAAATATGTCCAGAACTACCTCTTAAATGCCAGCCTTCCACCTCCTGTCAAATTTCCATTACTTTCTCCTCATTCCGCTCACATGGGCTGCTATTTCTGCTATACTATCCCTTTCAGCCCTAGCGCCCCCCCCCCAAATAATTGTACTGTGTTTTTGTTTCCCATTCCCTTTTGCAGCCTTTCTTTTCATTTTCCTCCCTCCCAATCTTTTGTTTTTTAATGTTTGTCTTTTTTTAAATCTGTCACATTTATTTCCCTGGAGTCAATTTGCTAAAATTAAGGTGATCATCTACAGCACAGCAGGGGTAATTTCAGCTCGCATCTCTGAAAATTGCTCTAATTATTGATGTTAAACTCAGGGAAATTAAAAGAAGCCACTTCTCTTCCATCTCCCCATTTTTAAGCTCTAATTTGTTGAAATCTAGTCATCATCACAATTCCAATCACCACTGCTAATAGTAAAAGTGTTTTAATAGAGACTGAGTCCTCACAACCCATGCTATTAGATAATTAGAGGAGGTGTTAGGAAGCCAAGTGCTAATCCTTGGGCGCACGGGTAGGATTTCCATCTGATCTAGCAGGTAGAACAAATTAATTACCAGAATCAATTAGGCCCCAAACTACAGAGCTCCAAGAAGTGGGAGCGTCGTATTCCATACGGATGAACTGGTAAACGGTAAACAGACGAGGGGAGTGAGAAGAAGGAGGAAGAAGGGGGAAATAACTTTAAAATAAGCTCTTGGCAAGTAAGCCTCTAAACGAAGTCAGAACTCTTTGTCCTGGAGTGTGAAATGTGATCTTTTTAAAGTTTATAATTGTAAGAACTGAAGACCGGAGAGCAGGTGGCCACGGAGAGGGAACATAGAAGACTTCCAGGAGTCATTGCTTGGTCCTTAGCCCTGGTCCAGTCATCTCCCGCAGGACTAAAGGAAGACCAAGGAGACTCGTGAAGAGGGGACTGTCCACACTTTACCCACATCCACTCTGCTGCCAGAGAGCGCTTACTCTTTCCTGTGAGTGGAAACCGAGGCATCCCGTCTCCTAAGACCCTAAAGGATTAGAGGCTGTTGAGGGCGTGGTGGGTTTACAACCAGAAGTAGCCCCTGTAAAGAGCCTTCCCGAGCCAGCGCGCGCTTACACTCCATCCCTACGCAGACCGAGCACAGATTTGCACCCAGCCTTGGGGGTGGGATTTTAGCTTCACTCTGGGGGCAGGGACTAACTTCTGCCTCAGAAACAGAAATGACAAGGTTACTGAATGTCCCTTGGGACCAGGGGCAGTAAAAAACGCCTTTGGGTAGCAGTTACCTTGGAGCCAAGGCGCTGCAAACCCTTTCTCAGAATTCATTCTTACACGTCTCCCGGAGTGTTCGAGGGATCCGAGGAGGGAAGCGAAGGGGCGGGGTAGACAGCCTGCTCAGTCCTTACCCTCCCCCTTATTTCATATACTTTTATTTCACATTCACCGCTGTCCCCCAAAGCTAAGGCTATCTCCCCAGGCCCTGCTCGCTGGCCAAGACGCGCGGGAGGAGGGGCCGACTGGCCACGCTCCCCTTTCTCTACTTCTGCTCGTGCCGGGACCCGCCTGCCCAAGAGCCCAGCGCTGCCGAGGGAGACTTTCCCTCGGGAGTCCGGCTCTCCAGCCTCCGCCTCCGCCCCAGTGGGAACCTAGGAAGTGAGCGACGGAGGGAGAAACTGGACAGCTCTGGGAAGTGGAAGGACTTCCAGGACTGCGGGAGTTTTCCTTCCCTCTCCGCTTTCAGCGATGCTGGGAAACCAAGCTCCGTGGCTGAGAGAGTGCGACCCGCCGTCCGCACCAATGCAGGCCCCTGGGGGCGCGGAGGCAGGAACAGGGGAATCGGAAGTGGCGCAGGGACAGGGATTCCTCGGTCGCCACCCTTGTCCATTAAGGAGACCCCCTTATCCCAGCGCACTCAGATAATCCCAGCTGGGCTCGCCAAGGGGGCTATGGGGCCTGAGCACAGCGCAAGGGGCAGGCTGTGCACGCGGGGCTTGTCCTGGAGAAGTTCCTTTCGGGTCCCGGCCTCACATTCCTCTAAGACTTACGGCCCAGACCCTCGGGGAAATCTCGAGGTGAAGAAAGCTGGCAAGTTTCTCTATGATGCTGGAGCTCTGGCCTGGCCCATCCTTCTTCCCCGGTGGGGTGAAGGAGGCCCCCAAGGTGCCCAGCCCCATCTTGAGATTCAATTCGGGTAAGTCTTAGGGTAAAAGGAAGAGGCATTCCAGAGCCAACAGGTCTCCCTCTTCCCTCCACTCCCGCCAGCCCAGGTAAGGAGTAAATGTCATATTTTTTTATAGTTTGCAAACAGTTTGCCCCTTAAAAGCAGAAATATTTCATTGCCTAGATTATCTCTAAAGTCTAGACCAACGATGTCTAATAAAAATATAAAGCGAGCCACATAAGTTATTTAAATTTTTCTACTAGTCACATTTAAAAAGTAGGAAGAAACAGGTGAAATAGTAATGTATTTCACTTAACCCCAATATATCAAAAATATTATTATTCAACATATAATCAATATAAGTATCATTGAGATTTTTTTTTTTGCATTCTTTTTTTATACTAAATCTTCAAAATCCACTGTGTATTTTACACTTACTGCACATCTCAGTTCAGGAGTTCTGACTAGCCACATTTCAAGCACTCAATAACCACATATGGCAAATGGTTACCTATTGGACAGCACGTGTCTAGTAAATTGCCATAATTCCTTTTACCCTTTTCCAATATAGGTAGACACACATAGAAAATGGAAAGCAGGGACGTTCCTGGTGGCACAGTGGTTAAGAATCCAACTGCCAATGCAGGGGACACGGGTTTGAGCCCTGGTCCGGGAAGATCCCACATGCTGCGGAGCAACTAAGCCCGTGTGCCACAACTGCTCAGCCTGCGCTCTAGAGCCCGTGAGCCACAACTACTGAGCCCCCGTGCCTAGAGCCCACGAGCCACAACTACTGAGCCCACACACCTAGAGCCCGTGCTCCGCAACAAGAGAAGCCACCGCAATGAGAAGCATGCACACTGCAATGAAGAGTAGCCCCCGCTCGCCGCAACTAGAGAAAGCCCACGTGCAGCAAGAAGACCCAACACAGCCAAAAATAAATAAGTAAATTTTTTAAAATGGAAAGCAGTTGCTGAAGCCAGCCTAGCACATTCTCAATACTTGCCCTTCATCTATCCACTATATTCTATTATTGTGAACATTCACTGAGCATCTACTATCTTCCAGGGTACTCACTACCCGTCTTCGCAAGCTTTCTCCAAGCCTTAGGAGATTAAATAAATGTACTCACATTACATTTATTTTTCATTCTCATTTGACTGAAATTGATCACCCGGAGCCACCAGGCTATAACCGTACGCCAGGCAGACGCGTAAAATCAGATCCCGTTCACTGCTCTGAGCAAAAGTTAAGGATCAAATAAATTTTCCACCACCCAACCCACAAGACCTGATCGAGCTCCTGTTTATGGTTTCAGATGAAGAATTATTAATTTAAAGAGAGAAAATACATGTTTTTCAGGGAGCTGACAATTAAACAGTCCTTCTCTCTTTCATGTCAGCCTCATCTAAAACTGTCATCTGAGCTGGGACTTAGTTTCCCGAAAAGATAACCCTATTGATGATCAAAGGAAGAGACTGATTCCATTAGCCAAGGTGCCTATACCGTGGCCTTCAAAATAAAGGGAGAAATGTATTTTAGAAGGATCTGAGTAACACACTTTACTCATAACATTTTGTATTATATTGCTTGTTGTCTGTTTCATCTCACCTTCTATCTGAGTACTTTATTTTAAGCACTACCAAAGTGGATGACATGCCTAGGAAAAGAACAGGAGTCACTGAATGCTTCCCGCAAATGCATCTTCAAATAATGCTTTTACACTGAAAATTAGGATGTGAATTCTATGAGAACACATTCAAGGACAGGGTATTCAAATCACAGTATTCCTAACATAAGGAAGACTAACTCTATCCAGTTTGCTCATTCAGGACAAGGTCAGTCTGAAGAGTTTAAAACTTTCATTTTATTTCTTTCTTGAAGTTTTCTATGCTGCCTTTGGCATCTCAATTCAAAACATGCTTCAAAAAGTGACAGAAAAAAAACCCCTGAAGTTAAAGGTTTGAAATACGAGAGATTACCTATCATTTCTTAATACTCTAAGAGGCATATAGTAGAATAAGAATGAGGTTTGAATAGGTTTCTTATTAGTATTCCACCATTTCCTCACTGAGTCCCCAGAAGAGTAGCCAAGTATATTACCAGAGGAAAAAACCCAATAAGCTAACAAAATGCCTTTTAAGTATTCTTTTCTCCCATTCCAAACCATTCAAATTCTATGTCAGATTTTAAATTTAGCACCTACTAGCACAATGTACTTTAAACAATACAAAATTAGTAATGCATAGTTTTAAAAATAAAGGTTCATGAGTTGCTACCATAATACAATGTGAATTTCTAATGTTAGAGATTGTAAGACCCTTTCAAACTCTATTATTGGGTATAGAAATTTGTAAACATTTCCCAAAAGGACTATGTACATGGAACTAAATATTTGGTATGTTTTGTTAAAATGCTGGACCGTTTATATTTTGTTTGAGAATACTGTTCATGAAACAGATTGATATTTATTTGTAAACTCTCATTGGTAATGCAATCAAGTTAGTGGACCAAAAAAATGGGAGGTACAAATGTTGTCACTATAAGAGAATAATATTGAATTTGTCTTACAATGACCAAGATGGTAGATAATCTGTGTATAACATAAAAACCTGGAAGTCAGAGAAGAAAACATTGATTAAAAAATTAATTTTTAAAAATTCTGCATGGCAAAAGTTATCATAAGCAAAGGAAAAAGACAAACAATAAACTGGGAGAAAGTATTTGCAACTCATATCCCAGACACAAGGATAATTACTTATATATAAAAAGTTCCGGGCTTCCCTGGTGGCGCAGTGGTTGAGAATTCGCCTGCCAATGCAGGGCACACGGGTTCGAGTCCTGGTCCAGGAAGATCCCACATGCCGCGGAGCAACTAAGCAGGTGCGCCACAACTACTGAGCCTGCGCGTCTGGAGCCTGTGCTCCGCAACAAGAGAGGCTGCGACAGTGAGAGGCCCGCGCACCGCGATGAAGAGTGGCCCCTGCTTGCCTCAACTAGAGAAAGCCCTCGCACAGAAACGAAGACCCAACACAGTCAAAAATAAATAAATAAATTTAAAAAGTTCCTACAAATCAATAAAAAAAAAAAATCAAGAGTACAATTTAAAAATGGGCAAAGGATTGAAAGAGTTCACCAAAAAGAAAATATAAATAAATGTCTGTTAACCATTTTAAAAGATGCTAACAATAATACTAAAAATAAGACTAATAAAAGATTACACTGAGACATCATTAACCGGTCAAATAAAACAGTTTTTAAATCTAATTGCCCACTCTGTTGGCAAAGCTGTGGGGGAAAGAATCACTCTCATATATTGATGCAAAGAATGCAAATTTGTACAATCTCTATTGAGAACAATTTGGTACTATATATCAAAATTACAAATGCACATCGTAATTTATCCAACAGATATGATTTGCACATCATGGCTAAATTACACAAACCCAGAACAAAAGGAGCTCTAGGATGTATTTTTAAGTGAAAAGAGCAAAGTATGCTAACATTTGTTTTAAAGGGGGAAGGATAGGGGAAACTACACAAATTTGATTACATATTCTATATATACCTCTGGAAAGATACAAAAGAAACTCAAAGCATTAGTTGCCTTTAGGGACTGAAGTCCTGGGGACTTGATGAGAAGCAGGTTTTTCCCTAAATGCCCTTTTGTATCTTTTGAGTAAGAATCATATGAATATAATATTTATTCAAAAGTCATTTTAAAATTAAAATATAAAAGAAAAAAGAATTATTTTACTTCAACCCCAAAATGTTCAAATCAAAATTCACTACATTATTTTTATTATGATTTTAGCTTTTCTCCATCAGTTACTGGACCCAAATTAGTACATAGTTGTTTTTAATTGATATTTGCCTATAAGGGACATGAAACTTTTATTCCTTAGTAAAAGTTCTGCAAGTCTTTATTTTCATATAAACTATACGTGATTTCAAAGTTGATCACACACCTCACTCTCATCCATAAATTAAGAATAATATCGATTTAATCACTTAAGGAATGTCTTTGAAGAATGTTTTTTAACAATTTCAATGATGGCACTATGGATAATGAGGTGAATTTCTTGCATTTATATTATACATCATATATTTTGCTCTGCCTTCTCACTTGAGTATCACAACTCTTCCTTATTACATACAAAGAAACAGAAGATCACTTAGGTAGAGTCAGGAGCTCAAGATCATTCAGCTTTGTACGCTAGGATTTGAACTCAGGTTTATCTGACCCCAGTGTCCATACTCTGTTCATTCCAACCACATTATCTTTGAAAAATAGACAACTAAAGCAATAATAGATGCTGCTTATTTCTCATCTGGAATGGAACTTGAAACTATCACCCTTGATTTAAGAGAACAATCTCCCCAATTCTTCTCATTGGAGGATTTATAAATTCATACCATGATCTGTAATAACTAGAACCAGAAAGGATGTTTTAAAGTTTTAACTTTGGAATATGAACACACACACACACACACACACACACACACACACATGTACACTTCAAGATGATGAGGGCAGTATACATAACCAGTTGAAGATAGAACAGGGTTTAGAGTCAAACAGACTGAGATTAGAGATCTGGCTCCATCACTGCTGCATACTGGCTGTATGGCCGTGGAAATTTTGTTTAATCCCTCTAAGCTCTATTGTTCTCAATTGTAAAATGGGGACAATATTTGCATCTCATAGGGTAGTTTTGGAGAGAATTTAAGCTAATGGATATATGTCAATTATGTCTCAATTTTATTTATTTATTTATTTAGGCTGCGCTGCTGCGTGTGGCTTGTGGGATTTTAGTTCACCGACCAGGGATGGAACTGGGGCCCTAGCAGTGAAAACGCCAAGTCCTAACCACAGGACTGCCAGGAAATTCCTGTACCTCAATTTTTAAAAGGTAATGCATTTTGCTCAGTGCCTGGCACACAGCTAATGCTTAATAAGTGGCCCTGCTACTGGTGATGATGGTGGTGATAGTGGAAGTGGTGGTGGTTATGGTGACGGTAGTGCTGATGGAGGTGGTGATGGAGATGGTGGTAGTGGTGATGCTGGTGGTGATAAAAGCAAGGCCAAATGATCAATACTGGAACCCTAGGGCTACCACGGACATGTGAATAATGAATCCAACACCGTGTCGCTACACAAAAGCAGGCTTATATAATCCTAGAAAGAGTTTCTTGTCAAGAAAAAAAAAAAAAAGAATGTATTGGGAAGGTGGTGATGACTACGAGCTATGAGGGAGTGGTCTCCTGGATACAAATGGGGAATAGCTATTTAGCTCTAGAAGATACCTTGAAGATGATTTTAAGAAAGATGACACCTTCTTATTGGATGGCTGCGCTATTCATGTTCCTACTTTCCCCCAGACAGGGTTCGAAACATTAAATTAGAAAATGATATCCACATCAGGTCTATTTTCTTCTGGTGGAGGGTGGGGAGAACCAATCATACAAAGACTACTTACGGAGTGTCTACCAGGTACCTTACCTTGGCTAGGCTCCCTGTGAGGTGGTTTGGAGAGATAGGGTAGAGAAGTGCAGGGAACAAAGAAATTTCAGAGAAGTGTAAGCCTTATTTCCTCTTGAAATACACACACACCTCAACACATGAAACTAAAAACATGCAAAACAAACAACCAACCAAGAGATTCTCTGTGCATTTTACTTAATTAGCAAAATATTTTCATCACTGAGATGATGCAGGCTCAATTGTAACTAGGGGAGAAAATTATATTGGGAGACAGTGAAGCCAAGAGCTCTGTGATTTATTCAGTTTACATCTGCAAACATTTATTGAACATGTACCTTATAAAAATGTGAGTGTGCATTTGAAGGCTTTTTCTCATACATATATATCTTGCCTCCACTTTTAGGCCACGGATTTAATTTTATCTTCTGTGTCTTTAATATTTTCCAGTATTGGAATCCCCCCAAATTGACACGAAAATATTTCTATAATTGACTGCAGTATTATTTGACAGTTACCAGGTAAGAGAACAATTTAGTGCAGGTTACCAGAGCCCTCCTTATTGGCTGGAATGTGGGCAGCCCCTCAAGATGGTGTGGTAATACCATGTGCTTTTTAAAAAAATACCATGTGATTTTTTGGGGGGGGGAAGAAATATGGACTGGCAAATGTAGGGAAATCTCTTCAAAACTAAACTAAAACAGAGCCTCCACTTTGCACTCTGAGGTCTTAGCCTCACAAAACTTGATTATTAAAAATTGCTTTCATCTATCTTCTTTCGGGAAGGATCATCCTTATCACCTCCCATCTACGTAGATAATTTCTATCCAAATCTAGATCCAGTTCATACCCTTTTCCCTCAGAAAACCACTCCTGTCCACAGTATTTAATCATCATGGAATTAGCAGATATTCTACTCACTGAGCTTTTGGAATAGGCTAAATACTACATTTATATGTTTTATCTCTTTTTATGGTCAGGTTCTGTTTTTCCAACTAGATTACATATCATTTTTTTCTATAGGAAATATATTCAAATAATGCAAAGTGAAAAATCATAAAAGTTACAAAGTGAAAAATTTTCCCATCCCACTCTTCCAGCCACCCAATACATAATATATATTGTGAATAAATAAATAAATGTATAAGTGAAATATAAATATTATGTAATATATTTTTTTTTTCCTCTCACATACACACATCCTTTCTCTTTTTATACAAATTCTTTTGCATTTTGGTTTTTTACTTAACTTTTTTTTGGTTGCACATTATAATATTTATGGACGACCATGATTTTATTTAACTAGTCCCCTTCGATGATAATAAGATATTTAGGATGTTTCCAATCTCTTGCTATTACAAACAATGCTGCAATAAATAACCATACACATATATTATTTTGCAAATAGGCAAGTATGTCTACAGGAATTCTTAGATGATAAATTGCTGGATCAAGTTTGTAATTCTCACTGGCTTTGCCAAATTGTACCCCATAAAGATAGTATCAGTCTATACTTTTTTCTGTAGCACATCAGAGAGCCCCAGGTGATTCTCATGCAACTGATCTAAGGATAATACTCTTGTGTTTACTAGGTCACTTAACCCTTGAAAGCCTTAGTTACTCTATCTGCAAAGTGGAGATAATGTTACCTACCTCGGAGGACTATTGTAGGACTATTTTATGAGGACAATATGCAAAAGATCTTTCAAAACTGTCAAGCAGGATGAAAATGTTGATTATTATTAAGGATAATAGCTTCTAGCATTTACTCTGTGATTGGCATTGTATTACATGCTTTAATATATTCTCTCCAATTTATACAGCAAAGTAAAGATAATTAGCTTAGTTTTATATTTCAAGAAACTGAAGCTCAGAGAGAGGACTTACAAGACCAGGCATCTGGTAAATGGCAGAAGAGGTATTCAAACCCAGGCTTGCACGGGTTCAAAGACTGGGCTGTTTCCACTAAACCTCATTTTGACTTATAATGTAAATAAATCAACCACTATTATTACTGTAATTTCTATAAAATGTTATTTAAATCATCTATCAAATATAATGCATGAGTGAAGGCTTCATGCAAGACACAGGACTGGAGCTGGACCATCCAGGATTGGTCAGGTGGCGTGGAGATGATGAAACTGTTGCAGCAAAGGAGAAGGGCACGTACAAGCACTCACAGGTGGGATAGCACAGAGCGTATTTGCAGGATACTGTGATTAGCATAACTAGAGTAGAGACTCTGAGTAGTATTTGGAAATGTGGTTAGGGGCTTATTAATGAGTGCTTTGCAAGATAGAAGACTTTGTTCTCAATTTGGAGCCCAGTGGGGTGAGGGTAGGGGCCAAAGAAGGTTTTCTGAGCAGAGCTCTAACTGTGGATGATAACATTTTAGGAAATTTTTATCTCAAATCCCTATGCGTGAAGAATTAGAAGAAAGATACTAGAAAGTCCAGAAGGTAAGTTATCCGTGTTTCCAGATGT
This sequence comes from Balaenoptera ricei, assembly GCF_028023285.1. Lineage (NCBI taxonomy): Eukaryota > Metazoa > Chordata > Mammalia > Artiodactyla > Balaenopteridae > Balaenoptera > Balaenoptera ricei. The sequence continues at coordinate 9,942,012 of NC_082646.1, read as the reverse complement.
AAGTCCACTCAGCCATTCAGTTAACATTCATTCAACAAATATTTATTAGTCACTTTCTATGGATGTCAGGCATGATAGTAGTAGCTTAGAAGTTACAAATATAAATACAACATGATCTGCTTTTAAGACTTTCAAACCTCATGGTAACGGCATGATCTTAAATGCTAATGGTCTCTGTGTCCCTCTTTTGTCACTCCCTCCAATCTTTTCTTCACTAGCCAATGTGATGATTCAAAAGTACAAATCTGATTGTTATTCCATGCTTAAAATCCTTTGGCAGTATGTTATGCTACCCTCTCTGCCAGGAACATTTACTGCTCTTGCCATCTCTCACTCTAGCGCTGGCTTTTACTCCTATACAGTTTTCAGCTAAAACAAATCACTTCCTGCCGGAAGCCTTCCCTAATGCCCCCAGGGGTATTAAGTGCCCTGCGCTTGTGCTACCACACACTTCTGACATCATCATAGTTTTCTCACTACATTGCAACTTCCTCTTTAATCATTTGTATCCCTCTCTCAACTGTAAACTCTACAGTAAGGAGGACCAATTATACCCTAGGCATCTATCTAGTTCAATGTCTGGCACATGGTAAGGCCTCAAATATTGACTGACTGAACAAGTGAATAAATAAATAAGTGCATAGGTGAAATAGCCACTCAGACGATCAAGCCTGGAAGATTTTACTTTGCTCAGGAAAGAAGCAAGTGTTTTCCATTGGTTACAAAATGGCATGAAAGCCAGTCAATCCCTGGTCACTTTTCCAATTCAATATCAAATGGGGCAGAGATCCTATGTGGCAGTGGAATTGGAATGGCTGGTTATGAGATAACAAGCTATGGGGAAGGTGGTTGCTTATTAAATACCACAAACCTATAGCACAGGAAGCGGATGGGGGTTTGCAGATTCAAGTGGGTTCAGATCTGCAGCCTCCAACCACCTGGTCCAAATAGTTCTTTGTCTTTTTGAGAGTCCTAGAATTCTAAGGCTGGTAGAACCTTAGAGATTTTCCTTTTTGTATTCCTGGTTGTACAAATAAATTCCAGAGAAGGTAAGTGATTTGCCCAAAGTCACACAGCAAATTGTTGGCAGAGCTGAGGCTAGAAAACCTGAGGCTCTCCACATCCAGTGAAGTGTTAGTGTTTCGTGACCCCCAAAGGTGTTGAACCCTTTAACTAGCGTATCAGTCACAGGTGGGTTTGCAGAATTTCTCGTTATGTTAAGTTTTTCACTTGATTCACTCAGAACCTCGTGTGTCCATCCATTCGTTCATTCATACCTTCAACCAGTATTTTTTAATATTACTACATCTCTTCCTACGAGGTGCTGCAGAAAACAGGAAACTCTAATGCACATCCTTGGCTCTCACTTGCTGTGAAATAGGGAAACTGGGTTTTGTTAATGGCACCAAAGTAATACCCTTCAGATTACTTGCTGTTTACGAACAAGGAAATGTAACTTTATATAGTGCCATCAGGCTGTCAACATTTCAACCCAATGATCGATCTTAGCACCCCTAATGGTGGGACAACCAGACATTACACGTGCCCTTGTTGTGATGCTACATGAAGCACACATCATCGCCTGTAAAGTATTCCTGCCAAATGTTTAACCTGAATCCAGTCAGGCTTGGATCCAACTTTAAGTTACAGAAAATACGAAGGATACAAAAGCAAGCTAAACTATACTGCATAGAAGCGGTGAGAGAAATCCAGGAGATCCAGCATTCCATGGGACAATTGCCCATTTCATTCAAAAAGGCAATGCCACAAGGAAAATAAAAATAAAGTGAGGACTGGAGACTTAAGACACAAAATCAAACATTATGTGTGGTCCTTGATTAGATCCTGCTTTGAACGCACCAATCATAAAAAATACTTTTAGAATAATGGAGAAATGTAAGTAAATCGCAGGGGCTGGGTCAGGGGGGATGAAGTAAATACGACAAGAGGTTAATAATTGTTAAAATTTAGTGATCAGTACATGGAAGTTACTTATACTATTTTCTTTGTTTTTCTATTTGTTGAAAATTTCCATAATAAAAAGAAAGAGCAAAAATACCATTCAACCATAAAAAGAAAGTTGGGCAACGGTAAGTTAGTGTATGCTCAGTATCAAGTGTCCAGAAAGCATCACAGAAACATAGACCAAAAGCTTTCTAGGAGTCTAGAGAAAAAAAAGATCTCTTGGCCTGAGGTAGGCAAGGAATACTGCATGGAGGAGGTGGGACTTTGGATGAATGAAACTGAAACATACACGAGGGTCAGTAATCCTAGCAGAGCCAAGACAGTGCCAGTTAAAGACACATTCACCGTCATACTCCTCTCACTGTGGGCTGCAGGAGGGATGCTGGCAAGTCTAACCCTCAGAGATGCCAAGCCCTAGTGCCTAATTTGATATTAAAAGTCCACTCACTGTTGTTCTCTGGAGTGAACCCAGAGCCTGATCTCCCGCACCGCCGGGAGCCCCCAGCCAAATAATCAAAGCTAATTACAAACACAAAGGGATGCTCATTTGCAAAGAAATGACCTCCAGCTACTTGTTGCATCAGCCAGAGGTCAACTCAGTCCAACCCAATTAGTACTTTCCCCGAGAGATTCCTGTGACATCCTCGCCCATCCCAACAGCAGGCTCTCGTTTGAGCCCCAGCAAAACCACCCAGAAGCCTTTGAAAGCCAGAGGGGCATGTTTTCTCTGAAGTTCAATGCCGACCAGTTTTACCAACCCTTATCCCTTAAGAACAAACTCAGCGAGCCCGCATCAAACAAAACAACAGGCGAATGGATAATGTTGCCATTTAAATGCTCTGACTAATGCAGTTCCTGATTTCCCTTCCAAATTAAATGCATTTCGCTTAGTACATTTTCAACAGACGTTACTCATCTGCTCGATTAATGAGTTTGCTGTGAAAGCTACTTCGGTAGCAATTTGAAACAAAAGCATCTCAGCGTGACTGAGGCCCCCTTCCCCTTCTCTCTCCATCTTAGTCTCCCTTCCCCCCTCTCCCGCTCCAGCGTAAATGCATCACCAAACGAGGACGGCGAAGCTGGAGTCGGCGAGGGTTCTCTTCTGTGTCACTACACTACATTAGGAATAAAACCTTCCACTTAAACACTTAAATGAAAACATCGAGAAACTAATTTACTATTTGCAATCACATGATTTAAGCCGAAGCTGCCTTAATTTCCTTCCCATTTTGCTTCATATTCAATGTGAGCACACACTAGATTGGTCTATGAAAAGGCTGTCTTCGAATCACAACACTTAAGACCTCTTTCATTTTCTTTTTGATTAAATAATTGAAATTCCTGTCAGGGCCTGCACTTTACTGACGCACAGATTTGGTGTGTGAGGATAAAGACCACTTTTTGTTTGCTGCCTGGGTCTTAAAAGCCAGCGGGCTTTACTTCATTAAGGGGCTGATAAAATGGACCTATGCTATTCACCCATTTCGCAGAAATTTCCTGCGCCCATTAAGTGATTGTTTGAGACAAATTATGAAAAGCATCTCCTTTCATTTAACCATCCTCATTCATTGGGAGGCTTCTGCCTGCTGCAGAGAGCTCAGCTTCTCCCATGCCAACTTCGTCCATTAGGAAAATAAAAACAAGAACCCACGTGTATATGCACATATGCACACAAAACGCACAAAAACCAAAATGAAATAAGGCACAGAAAGCTTCATTTGCTTCAACTAAAGAAACCTGAGGTTATTTCTATTCTGTGATGGGCCATGGCAGGGAAACCCCAGACCAACATCATGGCCCAGCCTGGCCAGCCTGGCCATGGGCCTTTGGGCTCCTTGAAGTTGAGGTAAGCAGATCCTGAAGGAGGTGGGGAGAGCCCATCACTCAGAAGAGAAGCTACACCACCCACTCTGCAGTCCCACTGTCCCATGAGCCAATGACTAAATCGGACAACAGCAGGTATGTATGTGGTCTCTGTAATAAATGCACAGTCTCAGAATGTGTGTCTGTGTTTAAATACAGATCACAGATCCTCTTTTATGAGGCTGATTATCAGACACTCCTGGATGTTCAACCCAGGTCTACCTGGTTGTGTGCCCTTGGGTATGTTATCTGGGACCTCACAGAGTCTTTGTCCCATCTGTAAAATGGGGACATAAATAAATGGTCCCACCTCCTCACAGGATGGTTGGGAGCTTTAAATGAGACAGTGCGTGGAAAGTGGTTAGTGAGTCCAGCACGTGGTGTTTAATAAAAATTAGGAAACACTGTTATGTGCTTCTGAGTCTTTACATGCATATCTACGTATGACCATATTCACATTCCTTTAAATAGTGTACTTTCAGAGAGTAAATGGTCTTACCTACATTTACCCGTTCATAAAAATAAACAAACAAAAACCTATGTCTGGGTACAGGAGGAGACCCATATGCTACACACATATATACATATATGTAGTATAATTTTATAACAGGAAAGGGCATTACCAGATATTTTGTCCAACCTCCACCCAAAGTAGGCCTCCCACCTAGAAGATCCGAGACAGTTCGATGACTCCCTCTTATGAAGACTCAATTTACTTCCATGTCACCTGTACTACTGGTCCCTGTTCTGACCAACAGAATCACATAGGAGAAAACTCACTGCTACAGAGAAGCCTTTCCAATATTAAACAAACAAACAAAAATTCCAAAGCTCTACTGTTTTCTCTGAGTATTCTCTTTCCCAGAACCTGCACTGCTCCTTGTAACACATCATTTTTTAGCCATCTCACCACTATGGACCTCTGAACTTTAAAACAGAGCCTGCCTTGAATTGAACATAATATTCCACATGTGGTCTGAATAATGCTGGATAGAAAAACATATTGTATTCACTCATTGATTAACTAATTGATCCAACACTTATTGACAGCAGAAACTAAGCTCGTCACATGTTTGGACATATATATTAAATAGCATAATAAATGCTATATATAAAAGGTGACCTCTTCAGCATGGTGTCTATAGTTAATAACATTGTTTTGTATATTTGAAAGTTACTAAGAGAGTAGATCTTAGAAGTTCTCATCAGGGCTTCCCTGGTGGCGCAGTGGTTGAGAGTCTGCCTGCCAATGCAGGGGACACGGGTTCGAGCCCTGGTCTGGGAAGATCCCACATGCCGGGCAACTAGGCCCGTGAGCCACAACTACTGAGCCTGCGCGTCTGGAGCCTGTGCTCCGCAACAAGAGAGGCCGCGACAGTGAGAGGCCCGCGCACCGCGATGAAGAGTGGCCCCCACTTGCCGCAACTGGAGAGAGCCCTCGCACAGAAACGAAGACCCAACACAGCCATAAATAAATAAATAAATAAATAAATAAAGTTCTCATCAAAAGAAAAACAATTTGTTACTATGTGTGCTAATGGATGTTAACTAGACCTCTTGTGGTGATCATTTTGCAAATATATACAAATATGGAATCATTATGTTGTACACCTGAACTAATATAATGTTACATGTCAGTTATATTTCAATTAAAAATAATAAAATATTCTACAAAAAAAAATCACCTCTTGGTCGTGCATGTTGAAGATCATCCATGGCCAAGCATTCATTCCAAGGAGGTTGCTCCCATCCCAACCATGCTTCCTGGTATTCTTCATTTTGTTTGCAGTTGTTACGGGCTCAGGAACCACGAATTCATTTTTAGCCTTTGCCTAAAGAACAAAATAAAAAGAGATGCATCTCCCTCAGAAAATTCCTTCACACTTCTCAGCACCAAACAGAAAGATCTTGGTATCAGGCACTGTTTTGTACGGTCACCCAGTCACCCTTCTCTGTGGCAATAGCACCAGTGACTGAGAATGAATTCCATAGTTAAAGAAGAAAGTAGAATGAGCATTAACAAGGTTAGACCTGTGAAGGCCCACACTCTCATCAGCCAAGGAAGCTTCCATGGAAGATGGCTGGGAAGAGCAGGAGTTTGGATGGAGGGCTGAGGGCTTGCACAGCCCTGGCTGGAGGGAGGGGAGTGCAGTCCAATGGCACTCACCAGGACTGGTGCAAACGCAGGCCTGCCTGGAGGCCAGAGGAGAGACAGGATGCTGCTTAAAGATCCCAGCCAGACTTTCCTTTCTCTAAAGCAAACCTAACCAAGCTCACACAGAGTAGGGGAAGCTCAGTGTTTATTTTCCAACTGTCAAGCTTGGCAAGGATCCCGGCCTTCTCATTTTCACCTTGAGGATTTTGGTGGCCTGGGGAGCTCCTTGAACAGCCTTCCAGCCTCAGACTTTCAGGCCTGCTTCTCCCCCTTTGCTCCTACCTCTTCACTGTGCCCTCTTGCAGGGACACTTCTTCAGTGTTTGAGTCTTTTTTTTTTTTTAATATTTATTTACTGGGACTTCCCTGGTGGTCCAGTGATTAAGAATCTGCCTTCGGGCTTCCCTGGTGGCGCAGTGGTTGAGAATCTGCCTGCCAATGCAGGGGACACGGGTTCGAGCCCTGGTCTGGGAAGATCCCACATGCCGCGGAGCAGCTGGGCCCGTGAGCCACAATTGCTGAGCCTGCGCATCTGGAGCCTGTGCTCCGCAACAAGAGAGGCCGCGATAGTGAGAGGCCCGCGCGCCGCGATGAAGAGTGGCCCCCGCTTGCCGCAACTAGAGAAAGCCCTCACAGAAACAAAGACCCAACACAGCCAAAAATAAATTAATTAACTAATTAAAAAAAAAAAAAAAAAAGAATCTGCCTTCCAATGCAGGGGACATGGGTTCAATCTCTGGTTGGGGAACTGAGATCGCACTTGCCATGGGGTAACTAAGCCCGTGCACTCTAGAGCCTGCGCGCCACAACTAGAGAGCCCACATGTTCTGGAGCCCACACGCTGCAACTACTGAGCCTGTGCACCACAACTAGAGAGCCCGCGCTGCAATGAAAGAGCCCACATGCCATAACTAAGACCCGATGCAGCCAAATAAATAAATAAATATTTTTTAAAAAAACACAAAAAACAAACAAAAAATTTTATTTGGTTGCGCTCTTAGCTGCGGCAGGAGGGCTCCTTAGTTGCAGCTCACCAGCTCCTTAGTTGTGGCATGCATGTGGGATCTAGTTCCCTGACCAGGGATTGAACCCAGGCCCCCTGCATTGGGAGTGTGGAGTCTTATCCTCTGCACCACCAGGGTTGTCCCAGTATTTGAGTAATTTTATTGCCATTTCCAAGCCTGCTGGATAGCTCAGCAAGTAAGAGATACTAGCCATGCGAACCCGTTACCCTGAACTCCTAGGTCACTGCTTCAGGCCGAGTGGGAAGGGTGATTTGGAAGAGGTAGAACCCAAACAATCGAGGGAAAGAAACAAACAAGACTGTTGGTACAGAGGCCTGGAGATGCTTCTGGCCTTTTCTATTCTGAACAGAGATAACTCTGACTTGTCCCGTGAGTAGATCCATGGATGAAAAGCGGAAGAGCCGGGATTGGTCCTAAAGCCATCTCTGCCTTGCCAGGTGACCTCTTGCTGGGCTCGGTTTCCCTGTTTGGGAAATGAACTGAGCCTCCCAGGGCTGTTAATGAGCTTCAGTGAACTGGGAGACGCAAAGGTGCTTGGAATGCTTTGGAGGGTTTCCAGAGTTATCCGTGAAGGTGCAGAAAAAGCAGGCAAAGTGAGCTGGACATCGCCACTTTACCGATAAAACCAAAGCGTCAGAAGTTGCACTCACGGAAACCTGGCTCATGCCACCCAGTGGTGTACAAGGCCATGCCCCATTTCCCATTTGAGCCCTGTGAGAATCCAGACAGCATCTAAATTTTGATCTGATTTTCTTCCATATGAAGTAACTTCAGGGCTCTGTCCCTGGAAACAGACAAATGCATTAGATGCAGAATTCCCAAATGCTGGTCTGTGGACCAGTGCTGCCACACAAGGATTTTACTAATTGAGATGAAAAGAGAACAATAAGAACACCGGAAGAATCTTTCATAGAGTTAAATTTATTTCACTTAAAGAACGGAGATTGTTATTGCAACGTCAGATCCAAAAGGACAAGGACTTTGATATTCTCATTCTCTGTTTTTTCACCAACACCCAGAATACCTGTATGTAATGGGCACTTGATAAATATTTGTTGAATGAATGAAGGAATGAATTATTTCCTTTCTATTCTCCTAGCATTAAAATATCCTTTCTTTGCTGAAATGGTATTAGTAGTGTCAGGTTTTGGGGTTTTTTTTAAAAAATATTTTTCCTTGGAAAAAATCAAAGTATATAATTATCTTTAAAAGGTTCACGGATCTATCATGTTTAAGATTGGGGATCTCTGGACCAGGTGATCCACCAGAGAACATTGAATCCTATGATCCATCAGACACTGAGAGGAAACACACTCACAGTCCTTAGGCCACATCCTGGCAGAGATGTTTCCTTTCTAAGATCTTAGAGGCAGGGAGATCTGGGCTCAGATACTGGAGAACATATTAGTCATATGACTTCGGACAAGTCGCTGAAGCGTGTTTTCTCCTCTGTAGAATGGGAGTCATGCTACTTGGGTTTTGTTTTGTTTTGTTTGGGGGAGGGGTGTACCATTTGTGGATTTTCAGCCCTGTGAAGGAAGGATGTCCCAGTGGCCTGGCTGCCTGAAGATTTTCTCAATCTTCTCTGGGAAAGATGTTCCCTTTTCTAGGCTGGTCCTTGAATCCAAGATACCCTTTAAAGAGAAAAAGAGCAACATTTGCTTCTAAATTGGGCACATTCTTGCCAGTATGAGGGGAAACTGGAGCAAAATCCTAATGCAATGAGTTGAGGGAAAAAAATGAGTTTTTTAAAAAGCTGAACATATTTTACTTAAAGGATCATTCTTACTAAATGTTTTTGGTATTAAAGGGTGTTCCCTGGTGGTACAGTGGTTAAGAATCCACCTGCCAATGCAGGGGACGCGAGTTTAATCCCTGGTCCGGGAAGATCCCACATGCTGTGGAGCAACTAAGCCCATGCGCCACAACTACTGAGCCTGTGCTCTAGAGCCTGCATGCCACAACGACTGAAGTCCACATGCCCTAGAGCATGCACACCGCAACTACTGAGCCCGCGTGCTGCAACTACTGAAGCCCACGCGCCTAGAGCCCATGCTCGGCAACAAGAGAAGCCACCGCAATGAGAAGCCCGCGCACTGCAACGAAGAGTAGCCCCCGCTCACCGCAACTAGAGAAAGCCTGCGCACAGCAACGAAGACCCAATGCAGCCAAAAAAAAAAAAAAGGTGGGGTGGGGGGAAGAAATGTCTTTGGTATTAAAGATTTTTATTCAGTTACTATGTGATGGTGATAGTGGATGGTAGTTGTTTCTTTTTAAAGGCAGGAATTAACAAAATTTAAAGTTTCCAAAGTAAAAAAAAAACCCCGAGACTCTGCATTGTTGTGTCAAACTGACCTAAGACAGCTTGGTCTTGCACAATTTTTAGGCTCTTTTTTTTTTTTTTCATAAATTTATTTATTTATTTTTGGCTGTGTTGGGTCCTCGTTGCTGTGCGCAGGCTTCTCTAGTTGCGGCGAGCGGGGGCTACTCTTCGTTGCAGTGCGCGGACTTCTCATTGCGGTGGCTTCTCTTGTTGCGGAGCACGGGCTCTAGGTGCCCGGGCTTCAGTAGTTGTGGTACGCGTGCTCGGTAGTTGTGGCTCGCGGGCTCTAGAGCGCAGGCTCAGTAGCTGTGGCTCACGGGCTCAGTTGCTCCACGGCATGTGGGATCTTCCTGGACCAGGGCTTGAACCCGTGTCCCCTGCACTGGCAGGCGGATTCCCAGCCACTGTGCCACCAGGGAAGTCCCTATTAGGTTCTTTTTGACAGACATTGGTAACTTCCCTCCAACTTCACCAGCAGGTCCTAAATTACAGTGAAAGAGAGGCACAGACTAAATTCTGCCACACATGCAAACGTTAGCAATTAGCTACAAAAACAGTCCTACAGCCAGCTCCGTGGGCTCAACGAAGTTGAAGCTCTATCCCTTTCCAGGGTTTTTGGGCACTGTTGCCGTTTGGGGGCGGGTCATTCCCTGTTGGGGACGGGGACTGTCCTGTGCACTGCAGGATGTTTAGCAGCGTCTCTGGCCTCTACCCACAAGATGCCAATGGCTCCCCACAAAACACACACGCAACTGTGACCAGCAAAAGTATCTCCAGACATTGTAAAGGCCCTGGTCGGGGGCAGGAGGTGCAAAATTGTCCCCAGCTGAGAATCTGTCACTCCATCAAGCATCTTGCAAGCAAGGTTCACTCACGGTAGACTCAAATCACTTTTTTTTTTAAAACATCTTTATTGGAGTATAATTGCTTTACATTGTTGTGTTAGTTGCTGCTGTATAACAAAGTGAATCAGCTATACGTATACATATATCCCCATATCCCCTCCCTCTTGCGTCTCCCTCCCACCCTCCCTATCCCACCCCTCTAGGTGGTCACAAAGCACCGAGCTGATCTCCCTGTGCTATGCTGCTGCTTCCCACTAGCTATCTGTTTTACATTTGGTAGTATTTATAAATCCATGCCACTCTCTCACTTCGTCCCAGCTTACCCTTCCCCCTTCCCGTGTCCTCAAGTCCATTCTCAACGTCTGCGTCTTTATTCCTGTCCTGCCCCTAGGTTCTTCAGAACCATTTTTTTTTTTCCAGATCACTTTTTAATCAATGCCAGGCAGCCAGATCCTGTATAAGTTTCTCAAAATAAGACCAGGCAAAATACTGGGCCTAGGCACTGTTCTGAAGGGCGTAGGCTACCTTGCTACGCAGTTCATTCATGAAAAGTGCCTCGTCAATATTTCTAACCAATCCACATGTCTTGAACATCATTCATTTCACCAGTAAAAAAAAAAACAAAACATTTCTGACACCAATTGTGCGCATTAACAAAGCTCTGATGTTAATAGAGATCATTAAAGCGCTTGTAGCGGCCACTTCAAGGGTATGGACTTTTGATTCGAGATTTTCAAATGCTAACTAACCAACTAAAGTGTGAGAGATACACCACATTCTTCATCCCGAAGTAATTTTCAATAAAGGCAATATAATAGCTCGATATGACAGCTTTTTAGATATCCCAAATCCTTCATTATTATTATTATTGCTTTAAAGATATTACTGATCCATGGAATCCAAAAGGCTGAAAACCGCTGCCTCACATCAAATCTCTTCTTTGTGAAAGGCTATTCAGGTGGACACAAGTCCCCCCAAAGGGAAATGGGACTCTGGCACTCAGACTGTTCCTGCATGCAATCTGTAGCCAAATTTTAATGAAAACCAATGTCCCCAGCCACTTTTCCCAACTGACAGAGAGGATGGTTTAGAACAGAAGTCAGCCTAGGGTCCATCCTGCGGGTGAACTGCATGATTGCCAACCGGAGTTTGTTGCTCCGCGAGTTTGTGTGTATAAGAATGCACAAGTTGCAATTAATTCCCAGCGAAGTCACTCCTCAAGTTAATTAGAAATGCAAAGTGTGAGTCTAAATGTTATGAGATTATAAAATGGCTTTAATAATGGGAACAATGAGATTGAAGCATATGCATTCTGGCCATGTGAATATTTCACGACAGCGTCAATCTGATTTCATTTGCCTAATCATGCCATTGATATGCAGCCACCAGCCTGCAAACAGAACGGCTGAATTGCAGCAGATCACCCTTCTAATGTCATAATTATTAATACTGGAGGGAAATGGAGCTGCTACACTCCAATGGAAACTGCTGGGCCTTTGGAATTGAGATGGGGATGGCCCAGCTGGGGGAGGAGGAGGAGGGGAGAGGCACACCAGCCTCAACATCCCCATCCTGCTTCTCGGCCAGAAGTATTTAGGTAATTAGGCGGCTCAACCGATTTAAGTGACGAGAATGCTGGGGAGAAGGGCTGCAGGGCGTAAATTCTCCAGTCCTCAATCAAAACCACGATGAAACACGCTCGCAACTCGAAAGGAAAAGGAAGAGCCATTTTGTGGCCATAAAGGATTCTGCGCATGAGGGTTCAGCTGGGTGCTGGATGACAGGGTTGAGGGCTGACCAGGGCCGCAGGCTCTCTCCCTTTTGGCTTCCTCTAGTTGGTCAGCATGTTCCATATACTTTGTGCACAAATCTCTTTTATAGGCACAGAATCTGACTTCTTCCTTGACATCTGAGAACTGCTTTCCCTTTATTTCCGATTACACTGCTTTGGGACATTTCTTCTACCACTAACTCAGTTCCCCATGTGTCTTATCTCTGCATTTGAAGCATAAGGAGTGGCTAGTCCAGATGCTCTCTGATTCCTCCATGGCACTTAGTACAGTGTCATGAATATGGTGGCTCGATTGCACCAGCAGTGTTGCGAACTCTTAGGCAGCACAGTGTAAGGAAAGGCTGCTAGATGGAAATCTGTAAGACATAGGTTTGAATCCTGGCTCTGCACTGAACTTAGGCAAGTCACCTAACCCCTCCTAGTCTCAGTTTCCCCATTTATAAAATAAGGATCTCACAGTTGTTGCAGGGGACTCTTCAAGAAAAAGAATGTGACATCACTATTTATTTAGCTACACAATGCCTTGTTTCAAAAAGGATCCGGTGCAACCAGAAAGCACTTAATAAAATGCCAAGTGCTATGCACATTTTCCCGCGTTCACATTTGCACAGTTTAAGATGTACATCTTCAGTCTTGAGTTTCTCTGCTTCCTTTTACTCCCTGCAGTCTCCTCCCAGCCTAACAGGTCATTACCTGGAAATCCTGGAAATAAGCACTAGAAGGGTTCCCTTTTAAGGAATAGTTCTGGGAATTCCCTGGCAGTCCAGTGGTTAGGCCTGGGTTCAACCCCTGGTTGGGGAGCTAAGATCCTGCAAGCCGCGCAGTGAGGCCAAATAAAAAAAAGAATAGTTCTTATCCCCAGAATTTCTTGTCCATAATATTCACAGATATTGACATAGGATTATATTAAATCTAGGCAGCACATTTTTTATGCTTTTTAAAAGTGAATTAATTAGTTAACTTCTCTAAACCTCAGGGACCTTATCTGTAAAATGGAGATAATAATAGTCCTTGTCACAGAGAATTAATGTGAAGACTGAGATGACATATAGAACACATATAGGATGGTGCCCAACTTACAGAAAGCTCTGTCTATATGTAATCTGTTACTATTATTACTTTTAATTACTTTTATTATTATTAAACATTGTACTGTATAATAAATACTATTACTAATTATTTATTAATAATCATAAAATAATAAGTAGTGAGATAATGGTGAACTCCAGGGAACCTGCGAAGTTAGAGATATCATGACAAATGTAACTCTTTTTTTTTTTTTTTAATTAATTAATTAATTTATTTATTTTTGGTTGTGTTGGGTCTTCGTTTCTGTGCGAGGGCTTTCTCTAGTTGTGGCAAGTGGGGGCCACTCTTCATCGCGGTATGCGTGCCTCTCACTATCACGACCTCTCTTGTTGCGGAGCACAGGCTCCAGACACGCAGGCTCAGTAGTTGTGGCTCATGGGCCCAGCTGCTCCGTGGCATGTGGGATCTTCCCAGACCAGGGCTCGAACTCGTGTCCCCTGCATTAGCAGGCAGATTCTCAACCACTGCGCCACCAGGGAAGCCCAAATGTAACTCTTGATTACCTTCTTGCTGTCAGGCTGCATACAGAACTGTAGGTTGTCATTACATGTCCACAGCATCCAGAACTTGTGAAATGTGCACTATAGAAATAATAATTGTTAACACTTACATGGCTCTAAATGCGTGCGGGACACTGTTCTAAGCACTTTACATGTAACTCATTTAACTCCTACAGCGGCTCTCATGAAGTGGGTGAGTCCTACCATTCTCCCCATCTTACAGATGAAGACACTGAGGCAGAGGGAGGCATATAACTTGTCCAAGGTCACAGAGGCACTAAATAGCAGAGCTGGGATCAAAATCACGTAACCTGCCTGCGGAGTCCATCCATGCCTTTACAGTGTGTTGCTTCCTTACTATTAGGAATTCACAGGAAAGGAGAAATTCTAGGTCTACTTGCATCACTCCTCTTCCTGGGGAGCTAAGAGCCTTGCACTACTCAGCAGTGTTTTTTAAATGTTTTTATCCTGAAAGCCATTAGGCAAAATGCATGCTCTTCACATTAAGGCGGGCAGCACCACTCACTCACTATTGGATTATACCTCCCTTATTTCCCGAGGACATTTGAACATGCAGCCCTGTGCTCTAAGAAATAGGATTGGAGCCTGCCTGGCATCTGGATTTGAACCCAAGCAATTCTATTGCAGTCCGGGGGATGCTGGGCTTTGCCAGTAGGGTGGAAATGAGAAGAAGCTGTGACAGGAGAGGGGGGTTTCCTCTTCTCAGTCTTCATCCAAGGCAAACACCTGAGGCTGGGAGGTTGACAGGGGCCACAGGGCGAGGGACCGCTCATGCTTTACTAGGGAGTCTGGGCTTTAGGTTTCAGGCCGTGGCCCAAATGGCAGGTATTCACTTGCCTTTGCTTATCTCAATCCGTTGCATATCCTGTTTGCCCAGTAGACCGGGTGTCCCCACACACTGCGCCTCTTTCCTCTGCACCTCCCCTCTGCAGCCAGGTCAGAGCTCTACATCCAGGGGCCACCCGCTGCCTGACGCTCATCCAGGCTCTCTCAGCAGGTAACTGGGAGACCTCGGAGACCCAGGCTTGGTGATTCTCAGCGGCAGCACCTGCACTTGAGTCTTTGCCCCGATGGTGCCGCTGACTCAGCTCTCCAAGTGCAGCCAAGGGGCAGCGGAGGGGAGAAGCGGTGCAGCACAGTGGGTACAAGCACAGAGGCAGCGGCAGGAATGTCAAGGCCCAAATCTTGGCTTCCCTTCGTTTCAGTGGCGTGGCCTTGGGAAAATACTTAACTTTTTAGTGCCCCCATTTTCCTCATTTTTTCAAACGAGAACTAATAACAATACCTAACTTGGAGACTTGTTGTGGTAATCCGTTAATCCGTTCATCCGTATACAGCATTTAGAATAGGGCTTGGTGGGAATTCCCTGGCGGTCCAGTGGTTAGGATTCAGTGCTTTCACGGCCGGGGCCCAGGTTCGATCCCTGGTCAGGGAACTAAGATCCCGCAAGCCAAATAATAATAATAATAATAATAATAGTAATAATAATAGTAAGGCCTGGTGCATAATAAGTGCTCAAAAAAGAATCGTTTTTATTCTTTTTCATCACATGTAAATCAGCCACTCAGGCGTCTAGGTAGTTCCTCCATCTCTGACCTCTGCCCCTCTGTCCAACCACCCTCTTTCTTGATTGTCTTCTTCTAGGCTGGAGACAAAGGAAGGAGAGAGCCCCTTCCCTTCCACCCCCCCTCCCTCCCTCTTCTCTCTTGGGGCTACAATTAACACATGATAACGGCACAGGTTGGACTCAATTAGGACCAGATCCCAAAGCAGATGCTGCTTATGTGCAGAGGATGGAGTAAAAGAATTGGCTCCAGAAGGCTTGGGACTTGCTCGTAGAAGATACTAATTGGTTTTTTGCTGGTAATTTTTCACCCCTAAGTGAACAAGAAAAAGGGCATCTCAGAGGCTCATCTGCTTTGCAGGTTATCGGGCAAATGAATATCTGTGTCCAGGGAGAGGTGAAGATTGTCTTTTTTTCTCTCCAAAGGGAACATAATCTCATTTGTCCCAGGACTTAATATCTGCAGATCTGCTGAGCTGGAGGGGGATAAAGATCAACTCCAAAACTGTATGGGGGGCTCTGACGCCTGAACATTTGTGAGAAGTCCTAGGGTCATGGAAGCTTGGAAAGAGTTATAGTCATTTTATTGCTGAGGAGTTTGGAGAGATATAAAGAGAGCTTGGCTTTCAGTGGTTGGGATGAGGTTGAACAACAGACAGGCATCCATAAGAATCACTCTCCTTTAATTAATCTCAAAAATATACGAACAGGGCTTCCCTGGTGGTGCAGTGGTTAAGAATCTGCCTGCCAATTCAGGGGACATGGTTTAGAGCCCTGGTCCGGGAAGATACCACATGCTGCGGAGCAACTAGGCCCGTGCGCCACAACTACTGAAGCCCGCGTGCCTAGAGCCCATGCTCTGCAACAAGAGAAGCCACCGCAAGGAGAGTAGCCCCCGCTCAATGCAACTGAAGAAAGACTGCGCGCAGCAACGAAGACCCAACATAGCCAAAAATAAATTAGTTAATTAATTAAGAAAAAAAAGATCCTGCATGCTGCAACTAACAGCCAAAATAAACAAATAAATAAATATTTTTAAAAATATACAAACAGCTCATGCAGTTCAATATCAAAAAAAAACCAAACAACGCAATTCAAAAATGGGCAGAAGATTTAAATAGACATTTCTCCAAAGAAGACATACAGATGGTCAAAAAGCACATGAAAAGATGCTCAACATTGCTAATTATTAGAGAAATGCAAATCAAAACTGGAATGAGGTTATCACCTCATCAGTCAGAATGGCCATCATCAAAAAGTCTACAAATAATAAACGCTGGAGGGGGTGTGGAGAAAGGGGAACCCTCCTACACTGTTGGTGGGAATGTAAATTGATACAGCCACTATGGAGAACAGTACGGAGAGTCCTTAAAAAACTAAAAATAGAGTTACCATTTGATCCTGCAATGCCACTCCTGGGCATATATCCAGAGGAAACCATAATTCAGGGCTTCCCTGGTGGCGCAGTGGTTGAGAATCTGCCTGCCAATGCAGGGGACACGGGTTCGAGCCCTGGTCTGGGAAGATCCCACATGCCGCGGAGCAGCTGGGCCCGTGAGCCACAATTGCTGAGCCTGCGCATCTGGAGCCTGTGCTCCGCAACAAGAGAGGCCGTGATGGTGAGAGGCCCGCGTACTACGATGAAGAGTGGCCCCCACTTGCCACAACTAGAGAGAGCCCTCGCACAGAAACGAAGACCCAACACAGCCATAAATAAATAAATAAAATTTTTTAAAAATAATAATAATAATTAAAAAAAAAAAAGAAAACCATAATTCGAAAAGATACATGCACTCCAATATTCATTGCAGCACTATTTACAATAGCCAAGACATGGAAGGAACCTAAATGTCCATCGACAGATGACTAGATAAAGATGTGGGGGACTTCCCTAGCAGTCCAGTGGTTAAAACTCCTCACTTCCACTGTAGGGGGCACGGGTTCAATCCCTGGTCAGGGAATTAAGATCTCGCATGCCCCGCGGCACAGCCAAAAAGAAAAAGGGTATGCGAATTATATCTTAATAAAGCCGTAGTTTCCTTCCCTTCTTTAAAATAAAAAAAGAAAAAGATGTGGTATACACACACACACACACACACACACACACACTGGATGAAATAATTCCATTTGCAGCCATAAAAGGATGAAAAATCATAAAAAAGGATGAAATAATTCCATTTGCAGCAAAATGGATGAACCTAGAGATTATCATACTAAGTGAAATAAGCCAGATAAAGACAAATATCATATGATATCACTTATATGTGGAATCTTAAAAAAAAAGATACAAATGAACTTATGTACAAAACAGAAATAGACCCACAGACATAGAAAACCAAAGGGGAAAGCGGGGGAGAGATAAATTAGAAGTTTGGGGTTAACATATATACACTACTATATATAAAATAGATAATCAACAAGGACCTACTATATAGCACAGGGAACTATACTCAATATTTTGTAATAAGCTATAAGGGAAAAGAATCTGAAAAAAAATAGATATGTAGGTATAACTGAATCACTTTGCTGTACACCTGAAACTAACACAACATTGTAAATCAACTATACTTAAATAAAAATTTTTTTAAAAAATCACTCCCCTTTATAACTCTTTCTGTCCCTTGTATATATATCTGTTACTGCAGCGTCTTGCTGGACTGGATGAATACAGTTACACGATGATGGCCTTGAGGGGAGGGACTTTGTCTTACACATCATATTAGCAAATACTAATCACTTACTACTGTACATGACAGGCACCGTTCTATTTGCTTAACCTGTGTTAGCTCATTGAATCCTCACAGCACTCCTGTAAGATGGGTGCAATTATTATCCCTATTTTACAGTTGAAGAAAGTGAAAGGAGGTGTTATGTACAGATTGAACTAGGAAGCCTGATAGAGTCCCACATGTCTGCTCTCATTGTATCTCCAAACTCTACCGTAGTACAGCCTTAATGCATGTTATTGACCTAAGCCCAAAGTGCAAAAAAGTGCTGATGCTGAGGCTGTGAACAGATCATACTAAGAGCTCCATAAATACTTGCAAAGGAAATGGCTAGCCATAGGCTCTGCCGAGATGACTGTTTAAAGCTGTGGCCCTAAAACAGAGGCTGCCGCCCACCTGGAGGTTACTCTAGGAAGAGGGAGAAGACCATTCATACCAGCTGCCTCACCCACTTGTCACTGCAAATCCATCTCTGAGCTTTATCTTGGACCCCTCATTGGGGCATTTGAGTCTGCCCTGACATCATCCTTCCTTCCCATTCCTATTGTCACCACCTCCATTCAGTTACTGATTACCTCTCCCTCAATGGGTGAATTAATGACCCTGTTCATCTCCCATCTCTCTAAAAGCCAAACCACCCCATGCATTGCTGCTAATCTTTCGAAAACATGATTCCAATCAAGTGGAAATTTGCGTTAGACGGTGCCTTCCCAATCCAGGCAAAGTCCTCTGCCCAGCGCACTGGCCTTCCACCCCAACACGTGAGGCAGCCTCATGCCACTCCTCTTCTGACCCTGCGCCCAGGCCACGCCCCCTGCTCCAACCCTCTTTTGCATATTTCTTTCTCATCTCAGGGTTTTCCAACCTAGTGTCCCTGTCTTTAGGCCTCTCTGGCAGAAGAATAGAATGAGAGGAGCACCTTTAAAGTCAGACAGATCTAAGATTTAAACCCCCGCCCTGTCACTGAGAGTTGCGTGAACTTGAGCAACTTAGTCACTCTCCCTGAGTCCTAGATTCCTCAGCAGTGAAAGAAAACAAATCACCACTACCTGGCAGGATTGTTGAGAGATTCGAGTTAATTCATGTGGTCACTTTGACTAGTGTTTGTTGAGCACTTAGTGTGTGGCAGGCATCACGGTGAGACTAGAGACACAGCAATGAACAAAACATGAAGCTTGCATTTGAGTGTAGGTGGAGGGGAGACACGAATGAATAAAAACACATATAAAGTGCCCAATGCGTGTCTGGCAGATCGCTGTCTCTCAGTAAATGGTAATCATTTTTCTTTTCAAATATTTCAAAAGGCCTAATAACAGATGTACCCAAGATAGTATGGGACAGAGATGTCTAGTTTCTTTGGTTTCAACTAGAAATCTCAGAAAGTCCCTTGAAGGAGGGCAGTCTCTTATCTATCAGTGTATTTCAAGTACCAGGCACAGCACTATACACATAGAAGGTGCTAAATACCTGTTTTGTTGAATAAATGTTGGCTAATAAGTGATGATCAGGAGCTTTAATCGACAGCTTTATTGCTTTAATTATAAATAGGAAAACGTGTTACTTAATAAATCTATTGTACTTTGATAGCACAATCTTTCAAATGTGGGACCATTGCAAAAAGGAAAGTTTAGGCATCACAACTGTAGTTCCTGGAAAGGCCCTCTCAGCTCTCTTCATTCACTGATATCCTCTCCTCCCTTCAAGACCCAGGTCAAGGGGACTTCCCTGGCGGTCCAGTGGTTAAGACTGCGCTTCCACTGCAGGGGGCGTGGGTTCGATCCCTGGTTGGGGAACTAAGATCCCACATGCCACGCAACCAAAAAAAAAGACCCAGGTCAAATACCTCCTTATCCTTTCTGATTCCTTCCACCATATGCATATCTCTTCATGATGAACCTCCAAAGCACCTCTCTTCAACATGTAAGCTTTGTAGCCTAATCATCTGAGAGTTAGTTTTGTGCCACCTCCAAGCCACAAATACTCTGGAGGCCTATATCATCTTTTCACCCCAAAGAGACTAACAAGATATCTTGCTTTCAGAAGACACACAGTCACTGTCACCAGCTTGCTTTCTTTTTCCCTCTCCCTCCTTCTGCCTTCATGCACCATGACCTGCTCAGTCTCTTCTCTACATCCATAATGGTCCTCCCCCACCAGACTTCTCTCCTCTTAGAACAAGACCACATAGAATCACTCTTACAGCTTCAGCAAAGGAGGTGGCTGCTTTTGCAAAGTAACTGCAAAATATCATGGGGTTCAGTATGTAGGTTCTGAGTCTGACTAACAAAGTTCCAACTTAAACTCTACAGGCACACCTCAGATATTGCGAGTTTGGTTCCAGACCACTGCAATAAAGAGAATATTGCAATAAAGTGAGTCACATGAATTTTTTGTTTCCTGGTACAGATAAAACTTACGTTTATTAACCAAAGAGGTGAAAGACCTATATGATGAAAACTGTAAAACACTGATAAAGGAAATTGAAGATGATTCCAAGAAATGGAAAGATATCCTATGCTTTTGGATTGGAAGAATTAATATTGTTCAAATGGCCATACTACCCAAAGCAATCTACAGATTTAACGCAATCTCTATCAAAATACCCATGACCCTTTTCATAGAACTAGAAGAAAGAATCCTAAAATTTATACGGGATTTAAAAAATCACAAAAGACCCAGAATTGTCAAAGCAATCCTGAGGAAAAAAGAACAAAGCTGGAGGTATAACCCTTCCAGACTTCAGACTATACTACAAAGCTACAGTAATCAAAACAGCATGGTACCTGCACAAAAACAGACATATTGATCAATGGAACAGAATAGAGAGCCCAGAAACAAACCCATGCACCTATCATCAAACAGTTTATGATAAAGGAGGCAAGAATATACAATGGAGAAAAGACACTCTCTCTAAGTGGTGTTGGGAAAGCTGGAGAGCTACATGTAAATCAATGAAATTAGAACATTCCCTCACACCATCTACAAAAATAAACTCAAAATGTTTCAAAGATCTAAATATAAGACATGAGGGCTTCCCTGGTGGTGCAGTGGTTAAGAAGCCGCCTGCCAATGCAGGGGACATGGGTTTGAGCCCTGGTCCGGGAAGATCCCACATGCTGTGGAGCAACTGAGTCCATGCGCCACAACTACTGAGCCTGTGCTATAGAGCCCGCATGCCACAACTACTGAAGCCCGTGAGCCTAGAGCCCATGCTCCACAACAAGAGAAGCCACCGCAATGAGAAGCCCGCTCACCACAACAGAGTAGCCCCCACTCACTGCAACTAGAGAAAACCTGCGTGCAGCAACGAAGACCCAATGCAGCCAAAAATAAATAATAAAATAAAATAAATAAATTTATTTTTAAAATAAATAAATAAAGACGTGACACCATGAAACTCGTAGAAGAGAACACAGGCAAAACATTCTCAGACATAAATCATAACAATATTTTCTTAATCAGTCTCTCAAGGCAAAAGAAATAAAAGCAAAAATAAACAAATGGGACCTAATCAAAAGCTTTTGCACAGGAAAGGAAACTATCAACAAAACAAAAAGACAACCTACAGAATGGGAGAAAATATTTGCAAATGATGTGACCAACAAGGGGTTAATAACCAAAAAGCTAATAAAACAATATCCAGAAAAAACACAACTCAATCAAAAAAATTGGCAGAGGACCTAAACAGACATTTCTCCAAAGACATACAGATTGCCAACAGGAACATGAAAAGATGCTCAACACTGCTAATTATTAGAGAAATGCAAATCAAAACTACAATGAGGTATCACCTCACACTGGTCAGAATAGCCATCACCAAAAAGTCTACAAATAATAAATGCTGGAGAGGATGTGGAGAAAAGGGAACCCTCCTACACTGTTGGTGGGAATGTAAATTGGTGCAGCCATTATGAAAAACCATATGGCGGTTCCTGAAAAAACTAAAAATAGAGCTACCATATGAGCCA
Source organism: Balaenoptera ricei (assembly GCF_028023285.1). Taxonomy (NCBI): domain Eukaryota; kingdom Metazoa; phylum Chordata; class Mammalia; order Artiodactyla; family Balaenopteridae; genus Balaenoptera; species Balaenoptera ricei. The sequence goes on along the minus strand of NC_082646.1, from coordinate 9,920,177 downwards.
GCAACACCATTCCTTGGTATACATCCAGAAAAAACAAAAATTCTAATTCAAAAACATACATGCACCACAATGTTCATAGTAGCACTATTTACAACAGCCATGACATGGAAGCAATCTAAATGTCCATCAACAGATGAATGGATAAAAAAGATGTGGCATAGTTATACAATGGAATATTACTCAGCCATAAAGAAGAATGAAATAATGCCACTTGCAGCATCATGGATATACCTACAGAATATTATATTTCGTGAAGTAAGTCAGACAAATACTATATTATATCACTTATATGTGGAATCTAAAAAATAATACAAATGAATCTATGTACAAAACAAAAACATACTCACAGACATAGAAAACAAAGGTTACCAAAGGGGATGGGGGAGGGACAAATTAGGAGTATGGGATTAACAGATACAAACCACTATACATAAAATGGATAAGCAACATGGATTTACTGTATAACACAGGGAATAATATTCAATATCTTGTGATACCATATAATGGAATATAATCAGAAAAAAAATAACTGAATCACTATGCTGTACCCCTGGAACTAATACAATATTGTAAATCAACTATACTTCAATTTTTTAAAAAGTTATGTTTACACCATACTGTAGTCTATTAAGTGTGCAATAGCATTATATCTAAAAAAACACTGTATATACCTCAATTTAAAAATGCGTTATTGCTATTAAATGCTAACCATCATCTGAGTCTTCAGTGAGTTGTAATCTTTTTGCAATAGTAACATCAAAGATTACTCATCACAGATCACTGTAATAAATATAATAATAATGAAAAAGTTTCAGGACTTCCCTGACAGTCCACAGGTTCGATCCCTGGTTGGGGAACTAAGATCCCATAAGCTGTGTGGTGCAGCCAAATAAATAAATAAATAATGGAAAAGTCTGAAATATTGCAAGAATTACCAAAATGTGACACAGAGACACAAAGTGAGCAAACGCTGTTGGAAAAATGGCGCCGTTAAACTTGCTTGACACAGGGTTGCCACAAACCTTCAGTTTGTAAAAAAAAAAAAAAAAAGAAGAAAAACACCAGCTGCAATTGCAATAAAATGAGGTACACCTATACCTTCATCTCTTACTGTGATCTTGGGCAATTCGTTTCACCTCTCTGGGCCTCAGTTTCTTCACCTGTAAAATCGAGAAAATAAACAGCAGCACTTACAGGCTTGTTGGAAGGATTAAAGGACATAAGATATAAAAGTCTTAACATGGTACCTGGTGTATTATAATTACTCAGGAAATGTTACGTATAATCCAAGGGCATCAAAAAGTTCACAAGGCCCAAATGTAATTCCCATGCTAGCTGGTACCTAAACTCTACATTGTTAAGGAGCGTGGGCTGAGGAGCCAGACTGCCTTGGTTCAAGACCTGCTCCCCTAATTACCAGCTGCGTAGCTTTGGGTAAGTTCCCAAATCTGAGAGTCCATTTCTTCATCTTTAAAATGGGGATGATGCTGATAAGGTGCTTCCTCTTAAGGACGTTGCGAGGATCAAATAAATAAATACATGTAAACTTCTTAAGATGATGCCTGCTACACAATAAATGCTCAATAAATATTGGAATTCAAGTGCAGTCACCACAGCTCCATCCCATTGCCAGTGGTTCTGCCCATTTGTCCACACCAGGGCAGAGAGGACGTATTTGTTCTGGTCTGCTAATGAACCCACAGTGATAATGACTCCTCAATTCCATTCAATCAGATACCCATAGCTGGAGTCTGAACGCAAAGATGACTCAGACATGATTCTTGTCCTTTAGGAACGTCCAATCTGGTCCAGCCGATATGGTCCATAATAGCTAATAATTATGTAGCAACTTGCAGTTTACGTAGCACTTTCTCATTTACAATTCTCTGCTTGTTCACAACTCTGGAAGATAGATGTTATCAGTCCATTTTGCAATGGAGGAAACAGGTGCATTTAGTGTAAGTGGCTCACAAAGGTCACACAGCTAGGGAGTGGCTGAGTCAGGATTAGAATGTGAGCCATCTTCACGAGGCACGCTTGCAGCCCGCAGAATGGATTTAGACAGGTGGGAGGGGACCAAGGACCCGGGATTCCTGAGGGAGCCCAGAGGTAGCTCAGACAGCAGGAAGGAGAGCGCGGATGCAAGTCACAAGTTCCTCTTACTTCAGGCACCAGCACTGGAAGGCAAGTGGAATGGCCTCCGGGCAGGTGCTGGAGGAACAAGCAGGGGAAGACTTGTCTGCAGGATTCCCCTCCTCTGATTATGGGCCTTGCCCTCCTTCTTGTCTACCCCGTCCTGGTTTTCTCAAAGGGTATTTAAGCCCCTCTCTCCTAACTGTCAGGGAGGCTGCATTTGTCATTCAGGTCTTTTCAGGTCTGCGTTCTCCTCCCTTGTTTGGCAGCTAATGAGTCCTCATCTAATTAGATTTTTACAGTCACCTATAATTAGGCCCCTTCAGTGCTTCTGAATAGGATACCTTTAACCTATTTTGCCTTGTAATTGGAGGCCTCCGTCCAGGTGTACACATGTGGGAGCAGGTGCAGGTGAGGGCAGCGAGTAAGGGGGCTGGGTCAGAGGCACACATGCATATACATACATATGCATATACACACACATACATATATACACATAAGAAATGTACATTAAAGCACACATATTCACACACGGGACTCTTGTTGGGTACATGCATGAGGACTCCTGTGCGTACCACAGACGCATGGCTGCCTTCGTGTGCCTAGCTGGGCCTGTGGTACGAGAGAGAGCATTTGCTCTAAGTTAACTGTTCAAATGCACCTGTGGAAGGAAGGGGTGTGTGTGCAGAGAATTCTAGTTGTGAGTGTGTTAAGGGAGGGGAGTAGGGAATAGTATATTGTTGGTGAGCTCCTACTATCTCTTTCCAAGAAAGGAATTTCTTTTTAATAGATAATATATGGACATGGACTTAAAAAGTACAAAAGGTACACAGTAAAAGGAGAGCTCCCTCCCAGCCCCGCCCCCAGCCATCCAGTTTTCTTCCCCAAAGGCAGTCTTTGTTACCAGAGATATTCTCTGCCTGCACAGTATATATTTACAACAGTGATAGCTAAGTGGACACATTGTTCTGAACCTTGCTCTTTTCCTTTAAAAATAGATCTGTCACCTGTTACTATTGGTCAGTGTTCCACATCTATATAGAGAGATTTTTTTCCTATCTTTTTGATGACTATATAAAGTGTTTTGTTTTCATACTATTATCACTTAATTAACAATATGCTTGTGTAAGGATACCAATGAACTTATTTACAAAACAGAAATAGACTCCCAGACATAGAAAACAAATTTATGGTTACCAAAGGGGAAGGGGGGAGAGGAATAAATTAGGAGTTTGGGATTAACAGATACACACTACTATATATAAAATAGATAAACAACAAAGGCCTACTGTATAGCACAGGGAACTATACTCAATATCTTGTAATAACCTATGTAATACCAATATAATGGAAGAGAATGTAAAAAAGAATATATATATTTATATATATATAACTGAATCACTTTACTGTTCACCTGAAACTAACACAAGACAATAACTCAACTACATTTCAATAAAAATAAAATAACCTAAACTGGGCAAAAAAGCATGGCCCATATCTAAAACAAACAAACAAACAAAAAAACCAATATGCTTGTGAAGTAAATCTGTTTCTTCCCACTTTAAAAAAAACAGATTTTTCTCTCATCTTCCTCCTAAGAAAGCTTAGTTTGCTCTTTTTTTTAATTAATTTCTATTGGAGTATAGTTGCTTTACAATGTTGCGTTAGTTTCTACTGTACAGCAAAGTGAATCAGCTATACATTTACATATATCCCCTCTCTTTTGGATTTCCTTCCCATTCAGGTCACCACAGAACACTGAGTAGAGTTCCCTCCACTATAGAGTAGGTTCTCATTAGTTATCTGTTTTATATAAAGTATCAATAGTGTATATGTGTCAATCTCAATCTCCCTAATCCTCCCACCCCTCCCAATCTTAATCTCCTGATTCATCCCACGTCTCTACAAATAACCCAGTTTCGTCCCATTTTATCGCTGAGTAATATTCCATTGTACATGTGTACCACATCTTCTTTATCCATTCCTCTGTTGATGGGCATTTAGGTTGCTTCCATGTCCCAGCTATTGTAAATAGTGCTGCAATGAACATTGGGCAGCATGTGTCTTTTTTTTTTTTTTTAATTTATTTTTGGCTGCATTGGTTCTTCGTTGTTGCGTGCAGGTTTTCTCTAGCTGCAGCGAGCGGGGGCTACTCTTCGTTGTGGTGCGTGGGCTTCTCATTGCAGTGGCTTGTCTTTGTTGTGGAACACGGGCTCTAGGCGTGCAGGCTTCAGTAGTTGTGGCTTGAGAGCGCAGGCTCAGTAGTTGTGGTGCAAGGGCTTAGTTGCTCCACAGCATGTGGGATCTTCCGGGACCAGGGCTCGAACCCATGTGCCCTGCATTGGCAGGCAGATTCTTAACCACTGTGCCACCAGGGAAGTCCAGCATGTGTCTTTTTGAATTAAGGTTTTCTCCAGGTATATGCCCAGAAGTGGGATTGCTGGGTCATATGGTAATTCTATTTTTAGTTTTTTAAGGAACCTCCATACTGTTCTCCATAGTGGCTGCATCAGTTTACATTCCCACCAACAGTGCATGAGGGTCCCCTTTTCTCCACACCCTCTCCACCATTTACTGTTTGTAGACTTTTTGATGATGGCCATTCTGACTGGTATGAGGTGATACCACATTGTAGCATTGATTTGCATTTCTCTAATAATTAGTGAGTTGAGCATCTTTTCATGTGTTTGTTGGCCATCTGTATGTCTTCTTTGGAGAAGTTCAATATCAAAAAAACAAACAACCCGGGCTTCCCTGGTGGCGCAGTGGTTAAGAATTCGCCTGCCAACGCAGGGGACACGGGTTCCAGCCCTGGTCTGGGAAGATCCCACATGCCGCGGAGCAACTAAGCCCGTGAGCCACAACTACCGAGCCTGCGCTCTAGAGCCCACGAGCCACAACTACTGAGCCCATGTGCCACAACTACTGAAGCCCGCGCGCCTAGAGCCCATGTTCAGCAACAAGAGAAGCCACTGCTATGAGAAGCCCGCGTACCACAACGAAGAGTAGCCCCCACTCAGCGCAACTAGAGAAAGCCTGCATGCAGCAACAAAGACCCAACGCAGCCAAAAATAAAAAATAAAAAAATAAATTTATTTTTTTTAAAAAAACAACCCAATCAAAAAATTGGCATAGTTTACTCTTAAGCTCGCTCACCAGAGCGGCTCGGGCAACTCTAGATCCTGAGAATCCAAGGCAGGAATTCCAAGGAGGGGATGCGGAAGGGCAGGGAATTGGGCAAAAGACCCAGAGGATCTGTCTTTAGGGAGAGTGAGGCTGCCTGCTCGTCTGAACTCTGGGATGCCAGAGAATAAAGGGGCGGAGGTGGCCCGCGTGGTGGTCATGCTCTAGGTGGCCAGGCAGTCCCTAGACATTTGCTGCGCACTTACTCCATTAGTGATATTTTGCTGTGTAACAAACTACCCCCAAACTCAGTAGCTTACAGCAATGATAATAGTGTCCTATTTCATGATTTCTGTAAGTCCGGAATTTGGGAGCCACTGGTTGGGAGCTTCTGCTCAGGATCTCCTGTGAGGCCGCAGTCAGGATGTTGGCTGGGGCTGCACCTGAAGGCTCATCCCCAGGTGGCACGTTGACGCTGACTCCGATTGTTACCTGGAGGCCTTAGCTCCGCCCCACGAGGGTCTCTCCACAGTGCTGGCTGAGCGTCTGTATTAGGTTTTTATTGCTGCATAGCAAATTACCACACACTTAGTGGATTAAAACAGCACCCGCTTATTATCTCACAGTTCTGTAGTCAAAAATCCAGGCAAGCTCGGCTGGGTTCTCTGCTTAAGGCCTTACAAGGCTGAAATCAAGGTGTCTGCCGGTCTGGGCTCCTATCTGGAGGCTCTGGGGAAGAATCTGCTTCCGATCTCATTCAGGTTGTTGGCAGAATTTTTCCTTGCAGGTGTATAGGACTGAGCTCCCCATTTTCTTGCTGGCTCTCAGCTGACGGCTGCTCCCAGCTTCCAGAGGCCAATTCCAGACCCAGTTAAGTTGGCGACAATGCATCAAGTCCTTCTCATGCTCTGCATCTCTCTGACACCCTCTTCTGCTACCAGCTGAAGAAAACTCTCTGCTTTTAAAGGACTCATGATTAAATTGAACCCACTCAGATAGTCTTTCTGTCATAAGGTCAGCTGATTAGTAATCTTAGTTACATCTGCAAAATCCCTCTTGCCCTGCATCGTTAAGATAAGGGAAACGCTAGAGGGCAACGTTATGGGGCCAGGAGAGCACTGGAGTCGCTCTGCTTTCCCACACATTTGATATTGACTGTCTTTCTTATTTTCATTATTCTGGTTTCTGCTTAATAGCAGTCACTCAGCAAACATTTATCGAGTCCCCACTACTACATGCTGAGTGTAGTGCCTAAAAGCATGTCTAGCACAGAGTAGGAACTCAGTAAACCCTTGTTAACTGATTTTCTAGATGGTGAAGACACAAAACTCAATTAGACAGGAATTCTGCCCTCAAGGAGCTTAAAAATATATATGTAGGGAAAGATTGGTGACCAGCACATAAATAAACACAACGCAGTAAAAAAGCAATAAGAGCCATGAAGGGGGTATGTCAGAAAGCTAGAAGAATTCAGAGGAGAGAGAAAATGTTTTCCAATTTACAGAGGACAAACCAAGGAAAACTTCCGGGAGTAGGTGGTATTTGACTGGGTTTTGTAAGAAGGAATTAGGGTTTAGACACGCAGAGGTGATGGAAAAGGATGGCTGTGGCTACCAAGCAGATAGAAGAGTATGAATAAATTATAGAGTAGTCACAGAACCTCAGACCTAAAAGAAACCTTAATGAAAGATTCTCTACTTCACAAACTGCAAACTGGTGGCTTTCTGGACACATTCAATGTCCAAATGTAATTATGTTTGGTCTACTCAATGTTTTTTAAAAGTTTAAATATGAATGCATTTTAATAGGGCATGCACTTTCCAATTCAGCTTTACTTAGATTTATGTTATCCCTACCCCCACCCCTGGTTCCTGAGGGATTTGTGTTTAAGACCATGGAGTTCAGTAATCCCTCAATTTTACACATAAGAAAACTGAAGTCCAGGACAGCCCAGTGACCCCTTGAGGAGGCGCTGATAGTGGCGGAGTTCCTGCATGAATTCCAGCCTCTTGATGTCCTGGCTACGATTTTTTTGCAGAGAGGCTGACAGACCAAGGCCCTCAGTCACACTTACTGGGAAGACCCCTGGCAGGTAAACCCATTACAGCTGTTAACTAGCAATAAAAGTTTGTTTTTCCTTGGAGGAAGTTTTAATGAAAGGAAAAGAGAAGGAACCCACGGTTTCTAGGCAGAGACAGGACAGAGACTGAATTGTGGTTCTTGTGTTGTTTTGCCAAGAGCTGAGCTGAAGACCTAAACGGAACGAAATTTTTTAACTGAATTAAAAATACAATGAGAATGTCCCTCCCCCTTCTCAGGAATGCAATCACTTCCCACAGCCAAACTCACCACTCCAGAAGCTGACTCTTAAAATGGGACTGCAGTGGACTCTGAGGCGCCACCTGGTGGCCTCCTTCAACTCAAGCGAAAGGAAAGGGGGTTTGAATTAAGAGGTTGATCCAGGTAGGACTGATCCTGGGCATGGAGAACTCCCCATGGACAAAGGTGCTGTGACAGGTATCAAAAGGTTTTACTTGGGCTGAGGCCAAAGCCCTGCGGAGTTCAGTGAGGTGGGCTGGATTGAAATTCAGGACTTTTAAAGCACTTCTCAGAGCATTAAAGAAACAGGAAACAGGGAATTCCCTGGCGGTCCAGTGGTTAGGGCTCCGCACTCTCACTGCCGAGGGCCCGGGTTTGATCCCTAGTCGGGGAACTAAGACCCCACAAGCCGCGTAGCATGGTCAAAAAATAAATTTTAAAAAAAGGCGATACAGGAGCAGAGAAGGGCATTGGTGAAAGGAGTAGGGCAGGAAGTGATCAGGGTTTGACTCTCCCTGCAGAATAACCTGCAGGGATCTCCCTAGGAGTACCTAGCCTCGGAATATTTCTCCAGGCCTTCCGGGTTATGAGAGAGAAACAGTCCATATACACTGTGTTTTTCAAAATATTTTTACAAATACTATTCATTTTTAAAAACATGTACTGACTTTATTACAAGTTAATAACAAAACCACAATAAAGGGTGTGAAGAAAAAAAGAATTAACCTAAGTAACTTTAGACAGTAATTTACAATATATACTCTAAGACTAAAGAGTACACAGTATTGTACTCTAATTAGTAAGTTTGTTTTTCAAATAGGTTATAGGTTAGCAATTCCGAAACTGCTTTATGTATAATCTAGGGTTGAGCAAATAAGTAAATATATTGTTAGCAATAAGCACCAGGTTTTTGTACTGTGAGAGAAAGTAATCACAAATAAAGGGAAAGGGTAGAATGAAGCCTGAGTGTTGGAATGAAATGGGAGGTATCATTATAAAGTCATGTTTTTAATAGGTAGACAGACAGATATGAAAATAAATAGAGGTGTGTATATGTCACACATACATATATTTCCTAGCTCTGCCCACTAAGTGAAGAAACAATGACACCCCAGGAGCAATAAGTACCTCGTGTCCAGATCTTTGTTTCTAAATATTATTCTCCAATAAAAAGGGATCAGGCCTACTTAAAGAGATGGCTGATTACATGACTGGGGCAGGGAAAGTACGGAGTGAACATGGAACATCTTGTGGGACCAGCAAGTAAGGAAGGACTCAAAAAATCATGGGGACGTATTGAAATGACACAAGCTAACTTGATGGAGCTTTGAAATCTGGGATAATTTGGGCAATAAAGTAAGAAATGATAATAAGGCATTATAATCTACAGAATAAAACAATATTCAAGAGTCCATATTGATATAAATAGATTATTGAATAAATAACTCAATAGACAAATGGAGGAAAAGGGAAAGTTCTTTCTCACTGTAGCACTCTAATTAATAAACGTAGAAGGGATGATGGAAATGGAGAATCATCAGCTGGAAGCACCACAGTAGTAATTGTTTCAAGGAAGTATCATCACTAGATGCTAAAATTTGTGGGTGAAAATACGGCTGGAAACAGGATATTTACATAGTCTCAAAGTGTCTCTCCACAAGATGCTTATTAATTACAGTGAGAAACGTAATACCTTCACAGTGAAGAAACCCAGCAGATATCTCCTTAAGCAAGTGGTCAAGGTAACGAAACATGCAGACACTCTGTTCCTCCTGACGTGATGTGCTAAGAAGGACACACCATCACGTGGGTGGAATCCTTACCAAAATGCACAACCTGAATTTAATCTCGAGGAAACTCAGACAAACCCAAATTGAGGAACAGTGTACAATTTAACTGACCAGTGCTCTTCAGAAGTGTCAAGGTGATGAAAGATGAAGAAAAACTGAGACACCTTCCCTTCAAGAAACTAAAGAGATGTGACAAAGAAATGAAATGTATGATCCTGGATTGGATCCTAGACCATAAACAGGACAGTAGTGGAACAGTTAATGAAAATCAAATAAGGTGTATAATTAGTTAATATAGTTGCAATGTTAATTTCCTGGTTTTATCATCGTACTGTGGTTATGTAATATGTTAACATTTCGGGACGTTAGGTAAAGAGTCTATAGGAATTCTTTTTACTATTTTTGTAAGTCTTACATTAATTTGACATGAAAAAAAAAAAACTTCTAACTAAACAAAGATTATTGATCGTCTGATATGTATAAAGTACTTTACCAGAACATAAGTTCTTGAGACATGTAACCAGCAAATTAAAGATCTTTTAACATAATATCAAACAATTATCAGAGCACCATTGTTCCACCAGCTAGAAACCCCATGACTCTCTTCTTGTACATCTCACATGTAAGTATCAAAATTAATTAATTGCTTTGTTCATTCATTGATTTTTAAAATTAAAGGACTAGGGACTAAGCCTCATGCTGGGAATACAACCATGAGTAAGCCTGACATAAATCCTTACTTTCAGTGAACTAAAAGTCACATGGAGATAAACAGTCAATTACAAATTGTATAATAGGTGCTGTGATGTATTAAGCAATTGTGGCAGTGTAACATCATCACACACAAACTCTAGGGCTATATTTTCTGGATTGAAATCCTGGTTCTACCACTAGCTGTGTGACTTTGAGAAAGATACTGAGCCTCTCTGTGCCCCTATTTTCTTATCTGTACAGTGAAGGTGATAACACTATATCTGTATCCTATGGTTGTTGTGAAAATTAAATGAGTTAATTTTATAAAGCACTTAGAACCGTGCCTGGCACATAGTAAGATTTATAAAATAAATGGGAACAATGGGTAGGGGGCATTTAACCCAAATACGTAAAGAAGGGGAGTATTTAAGAAAAAAATGTTCCAGAGCGAGTGACATGTAAGCTGAGACCCCAAAAGCAAAATGACTACTAGCCTTTGCAAAGGTAGAGAAATGAGATAGGGCAAAGAAATTCACAACCTGAAAGAAGATGTAAATGTCTGGAGTTATGAGTGGTGAGTGGTGAGAAATGAGGATAGGGAGATAAATAAGCAAGGACTAGATCATGCAGGGCCTTTTATGCTGGGTTAAAGAGTTTGGACTTGATACCTTTAAAACTATGGAAAAGAAAAAAAAAGAAAAGAAATAAATAAATAAAACGATGGGAAGCCAGGACAAGATTGAGGCAAGAAGCAATGTGACCAGTTTGCCCTTTAGAAAGATTTCCAAGGCAGCAGAGTGGAGATTTACAGAGGATCACACTGGAGCCAGGATAGTCAGTAGGCTTTTGTGGTGATCCAAATAGGAGAGGGTGGCAGGCTGGACAGAGAGAAATGGACAGATTTGAAAGATACTTAATAGGCTGAATTAATTTACTTTTCACTAAGATATGAACACTATGAGAGGAGAACTTTTTTTTTAATATTTATTTATTTTTGGCTGCATCAGGTCTTAGTTGTGGCACGCAGGATCTTCGTTGCGGCACGTGGGCTTCTCTCTAGTTGTGGCGTGCAGGTTTTCTCTCTAGTTGCGTGGGAGCCCATGGGCTCTAGTTGTGGCACGTGGGATCCAAAGCATAGAGCCAATATTTCAAAATATTCAAAATATCCAATATTTTGGTTATTTCATATTAATAGAATTATAAAATATGTGGTCTTTTGTGACTGGCTTCTTTCACCTAGCACAATGTGTTCAAGGTTCATCGATGTTTTAGCATGTATCAGTACTTCATTCCTTTTTATGGCTGAATAATATTCCATTTATGGATATATCACATTTTATTTATCCATTCATCAGTTGATAGATGTTTGAGTTGTTGACACTTCCTGGCTATTATCGATAATACTGCTATGAACATTTGTGTACAGATTTTTGTGTAGACATACGTTTTCATTTCTCTTGAGCATATAAGTAGGAGTGGAATTCCTGAGTCATATGGTAACTCTGTGTTTACCTTTTTGAGGAACTGCTAAACTGTTTTCAAAAGTGGCCACACCATTTTATGGGAGTTCCCTGGCGGTCTAGTGGCTAGGATTTGGCACTTTCACTGCTGTGGCCCGGGTTCGATCCCTGGTCAGGGAACTGAGATCTCAGAAGCTTCATGGTGTGGCCCAAAATAAACAAACATACATACCAAAAATGGCTGCACCATTTTACATTCACACCAGTAGTGCATAAGAGTTCCAATTTTTCAACATCCTAGTCAATATGAAATGGTATCTTGTGGATTGGAGTTGCATTTTTCTGATGGCTAATGGTGTTGAACATCTTTCCATGTGCTTCTTGGCCATCTGTATATCTTCTCTGAAGAAATGTCTATTCAGATCTATTCCTCATATTTAAATTGGGCTATTTTTCTTTTAATCACTGAGCTGTAAGAACTCTTTATGAATTCTTGATACAAATCTCTTATCATATGTATGATTTGTAAAATCTCTCTCCCATTCTTTTGGTTGTCTTTCACTTTCTTGATGATATATTTTAACATGCAAAAGCTTTTAATTTTGATGATGTCCTGTTTGTCTATATTTCTCTTGCTGCTTTTGTTTTTGGTGTTATATCTAAGAAACCATTGACCAAATCCAAGTTCACAAAGATTTACACCTATGTTTTCTTCTAAGAGTTTTATAGTTTTAGCAGTTGCATTTAGAACTTTGATCAATTTTGAGTTAATTTTTGTATATGGTGTGAAGTAGGGGTCTAAATTCTTTATTTTGTATGGGTATCCAGTTGTCCACCTTGATGAGATTTTGATAGGAATTGTTTTGAAATCACTCCCAAGAAGAGTGGGGAGGGAATTCCCTAGCGGTCCAGTGGTCAGGTCTCTGCGCTTTCACTGCTTAGGGCCCAGGTTCGATCCCTGGTCGGGGAACAAAGATCCCACAAGCTGTGCAGTGCGGCCAAAAAAAAAAAAGAAGAGTGGGGAATGGAATCTAGGAACGTTCCTCGAGTAACACTATTGATTAAGGAACAGCAGAGAAATGCTGGCATTTCTGTTATTCTATAGATAGAATACAGAAAATCCAGGAGAGCGTGATGTCAGAGAATCCAAGGGCAGAAAAAAGATCGTAGAGAAGAGAGACCATTAGCAATGTCAAAATTCTCAAAGAGTTCAAGCAAAATAAGAACTGAGAATATCCATTGACTTTAGTGACCAGGGTCACTGGAAATAAGGAGAGGGCAGTGTTAGTGGAGGGTGGGGTTCAGCAGAGTCGAGAATGAAGGCGAGGAGGAAGGAGAGATGGATGGCAGAAGGAGACAAGTCTCTGAAGTCGTTTGACAAGGATGCATTTGAAAGCCTAAATTAGAACGACTAGTATTTATCATGCATCTACTATGTGCCAAGAACTTTCATAAATTTCTGTTATTTATTCTCTTCAACCACCCTATTACATCAAGACTTCCTGTGTCTAGAGCATGGCCCTGTTAGATAACAGTCAGAACGGAAATTATACCTCATTCTTAGTGACCCACTATCTTCTTTCAAAGGTATGTCTCCTTTCAAAAATGTCAGAAAACATGTTTTTTTCATGATTTATTCTATAACTTTGCCATGATCAATTTCATTATTGGTCTATAGTTGGCAGAATATATCTTTCCTCTGCCATATTTACCTATTTTTTGCTTTCTGATGTCAAATTTTTTTTTTCATAATTCTGTAGCCAGGACTGATATTGTTTCTGTGATTAAGTGGATTCAAGAATATAGCTTCAGAAATACACAAGACCTAGAATAAATAGCCTTATGTCCTGCTTTCTTTGCTTCCCATCCTCTATAACTTCTAACCTGTCCCCCGTCAGCTCAAAGAACACAAATGTCACTTCACAGACGACTCCTACAAAAGCTCCCCAGCTTCCTCCTAACTTTAAAATACAGCTTGGGGGCTTCCCTGGTGGCGCAGTGGTTAGGAATCCGCCTGCCAATGCAGGGGACATGGGTTCAAGCCCTAGTCCGGGAAGATCCCACATGCCGCGGAGCGGCTGGGCCCGTGCGCCACAACTACTGAGCCTGCGCTCCAGAGCCCGTGAGCCACAACTACTGAAGCCCGTGTGCCACAACCACTGAAGCCTGTGCACCTGGAGCCTGTGCTCTGCAACAGGAGAGGCCACCGCAATGGGAGGCCTGCGCCCCGCAACAAAGAGTAGCCCCCGCTCACTGCAACTAGAGAAAGCCCGCGTGCAGCAGTGAAGACCCAATGCAGCCAAAAATTAAATAAACGAATAAATTTAAAAAAAAATACAGCTTGACATTAAACCCAGACCAAGAGAAACTGGGTGAATTTTGTTACTCAGTTTTATCCACTGCCTGCCTTCCCATTTCCTTGAGCCCCACTGCCTGGTTTTTAAATGGGGCCCACTCTGATTAGTTTTAGGCAAATGGGGCCAGGACTGATTCTCTGAACTTGTTTTCAGCACAATAGGGCATTCTCACTTCAAACAAACAAAAAAAACCATCATGCTTTCTTCATCTGCTCAAAGATGCAGCCCCACCATCCCCATCTCCTTAAAAGCTTTCTGCAGCCCACTAAAAATATCCAATGTTGACAGATGCAAACTATCAATACAGAGACTCAAGATCCCAGGGTGAGAAGTGGCCAGAGGTGAAGTCTTGATAAACAGCTCAAATTGGCTCTTACTCCACAGGTGATGCCTAGTTTATCTGGGTAATTGTAAAGGGCATTTTACAGCAAATCAATTAAATGAAAATCTTTTAAACCCTTTTTAAATGGGGGAGGAGGGGGAGGGTGGAAAGGGCCAACCTTTGTAAGCTAACAGGTGATTTTAATTGGAACCAGCAGTGTTATACCATGGATTTGACCCATTCGGTAAAGGCAGAAAAAGAAATCAATAAATTTCCATCAGCATTTGCCCTCCTGGAGTCTTATAAGTAGAATGGAGACACGAACCCCAGTTAATGGCTTCATCAAGCACCTCACTGATTCTCTAACAGAATTAAATAGGTTGCAGGTCTCTCACCACTGTCCTCCACCAATGAGACTCAAAAGGCCCCAGCGTGCTGGGTGCTGCTAGGTGACACATCGGGTACCATCCTCCTGTTTGTAAGCACAGGTTCCCCTGCCCTCCACTAGGCCCAGTCACGGCAGAATCTCCTAAAGCAGCCCCGTGTCAGGGATGTGACATCCACATGCTGATCCTCTATTAAAAGCAAAACACTGAAGCTCCAAGTTTCACTCCTGGAAATAGATCCATAGAGAATCCACAGGGCCTAACTGTCTGGAGTGTGACTTCAGCCACATATTAGCTGTGTAACCTTGGGTAAATGACTTAACCTCTCTAACCAGCCATTTTCTCATCTTTATAAAGGGAAGTAATGATACCAGCCCCCTACCTCATTGGTTGTTCTGACATTATCACTGTATGTCAATATAATACTTAAAAGTCCATGCGAAGATCTGAACAGGCAGAAAAATGAACACAGTCATCCAATACATGGGAAGACTCACTACCTCACTCATAATAAGGGCAATGCAAAATAAAACTATACTGAGATACTGCTTTACATCTATCAGATTGGCAAAAATCCCAAAGTTCAAGAGTATATTCTATTGATGAAGTGGTGGGGAAACAGGCACTCATTCGATGTTGGGGACTCAAAAAGGCATCACTCTATTAGAAGGGGATTTGTAAATATCTAGAAAAACATGTGCATTAACCCTTTGATCCAGAAATCTCACTACTAGGAATCTACCCCAAAGATACACTAGCAAACATTCAAAACAACTTATATAAAGTTAATCTTTGCAGCATTATGTATAATTGCAAATGATCGGAAACAATTCACAATTCAAATGTCCATGGATGTCTAGTTGAATAAGTATGGTACATGTATGCAATGGATACAGTGAAGCTGTAAAGAGTAATGAGATAGATCTGTATATGCTGATGTAGAGTGATCTCTAGGATACACTAAGTGAAAAAAGCAAGATGTGGAACATATATGTACATAGAATGTCACCTTTTGTGTAAAAAGGGGGAGGAGGAACCAAGTGCAAATATGCATGTGTATTTGCTTATATTTGCAAAAAGAAACACTGAAAAATAGATCAAAAGCTAATAAAAGTGAGGGAGGATTGGCAGGATGGTAGTTGGAAGCAAGATTTCTTTAAATATAACATGTCAATTTGACTTTGGAAACATATAAATGGTTTATATATTAAAAAATGACAGTATGTATGTTAAAAAGTAATTGCTAAAAGTTAAAATGAGCAAAATTAACTATAAATCAATTTGATGAATAAACACTCAGAGAAAAGAATTAGTCCAAGTGACTTTAGACCACAGTAATAGAGAAATGTATTCCAAAGGCAAATAAAGCTGGAGAGAAACTTTAAACTTCATTTGGTAGTTCAATTGTTAGTAATAATATTAATGCAATTATTTTAAAACTATTTTATGTGTTGTAGAACAATGCTAATAAGTAATTATACTAATGTTGTCAGAAACCAAGATTTTTAAATTATTATTTATTTATTTATTTTTGGCTGTGTTGGGTCTTCGTTTCTGTGTGTGGGCTTTCTCAAGTTGTGGCAAGTGGGGGCCACTCTTCATCGCGGTGCGCGGGCCTCTCACTGTCGCGGCCTCTCTTGTTGAGGAGCACAAGCTCCAGACGCGCGGGCTCAGTAGTTGTGGCTCACGGGCCTAGTTGCTCCGTGGCACGTGGGATCTTCCCAGACCAGGGCTCGAACCCGTGTCCCCTGCATTGGCAGGCAGATTCTCAACCACTGCGCCACCAGGGAAGCCCCCAAGATTTTTAATGTAAGAAAAAAGATGCAAAGGGTAAATTTTTAAAAGTTAGTAAAGATCTTGGCAAATACAGATTATGCAATAAATCCTAATTTCTTCTTTTTTTTTTTTTTATTTTGGAAAGAGACCCTCCACCTGGATTGGGTATGGACCAAGGGGTCCAGAATACACTGAGTTTCTTCCCTTTGCCTGAGGTTCTCTTATACTGAGTATTCATTACAAGCAACAGACATAGCCTCTGACTGCCTTGAGGGGAAAAAAACCTATTAGCAGGATAGTCACAGGATCAAAGGAAGTGCTGACCAGTCACACTTTGGGGACAGCCCTTCGAGCAGGGTAGGCTGGGAGCTGTTTTATTTTTCTACTGCAGCAGAGCAAACCAGCACAAAACTTAGTGACTTGAAATAATAGCATACTACTTCTCATTCCCCTTACATGTTGGCTGGAAATAACTTCGGTTGGTTTCTCCTGGACTCAGTCATGTGACAACATTTAGCTGGTGGACAGACTGGGGCTGGGCTCAGGTGGGAAGGCTGTGAAGACTGGCCCTCTCTTTCCATGTGATCTTTTATCTTCAAGGAGGCTAAACCAGCCTCTTCACATGGCGATGGGAAATGCTTCAAGGGGGTGAGAGCGCAGCTGTAAGGCCTGTAACTTCTGTTATGTTCTGTTGGTCGAAGAACCTCACCAGAATAGCCCAGATTCCAGGGTTGAGGAAACAGACTCCACCCCTTAATGGGAAAGACCACAAAATAATTTGTGTCCATTTTTAATCTGCCACAGTCCATCCTTGGGCCACAATTGTTTGCAGCTCCTCCCATCAAGAAATGGAGTTCAGGGACTTCCCTCGTGGTCCAGTGGGTAAGACTCCACACTCCCAATGCAGGGGCCTGGGTTTGATCCCTGGTCAGGGAACTAGATCCCGCATGCATGCCACAACTAAGATCCTGCATGCCGTGACTAAGACCCGGTACAGCCAAAATAAATAAATATTTTAAAAAAAGAAAAAAAAGAAATGGAGTCCATGTCTCCACCCCTTCACTCCAGACTGGCTTGCAGCAGGTTTTGACTGGTAAAACATCGGGGAAGACTTAGGCTCCAGTGTGTTGCCTTTTCTCTCTTGGAACACTGTCTCAGCATGTGAAGAAGCCTGGTCTAGACTTCATGAGGATACAAGACCACGTGAAAAGAAAGCCACCCCAGGCTCAGTTCCCAGTCAATCTGCCGCCTGAATGCAGCTGCATGAGTGGGCCCAGAAGAAGAGCTGCCCACCCAGCCAATTCACAGAGTTATGGGAAATCATAAATGTCTATTTTAAGCCACTACACTTTGGAGTATTTGTCACGCAGCAATAGATAACTGCTACAGGGGCTCTCCACAGCAGGAGTTGTGCAAAGTCTGAGTTGTCATTATGTGACTGCTCCGAAACCTGGTGTCCAGGTCTCTTGGCTCCAAGTTTGAGTCAGGAGTCTACCTCTGAAGCAACCAGCTGGGAGGTGATGGGCCAAGTCTCCTGGCACAGATGGGTGCCCAGGAGTCACCCAAGTTGAAAATCTCCCATCACCTCCATGCTGTATCCCAAGGAGGTTGCTATCTCTGCTTTTAACCTTCAAACCCAAGCCCAGGTAGGATGAGTGTCCTTCCTAGCTTCCCTTTAGCACAACTGAAAAATGTTGAAACTTAAAAAAAAAAAAAAATTGCCAAAACCTCAAGAGGAACCAAAGAGACCAAAATAAAGGGAAATGAGAAGTATCTAATAATGTAAATAACAAGGTGTCTGATGTGCACAGACTAGACATGGCTGTCATGATGAATTCTATCAGTCCTTACATCTCACATGCTGAGAACTGTTCTGTCCCTGTTGCAGATCGGACAGCATATCAATATCTTGACCATGCAATACATGTCTGTAGAACGTGGGTCTATTCCAGAAACTTTTCATTTACAAATTCCACTAAGGGAAATTTTTTGGGGGGAGACAGTATTGCAGAGTGTTTAATATTATGGATTTTAAAGAATTAGACTAGTCTTCTCATTTGTAAAATGGGAATAAAATGTATTACCCAAGATTATGGGGCAGACTAAAAGAAAAAAGCATGTACAGGCATCCCTCGGCATCTGCAGGGGATTTGTTCCAAGACCTCCACAGATACCAAAATTCACAGATGCTCAAGTCCCTTATATAAAATGGCCTAGGATAGCTGGCCCTCCACACCCGCGGATGCAGAACCCCCGGCAAGGGAGGGCTGACTCTTACAGTATTTAGCATAGCTGGCAAACAGAAAGTGCTCAGTAAATGCTTACTGTTAATAATAAACTGAAAACAGCTTTGAGCACTGGGACTTGCCCTTCGTCTTTGTACCCTCAGATACCCTCAGCATATCCTAGGGGTACAATAAATGTTCACTGAATGAGTCACTATATCTAGGGGTTGGGGGGCACAAGGACACCCAGCAATAAAGACATTTGCCACTCTGCCACTTCAAAGCAGAGTTTATAAATCTCTCCAGTGTGGGTTTCCCTTTAAGTCTCTTGCTTCCTGTGTGTTTAGATCCTACCTGACTGAGCATAAGTCTTGGGGAGAAAGATTCAATCAAGGTTCCAAGTCTGATTCTATTCCGGCCAGAGCTGAGTGTCTGTCTCTCCTCTTCCCTGGGCCTGCGACAATCTTGACAAATAGGCTTTTAAATTAAGTAGTGATTTGGAATGTAAGTGAGTGCATTTAAGATGATAAGAGACAGAGAGATCCTAATGGCTGAAATATTTGTCATATCACAAGTAAACGGAGTGTTTCCGGGAGTCACTAATGTAACTAATTTTTTCCAAACCCTCCTATGCTCTGTGTGAGAAGATGAGGTCAGCGCGGGTTGAGCCAGCCCGCAGTGAGCAGCTGTCGGGGGACTGAAGAGAATACTGATGGATGGCCGAGGCACCCGGACTGTTTTCCTCGGGAAACCAGGGCCCAATTGCGCAAATTAAGCTGCGGCTGCCCAACAACCAGCGGCAGGTTGCTGCCAATGAAAAGGTGGGGGAATGAGCGTGCAGCCCAGACGGCCTCCCCCCAGAGAGCAGACATGCTGATGGTTTGGGCTTAGCTCCATGCTGGGGGTTCTGAAGGGAAAGTAGAAATAATCTCACGCAACTCCCTCCTCCTCACTCCCACCCCCTACTCCTGATTCTCCTCTGCAGCAAACCCAAATCATGTTCGGCAAACCTCTTCTTGACTGCTCCCAGAGCCTGGGGTCTCACTACCTCCGGGGCAGCCCACTTCAATCAGCATGTTCAGCAGAACCCAGCAGTGTCCTTTACAGCGGCCTTACTAACATTCTGCTTGTGTTGGCAGTGAACCCAAAGGTGGACGGCCCGGTCAGTAGGGCTTGGTGCTTGGAGTGCTTACACTTCCCGCCCAAAACCTGAGTTCAGGTCTTGACGCCACCACCAAATTTGCTGTCCTGTCTTCAACTAGGAACAATGCTTGCTGAGACCCTTCTGGTTTGTAAAAATGGGGGTGGCATCTACCCCATGGACTTTCCCAATGGGAAGTGTTGATGGAGAGAAAGAGTCATTTCACCTGAGTCTCACATTAATGAAGCTCCCTAAATTTACATTTTGACATTATCTCAAGATGAATATACATTCAACTGCAGAGAAATACTGACGAGAGTGAAAGATGTTCATCCTCCACTTTCAAGCTGATGTGTCACACAGCATCACCACACCTTCTGCGGCACATTCTAAAGGATTTTTTAAAACAAATTTTGTCTGGGACAAGCATATGGCATTGCATTTTTAAAAGTATTCATTTATTCCATGTAATAAAAATGTTAATATACCACAATTTTTAAAATCTCAGTTTCAGGTTTCTTAATATCTTCAGAGCCTAAAAAAAAAAAATGGAAATGGCCCAGGACTCTCTCTAAAAGGCTCTGCCCTACCTGCTTGTAGGACTTCCCTGGTGGCGCAGCGGTTAAGAATCTGCCTGCCAATGCAGGGGACAAGGGTTCGATCCCTGGTCCGGGAAGATCCCACATGCCGCGGAGCAACTAAGCCCGTGAGCCACAACTACTGAGCCTGCGTTCTAGAGCCCGAACTCTGAAACAAGAGAAGCCACCGCAATGAGAAGCCTGCACACCTCAAGGAAGAATAGCCCCTGCTCGCAGAAACTAGAGAAAGCCTGCGCGCAGCAACAAAGGTGCAATGCAGCCATAAATAAATAAATAAATAAATAAATTTATTTAAAAAAAAGATTGTTGTAATCAAATAAGATTAAGAATGTAAAAATTAGTTGGCTATAAAAAGGTCTTACATATTATATGAGGTTTCTAGAATAGTCACTGTTAGAAAATATAATGGTACTTCTACTTTCCCAGGGGCTGGGGGGGAGTGGGAAACGGGGAGTTGTTGCTTCATGGGTGCAGAGATTCAGTTTTGTTTTTGTTTTTTTAAATTTATTTATTTATTTATTTATTTATGGCTGTGTTGGGTCTTCGTTTCTGTGCGAGGGCTTTCTCTAGTTGTGGCAAGCGGGGGCCACTCTTCATCGCGGTGCGCGGGCCTCTCATTATCGCGGCCTCTCTTGTTGCAGAGCACAGGCTCCAGACGCGCAGGCTCAGTAATTGTGGCTCACGGGCCCAGTTGCTCCGCGGCATGTGGGATCCTCCCAGACCAGGGCTCGAACCCGTGTCCCCTGCATTGGCAGGCAGATTCTCAACCACTGCGCCACCAGGGAAGCCCAAGAGATTCAGTTTTATAAGATGGAAAAGTTCTGGAGATTGGGTGTACAACACTGAATATACTCAACACTATTGCACTGTACACTTAAAAATGGTTAAGATGGTAACATTTGTTATATGTATTTTACCCCAATTAAAAATATTTTAAATCTTAAAAAAAAACTTTTTTAACGTTTAATATAAATATTAGGTGTTGCTGATAATATGAATACTATCAGTAATTATATACCCAGCCTCTCTTTAAATACATCTTTGAGTATCTACTCTGCACAGTGCCAGACACCATGCAAGGCCCTAGGGAACTTTTAACTATAGGTGGTGAATCAACACAACATAGAACTTCTTGAGGTAGGTGACAGGAAGTTTATAAAAAGGTAATATAAATTAGTATCCGAGTGTTGGAAGGCTCACCAAACGGAATTCCAGCCTAGAGTGGCAACCTGCCCTACCATCAGCATGGCAGCAGGAGAATGCTAGAATGAAGTCAGTTGTCCTAGACTCTAATCTGGGCACTACTGCTAGATAACAGCAACAGAGAGAAAATGGGTAAAAGTAGGCACTCAAGCTGGAAATCTTTGGTCCAAACCTCAGCTTTGCAATTTATTATCTGTATGATCTTGGGCAAGTTACTTACCCAGTCTGTATTTCGGTTTCCCACCCTAGGAAAGGGGGATTTATGATAGTACCTACAGGAGAATGTGATTATGGTTTAAATGAGCTATTTATCAAGGTGTTTAGAACAGTGTCTTCTATATAGTAAGTGCTATATGTAAGTATTAAATGAAACTTTCTTGATAGTAATTAAGTCAGGGTCCAGTGAAGAAACCAGAAACCATACTAGTGATTTCAGTGGAGAGAATTTCCTGTAAGAAACTAGGTATTAGATAACTGACAAAGCTAAAAGGGGACACTGAGGTAATACAGAGATAATAACTTCAGTCACCTCATCCAAGGCTGGGGCACAAAGGGACAAGGAGAGGCTATTGGAGCCTAGAAGCTTAGATGAGTCCCCAGTAAAGCTGGACCCAGACCTCTGAGGAAGGGCGCTGCCTCGTTATTGCTGGGACCTCAGGAGCTTGGAGGAGAGCCCAGTAGAGCTGTGATTCAGACCTCTGAGGGGGCAGTTTTACCCAATGCTGATAACCTCTGAAGGGCCACAGTGATATTTGCTCTGGGTATGTTGAAAAACAGCTGGACACTGGAACAAATTGCCACTGTCATGGTGGAGGGCCACTGCTGGGTGATGCTATCAGTAACAGCAAACCAGAATATGGATGTCCCTTATCCTTCCTCCTGCTCTCCAGGCTCCCTTTGATGCCCCCTAACTGGCGAACGTAACGGGGATCCAGCTGGAAAGGAGGAATATGGTTTTCAGAGTCCCAGGCCCTACATCAAAAAGCAGAGTCTAAAAGAATTGGTTTGGCACTAGAGAAAATAACTTCATAACTGACAGCCCCCAAATTGTTTCCTGTTACTTCGACTCAGCCACAGATGCCGGTTCTGACCTCCAGAGTAACCCTGATATATTCACACTCTTCAACTATCAAGAGTAGGTAGTCCACAGATTCAATGCAATCCCTATCAAATTACCAATGGCATTTTTCACAGAACTAGAACAAACAATTTTTTAATTTGTATGGAAACACAGAAGACCCCAAATAGACAAAGCAATCTTGAGAAACAAAAATGGAGCTGGAGGAATCAGGCTCCCTGATTTCAGACTATACTACAAAGCTACAGTCATCACAACAGTATGGTATTGGCACAAAAACAGAAATATAGATCAATGGAACAGGATAGAATGCCCAGAAATAAACCCACGCACCTTTGGTCAATTAATCTATGACAAAGGAGGCAAGAATATACAATAGAGAAAAGACAGTCTCTTCAATAAGTGGTGCTGGGAAAACTGGACAGCTACATGTAAAAGAATGAAACTAGAACGCTCCCTAACACCATACACAAAAATAAATTCAAAATGGATTAAAGACCTTAATGTAAGACCAAATATTATAAAACTCTTAGAGGAAAACATAGGCAGAACACTCTTAGACATAAATCGCAGCAATATCTTTTTCAATCCATCTCCTAGAGTAATGGAAATAAAAACAAAAATAAACAAATGGGACCTAATTAAACTCAAAAGCTTTTGCACAGCAAAAGAAACCATAAACAAAACAAAAAGGCAACCCACAGAATGGGAGAAAATATTTGCAAACCATGTGACCAACAAGGGATTAATCTCCAAAATTTACAAACAGCTCATACAGCTCAATATCAAAAAAACAAACAACCCAATCAAAAAATGGGCAGAATGGATGGGAGAGAAGTCTGGGGGAGAACGGATACATGTATATACATGGTTGAGTCACTTTGTTGTGCACCTGAAACTATCACAACATTGTTAATCAGCTATACTCCAATATAAAATAAAAAGTTAAAAAAAAAGTACAAAAACAAAAAAATGTACAGAAGACCTAGATATTTCTCCAAAGAAGACATATAGATAGCCAAGAGGCACATAAAAAGGTGCTCAACATGGCTAATTATTAGAGAAATGCAAATCAAAAGTACAATGAGGCATCACCTCACACCAGTCAGAATGGCCATCATCAAAAAGTCTACAAATAATAAATGCTGGAGAGGGTGTGGAGAAAAGGAAACCCTCCTACACTGTTGGTGAGAATGTAAACTGGTATAGCCATTATGGAGAACAGTATGGAGGTTCCTTAAAAAACTAAAAATAGAGCTACCATATGATCCAGCAATCCCACTCCTGGGCATATATCCGGTGAATAACATGGTTCGAAAGGATACATGCACTCCAATGTCCATTGCAGCGTTGTTCCTGAAGCCAAGACATGGAAGCAACCTAAATGTCCATTGACAGATGAATGAATAAAGAAGATGTGGTACATATATACAATGGACTATTACTCAGCCATTAAAAGGAATGAAATAATGCCATTTGCAGCAACATGGTTGGACCTGGAGATTATCATACTAAGTGAAGTAAGTCAGAAAGAAAAAGACAAATATCATATGACATCACTTATATGTGGAATCTAAAAAAAGTGATACAAATGAACTTATTTACAAAACAGAAATAGACTCAGAGACTTAGAAAACAAACTTATGGTTACGTAAGGGGGAAAGGGTGGAGAAGGATAAATTAGGAGTTTGGGATTGACATATACACACTACTATATTTAAAACAGATAAACAAAAAGGACCTACTGTATAGCACAGGGAACTCTGCTCAATATTCTGTAATAATATTCTGTAATTATTTTCCCTAAATGGGAAAAGAATCTGAAAAAGAATATATATATATATATATATATATATATATATATATATATATAACTGATTCACTTTGCTGTACACCTGAAACTAACACAGCACTATAAATCAACTATAGTCCAATATAAAATAAAAATTTAAAAAAAATTAAAATGTTGGGAATTCCCTGGCGGTCCAGTGGTTAGGACTCCACGCTTCCACTGCAGGAGGCACAGGTTCGATCCCTGGTTGGGGAACTAAGATCCCGCATGCCACATGGCATGGCCAAAAAATAAAAAAATAAAAAAATAAAAAATAATAAATTAAATTAAAATTTTTTAAAAATTTAATTAAAAAAAAAAAAGAGTAGGTAGCTCAGCTGCCCCAGGCTTTCCTTTTCCAGCCTAACAGAGACTTATGCTGATTTCTCCACTGTGGGCTCCTAAGACAGAGTCTCTGGGACTCATTTCTGTGCCCCTCTGGAGTCAGCATAACACTACGAACACACCAGGTGCTTTCTCAGCGTTGATGTGAATTGTCAGATGGCTCTGAATGTTAGGAAATTAGTCTCTATACTCAGCCCAAAAGAACCTGTCCTCAAAGCAAGTGGCCTATGCAATTCAGGACACCACCTCACCCACTTAAGACCCTGGCATGATTACAGTTCAGGACTCCCCAGATGAGAACTCTCTGCGTGCCCTTTGCACCTTCCCCTGTCACTTGGCCTAGCTGCCCTCTCCTCCTCAGATCATGCAAGCGCTCTAGAGCATGAGCCAGTGGAGATCCTTTGTAAGAGTGGTGGGCTTTCAGGGGGGATCAATTTTGGCCAATTTCAGGGATAGTCTTGCCTGGCACTGCTCATGGTAGACTCAGTACAGCGTGGAGGGGAACCAAACAGGCTTGGGAGTCACCTGTGTTCACATTTCTGCTGTGTCCCTTCTTATGTGACCTTGGGCAAGTAACTTGGGCCTCACTTACTCAACTGAAAATTAGAGTCAATAATGGCACTGAACTCAGAGCATTGTTACTATTCATGACATATAATAAATGTTCAATATATATTAGCTATTTCTGAGCACTGGGTACTTGATACTGTACAGAGTGTCATTTGCTACCCTGTCATTTAAACCTTTGCATGCCTTGTGACTGGGTATATCACCCACCTTTTACAGATGAGGACACTGAATGTGAAGTGGCCACATAGACAAAAAGAGGCAGTGCCAGGGTTTTTGAACCCAGGGTGATTTCTGAATGCCTTCCAGATATTCATGTAGATGAAAAAGCTTTCTATAATGTACAAAAATAACATGAAGTCTTTTTTGCACAACTGAAAAATACACTGAATTTTCCCAGAAGGTAAATACCATGTAAAATAAGAAATGGATGTCCTTGCTTCATTTGGGACAATACAAAGATTTGGTCAGCATTTCAGAAGAGTCTATCTTGACAGCAGTGCCACTGATGTCTGAGCCACCAAAACAGTGGCCTGAATTCTGCTTTCACAAGGATTCTGCAGAAGGGTTGAGCAGCCCACTAGTTATGTCTTCCAGTTTAACTGAACTTGAGCATCTACTGAAACACACGTCATTTTATTGCAAACTTTTCCTTTCACTCTTTTTCAGATTTATAATTAGAACATTAAATGGAATATTTTGATTATCTATGAATTTCATTCCAGAATAGTAAAGAGATATTATAAAATATTTGTTATAAAAAAGAAATTCAAGTTCTAATTGGATTGGGAACTCCACTGCATTACAGTATACACTTTCTAAAGCCTGGTAGGATTTAACTGAGTTTCCACTCACCCTGTGTCTGGGATCATGCAAGATTGTCCATTTGTTCATCTCTAAGCCACACCTCTGTTCCAGTAAAAGAAACTGTGTCCCTTGATTCAACACATCTGCACTAAGTGCCTACCCCCAAAAAAGAGCAGGTAGCAACTACCTCTAAGATAGGTATTATTATTCCTTTCTTTATAAATGAGAAAACGGAATCTCCCATGAGTAAGAAACAACTTAGGTACAACTTCTTAGAAGGAAATTATATTTTAAAGAAAAGCATTTTCAGAGGGAAACTTGTTGAGGTTTGCACAGCTGGAGGAACATGCTACGCAGACCCCAGAGCTCTGACTCTGCTCCGTGATTCCCAGGGAGGCAAGGCCTCAAAGGGGTGGGGGGAATATGAAAATGAGGAAGCCTCAGTCCCTACCTCAGAGGATCTCCCTGTCCAGGGGGAGAGAGCCAGCCACACAGACAGCTCCAAAATGTGTGAAAAGTGCTCTACTAAAGGTATCAAATGTATAGGGAGCACTGAATGGGGGCGTCACCCACATTGCCCAGGAGAATCCCGAGAGGGACTATTTCAGCTTTTGAAAAATGAATAGATTGGGACTTCCCTGGTGGTGCAGTGGTTAAGAATCCGCCTGCCAATGCAGGGGACACAGGTTCGAGCCCTGGTCCAGGAAGATCCCACATGCCGCGGAGCAATCAAGCCCGTGCGCCACAACTATTGAGCCTGCGCTCTAGAGCCCGCGAGCCACAACTACTGAGCCCATGTGCCACAACTACTGAAGCCCATGCGCCTAGAGCCCGTGCTCCGCAACAGGAGAAGCCACCGCAGTGAGAAGCCCGCCGATGGCAATGAAGAGTAGCCCCCCACTTGCCACAACTAGAGAAAGCCTGCGTGCAGCAACGAAGACCCAACGCAGCCAAAAATAAATAAAATAAAATAAATTTATTTTTCAAATAAATGAATAGATCAGCAGGTGGAGAGGAAGAAGGAAGCCATTCTAAGCCCACAAGTCCCATCTTGAGGATTTTATTCTCTCTTGGCCCTACCTATGTCCATTCTTCCCAGGCTGTCTCTGAAAACCACATTTTGCAACACTTCCTGTTTTCAGTTTCAGTCATTTCCTTTAAATTGTGAGCACCTACATTTCTTGCATTAGTCTCCTTCCTCCATCCTGGTCTTTGCTGGCAGTTTTATCACAGATAGGCTGCCATGCTCAAATTTACCCTTAATACAAGCATGATAGCAAAACCCAATTTGTTAAAGAATATCTATGAAAAACCCAAAGTTAATATCATACTTAATGGTGAAATATTAAATGCTTTCCTCCTAAGATCAGAAACAAGGCAAAGGATGTCCATTCTCACCATTCTATTCAACATTTTACTGATGGTCTTAGACAAAGCAATAAGGAAAGAAAAAGAAGTAAAATATGTACATATTGGAAAGGAAGAAATAAATCATCTTTCCTTGCAGATAACATGATTGCTTATGGAAAAAATCTTAAGAAACTCTTCAAAACCAGTACTGGAATTAATAAGTGAATTTAGCAAGATGGCACAATACATGGTCAACATTTAAGTTCCACTGTATTCTTACAAAGTAGGAGCAAATAATTGGAAACTGAAATTTTGAAAACGGTTCTATTTACAATAGCATTAAAAAATGTAAATGAAAACCGATTTAACAAAAGGCAGAAGCTTTCTTCATTCTAAACTACAAAACATTGCTGACAGAAATTAAAGAAGACCTAATAAATGGCAAGCTATGCCATGTTCATGGATTGGTATTCAATATTATTAAGATATCAGCTTTACCCAATTTAATCTATAGTCATTAAAATCCCAATTATAATTCAAGAAGGCAATTTTTTTTAAAAGAAATGAGTTGATTTTTTAAATTTACATGGAAAAGAAAAAGATCTAAGAGTCAAAACAAATTTGAAAAACAAAATTGGGGGACTATGCCTGCCTGATTTGAAGACTTACTATCAAGCAATAGTAATCAAACTTAATCAAACACAAACTTTACCAAATGTAACTTTTCCAATTATCTGTCACCATGTAACAGATCACCCTAAAACAGTAGCTTAAAACAATAACAATCATTTATTTTGCCCATGAATCTGAAGGTTGACTGGGCTCAGCTGACCAATTCTCACTCAGGGGCTCTCTGAATGAAGATGTAGTTGGTTGATGGCTGGGGCTGGAGTCAACTCCAAGGTTGCTTCACTCATGTGTCTGGTACCCAGACTAGGACCACTCAACAATGAAGCTCCTCAAGCATCTCTATGTGGTCTTTCCACATGGGGGACTCAGGGGACCAGACTTCCTACAGGGCAGCTGAAGACTACAGTGAATGTTCAGAGAACCAGATTGGAAGCAGCAGGAATTTAATAATCTAGACTTGGAAGTTACCCAGAGTTGCTTGCTCCACCTTCTATCCATTAGAGGTCAGTCCCTGAGGCCAGCCCATATTCATGGGGAGAGGAATTAGACTCCATTCCTTGATGACAGGAGTGCTCAAAAAAATTGCAGACATGTTTTAAAACCACCACATGAACTAAACAAGTGAAGGGCCTGAAATAAAAATCACTCTTGGCCTAGAAGAAAGTATGGTAGAAACAAGAAAGCATCTGACAAAATGATGGGAAATACCATCCGGGACTTTTTGAGCTTCCTAAAGCTCCTGACGAGCTTTATCAGCATGACAGGCAGGTAGAAGACAAGAACCCAGGTTGGGAGAGGGACCTGTCCCCACCTCATACAAAGTATTGGCCTCAACTAGAGAAGGTCCCCAAATTTCTTGGGCCTTCTCTTTCATTCCCAGGCCTTTCCAACATGCTGTTCCACTGACTAGCATGCCCTTCCTCTTTCCTATGACTACTTCCTACTCATTCTTCAGGTTGTTTAGGAATTTATCCCTCCAGGAAGCCTTCCTTGACCCCCAAGCCTGGGTCAAGGCCCCTCCCATGGGGTGCCATAACTTCCTATACTTTGCCCCTTCTCAAGGCTCATTAGTGTCTTGTGGCTACTTATTTACTTATTGATCCCTCTACTGCTTACTAGAGTTGAAGATCCCTGAGGGCACAAGGCAGTACTTTACTCTGGGAAGGCTGATGAATGACTTGAGGGTGTGGAATATTCCTGAGCTAAAATAGGACACAAAGCTACACAAGGAAGTGGCTGCTCGATCTCTTGCTTTGTCCCGAGATATTGTGCATCACCTCCCTGCATAGGCAAACCAGAACTGGGCAGAGCAGATCTGACGGAGTGATTAGCTCCCTCAGTGTGAACAGCTGACACTGCAATCTGCTCAACCATGGCCTCCCCTCCAGCCTCCCCAAATCAGCAACTCCCCTTCCCAGCTCCTCTCTGAGAGTAAATCGACCTGCTTCCCACTAAAACCATAGACGCGATAATAGGAAGAAAAAAAGAGGGTTGAGGGTAGGACAATTGGTGGCAATGAGATGAACACAGATTAATGACGAGGACCTCGCCCTGGCCACCCCAGCCTGGGCTGGCGAAGGTTCATAGTTGATACCCATTAAAGGGCTTAATGAAATAATTATAATTCACACCCCAGAGCATCAAAGAATCAATACCGGGGAACTTTGGGCCACTCTGGGGGTGGCATCCCACTGGCTTCACAGTTCAGCACAGCAGGCAGAGCTGGTGGAAGTAAATGCAGTTGACACGGAAGCTGCATTAAAAGAGGGCAATAATAGATTAAAAGCTGCCGGGATCCTGGCGACTGGCCGTCAATATCCTTTATTCCCTACCTCGCCCCAATTCTGCCCCCCTCCACGCACTATTAGCCCAAATCGATGGGCTGTCAATTGACATCACCAGCTCCAGCATTAATGCGAGCTCACAAAAGAAGCCCGGCCCTATATTATCAGTTCTCTTGCTTCCAAATTACCACATAATGCAGGCCGCGGGCAGCTTGTGACATATTAACACCATACACGATTTGTTGGGATCGGACTAAATATTTCATGGCTAAAGATTTCATCAGAGACTTGATGACAGAAATAAACTGCTGCCCACAGGGAAATCACTGGAAATAACAGAATTAGGCATTGTTGGAAAATCCAGAGGGACCAAGGGCTGGTAAAGGGATAGAGAGGAACACTGCCCACAGCTGGTGGCCTGCGCTTCAGGGAGACTGCAATGAAAAGGCCTTTTTATTGGTCTCACAAAAGAACAGGTATTTCGATTTCGTCTAATTTACTTTCTATTCTTGTGCAAAAGCTGGGGAGGAGATTCCTCTTCTTCGATAACAGGGAATGTGATTGTCATGGGTTGAACTATGTCCCCCCACACAATTAAAAAAAAAAAAAGTTAAAGGTCTTCACCCCCACAACCTCAGAATGTGACCTTATTTGGAAACAGTCTTTACAGGGTAATCTAGTTAAAATGAGGTCACTAGGGTGGGCCCTAACCCAGTACGACTGGTGTCCTCATAAAAAAAGGAAATTTGGACACAGACGTGCACAGAGGGAAGACAATGTGAAGACACGCAGGGAGAAGACAGCCATGTGACTGGAGTGCTGCATCTTTACGCCCAAGGACACAGGCCACCTGAAGCCAGAGGGAGGCACAGGTCGGCTCCCTCCCTGAGCATGCAGGGAGCATGGCTCTGCCAACACCTTGATCTCCGGCTGCTGGCCTCCAGGACCGCAACACGATACACTTCTGTTGTTTAAGTTTTTGGTACCTTGTTATGGCAGCCTTAGGAAATGTTAATATTATCACTTAATTCATTTAATTAATAGTTAATAACCCTTACTAGCACGGTACTCTATGCGTCAGGCACAGAGCTAAACTCTCCATATACACTGGCTCACTTAATCCTCATAACACACCTAATGGCTGATTATTATAATCCCCATTTCATAGGTAAAGATAATCAGCTTCAGAAAGAATAATTCACTGAAGGTCACACAGCTAGTAAACGACACAGCAGGTCCCAGACACATGAGAAACACTAAATCAACAAATAAGGTTTCTGGTGAATATTTGCAATGTCTTTTTTTTTTTTAATGTGGCTTGATCTAATTTTTTTTTTAATTTAGTTATTTTTGTTTGCGTTGGGTCTTCGTTGCTGCGCGCAGGCTTTCTCTAGTTGCGGCGAGCGGGGTCTACTTTTCGGTGCGGTGCGCCGGCTTCTCATTGCGGTGGCTTCTCTTGTTGCGGAACACGGGCTCTAGGTGCACAGGCTTCAGTAGTTGTGGTACGCAGGCTCAGTAGTTGTGGCGCATGGGCTTAGTTGCTCTGCAGCATGTGGGACCTTCCCGGACTAGGGCTTGAACCCATGTCCCTCGCGTTGGCGGGCGGATTCTTAATCACTGCGCCACCAGGGAAGTCCGTGCAATGTCTTTTCAAGTGGTTACTTGCCTGCAGCCTGCTTTCTTTTCAGCCCAATCTAATTTTTTCAACTCCTGGGTTTGGAAGCTGTATCAGCTTGGTTTGAGAGTCCACAATGTCTCAGAGGGATGTGTAGACATTAGAAGGCAACAGCATAGGGCAGTGGAGAAATGGGAGGATTTGGTGAAAGGGTACTCGGGGGATCTAAAAATGTACAGCCTGGTGACCATATTTAACAACACTGTATTGTATACTTGGAAGTTGCTGAGAGAGTAGATTTTAAATGTTCTCACCACAAAAATGAAACAGTAATTATGTGAGATGATGGAGGTACTAATTAACCTCATTGTTTTTTTAATTGGAGTATAATTGCTTTACAATGCTGTGTTAAGTTTCTGCTGTGCAACGAAGTGAATCAGCTACATGCGCACATATATCCCCTCCCTTTTGGATCTCCCTCCCACTCCCCCACCCCATCCCACCCATCTAGATCATCACAGAGCACTGAGCTAGCTCCCTGTGCTATACAGCAGGTTCCCACTAGCTATCTATTTTTTATATGGTAGTGTATATATATATGTCAATCCTAATCTCCAAGTTCGTCCCACCCTCCCCTTCCCCCACTGTGTCCACATGTCCGTTCTCTATGTCTGCATCTTTATTCCTGCCCTGGAAATAGGTCCATCTGCACCATTTTTCTAGATTCCATATATATGCTTTAATATACGATATTTGTTAAGTCAGAAAGAGAAAAACTAACCTTATTGCTATAATCACGTCACAGTATGTAGGTATCAAATCAACACTTTGTACGCCTTAAACTTATACAATGTTATATGACAATCATGTCAATAACGCTGGTGGATAAAACGGAAAACCACCGCACAGCCAACGTTATTACTTAGTTCCTTGAGAGTAAGAATATGGTTTCATATTCACATACATTCTCTCTCCCCCCACTTTGGGGAAGCCAGCTCTGCAGCCTCTTTCTTTTCTAACTCAAAAAAGATTTTTCACTGCTTTGTTGAAATACTATTCATATACCACACTATTCATTAATTCATCTATTTAAAGTGTGCAATTCAATATTTTTAGTATAGTCACAGAACTATGCAACCATTGCCACAACCAATTTAGAATGATTTCACCATCCCAAAACAAAATCCCATACCTGTTTGCAGTAACTGCATTTTTTTCCCCAACTGTCCTTTCCCCCAGCCCTAGGAAACCACCTCTATCTCAAAGGATGTGCCTACTCTGAACATTCCATATAATCATACAATATGTGGGCTTTTGTCACTGCCCTGTTTCCAAGGATCATCCATGTTGTAGCATGTATCAGTACTTCATTCCCCTTTACTGCTGAATACTATTCCATTGTATGGACACGCCATGTTTTATTCATCCATTTGCTGATGGACATTTGGGTTATTGCCACTTTCGGCTATTATAATCCTGCTGTGAACATTTGTGTATAAATGTTTGTGTGGATTTATGTTTTAATTTCTCTTGGGTACATAAGTAGGAGTAGAATGCCTGGGTCATAAGTTAATTCTAACTTTTGAGGAACTGCAGGCTGTTTTCCAAACCTGCTGCAGCATTTTACATGCACACCAGCAGTGTATGAGGGTTCCAATTCCTGCACATCCTTGCCAACTTGTTCTTGTCTAGACATCCTAGTGGATATCAAGTTCTGCCTCATTGTGGATTTGATTTGCATTTCTCTGATGGCTATTGATGTTGAGCTTCTTTCCATATGATTATAAGCTACTTGTGTATCTCCTTTGGAGAAATATCTACTTAGATCTTTTGTCCATTATAAACATTGGTTTTTCTTTTTTGAGTTACACGAGTTTTTGTAATACATTCTGGATAGTACTACTTCTTTAGATATATGACATGCAAATAAATTAAATACCTTCCCCAATTCTATAGGTTGTCTTTCTTCACTTTCTTGATGGTGTCCTTTGAAGCACATTTTTAATTTTTATGAAGCCCAATATATGTGTTTTCTTTTGCTGCTTGTGTTTTTGGTGTCTAGTGCATGGGTCAAGATTTGCAGCCTTTTTCTTAGGGCCCTGGGGCTGGCTGCACGCGGAACGTTCTGTGGCCCAGCTTCTTAGGACAGGCCTCAGCTCTCCTGGCAGGCCCCGACTGTCCTCTCGTGTTGCGAAGACTACGTACACTGCTTCTGCTCACCCCACTCACTCCACGTACCGCCCAGATCTCAGGGGCAATCTGAAGACTGCAGGTGGTCCTTTAGGTCAGACTTTGACAGTTCTGTTACTGCCAACTTTCATTTGGCTAGAGCTGCTCTGGGCTTGATCGTTTCCTCATCTCATGCAGCTCTAATGTTGGCTCCACCACTCTGCAAGGAGCCTGAACTCAGCCACTCAGCCAGCCTCTCACCACTCCAAGAGCCATGACCATGACCAAAGCATCATAAAGCCCAAAGGGAACACATTCTACCACTAACTTCTTGGGTGCCCGCTCCACCCCTTTTCATTTATTCACTTGACGACATTATATGTTTATAATGGGCCAGACACTGGTTGGAACTGTTAAGAGTGCATGGGTATTCTTGCACTCATGAGTTTCAGTTTGGTGAGGAATTCAAACATTTCATACAAGTGATGAGTCTCAGGGGTCGGCGTCAAGGGTGATGAGGGAAATAACAGCGTTTTAAACTAGGAAGAGCGGATCAGGAAAGACTCTTTTCTCTTCCCGGGGAGACTCACCTTTTTTCCCCGCATATTTCAAAGCTGTTTGTATTTAACCTGTCTGTCCCAAGTACCCTAAAATCTCTACTCAAACCCATACCCCCCAGTCAAGGCACTTGCTTCAACTTACTCAGCCGGAAATGATTTGCCTGGAACGTGAACGTGAACATTTGGAGCTTTCTTCCCTCAGCATTTACTGTGCTTCTAGTTAGGCAACTTGTGAAACAAAAAGCACAAACCTTAGTGAAAATGTTCCAAGCAGCCTCCCTCAGCGACCCAAGTAGTTTTCTAAATAGCTTACTGCCATCTAGTGGATACAGATTTCGTTACAGCCATAGATAGACCACAGAGAAGAAAATCCTCAGCCTTTCCTATTTATGTCCCACCAATCACCCCATTTCACCTTAACAGAACCCAAAAGGCTATTTTTCCTATGAAAGTATATTGTAGGTACTCAATAGTGTTTCAGCAAAGGATTGTTTGCAGGCATCGTTTTCTTTACAGTACATTTTAAGTACATAAATAACTGCAGTAATATTATTGGGAGTAAATGTGCTGCTGTGGCTTCTAAGACGAAAATTATTCCCTTAGTAGTTTAAAAAATACAATTACTGTTACTCAATGGGCTATGGTAATAAAAATACATTTGTAAACATAACCATGTTATTGTTAAGTCCAGCTGAAACCAGCATGTAACTCTTAAAATTGGACATGGAGATTGAGAGCCACTGAACTTTTTTGCTCTCACTTCCCAATCCAACCGTGCCCTGTGCAAAATTTAAAAGCCAGGCATCCAAGGGCCATGACCTTAGATTTATAACCTCAATCTCATTATAATAATCCACACAAAAGTGAAATTGATTGTCATCACGCTATACAGACTTACACATGCACAGCCGGACGATCCAACCCTCATTCTCTTTTAGGGTTGTTAGGATAATCAAATGGGGTTAAGACAAGGGAAAACCATTCAACTATCTAGACTGAATGGAAAACTGTAAATGCTGTTCTTATGGCCACCTTCTCCACATCTTCTTCTAGGCTGTAATAAACAATCTAACTTACACTTACTGCCAGTGTTCCCTCGCAAAAAGGGTGCCATTTTGTAACTGTCTTCATCTTGTGAATGTCAGTGTCTCCTATAAGGCTGGAACACATCTTCACCAGCTTCTGTATCTACTCCTGCAGTCAGGGCTTAGCCCACAGCAGGAAACTAAAAAACAATAAGGCAAAGTGAAAGACAAAAATTGACTTGAGTCATTGGGTTCAAATCCCCAGACTGCTTAGACTTCTCACAAAAGGTAAGTCTCCCAAGTTTGAACACCCAAAGGACTGAGGGGGGAAAAAAAAAGACAAACAGGGAATTATCTGATGGACATTAGGGCCAAGTTATTAAGTACATAATTGCAAGTGTTTTCAGAAGCAAGATTACAAATCCCCTTGGTTTAAAGAAACCCCTTCCAGTAAACGTGAACCCCACGCTCTGCAGAGATGAGCCAGGACTTCATAATTCACTGCACTGGGATGCAGGAGCAAACATACAGGTCTTGGAATAAGTCTACCCCAAATTCGAATGGCTGGCTGGCTCCCCTCCCCTGTGTAATTAAACCTAGCAAATAGTTAATCTAATCCGTAGCTCCTCCCTGATCCCACTTATTTTCTATTACACAAGCCCAGCAATGCATTGTTTCTCCCATCTGTGAAAAGAAAGTAATTTTATTTCAGTCTCACTGATGAAACTTACATCTCAGGTAACTGTTGAAATTCAACAACTTCCAGTAATGGCTACCACTGATAACCTTCCACTAGGCCTTGTGCTAATTTTCACCATCACATGTGATCTTCACTTTTCTTACCAAGACCCCATGGTTCATGAGACATGTTATATTACTTCCTTGAGAGTGATCTCAAAAAAAAAAGCCACATGGGGCTTCCCTGGTGGCGCAGTGGTTGAGAGTCTGCCTGCCGGTGCAGGGGACACGGGTTCGAGCCCTGGTCTGGGAGGATCCCACATGCCGCGGAGCAACTGGGCCCGTGAGCCACAACTACTGAGCCTGCGCGTCTGGAGCCTGTGCTCCGCAACAAGATAGGCCGCGATAGTGAGAGGCCTGCGCACCGCAATGAAGAAGAGTGGCCCCCGCTTGCCACAACTGGAAGAAAGTCCTCGCACAGAAACGAGGACCCAACACAGCCATAAATAAATAAATAAATAAATATTTTAAAAAAACCAAAAAACCAAAAACCACATGGTTTGCTCCAGGTTCACAACAATGCAGTAAAAAACTAAAACCCAGGTCAGATTCCCAGTCACTTGAAAACAGGTGGAAAAAAAAGTACATAAACTATGCTTTCATTTGTAGCCCTTGGAGAAAAATTGGGTGCAGTGCTATCAATTCCTGGAGAGCTGTCAAACATTAACACCTAAGGCACTGAACTTAGTCAATTTGATGTATTTTTAGAAGAAACTTCAGCTGTTTTACAAATGACAGCCTTTGGCTATACCCACTAACCTTAACGAGGGAGGGTCAATGCTGGGTAGTTATTGGGGAAACTCTTATGAAGCCCAACTGTCATCTGTATTGTGCTAGTTGGGTCATCCAAGAACAGCTACAGGAAGGTGGAGGAAGGAGAGCTAAAGTAGAAACTAAGATTGGGTCATTCTGCTGAGAATGAACTGTGACCCAGGACATCC
This sequence comes from Balaenoptera ricei, assembly GCF_028023285.1. NCBI lineage: Eukaryota > Metazoa > Chordata > Mammalia > Artiodactyla > Balaenopteridae > Balaenoptera > Balaenoptera ricei. The sequence continues at coordinate 9,883,210 of NC_082646.1, read as the reverse complement.
CACCATACCAGAACTGAGATTTTTCCTAAGTGACCACTAGGTGGCTGGTTGGCACTAAGCGGGTCTCATGAGCAAAGCTTGAGGTTTAAGCAGGCCCATCTCACACAAGGATGACTTTAAAGGATTCACTCTCAGGTGCAATACCTTCTGGCCTGTCAACTCAAGCTAACATACCAATAGCCCAATGAACAAAGAACCAATGAGAAGGCCTTTGCTCCTAAGCAAGCTTACCTAAAAACAGTCCAGCGTAATTAGGCTTGGTAAGCACAACTGTTCTGCCTGAAGTTGCTGAGTTAATAAGGTTAGCTATGATTTAAGATGAGATCAGAATTAGACACTCAATTTCTTTAAATTCGGTTACAAAGGGTGAAAGGGCCCTCACTATGCCAACCTTACAGCCAGCTCTATTAACTCCCAGCCCTTAATACTCAGGTGAGAAAACAGAAACCTCTGCCCACGGATTAAAGGATTTCAGACGGACACTCTACCTGAAGTCGCCTGTGTACACCACATGTTGTTACTTCTGACTTGGTATATTTCCTTGTCCTAATTTTGGCCTCAAATTTGTCCTCTTTTGAACCCTCAGATATTTTCAGTAAACCACATGGAACACTAAAAAATATTTGGGATGCCCCTTTCCAGTCTAACACAAACACTGGAAATCACAATGATCTGTAGTTCAAACTACACTAACACTTAACGTAGACTTAGTACTAAATGAGCCTAGCTAGCAAAAAGTTTACACATTTTCCCACTCTTTACACCTTAAAAATTCAGGCAGTTGCTTAGACTGAACAATCTGTCATTGACAACCCAGATACTGCTGTAATACTTAGGCCAGAAAGAAGTTCAACCCCCAAAACCGAACACTACCTTACTGCCCTTTTAAACAGAGTCAAAACAATTTTATGGTGCCAATTTTAAATACAGTTTTATTTAAGACATTGCATTTTCCACTTACAATACAGTGCTTGTAAAGTGCAATGTTATTTCCTTTCCCTGTGCACACACTCCACGTTCAAGTATCAAGAATGCCCAGTTTACTGCAGCAGCTCAACTTTAAAACTGCCATGGAATTTGCTACAAATTTGGGTCCTTCAGTGTTGTGTGGAACAATGCTACACCTATGCTAGGCTGGCTTAATCAACCTCTTCAATGGTGGGCCCAGAGGAGGCACCACCAGACGGAGGAGCTCCACCACCAGGGAAGCCCCCGGGCATCCCTCCGGGCATCCCTCCTGGCATGCCTCCTGCGCTCTGGTACAGCTTGGTAATGATGGGGTTGCAGACTTTTTCCAGCTCCTTCTGCTGATGTTCAAATTCTTCCTTCTCTGCAGTCTGAGGAGAAAAAAATACTTTATTACAAGTTCTTCAAACAGAAGACTCTTTAAGCCTGATGTAATCAATCTGACACACTAGACACACAACAGCACATGAAGTTACGTTTAAGATCTTGGGTCACTCAGACATCCAAGGAAGGAAGTTGCCAACATCTGTAGTTCTGGTGGAAACCGCGAATGTTTTGAACCATTCATCATCGTGACCCTACAAATTTGTAAAACCCACCTACCCACCTAAGCTTTTGCTAATAAAGCCCTACACACCCAACCCCACACCCTCAAATTTTTGGCAACAGAAATTACAAACCTGGTTCTTATCAAGCCAGTTGATTATTTCATTACACTTATCAAGAATCTTCTGTTTGTCCTCATCATTAATCTTGCCTTGAAGTTTCTCATCCTCAACAGTAGCTTTCATGTTGAAAGCATAGGATTCAAGAGAATTCTTCGAAGACACCTTATCCCGCTGCTTCTCATCTTCAGCTTTGTACTTCTCTGCTTCCTGAACCATGCGTTCAATGTCCTCCTTGCTCAAACGGCCTGTAAAATTAACCAACCTTTTAGGCAAGACAATCACCTGCAGTTCTGCACCATCACCCTGCAACTCCATTTAGCAACTAAGTATGATCTCTTGGCTAAATGCCCTTGGGGTAGGAGTAGAAACACGTGGAAAATAAAACCATTATGAACCAAATTCTGCCTCTAAAATAAGCAGGTATGAGTGCCACAGGGTGCAGGGTGCCACGGAACAAGTCAGCATTCGAGTCTTCAAATCAGGTATGGGTAACAGAGATACAGAAATTGACTCCTTCGTAAAGGGAATCAATCTCAATACAGGCCTGGGTGCTGTAAGAGTGCACGCTTAGCACGCTCACAAAATACTGCCCGAACTTACCCTTGTCATTAGTGATGGTAATCTTGTTCTCTTTTCCTGTGCTCTTATCCACAGCAGAGACATTGAGGATACCATTGGCATCAATATCAAAAGTGACTTCAATCTGAGGAACACCACGGGGGGCAGGAGGTATGCCTGTGAGTTCAAACTTGCCAAGCAGGTTGTTATCCTTGGTCATGGCACGCTCACCTTCATAAACCTTGTTTTGAAATAAGAAATAAATTCAAAATTACAATAAAAACACAAAAACAAGAAAGAAAAATCACAAATATCTGTGCTACTTCAGATTTGTATAAGCTTGATTAGGAAAGACTGATCGCTCAGACATCCAAGGAAGGAACTGGCCAACACAGGATTTCTGGTGGAAACTACGAATGGTTTTGGAATCCATCATCACAGCGGAACAAGTCTTCCCCAGTTTTATAGGCCCTCAGGTAATCTAGACCACAGAGAAACATACCTGAATGAGTACACCAGGCTGGTTGTCCGAGTAGGTTGTGAAAGTCTGCGTCTGCTTGGTGGGAATGGTGGTGTTGCGCTTGATGAGGACAGTCATGACTCCACCAGCAGTTTCAATTCCAAGGGAAAGAGGAGTGACATCCAACAGCAGCAAGTCTTGAACATTTTCAGATTTGTCTCCAGATAAAATGGCTGCCTGGACAGCTACATGATTAAAAAGAAAAATTTAAATAAAACACAGTACAACTCATTATGTAACTAACTATTCTCAATCGCTCAGACATCCAAGGAAGTTTTGCCATCATTAGCTACGGCTTTCGGTGGAAACCACGAATGTTTAAAGATCATTCATCACAGCGAAAAATCAGTTAGCTAAGGCTTCCCAACAGGCTGCCTGTTAAACTGCTTAACTAGGATAGAAAGATTACCTGCACCATAAGCAACAGCCTCATCAGGGTTGATGCTCTTATTCAGTTCCTTCCCGTTGAAGAAGTCCTGTAGAAGTTTCTGAATCTTGGGGATGCGGGTTGAACCACCCACCAGGACAATATCATGGATCTGAGACTTGTCTAGCTTGGCATCCCGAAGGGCTTTCTCCACAGGGTCCAGTGTGCCACGGAACAGGTCAGCATTCAGTTCTTCAAATCGGGCACGGGTAATCGAGGTATAGAAGTCGATTCCTTCATAGAGGGAATCAATCTCAATACTGGCCTGGGTGCTGGAAGAGAGAGTGCGCTTAGCACGCTCACAAGCAGTACGAAGGCGGCGGACAGCCCTCTTGTTCTCACTGATGTCCTTCTTGTGCTTGCGCTTGAATTCTGCAATAAAATGGTTGACCATCCGGTTGTCAAAGTCTTCTCCACCTAAGTGGGTATCTCCAGCTGTAGATTTGACCTCAAAGATTCCATCCTCAATAGTGAGGATTGACACATCAAAAGTGCCACCACCTAAGTCAAAGATCAGCACATTTCTTTCTGCACCAACCTGCAATTAAAACACAAATTATTCTCATACCTATTATTTGTGGTGACTCAAACCAACCTTGAGTGACGCATACATAAAACATGGTACTTACCTTTTTGTCTAAGCCATAGGCAATAGCAGCAGCAGTTGGCTCATTGATAATCCTAAGTACATTGAGCCCAGCAATAGTTCCAGCATCTTTGGTAGCCTGACGCTGAGAATCATTAAAGTAAGCGGGTACTGTGACAACAGCATTGGTAACAGTCTAGGAAGAAAAGAGATGAAAACTTAACCACTTAAGACAAGAATAAAGACACAGACCTACTAGAGAATGGACTTGAGAATATGGGGAGGGGGAAGGATAACCTGTGACAAAGTGAGAGAGTGGCATGAACATATATACACTACCAAACGTAAAATAGATAGCTAGTGGGAAGCAGCCGCATAGCACAGGGAGATCAGCTCTCTGCTTTGTGATCTCCTAGAGGGGTGGGATAGGGAGGGTGGGAAGGAGGGAGATGCAAGAGGGAAGAGATATGGGAACATATGTATATGTATAACTGAGTCACTTTGTTATATAGCAGAAACTAACCCCATTGTAAAACAATTATACTCCAATAAAGATGTTAAAAAAAAAAAACTTAACCACTATATCATCTATTTGGACATGCAAAGATACATCCTCAAATAAAGTTCTGGTTTTACCACCCGTTTTGATAGCTTTATCTACTGCTCACTCTTACTCCGCATTATCAGGAAACCTGGTAATCCCCATCTATATCCTCTCCCTGCTGTACTCTGCACTACTCACCTTCCCAAGGTAGGCTTCTGCTATTTCCTTCATCTTTGTCAAAACCATGGATGACACCTCCTCTGGATAAAAACTTTTTGTCTCTCCCTTGTATTCTACTTGAACCTTAGGCCTGCCTGCATCATTCACCACCATGAAGGGCCAATGCTTCATATCAGACTGGACAACAGCATCATCAAATCTTCGTCCAATGAGGCGTTTGGCATCTGCAAAAAGTATCAATACAAACGTTACCTTGAATTTCATTACATCTTTCCACTAAGAACTTGGCCCACCATTCCAAGACCAAATGCCTATAGATTCAAATTTTGAATGACCAAGATGCTGCAAACCTTAAGCCTTAAAGGGATAATCACTGAAGTTTCCTACGGATAACTTTTCCTATTCTCAGGGCTTTCGTGGCCGCGTCACATTTAACAACCTTCGGAGACAGCTTCTCAGATTACATACCGCCGAAATCACTTAAGTTCACACCATGAAGATGTACTGGCTTACCAAAAACCGTGTTGGTGGGATTCATTGCAACTTGGTTCTTCGCAGCATCACCGATCAATCGTTCGGTATCAGTAAAGGCGACATAGCTTGGGGTAGTTCGGTTCCCCTGATCATTGGCAATTATTTCCACTTTTCCGTGCTGGAAGACACCCACACAAGAATAGGTGGTGCCAAGATCAATGCCAACTGCAGGTCCCTTAGACATGGTTGCTGGGAGGGGGAAAAAAAAAAAGCCCACGGTTTGAAAGGCGGATCAAGCACTTAGAAAACGTTTACCAAGTCAACGCTACCAGATACTACCACTCTGCAAATTATGCTTAGAACCTCGCCCCAGAAACTGCTCTTGTCGGAAATAACCACGCGGGAGGGTCAGAGCAGGCATGGCGTGCCGCAGTAAGGTTGCCGTCCGAACCGCAGAGCCCGCCGCAGACGGAAGCACGCACCTGCCAGGAGGGTCTGCGCCACACCTGAGCACGTGGTCCCATGCCCCGGGCTGAACCTTAGCCCTCCCCCCACCCCCGCCGTGCTCAACACAGCAAGGCCTGCAAGGGTCCGAAGCCCCCTCCCCCACCTTGGGCGCGTGCCAATTATGACTTCCTCCTTTAAGAAGAATGGGTCCTGAAACAAGGAAACAGGGAACGGCAAGCTCTAAGGCGCCGGTTCCACGCCCCGCAAACGGGCGCCGCCTCCTCCCCCTCCGGGCGGCCCGCCCTCCGCCTCGATTGTACCCCAAGGAGGCTGCCTTCCCTCGGAAACAAAGCTCCCCAGCCGGGCAAAGGAATCGCCGCACACACCCTGCCTGACACGCTCAGAAGGCCCCGGGCCGCTGCAAACCTATGTAGCCTGGGCCGGGCGGCAGGCTCCCAAGAAGCCGCAAAAGCCTTGGAAGACAAAGACCTTAACTTACCTGGAGCGCAGGTCCGGGTCCACTGGAGGAGGAAACAGCAACCTATGCCGCTGCCGCCGCGTTCAACGAGACCGGTTTCCGTCCTCCGCCCCGTCTCTTATACCCTGCCTCAGAACCTTCCAGAAGGGGCCCGCCCCTGCCAGTGCCCATCTCGGCTCCTCGGCCAATGGGCGCGCGGCCACCTCCGCAAGCCCCAATGACGAACCCGGCTCTACCTTTCGGTCCTCCCCTCTCCCGCCCCAGCCCGCCCCGCCTAGCGATGACGCACTCACCGCAGCGTTCTGGAACTTTCATTCTCGCCCCCGCTGTCCGAAAGGCCCCGGGGAAAGGGAGGGTGGGGCCGACGGAGCCCGCGCGCGCGAGACTCCTCAGTCACCCCGGGCGCGGGGGAAGGGCTCGTCTGCCTCTGCGCATGCGCCCCAGGAAGCGCAGGCGGGAGGGACGAAGGAGGGGGAGGAAGAGGGGCGGGCCAACTTGGAACCAACCAATGAGAGCAGCGCGATCGGCGATCTGGCTCCTGCGGAACCCCCGGGAGCGAGAGCGCAGGGCCTGCAGGGAGGGGTCCGGCGCCGGCAGCCCTGGAGAGAAGGCGGAAGTGGAGCGAGGACAAGATGGCCGCGAAGGTGGTTGCGCCCCTCCCCCAGCATTCTCTTTCCCTTACTCCCACCCCGGCCTTGTAGATGGTCTTCTAGGCCCTCCGGGGTTCCACACACCCACATAGCCAGCGTGGCTCTGTCCTAGGACTGACGCCGAGCGACGGGGCCGAAGTTTCCGCCCCCAGGGTGCTGCGAGGGTAACTTGCCCAGTGGCACCCAGATCTGGGGATGGAAGGAGCCGGCCGGCCGCCGCGGTGTCTCGCCTCTGCGCGGGATGCGACAGGTTAGCCGGGCAGGCCCCCGGGACCCTCTGTTCATTGTGGTAGATGGAAGCCGGCTGACCCCGACGCAGAGTGCGGAGGGGCCCGACTTCTCAACCTCCAGGGTCCGATGCTGTGTCTGGAGCCTCAGCGAAATAGATGGCTAAACCCGCTTCTTGGAGCCCGGATGCCTCCGTCACCCCCCAGCGCCCACCGAGAATAGACTCGGCTTCTTGGCTCGGCCCCTTCTCCACCCGCCCGGGCCCCCGCACTTCTCAGTTATTTGTTTTTAAAAAAAGAAAAGCTAGGGAGCTCTTTCATTGTAAGTGAACCAGGCGTTAGGAATCTGGGTTCCGGTAGCCCTGTGTCCTTGATTGAGACTTCCTGAGCCTCTTACTTTCAGAAATTCGAGGTAATATCTTTCCTGCCTTGACTTTCGGCAAAAACTAAGCGAGAAACCAGGCAGAAACGCCTTGAGAATATTACTGAACGAGTGGAGTGCACAAAACAGTGTACCTAGAATTTCAAATTGCGGCGCATGATGCGGTGTTTGGGGCCTTGTCATTCTAAGCCTTTCTCAGCACGTTGAATGCTTTCTAGTGAGCGCTTTCAAACAGGTTGGGCAGGTAGTATTCCTATTTAGTAGATGAGTGGGCACAAATAGGTGAAAAGATTTTTTTTAACACTATCTAGCAGAACTTTTAGTGGCGTGGCTGGAATTAGAAAGGTCTCCAGACTTCGAGAAAGGCTGTCAGACGAGAGATACCTTGTCCTTGTCAAAGCCAGTAAAGCCTAGAGACAGATTCGAATGTTGGATCAAAGGATGTCCTTTCTGTATTTGCCTTCTGGGGGAAAATGTGGGCTTGAGTCCTTGGAGGTATGTACCTAAATTCTCCCCACTTCCCAAGGAGTTCGTTTTATATGATGCTTTCACAGGGTACAATGTGCTTTCATTTGCTATTTCATTTAATCATCAAAACGATTCTGAGAGAGAGATCATTCATTCCTGTGTTAGGAGAGAAATGAGGTTTAGAGATGTTATTTGTGGGAAGTTAAACATCTGGCTGAGCTACAGTAGAACCTAGCTCTTGATTCCAGAATCTTTGGTCTTTTTTTATTAGTAATTTCCTTCCTGAAAACACGTGTAACTGGAACTGCAGAGAAAGATGTATACTTCTTGCAATTTTCTTTAGCATCTGCAGACTTCCTCTCCCCACCCAATTTATCGAGTACAATCTCTGAACCACACCCTACATTTTGCAGCTTTTTAAACTAACCTCTGAACTACCTACAAGATTTGAACCGGTGGAAAATAGAACGGGTGCCCAAATCCACGGGTTTGGGGTATCCCACCTAGTAGCAGTGATTACAGAAAGCTGAACGGATAACCTTCCCTTCTGGTCACTTTCAAAATGCGTTCTAGGATTTGAACTATCTTCTTATCGACTAGAATGAGTCAGAGTTTATATATTTAAAGTTCAGATTATGATAAATGTCCTGTCTCCACCTCTTTAAATGCACAGGGTTTCAAACCCACTCAGGATCTAAAGTTAAAGTTTGGGTGCCTTGGGCTCCAGTCTGAGGCCTAGGGTTTCTGACTAGGGAAGAGGGTCATGATTAACATTTTTTGAGTGCTTGTCACAGGCCAAGCACTGTTGTAAGTGCTTTGCATATATTACCTCATTTAATTCTGTGAAATTTTTTTCAGATTTATTTAAATCTCATAGTGTTTACTTTTCAGATTTCTTTAAACCCTGTAGTGTGTACTTTTTTACTGGCACTTCACCTTGATATAAAATACTTGCTTAGTAAATATTATTTGTTATTTTGATAAAGTCCTTAAGGTCAGAAACTGTCATGAACTTTGTCGTCACTTGGTTTGTCCAGGACTACTTAGTATCTCGCCTTGTGAGAAAAAAGTGCTTGGTATATTTGTGACTGGAATCAATAAATAATAGATCATATTCAGTCTGAGTTCTTCTGTTCTTCAGTTGGCAGCAAGCTAATAAATAAATTTCCAATGCAGGTTATATGAGCTTCAGCCTCTCCTACAGTATCACCTTTACTTATTTATTTTTAAATTGCCGACACGGATGCACCTGTAATAAATACTTGGTTTTTGTGATCAAACACAGTCCCATTTACAAGGCAACTTAGAAGTTAAAATTGAAATACAAACAGCTTAACACCAGAAATGAAGCAGAATTATATATGTCTTTTTTGCAACGGCAGTTTTGAAATTGTTCTTATACAGTGTAACAACAAAGGCATCACTTCATTATTTTACAGTTCTAAGTGTAGTGTATGCATTTTATTGAAATGATTATTTTCTAAACATCCACATCATTCCATCTGTATCTTCTTCCTACAAACACTTTTTCTTCTACCATCTATTTTATCCTTTTTTGTTTTATATTAAAGAATCAAATTTGTTTGTCTTGCAAGGTTAATGGAATATGGTTTGAAACAAATAGTGGCTCAAACTTTGTCTTAAACCCAGAGCCTGTCATATCTGAACCCAAAAGCCTGACTGAAAGAGAAGCACACTATCACTACTAAGACTTCAGCACCTTATCTCTCAGAATCTTCAATTCCTAGAATTTCTCAGATTTCAGGTAATAATTTGTTTTGTGACATTTTTTGTAGATACCCCGTATGAATGGATTTCCAAAATAATACGGATATTCAACTGGTATTTTAGTCTTCTAATAACTAACCTGTTTAAATAATCTAAACCTTTTCACGCAAAGGGGACTGATGCCTGCTTGCAGAGGCATAGGCAGGAAACCTTAGGTTCAAAGGTAATAAATAATGATAAGAGCAAATTTCTAGTGATGGTACAGCTGCAGCTGCCATAGCGTACTCATTTGGCTCAGGTACTCTAGGAATGTGAATTCTCAGAATTACACAGCAGATGTGTTATGTTGCCTGGACACCACACTACCAGAAGAATAAGGAAGTGGAGTAAGGAGTTTATATCTTACAATGAGGCAGTGTTAGTATAAGAAGCATTCCAAATGTGCTAGCCCTCTTAAACTAATGGCAGCCATTCTTTACATTACTTCCTCAGTGTCTCTTATGTCCCAACTTTTGGCGGGGGGGGGGGGGGGGGGGGGCGCGGGCCGGGCCTGTGCTGCGTGGCTTGCGGGATCTTAGTTTCTTGACCAGAGATTGAACCCATGCCCTCAGCAGTGAAAGCATGATGTCCTAACCACTGGACTGCCAGGGAATTACCCCCAATTACCCCCAAGCCACCCCCATGTTTCCCAATTTTTTTTTTTTTTTAGGAAAACAAAACTCAAGATGAAACTTTCACTCAAGGATAAAACCCTATTTCTTAAAGGACTTTGGAAGGAAATGCATTTGTACTATGTGAGAATTAGATGTAAAAATGAAAATCAGAAATAGGACAAAATCCCAGATCAACTTTTTCCCTTTAAGCACCTGATTCCCATTTTAGGAACAGGGCTTTCATCACCACATTCAGCACTACTTTTTCTTTCCTATAGCCTGCTCCTTTTTTTTTTTAAGACTTTATTTTATTTTTATTTATCTATTTATTTGTTTATTTTTACTTTTGCAGGGCCTTAGTTCCCTGACCAGGGCTTGAACCCTCGCCCTCGGCAGTGCAAGCGCAGAGTCCTAACCACTGGCCTGCCAGGGAACTCCGTGTCCTTTTAATAATAAGAAATATTTTGCTCTACCACTGGTGATCTGTTGACACTTGCTTTAGAGTCTTTGAAGGGCTATCTCAGGTTTAGCATTCTTGCCATAGGATGAATTTGACTAGCAGAGTCGTCAAAACTATTAAAAAGGCAAGTTGTTGTATTGGAGGCTGCTTTCTTTTTATTTCTCAGATATCTTTCTTCTCCCATGAGTCAGCTCTTCTGAGAGCTATCCCGGTAAATCATTTCTGCTCATTCTTTGCAAGATGCCAGCAGTATTTAACAGCACTAACCCAGATCCGTCCTGCCACGCACTAGTTACCCTCACCATCTCTGCCCTAAATGTTAGTTTCCTATCCTTCCAGCCCGGAGCTAGGCTTCCTGAGAGGCTAAACTTGGAAAATACTGAATTTCTCTCTGTCTCAACCTCTCAGGAGGGAATGGTATGATGTCCATGCAGTGCCATCAGGAAAGGTTGTCAATCCCTGAACTTTTTGATAATTTAAGGCCTAGAATCAGCAAAAGTCCCAGGTGAATCTTTCTCTGAAAATGAAAGAAATGGAGGAAGCTCCAAGTTTGGTGCAATGCTGAACTTCTGATGCCACTCCTTGACATATTAAGAGAAAGCTGATCTAATCTCCCTTTTTAGTCTAGGCAGTCTTGAAATCCTGATTTCATATGTTCACTGAAAGAAGAGACTGTTGTTGGATGATCTTCCAGCATTCTGAAAAGCTCTCTTTCTCTAGAATACTTCTAAGGAGATTGTTAAATGACACCTAATGATTGTTTTCTTGCTCCAGAGATATCCAGCAGGGAAGTCCTTAGAGACATCCAATTTGAGGGAAAATCCACAATTATTCCAGCATATATTTCTTTTTTTTTTTTTTTTTTTTTTTATATGGTTTTTATTCTTCAATTTGTTAATATGGTGTATCACATTGATTGATTTGCGTATATTGAAGAATCCTTGCATCCCTGGGATAAATCCCACTTGATCGTGGTGTATGATCCTTTTCATGTGTTGTTGGATTCTGTTTGCTAGTATTTTGTTGAGGATTTTTGCATCTATATTCATCAGTGATATTGGTCTGTAATTTTCTTTTTTTGTAGTGTCTTTGTCTGGTTTTGGTATCAGGGTGATGGTGGCCTCATAGAATGAGTTTGGGAGTGTTCCTTCCTCTGCAATTTTTTGGAAGAGCTTGAGAAGGATGGGTGTTAGCTCTTCTCTAAATGTTTGATAGAATTCACCTGTGCCAGCATATATTTCTGATATTTGTCAGTGGCCCTCTGAACATCAAGATGGAAGGTTTTTCACAGTCCCTTGTTACACATTTTGGACTCCCTTTTTTTAGTTCAATATAAGTAGGAAGATTAGTAGTGAACAGAGTGGGAAAATCTCAGTCATTCTCCATCTCCCACTATTTCTCAACTCCTCTTGAAATTAATATCCAAACTTTCGAAGTAAATGAAGTCAGGTCAGAATGGAAAAGACATGTTTCCTTTTTTGGAGTTTTTCATGGTGCAGATAGGTGTGATATAAGGCTGTGGGTTCTGCTTGACTCTGAATAATCATAGCAATCCAGTAGGTTTGCAGAAATGCATAGAAAATTTATGAACAACACCTCGTTTCTTAACAATGGTGAGTCAAAGTGTTGACACAAAACAGCCCAAGTGAGGAATTCTAAGTGTGTTCACTTCCCCTCTCCCTAGCCTTTCTCACCACCGGTCCTGGTCCCCAAATGCACAGATTTGGCCCCCGCTCTGGTCTAAAGGCACAGTGAGATGCCTTTTTGGAGACGATCAGCTTACATCCTTTTCCTTGTTTGGTGTCATATAAGGAAAGTGTTCATTTGAATCTCTCCCATGCAATGGTCACTGCTACTTCAATGACCTCTCGTTTGGTCCGAGGGGGTTGTGTGGCTGGTGGCCGGGCGTCAATGACGAGAAGAGTCCTGACTCCTGGGAAAGGATGGGAGTCAAGTCCGCTGGAACTCAGACAGTTTGGAAGGCTCTGCTCTGGCTGGGGATCGTGCCAGGAGTGCTTTCTGCTTTGGTCAGGGTAGCGTGGCGGACTTTCTTTGGTTCAGACCCTCTTGCCTCCGGCCCCACTGGACCGTAGGTGTGGGTAGCCAGCCCTGGCCGGGGCGCCGCTTCCGTGGACGGTGTCCGCTGGCTGCGGGAGCCGCTGTTTGCCGTGGAGCGCGTGGAGGAGGAACCGGAGCGTGAGCTCCGCGAGCCGGAGGAGGAGGAGCTGGGTTTCACAAGGCGGGCTTTCGGGGCTTCGGCATCTTCTCTGAAGAGGAAAAACAGCAAAGATAGATTTTAGGACCACAGGACTGTGAAAGCTTCCGCTGCGGCTGCTGCTTTCTGAGGTTGCCCGATCAACTCCTCAAGGTGGAAACCTCGAGCTACCACGTAGGGAAACAGGGACCCCCCCCCCACTGCGTCCTGAGCCCTTGCGGCGGGCTTGGGCGGGTGTGCGGCCCCTTGGCCGGGAGGTCCACCCTGTTACTCTGGGGGAATGGGCACTCCCCACTGGATGTCTAGACAGCAATCCCCTTGACTGGGAATTTGTCTGCAGAAACCCTTTCATGGCCCATAGGCTAGGCCCATTCTTTATTGCATGCCCTTTATAAGTGGAAGGCAATGAGATGGCAAAGTTTATTAAGTCCCTGTTGCGGATAGTTTCACAAGAAAGTCAAGGTGAACCAGTCCTCCTGCCCCTAGGCTGGAACTCCTTACCCACCAGAATAATCCTTTTAACAGATTTAAGGTTAAGAGGAAATGGGACATTTTTGTTGGCTGGTCACTATGGAGCTGGCGGTAGAAAGGCAGCCTGGGTGAGGAAGGGGATTTGGCGGGAGGTTTACCGAATTTCATTCGGTCTCTCTTCCTCCTCGTATCTCTCTTTGTCTTTCCGTCGGATTAGCAGCCACACCAAGAGGAAAATCAGCAGGGCTCCAGCCACCATACCTGTCACCGCTCCTGCAATCATGCCGATGCTTTGTACATCTGTTTTCTCAGAAACAAAAGCAAAAGTAAAACCAAACATAAGCTAAGCAACACATGGACTTAAAAAACATAAGCTCTGGACAAGATGAGTACTTCCAGATCTTTGTATCTATCTTCCTGAGTTCCCCATATACCCTTTCTTGGTGTATGACTGTCCCTCTTGATATTGAAGGGGAGCAGAATACGACACCCCAAAATATGCCTCGTTGACATTAGGATTATTTTTAGCCGATTATTTTTGAGAAACAGCAGACACGAGAGAAGCTCTGCAAACAGAGCAGAAGTTACCTTTTGTAAGGGAAATTTATATCTATGAAGGAAACCTCCATTTGGTTTTGGTCCCCTCCTGGATATAATAAATTTCTTTAGGGGGCTGGAAAATTCACACATACTATAAATACAGAGTTAGCTACAACTGTTGAACAGTCCTTGGTAACTACTGAATTTATTTCAGTGATAGCCATGTTCTTCTGGAGATAAAGATGTTGACCTTACTCTTACTTGTGATTAAAAACATTTTACACTGAACCACAGTGCAGAGACAAAACCAAACCAACCCTTTGGGTACTTACACTGAACAGCCACTCGCACCACACAGCTCTCCTTCCCGGCCTCATTGCCCGCTGTGCACTGGTAGAGCCCAGAGGAGGACATGGTGAGATTCTGCAGCAGGACGCGTCCAGGGTGGTTGTAGTCTACACAAGCAGAAAGATGACTGTAATCCCCTAGTGACAAGGTCTATATTTATCGTTTATTGTGTCACTGACCTAAGATTCTATCAATATAATACGGTTTGGTAAGGATGAGGTGAGAGAGTCGATCCCTTTTTGGAATGTGGGAAGAAAGGTGAACATTCCTTTAAACTGCAGTGCATCCTCAAAAGTTACAAAAGATTCTGAACATTTAAGGGATACTAAACACAATAATTAGAGATAATGGATTTATAGAGTACATTTACTCCTAATCTCCTTACCACTTTTATTTTTGCCATTTGAGGAAAGAAAAGACAGATTTTTCTGTCCCTGTTTAGGGATGAAAAATGGAAGTTCAAAGAGGTCCAGCAGTGTCTTCAAAGTCACCTTGTGAGTTGCTGACAAAACCAGATTTAGAATTCATGGAGAGAGTACTGTCCTGCTATCTCAATAGACCGGTAGAAAGATGACTTACCAATCCTAGATTTGGGAGGCAAACGTTCATCCTCTCCCTCCTTCTCCCGGATTCGCTGCCAGTAATACACAATGGGCTGTGTGCCAGAGGATGACTCACACTGTAAAGTCAGGTCACTTCCTTCTGTCAGCTCTCCTTCCAATTCACACTTGGGCTTTGATGGTCTCACTGGCAGAAAAAAAAAAAAAAGATCCCCAAACACCCAATTCAGTGGAAGAACTACATCCTGTTGACTTGTTTTTCCACCCATATGGTCAACTTTTGAGTGTGGATTCAATAGCACTTTGTTACCTTGCCATGCTTTACATCACCCTCCAAAATATACCCACTTCCATCCCCTGCACACATATACACCCAATTCCAGCTGTTTCCAGTGGTGCTGTTGTAATTTTTAGAGGCTGCCTCAGAAACTCTCTCATCACTTCTCAAAGAAGAGAAACTTTTATAATTGGAAATTTTAGGAAAGTTGAGTGTGATTTTACTAATACTGAAACAGGGACAGAAGTTCGTTAACTTGTAAGCAATTAAGAACTTAGTAGCTCTTGCTATCACAAAACAGAGAAATGGACTTGAAGCAGATCTGAGAGATTTGTTAAATATGAGGATACTATTTAAACATTAGAGGATATTTAAATTTTGTAATGGGTTACCGTGGAAACCTGTGATTATTTGTTCTTCTTTCATTACGGCTAAAATACAAAACATACACACTTCTTCCCAGGGAACTGGACTAGGTGACATCTGTATAATACGAAGGATTGAATAGGAAGTTTTGTACCAGTGTGACACATGTGCCTATCCCTCGCCAAGACCTCATTAACACGATGTAGGCGTTTACGAGGGCACTCTGTCTTACCTAAGACTTTTAAGATGACGTGGCTCCACACGTAGCGCCCTGAGTTCTTCACCTTGCAGGTGTACCGGCCCTCGTCGCTGGGCTTCAGAGGCTGAATCTGCAGGGAAGCATCGCCCGCCAGGAAATTGGAAGCAAAGGCCACTCGGCCCTTCTGTTCCTCAGTCAAGTTATTGTAAACATGACGACTGGAGTAAGTGATCACCTGTGGGACAGACGGAAGCAGAGTCAAGTTGTGTGGCTCTTAGCCGTGCCCTCCAGCTGAGGTCAAGATGAAGAAAGGATGGGAATTCCTGGTGGTCCAGTGGTGGGGCTCTGTGCTTCCACTGCAGGGGGCGCGGGTTCATTGGGGAACTAAGATCCTGCATGCAGCCACGCGGTGAGGCCAAAAAAAAAAAAAGACCAGGAAAGGAAAGGAAATGGAACAAAGCAGTCAAGCCTGGGGGTGATTCTAAGAGTCCAAGAGATTTCTGTTCTAAACAAACTTAAATACACTGTTTGTCTAGGCCTTCCTTTTTCTAAGAATACGAACACCTCATATTTGTGTAGCATTTTAACTATAAAGTAGTAATTGTTGCATTAAATGCTCAGAACTTTTCCATTTTATAGGTAAGGAATTTTATTTTATTTTATTTTTATTTTATATATATGTATGTGTATATATACACACATATATATACACATACATACACATATATACACATATATACATATACACATATACACATATACACATATATACACATATACACATATATACACATATACACATGTATATACATATACGCATATATACATATACACATTTATACATGTATACACATATATACACATATACACATATACGCATATATACACATACACGCATATATACACATATATGCATATATACACGTATACACACATATATACATACACACACATATATACACGTATATACACATGTACACATATATACATATATACACGTATATACACATATACATAATACACATATATACATATATACACATACACATATATACATACATACACATACACATATATACACATATACACATATATACACATATATGCATATATACACGCATATATACACATATATGCATGTATACACACATACACATATATACACATATACACACATACACATACATACACATATACACATATATACACATATACACATGTATACATATATAGATATATACACACATATATACATAATACATATATACATACACACATATATACATATATACACAATATACATATACACATATAAACATATATACATATATACACATATATACACACATATACATATATACATATATACACACATATATACATATACACACATATATACATATATATATATAAAATCTTTTTCATATTCTCTTTCCTTATAGGTTATTACAAAATATTGAGTATAGTTCCCTGTGTTATAAGGAGTTTTAATTTTGAGTTACAGACTCAAGTTCTCACAGCTGAGTCCAGGAAAGAAGTAAATGCACAGAACGGTCCCCAGAGTTGACTCTGAGGGGAATTGAGAGAATGGAGGCTAAGGAGGGGAGGAGACTTACCTTTCCCCTGCATACCTTCCTCACTTTTGCATTTCCTACCACTTGCACATGATCTGGTCAAAGTACATACACTCCTTGTGCTAAGTGCTTTTACATCTAGTTTATTTCTCACAGTTTTTCCAAGTAGGCGTTATCTATCCCCATTTCACAGGCACATAGCAGAACCAGGATTTGAACACGGCCGTCTAAAGCCATCCAGTTCATTGTTTTGGTTACCACAGTTACCTCTCCTTGTCCCACCTGCACTCATTTCACTGCTCAGAAACTGCTCTTCCAGAAAGTTTGGAAATGAAGGAGAAAATGTGAAATGAAAAAATGTGTTTTGTTTTTTACAAAAGTTTCGAGTCCAGCTGAAGTTAAGGAGTAGAAGTTTATGGTTAAAATCTAGGTTTGATACTGAGGGATTCATTGTTGGCTTTCCTTCTTTGTCTGGCTTCACTGTGAAGTAGTAAGTTAGGTGGGAAAACATTGTGTCCTTTCCTTCCATAAAATACACGTGAGCTTCATGTCTTTGTTTTCCCTGGTAGGGAGACCAAACTTTAGATTTCCCCAACAGGAAAAAACAATCATGATTTTTACTGGATTTTCATCTGCCTGCAACACTACCTCTAGTTCTTGAACCTTTTCCTGGTTCTCTTAGTCCATCACCTCCTGGTAATCACAAAAACCATGGTGATCTTGTCCACCAAGACCTCAAGCCGTATAACTTCAGTTTTGTCCTCCCCGCCACTTAGCAATCATATTCCTAAACTTACTTGATTTAAACATCAGCAAACATTTATGGAATGACTGCTCCCCATCAGGTCAGGAGGAGGCTATACAGATGAAGTAAAACCCTCTTCTCATCATCAAGTAATTGATAATCTAGCAGGATTAACAAGGAGAGAAGTATAAACACAGAAAAAGGAATGATTAACTTGAAAGAGTATCAAGAGAGAATGTCCCAGAAAAGTTGGTGGCATTTGAGTTAGGCTTTGAAAGATGAGTAGACTAAATAAGAGATGAGAGAGGCAGGGAGAAGCTTGCTGGAGGGAGCATGCCAGATACACAGAACAGCACTAAAAAAAAGGCAGCAAGCATGTGGGAGTCCCCCAAGCACATTTCTGGCTGCAGCTGTTCCAAATTGTTTCACTCGACTTTAAGCCCTTAACCCTATTGTCAATCCCGTGATGCTCTGCGGCACAGGAAATGCTTTCCTGAAAAGGTATGGAGCCATCCAATAAAACGGCCATAAATGCTCTCACCATTATATCAAAACTGTTCAGTATCATCCATTTTGCCCTTACCACCTCTCTGAAAAAAAGTGTTTCCTCCTTTCTCTGCATATTCTTTTTCTTCAGCAAATATTTATTGAACGCATCTGCCGGGTGCTTTGCTGGGCACTGGAAAACAAGCAGGAATAAGACACAGTTCCTACGCTGAGGGCCTCACAGTTTTGTGGGGGGAAAAAAATGGGGGAGCAGCAAGTAAGAAAACTAAGGTAAACACTGTAATCGATAATACACTTAAAACGTTTTCAGTATTCGATTTTGTCCCCTCACTTCAACCAACACCACAGTTGTGATAATTCTGACATCTTTGTCTCTATTGCCAACATATTTTTGAGCTCCAGTTTTATATTTCCAGCTACCTGGCCCCTATAGATGTCTGTCTTCTCCAGTCTACCTTACATAATAATGTAAGTTAATGCCAAGCTAATATTAATGTAAAACTCACGCTAGCTCTTTCCCAGATCAAAAACCTTTCATGGCTCCACGCCACCTCTGAATGATGACCAGATTCAGACCAGGGACATCAAAATGATCTCTGCATTACCTTCCCAACCTCGTTTCCTATTTAGTCCCCCTCACATTCCTGGGTGTAGACACGGTACATTTCCCTTGCTTTCATATGAGGTGCGCTTTCTTTTTTTTTTTTTTTTTTAATTATTAGCACCTTTAATTATTTATTTATTTATTTATTTATTTTTTGGCTGTATTGGGTCTTCGTTTCTGTGCGAGGGCTTCCTCTAGTTGCGGCAAGCGGGGGCCACTCTTCATCGCGGTGCGCGGGCCTCTCACTATCGCGGCCTCTCTTGTTGCGGAGCACAGGCTCCAGACGCGCAGGCTCAGTAGTTGTGGCTCACGGGCCCAGTTGCTCCGCAGCATGTGGGATCTTCCCAGACCAGGGCTCGAACCCGTGTCCCCTGCATTAGCAGGCAGACTCTCAACCACTGTGCCACCAGGGAAGCCCGAGGTGCGCTTTCTTTGTGCTCACATGCCTTTGCCCACTGCATTTTTCCACTTAGAAACTCCCCTTTCTCCATCTCTCCACATAAAGAATCCCTATTCATTCTTTTAAACGCCAAATCAATGTTAATTCCTTATGAAACCTTCCCTGATAGGACACTCAGACTAAGAATGCTGTCATCCATAGCATGTCTTGGCACCATTTTTATGTGAGGAGAAAGTGTGAAAGACAAGACGTTGGGCAAACAGGTTGCTGGATCCTCTTTCTGTAATTCTGGGCATTGTCTGGGAGACCCTTCAGGCCGCTCTGATTTTATGTATGTCTGTTGCCATTGACTGTCTTTGGCTAGGCAATTTTGCAACCCGGCAATCGTTTATTTAATAAACACTAATTGAAAACATACTCTACACTTGGCACTGTTCTAGAGATGACAACAATACAGGGAAATGAATTTTATAAGTGTTGTCAGGGACCAGAACATGCCACCCCCAAACATGCCACTTTGTATATGCATAAGGATAAATTTCAGCTGAAGTCACTTGAGCTCCTGAAATCCCTTCTCTGCCTAAAAGCAGAGCCTCCCCAAAGAATTTGTGTCCATAAATCCCCTTTCCCAGTGCAACTCTAACCTTCCCTTCTGGGAGATCAGAGGTGGGCATCACACCCAGACATTGTCACAAACTACCACATCTCCCATCTATTCTTCTAAGGGCCCATTTATCTTTCCAAAAGGTCATTTGCTTTCCCATAAGTGCCCTTTCTACCCCTCCCTTCCCACACTAAATTAGGTATACTTTAACCGCCTCTTTGAGTTACTCATTGCTGGGTACTCCCAGGTGTTACTTACACAATGCATGGGTTAATAAAATGTCTGCTTTTTTTCTTATTAACCTGTCTTTTGTCAATCTAACTGACAGTGCCCCAGCCTGAACACCTAGGAGGGTAGAGGGAAAAAGATATTTTTTTCCTCCCTTACAGTTTGAAAGAACAACTATTTTTTAAAAAGGTGAAATCGCGACTCTCGTATATGTAGAAAATAAACATGTATCAAAGATTTTACTTAACTCATTAATTAATGATGGAACCAGAAAGCTGTTACAACAGGTTCACAGGAGAATTGGACTAAAGAGTTTACATTCTCCTTTGGACAAAAATTCATCTGCATCTCTATGAACAGGAACCATTTCCATCCTATGGATAGGAAGCTTGGCATCACCATCAGCATTCCACAAGTTAATTTCCATTTCTGCAGAAGTTAATACATGAGGAAAATTAGACCCTAATTCATCTCCAGAAAACTTGGACCCTAAGCATAAAGCTGATGTTCAGGAGGCACCTCCCTGTGGTGTATGGCAGGGAAGGGCCAAGTTTTCAGGCTCCGTACAGAGAAGGCCACTTTGGTATGACAATGAGGGGAATTAGATCCCTTGAAGGCTGTTTCCCTGCGCTCCCCGCTCCCCTACAGCTGCCTCCCTTAGGGTGTGGTCTCCAGGTTCAACTCGCTGAGTCTTTACATTAGAGAACCTGAAAGGTTACTGGGAACAGCACTATGGGGGTGCCTCCTTCTTACTGGGATGAGGGTGGAGGGGGAATTGGGGCAGCTTCGCTAGGACAGCACCATCAGGCTGCTCCCTAAGGCTGAGGTGAACTCTTCAAAGACGTCTTAAAGCAAACTGGGGGCGTCCCCTAACCACGTGGTCCAGTGGTTAGGACTCTGTGCTTCACTGCAGGGGGCACGGGTTTGATCCCTGGACAGGGAACTAAGATCCCACAAGCCACGTGGCACGGCCAAAAAAAATAAAGCAAATTGGCAAGCATGGCCAGTTAGAGAATATTTAGGAGAGCGAAGAGAGGATAGGAGGGATAATCATCCATAGGTAAGGCTGGACATGTGACCAAAGGCTGGACTTGAATCTTAAGCTGAAGACATCCAAGATGACAGTCATTTATTCAACACATTTTGAGCCTCCACTATGTGCCAGCACCTGTTTTAGACACTGGGGGGATTATCAGGGAACACAACATGTAAAAATCCAGCCCTTGAGAAGTATATGTTCTAGTGATGGAAAACAGACATAGAAGAACATTATATGGGAGATCTGACAGCGTGAAATACTATGAAAATAACAGAGCGGGGGAGGGGGGTTGTGGGCCAGGGAGACAGACTGCAATTTAAATAAGGTCATCAAGGTAGACCTCACTGCAAGGTGAAATTAGAGCACACACTTGAAGGAGACACAGACCTAGCCTTGGAGTTATCTCGGGGCAGAGAGTTCTAGGCAGAAGAAAGAGCCAGTGCAAAGGCCCTCAGGTGGGAGGGCGCCTGGCATGTTTGAGGAACAGCAGGGAGGCCAGGTAGCTGGAGGATAGTAGATGAAGTCAGGCGCTGGGGCCTCATCACGTAGGGCCTCGTGGGCCACTGTAAAGATGGCTTTTACTCTGCGGGAAATGGGGGGCCACTAGAGGGCTCTGAGCAGAGGAGTATCAAGACCGATTAATGTTTTGAGAATAGGCTGTAGGAGGCCAAGGGTGGATACAGGAAAACCAGTCAGGAGGCTACTGTAGTGAAGATCCAGGCAAGAGATACGCTGCCTGGAAGGGAAGCAATGGAAGTGATAAGAAGTCATCAGATTCTGAATGGATTTTGAGATAGAACCTACTAGATTTCCCAATAGACTGACTGACCACCTTATTGAAATGTTTGTGGCATGAGAGTGTGAACTAAAATTCATATTTATGGCAAGACAAGAACGATTTAAACATAAAGATTCTTCTTTGCCCTTTGCCCCCAGCCCCCCACCCCGCTCTGCATCATGTGTCTGCATTTTGCACTGACCACACCCCCCATCAGCAGGAATGCCTGCTCAGCCGGAAAGAGCAACATTCTCCTAGCCTCAGCAAGACAACTCCTTAGAGATCTTGAGCTTGTAAAGGGTCACATGACCCACCACAATGGTGCTTAAATCTGAATTATGTAACCTGTCGATCATATGTCATTTAACGTACAGCCCTCTGGCTCAAAAAACGTATATAGGGCTTCCCTGGTGGCGCAGTGGTTAAGAATCCGCCTGCCAATGCAGGGGACACGGGTTCAAGCCCTGGTCCGGGAGGATCCCACATGCCGCGGAGCAACTAAGCCCGTGCGCCGCAACTACTGAGCCTGCGCTCTAGAGCCCACAAGCCACAACTACTGAGACCATGTGCCACAACTCCTGAAGCCCATGTGCCTAGAGCCCGTGCTCCGCAACAAGAGAAGCCACCACAATGAGAAGCCCGTGCACCGCAAGGAAGAGTAGCCTCCGCTTGCCGCGACTAGAGAAAGCCCGCGTGCAGCAACGAAGACCCAATGCAGCCAAAAAATAAATAAAAATAAAATAAATAAATAAAAAACGTGTATAAACTGTGTCTTGACTTCTAAGGGGCAGAACAGTTCTCAGAGCTTTCTGAGATGCTCTTCCCGGGTTACAATCCTCAAACTGGGCTCAAATAAAATTTTCCAATTCTTTCTTAGATCGACTGATTCATCTTTCTCGACAAGAGAAAAGGAGTCCAGGACTACTCCCAGGTTTTCGGCATGAGTCCACGCAGGGAGAGAACTGCCCTCAACCAAGAGGGGGAAGACTGCACAGAGCAGGTGTGGGGTCAGAGCGTGGGGACTGGGGAGGGGTCAGGAGTTTAGTTTTGGACTTACTCCATTTGAGGTACCTGCTAGACACCCAAAGGAGGTGTGGAGTAAGCAGCTGCATACTTGTGAGTCTTCTGTGCCGGGGTGAGGCCTGGACTGGAAATAGGGATTTAGGAATTATAAGCATGTGGTTGGTGTTTAAAGCCAGGAGACTGGGTAAGATCGCTGAAAGCATGAATAAGAGACCAGGAACACAGAAGGGAGAATGAGGCTATTCATATAGTGGATATGGAAACACAAGAACGAGAACTCCAGTAAAATACCAACAAGCTCAGAGTAAAACGAATGACTGTCATCTTGGATCGCTTAATATTCAAGTCCCGCCTCACCTCTGGCTGACAGCTGCTCTTCCTCCCACCCTCTCTTCCTAGAGGCTCTCTGAGTCACTGGTGAAGTCTCCATGAGACCACAGACCAGGAGGAGGCCTTGGAGGCATGGGGGCGGGGAAACAGCCAACTGGAGAGCTAATTCTCCTCGTTATCATACCAGTAGAGGCTCTCTCCCCACTCCAGCCTGAAAACTGCCACCTCCACAACTTACCCTCTAGGGAGGTGCCTCCTGAACACCGTCTTCAAGCTGAGGAATATTCCAGAAAATACAGGAAAAGCATGGGGGGTGGGGCAGAGGGCTTTAACTGTAGGAATCTTGGGTTCAGATCCGAGCCCTGAAATCTATCAGACAAGTCCTTCATGTTTGCAAGTCTGAAAGGTTTAGAGTCCAAGTTTTCTTGAGATGAACTAAGGTCTCATGTTCCTCACATATTAAAAGAAAACTACTATAACAATCCTTACCCTACCGACTTTACAGGCTTATAGGAAGAATTAAATTTAAGATGGGAGTTCCCTGGTGGCCGAGTGGTTAGGATTCCGGGCTTTCACTGCCGTGGCCCAGGTTCAATCCCTAGTGGGGGAACTGAGATCCCACAAGCCATGTGGTGTGGACAAAAAAAAAAACAAAGAAAAATTTAAGAGACGACATTTGAGAATGGGCACAGTTCCTTCCCTCGATGACCATTTAGCAACTCCTCTGCCAGCACAGTGCTTGGCTCTGGGATCAAGCATGTGAATTACATGTAGACATGAAAATCCACCAACACAGTACAATACATCCACTCAGGGTTTTTTGTTTTTATTTAACAAACATGTATGTGGTATTTATTTTGTGCTGGGCACTGTTCTAAACACTTAACACATATTAACTCCTTGCATTCAAGAAAAAAAAAAAAGGCAGCATCACACAGTGAAAAGTTTAAGACAAGATGAAGGAGATTAAGGAAGTAGGCTCTCCAATACACTGCTTAGATTTAAGGCCATTCTTTTGTTTAATAAATATTTGTAGAGTGCCTTCCATGGGGTGGGTACATATATCTTTAACCTGAAACTGGGGCCCTGCAGTTGAAAAAAAAAAAAAAAAAAGGTTCTATTCTGCTAGAATGGGGTAGTTCTTTTTGGCCCTCCTGTAGTTGCTAATTAATAACTGCATTTCCCACTGAGGCTGGGCATCCCAGGGAGTTCTTAGGGCCAGGGAGAGGTTTCTATCCTATTCTTATCCCTTGAAAGGCAACCAGCCTCATGTTCCAGGAGGTGGCCAGCAACATTTCTGAATAATTTCTTCATCCCACCTCACTGCTTTTTGTTTTTCTCCCAATCAGATAAAACCTATGAACTCTGACCCAGAAAAATGTACATGACATCTTATTTTGCAGATAATTCCTTAGGGTTCCTGGTGTTCGACTTAAAGCCCTGTGCTTTAGACTCGGACCAGGAGGACCTAGGACCACACCCTCACGATATGGTACTTGTTCGTTTTAAACGTTTGCAGGGTGTTCTTGCCCCACCTCCTGTTGCACTCCATGGGAAGAATAGGTTTCTTACAGGGTAGAGGAGCTGCCATAGAAATGCCAAACCAGTGGGACAATGGGGAGAGGATGAAACACATTAGCAACAGGAAAAAACTGGAAGCTTTAGAGCTCACCTCCTCTCTAAGAGGGAATAGGGGGGGCTGATGTTTGGAGATAGAACAAGTAAGCGTGGAACACTTAATAGGCACTCAATTAATGTTATTTTCTTTCTTTCTGACTTTTTCATATTTGTGTACATTTATGTAGGTGCACATCACCTATGTGCTTCCTAAGAACAAAGAGACTCTAAACCTAGAAATCAGTACAGAGCTGGGTGATTTTTAGGGACTTTTGGGTTTTTTGGGCTGTGGGAGGTTGGTGACCCTTTGTGGTCCAGGGGATTTCTTCCTTGTTCATTTTAGTATTTGGACTAATATCAGGAGATACCTTTGTCTTAAAAGGTACTTTTAACTTCGGAGAGCCTTAGGAGGTGTGGTCCAGAGTTGAATCTGACTGCTTTGGACTGTTAGAAGTTCACTACCGTAGGAGCTTTCTAACGTTTTGAACAGGCACACACTAAGAAATACATTTTTCTTCCTGACCCAGCACACACAGAGCATACACATATATAACTGAAACATAAGTTTCATGAAACAGTTTATGTGCCATATGCCCTGATACTTTCCAGTCTATATTAAAACAAAATGTCTGGCTGCTTAGGATCCACTACTGAGTCCTAATTTGGAGAAACGCTACTGGCTGGGAAGTCGGTAGTCCTCTGTATTCAAATGAGAGCTCCTCCACCTACGGCTGTGTGCCTGGGCTCAACTAATGAACTTTTCTAAACCTTAAGGTCCTCAACTGTCACACAGGGACAAGCTACTTCATAGGACTTTTGTGGGATGAGATAGTAAGTGTTCATGATCACTTTTATTAGGCAGATTCTGGGTTCAAGGAAGCCTCTAAGGTTTCCAAACTGCTCAGCCCATTCATTCCATTCATTTCTATAGTGGAGCTCTCCTGGCTAAAAGCCTCCATTGTTTCCCATCACCTGTGCACACGTGGTCTACAGTTTGACCCTCTGAATGTGGCCCCTAAGGCCAGTGCAGGCTGGACCACACCTCAGCTTTGACCCCTGCCCTCACATCTCTGAATAGCCTAGTCCCCAAACTTGAGTCCCTTGATTCCGAACAATGTCCTCTGATGCGTCTTTGTCTTGAATCATACAGTCTTCTCCTTCTGAAATGCCTCTCCTTTTATTTTTACCTAAACAACACCTACACAGGTCTCAAGATCAAGCTTGAGGGTCACCTTCTGTGTATACATGCTTTCCTGGTATATTGCTTTTCCCTGCCTTTCCCCCAAATCCTGTCCTAATATTAAATGAAGAAAAAAGAGATAACTACAGGTAAGTATTTAACATCTTTGGGAAGCAGAGATTATACAGCTTCAAAATAATTTTTTTTTTTTTTTTTTTGGCTTGCAGGATCTTAGTTCCCAGATCAGGGATCAAACCATGCCCTCGGCAGTGAAAGCGCGGAGTCCTAACCACTGGACCGCCAGGGAATTCCCCCAAAATAATATTAATAGGGACTTCCCCGGTGGCGCAGTGGTTAAGAATCTGCCTGCCAATGCCTGCCTGGTCCGGGAAGATCCCACATGCCTCAGAGCAACTAAACCCGTGAGCCACAACTACTGAGCCTGCGCTCTAGAGCCCGCAAGCCACAACTACTGAGCCCGTGTGCCACAACTACGGAAGCCCGCATGCCTAGAGCCCGTGCTCCGCAACAAGACAAGCCACAGCAATGAGAAGCCTGCGCACTGCAACGAAGCGTAGCCCCCGCTCGCCTCAGCGAGAGAAAGCCCATGTGCAGCAAGGAAGACCCAACGCAGCCAAAAATAAATAAATTTATTAAAAAAAATAATCTTAATATAATTAAATAACCCTTATTTAATATGAGAATTTCACAACACTTCTGACATGAGTTGGGGGTCAGTTACAGCCTTGCAATTTGACTCTTTCTTTTTTTTGTTCAGACACACATTGAATCTCGGATGCTTGTGTGCCTGTCTGTTTTATTTTGTTTTTTTAATTCTAGGGGATGTAGTGCTGAGACTAAGCCATGGATCAATAGGGGTGTGATGGGGGAACAGTGAATAAATTTAATCCTTCTGCAAACAAACAAATTAAATATATGAATCGCAGCTGTTGTAGGGCTGTTTGTCTTATGACATTCCTGGTGGACCTGCTCCCGATGCATTTTTAGGGAAAGAAGGCAGGACAATTTGTTAGGACTCCAGTGGAACAGTGCAACTTTCTGGCAGTTGCTCTGCTGTGCCAGGCCCTACGTAGCAGTTGTGAAACTGCCTTGAAGGAGATGGATGTAGGCCCCTCTCTCTGTGTTTTAGATCAGGATTTTTCTTGCTTAAAGCCAAAGAGAAAGGGGAAAGGGTGAAAGAGTGGCCAAGAGTGGCATGGGAATTGGAACATCTCTGTCCTGATTTCTCCAACTGAAAAACAGAGGGGAAATGTTGTGAGTTCCTGACTGACCTTGGGGGAGGGGAGCACTCTTACTTTGGAAATTCTACCGCGTTTTCATCCTAGAACCAGGAGGAAAGCTCCAGATTTCTAGTGGCCATGCTCTCTAGGTTGAAATTCAAATATCCCTGAGGCTGGCTACCCACCCCTAAATGTCCCCTGCATATCTGAGCATCCTAGACAAGAGGGATGAAAGTGTTTCTGCTCAGATTGAAACGCAAAGCTAACCTTGGGATATAGGTCATTGGTTAGCCTCACATCCAGGAATTCCCTGGTGGTCCAGTGGTTAGGTCTCTGAACTTCCACTGCAGGGGGCACAGGTTCAATCCCTGCTTGGGGAACTAAGATCCTGCAAGCCGCGCAGCGCAGCCAAAAAAAAAAAAAAAGAAAAATAAGCACCACGTCTGTTCCAACCCTTCCTGTATTTTCTTCCTCGGCCCCCCTTACTCTCACTCCCAACCCCCTGGCAATTAACCAGCTCTGGCAACTTCACCCACTGCTTGGTATCCCAACTCCCCACGACTGCAGTTTAAGCCCTTATCGTATAGCCGGAAACTGTTCAACTGACCTTGTTTCTACTGGAGTCCCGCTTAGATCAGCCTCACAGAGCCAGAGTGCATGCTCTAAAATGCAAAGATGCCCTTTTCACTCTTAAAAGCCTTCAAGAACGCCATGACCTTGTAGGAAAAATTCTCAGCTTCCTGGTATGGCAGGCAAGACCTTTCAGTTTCTGGTCCTGCAACCCACAGGCTCACACTTGCACTCCTTGAGAAGCACACCTTGACCTCTCCCCTCCTCCAAGGGCTCTCAGCCAGCGGCTCCTCCTTTGTTTTCCTCTAGAACACTCTGCTTATCTCTATCATGATATGTATCTGTTCAAGTAGCTCCTTTATGAGAGACAGTATGTGTGTTTAGTGGGAATCCAATATTTATTATATTTAACTAAACTGATTTTTGGTATTTCAGAACTTCCAATAGTGCTCAGCTTTTTCCAGCAACAGAGTCTCTGCATAATTAATTCTGTCTGGAATAATTTTCTCCCCATATTCTCCTTATTTCCTATATAGCAGCACATTTTCTAATTTCAAATTATTTATGAAGGTGACATAGCGAGTGGTTAATAGCCCAGGTACCGATGTCAGCATGCCCAATGTCAAAAATGGGTGACTTTAAGCAATCTTCTCACTTTGTATGTGTATATGCACGTGCCTTAGTTCCTAATTTTTGAAATGGCACCAATAATCCTGGTTATGAGGCTTAAGTTAAGTGAGATAGTATGTGCTAAACAGATTTGTGCCTGGCATAATATTTATTGTTCTGTCCTTAAAAACAATTTCTTGGGGGAGATTGGGATTGACATATATACACTAATATGTATAAAATAGATAACTAATAAGAACCTGCTATTCTTATTAGTAAAAAATAAAATAAAAAAATAAAATAAAATTCAAAAAAAATTTTTTAAATTATTGAATGACATTTCGCTTTAAGCTCCAAGAAGGCAGGGATGCTGATATCTTCTTCACTATTGTACCCCAGTGCCTACCCTACCGTAGCATACAGTAAGTGCAAAATAAATTCATGCCATGTGAATGACTGAATAAATGGCAATCCTTACTTCAGAGCATTCACTGAAGATAAGTAGGGAACTGTGCCTGCTTATCAGAGTGATAACAGAAGCCATATCAGTGGCCTTCTTTAATCAACCCTTAAGTTCACTTGGCTACATAACCAAGCAACTCTTTTTTTCTTTAGTTTAAATGAAACCGCTTGGGTGAAAGTTAGATGAGTGGCGTCATTCTTGGATTTTTATTAGAGGAACATGGCCTCTTACTTCCTTCCTTCAGAACTGAGAGTATCATGTCTAGGATTGATTATGAAATTGTTGGAATAAACATGCACAGGTTAAGGTGACCTTGCTCTCGAGAGAACAGAGTGAGTCTTGGGATGATGTACTATGAGAACAAAATGACAAGCGGTATCAAAATAACAAGGTGATGTAGGCAGCTCTGTAAGCAAGTTAAACTCCAACCGTGATCCTGAATTATATTTTCAGCGAAAACCTTTGCTTCTCCCTGCATAAACCACCTTATGAAATTAGTAGTATAGACAGAGGAGAGGAAAGGACAACTTTGCACTTTTTGTAGGGTAAGAAATAAAGTTCTGAAAATGAAGGAAAGTCTAAAGTCAGCTTCCCTAGGTTATAGGTTTTTGTTTGTTTTTTGTTTTTTTAAAATCACAAGACTTTCAACAAAAAGATTTTTAAAAATAAGTCAATGGGTAAAGGGAGTGAGAATAGTTATGCTAGAAAACCTAGGTTGAGGCAAGGTACAGTGGCTGAGTGCAGCCAAGGCAGAAAGGATGGTAACAATAGGTTACCTACTTCTCCTTCTCTAATGAAGACCAGACCAGGGGGTCACCAGGAGCAGAGTGTGACAAGTTCTGTTCACACCGCCAGAAGCTTATAGAAACCAATGGACCACCCTGGTGGTCCTACAGAACCTGAGCACTGCAGACCCAGGGCCAGCTCCTTTGTTTTCCAACTCTAGAACCAGTATCAGTTCTTTTGCTAACCAGTTATACATGTGTTAAACATTTCTATTTATGTCCTGTACTTGTTCCTCTGTATCTTATATTGTTTATCATATTATACAATCTTAGAGTTCAGAAGCCATGACTGTGCAAAGCTTAAGCATCAGCAGGTGGTGATGGTTTCAGGGGAGGAAGAGGAGCAAGATTCCCAGTACAGGTGTGGTTCTGGCCCACTAGACTAGGCAATCTAGCTGCTTCATCCTAGCCCCCTTCATAGGAAAGACCCTACTAGTGCAGATTCCCTCCTTAGGCAAATGATAGATGGCTTTCTCGTAGTTCTTGCTTGCCCAGGAAACATAGAATCTCTTACACTCGCAACCCAGTACCCTTTCTTGTTTATAGTTTTGCATCTGGAAGACTCTAGCCTTTTTCTAGCTAGAAAAGCAGTTTCTAGCCCTTACTGACACAAGGAGAAAGGCGAGGGAGGATGGGAGGAGAAGAGGCGGGGCTCTAGCCGGGCGCACACTCACCACTTTTTGGTTCCCTTCATGATCGGTGAGCAGCCATTCGATGTCCAGGGTGTCTTTTTCTGGGAGCCCCAGTTGATGGTGACAGGGCAAAGTGACCTTTTCCTCTGCCACTCTCTTGATCTCAGTGTGAGTCCCCAAGGTTCCAACATAGCAGGAAACTGGAAGAGGAAAACCTCTGATGAATCACGCAGAAACTGGATGGCAACGTGCAGGAAGCAAATATTACAACTAATAGCTATTGGATGTTTCTGTGGGCAAGGGGCGAGTCAGAGTGTTGGAAGAATCCTGCACCAGAAGTGATAGAAGTCCCGGGTCTCACACTGGCTCTTCCATATTAATTGAATTCATCATATCTTCCTTAACCCCCCAAATTACACTCCAGCTAATGCCCACCTTTCCTACCTTACTGGGTTTTCAGGAACAATGAAATAACTCAGGTCAACAACAGCTTTGTCTTTTGACCTTTCTATCCTCCACTAGCAAAGGCTTCCAGAAGGACGGAACCTAAAAGGGAAGGCAGGGTTGGCCTCCTCCCAGAACAGGCTCCAGATACTGGTTCACTCCTGAGACTCTTCTTAAAGTCAGGCTGCCCTCACAGAACTCTGAGTAAGTGCAGCATCACCTCTGGGAGCAAGTGGGCTCTTACAGGCAGTCCCTGCTTCCTTTAGGGACACACATCCTCCTACCTTGCCACCCCCGCCAACTTCTATCTTTCATTCTCTGTAGTTTCTTTCTTTTTTTTTAAATTGAGTTATAATTGATATAATATTCTATATAAGTTACAGGTGTTCAATATAGTGATTCACAATTTTTAAATGTTATACTTCATTTATAGTTATTATAAAATATTGGCTATATTCCCCACGTTGTACAGTATATCCTTGTAGCTTATTTGATACATCATGGTTTGTACCTCTTAGTCCCCTACCCTTTTCTCTGTAGTTTCGTATCATATGGCTTCAAAATATCAAGCAGCACTTTCTAGCCAAAGCAGAATTCCAAGTTACCACATTTGGATCCTGTCCCTTCATCCATCCAATATTCCTTTGGCCAATAGGAATTCAGTTCCACTTTTGCTTTTTTTTTTTTTTTTTTAATAATTATTTATTTATTTACTTATTTATTTATTTTTGGCTGTGTTGGGTCTTCGTTTCTGTGCGAGGGCTTTCTCCAGTTGCGGCAAGTGGGGGCCACTCTTCATCGCGGTGCGCGGGCCTCTCACTATCGCAGCCTCTCTTGCTGCGGAGCACAGGCTCCAGATGCGCAGGCTCAGCAGTTGTGGCTCATGGGTCCAATTGCTCCGTGGCATGCGGGATCCTCCCAGACCAGGGCTCGAACCCGTGTCCCCTGCATTGGCAGGCAGGCTCTCAACCACTGCGCCACCAGGGAAGCCCCACTTTTGCTTTTTTTAACTGTCATCTTTTTCCAGGAATGGTATGGTGTCAGCAACTTTGCATCCCAAGTTCACCTTCTCTCCTTCCTATTCATCTCTTAGTACCTGACTTTTTCTTTTTTTTTTTACTTTTTGGCTGCACCAAATGGCATGTGGGATCTTAGTTCCCCAACCAGGGATCAAACATGCGCCCCCTGCAGTGGAAGCTCGGAGTCTTAACCGCTGGACCTCCAGGGAAGTCTCTCTTAGTACATGACTATTAAATCTGCAGTATTGATGACCGATAAATTGATATGATGAAACCTCACCTGATTCTAGGTATGATGTGTCTGACATTCAAAGTGTGCTTTAGCTCTGATCCTCCTTTATCTCCTTACACAGAGATAAAGAAGTTCAGCGTCAAAAATGATCTCTTTCAAGCCATTCACAATGGAACAGAATCACACAACCTCTAAGATGGAACAGCCCCAAGTGCCAGGGCTTGTGTGAAGCCCTCTCTCTGGCAGAGAACTCACTCTGCCACTTTAGAAGGGTTTTAAGCACTAAAGACCAAGGGTCGTGACCAACAGACGCATATAAACTACCTCTCTTATTCCCCGTTCATTTCCCCAAATTGATTAGCAGCACATCTGTAGGAAGGAGAAGGGCCTGTCTTCTTGCCTGTAGGGAAATGAAACAAGGAAGAAGGGAGCAGAGGAGATTGTGGTTCTCGCTCAGGGGGGCTGATGGGCTGAAATGCAGGGGGCCTCGGAGGTAGACCCCAAGAGAAGCAGCGGGTGGATCCCCAAGCTCCATGGCCAAGAAAGGAGACTAGAGAAATCTGCTGAGCATAAGAAGGGGCCTCAGAACCAAAAGACAAGCCCCTCGTGGGGTCTAACTGACATTCTCAAGAAGGTTTCTGTTGTTTCAGTTTAGAACGTGACACTGCAGTGGGCGTGGCCGCCATGTAGTGAGCACTTCTAATGGTGTGGCTCTACACTGAGCAGCCACTTTATAAAGAAAGGGTTATTATCCAAAATTACTGAGGAAATGTACAGAGGGGGTTAGCAACTTGCCCAATATCATACAGCTAGTGCAATGTGGCAGTGCTGGTCTCCACCCAGATGTGTCTCACTGCGAAGCTCACACTGACAACCATGCTATGCTGCACGTACCCTTTGTTTTTTGTTTTTGTTTTTGTTTTTGTTTTTTACAGCTTGTTGGTATTTTAATCATCAACATCTGAGTGCTTTATTTGGTCTCTACACAGGTGACCATTTGTGTCTGATCTCTACACAAATGACCATTTCTCCAGTGCTTTTTCTGGAGAGACAACAGAGACAGCAAGGTCTCAGTTACCTGGTAGACACAGGGTAGTACTTGATGAACTGCTGGAAGAACCCTCCAGGACTTCTTCATCCTGCTCTGGCTGATTTTCATTCTTTTTTTTATTCTGCTGGTGGTAGAAGACTAGTATCATGGACTTCTTCCCTTTCTTACATTTTTCCACACTCTGCCAAAGGGTTGATTTTACCTTCATGACCGTCTTCCGTACCTTCTCACTTTCATAGTCCTGAAGTTGATAAGGGGCCTTCCTCTTCTTCTTCCCTTTGACGCTTGGTGTTTGTTGTTTCGAACTCATGGTGTGTATCTCTGAATCCGAATTAGGCTCCTGTGGTTTCTCAGTTACCTCTGCCATGTTGTAGCAACAGTGTGATCTCGTGCCCTTTGTTTTATGTGGCTTCCTGGATGTCTGGTTCTCCCGTTAGCCTCT
This sequence comes from Balaenoptera ricei, assembly GCF_028023285.1. Lineage (NCBI taxonomy): Eukaryota > Metazoa > Chordata > Mammalia > Artiodactyla > Balaenopteridae > Balaenoptera > Balaenoptera ricei. The sequence goes on along the minus strand of NC_082646.1, from coordinate 9,849,701 downwards.
AAGCTCCTTGAGATCAAGTTCTGTTCACCACTGCATGCCCGGAGCACTCAGCCTGGGTCTCACACACTGCAGGTGCTCAATAAATATGTGTTGGATGGATTTGAATCTAACCCACACAATGATTTTACCAATGAGCAACCTGAGGTCTGGGAATAAAGGAGTCGGCCCAAGGTCCTACTGAGAGGGAAACCACTGACCAAAACTGCCCTTCCTGGTCAGGCACGACAGTAACCACTTGCATGAGTTATCTTACAACAGGAGGTGCTGGTAAGGAACTCAGAACTGACAAGCTACCACCAACCAGAAGAATTCAGGAAAGGTCAAAAGGAGAGAGGAGATGCCAGTCCGTATGTCCTACCAACCTCCCAGAATCCTTCTCGCTGGAATCCATCTTGGCTGAGTGATGCACATGTCACCAGGAAGGACCCTGAGTCAGAATGATTGGCCAGAGACAACCCGGAAACTAAAACCCAAGACTGCGAGCCACGTGGCAGAGCAGTCCTCCTGGGTTCCCTTACCCTGCTGCTCTCCGCCCGGGGACCCCTTCCCCATAAAGTCTCTTGCTTTGTCAGCACGTGTGTCTCCTCAGACAATTCATTTCCTAGGGTTAGACAACAGCCCACTCTCGGGCCCTGGAAGGGGTCCCCCTTCCTGCAACACTACAACTCATTTAGTGGCAGAAATAACCCATATAAAACCCATCCTCCCTCAGTCCCCATAAAGCAGAGGCGGTTTGCACTGAACTAAGCTAAGCTTGTAAGGAGGAGCTCTGGCTTCCATCCCTGATCATTCCACTGGACACGACAATGTTCAAATGAAGCACCCCTGGCAAAGCTAGAGAACCCAGTACCAATTTGGTGCATACAGTAGGTACTCTATACATTGAATAAATAAATGCAAAGAATCGGCTATGAAAGTTGCCGATTTGAGCCACTAGAGGGAATCAAAGGCTCAGATTTGGTTGCTGTCCCACAAGGAAAGGAACAGAGTGGTGGGTGGTGTGCTTTGCCAGAGCACCAATTTCTATTTATACCACACCCAGAATTAAACACAGCAATGCGGGGACTGGCCACTCAGTGAATACAAGCGGCTTTACCAAGGCAGGGAGCCTCAAGATCAGGGTGCATTGCACTTTTAGTCTTCCCTGAACCTCGGTTCCCCAGGACCCCTGCAGATTTCTCAGGTCCTTCTGTGCTTTTTAACCCACACTCATGTTCTACAGTCTACACGGACAGGGGCCTGGGCTCTGATTACCACCCCCAGGCTCGGCAATGCTCATGGGGGCTGCCGAGCACGCCTGCCGCCTGGCCGGTGAGCAGGACGGAGCAATCCCAACACCCCAGGGCCAGCCTTGGGTTCCCTGGACACTGAACGGTTTGTCTTCATTGAGAAAGACCTTAGGGGGTCATCAAAATTTAACTGCAGCTTGGAGATTTGAAGCGTCAAGTCACAAAGCTGGTTGGTGGCAGAACTGCAAGTAAGGGAATTATCTCTATTGTGTGACTGGGACTTGTGGCGTTTGATGGTGGGGACAGGTGCTGGAAGGCGGCAGTGGTAAGGACCCCCTCCATGTGCAAATGCAGTCATGGACGCCGCGGCCGCTCCCTAAGCTGAAGCCTTTGCCTACAGCTCCAGCACTTAACAAAGGACCCCTGTGAGCTTGGGAGAATTACCCTCTCTGAGCCTTAGTGTTCTCATCTGCAAAATGGGAATTAAACTAGACGCTGAGGTAAAGCACCTGGTGATGGCACATAGGGGTCTCCCCCTAAAATGTTCTTCTCTAGTACAGAAAGGAGTTTTTCCTCAGATGCCTGCTGCCTACATTCGTTAAGATTAGTTTAAGGTTTTATTCTCTAAAGGGCATTTATATTTATTAAAGATTCTCTTGAACCTTCAAGACCTCCTTCAAAGAGAAGGGGCAGGGGTAACTTTTTTTTTTTCAACATGAATATTTGTATATAACTGAGGGAAAATAAGCCACATACTTTGGAGATGAATCCACTGAGGAGATGAGTCAGTTTTTAAAAGGCGATTTCTATAACCAATTGACTATTCACATTAAAACACTCATAGTTGGGACTTCCCTGGTGGCACAGTGGTTGAGAGTCCGCCTGCCATGCAGGAGACATGGGTTCGAGCCCTGGTCCGCGAGGATCCCGCGTGCCGCGGAGCGGCTGTGCCCGTGCGCCACAACTGCTGAGGCCCGTGCGCCACAACTGCTGAGGCCCGTGCGCCTGGAGCTCGTGCTCTGCAGCGGGGGAAGCCACCGCAGTGAGAGGCCTGTGCACCGCACCGCGGCGAGGAGTGGCCCCCCCTCGCCGCAGCTGGAGGGGGCCCAAGGGCAGCAGCGAGGACCCAATGCAGCCGGAGATAAAAAAATAAGTAATTTATTAAAAAAAAAGAAACACTCATAGATGACTATTCTACTCACATAAAACATTCACTCTCAAATCGCCTTTCTAAAAATGTTATGTATGAAGAGCTGGCATTGATTCAGTGGTCAGGTAGACGCCTTGGACGACCCTTTCAAGGAAGCTTACTTAGTCCAAGTAAGTGAAGCCTATAGTCTTCAAGCCCTGACAAAAACACTGTTTCCCTCATATACTGAGGCCCTATTTCTGGATCAGACTGTATGGGTTCGAGAGATGTGGCAGGAGTGAGAACCCTGGCTGAATTTTCTCAGATGGCTCCCCTAGGGCTGCCGGTGACCCATCTTGCTTTCACAGATGCAAAAAGACAAATGGCCAGGGGTAAGTTTTAATAGAAACCAGGATGCTGCATATAAAATATCTATTTCTCTTTTCTTTCCCTAACAGAGAAATTTTCTACTTCTCAAATACTTACTGAATGCCTACGGGGTACAAGTTGCCCAGGGCCCGCTTGCTACTCTCTCCAAAGAATGGATCCTCTATGCCGCCCTCATCAACACAGGTCATGCACACTATTTACTGTACAGCAGGGCACCTGCTAACAGGCGATGGAGGGGTGCAAGCACCCCCTTCCACTCGGTGATTACACTCTTTTCAATGGACCCGTGCTCTTACCTGAAGGGGAGGAGAATTTTCTTGTGTTTTGCTTTACATGGAATATTTGAGAAAGCCTCAAGAAAATCAAAATCATTGAATGTCATTTAGAAAAATGAAAAGGATTTTGGAAATTTAAAAATAGACTTCTCTTAATTTATAGATCAAGAAATCGAGGCTTAGAGAGAAGTGACTCACCCAAATGCCTCCTGATTTCTAAGACTAATATATATATATTTATATATATATTATATATATATAAATTCTGTAGGGGTGTGTGTGTGTGTGTGTGAGGGCATGTACCTTCCAGACTGTTTCTGGAACACTGTATGCAATTCAAGGTACAGCAGGATGCAATAGAAGGAGCATGAGTTTGGAGTCAGACAGATGTGGACTTAACTGGTCCTAAGACCAATTAATTCCCTGACCGCTCTGAGTCTTTTTCCTTCTCTGTAAAATGAGCATAAAAACATCAACCATGAAAGGTGATTTTAAGGGTTACATTTGATGTATGTAAAGTGTCTGGCACTGGCACATGGTATACAGTACATACTCAACAAATGTTCATTGTTATTATTAATAGTTGTACACGTCATGCTTTGAAAGACAAGGAAAACCAGAAAAACATGCTGAGGAAGTGAAGAAGAATTGTAAGGAGTATGAAAGTCATTTTGCTAGATAACTCTTAATATTTGGCCATATTTGCTCTCTCTCTCTCTCCATATATATATATATGTATCTGTATATATATGTATGCATATGTATACGTACATATACGTACATATATGTATGTATACATGTATATTTTGCTGCATATTTTTGCTGCTATGTTTCAACATCTTGATCACACCTAGGCAAAGTGATCATATTGTGTGGAAGATCAATCATTTCCGACAAGAGTGGTTAAGAAAGACGCCAAAGAGTAAGTGGGATTAAGCTGTTTCTGGAGACAACAGGCTTTTCCTGCACAGACCCCAGGGAAGGCAGAGAACATTCCTGGTGGAGGAGCAGCTTGAGCAGAGGCAGCCTCTCTCCTCTAGTCTGCCTCTCAGGCGCCCTTGCTGTGAACCAGGCAAGTTTCTCTTCTCTCTATTTTGCTTTCCCAGGCCAAACCCAGCATCCCTCCAGCCAGCTGCCTTTATGAGGTGTTTGGAAAAGGAAAACCAATTCACTCTGAGCTGCTAGATTCATCCCAATGTCTTCTCAGAGACAAACGTATACTTGATATTTAGAGAAAGCCTGGAGCTGAAGGAACGCAGCTGTGATTATCAGTGGAATTTCAGGCATCTGGGAATCAGTGTGGTGCCTTGTTATCTTTTTCCCCCAGGAGGTGAGCATTTGTTCCTGTAGTCCTAAAATTAATGATGTGGGTGCAAGGACCAAGATGGCAGCCTTCGGCTTCAGTGTCGGGGTGGGAGGTGGGAGTGTATAGAGCTTCCTCTGGCTTCCCAGTCTGGGGGTTGGTTTTAGAGGAGGAGAAGGAAGTGGGGAGGAAGATGGAGTAAAGGAGGAGGGAGGAAGGGAAGGAGCAGGGCTAGATGTAGGGGGAAAGGGAGAGCCTTATGCTGATAGAAGATAGTTGAAGAAGTTTCCAGACTAAACACAGGCTGATTAAAAATTATCAACTCATGGGCTTCCCTGGTGGCGCGGTGGTTAAGAATCTGCCTGCCAATGCAGGGGACACGGGTTTGAGCCCTGGTCCAGGAAGATCCCACATGCCGTGGAGCAACTAAGCCCGTGCGCCACAACTACTGAGCCTGTGCTCTAGAGCCCGCGAGCCACAACTACTGAGCCCGCATGCCACAACTACTGAAGCCCACGCGCCTAGAGTCCGTGCTCTGCAACAAGAGAAGCCACTGCAATGAGAAGCCTGCGCACTGCAAAGAAGAGTAGCCTCCGCTCACTGCAACTAGAGAAAGCCCACACACAGCAACGAAGACCTAATGCAGCCAAAAATAAATTAATTAATTAAAAAGAAATTATCAACTCACCTTCCTTCCCCTCTGTGAAAAACTTTCTCAATATGTACTTTGTGTGTATTTATCCACATTAAAAAATTGTATGGAGCTCTTCACCTATCAGGTATAAAGGGAACACATAAGATGATAACAGTTTCTCCCTCCTCCTCAAACCATTTGAAAGCTAATGATTAATAATACTTCACATTTATTTAGCAATTAACAATTAACTCAGCCTATTCAAATGCATTATCTCACGTGGCCCTATGAGCACATGATGAGCTCATGTTATCACCTCTGTTTCAGAGAAGAGAAAACAGAGGACCACACAGCTGAGGCCACACGGCTGATGGGTGGCACTGTGGGGACATGGGCCCACCTCCAGTGTTTATTCTAATCTCTTTCCTACACCAGAGGTCATTGCCTTTGCCTTGAAATTGGTTGGAAACACAGAGGTCATGCTTATTAAATATGGGTGGCACAGAGCTAGGTAGCTGAGCTAATCTGAGTGAACACATTTAAGATATATAATCATCTTGCTAGCTGGGATTCTGAGCCAAAGGCTAGATGAAATTTAATAGAGACAATTGTTAGAAGTTATAGCTAGGCACAAGTACAGGGTGGGAAAGACCTGGAGGACCTGGGGGGCTACGAGATTTACACTGACCAGTAGTATGATATAACTGCTGAAAAAGCCCATGGAGTTTGGGTTGCAAAACCTCTTTGAGGAATAACCGCTTCATTGTCCTCTATCCTAGACAAATGAGCATATCCAGAACACCTGTGTTCAGTTCTTGAAGCTGCACATGAGAGGGACATTGACAAAAAATTTGGCATCCAGGGTTGTAACTGGGAGATGATGGGATCTAAAAACATGTCATATGAGGAATAGTTGACACAATTATTGGTGAAAAGGTAGCAAGACAGAAGACTAAGGGGCAACATGGTAGTTCCTTTCCAACATTTAAAAGCCTACAAAACAAGTAATAGGCTTATTGAGTGTTGTTCCAGAGAATAGAATTAGGTCCAGATGGTGTAATAGATTCAACCATAAAAGGATAAACTGGGAGATCTCCAACACCTCTTTCCAGTTCTGAAATGATATGATTCTCTTACAAAGGATCTATTCCATTTGGGCTTAATATTTTTTTAATTGAATTATAGTTGAATTACAATGTTGTGTTAATTATTGCTGTCCAGCAAAGCGACTCAGTTATACATATATATATTCTTTTTCATATTCTTGTCCATTATTGTTTATCACAGGATATTGAATATAGTGCCCTGTGCTATACAGTAGGACCTTGTTGTTTATCCACATTTGGGCTTAATATGTTGATAGACTTTCTAACAGTCCCTGCCTGATCGGCGAATGCACTGAATCATTTAGTGAATTTTCCATTCCTGGAGTCACTCAAGTGGGGTTATGTCAGGGGCTGTGAAAGGGACCCTTATGTGTGGATGTTAAACTCAATATTTCATGTCCTTCCTAACATTCTATTAAATATTTTTCCAATGCTTGATATAGTCAAGGCACGGTCCTCGTATACAAAGTGTAAGATACAGATGTATACTATTAGCTGTCAGTGTATTTTGTCATCATCTATCAGCTCTTACACAATTTATACAAATAGTCTAGTTTTGTTCCATTGTAACATTACTTTTCAAGATCACTGACGGGCTCTTTGATAGAACTAAAAGGAACTGGCCCCAAGCAACTGTAGCATTTCTTTCCTATCTGTGGATATTTTAATCCACAAGGGGGCAGAATTTGCTTAGCGAGATTAGCCGAGCCTCACCTTACATTTTTATAACAGTAAAAAGGATTAAAATTGACAAAGAATTATAGACGACCTTGGATTTAAGTTTGAAAAGCACTTTTTTGCTATTTGTGGTTATATGCTAAATTTCAAACTGTATGCATTTAGTTTCCAAGGGCCATGGAAAAAACGGAAATCTTAGAAAATATGATCAGGCATTTGAGAAAAACGTTGTTAAAGAAATAGAAACACACACTTTTAAAAAATAACTTAAGGTCACTGGTTTAACTTTTTCCAACTGAAATAGGTGTTTACTTTGTCTAAGACCAAAAAAACTTATTTTCATTGCAGAACTTCTTATGAAGCAAATCAATTACTCAGGTATTGTGAAGTATCATCTTCAGAGAGTCAATAAGGAAAGGCAAAGAGGGAAGGAACAAAAATCCATCTCAGGTGGCTTAGAGGGGAGGAATCAGCAGAAGAACCCTGGTCCTTTAAATCTTAATGTTTAGCCTTTGTTTTAGGTTGGTAATTTACTGAATTTACAAAATTTACAAAATTTTGTAATTTACAAAACCCTAGAATGCTCTGGTTCTCTGTAATCTAGAATCTCAAGCTTGGGAAGGCCCAGAAGGTCATCTTGGTCATTATCCTGCCTTCAGGTCAATTTCACATTTAAAACTAATCTGCTAAAACATGAAATTGTTCATAGTCTCTCATTATCACTGAGAATCTGAAATCACAGCAAAACTTTTATAAGTTCTTGACAGGTCTGTTAGTATCAAATTGTTTATTATTGTATATCATAAGATATTCAGGAATACTGATTTCTATAGCATTTCCTTAAACATCTTATCCACCATGCTTCAGATTCTGGGTGCCACAAACTAACGGGAACATTGACAAAATAGTTGGCAGCCAGAGCTGGGTAACCAGGAGTGCACAGTTGTTCAAGGAATATGAGTAGTCCTCCTGTTACCACCCTAGATGGTGCCGGGCTACAGAGATGAATGACATTGTCTTTTGTCTATGAAGACGTCCCAATAATAGAGAAACAAAAGAGGCACCCAACAAACCCAGTTCAAGGCACTGTGTGTGATATGAATGTGAGGGTCAGAACGTGCTCTAGGATTTAGAAGAGGAAGATCACCAAGGCGATCAGGGATGGCTTCATACAAAAGGAAGTATTCAACCTGGGCCTGAAGAATAGGTTGGACTTTTAGCAGCTCTAATTCATAGGTGATGACATTCCAAAGACTGGGAATGGCGGCCTGACTGCTTAGGAAATGAGTTGTCAAGCTGACTTCAGTGTTTGGCAGATTAGAACATCACTGTGGACCCTCGATCCTGGTGAGGTCTCACAGACTGGTCCGTAGTATCACAAAATCAGCATGTAAGCTCTACCCACCACTGTCCTACACCTGGGGGTTGGCCATCTGGGAGTAATGGTTTACCCTGATTTCTCCAGGACTAATTGTCAGGGGAAGGCTACCAATCTAGTCTACAGGGATCACTCTGCTACTAGAAAATACACGTTATCCCTCAGAATTCTGTTCTCAGTAGTATGATTGTACATGTCCCATGCCTGTGTTCATGTCCACATATGCAGCACCCCACACACACACACACACACACACACACACACACACACACCTGTCTAGAGACCCCTACCTACAAGCATGCCCGTGTCAGTATGCAGATCAGACAAGAATGTATGCCTTTGATGCTGAGATTCCAAGACCTAACCTGTTTCATCGACATGCCTATTTATAGCCTCTATCGCATTCCAAATGCTAAGTCGCTTTCTAAATCTAAATCTTTTATTACCTTCAGCAGAGATTTGACCAGAGGGAGGAAATTAAAAATAGACATAGACTGGCTACTGAGAGAGCAGTAGTCAATTTTTAGGGAGTCACAGCAATGGAGACTTAAGATTATGCTTATAATTAAAATCTAATGATAAGTTAAAGCCTCATTTCAGCCTTTAACTTTATCCTTCCTCCTCCACCTTCCCATCAAAGCTAATTACAAAGAGAAGATGCCTGGTCTGAACTTCATCTGTTTCCCTCTCCATCACCCACTCTAGGGACAGACAGAAGAGCCAAGAAACAAAATGATAGTACAAATTGGTCACCCAATATATTTTTTAAAAACTCCCTATGGAAATATTTATCAATAATAGCTAACAATTTTTGAATGTTCATCTTGTGCAAAGCATTGCACTACTCTATTTATATTTATTTTGGTTTTTTTTTTGGCTGCGTTGAGTCTTCGTTGCTGCGCGCGGGCTTTCTCTAGTTGCAGCGAGCGAGGGCTTCTCTTCATTGCAGTGCACGGGCTTCTCATTGCGGTGGCTTCTCTTGTTGTGGAGCACAGGCTCTAGGTGCACGGGCTTCAGTAGTTGTGGCACGTGGGCTCAGTAGTTGTGGCTCGCGGGCTCTAGAGTGCAGGCTCAGTAGCTGTGGTGCATGGGCTTAGTTGCTCCGCGGCATGTGGGATCTTCCTGGACCAGGGCTTGAACCCGTGTTCCCTGCATTGGCAGGTGGATTCTTAACCACTGCACCACCAGGGAAGTCCTCAATTTATATTTATTTCCATTTTTAATCTTCTCAGCAATCCTGTGAGGTAAGCACTAGTATTATTCTCATTCTATAGACAAAGATGCTGAGACACAGAGAGATTAATTTGCCCAGATCACACAGTTAGTAAGGAGTAGAGCCATGATTCTAATCCAGGCATTTTATCTGTAACACCCATACTCTTAACAGTGTATTATACTGCCTGTCAGTATATATATATTTAACAAACATTTTATTGCTCTAGAGTTCTGCTGGGATTCTTGTGAATTCCTGCAGACCTTCTCATCATCTTCTTTTCTATTCTTGGTCATATACAGAGATGCTTCTCAATCTTTCTCTTTTATGCTCCCATTTTTACATATATATCAACTCACACTCTTCTTTACTACTGTTTGGAATAGATTAAATACTGTGATTAAACAATGGCCTTTTAGAGCAGGCCTTTAAAAACTAGACAAGAGGAATGTACTGCTGACCCAAAGAAGGTAGACACAAAAGAGTACACGCTACGTGCTTCTGTTTATACAAGGTACAGAAACAGAAAATTCATCTATTCTGTTAGAAGTCCAGATGGTGGTTACCCTTGGAAGAAGGAGGAATGGGTTGATGGGAATATGGGGAGGCATCCAAGGGGCTGACTAAGTTCTATTTCTAGATTTGGGTGCTTGTTACTTAGGAGTGTTCATTTGTGAAATTCATCAAACTGTACACTTATGATTGTGCATTTTAGGTGTGTATCTTATACTTCTTTACTAATTACCTCTTTCTGCATAACAAATCATTCCAAAACTTAGCAGCTTAAAACAACAAACATATTTCATAGTTTCTGTGGGTCAGGAGTCTGGGCACAGCTCAGCTGGGTAGCTTTGGTTTAGGGTCTCCCATGAGGTGCAGTAAAACTGTTGGCTGGGGCTGTGGTCTCATCTGAAGGTTTGACTGAGGTAGGGAGACTCCATTTCTAAGCTTACACACGTGGCTGTTGGAAGGTCTCAATCCCTCACTACACGTGCCTCTCCAAAGGGCTGCCTCACCCCAAGGCAGCTGGCTTCCCCCAGGGTAAGTGACCCAAAAGAAAGCACAAGAAAGTGTCGAAGATGGAAACTCAGAGGAGACACCTGTTGCCATATTCTATTGATATTTGTTATAAGTGATTACATTATTCCTGCCCACAATCAAGCAGAAGGAATACTAGGAGGGAGGAATTCTGGAGACAATCTTAGAGGCTGCCTACCACATCCTTTAATAAATGTTTAAAAAATTATGCATTAGCTTCCTCTACCTCCCCACTCACAATGATAATCACTGTCTCATAGAATTAAAAATGCTTTAACTATTCACAAGTTTTTTGGTAACCACAACAGCCCTAGGAGTGGGTTATGACATGAATTCTTTATTCTGTTTTATAAAAATGTAACGATAAGCTTGATATTACCACTTTTATGTCTGCATAGAACTTTTTAGATTTCACAGTTGTTTCCCATATATATTTTGAGTTTTGTTATGCAGAGTAAGTGGGAATTGTAGTTTAGTGTTAGTTTATCTGAAAGTACTCTGCAATCATAAAAATGCTTTATAATATTAACAATATCTAACATTCATTGAGTGCTTACTATATGCCAGTTACCGCATGCTGAAGAATACATACATTTTATATATATAAATTCATTTAATCACTTAACCCTATGAAGCAGGGTTTACCTCATCTTACAGAGCAAAACCTAAGACTCAGAGAGGTTAAGTAATTTGCTAAGATCTCAAAGTTAATAATTTCAACTAAGTCTGACTTCAGACTTCCCATGCTCTACAAATGATATAAACTATACTCTTCACATCATTCTGGTAACACATTTTCCTGGAATATGTCATGGGGAAATGTTTACAGAAGCTGTGCCATCCTAATATCATGGGGGCAAAAAGAAATCATCTTCAAAGATTATGGCAGGTAGAATGTGGAAGACAGTAATTCCCCCAAATGGCATTTGTATCCAACATTCAAGAATATAATCCTCCTGCCAATGCAGGGGACATGGGCTCAATCCCTGATCCAGGAAGAGCTTGCATGCTGCGGAGCAACTAAACCCGTGCGTCACATCTGCTGAGCCCGTGCACCACAACTACTGAGCCCACACGCCTAGGGCCCGTGCTCCACAACAAGAGAAGCCACCACAATGAGAAGCCCATGCACCGCAACGAAGAGTAGCCTCTACTCGCCACAACTAGAGAAAAACCCGAGTGCAGCAACAAAGACCCAACGCAGCCAAAAATAAAATTAATTAATTAATTAATTAATTAATTTTTAAAAAAAGAATATAGTCTTTCTCCAAGAGGCTGATGCTACTGACCTATTATCATTTGGCTAAAGTGCTGGCATATACTCTTACTAATATGCTCATGAAAAGGTGACCATTCATACCATTTAACACAGACTCATTTTTTTTCTTACGCGGCTTAGTGTTTCTATTTTTTTTTAACATCTTTATTGGCATATAATTGCTTTACAATGGTGTGTTAGTTTCTGCTTCATAACAAAGTGAATCAGTTATACATATACATATGTCCCCATATCTCTTCCCTCTTGCATCTCCCTCCCTCCCACCCTCCCTATCCCACCCCTCTAGGTGGTCACAAAGCACCAAGCTGATCTCCCTGTGCTATGCGGCTGCTTCCCACTAGCTATCTATTTTACACTCGGTAGTGTATATATGTCCATGCCACTCTCTCACTTCGTCCCAGCTTACCCTTCCCCCTCCCCGTGTCCTCAAGTCCATTCTCTACGCGTGTAACACAGACTCTTTTAAAAGGGCTTATAAATAACTACTGAATTATATAAGTTCTTAAGGACTGCAATAAGCTTTAATATGCTTCCTATCAAGTATGTGAGCGGCACTATAATCAGGCTTAGCTCATGCTTCACAAGAAACATCTCAGAGCTTCTCTTCTCCCAAAGACAGAGAATGGCAATTAAAAATCTGGACCTTGATCTGTATGCTACTTAATGATGGTATACAGCTAAATTGGCTAAACCAGACTTCAACTTCTCATGTTGAGGTGGCAAGAAGAGACCTAGTATTGCAGTTTGGTTCCCTACACCCAATACACATCCCTGCAGAAAATGTCAGGTCTCAGCAAGGGAGGATTTACAATGCCAAACAATTTCCCCTAGCTTTACTTCCTTCCTCTCACTCACCCACACCCAAATGACTCAAATGGCTGCTTCATGCTCATTTATCCTTTCATTCACTCATGTATTTATTCAAATGACCTAATGATGAGTCTTGGCTTTGGCTCGCCAGAGGATTGACTTCCAGAGTATCTTTGCATTTTCACCAGTGCAGCAAACAGGTTCTGGCTGACCTCCCTTTCTCCCTGCCTACTTCATGCTTACAGGAGAGGAGTGGAGAACCGGGAATCATCCAAGGGCTTTTGGTGGTTTCCAAATTTAATTAACTATTGGCATCACTTAAAAGTGACTTTTTGATTCTAAACTTTTTGGAATAATGTGATAAGCATATGGTAAACATTCAAACAGAACAAAATGGTCCACAGTGAAAGGTAAGTCTGTTGCCCACACCTAGCCCTCAGTTTCCCTCCTACAGGTAACACTTGTTACCAGTTTCTGTGCATTCAGTGTCTCACACTTGACTCCTGGCTTGGTTGCTATGGAATATTAGGTTGGATACAGTTTTCTCAATTCCGGAAGGCATTGCTCCATTGACTTCTGGCTTCCAGAGTTACTGTTAAGAAGTCTGATGCCAGTTTTAATTCCAATCTTTCATAAGTGACCTTTTTTTTCTCTCTGGAAGTTTTTAGGGTTTTATCTTCATCCTTGGACTTGTCAAATTTTGCTAAGATGGGTTTTGGATTGTACGTCTTTTTTTTTTTTTTTCCCATTCATTTATTGTTAGTAATCTGAAAGCTCATTTAAATGTAAGGCAATGTTATTATACTATTTAAAAATAATTCCTTCCATTTTCACTTCTTCCTCTTTGTATACATATGTGTTAGATGTTGGACCTCCTGGGTTGATTCTCTCATTTTCTTACCTTTTTCTCATGTTGTTTGAGTTGTTCCGAGAGTTTTTTTCAAAGGATCTCTTAGAGGTCATTAAAATCAGCGATTCAAATACATTTAGTACACACTCTTTTCTGGTTATATAACCTTTGACAAGTTCCTTACCTTCTCTGTGCCTCAGTTTTCTCATCTATAAAATGGGGGAAATAATTGTACCCAACTCATGGGCATTTAATGAGGATTGTTGATTTATACACACTACTATATATAAGATAGATAACTAATAAGAACCTACTGTATAGCACAGGGAACTCCACTCAATACTCTGTAATGACCTATATGGGAAAAGAATCTAAGAAGAAGAATAGATATATGTATATGTATAACTGATTCACTTTGCTGTACACCCGAAAGTAACACAACATTGTAAATCAACTATACTCCAATAAAAATTTTTTTAAAAAGATGTGGTATATATATATACACAATGGAATACTACTCCCTAACTATTAGAAAAAACCATAAAAAAGAATGAAATTTTGCCATTTGCAGCAACATGGATGGACTTGGAGAGCATTATGCTATGTGAAATAAATCAGACAGAGAAATACTATATGATACCGCTCATATATGGAATCTAAAAAATACAACAAACTAGTGAATATAACATAAAAGAAGCAGACTGACAGATATAGAGAACAAACTAGTGGTTACCAGTGGCAGGGGAAGGGCATTATAGAGGTGGGGGAGTAGGAGGTACAAACTGTTGGGTAGAAAATAGGCTCAAGGATGTACTGTACCACATGGGGAATATGGGGAATATAGCTATTATTTTGTAATAACTGTAAATGGAAAGTAACCTTTAAAATTGTATAAAAATTTTTTTAAATTTTAAATTAAAAAAATGAGGATTAAAGCATGTAATGAGGATTAAGTTAGTTTAAATACATGCCTGGTACATAGTAAATGTTCAATAAATATTGTTATCATTATTAATCTGTTCCTTTTGCATAACATTCTACAATTTCTTCCCTTATGTCCCTTAGGATATTGATCATAAGGTTCCTTGCACAGTCTCTGTTTCTATTTGTTTTCCTCTTACTTTTCTCAAATGTCTCATGTTAGGGAGAGAGATACCAAAAAGCTCTTTGGAAGTGCTGTGAGCCAACAGGGCTTTTTGTGCCACGGATTTCTCTGTAGGCTTTTTCACTGTGGGATTCCCAAATGTCAGCATCCGGAGGCCTTTTCTTTGAAGCTGTTCTCTTTCTCCGGAGAAGAATTCTCAAGTCACCCATCTGTCAGTGGGAGGTGAGTAATGGCTGCCAGTGATCTCTGAGCTGGGTGGCCAGGGGGTTGGAGAGTCCTGTTCAGAATGCAAATCCAACAGCCTCAGAGAAAAGGCCTCCAGACCTTGACTTTGGGAAGCCCCATGTTTACAGTTTGGCCCTTTGCTCTTTGCTGTGTCTGACGTCTCTGTTTCTCCAAACTCCCTTCTCCTGTAGGGTGGGGGAGGAGTTGGGGCTTCTCTGTGGAGGGTGCGGAAGGAGAAACTTAGATCTTTTTAAACAGACTGTCACCTGATCCCCCAGCTTTAAGAACATGACTCCGCTCGTCTTTTTGCTCCTCGAGCCGGCTGCCCTCCACAAGCAGCAAGTTTCGGCCACGGGGACCTGG
The DNA here is from genome assembly GCF_028023285.1 of Balaenoptera ricei. Lineage (NCBI taxonomy): Eukaryota > Metazoa > Chordata > Mammalia > Artiodactyla > Balaenopteridae > Balaenoptera > Balaenoptera ricei. The sequence goes on along the minus strand of NC_082646.1, from coordinate 9,834,696 downwards.
TGAGTCAGGTCTCTCCTCATCTGCTGCCCTTCATCCAAATGTCTGTCGACATTTCTCTTTCCCCTCAATTTCCTCCCCTATTCTCTTGACCTTGGTGGATTTACAGCCGTTTTATTCCTGTACTTTCATCTTAATGGGATTTGGGGAGGAAACAGAGAAAAACACCTGTGTTTAACCCAATAGGTGATTGGGGGTGGGGAGCAAGCATTGTCTTCCATGCCCTAGACATTTTCTCTGCTCCATGTTTGAGACCAACTAACAACTTGATAACACCTGTGGCTTTTTACCCTCCCACTTCTCCTGTTCAACAGATGGTCATCTTCGCAGGGTGTGTCCCTCGACTGTGACACTGATATCTGACCCTGTGCCTGATGGGACAGTCCTTTGGGAACAGAGCTGCGTGTCCTTGTCCTCAGGCCGCTCACTTTGGCGTTGGCGACAGGATGGTCACACCCCTGCTGGAAAGTATTTCTGCTGCAACCTCCTTTGTTCAGCCCGATAGAAGAGGAGAAAGGACGTTTCTGTCTTCTCCATTTGACCTTGCCTGAAGAGCAGGGTACCAGAACAATGTGAAAGCAAGTCTTATCTTGTTTTTTCTTTCCTTCCTCCCTCCCTCTCTTCCTCCCTTCCTACCTTCCTTCCCTCCTTCCTGTTCACCAGGCACGTTGTATTTCAACTGTCTTGGTTCAGGTTGGGGGAAAATGAATCAAGGTTTTCAGAATGCATTGAAGCGGCTCAGAAGCGCTGCGGATAAAGCCGTCCCGCCCGACATAAATGAGGCCCTGTTCTGCCCAGCACCCTCCTTCCTCCGCCCTCACCGCTTTTGCTGCGTTTGCAGCTTAGAAACCCTACGAGAGGCTGAGGCCCTCCTAGGAAAAATATTTGTTTAAAGTTCTCATTTTCTCTGTGGTCTTTAAAAGCCACTGTGGTTCTTAGTCCCGGAATCAGCTTTTCTGGGCATATCACACTGGTCTCCATCTGTGACCTTTCTAGGGCCATGAACTCTACAGAACTCTAGCAGAGATCTGAAGATTTTTGTTCGGGAGAAATTGGTGGCAAGCCCTGCGAGGAGCTGCTTGGGACATGCAAGCAGATTTCCTTGACCGCTAGCTCCTGTGTCAACCAGGGAACCAACAGCGTGAGCATGTATTATGTCCCCACTGTGCACAGGGATTCTGTGAGAGATACGAGAATAGGATTAACACAGGATTCCTGATTCTTGCCCTCAAGGAGCATCCAATATAGTTGTAAGTGGTGTGAAAGAATCAGAATACCATGAGACAGTACAAAATGGGCAAATCCTGGGAATTCCCTGGCAGTCCAGTGGTTAGGGCTCCGCATTCTCATTGCCGAGGGCCCAGGTTCAATCCCTGGTTGGGGAACTAGGATCCCACAAGCCGTGAGGCGAGGCCAAAAAGAAAAAAGCAAAAACCAAAACAAACAAACATACAAAAACCCCCAAATGGGCAAATCCTGTAAAGTCTCAGGAGCTCAGAGGAAACAGTAACCCAGGGATGATGACAATCCGTAGAGGAAGTGACCCCTGTGGCCTGAAGGATCGCAGCATTTCAGCAGGTAGGACGGGCGACAGGTAGAGCGGAACTCTGCCAGGCAGAGAGTTGGGAGTAGAGTAGTGCTGGATGTTTGGGTGGGAGTGACATGATCACTCAAGGTTGGGTTGCAAGGGAAAGACAAGAGGAGCAGAGAGGAGGGCGCAAGTCATTTGCGGCGAGATTCAGGATATGGAAACTTCTAGAGAAATACTACTTAAACTGGCCCTCAGAGAACAGCTCTAATTTTTCTTTTGGTTGTTTTTAGTTTAACAGTAGTCTCAGGTTTTATCAACAGTTTTCCCACCTGACCTGGTTTACTGTTCTTTGAGATTAATCCAGAAGCAGATGGAGACTTAATTTTGCCCACTCTCCACCCCGCAAACCCCTCTTAAATCTCCAGGCTTTTGCTGGGCTGTGGTGTCACAAGTGAGTAAATCGAGATAAAAAGGAATTTAGATGTATTTCATTCAGCACCACAGGCCTATCTGGCAGCAGAGGCCTGAAGTGTCCAATCCCCACTTTTCTGGATTGTGCCTCTGAAATAATCTAGCAGGCATCTGCCCATATCGCTTTTAGGATATCTGGGGGTCTGAACATGACAAAACACACCCCTTTCCATGACCCACAAGAAGTTGCTCACTCTCTATTGCCTCACCTTCCCTGCCTGGAAAATCTCTCTCCCTCTTTCATGGAAACAGCCCAGGTAGGTGGCTTTGACTGAACAGCATGGCTTTCTCTTATCCCCTTTCCCATAGTACTCAACAGACACCTATTAGAGTCTTTATATTTTGTTGTGCCTGAATATTTGTTCGTCTTTTCTCCCACTAGACATTAAGCTTCCCAGGCAGGGACAGTTCTGTACCCATCTTTGTAGTTATACAATGCTTGTCACAAAATAGGCCTTCAGTGAAAGGGAGCTAATTTTTCAGAGGGACATGCAAATTCTCTGGGAAGCTCATATGAAAGCATTAATTTATTCATCATCTATCCATTCATTCATTAAATACTTGCCAGCTTTCTACAATTGAGCCAGGTTTATGAAGATAATAGTAAGGAAAACAGAATTAGTCTCTTCCCTCATGAAGCTTATATTTGTGTGGTAAAGACACAGGAATAAAAGAAAAATACTTAGTCATAAGTATTAAGTTATATTAAATGTGATCAATTAAATATAATTAAATAAAATCTGTAAAAGTACAAAATGTTTTAAAGGAAAAGTACAGGAAGCTATGAACATATATAATTCCATTTTGAACTATACTTTGAATTCTCAATATTCCACACAATTATGTTGTTTGGATTATAGTGGAATTCTTCTTCCTTTTACAACTTTTCCTTAATTTGTTCAAGCACTTTTTGAACTGTATTTATAGACTGTTCTACCCCTTGAGATAATCACTTCTCTTCCATTTTGGTAAATAAGACTCTTGTGTAGGGAAGGGGAGGGTTGAGAGGAACATTTAAAAATCAGAGTTAAACCTTCCTGGAGAGGAGGAGTGATACTAATTCTACACAAACTCTTTTAGAAAACAGAGAAGGAGGGAACACTTCCCAAAACATGTTATCAGTATTACTCTGGTCCGGAAAACCAGATAAAGATATTATACACACGCAAAAGAAAATCAGACCAATATCCCTCATGAACATAGATGCAGTCAGCTCTTAACAAAATCAGATCATGCAATATATACAAAGAATAATGCATCAGATCAAGTGGGTTTTATCCTCAGAATGTAAGATTGATTTAACATTAAAAAATCAATCATAGTAATCGCCCATATTTATAGAAAAGGAGAAAAGAAATGTCATTTCAGTAGATGAAGAAAAAGAATTTAACAAGTTCAACACCCACTTATGATAAAAGAAAAAAATTATTGGCAAACCAGGAAAAAAGGAACTTCTTAAAAAACAAAAAAACAAAAACAAAATAGAACTACAGTGGGAAGTCTGCAGCCCGAAAGAGGGTCCCCACCTGACCATGCTGGCACCCTGATATCAGACTTTAAGCCTTCAGAATTGTTAGAAATTAATTTCGGTTGTTTTTTTAAAAAATAGAACTACAAGTAAAAAAGTGAACATTACTTAAAAATTTAATCATCAATGACCTTTTTTGCAAATTGAGTCATAAAATGTAGAGGTGAGAGGAACCTTGTGGAACTTCTACGCTAATAGCTCTTTTTTTTTTTTTTTTAATGGCACCATGCCACGTGGGATCTTAGTTCCCTGACCAGGGATTGAACCCTCAGGAGAGAAAGCGCAGAGTCCTAGCCACTGGACCCCCAGGGAGTTCCCACTAATAACTCATTTTATTGATCACTTGCTAAGAACCCTATGAACATTATCTTATTTAATCCCTAAAACCACTCTATAAATTAGTTTCAATTTTTATTCCCATTTTACAGATGATGAAACTGAGGCTTGGAGAAATCAAGTAAAGTGCCTAAGGAAATGCAACTAGTAAATGGCACAGCCAGTATTTGAACCATAGGTCTGTCATTTGGCATTTGTGGTCAGTACTCATTTAGCCACTTTACCTTATAAACTAAGCAACTGAGTGTCGGGTCACACTGATGCAAGTTACTGGCAAATTTAGGACTAGAACCCAGGCCTTCTGACTCCAGGGGCACTATGTGTTATTTTCACATCTAATCCTCCCACCCCTTCCTTTTCAACAAAACACACATTATTCCTCCTTGGAAGCTCCAGGCCCAAAATACTAGAGAAATAAATATAATTTAGAGAGCCAAGGATTGCATTTCATCTCCTGCTTTGTTTAGCATTCAAAACCACTAAGCCACATAGAAGACTCTGGCCACGGTCAGAAAACAGCAACTTAAAGCAGGATCAAGTGGAATCCTCCCTTCATAGGAATGCAGATGGTGAGAAAGGAAATGTATTAAAGGGAAAAGGAGGTAAAGAAAGTCAGGGGTGATGGTAGAGAATGCTCATGGTTTTCATCTCTCAGAGATTTGAAACTCTGGCCATCCCCCACCCCCCCCCCCCACCCCCGCCACCAACAGAGGAATGCAGGCGGTGTAAGTGCCCCAGGAGACCTCAAACTGGCCCTTCTGTGACAAAGATCAGTTCCCATCTTCCTACTCACAGCCCCCAGGACTTCTTAGAACCACCTGAGAGGTGCTGGGAAGTGGTCCCAAGGACATCAAGGCTCTGGAGCTTTGCTCTGCCCTCTGGAAAGGTTTGGCAAAGATAAAAAGAAAGTAAAAATTCTTTGCAATTCAAGCAATGCGAATTAAGAAGAGAAATGGTATGGGCTGGATGGTGTTGAAGCAGGTCAGGGGGGAGAAGAACAATGTCAGCACCCTTCCTTTTAGACGGGCTGAAGTTCTCTAAATGATGCTCTCATCCGGACAGAAAGGAGCCCACCTTCCCTGTCTGGCACCACGCATCATGACCGGCATCATTCCTGTGTCCTGCACTACATAGAGGAATGTGGAGCAAGCGTTTTGAATGATGAGCACCGAGCTGTTGAAAATGGTTGCAGATTTGGTTCCAAATTACAGCATATTTTCAAAATAGAGGAAATTAGAATGAAGGAAATAAAAACCACCCATTTCTTATATCATCCAGAGACAACCACCAAATTTATCCAGAATGTTTTTACTTTTGTTAAAACACTTTTTATTTTTTAACAAAATAATAGTGCATCTATAATGCTCATAAAAACAGTGATCTCCCCCTCCACACTTTACTTCCCAATTTTTGTTCCCCAGGGGCAGTCACTCTGAATTATTCTAGCTATTTCTCTGTCATATCCCTTTATTTAAAAAAAAAAGTTAGATATTATCTGCTGACTTTCTCCTACGGAAGATGAAAGTTTATACTCTTGTTTCCTTCCCACTCCTTGCCTCTCAAATACACACTTCCCCTCCAGCAATGATCACAATGGAGTTATATCACATTTCAATACGTGTATTCAGCATATATATTATTGTGACTGTGCAAATAATACTCACAACTGAGCCATGCAATTAATTCTGATTACATTTTCTTTATTGTATGATTTTTTAGTATTAAATGCTGTTAATATTGAAAAAAAGAAAGAAAAGAAAATGGTTGCAGAAAAAAAAAAGTAGTTCAGGAGTCAGAAAATATTCACAAATCTAAAACTTTGTTGAAAGTTGTTTCTAAACACATCATGGTACACATGTGCATATGATCTTCACTCAGAGCAGAAAAAGTGTGCCTAAGATCTGCAAAATCTTTGTTATTCTTCCCCAGGTGGATTTGAAAACTAATGTACATCATTCCAAAGTAGGATGGATGTATGAGATTGTTTTTCCTTCCCCCAAAATAGTTTGATCATTTAGTTTTTGTTCTTTGTTCTCCTTCCTCAAACACAAAGGAATAGGGGCTTCCCTGGTGGCGCAGTGGTTAAGAATCCGTCTGCCAATGCAGGGGACACAGGTTCGAGCCCTGGTCTGGGAAGATCCCACATGCTGTGGAGCAACTGAGTCCGTGCGCCACAACTACTGAGCCTGCGCTCTAGAGCCCACGAGCCACAACTACTGAGCCCACGTGCCTAGAGCCCCGTGCTCTGCAACAAGAGAAGCCCCCGCTCGCCGCAACTAGAGAAAGCCCGTGCAAAGAAATGAAGACCCAACACAGCCAAAAATAAATAAATAAAATAAATAAATAAAATATCATTTAAAAAAAACATAAAGGGAGAGAAATTTCACTTGCCCCATCAGTTGCATTAAGAAATATTTCCTGGGCTTCCCTGGTGGCGCAGTGGTTGAGAATCTGCCTGCCAGTGCAGGGGACACGGGTTCGAGCCCTAGTCTGGGAAGATCCCACATGCCGCGGAGCAGCTGGGCCCGTGGGCCACAACTACTGAGCCTGCGCGTTTGGAGCCGGTGCCCCGCAACAGGAGGGGCCGCAACAGTGAAAGGCCCGTGCATCGCGATGAAGAGTGGCCCCCGCTCGCCGCAACTGGAGAAAGCCCTCGCACAGAAACGAAGACCCAACACAGCCATAAATAAATAAATTAATTAATTAATTTTAAAAAAAGAAATATTTCCTGGTAGCCACAGAGGTTAGAAAATAAATATGGAAAAGAACATTTTGAGTCTTGGAGGGAATTCTTAACTCCTCTTAGTTTAATTTTATGTATTTAAGATTAGAAGCAAAACAAAACAAGCAAAGGACAGTAACAATAAAACAAGCCCCCACTTACTTCCTCCAAAGTCTTAAAATAGTAATTTTAAAAACAGTGTGGAGAGTGGCCACCCAAGCGGGCTTGGGTCAGACTGAGTCCTGATCCTGCCTTCATTGGCTGATACTATGTGGCCTTAAGATCCTTAAACTTGTCTAGACCTGGCTTTATTATCTGTAAATTATATAGTAGTAGTCCCTTTTCCACAGGGTTTTTGTAAGGATTAAACAAAGGAACGCTTGTTTTAAAGCACATAGTATGAAATATGTCTTAGCTGCTATTATAAGTAGTACAAAAGTGGAAAGAAAGTAGTCATTCTAGGGAGAGGGAGGACATATATGTAAGAAATCTCTGGGGATGGTGGTGTGCTGAATTGGGCGATTGGGATTGACATGTATACACTGATGTGTATAAAACTGATGACTAATAAGAACCTGCAGTATAAAAAAACAAACAAACAAAACAACTAATACTAAACTTTCATTGGGTTATTTGTATGGAAATACGTTAATATAAATGTTTCAGACATTACATGAAATTTCTAAAAATCTTATATGTTCTGGTATAATGTTATAAGTCATAATTCTAGTTATTACTTTAAAATGTATATCTCAGAAATAACTAAATTTCCTTGTCAATTGCATTATTATGAACTTTCATCAAATCTTTAACTGTGGTCATTTTTAAGTCTTTTGTCATTTACAGACAGTTCTGGGTGTACTCTGATGCTTTTGCAAATATGTTCCTATAAAAGGGTTTCATCTTCAAGGAATTCATGGAAAAGACTCTGACAAGTACAGGTTTCTGGTAACTGACTGTACTGCTGAACTGAATGAATAAGCATTTTCAGAACTCTAATGAAAAACTGATGAACTCATAAAAGTGCTAACAAAAGATCAAGATGAAAAAAAAATTAATTACATGGGACTGAGTGAACTGATGAGGATGATTATAATTTTTGTGACTTTCTGTTTGAATTTAAAACAAAAAACAAAAAAACTAAAATAAAAAAAAAAAGAAACCTCTAAGGAAGGAGCAAAATTGACCATAGGTACTGAGGCAGGGCCTCTGCTAGGACAAACAGCACCTTTTTTGAGCAAATGGCAGAAAGACGATTTATATCTTTCTGTGGGCTGATTTGTTCTGACGCCAGGGCACATGGCTGGTGAGTGGGCAGCAGCTCTTATTAAGGGACTCAGCAAAGGAATGATTACTCTGGGGAATTGTCAAAGACAAATGTATCACGATCCCACTTATTTGTGGAATAGGGAAAGCTTTTTGTCGCGTCGCTGTGGAGAAGGCTATTTCCTAAATAACAGCTTCTCCGATATTTCCTATTTCTCTGTGGGCTCTCAGGTTATAATTGAGGACTAAGGAATTCCAGAGTTGTTGGGATGACCTGGAAATATGTTCAGGGTAAGATGAGAAATTTCCAGGAACTTCAGCATAGAGTTGACAGGACCTAATGACTGGAAATGAGCTGGAAAAGCAGGATAGGGCCAGGCCAGGAAAACTTTGCCTGACATGCTAAGACTGGAGTTTATCCTTGATGCATAGGTAATGGGAAGCCATAAGAGTTTTTAAGCAGGGGTGTTTCATGCTAAATTTATACTCTAGCATGAGAACTCTGTTTACCTGTGTGACAAATGGACCCTGCAAGGGGAGGGCTTGGTTCATGGAGGCTGGGTGCAATAAATCCACGAGCAGCAATAAATAAATTAACAGCTTTTGACCTTGTGAAAATTTTCCTTTCTCCTTATTCGCCTTGAGGACAACAGAATACCTGAGAAACTTGTCAAACATCCTTGTAATGTTTGTACTGACATTCTCCAAAGTAAAGTATTTCTATGAAAATGGCAATCCTGACTTATAATATCTGTAAACTACATGCATGTAAGGTCAAGGCTAAGGACTGAAAGTTAATGTCCCAAGAGGGAAGAACAGTGAAAAAAAAAAACCTGAATGAGGTGTCTGTCATCGATATTTTTCAGGAATGTGGGCTGGGTACTGAATTGTTTGAAGCAAGATGATTACCCATAGGTTTTCATTTCCAGTGTAACAGTTCATGGCTGGAACCTAGCTTATTACTTTTAAACAATACATCTGAAATGTTGACCCGAAATGTAACTTTAATAACTTGCCATAAGTGGAATCTTACTTATGGGCTGGCTAACAGCCTCTGGTTTTAGGTGTTACAGGCTGCCAACATAGACTGACAGGGTTTATCCTCATTCCAAATTGGGTAAGTAGACCTCCGGTGCTCAGTTGCCTGAGCCCCAGAGAAGTTTCCAGCAACTCTTCTTTACTAGAGAACCAAATTAACTTCCCATGTTGGAATGTTGAATTTTCCTTGCAGTCCTCTGTTTTAAAGTTCACTGAGTGGTATCAAATTCAGAGGAAAGCATCTCAGAGGGAGGGAGGGGGAGGAAGTGAGAGAGGAGGAAGGCTGAATGAGCCTGCAGGGTCCCAGAGGGGAGATGGCCATCTCCTAAGAATAAACTGTTTCACCAGAGGCTGCGCTGGGGACGTCCGCTGGCTGTTTGCTTTGGACAGAGCCGGCCAAGAGGTCTCAGGGTTAGTGGTCCCCAGAGATCCCGAGTGGCCCCAACCTCGCAGCCCGGCTCCCTGAGCAGCTGCCCGAGCCTGCAGCCTGTCGCCTGGGGCTGCCCTGCGATTTCCGGAATTTCACAGAAGGGGGAAGGCCGAGCCCCAAGACGGCTCTGAGGGCAGCCACCCTCGCGGGGTCCAGCTCCTCGCAAACAAAGAAGTCAGACGGGCGCCCGGAGCTGGAGCTGCCGGGCTTCTGCTCGGTGATTGAAGCCACATGGGCTGCAGGTTTTCGCGCCCCGGCCCAGACGCCAGGGAGCCTGCGGCCTCCTTCTCTCTGTTTCCACAGTCAGATGCTCTAAGGGCTCTAGACCCCCAGTATCCCAGCAGAAAGAGCAGTAAAGTAGCTTCCTCTTTTTCTTTTTTTTTTTTTTTTAATGTAATGAACATAATGTATTCCACCCCCTTCCCCACCCCCAAATGACTAGAAATCCCCCCGGGACCCACAGGCCTCGGCCTCGAAGCACTCTCCTAGACTTCTCTACCTACAGGAGACCTCAATTCCTTCACAGAAACCAGCAAGGAGGGGTGGATTTTTGTTTTGTTGTTGTTGATGGTGTGGGAGGGGGTGGTGAGGCATATTCATCAAAATAGCATAAGATACACAATAACCTTTTTAAAGTTTAAAACTTTATGAAGTTCTAAGACTAATACATAACTGTAGTCTCACTATTAAAAAAAAAAAAAAGGAAACGCTTCAAGGCTTCCCTAGACCCATTCTTTTTAATCCTCCTCCTCTCCCCCAGGTAATTCATAAAAACTATTACTTTGGGACTTCCCTGGCGGTCCAGTGGTTAAGGCTCCGCGCTTCCATTGCAGGGGGCACAGCAGGTTCGATCCCTGGTCTGGGAACTAAGATCCTGCATGCCATGCAGCGCGGGCAAAAAAAAAAAAAATCGCTAATTTTATGAATATTCTAGATTTCTTCTTTCCAGGTTGAAGTCCCACATTTCACCTTTGGGGTCTCCATAGATCCAGGGAGGGGCATGTTGAGAACCCAGTAGAGGCTCCTGACAACCTATTCCCTGTGTGGGAGCATGGCTGAGTTCTAGGTGGTCTTATTTCTAGCTCCTACTCCCCAGTTTTTTTGCAAGCTGCCTAAGTGTCAGGGAACCATTGACTGAAACTGCCTGCCATGGCCAGGCAGGATAATATAGTAACCACTTGTATGAGTTATCTCACAACAGGAGGTCCCTGACAAGCCAGAAGAATTCGGGAGGGGCCTAAAGGAGGGAGGAGATGCCAGCCCATAATATGCCCTGCCCACCTCCCAGAAACCCTCACGGTGGAAACCATCTTGACTGAGAGATGCGCACACCACCAGGAATCGGACCAAATATGGGCACAGGCAAGCTGACTGGCCAGAGACAACCCAGAAAGCTAACCCCATTACCATAAAATCTGAGACTGAGAGCCACATGGCAGAGGAGTTCTCCTGGGTTTCCTTACCCTGCTGCTCTCCACCCAGGTGCCCCTTCCCAATAAAGTCTTTTGCTTTGTCAGTATATGTGTCTCCTCGGACAATTCATTTCTGAGTGTTAGACAAGAGCCCACTCTTGGGTCCTGGAAGGGATCCCCCTTCCGGTAACATAAGGGCAGGACCCATGTCTCACTGTCCCTATGTGGTAGAAGGGATACTGGCCATGGAATCAGAACACATGGACCTTAGTTCCCTACAACCTAGTCATTCTCCCCAACCCTCACTGCCCACCTCTGTGAAATGGGGATAATACCACTGCAGTGGACAGACCTGAAGGTGGCCCGCATGCCCCCACCTCCTGGTGTTCATGTTTTTGTGTAATCACCAGCCCTTGAGTGTAAGTGAGACCTGTGACTTGCTTCTAACCAATAAACATGGCCAAGGTGATGATGGGCTGTCACTCATGATTACGTTAAATTACAAAGAACTCCCTCCTAGTGGACTGGAGTTAGAAGCGCTCCTGCTGGCCTTGAAGAACAAGCTGCCATGTCATAAGCTGCCTATGGAGAACGGCCCATGATAGGGACCTGGGGGTGGTCTCTGACCCATAGCCAGTAAAAAATGGAAACTCTCAGTCCTCCAACCACCAAGAAACTGAATGCTGCCAACAACCATGTGAACAGGTACGTACATCCTTCCCCAGGTGAGCCTTCAGATGAAAACCTAGCCCTGGTTGACACCTTTACTGCAGCCTTCAGAGACTAAGCAGAGGGCCCAGCTAAGCTGTGTCTGGCCTCCTGACCTGCAGAAATTATGAGGTAATAAATGTGTGTTCTTGTAAGCAGCTAAGTTTATGCTAATTTGTTACATAGCAATAGATAATAAATATACCTCTCCCTTTGGTTTGTGTGTGAAGAGCTTTGTAATCTGCTGGGCACTGTACATGCATAAGGCTTTACTGGATCCAATATCTAGCACAGTTTCAGGCACACTGTACTCGCAGTAACTATTTGTGCATGATGACATTAAAATGGAAACCAAGGTGAGCATCATGACAGAAAAGAAGTCGTACAGAGCAAGAGACTGAGTTTTTTTTCAGTGCAGGGAGTGGCTGTGTGGGGTCTGTCCCCATTCCACTGCCTGACTGGAACCTGGAGGGACCCTGACTGTCTCTGCTGTCCCAGCCCCTCACACTTACAAGGCTCTAGAGCTGTGCCAGCCACCAAACCACACTGGGCACTTGAAATGTGGCTAATTGGAATTGAGATGCACCTTTGTATAAAACACATACAGATTTTGAAAACTTAGTGCAAATAAAAAGAGTGTAAAATATCTTGCTAGTAATTTTTTATATTGATTACAAGCTGAAATAATCATATTCTATATATTTAGGGCTAAATAGAATATATTATTAAAATTAATTTCACCTATTTCTCATTGCTTTTTTTTGACGTGACTACTAGAAAATGTTAAATGACAAGTGGGTTTGCGTTTTATTACTGATTTTTTTTTTTTTTAATTTATTTTTATTTATTTTTGGCTGTGTTGGGTCCCCGCTTTCTGCGCGAGGGCTTTCTCTAGTTGTGGCAAGCGGGGGCCACTCTTCACCGCGGTGCGCGGGCCTCTCACTATCGCGGCCTCTCTTCTTGCGGAGCACAGGCTCCAGACGCGCAGGCTCAGCAATTGTGGCTCACGGGCGCAGTTGCTCCGCGGCACGTGGGATCCTCCCAGACCAGGGCTCGAACCCGTGTCCCCTGCATTGGCAGGCAGACTCTCAACCACTGCGCCACCAGGGAAGCCCATTACTGAATTTTTTATTGGACAGCGTTGCTCTAGAGTAGGGGTCCCCAACCCCAGGGCCACGGACCAGAAGCGGTCCATGGCCTGTTAGGAACTGGACTGCACAACAGGAGATGAGAGGCAGGCCAGCGTGGGGAGCTTCATCTGTATTTACAGCCCCACGTGACCGCCTGAGCTCCGCCTCCTGGCAGCATTATGGTGAGTTGTATAATTATTTCATTATATATTACACTGTAATAATAATAGAAATAAAGTGCACAATAAATGTAACGTGCTTGAATCATCCCGAAACCATCCCCCCCACAGCCGCCCCATCCGTGGAAAAATTGTCTTCTGCGAAACTGGTCCCTGGTGCCAAAAAGGTTGGGGACCGCTGCTCTAGGGTAACATTAAAGGTTAACTTTGTGCTCTGATCTAGACTGGCTGGTGGAGAGCTGCTGCCCAAGGTAAGGGCTGTCTTAGGTCTGGGCCAAGGAAACCCAAGTTAGAGGACACCCTTTCCCCGGTGCACCTCGCGCTGCTCCGGGAGTGGGTTCAGCTCCGCTAACGGTGTGAATGTGCTGAGTGAGCTGTGCTCCTGACCCGGTAATGCAGGACGACACGGCGTTTCCGCCTCCGAGCCCTAGTGAGCCTGATGAATGCGCTGAGAAGCAGCACCCACTGCATCGCCCTCGATACTTGGCATATCGCCTCCTGCCCGTCAGCTCACAGCTATAGCCCTCCCAGGGGGAGAAGATTCACGGCCCCAGCAAGCCCGGTTCTGGGCCAAGCGCAGAGAGCTCCCAGCTGCCTTAGTTTCTCCCACTCGTTAAATGCACGCTCATCACGCCTAGGGGAGGCTCTCGGGCAAACCCCCAGCATTATTTCCTCTCAGTTCTAATAGTGAGGCTTATAATTCTAGCCATTCTTAAATGTTTAAAGATTTCTTTTTCCCTGGGAGGGGTAATGGGTTCAGCTTTTGTCGATGGGCAGCATCACATAGTGGTTAAAAGCAGAGACACTGAAGTTAGACTGCCTGGGCTTGAAATCAAGCCCCACTGCTTAATTGCTGTGTGACTTTGAACATGTTTCTTAACTTCTCTGTGCTTCACTTTTCTCACCTATAAATGCAGATAAGAAGATAATGTACTTTTTTTTTTTATTGTGGTAAGAACACTTAACATGAGATCTACACTTTTAAATTTTAAAATGTTAAAAAAACAAGGTCCTACTGTATAGCACAGGGAACTATATTCGTTACCCTGTAACAAATCATAACGAAAAAGAATATACATATATTCAGTTACATATATATATTCAGTTATATATATGTATACATATACATAAGTGAATCACTTTGCTGTACACCAGAAACTAACACAATGTTGTAAATCAACTATACTTCAATTAAAATAAAATAAAACGTACAATGAAGTCCTCAACAATTGGTGCAACGTTATACAGCAGGTCATCAGGATTTATTCATCTCGCATGACTGAAATGATGACTGTTGATTAGCAACTCCCATCTCCCCCACCCCTAGTCCCTGGCAACCACCCTCCCACTCTTGGATTCTATGAATTCGACCATTTGAGATACCTCATGTAAGTGGAATCATGCAGTGTTTGTCCTTCTGTGACTGGCTTATTTCACTTAGTATAATGTCCTCAAGGTTTGTCCATGTTGTCTCACGTTGCAGAATTTCCTTCCTTTTTAAGGCTGAATAATATCCCATAGTGAGAGAGAGAGAGAGAAAGAGAGAAGAGCATGTACCTAATAGCATGGATGTGAGGATTAAATCAGATTATCCACGCAAAGTGTTTAGTGCTTCGCACATGTGTACACAGCAAGTGCTGGCTCTTCTCACTTCCTTACTCCTCTTGTATTAAGTGCTTGCTATTTTGGGGAAACAGAGATGAATCAGACCCAACCCTGTTCTCAGGTCACAGCCTTGGTGGGTAGGTGATGTGTAAACAAGAAGAAGTCGGCCCACCCCTCGTGGGTGACGTGTCCTCACTTCTAGAACTCTGCCTTTAGCTTGTGTGACACGCCGTCTCTGGGTTTCCCCCTTCCTGGTCCCATCATTGGGTCTTCCCCTGGGGGATGTCCCATGAATGCGAGCACTGCCCCAAGGCCCCTCCTTCAGCTCTCTTTCGTCCCTCCCTGTGCACTCCCCTGGTCTTCCGGGGCTTCCACGCACCTAAGTGCTGATGACTTAACTTCCTATCCAGCCCTACCACCCACACCTCTTCCCCAGGGCTTGCAGATGCAGCGAAAGGAGCCCTCCTTGCATGTCTCACAGGCTCCTTGAACTCAGAGGGAGGGTCCCAAACTCAGCGCTGTGCCCCCCATTTTCCTTATTTGATTGAAGGGCCCCTTACTTCCTGAGCCAGAACCGGGAGTCACGCTGACCCCTCGCTCCTCCTTTGCTTGACGTTCACCCCACCCCCATCCTGTGGATTCTGCCTCCTGACGCCTTTGACTCTGACCCGTCTCCACCCTCGCTGCCCTGCTGTAGTGCAGCTGCCCAGGATCTTCACTGAGTTACCTCCAAAATGAACCCCTTGCTTGCAGTTTTATACTTTCCAATTCATTCATTATTGTTTTCTGAAATGCTATTTTTTCTCTCAGGTTCAACCTCAAATTCAGTATGGTAAAGGACCCTTGGAGATCTGACTTTGCTCTCCAACGTCCTCCCTTGTAACGGGTCCACCCCCATGCGACGTTCCAGCCACACCGAGCTGCTTCCTATTCTGCACGTGAACTGTTATACCTTGGTCTTTGTTACACCTTTGTCACTGCTTCCTCCATCTAGAGGGCCTTCCCTACCCTTCTATCCTGCCTGTGGCCTCGTGGTCTACCTTCCACTGGTCCCTTGAGACTTAGAGGTCACATCTTCCTCTCTTGATTGTTTCCCTAGCGCTCCTCCTCTGTGTTCCCCTAGCGCTGAACGCACACCTCTGACCCAGCCCTCTGAGTTATGACGTCTCCCCCTCTAGACTGTCAGTGCCTGGAGGGTCAGGGCTGTATCCTTCCTCACTGCATCTGCAACACCTTGTGCAGAGCTGGACAGAGACGGCGCTCAGGAAATGGCTGCTGAAGAAATAAATGACGACAATGTACCTGGTGGGAATGTAAACTGGTGCAGCCACTGTGGAAAACAGTAAGGAGGCTCCTCAAAAAACTAGAAATAGAACTACCACATGATCTAGCAATTCCACTCCTGATTTAGATTACAGTTATACCCCAGGGGAATATAAGAAGGAAGGTCATGTGATTCCAACCCACCTGGGACCTCTCGATAGATGCTGAAAGGAGAAAAAGTCACGCTGATGTATTTGGGTCCTTCTCTCTTATCGTACCACCCTTCTTTTTTTTTTTTTTTTAACTGAAATGTAGTTGACATACAACATTATTAGTGTCAGGTTGCTACATAGTGATTTGACATTTGCATACCTTACGAAATGATCACAAGTCTAGTAACCATCTGTCCCCACACAAAGTTACTACAATATTATTGACCCTATTCCTTACACTGCATATTACATCCCTGTGGCTTATTTATTATGTAACTGAAGGTTTGTACCTCTCACCACCTTTCTTTTACAGGTGGACTTGTTCATTCAGCAGGTGTTTTGGGGGCCCCGCTGATATGCAGCAGGGGTGGCAGCAGCAGGGAAGACAGAAGGTCAACCAGGAGCTTGTGGGGAAGGACCCTGGAGCACTGACAGGCTGAGGCCATGGAGAGGAAACCCCTGGTTTCGGCCCATAAATCTGTTCTTTGAAATAAGTTATTTCACATCATTGGTGCCATCTCCCTAGCAATTCTGTACAATAAAGTCCATATGTGAAAAAGTCTGCTGCCTGCAGGGAGCTGGTGGGCAAAACCACTTCCTTGAAGTTTCTCGGGCTTAACAGAGAGGTCTGATAGGTCCATTACCTGACTGCAGAGGAGGCTGTCCTGGGGACACCTGTGAGGTTCCTGACACTTGTCCTCAAGGTCTTTTGCCTCTGCTTTTTATGCTCTTTCTCGCCTCAGCGTCGGTGTCCACCTGCTCACTCTCATTCATTCAAAAATTGTTTATTGAGCTTCTAACTACGGAAATGTTTTACTAGGTACTGGGTATGCAAAGATGGAAAAAATACTGTCACTTTCCTAGAGGCGCTCATGGTCCGGTGAGGGAGCAGATATATGAATATAATTATAGTGCAATATACTAACTGCTTGTAAGAGACACACAGGAACATAGCTGCACTTACGTTCTCCCTGCTCCTGCTTACCAAAGTCAGGGAGGAATCGGATCAATCAATTCATGCTGAGAAACAGAAACCTGATGAAAACCAAATGCGTTACCCTTCCCACGGGCATTTTTGCTAATCTCGTAGCATCTTCGTTCTTAGCAAGTTTATTAATCAGAACCAACAGAGTATGTCTGTTTAAATTATCCCACTTCTGGTACCACTCCCCTAATTCAGGCTTTCATCACTTCACTCCTGTTCTGACTTCTAACAGCTCCCTGCCCCTGCCTCTTCGCACTCCAAAGCCTTCTTCACAGCCTGTCAGAGTAATTTGCCTACAGCACAGTTCTGATCGTAGCCCTTACATCTGCTGGTCAAGCAATTTAAACTCTCGCCACCTCAATCTCCTCATTTATAGGATGGTCATAATGATGCCCTGCTGGTTTCATTAAATATCTGTGGTGAGGAAATGGGATAATGTATATGAAAAATCTTAATAACTGTAAGAGGCTGTTCACACATGTTATTATTGTTCTCACTTTACTACCAGTTTAAAAGCCCTCAGTGGGAAAAAATCTCTTTGCAGCCTAGCCCTCCACACTTGAGTTTCAGCTTATGTCCTCAAGCGCTTCTCCTCTCCTCTCCTTTCCTATAAAATGGATGCTCCAATCTTACAAGACCAGTGTAATCAACATCCTCTGAGCACCTCTTCTTAGAGCCCCACCTGGACCATTTCCCATGCTATTCCACCTGGAATGCGCTCTCCTCCACCCAGTTCCCTTCCTCTACTCTCATCCAAGCCTTACTTTCCTCTCTAGCTAGTTCAGTCCCATCGACACATGAATGGATAAAAAAGATGTGGCATATACACACACACACACACACACACACACACACACACACACACACACACAATGGAATATTACTCAGCCATTAAAAAGAATGAAATAATGCCATTTGCAGCAACATGGATGGACCTAGAGATTGTCATACTGAGTGAACTTAAATACCATATGATATTGCTTATATGAGGAATCTAAAAAAGACAATACAAATGAACTTATTCACAAAACAGAAGCAGACTCACATAGAGAGCAAACAAACTTATGGTTACCGGGGTAGGGGTGGGGGACGGGTTGGGGGGAGGGATAGTTAGGGAGGTTGGGATTGACATGTACACACTGCTATGTTTAAATGTTTAAAATGGATAACCAACAAGGACCTACTGTATAGCACAGGGAACTGCTCAATGTTATGTAACAACCTAAATGGGAAAAGAATTTGAAAAAGAATAGCTACATGTATATGTATAACTGAATCACTTTACTGTACACCTGAAACTAATGCAACATTGTTAATCACCTATACTCCAATATAAAATAAAAAGTTTAAAAAAAATAAAAATAAAGGCCTCCTCAAACCACTCAGGCTCATGGCAATTTCTCCATCTTCTGAGCTCCTTCGCAGTAGCACACACCTGACAGGTAGCACAGCCGCCTAATTGATAGATTAACATAACTTTTCACATGGTTATGAACTGTTTGCTCCTCTAACCTAAACATCCCTTGTTATGGACTGAATTCTGTCCCACCCAATTCATATGTTGAGGCCCTAACCCTCAGTACCTCAGAATGTGAAGGTATTTGGAGAGAGGGTCTTTACAGAGGTAACTGAGTTAAAATGAGGTCATTAGGATGGGCCTGAATCCAATATGACTGATGTCTTTACAAGAAGAGGAAGTTAGGGCCTAGACAGGTACAGAGGGAGGACCATGTGAGGACACAGGGAGAAGACAGCCATCTATAAGTTAAGGAGAAATGCTTCAGAAGAAACCAACCCTGCTGACACCTGAATCCTGGGCTTCTAGTTTTCCAGAACTGTGAGAAAATCAATTCCTATTGTTTCCATCACCCAGTCTGTGGTACTTTGTTACGACAGCCCTAGCACACTAGTACTCCCATGAAGGAGCCCCTGAAGGGCACCCACTTTTGATTTTCTCCAAAGCTCAAATTAGGGAAATATTTTCCAAGTACCTTGTCATTTTTCCTTTGACTCCATCTTTCCCTCTGTATCCTTGCATGTTGTATATCATGTATGTCCCAACCAGACTGTACATTCCGAAAGCTTGGGGCCATGTCTTTTATTGTACATACTCAGTAGGGCCCAATAAGGGACTTGGAGCACAGAGGTTGTGTAAGAAATGCCTTAAGGGGAAGCATGTTAAAAGTATTTCACCACTGGGCTGATACAGACTGCCCTCAAAGGAAGCTGATTGAGGACATTTGTTCTTTTTTGTAAAGGTTTTCACTAGGAAACGAAATCTCTTGCCTTGAAACGCATCTGGCTGAGAGTACAGAGCAATGACATTAACCGTAATTGACATTAGAGCATCTCCCTGGACCGCTGTTGATGGGGCTCCCAAGGTTTCAGGGCTCGTGTTGCAGGAAGCACTGACATTCAAGCTTGCCCATCGTCTGGAACACTGAACTCCTCTCCTCTCCCCAGGCATAGAGCAGCCTCCAGGGTTTGAGCAAATAAGAGCTTCAGCTATTTTCTCTTTATGGAGGAAGGCACAACTGAAAACTTTTATCTGATCTTTTTTCTCTGCAGTTCCTTTTTTCTCCTGCCAGCTTTTCTTCTTTGAGTCCTGTTGCCATGACCACATCTGTCCCCAGAGATTTACCTCTCCCACTTAAAATTTTGGCCCAAGTATGGAAAATAGAACATCTTCTCTCTTTATGTCCACTAAAAAAGCGGAGGCAGGCAGGAACATTCAAAAGGAACTTTACTGTGAACTAACAGGGGAGTGAACATATGTGTTTATATGTAATACATATAGGCAATAACATACATGTGCATATGAGCATAACAACATTTATGAAGTATTTGTTTTTAAACAATTGGCCCACTTAACATGCTCATAGGCATTATTCTTTCCACCTCTAGGCTGAGAAAATTCCTCTGTAATTCTTTGGCTTTTCTTCCTTTGGTTCTTTTCTTTTCCCTTTCAGAGAAGGTACTGGAATTAAACAGTTGTCACATACTGACCTGCTGGTCAAAAAGTGGGTCGCAGGAATTCCCTGGCGGTCCAGTGCTTAGAACTCCATGCTTCCACTGCCGAGGGTCAGGGTTCCATCCCTGGTTGGGGAATTAAGATCCCGAAAGCCGCGTGGTGTTGTAGTGGGTCGCAGGCCCACCCCAGATGAATGCGGAACCCTCCCACTTCTCAGCTCTCATTCTCCACAGCAAGACAGGAGGCATGCCGAACCCTGCCCTCCCACCCCCTCCTCCATGCAGGTATTGTCAGGGATGACGTCATTGCCCCATCCTGACTTGACTTCTTTCTTTAAAATATTTTATTTATTTATTTATTTACATTTGGCTGCGTGGGGTCTTAGTTGTGGCGTGTGGGCTCTTCGCTGCGGCGCGTGGGCTTCTCTCTAGTTGTGTGTGCAGGTTTTCTCTTTCTAGTTGAGGCGCACGGGCTTAGTTGCCCCACAGCATGTGGGATCTTAGTTCCCCGACCAGGGAATCGAACCCGCGTCCCCTGCATTGGAAGGAGGATTCTTTACCATTGGACCACCAGGAGAGTCCCCCTGACTTGACTTCTATTTGTCAATGAGAAGCTAGTTTCTCTTTGTGATTGGAGCGTAACAGAAAAATTGAAGACACAAAACTATCTCCCTATCCAAAAGCTCTGATTAAACAGCCTGAGAACTTACAGGCATATTGGCTAGTGAGGCAGCCTTCCATGGGGACCACACAGGCAATAGCCTGTTCTGGGGTACTTACGGGCCCACAGTGGTAGGTTTGGAGGTCTTGCTCATTTGTGCTATTCATGCAACCTGAGCCTTGAGAAGGTTTTTTTATCCTGGATTTTTATGTTAGATTGAAAGACACCATAGATCTCTTATCATGTCAGATATCATGAACTATAGCACAGCACATCAAATAAATAAGGTGACAATTTAGAATTAGGGGACGATCATTGGTTTGGAATTAGGAGGTCCAGGTTTGAGTCCTAGTTATATCATTAACTAATACAAATGACCTTTCATCTCTCTGGGCCTCTAAGATGATAATTGCTTTGCTTTTCACTGAAATTATCACAACTCAGTGTGGAAACACTGACGGTCTCTCACTGATCAGAAGTTCTGATGGGCAGTTATATATGCCTTTGATGAATTTAATGGGAAATGAAATGTGTAGTTAATGTAATTTGTTTGGGGATCAAAAGTATTTCAAACTATGGGTCTCACTGGGAGAAAAAAAATACAACCTTGGCAGTTAAAAAAGTTGGGATTACCAGACTAGATTATACAGAAGTCCTTCTAACTCTGACAATCTAGAATTCTTGTCTGTATTGCCATTGTACAAGAAAAGTATGTGAAGCCTGGGCAAGCGTTGGAAGTGGGAATAGCAAGGTGGTGAGAGACAAGAGAAGGTTGGGGAGGGAAAGAGTACTTACTTGATAACCACAATTTGTGACTCAGCAAATCTATTCTCTCCTTTAAGACAACCATCCTATGAAGAAAGGTATTATTTGCCTATGATGGAGAAACAGGCTCAGAGAGGTTTAGTGTTAGCATAGCCCGCAAGTGGTGGAGCTGGGATTTGACTTCGGCTCCAGGTCTGCTGGTTTTAAAAACATACGTCTTTTTTTCGATACCATCATGTCTATCCATCCAGAGACATGGCAGCCAGTCTCCAAGATGGCCCCAGTGACTCTTGCCTCCTGGCATTCGTGTCCTTGTATAGTCCCTTCTTACACTATGAATAGGACTGGTCTTTGTAACCATTAGGATTTTGCAGAAATGATGGCGTGTGACTTCCAAGACTAGGTCATAGACATACTGGGGCTTCTACCTTGCTTTCTTGGATTGCTCTCTCCCAGTGATGCCGGGCATCATGGCATGAGGATGATAAAGCAGCTCATGGAAAAGCCCACATGGGGAGGAACTGAGGCCTCCTGCCTATAACCAGCATCATGTAAATATGCCATCCTGGAAGCTATTGTGGACTGAATGTTTGTGTCCCCCCAAATTTATATACTGACGCCCTAACCCCCAGTGTGGCCATATCTGGAGATGAAACCTCTCAGGAAGTAATTAAGGTTAAGTGAGGTCATACAGGTAGGGCCCTGATCTGATACAACTCGTGTCCTTATAAGAAAAGGCACCAGAGCACTCACACCTTATCTCTCTCCCTCTCTCTCTCTGTCTCTATCCCTCTCCCTCCCTCCCTCTCCCTGTACCCATGTACCAAAGAAAGGCCATGAGGTCATAGTAAGGAGGTGCCATCTGCAAGCCAGGAAGAGAGCCCTCAGAAGCAACCAATTTGCTGGCACCTTGATCATGAATTTCCAGCCTCCAGAACTGCGAAAAAATAAATGTCTGTTTCTTAAGCCACCCAGTCTGTGACATTTTGTTATCACATTAGCCTGAGTACACTAATACCAAAGAAACAGATCCTTCATTCTCAGCCAAGCCTTCAGATGACTGTAGCCCCAACTTGACTACAAACTCAGGATCCCAAGCCAGAACCACCTGGCCAAGCCTCTTCTGAATTCCTAACCCACAGAAACTGTGAAATAATAAATGCTTGTTGTCTTAAGCCACTTAATTGGAGGGCGGGATAATTTTGTATGCAGCAATAGACAACTGATGCAAAAGTGAGGGAGAGGGCCGTTGATGGCAAGGCAGTACCCGTAGGGCGTTTTGCATAGCAGAAGGAAGGAAGCATCATTTGTGAGACTTTACCTGTGGGACAGAGCCCAGCTACGCTTTGTCCCACAGGCAAAGTGTCAGACGATGCTTCCTTCTGTAGCTATGCAAAGCGGTGGAGAGATGTGGGAGAGAGATGGCCAGCTATGCATCATCCCACAAATAACATCTCCCAAATGATGCTTCCTTCCTCTCAGAAATAGTTGCTAAACACCCCCAGCAGCAGTGCATACAGCTCCAGGGAAAAGCTCCCCGAATATCACTGCTTGGACACTTTCTTTCCTGGACGCTGTCTTTCGTTTTGCTAATGAATTATTTTGGTTAATATTTCTATTGAATGCTGAAGCTTATGACCAAATTAATGTTTAAGAGTTTTAGGAGCAGAAACACTGAGGGATACAGTTACAGTACTTCCAGGAGAATGTTGGAATCATGGATGGTAAATACCTGGGAACAAATTATCAGCTGGCTCTGTATTCCAAAATAAAATTCAGAGGAACTGGGAGAGGTGGTCACAGTGGCGGAATATTCTGAGAAGGTTTAGGACATCAGGCCTAACCTTAAATCATCCGAGTTCAGGAGAATCCGAGAATTTCAGAACTAAAATATCTTAAAAATCACCCAAGATAAGCTCTCTATTTCAAGATAAAGAAGAAATGAAGGCCCAGCAGCTGAGTCACTTGCCCAGGTGTACGTGATGTGTGTGTAAATGATGGAGGAGAGCCTGGAGCTGTGGCCTTTGGATTTTAGTGCAGGCTGTTCTGTCCCAGGGTTGGGAGGAGAGTGCCAAACCACTGCTTCTTCTAAGGGGGATCTTGACCTGACTCAGCCCTGCACCACTTCCCTTCCTGCAGCCATTTCCTCATTAGATGATTTTTTCCTGCTCCTTCCTACATGATCCCTTCTACACAAACCCCCCCAGGTCTGCTCTCGCAGGTTTCCCCACACAGATCACTCAGCCCACCTGAAAGTACCCTCTGCTGCTTTGCTAGAACTCTGATAGCCAGCAAGCCTTTGTCAGGTAGGAAGGTAGGGGGAAGGGAATGTGCCCTGGACAGCAGGGTGAGGGACTGGGGCTCCAATATCGATCGGCCACCAAAGGGTCGGCCCTGGGATCTTAGGCAAGTCACGTACTGCTTCTCAGCCTTGAAGTGCCCTTCCAATTATAGCCGGTCGCCCCATCAATCAGAGAGAGCCATCCCTTTTAAAGAGCTAGCTAGCTCTCAGCGTGCCTACATAATGGAATGCTGCATTCTTGATGAAATGCCTCTCTCCTGGAGAAGACAGAGAGAACAATGGTGGAGAACTCAGATATTGTGGAAGCTGGAAGTGCCAGTCTCCTCCGCTAGAAATCAGCCTCAGAGACCCCAGGGACAGTGCTGCCTCAGCCTGCCTGCTTTGGACGGACCCGGGCACCGATGAGCTGGGCCTCGTCGTCTCCCCCTTGAAAAGGCACTGCTCATTATTTTCTCATACATGTTATGCCGTCGCATATATGATTTTAGTTTTGCAATAAATCACAAAACCAGTAGCGTATTTGAATATTTCAGTCCCTAAAATCAGAGTTAGTTCAACTCTAGTCCTCATGTTGTGCGGTATCAAACACAGGGGCTTTGGAAATAGACAGACATGGATTCAAAATTGGCTTTACCACTTCCTGGCTGTTGGACTTGGGCAAGTTACTTTCCCTCTCTGAGCCCCATGCTGTTTCCTTCTACCATGTGTGGGGCTAGTAATCCACAGCCCACCAGGCGGTTGTGAGGACCACACTAAGATCATCACATAAAGGTCTTCGCAGTGTGGCACCAAGAAAACGCTCAGTGAGTATTAGCTATGACTCTTGCTATTCTGTGTCTAATTCTCTGAGCTCCTTTATGTGCCAGGAATTATACTAATCACTGGGGATTCAAATAAAAAAGATAGTCGTTCCCTCAAGAAGTTCATGAAGTAGTTGCCATGCATGCCTGGTTCTAAGACATTTGGAAAATGTGGAAAGACCAAAGATCTGTCAAAGCATTAAAAAAGTGAATGTGCTTAAGTATGGACGGGTGTGTGTTATTTAAAAAAATGATTACAACAGTGTCCGGAAAGCCCAGCAAAAACCCAGTCTCTCCAGGGAACAATTTAACCTCTATTTTGAACGAGAAGATAAATATCAGGCTATGAACCTTCCAGAAAGTGCTCCTATCAGATTCCCCATGGGCCACTGTGCAAACAGAGCTGCATGGCCCCCCATGGGGTGAGCCTGGGCAGGAGAGGGAGGAGCAGGGAGACACCAAGACCCAGTGGTGAGACGGGTAAATGGTGTCCCTGGTGTCTCATTTGGGTACCCACTCTGCAGGCGACAGATGATATGGGGATCACCTGAGCGTGTGTTGCATCTGGATGAGAACATGAGAACGTGGAGCATGCTGGATGCTGAAACAGATGCTGAAAATTTGTGGGCTGCATCGATTTTAATTTACATTAGCTTCTCTACTGCTTCAATCTTGAGATAACTGTCTCACGCATAACAGAATAGGGGCTGGTCAGCTGACATGACGAGACAGTGAGGTAAGTGCTATCATGGTGGCAAGAGGATGGGCTGTGCTGGGGGCACAAGGTAGGGGGGCACAGCGTGGGGACCCCAGAGGAGGGCTGGGATGCCTGCCCCGAGTCTGCGAGGAGGTGTATCCATAATCCTCCACAAATCCTCTGGATTAAGAATTGTTGTTCTAGAAAATTATTTTAAATTTCTAGCCCAAAAGGGAAAAAATGAGGAATTCATCCATTTTTTGCTTAAATTTGCCACGTTTGTTTGTTATTAAGACCTCCTGCCTAAGGGTGATTTTATAACAAGCTATTAAATGTTCTGAGAAACACAAAACAGACCCTGGTGATAAGAATTTATTTCAACAATCCAGGTATACCCTCATGAACTTAATTTTTTTCCCGAGGAGGTAAATAAATACTGACATTTTGGGAAGGACAGTCCTTAGAAGCATGTTTTCCTGAGTGGCTTCTCTACGTGTTTTAATGATTTCCTAAATGCTGGCCCACATGAACACTGACTGTTTATTTTAAGGGAAAATCAGAAAGCAGATAGGCAGCACCAGAACCATTGCAAGAGGGGCTGAATCATGCTGAATTAGTTGGGATGGTGTGGGTTAGAGACATGTCTCTGATGCGCTGATCTCCTCAGATGCATCGAATGCGTGGGCCTGCTGCAGTTCTCTTGTTTAGAAACCTTCTCCCCTGTAAACACCTTAGGTATGAGCGCTTCAAAGAAGTTGACAAGGGACTTGCCCTCCTCCTATTGATTGATTGAAATGGGGAATTTGAGGTTTCCTTGGCTTTCCTCTGACAGCAATACTGAAAAGGAATAGGAAAGGCTGCTATTCATTCAAAGGTATGTATTGAGTGCAAACTTGGGGCCTAGCCCTGGGCTCTGCCTGATGGAATTTGCAAGAGAAGTAGTTGAAGACTTGGTCTCTAACTGCAAGTTACTTATATAATCTATTTGGGGAGGAAGGACTAAGGTAGATGGAGCAAAGAATTTAATCCATGAAATATTTATGAAGTCCCTACCATGTGGTAAGCCAGTCACACTCAGCCCGTGAAAAGCTCTGTGGTTTCTTTTCTTCCTTTTTTTTTTTTTTTTTTTTTTATTTTGCAGGATCTTAGATCCCCGACCAGGGATCGAACCCACACCCCCTGCAGTGGAAGCGCATCTTAACCTCTGGACCGCCAGGGAAGTCCCTGTGGTTTCTTTTCTTTAGATACAGAATGGCTGGGCCTCACCCCCAGAGCAGTGGTCCAAGAGTCATTTTCAGAGCAGCATCAGTCATCTGGGGACTTGTTACAAATGCAAATTCCTGGTCCCATCCCACAGTCTCCAGGGTAGGGCCCAGCAATCCACGTTTTAACAAGCCCTCCAGGTGCTTATGACACACACACACACACACACACACACACATCTGAGAACCGTCTGATTCAATAGGCTTGGTGTGGGATGGGGGGGTCTGGGCTCCTGAATATTTCCAAAGCTGCACAGAGATACTGATGTGAGGCCAGGATTGGGAACCACTGGGCTGGTGATATGAGAGACACAGGGGTGCTAAGAGCACGGCCCCTGACGTGAAGGAGCTCACAGTTCAGTGGACGGTATTAAACTAGATGCTACTGGAGGCCATGGAACAGCCCCACCTTGGGTGGGGGGGAATTCCTGGAGGAGCTGGAGCTCACCTTGCACCTTAAAGTTGAACAGGATTCCAAAGAGCTGCAGGGGGACCTTTTAGAGGGACAGATGAGCAAAGGCCCAGAGGCAGGAAGGAGTGGGAAGAGCAGACAGCAACCTGCTCTTCTGCTACTCGGCCCTGAAGAAAGCATCCATTTATTCATCTTACAAACATTTCCTGAATGTCTGCTCTTACGGCTGATTATTTATGATCTCTAGCTCGCCAATTTCCAAAAGGATTTGAGGTGGTTTACAATGTTAAAACACATCTAACACAGGAGCATAAATAATGCAAATGGAACAGAGTTCCATTAAAAGGAACTGGGAAACAGATTTTTCAGGCACTAGGATGTATTAATTGAGGGCTGGCTGGGAGCAAGGCCCTGTGAGAGGTGCTATGGGATTTGCTGAGAGAGATGAAGGACCTCACCAGGGAAGATGAAAGTGCACATAAATGACCATATTTTAGCCAAGAGCTGTGGTACTTTCGAGATCATTTTGAGCTGGGGAAGTGGGTGTCCATGCCTTGAAGGAGGGAGAGGATTTGGGTGCTGAGATTAGGGCCACAGTTGGAAGTGGGAAGCGGCATCAGTGGGAGGAAGAGAATCCACAAAGTCCCTGAGGCAAAGAAGTGATGGAGAGAAAGAACAGGGTAAATCAATGGGAATCATGAGATTTCTCACACTAAAGAGGCTGAGGCTAAATTCGAGAAGGTCTTAACTGCAGCTGGAGAAATCTGTGTCCCGTCTCCTAGTTAGTGGGGAGTCACGGAAGGCGTTTTAGAGGGGAGCAACCTGGGGGCAGTTATGTAGGATGGAGTGGAAGTAGAATGTATAGGTGGGGAGAGCACTGAGGAGGCTGGGTCTAATCTAGAGCAGGGAGGATGGCCTGAGCTGGGGGTGGCAGCAGCAAGAGAAAGGCAGGTCGTTGAAAGAGAGGCTTTGGAGTTATAATGGACAGCTCGCTACTCCTGGGACCTGCAGTACCAGCATCACCCGGGAGCTTGTTAGAAATGCGACCTTAGGCCCCTCGCCCGACCTCTACTGAGTCAGAATCTGCATCTTAACAAGAGCCCCAGGTGATGTGTATGCACAGCAATATTAGAGAAGCAAGGGTTACCAGGACCAGGCAAGTTCCTTAATGCAGGGAGTAGGGGAAGGAGAAGATTCGAAGATATCATCAGATGTTTTGAGGACTGGACCATAAGGGGATGGGGGTAGAGTCAGAATAAGTTTGACGTGAGGCTGAGAGGACCAGACTACTGACCGGCCTGTGGGTTCAAGGGCCTGTAGCTGGAGGCATATGTCGGGAGCCAGAGTATTTGCTTAATTTGTTTACTCCAAATCATTGTACGGTGGAGCCACTTGAATCATACTTCGTAAAATTTTCTCTGTAAAATGGAGAGATAACAATATCGTCCAGCTTCTATAAATTATATAGGAAAAGATCCACATTAATTCACCAAGTGTTTGCTAACAACAACAATAATAGTGATGATAATAACAGCAACATATACTAGCATTTATTAAGTGTTTGCTCCGTTCCAGGGGAAAATACTAAATCATTTACTACTATGCAAATCAATAGTAATATGCCTACCAACTGTGGCCCTTAATTGTTATAGATTTTTACCTCCTTTGTACCATATAATTTATCTATTTATTCATCTGTCTCCCCCATTCAACTCTTCTTAGTTTTTCTAGTACTTAACGTAGCACCTTACAATGAACTCATTGGGGTTTTTTGGTTTTGTTTTTTAATGAATGAAAAGCCAATCGAGTGAGACTAGCTATGTGTACGATGCTTTAAACATCTTGATGTTTAGTCACACATTGCATTGCACTTGATAATGCATCTGCCTCGTATAGGAAGAGACAATCTTAGTCATTCTCCTGTTCCCAGTATTGAACCACTGTCATAGTACATAGCAAGTACTCAATAAATTTGGATGAATGAATGAATTTGTAGTTTGCACTAAAAGGTTTTTAACATGTGATAACAAACCCCTAAAGTTAATAAAACAGGACCTCAGAATCCTCGGATTTGAAACTAACCAAAGGATGTTGTAACATAACCAAGTGCGTTTTCATTTAACCAAGGAAGAAAGGATGTCATCACAGAAAGGTCATGATCTTTACAAAGTTCTAGAAAAATGAACCAGAAAAATGAGGTTGTGACAGTGTCATTCCACACCGTGCGGGGGACAGACTGTTCTCATAAAAACAGACACCTCTTCAGACTGGAGACAGTGTCTCAGCTCCTTCAGCCTGATGGAAGGATCCTTGTATCCACTACAGCAACTTCTGGTCTGGCCTCTGGCCTCCTGAGCACGTGTAACTCCCACTCCCCCTATGGGAGTGTCCTGAACAAGTAACTAACCTTCAGCTGCTCAAAAGGCCTGACAGAGTAGAAAGAAGTTTGAATCCCAGCTCCATCATAGGCTAAGTCCGAAACCTTTAGCAATTTACTTGGCCTCTATGAGACTTAGTTTCTTCATCTGTAAAATAGATTGAAACTGACCTCTCAAGATAATGAACACTAAAAAATAAATTAGTGGACTTCCCTGGTGGCACAGTGGTTAAGAATCCGCCTGCCAATGCAGGGGACATGGGTTCGAGCCCTGGTCCGGGAAGATCCCACATGCTGTGGAGTAACTAAGCCCATGCGCCACAACTACCGAGCGTGTGCTCTAGAGCCCGCAAGCCACAACTACTGAGCCCGCGTGCCACAACTACTGAAGCCCGCGCACCTAGAGCCCATGCTCCACAACAAGAGAAGCCACTGCAATGAGAAGCCAATGCACCGCAACGAAGAGTAGCCCCCGCTCACCGCAACTAGAGAAAGCCCGTGTGCAGCAACAAAGACCCAATGCAGCCAAAAATAAATAAATAAATAAATAAATAAATTAGTGTATGTAAAGCTCCCAACCCAGTATCTGGTACCTAGGACAATAATATCAATGCTCCTGTCCCTCCCCTGCCTCTGCCCATCCCTCACCCCCGCTCCCCCCATATCCCTATCATGGTGAACAAGGACATTATTACTATTTTGCATTCCTACACATGCACGCAGGCCCATGGTGACTACCTCAAAGTACTGTTTTCCTGTGGCCTCAGCCCCCAGTACGGCTTCTCCTTTTATCACCATTACTTGGAGTTTCCCGTCTTGCTAGCAATTCACCCGGCTGGCTTTGAGGACAGTGTCCTTTTTACCCAACCCTGACTTTGCAGGACTGTTCCTGAACGCACCTCTTAATCTTTCATCATCATAGGCACCGAGAGCACACAGGGTCCACCTAGGACCCATGTAATCTAGTGCCCTCTCCCGAAGCAGATGCCACGGGAATCACAGTAATAGCAACCACAGTTCACTGTCCAGACTGAACTGTGGATGTGGTCAAGCCATCTTTCCCTTTCCCAAGCTTCGTTAAAGGTGTGCTACTTCCAGGAAAAGGGTCTTGAATTACACTTAAGGGAAAAATCAAAGAAAACTTCAAGGGGCATAGGGACTGGATTCCCTGCCACAAAACCATATGGGCTTGTCCTGCATTAAAACTCGTGTGGCCACGCTCCTTCGATCCTTCGGTCCCTTCCACCATCCGACCTCCCTTCGGCACCGGCCTGCTCTTACATCTTAGGCCTGAGGAAGGAATAGTAGAGCGCGGGTTCTGGGAAACATGTAGCACGTGGAGCTAGGGAGGTGTCTGTAGTGACCCCCAGCCTCCCCACAGCCAGGTGCCTCTCCTCCAGCTTCATCATTTTCGCCCAAGCCCAGGGCTACATTCGCTTCAGAGGGATTGACTATAAATGGTCATCAGGGGGAAGCGGCCAGAATGCCAAGAGCTACAAGCCTGACAGAACTTGTGTATCAGCCTGACAGCTTCAATAGCCCAGAGTCTACACGGAATCCCAAACAGCCCTTGTTTCTTCCTTCCCAGACACAGGCCTCCTGCCTGCCTCCCTGGCCTTATTTAAACAAGATGAGAGCAGGCTGTGTCTGGACCAGAAGACCAGGGACCTTCCCCCAGCACCAGAGGGCAGGTCAGCAAGTCAGGGCTCAGACTTAAGGTGAACCGCTCTCCTGCTTTTAGGTCCTCTGACTTGTATAAACTGGAGACCATAGGAGTTCCATCATCTCAGAATCAAAGGTGAGGCATGTCCAGGACCAGTGCCGACGGCTGGGGTCTGCGTGTGGTAACAATTACGGCGCCGGGCTCGGGGCGGGGCGGGGGCGTGGTGACGCCCGCCCAGTGCTCAGCACAGCACGTGGTAGACAGTAAGTGCTCAGTAAGCGAGAGATCTTGCTATCGATAATCTTACAGATCATCCTACAAAGACGTATTGTGATTCATTATTACCCTTTTTTCCTTTTTTTTCTCTTTTGTTTTTTGGCAGCTGAGGAAACAGACCCTCAGAGACGTTCAATAACTTATTCCTGGTTTCATCGCATTCAAGTCAGGGTGTAAAGCCAGACATGGTGCTGTAGCCTCTGTTCCGTGCCACTTCTCACCGCGGGGACAAGACGACCACGTATTATACTCCAGCTCTGAAGAAGGCCCCTCCTCACTCTGGCCTTGAGGTATGAGTTGAAATTAATGACCCCTAAGGATTCTTCCAGTGTTACCTGCTGTGACTTCAAGTTGAAGATCTCAGGGGCAGGGGAGCTCCTCCCTAGCTGAGAAATCTGTCTCCTTCCCCGTCCAAGAGAGGCTGCTGTGATGGGGAGGCTGATTGTGGTCCATGAGAAGCAGATGCAGAGCCTGGGCTCTTTCAGGCCCAGGGAAGAAAGATGGACAGAAAACTAGGGTGAAGGGTGCTTCAGAAAGCAGGATGCCTGTTCTTAGCCTCACTGAGGGACACCAGGTCAGCAAAGGAAGTGGGACTGGAGAAACCGCGTCCAAAGAATCTGAGCTAAAAATGCCGTCAGAGGTTGGAAATCTGCCACCATAATTTCCTCCTTCCACTTCATCTACTGCCCTCTTCTAGTCCTCTAAGGGATACGTGTGCTTTCTCTGCAGAGCAAGCTGTAGAAGGAGAGTCATGTATCTGGCCAGGGCAGAGCTAGGACACCACATCCCACAGCTGGGGCCAGAAAACCCCGAGGCACAGCCACCCACACCGGGCTCTCCCATGCATATCGAGATTCCACTGGCTTCATTTCATGGCTTTTCTCTGCAAGCCCTTCTTTCCTTCCAGACTTGGAAACAATTGAGGTAGTTGGGCTAGTTACTTTGGAATGAGACGGGGCTGTTTTTGGGAGTCCGCGAACCCCTGGAGCTGGTGTCTCCCTGCCATTCCGATTGCCCTTCAGCACCCCTGGGTGGGAGAAGGGCAGCCGATCAGCTGTCCCTGCCCAGTAGTCAGTACCCTTCCCAACTCCATCCTTTTCCTGTCAAAATTCACCTCCTCCGAGAAGCTCTGAGGTTGGATGGAGCCAGACTTCCTTCCTGCCCTGCCCCTCCTGGGAATTTACAGGCTTCACACACTGCTGATTATCTTCTCATTTACATCTCCCTGCGGTTGGTACTATGTCTCAGGTTTCTACTTTTTGATTTTCCTTCTCTGTTTTGTATAATCCATTAGACTGGGGGCTGTTTAAGCACAAAAAGCCCAGAGTGTCCTTACTCCCTCAGCTCTGCATTTTACAGCATCCAGTCGGGGCTCTGCCTGGGGCTGTGCTGCGTCCATGCTGTGGGTTCACTTTGCCTTCTAGTGTCCAGGATCCGGGCGTGAGAGGGACAGCAGGGAAACCCCTGGTCTTCAGAGACCTTGGACCACCACGAGGGGGGGAGGGGCAGAACAGAGCTGGTCTCCCAAAGGGCCAAGTGTCTATTTTTGCACCCCGAAAATGAGCTGTTGGGCCCCTGCCAGGGAATAGCCACACAACACTGGGCTCCCTGGAGGCAGCTGGGCTCAGAGAGCCCAGGAGGAGGTGCAAAGGGGGAGAGATGTTACTTTGGCTGCGAGGGCCTCTGGGACTCCCGGGTGAATCCACAGGCCTCATATATATTTATGTGAACTTAAGATGCTAATGAGTGGTGTGGAGCCAAGGGCCCTGCTGGGCTCTGTGAGCAATTGGCTTCACTCTTAGCAGTCTTCTTTGTCTGCAGGCCTTTAGGTTCAAATTGCAGATCTGGGTTTGGAAGTGCAGCTGACATGGAAACCTGCCCGGGGCTTAGAGCAGAATCACAGCGGGCTGGGGAGAAGCGGGGAGCCTCCCCACCGAGCTTCTTCGGACAATTCACTGAAGCCGGGGTCTGGCTGAGGTCCCCTTGTCCACCTTGCCGTCACAACCCCTCTTACACAGGGAGGTTTCTACCCTCTTCTGAAGGCATCTCCTTACCCCAAACATTCATCTGTTCCAGTGATGGCAAACTGTGCCACTTTTCTGGCTAACTTAAATCCGTTTGGCTGCAGTGGAATGAAGGTCAGTTCGCCGCCGTATTACACAGATGACCTCCTTGGCTTTAGAACCCCCTGCTGCCTCCTCTGGTCCAGCTCGGTCACCGGTTTCCTTACCTACCCATCCCTGGACAAGTACACTGTGCCAGTCACCGGGCACACCAAGAGGAATGAGTCTCCAACTTGACCCTCACAATCATACGGGCGTACATAGGGAGGAAGTTGAGGGGGGAGCAGGAGATATTAAAATACATTTATTATGATAAATTATATTTGCTAACACAGAGCTATAGGCAAAGTCTTTGGGAACAGAGCCAATAGCAACCAGCTCTGCTTGGGACTGATGGGTAAGATTTCATAGAGAGGCTCACCTCTGAGCTTGGCCTTCGTGGCAAGTAAGACTTTCCCAGGTGGAGAAGGAAGGAAAAGGGTGTTCTAAGCAGAGGGAAGACCATGCATGAGGCCAGAAGATCTGAGAGTCTGGTCTGTGTGGTTGAACAGCAAATCATACAAAGGAGTTTGAATCCTACCTTCTAGTCTAAAGGCAACAGGTAGTCAGAGTCTGTATTAGACCAACGGTATTAAACCTGATCAGCTTGGAGTCAGAGAAGACGACCCTGGAGACAGTACAGGCTGGGCTGGGAAGCGGGTAGGATGGGAGGAAGGGGTGGCGGTTGGGAGGCTGCCGTACTTATTCACGCAAAAGAGAAAGCCACTTAAGGACGGCACTTAGAGATTTCAGCAATTCTAAAAATAACATTTAAAAAAATAGAAGTTATGTGTACTTATTATACAAAAGTTGGAAAACAGGGACAAAAATAACACAGAAAAAAAAACCAGAAAAAAAAACAGAAAAAAAAAAACAGAGAAAAAAAAATAACACAGAAAATAACAAACACCTGTAAAATTTCCTTCCAGTCTTTTTTCTATGCATATATACATATACATACACACACACACCCACACAGAGTACAGATTTTACTATATACATAGTTCTGAGGTCTTTTCATTGCTTTTTATATCATGAACATTCATACAAGTCATGAAAGTTCTTTGTTACCTGTTTTACTAACAGCATTATATTCAATTGTATGGATTCATGAATTGTAATTTACTTAGTCACTTTCCTATTCTGAGACATTTAGCTTGTGCCAGTGTTTTTACTGCAGTAAACATTTTAATACATAAATTTTTGTACATTCTATTCAATTATCTCTTCAGCATAGGTTCCTAACAATGGAAGTATTGGTCCAAGGCTATGAATGGCTTGAAAATTCCTGAAGCAGACTTTTAAACTGCTCTTTAAAATGGTTTGTGTTATTAGCACCCCACTAATTATGCACGAGCATTGCACCCTTGTGTGCAGACCAGGAGTTCACTCCCTCTTTATCATTTCCTCAAAGTCCACACTCTTTTTCCCAGACTTCCCCAGAAGAGAGATCAGTCAGAGCAGATATGGTGTTTGCTTTAACCTCTTAGAAAGAGCTCATTTCTGAGGCAGGACGGTTGGACGAGGCTCATCCCAGAGCGAGGGGAGTGTCACTCATGCTGGGAAGATCAGAACTGGCATTAGAGCACAAGCAATTGTCTGTGACCCAGGATTGCTTTTCCTGTGGCTGGAGCCACCGCCAAGCCTGGATTTCTGGGACACAGAAAGTCCCTGGGTTTGTCCATTTATTCTTAAAGTATACTCATGCTGGTCAGAGCACAAAATTGCTTCTATTTGTAAAGCACAGTCTGACATGAATGTCTTCGTGGACACATGTAGAAGTGGGCTGACATGTCTGTTTGCACATGCCAGGTGGAAGTCTGTGCCTAATAGCCACCAGGGATGATTGCACAGTACCTGGCTCATTGCAAACATTTCAGTGCCTATGATCTCATCTTGGTGTGGTTAGGGAAAATAGCACAGGCTTCGCAATAAGATACCTACTGGCCTGTGACTTTGGCCAAGTTTATGAATCTCTAAGATCCTTACCTTCCTCCTTTGTAACATGGGAACGAGTATCCCCATTCTGCAGATAAGGAAACTGAGGCTCAGGGGTAAGTGACTTACCTAAGGTCATAGAGCTGATAGAAAATGGAGCTATCACTATCCAGGACTATCCCCAGCTCCCACCAGATTTAAAAAATTCCAGCCCTATGAGTCTAAACTTCCATGACATGGAGGCTAGGACTCGCCCTTCAGATTAAGTTCTTCTTACACTTACTTAAATGTCCTTTCTACTACATTATGCTTCCTCACGTTTCCCTCCAAATCTAGTTCTTTGGGAATAAGAAGTAGTTTGAAAATTTTTGTTGCATTCTATCTATAATAGGAAGTTCCAACTGTGTCTTTCTTTCCTATTGGGAAGCAAGATGGTTAAGGGGAAGGGATGAAACAAGCAAAGATCGTCTGGACTTAAACCACATTCTATCCTGAATCTGGCTCCTTTTCCATCTGTATATTAAAGCACTGTCTCCGGAAATGTAATATTTCACATCTAGGTCTGACACTGGGTCTCCTTGAGCTGATTTGTTAAGCACTGGAAAAATAAATAACAGTGCCTCCCACTTGCTTCCTCCTTTTGAAGATGCGTCTGGTCTCCGGGGAGACTTAGCAATGGATGACCTTGCTGGCCTGCCCATCTTCTGAAGAAGGCCCTTAAGTCTAGAGGCAGCATCTTAAGGACCTTTGTATTCTCTTTCTATTTCAGGCCTCCATGAATTTCCTTTAATCCAGAAATTAGGAAACACTTAGGAATTTTTTTTTACATGGTTGTTTAAGGGTTATTTAATTCATACCCTGTTACTCAACCTAGCATTTTTTCCCTTGGCTTAAGCCATCTGGTTTGCATTCATTGTGAAACATGATAGCGGGATATTAAGCTTTTCAAAGTACAGGCAAGGAAAGGGGAAAAAGGCTCTATCTTGCAAAAGTGGTAGCTTTTCCGTCATCTCTCATGACCCAAAAATGTAGTTGGAAGCATTTCATCTTTGGCTGGATTGTGATTTACTTGGGTCATTGCATTTGTGGATAAAAGCTGCAAGCTTGAGAGTCTCCATTGCAACTGGGAACAGAACTCGCTGGGTCCCACATCTCAAAGAAAACTTCAGAGGAAGATCTTTGTCATCTGGATCCTGCATCAAGCACTCACCCTGAAGGATCACGTCCTGGCCTGTGCATCAGGCGGAAACTTTAAGGTTCATAGGAGTTTGATTCCTAGGGCTGTGAGTTACCTCTAAAAATTCTCTCAGCTAGTGATTCCCTAACTCTCGGGTATAAACTGGTGCCATTGGTCCATGATAAAATTTTCATGGTTTCACAGGGAGGGAAAAATGTAGATGATATAATATGTATGGAGTAAGATGAGATAAAAGTAAAATATTTAGAATGGCGTCTCGCATATTGTTAGCACTCAGTAAATGTTAGCTGAGATAGACAGCTGTCCATGTATGGTTGTCAACTGTCTTTTTGTTTCTATTATTGTTTTTGTTGTTGAAATGCCATTTCTTTTTAGGAATAATTGTAACAGGATGGTAGTTTACATTTTTGTTTAACGTCAATAGTCAGCAATATTTAAAAAGTGGGCACCTGATTTCATGTCCAAATTTATTTTTGAACTTTCACTGGTCCCTGAAATCTAAAAGTCTGAGAAACGGTAATCTAGGCGCACCTATACTTCGAATCAAATTTTGTCTAAAACATGAATGGATTCCTTTCCCAGTGACCTAAGGCATCTAATCACTTGGGCCTTGCCGCATCTGTCCACAAGGAACGGCTGTCTCTGGACGGGGAATTGGACAGGCAGCCCACAGGTACCAGGACTCTGTAGACTTCTTTTCAAATGGGACCCTAGTTGCTGAGCCCCCCACCCCGCCTTGCTCAGAACTACTCTCTCCCACTTCAACCACCTGCCTTCCCCGGGCTCATCAGTACCAGCTGGAAGCACGGAGGTGGGAGCCACGTCTCCCTCCGAGACAGCCTCACCAGCGACGGCAGACTCACCAGTACCAGCAGCCCATTTCCTTCTGTGAGCCAAGCCTGTCAAGCTAAGCCTCACCTTTGCTGAGAATTAACAGTGTGTGCAAAGATGGTGTAGGGATCTTTCCGGCTCTATTTATATCACCCGAGTGAGAATCACATTTTGGGTGTACTATACCGCTACTCCATGTGTGACATCTGATGCGAGAGACACCGGGATAATGCTAGGCTCAGCTCTGAGTCCTGCCTAAGCAAAGCGACACAGCTCTTCCCTGAGGTTTAGGACAAGGTGGGTCATTCATTCATTTGTTCAACGAGTACCATGTGTACTACGTGTCAGACACTGCAGGGGATGCAAAGACGGATCAAACCGGGATCACGCCTGAGAAAGCGTACAGTCCAGAAAGTGAATAATTATATTTCTAAGGGTAGAAGGTGGTTGGTGACATAATGATAGTTTTGGGAGTTTAGAGCAGACAAAGATTACTTCAACTGAGGGAAATGAGGAAGGTCTTAGAGTGAAGAGGGTATTTAGGCCATTGAGCTACCCCAGAGCAAGCCTCTGTCTTTGCATTCAGAGTCCTTCCCTGGAAGGACTTAGGGTGTCTTTGCTCCCTTTAATGCAGTGTGTATTTGGGGACGGGGTTTCAGGAGGCAAGGGTGAGGTAAGAGGGGCAGCGGGGAGACAGGAATTGGACATTGACCCGGTGCCTCCTATCTCCTGGAGACTCAGATGGGCCATTTCATCCTTACTGAATCCAGAACCCTGAAAAGACGGGTCCCTGAACTGGATGACCAGCCCCACTGGGTTCCATTTTACTTAATTTTTCAACCCCGAGAACTTGATAGTTAACTTATTCCTGAAAGGTTCACGGGAATCCAGAGAAGCCAAACAGGGCTGGAGATGTGGGCTCTGGCCTCAAGGTCAAAATAAGTCGGAAAACTGCAAAGTAGTATGAACATCTAGAAGCAAAGGGAGCTGGAGGGTCCTGCAGATCTGGACTACCGCTGACCTCAGGTCTAAACCTTCCACAAGGCTTTCCAGGGATTGGAAATGGTTTGCGTCCTTCCTGGGTCCTTATACTAGACCCTCCATGAAGATCAGAACCCCCAAAATTCATAAGTAGGCATGCCATCCTTTTGGATTTATGACATATATTTAAAATATCTTGATGGTGGTGATGGTTTCATGGGTGTATATATATATATGCCAAAACCTAACAAATTATATAGCTTAAATATATGCAGTTTATTGTACATCTCAATAAAGCTGTTGTGTTTTTTTTTGAAGTACTTAGAATTGGTGTGAAATAACCTTCTCAATAACAAAGCCCTCAATAACTCTCACCCTGCACAGATTCGGCTCCCCTGAAGGCCCAATTTAGTACGTGGTTATTCTTTATTCTGCCAACACAATAAAGATAGTTATGATGGGAGAATGTCCAAGTTTGCATCATTTCTCACCCGAATCCCACTGTCCTCATTCCATCCCTTCACCCAGCATTCTTCTCATTTTCACAGTCTACGAGGCCCAGGTTCAAATCCTCGCTTTCTGTCACTTACTAATTAAGTGACATTGGACAAATTACTTTTCTGAGTTTCAGCATTTCACTCATCTACAAAATGGAGATGTCTTAAGGTTCTTATGGAGGTGGATTCAGTCTACATACTGGGTCCCTGGCTCATAGCATGGCTTCAGTTAATGATGGTTGTAATAACTGGGGAGAAAGGTTAAAGGAAACAGGAGTGTTTAGTTTGTAAAAGGAGAGAGCAGGATAGAAGACAAACATGAAAGAACGTTCTTCAACTATTTATAAGGAGGATGGGCAGCTATGATGTAGTAGAAATGACATCGGCCGTCTGTCTTGAGGCAAGTCACTTAATCCCTCCCTCAGTGTCCATATGTCAAAGGGGGATTGATCACTACATACTTCAGGGTGTGCTTGTAGTATTACATGAGGTGACGTGTATATGAAAATGTCTAGCACGGTACCCATCACAGATAAATGTTCTTAAAACATCACTTTACAAATTGGAGGGCCCTTTACTTGTAAGATTATGGCAGTCCTAATCTTTGTAGCCTTGGGAGGTGGCAGTTTCAAGTGTCTCCAGCTCAGAGCGGAAAGTCCCTCCCAGGGTAAGAGCTGTCCTGGAGCGGATGGGGCTCTGCAGGTCCTGAGTACCCTGCGGTGTGTTCCACTGGAGGATGGACGGTCATCTTCCAGAGGGACTTCTGCTGGGTGGGAGGGGGAACAGACCGATGTGTAAAAGTGTTCAGCAATTGAACCTTCTGTGTCAGGAAGACAGGAACAGGGAAGGCTGGGGAAGGGTGGAGGCGGCTCAAATGACCTGATGCTCCCTGTAACAAATACTATTGATGTATCCGCAAACCTTAGAGCAGCCACTGGGAGCTTGGTAAACCGGAGATAATGGCACTTTCTGTCCTGGGCGTGACAGTTCTTGTTTTGAGAGACATGAATGGTTCCCCAGAATTTCCAGACCTCCTCCAAGCACACACACTCAGCCGCCAAGGTGTGTGATCTCCACGTACCCCCTCCCATGCCCTCTGCCTCGGGGACGGAAAGAAGCCCTGCAGCAACCAGGTATCCTGGTCATGATCAGCAGGGGGCACGGGCCAGCATCATGGGCCCCTTTGCAATCTCTAATTCAGGTGGCTATATTCCTGCGAACGGTCTTTGAAGATGTGTACATGCTTTAAAATCCTTGGGCTTGCTGAGCCATTGAAAGAGCGTTAGGCTAGGAGCCAGGACACCAGGCTGGCCATGAACTAGCTACATGATCTAAGGAAAGCCACCTGGCCTCTCTGAGGCCAGTTTCTCTCCCTCCGCCTCTCCCTTCCCTCCTGAGAGACATTTTCCATGGACCAGCAGCACCAGCTGGAAACTTGCTGGAAACACGGAATCTCAGGCTCCGCCCCAGACCTGCTAAGTCAGATCTTGCATTTTAACAAGGTCCCCAGCTGATTCATAAGCACCTTAAAGTCTGAGAAGCGCTGGCTTAGGTGACCTGAATAGCACATGAACTTATGGCACCAGCTCTGCAGTCAGAATGCCTGGGTTCAAAGCCAGACTTCACAGCTCACTAGCTGTGTAACTTTGGCAAGGACTTCACCTCTGTAATGATCCACGCCCTCCTCTGTAAAAGGGGACCCTGATAGTATCTACATGGTAGAGCTGTTATGAGGATTAAATGAAATAACATATACAAAGAGCTCTGCACAAATAAGGGCTCATTGAATAACTTTTTTCATTTATACAATGTCTCGGTTGCTATGCACACCATAGAGAAAAAAAGCAGATGTTTATTTATCGTCTCTTTACTGAGTAGCTATCTCTGTGTCAAGCACTGTGGGGATACAGAAGGCAGCGATACAAAGTCCAGACTCTTGTAGAAACAGACAAGAGACAAGTGCACGAGCAGAGGTAAAAAGAAGACTTCAGACTGTGATAAATGTTAGGGGGAAAATATAGCAGGGTAATGTGAGGTGATCAGGCCAAGGCTCTGGTTAGAGGGGAGGCTGAGAGGAGCTCAGGGAGGGTCTCACGGAGGCAATATTTGCACTGAAACCTGTAAGGTAAGAGCCAGCCTTGCAAAGACCAGGGAGAGAGCGCTCCAGGCGAGGGACAGATGTGCAAAAGCCCTGGGATGCGAGCGACTTTGGCATCTTCAGGGGCAGAGGCCTGGGCAGATCAGACTGTATGTGGGTCTATTCTAGTGCCAGGGAAAGCACTGGGGGCAGAAACAGGGAGCTGGGGGAGCAGGGAGACCTGGGGGGGCACAGGTGAAGCATCAGCTCACAATGCCTGCACGGGGAGGACGGCGAGGGATCGTTGGGGTCTGAAGCCTCCCGCTAAGGAGTACAGCAGAGTGTCCTCCTACTGCAGAGTGGGAAGGACCTAGAAATTCTCCCCTCCAATATCTCCTGGTGCAGGGTGACAACTGAGACCCAGAGAGGGAGTTGCCCAAGGTCCTTCTCCACACTGCCTGAGGTAGGTCCCCAAACTGGCCTGTAAACTATGACTGTGTGTTATTTCCAGAGTGAGGCTGAGTAACTGTTTCACAACTATCCCCACGTGTCCGCCCTGCCCCCTCTATGCCCCCAGCTGCACGCCTCCAGTCTCCTGACCCCTCACCCACCCCCTGATGCAATATCTTCATCTCACATGACACACACTCTTGCTCCACTGTTTGCTGAAGATCTTACACCTTAATGACTCTCCTTTTCCAAATCCCGCATTTCACTTCCTGTCTGTACCAAACATTCTGGCCTTTAACTACATTCTGTCTGACATCGTTCACCATTTCCTTTTTCCTCTGTCAGTCTGGTCCCCTGATAGGACTTGGATGAGCAAGTATCCAGCACACAGGAGTTGCTTCATAATGGAAATCTGTATCTTCTGATAAAATCCACCCACAACCAAGCCCTCGGAGATCCCAGGGAAAACAACATGCACAGACGAAACTGTTACAAAACCAACCTAGGTCAGAGACATCTCTCCCTATTATGAGAAAAGTGATGGTTTGATTTCTCGGTGTCAGGGTGGGATTAAAATCTCAGCAGAACTACAAATAGAACTACCATATGACCCAGCAATCCCACTACTGGGAATATACCCTGAGAAAACCATAGTTCAAAAACAGTCATGTACCAAAATGTTCATTGCAGCTCTATTTACAATAGCCAGGACATGGAAGCAACCTAAGTGTCCATCATCGGATGAATGGATAAAGAAGATGTGGCACATATATACAATGGAATATTACTCAGCCATAAAAAGAAATGAAATGGAGGTATTTGTAATGAGGTGGATGGAGTTAGAGTCTGTCATACAGAGTGAAGTAAGTCAGAAAGAGAAAAACAAATACAGTATGCTAACACATATATATGGAATCTAAGGAAAAAAAAAAAAAAAAGGCCATGAAGAACCTAGTGGCAAGATGGGAATAAAGACACAGACCTACTAGAGAATGGACTTGAGGATATGGGGAGGGGGAGGGGTGAGATGTGACAGGGCGAGAGAGTGGCATGGACATATATACACTACCAAATGTAAAATAGATAGCTAGTGGGAAGCAGCCGCATAGCACAGGGAGATCAGCTCGGTGCTTTGTGACCACCTAGAGGGGTGGGATGGGGAGGGTGGGAGGGAGGGAGATGCAAGAGGGAAGAGATATGGGAACATATGTATATGTATAACTGATTCACTTTGTTATACAGCAGACACTAACACACCATTGTAAAGCAATTATACTCCAATAAAGATGTTTAAAAAAAAAAAATCGCGGCAGCAATCAGCCTTGTCTGAAACAGCTCTAACTGAGCAGGTGAACACACCCACCTCCACGCCTGCCTGTCATCCCCTCCCTTGAGCTGCCCTTATTTCAGAGTCCCTACTGAGCATGTGACTTGGAACAGAGAGAAAGTTGACAAATGTGGATTATGCTTCTTTCAGTTTGAGGCTGCTCCGCCACCCCAGTCTTACAAATGTCTTTTCCTACCTTGCCTGGTAC
Organism: Balaenoptera ricei; assembly: GCF_028023285.1. Classification (NCBI taxonomy): domain Eukaryota; kingdom Metazoa; phylum Chordata; class Mammalia; order Artiodactyla; family Balaenopteridae; genus Balaenoptera; species Balaenoptera ricei. The sequence continues at coordinate 9,792,089 of NC_082646.1, read as the reverse complement.
CTGTGATTTTCACATGTGACAGTCAGGTTTGAGAGCAAAGAAACGAACAGAAGATGACACACCACCACCATCACTCAAAGGACGGAACACCTGCTTTGACCCAGGTTTACTCTAAGATAAGCCAAGGCCTAGAGGAGCCCGTGAAGCGTGTGAAGTTGGCCAACCACCTCCTCACTGGAGCACAGGTTCAACGATAACTTCTATTTATGTCCCAGTGAAGTGCTCGCCATGGGGAAGGAAGGGCCAGGTAACCGCTGCCAGCTTGCTCGCGAAGCTGGGTTAGGATCCTGTGACGAGGAGCCAGGCATCACACAGGAAATCCTGTAGGTGTGGAGCGCTGCTTGAATAGCCTACTATTCCTTCAGTAACTAACTTGGAGAGTCTGCTCTTCGGCAAGCATGGCTCAATTAGAGGCTTTGCCCTCTGTGCTCTCATTTCCCGTGTCTCCAGGCCCCAGGGGCATAGGCCGCTGCTGGCCCCAGGCAGACCCTGGGTAACTTGCTGTCGGCCACTGCCCGCTCCAGCCTCGCCCCAGTAAAAGGAAAGGAGAATCCAGGAAACTTCAGAACCTTTATAACATCATCATTCCAAGGACAGACAGAAAAGCTTAACCGCGAATCACTCACGCCCACACAGCACCAAGACACCCTCCAGCCTTCTCACCCCCATGTGCTCAACTCTGGGACCTGTAACTCCTTTCCTCCCAGCCTATAAGCCTAAGTCTTGCGTGTCAATGGACATCACCTGAGGTTACAGCAGGTGACGGTCCCAGGTCAGGGAACTCAGGTGCACGTCTTCCATTTCCCCAACTCCTGCCAAAGGTGCCCGAGGTCCTGCTCTGGAGCTTCTCAGATGTTTCTTATGTTCTGCAGGGATCTTGCAGATCCTGGTTCAGTGGGTCTGGGTGGGACCTGAGATGCTACATTTCTAGCAAGCTCCCTGTGCTACCCCTGCTGCTTGTCTGAGGATCACACTTTGAGTGGTCTACTACCTGGGTGAACAGCCAGATGGTTTTCTCAGGACTGTCCTTGTTTTATCATTGAAAATCCTGTGTTCCACGTCCTGAGAAACCTCCCAGTCCTGGGCAAATCAGAACGGTTGATCACTTGAGACAAATCTCAAGCCTTCCCAGAGTTGAAGGCAGCCATATCTGGCAACAAAGCTTATTCACTGCCCCCTCCATGAGCTGGTAATGAGACACTGGAGGATGAGAGCCAGTGAGGAGCCCTGCTGTGGGGTGTTGCTGCCATGCATAGGGAGGCTCATGGTCCAGCGGAGGAAGGGGATGAGCAATGGTTTGGGAGCCAGAAGACCTGGCTTCTCCTTTTGATTCTGCAACTAATTAGCTGTATAACACCAGGAAAATGTCTTAACCTCTCTGATCCTTTTCGATAAAATGGAAGCTGACACTACGTGTCTCACAAAGCTGTTATGAAGATTAAATGCGCTAACATACACATAAGTACTGAGCCTGGAAATAATATTTTTTGAATCCCACCAACACTTCCTGTAATCATTGACTTGTGTTTCCTCTGTTTGCCCTACCTCGGATACCCTAGTGGAGTTAGTGATGTGCAGGGTGAATCCACCAAGACAAAGAAGAAAGAGGGAGGAAGAGGACCTTTGACTCCACGTGCCAGGCGACACAGGAAAGACGAGCTGTACAGAGTTCACACTTGCCTGCTCTGCGTGTGTGTGTGTGTCTGTGTCTCACTCTGTCCCTCTCTCTCTGTTTCTCTCTCTCTGTGTCTCTATCTCTTTGTGTGTCTTTGTCTCTGTGTGTGCATGTCTGTTTCTCTCTGTCTTTGTCTTTCTTTGTCTCTTTCTCTGTTTTTTCTGTCTCTCCCTGTCTCGCTCTCTTGTCTCTCTCTGCTTCTCTGTCTCTCTCTCATTAAGTACCAGATCTGAGAGCAGCCACACTGGGTCCAGAGAGAGAGGGGAAGAGCTAGGGGAAGGTCAGGCTCAGGTGGCAGGCATATGAGGACGGTCACCTGGATTCCTCAGGGCTTGGGAAGCTGCAGGACTCCGGGAACAGGGAGGGAGAGGCAGTGGAGCAGAGACGGTGGCTACGGAGAGGTGGCCCCATTTCCGGCTCTCCTCCACTGAGGATGGAGAGGCTGCAAGGCGGGAGCCTGAACGTTGTTATTGGCTGGAGGGATGGGGGATGGACCTCCAGCCAAGGAAAGCAGATGGAGACCAGGCCTCGGACTCTACCCGCCTGGGCCAGGAATCCATTCTAAGTGGGAATTCTAGGTCTGTGGAAATCTGGGACACCCAGTTTAGCCCACACTCTTTGCTGTTCAGGTCAGTGGAAAAAAACAGACATTTTTCTTCCCACCTTGAGGTTTGCCTTTCCTCCCAAATTTAAACAGGAAATACAATTCAACATGTCTTGAATGTGGGTATTGGGCTCACTGGATCTAATTTTGGTCAGGGCAAAAGTAGAGGATGCAGGGCCTTGCAGCTCCATCTTAGGCCAAATCCTCAAAGACCACATGGTGGCCTCCCATCCATGTGTCCCCATAGGTATGCCATCCGTCTGTCTCTCCACTCCTGTCTTCCCCAGATCATTACTGAAGCAGAAGGCAAACTCAGCTCCAGTCTGTACAGCTGTACAGCCTACGACAGAACACCTGACCTCTTCAGTCTAACTTTTCTGACCCAAAATAGTGATGACAACAATACCGGCCTCACAGCAGACTTCCCTGGTGGCGCAGTGGTTAAGACTCCGCGTTCCCAATGCAGGGGACCTGGGTTCGATCCCTGGTCAGGGAGCTAGATCCCACATGCATGCCGCAACTAAGAGTTTGCATGCCACAACTGGGGAGCCGGCGAGCCGCAACTAAAGAGCCCATGAGCCGCAAGTAAGACCCAGTGCAACCAAATAAATAAATAAATAAAATAAAATAAATATTAAAAAAAAATAATACCGGCCTCACAGATTGTTGTGAGGATACCAGAAATTTCTGGTATGAAAGTCCCTAGCATGATGCCTGCTACATAGTAGGTGCTCAATAAAACATTACCTGACAGCGAAAGCAGAAATTAACCAGCCCGTGTTTGCCCAGGCTGGACAGCCCAAGCGGGCACAGGCCTTGGGGAGTGTGTGATGGAGAGGGCAGAGTGGGGAAAAGAAGTCCAGCCCCCTGTGATTCAGCTTCAGCAACCTGCAGACAGTATGCAGGGCAGCATAAGGAAGGGCGCCTCTTGCCCGGGGCTGAATAACAGAAAAAGTTACTCTCCTAGAGCAGTTACAGACAACTGGGGCACAGACGGGGTTTATGCACCTCTTGGGATCCTGGAGCAGGCGACATTCCCCGAAGGACATCTGGGAACTCATCTGCAGGATGGAGGGGAAGTGGTGGCCAGAGCCCTGAAGGCTGGCCCTGCTGGCCTGGTGTCTGCTGGCTTCAAGCAGATCCTCCATATACCTCTGGGCTGAGCCTCTTCCAGCAAGGACAGTCATGGGAATCAGGACAGCCATTTATTAGCTCATTATGTACCAAGCAGGATGCTACAATTCTTTGTATGCATTGCCTCATTTAATTCTCACAACAAACCTATGCATTGTTAATAGATGTGATTACTGGTGAGAAAACTAAGGTCAGGAAGGTGCAGTGCCCAAGGTCACACTGTTATAAAGTGGCCCAGCCAGGACCCCGGGGCTGAGCTCTTACAGAAGTGGCCACCCGGCACATCCACGTGGCCGCCTATGTGCCTTCCCCCACTCTTCCCTTGAAGAGTGATTGGAAATAATTGGAACTGTCACTGGAAGTAATGAGAAGTGACAGAGGCTGGGTTGGAAGGCTTATTGCTCCAAGTCAAAATGATCCCCACAAACCCAAGCCTAAATTTAAACGATGAAGTCGCAAAGCACTCTCCCTCTCCAGGATTTGACACCCCCTCAACCCCAACCCTCCCAACAAGAAAAGAAGCAAAAGATTACGTCAGGGGCTGAACCTGTTCAATACAACGGATTTCTTCTGGAGCAAAAAATTCCTTTTCGGCTTGATCCTGTTCACTTTCCACGTGGACAAATATTACTCAAACCTCAGGTGACCAGACCACCGTTCTTAATTAAGAGATCCAAATTCACTGATGTATTTCTTCCTCTTTTTCTTTTCTTTTCTTTTTATAAACATCCCATGAGGGACGAGGAACCAGAGGCAGCTATGTAACTGGCAGGTTGTGAGGGAGAATGAACCATAACTTTCAACAGGCAAGGATGTCGGGAGGTCCAGTCCTTCCAGAAAGCACCTGGCTGAAGGCCAACGACACACAGCACTGAATCCGTCCCTTCTGATGACGATGGGGGTGATCCATCAACCCACCAGCTGTTTATTTAGCACCAGCCCCACTAATGTGCAAGTGCTGTGGGTGACAGGGGAACATGAGCCACCGTCCTGAAGATGCACGTGGGAAGACACAGCCCATCTCCGTGAGACGGCACAGGATTGAGTTGCTACCTCCCCGGGACTCCTAGAAACCCTGGTACCTTCCTTGAGGACAGCACTCTCATATATCTGCAATTCCTTGTTTAGGACTATGTCGCCCCACTGGGCTGAGTTCTTAGATGGTGGAAACTGTGTTCCGTATCAGTGGCATCTGAGAGCCTAGCACAGGGCCTGAACTACAGAAGGAGTCCCCCTTCTCTAATTGTTTTGTGAGTGAGGGTGCATGAATGATGTCGAAAATGTTATGGGACACACATGAAAGTCCCTGGAAGCTCCTGAAAGCTGCTGCTGCTCTCCGTGAAGTAGAAAGAGCTCAGAGAAGCTGCTCTGTGAATGCCGGGAGGGCCGAGCTTTTAGCTTTTGCATCCTCTGCTTTCTATTTCTATGCCTTCCTCTTCCTCCTGCTCCTCTATCTTCTCCCCTGTCGCCTTTCGTGACCTGAACTCTCCAGATCCCCTTGCTGCCTTGCTTCAGAAAGACCTCCCATATTCCACACCAACCTCGGAAGACGCTGCCCATGTTCCCTTCTCAGTGTGGGCACAAAGGCAGCGGCTTTCTCCCCTGCGTCCCATGGAAACAAAGTAGCCTTCAGTCTTATCACCAGCAGACTCTGGCCGAGGCTCCACACACAGTGATCCAACCACTGTCACTAACAAAATAAAGGTTGTTTGATTTCAGCATTCTTCCCCATTCTGGTCTATGTGGTGCCAAAGGAAATAAACTTATTTTCCCAGAATCTAGACAGTTAGGAAGCTCAGATAACCAGATTTTTTTTTTTTTTTTTTTTTTTTGGTACAGTCTGCATTCTTCTTTGGGAAGAAGTCAAAACTGCTGAAAAGAGGAATTTAATTACAAAAGGCAACATATAGGGTGAGTTGTAGCCAATACACTCACCATCCATAGCCTCAGGACTAATAAGGAGCTCACGCAACCAACCCCAAAGCAAGGCGAGGTCTCCACAACTATGAGAGTCTTCTGATTCGTTAGACGGAACTAGTAACCCATGTACGACATACATAGTAATTCTGGGTTATAAACAATAGACATTAACCCAAACGAACCATTTCTTAACAATTTGAATGGAGTGGGGGGTAGGGGGTGATAAATGTTCTAACCAAATTTTCCACTGTGGGATTTATCGTTTGGAATCCTGTAAATGAAGCCTTGCTTCAGCCTGATCCTCTCTTCTTGGTAACACAGAAGCCTTGATTTCAGAATAACTATGTGCCTCCTGATAATTGGAAAGCAAATAGTTTTTGGAATCCAAAATGTTGGGTCGGTGTCCTGGCTCAACTATTTACTAAGAGGGTAATCTCGAGAAACTCACTTTATTTCTCTAGGCCTCAGTTTATTTACCTGTAAAGTGGCATAATAATGACATTTACTCTCAAAGAGTGATTTGAGAATGAGATAAGGTATGTTAATATATTTTGTAAACTGTAAAACTTTGTGCAAATGTTAGCAATAAATTCTACTGCCATAATAATCCTACCCACATAATTCTCCCTCAGGTACTATGAGTGAGCTAATAATACACAATTCATATTTCAAAACCCAACCACAAGTTCAAATCCATGCAAGGAATTCATTAAGCTACACACTTAGTGGGTGCACTTTACTGTATGTAAATTATGCCTTAATTTTAAAAACTGAAGGAAATGCTAATGCCTGCAAACAGTTTCATACAATAGACCCTCTACTCAGAAGTCTACCCTGGGTGTCCATGCTTGGGGTCGTTTTGTAGGTAACTCTGCTCAGGATGAGGTCCTTTCGGTGAGTATTTCAGGTACTAAACTTCTAGGGCAGAGGTCTCTGGCCATCTACCCTGACCTTGAATGATGCCGCCTGGCTATCAGTGCCCCAGTGCAGACCCAGGATGGAGTCGCTACTGCTCTCTTCACATTAGGCAGCCAGCCGTGCTGGATTCATAATCATATGCTACCTATTGCCATGAGGGCTCAGTGGCTGAAAAAAATCAGATAAGCATGGTAACACCCGTGTGTTCTGATCACAGCCACATCTGGACCAGCTGGAAAATTCTCAGAATTATAAAAAAACCAGAGAACGTTAATGGTATAAGGAAACATAGAGATAACCTGAGTCTAGTAATCTCGTTTCACAGAGAAAGAAATTGAGGCTCAGAATAGTAATGACTTGCCCAGAATAACCCAGCAAAATTATGAAGGAGCTAGAGCTATTGATTTCCCATTCTATTCCTTGTAGGCACACCTACACCTTTAGGACTTTGGGTATAATCCCTTTTTCCTGAATATACCAGACATTATACAAGGCACTGCAGAAGTTTCCAGGATTTCTAGTTATGATGGCTAAACTGAAATGTTATGACATCGGCCCTATTTTTCAGGCAATTTCTCAACATAAAACCAATGGCAATTATTCAGCACTGACTACATTTAACTGAAGCATCTGAAGAGCAACTGTGATCTTGGAGCTTAACTACATGAGCTGAAAAGGAGGGAGAGAGATTTTCCACTTCCAGAATGTGTGATAGGACAGATTATGGAGTTAGGGGGTCTTGTCTTGGCCCTTCTACTAAGCAACCTGTTTAACTTTAGCCAAATCTCTCTGAACTTTGGTTCTTTCTTCATCATAAAAGAAGGGGTAGGTTTAGATCAAGGATTTAGTTGGGTTCCAAGGAACGGTATCAGGAGGTCAATGAACCCCTAGAAGTTATAGGAAAATTTGATGTGTATGTGTCTTTTTCTAAGAAGTGGATTCAGGGTTTTCACTGGATTCTCAGAGGGGTCTGGGATTAAAAATTTTAAGAACCACTGATTTAGACAGTGTCTTAGCTTTTCCCCATGTCTGCTAATCTTTGATTCTACCTTTTAAAAATGTCTGTCTAGTTCATCATCATTAGGTACATTTATGAAATATACTCATGTGTACTTTGCCCAGCTGGGCAAAAGATAAAAATTGAATGAGACAAGATATGAGCCTACCGGGAATGTTTCTATATTATAACCATCACCATTAATGTGGGAAGATGAGGGAAGGACATGGAATCCTACTGAGACCTGTCATTAAACCACAGGCCAGTGGGCCAAGCATTCAAGCACTCCTCAAACTCATTTTTTTGGAAACAAAGCTCTTTCCCAATCCTGGCAAAAGTTTCAATGAATTCTATTGTTAATGTCTGGTACTAATGTACTTGATATATAAGTTTGTATAACAAATGTATTATCTGGTCCTTGTCCATGTAATGTTCTATGCATAATTTTTTTAAAAACAGTACTGGGCTTCCCTGGTGGCGCAGTGGTTGAGAATTTGCCTGCCAATGCAGGGGACACGGGTTCGAGCCCTGGTCTGGGAAGATCCCACATGCCGCGGAGCAACTGGGCCCGTGAGCCACAACTACTGAGCCTGCGCGTCTGGGGCCTGTGCTCCGCAACAAGAGAGGCCGCGATAATGAGAGGCCTGTGCACCGCGATGAAGAGTGACCCCCACTTGCCACAACTATAGAAAGCCCTCGCACAGAAACGAAGACCCAACACAGCCATAAATAAATAAATTAATTAAATAAATAAACCCAAAGTTTAAAAAAAGAAAACAAAACAGTACTCGTGTTTGCCTTAATGGACAAGGCAGCATAAAAGCAAACAGTTAAAACTGGGCTCCTCACAATTGTGTTGTTCCACAGTCAAAAAGTAATAATACTCCAGATCTTTCACCTCTCTTGACCTTAAATGTTCCAAATGTTTCAAATAGCCAATTATTTTAACAGATACTTCGCAAGCTTTTAGTTTCTGCTAGGTACTAAAAGTGGTACCCAGATGAATGAGGCATGGACCTTACACTCTAACTGGAGTGTTAGGTAAGTATTCAGATGGCTGTAATACAAAGTAGCATAATAGAACGGCTATTGGGATTCAAAGGAAGGAAAAAAGTACATTCTGTTGGTGAAATCATGGACAGGTGTATGGAGGAAGTGGTACTTGAGGTGAGACTTGGAGAGTGAACAGGATTTTGATCTGGAGGGTCAACAATCTGTAAGGGTGGAGAGTAAGAGGGCATTTTTGGTGGAGGGATTATCATAAACAAAAGCATAGAGTCAGAAAGAAGCATGGGGCATGGTTTGAGTACAGGAAGTAATCCAGGTTTCTTGGAGAGTTGTTGGGGGGGGGGGGGAGTTGTGAATGATACTGTGTAAAATCCTTAATATGAGAATGAAGTGTTTATACTTGACATTATAGGCAATGGAGACTACTAAAAGTTTATGGAAGAGCAGAGTAAGATCATGGAATCAGAGAGAATGTGAATTCAAAATCCCTCCACCCCCATTCTGCAGTCAAGGAACCCAGAGAGCTTGCCAGATTCCTAATCCAAATTCTTGCCTTATACCAGCTGTTTCACGAGGTTACTCGGGTAGCAGTATGTAGGAAGGGAAGAGAGAGTTTGGGAAGGAGACCACGTGGCAGCTATTACAGAAGTCCAGGAAGAAGTTCAGGTAGGATAATGAGACCGAAGCAACAGGGGAAGGGGAGAGGTGGTGGTCAGAGGAGGGGCTGGGGGAACCCATGAAGTCCCCCTTGTTTCTCCTCCGTGGGGCTCAGAGCATTCCTTTTCCTTCACATCAGAAAGGCGGGACATTCGATTTCACTCACTGGCGGGTCCAGAAAGCAAGGAGTCAACTGGCCCATCCTTGTTCAGACTATGAACTCTTAGCCCTCCTGACTCCCTTTCAATACTGCGCTTTCTCTAGAAAAAAGAGGCCAGAAATCACGCTAGCAGTGGCCAGAAGCCACCCTGGATCTATTCCTTTCAGGGAGCAGGAGATGATTTTAGGATTCGGGCAACACTGAGGGCTTTTCCTTCTGGCTTTCCTAAAGAGTGCCCGCCCAGGCATCCCAGGGCTCAAAACCACTTTGCAAATAAGGCTAATCCAGCCCACGGGAGTGGTTCCCCAGGGGCTGCTGACCCATGCAGGGATTTCAGCTCCTTCAGCGCTGCTCCCCTCACATGCTGCTCTCTGGCTCTCCAACCTCATCTCAGGTTTCCTGCACTGTCTCTTGTCCTGACCCTTCAACTCATCTCCACTGTGACTTCTTACTTCAACAGTTTATTCAATTGAGAGCTGGGATGTCATGTGTCTGAGTACATCTGACAAGGGCATTGATGTGGCAAAAGCTTAATAGTAGGTGAACATCCTACTGTTAGGTGAATAGTAGATGAACATCCAGTTATGGAGAATTTCTAAGTCAGTGGTCCACTTTTTCTCTTCTACATGGCATTTGGTTTGTAACAATTTTATAAAGACAGAACCCTCCCAAAAAAGATATCATGAGAGACAACTTCTATGAGAAAGACATCAACCCAACAGATGATATTCTCACCAGAGGAATGATACACATAGTAGGCACTCAATAAAAAATGGCTAAGGAACCAATGACATCTTTTGATCCATGTCTTGGTCTGTTCCTCTTTCTCACGAACTAAGACGTTGACCATCATCAAAGCCAGCTGATTTCAACTGACCATGTGGGCCAAAGTCACTTTCCACCAGAAACTGTGCCCAAATGGGGCTGGTGTAGAGCAGGTGCTCAAACACTCTTAGTTTTGTTTCCCTTTCCCAGGCTCCTCCCACGGGGCAGGATCTCGCTGACATTTCCTGCTCCATGAATAGGACTGAACTGGATCTCAATGCAGAGAACATCTTTAAGAGTCCTTCTGTGGTGCCGGCAGACTCTATACATGGCGGTTCAGCAAGCAAACAACCTGCATTCAAATCCTATCTCTGCTAACTAGGAGCTTACAGCTTTGAGCAAGTTACCTGACCTCTTTACATCTGGTTTTCTTCACCTGTAAAACCAGGGTAATAATAGTGGGTGGCCAATAGGGCTGGCGTGAAGAATAAATGAGTTAACAAGATAGCCCGTATAACATGCTCAGCATAATAAGTACTCAATGAGTTCCAGCTGCTTTTCATAAGGCTGCTCTGACATTTGAGCCTACTGACATCGGGTGGTTGGTGGCTTAGGGGTAGAGGCCAGTAAAGGTGCCATCCAGATATGCCAGCTGTGCTCAGGAGTGGTACTGCAATACTTGGCTGGTATTTAAAAGAGCTTAGAAAATCGTGGCTCCTCACCTGCCCTACTTGAGCAATAGTTTAGGTTAATCCACCTGTTTCATTCCTCTAACCTGGGTGAAGAGTTATTGTTGGCCTGAGGCTGGCCTAGGTAGGCATGTATAAGGCCTAGTTGGTTTGTAAGGTTTCAAAAAGAGAGACAGAGAGCTCTAGACATCTAATTCAGAGGGAGTTTTTAGTGCCTCTTCACTTTTGTTTGGGGGGTTTTCTATCCATTAGGTCCCTGACAAACTCCTGGTGTTTAAGGCTGTCAGAGCCAGAAGGGACTTAGGAATCATCTCATTTGCTTGTTTTGGAGCTAAGGGAACTGAAGGCCTGGTAGTGGGTAAGTGGTCCAAGATCACCCAGCGAGTCAGTTCAAAACCGGGACCAGTCCTCACCTGGCCTGGGCTCCAGGGCAGCGCTCCCTTTACCACGCCTGCTGGCTCTTTGGTTTTCTGAACTCAGGCTCACATTTGGTCCCGGCTCTAGGTGTAGCCCACGCTTCCCTGGTGCCTATCATGACTCTTCTTCAGCTCCGCAGTCGGCCTTCCCTGCCCTGGTGCATCTCCCTCCTGTCAGCTCTTGCCCACACATCCTTGATGGGCACTGTCCTGCCCTGTCCTGTAAACTTGCCTGCTTCCAGCCCGGGTGAGTCTATGCCTTAGGGCCTCTGAGGCCTCAGGAGTCCTGCCTGGGTGACACCCAGAAGGGACACGCAGGGCAGCACTTCTCTTGGCCCCAGAACCTGTTTCCCTCTATTCTCTCCTCCGCTCCATTTTTCTCTGTCTTGATCAGTCTGTCTCAGTCTTGCTGTTCTGCCTCACATCCCTCCTCCTCTTTCCTCTCTCCCTCCCAGCCCTTTCCCTTCCCCTCTTCGTCCCTCCCAGTCTGTCCGCACCTTCCTGGTCCTCCTGGTGCTCTGCCCTTTCCCCTCTCCTGCTTTCCTCTCCCCCTCTCTTCTCCCACTCCCTTTCGCTTACCCTCCAACACATCTGTTTCTAATCTGCGCCCTCCAGGCGCCTGTTTGAAACGAAAAAGCTCCCCCCACCCTCAGGAAACTGGCACAAAAATTCCTGAATAATACCTTCCCTCCCCCAATTCTCCAGTTTCCCCAGATACTCCTGAAACTAAACACCACCCCCGAAAGCACCCGCCACACCAAGCGGTTCTCGGCCAAACTCAACCAGGAAACACCCCAACGCCCAAGGCTGCTCCAGGGCCCAGATGTGCAAGACGTTTTCGATGGCCGACTGGGCGGCCCTGCGCTGCCAGATGTGTTCCTCCCTGGCCGGGAGGCAGGGACACAGGCGTCCGGCTCACTCCGGGGGCCGCGGGGACAACCGTTCGGAGCCCGCGTCGCGGCCCGGGTGCGGGACAGTGTGTGCCCGGGGCCACCCGCCCTCCCCAGGCACTCACCTAGCCCGAGCAGGACGAGGGAGATCATCCCGATCCCCGGGCGCGGGCTCCTCCCCGCTCAGCCGCTGCTTGGCTCCGGGGCGGGCGGGCTCAGGCGACGGACCTCGGGCGAGCTGGGCGCGGCACCTCGGGGTGCGCGCGGGGCGGCTGCAGCCATGTGCCGGCGCGGGAGCGGCCCCACGCCTCGCGCCCCGCGCCCAGCTCCGGGATCCCCGCAACGGGCGCAGACGGGCTTCCAGCGCTCGCCCCACCAGCTGGCACTCGGACGCGAGCGGGGACCCAGGTCAGCGGGGAAAAGGCGAGGCGGAAAGACCCTACCGCTTCGTGGAACACTTTTCCCTGTTTGGAAAGAAAAAGGAGTGAAGAAAGAGAGGTGGGGGTGGAAATAGAGTGAGCTGGAACCACATGGTTGCCTCCCACCGGCAGCCCCTCCCTCCCTCGCTCGCTCGCTCGCTCGCTGCTCCCTCCCTCCCTCCCAGCGCTCGGGGCGCGCGGGGCGCCGGCCGGGCAGCCGCGGGGGTCGGGCCCGCGGGGCTCCGCCGGCGGCTGGAGGGAGGAGAGGGGATGCGGCCGCTTGGAGGCCGGTGGTCGCGCCCGGCGCTCGCTGCGGGGTCGACGCTGTAGGAGAGAGCCGGGGACACTTGGCCACGAGCGAGGATGAGGCCTTGTCAGCCTCCTCGGTCTCCGTCCTCACTTCGTCCTTCTCTCCACTTCTCTCTCGCATCTTTTTCTCGCGCACACACGCTCTGCTTCCGCACAAATCTGCGATTTCTCCTCTTCCATCTCCTCTCTCCATTTCTCTCGCGTTTGCATTCTCCTCGCCTCTCCTCTCTCACCTCCTCCCTCCTCTCCTTTCCTTCCTCATTCCTCTTTTCTCCTCTCCTCCGCCCTCTCTGCCACGTCGTAGTCGGGGTGAAACTCCAGACCACCGTGCAGACAGCCCAGCCTGAAAGTGACAGCCGGGACCGTCAAGCAACGGGTCTGGTCGGGCGCTCCTGACTTCACGGCCTGTTTGGGGTCCACAGCCTTTCCGTCGGCCTTTCGCCCTCGCTGTTTCTCCCTCGGCGGTAACCACAGCAGCCCCCTCCTCGGATCCGGCCGAGCTAAGCGAGCCATCCCCCCGGGGGAGTGGGGTTCACAACTCTGTAGAAAGGAGTCCGTCAGGAAGTCCTGGAGCTGACCTCCCTGCACGTGGCCCTGGACAAAACAGGCATCACCTCCTTTCAGGAGAGAAGGCAGAGGGCACGGGTTCCCTCCTCTGTGCGAGGGGCCCCGCCAAGGAGGCCCGCGGAGGGCCGCCCGCGAGCTCCCGGGTCGGCGCCTGGGGTTGTGTCTACCAGGACCCTGCTGCTCGGCGGTGGCGGGAGGGGACTAGAGAAGGAAAGGGCAGCGACGGCCACGCACAGGTCTCAACTGTCCTGAGGCCCCGAGAAAGCCTGGACCTGCACTCTCTGGTGCCCGGGCTCCGGACGTCCCCGGAGCGGGGGCTGCTGCTTCAGCCAGACGGAGGCACGACCTGACCCGCGCCCGCGAGGGGAGCTGGGGCCAGCCTTCGGCGGCGAGGCAGGCTGCGCCATCACACTTTCAAGCTCGTTTGCCCAATCCTCGCTCCAGGGGCCTTAGATGCCGGAGCTGTACGGTCCTTTCTAATTAGCTAGTCTTTTCCGGTGTAATGAAACCAACCCCATCTCATAAGTGAGGAAAGCACAGGCCTGGAGAGGTGATGGCACTCTCACCAGGTCCTTCAGAGGGGTAACAAAAGCAAGGGCTGCTCTTGGGGCTTTGGGATCAGCTGTGAGAGTTGCTTGAGTGGAATTCCGGCATTTTTTCCCTCTCTCCTCGCCCCCACCCTTTTTTCAATAACTATTTATTATGCATCTACTCTGTGCCAGATGTTTTTTTAGGTGTTGAGGACACAAAGTGAGTAGAACTTGGTTACTGACATTTCTTAAACATTTGGAACTAGTATATCTTGGCATCAACTATGGACCAGGAAGCGTATTAATTATTTAATATTTATCATTTTATTAATTCTTATGATAATGCTAAGGGATAGGCAGTTTTGATTCCATTTTAAAGATGAAGAAACTGTAACCTAGAGAGGTTAAATATCATGCCCCAGATCACAAAATATTAAAACTCTTCTATTCCAATATTAATATTCTAATGTATTATTATTAATATTAAAAATAAAACATTTTAAAAGTCTCTGACTACTTTTTTCCATTTTATACTTCTTCTGTAATAGGAGAAATAGAAATATTCATAACTATAATTAACATATGAATGTGTTGAAAAAATGTTAATTCTCTTAAAGGCTGAGGAAGGTAGGAGGGAAACTGTACAGAGAAGGTGACTTTTTGTCATCTCTGTCTTAAAATTTTATTTAATATTTTGATATATTTTCAGACTTAGAGAAAAGTTGCAAAAATAGTACAAAAAATCCTTGTATACACTTCACCCCAGATTTCTACTTTTTATTTCTTTCTAAAAGAGATATTTTTGTAAAAGTTTTAAAGCCCCATCTCTACTCCTCCATCGCTGGTGGCCTTTCTCATGAACCTGGTGACACCATGTATTGCGTGAGGGCTGGTGTGCACATGAAGACAGATGTATGCAGGTGTAAACAGACATGTGTTTAAACCCACATTGCTCAGGCTGAAGATAATAAGACACCTTCAGCTCCAAGTTGTTAGTCAGTCACCAGCATAGGAAATGCCAATTTCATATGATTTTTGCTGAGATTGGGTCATAAACACTCAGTTCCCCCAGGTCTGAAGTCTTATAGCCAGTATATATTGGGCATAGACTCCTTGGGGAGAGTCCTTGGGTCTCTGGAGATGACTGTCCCTGAATCTGAAGCCTCCTTTCTTTTACCAGGCATCTGTGAGCCAGAAGAGTGCCCCAGTGCCCCTGGGGATGGCTCACAACTCAGAAACACATTACCTACCTACGCTGTGTCCCACACTGATTGGGCTGGGATCCAAAGAGGTACCGGCAGTCTTTACCCTAAATGGACCTCTCAGTCCAGTGAGAGAGAAAACATCAACATGCGAAATCTTTCCACAACAAGCACGAAAGTTACGTAATTAAGTGCCAGAATAAATTATCCTGACGATAAGAAACACTGAGAATTCCAGGAAGGGAGGGAGCACTGTAGGCTGTCGTGGCTGTGAAGGTTCTTCGGGAGAACACTTCTCGAGCCAGGCTTTGGGGGATGGAGAGAATTTCACTAGATGGGAGGAGCACTGGGAGGGGGGGCACTCCTGGACACAGACATGGAGTTAGGAGTAGCTGTGGTGTACGCAGGGGGTATTGAATGGAATGAAATCCATGAAATGAAAAATTGGTGTTGGTGCAAAATGGCTTGGAACAGTTAGCCTGCAGCAAAATTGTGAAGAGTCCTGAATGTGAGGCAAAGGATTCTGGAACTTGTTCTACACCTTCTCCAGACTCACTGAAAAAATTTTAGCAAAATGGACCTTGATGAGAACCATACTTTAAGAGATATAAGGTGGCAGTGCCCAGAGGTGACTCCAAGGGCTGGCCAAGGGTGGAGAGCTTTAGTACACTTTCTTATCCATCAAGCTCCCTGGCCCCATGCTTTAATAGAAACAATTACATTTCCTCAACCTTTTGTAAAGTGATATGAATATGCAGCTTCGAGACAAGTCCCTGATCCTCCCCACTCTGTGTGGAGCCAGAGCGCCACCCTAACCTCTTCTCTATAGGAATTCCAGAGCCACCACGGGGTGTGCGTGAAGCATGGGAAGAAAAACCTGAAGCAGAGAAACTGGTTAGAACCTACTGCGTTAAATGGGGAGATGAGGTGAGGGCAGTAAATCCAACATAGAAGATATTTGGGAGAAAGTTAAGCCAGGTTAAACATCCAGTGGTCATTGTGGGCGGGAGAGGGAGTGGAAGATAAGCAGCACCAAAGATAGAGTTAAGTGATCTAATCTATTGTTATATATGCTAAGATTAAAGCTACAATTTATAGACCTTCTACTATGTTCCAGGGATTAGAAGTGTCATCAATAAGCCTCACTCTACGATATTACAATGAGGGCACTAAGGTTCAGAGAGAGTAAATAAATTGCATATCATTCCATGGTTAGTAAGTGACTGAGCCAAGATTTAAAGTTAGAAGATTGAAAGCCCTCACTGTCTTTTGAAGGTAATGCTTACTAGGAAGTCAAGTAAGTTAACTTGTCAGGAAGGGAAAGATCAATTTAATTTGAGACACGGTAACTCGGAGACGATGATAAACCACATCTATCCATTCTCCATCCATCCAGCCATCCATCCATTCACTTTTTTATTTTTAATTTGAATCAATAATTCAGTAAATCTTGGTTAAGTACCTACGAGGTGCCAAGCACTGGAAGTCAATGATGAACAAAGCAAAAGTTGTCCTTGCTCTCTAGAAGCGTATGGTGGGTTAAGGAAGATGGACAGCAAAGAAGCAATCGTAAAGCAGAGTGAGAAAGACTCCGTAAGGGAAAGTGCAGAGTGCTACGGAGCTGACGGCAGGACCCTGTACCCAGCGTAGGAGACGTCAAGGAAGCCGCCCTGAGCAGGAGGGGAAGGAGATGTCTCATCTTACAGGACACCTGGGAACCATGGACCACGTCTTTCCATCCCTTTGCATTCCGGTATCCACCTGTGCCCCGTTCTCTCAGAGGAAGACACATTCCTGAGGGCATCTAGGACGAGAAGCTGTGGGATAATGGAAGGAGCTGTGGGCTGCGAGGCAGACAGTTTGGGTTCTGAGTGGCTTTGAATAGGTCACTTGACGTCACGGGGCCTTTTCCTCTTTTCCTGACGCTGGTATGAGGCAGAAATGAGATTCTGGTGAAGGTGCCTAGCACAGCGTGTAACATATAGGAGACTCAGTAAATACTTGTTCCAACTAAAACTTAAGTCAAGTCCACAGGATTACATTCCCTGCAGTAAAAAGAGAGCCAACTTCTGTCTCATTTCCTTTTTCTATTAAAACAAGGTTATCTTTACATATTCTTTCCTGTCCCACAAGGACATCACTTCTTGCCTGGCTGTTCAGTGCGCTGGCTCTGTGTATGGCTGGACAGTAAGAGGCTGCAGCTGGCTGTCGGGGTCTTGACTGGACAACCCTCACTGAGGCTGTGTCTGAGGAGCCCTGTGTGTTGATGGAGGCTAAGGAGTGAGGGGTTCTCACGGAGGAAGAGGAAGCAGCTGTTCTCCCCACCGACGGCCGGGGGGGGTGGGGCAGAGGTGAGAACAGCTGGCCCTGCTCTACCCCAAACTGCGAGATGACAGTCCCCAGCTTTGATCTGTGTGGTCAGCTGAGGAGGCAGGGATTTGGTGGGGCTCGGGTTTCCTGTAGGACATTTGTCAGTGAAGAAGGGACCTATGCTTCCCTCTGCCTGCCAGGACGCAGGATGCACAGGTCTGTCCTTCGACCCCAGTCGGGTTTTCAGGTGCCAGTGGGAGAGTCAAGAGGCAAGATGAAAAACAGAGAAGGTTTATGTAGCTTCTGAGCCTAAGTTACAGTCTGAGTTTTTGCTCTACACACCACCTTCTTCCCTGAGATCAGCTAGGTCTGGGGTTTCCCAGCTCCTCCCCACATCCTACTTTCAATTCCTGCTAAAGTGATGCCCTCAGAGACGTAGTTCAAGCTTTGGAGAAAGACAGGCTGATTTTGAATTCGCGTGGCTCTCCTTACCGTTTCTAACTTGGGCTCCCTCAGCCTCCGTTACTTCGGGTCGTCTCTAAGAGTTCTCATGGTTTTCTGAGACGATTACCTGAAACTATATAGAGAAAGCATCTAGCACAGGCACCCTGCTACTCAGCACACAGCAGCTCCCTCTGTTCCCCCTTAACTAACGCAACAATGCACGCCTCCAAGGATACCTTGTAACCAGGTCTGCAGAGGCTGCTTTCACCTCTCAGAGAGGGGGAGAGACAGCATCTCCTTCCTCTAAGGGTGAACTGAAGTCTGGTGACTTCCTTAGAAACACACAGCAAAAGGAGTAGTGAAAGTATACCTGTGCCATCTCCCTTTCTCATTCCCCATCTCTAAGTTAAGAAGAAAATCAGAAGGTTTTTCCTTGGCTAATAATACTCAGAATTGCCCACAAGACAAGCTGTCCTAAGGAAGCCTGTGAGAGAGGAATAAGATGAAGCACTAAATTTCAGATCATTTGATTGAAAAGACTATCAGAGGCATCTGATCTAACATCCTTATTTCACTGAAAAGAACTCAAGCTCAGAGAGGAGCAACGACTTGCCTAAAGCCACACAGCCAGCTGGTGGCACGGAAGTGACCAGAGCCTTAGTCTGATGCCTAGTTCAGTGCTCTTGCCACCATCTCCTACGGGCCTGCTCTGATCGCCAGCTAGGCAGGTGAGGCAGACCCACGCCTGGCTTCATTCTGCAGCCGGACAGACCTAAGTGATTTTCCGGAGAATCCAGCCGCATGTTTTCCTCTGTAACACATAAGCACATGGCAGAGAACACAAACGGCCAAACCAGAAGACAGAAATCATTCCCATCTTCCCAGCTGCGGATCAGCCACTTGCTGTCCCCAGCTGCATGAGTTCTCCTGTGCTTTCCATTCATTCAGCCTTAACGGAAGTGTTCCAGCCATGAGCCCGCATTAGTTCCACCTCTGTGCAGCTGCTGTCTCCACTATCAAGCTGGATGGGTCTTAAGAGTTCCTTTTGGTCGAACTTCCTCACTTTGTTGACTGAGACCCAGCCAGGGAAGAGCTATCTCAGGGTCACACTCAAGTTAGAGGCAGAGCCAAGCTTGAGACCAGTTGCCTAGAGACCAGCCCATTCTCTTTCCAGCAGTGTGGACGATTATCACAGAGAGTGGCTCTCCCTCTTCCTAAAAGGTCGAGAATGAGAACAGAAAACTACATGGTGTCTGCCGGCAGAAACAGGTGTGACAGGGCCCCAGGAAGAGCTGGGATTTTTTTTTTTTTTCCTACTAATGGTTGAGGCCGTCAAAGCCATTGAATAAAACTGAGGACAATATATCCAAAGCCTGAATATGCCACTGGTGTCCTGTGAGGAACTCATATTTTTGTAGGCTGAGATACGGGGAGCTGTCAACAGCTGTTTGCAGCTGCTCAGTGACAAGACTGGTGTCTGCAGTGGGCAGGCTGAGAAGCTGGCAGGGGACGAGAACCATCCCCCATCTTCCCTACCACAATACTCGCACAACTGCGTGACACAAACTCAGACCACTGTCTTGTGTTGTCTTGCATCTCCCCTGACTACACTGTTCCCAGGAGGCAGGGTGAGGTACAAGACAGCTATGGCCTGAAACCGCTGTCTGAGAGGCAGTGGAGAGTGGGGGACAGAGCACGAAATGTGACATCAGGAGACCAGGACTGAGCACTTCCTGGCACTGTCATTTCCTGAGTTATCTTGAACAAATTATTTAATGTCTCTGAGTCTCAGTTTTTCATCTGAAGAAAATAGGGATGCTACAACATTGTAAATTTTTAAGCTCTGTATGAATGTGAGGGAAGTATTATTAGGAGTATAAATTGCAGGAATTGACACAACCTGATTAGAGCTGGTCATTCTTCTCTGTTCCCCTGTTTCTCAGTTGGAGTAGAGAATCTATGAATCTAGGAGTCTTTAGTGTGTACCCACGGTAGACACAGCGCGGCATGCAGAAGAAACAGACCGGGCACAGGACTCGGGGTGGGGCCCGGTGGGGCCCTCCCCTCTGACTTCCCCGAAGATGTGTTAAGCTCAAAGACAGGGCTGGCAGCCCCCGTTCACTGGCTGCCCAGCCCATTCCGAACACACCTCCACCGCGGAGGCTGAAGACTTAAAGGACCTGCCCAGCCCCCCTTGCCCCAGGGAAGGCCAGGTGACACAGGTCTAGCCAATGAGTCAGGCATAAGAGATGTTTGCTGGGGAGCTTTTGGTAAACATTTGCTTTATACGATGTGCAACCCAGAATTGGATTTTCCCCCTAAGGGGCATCCAGTTTAAAGAGGGATATGTAATTTGCTCTTACATATCTTACATTTATGGTAAGTAACCATAAACCTAAGATAAAGCATAGCCATTGGCCTAAGAAAGGCACAGGTGAAGTGCTATTGAATTTAAAATATTCCTTCCTAATACAGTGATCAGGGACTGCTTCATGGAGAAGGTGGCATTTGAGGTGGGTAGGGCTTGAACAACACGAGGATGGGATATTGAGAAATGGATCCCAGTCCCAACCTCACCAGCCCTGAGCTTCCCCACTATCCTGAGCCATGTTATAGGGAAGCCAACAGTTCTTTCTAGGCGAGGTAATTATAACTCTGGACATGATCAGATATAATTGCATCTTATACACACAGAGCATTTCCTCTAAAGTCCTTTAAAGATATAATCTAACTCATCCCTCTGACATGGGCAGGGGTGGATAAAGAATAAAGAAGGAAGCTCACAGACATGAAATGACGTCCTAAGATTCTAGAGTTGTTTGGGAAGAGAGCCTGCCAATCCCTTTGGCCATCCAATCCTTCTTGGAACTCTGCACCTTCACTTTCATCCACGTAGATGCACACCCTTGCCTATGTGTGCACACACACATCCTCTAGTTATGCGGGGAGGTGCCTTTGTCTAATGTGCTTCGTATAAAAAAATTCTCACTCATAGTGAAGATATGGGAAATCTCTATGAGGAGGATCACTATTTCAGTTCATTATCCTTAAGAGCATATCATGGATTTGCTCGTTATTCAAGTGCTTTCCCTGGTGTCCAGTGGAATGAATGCTTCTGTGAATGCCCCTGGTTGGGCTTGGGGCTGGCATGTCAAGTGGAAGCTAGCCTGGTTTCACTAGGACCATTCTTTAACTCCTCTGAATAAACTGCCCTGACAACCACATGTTTAAAAATCATCCATCTACACACTCATTAAGATGACTAATATCAAAAAACCAGAAAATACCAAGTGTTGGTAAGGATGTGGAGAGATAATAACCCTTGTGCACTATTGGTGAGAATGTAAAATGGCACAGCTACTATGGAAAACGATATGACGACTCCTCAAAAAATTAAACATAGAATTGCCATATGACCCAGCAATTCCACTTCTAGGTATATACTCAAAGGAATTGAAGGCAGGGACTCAAAGAGATATCTGTACACCCATATTTATAGCAGCATCCTTTACAATAGCCAAAAGATGGAAACAACACAAATGTCCATCCACAGATGAATAAACAAAATATGACATATACATACATGGAATATTATTTGGCCTTAAAATGGAAGGAAATTCTGACACGTTACAACATGGATAAACCTTGAAGACATTATGCTGAGTGACATAAGCCAATCACAAAGGGATAAATACTGTTTGACTACACTTGCATGAAGTATATATAGACGTCAAAGTCATAGAGACTAAAAGTAATAGAATGGTGATTTCTGGGGGCAAGGGGGAATGAGGAGTTGGTGTTTGATGGATACAGAGTTTGTTTTGCGAGCTAAAAAGAGTTCTAGAGATGGATGGTGGTGATGGTTGTACAACAATGTGAATGTACTTAATGCCACTGTACACTTCAAAATGGTTAAGTTGATAAATTTCATGTGTGTATTTTACGACAATTAAAAAAATCATTCATCTACAACATCACTTACTTTAAAAAAATCTGCTCCTAATCTGTCCAGATCAAATGTGACCCAGTTTATCTTTTGGAGATCATCGTGGTCTAATTCAAAGGGCTAAATCTCGAATCAGAAAGCTCAGATTCAAATCTCAATTCTGCTGCTTGTTAGCTGTTTGACCTTATTCTTACTGAGCCTCAAGTTCCTTGTCTTTGGTGGAATATAATAACATCAGCTTTGACTCCTTCGCTGGGTAGATGTGAAGATCCAATGAGATAATTTATGTGAACGTGCTTAGCAAACCACAGAACACTAAACAAATACAAAAGATTTTTTGAGAGAGTAATGAGGTTTTCTCTGGGACCTATTGTCATATTTTCCAACTTTTCTTGCCAAGAAGTTTCTTCAATCAGACCTAAATTCCTTCCAACACAGCTTCAGCCAGGTTGGAAATAGCCTTTCCGTTAGGACGTTTCCAAATCCCCGGTTTAGAGATCCCTCCATCTGGTGGGTGTCAAAGAGGACAGCAGGAACCACAAGCAGAACCATGTGGAACCACTAGTTTTTTGGGCCAAGGACAGAATTCTTCTTTAGGTCTGGTTTGGTTTGCAAATTCCTGGCTGTCATAGCAACCCCCAAAGTAAAGGAGGACTGTTTAGCGTCAACTGCGACTGCAGCCTGGGCTGGGAACGCACGCAGGTTGGCCCGAGTAAACAGTGTTCACTGCTAACCACTCTGTGCCTCTCTCTCTGGGTCCAGGGACGGGCGAGGCAGGGAGCTCGCCAACCTCAAGCTCTTTGGCTGCAGAGCTTCCTGCTGGTGTCCCATTGGTGCTGCCAGATCCAAAGTGGGGAGGGAGTTTCCAGAAGAGGGGAGGCCCCTGGGAGATGGAATGAACTCCACCATGGAAGCAAAGGTCTGCAGCCTGTGAAGATGTATGTAGATGCCTTGGGGAGGGGACGACTGTTGGCACTTCCGTAGTACTTCAAGTGTTCCTGTTAAGTTCACAGTTGACCTCTGCTGACCCCTTCAGTCAGGGCTGTTTATCCCAATGCTAGTGCTGGAGACCTAAAAATGTTGAAGATCTAACAAATGTAGTTGGCTTCACAACACAAAAAGAAAACTGTGAAAATGAACTTATTAGGCACCTCACTAAATCTATAAAGATGCTATGATGCCATTTTCTTTGTTACATTTATTATCATAAGATTTTTACCTATTTGAAAATAACTTGCTGGCTAGTTTTTCGTCATTGGCAGAATTCCTGATTATGTGCAGCGATCGCCAAGAAATCATTGCTAGGCCAAATTTCAAAAGTAAAATTATAAAAAATATTGCAATATTTTCACACTTAAAAAGGTTAGGGTTTGAGTATATTTTAATACACTTAATATGGTGCGGCGTGGGACCAAAAGGCCTGGGAAGGCCCCCAAATGTTTCTGCTTCTCAGTTTGTTTCTCTCACTCTTTTTCTTTCTTCTTTCCTTCTTTCTTCTTCTCTCCCTCTCTCCTTCATCTCTCTCCCCCCTTCCTCCTGTCTTCCTTCCTTTTTTCCCTCCTCTCTCCTTCCCTCTTTCTCCCTTTTTCTTTCTTCCTTTCTTCCCTTCCTTCCTTCCTCTCTCTCTCTTTTTCTATTTCTCTCTCTCAAGGGCACAGGATCATTGGTGCCTGATGCTGAAGCAGCATAAAACAGTGCAGAAGCTCCATGCACGCAGACGGCATGTATTCTCACTACAGGAACATAGGCACACTGCTATCTATCTGGTCCTCTGGGACTCTCTGTCCACTTGTAAAACAAGGTAATACCAGTTGCTTCCAGGAGTTCTGGTGAAAATTAAATTAGGTGAGTAAAAGTGTTTTGTTAAATCTGGTGGTTGTTATTACTAACAGTAATACCCACCTGCGCTTCACTAGTCACCACACAAACATTAATATGCCCTCTATCCACTATCTAACATTACCGTTCTAAGGTGTGCGGAAATCGTTTCTATGTCTCTAGCTCTCCCGGTGCCCAGATGAGAGCAGTCTCCCGCCTGAAAGTCCATCTCATTAACCCTGTTTGATTACGCTGCTGCTCCACCTCCCTGGGGGATATTCAAAGTTACTGTGGAGGCATCAACGAACTCTGGAGACCTTCTGCTGTGTCGTGTCCCTTCTTTAGTTGCTGAGTCACACAGGGGGTTTAGAGACTCTTGGAGGAGGATTCAGGGCAGTTGGGGGGCAACTAGGGGCCCAGAGCTTAAACTCACTTAAACTCACCAGCCAGAATGGAAATATTCCAACATTTAATACTGCATGTGTCATAATGAGCGTACCACCTGAATATCAGCCTTCTTTGCGCCAATGGAATCTGTTATTAATTTCTTCATTTATTCAGTCTGTCAATACTTAAGAGTTTTTGAGCAGCTTTTTTGTGCAAAGTATTAGGTTAGACACAGGCGAGGAGATTAAAAAGAGTGAAGAAATGTACCCCAAAGAAATACATGGTCTCCTAAGAAAGCTATGGCAATCATCAAATAAGCTCAGTAAGAACAGTGCATGAAAACTGTCCTAAGGAAAGTGTACTCGTCTTGGGAGTCAGGAGCATGATGTCGCATCTGGCTGGTGATCATGGAAGTCTTCGTGGAGAAGGTGGCTTTTGAGTTCAGGCCTTGAAGGATGGGTAACATTTCAATACATTAGTAAGAAGGGGGTGGAAGTCCAGATGGAGGAGATGGCAAGGGCAGAGGCTCAGAGGTTAGGAATGGGAGTGATTTTGAAGGATCCATGAGTGGTAACATTTTGTGGGAGCATAAGAAACATTTGGGCGGATCAGGGTGGAGTTGGGCCAAATCACTGAAAAAATGTCTAGGCTTTATTCAGTAAGCAAAGGAAACTGTTGAAGGTTTTTATCTGGAGAGCAACACAGTCTTTATGAAGAGCGGTCGGATTTTCTTGGGAACACCTTAAAGGAAGGACATGGGACTGCAAGTGGTGGAGGTGAGGGAGGGCATTGGGACCAACTAGAGGTGGAAAGTTAACCTGTAAGGCATTCAGTGCTCCAAGTGAGAGGTAAAGAGGGCTGAGTTGGGACAGAGGCCATGTGCCTTCAAGGAAGAGATGATGAATGTAAATTTTTGAATAGAGTAATGAGACTTGGTGACTGATTACAGCGAGTATGGAGGATGGGGAGGGATGGAAAGAAGTTAGTCATAATGTGGATTTCGAGTCTGGGAGACAAGAAGAATTATGGTTCTAAGCCTAGAGAGAAACACAGAAGCCAGGAGAGGGAGCTGGTTGAGAAAAGAGAACCAGTGAATTCATTTACGTTGTCTTTTTTTGTTTTTTGTTTGTTTTTGTTTGTTTTTTTTATAAAGAGGACACAAGTGGAAGCAGTTAATTTTTTTTTTTTTAATTTATTTATTTATGGCTGTGTTGGGTCTTCGTTTCTGTGCGAGGGCTTACTCTAGTTGCGGCAAGCAGGGGCCACTCTTCATCGCGGTGCGCGGGCCTCTCATTATCGCGGCCTCTCCCATTGCGGAGCACAGGCTCCAGACGCGCAGGCTCAGTAGTTGTGGCTCACGGGCCTAGTTGCTCCGCGGCATGTGGGATCTTCCCAGACCAGGGCTCGAACCCGTGTCCCCTGCACTGGCAGGCAGACTCTCAACCACTGCGCCACCAGGGAAGCCCCATTTACATTGTTTTTTAAAAAAATATTTATTTATTTGGTTGCACCAGGTCTTAGTTGTGGCAGGTGGGCTCCTTAGTTGCGGCTCGCCAGCTCCTTAGTTGTGGCATGCAAACTCTTGGTTGTGGCATGCATGTGGGATTTAGTTCCCTGACCAGGGATCAAATCCGGGCCCCCTGCATTGGGAGTGCAGAGTCTTAACCACTGCACCACCAGGGAAGTCCCCATTTATGTTGAGTTTGAGGAACCTACAGGACACCTGGTGAGATGGTCACTGGTGCTCTAGCTTGAATTTGGATTGTTAGTTATTTACATCAGGAAAGGGCCGCCAGGCAGAACCAGAGCTGCCCACTGGGACAAGACTGCTAAAAGACAGTGAAAACGAATGAGCAAACAGGGTGGTTAAGGGGGTACTAAGATCTCCAGGTGCCATCAGGGCAAACAGTAGGGCAATAGAGCGGTCCACAGTGGAACAGCAGGTTGAATCAAACTTTTAGAGCTATCATCTTCTGGGTCACACTGGCAGCCCCACCAACCTGATGCTAAGTGCTGGCCTGGTGCAGGGGTTCCCACATCTAGCGATGCAGCAGAGTCACAGGGGAGCTTTTAAAATGACATATTCCTGCCTCCCCATCCCCAAGGTGATTGGGGGTGGTGCCTGGAAGTCTGTATTTTTAAGTTTCACTTTGGATTCTGGTTCTCAGGCATTAGTCTAAGTCTAGTGAGGAGTAGTAGCTCTCATCTCAGAATTGGTCTTAGTTGTTCGCTGGCGGGGTGGGGAGGGCTGATCCTGTAGGTGAGAACCTAGGGGTCCTGGTCTTCCCTCCCCCTCCCCCTTCCCTTTTCCCTGCCCTTCTCCTCCTCCTCCCCTCCCCATGTCAGGAGAGGCTGCTCCTCAGATTGGCAAGAGTTCTGCAGAGAGGTGCAGGCAGACCCCTGCCAGGGAGCCCCTGCAGAGAAGGGGACCAGCCACCAAAGGATGGAGCAGAGAGTAAAACAGACAATATAAGCTCCATGAGGTCAGGGATTTCTTAAAAATCTCTTACGGAAAATTTCCAACATAAAAAAAAGGAGACAGGATAGTGTAAAGAACCCCCATGTTCCTGACACCCCACTTCAACAATTAGCCACAGCAGCTAATCCGTTTCACCTATTTCGTCTACACCCGGCATTCCCTCCCCAGCCTCCACCATTTTGAAATGAATAAGGAAAGATATTTTACGTGCTCTTCTGATCTCCTATTTTGCAGTCCACCCGCCCCTTTGCTGGTAATAAAAACAAGCTCTGAGGGAAGAAGGGATCAAGGAAGAATCATCAGCTAACCTCTAATTCCTCTTTGAGACACAAAGAGGCACTCATTAATTTTGCCACCAAGTCGCTGAGCAAAATATGCAGCCTCTAGCAAAGGGAAACACACAACACAGTAGCCAGTTAGAAAAGCTACGGTCTGGGGACTTCTCTGGTGGCGCAGTGGTTAAGAATCCGCCTGCTAATGCAGGGGACAGGGGTTCGAGCCCTGGTCCGGGAAGATCCCACATGCCGCGGGGCAACTAAGCCCATGCGCCACACTACTGAGCCTGCGTTCTAGAACCCTCGAGCCACAACTCCTGAAGCCCGCGCACCTAGAGCCCGAACTCTGAAACAAGAGAAGCCACCACAACGAGAAGCCCGCACACCGCAAGGAAGAGTAGCCCCCGGTCGCCGCAACTAGAGAAAGCCCGTGCACAGCAACGAAGACCCAACGCAGCCTAAATAAATAAATTTATTAAAAAAGAAGAAGAAGAAGAGCTGCGGTCTGAATTTACTAGAGTCCTTTCTGTGTTCAGCAGTCTGGTCCGAATCATCAACAGGTAATAATTCTGTCCCAGGGTTGAGGCTCCAGAGAGTAGAAATGTGTGCGTGGTTCAAGGGGCCCTATGCAGTAGGTACGAGCTGTTAAGTCTGGGTGGTCTCCAAGTCACAGATTTCAGACTGCTCTTCCCTCTCATGGAAATAAATCTCTGTTCTGAGTCTACAGCACCGCCCTTCCCTGCCTTGCCCCCTTCTAGGGCTCCACTTCCACACCCAATAATGGAGCAGAGAAACTAAAGGAGGCAAAAGAATGAGGAATTTGGACCAAATCAAGTAGTCATAAATCTCCCTAAACGAGTCAGTCCTCCAAGAATCAAGAAGGGCTTAGGCGGGGCTCATGGGTCATGGAAGTCTTTGCAAAGATGAGGGCCTACAGAGAAGGCTGGAAGGAAACATGGCTGTGGAGTGGAATTACTGCCTAGGGCATGCCCTCTTTTTGGTCCCTTTCCAAGTTCTGGCTCCTTGAGTGCTAAGAGGTCCTCAGTCAAGTGTGGACTCATCTGTGTGGTAGTCTTTATCACTGAGATGTCATGAACAATATCATAGTAAGGTGCTAATAGTACAGTGCTTTTCAGAGTAGGATACTTAAGCCTCTTGGGTCATGGGAACCTCAGTATAAATATGGAACATCTTGGTGGAATTCGGATTTACCAAAGATTTATTTTTCTCGGCGGGGGGACTATTATTCTTAATATTAAAATAATCTTGGGGGGGGCTTCCCTGGTGGCGCAGTGGTTGAGAGTCTGCCTGCCAATGCAGGGACACGGTTTTGAGCCCTGGTCTGGGAAGATCCCACATGCCGCGGGGCAACTAGGCCCGTGAGCCACAACTACTGAGCCTGCGCGTCTGGAGCCTGTGCTCCGCAACAAGAGAGGCCGCGACAGTGAGAGGCCTGCGCACCGCGATGAAGAGTGGCCCCCGCTCGCCGCAACTAGAGAAAGCCCTCGCACAGAAACGAAGACCCAACACAGCCAAAAATAAATAAATAAATAAATAAAGTGTAAAATTAAAAAAAAAAAGAAACGGAAGAGTATAGTTCTCACTTAAAAAAAAAAAAAAAAAAAATATTGGGGGACTTCCCTGGTGGCGCAGTGGTTAAGAATCCACCTGCCAATGCAGGGGACACGGGTTCGAGCCCTGGTCCGGGAAGATCCCACATGCCACGGAACAAGTAAGCCTGTGTGCCACAACTACTGACCCTGCGCTCTAGAGCCCGCAAGCCACACTACTGAGCCCCCAAGCCACAATTACTGAAGCCCACGTGCCTAGAGCCCGTGCTCTGCAACGAGAAGCCACTGCAATGAGAAGCCCACGCACCCCAACGAAGAGTAGCCCCCACTTGCCGCAACTAGAGAAAGCCTGCGAGTAGCAACGAAGACCCAACACAGCCAAAAATAAATAAATTTATTTTTAAAAATAAATTTATTTTTAAAAATAAATAAATTTATTTTTAAAAATAAATAAAGTAAAATAATCTTGGGAATGTGATGGACTAGAACGTAAAATTCTCATGAATTTATGAAGAAAACACAGGAATTTTAAAGAAGTGTCCCAACTGCAGTGGCCTATTTGGAGAGTTATTTTCTTTCTTCTCTTTTTAGAGGTGTTTGGGGGAAATTTTGACAGGCGCCACCCTGATGTTTCTTGGGATAGGTGAGTTATTATGATGTTGCGGTGTCTGCCCATCAGACACGTCAGCTCGCATCTCCCATCAGCCTGTGAGGCTGGCAGTTTTGTGGTCTCTTGGGATAGGCTCACCCTTTCCTTCCTCTAAGTCTTTGTCCAAACTGTCACTTATGTCTGGGACAACCTCCCACCTCCTGACAGCCACATCACATCTCTTCCTCTCCTTATAATGCTGTTCAAGGTCATTTTTTCTAGAAAGCGTTCCCTAAGTTAAGAGAATTGACTCTCAAAACAGAACCTGAAATAAGTACAAGGTTGGGATGCCACAACCCCATCCTGATACTAAATATCTGTATAGTTTTGTATAGGACTTAGTGTATAAAACTGACACACACACATCTTATTTAGTCATCATCACAACCCTATTTTGTAGGAGAATTGTGTTTTCAGAAGTTATACTTTGACAGCTCCACATTCCAAGCTCTTTCTATCACATGCCACCAAAGTCGCTCTGCTGCCCAGTCTGCCGGCTGAGAACGCCCACTAGGTCTGTTTGTGCACTGACATTTATGCCTTACAGGCACATCTATTAGTTTTTGTTTGTCTTGTTTTTCTTTGTATCCAGTAAATTCTTTTAAAATTGTATTTCCTGATTTTTAAAAATAGACAATACATCTACTTGGTTCAAATTCAAAAAGTTAAAAGGGTATATATATCCTGAAGATTTTACCTTCTACCTCTCCCAGACACCAGGTTTTCCTCCCCAAAGTCAACTTGTGTAACTTCCAGTGTTATTCTCTCCATATACTATCAAGTATGTTTACATATCCTTTTTTTTTTCAATAAATGGTAGAATATTCTACACTGTCTTGCAACTTGCCTTAAGGGCTCCCCACTGTTGTTTATGGCTATATACTATTCCACTGGATAAATCTACCACAATTATTTAACCATTCTCTTATTAATATTTAGATTGTTTCCAATCATTTGTTATAACAGGCAATGACGCATTGAATAACTATGTGCATATATAATTTTGTACGACTATGAAGGATAAATTCCCAGAAGTGAAATTGGTTGGTCACAGGACATATGTATTTATAATTTTTGAAGTTTTTGAGGAATTACTCTCCTTATGGAGAGCTGTATCAATTTACACTCCTGCCAATGATATATGAGAGTGCTTGCCAACATGAAAGCAGGTTGTGAAAATTTTGAACTTTGATAGGAGAGATAGTATCTCATTGTAGTTTTTACTTGTATTTCTTTTATTAATAATGAGGTGAAGCATTTTTTTCATATATTTGACAATAATGTATATACCTTTTGGGGGAACTGTGTGTTCATACCCTCTGTCAATTTTTTTATTGGTTTGTTAGTTTAATATATGTTATAAATATTTTCCCTAGGTTATCTTTTTTTAAACTTTGTTTATGGTGATTTTTCATACATGGACTTTTTATCTGATGTTATTGAATTTCTCAATATTTTATTCTATGGCTTCTAGTGTTGTATCATAGTCAGAAAGGTCTTCCCCGGTTGGGATTATAAAAGAACTCTCCCACGTCTCTTTTGGTACGTTTACAGTCCCACGTTTCACATATAAATCTCTGATTCATTTGGAGTTTATTCTGGTGTTAGGTATGAAGTATGGTTTCAGCTTAATCTTTTCCCCAAATGGTTGTCATATCATCCCTAAGTCAGCTATTCAATAATCTCTTTCTCTACATAAACATCAGTGGGCACTAGAATCCCAGCCTGATTATATACCAATTTGCCGTATGTATTTGTGGTTTTTAAAAAAAGTTTCTATTTCATGATCTGTCTATTCACTGCATGAGTAGACAGATTAATTGTACAATAAATGAGTAGACAGATTTATATTAATTGTGCATTGATATAAATTGCACAATTTATATTAATGTAACTTTAGAATACATTTAGTATCTGTTAAGGCTTGCACTCCCATTATATTTCGTTGAAAACATTTTAAGGATATCCTTGTATATGTATTTTTCCGTATCAAGTCTAGATTCAGTTTGACTGGTTAGAAAAAAAACTTGGTATTTCTTGAAAGCACATTAAATTTATAGATATGTAAGGGAGAACTGACTTCTTAATAATGCTCTGTCTGACTGCCAAAGAGCACAGTAAGCCTTTTCACTTAGACAAGTTTCCCAATCAGTTTAGTTTCAGCATTTTGATGTTCTATTCATTTTGCATATTATTTATTCTCAGATATTTTTTTAAATTGTTATAAAATAGGTCTTTTCTTTCATCATATCTTATGTTTGTTATTTGTATAGATGAAAGTTACTGATTTCTGTGCATAATTGTGTATGACCCTGCCTACTGAATTCCCTTAACTCTTAACTCCTCACACCATGCTCCTCAGGTAGCTAGTTGGTGTCTGAGTGAACCTTCCTGTGCCTTCTTGGAAGCTGGGGCTTCTTAGGGTTTAGTGACAGTTGGTACTAGGGGAGAAAGAGAGAGAGTTGATTTCATTTATCTTTCCAGGATGAACAGTGGATTGTTAATATTGGGCTGGCCAAGAAGTCTGTTCGGGTTTTTGGTACAATCTTAACGGAAAAACCCAAATGAACTTTTTGGCTAACCCAATAATTTCTTGACAGACTGGTTCATTCTCAGGGACTTTTTTTTTAAAAAAATGATGGTTAAAAGACTGAACGTTCTGCATGTGCTCTGCCACCAGCACCAGGCTGCTGTCACACACAGTGCACACCTTCTATCATGCTTCAGGCTCAGCTACTTCCCAGGTAAAATGCCCCTGTGATTAATAACGTATTTTCCTAGAAGCCAGGGGTTCCCCTTGAACCATCTTGCTTTGTATATTTTAATTCCAATTTAAGTGATTTCTCTACACTGACCATCCTTAGGAAGAAACCCCAGGAATTATCATCAACCACTTAACTTTGTTTTAATTCTGGTCTTCATTTTGTTTATGTTTGCTTCCAGCTTTACTATTACTGAAATATAACAATGCACATTTAAGGCGTACAGTGTGATGTCTAGGTACATGTATATATTGCAAAATGATGACCACAATAAGGTTAGTTAACACCTCCATCCCCTCATGTAATTAAGATCTGAGTGTGCAGGTGTGGTGATAACATTTAAGATCTACTCTTTTAACAACTTTTATATATATAATACAATAATGTTAATTACAGTCACCATGCTGTGCATTAGATCCCCAGACCTTATCTTGTAGCTGGGAATTTGTATCCTTTGCCCAACTTCTCCCCAATTCCCCCACCCTCCAGCTACTGGCAACCACCATTCTACTCTGTTTCTGAGTTTGGCTTCTTTGAAAGTTGCCTTTTAGTGCCAGGTTTAGGGCTTCCCAATGGCCTGCGGAGACCTGCCTGGGTAAAAAAGCTTGGAAGAGATGACTTTTCCTTTGTCTTAAAACCAGAAATAATTCTCTGGGGAGCGACCAAGCAAGGAAGGGAATCCTCCCCCATCAGGGAGCCAGCCTGGATTTAACCACAAATGGGAATGGAAGGAGTGGGGAGGGACGGGCCACTGCACAACATGACAGAAGTTTCCCACAGGGATCATTTTAGGAGGGCAGAAAGAGACACTGCAGCTCTAAGATCAGGTGGCTTTTTAAAAACCCACAATATTAGTGATTACTCTGTTAAGGTTCCAGTTTTAGGATCTCAATTTAGAGTGTTTGGAATTTGGCTGGAATTCTAAAGGGTTAAAAAAATCCTAGCATTTGACCTAAATACCCATAGGAACCCCTCTGTCTGGCATTAACACCTCAAAATGAAAATACATGAGCTTATTGGGGTTGCTAGAAAAGGGCACAGCAGTTTTTCACACTTCCTTTGCCAGCAAGATAACACTTTAATTTGAGCCCCTGACTTTTTCTTGCCCTAGAGGCAGAGGTGGGGTTACTTGTTGAGGCTCTAGGGCCTCCATTCTTCCTGCTTCTTTGGTGGATTTTAGCATGAGAAAACACAAGAGTGCTTTGACTTCCTATTCTTTTTTCTTTTTTTTAAAAAATTTATTTATTTATTTTTGGCTGCTGTTGGGTCTTCTTTGTTGCATGCGGGCTTTCTCTAGTTGCAGTTAGAGGAGGCTACTCTTTGTTGCGGTGCGCGGGCTTCTCATTGCAGTGGCTTCTCTTGTTGTGGAGCACCGGCTCTAGGCACGCAGGCTTCAGTAGTTGTGGCACGCGGGCTCTAGAGCGCAGGCTCAGTAGTTGTGGCGCATGGGCTTAGTTGCTCCACGGCATGTGGGATTTCCCGGACCAGGGATCGAACCCACGTCCCCTGCATTGGCAGGCGGATTCTTAACCACTGCGCCACCAGGGAAGTCCCTATTCTTTTCTCAATGATGCTTTTAGAATCTGGGGTCCACACTGCAGCATCGGGGAGCAAAGTTAGATACAAGGTCTCAAGGCCTCTGTCCATCACTTTCTCTTACCTCCTACTCTTTGTTACAAGTCCAAGAGAAAAAAAAATCTAAGTTTAAAAGTTCAAGTAAAACTCCCTTAAGTCTGTCACCTGATTTTCTTCAGCTTGAATCTTGTTAGCTCCTGGATGTGGAGTTTTTAGTTCTGCTTTATGGTTTCTTGAACCACGGTGCTGTGTCACGCCCAGGCGGGGCGTGTCTGCATCCACTGACTCTGCCGCAAAAAACCACGCCCACTAGTCCACCTGGCACCCTCCCACTTACTGTCGCAGCGTAACCCCGGTCAAACTATCTAACAGAAGATTTCTGGCCCTCTCTTTTTTTCTGGGTTTATTTGCCTCAGCGCTCTGAGACATCCAAGTCACGCCTTTCCGTTTATATTCTTCTGGACCAAAACGTTAGAATATGAAGTAAGAGGGAAGAAAGCCAGCTGGAGCAGCCGGAGTTCCGCAGTGTCTCTGGCCTGGAGCATGGGCACCCCTGCTCTTACTGCTTCTCAGACATGGCCCCAGCCTGAGCCTCTTTGCTTTCCTGGCCACTCCTCTGGATCAGCCTCGTTTGATCCATTTCCTCCTTGCCTGCCTGCTGCCCCATCCTCTGACCTTGTTGCCCAGCTTTGACCTCCAGCCAATCCCGGTATAACCGGACCTGTGGACCTTGATACTTAAAACTAGACTCACGACAGCTCTTCAAGTTGCCCTGAGAATACACAGCCACGAGGTACAGGGTGCTGGGGATACAAAGATGAAATGTGCACCCTGGCCATGAAAAACACAGAGAGCCTCTGCCCTCAGCTCAGTCGGGCCTTTATTGAAAGAGTAAACTCAATTTGGGGCTCCTGTCTCTGAAGGAACCTCACCAAGAATTTAAAGAAACCCCAGAAGAGAGGAGAGGAAGATGACTGACAGCTTATAAAGTGGCCTCTATGTAGAAGATGCAGAAAAACTAGATATACTTTGTCAAAAAACAGCAACCTGAAGGAGAACTGACAGTTTCCTTCCCCTGACTTCTCCGGTTGTAGAATCCTCTCAGCTCATTTCCTGATTCTCATTTATAATTATACATAGGTGGTCTTGAAGTGCATTTGGGCACCATGCTGTGCAGAAAAGAGCCTGGTCCTAGAAAAGGGAGCCTTGGGTTCTGACCCAAGCCATCCTCTCATTGTGTGACCTCATACAAATGCCTCACCTGTCCTATGGGATTCATTTCTTTGGGAAATTTCCCTATCTCATCAGGATATTGTGAAAACTCGCTGTGCATCTATATGTATACGTGTAGATATATGTATATGAAAACACACACATACAATAAAATATAAGCACCTTTAAAATTTTAAGCGATACATCCTTAGTTACTATTTATTGAGCACCCCTTATATATTAGCAACTGTTAAGTCTTTTATATATATTACCTTGTAGATCTTCACAATATTCTTGCAAGGCGGCAACCTCTGGCATCCTCTCCTAGGAAGGCAAAGGAATTTACTCAAGGTCACAGAGAATGTTTCCTGTGTATAGCAGCCAGCTCTGTGCCATGTACAACAGGCTCTGGATCATCTAATGATGATTTCAACAGCAATAATGATGCTTTCCTATCTGGGTATGTCCTTCCTATGGCACCATCCTCCTATATCTGGAATACCGTCTCCAATTGCAACACAGGGGGTCAAGTCCCTGGATATCTTGAATCTACTGTGTGCTGCTCAAACTGCCTTGGGCTTCACTCCTATCTTGTAATGGGGGTGAGTGATGGGAAGGATTTGGTGGTGGGAAGGAGAATCAGGGGCCAGTCTCTTCCCAAGGTGTTATGGACGCTCCTAATATTGTGTTAATGGAATCCTTGCATGCACCAGGCTAAATAAGTGCAAAAGCCACTTATAAATATAATTATGATGTGGATTATATTTCCAGAAGTGAAAATCTGCTACAAGGTAGAAGTAGCTGTTAGGAGGTGACTGATGTTAGAAAATACGCACCAGCCAATCCTCTGTTGCCAAGGGTCCTGTGAGGCCTTCATTGGTTGGTACAGAGTTGGCACCCATGAGCTATGCCAATTAGGGGAAGTCTTCCAGTGGCTTGATGTCTTGAGCCTCTTTTGGATTGCTTCATCACCTGGCATTCACAAACATTTCCATCTCCACTTCTTACCCTTCCTCTCTCCCCACTCCATGCCCCAGCAAGTGAAATTTACTCTGTTCCAAGCACATGCCCCAGGCTTTCCCACTTTTTCACTTTCGCTCAAATTCTTTGCTCCATCTGGAATGCCCATCTGTCTCTTTCTTTGCCAAATTTCTAGCCAAATTTCTAAATATTACTGATCCTTAAGGCCTTGTGCAAAGTCCTTTTTCTCCATGAAGTCTTCTTTAATCTGTTTGGCTGGGAATGGTCATAGCACATTCTCTGTTTCTTTTTGGTGGAACATTCCTTCTTTCTTTTTGTAGACATACTTCCCGAAAGCTAAGTTCCTATCAGTCTCATCTTTGTATTCTCAGTCTATAACATGTGACTTTGTATGTAATAGCCATTTATTCATTTACTCAATGAATGAATGAATGAACAAATCTTGAGAGAACGTTGAATTGCGTGTGGTGCTACATTGAAAGATGTGCCAGGAGAATTATATTTGTTAATTTATTAAGCACTTACTAGATTTAAGGTCCTCTTCCAAGATTACAAAATTTATTCTGTCTTTGAATTTGTAGTCTCTAACAAACAAATACAAATAACAAAGAAAGGAGCTCATAGTCTCCCAAGAGAAACACATTAAACCAAAATCAAAAATAAATGCATGTTACGTGTTGGATGGAGGAAAGGGTAATTGTGATAGAGTTGCAATTAGGGGGAAAAGTTCCAAGGTCTAACAAAAAGGAGGGGAGAAGGAATGACTAAAAGGTGAGTTGTGAGGATATAAATTGGCACCATACAGAACATACACATGCTCTCTAAGACCCTTCCTGGTAACAGGATGCATTTCATAGACCATCCACTGCAGGCTACAAACACCTACTGAGAAAATACCTTGAGCTACGTGTTGGCATTACAAAGATCAAAATGGCATTTCTCCTGACCTTGGGGAGCCACAGTACAAATAAGAGCTGTGATGAGGGTTCTACAAAAGTTTGGGGATGCTCTGGGAGGAGACAGGTGGGCAGGGGGGCTTCACAGAAGAGATAGCCCTCCAACAAGGTCTGAGGAAGCAGCATGATGTGAGGGTTCAGGATACAAACTCATGAGTTAGTCTGCCCAGGCAGGAATCAGACTGCTTCAACTGGAATCTGATCTCACCATGAACCACTTGTGTAATTCTGATATGTGACCAAGCCTCAGTTTCCCCATCTGTAAAATGGGTAATTATATTTCCTGTACCATCAGAGTTATGATGAAGATTAAATAAGAAAAATCCCCAGGCCCAGACTGATTCTTTATTCAAGATTTAAGTGAAAATGCCTGCTGGTTCACTAAGGAGTTGATTTTTGCTTGGTTGTGTCTTCAACTTGTAGCCCCAGAAGTCGGCATCCAATGGAAAGGTTGGCTGGCTAAGCACATAACTTTTCTCTAAAGAATATCAAAATTGGGTTAAGTGATTTTGCAGCCTGCTAATCACAGATTCCCAAACTGGCACTTACATGAAATGAAAGCTTATAGATGTATAAAGCAGCCCATGCCTTGAAATGAACAGGCTTATTTTCTAGCATGCTATTGGATGAGGGAGAAGAGAGAGTGAGGGTCTTTATCCAGCTATAGGGACTCTGTCAATTTGGCAGGTTGGTTCTGTGTTTGGAAGATAAGGGACTCCTGAGAGCATTCCTACCCTACGGCATTGTTTATCGGAGAGTGGGTGATCTTTTTTCCTTGTATTTTTTTCTTTATAGAACTCACTTGCATCCTACTGCAATGAAAGTGTCTGTTTATTGCAGCCCTGACTCTGGGTTAAGTGAGCAGTGGACCATTAAAACTAGGGAGAATGCACGTAGGTCTCTAATTTCTGACTTCAGCAAAAATTTCTTTGATATAGACTTTATGAAAGCAATTATGTAAAATTATGCCTGTGTAAACAGTAGGATTGAAAGCAGCTAGAGATTATAGATTATTAAAGTTGTTTCTTAAAGGGGTGAGAATTGTCTTTTCGTCTAGTAATCTCTTCTCGCAAATGAACATTCTGTATTTCATTGCTAAGTTTTTCTTCTTTCATCAAGATAAGAGGAGAAAGAAATGAT
Organism: Balaenoptera ricei; assembly: GCF_028023285.1. Lineage (NCBI taxonomy): Eukaryota > Metazoa > Chordata > Mammalia > Artiodactyla > Balaenopteridae > Balaenoptera > Balaenoptera ricei. Next base: position 9,754,724 of record NC_082646.1, on the reverse strand, counting down.
GAGAAAAGAGCAAGAAAAGAAGGAAGTGGGAAAAAGACAGGAGGGGTAGATTGGAAGGGAGGAGTGGAGAGAGAAAAAAAACATTTGGAAAGAGGGGTTGGGCCTCAAAGTAGCTGTGATATCTGAACAATGTTAAGCAGGGCCGAAAAATAAGATGTCCATTCAAAAGTTTCCCTCAGTCATTTTGGGAGACCATTCTGGAAGAGCATTTGGGAGATCTTTATTCAGTTCAGGCATTCTTTATACTTATCCCAGTCTATCCCATTGCATATACAATCAGTACCAGACACTGCAGTCTGTGAGTTTTCACTAACTTTTTGCATTGAGTAAGTCTCAGCTCTCAGGTAGATTGCGGTATCCTGCAGGCAAGGTCCAGGACCCTACATTGCGCTTGTATTCCCTCTGCCGTGCTTCACAACTCTGTCCACATGCGCTCAAACAATGGGGTAAACAGAGAAGGCACCACCTCAGCTGAAGGCGCCGCCCTCTGTACCCCACGAGCCACACTGGCCACACCACTCCCGGGGAAGCTCTCTGCCCATGATGCCCAGCATCCCGAGGGAATATTCAGCAAACACTTTTGCCTGGCTTCACCTTCCCATTTCCTGCCAAGATGTGGCCCTTATCTTCTTCCAAATGTGAAAAGCACTTTCTCTTGGAAACCCTCCCAGACATCGATATAGATAAATAAAAATTCTATACTGTAATTAGCTTATTTTTAATTATATCTGCATGTTCTTACTGAATTGTCTGTGTTCCAACGAAATTTATGGACACTGAAATTTGAATTTCATATAACTTTCATGTCACAAAATATTCATTTGATTTTTCCCAACTATTTAAAAATATAAAAACCATTCTTAATTCTCAGGCTCAACAAAAATAGGTGATGAGCAGAATTTGTCCTGTAGCCTTAGTTTGCTGAACCCTGGATTAAATTATCAATCATATTTATATTTCCTACAAAGAAAGGATTAAATTTTATATTGCTTCAGAGCTACTGGAAGAACTCAGCATTGATTATTACTACTTTTCCTTTTTTTGAGTTAATATTGTTTAAAGAGCTCAAAATCCCATGTAACTTGAAAGTCAAGGGTGTAAAATATTGAAATGAGTCTGCCTACATCAAGTAGTCAAGCATTACCAGCAGGATGAAGAGTAAGTGGTATCTGGTGCCTATTCAATTTTGAGTTGGCACTCTCTCATCGGGCTGCTTGCTCCCCTTACAGGTTGTATCTTCCATGCTTCTTAACCTCTCCGTTTCTGGCATGGGTATCGTCACAAATACACAGGATCAGAACTGCCTCCACTTCACCTTGCATGTGTCCAGTTCTCTTTACCCCATCTTGGGAGGAGGGCTCCTTTTCTCTGCCTCTACCTCTGCTCCTGGGCACCCCTTCCTCGAGGACCTTGTTTCACGTGTTGTCTCCACCTCTTCTACCTTCTACAGTCCCTCCTCCACTGGATCCTTCCTTCAGCATACATTTATGCTGCTTTTGCTTCTCTTTTTTAAAAGAATTCCTCCCTCCCTCCCCCGAACGCTCACCACTTCCTCCGCTTCTCTTCACATCCAAGCATTTTGGAAGAAGTCAGCCCATCCTCAGTGGTTTGCTTCTCTGCTTCTGTAACTAGGCATCTTATTTGTCCTTGTTTTCATTTATTTATTTCAAGGTAAAAATTGTCTTATTGATTTTTCTTTGCTCATAAAAGCAGTATATTTTCATTTAAAAGTTCATACAATATATAAAGAAACTCAAAAATAACAATAACCAATAATTCCAGAATTCAGAAACAGTGGCTGTATGCACTGCTGGGTTCTTCACCAACAGCTGTTTTCCTACATCTTCCCTCCTGGCAAAGTTTGGTGTCTACTTCACCCCACACCAGATCAGTGACATATCTAGTCTTGTTTAAACTTTTTGGTCTCAGGACCCCTTTACACTCTTAAAGATTATTGAAAACCCAAAGAGCTTTGGTTTGTGTAGGTTATGTCTTGTTAATTTTACTGTATTAGATGTTAAAACAAATTTTTAAATATTTACTAATTCTTTTAAAAATAACAATAATAGGGCTTCCCTGGTGGCGCAGTGGTTGGGAGTCTGCCTGCCAGTGCAGGGGATGCGGGTTCGAGCCCTGGTCTGGGAAGATCCCACATGCCGCGGAGCAACTCGGCCCGTGAGCCACAATTACTGAGCCTGCGCGTCTGGAGCCTGTGCTTGGCAATGAGAGGCCCGCGCACCGCGATGAAGAGTGGCCCCCGCGCCGCTATGAAGAGTGGCCCCCGCTTGCCACAACTAGAGAAAGCCCTCGCACAGAAACGAAGACCCAACACAGCCATACATACATACATAATACATACATAAAAAAAAAAGAATGTAAGCAGACAAGAATAGCATTAAAAAAATAATAATAATAACAATAATAAATCTGTTGCACATAACACTTTTTTATGAAAAGTAATACATTTTCCAAAACAAAAAAATATTTGGTGAGAAATGTGGCATTGTTTTACATTTTTGCAAATCTTTCTAATGTCTGGTTTAATAGACACCTGAACTTTCATATCTGCTTCTGCATTCAATCTGTTGTGATATGTTGTTTTGGTTAAAAAAATATAGGAGAAAATGTGGTCTCACAGATAGGTGGTTAGAAAAAGGAAGGGTATTTTAATACTTTTATAGGTAATTGTTGATATTCTGATTTGGTACTATATCAAAACTCAAAAAGTGGGATATAGAGAACAAAATAGTGGTCACCAATGGTGAGGGGGAAGGAGGAAGGAGAAGGATAAGGGTAGGGAATTAAGAGGTACAAACTACTATGTATAAAACAAGCTACGAGGATATATTGTACAGCAGAAGGAATATAGCCAACATTTTATAATGACTATAAATGGAGTATAACATTTCAGAACTGTGAATCACTATGTTGTACACCTGAAACATATTATACTGTACATCAACTATACCACAATTTTAAAAAAAAACAGGAATAGAAAAAAAACCCTCAAAAAGTGGTAGTTTCATATCTATAAACCTTTTGTATTTTCTGTACACTTGTGAGAGAATGAGAATGAAAAAGGAAAAAAAATCTTAGTATTATAATGAACATAGTTTTGACCTATAGAGGCCTCTGATACGGATCAGGGTCCCACAAGTGTCCCTGGAGCACACTTTGAGAATCACTGGTCTAAACCAGTAATACTGTTCCCTTTTCCAGTGATTTAGGATGGACATGTGACCTGATTCAGACAAACGAGAAATGAAGGGAACTCTTCAATCACTTTGGAAAAGTTTCCTCAAAGATAAAAACGGTCCCCCAGGAAGACAGAGCTATGCTGCTTCTGCTGGTCAATGTCATGTTTTTGTGTTTGTCTTGGCTTTGCAAGGGGAGGTGCCTAAGGACAGCAGCACAGACACCACAGAGCCAGAACTAGCCTTGACTTACTTTGACTCAGGTCTGTGAGTTCTGTGAAATTAATTTTACTTAAGGAAGGAAAACAGGAAGGAACCTTTGGGGGACATCCTTCCAGACTTTTTTCTAAATGTTTATACATGTACATTGATATTAATCTCTGTATTCCTAGCACTTAGCTCAGTGTATTGCCTGCTACATCTCAGTGCTTAGTAAATGTCCTTTGAAGGAATAAATAAATGAGCATGTGGTGTTTATTGACTGACAATTACCTCTCACTCTGTTCTTTGTGAGGATGAAGAAAAGCAGATCCCTCTAAGAATGACATGTTTCCTGGGTGCAATGAGACATATTTAAACAGATATCTGCAAAGAAGGCTATTTTCTCCGTTTCTGGATACTAATCACCCCACCTCCGCAGCATTTTGTATCCTGAAGGAATTCAGGCATTTGCCTGACACAACCTGAAGATTTGGAACTTTGTGCTCATATAGTGATTTATAGTTTACAAAGTGCTTTCATGGTTATTTCAGTTAGTCCTCAAAAGTCAAGTTATGATGGAGTGCTATTAACCCTCCTGCACTGTTGGTGGGAATGTAAATTGGTACAATCACTATGGAGAACAGTATGGAGGTTCCTTAAAAAACTAAAAATAGAATTACCATATGATGCAGCAATCCCACTCCTGGGCACATATCCAGAGAAAACCATAATTCGAAAAGATACATGCACCCCAATGTTCATTGCAGCACTATTTACAATAGCCAAGACATGGAAGCAACCTAAGTGTCCACCAACAGAGGAGTGGATAAAGAAGATGTGGTATATATACACAATGGAATATTACTCAGCCATAAAAAAGAATGAAATAATGCCATTTGCAGCAACATGGATGAACCTTGAGATCATCATACTAAGTGAAATAAATCAGAAAAGACAAAAATCATGTTATTACTCATATGCAGAATCTAATTTTTTTTTAAAATGATACAAGTGAACTTATTTACAGAATAGAAAGAGACTCACAGATTTTGAAAACAAACTTATGGTTACCAGAGGGGAAACATGGCGGGGAGGAAGGAAGGGATAAATTACGAACTTGGGATTAACAAACACACACTACTACATATAAAATAGATAACCAGCAAGGACCCACTGTAGAGCACAGGGAACTCAACTCAACACTCTGTAATAACCTATATGGGTAAAGAATCTGAAAAAGAATGAATATATGTATATGTATAACTGAATCACTTTGCTGTACACCTGAAACTAACACAACATTGTAAATCAACTATACTCCAATAAAATTTTTAACAAAAGAATTTTAAAAAGTGGAAACTGGCAATTTACTATTTATATGAATAATGGTAAATTGAAGAATGTATTGATTCTCTTCTCCCTCCTTCCTTATTAACAAAAGAGAATACATAAAAAATTTATGTGAGGTTGGGAGGGAGGCGCAAGAGGAAGGGGATATGGGGATATATGTATACATATAGCTAATTCACTTTGTTGTACAGCAGAAACTAACACAACATTGTAAAGCAATTATACTCCAATAAAGATGTTAAAAAAATTTATGTGATATAAAAAGACCAGCTTATAAGCAAAAAGAAATAAAGAAAAAGATGAGGAAAGGGGGGCCACGAGAGGTTGAATGGTTCAAAGTTAGACTAGAATTGCAAGTCTAGTGTGCTTAGAGGTTGAGCTCCCAGAAACTCTGTCAACGGCTTTGTCATCATGGGCATCTGTCTGACCACCCCGGGGTGGGAAGGGAAGAGGTACAGAGAAAACTGGCCTTTGTCCCAAGCCCCACACCCTGGGAAGTTCAGTGAGGTAAGCGAGAGTGGCCCTATGACCTGCCTCAGTTGAATGGCACTAAAATGACAAACCTTTGTTTTGAACGTCTTTACCTGGAGGTGAAATCTTCCACTGGCTGACTGTGATATTAAATATGGACGAGGCCAGGGATATTTCTCACCCGGAGCTCAATGGGAACTGGCAAGTGTCAGATTTGAAATTTCTCACTGCAACTCACAGGCCTCTGCTGACCTGGACTTGAAGGCTCCAGCCTGGAAACAATCCAGAATTACATGCTGACAACTAACTCAGCGAGAGAAAGTATATAAACTGCCTGAGCAGTAGCAAAGGGACTACGGTCTTTACCTCCACTGTGGGCAAGTAGAAAATAGCCCAGCCAGCGCCCAGGACCAGCCTTCTCATCCTGGCCCTGCCACTATTTTGTTACGCAACTCTAGGCAGATGGCTGACCCTCTCCAGAACTAGGCTTCTGTATTTTTAAGAATTACATGGTCTCAAAGAACATAGCATATGAAAGCACATAAACTACATAAACTTAAGTCCATTTCTTTAAAGAGAAAGACATTTACTCATATAGTAAAAAATGAATTGTGGGTTACACACATATATTCAAAAAGATTATAATCTCAGATGAGATATGTAGGTGTTGAAAACAGTAATTCATACCTGCTGCCTTGGTTCTTACCTAAGCCCTGGATCACTTGTCTGGTCCCACACTAGGCTCTCAGCATCATGCCTGGGCCTGATCTACACACATAAATGCTTTTGAATGAATGAGCATGAATAAGAGTGCCCAGGCTTTATCTCTTGTGGGATAGCCTGATGTAATAGAACAAGACCTGGAGTCCAATACACCTGGTTTCAATTCCCAGCTGTGTGACCTTGGGCACGATCTCTGCTACTTCTTCTGTCAAATGGGACTGGTGAGGAGCGAACATCACTTGTGTGAGTTGTCTGGAGCAGTCCTGAGCCTGAGGCAGGTGCCCGACATGTGGTAGCTGCTGTCTGTAACACGGGGCTGCATAAGGTAAGCACATCAGAGCTTTGGATAGCAGTGAAGATGTAATTATTTCATGTTGGGGTAATCAGGTCAGATTGCTAGAGAGGAGTATTTAAGTAGGACCTAGAAAGAGGGTTCCCAGTTAGGTCGAGATGGAGAAAGGGAAAAGGGATACAAGTGAAGGACAGCAAAGGCAGGAGGCAGGAAGGTGCAGTGAACGCTGAGGCAGTAGAAGGGAGGATGGTGTGTCTGGACAAAGATGCTACTGAAAAGGGAAAGTGGGGCAGGTTTTTCAGGGTTCCAAGTGACAGAGCATTTGGACTTTATCCTATGGAAAATGGGGAGCCTTTGGAGGTTTTGAGCAGAGGTGTGATGGGTTTAAGAAGCTACATTTCTATAGGATGAGTAATACAAGTTACCAGGAGCTACAGCTCAGAGAAAAGATGGGTACAAATTTCAAAATGGACTTTGAAGCAGGCGTCACTGAAATCATTCTATGCAGCTGCTATGGCTGATACACTCAGCAACACTAATCTCTAATAAAAGTCTTGGAAGATGGCAATTGGAGTCATCTTGGGTTAGGTGGGGTAGGACAAGATGACTTCGGATACATTTTTCGGGAGGAGGGAAATTCATGGAAGGATTTCTGGCTCTCACTGCTGTGGAGTTTAAATGGATTAGTCATGTTAAGATCTTGAATGTGGACCTACACTCAGAGTCTTCTGGGACCCCAGGTGACAAGACAACTTTCAGTGAAAAAGCAGCACGTTCTTTACCCCTGAGTAACACTGATGTTGAATTACAATCCCTGAGCACAGGTAAAGAAAGATGAGAAAGAAAAGGAAAAGGAAGGCACAAGGAAAGAGGGGGGAAAGGGAGAAAAAAGAGGAAGGTGCTGGAGAGAAGAGATAAGAAAGCAAAAAAGTGGGGCAGATCCGGGACGGAGACAGCTCTGCTCACAGTGGTCATGCCCAGCACTGCCCAAGGCGCCTGAGCTGACGCAGCGGAGATGGGAGGCTAAAAGACTAGAGTCAGTTTCATCTTTCTGGCTGTAAACAATTCAAATGGAAAATGTTGGATGAGACTCCACTGGCTCAGTTTGGAGGGAGGACTTCTATTCATCAGTCTTGGAGCTTTTTCACTTCTGGGGACTGTCACCCATGTCAGATCCATCTGGACATTTCTGAGGTTTTTTTGTTTGTTTCCTTTTTTTTTTTTTTCCCAAATGCCTTTGCCAGGAAGAATATTTAACACATTTAGATGTAAGAAAGTAGGACACAGAGGAAGAAATTGGGTGTTAGCATCAATTTCTTCCTTTTTCATGAAGCCCAAGTGTTCTTATGGGATCATTAGGTCTGTTAAATAATTTACTTCTCATTCATTCATTCTTTTATTCAACGACTATTCAACAAGGACTTGGTATGTACTAGGCACCATACAGGTTACTGTTTGTTGGGCTTCCAGCAGGATCACCTATGCCACAAAGATGAGATCACACACTGGACCAAAGACCTGAGAAGATACTGCAAGACATTCCCTTAGTTACGTTTCTGGTAACAAAACAAAATGCAAACAAAACAACAAAAAACAAAGCTCACCGTCATGAGTTCCTCCTTACAGGGCTCTACAATTCTGCCTTTCTCTGTTTTCTCCTGGTACCACCCATCCTCTTAAGAAGTACTTAAAAGTACTTCTGCTTGAAAGCAGCTGCTGGGTTAAATTATCCCACTCCTTTAGTAGTCAACCTTAAATCATGATTTTCGTTTTGTTTCACTCCACTTTCCATCTTTATAACTCTCTCATTTATAACGGTTGCTGGTTATTAAGTCCTTCCTAAGCGTCAGGCCTTTTATTTTCATTATCTTTAAGACTCACAACAACCTCCTGAAAGAAATGGAGACTCAGCTGGGTTTCATTACTTGCCTAGAACACACAGCTAAAAAGCAGCAGAGTCGGGCTTTGAACCTTCCTCTGTCTGACTTCCAAGAGTGGACTCTTTCCCAGACACAACATGGCCTCCCCCAACCCCGACCTGTGATTATTCACCCCCTGCTCTTGCCAAGAAACTAGAGAATTTCAATCAAGAGACTGTACCCCTTGGTTTTCTATTAATAAATGTCTGATTGATTCTAAATGAGCTGTTGCTATGCTTTGGAGTGAGAATTACAAGCGGCTCCATAAGCAGATTGTAAATCGACAGCCACGTGACTGAAGCTGTTACTGTCACACCAGCTGAGGACGAAGCATGTTTAATTATGGAGGTGGGGGACCAGAGGGTCTCAGGGGGTTGAGTCAGGTGTTCCCGGCCTTATCAAGGCTTCAGGATCAAGAAGCAGTCTTCGTTCTGTCTCTCCAGGTTTTTTTGATTTTTTAAATAAAATCTTCTTAAGTCGAACCTCCTTACTGCATTGAAAAATGGTTCGAGTTTGGTTTCTCTAGTTTCCGTGGGAAACAGGAATATTAAAGTGTGAACTCCAATCATCTATGAAAAACACTTGCCTGAGGATCTTGGCTCAGATCTGCAAGCATAACGCATTTCAATAGTTTTTTTCTTCTGAGTATCTTGAGGTTGTCTCCTTGAATTAAGTTCCTGAAGCTCACTGGCAGTGGCACCTTGCCCGTGTGAGCACGGTCCCGACACGCCGCAGGTGCGAGAGGCGGACGGGCATCCTGCGGGCGGTGGCGCCAGCGCGTGGCCATCCTCATGGGACTCGGCAAGTGGCTCCAGCCATGAGGCTTCGGTCAAATCACTTAACTTCTTTACGCTCGCCGGACCTCACCTGTGAGAGGACCACGATGGTGTCCTCTACCCCTGGGGTTCTGGTACCAATGACAGCACGGGTGTCGCACCAGCGGACGCCGGCCATAGGGCGCCTGGTGTGAAGGAGGAAGAGACCCCTCGGCCAACGCTACCTTCCAGGGGCCCGCGGGCGGGGGTGGGGGTGCATGCGCAGGATCATAAACCGGTGCGTCTTCTCGCGGGAACACGCCCTGGGGGGGGGGGAGGGGTGCGGCTGGGGGCGGGGACGCAGGCCGACGTCCACTCCCACTGGCGCCCTCGGCAGAGCCCAGCCCCCGCTCGCACCGCTGACCCCTTGAGCGGGCACATCCCACCCAGTTAGGCTTCGTGCGCTGTGCTTAGTACTTTTTTTTTTTACCACATTTCGTCAGCCAGTACTTACTGTTCCCAGTATTACTTTCCATATGTTCATACACACCCAGGGAAACAGATGAGACTGAAAGGACTTTAAACTTCATACTGTCACCAGCAAACCCATTCACAATTCCCGGGAAGCAAAAATAAAATCTGGGTAATAAAGTCTAACCTTTTCCTTTGTGTTCAGTGTAGTTCCGCCTGCTCATAGGGGGCCGCGTGCAGAGGCTGGCCCGCAATACTTCAGAGTTCCTCGTGGGAAATGGTGACGCCCACCCGCCAGCTCCCTGGGCCGTGTGCGAAAGGGCCGCGTGCGAAAGGGCCGCGTGAGACACCACGATCAAGATGGCGGCGGCGCGCCGAGTGCAGAGACGCTGCCCCCGCCCCGCCTCCCATCTGGAGTCTGCGCAGCAGAGCTTCCCGACCCTACAATAACCCCGCCCCCTCCCCCCGCAGACAGGACGCTATAAATCAGCCCCGCCCATCACCTGTCCCGGAAGCGTGTGCTCTAGAGCCCAAGCGGGAACCTCTGTATTCTCTGATTGAAGAATAAAGCTTTCCTTTGCTTCTCAACAGAACTGGATCTCACTCTATTGGCTTGGATGACACAGGGCTGGAGAGCCCTTGTTGGGGCCCAACTCAGGAAGGTAGGTAACAAAGTCATTACCAACGAAAGGAACGTGTTGTCCCACCTGTTTGCATCCGGTGTCTGAGAAGATCGCAGCCACGGATGCGAAGTTCCTCATGGCTGGTTTGGGAACAAGAGTGTGTGGGGGGCAGGGGGAGGGTATACAAGTGGCTGGGGTCCGTGAAACATCACTCAGAGGTCAAGGTTTCGAATGTTTCAGATCTGCCTGAGGAAGCAGATGTGGTGGCAGAGCTCAAGGTCTGGAGTCAGGAAAACCAGGTTCCAACCCTCATTCCTCCATGATCATGGGCCAGGTCTTCAATGTTCTGTTTCCTCATTTAAAAAATCTGGGTTATGATCTCTCTCCTATGTATGTTACAGGGCTTTGAGTTTCAAACAAAATAATTCAAGGAAAAGTGCTGTAAATTCTGCAAGGCACAGTTTCTGGGGAAATTGCCATTTCTCCTCTCAGTGGATTTGTTAGGTTTGCAGAGCAAGAAAGCAGGCTTTTGGGCTGCAAGTGTCATGGGGGCAGGGGCCTGAGCTTCACCTCATCTCTTCAACTTCACGGCATAGCTTCTGTATGGACGTGGGCCTGGCTGGGTGTCACGTGCTGCTGGACCTCGATGGACCCATGGGGTGAGGGCACACTTTGGGGTGGTCACCCTGCCTTGCAGGTAATGCTTAGCTGCCTCTGGTGAAGGCTGGAGCATCCTTTGCCATTGGCCTTGGAGGTAATCTTTGCATTTCTTGTTCTGCCAAAAGAGTGATAGTCGTTGAAACTTATGGTTAATGGGTCATATCTAATACGTAGATTCATGCAAATTCCCAAAAACAACCTTAGGGGAACCTCACCTGAACTCTCAAACCCTCTTCTGTCTTCATGCCAATATGCTCATGTGTTCACAAAGCTGAACCATCACCACAAACCCCTGCAGGAAAAGTAACAGTCGAGTTACAGAGAAAGTGATTAATAGTTCATTTTCATAAAGTCTGTCTGCATCCAACACTGAGATGCCAAGAATCTATGACTTCACCTTTTTTTTCTGACGCACGCCTAAAATGCACGACTGGGCACAGTTCCACTGGGAAGCTACATAAATCAGGAAGACAGAGTTGCCTGTGAGATGCTGAGAACTTAGAATTCAAGATAGCTCCAACTTGGATTTGCCCTTCTTTTTCTTAATGGATGTTCTCTTTAGTTTCCATGGATTTGTGAAATACATATCATTTGTGGTTGAATCTACCAGTTTTTCCTGTAAAGCAAGAAAAGGTTATTATTATTTTTTATTGTAGTAAAATAGAAGCCCGGAGAAGGTAAGCAATTTGCTTGAGGTCCCCCTCCAACACGTCTGTTTAATCAATAAAATGTGCGGGCCAACAGTGAGGTAGAAGTTGGCAAATGCTTGGCCACCTTCTTCCACTGCCTTCCATCTTCTGGAGCCAGTGAATAGGCTGATTAAGCTGTGATGTTAAGAAAAGCCTGGATCAGGCATTCTCTCATGAGGGCAACTTAGCTCCTGGGAAGTGCAATTATGAGTAGAGACGTTGGTTTAAATGTTAGCTTTGGAATAAGAGAAATGCAAACCATTTTTCTTAACTCCAAATTGAGAAACTCTCTGATGATATAGGAACCCTCATGTAGAACATCCAAGTACGAATGGCAATGCAGTGATGAATTGCTCTTTTTCACAGTGGTCTAAGAGTGAGAAACAATGCACTAGGAACAAGAGTTTAAGTAAGACGGGACCTGGAAGAAATCCTTGGACACAAGTGGTCTGATCTACGTGGTGGCTTGTAAGTCCTGCCTTTTGTCCTGAATTTTAATTTTTCTTTTCTTTTGAACTTCATTGTATGGGCCACACACTGCCCAGAGCAAGCTTTCACCTGAGCTGGAGCAGCTCCCAGACTGTTAAGCTCCCCCTGGCTCTGACCACTCCAACACCACACGTTCCCACAGAAGGTGCTTGTGTTCACACGAGGCCTGAGCTTGATCTACCCATGGAACCATCTTGTAGGAAAGATTGCCCAGTTGGGGGGACTTTGGGTATTTGGTAACTGACCTTCTTTGCATTGGCTTCTGGACCAATGTTTCTCAACTGGGAGCGATTTTACCCCCCTAGAGGACATTTGGCAATGTCTGGAGACATTTTAGTTGTCACAACTGGAGACGTTACTGGCGTCTAGTGGGTAGGGGCCAGATGCGGCTAAACATACTATGATGCACAGGACAGTCCCCCACAGGAATGATTGGGCCCCAAATCTCAATAGCGTCAAGTTTGAGAAACCCTGTCCTGGACCAATTGAATCTCACATTCTTTTCTAAAACAAGCAAAGTGTAGTAGGGTTACAGCGCAGTCTGTACCACACTGGTTTTAGTCTTGTAAAAGAAGACCTGCCTACCTCTATTTTGATAGTCCTGCTGTATAAAAAACAACCAGAGAACCTCAGTGACATAACACAATGAACTTTGACTTTTGCTCCTGAGGCTAGAGGTCAGCTGGGCAGTTCTGCTAATCTGGGCCTGGCCTGGCTGACCTTAATGAGCCCACTCAGGCCTCTGCAGTCAGCTGCTGGTTTGGCTGGGAGCTGGCTGGTTTAGGATGGGTTCACTCTTATGCCTGATGGTTGGTGAGCTGTCGGCTGGGGTGACAAGGGTGACTGGACCACGTGGTATGTCATCATCCAGGGAGCTAGCCCAGACTTTTCACATGTCGGTGGCAAAGTTCGAGAGAGAGAGAGAGAGAGAGAGAAAACATGCGAGGCCTCTTGAGGTCAAGGCTTGGAACCAGCACATCACTCCTGATGACTCTATTAGCCAAAGCGAGTTCCAAGATTCAAGGCACGAGAAACAGACTCTACCTTCTCATGGGCAGAGCTGCAAAGTCAGTTGCAAAGGGCAGTGATGCAGGGGGGAGTGAAAAATTGCAGACATTTTTGCAACCAATCTACCTTACGCTTCTTCTCCAATTCTAATTTACACGTATGCTTCAAAATCTGGTGGAGCAGTGCCTTCCCCAGGAAGCTTTATCTAACCCCTCCTCTGTCCTCCCATGGAATCCGGGCTGACAGCTCTCACAGCTCTCTTCATACTGTGACACCGTCACGGCATTAGCCACTGGCCGGCCCCCACTCCACCCAAGCCATCTTGCGCTCCCTGCCTTCAGAGGACCATGAATGAGCGAGTCAGTTTCCTTTCTCTGTATGTGGCCTAAATGTTTGGTAAACCTGGCTGTAGAGCATGAGTTAAAGAGCTTGAATTATGGAGTGAGAATGCCTCTGTTCCAGTCCTATCTTTGCCTCTTACTACGTCCAGCCGAGCAACTAATTAATCTGTTTCTCTGTACAGTATGAAACAGCACGTCCTCCAGGGGCTTGGGAGGACAAAATGAGATAATACAGGACAAGTGCTTGGAAGAGTGGCTGGCCCATAGCAATCCTCAGTAACGGGAGCTTTTGTTATTTTAGATGCCTCTTCCACCATTTTAACCCGGCATCTAGTGCATTAATTAATTCACCACTTACACGCAGATGCCGCACTCCTGTGGTCCTCCTCACACAGGAAATGGACAACATATGTCACCGGCCAAGTGACTCCTCGGTGGTTGAATTCATTTTGTTTCTATGGCTGGTGCTGCATTCCCTTCAGTCGCTGGAAGAGATTATTATTTCCTCCTTCAGAGGTCACTGGAGCTGAGAAAGTCAACTCGCCGCCAGGGATATGCTGTGCTCCCAGGGGGAAGGAGTCCTACGCGTCTGGTTCCTACATCGCCTGACTCATCCTGGGGATGTTGGCGGCTGCTGGATTCCTATAGATCACAGGGATAATGAAGAGAGCCACGTGGACAAGCTCAAGGGCTGAATTCGGTGTTGCTGTAACGTTTTGGGAACTGTTAAAATAAGACATGTACAATTTCAGACAGACTTTTAAATGACAGCTTAAAAACAGCTTCTTCTGCCATGGGCTGGCTCTGTGGATTTTATAACCGTAAAAAATTAGAAGCAGCCTCATGAATAATTCAGTGACTCAGTTCTGGGAGTTGCAACGCCCCTCACTGGGTGACTATGTCTATCGCTTTTAATACCCGGCGAATGGGCCCTGGTGTCTCTCACTTGGTGGATCTCTGCAGAAACGGAATCGGGTAGGAGAACCACATCACCAGCTTCTGCCCCCTCCCAAGCTGCCGAGTCAGGTGGCTCTTGCCTGGCCTTGAAATTGTTCTCCTTTTTAAAGCCTTCAGGTTAGAACTGAACACTTCTAAAACACTCGCAAGAGATTCTCAGTGGCTGGAAGAAGCCTAAATTGTGAAAGGAGAAACTGGGGCAAACCCAGCCGAAAATAAAGTTTGCATCTTGATGGGCCGTCTCAGGGAATTTACTGAAACCTTACCTCTACTAATCACCTATGTCCATACTAATAATTTTAGTCTCTAAAATACTTTGGTGTTATACAGTCAGAAAATTATAATTTAGCACTGATTATCCTGGCTTTTAAAGTATATTTAAGGAGTTCTCTGGCAGTCCAGTGGTTAGGACTCCGAGCTTCCACTGCAGGGGGTTCAATCCCTGGTCAGGAAACTAAGAGCCCACAAGCCAGGTGGTGAGGCCAAAAAAAACTAAATTAAAAAAAATAAAGTATATTTAAACATTTCCATATGAGTTGGTCTTGCTTTCAAAGTAGGTATTTAGCTTTTTTGAGGTCACGGGCCATGTTTTAAATTTGTTCTGTTTTATTTTTTCCACCCTCCCTAGCATCAAGCTGGACCCATGTCACTTGATTCCTACCGATCGGTTCTCACAAACAAGTAACCCACACGTTTGATTCATTTGATTGTTTTTGGTTTTTGTGTTGCCTTAGTGCAACATTGTAAAAGGCAGCATAATTAGATAGATGTTACCTGGGGGTCATACTTAAGCAGCCTGGCATGGATGTTATCTGACCTGGCCGCTTCATATGTTTCTGTGCCTTCACTAGGAATTTGAGTGTCCACCATGGCTCGAAGCTCATGTGCTCGAAAGTTTCCCTCCATTCCCCATTCCCCATCTAAGCCCTGCTCTTACTTCTTAACTCTAGTTCCACCTCCTCCATGAGGTCCTCCTGATGTGACATCCACAAGGGTCTCTCCCACCTCTGAGCTCCACCAGCACCTGCCCTCAATGTATTGCTACTTAATTCGGTAGCTCCTACATATACCCTGGTGTTTTTGCTCTTCTCTGTAGGTATTTGTCCTCTCTTGCCAATGACATTCCAGATCCTTTTCAAGCAGATTCTAATACCACTTTGTAGGCCCCGTGGTGTCCTATATAGAGTAGGTGCTAAATATGTATCTGTAGGCAAGTGAGACAGATGTTCTCAGGGACTGGTTTTTTTTTTTTTGAGACAGTTTTTTTTTTTTTTTTTTTTAAATATTTTCTCCCAACTTGTGACTTGTGTTCAGATTCTCGTGACGTTGTCTTTTGCAAAGCAGACATTTTTAATTTATTTTATTTATTTATTTATTTATGGTTGTGTTGGGTCTTCGTTTCTGTGCGAGGGCTTTCTCTAGTTGCAGCGAGCGGGGGCCACTCTTCATTGCGGTGCGCGGGCCTCTCACTGTCGCGGCCTCTCTCGTTGCGGAGCACAGGCTCCAGACGCGCAGGCTCAGTAGTTGTGGCTCACGGGCCTAGTTGCTCTGCGGCATGTGGGATCTTCCCAGACCAGGGCTCGAACCCGTGTCCCCTGCATTGGCAGGCAGATTCTCAACCACTGCGCCACCAGGGAAGCCCGAGACAGTTATTTTTTATGGGCACTTTTCTGGGCGGACTTGACCAATCTTATGGCCACACCACTCATGCCCAAATCTCCATTTAGTGTTTGATTACAATCATGGATCTCTTTTTACTTTTTGTCCTTTATAATCATTGTCAAAGATAGGTTAAACCTCTAAGACACATCCAAACCTTGACACTTTCCCTTTCTCCTCTCCAAAAGACTCTGTTTGTTTGTTAAGCATCTGTCTGCTTTTTCTTAAGCTAGCTAGATGTTTTCCTGAGTTAGTTCAAGTACAGGAGACAAACTGCAGCAAGAATGGTATTAGACACATCCAGTAGTGTCATGTTCCTTAACAGATAATTATTCAGCACCTACTCTGTGCACTGCATTGAATAAACCTGACTGGCAATTCATGACTCTTTAAGGAGCTTTCAGTCTAGCTGGAGAAATACAACAGACATGCATGAAATACATGTAAAACTCAAGACCCTATGTACAGTGCTAAAGCATCAGTAAGTGCTGTGAATTCCAAGGAGGGCAAAGTCTCTAAAGAGTAAGGAAAATGTTTCAGGAGGAGGCAGATTAGTTCTGGGCCATGAGCATGCGTAGAATTTGCGGTGGTGAAACTGAGCTGGGAAGATACACCAAGAGAAGGGGGACAATTCTGTAGTGAGAAGACCTGAAGTTTTACAGTCACAGATAAGCCAACACTTACTATCAAACCACAAGTTTCTGAATCTCATTCCTTCTTTGAAAAAGACCTTGTGACACTGTCATGGGGATTCAATGGACAAAATATGAAGATGTCTGTGTAGCGACTCCTGCACAGCAGGTGATCAATACTTGCTTGTTAGCTTTATAGCAACTGTCAGAAGTGGTCAGAGCAAGTCTGTGGGGCAGGAGATAGGACTGTCTAATTGAAACGCAGGGGAGTGATGAGACATGATGGGGGAGAGCTAGGTTCCCTCTAGGTCACCTGTTGGAGGGCTGAGATGTCTGGATAAGGGTTTGGGCTTTAAGGAGTAGGCTGCGATGCACAGGGCAGCACTGATGATTTTTTAGCAGATTTTGCAAGTTCCTAATTTGGAAAGTACACATGCAGAGGCACCGGAAGTAGTGGGTGGCAGGAGAGGGCTGAGTCTCTGACTCTACTCATTATACTCATGTGAGTGACGTTTTGTCTCCAACGATTTGAGAAATACTTATGTCAAAGCAAGACTTCTAAAATAAGAAAAGCCTGAAATACTAAAATCCTGAAATCCAAAAAGATCTAAATATGAAATACTAAATTTAAAATACTGCAAGTCCATCAGGACCCTTCCACCACTCTCCAGAGCCAGCAATTCTGAGCTGTTCCTCTCGGAGCCATTCAACTGTTTTGTATTCCAGAACCCGGGCATGATAGTGATTCTCTAATTTTGCCAAGTTGGAATCAATTCTAGGCAAAAGTACCAATTAACAGCTGAAGTTTTCTGTGGCTCATCAGCTCTTAAACAAGGAATATATTTTCTATATATTACTTATATTTATAGTTATTGTTTGTGAGCTGGTCAGACCTGCCCATAGGCTTTGCCAGTGCTGTGCAGCTGCTGTTCTCGAGTAACAATTGAATGTAATCATTTTCGTGAACAGAATTGAATGGCTAATAAGCCAGTTTGGTTAATGGAGAGGTGGTGAGGAAGAGGAATAAGGGAAGCATTTTACAATTTATATGCATTCTGCTATTTTAATTTATTGTTGTCAATCTTAAACAATAACCCCAGACTATGTTTATAGATCAGAGGAAATTAATGAACTTTACCTTTGTTCAACTTTTTAAAAAGTAGCCCTTTGGCCCAAACAGCATGACAGACCAAGTGGCAAAAGAGGAGAAATAAGCCTTATAATCAGAAGGTGTATTTGAGTTGAGGTCTGAGTTGAAAAACTGCCTATTAATCTAAAGAGGCTAGCAGAGGTGTCAGAAGGCTTTCCACACCCAGCTGGTCAGAGCTGTTTCAGATCATTCTACGGCCAAGAAGCTCCTATGATTCCTAGCTTGGTCCCCTTTATAGAAGGTCATGCCTTCCTAACCTAAGAAATAAATACAAGTAGATAGAAAGGGTGCTTACCCAGCTGCAATATTGTTGTATGACACTTAACGTTGACTTTGAAAGGAGCAGGGCATCATCCTATTGGAGAACAACGGATGCATCCACTTGAAAAGTCTATAGGGGTCTTAACTCTTCACTATTATTTTATGTCACTCCAAGAGATTCTGAGATGACTTGGTACAGGCAGGTTTATCTTGGATGCACTTAAGTGTGGATCATGTAAACAAGGCTTGATATCTTTAATGAAAGCCCCGGTCAAAGTTGGGTGGATTGATTGAGGGCCTACTGCATACCCAGCCTTTGCTGAGTACAGAGGATATGAAGACAAATGGTCCACAATTCCTACTCTTAGGAGTTGTGACAAGTCACGAGGCAGACATGCCAAAGCATTATTATTAATAATTAATATTATCTCAAGGCAGCCTATGCATATACTAGATGAGTGGTACAGTCAGTGCCATTGGGTTTTGAGAGGGAAGCTTAGCAGTGTGTTTAGGGGCAGAGATTATGTATCAATTTGACTGGAGCTGAGGGCTCAGAGAGGAGTGAAAGGGGTAGCGTTGGCATGGGGTTTGCAGCTGAATTGTGGGGACTTTGACAGCCAGGAGCACTTCGGCTTTGCAGGCAACTAAGAGCCATGGAAAGTCTTTGACCTGGAGCATCAAATTGCCTTTAATTTAGGAAGATAAACCTGGTAGCAGTGTGTTGGGTAAGCCAGAGTCAGGGCAACAAGTCCATAGGAGAGCTGGAATGCCTTAGATGGCAGCTGGCAGAGAATAAGCTGGGATGGGACTAGAAAAAGGCATGTGAGCAGAATCATGAAGAAAGAAGCAGTTCTTATGCTTGCTTCCTTCCCGGTTGGATTGCAGTTACTGTCTTAGTTCAGGATCTTATAACAAGATACCATAGACTGAGGGGCTTAAACAACAAACATTTATTTCTCACAGTTCTGAAGGCAGGGCAGTCCAAGATCAAGGTGCCAGCAGATCTTGTGTCTGGTGGAGACATGCTTCCTGATTTGTGGATGGCTGTCTTCTCGCTGTATCCTCACATGCCTGAAAGAAAAATCATTTCTCTTGTGTTTCTTCTTATAAGGACACTGATCCCATGCATAAGGACCCCACCCTCATGACCTAATTCCTTCCCAAAAGTCCCACCTCCAAATACCATCACAATGATGGGTCAGGACTTCAACATGCGAAGTTTGAGGGGATATAAACATTCAGTCCACATAACAGTTACCAAAATTATTAATATATTTATAATACTACTGATTTAATTGCAAGTTTCTTGAAGGTAATGCCTTGTATGCAGAGGGGGCTCTGTTGGTTGAATTAAACTGTGTATAACCTAATACACAATTAGGTTGAAATCAAGTTAATGTTGAAATCAGATTTTTTCACACTGATTATTGCTATTAATGAAAATCCGTTTAGCTGCTAAGACATACCAACTATAAGTCTGTTTTGGATATCAAGATTATTTTACGCAAAAGGTATATTTCTTGACAGTGCATTACTTTGAATAGAAACACTAACCCCCTTACCCCAAACACACACAATCAAAAGTCTCAGAATCAAAATGCTTACCATTTGCTTAATGAAACAGAAAGGGAATGCTTAAGGAAGCAAACACTTCCATTTGAGGCAGAAACCTAAAAGCTCTGAGGGGCGTTAATCAGTTTCTTGGGCATTTAAGCATTTCATCACATTTTGTTTTTCCACTTTTTAAATTCATCAAGCCTCCAGCTTGGGGATTTCTGATCTGTAAAAATCATTTTAACAAACATCCTTAACACCCTTTTATATGAATACCGCTTCTTCTCAGAATGCAAAAATAGAAACTACTTTCTATTCTGAATAATGTATAGTGTTCTGTTCTATGAGGCAGTTATGGCTGGGGTACCTACTTCATCTAGGCGTCAGCGAGCTCTTTGCTTAGTCTGGCCCTCTCTTCCAAGAGCTGTGTATTTCACGGGGCACTGGGGCAACCTCGGATCCACTGCTGATACTAATTGTGACTGCAAAGCTTTCTTATACTGTCTGCTTTTTCTCTTTTGTTCACAAGCTGCATGTTTTTACACTTTTGTTCATTTTGGATCATCCACTTTTCATATAGGAAATAGAATATTCGGCATGATCTTTGAAGCCAGATCACATCCGGACTCTTAATACTTTGTAGGTGCGTGACATTGATCAAGTACCTCTGGAGCCTTTGTTTCGTCATTTGAACGTGGGGATAATAATCCCTACTTTCCTAGAATTTGTGCAGATTAAGTAAAATGAGATAATGAAGGTAAAGCATCCAGCATACAGTAATCTCAGTAAACATTAGTTTCTTTTCCTTATTTGGCGGGTATTTGTTCCTGAGCATTCGAGTGCTTCAGGACGATGTAGTGAAGAGACAGAGAGAGACAAACCCCTCTGTGCTCTGATAATGACAACACTGGTTCTCAAAGTGTGGTCCCCAACCAGAAGCATCAACATCCACCCCAGTCCCACTAAATCAGAAACTCCAGGATGGGGCTCAGCAATCTGTGTTGTAAAAACCTCCCAGGTGATTCTGATGCACGCTGACGTTTGAGGACCATTGATTCTAGATAAAGGCCAGCATGGTATGTTTGTGGGTTTACAACCAGGGAAAAGGTGGGTACGGGTGCATGCGTGTGAGTGTGTGGGGCTGGTGGGGTGCTGGGGTGTTAATCTTCATTATTCACAAATACAGCTAAAGGAAATAAGCCATGGAGGTGGAATTGGAGAGTAACTAAATTATTTAGATGTGGTCTTCAGTGTCTGGTCACATTATTTGTTCTCTTTCTTTGTCAAGCTAAGTCTTGGGGACCAGGGATTTAGGAGTAAATAGAGCTTGAATCCTGTGTCCTGTTGAGATCTTGAGGTGGTCCTGAATCCTGACCTCAAAAGTCACAGCTCTGATGCCTCCAGATGGGCTCCTTTGTCTTGGACAGGTGGGGGACCTCTCTTCCTTTGGGAGCAGGGATTTGGGGCTGAGATGTCACTAGGACAGGCAGACCGCTCTCTATACAGATGCATTTTTTAGTGTAGGTCATTTTGCCACCTTCCTGTGACTCTGAAACTAGGCCTCATTTGAGTTTTGCATGTGATGGGCAGGAAGGTCATCAGAGTAAACACTAAATGCTGTTTGTCTCATATGACAAGCTACTTCTGAAAAGGGGCGCCAGTTCTCACGTTTCAGTATTTGGGATCAAAATGATAGCAAAACAGTCACATACACTAATCAATGGCTAGAGATCTCAGTCTGACGGTCTCTCATAGAGCTACACTCGGGTACCGGCTGCCAAGCTTGCAACTGATTGGACTCTGCCCCCTTGTGGACAGTCGGTCTCACTGGATCCTGCCAGGAGCCTGTAACTTGCTTCCTTAGGGTCATTGGTGAGCTGTCTTTCTCCTTTCTCCTGTCCTGAGATTCTGTGGCCATTTGACTTCTCATCAACCGTAGGGTGATTTGGGGAGATACCCAAATCACCAGAACGACACCATTGCCGCTGTGTGGATCAGGTGCTCATTGCCAGGAATGTGTGACGTTTGGTGCAACGGGTGGGATGCTGCAAATACACGTATGCTGCATCTCATGCTTGAGGTTCTTTTAATATACATGTAAAAATTCATATATTAAAATAGAAATCTTTTGACAAATTTAAAAATTATATTGGTAATATTTTTGTTTTAGAAAAATTAAAAATGACACCCTCACTTCCATCACTTACCAGATAGATGTTGTGCTGTGTATCATTCCGTATACATCTCCTCCCCAGTATCCCTACATCCTCACTTTTCTATTCCCTGGTTCCTCTTTAATTTTACTCATTTTTTTTCCAGGAACAAGAAAACAGAGAGAGACGAGCAGAGGGGAGGTTAGACAAGGGCAGAAAGCAAGCAGTGCTGATTTGTGCCCTGGACTTTCCTCGTTGGGGTGAGCTATAGTTATCACGAAGTGGGACAACCCCTCCCCCTTGTTCAGCCTGGTCATTTAACACCACAGAAGACACACGGCCCCTCTTCCTCCTTCTTTGACGTCTTCTTTATTATCAATTCCATCTGCAGTCTCAAATCCCCTTTCCCTTTGGCTTCTTAACACCCTTCTTCATTTTCAAGGGCAGAGAAAGGAAAAGGCAACATCTAAGTTTCATTGACTGAGCTGAGAATGTTTTCTTAGGTCCCGACTGGGAGCTCCCGCAGCCTTCCGTGGGCCTGTTCATATTTTTCTTGCTGGTTAATAAAGACTCTTACATTTTAGAGTTACTAACCCTAGGTCTACCATAAAAGTTAGAATATTTTTTCATTCAGTTCACTCACTCTTTCACGCAACAAACATTCAACACTTACCACGTATCAGATGCTGTTCTAGATTTTGGGGATTCAGTAATTTCAAAAGGATATTTGGGGTTTCTGCTTTCATGGAGGGAAGAGGAACATGAAAGCAGATACACAGTTTTAGGTATTGGTGAGTGCTTTGAAGAAGGCAAAACAAGGTGATGGGGGAGGTTGTTACTTTAGTAGGTGGCGTAGGGAAAGGCTGCTCTGAGTGGGTGACATTTAATCTAGGAGCTAATAATGAGAAGGAGCTGGGAAAATCTTCTGGGCAGAAGGAACAGCAAGTGCAAATCCTCAGTCGCCTGAGTAGGCTTGCTGCACCTGGGGATCGAAATGAAGGTTGTTGAGGTCATAGCAGAGAAAACAAGAGGGATGAAGAGGTAGGGAGGCCAAGGTAAACTTGGTTCTCATCCTAGATGTGGGTGGAAACAATTGAAGGATTTTACTGATCTCGTTCACATCATTAAAAAGTCCTTCTGGCTGCTCCCTGGTAAATGGTCTGTGAGGGAGCGAGAGGGGGCAGGGCGGGAAGATGGGTGTTGACTTGGCAACAGTCCACACAAGATGTGGGGCTGGCTGGTTTACGGGAGCCAGCAGTCGGGGTGGAAGCCATGGATGAGCTCTGGAGACACAGCTCATTCGACTTGCAGCTGAGCTGGATTTAGGAAGGAAACGAGGAATCGGAGATATTTGCCTTTCCATGTTGTTTACAGTTTTTTTGTTTGGGGAGGAGTCTTCATAAGTACTAACTTTTAAAATGTATTTATAGCAAATATTACTATTTGTGATAGCAAGAACGTGTGCTCTGAATAATGGGGGGCGGTGTGCAAGGTGGATTTATTTAATGGACCAAATGACTGCAAACATTTCATCAACCAAAAAACTCACTTTGCTGACATCCTCATTTCTTCAAAGCAGAGGATAAGGCATAGAATGATATTTTTACTTACGCAACCTACTTTGAATTCAGGCAGAAGCCTGGGTTTAGAAAAATAATGACTCTGATACGGTGAAACCAATTGAGGACTTGTTCCAGTTTTTAGGAGTCTTTATCTCCTATTAGCTCTATGACTCTTCTGAGGCTGAAAAAGAG
The DNA here is from genome assembly GCF_028023285.1 of Balaenoptera ricei. NCBI lineage: Eukaryota > Metazoa > Chordata > Mammalia > Artiodactyla > Balaenopteridae > Balaenoptera > Balaenoptera ricei. Next base: position 9,731,418 of record NC_082646.1, on the reverse strand, counting down.
AGATCAATGTAGTCACGACAATGAGACATCAGGCAGAAGCACTTTCTCATCACCAGTTTCCAGTGCTTTTGTTGAATTGGAAATTCAAATGCTGATGGTTGTCTGTCTGCTTCTCAGGGTTCCCTCTGTTTGACTTCCTTGTGCCTTTTGTGTTTGTAATCACTCAGGCAGGGTGCTGCTGGTGAGGGTGTGTGAGAATGTGTGACAGGAGAGAGAAGAGGTGGGCAGAGAGGGACAGACAGACAGACTGAGACAGAGATTGAGAGAGGCAGGGCAGAGACAAGGCAGAAAGCTAGAAACTCGAGAAATGGATGTGAATGAGTCACATTTCTCCCACTTCCTCCAATTCCTCACTTTGAGGTAAAACCTGCTGCAGAAGAGCATTCAGAATTTCAGCAGTGACCTTTTCACGCGGGTCCTACTTTCTCTGCCCTCGAGGGAAGTTGAGGCTGGTAGCTGAATGATTAGATGAGGCTCAGGGAGGAGCCAGCAGCAAGTGTGGTGGAAGACTTGGTGTTTCTGTCTGGCGTGTTAGGGGTTGAATTGTGTCCTCCCCCCAGAAGATATGTTCAGGTTCTAACCCCCAATACCTGTGAGCGTGAGCCTATTTGGAAATAGTCTTTGCAGAGGTAGTCACGTTAAGGTGAGGTCATCAGGTGGGCCCTAATCCGATAGGACTGGTGTCCTTATGAGAAGGGAACTTTGGACACAGGTGCACAGGGAGAACGTCATACGATGACAGAGGCAGAGGCTGGAGTTAGGCAGCTGAGAGCCCAGGCACGCCAAGGGTTGACGGCCAGCACCCCGAGCTGGGAAGAGGAGAGGCAGGACTCTCCGCTACATGTCCCTGCCCACACCTTGATTTTGGACTTCCAGACTCCAGAACAGCGAGGGAAGAAATTCCTGTTGTTTTAAGCCACCCAGTTTGAGGTATTTTGTTACAGCAGCCCTAGGAAACTAATACAGGTAGTAAATCCAAAATGAGTCATCAGTGGGATGTAGAAGCCAGGAAGCTTCCTGTAAGTCTGGGCTTCATCAATGGGAGTATCAGCATCTAGGATGAGAGAGGCGTTCACTTCTGGGCTATATATTTGGCAGGACACTGACAAGCTAGAAATTGTTCAGAAAATACCCAGAGCAGAGAGGGGAGCCTGGAACCCTGCCCCGCTGATGCCCATACTACTGCAGTCTGGTGTCAACTTCCCTTATTATCGTAGCTTTAACTCACACCACTTCCATTTATGTATTCGATATGTATTCATATATTCTTTCCAATAGAGATAAGCTGTTTCCCAACCTGCCTTCTTTTCTCATTCCACAGACAATTCATTCCTGTGGCTTCAGTTTTCTTCTCCAGCCCGATTTCTCTCCTGAGAAAGAATGCCCACTCAGTGGGCATCTCAATTTTATTCAGTGACCACCTGAGCGCAACTCGACAGAGTTGGGACCCATCATTTACTGCATCTCCTCCAGACCTGCTCATCTGCCCTATGTGCCCTGTTTCAGGGAAGGGCACCCCTGTCCACTTGATTGCCAAGTCATGACTTCGTGTCATAGCTGTCCTGGGGGCCCTGGAAGCTCTTGGAAGCTGAGACCGCCCTTCCCTTACATTCCCCTCTGCCTCCCAGGTAGGTTCTGCTTGCAGTAGACACTTGCTTGAGTGGACAGATCGCGCCTCTCCTGCTTTAGCCCCCATGGGAGGGATCCCCAATGTGTCTGGGAATAAGTCTACCTGGGGATGCTGCACAAGAAACAGATTTCGGAAAACAGATTTTTAGGGAGTATTTTAAGAGACTGACGATCAGAATGGCACAGTAGAGCATGTGATTTCTTAAAAGTAAAAAAACCTCAAAGCAGAAATAGTTTGTCATGTGGTATTGGGAGTACATTCTTTGGGAAGGGCATTGGGTCCTACTGTCCCCAAACAATTCACTTGAAGATTAATCAGACACTGTGGCATTACCGTCTTCTTATAAACTTTTGGGAAAAGTTGGATCATACAGAAAAATAGGAGGTAACCCCTCAATCGCTTGCTTTGGGTTTTAAGATAATACTCTTCTTTCCCTCTGTCCTTTCCTTTCTCCTTCTCTCCCTCCCTCCCTCCCCCCCCCTTCCTTGCTTCCTTCCTTCCTTCCTTCCATCCTTCCTTCCTCTTTTTCTCTCTTTACTTCCTTCCCTCTGCCCTGGCTCAGACCTCCTCTTTCCCTCACTCTGCCATCTTCCGCATCCTGAGTTGTCCTCACCTGGTCTCTCTCATCCTCCCAGAATTCAACTCTCCCCCTCTCGACTGCAGTCTCTTTCTTGACTTCGTTTCTTGCAGGCAGGAAGAGCTGCAGGGCTTCCAGAGAGCTCCTGTTCAGGTTACAGCCAGTAGCTCAGGTTTCAAACATGGGACAGATGGCAGATCCGCTTCCTTTCAGAATGGAGGGCTCATCCATCAGAAGGAGGTTGTTTACTCTTCAGCCACCTTCATTCTTTACATTAAAATGTTTATCTTTGGTATCTTTTCCTCATTCTAACCCTTTTTTTTAAAACTTGGAGAATGGCTTTGATCTCTTTCCAGCCAACAAATCTGCATTGTCTGTGCCTGGAAAGGGAAGCGGATGACAGTATGTGAGGTGCGCCTGGGAACACGAGGGTGGAGAAGAAGATGAATGGTGTGGGCGGAGCCTTCTGAGCAGGTGGCAGTGAGCTGAGTGGGGATTTTTAATATATCAACAGAGGATTATACAGGGCAGAGCACATAAGGTTTTGGAAATGAAGACCCCGGTTTCAATCGTAGCTCTGCCACTTAATAGGTGGGTAGCTTGGGCAAGAAATTTAACCTCTCACTGCCAGTTACTTCTCTGTAAAATAGGGATATAATAATTATTTCACTAAGATGTTATGAGGATTAAATAAGTAACCATATAGGAAAAGTGCCAGGTAGTTGTACTGGTCCCAAATATGGGAACCTATCTATTGATGCTTCCTGTCTCTTCCATCTAGATTCTCATAGCTGTCTTCTCCTCCAAACGATACTTTAAGGACAAAGATGGTTTTATTCATTTTTTGTGTCACCAGTGCCTAGCTTAGGGTGAGGTGTCTATTAGATGCTCAAGACAAGTTTGTGGAACTCTCCAGGGCACAAATTACCATCCCCATGGTTGGGATCAGGTGGAATCTTGGTCCAATGAGCTGCCTCCCACTTTCTTCCTCTCCTCTACTCATCGTGGCCTTTTGTCCTCTGGTACTTTCAGTAGGCTTTCCCCTCCCTGGTCTATTTCTGTCCTCTCACTCATATTCATGGGGCAATGCATATTTTGAGAATGTTCTTCAGACCCAAGCTCCTCTGAGACTTAATTTTCACTCTCTAGCAAGTGGCTCAGATAACCTCTGTTATTGCACAGATGTTAAGCCCTTAAATGAACTGCCTTTCATTCTAAGTAAGAGTCAGGAGATTTATCGTGGGTGGAGCCTGAGTTCCTGCTGTTGTCATGGTGATGATGGGCTGGGTGGGGAGTGGGGTGTTAGTTTCCAGTATCTTCTCTCCCATCTCCTCCCCAAGACACTCACATCCCTTGCCCCATAAGTCCTGATCTATTCTTTCATGGCTTCAGGCCAAAAGTCTAGGGGGCAGTGACATTCATTGAAGGGGATTTGGAGATAATTGGATAGAAAGCAGAGGTGATACCGCTCTGAATAACATTGGTACAAAATCACAGCTCAGGCAACACCTCACCTCATGGTAGCCTCTTACTTTACCAAGACATGTTTGGCAAAGAGACAGGGACACTGGTAGCTTCTGCTTTCCTCACCCCTTCAAGCTAAAGTCACTGATGCCCCTCCCCCCCCGAAGCTGCCGTCTCAGCCCCAATTTCCTGAACAAATCTGTGTCTAGCTGGAGCTTTACCCACAGACTCAGGCCTGCCTGGACCTGAACAAGGTTCAAAGACAAAGGACTGGAGAAGAGAAAATGGGTTTGACAAGTATCCTTAAGAGGTAGAATGAGCTGAACTTGTTAATAATTGAAGTAGGGGGTGAGGAAGAGAGTGCCCCCCCAGGTTTCTCAGGAGGGCAATAGCGTGGGTGGTGGGTTCCATTAAGACCCCCTAAATCGGGATCTTATCCAAGTTCCTGCAAGAGGCGGAGCAGGTTGGTGGCGGGTAGAAGAGAATTTCCACGTTGCACACGCTAAGGTCCCAGCACAAAACGTGGGCACAAACCAGCCTATTTCAATTCTGCTTTTTCATCTTGAACCGAAGAGAGGCACCTCCCTAACCCCCATCCTGGCTGATCAGAGGGATCAAACTGAAATGAGGAAGGAAAGGACTTTATTCATAAGACATTGAAAATTTTCTCATCTAGATCTCTATAACCTATCTATCTGCATCTGTAACTGTATTAGATTCAGACCTATCTACTAGCTGGCCTACCCGAAGTTACTGGGAAGAATCATTAACCATCATGCGAAAAATAAATCCACTGCAAATCAACACTTGCCATTTTTAACTGCCCCTCTTGGGGCTCGTGTCAAAACCCCTGTTTGTTTCCCCCAGGTGGCATCTCAGTGCCAGCGGTACCCTGCACATGGCGCTCACTAAGACCTCTTACGTTCTTTAGTTTCTGCTCCTCCGGAAGATGACCGTCTAGCTCCTTGAGGCATCCCAGGTGCTTTCTAGAACAAATTTCCTTTATTACTTTGTGGTCTATTATCTTTTTAACTCTGACTATCCCGGACACTCCAAATTCAGGGAAAATAAATTCAGGTGTTTTTGTGTGATGCATTTAGAAATAGAAAAAGCAGTAAAAACTTCTTTTGGAAAATAATATGGAGTATTTTCCAAAGCTTTCTCCCATTGATGATCTCAGTTTGACTGTCTAAAACTCTGTGAGTATAGGAACAGAGGGGCCCATCTTCCTGATGTGAAAACTGAGGCCCAGGGAGGCTGGTGACCTTGCCTAAGGTCACCAGGTGAGTCAGGAGGAACAGGGACAGGCACGCATGGCGCCAGGCAGACTACCAAACACTTTCCCTGATACCGTCTCCTTGTGAGTGGTTACTATAGTCATCACACCAACTTCATTTTATAGATGAAAAAACTGAACCTCAGATGTGACTTGCCAGAGACCAGGGAGCTTTAAATAGCTCTTCTGATACCTCCTGGTGAACTGCAATTCAATTGTGCATTAACCACCCAGAGTTAGCACAGACCCCACAAGTTAAAGGCATGGTCCCCAACAAGATTGACCCCACTTAGATGTCAGCTGCAACTGGGGGCCCCAGGCCACCCACACTTCTGATCAACTCGCTGCAAATCTGGGGGATTCCCACTACCTCCCTCGGGTTTTTTTGATAATGTGTTAGAATGACTCCAAAAACTCAGGAAAAGTCTATGCTTACAATTATAGTTTTATTCTAAAGGACATGAATCAGCACCAACCAGCCAAAGAGACAAACAGGGCAAGGTCTGGAGGGTCCCGAATGCGGAGCTTCTGTGTCCTCTCTCCATGGAATTAGAGCATGTTACCTTCCCGGCACATCAATATGCTCACCAGCCGGGAAGCTCACTGAGCCTCAGTGTCTGGAGCTTATACTAGAGTTTCATCACATAGGCATGATTGATAACTCACTCTCCAGTCTCCCACTGTTCCCCAGACTCCAAGCCCCAACCCTCTAGTTACATGGTTGGTCTTTCCAGTAACCAGCCTCCATCCTGAGCCATCTCATTACCATAATCTCAGGTGTGATCCAAGGGGCTCATGAATAACAGACACTCCTATCACTCAGGAAATTCCAAGCGTTTTAGAAGTTGCATCCCAGGAACCTGGGACAAAGACCAGACAAATTCTTTATTATACAACAGTAGCAGAGCCGGGTCTTGACCCCATGTCTGCAGAATACAGGTCCAATGCTTTCCCCACTGCCCCACACCAGACCCCCAGCACCTGGCCCCCACCTGGCTTTCTGGCTGTGCATTTAGGAAAGAGTAAGAAATCATGTTGTATTCTGACTTCCCAAAGACCTGGAGAGAGGCCACAGATATTTCAGAAACACCCCGTTTTGCCCACCTGAAACCAGACCAAACCCATAATCCAACCTCCACGTTTCTAAGGTGACAAAGCTGAAGCAGGAAGGATGCTGGCACTCACCCTACACCTCTCCTGCCCCAGGAGAGAGCTTGTCTTCAGGACAGCGCAGGGCTTTTGAAAGCAAGCCACACAGGAGGTGCTAGTACAGACAACAGCTGCTGCGGAGGTCTGCATTTATCCTTAATCTGCATTTTAAACAAAAACCCTCCATCCCACACAGCTCTCTGCCCTAGGGAGCTGTATTCCAAAATCTGCAAGCCAAAATGGAATGGTGGATGAGAAATTATTTCAAAGGAGTAAATTCCAGGGCATGCAGGCTGCAAAGGGCAATGTATCCACTTTAATTATCAATGCAAAGCTCTGCCATTCAGTGAACCTGGAAAGGGGTATTCACTTACTACACACCTACTACATGCCATGCAATGTACTAGACATCTACAGACATCACACATCATTTAAACCTTACAATTCTATGAAGTATACCTTCCCATCCTAATTTAATTGATAGAGAAACAGGCTCTAAGAGATTAAAGGACTCACCCAAAGATACGCAGTTAGGAAGAGGCAAAGCTATGATTCAAACCCCAATTCAATTCCAAGACCCATTCTTTTGCCTATGCCAGGCTGCCTCCAGTAGCTGGTAATAGCTGGGAAAATGTTGCCATCATTTTTGTTTGCTTGCTACCTTCTTAAGGATTATTTTTGTACAATTAGGTAATTAAACTGTGATCCTCAGAAATCCTGAAATTTTGAAAGCCCAGGCCAGCAGAACAAAGCTAACCAAAGAAAAGCTTCATTTACATTAATCCTGCTGGGAGATTGCTCAGGTCATTTCTCTGAAAGTCCTCATGACCTTGCCTCTCCTAGTCTAAACATTAGGCTGGTTTCAGTTCTTAACTCACTGCTAATTCAGGCCTCTGGTGCAGAACAAACACCCTATTAATGAGAAAAGTCTCAATCACATAAAAGGCTCGCTGTGGGATTATAAGAGCAGCCCTATTTCCAGCTCCAGTTTTTATTTTACCTCCTCTTACTGGCCTCTGATGATAAATGTGGTGGCCTATCTGGCAGGGTGGGCAGAAGGCCCCAGCACGCATTAGCTCAGCACTAGTGCCACCTGGTGGCCGGCCCGTGTCTGTGGGTCCTCCTGGCATTTCAGGTTACAAGGTGGTGGCGTAGGACTTTTGGTCTCTGCCTTCTCCAGGTCCTCAAACAGGTGTTTTCACAATAGCACAAGAGACACTTGTGTGTGGGGAGTGGGTGAATGAGGCAGCCACCTACTAATATAACTGCAAAATTCTAAGTTACTGTGATGACTGATTCTTGGACGTGGACAGTCGTGTTCATTTTGACCTCATGCAGGTAGAGCACAAGAATGCGTTGGCCCCTGCTTCTTTCATTCTTTCAGATCCCTGGTCCCACTGATACCTGGATGTAAGCCCCATCAACGCACAGGTGGTGGCACTTTCTTCATATTCACATCCACAATCTATACCACAGCCCAGGAAGAAAATGAGAGAGTTCGGTGTATCCCAGACCATTTACGCAGCTGATTTTATTTCCTTCTCAAGGCGTTTCTCAGCCACCTCCCTGGGGAAGAAAATCAGAGGTGTTTCCTCTGCACTATTCCTGAATAATGTTTAGGAGCATCAACCGTGTGTCATGCTTTGAGTAAGCACTGAGAATACAAAGTTTGTAGGTTACACTTCCTAACTTTGAGGAAGGCACAAGCTGGTCAGAGAGGCTTGTTAAGATAACATCACAGTAGAAGGCAATAAACATCACGACAGAGGTATAATTGGGCCGGTTCAGGATTTGGAGTAAGATTTACCTGGGTGTGGATCCTGGATCTGTCACTTAATTGTTATACACTTGGGGAAATTATTTGGCCTCTCTGAGTGTCAGTTTTCCCATCTGTAAAATGGACATAATTATGTTTGCTTTGCTGGATGGTAGTAAGAAATAAACCTAACTGTGGAAATAAATGAAGATCACCCAAATGAGAACAAACAGAGCTTGCTGTGGCAGGGGGCCAGACACCATCACTGAGTTTGGAGAGACTCATTAGCAGGCAGGGAGTGGGAAAGCTTTACAATGGAGAAAGGGGAAGGCTCCCATGTGCTTTGGCTGGAGGCTGTTGACGTGGGGAAGCTGGAGGCTACTTTGAAGCAGGGGCATCTTATGTGATTAGTTCAGGGGCCTATTTGGCTTTCTTGGATCGGTCCTGAGTGGGAAGCAGAGGCAAAAGTTAGGGAAGCTGGCAGTCAATGACCGAGTCCTGACCATTCTGGGTCCATCACTGCAGAGGCTGTGGTTTGGCTTCCTGTGCTGGTTGCCACAGAGGTTGTGGGTCGGAGTTCTGCTGTCACATGTGATCTGGCCACTGTCCTGTATATTCAGTCTCTCCTAACGCTGCTCACGTGGTGTATGACATGCACAGATATCCAGTAAATGGTGATCATTATTATTCTAATTCACCTTGGACAGAAGTGACTCTGAAGCTCTAACTGAGCTGGACTTTGGTGGTCGCTCCCCAGCAGCTGTGCTCTCTGTACCAGTCGGTCAGCCCGGGAAAACAGAAACCGTACCAGCTATTTGAACAGAGATAACTTAATATGGGAAACTGGTTACAGGAATTGGAAGATGGGGAAAGTTAAAGGGAGACAATGTGGTAATACAGACATAGCTACTGCAGGAAGCAACTGCCGCCCTTCAGGCTGGAGGAACAAGAAGAGATGGAGGCTACTGGAACTCGGAAGCCCAGAGGCTGAGCTTCTCTGAGTGGGCCCCAGACCCCCCACGAGGTGGGCCCCAGACCCCCCACGAGGGCTGCGCTGCTGCCCACCTGGTGCTGGCGCCTCAGGAGCCCCGAGGAGGGGCTGAAGGAATGGGACGCAGACGGCCGAGCAGCAGACTGGTGCAGGCACGCCTGCGGGGTCACCATGAGGCTGGTTCAGGGAGAGCGGAAGAGTCCTGGAAACTGGAACCCGTAGTTTCCACAACGAACTGCAGCTGCAGGGTGAAGAAGCATGGTCGTAGTGCTACTGGTGGGCGAACGAGAAGGGGAGTGAGGCCGCCTCTGATTCCTCTCCTCTTTTTTCAATCCAGAACCAAGAAGCTCCTGGAGAAGTTCCCGTTCCTTTCCTTAACAGGGTCAGGGGAGAGGGGAGTACAGGCGTTAGAGTCTACTTCTGTTCCAAGCGAGATGTTTCCAGTCTACAAAGCTGGACTCTTCCATGAGATTATTGGGATGGAGATTTAGCCTGTTCCACTTAGGGGAGACAGGGCTCTGGCTATACTTTTGTCCAGAAGCAATTACCAGAAACAGTACCAGGCATCTGGAACACCGAAATGAATCAAATATGGTCCCTCCCCCAGAGGAGTTCATATTTGGTGGAGAGAGATTCTAACCAGTCAGTATAACATAACACGAACATAAATGTAAGTCAGTGGTGTCATGGAATCACTAATGCCTAACTCTGTCTCTGAAGGTCTCAGAAGACTTTCCAGAGGAGGTGGCATTTGACTTGAGCCATGGAATAGAAGTCTGCCAGGAGGGTGAAGGAATGAGAGGGCACTCTGGGCAGAGGCCAGCGCCTATGGATGGCTTGGAGGAGGTACACAAGAGCATCTCTATTTGGAGGGCTCTAAGGAGGTGTGTAACCTGGGGCAGAGGGCTGGAGACAGGGTGAGGAGAATGGAGCTCTGGGATGATGAGCCTTCAAGGATGGAGAGGGGCCAGCTCCCAAAGGGCCTGAGATGGTACCCTACAGAGATGAGTGAAGCTGGGGGAGGGACGTGACCCAGCCCGAAGTTAGAGAGATCACTCTAGCAGCCATGTAGAGGGTAGATCAGGAAAGGGAGCTGGCGAGATTTCAGGCAGAAAAGCTGCTTAAAGTCTGTGTCATAATACTCATCGGTGGCTTTCAAGATGCGTAAGAGATCTTGCTAGATACCCACCCCAGCCCAAGAGTGATTCAAAGCAGTCAACATAAATAAACACAGATGGGAGGATTGTGCCCAAGCTGTGTGGGTAGCTCCTGCCCAGCTGAGGCACCTTGTTAGACCTGCAAAGGCCACATTCCAAGGAATGGTGAGGGGTTCAGGGGACTGAGTGGAGGAGGTGGAGGGAAGCCAGGCTGGGCAGCAGGAGGCTGCACATTCTGGATGCACTAGATCCCCAGGCTGGATGCCACTCTGAGGCGACTGAAAGCTGGTGCCAAGTCTGAGGCAGAGAAATGACTTGATCAGAGGCTGTGCCTCAGGAGGATTAGAAGGGAGCTATATGTAGAATGGATTTGGGTAAGAAGGGAGTCCTGTTATAATACTGCATCCAGACCAGTGATGACGAAGATCAGAATCAGCCTAGTGGCTTTGGGAAAGGAGAGGGTGGGCCAACATTGAAAGGGAGACTGTTATGGAAACTGATGAGGAAATGGGGAGTTGGGAACCAAAATGCCCCCAATTTCTTTGTTCCCATCAATGAGAGGGAGATAGAAATTGGGAAGGCAGGAGAAGAAGAATTTTCAGTGCCAGCTGTTGGTATCTGAATAACGGATTGCCTTTTCCAGTTTGTATCCACGTTGCTGGTATCCTGTAATGGAGCCAAACTCCTCACTAGTGACTTCAGGTGAGGATATTACAGCCACCGTGAAGGGAACCACAAAGAAATGAAGGGTAAACACTCCAAGGACATTTTGATTTCTGGTAATAATTTTTGTTGCAACCATAATCATAATAGTACTCCATTTATTTTATATTCCTGTTTGAAAGTGCTCCATTAGGCTAACTTTAAGGAGGATAGAGTGAAATTGTTCTGCTAATTCACTCCTGGTAGTACTCTAAGTTAGTACAACACTTTGGAAAGCAATGTGATAATGTGTGCAAATCCCACTGCTGGGAATTTATCCTAAGGAAATGCATATTTTTAAAGCAAAAGCTGAGAGCCCAGAGAAGTTCATTACAGTGTTGTCTATGCTAATCAGAAATAGGGAAAACATAAAAGTTCTACGGAAGGAAATGTGGTTTGGTAAATGGATGCTATGACGATTCAATGAAATATCATGAGCCTATTAAAATGCAAATTGCAATTATACTGATGGGGGAAACATGTAAACATGTTTGATATGGTAAGTGGGAGTAGGGAGAGCAGAGTACCAAACACTGTGTATAATGTAATATAACTGAATATGTGCATGCATGTGAATAAAGCCTGGAAGGTAATTGGAAGAAATGAAAGTAGCTGTTACAGTAAATAGCATGGGCCCAGCAGTCAGAATGCTGGGCTCAGATCCCATGACTTACTAGCCTGTCATACTTTGGGTAATGTCTTAACTTCTCTTAGCTTCAGTTCCTTATCTACAAAATGGGAGTAACAAATGGGTGTAATAAAAACCCCGACCACAAGGATTTGAGAGCATCCAAATGAGATAAATGCTCAATAAATGATGGCTATTATATGGGTGATTTCTACTTTAAATATATTATAAGTAGATTACCTCAATATTTTAAAAAATGCACAGGTGATATATCATCATTCTCTGTAATGAAGTTAAATAGACCCAAGTGGAATTAAACAAAATATTGAGAAGAAAATGTGAGGTGCTGGGTTCTCTGTGTTGCCTTTGTGGCTTTGTTTCTGTTTTGTCCTTGCATTTTAACCCTACTTGACATGTGACCAAGTCTGGGAGTGAAATAAATATAATACCAAAAAAAAAGAAAAAAGAAAAGAAATTCAAAGAAATTCTTACTCAGTGCCTTAGCTGGGACTCTTAGCTGTTTTCCTGTCCCCACTGTATGAAGTACGGATTTAAAGAGTTTAATCTCATCTACTTTACTTCCCAAATGGTAGATGTTCAGGGATCAGCCAGACAGCTGCACAGTGGACGGGGGAGGGCACAGGCCCGGAAGGGACGGTTTGTGAACTAGATTACGGCCGTGTGAGGTGTGTATTACTGGGCAGCAAGGAGAGACTGGCAGTCATTTCCGACAACCAGGGAGTTGTCACCAAACTTGAGACGTGCAGTCGTGGCTTCATCGGGGCTCCGGTAGTTGGTACTATCTCTCTTCTCTTCCATTTATTCTGTAGTAAGTATGTTCAGAGGTGCCTACAAAGACAGTCGGAACAAACATTCGTTGTCATGTGATCACCCTCGCCCAACTTCAGAGAAAAGGAAAGTACAGCTGGTTCCTCTTCAGGGCCACTGTTTCTCTTATCAGCACAAAAGATTTTAAACTCCTGCAGTGTAGACGCTGCCTCATCTTCAGCTGTACATCACTGACTGCTTTGAGCACACCCTTGGGATCAATACTCTGCTCTAAAAATGATCCGAGGGCTCCATCTGCATCATGAATAAAGGCTGCTGTTTCCCAGCGTCAGGTTTCAGTGAGAACCAGCTGGACAACCCCTCAGGCCACCAGATCTGTGCAGGCAGAACCTGCAGGAGCCAAAGCACCTGCTGCTGCCTGCACACTTCTGAAAGCAGCGAGCCTGGAAAGCCACACCGGCAATTACACTAGCAGACTCGTTGTTGAAAAATATCGCCAATGTTCACAGAGATGTTCGCCATGTGTTATTTTAATAGCAAAGGGTTGGAAATCATACAAGTGTCCATAAATAGGAGATTGCTTAAATGAGTTATGTACAACAATAATAAAAATAAGCAAAAAATTATCTCCACACTGCTATGGAAGGATATTCTAGATACACAGGTTAGTTAAGAAGTAATAGGTTGGGAGACTTCTGGTAAAATATGATAGATTAAACACTTATGCTAGTGCTACTCTGTCCTGAACTAAAGTAACAGTGAGTGTATGAAAATGCACAAGATGACAGTATGAAAGAGAATAGAAAAGGAAATGACAGAATAAAATTTTGGAAACTGGAAAGTTGAGGGCCGATTTCATATACCAGGTCAAGCTAAATGTTAAATTTGCAGTGGGAGAAGCCCAGAAGCCGATTCATGCCATGGAGCTCCAGAATGGTTCAGAAATGGGTGGCACATGGTACCTCTGAGGGGGGGTGTCCAGGGTGATCTAGAAAGCAGAATATTTGTTGAAAGTCTATAATAAGAAGCAGTTGGACCCAAGATTCTCACCTCAACTCCACTCTGCCAGTGACTTCCCCTCTCCCAACCAGCAGAAGCCTAAAGGTTTCATTTCTGAAGAGGTTAAACCAGGGACATTCTGGAATCAGGGGTACGAGGCATAGCTGAGGCAAGGGAATCACCCTGAGAACAGGGATTTACCAACACAGTGAGGTTCCCTGGCCCCCTTCTTTCACCTGGTCCCCAGACTTCTGAAAGCCGGTGTTATATACCTTGACGCGGGATATTGGAAGAGTCTTCTCTCAGAAACGGAGCTGCTCAAGGGCCAAGACCCACCGATACTTACTGGTGGTGGTCCCCCAGTGTAACCGCCCAACCAGAGTATCCTACAGAGTCAGCAAGTCCAGCCCCTTCCCATAAAGCTTCCCAATCAGTTTCTCTGTGTTTCACTTTTAAGGGTGAGCAGCCCTGGCAAGGCTCACCAGACATTTTAGGAAACCTTCTAACATGAAAGACAGAAACCAAAACAAACCATGGGAGGATGATGTAAAAGGTTGGTTGGTTCATTGTTCAGCGAAGATCTACCCTTTCTTCCATCCACTGCAAACAAATGTACAACCCAGTTCCAATGTGCTGGATTTGGTCATGTGATTTGCTTGCACCAATGAGATGTTTGCAGATGTGACATGAGCAAAGGAGTGAAATGAGATTTTATCCTGGGGGAGTGGGGGCTCTTGAGCTTTGCTGTCAACAGGAGGACATATACCCAGAGAGCTGGTTGGTCCCAGAAGAGTGGGAAGCATATATGGCAGGGACACAACCCACAGGCCTGCCACAGGAAGACTCATGAGTGAGAAATAAATTCTTATTACTATAAACCAATGAGTTTGGGACTGACCCATTATGTGGCACCTTGATGCCAATAGCTAACTGGTACAAACAAGAAGAGGAAGAACTTGGAGGAAACCGAAACAACACAGGAGCAGAAGAAAATTTGAAAAAAAAAAACAAAACTAGTTATTAACTTCCAAGGAATAAGTAAAAATGTACCCCAGGGACTTTAAAAGAAAATGTGTCCAAAGAAAAAAGAGCTATTGTAAATTAGGAATATGATAGCAGAATTAAACAGTTTAGTAGAAGGATTAAAAGATAAACTTGAAGAACAGCCTCAGAAAGTAGAATAACAGTAACTGAACCACTTTGCTGTACATCAGAAACTAGCAAAGAAAAAAATAGTAGAATAACAATAAAAACAAATCAAAAGGTAGAAAACAGCAGTGAAAAGATGGGGAAAATAATAGAAAATTCATTCTAGAAGTACCATATCCAAATAACAGGCATTGTAGAAAGAAAAAGCTGAGAGAAAGGAATGATCAAAGGCATAAGTCAAAAAAATTCTCCAGAAATGCAGGCCATGAGTCTCTATACTGAGGGGGCCCACAGTGTCTGGTGTAATCAGTGAAAGAAGACCCACACCAAGGTATGACAGGGTAAACTTCCAGGTCACTTCGTAAAAGTTCCCTGATGGAAAAAGCAGGTCACATGCAAAGGCTAAGAAATCGGACTGGCACTGGAATTCTCTATAGTAACACTGGTAGTAAGAAGACACTAGGGTGATGCTTTAAAAATAAAAAAGGAAAATTATTTCCAATTATAATTCTATCTTTAGGAAAACTATCAGTCATATCATGGAGGTGGAGGTTGGAAAAAGTTGTGCAAGTTCCAGTTGTACAAGACCTCCAATATTTTTTATCATGTGCACCTCTCTTGGAAAGCTACTAGAGGATGTTCTCCATCAAAATAAGGGAATAAACCAAGAAAGAGAGAGACATGGACTCTAGTAAACAGGGGATACAACATAGAGAGGAGAAAGGTGTTTCCAGGATTGTGGTGAAAGGAGATTTCAGATTCCATCATGCTGGCCCTGCAGCAGATCTAGAGAGCAACCAGGATGGAGGGGCACGAAGGTACGTCACCAAGAGGTCCAGGCAACTGATGCATTATGTGACAGAAGTGAATAGAGTGAGAAGAGATTTATACTGCTGGCTAAGAGACTGGGGATGAATTAGTACAAGGTAGTTAGAAAACTATGCCGAGGAAGAAACAACACTATTGAGAGTGAGCAAAACAAAAAATGTATTGAATACAAGAAAAGAAATGAAAACACAGCGTCCTGCACGGCTATGTGAGCAATAACTCCATGGTCATTTCAACATGAACATCATATTGTAATCTAACCAAGATTATATTTTGTTTAGCTATAGAACAAAGAGAAAGGAAGTATGCATTGGGGGTGGGGATGGGAAGAGTGTAAGATAACCAAATGCTCATTTCCACTGTGGAAAGCCAGTAGAAAGTATTGAAAACCAGAAAACAAAAAGCAATAGTGCAAGTAAGTTATCTAGGTACATGGAAACAAATAGCTAAAAGAATGTAAAGTGAATGGCTTTGGGAAGTGGGAACTGGGGAGTGGAGGGAAGTGAGGCAGGACACTGCTGGTTTCCATTACAAGCCTTGTAGAACAATGTGACTGTTTAAGCTACAAATAATTGATTAAAATGTTAAAAATTTAAGTTAAAAGCCAAAAAATTAATCAAAATATAATTAAATTAAAAATATTGAATTAACAAGGCAACTTGGCTTTATATGTTTACTTACATACCACATTGTATATCGGTTATACATAGGTAATATATAAGTATATGTAATATAAACCTTTTAAGAATGTGTAAACATGAATATTTATGTATACATGTATATATCACTAGATAGATAAATGCATAGATTAATAGATAATTAGAAAAAGCATAAGGAAAAATCAGGGTGAATATACCTCCATGCTGTTACTAGTTGACAGCTCAGTGGGATTTTTTTACTTTCTACAGCATGCATTTCTTTGTTGTTTGAAATTTTATACCACAATTACTATTGTAATTAGAAAAATGAATTTAAATTAGGAAAAAATTGAGGTGAGAAAACTTGTCTCCTCATCTATATTTCTACTAATGAGCTTTTTCATCTGTCTTAGATAATGGGTGGTCCAAGCAATCCTGGATGTCCTCCCAGCCTCTCCACACTCACATCTAAGGCTTAACACATGGAATTCTTTGATCCTATTTTGACTAGAGCCTAATTCTGGTTTGACCTCGGGAATAACATGGGTTTCTATTTCTCACTTCCAGTTCATTCAATAAAAACTTTGGAAGGTAACTCTGCAGTTTCGTGAAGTATTTCTTGTTCAGAGTTGTACTTCTTTTTTTTTGGATGGCTTAAACAACAAACATTTATTTCTTACTGTTCTAGAGGCTGGGAAGTCCAAGGACAAGGTGCCTCCAGATCTGCTGTCTGGTGAGAATCTCCTTCCTGGTTTGTAGATGGCTATCTTCTTGTAGATGGCCAGTAATCCCATTCATGAGGGCTCCAGAGTTGTATTTCTAATGAGGCATCCTATGATATACAGTATATCATTATAATGGTTTTGTAATATGTAGAATTTCTAGTTACAGAGATTCCACAACTAATGTTTGCCAACATGAGATATTTTACTTCCAGAAGTGTTACATTATTTTGTAACCATCACAATAATACTTGATTTAGGCAAGAATCATCAGCGGATGCTAAAATCATAGAGAGAACAATTTGGGGGTGGGAGACAGGATACTCAGGCAGTCTCAGAGAATCGCATCACAGGTTATAGGTATGAAGGGAAAAGGACATTTTTGATTTGGGTAAGTCTGGCAGACATTGCCTTAACCAAATGATTCAATTTCACATCACCCATAATGAGACAAAGAACGTCATCCACCGCCTGCTGCCACGCACGAGAACACAGCATCCCATGTAACATGTTCCTGTTAAAAAAGTTTATCCTGAATGTAAAATGAGGAAACAGTCAGACAAATCCAAACTTTGGGAGATTGTACAAAACAACTAGACCAAGTACTTCAAAACATCAATGTCATGAAAGACATAAAGAAGCAGAGGAAATTTCCAGATTAAAAAATACCAGAGACATGACCACTAAATGTGTGATTCTAGACTGGATTTTGGACTTAAAAAGAAAGGAAGGAAAAGCTGAAAGTACATTATTAGGACAATTGAAAACCTTTGAATATGGACTGTATACTGGATCACATCATTCCATCAATGTAAATTTCTTTTCCAAAAAATATTTATTATTTAGTTTTTATTATTATTATTTTTTGGCTGTGATAGGTCTTAGTTGTGACACATGGGATCTTTAACTGCGGCACGTGAACTCTTAGTTGCGGCATGCGTGTGGATCTAGTTCCCTGACCAGGAATCGAACCCGGGCCCCCTGCATTGGGAGCCCAGAGTCTTACCCACTGGACCACCAGGGAAGTCCCAATGTAAATTTCTTAAAAGTGATCATTTTAATATGGTTGCATAGGAGAACTTCCTTAGGTCTTAGAAGAATGTTTAAATATTTCCAGGGAGAAAAAAAGTGTTACATGACTACCCTCACCTGTATGTTTAAAACAATGAAGAATTATGTAGAGCAAAAGTGTTAATTCATTCAATGTTGCTTCAACAACCATACACTGAGCACCTATTATGTGGCAACTACTGTTGTAGGCACTGGGGATACAAATGGAGCACAAGCATACCAGATGCCTGCCTTCATCAATTTGTATTCCGAGGAGGAGAAAAAAAGCAACCACGGTGAGTAATGTGGTAGGCTAGCCAGATTCCCCCTTCAGGACCAAGACACTCATCCCCCACAGTTTCTGGTTCACACGTCCATCCTTCTCTGGGAATTGCTCTTGGCTGCAGGGAGCTGCCTGCTCCAAGGTTCTATCTAGCCGACTGCAGGCAGCCCTCATCCAGGGACCAGTCTATACGGAGCTACAGAAGCCTGAGCCCTCATCCCAGTTTAGGAAAACTCGGAAGGGCCATCTCAGCTCTGGAGCTGCCTATGGCCCCTAGTGTAACTGCCTCCCTCATTCTCTTACAGGTGTTGTTTCTGAGATCACACCTGCATTAACCTGCTGCACTCAAATCGTCCTCTCAGAGTCTATTTCCTGGGGAACCCGACCCAAGACGCTAACCAAATTACTGTGCAAAGTGTAAGCATGAGAATACAAATATGGGGTACGTTAGGGCCAGGTAAGGACCAGGTGGACGCAGTCTTGATATCTCAGGTGAAGCCTCGGCACAACCTGGTGATGAGAAACCATACGCCCAAAAACAAAACAAAAAATAATTTTGCCCCAGTTATAATCTATCTAATCTTATGGCCCTTCCCAGCCTCTGAATCATTTTCAAATTAGAAATATTTGACTAAAGTCATTGGGCAGTCTTTTCACTTCACTTTTAAGATATTTTGCTTGGTTGCAAAGAGAAAGCCAGAGGGAAATTCTCAGATTCAAGCTTAAGGAACATACAAAAAGAGCCAGTATTCCTTGCCCACCCTCCCCCAAGCTCTCCTCCTCCTCTTACTATTTTTAAATGAGAGGACAAAGCAGGCTGGCCTTGGCAAGTGGTTATTAATAATGGGCCTGCAAAGGTACCACCCACCTACCCTCACTCCATTTATGGCTTTGCATCTAAAATAAAGCCATTTGGAAGAGAGCTGGAATATCCTGAGTGCTGAATTCTGGCGGCTCCTCTCTCTCCATCTCCATAATGACCATGCCTGGGGCACTGGAGAGAAACTGGAGATGTATGGGAAGACATCCCTCTCATTTTATAAGGTGATTATGCGTCGTGACAGTTACAGGCAGAGGAAAGCAATGGTGCTAATAATTGTGTGGTAGATTTGGTCCTCTGTGTCATAGCTCAGCTGGGTTTGTTGCCTATTGACAGCATGTTCGAACTGGTGGGAAGGATTCCCAGTCCCCTAGCAGCGCTCTCCTCTGCATTGATATGGCGATAGGACTGGATACTGGCAACTACCTTTTTGATATACGCCCGCGGAAAAGGACAGCAGCATTTCAATTCAGTATATTTGGAAGAGTTAAGGCATCCTGATAGGTGAAATTATTATCTATCGCCTTCAGGTTGGTAATGGCCCAGGGTTTTCTTCTAAGTATGAGCGTGGTGACTTGGGAATAAGAGGCTTTCCTGGAAGCCAGGCCTGGTTTTGTGGTCTGTGCTCTGACAGATTCAAATCTCCCGGGCAAGTCGCTTGAGGGCTCTTGGAGTCCATTTCCTTTTCTGCCACATGAGCAAAGTATCCCTGAACATTCTTGATCACAAGGACAGTCTGAGGCTAAGAGGAGATCATTCTGGAAATAATTCTCCTGTAGGCACACTGTGTGTCACCTGAGTGTTGAGGGAGCAGGGCTCCAGAATTAGACCCTCTGGAGGGGATGTGACTTCTTGCCATCTTCTCAAGGAGCTGTCCAGGGTGGTTCTGTATCCTCCATCAGGGTGGCTTAAAATTGGCCCTGGTTGTTGTTCATTTTGTCAAGATAGGAAAATAATGCAGTGGGTGTTCTGAAAATCATCTAAATATGCCTACAAGTCTCCTTATTTGGCGTTTTTAAAAAATTTTATTTATTTATTTATTTATTTTTGGCTGCGTTGGGTCTTCGTTTCTGTGCGAGGGCTTTCTCTAGTTGCGGCAAGCGGGGGCCACCCTTCATCGCGGTGCGCGGGCCTCTCACTATCGTGGCCTCTCTTGTTGTGGAGCACAGGCTCCAGACGCGCAGGCTCAGTAGTTGTGGCTCACGGGCCTAGTTGCTCCGCGGCACGTGGGATCTTCCCAGACCAGGACTCGAACCCGTGTCCCCTGCATTAGCAGGCAGATTCTCAACCACTGCGCCACCAGGGAAGCCCCTTATTTGGCGTTTTTAAAGGATTTTAGAATCAGAAAAGGCGAGCTGCTATTATTATTATTATTAAACAGTCTTGTTGTGGGATAAGGGACGTGAAGAAAATCCCACTGTAGGACAGCTTCTGATCATAACTGCCCGTGGAAATGGAGATTTCTGTCTCACAGTGTTGTGTGAGGACAAAAGGAGAGTATATGTCACGTGCTCTCAGCTGTGCCTGACACGTAGGGCGTGCTTCGTCAGGTCAGTTACTACTGAGAAGCAGATGAACAGGCAGCGGGCTCAACCCCAACATCTGCGGACCCCAGGCGAGACCTCAAAGGCAGGCTCACTTGCCTCTGAATGTTTCAAGTTTTGAACAAGCCAACAAACTGTTAAATAAAATATGTTCTATTCTCCTACCTTAACAAACAGACTTTTATGATGACCTGGAAGGCCCAGTTCACATTCAGAATTCTCAGACTCCTTGGAGTTCTGTGCAGAACATGGTAGTATGGGGCCTTCCCCCTTCTCTTCCTCTTCTGGTTCTGTGAGGATACCTCAGCCCACACATCCGGGCTCCATCCAAGTTCCCCACAGATGGTCACCCTTTAGGGCGCTCTAGGTTCTCAAAGTGCCTATACCAGGGCTGCAGTAGTGCCCTAGAGGGACGGACCTAAGGAGGAAGGCTGTGCAGGCCCTAGAGGCAGGCTTGGGACTATTTAGGAGGGGAAGGCTGGGACTAGGTTACCTGGCACAGGATTCGGGTGGTCATGGCTTCTTGGCCCATAGACTCCTCTCCCCATGGGAAGAGGTACCAAGAGGTGAGGGGTCCTCTAGGGCACAGGGTACAGAACAGGGGTCCTTCCTGACTAGGTCTAAGGGCTGTGCTGGCTGGTGTTTTAGAGCATTGTCGTAAGAGCTAGACTGCCTGGGATCAAATCCTGGCCTCCTCACTTTGCGGAGTGTGGTCTTGGGTAATTAACATCTCTGTGTCAGAGTTTCCCCATCTGTGAAATAGGTAAGAGTATTTACCTCGTAGGGTTGTTGTAAGGACTTAATGAGTTAATATATGTAAAAGCGCTTACAAATGCCTGACAACAAAGAGAACTCTGTAAGGGTTAACTATCATTCACAGATCCCTTTTTTTTGTTTTTTTCCTTATAAATTTATTTATTTATTTATATTTTTTGGCTGTGTTGGGTCTTCGTTTCTGTGCGAGGTCTTTCTCTAGTTGAGGCAAGCGGGGGCCACTCTTCATCGCGGTGCGCGGGCCTCTCACTATCGCGGCCTCTCTTGTTGCGGAGCACAGGCTCCAGACGCGCAGACTCAGTAGTTGTGGCTCACGGGCCCAGTTGCTCCGCGGCATGTGGGATCTTCCCAGACCAGGGCTCGAACCCGTGTCCCCTGCATTGGCAGGCGGATGCTCAACCACTGCGCCACCAGGGAAGCCCCACAGATCCCTTTTCTTAACGATTGCTTGAGCTGGTATGATCACAGTAGTCAATGATGTCCCATTCCAGTTTTTGCTTGGCAAAAGGAAGAGAGAAAGGAAACACTGGTTTCACTCAATGGTTTGCAAATATGCCTTCTAATGTGCCAAAAATTGGCCAATTTAGTTTTTGGGTGGTTTTTTGGGCAAAGTTTGGAAAAAGGCTTGCACTGCCCGGAAGTTATTCTTGTGTATTTGCATAAGAAACTCCTCATAGTGAGGACTCAGAGCACTGCAGCACAATTGCAGGAAGCAGACAGTGGAATATTTTCTCAAAATCTTTATGCACACAAAAAATTCCCATCTGTTTGGGGCACATTAAAGTTTTGTCCAGTTTGAAGGCAGAGGAGGTGTTAAAATGATTTTTTTAAATTGTGGTAAAAAACACATAACATAAAATTTACCATTTTATCTATTTTTAAGTGTACAACAGTAAGTACATTCACTCTGTTGGGCAACAAATCTCCAGAACTTCTTCATCTTGCAAAACAGAAGCTCTGTACCCATTAAGTAACAATTTCCCATTCCTCCCTCCCCCCAGCTCTGGAAACCACCATTCTACTTTTTGTCTCTATAAATTTCACTATTCTAGGTACCTCATATAACTGGAATCATACAATATTTGCCTTTTTGCAACTGGCTTATTTCACGTAGTACAATGTCCTCGAGGTTCAAACAGGTTGTAGCATGTGACATACCATGATTATTAAGTCTCTCTCCAACTTGGGGTTGGTACCCTGAAACCTCCAGATGACTGAGAAGTGGAAGAGATGGAACTGGTCCACTCAACAGCAGAACCCAGTGTCTGAGATGGATCGTAAGGGTTTGCTTTCTTCCAGGGGTAAATCCCTTCACCACAGTATGCATGTGCTGGGCACCTGGATAACACCTGCATTATTAGAGGATGAACAGTTTTTGAACGGTTTCTCAGATTTACCTGGACAGGTGGGCAAGGAAAATGTATACCCACAGGTATTAATGTGATGGAAATCCAAAAGAAAAACAGGGGCTTCCCTGGTGGCGCAGTGGTTGAGAATCTGCCTGCCAATGCAGGGGTCACGGGTTCGAGCCCTGGTCTGGGAAGATCCCACATGCCGCGGAGCAACTGGGCCCGTGAGCCACAATTACTGAGCCTGCGCTCCACAAGAGAGGCCGTGATAATGAGAGGCCCGCGCACCGCGATGAAGGGTGGCCCCCGCTTGCCGCGACTAGAGAAAGCCCTCGCACAGAAACGAAGACCCAACACAGCCATAAATAAATAAATAAATAAATAAATAAACCCAAAGTTTAAAAAAAAAAAGCAAAAGAAAAGCAGTTCCACTGACATTTTAATTATTCTCTATCTCCTCCTAGGAGAGAAGACTTTTGTCAAATCCAGAAAACTTCAAATGAGCACTAATTCAGGGCCGTGCCTGAAATAATTTTCAATCTTCAAATCATAATGGATTTTAATTCCTTTGTACATTCGCTTGAAATATTTTGGTCAGTACCTCTCAAAGTCTTCCTTGACTCCTGTCTCTGCAGAGATCTGTCCTCCAATGCCTTGCCTTAGTAAACTTCTCACTAGTTTGTGGTTTTCCTAGGTGGGCTGTAAGGGCAGAAATCACACATTATGTTTTTTTTATCCTCCTCCATAGTGCTCTTTTCAGATGACAAACACATTTCTTGTTAAATGACTGACTGACTGAAAGGATAAATAATTAATACAAATTGTGAACTGCTTTAACATTATAGTCATAATAATACTATCCTGCTAATAGAATAGAAATGCTCCTTTTTGCTGATTTGGAATTTTCTTAGAGGTAAGTTACTCATGAATTCGCTAATGAATGTTAGAATCCTGGAAAGATGACTTAAGAAGGATATATTGAAGGCAAGGGAAAATGTCATCATTCAAGAAGAAGGAAATCGGAACATAAATTTCATTATTTTCATGATCTTCTATTTATTCATTCAAACACTTTCTCACAGCAATATCTCAACCAATGCTTACTGAGCACCATTATTATAAGTCATCATGCCGTAGCATATCATAGGGTCACAAAGATGGATGAGACATTAACTTTTCAAATCTACAATTTGAGCATTCTAGGAGATCAGACATGATAAAAATTGATATAATACAATGTAAAAATACAGATGGCATAAGAAAGATAGAAATACTTGCTATGAAGTGCAGGGAAAGAAAAGATGACTTCCAACAGCGGGCATTGAGGTGGAGGGATCAGAAAAGGCTTCATGGAAGAGATGGCATTAAAAGGGCCTCTGCTATCTAAAATGTGGGTAAGCAGGGGTTGGGGCAGGCTCCAGCCAAGGGAACAGAGAACAAAAGTTAGAAGATGAGAATGAGCAGAGCAGGGAACAAGGAACAGAGAACAAGTCTGCGGGACTACATGTAGCATTTGTGAAGGGAGAGAATTCAACCAAGGCATGAATACCAGAGGATGGAGTGCATGCGGGAATCTTTCTGAGATTTTTTTTTTTTTTCAAAATAATCCAGGGGGGCAGGTAGAATCAATAAACAAGATTGTGTATATGTTGCAGTCATTGAAGCTGGGAATTGGTTATGCTATTCTCTCTGCTTTTGTATATTTTCTTAATAAAAAGGAAAAAAGAAAAAGAGTGGGGAATGATAGTCATCACTGAAAGATGAATTGGACCTGGTTGACCAAGGAAAAGGGGAGACTCATTCTGGAGGTCAGGAAACAAACACTGTCATTCACACAGAACTTCTATAACCCTGAACATTCCTCATAACCACTGCTTCATTTTGTAATTGTATCCTCCCTCTGACTATGAGTTAGGCTGGCCAGGCATTAAGCTACTGATGAGAGAACTGAAATCCAGAGAGAATGAAAGATTTGCTACAGCTGGCAAGTGGCCCAGCTGGTATTAGAAACCATGCCTGTCCTTCAGGAGGCCACCCAGACAGAAAGTCAAGGTTCTTAGGGAGACTCCCCTGGCCAGTGGCCAGCCTCCACACCGGGGGAGGATGGGAAATACGGTTGCTTCTACAGCACCAAATTAGGAAAAAGTTTGGAAGTCAAATAGAAAAGTTTAGACTCAAATCCAGTCTTGGGGATCATTTTTTTATCTACACACTTGTTTTTCCTTTAGGTTATCCAAAACGCACAACTGTCCTGCTTTTAAAATTAACAAAACAGAAGCAGACTCATAGATACAGAGAACCAACTGGTGGTCGCAAGAGGGGATGGGGGTGTGAGGATGAACAAAATAGGTGAAGGGGATTAAGAGGTACACTTCCGGTTATAAAATAAATAAGTCACGGGAATCAAACGTGCACATAGGGAATTTAGTCAATAAACTTGTAACAACTCTGCATGTTACAGATGGATTTATCATGGTGATCGTTTCGTAATGCATAAAAATATCAAACCTCTACGTTGTGTACCTGAAACATACAATATCGTAAGTCAATTATACTTCAATAGAAATTTAAAAATAAATAAAAAATAAGAAAGGAGAGTACACAATTTTCTTCAAAAAAATTTTTAATAAGAAAAACCATTTCAATTAGGTATTTTAGTCAAGGAAGATGGAGGAGGTGGGAAAAATAAAGGCAGGGTACAGAGGGGGAAAGGGAGATTATCAAGAGAGACTATCAAGAAATATTTTGAGGAGAGGATTAGTGATTAGAAACTGTCCTTAAGTTCTTACTTCTATTCACTTGAGCCCCAGGCTTCAAAATGGATTTTTGACTGTTATGCCCCTCCTTTGAAAATCTGAACAACTGATTATACTTTTAGAGTTCTTAGGAACCCAGATGCCCAGCGCGAAGGAGAAAGGGTAAGCGTGGCCGGCCAGAGGGCAGAGTGCAGACACAGCCAGGATCTCATCTGCAATACACAGGGCTGACCAATCAGTGTCCCCTAGAAGACGATGCCCTGGGAGTGGCTTATCCACTGGGGAAGAAGGGCAGTGGCAGAGTCCTTAGACCCTTTGTCCAGGGGGGCCTGTCACCACAAAGTTTGACCTCGTCGTCAGGGGGGAACCCACAATCTCATGAGCACCAGGGCTTCCTTGACCAAGAGCCAGGAATCCCTAAACTCTAGCAGAGAAACAACCATTTCATTTCATATCTGTTTTCCAGTCCTAATTCCTATATTTTGAAAAGTCTTCTCTGAGTATTAAAACTATACACACGCAATGACTTGCTAGCCAAAATAATGGTGCAGATTGATCAACAGAAGATTTAGGGGCCATCAAAATACTTTACAGGCGTTATCTTATTATTTCCGAGAGATTGGTGGGACGAGATGCTTCTTCCTGTGTTTTGAAACACTGAAACACTGACATGATGGAACTGAAAAACAGATCTTTCAATGCCTAGGAGCTTGTATGCTTTATTATCTTTCTTAGGATGGAGAATAGATGAGAAAGAGTAATCTACAACTTTCTTGACAGAATTCCAACCCCGGCAGTGGTCACAGACACCTGTCTAAAGTCCTCTTGAGGTGGAAAGGGAGGAGGGATGATCTCCTACTTAACGACTGGGAAATGGAGAGCAAATTTATCAAATGATCAGTCAAATGTCCCAAAGTAAGTTAGTGACGGTGTTGAAACAATTTTAGACTCTAAATGTATTAATCTGCAGACCAGAACTCTTTCCACTCCTCCAGCAGACATTTATTGAGTTATTAATTTGTAACAAGAATTAGAAACTCTTCTTGAGTCTTAGAACAAGATGAATAAGAAAGAATCTCTTGGGAGGGACAGAGAAGCAAACAAATGGTTCAAAGGCTCGCCCTGTGAGAGTTTTGTTCCAGATCTCCTGGGCTCTGGCTGAGGTGAAGGTAAGGATGGGGGAGAACACAAGAGATTGAGAAGAGGAAGTTGAGAGCAGGTGCCTGCTCCGTCTTGTGGGCCAATCAGCACCGAGGGCAGCCTTGGGACTGGGGAATGTGGTCAGGAGAAAGCCACCTGCCTGACAGGGCAACTTAAAAATCGCACAGCAGAGCTGAGACTGACCTATCCACTGATGAAACTACCTTGAGAGATAGTTGAAAATATAATCCTGGGACTGGGCAAGGCAAGGCCAATCAAAGGGACCAGAGAACTTTGGCAGTAAAGCTGAAACCTGATGCCTTGCATTGCAGCCTGGGTGAACTCATTCAAGGAGGCAGAAGGGGGGTGGGCGGCCATATGTGTGTCTCTAGCCCCCCACCCAGACTGAAGATGCCCTGAATCCTTCATGGGAGCCATCAGGCCATGTTGTGAGCCATCTCAAGTGTGTTTTCAATGCCGAAGATGAGAAAGCATCAGGCCACACGTCCCTCTGACCTGCCCCAATACCTTCATCTGATGCCTCTCGCTCTGATTCCACACCTACCAAGTAACTGAAGGTGGTTTCACCTACAGCTTTTCACAAGGACAGAGGATATGCTGGCTGACTCATGAGTATGACCAGCAACCACTTGGCAGTAATAGATTTGACTGTAAATGGACATCTTGCCAATCTGGTTAACACATTTTCTTGTGAGTCTGAGAGGTATGAGCCAGACGAGTTGAGAGGGAACTCATAAAAGCCAATTTCCAGGCCTGAAAAGCTGAAGACCAGAAATGGGACTTTTCAAGGTGATGGGGGAATTCCCTGGCGGTCCAGTGGTTAGAACTCTGAGCTTTCACTGCTGAGGGCCTGGGTGGTGGTCCCATTTCCAGCCTGGAACACTGCCTAGCATTTAGTTAAATGTTCCATAGAGTTACCATTATCATAACAAAAGTATTGCAATTTGTTAAAATATGTTTATGGCCAAGGGAATTTTAACCATGGGAATGTCTGTACGTTTTTAAGCCCTGTGTCTCTACTTCCCTGCAAAGCATCCCTTCCCTTGAAGGCAGGGAGCTGACAGTGCAGTGCCCTGCACATAAACACGTGCTCTCGACTGTTTGCTGTTGGTGAGCAGCCTGCCTTGTGCTGGGAGGGCTGCTTCAGAGGCTGCCAAATTGTGAAAGTGGAGACGGAGTTGGTCTTCTGTTCTTCTTCCTTCCCTTCAACATTTTTCTGCTTCTGTCTAGTCCCACTGTCTTTCCCTCTCAACCCCCAATTAGACAGTTGGAGATAAATTCCTGCCTTCCTGAGAGTCCCTAAGCTGTGCCCTTAGACAGCACCCACGCAGCACATTGAACTCTTCCCTTCCTTCCCCATCACAGCCCACCCAATAAAGCCACACATCGTCAGTGGAAGAGGGGAGGGAACACTAGATACAAGGTTATAGTCGAGCGATAGTTAGACAGGCAGCCTGTTTGTCACCTTCTAAAATGAACGTCTACCCTACTGAGTGTTGCCAGCAATCGCAGGCAGTGTGACAAGTTTCAGTTGAGTGTGATTTGGGGAGGTTTCTCCCCTCCCACATCCTCCACCCCAAAACAAACCACAAGCCAACCTAGAAAAGTTGGTGAACTGTGGTTTGGTGAATAATCCCAAGCTTTAACGTACAAAGACAGGAGCAAGGGGCCCCACCTTGCTATTTACTAGGTGTGTGGTCCTGGGCCTCCTGTTCTCTCTTTGTCCTTGTCTGTAAAATAAGGGTAATCTTAATGCTTCTCTTCCCAAATGAACAGAGATGGGAGGATACAGAAAGAAATTCTACATTCTCTGTGTGTGCATGGGAGTGATATTTATCTAGCAGATGCTCATTAATGATTGTTGACTTGACAGAAAGACAAATTCCAGGTGATATCACTTATATGCAGAATCTAAAATATGACACAAATGAAATTATTTGCAAAACAGAAACAGACTCACAGACATAGAAAACAAACTTATGGTTACCAAAGGGGAAAGGGAGTAGGGGAGGGATAAATTAGGAGTTTGGAATTAGCAGACACAAACTACTGTATATGTAAAATAGATAAACAACAAGGTCCTACTGTAGCACAGGGAACTATACTCAACATCCTAATAAACCATAATGGAAAAGAATATGAAAAAGCATGAGATATATATATATATATATATATATATATATATATATATCTGAATCACTTTGCTGTACACCAGAAACTAACACAACATTGTAAATCAACTATACCTCAATAAAAAAAAAATGATTGTTGACTTGATGAATGAATAAATGGTGGAGTTGGACCTTCTAGATCAGTGATTCCCAAGCTTCAAGGATCACTTGAAGGGGCTTGTTAACACACGAACAGCTAGGACCCACGCTACTTTTTGATTCAAGACTAGGATGGAGTCTGAATTTGCACCTGTAACAAGCGCCAGGTGATGTTGATGATCTAGGGACCAAACTGCATAAGATTTGAGAAGGAACCCAGCAGCAGGCTGCAACATGAGAAACGACCAGCAGATGGCGCGACCATCAGCCCTCCCCTGGGAGCTGATGGAAATGGGTCCGTTCCGGGCTCAACCTGCTGAAACATCGGTTGTCCGAAGCAGGAGGGGGCGAGTCTGCCCTGGTGGGATTGGGAGCTGCTGGTGTGAGGGAGAATCGGTAGTTCTTTAACCACCTCGGTCTCCTTTCACTGCTGGTTTCCCTCAAAGGAGGGCTCTGATCTCTCCCTCCGTACGTGTTTCTGCCTGGCCAGCCGCCAGAAGCAATGGCATCCATCACAGCAAAGTAAAAATCATCCCCTCGGGCTTCCCTGGTGGCGCAGTGGTTGAGAATCTGCCTGCTAATGCAGGGGACACGGGTCCGAGCCCTGGTCTGGGAAGATCCCACATGCCACGGAGCAGCTGGACCCGTGAGCCACAACTACTGAGCCTGCGCGTCTGGAGCCTGTGCCCCGCAACGGGAGGGGCCGCGATAGTGAAAAGGCCCGCGCACCGCAATGAAGAGCGGTCCCCGCACCGCGATGAAGAGTGGCCCCCGCTTGCCGCAACTAGAGAAAGCCCTCGCACGAACCGAAGACCCAAACACAAACAAAAATAAATAAATAAATAATAAAGTAGCTATTAAAAAAAAAAATCATCCCCTCGAAAAATAGTCTTTTGTTTCCTTTTCAGTAACCCCATCTTGGGACTGAAGGCTTAAGTGTAAGAAAATTCTTCCTACAGTTTAATAAAAACATCATACGTGGTTGACAAAGCCCTTTCCTTCCTTCTTTTCTCTCCCGGCCTGGTCCCTATGTACCTTCCCAATATTATCTTTCCATCACTAACCCTAAGCATGTGGCTTGGGGTAAGAATATGGACCGGATGCACTGCCTGTCCAAACTTCAGGCTCCTGTGTGCAACGAGAAAAACACTACCCACTTTAAAGAACTGTCATGTGGATTAAATGAAACAACACATGAAAAGAGCCTTACACAGCAAAAAGGACTCAGTAAACGTTAATGAGGTAGGCAGGAAAAAGGGATATCCAAACAGCCAGTGATACAGTCCCTTAGGGGAGAAGTTGGTCTCGGTTTGGCTAGACTGCCATCCAATAGAACTTTCTGTTATCTATACTGTCAGTCACAGTAGCCACTAGCCAAATGTGGCTATCAAGCCCTTGAAAAGTGGCTGGAGCTAGTAAAGAACTGAATTTTACATTTTATTTCATTTTAATGAGTTTAAATTCAAATATTGGACAGCACAGGTTTAGAACACCTTGCTGCATCACTTTAGGCTGTGAAAAGGTGTCCCTTGGGCCCTAGGATACGGCTGAGAGTGGGTAAGAGTAGCTAAATTGTTCGCCCAAAAATGTATAAAAATGTGAGGGCATGGTGAGGCAATCTAACTGGAAGGAAAGGTGAGAGGTTGAAGGGGGAAAGGTCCAGCTGCACTGCAAGAGGCTGACGACAAGCAAATGCCAAAGGCATCAGGCGGGCATCCCCTGGCGGTCCAGTGGTTAGGACTCCACGCTCCCTCTGCAGGGGCCACGGGGTCGATCCCTCGCTGGAGAACTAAGATCACACATGCCGTGCAGTGAGGCCAAAAAAAAAAAAGGCATCAGTAAAACCCTTCTGGTGGGGACTTCCCTGGTGGCGCAGTGGTTGGGAATCCGCCTGCCAATGCAGGGGACATGGGTTCAAGCCCTGGTCCGGGAAGATCCCACGTGCCGCGGAGCAACTGAGCCTGTGCACCACAGCTGCTGAGACTGCGCTCTAGAGCCCGCGATCCACAACTGCTGA
Source organism: Balaenoptera ricei (assembly GCF_028023285.1). Lineage (NCBI taxonomy): Eukaryota > Metazoa > Chordata > Mammalia > Artiodactyla > Balaenopteridae > Balaenoptera > Balaenoptera ricei. The sequence continues at coordinate 9,700,939 of NC_082646.1, read as the reverse complement.
GCCCATGTGCTGCAACAACTGAGCCTGCGTGCTGGGAGCCCATGTTCTGCAACAAGAGAGTCCACCGCAATGAGAAGCCCGTGCACCACAGCGAAGAGTAGCCCCCGCTCGCTGCAACTAGAGAAAGCCCGTGCACAGCAATGAAGACCCAATGCAGCCCAAAATAAATAAATAAATAAATAAATAAATAAATAAATAAATAAATAAATAAAACCCTTCTGGTGGTAGAAATGGCTCGAGGGAGCTCTGAAAAGTGGAATAGCTAATATTCAGTCTTAAGTCATATACTGTCCTCCCTGTAGTGTTACTTCTCTCTGTTGCCCTAACTCTTCAGAAATGCCTGCTCAACACAGCGCCTGGATGTGGCAGCCTTTGGAGAGTGAAGCGATGGCGAGACCTGGGGTGTCCAGTGGGGGTGAGTCCTTAAGGAAAGGTGACAACATGCTCAGGAGGGAGACAGGAATGATGAAAACTTCAGCACAAGCAGGATGCAGGGACCCAGAGAATCTTTAGTGATATCGTAGGAATGCTTGCTTTTCGGCTGCAGAGGGAATGGAGATTTTGGAGCCTGTTTTAATGAAATCTTCCAGGTAACGGCAACCCCAGTTAAGCGGGAGGGCTTGAGCATCCAGGCAATGGTTCAGAACGTTTCCCCAGACGAATGCTTCCCGACTCAGCATCCCAGAGCAGCCATCTCTGGAAGGGCCCACCGCAGACCTCAGGTGTGAGTGAGAAGGGGGCAGAGAGGGGCTGAGCCACAGCTGCAGCAGACAGACGGGAAGTGGAGACAGGACGTCCTGCTAAATTTATAAAGCATAAAGTCTTTTTCTCTGGATCTTTGTCTCTCTCTGTGGCGTCTAATGACAATGGACCACTGTCTACCTGCTCCCAATTTCTGTAGTCAAGGGAGTGTGTGAGAGAGAGAGAGAGGCGGAATGCAAAGTAAGGTGCCCCTTAGATGATGGGCATCCTTCATATGCTGAAACAAGTACCTTCCAGGCACTATCTATTTCGCGGTCTTGGAAGATGACTCCTAAGTGTTATAATGTGGAATAAACATTCTCATGCAATTAGTTCCGTGGCCAAAGTCTCAGATGAGACCCTGTCAGCTGCCCCTTCCCTGCCTGGAACTTGGTGGGAAATAAAAAATTACCGCTTAGCAGCCAGCTGTGACTCGCTGCCGCAAGAGCCGCCTCTGTGGCCAGAAAGGCTTCGGACAGAGCATAAGGGGGAAGAACAGAATGCAGCCTTTCCAAAAGAAGGGACTTCTGTTTTCCCCTGGTCCCTCTGTTCTGTCCAAGTCAAGCCAGCTCTCCAGCTCCAACACATGAGAACTTACGTGATTTTGTCTCTACCCATGTCATCTCCCGGTCTCTGCTGACTAAAACCCCCACCATATAACCCTGTTCTGTGTTCATCTCTGTGAGGAATTGTGCACCCAGTGAAACTTCTGGCTTTGCTCCCGTGATCACTCAAGCTCCCATCAGCACAGTTGCTCCGGGCAACTCCCAGTGGAGGTGGGCCAAGCAGGTAATCTCCGGTGTGATTTGAGAGTATCATATTCTTTCCAGAAGCCTCCTATTAAAATGACTAAATTACCTGGGGGTGGGGGGAGGGAGGAGAATGGTATTAAGGTATTAAGCTGGCAAACAGGCAAGGAATATTCCACCAGGCTAACTAGACCTCCCTGAAGAAGGGAAGCTGAGGGGCCTCAGAGGATGTGATTGAGGGGAGTGTAGTTTAACAGGGGCGAGGGGTGTGAAGCAGACGGGCAGGGGAGGGAGGAGAGGGAAACAGAAAAGAAAGGGTGGAGCTGTCTGAGGGGAGCTCTACAAGGAGTATTCTATTTTGCCTGGGAAAGGAAGGAGAATGAATCCTGGGTTTTCTGAATCGGATCAACCTGGATTCACAGCCATTCACAGTCTGGGTGAGCCCCTTGGGAGCTCCTCGGAGGAGATTTCTTTTCCTCACAGGCACGGGTGATGTGTGTAAAGCCCAAACCTTAGAAGGCACAATCATACATCATTTTTGCCTAAGCTTGACCACTCTTCCTGCTTAGAAAACAACGTCACGGCCGAGGCCAGGAGTAATTGTCACGTGCGTCTGTGTGGGTCCCTACACCTGTCAGAGCACTTTCCCAGAGATGGTCATGACTGCCCCCGTTGTAATAACATTAAGAGGAAGAAGGTCTTTGTGGCCCTGCTCACAGAGGGGCTCAGCGCGGGAGAGCAACTGTGTTAGGACTCCCTCAGCTCACGGGTAACCTGGATCAGAACTTCTGCATCTTCTGAGCTCTGAACCTGGGCTGGTTCTAACAGGTTTTTCTGATAAGCCATGCTCCATCTCCAGCCATGGAAGGTTTAGTGCAGTTAATGAGCCGGGCAGAGAATAGCATATGCACATCTGAAAGACACTGATTATGCATCGTTAATTAGGAACTTGTCTGGGTGTGTGGTATCTGTTCTGCATCCTGAAAGGCAGCGTCTGCAGCCTTTGCGGCAGAGAAGCACTTGGCACTGTTGTTCTCCTGTGGTGCCAAGTCAGCCAGATGGAGCTTTGCCAGCTTCTTGAGCACTTCTGAGCCCAGCTTTGCTGATGAAGACTCAGGAAGCTGAAGTGCTCCGATGAGGTTGTTTGCAGACTCATTTGGGTTCAAGTCTAGGTTGGCATGAACTGAGATTCAAGTGCTGCGTGTGCAAAAGAGCACCAGACACCTGCAAGGAAGGGGCAAAAAGCAACAGGTGTCCTGGTGAGGGAGCCACATCACCAATTACCTCCACCCTTTACCTATGGCAGACACCGCCATCTACTGAACCATTACTATGTGCCAGGAACTGTGTTGAGTGTTATTCATGCCTGGTCTCTCTTTTTTTTTTAATTTATTTATTTGTCCTTGGCTGTGTTGGGTCTTCATTGCTGCGCGCGGGCTCACTCTAGTGGCGGCGAGCTGGGGCCACTCCTCGCTGCAGTGTGCGGGCCTCTCACCGCGGTGTCATGCCTGGTCTCTTAATCGCGTATTTTTATTACCCCATTTGCAGATGAGGAAACCAAAGCTCTCTTAGCAATGTTGAATAACTAGCCTAAGGCCATATAATGGTAAATATGGAGACATCATTTGAATGCAGGGATTTCCATCTTCAGATCATTTGCTCTTTACACCTGTACTACATTAGCTGTCACCAAACAGCTAATACATTTATTTGTTTGTCATCAGACATGCAATAAGTGACCTGGATCACCATACTGATTGGCAAAGAGGGGGAAATATTTTATGGCACGGATGTGTCGTTGGTTAGGGTTGGACTGTATTCACAGAAAAGGCCAGGGGAATTCCCACCACCCAAGGCAGCACTGCAAAGGGAGATAATAAAACTGAAAACATAGAAATTCAATCAAAGTGAAGGCTTCATTCATCCGAACAGATTCCAGAAGTATTTAATAAGTTACACGGAGAGATAAAAATAGATCATGAGGCAGCCGATAAGAATAACATTTCTTGCTAAGACAGCCCTTATGCAGAAGGAGGAGTAGCAAAAAGAAAGAGAGCCTCAGTAGCTTCGATGGTCAGTTAAATAAGGTTTGCTCTCTTGGAGAGAAGAGCAAAAAGTTGGTAACACCAATAGAAGACACAGTTAGTGGGAGGTGTTGGAAGTGGGGAGGGGGATTGCCAGGGGTAGAAGTAGCAACAGAGTTTCAGGACAGATCCATATTACAGCTCACCAAAAAAATCAATCAGCAAGCTTTTACTGAGGGCTGGGGGCACAGTGGCAATGTGAAACTAAAAGACCAGGCTCATTTGCAAGGAGAGTGTGGGGGACTGGGTAGATAAAAATAGCACACTTGAAACAATTAGAATGCAATTAACGCCAAACTGTCCGGTTCCAGCTGGAGTACAACAGGACTCCAGAATGTGGAGAAAGCCTGATGAGCTGGAGTAGTCAGCCAGGCAGGGGCAGGAAAAACTCTCTGGGGCCCCAAGGTACTGGGCATGCAATGCTTTGAGGGAGAAGGTCTGTTTCTGTGGGATGCTCAGCCTAGGCAATACAGCACCAAACATCCGACCACAGCCTTGCCCTTCCAGAGGTTTCCAATTAAAAAGCACAACACAGAGCTTGACCTAGGATAGCTTTGTTGAATAAATCAATGAAAGAACAAGTGATTGGAGTCCTAGGGCCTCCTGGGGACAATTGAAGAAGCAGGACAGGAATAGCGTGGTTGCAGAAACACTCCTTGGTCCACTGTATACTTTCTGAGGGCAGAGACTATGTCCTTATTCTGTATTTACTGAGCCTCTGTCATACAGAAAATACCGTGCTAGCCCTGGGGATGGGGTCTGCAGATGGAATGAATCATTCTTAGTCTGCTAGCTTCAAAACAGCTCAGAGCAGAGCTTCTTTTGGAGCTTAGAGCCTAATTATTTACACCATGCCTCCGATCACTGGATATCCTTTCCCTAAACACATCGACTAAATCAATCATTAATTCTGTAAATAGTTTGCACCTACTATGTACTAGGTAATGTGATAGGCACTGGATATAATCATCAAACAACAATGTTTCTGAAAAGACTGTATGATTCCAACTGTATAACATTCTGGAAAAGGCAAACCGTGGAGAGAATAAAGAGGATCAGTGTTTGCCAGGGATTAGTGGCAGGGGAGGGATGAATAGGCAGAGCTCAGAGGACTGTTAGGGCAGTGAAAATACTTTGTACGATGCTGTATTGGTAGATCTACGTCATTATGTGTTTGTTCAAACCGTAGGTTGTACGACACCAAGAGTGATCCCTAATGTAAACTAGGGGCTTTGAGTGATAATGATGTGTCAGTGTAGATCCATTGATTGCAACCAATGTCCCGCTCTGCTGGGGGATGTTGACGATGGAGGAGGCTCTGCGTGTGGGGGAGGGGCAGGGAGTAAATGGAAAATCACCGTACCTTCCCCTCAATTTTGCTGTGAACCAACACTGCTTGAAAAAAATAAAGTCAAAAAATAGACAGTGGTTTCCTTTAGAGAGAGCTTATTGTCAACTGGGGAGATAAATAGTCGCATACATTTAGTTCAGTATAATTGTGTAATTAATTTCATGGTATGCCGTGGGAAGTATAGAAAGAGGTTAAGGAAAGGATCACCCGGGCTGTGCAGAGGCGTGAGGGATGATCTCACAGAGGAAGAAGTGCTTAGTGGCTCTGGAGTGGGCTCCTTCGGGGCAAGGCGTGGCAAGTGGGGGTCATATGTAGGGCCGATGGAATGGAATGTGCAAAACCTGAAAGCACGGGAGAATATAGTAACATGTCCTGAGAGCTATAAATAACTGAGTATTACCAGAGCACACAGTTCTGGAGGGGGAGCCATGGAAGATGATGTGGGACAGCTCAGCAGGAGCCCAATTATGAACAACTCTGGTAGCCAAGCAAGTGGGACAGATTGTGTCTTGTTAGTGATTGAGAGGCTATGGAGGAATGTTGAGTGGCGGGATGCCGGGATCAGATTTATGGATAAAAAGGAACATTTTGTCAGCGTCATGGAGGATGCATGGGGTGGGGTTGGGAGGCGGTGGGGAAGGATAACTAAGCAGGAGGCAGAGAGGACAAAAGGGAAGCCATGGCAAAATTAAATAACCTACATAGAGCACTTAGCACAATTCCAGGCACAGAGGAATGGTGTTTTATCCTATCCTCTGCCAACTTCAAGATTTCTCACAAGCCATGCACCATACCTAGAACATCCTTTTTTTCTACTCTGTTTAGCAACCACTCCTTAACTCAAAAGGATCTTCTAGAAAGATTAAATTAACCTATTAGAAATAAAGTGATTCCTCAAGTTTAAAAAATAAATAAATAAATGGAAGCCATGGCAATGGTCCATGTAGGGAACCGTGAGAGCCTTGCTTAGGGCACGGGCAGCAGGGAGAGATCCATGAGCTACTTACAAACTGAAATCAACAGGCCTTCCTTGGGTACCAGTTGGATATAGGGGTGAGGGAGGGGGAGACCAGGATGACTGTGAAAGTGGCAGTGCTGGTCACAAGCCTGTAGGACAAAGTCTAAAATCCACAGCTTGTCATGCAAGGCATCTTGCCATCAGGTGACACCATACTTTTCCAGCCCCTCTGCCCCTGGGAACCCTGTTCCATGCTCCTGTCCAGGTGGTCTGAGTCTTTTCCTGAACAAGCCATGTGCCTTCCCACCTCCATACCAGAGCTTCATTTGCCCCAGCTGCAAAGAATGCCCTCCCCATGCCTTTCTACCTGACAACCCAGAGAGCCTCATCTGAAACTCTTGCTTCTGTAAAAGGCCTCAGGCTTTTTTTTCCTGTTCCCTAATGACTCTTTCTCAGCCCTTGCAGAAAGAATCCTTCATCCTCTGTGCTCTGCTGGAAGTTTGTTTTTGTTACATAAAGAGACTTTATCATTGCAATATTCTACTTAGATGCTCACGTCTGTCTCCCTGGGCTGGATTAGTTGCTCCGAGCTACAGTTACAGCTCCACTGTGCAGCTGTAACATTTGGGGACATATACTTGGATCTGTGGAGTTCACAATCTCTGTAATTAATGACATAGGTTTTGCTAGGGTTTTATTGGTTTAGGTTATAGAGAAAAGACCATGAGTATTGGAGTCAGGCAGACAGCAGCATATCACTTAGTATTTGACTTTGGTCTCTTGGCCTCAGTTTCCTTATCTGTAAAATGGGAATCACCATCCTCCTCCTCCTCCTCCTCATCATCATTGTCTCAGAGGATTGTAATGGGGTTAAATACATGTAATAAATATAAAGACCTGAGTCCGGCATTTGGCATATGGTAGGTTATGCCAAGAAAATATGAGTTTTTCCCCCTTTCCATCTTATAGCTCTTTGATTTTCATACTTGAAAAGCTGGTTAGTAACATTCTTTCATGCCGGTTCTACCCTCACCCCTCCTGTGCCAACCTTTTCTTCCAATCTTCAGATTCTTAGTATTGTTTTGATCACTGCCCTTCTTGGGAAACCCTTCAACCTCTGCACTTCCTTTTCTTTTTCTTTTTTTTAAGTTCTAAGTAACTTTTCTTTTTTTTTAAACAAATTTATTTATTTGTTTGTTTGTGTATTTATTTTTGGCCATGCCATGCAGCATGCAGGATCTTAGCTCCCCAACCAGGGATTGAACCTGTGCCCCCTGCATTGGGAGCTAGGAGTCTTAACCACTGGACCGCCAGGGAAGTCCCTGTGCTTCCTTTTCAAAGCATGGTGACCCTTCATATGTGGAAGCTCTTAAAATAGTAGTAGCGGGAGGAGGAATAAAAATAATAATAAATGATGACAAGTGACATTTATTGAGGGCTTACTAAGTGGCAGGCTCCACGCTCAGCTCTTTTTGTGCAGTGTACTTGCTGCCCCTATGATTTAGCTATTATCTCCATTTCACGGATGGGGAAAGGGAAGCGTAAACTGTTGAGGAAACTTGCTGATAGCCAGATCGCTAGAAAGTGGTGGAACCCAGAGCAAAGGCAAAACCCACGAGTGCCCGGTCTAAAATCCTCGCCCTTAACCACACATTCTTCAAACACTCCTGGGGCCCTCCACGGCAGTTTGTGTCGTCACAGGGGGTCACCGCAGCACTCAGGCCAGCTCATGGGCTGTGACTGGCCTTTCTGCGATGCCTGCTGGGTGCTTGTGTTTAGACATTGTGGCATCACAGGACGAGTGTTCAACTCCACCAACACCATTCGGGATATCCCCTGAAGGGCAGAGAGGGTCCAGGCTTCCTTCTAGCAACTCTTCAAAGTGCAAGCACTTAGATCAATACACACCGTTCTCCCAGGGCTGTGATCCGTGCTCTGTATCGGACTAAAGCAATCTGAGTGAGGACAGAACTTCCCCCGAACAAGTGACAGTGGTGTTCAGGCTGAGGCTCTCTGGTGAGCTTCCTTTGATTCCTGCCAATTATAGAGAACATTTAGTACCCAGAACTCCTGCCAAATATCACGCTCGGGGTCTGGCCCAGTTTCACGAACGCCCTTCTGCGGGCCCCACTGTCGGTTCCGTTTCCTTGTTGCTGTCTCACCACGGCGCCTCGGCAGCACTTTGGCTCCTGCTGGCTCTTCTCCATGACCCCAGGCTTGCGGGGAGCTACTGCTTTTCCCTTCTCTCTTCCCCTCACTTCTTCTTCCGGCTCCATACCCACCCCCTGAGCTCTTCCTGTCGCAGGGACTCTGAGTTTCCTTCTGTGTGAACGCTATTCCCCAGACCTCTAATTGGTTGCCTCCCCATCTCCCGTCTGGTCTTTGCTCCAATGTTCCTCCTCCAAGAGGCTTGTGTCGGCTGGGCCAGCTGAGCAGCCTCACCTTCCTCACTACGCATCACCCTGTTTTATTTTATCAAGGCTCTTCTAGTTCCTAGAATTATCTTCTTTATTTTTAAATGTGCATGTTTATGATGGCTCTTGCCCTCGTAGAATATTAGCTCCCTAACCGTGAGGTCTCTTCTTCTTTGGCACCATAGTCCTAGTTCCTAAGGTCGTACCTGGCACACGGTGGGCTCTCTGTGTTTGTTAACTGGCTGCATGACTGATGCAATGACCAACTGATCAGAGGTCTAGGTGTGTAGGCAAAGAAAGATGGTCATAATGAGAGCCATCATTTGTCAAGGTATTGTCTGTACAGGCATCATGCTAAGGATTTGACATGCATTGTCTCATTTAGTTAACCCAACAATCCTATTGTTATTCCCATTTAACAGATGAGAAAACTGATGGTTAGGAAAATTCAAAAAAAAAAAAACTCACCCAAGAAATATACCTGCCTTAGGGCCCTGCATGGTAGAGCTGACCCAAAAGTAGGAATCTGTCATCAGAGTCAAACATTTTTAACTATTTTGTTTAAGAATCACCAAGTTCAGGAAACACCCAATGCAAGGGGATCCGAGAAATACCAGGTAGGACATTAACAAGTGTTGACCAGGATATAGAGAAATTGGAAGTCTCATACATTGCTGTTGAGAATATAAAACAGTGCAAACAGTTTGGAAATTCCTCAAAAAGTTAATCATAGAGCTACCCTACGATTCAGCAGTTCTACTCCTTGGTACATACCCAAGATAACTGAAAACACATTCACAGAAAAACTTGTATACATATGTTCATAGGAGTATTATTCATGACAGCCAAAAAGTAAGAACAGCCCAGATGTTCATCAACTGATGCATGGATAAACAAAACATGGTTTAGCCACACAATGGAATATTATTCAGCCATAAAAAGGAATGATGTACTGATTCATGTTATAACATGAATGAACTTTCAAAACGTTATGCTAAGTGAAAGAAGCCAGACCAAAAAAGGACAAATAGATACGATTACATTCATATGAAATGTCCGGAATAGGCAAATCCATGGTGACAGAAAGTAGTTTAGTGATTGCCAGGGGTTGGCGGGCGGGGAAATGGAGAATGATTTGTAAAAAGTATGGAGTTTCTTTATGGGGAGATGAAAATATTCTGGAATTAGATAGTGGTGAGGATTGTACAACCAGGTAAACTTTAAATGATTAAAATGGTGAATTTTATGTTATATAGATTATATCTCAAAAAAAAAAAAATTACTTGGCTTATCTGCCTGTGGATAGAGCAGTTTGGGGAGTGCAGGTGTGGCGAGTGGTCAGGTAATCAGTCAACTGAGAGGCCAGTCCATCGCTGCAGAGACCCAGCTCTGAGGGTCATCTAAGGAGCAGTGCTCTTCTTGAACTGGGGAGAGGGATTGGCAAGTGCAAGGCCAGGACTGACCCGTACACCAGGACTGGGCGCGAGATAGGTTTCTAGAACTGGGATTTGGATGGAGGTGTCAGAGCAGAGCCCAGCATATAAACCAGAGTGCATGCGGGAATCTGGGTAAAGACGCAAGGCCTGGGGCCCTATTAACGGGACAGAGGAACCACACGAGGGGAAACGTGGGCATAGCCACACCGGAGCTCAGGGGCTCACGTTAGAGCTCTGGGGCCCGGATGAGACCAAGAGACCAAGCACTCCAAGACTTGGCCTCCGTTTGGCACAGCTCAGCCTGTTTCAGGACATCCTTTTTCAGAACGGGAAGGCTGGGGCTGAGCATCAGGAGATGAAATCCGAGTCTCAGTTGGGGGTGAGGGCCAGGGACAGGGGGTGGGCAGCCAGCGGGCAGGCTGAGATACCAAATTCCTCCAGCTGAGAGTTGTTCCCCAAGTTTAAGGCTTTGGGGCTTATTACAATGCAAATGGCCCTGAAAAGTTAGATAATGGGGCCAAGATCACACAGCTGGAAAGTGAGGAAGCCCTTATTAAAGCCAGCTTTGCCTGACTCCAGTGTCCTTGTTACGAATGAACCCTCTCCTCTCCTCCCCCGGTTGAAACTAGTCACTCCTCCTTTGTGCTCTGTGGGCACATTTCTCTGTATTCTTTTTTTTTTTTTGGCCGTGCCACGTGGCTTGTGGGATCTTAGTTCCCTGACCAGGTTTTGAACCCAGGCCCTCATCAGTGAAAGCGTGGAGTCCTAACCACTGGACCGCCAGGGAATTCCCCCTTTCTCTTTGTTTTAGCGAATTGCCTCATAGTATAGTTCTAGCCTCATGTCTTTCTCACATTCAAGAGTAACTTCTTTGATGTCATGGACTGTCTGATTCATCTCTGCATCACTTTCTGCCTGCTAGCTCACTCAAGTACCATCCCATTGGTTGTGGGTTTATTTGCACTCTGAGTAGGAATCCCCCTTGAAATTCTAATATATCCCTCTCTGGAAGGCTACCTTCTAGTTGAGAAGCATCCTTCCAATAATACATGCCTTCCGCTTAGTAGGAATCTACATCTGTCTGCAGAAATAAATCGAACAAACAAAAAATTAGAGAATTTTGGCCATTTGACCAAGCCTGCAAAACCAAGATGAAACTTGGAAATGTGTCTGCTGAATTTTAGCTATTACGTCAAACAGTGCTGGTGCTGTGTGAATATGGTGCTGTATGGATTCCTAACATTCCACAAGGGACCCCTATTGTTTTGTTTCTTTCTCTCCTTCCCTTTTTTCTTCCCACACATGTTTATTGAGCAAATATTATACACCATGCATTGTGTTAGGCAATGGTGATTCAGTGATGGGCCTTTGTCCTTATGGAGCTTAGAGTCTGCTCAGTGCGGGAGATAGTCATTGATCAAATAGTGCTGGGAAGGAATGTGTACTTACTAACTGAGGGTGGTGCCCTGCAGGAAAGGAACACTGATCCATGACAGCTTGTTCCAAAAGAAGCTGACCAAGCCTGAGTGGGATGCGGGAGGAGGCCAGGGATGATTTTGCTGAGGAATTGATGCATATTGTGAGAGCTGAAGGAGAAATAAGTACTGAACAGGCAGAGGGAGAGGGAAGGGAGGGAGGAGAGGTAACAGTGCGCACAAAGATTTTGTAGTGGGAAGACTTGTGCATTTCAGGAATGGAAGACCCCGAGACAGGCTGGGACCCGGGACCCTTTGCTGCAGCGCTGCAATGCTTGCACCTGGACACACCTCTCCTCCAGCAACAGAATATTTAAAAAAACCATATGGGACTAAAAATAACTGTGTGCATGTGCAGTTGGGGAAAAATTGTGGACAAAAGATAAAAAGAGACCAAAAAACGCAACTGCCACTTTTGAAGAGCCTGGAGCAAAAGCAGGGTACTGCTCATGCCCCCTTCACTCAACACCACCTAAGGGGTGGGCAGACCACCTAAACCATCCCTCTGGCCCGACCCCTGGACCCACCCCTACCCTCACCCTATATAAGGCACAAGCTCCCCCCCGCCCCCACCTCAGGGAGCAAGCAAGCAAGGGAACCTGTTGTTTGTTCTCGCTCCCCCCTGCTGTAGCAGGGGCCCCAATAAAGCCTTTCCTGAATTTCTTGCCTGGTCTCTAGTCAATTTCTATTGACTGGGGAAGGCCAAGAACCCTGGTCAGTATCAGGCCCAGAGCATCTGGCTGCAGCCCAGAGAAGATATAGGAGGTGGTTCCGTAGGAGGCTTGACTGTTTACATGGTATGATGGAACATATGAGGACCAACTAGGCCAAGTTAGGAGATTTTGTCTGTATCCTTCCACAGCGAGAAGTCATTCAAGGTTTTAAGCCAGGGTAGAACATAATCAGATTCATAGCCTTGCTGCTCTGTGGGGAACGGAAGGATGTAGGGGAGGGTGCAAGAGAGAAAGAAGGAGACCCGTTAGGAGGCTCCTGCAAGGGGTCAGGTGACAGATAATGGCCTCAATCAGAGTGGTGGCAATGAGGATGACATCTAAACATCTAGAATGTAAACGTCACCAGGGCTTGGTGAGGGAGGGAATTAAAGCCCAGAGCTTGTCTAAAAGCTACTTTTGCCCAGCTACCATGTTTATCACGGCTCTGGGGTAGCAGCTGAGTATATCAACTCCCTGAACTAGCTATTGTGAATGATACAAAGAAAAGTGTGTCTGCCTTCAAGGTGTTTCTACTCCAAGGTCACACTCGAAATATACATACACAGGCAAACAAACTCTCCTGTGCTAAACGTGGACATGTCAGTGTGAACTTCACGTATGTGGTAGGGACATGCCTCTAGGTTTCCTGAAGTAAGAAACTGGGTTGAACTTTCATGATACTTTCCAGACTGTTAAGGACTACAAATTAAAACGTTTGCTTTTTGCCAGGAGATGAAAAGCCCTCAGGTTAACTAAAAATAAACATTAATGCATTCATTCGTTTATGTATTAATTCACTTGTTCACCTGATTTTTATTAAGCACAAATATGTGCAGGGCCTTTGAGCTGGAGAGCATAAGTGATGGAAGGAGACACAGGGTTTGGAGTCTAAAGATCTGGGTTTGAGAACTAGTGTACTGGTTAGGTTTCTTTTTGTTATTATGGTAAAATATGCATAACATGAAGTTTACCATTTTCACATGTGTGCTTGTCAAATTTAAAATAAACTTTCCCGTTAAAAAAAAAATTTACCATTTAACTTTTTCTTAAGTTCAGTGGCATTAAGTACATCCACACTGCTGTATAACCATCTTCAGAACCTTGTCATTTTCCCGAACTGAAACTCTGTACCCATTAAACAATAGCTGTCCATTTCCCCCTTCCCCCAGCCTCTGGCAATCACCATTCTACTTTCTGTCTCTATGAATTTCATTACCCTAGGAACCTCATATAAGGGGAATCATACAATATTTGTCATTTTGTAACTGGCTTATTTCACTAGCATGATGTCCTCGTGGTTCACCCATGTCATAGCATACGCCAGAATCTCCTTTTTTTTTTTGTTTTGGAAAAGGTAGGCTTTTTAATAACTGCTTTTGTCACCAGGTTAAGTCATGCAGTTACAAAGTAGTTAGAAATTTCTGAAAGGATATTATTGTTAAAAAAAGAAGCTCATTCTTATATAAATAATATCTAGTACTTCATTGGGACACTACTGTTCAAAAGGCCCTGGCCAAACAACTCCCAAAGAAAACACAACCCCAGGTTGCTTCCAGCCCACTGGGAATGAAGCCGTGTGCAGAAGACGAGGCCTCTAAATGATGACACAAAGTCAGGGCGAGTCGGGGCCATTGGCAATGCTCAGAGCCGCCAGCCAGACTCCAAAGAGGGAGCCCAAGTGGTTTTTTTCTGGGGCACTCTACTTGAATTATTGTTCAATGAGTCAACACAATAGATCTTCAAAAGAGGACAATTAATTAACATTATAAGGAGGTTACTGCATTCTTTGGACTATATGTCATAATTGTGGTTAGTAAATTCCGACAGTCTTAACAAAAATAGCCTCCATCTACTGGACTGAATGTCAATATTATGACATAGTAAAAAAAAAAAAAAAAAAAAAATAGCCTCCATCATTTGCAGGTATGAAGATAACTTAATTGTCTACTGGGCTTTTTATTTTTGCTGGATGACAATATGCAATTGACAAGTTATAAATGATAGTGTTTTATGTTATAAAAAACTAGTTATAAATGATAATGTTTTATGTTATGTTATGTTATGTTTTATGCTATATATACTAGCTTTTTTCATTTATTATGTTTACAGACATTCACTGCTTGAGTCAAGTTTAGGCTTGTTAAGTGATTAAAGGCAATTTTATTACAGCAGCATGTACTTATTTTATTCTGAAAGAATAAAATGCATAAAGAGAAAGGTTTTTTTGTTTGTAACCTGTAAAATTGAGTTATTTTGCTGATGTAAAATACCAATAACTCACTTGAGGACCATGCTACCTCCTGAAAATGCCATATACCTGCTTCTTAAATGTGTCAAAGCACCTGATAGATCTGTCCAGAGCTGAAATGGCAAGTGACTGACTGCTCTTGGACAAAAGGAGCTTTCCCAGGGCTACAGCTGACTGTGCTGGGAAACAGCCATGGAGCAAGGCAGCACAGGCAGAGGGAAAAGACTTTATTTAAAGGTAAAATGCCCAAATGGCTCTCTGACATAACTAATTTCTACTATTACTTATTAGCTTATATATGATCCCCTAACTTTTTTTCTTAAGGGGCTGATTTGGATTGACTTGTTGAGAATGGTGTCCATTATCTATTAAGTCATGAGAGAGAGATTTCTGTGGTTACACGTAAACTTGTGATAGGTCTGCAGATGAAGAGGTGAAGAGGGTAGTGAAGAAGTCAGCCGCAGTCCGGTCCAGTCTATGTGAAGGTCACATCAGCTTCATTGTACACTTTGAAGACTTTCTCGATGGCGTTGACATAGGCAGTTGTTCTCGGGTCCAATCCTAGGTTATACCTCATGGCTGTGCGCATAATTTGCCTGGCAGAGCGCTCCATGGTGTAAGCTAAGCCAGAGTGCACGATGTCTTTCTCAGAGGCACCCAATAGCCTGTCTTGGAACTCTGCTGTGGGTACAATGGGAATAGTTCCACCGTGCTTTACAAATTTCCTTTCCAAACTCTCTTGAACAGACATGAGGAAGCGGTAGTTAGAATCCCATTCATATTTGAAGGTCAAACGGCCATAGCTGACATGATTTAGATTCTTCAGCCACTCAAAGTAAGATACTGTCACTCCTCCAGCATTCAAGTAGAGATCTGGAATAACCATGACATTCCTCTCTAGGAAAATCTTACCAGCTTCTGGAGTTGTCGGTCCGTTGGCACCTTCAGCAATGATCTTGGCTTTGACTCTGGGTGCACTGGACTTGGTCAGCTGCTTCTCGCTGGCAGCAAGGATCAATCCGTCCGCCTCCAAGATGCTCCCTTCATAGATCTTTGCTTTGGGGAAGCCCAGGATTGTTCCATGTTGCAATTTGAAGTCTTCCGGTTCCTTTGGGTCAATACCACCTGGATTCCATATGCTCCCATCAGATTCACCAACACCAACACATTTAGCACCAAAACGATGTAAATATCTCATAGAGGGCAGGCCCACATTACCAAATCCCTGAACAACAAATGTTTTATCTCCAAATCCTGGTGTCATTCCTAAAATACTCACGTAAGAAGCTTCACTGATGAAGTTTTCAATCCCATGGAAAACTCCCCGGCCAGCAGCAGAGATCTGTCCGTGGATTCCACCCTGATGGGCTTACCGGTAACACAGGCATGGGCATTAATATCATAGTGCCCTATGGTGCTAGCATAGGTGTCAGCAATCCAGGACATCTCCCGCTCGCCCGTGCTCATGTCTGGGGCAGGTACATCAGTGCCAGGACCAATAAAGCCCTTCTTTGCCAGCTCCATGGTGAACCTCCTTGTGACATTTTCCAATTCATTATCGGTATAGTTCTTGGGATTGATCTTGACACCAGCTTTGGCACCCCCAAATGGCACATCGACCACTGCACACTTACATGCCATCAGAGAAGCCAGAGCTTTTACTTCATCTACACTCACATCAGTGCTGTAACGGATACCTCCTTTGCAGGGCGTGCGGTGCAGGCTGCGCTGGGCCCGGTAGCCCTCGATGACCTCCCAGGAGCCGCCGTCGCGCCGGATGGGGAAGGACAGGCGCAGCACGTGTTTGCAGGGCTTGATGATCCGCAGGACGCCACGCACCCGGTTCCGCTTCTGCTCCTCGCTCTCCCGGGTCTTGAGGTCCTCCACCAGCTTGTCCTCCACGATGCTGGCGCCGCGGTCGAAGAAGCCGTCCACCGTGTTGAAGAAGTTGGGGTCGTTCTCGCGGTCGGCCGCCGCCTTGCTGTAGTGTCGCCGGCCGGGCGGCGCGAGCCCCGGCTGCAGGGGCGGCGGCGGCGGGCTGCCCGTGGGCCCGGCCCAGCAGTGCGGCCGAGTGGGCCGCCGCCGAGCCTAGGGCTGCGGGCCCGACGCGGGACAGCAGCAGCGCTTCGCCCGGGCACCGGTACGTGGCCGCGGGACGAAGGCCGCGGAGCAGATGCGCTCTCCCAGGCCCGGGGACGGACAGACAGAGGGAGCTCCTTCTTTTTTAAGGCTGCAAAATGTTTCATCATATGTATATACCACATTTTGTTTATTTATTCATCTGTTTGGGGTTTTTCTGGCCGAGCCGCGCAGCTTGCAGAATTTTAGTTTCCCAACCAGGGATTGAACCCGGGGCCACCGCACTGTAAGCGCTGAGTCCTAATCACTGGACCGCCAGGGAAGTCCCTATCCATTCATCTGTTAATGGACACGTGGATTATTTTCACCTTTTGGCTATTGCGAATAATGCTGATATGGACATTGGTGTACAAATATCCATTTGGGGTCCTGCTTTCATTTCTTTTGGCTATACACCTGGAAGTGAAACGGCTGGATTATATGGCAATTCTGTGTTTAATTTTTTGAGGAATTATCATACCGTTTTCACAGCAGCTGCACTATTTTATATTCCCACCAGCAATGCACAAGTGTTCCCATTTCTATACAACCTGGTCAACAATGTTACAATGTTACTACAATGAAAACATTTTTTGGTGTGGATATTAGCCATCCTAATAGAAATGAAGTAGTATCTCACTGTGGTTTTGATTTGCATTTCTCTATGACGAGTCATGCTGTGTGCTTATTGGCCATTTGTATATCTTCTTTGGAGAACTGTCTCTTCCATCCTTAGCCCATTTTTTAAAAACATTTTTTAAATTATTTATTTATTTATTTATTTTAGGCTGTGCCGGGTCTTAGTTGCAGCATGTGGGATCTTTTAGTTGCAGCACGCGGACTTCTTAGTTGCGGTATGCGGACTCAGTTGCAGCATGCATGCAGGATCTAGTTTCCTGACCAGGGATCGAACCCGGGCCCCCTGCATTGGGAGTGCAGAGTCTTACCCACTGGACCACCCTTAGCCCATTTTTTAAATTGGGTTGTTTGTTTTTTTTGTTGGGGAGTGGTTAGGCTTCTTTTAAATTTGGTTTTTAAGAAACCAAACTCAATCCGGTTTAAGGCAGAAAAAAGAAGAAATTATTGCTTCACATCACTGAAAAGTTTAAGGCACATCTGGGGTCAGGGCGCTATGGACTGAATTTTGTCCTTCCCAAAAATTCATACAGTGAAGCCCTAATACCCAATGTGACTGTATTTGGAAATGGGACTGTTAGGAGGTACTTAGGGTTAAATGAGCTTGTAAGGGTGGAGACCTAATCTGATAGGCTTTCTAAGAAGAGGAGGAGAGAGCACTCTACACACACACACACACACACACACACACACACACACATCGAGGAGAGGCCCTGTGAGGACACAGCGAGAAGGAGGCCATCTGCAAGCCAGGAGGAGAACCTTACCAGAGCTCAACCATGCTGGTACTTGATCTTGGACTTTCAGCCTCGAGAACTGTGAGAAAAGAGATTTCTGTGGTTTAAGCCACCCAGTCTATAGTGTTTTGTTATAGCAGCCCAAGCTAAGACAAGGTTTTTAAAATGCAGGAATATTTTTCTTCCCTCCTCATGCATCTGCTTTCTTCTCTATTGCTTTCTTTCTCAAGTGGGCTTATCCCCATCAAAACAGGCTGGGCATATTTATTCATTAATTCAATATTACCGAACCCCCCTTAGCCTACACACTGTTCTAAGTACTGGGAATACATGGCAGTGTATCAAACAGGAATGGTCCCTTTCCTCATAAGGCTTGCATTCTAGTGGGGAGAAACAGACATAAAAGAAACAAGTAACTTCTCTAAGAGTAAATCTTAGTCTCACCACAAAAAAGAAATGGTAATTATGGGATGTGATGCAGGTGTTAGCTAAGCTATGGTGGTAATCATTTTGCAATATGTGTGTATCAAATAAACACTGTGTGCACTTTAAACTTACACATTGTTATGAGTCCATTACATCTTTATAAAGTTGGGGAAGAAAAAAAATAAGTAACTGTGGATGTTCAGAATGCAAATTGTATGGAAACTAAAAACACAGGGAAAGGGACTGCGGGGGGTGGTGGTGGGGGTGTGTGCGCCTCATTGCTCATAAAGCAGTATGAAGATTAGCATCCTGGGAATACGGGATGACCTGGGTGTCCTGCACTTTTGGGGAGACTGATATAAGCAGATAATGAGTATGTTGAGATAAGTGTTGGTGGTCTCAAGGCAGAGAGTGGTGGTGGGTCAGTGAGGATTGAAAGGGAGGGAGGCGAGAAGCAAGAGGATTCTTCTAGGAGCAGGCGGAGTTCAGAGCCCATTTTATGCCTGTCAGTGGTGTTCTGGAGGGCAGCGGTGGGGTGGTGTTTTGCAGAGCTGGGGAGCTCCTAGGACTCCCATGTCACTTGCCCACATAAGTCTGAAGAAAGGGGAGGCTGGTCTTAACTGGGAGCAATCGACGTAACGCAAGAAAAAACAGTTCCAGCAAAAGTCCTAGGACTGGTACTGCTTAGCTCTGATTGGCCCAGCTTGGGTCACATGTTCACATCTAAACCAATCACTGAGGGACTTCCCTGGTGGCGCAGTGGTTGAGAATCCGCCTGCCAATGCAGGGGACACGGGTTCGAGCCCTGGTCTGGGAGGATTCCACGTGCCGCGGAGCAACTGGGCCCGTGAGCCACAACTGCTGAGCCTGCGCGTCTGGAGCCTGTGCTCCGCAACAAGAGAGGCCGCGATGGTGAAGAGGCCCGCGCACCGCGATGAAGAGTGGCCCCCGCTCGTTGCAACTAGAGAAAGCCCTCGCACAGAAACGAAGACCCAACACAGCCAAAAATAAATATAAAAATAAATAAATAAATAAAATAAATTAAAAAAAGATTACTATTAAACCAATCACTGAGGTTAGGGATAATCGGAACTCTTATTGGACAGGACTTAGTTGCACTCCCATGGGGTCAGCCTCACCCAAACTCAAGGGCTGTGAGGAAAAGGAATAGTTCCCCAAAGGAAAATTAAGTTGTTACATCCAGAAGAAAGGAAAACAGATACTGGGCAGCCCCAAACAGCGGGAGCCCTCCACACCCAGCTCCACATTCAGTGGCTGGCTGATCTTTGGCAAATCATAGCCTTTCTGATTCTGTTCTCTCCTCTGATAGGAAAAATTTTGTTTAAAGTAAATTAGATTCATTATTAGATTAATAATGAAATGGAGCAGGACTCTGTGGTCCATCCCCACCATGTCCTCAGGCTGCCTTTTGTCTGTAGGAAAACTTTAGCCGAAGAATAAGTTTAATCGGAGAAGTGAGAAAATGCAGAAACAAAGGAAAACAGTCAAAGGAGACCAAATAATAATAGTTTAGTCAGTAAGCAAAGTCAAGGACATTTAGTTCCTCCTCAAGGGCTGTAGATAAGATTCTGAGCCACATCCTGTGAGCTGTCTTATAGATACTGAAACCCCCATCAGGTGGAAGAAGTTACTACATGATGACCAGACTGTAGCCATGACATAAGTTGCCACAATTCCAAGAACTGGCCTCAAGGAAGTGGGAACAAACCGACCCTGGAACTGCAGATTAATTGTACTTAAAACAATCAAGATGACACTGGTCAGACCACCGATGACCAATTTCAAGATGACTGTCAGAGCTGACTGTGCTGTTTCTGATGTAGCCCCCTCCCTCCATCTATAAAAGCTCTTGCTCCCTGATTGTCAATGGGGGGTCGGGGGGGGGGTCCGACCTTGGACAGGCGTCTGCCCTCCCGCCGGTTGCCGGCCTCTGAAATAAAGCAAACTTTCCTTTCCACCAACCTTGCCTCTTGAATGGCTCTTGAGCAGCAAGCAGCCGGACCCCACTTTCAGTTACAATAAGACCTACATCACTAAGTTACTGAGTATTCTATGTGATCATGTACAGAAATGCTATTTGGGAGATATAAAATGCTAAACAACTATTACTTCTTTCCAAGTTTTCTAAGACATGGCAAGTGCTCTTAGGGAGCTTATACTTTGTAGGGAGATGGAACATGCAGGCAGATAGTTGCCACACAAAAAGATGTCTGTGTAATTTTCCAATGCCTTCATTTAAGGCAGGAGTCACACTCTCACATGCCTACATGTTGGCCAAGCAGCTAACACAAACAAGGGAAGAAGGCTGAGCTTCCCCCAAACCAAGGACTCTGGAAATCACAGTGCATGGCTCCAGCCGATGATTGTCAAGGCTTGAAGGCAAGCCCAGTGTGGCTAGATGGCCCAGCTGTTTTCAAGAGAAGCTGATAATCTGGATTTTGATATGAACTTTTTTTTTTTTTGATGTCGGCAACTTCTTCAAATTTTTTTTAAAAAACGCTATGTGAACCAAACAAACCATACTCAGCCTGAGAGGTCAAGCCTGCCCACTCTCTGCTGACTGGTGTCCTCTGATTCAAGGTTCGTTCTGAGAATTTGACTCCACGACCCCTCTGCTTTACTCCCTCTCCATCACCCTTTCTTCATATTGGAATTTTGGCTCAGTGCACATGTGGTAGGAAACATGGCATAACTGTGAGGTGAGGGAGTGTTAGGGTCCAACTCCAGCTATGAGTCCTTGGTCAAGTTGCTTCACCCGTCTGGCCCCAATTTCTCCACATTTATTGATGAGGGATATGGGACTAGATGATTTAATTTCCTACCAGCTCTGGCATTTTATGACCTATAATTTTTAGAATGCAAGGGACAAAACTAAAGTAAAATTCTTATTGGGGGAATGGAAATTTCATTTCCAGTTAGTTAGTGTATTTTTTATGGACTAGCTATTACTATGCTAGGCACTGTGAGAAACGTAAAATTAATACAAACAAGGATCTGACCTTAGGAAGATAATCTATTGGAGAAAACAGATGGACATAAAAATCGCTGTGGTAAATTATCCCCAGAGATGACCAGAAAAATCCTCCAGTCCTTCCTGTTCTTTGGAATGTGACTTTGATACCCCTCCCATCGGGAGATGGATTTTTTTCCCCCTCCCCTGAATTCTGGTCTGGTTTCATCACTTGCTTTGACCAATAGATTCTGGCAGAAGTGACATTGTATGACTTTCTGGGTGTAAGACTTAAGAGGTCTTGGAGCTTCTGTTTTTTTTTTTTTTTTTTCTCTTTAAAGCCAGCCTCCATGTAAAGAAGTCCAGTCACTCTGCTTGAGACAGACCCTGCCAGCCCCAAGCCATTCCATTCCAGTTGCCCCAGCTCGGCCGTGAGACGTGAGCAAAACTGTTGTAGATCCTCTACTCCCAGTCAAGCTGCCCAGGCAACACTATGGTAGCAGAGACAAGTTGTCCCTGTTGACCTGCATAAATTACAGAGTCATGAGCCAAAAAAAATGGTTGCTCTTGTTTTAAGACACTAAGTTTTGGGGTGTCTATTATTATTATGTCTTATACGTAAGGCATATTACGTGTCAAAACCAGGAATATGGGAGCTCAGGGGAAGGCATGACACTAATTTGGGTGGAGGGTGGGTGGGAGAAGGAGACGTGGGAATTAGGGAAGATATCAAGTTCCAAAAATTGTCCTTAAGACAGCCCCTTAAAGGGAACTCAGCATGATGCTGTCCGCTGGGAGCAAGCCCTACTCTCATGCCATGTTGAGAAGTCAACCTGTGATCCTGTTGTCCTTTGCTGCTTTCTGACCCTGTACCTGCTTGGTATTCTGACTCTGCGATTTGCTCCACTTTACTGTGGGTGCGTGGTAGGTGGGGAGAGCACTAAGTTGAGAGTCGAACAGATATAAGTTACTATTATAGTTATGCTAATCGCTCATGATGTGACATTGAACCTATGAGAGCTCTCTGAGCCTGAATTTCCTCATCTAATAAAATAGTGACAATAACACTTAGCTCACAGGGTTGTTGGAAGGATTAATCAAGATAATATATGCACATGTGCTTAATGTAGAACATACATCTTGTTGGCCTTCAACAAATGCTGGGTCCTATCTCTTAGATCTCCCAACTAGCAATGAACTTGGTTTATCCTTTGGGCTTTCTCGACATCCCCAGGTCCGGCTTTTGACACTTGACCATGATCACACAGTGATTGAACTATCCTTTACTCCTCAAATCCATCTTTTGCCTCCAAGATGCTTTTGAATTTTGCCTACTGCTCCATATAGAGTGATTTCTGAATGCTCCTAGGTTTTCACTCATTAAAATGGAGGATTTCCAGGGAAGGTAAAGCCTGAATTAGTTTTTGAAAGATAACTAAAATTTTGGCTGTAGAAAGCTTAAGGTGGAGAAAGTTCAGGAATGGGGCAGAATAGAAATGCTATGAGGACGGGCAGAGCAAAGGTGAGTAATTGTTTGATAAGGAAGACTTTGCTAGATCAAGAGTTTTAGATTTTATTCTGTAGGCAGTAAGGAACCATTGACTATTTCAAACACAGAATGACATGCTCAGATCCTGTGTGATTTTACTGGTGGCAACGTGAAGGTTGCTCTGGAGAAGGGGGAGAGATTTGAGGCAGGCAGAACAACAGGAAGCTATCACAATAATTTGGGTGAGAGAGGATAAGAACTTGCTAAAGGGTAGAAGCTGCAAGCCTGCAAAGGGGAGGTCAGATTTGAGAGACATTTCAGAGTAGAATTGACAGCATTTTTTTGGCCACCGGGATATTGAAAATGAGAATGAGGAAGGAATGGAAGGTAGCATTTGGGGCTGAGAAGATATGGTGGAGCCGTAACTAAACAAGAGGAGTAAGACTGGGGAGGGGAGAGGTGGGTGGAGAGAATAGATTCAATTAAGACATCAGAGTTTGTCACTCTTTGAATCCTATGTTTTCTGCCTCCATTTTTCCTGCCTCTACTAGTTTCCTGGGCTCAGAAGGAATGGGAATATGTGGGTGACTGACACAGCAGGATGCCCCCGCCATATCCGGAACACTAAATAACCACGGCACCTGGGAGGCTGAGCAGTCATGCTGCAACCTGCGCTCCCTCATGTCAAAGGGGGAAAGACAAGAGAGGATCCAAAACTGCCTCAAAGCTTCATCTGGGGGCTGCTGTTTTTAGGGAGTGTTGAAGTGTTGCTGATGATTTCCTGAGATGAGTCAGAGCTCCCTACGTAATCTTACTCCCCTGAGACTTGGAGACTTTGTTAACAGCCCACCTCTTCCTTCTCTTTCCACAAATCTGGATCAGACCCAAGGATCTGGAGGACTGTTTGATTTTTAAGAATGATATCTTGTCCTTCTCTGCTATTTAATCTCTGCTCTGGTTAATCATCTGTCCAATCCAGGTCAATCAACCAATCAACAAACATTTCTTCAACACTTTTCAAGTTTTCATTCATTCATCTGACAAATATTTTTTGAGTGCCTGGTACATTCTCCAGGTGCCGGCAATACTTCAGTGTTTTAGTCAGCTTGGGCTGCTATAACAAAGTACCGTAGACTGGGTGGCTTAAACAACAAACGTTTATTTCTCATAGTTCTGGAGCGTGGAAGTCCGAGATCAGCATGCCAGCACAGTTCGGTTCTTGAGAGGACCGAGCTGCAGACTGCCTTCTTCTCACTGCATCCTCACATGGTAGAAAGAGGGCTAGAGAGCTCTCTGGGGTCTCTTTTATAAGGGCACTAAACTCTCATGACTTAGTTGCTCCTAATACCATCACATTAGGGGTTAGGATTTCAACATATGAATTTGGGGGGACAGAAACATTCAGTCCATAACATCCAGTGAACAAAACAAAGTGAATTTTAAAAGGTGGTTTATGTTTTCCTGGGAGTGTAATATGTATACATACAGTTTATAGTAAATAATACAAGACGAATGACTGAGATGCTTTGTACTCTTGGATAGTGGGTGGATCCTGCTCTATCAGCTTCTGATGGATGAAAACATTCAGGAAAGTGGGAGATAATTACAGGTTGGAATAACATAGGAGGGCTCCATAGGAGAGGTAGTAGTTGAGTTGGGTCTTACAAGATAGAGGGAATTTGGGGACTTCCCTGGTGACACAGTGGTTAAGAATCCGCCTGCCAATGCAGGGGACACAGGTTCGAGCCCTGGTCTGGGAAGATCCCACGTGCCGCGGAGCAATTAAGCCCGTGTGCCACAAATACTGAGCCTGCGCTCTAGAGTCTGCGAGACACAACTACTGAAGCCCACGAGCCACAACTACTCAGTCTATGTGCCACAGCTCCTGAAGCCCGTGTGCCTAGAGCCCGTGCTCTGCAACAAGAGAAGCCACCGCAATGAGAAGCCTGCGCACCGAAACGATGAGTAGCCCCTGCTCGCTGCAACTAGAGAAAGCCCGCACACAGCATCAAAAACCCAACGCAGCCACAAAAAAAAGATAGAGGGAATTTAGATGGGCAAGAAGAAGAGCAATTCAGACAGGGGACAACAGGAGGGCATGCACAGAGTTGGAGATGAATGTGCGTGATATGTTTGAGATACATTGATAAAACCAGATGGACCCAGTGATGGGTGTCTGTTAGCATGGAATACAAAATAAAGTTGAATGAATCCAGTAGGCAAAGATGAGAAAAAGCCTTTGAAATCAAGCAGGGAAACTTAGATGTGAGTCAGTAACAAAAAGGAAGATACTGAAGGCATGTGAGCCAGGAATGACATGGAGAGCACAAACATAGCGTGTATGGAAGGATACTCTCTGGGTGGTCCAGAGTTGTTGAATTTTGAATGTGAGAGATGACCACACCCCTCCTCCTTGCCCTTCTCAGGACGGCCCAGGAGTCGGGATCGCATTCTGTACTGGGGTGATACTTTAGGAGGACAAAATACTGAGTGCATTGAGAGAGAGCAGCTAAGGCAGTGGAGAGCTTAAAGGCAAGCTCAGGTGTAGAAGTTGAAGGAAAAGAGAAGACTTAAGGGCTTCAAGAACAAAACTACCTTCAAATATTTGAATGGTTTGGAGGGACTACGTTTACCCTGAATGGCCTGAATTGGTACGACTAGGACCAATAACAATATAGGGAGACATTTTTGGCTCCTTGTAAGGAAATGAAACAGCACATAAAACTGGCCAGCTTAAACTGATTTTGCCTCCTTAAATAGGTTGACTAATCAAACCTGTAGTTATTTTACAGAGATAACACTGTGCATGTGCAAGATGGGAACCCGTGTCTCCAGCAAGACCCCAGAATCAAGAATCTTCAGTTTACCAAACTCAAAGAATAGAAATGTTGCCACCAGAGCCCTTTGCGAAGCAAGAAGTCCTTCAATAAGGAAAATCTGGCTTCCATCAGCAGGAGTAGCTTATATGGACTAATTCAAGACTAACCAATCAGCTTCCAAGTTTGAAATACCCCTTATCCCTTAATTTTCACCCAGAACCCTGGATCAAGGAGACAAATTTGAGAGCCTTGCCTTCTGTCTCTTTGCCGGTCGACCTCGCAATAAAACTCCTTCTTTTCTCAAAAGCCAGTGCCATAGTATTGGCTTAAATGTGTGTCAGACAGCGAGCCCTTACTCGGTAACAGAACCTACTAAGTCAGAGCTGTCCTCAGGAGCTAGTGAATTCCCCATCACTTTGCAGAAATGTTGTGGAAGAGATACAAATATTGGACAGGTAGTTGACTAGCTAAAATTTGAAGTCCTTCAAGCATGAGAGTCTGTGCTTCTCGACTCAAGTTCAAGTCCTCAAGTATCTGTAGCAGGAAGGACCACATCAACTTCTGATCCTTCCCTTTTCATAAAAACAAGCCCTTGTTCTGGGGGTTTCAGGCTCACCCTACATGGTAGATGCTCTGAGTGTAGGGCTAATGTTTTTATGAAATGAAACAAAATGAAAACAGAGCCCTTCTCCTTGCTGGTGAAGAGGGTTTTGGTTCTTTATGTTTTGATTTTGGACAGGTAACAAATTTTTATAGCCAAGGAGAGAGAAGTAAGGAAGAAAGGAAATTTATAATGTGGTTCTAAGTGGTTTTAGCACATATTTGATTAGCTCTTCAGGGGAAAGATAAAAGCTGAATTGGACCATTTAAAAAGGTGCACATACAGAAAGGAGACTTGCTTAAACCATGATTAGAAAGTGTTATCTGAGCTGGAAAATATCCTCTTTGCCTTAAGTGGTGACATAGATACTATTATTAGGGGAAAATTCACACTATTACTGAGTCCATAACTCTAACATGATTATGACTTGCAAAGCATTTATCATTTTCAAAGATATTAAATTCTTGGGTGCCTAATTTACCAAATGGGCAATATCTCCAAACCGCCATTCACACACCAACCGTAACACAAATGTAGCAAAAGGAGTCTTTGGGACAGAAAAGTCATCAAGAAACTTCTCTAAGTGAGCAGCACATGCCCAATATCCCCCACTTTTTCCACCATCCACTTGTTCTTTAACCATCTGCAACATTCTATTCCACCACCTTCTTGAAATTTCGTGTTTGTTTTGCTTTTGAGTGGCTTCAGTCTTCTGATATTTCTACTTCTCTGATCTCTCCCCTTCTCTAGTACCTTGCCAGGACTGAACTCCAAGGTTCTACCACGATCCTCTGTTCTTTATCCAGCTCAGATCTCATTCACTATGTACATCATCAGCCAACACTGAAGCAAAGAACGTCTTATTTCTTTCTTGTTCCTTCACACCCTAATGCATACTTCATATACAGTAGTTGCCAAAGACAATGAATGCCTTTGTTCACACACGGAGCACTAACGTTTTCTTATTTTAGACCTTCAATTCTCACTGCTCCTTTCAACCTGGATTTTCTCAACCCCCTAATTTCTAAAACCAAATTAGTCATGTTTAATAAGTTCAACTGTCAGGAAGCTGCACTCTTGTCTTTACCTCCCACCCAGGAGAACAATCACTTGGCTCCTTTTCTGACTTTCTGGTTTCTTGTACTCATACTCAGAACCCCAAATTCCTCTTTATCTCGCTTGCCCCTGCCCTCCAGCCAGCGTCATCAGGCTTCTCTCCTACTACTCCACCGAAATTGACCTCACTAAGGTGATTTCCTAACTGTCTAATTGCCAGATCCGATGGATACTTTATAGTTTTTATCTTAGTTGACCTCTTTTAGCACTATTGCTCACAACTTCCTTCCTGAAACTTTCCAGTTGGTTTTTTGTTCTCCTTAACTCGCTTCCTGCTTCTCTGATCCCTCTTCCATTTCCTTTGCCATTGTTATTTCCCAAAATATGATTCTGCTGCTTTTCCCCATTGTCATACTCTCTCTTGATGATGGCAAATATGTCTTTAATTTGACAGTCTCTGTATTTGTATGACCCCCAAACAATATATCTCTAGTCCAGACTCCTCTGCTGAATTCCAATTGCCTAAAATTGGAATCATTTTGGCTTAGATGTTTTATAAGAACCTCAAAATCAGCACAAAAATGGAACTATATGAGTAGTCTGCCCAGCGCTACAGCAAGTCTGGTGTGATTTGACCCAGCTTGGTGTTCTCCTTTAAGCTAATGGTGATCAACACTTCTGATTCATGTCTCCTAAAATAATTTGGAAAAACTATATACCCCCTTCACGTGTTTTAAGTTGACATCTAAAATTTTTTGTTATAAGTTGATGTATTTCAAGAGATAGTTTTCAACGTCGTATAAGTATTAGCATTTAACAATAAAATTATTAAAGCATTAAAAAAATGTATCCAATGGGACCAATTACCGACTTGATACTCAGAATCACTCATTCGAAAATACATGAACAAACTCTTTTCTCATTGTTAAAAGTTTTACATATTTTCTCCTTGAACTTATTATTTCCATTTAACTTTCCCCACTTTAATGCTTGGAAATCATTTATTGATCACTCTTCTTACTTCTCCGAAACAAAAATATAAATTGAAGTTGAAAAAAAGTTTATTTTGATGCCAAAAATATCTGTGTGTTAGAAAAGAATTAATATGAGAATTGTTACTAATATACAATCAAAAGAAACATAAATATGTTGATTTTTTTTTTGATTACTAAACATAAAATACATTTTACTGGAAATACATTGCTTAACAAGATAGATGGGACTTTTATTGTTTTTCCCAATCAGTTCATGTGTCTGTGGTTGAATATAACGTATTATTAGAATAAAACATGGTTCAGCACTAATTCTATTCCTATTTTACTTTTTATAATCCTATATCAAAAATAGCATTATGACCTATCATAAAAAAAAGTATATTTAGTGATCTATCAGACGGCAACTAAGTTATGTCTTCCTTCAAATTTCAAAAAATTAGAAACCACCTGACTTGCAAAAGTATTTGTTACCCAGTCATTGTAACCATTCACTTTCTCAATACCAACTGCAATATTTTAAATAATCCTTTTTTTTGGCACCCAAGAAAATTTTTTTCTGAGTCAATGCACCATGGTAATATTTGGAATAGGTGAGAGGTATGCCTTTCTTTTGTAAAGTAGGAGAAGGGTGATTATGAAAGGGGACTTGGAAAGAAGCTAGCTTGAGACCTTGACCATGGAGACATCCACAGGCAGATCAGTTTTAGGAAAGAGATATACAGAAACTCATTCCCTTCAAGCGTCCGTGCCCAAAGCTTGCTGACAGTAGTGGATGCCATTACTTGCCCATTTGGCATTCGCTCTCCACTCCCCCTTTCCTAACAAAGCTGTTATTTGGTTCAAGTACCGACCTCTACCACACAACTCACGGTGAGATTTACCCTATCCAGGTCCAGAGGAGCGTCCTGATTCATCCAGGCCAATTCACGCAGTTCCACTGGCAGGAGTTATTCATTCATGTAACCCAAGTTGACCCAATCAGACTGAAGGAAAGACTGAATTCCTGACTGTGAGGAGAGATTCCTCTGTCTGGTAGGGTGTGCACCAGGGGGCATGTAGCTCTCTAACTGCCACCACTAGCAATCTTGGTCTACAAGGGGAACCCATATTTGAATAACTAGATTTGAATAACTAGAGAGATGGAAAGAGACCAAGGCTTTTGATGGACCACTGATCAACCTGTCCTGTGGCCTGCCCTACCTCTGGCCTTTCTGTTATGTGAGATAACAAACATCCTTATTTACTAAAACAATAATCTGTGCCCACACACATGTGAGTGAGCAAATAAACACCTAGTTTAAGAGGTCTTTATTTTCTCTTGCTTGGATTTTTGTTAACAATTTCTTAACTGATCTTCCTGTTCCTAGTCTCTTCCTTGTTCCATCTAATATACACCCTGCCCTCAGGCTGGTTTCTCTAAAACAGCTGCTCAGAAATCCCTCAGTGACTCCCACTATCCGTGGAATAAAATCCAAGCTCCTTGGCTTTGGTATTCCAAGGTCTGCAAACTCTGTCCCTTGCCTATATTTCCAGTCCTCTCCTAATGTCCCCCAGTTCACGAGAAGCAGGGTGATAATTAAGTAAAAGCACAAATTTGAGAGTCAGAAGGATTGAAGTTCAGTATCTGACTTCCGTCTTTACCAGCTATGTGATCTTAGGCAAGTTGCTTAACCTCTCTGAGCCTGAGTTGCCTGACTTGTAATCATTAGGTAATGCTACCTCCCTTGAAGGGAGTAGTGCAGTTTATACATGTTGCTAAAAAGCTTGGAGCTTAGAAGTCATTCTAAAAGATAGTTGTAGTTACTGTTGTTGTTGTTATACCTTATGTATCAGCCACTTCTAGACTACTTGCCTTTTGTGTAAACCTGAAAATCCATCACAATTGCCTGGAATGCCCTGTCTAGAGAACTTCTACTTTTGATTCAAAACTATCCAAATGTTACTTCCACTATCCAGCCTTCCTAAGGACCCCAGCATCAGTAAGTTCACGCTTTGTGCTAACACAGCACTTTGTACCCATATACTCATTCTATATTGTAATTCTTTATACACCTGCTACTAGTTTGTGGAATTCCTGATGGGCTGCATTTTATCTTATTCCTTTTTTAAGCTCATCATGTAGAATGGAGCTTGATACACAATAGATACCCAATAAATATTGAATGAATGAGAGGAACGAGCAGAGATTATGGACTGTGGAAAATTGATCCAGGAAATATCTTGGAGAAACATGTGCCAAGCAGCAATTGCAATAACACCTGACGTATACGTACTTCTTTTCAATTTGTGAAGTGCTTTATATACGTTCTCTCGTAAAATCCTTAAAATGATCCTACAAGGTGCTTTTGTGATTATCCCTAATTTACAAATGATTAAACTGAGGTTTGAAAGGATAAGGGATCAGCCCATGATCAACAACCAAGAAGTGTCAGAGTCAGAACACAAAACCAAGTTTTCCCCAAAGAACTCGCGGATTATTTGGGCAACAAGCCAAAGTTCAAGAGACAATGGAGGGACTCCCCTGGTGGTGCACTGGTTAAGAATACGCCTGCCAACGTTTGAGCCCTGGTCCGGGAACATCCCACATGCCGCGGAGCAACTAAGCCCGTGCGCCACAACTACTGAGCCTGCACTCTAGAGCCCTCGAGCCACAACTACTGAGCCCATGCTCCGCAACAAGAGAAGCCACTGCAATGAGAAACCAGCACACTGCAACGAAGAGTAGCCCCCGCTTGCCTCCACTAGAGAAAAGCCTGCGTGCAGCAATGAAGACCCACCGCAGCCAAAAAATAAATAAATAAAATAAATACATTAAAAAAAAAAAAAAGAGAGACAATGGAGTTCAGAGTGGATTTTATATATGGATTACCTAGAAAGCTTCTCCAGTCCTCCGTTATTACCATCATGCTGAGTGGTGCAGTTGAAAGAACATTTAAATGAAAGTTGAGGTATCTGGGCTATAGACTTTTTTTTTGTTACCAAAAGTTTGTGGAATTGGGAGCCATTTATTTAACTTGCTGAGGCACTGAAGACGTTTTCAAGATGATAGCGAAGGTCCCTTCCAGTTTTAAACATCTTTAATTAGATGGCAGCTGCCTTTTGACTGGCTTGGAGGAATCAAGTGTATCATAATGGTCTCTGAGAGTGATGTTTTTCTACAGCTTTAGACCGAGACTGATTGAAGACAAAGGTATGATGCTATAGAAAGGAGCACATGGCAAGAAAGGAGGGAAGCAAAGTATTCTAATCCTACAGACTACGCTGGTCATTACTATTTGCCTAAGTCTGGCTCCAGAGATTCTGTGAGGAATGAAAAAGAAACCCTGTTCTTTCCCTTTACTGTGAGATGAAACACTGGTGTCTCCTCTCTTTCCATTAATTCCTTTAGAAACAGAATAAATTGATTTGATGGCTTTGATCAAAGAGGATGTGTCTTTTTCCCTCTACAGACCTTTTAACTTTCAGGTTCAAAGAGGAAATCAGAGAAACATCGGTTTTGAAATTTACTTCTCAGAGTGGCCTATATTGCATTTTAATTTAATTTGTTAGAATTTCACCTTTTGCCTTTGCAGGACTGATTAGATGAAATAAAATTATATCTGGGGGATCTATGTTACAAAGATTGCTTAATCCTTCCTTCTGAAGTTGAACTGTCAAGGCCATAGACTGGCCTCCGGTAACTTCCTAGACCACCTCCTACAGAGATAGCTTCTGAGTTTGTGTGTCTCTGATATATAAATAGACCCAGAGCTTTCTTAAGAGCAAAGCTGGATTGCCTGCTAAGATGTTTCTGAACTGTGTACACTTGCAAGAGTGGGAACTGGTCTGTGTGTTCCCAGCATTTTCAGCTGGTATTCGAATCATAAAATTGTCCAAACCTTGGGACCTTGTGCAGAACCTGAGATGTAACAGGTTCCAACAAACCTGTTTTTGACTAAACTAACCTCATCCAGCCTCCTTTCCAACGCACGGATCCCTTCTGCAGAACCCTGGACATGGCCATTGAGCTTCTGACCAAACACATCACTGACAAGGAATTTCATGAGATATCTTGCTTATTCATCCACGGGTCTGAAATCTTCCTCCTTTAATCTCTGTCCCCATTAATCTTTCTTCTGGAATCAGAGAACAGCAGCATTTGATAGAATTACTCCTATTGACAAATTGTCAACTCTAATTGACATCTCTTGTTTACAATCTATCCAATCTCCCTTTTGTTGGTAACAACGTCTTGGTTCTTCTTTAAGCAACCCAGCAAGTTCTCCCTAGTCCTTCTTCTAACATTTGTGGGACCCAGGAACAAGAGTTAAAAGTGGAGCATGCCCTCCCTGCCATCATATGCCTAACATTTAAAAGTTATAAATTGAGCAAACTGTTACATAAACTGTGCTCTATTATTTTACTTTCAGAATGCCCAAATTTTAAATTATATGTAAAACTATGTTTTTTATGAGTAAAAGTCAGCAAAAATATCAAATGCAGCCATATTTAGTTACATTTACACATGTCCAGGTGTGATGTTGATGGACTGTCAATGTCCAGATGCATAGTAAAATGCATTTTATGAATTATTATATATTTTTTCTACAAAATGTCTTGTTTTCATCCTAGCACAATCATGAATTATGTTATAATAATCAATATTTCCATAAAATTTGTGTTCTGTTGACAGTAATCTAAAGCCAGGTCAGCAAACTTTTTCTTAAAGGGCAAGCTAGGAAACATTTTAGTCTTGCATGTGGTCTCTGTCTCAACAATTGTACCCTGCTATTGTATGTGAAAGCTGCTCTAAACAATAAATGAATAGGCCTGGCTGTGTGCCAATAAAACTTTACAAATACAGGCAGTCAGCCAGTAGTTTGTATAGCTCGTCAACCCCTGTTCTAAAGGAATTAAAAAGAAAATATGATTGTAACAAAAACATATAAAACTTGAATGTATATCCAGAAAATAGCAATAAAATATATAAACATATAAAATTATTTTCATATTTTTTAAAAAAATGTTAAATTTTCTTCTGAAATACTCAACATTCTCTTCAAATTAAAAGACCAAACAAATTATAATTTTAAATAGCAATTATTTAAACAAAGCTGAAATATTATTTGGGGGGGGGTGGGAATGTGTATACATCTTATTAGCATTTCTTACAAAAAATAAAAATATTCACAAATGACCATCAAATTGCCTATGTAAAGAATCAGTATCGGGGACTTCCCCGGCGGTCCAGTGGTTGGGAATCGGTGCTTCCACTGCAGGGGGCAGGGGTTCAATCCCTGGTGGGGAACTAGGATCCCGCAAGCTGTGCGGCCAAAAAAAAACACAGCTCAGTGTCAAACAAGGTCCTACTGTATAGCACAGGGAACCATATTCAATATCCTGTGATAAACCATAATGCAAAAAAATATGAAAAAGAATGTATATCTATGTATCACTGAATCACTTTGCAGTACAGCAAAAATTAATACATTGTAAATCAGCTATACTTCAATAAAAAAGAAAAAAAGAAGAATCAGTATCACACTTCATACATGCTGCCTTTATAACTATATCTATGTATAGATAAGTGTTTGAGTAGTATGAATAATTTAATATTGTAAAATTGCTCAGACACCGGCTTGTGATTATGAAGCTAATTTGTGTCTGTGGAGCCGTAAAATGAAACATGAAGAGAAATAAGAACGTGGGCAATTAGAAGTACTGGGAAATGATATTTCATTAGGCAAAGATCTATAGCATTCATGCTATCTGGGAGGAAGAACATGGCACATTAATAAAATATTAAAAATATAAAATTACCTAAGTGCTTATTCTCTTACCTTAAATAATTCTGCCACTGTAATCCTCTGCTTACTCCAAAGTACAATAGTATCTATCTCCAATGTCAGGGACAGCATAGCCCACAAAACATAACATCTTGATGCAGTTTTTCCTTTGTTTTGAGGACACAGGTCAAGACATGTGAGAATATTTCCCTTGGGCCTAACCGGTGAGTCACAGGAGTTTAGGTTTAGTTTAGCTTTATGGGTTGTGCTGTGCCCATGTTGAGAACCAATTCCTGAGTGGCACAGTGTTCATAAATAAATATGTGGTGTGTTATGCGTGTTTGTGATGTGCAGGGTTCTCTAAAGTTCAAGTCCAAGGCAGAGCTGGCCAATAAGCATTTTCCATTCCCTTGGGTTAAGATCAGATTCAGCATTGGGAAGGTAATAGAAATTAGAACAATGAAATTAATTTTGGAGCTTTATTGGAATTATTAGGAAAATGAAGCTCTTTTCCTACAGAATTGTTAAAATGGAGGATGTAAGCTTAGAGCTGCTGGCAGCCGTCTGTGGGGAGAGCTTGCCTGAGAGCGAAGGCAGAGAAATTCCAAGTCCAGAGAGGGACAGAAACTGTCACGATGTCATTATTTGAGGTTTCGGATCCTGCTGTAGCTGAAGCTTGATATATTCCTAAATCTTCTCAGTTATGGGAGCAATAAAGTTCCTTTCTGCTTGAACCAGTTTCACTTGGAGTTCTGTCACTTGCAACAAAAAATGTTCCAATTAACATATGATATTCTGGACACTGGAATCCATTTATTTAATGAATCCCTCAGTATTGCCTGGTCTCCTCTGCCTTTGAAGATTTCTTGAAAACTGTACGTATCTAACTGTCCACTCAGAACCCACCCTTTATTCTCTATACTTATGAACCCCTCAGATCTCGCCACAGCAATTTGGGAAAGAATTAATGGTAAATGTTAGTAGTCACTCTACCAGAGAAGGTAAAATGCAAATGTAATTGCTTCAGAGCCAAGATTTATGGTATTTCCTTGGTATCGTCTGTACTAACCCCTTGGTTCTAACCATTAATGATTGCATTAATGACTCCTATTCTTCATGCCTCCTTATACCCATGTCCTTTGTCTTGTAACTACATAGGGTCCTCCCACTCTGTGGGTTTGGCCATGGCTTTGATCAATGGGATGTTAGCAAAACGTTCAGAGTCTTGAAAAAATGTTTGTGTATTTCTGTTTATTACTCTTGCCTTCTGTTATTACCATGAGAAGATTACACCTGGCTAAGTTGATACAGGGTGAGAGACATGTCGAACAGTTTATTCACCCCAGTCATTCCAACTGTGCCCTAGATCAGCCACCAGCCAGCCAACACCATGCATGAAAGTGAGCCCAAACAAGATAGAGTGACCTAGCCAACCTGTAGCAGACGCTTAACCTAGATCAGGTAAACCCCGCAGACTCATGAGCTA
This sequence comes from Balaenoptera ricei, assembly GCF_028023285.1. Taxonomy (NCBI): domain Eukaryota; kingdom Metazoa; phylum Chordata; class Mammalia; order Artiodactyla; family Balaenopteridae; genus Balaenoptera; species Balaenoptera ricei. The sequence goes on along the minus strand of NC_082646.1, from coordinate 9,665,671 downwards.
CATAAATGCGTATTGCTGTATGCTACTGAGGTTTTGAGATTGCTTGCCACATACTATTATTATGACAGTACATACCAGCCTAGAAGTGTTACTTTTGGCAGGTTCTGTCGCTTTTGTTAGAATCTCATTTTTGTCTTTTAGATGCCGTACAAGGAGACTTGAAATATCACCTCTCTGGGCTTTAGTTGCATCTGTACAATTATGAGTTATACTAAGTGTGATCAAAAGTTTCTTGAAGCACAGAGAAAAAAGAAGCATCTAGGTTGGAAAGGAAGAAATAAAACTGTCTTTATTCACAGATGACATGATTGTCTGGGTAGAAAATCTGATGGAATTTACCAAAAAATGCTGTTAGAACTAGTAAGTGAATTAAGCAAGTTTGCAGGATACAAGATTAATAGTTTAAAAATTGTATTTCTGTTTACTAGTAATGAATAATTGGGAACTGAAATAATTTAAAAAATCATTTACAATTAACATTCAAAAAATGAAATACAGAAGGATAAATCTGGCAAAAGATGTATAAGAGCTGCACACTGAAAACATCAGTGAGAGAACATAAATACCTAAGTAAATAGAGAGACATACTGTGTTCAAGGGTCAGAATACACACTGTTGCTAAAATGTTAATTCTCCCCAAGTGATGTATATATTCAATGAAATCTCTATCAAAGTCCCAGCAGACTTTAAAAAAAAAAGAAAGAAATTGACAAGGTGATTCCAAAATCATTTAGAAATGCAGAAGACCTAGAACAACCAAAACAACTTTGAAAAAAGAACACAGTTGGAAGAGTAACACTACATGACTTCAAGATTTTTTATAAAGCTACAATATGAAGACAGTTTAGTAATTGGATTTCCACATGCAGAAAAACCCCACCATACTTTGATTCATACTTTGCAGCATACACAAATATTAACTCAAAATGAATCGTAGACCTAAACGTAAAACATAAACCTATAAAACTTCTAAGGGAAAACACAGGAGAAAATCTTTGTGACCTTGAGTTAAGCGATGATTTCTTATATTTGACACACAAAGCATGATCCAAAAAGGAAAGAATTAATAAATTGAACTCTATCAAAATTAAAAACATCTGCTCTTTTAAAAACAGTTTTAAAAATGGAAAGAAAAGCCCCAGACTGGGAGAAAGTATTTGCAATGCATATATCTCATAAAGGGCTTGTACCAAGAAAATATACATATGTTATATACATGTGTGTATGTATATATCTATGTCTATATATCCTTGTAAATCAGATATATGTTATCTGTCTTAGTCTGCTTGGGCTTCCATAGATTCCAAAATCCCATAGACTGGGTGGCTTAACCAACAGAAATTTATTTTCTCACAGTTCTGGAGGCTGGAAATCTGAGATCAGAATGCCAGCAGGGTTGAGTTCTGGTGAGGACTCTATTTCTGGCTTGCAGACAGCAACCTGCTTGTTGTGTCCTCAAATGGCATGCACATGCATTCTCTTCTTGTAAGGCCACTAATTCTTAGGACTCCAACCTTATGACCTCATTTAACCTTAATTAACCTCTAAAACGCCTATCTTCAAATACAGTCAAGTAGGGGTTAGTGTTTCAACATATGAATTTGGGGGGAGACAAAATTCAGTCAATAGTAGTATCTTAAAACTCAATAATAAAAAAGCAAACAACCCAATTTAAAAATGAGCTAAAGGTCTGAACAGACACCACATCAAAGAAGATATATATCTGACAAATACACACATGAAAAAATGTGCCAAATCACTAGTCATTAGGGAAATCGAATCAAAACCACAATGAGAGATCACTACACACCTTTAAGAATGGCTGAAATGTAAAAGACTTACCATACCAAGTGTTGATGAAGATGTGAAGGAGCTAGAACTCTCACCACTTCAGAAAATAGTTTAGCAGCTTCCAAAGCAGTTAAACTTACATCTATTATATGATACAGGCCTTCCATTTCTATGTGTTTACTCAAGAGAAATGGGTAAATGTTTTTGTCCATTCAAAGACTTTTAAATAAATACTCAGAGTAGCTTTATTTGTAATAGCCTCAAACTGGAAACAACCCCAAATGAACATCAATTGGTCAATAGATAAACAAAGGGTGGTATGTTCATATAATAGAATACTAGTTGGGAACAAAGACGTCGAATTATTGGTGTACACAAAAACATGGATGAATCTCAAAATAATTAGGTAGGATGAAAGAAGCCAGACAAAAGAAGAGTAAGTATATATGATTCCTTTGATACAAAATTCTGGAAAATGAAAACTAATCTCTAGTGACAGAAGCAGATCCATGGTTGTCTGGAGATGGAGTTGGAGGGGGAGGTAGGAAGGCACGGGAGGAAAGGATTACAAAGGGGCTCAAGGAAACTTTTGAAGGTGATGGATAAGTTCACTTTGTTTATGGCGGATTAAGTTTCCATGTATATATTATCATATATCAAAATTTTCAAAGGTACATTTTAAATGTATATGGTTTATTTATGTCAATGATACCTCAATAAAGCTGTTTTTTAAATCGTCCTTTAAATTACAATGGTCTCGGGGCTTCCCTGGTGGTGCAGTGGTTGAGAGTCTGCCTGCCAATGCAGGGGACATGGGTTCGAGCCCTGGTCTGGGAAGATCCCACATGCCGCAGAGCAACTAGGCCCGTGAGCCACAATTACTGAGCCTATGCGTCTGGAGCTTGTGCTCCGCAACAAGAGAGGCTGCGATAGTGAGAGGCCTGAGGACCGTGATGAAGAGTGGCCCCCACTTGCCGCAACTAGAGAAAGCCCTCGCACAGAAACGAAGACCCAACACAGCCAAAAATAAATAAATAAATAAATTAAAAAAAAAATTACAATGGTCTCAGTGAATAGTTAGAATTCTTAGTGTAAGTAGGTGCTATAGACAAGGGACCCGTAAATGCCCAAATCCTAGATCACAGGCGATCTTCCCCGTGGGGGTATAGAATTCCAATGTCCTTTGCTGGATAAAATAAGAGTCCTTTTTTCCCATGCTAGTTAGGCTTAAATAGCATGAGTTCCAGTCTAAAACAGATTATGAGGTTTTTACTCTATTCACTATCCTCCTACCCTGCTTCCCTCTGTCCTATGCCTGACCCACAGATCTTACCCTTAAGATGGGCAATACAAGCCTACACATTCTAGCAGGTGGAACCAGAGAGCAACAGCTGTCAAAAAAAAAAAAAAAAAGTGTTTGTCCTGAACAGCTTAGGATTGAATTGATCTGGGCTGTTGTTGGAGCTCTAGGTTTACCTGGCTGTCACCTGGGTGAAGAGTATTTGTGGAGACTTACTACCGTTGCATAAAAGTGACAACCAGTGAAAGAAAGAGCAACACAGAGTCTGCTTCTATGAAAGAGCTGGCCCCGACTTCCCTACTTCAGCCTCATGCGATGACTAACAGGAAAAAAAAGACCCCAGCAAGCAAGGTTTTATCTGGAACCTAACCAACCAGACCCGCTCCTGGAAAGGAGGCAGAAGAGAGAAGGGAAGGAGTAGCAGAGAGGTCCTGAAGGCATCTACTTAAGACCAACACTAATGATAATAATGAAAGAAGAAAGGACGTGTCTCGAGAGGGAGGAGATATGGGGATATATGTATACATACAGCTGATTCACTTTGTTATACAGCAGAAACTAACACACCATTCTAAAGCAATTATATTCCAATAAAGATGTTAAAAAAAAAAAAGAGAGAGAGGATGTCTCTTGCAAGCTGGCCACTCTTACAAAGATCTATCATGTCTTCAACATTCCTCAGATTTTCTTACTCTGCATTTTTTTTTTTTGGTCTCACTCTATTTGCAACACTCTTCTAGCTACTGTCTATGTAAATCCTTTCTTGTCCCCTCTGCGTCTTTTTTGTTTTTATGATAGTTTGGCATATTTTCCCTGCTTTATTACCATTTCTTTTTGTATTTCAGGTTGTCCTTCTGGAATCATATTCCCTTTTCCTGGAATACACCCTTCAGAAGTTTTATTACAGCAGTTTTCTTCATCTAAACCTTCTCATTTGTTGTTTATTTATAGACGTCTTTATTTTACCTTTATTTTTGAAAGATAATTTAGCTGAGTATATTTTTCCTCTGAGATCTTAAAGTAATTTTCCCCCTTTATTTTAAGTCAATCATGAAATTTCACATTGATTTGGTGGGGAAAAGGCAGGAGGAAGGCTATGCTAAGCACGGCGCTGTGGCCTGGTCACCTGGAGGTGTCGTGATTAGAACAGACCTCACTGAGGTAGGCAGGCAGCTAATGTTCCAAAAGCAAGAGCGCAGGTACACAATGTCCTCTGAACCTCCAGCCTATGCAGCTCAGACTGTTGCCCAGTTCAGCTGCTTTGAAGTCGTCCTTGGCAGATATGATACCTGCTGGTGAAATAAAAATTTATACTTTAAGGCAGGACAAGAAAATGAAAGCATAAACTTCTTTCTTTCTGTGTCTATTTGGGCCTCCTCTCTCCCTCTGTAATACGTAGTGTTCGTCTGCATTACACACATTAGCCAGACCTCCTCAAAGATGGGAATGTCTGCTTGACTGCAAAGATCAACTTTTTCGTTTTCTTCTGACGCTAGCAATGTACCTTCTTAAAAGATTAGTGTTTTTTCCCAGCTCTACAGGGAATCACGGTGACTTGCTGCTCGCTTTGTACGTGCTTACCTGGGCTATGCACCTTTGGTGAACTTTATGTAAAATGTCATTATGTCATTTTGATGTGCGATCCTTTGTCTCAAAAATGTGTATGGCTGTGCCTTTAACTTCTAACAGGCAGAACAGTTCTCAGAGCTTTCTGAGAGTCTGTCTCCTAGGTTATAATCCTCAGTTTGGCCTGAATAAAATTCCCTTTTTTCTTCTTAACTTGATTGTTAATTGAATTTTGTTGACACTGCCTTGTTTATTTCTTGGTCTTTTCTATCACGAATCTGACCTCCTCTGCTTTCTGCTGTGCCACTATTTGGTTTTTTCCTGCTCTGAAAATTTCATCCCAACGGTCAAATGTGTCAAGGACATGTTGGATAATTCATTGCTCACCTGTCTGGGACCAGCTGTCTCTGCATGGTTGGTTTTCTGACATCAAGATGAGCCATCATTCACTTGAGGATCTCCATAGTGATGGATGGAAGCCCATGCTTGACCTAGCTCTCTCTGTTGTTGATGAAGATGTGAGGAAACTCTGGCAATTGGCTGGAAAAGGATGCAAAGCATGACGTTGACATTCTATAAATTTTTCTTTCCAGGGATTACTGGTGCATTATGTAGCAGTCAAGGATGATTGGCTTCTGTTCCCAAGAGATAAGAAAATTAGTCCTTTTGCCTACTACAATGTCCTGAACTTTACAGAACCACACAAAGGTGACAGCCCTGTGGCCAGTATTCACACTGACCATTTCTGCTCAATTCTAAGGCCAGGCTGAACTTGCCAATGGACTTAAGAACTTTGGCAGCTGTGTTTCTTTTGCTGGACTTCATCTCCCAGCCCATTTGTACCTGCGTCCACTCTGACTTCCACAAGAATTCCCCAGCTCCACTCACTCTCTGGATGATTTTAAGATCTTGCCTTTTTCTTTGATGTTCTGCCTGGATTTTTAACTGTTGACTTACTAGGCATAGGCTGCTCTTCTTGAATCTGTAAATCCATATTTTTTACAAGTTGTGAAAATTTGTAGGCAGTATCACTTTATGTAATTCTCTTCTCCAGTTCATCTACTCTCTCTTTCTGGTACTCTGAGTAGATGTGTAATTACACTTCCCAAGTCTCTTAATGTCTGCTTCATACTTTTCATCCCCTTCTCTGCATTGCATTCTGGGTAATTTGTCCAGGTATAACTGTCAAATCATTAATTCTATCTTTAGCTGTGTCTAATCTGCTAATTAACTCATTAATATTTCTATATCAACAATTACAATGTTAATTTCTTATGGTTTCATTTTTTCCCACAAATACATCTTTTTACTCTCAAAAGTCTCCTGTGGGTTTGATCATCCTTGTGTTTGCATAGCTGTTCTATGTTCTATATTTGACAGATCTCATATCTGTAATCCATAAGGTTTTAAATTCATTGTACATTATTTCCACCAACTCTCAGTAACAGTGGCTTGCATTCTATATCTAGTGATCTTTGTGAGCTCATTGTTTGTTATAATAGATGGAACATCTGAGGGCTTAAAGTGGGGATTGGAGAAGTTTTCTTGCAGAGAAGATTTGCTTTTGCTTTTGCCATTAATGAGGGGGTACAGCCAATTTGGGACCATGTTGGTGACCTTGCCCCACCCCTTGTATGCTCCTTGCTCTCCTTTGAGGGCTTCAGTGTATGGTGGAGTCCCAGACTTCCATTCCTCCCCTCAAGTCTGGCCCAAAGCTCAGTCTCCTGGCACCACTACTGCAACCAGTGTTCACCCTCTGATAGGTCAGCCTTGACCTCTCTCTCATTCTCTCTTTCTTTCTTGCTTCTTATCTCTTTGCTCTTGTGAGGCTGATAATGTCTCAAATAATGTATCCTAACCAGGCTTTGCTGTCCTGTAGCAGGAGCCCCTTGGAGCACACAGTCAGACATAGCCAGAAGAGGAAGAAGTTTGCCTTGTCTCCCTTCCCCTGCTGTTCTCATCTCTGACACTACACACACAGGGCATTGCCCGCAGATATACAAGCCCTAGTGCCTGCTCAGGGAAGAAAAAGTGTCAGCAGCTCAGCTTTACCATCTGGTGTGGCTTGGCATTGAGTCATATTGCTACACAGAAATGAGCATCTGATGTGATCGGGCTGAGTTTGGATGCTAGGACACCTCTGAGAAATAGCCCTTCGGATTCCTCAATTTGATTCAGGTCCCCAAATTGGGCTCTTGCTTTGGACCTTACTCCCCTTTCTAAAGTCTATCTGTTACCCTGCATAATTCTCCATACTCTCTTCAAGATTAGAATGTTGGCCCTAAACCCTGCCCACCTGACAGGCACTCATACCATGCTTGCCAACCCTCTCCCCTGGTGAATGGGATTCTAATTCCTATAACTCTAGTTATTCTCAGGAAGTATCACTCAGATCTCCTAGAATCATAGTGAAGCTTCCTTTTTCTCAATATTCTTACCTGGCCACCTGGAATTTCACATTTCTGTGTCCAGGAAAGAGAAGACTTTCCTGGTATCAATCCTTTTCTGAATTACACCTAAGTTTTCTTCATCCATAGCCATGGGCCTAGGACTGCCCAGCTGTCCTTAATAGCTCTAGAGCTAAGACAATTTCTCTTCTCTTCCAGGCCTGGTTCATTTCCCCAGCCTCCTTGTACTACTCCCTACCTCCATCCCAACTCTCTTAAGACTCACCTCACATGCTACCATCCTATAGCCCATAGGATCACTTATTTTCATTCCATTTATTTCCTACTTATAATACTATAATCCTGTGCAATATATACATTAATATGTATAAAATAGAAAACTAATGAGAACCTGCTGTATAGCACAGGGAACTCCACTTCACTGTACAGTAGAAACTAACACAACATTGTAAAACAACTATACCCCAATTAAAAATAAATAATACTATAATCCTGTGCTTATCTCAACCTTCTTCCTGGATTGCAAATTCCTTGAGGGAGCTGTCTCACTTCTTATAACTCTTGAGGCTTGTGATCAACAAATGGAATTGAGTTAAAAAGAAAACAGTTGCTGTTTTTACTATTGACAAATAAATGGAATTAATTAAAAAGAAAATAGCTTCTGTTTACTAACCTCATTTTTGTAACTGTACACCCCACCCCAGCCCTCAGACAGACTAGGGCTTAATAGTTCAATGAACACAGATGCAATCATTTAAACCTTTCTGGAAAGCAAGTTTCCTTTCTCTTTGCAGCAAAAGAACCAGACAATCTTGGGTTAGGAGAAAATTGAGAAGGAAATGGGCCTCAGGATTGGGAGACTTTGGGAATTCAGAGAGAAAAAGCCTTGTGTTTCTGGTATCAGAGAAAAATGTCTGTGCTGGGAGTAGACACCAACAGCTTACTAAATGACAGTAATAAAGCAAGGGCCTGACACTCGGGTTTTGACACCTATAACTAAAAACTGTGTTTGCAGACTGGCCAAGGAATCATTGCCTTTATTATTAAGCAGCTGGTGCTCCCAAGTTGCTCCAAGCTTTTACTTCCTTTATGCTCTTTTAGCAGGAATATTTATTATTGCTGTCTCCTCCCATTTGTCTGCTGGGATTATTATCCTACATGATTCTCTGTCTCCAGAGTAAACTGCTCCTTTTTTCGGGGGGATGGGTAATAAAAGATGCCAGATTCTTAGCAAGAGAAATAGGTTCCTAGTGTAGACTCAGTAACTGCAACTCCAATGAAATCAGAAGTTAGTTTCTTGGCGTAAGACTGGTCATTTATATAATCTTTGAACTTCATAAAGGTTTTTTTTTCCCCAGTTAGAACTCTCTTTCACAGGCATATTGAGAGGAAAAGGAACACCTCAGATCCTCCGGAAGCCCTTTTTCTCACTATGGCAACTGGCTCCACTCTTTGTGGGCCTAGTGAGAGCCAAACTTTCTGTGCCCAGCTAATGAAAGAGCCACATGCACCCAGGCTGCTTTTGTGGGTGGTGCAGGAAAAAAAAAAAAACTGTATGTAAATGGTACACAGTCTAGGAAGAAGTAGGCCAACCAAATCTGTAGCTTAGAAGCCATGGGAATGATCGAGAAACCCAGTTAGACTGTAAACATGGTAAAACAGGCCAGAGACTCATAAATGCTCACCCGGTACTGGATTCCCCTCTGCAACAGCCATTATACGCTATACATTATATACTGCCTGCCTAACCCCCCATCACCCTGGCCAGAGCTGGTTAGAGATTGGCTGCAATGCAAGTGTGTTGTATCCCATCAGAGCTGCAGTTCACAAATACAGGAGCCAAATTAGGCCTGTTACTGGGATGGCCATGAGGGAGACACCATACCAGAAGCTACTGTGCAGGTCATAACCCTAAAGGGGGGTGCATGGTGCTGACAAACAGGAGAAGGCCAAGGCCAAAATCTAGTAGCACTCCTTTAGAATTCTGCCCAAGGGAGCTCCAGCTCATTAAAAAAAATAAATATAAAAATTAAAACTAAATTTGTATTTGCTCAAAAGCTGAAGGTATTATCTATCTCTCCAAAATATACCCTGAATCTGACCCACTGCACCTTCTCTACTGGGACCACCCCTGGTCAAGCCACCAACTTCTCTCCCCTAAGCAAACGCATTGGGTCTCTCACCGGTTTCCTGTGTCCACTCTGCTCTACTTCCAAACTGCTCTCCACAGAGCAGCCAGAGCCATCTCTTAAAAAGTAATTTCAATCATGTCATTCTCCTGCTTAAATTCTTCAACTGCTTCCCATGTCACTGAGGGCAAAACCTGAATTCCTGACTGCAGTCTACAAAGCTTTGCCAAGCTGCCCAAATCCCTGCTCACCTGGGGCAACGTCCCCTTCCCTCGCTGTAGGTCAGACACGGTGGCCTTCTTTGGGTTTCTGAAACATGCCAAACTCACTCAAGTATCTGGAACTTTGCACCTACTGTTTCCTCTTCCTGGAACAACTTCCCCCCAGATCTCCACACCTCTGACTCCTTCTCATCACCCCAGCCTCAGCTCAAATACCTTTAGAGAAGCTTCCCCATCGTTCTGGCTAATAATCATTAGCCAGCTAAGAATTCACTCACAGTCATTCTCTTGTCCATGGCTGTGCTGAATTTTCTTCTTAGCACTTACCCTTATCCGAAATTTTGTTTGTTTATGTGTTTGTTTTCTGACTCTTCCCAGGAGACTCAGTGAGAGAAAAGATTTTTTTAATTGAAGTATAATTAACATACATTATTATATTTGTTTCGGGTATACAACATAGTGACTCAACATTTATATACATCGCAAAATGATCACACAGCAAGTCTCGTTATCATCTGTCACCGTACAAAGTTAATCCAATGTTATTGACTAACCCCCCCCCCCCATGCTGTCCATTACACCCCAACGACTTATTTATTTTACAACTGGAAGTCTATACCTCTTGATCCCCTTCACCCATTTTGCCCACTCCCCAACCCCCTTCCCTCTGGTAACCACCACCTTTTCTCTGTACCTATGAGTCTGGTTATGTTGTGTTTTGTTTGTTCATTTGTTTTGTTTTTTAGATTCCACATGTAAGTGAAATAGTATTTGTTTTTCTCCGTCTGACTTATTTCACTTAGCATAACGCCCTCAAGGTCCATCCATGTCATCACAAATGGCAAGGTTTCATCTTTTCTATGGCTGAGTAATGTTCCATTGTATATATATATATATATATACACCACATCTCCTTTACCCATTCATCCATCTATGGACACTTAGGTTGTTTCCATATCTTGGCTATTGTAAACAGTGCCACGATGAATATAGGAGTGTGCAAAAAGATGTTTAATTGTCTTGTTAATTAATGTTATCCCACGTGGCAGATTCTCAATTAATGTTTGTTGAATGAAAGATATACACAAGGATTTAACAAGCATATTTTGACTTCCATAGTAAGTCTGTCCAAATGGTAAGTTAACTTTTGTTGGCATGACTGGTTCCTAGGGACTCTAGGTTGACCCTCCTTTGCTAGCATTAAGTTATGTATTTAATCATCTCTCCTAGCACCTCATTAGAGATTCTCCAATCTCCACTTTTCTGGAAACTACAATTTAGCTCAGGGATTTTGTCCTTCACTTTCCTGCAGTTTCTCAGAATTATTGACTCTGGGTCTAAGGTTGCATTTGGTACGTTATTTCGGCACTCTGGGATGAAACTGTCTGAGCCTGGACCCTGGAATTAGAGTGACTAGAGGCTCTCCTTAGTGTCTCTTCACTGAATTGAGGTTTCACTTCCTGGTTCTTATCGTGTGCCTTCTGAGCCTGTAGTATCCTGTTAGGACCCTCAGGAGAGGCTCTTTACGTAATGGTTTATAGTCATTCGGTAAACATTTTGCAGGATGGACTCTGTAATGACCTCCCATGCTCCCCCGTCAGGCCCCTAAACACATAGCCCCAGCCTTGCTCTGGGAGTCAGTGGTAGAGGGGTGAAGTCTCCAGGATCTGGGTTCTAGATGCCTGAATTTGCATCCCAGCTCTTCCACGTGCCGGTGATGTAACCTTGGTCTTCAGTTTTCTCATCTGTAAATGGTCCTGACTTTGTAACCTTCCCAGTACCCAGCTTTTCTGGGCTAGGACCCTTTTTTCTCCTCTGCAGCCCTTTCTGGAGTGGGATCCAGAAGCTGGGCACCCCACAGACCTTCCTGTTGCTGTCGCTGTTCTCCTCCTTTCAGAGCATCTCCTGTTTGGGGACCTCCCTGCTTGGATCACTGCCTAGTGCCTGTCACCATCCCCTCCAGATGTCATGTGCCATCTGTCTGGATGGGCTTTTCTCTTTATCTGCTGCCATGTCTATCCCCAAGCACAGGCCTCCTCTGTGGCAGAAGACTTAACTACTGGGTCCTAGACTCTTTGTTTGTAATGTCCTGCAGCCAAACTCCAATTCTGGTGGCCCCTGTCATTAGGCAAAACACCTGGGGACAGAGAATGAGTGATGGGACTTTGACAAAGGACAGGGCATTTCATCACCAGTCCTCGCTACTAAAAGCCTTTATCGATTGCTCCTAGGTGTTTGGTGCTATACTTAGTGCGGTTCGAAGCCATCCAATCAAGACTCAGCACCCACCCCTGAGATTTATAGTACAACCCAAGATACCATGTTGGTTTCCTAATTCAGCTTTTCCTTCACTTGCTCTGACTTGGTTTTCTTTTTAGCCTCATCTCATTTCTTTCAGACTAGAGGAAATTAGAGCCAGAAAAAGCCTTTTAAAAATAAAGCATCTAACCCGCTGTGGTCCTCAGTAGCCACTGCCTGTCAGGGAGAGAGCCTGACGTGGCTGAAGAGCCTGATAGATTTTCTCTGTGAGACACTTCATGTTGCAAAGCTTATTAACCAGATGTCTGATTAGCTAATTGCCTGTACCCGTAAGGGCCCATCAGGTTTTTTTCTTTGTATTGATCAGAAGAGGAAAGCAAAGTCAGAAGGCAAATGAAGACCTAACTCTAAGATTGGCAGCCAAGGAGGCTCAGCTGAGAGGATCAGTGAGCCTGGGACAGGATATTTCTTAGAACCCAGATTCCGAGCACTTGCTGCTTGGAGTCAAAGTGAAGCCCTGTAGTCCCTCCTCCAGGAATAAGGACTTTGGCCCAGCAGGCTGCCCAGTGCCTACCGTGTCCTGTCAATGGTGGAGTCCTGGAGGACAGGAGTTCTGTGTTTCAGGAGATGCCCCGGGAGAAGGAGCCGTGGGATGGAGAGCAACCTTTCCCATTGTCTCCTTAAAAAAGTGCCCCTTGGAGGAGTCTTTCCATTTCACATAACATGGAAGGAATCTCATAGGGTCTATCTAATCCCACTCTCCCATTTTATAGGTGAGAAAAGTGAGGCCTAAAGAAGGGAAATTATTTTACCAAGTTCAAACAGCTTGTTTCCTGCGAACTTCGGACTTGAGTTTGGGCTTCCTGAGCTCTGATTTACCCACCACCTCAGGCTGCCACTCTTCCATACCCCACCCATATCCTTTCGCCTCTATTTTTCAACAATGTGTCACAAAACCCAGTGGGGAAAGGGAGGGTGGAGGAAGTCATCTTAAAATCCCTGAGGTCACACAGGGAGATCAGCTCGGTGCTTTGTGACCACATAGAGGGGTGGGATAGGGAGGGTGGGAGGGAGGGAGACACAAGAGGGAAGAGATATGGGAACATATGTATATGTATAACTGATTCACTTTGTTATAAAGCAGAAACTAACACACCATTGTAAAGCAATTATACTCCAATAAAGATGTTAAAAAAAAAAATCCCTGAGGTCAAATGTGCCCACGAAGAGAGGCCTAGATGCCCGATCCCTCTCTGTGGCTGGACTCCCGGTGGTGTTGTGTTTCAAAGCAGTAGCTTGCAGGGTTGCGGGATGTTCACAATCAGGGAAAATGCTCCTGATTGGATTAACAGACATGGTTCCAGGGACTGAATCCCATTGCCCTCACTTGAAAGCAGGCTTTACAAAGCACACATCAGCTGGTGATAGAGGCCAGATGGGCGCTCCCAGGAGAAGGGGGAGGGGAAGAGAAGTCCCCTGCTTAGCAAGAGGAGGGAGAGGCACCGCTACCCCACCCCCAGCCAATCTGGCTTCCCTTTGTGCTGGGCTGAGAAGGGGCAGCTGGTGACTCTGGCAGGGAGATGGGCAGAGGAATTAGCCAACTGCCTGTGGGCAAAGACCAGCCTGCAGGAGGGGGAAATATGGTCCTAGAGCATCCCTCCCTCAGATGCAGGCATTTACCCCCAGGGTCTCCCTTATCTATTCTGGTAAACTGGTGCCCAGAGGACCTCATCAGAGCAGCTAATGATATCCTAGATAGCCACTAGCTCTTTTGCACTTGGAACCTGGCACCAGACTCCCTGGGTTTAAATCCTATCTCTATCCTTCCTAGCAGTGTTTGCAATTGGGCAAGTTCCCTCACCTCTCTGTGCCTTATTTTCCCCATCTACAAAATGGAGATAATAACGTCCCTACATCATAGCATGACTCCAGGTTCAATGAGTAAATAAAATGTAAATCCCTTTTAACAGTGCCTGAAATTTGTAAGAGGGTATGCTTTTATTGTTGTGATCATTAATGTTTCATATTTTTGTCTACACAGGAAAAACTGAACATTTGGCCTGAAGGTCCGTGAGAGACAGAAACAAAGAAGCTCCGGCTCCTGGAACCTCCTGCCCAGTGACTGGAAATCCCAGGGATTCTTCTATGGCTTTTTTTCCCCTCTAGCATTTGTTGTTCACGGTGACTGGCTTGGCCATGCGAATATTAGCAGGGGCATTGTTCAAGGAATGACATGTTTTCTGATTCTTGGGGCATCAGGATCCCCAAACCTGGAAAGTCTCTGTTTGCTAGTGTGACTCAGTGGTAGAATAAGCCTAAAATTCAAGACTCAACTATGTCATTTTCTACCTGTTTGAATTCAGTAGTCTTCCTTCCACTCTCTGAGCCTCAGTTTCCTCGCTGTGTACATCGGGAGAAGTGTGTGACGGACCTCACAAGATTGTTCGCTATCCAGGAAGAATATGTTTGAAATGTGAGGTAGCTGAGACGATTATTTGCCACAGATACAGGATTAGATTCCCACATCAAATACTGCATGGCTTTGGCCAAGTTGCTTAACCTTTGATAAACTCAGCGTTCTCTTCTATAAAGTGGGGATAATGAAAGTAACTTCATAGGACTACAATGAGGATGGCAGCAAATCTTTTTTTTTTTAATTAATTAATTAATTTATTTATTTATTTTTGGCTGCTGTTGGGTCTTCGTGGCTGCGCGCGGGCTTTCTCTAGTTGCGGCGAGCGGGGGCTACTCTTCATTGAGGTGTGCGGGCTTCTCATTGTGGTGGCCTCTCTTGTTGCGAAGCACGGGCTGTAGGCACGCCGGCTCAGTAGTTGTGGCTCGTGGGCTCAGTAGTTGTGACACATGGGCTCAGTAGTTGTGGCTCGCGGGCACTAAAGCACAGGCTCAGTAGTTGTGGCGCACAGGCTTAGTTGCTCTGGGGCATGTGGGATCTTCCCAGACCAGGGCTGGAACCCGTGTCCCCTGCATTGGCAGGCAGATTCTTAACCACTGCACCACCAGGGAAGCCCAGCAAATCTTATACTGCGAGCATTCAGCACAAGATCTGATGCGCTGTAGTAGTTATTATAAGATGTCAGGGTTATGCCCATCCTGCGCCCCAGCCCCTTAATACATGCAGCCCACACAGCCACGCATCAGGTGTTTCTGAGAACCACAGACACAGTAGAATTCTGTGGTGAGAGAACGTGGACTTTGGGAGGTTTTATACCCTCCAATCTCAGCCATGCAGGTGCAATTTTTATCGCAGAAGCTTCTCGTTATATTTTGCCTGAGGAAGTAGCAAAGCTGTTCTCTCTTCTTGTGCCTTTTCTCTCTTATTAGCTTGGTTTCTTTCCAAATCCCCTTGAAAAAAAAAATAGCCTGGTTATGTTTTCTGCCAGGAGTTGGAGCCGGCCATGGCTGCCTTTAGGGTTCTGACCTCCTGGAAGAGGCAGAATCAGTCCTTTTCTCAGCTGAGGATGCAGCCGAAGGGTGTCTGGTGCTTTGACTGGACTCCATCAGGAACAGACCGGGAAGAGTGAACTACGGGTTATTAGGAAGATTTAGTCTGGAAGGAGTCACATGTTCACCCTGGGCATGGCTTTCTTGCCAGGGATGAAGGATGAGGTGGGGGTGGAGGAGTCTGAAAGGATACTGTGGGTGAGAGTGAAAGGGAAAGAGGAAGCATTAATTCACTGTCCTGGTTCCACATGCCTGGGTTCTTGCTACTGGCGGGAAGAAATTATGTCTTCATTTCTCTGTTTATATAAAATGTCCTCTCTGATCCGCTGACACCATAGTTCCTTTTATTTATTTTTCTAGTTTTACTGAGATATGATTGACACACAGCGCTGTGTAAGCTTGAGGTGTACAGCATGACTCAACTTACATACATTGTGAGATTAGCACAATAAGCATAGCTCCTTCCAGTAGGCTAATGGGAGTCCTGTATCCTTCACATATAATAGGCTGACAGGCAGAGAGTCCAGTCAATGAGCCCTTGGAGGAAGTAATTGAGAAAGGAATTTTCTTGGCTCCATTTCTTACTTAACTGGGCATTAATTAGCATCTGTTCCACAGCTGCCCCGTCCATAAGAGAGAGAGATCGTCCCAGCTCAGCCACATCCCACAACGTGTGTTCTTGTCCACAGCACATCAACACACAATGTACTTACGTTCCCCGAGGACGGGAATGGCAACAGGGAACTGGTAGTTACTCATTTTGCCCTTGGGTGAATTTGGCCTCTTGCCCCATAAACTTTCTGAACCTCAGTTTTTTTATTTTCACATTGGGGAGGTGGACGCTTCCCTCTTCAAGTGGTTGTTAAGGAGTACAGACAGATAGAGACGTAAATAGATAATGAACAGAAGTAGAAATAGAAATCACTTAGCTCAGTGTCTGGTGTTTAGCAGCTGCTCAATTAAAGGAAGCTTTTTATTATGTCAGTGTTTAATATCCTTTTTAGCTCATTTCTGAGTTTGCTCAAAGAGTATCTACCACTCGTTTCCTCCCAGATCTGAGGGAGCAGAGTAGTTGATGGGGTGACCGTAATTGGCATAACCCTGTGAGGGGGGAGAAGGCAGAGGAGAAGGACTGAGTGAGCTTTGGGGTTCAGCAAAACTCAGCTGTATCACTGCGCTATCTGTTGACAACTAAGTGCCACAACCACTCTACTATACACCATTGCCATTCTTAGTAATACCGCCAGAGTTTTGGGGTGCTTCGTCTGTGCCAGGCACTGTGCCAGGGGTTTGAGTGCAATATTTCCATCCAGCATCATTATGCTAATTTCATAAATGAAAGAACTGAGGCTTAAGAAGCTCAGCTACTTGCCTAATAAATATCCAACAGCTAGTGAGAAGCAGAGATGGGATTGATACCTAAGGACTGTCTAGCTCAAAAGCCCACGTTCAAACCAGTGTGCTCTATAGCCCAAGCAGCCTGGAAACTTGCTCTGAATCAAAGCAGGGAAGGAAGAATTGTGTCCTGATAGCTGTGATAAGTCTGTCCTGTTCCCCACGCCAAGCAAGTTGCTCAGGGAAGAGGGGACCCATGGCAACTCACGCCCCCTTCATCTGAGGATCGCATCTAGAAGACAAGTTCCTAGACCTCGAAAGGGGACTGACGAACGCCCAGGATGTGTTAACATTAGACTCTTCTCTGGAGGTCACACAAACGGAGCAGTCACATTGGTGGGTCGCATTTCCAGTGTTCAGCATTGTGTTCCCTAAATCTGTGTGTTCGATCCCTAGTTCCCCAAATGCTTTATGAGAAAGGGTTTCCTGATTGACTGCATTGAACAAGTGAGGTGCACTATATCCCTTGGAAATTCACAATGCTCATAAACATAATAAAGGTTCTGAAAAGTCTGGCAGGAAAAACAAACAAACCAACAAAATAAAACTTGGTTTACTTTCTTTAACCCATTATTTCCCAAACACACTTGGCCATAGAACTCTTTTTTGGAGTGCCACCTATTAACATTCCAAAGAATTAGTGTTCATGCAACAGCTGGCAAGAACTGGTGTTCATGGAACAGTTTGCATAGTTCAAAGAGCACTGGCTAAGGAGGCAGGAAACCACCATCTTTAGCATTAAAATGTGTATAGGTCAATTATCCACTCTGGGCTGTAAAATGAGAATGTCGACCAATATAATCTCTAGATCTCCTTCTAGCTCAATGACTCTCTGACTATGGCTACACCTGTAGGAGGTGGTGAAAGATTAAAACACGTTCCCAGCTCCTGGGAATTGAAAATCATTCAAAAGAAATACATGCATGTCAGAGGAGAGCACAGTGCCTGGCAGCACATAAGTGCTCAAGAAATTTTTGCTAAATAAATGAGGGGATGTGAGAAAAATGTAAGCACATTTAAATGAAACAAAACTGGTATAACTAAAGAATGCGTGAGATCATGAGTGACTGAGATGTGGTGGGAATGCTTCCAGGTAAAAATAAATTTTGAGCAGTTTCAAAAGGAAGGGAGGTAATTAACATATATTCAGCACTTACTATATGCCAGATAATATGCACATGTTATGTTAATCTTTGCTATCCTATGAGGCTTGGAAAAGTTAACTTGTGCAGGATTACACATTTGGTAACTGGAGATGAAGAGACTGGAACGAATATATTATCTTGGATGTTCATTATGTATCAGGTACCATGCTAGGTGTTTGACATGCATTATTTAATCTAATCCTCTAACAGTCCTACAAAGGACATGTAATTATCCCCATTTTGGAGATTAAGATAGCTTGGATTAAGAGAGAATCAGGGAGGGATTAAGCAACTTGGCCAGAGTTACCTAGCTATGTAAGTGTAAGTATGAGGTCTCTAAGAGGACTGTCTGTCCCTGAAAAACTATATGAACAATATGAATAACAGCTAAGACGTATCACACTCCAGGCAGTCTGCATTCAGAATCTCATTTACTCCTTAGGCAAGGTTGGTTACTTTCTCCAGTTTTCATTTAGGGAAACTAAGGCTTAGAGAGGTTAAGTAAACTGTCCAAGTTGACAAATCTGGTCAAGGGTGGGGCTGGGGTACCTACTCAGAGTTCACTCTCCCTCACTCTGTTACGTCCTCCTTAATGGCATTTGACAAAAGGACCCCTTCTTGATTTACAGTATAACTCCTGGGGAGGTTTCATTTTTCTCTGAGTTACCTCGGTGCACATACTTGTGAAATAGCTGTCATAACCTCCCCAAAGAGAGTATATGAGTGCATCCAAAATATTGGACCCCACCTGGCCAGAAGGAGGTGTGAATGGTACCACATACCATTGCCCTGAGAAGCCCTTCCAGAGGAGCTCTGTCATTGAGAGGTCGTGAAATGCCCAACGGAAGGACATTTGTGAGAAGACTCTGCCAGGCATAATAACATCTCCTGGGAAGGGAATTAATGCTATGACCCCCTCACCAGTCTTCCACTGAGAAAGCCCCTTTGATTTATAGGCTGATACTGCCAGGTAGTATTAGTGTAGGCGTGAGAAGTAGATGGGGGAAAATGTGTGCTCTTTTGTGGGTAATGTGTAAATATCTGTGTCAGAGAGTGATCAGAATGATGTGCGGGATGGAGATGAAAGTGGAAAAGAGTAAGTGGAAAATGGGGGTTTAAAAGCAGATCTTGTTAGCTGCGTCTCTGGAAGACGGCAATGAAGAAGGATTTGTCATTTCACTTTTTTGTGGGTTAAGCATTGCTGCTCCTTTGGTGCTTTTCCTTCTTCACAGCCTTCCTGGAAGAAGGGGTGGCTTTAGAAGTGGTTCTGGTGAGAATGGAGTGTTAACCTGTAAATTGGCTAATTATGTTTTCTTCCTGGTCTCAGGTGACCTCCCTGAGACACAGGTGCCCTGGGCAAGAGTGAATGAAAGAGATTGACACTGTCCCTCTGGGGCCCCTCCACACCCAGACAGTTCTTTTTTAGGTATGGAAACGTGAATGCCCTGACAATCGCATTAACTAAAGGTCTCCACTTCCCTCGCCAGCTGTGTGACCCTGAGCCAGTCAATGCACCTCTCCGAGCTTCAGTTTTCTCATCTGCAAAATGAGGGCTTTGAACCCGATGACTCCTCAGGTGCTGTCCTGCTTTGCAGTACCCGGATTTCCACACCACCCATCCAGATTCCGCCCCATTCTGGAGACCCTGCAGGTCACCTGTGGACTCGTGCAAATCTCTGCCATTCGCCTTCCTCACATGCCTGCTCACAGCTTTGCGTGGAACGCGGCTATCTGGCTTTCAGATGGGCTAACGTCTCCTCCCGGCCACGGGGAGCTGCACTTCTGGGCTTGGTTTCCGCACTAAATTTGATGGTCTGGTTTTAAAGGAACTGTCTGGTCGCGTGTCCCCGAGTTACACTGCAGTGCTAAATGCTGGAGCGAGGCAACACCGGGAAAATCCAGGCAGGCGGCCGGCTTCACCCGCGGAGGGAGGGGGAGGGGAGGAGGGAGAGACTGAGGGGAGCGGAAGGCACGGAGGTAAAGTCGGGGTCGACTCGGAGAGCAGCGCAGAAGCGCCGGGAGCGGGCAAATATATATTTATAGAAAGCGGGAAAGCGACGCGGCAACACGTAGACGCCGAGCCAGCGGGAGCGTCGCGGCCCGCGGAGGGGGAGGGGCTTCCTCTTCCTCCCCCGGCGCCCCCGCCCCCCGCGCAGACGGCCGGCCGCCCGGGCGCCCCGCGGCCCCAGCCCCGCCGGGCTCCGCGTCCTCGGCCTCCGCGCTCCTCCGCCTCCGCCCCCAGGTGGCACGGGCTCTCCTGTCCGCAGAGCCAGGCTCCCGGGGAGACGCGCTGAGCGGTCGCCGGCAGCCCGAGTGCCCTGGACGCCGCCGACCGGCGCGCCCGGCCCGCCAGGCCACATGAGCGCCTCTCCCAGCAGAGCCAGGTAAGAACTTCCTGACCTTCCTGAGCCCCACGAGGGGCGCACCTGGATGCTGGGGGAGAGGCTGAGGGATCCCCGGGAAGCTGGAGGCTGTGGGAACATAGGGTGGGGCGGGGGTGCCGTTCTCGTCGGAATTTTCTTCGCGCGACCTCAAAGTTACCGGAGGGCACAGTAAAGCTGTTAACATGGATTGTGGCCCGGCTGTGGTGTCCACGCCTGAGGCTTGGCGTCCCCAGGAAACCACTGGGAGCGACTGCTTCTTCATGAATTTCCAGAGATAGCTAAGCTGGCTTCCTTGTCCGTTCAGTTCTGGAGACGTGCTCAGGCGAGTGGTGAGGGCAGGGCTGTGGGCACGGGATTGTGTCTCCTTCTCTCCAGATTTCTGGCAAAAGTTTGAACTGGGGACGCCGGCGTTCCTTGTTCTGGGCAGTGCCTCCTTGACCCCACCTGGCCACCCCCATCAGTCTGTGCCTGTTCCCCTCACATGGTGAAAGTCCGAGACTTGGAAGAAAGACAAAGTAGACATCATGAGGTTTATCTGCTGGTACCTAATAAGACTAGGGAGAGGTTCTGCTTTTCCTCATTTCCTCGTAGGGTGGAGGTGGAGGTCTAGTAATTGGAGGAATTCCTGGTTTGGACCTAGGGATGCATGGAGTCCCGTCCTAGAAGAAACAGAGTTACTCTTACGCAGTAGATGGAGGGATGAGAAGGTGTGGCCATTGGAATGAAGGTGATAGAGCCCAAACAACTTGTTTGCAACCGTCAGCCAGCCTTATGCGTGGAGAAACTTCATTCCCCCAAAAGTTCCTTAGCAGGTGCCTGGGCTTCAAGGCCTCGTGTGAACCAGCAGCTGATAGCGTACTCCCAGGCTCTGAGTGCTGGTGGACCTCAGAGCAGCTGTGAGAGGCAGCTCCATCACACACCCAGAACTGGAGAGGGATAGGATGGGAGGATTGTGCACACCACATATACTTGGAAGATCCCTAGCTTTAACCAAGGAGAAAAAAAACTTGTAAAAAAAATAATAAAATGTTTTCATGACAGCAACAGATGTAAAACTCCCACCACTCTGGGTGAGAATGAAGACATTAGTGCAGAGGGCTGCGCTGTCTCCCCTGCCAGTGCCCACGTGAGCACATCACCTTTTGGAGCTACAAAAGGATGTCTTATGGATGAGGAGCCCTCTGCCTGGGGGCTTTTCAGGAGGGAAGTATCTCAGCTGGGGCTGTCTCTTTGAGCTCAGGAAACTAATGTTGGAAACAAGTTGGAAATGCTGCATTTCTGTCCCCCATCCCAACGTCCCACTTTGCCCCTAATCTGATCTCGAGGCTCACTGTGGAACAGGTGCACTCAGGGAAGGGTGTCCACACTGTTCTGATGTGACCCGTTCCTCTCTCTCTTTTTTTTTATTAAACAGCATTTAGAAGGTTAGAGGACAACGTACAGACATGTATCTCTTGTGTGAGGAATTCAGTCTTGTGCTCTGGGTGAGGATAACGTTTATTCTGCCTATTCAACGGCGCCTCTGCCTTTGTTTCTTACTTGAAGATCAGGTCTCTTGCCCATACCAGATGTCCCTATCCATGCCACCTTCACTGCTTCTTGCAACTTGAACTGGCTGCCGTTGATGGTGTATAGTGAGGTCACCAGTGTTTGCCTGAGGCCCCTGCCCTAGACTCATGTACTTTGTAACTTGCTCAGAAGACCTTGTCCTCAACTTGCAACTTGGGCCCAGAGCTCTGCGGGGCATCTTTGGTGTTCAGGAGATCCAGGGTCTCCAGTGGACATGGGGAAGTTCTGGTTTCCCCTGTCCACACTCAAAGGCTGCTAGGTTTTGGAGATTTGGGACCAGGCTTTGGTGTTAGTGTTGGAAAGAAACCATTATGAGCAACTGATCAACACTTATCCAAACTGGGGTGCTACTATAATACCCCGATGTGCAATCGTCACCAAATGTGAGTGCCTTATTTGGTTTCTTGCTCAGTTGTTTTCAAGGATGATAGGCCTTGAATGAAATCTCGTCTGTATAAGGAGACCACATAATAAAGGGGGTCCCTGCCACCACCTTCCTGTCTTTGCTTTTGGACCGTCACAGTCACATGATGTCTTTGCAGTTCAGCTCACTGTTGACTCCCCCATCAGGGCTCTGTGGTCAGACACATCTGTAGTGTGTACATGTATAACTGAAACCACCAGCCCAGGACTGCAGCTGCCGTCCAGAGGTGTTTCCACTGCTCTGCTTCCACTGTCTGCTGCTTTCACACAGGCGGCACGTCGTTTTCAGCTGTTTGTGGTTTGGGGCTGCTATTTACAATTTTGCTAGGAATTATCACCCATTCCGATTGCCCGGCCAAGAGGGTGCTTTCTTTCTCTTGGGGTGCCTGCTGCGGTTTATACTCTGTTTTAACCTTCATGGTCCTTTTACCCTGATCGGGATCCTTTCTTTCTTCCTCTCCTTTCCCCCTTTTGAACCTGTGGATTGGTACATCGGGAACCACATTTCATTTTCTGCCTAGGCATGATTATTCTTCAAATTGTACTAAAATCATCATGTCCTTGATTTGATCCAGAACCCTAACAGGCACAAAGCAGAAACACCACATGTATCTTTGAGATGTCAGGGTTCCATATACCCTTTATTTTGGTGTATACAAGACTCTGGCTTCTAAGGGATGCCCTTGTACCCACTCTGCTTTGTGGGTACACATTGCACATCTGCCTATCGAATGAACATGACCAATAAAAGGCAGGAGGATGGAAACAGTGTTACCGCAGAGCGGGGTGTTTTAGGAAATGGGATATGCTGTTATGAGGGTCCCGCTGATTTACTGAAGCCTCATTTGGTGTGTGTGAAAGTAAAGTTCTTTAGATAGGGGAACACTTGGCACTGGACTCGAGTACAGATCTGGAAGACAGCAATAAAAATAGGAGTGCTTTTCTAGACTGGGTTGACGTTGATGAATCTGTGAGTTAGCAATCCACTAACCACCTTTTCTGATAGGCTTTCCTCAAAGCAACTGTGAAGTTCTGTCTTCAGAGAGGAAGTTCCTGGCAATCCACCGTAGCAGAGAAAGATGGCTCCACAGGCGAGGGGCCCGTTCTGGGCACAGAGAAGGAGCTCGACTGCGTTGGTTCCATCAGCCGTATTCACAGACTTGAAACAGCCTAATCCTTTGGTTTGAAACTAGGTCAAATAGTGGGACCATTCTGAGACCCCAGTGGGGGTGAATGAAGCAGGAAGCATGTCTCCCCTCTCAGCACCCATGTGGACTTCTGGCGCAGCTCTGGAGTCCCTGGTTAAAGAGAAGTTTCCCTTTCTGAGCCGGGATTGTGCTAAGGTTGATGTGGAGGTGGCTGCGGGCTTCAGGGGTCAGAATTGGAGAGGGCAACTTGGGCATTTATTTTTAAAAACTTCATAAAATTTCACAAAAACTGATTTGTCTAGAACGCAAGACCAGTGAGGTACCTCCTGCCTGCCCACCTGCCAGGAGCTGCTGAGCTCAATGAATAATAAACATATTTGGCTAGACGAGGGAGTATGAAAAAAGGCAGCCCCTGAAGCTCATCTGCCATCTGATCTAACTCACCTCTGCAATTCCATCTTTCTAAACATTTTCAGTGTCTGGGACTTGGTGGAAGGGGTAGGGGATAAAGAGGGGAACAGGGCAGGAGAGCAATTCCTAGAAAAGTTTATGAGACCCCGGGTGCCTGACAGCCCGGGGAGGCAAGGGCAGCCCAGGTGAGGGTGTGGAGCGTGGGAGGAGAACCAGTCCCCAGGAAGGAGAAAAAGAAATGACACATAGAAATGATGAAGGAGGGGCAGGCGAGTGGGGCGACAGAGAGAGGAAGCAAGCCAAGTGAGAGGAGAGAGAGGGAACAGATGGAGTAAGAGGAAGATGTGGAGAAGTGCAAGAAAGGGTGAAAAGGGGGAAAAGAGCAGAAGATCGTGAAAGCTGTACCTCGCTTTCAGGTTTTTTCTCTTCCCCTTTTTCCTCTGTCAGGGGGAGGAAGCAGGCGATCCAGCAGAACAGCGTGGTTTTTGTGCTGTTGGAGCCTTCTCATTGAAGTTGTCAAGCCTCAACCCTTCATGGCAGCTCGTTCTATTTTTACATTGTGCAGAATTGAAATTAAACAAATGACCTGTGATGGCATTTTCGTGAAGATTTTATCCAGCACACCCACACAGCCAGTGCCGGGGTGGCTGAATATTTCGCATAATATTCCCTTTAATCAGATAAGAAGGCATCCTCAAGAGAAGCTTGGGCTTTCAGAAGAGCTGCTTTGAAGAGGGTGGACAGAAGCCAGAAAGGAACCTTGTCCACTGGCTCGCTTGGGCTTGTTAGCAGGAGAAATTCCAGTTAACTGAATTCTGGAGGAGCCCAGCGTTTCTCCTCCTATACCTTTTTTTTTTGCACTGGCTTTGATTCCAGCCTTTGTGAGACTTGGTCCAGTTCTCCTTGGAGATCTCATTGATGGCAGAAAAGGGTTCACTTTGGCTGAACTTGCCCCGAGTGGAAGCCTTGCTTAGAATTTGGGTGCTTGCCCTGTTTGTTGGTCAGGTCAGGGAAGCTCATGTGTACTTTGCTGGTGTGACAGTGCTTAGGTGGCAAGAATAACAATGTTGTACATCTTGTTCCTGGTTAGAACACAGAGCAGGTAATGCTTTGTTGGCTTAGACATGGTTGATTTAGACTTACTTCCTTAAGTCCCGGGAGGTTGAGTAGCAATTAAACGCACGGTCCCTTTGCACATAACCATTCTTTTGGAGGAAAAACAACAACAGCAGTGCGTGTTAAGGGGACCAGTTAATAAGACAAGGTTGGTTGGGCAGATGTGAAAATGACAGACTATTCAAAAAGACTTGTCCCTTCCCATGCACATGTTTGTATCTAATAGGGTATTTATGAGCTCTTTTGCCAAATGCATTGAATGTTTATATGATTCACCATCTATTAACCTCTAAAATGCTGTTTTGACAAGTCTAGCAGTCAAAACCGGATAACAGTAAAGACTGCGATTGAGTCAGTTCTGACTTCAGAAGGAGGGATGGATGGGACAGTGGGACTCAGAAAGGAACTCTTCTTCCTGCCGGCTAGCCTTGTAGAGACTGATCTTTCCCTCCAGAACTGAACAGGCTTACTAGTCAGAGAATACCCCCTGCAGTGACTGTAAAAAGGTATCTTCGTCTCTGAAGCAGAGAGCAATTGAGAGCATTGACATGCACCGTATGGATGTATGTTCAAAGACCTGGGGAAACGAAGGATTGACAGTCCATTAAAAGAAAAGCAGAAGCCAGTTTCCTTCCTTTCTCTCTAATGGGGCGTCCATGTATGTTTTCTCTCTGTATTCTTTTTTCTTGTCTGTCTGGTTTGGGCAGTTTACTTGGCCTGGTTTTGAAGCCGATGACGCTTTTATGCATCTTGGGGAAAAGGGAAAAAAGATGAACTCAAGTCAGGACTTCTTTTATTACCATCAGGTTTAAAGTACGGCCTCCCAGATATAAAGCCCCTGTCTCTCAGTCAGGCCTCTCAGCTGCGTTGTGCTCAGAATTGAACACAATTCCACGGTGTCAGCCCCATAGCCATTGTAGCCAAACATGACGGTCTCCGTCATTGCTTTGTCTTATGTTTTCCCCAGACTTCTATGCTGGGACCCTGAGCTTTTCATGCTCAAGTCTTTATTCAGTTGAATCCTCAGAACAAGTTCCTCAAGTTGTTTGGAAGTAGAGAGCTGACACAAAGTCTTTATCCAAAAATTTCCCCTTTCCTGGTGAGGTTGACATAGCCATCTCATGAATCTGGAAGTAAACAAAGTACCTTGAACTCCTCATTCTTATTATTTTATTACAACTAAAATATCATTTATATCATATATTATAGAGCTTTTTTATTATTTTATTTAATCATCATGAGGACCTTATGTAGAATAAATTATTATTATCCACATTTTATAGTTGCAGAAACTGGGACATAAAGACATGATGCCAGAGATCACATAGACAGGAAGTGGTAGAGCCAGGACTTAAACCAATGTTCTATTTTTAAACACTATAATCCATTCTTAAATACCATGGTATCATTCTTTCGCTTGTGGATCCTACCCTAAATTTTCAATGCCATCTTTTTTCTCATAGCCTTTCTGATCAGCTTTCATTAGTTCTCTATATCTCAGCAGGCAGGGGTATACAAGGGATTCCTTAAAATATGGACACCCATGCAAAACTAATTAAATGAATTTAGAACAGAGAGGCAGACTGTATTACTTTCCTTGACACCTACTGCCTTTCTTTTAGGTTTTGGTATGTTAACCCACTGCCAAGTTTTCTTGACATTTAAGTCAAAGAAAATACTGAATGAAAGTTGGCATTATACCTACTTCTCATAACTATGTTATCTCTCCTTTCCTCCTAGATTATCCTGAAGGAAGAGCTCTACCCCATGGTAGAGCTCTAAACCAGTGGCTAACTAAATTTCTGTAAGGCAAAAAAGTGATAGAACTTGAGGGAAACTACCACTTCCAAAAGAGAGCCCTTAGGATTCAAGTCTCTGTTACTTGGCCTTTTGAGGTCTTTCTTCATCTTTGCCAAGGCCATTCCTTCCATTTGAATTCAGTTGGCAACAATCAATAGAGAATGTTAATTTCTGGTCCTGGCTGCTCTTTTTCATGCATGAGCTCCCTGCTATTTGTCTGAGAAAGTACAAACCCAGGTAAATAAAGCTGTGCTGATGGCTTTGTTTAGCAGTTAGCCTACCCCAATCTGAATGATATATTTTGGCTTGTCATGAAGCAAGAACAGGTAAGCAGGGACAACAAGTCTATTTTCTTAGAGTGTTTGCCCAATGGAGGATGAGATGAGAGGATTTATAAAATTGGTTTAAAATAATCTTACCTATTTATTTTCTCCCCAAGTATGATCACTCTTAACACATCTGGATGCCTCCTGCACCTGAGTTCAGCGCTAGTGCCAGGTTTTGACTCTTCTGTTTGGAGCCTGATATCTCTTAGCAACAGCCAAATTTAATTTAGGCATTGAGCCTTTGGGCATCTTTTTTTTTTTTTTTGGCTGCGCTGCAGGGCATGTGGGATCCTAGTTCCCCAATCAGGGATTGAACCCAGGCCCCTGCATTGGAAGCATGGAGTCTTAACCCCTGGACCGCCAGGGAAGTCCCCAGCCTTTGGGCATCTTGTATACCTGCACTGATGACGTTACCATGATCAAGTTTGGACAACTGATCTTGGGAGAGAATAAAAAGTGGTACCCACAAGCCTGAAATTGGAGAGAGAAGAATACAGGCATTAACACTTTTTATGGATTTAATTCCTGTGTCGACGGTGGAAAGACATGAGTTGACGGACGGGAATGTAGGTTTTTCCGAGCACTGATGAAGTATCCTTCTCTCTCGTCCTTTTCTACTAGGGTATATTATCTTTACCAGTTGTGGACAGGATGTAACGTGTTCTCACCACAATTTTAGTTTCTTCTTGTTTATTTCTGTCATATTTTTTTAACCACATCCTCTCTTTATATTCTTGCAGCAAACATTTGTTAAGCAAGAAACCAAATGGGTATTGGGGATGCCGAGTTGCATGTGATAATTCTTTCTTCAAAGAGCTTGAGGTCTAGTGAGGAAGGTAAGCAGCGTGAAGGAGTCAGGGACAACGTGTTAATGGCTACAAAGTGGTAAAGGATAAGGTGGCACCGGAACACCGGATCTGGAGCAGTGAGCAGAGCTGCCCAGGCGAGTCTGACAAGGCTTTTTCAGAAGAGCTTATATTTGAGCGGGGGCTTTAACGGCGAGTAGGCAGGCTCCAGATGGGAAAGGGTGAAATCATATTTCAGTCAGATAGCCTGTGCAGAAAGCAGGAGGTGTGAGGTGTTTGACGTGTTCAGACCGTCAGGTGAGCTGTAGGAGAGGTGATGAGCCTGGAGCAGTGAACTGGAGTCAGATTCTGAAGGTGCAGTTACTTAGCTGTACTTCAGAGAGGCACGTGGGAGCCCCAGACATTCTCCAGCAGGAGAGTGAGAAGAACAGCTTCACGTGTTTAGGAAACTAACGCTGGCAACGATGTGGAGGATGA
This sequence comes from Balaenoptera ricei, assembly GCF_028023285.1. NCBI lineage: Eukaryota > Metazoa > Chordata > Mammalia > Artiodactyla > Balaenopteridae > Balaenoptera > Balaenoptera ricei. The sequence goes on along the minus strand of NC_082646.1, from coordinate 9,637,535 downwards.
CCAAAGCAGGGAGGGTCTGAAGACCAGTTGCCATAAAGCGGCTGCTGAGTCGTGCAGGTGAGGTTTGGGGAACTCACGTGGGGTCCAAGCTCTGGCGAGAAAGGTTGGAATAGACTATCCAGATTTGAGAAGTAGTTTAAAAAAATAGTCATCAAACTTTGGTAGCAGAGGTATGGTAGAGGCTGAGGGAGGGAAGAGGAGGAGCCACGACTTGCATTAATGTTCTAGCTTGATGTTATCCTAATGAGGTCAGTAGCCATAAAATGAGATACGAAGTATCAGAAAAGAAGCAGAGTTGAAAGGGAGGGTAATGAGATCAAAATCTGAACAGGATGAGTATTGAAAAGAGGCCACTGGAGCTTCCCTGGTGGCGCAGTGGTTGAGAATCTGCCTGCCAATGCCGGGGACACGGGTTCGAGCCCTGGTCTGGGAAGATCCCACATGCCGCGGAGCAACTAGGCCCGTGAGCCACAACTACTGAGCCTGCGCGTCTGGAGCCTGTGCTCCCAACTAGAGAGGCCGCGAAGGCCCGCGCACCGCGATGAAGAGTGGCGCCCGCTTGCTGCAACTAGAGAAAGCCCTTGCACAGAAACGAAGACCCAACACAGCCAAAGATAAATAAATTAATTTAAAAAAAAAACTTAAAAAAAAAAAGAAAAGAGGCCACTGGAGTAGAGATGCAGGGCGTCGTTCATAAACTCAGCTGAAACAGTTTTATTGAAGTTGTAAAGGAAGATGGAGCAAGAACAAGAGAGTACCATTGCCCAGAGCTGAAGGCAGCAGAGAGTTTAGGAATACTGCTCTCAGTGTTTGAAAGAAAGGAGGGCCTTTAGAAGAGAAGTAAGAAACAAGATTTTTAAAAAGAGGGGAAGCACTTGAATATGTCTGTCTGTGAAAGGGGGGCAGCTAGACAGAAAGGGAGAGATTAAAGATACAGGAAAGAGAAGAGAGAGCTAAGAGAGTAGGGTCTCTAAGAACTCAAGAGGTAACAGAATCTAGTTTAAAAAAAAAAAAGGTAGATAGATAGGAGAGATTAAATTTGTAGAGGGAAGAATGGCTAAGACCCAATATTATAAACAACAAGGTCCTACTGTATAGCACAGGGAACTATATTCAATATTCTGTGATAAACCGTAATGGAAAAGAATATGAAAAAGAATATATATATGTGTGTATATATATATATATATATATATATATATATATATATATATATGTATAACTGAATCACTTTGCTGTATAACAGAAATTAAACACAACATTGGAAATCAGCTATACGTCAATAAAATATTTTTTAAAAAGAACCAATATTATTTACGGCCTGCTAAGCATTGTGCTACGTATCTTACATTTATTGATTGATTGATTTAATTCTCATTAAAACCCTGTAAGGGTAGAGAAGGAATGCCCCTTTCTTGGAAAAAATAGGAAAGTAGCAAAAGATGAGTGCTACTTTCAGAAGTGCAGATGTGAAGGACCATTGGATGTCACTTCAAGAGATAAGTTCAGGGGTAAATTTAAGAGGTAACTTCTGTGTCCTCTGTGAAGAAGAGGTGAAACCATCTTCTGAGAATAAAGTAGGAAGTGGGGTACTGAGTTCAAGAAGAATGGAACAGTTTTAGTTCAAGATTATTGACTGTGGGCAAGCAAAAAGATTTCCATACAGAGCTGATACCTGGGCAGAGAGAGCAGTTGGTTGGATTTCTCTTGGGTAGGAGATGTACTGGGAAGGTTTGGCAAAACCACAAGGCATTGAGGGTGCTGGTGAGACTATTCTTGAGGAAAGTGACCTAGAGGAAAGTGAAGCCAGAAGATGACTGATAAACTGGGAGAATGATGAGACAGAAGAAGAGACTTAAGGGAGGAGTAGAATGAGAAATTTCAAAGGGTTTGAGTTTGAGATCCTGGTGACACATCTCAGAGGTCGTTTGAGATTCTAGGGTTGATATCTGCATAAAAGGTTGTTTCAGCAAGCTGCATGCCAGTGACCATCTCCCTTAAATTAGCGTCGCCTTAATTGTATTATCAAGAGATGGAGCTCCTTACTGTTGGGTGGGCGACCAAGAAAGGCTGTGAATTCAACATTGGGTAGTCTCCATCCATCTGGGATTAGTTAGGTGTGGACCTCACTGGAAACAGAATGCTGTGCTGGATGACAGCTCATGATCTGTCTGCCACTAAGTCTTATGATGATGTACAGTTGCAGAGCCCAATTAACAAGTATTTTGAAAAATTTCAAAAACACGTGATTGCAAGCTTTTTCCGCCTGGACTTTTGAAAGTCCAAGCCACAGAATCATTTTTTTAAAAAATGGGCTTTTAAATTAAATTTAATTAAATTTAATTTAATTTTACATCATCAGTGCCTTAAAATTAATCTGTCCCTCCCAGAGAACAGTTCTTAGCTCTCACTTCATGAAATTTTAGGTTCATGAAGTGAATTTTTTAGACCATTCCCTATACCTCCATTCCAGCCAGGTAGCATAATGGTTTCCATTTTCATCCAAGCTGGCCTATTCTGTAGGGTTGATTCACCGCTGAGCCACATGCTTCCTACAAGTGTTGTCACCAGAAGCCAAGCAAATGATGGGCCTGCTGAGGCAGACAAAGGATCTTTCTGTCATTCAGGGAACAGCACCACCAGGGCTGTCTGACCCTTGCTGACTTGTTCTGTTAGAGTTCTCCGTGGCTTATCCATCCTAACTCTCTGTCCCCGTCCCCTCCCCCTCCCCGTTTCTAGGTGTCGTTTTCTGCATCATCACAACATCTGTAGTTTGGTGCAACTGCGTGTCTTTGTTCTACATGCAAATCAAAAGAACACAAGTCTCTAGGTATCTGTAAACAGCTGATGTCATCCAGAAAGAGCTTTAGAAATCAGGGGAAAAAAATGTCTCAGCTCTGTTTCATCTGCCTGTTTATTTGTTTACCTCAATTACAGAGCACTGAAGCAAGGTTTTAAAACATCCTTTCTTTGTCAGTCTGTTATCCTTTCTTCCAGGTTATTTCTCATTTCTTCCACTGCTGTTCCAGTAGGAGACTAAATGTAGGGCTTCAATGTAGATGCAGACACATTACCCAGGAAACAATCTGTAAGAGTGTCCTTCTAATGACTCAGTCATTACTTAGTTTTATGATGAACTCTGGAGAAGAAATATTAAAAATTAGGATCTCAGTTGCCTTCTGTGGCTTCACTTTCATGTATTCCTGGCAATATAGGAGCCTAGAATCATCTCATTTAGCCTTTTACAGATGAGGAAAATGAGGCTCAGAGAAAAGTCAGTCATCCAAGTCCATAAAGCTGGTTGGTGGCAGACCCTGGACCAGCGCCCCCATCTCCAGACACAGAGTTTAGAGTCATTAATGGAATCTCCCGTGGCTGAAGAAGGGTATTTTGAAGAAGGGTAGAATGGTGTTCCCAGTTAGGTGACAGCCTGTGGGGCAGCCTGTCCGGTATTCTGGTCCTCAGTTTGCCTTCTATGTAGATTATCTTGTAAAGTTTTCATCCTGCGCTCCCTGAATCTGTCTCCTCTTCCCCTCGTTGTCTGTGGGTGTATGTTTAAGGCAGAGCAATTTGAACAGGTAAGTTTTGTTTTACCACCACACATTTAAAAATCATATGCCCACTAGCAGCAAATAAAAATTAATCACCTGATTATTTATAACGTCACCCTCTGTTAACAGGCAGAGATTCATGTTGATAATTTGTGTTGATAATTGTGAGCTGACCCTTTCTACAACATTGTTAGTTTCTTACACAGCAGAGAGACTAGACCTAGGCACAGCAGCAGTAAAGTTTGCCTGGTCTTATAGCTGGAAGGGTTTGGGGGTGTGGATGAATTTTCAATAGCGTGGGCACAGATTTCCCGGATGGCTAGTCATCAATTACCCAGCTTCTGCCCTGCTAAAGTATGGCACGGTCTCCCTGTATGACCTGACCTCACAGGGGAATCTGAGTCAGTGCTTTCCCTTTCAGAAAAAGTGGAAATTCTCCCAGATCACTGCCTTGTCAGTCAGTTTGATGGATTACATACTTAGGGCTGCAGAAGCTGGTACTAAGCAAATGACTTTTGTCATTCCCCAGGAAAGGCATGCTGGAAAAGGGTAAAACATGCTTAGAAAGAAGGAACTCTCCAAGGTATACCTCTTACATATATAGGTTGGAGAAGATCATTTGACCATAGATATGGAAACCCATTAAACTGCTCATAAGAAAATTATGGAAGTCTGCTGAGAAAGTTTCCTGGTCTCCCATCCTTGTCTCCTTGGAACATGAGTTAATAACCTATATTGTGGAACCCTCAAAGAAATCATCCAGGCTCTTTTTGCCAGAGCTTGAGGTCCCTAAGAGTTTAGCTGTACAGAACTCATGGCCATTTGTAGAATTGTTTCCTATTTGCTGATTATTTTGTTCTCTGATTTGGTTTCCCCGGGGAGAATCCCATCTGGACAGAATATCAGTTAACAGCCACGTAGCCATCCATGTTAATAGCTTTACTGAGTGTGTATTTAGACATGCTAGCTGTGAAGAGAAATGTGAGATGTGGTAGGTGTTTCAATATATTGATGGGCTCTATGCTTTGACAGTTTTCCTGGTCTTGTTCAAATGCTATTAACTGCTTCCAAAATGTTATGAAGTATGTGTTTGTTATCTGGATTGTCCCTATGTTATCCGTGTTATTGTTTCCATCTGTTCTTAAATTACTCATTTAGTAATTTTGTGTTTTGTCTGCCCAATTACCCCCTGCCCCAGTCAAACTGAATCTAGTTTTCCAAGGTAGACCATTTTGCTCTTGAGTCTCAGAGCTGGAAAATGTGAACACAAAGTAAACATTACTCTACTACTTAGAGGCCCCTTTCTTATGATAAACCACTGTCTCTGTTGAACTCTTAACTGAAACCACAGTCCAGAGTTTCAAGGAGCCATCTCTCAAACGTGGGTATCATTAAGGTCTAGAGATTTCCAACCAGAGATTTACTATCTTTGGAATAAAAGCCGGAGAGCAGCCTAGCTCACGTCTAATGCAGGAAGGGCAAGTTAAAGATAGTCTTGGCATCCTTCAGATCACTGACCCTACAGGTTGACAGCCTTCATGTCTTACTTTGGTAACAGCCTCCTGGTCCACTTGTCTGCCATTTGGTTAAATTGTCACAAAGCAGCTGACAGTGATCCTCTGCTTTTGTTTCCAGATCACCCAGTGTAGAGCTGATGGGCTGTCGCTCTGTGCTGAGTGCTTAACGACAGATGTGGGAGAAGCAACCCTAGGAATGAGCTATATAAAACATCATTCAAAGCTCTGTTGCTTAGTTGCCACAGCTTAGGTGGGGCATGATGGCATCTGTCTTCCTCAGTGTCACGTAGAGCAAGAAAGTACTCCTCTTCTGTGCTTGAGCTTCCCTCAACGTAGTCACAGAGTTTTGATAAAAGGTATCCATTTGGCCTTGGCATTGATCTAGGTCTAATCTATATCTGAAGAATTACCATCCTTTTCGTCATCATCAGCGATTTTTATTGAAACTTTTATCATGGGCCAAACCCTTCGCTAAGCACAGTGCCTTCCTGGTCTCACTTAGCTCACAGCTCCACCATGAGTCACTACTATTAATTTCCCAATTTCACAGATAAGAAAAACCAAGATTTGGTGACTTCCTCAAGGTTATTTGCCTACCATTCAGAGCTGAGATGCTAATCTAGGTCTGATTTCAAGCCTGAGCTTCCAACACAGCTGTGTTACATGAAACAAAGCTCTAGGAAACTACCTACTGGGCATTGCCTCTATCAAAAGTACGAAGTTACGCTTATGGAGGGCACAAAGGAGCATAAGATACCCCCATCCCCACGTGGCTCCAAAAGTTGTTGGGCAAGAAGTCATTTAAAAATAATTAACAATATACTAAATGCCCAAAAGGTGAAACATAATAAATATTGTATGAATAAGAAGGGAAGGTCTTGGAGAAAGTGAGATTCACACTGGGCCTTGAACAGTGGGCAAGATTTACATAGATGAGAAATAAATAGGAAAAGCATTACATACAAGGGAGGTGATGTGAACAGATCTTAAGGATGAGCAAGTACAAGGCACGTTATATTGTTGAAGGGTGGAGAATGATGGGGCTGGGGTAGATGATGTTATCCATGAATGAAATATTTGTGTACTCATCTGTTTGGTCAAAGATATTTAACGAATGTCTACTCTGTGGAGGTGTTCTGGAGGGGAAGGGTGAGAGATAAGGTTGAAAATGAAGATTAGAGCCTCACTGATATAAAGCTCAGGAGCTGGGACTTTCTCTTGTAGACTCAAGGTTTTCAGTCTGTAGTCTGGGAGTTATAGATTGATTTTAAAACCTCCTCTGACAAATTTTCAAACTGGTTACCTCTGTCATGTCCCCCTTCCTTAGGTTTTTCTGGACTTCACATTGAGGGGTGGGCGTCCCTCTGACAAAGACATCCATTTATCTATATGGAGAATGCCCATGTTTAAGGTGTGGGGGAAGAAGGAAAGCCTATTAAAAAGTCAAAGAAGGACCAGTTGGGGAATTAGGCTACTGTCAAGTCACCAAAGCTCAGAAGGAGAGAGTTTGAAGAAAGTGTGGGGGGAAGCGGGTCATGGGTGTTAAGCTGCAACAGGGAGAAGAAAAGGACATTGCAGACCAAGAGAAGTTTGATGATTGACTTTGATGATTGGTTCATCAGCGATCTCGGAGAACACATTTCAGTAATGCAGTGGGGACAGTAGCCCTGTTGCAGAGGAATAACGAGCAAAAGGAGAGAACATGGTCACAGTAGTACAGCCTGCCCGTTTTACAAGGTCAACAGCCAAAGCAGGAGAGCGTGAAGATACTAATTACAGGGTCACAGAATTAATCAAAGATTTTTTTTTTTCTCAAAATGGACTAAACCAGTACATATTTGAAGATGTAGGATATAGACAGAAGAAGAAACTGAAGAAATTGAAAACAAAAGATGTAACAACTTTTTGTTACAAAGATGGAAGGGAATGCTTCCTGTCTGTGCACTGGGATTGTATAGCATTATATTCTAATGATACCTGGATGAGTAGAACTTTTAAAAACCGGCTGGTTTCATTGGTACCAGCTGTTACCTCCTTCCCATGTCCCCACTCAGTTCTCTGCCCTTAAACCATAAGTGCATATTATCCTTAAACTCGCCTGCTACTGGATGGGGACCATATGGCAATGATTGTTCATTTACCTTTGGAACCATCTTTTTTCTCAAGCAGGTGAACTTCTTGTTGACTGTGTTTACAACACTCTAAAGAAATTTTTGTCTATTTGGCTGTTTGCTTCAGACTTCTATCTTCATGACTTAGGACTGTTGGATTACTGAAGCTCTTCTCTTTCGTAGAAATGAATGAATGAATATTTGGCACAAAAATTCATCCACCCAGCAACATGTATGTATGTATGTGTGTATATACACACACCTGAAACATAGTAGCAGCTCCTGTGTCCCAGACTCTGTGTTAAGTATTAGGGTTGCAAAGAAGAGTAAAGTTATAGGCCCTGTTAGAGAAATTCACTCTTTAGGGAAGAAGTTAAGATTTGTAAACAGACACTTTATCTCTAACATGAGTAGGGCAAAGATAGAAGTATGTCCGAGTGCTCTAGTAATAGAGAAGACACTCAGCCCTTCCTGGAGTATGGAGAAAAATTTCCTGGAGGAGGTGATGCTTAAGCATTTATATTTTGAAGGATAAGACAGAGTAGGCAAGGAAAAGTGGGGAGAAGCATCTAGGCAGAGAAAACATAAGCAAAGTCATAGGGGCCAAAGAAAGTGTGGTTTTTATAGGAAGCATTCAGTTATTTTAGCCAGGAAGGAAGGGCAGTGGGGCTTGGGTGCCATCAGCATAGGTTGTGGCCTGGATAACGACCTTCTCCCTGCTGAACCAGTACACATCTGGTTCATGCCCAGGTTGGTTGTTGAAAATTGACAAAATCCAGCTTTCTGCCATAGAACTGACTTCTCTTTTACCTCTTTGCATGCCTCACTAGGCTTCAATAATTATTTATTCCGGTGCTGGAATGATGCTAGATATTGTTGAAGGATATGCAGGATGGAGTTAAGGATATAACAGCAGAAGAATAAGGACCATGTCCTTCCTCAGGTTGCTCATGATCTCTATATGGAACAATTTAAAAATCGTGTAAGAGAAGATGGGAGCAAATGCTCGGTATAGTGTCAGCAACCAAGCCTGGGCCCACAGGTCTCTCACAGATTGGCTTTTAGTGATTCAAGGTCGGATGTCACCACTGTACCTCTCTCAGCACTACTTTGCAGAGTTGTCTGGCTGGTCTGCCTCATGCAAACATGTCAGGAATCAGTGTTTGGTCAGCAGCTCCCCATCCCCCCACTTTACCTTCACAGATACACACACACTTGCTGGAATATACCCTGTCTCCAATCCCTCTTCCCTGGCCAACACGTCAGAAGGAAAGAGAATAGCTCCGGCATATCCATTCAGTTGATTTCTTTCTCAACTTGAAAAAATATCAAAGCAATATGACAGCATTACAGAAATGTTTGGAAGAAATGGACAATCACCCATAATCCTACCTCCCTAATATAACTGAGGTGTAATCTCATGTAGTTTTTATCATGGAAATAATGCTTTTTTGCATGCTTGTAATCAGAAAGTGGGCACAGTTTTGCATCCTGCTTATTTACAGAGTTAGAGCTTGTAAAAATATGTTGAGTAACTGAATATTGATGCATAGTCTTCACAAGAACAAGGTGTACTACTTCACTCCCGTTGTTGTTACTATAAATTGTTTTCCGTTTTCTCTATTTTTTTTTTAAAGGTTTATTGATTGATTGATTGGTTGATTGATTGCTATGTTGGGTCTTCGTTTCTGTGCTAGGGCTTTCTCTAGTTGCGGCAAGCGGGGGCCACTCTTCATCGCGGTGCGTGGACCTCTCACTATCGTGGCCTCTCTCGTTGCAGAGCACAGGCTCCAGACACGCAGGCTCAGTAGTTGTGGCTCACGGGCCCAGCTGCTCCGCGGCATGTGGGATCCTCCCAGACCAGGGCTCGAACCCGTGTCCCCTGCATTAGCAGGCAGATTCTCAACCACTGCGCCACCAGGGAAGCCCCCGTTTTCTCTGTTTAATTAGCAATGGGGACTATGCAGATTTTGGGGCACACTACTTCTAAGGTGTAGCTTTTGAGCTTTGATGCAGACAATAGGAAATATCTTAGCATGGAATCGGGAGACTTGACAAGAATTGGAACCCTGATGGTTGGGAGTGAGATAAGGGTCACTGTGGTCCTCTCCAACCCTAAGATGAACGATTTTAAGTGCAAAGACAGTCTGTCTCATTCGTGACCATGGGCATGATCCTCTTCTTCGTTTCTAGTTGCCCAAGTCTTGCCCTTTTGTCTGTTGGCTGTTCAAGGAACAGGAACTTTCTGGGTTACGGGAAGTGAGGGACTTGGACCAAGTTCTTGGGATCGGAATTCTCTCCTCCCTCAGGGACTGTGTCTGGGTTGCTATCCCTGCTCACTCTGTGATCCAAGTAGTTGCTCTGTTTTAGAATCACCATGGGATTTTGGAAACTCAGTAACTGCTGGTTAACTAAAGTAACGCACGTGGAATTATTGTAGTCCACAATTCTTGTAGTTCAGTTCTGCAAGTCTTACACCCACAAAATTTACTTGGGGTTCCACCTATCATATTAATCAGCATCATCCTTTTCCCTCCCACCCATTCCTACCTCTTGAATCATTCCCAAGAGCTGCTCTAAAAGAACACCAGTGTCTACTTTGACAAACAAACCTCACCTCCCTTTGACCATTCCTCTTCTCAGCTCCTGAATTCCTCCGACAGTAGAATAAATAGATCCAATAAGACAGGATTATTGCATTCATTTCCTTTAGGCTGATTTATCTTGGGAAGCACCTCCTCTGTCTTGTCTATACGTGTCGCACCAGGATGATAGCTGTTATGAAAATCTAAAGATAAATGCCTCAAAACGTCGGCAGCCAAATTCCAGAATGTATCTCACTCGTGTAAACTGAATGAGAAGTTCTGGGTGGACCAAACATTAATGCTAAGAGGGCAGAGTGTGGGCCGGATGCAGGAAAAAGGGAAGTTCCCTTGGAAGAACTGAGTCACAGAGTCTCTGGAGTGTGACATCTCGGCAGTAATGCCATCAAAAAAGAGGAGAAGGAGACTCTGTCACCAAGGAAGATGGAACCAGGTCTGGGGAACATCAGAAGCAGCAGATGAGGAGGCAAGGAAGCAAGCTGTAAGGGAAGGTGTGAGTTGTCAACATGCCCTGTTTAACTGTTCCTGGCTTTTATTAAGCTCCCACAGTGACAGATCTCTGAACTGGACGTGCGCCCTGCCCTGTGCCCACAAGTACCACCCAGAATAGCTGGAAGATAATATATACTTAAAAGTTTCAATGGCTCTCTGTTAATTCTCTATATGGGAGGTCCTAACGAAGAGACTTGAAGAGAAAGGTCAGATACCCAAAGAAAAGACTCACAAAAGATATTGAACTTGAATGAAGTGGATTTCCCTTCACGGCCATGTGCTCCCAGCTGAAAGAGGGCATCCGTGTGGATGGCAGTTGTTCTGCCGCTTTGTATGTGGCTCCTCTGTGTTTTAGATTGAGAATGGAAAAGTGCTTAGCATATAGGAGGCACTCGGGGTTGGTGTGTCCCCATCTTTTTTTTTTTCCAGTTAGCATAGACATATGGCTTTTCCTACAGGCATAAAGCCAAGGGCCCGTGTGTTGTAGTGGGCAGAGCACTGGACTTGGTAATAGTTATCAAAGCTACCTCTTACTGAGTGTATCCTGTGTGCTGGTGACTTGGTGGAAGGTATTATCTTTCCCATTCACTTCTGAAGACACTGAGGCTTGGAGACCCTGATTAACTTGCCCAAGATCATGGCATTAGTCAGAGGAAGACTTGGCATTGGAACCCAGTTTCATGTGATTCCAAAAGCTGTGTTTTCTATTCCTGTGACATTCTGTCTCTCAGAAACCAGAAGAGCTAGTTTTGATTCCCAGCTCTGCTACTTCCTAGCTGAGTATTTCCTCACTCTGGCCCTCAGTTTATTCATCTGTCAAATGGAGGGGTTATGCTAGGTGTTTTCTGACATCTCTATTAACTCTCAAGTTCTGTGCACTGTCCGATGTTTAGTCTTAAGCAAGACTTTCATCAGCAGCATCATAATCTTGATCAGTCTAGATGTAGGGGGAAGGATAAGAGAAATTCTTCATTCATTTAATTGCTAGCGATTGAGTGCCTCCCTGGGGATAGAGGCCAAGCTGCATGGTCTGGCCTTTGGAACTTACCAGTAGAGCAGGGAAAACAGACATGGAGTATGTTACAAGCACTGAATGTTATGCAGAAAGATAACAGCATATGTAGACACTCCTGAGGCTAATTCATGTGAACTCAATCCAGTCAGTTCCATGAACGTCTGCATGTGTCTCAGAGCCAGCAAGCACTAGAGATTTCACAGCAGATACAACAGGCGCAGTATGCCACCTGAGTTCAGTCTTTGGTCCCTATTATTCTTTTCTTTTTTCCTATTCTTTTTTTTCCTCACATCAGCCAGTTTCAGTGGGGGGTGTCGGAGGGGCTTGAAGCATTGTACTGTGTCAGCCTCAAGAGGGATGAGGGAAGGTGGCGACAAGGAGGAAGGGAGGGAGGGAGGAAGGAGGGCTGGAGAACAGAGTTAGAGGGATGGAATTAGGTCAAAACCATGGGTTATGGCTTAAGAACATCTTTCAAATGCTCAGTGCAGTAGAAAGCGTATGAAAGGCTAGAAAGGAGAGAAGAAAAGAAACACAGATTCATAGTGTCTCTGATTTGAAGGGACCCAGTAAGGCGTGAGCTCTGACCTCATCTAACTATTTAAATCCCAAGCCTTACAACATCCCAGTAAGGCTTTCTAACTTGAAAGCTTTCTTTGCAGGTAACTGTCTCCCTCCCAAGGCAGGCCATCTGACTGCAGGACAGCTCAGGCTGCGGGGAGGGGCCCTTTTTTCAGTTGAGCTGGTTTTTTTTTAAACTTCTGTTGTCTGGCTTTAATTTGGACCTTCTGGGTTACATTAACGTGATTCCGTTTTTGTTTTTGTTTTCCTTTATTTGAGTCCTTCAAATATTTCAAAGTAGCCATCATGTTCCACTTATGGCTTCACTACTGCACAGGAAAGACCTGACCTTGATTTTTGTCATTAAACATGTTTTGTAATCTTTTGATTCTCTACTCCAGCCTCATTGTCCTCTGGAAGCACTTCACTTGGTTGGTGTCCCCTTAAAAAGTAGAACCCCCAGAAATGAGCACAGTATTCCTGGGAAATCGGTTGGAGAGTAGAGCAGGCATTCAGACATTTGGACATGGATGTAGCCCAAGGTCAACTTAAATTTTTTTTGCAGCTGTTTTACGCTTTTGACATATAGTGAGCTTATAGTGAACTAAATTTGCCTAACATCAATCAAATGGCTACAACTCTTCCGAATATGCAATCATCTTACCTACATTTCTTTTTTTTTTTTTTTAATTTATTTATTTTATTTATTTATTTTTCGCTGCGTTGGGTCTTAGTTGCTGCGCGCGGGCTTTCTCTAGTTGTGGCGAGCAGTACTCTTCGTTGCGGCGCGCGGGCTTCTCATTGCGGTGGCTTCTCTTGTTGAGGAGCACGGGCTCTAGGCACGTGGGCTTCAGTAGTTGTGGCATGCGGGCTCAGTAGTTGTGGCTCACAGGCTCTAGAGTGCGGGCTCAGTAGTTGTGGTGCACGGGCTTAGCTGCTCCGCGGCATGTGGGATCTTCCCGGACCAGGGCTCGAACCCGTGTCCCCTGCACTGGCAGACGGATTCTTAACCACTGCGCCACCAGGGAAGCCCCATTTCTTTATCTTATTAGCAATGATGTAAAGATACTGCTGCATGCATTATTTATTTATTTTTTTAATTTTTAAAATTTATTTATTTATTTATTTATGGCTGTGTTGGGTCTTCGTTTCTGTGCGAGGGCTTTCTCGAGTTGCGGCAAGTGGGGGCCACTCTTCATCGTGGTGCGCGGGCCTCTCATTATCGCGGCCTCTCTTGTTGTGGAGCACAGGCTCCAGACGCGCAGGCTCAGTGATTGTGGCTCACGGGCCCGGCTACTCCGCGGCATGTGGGATCTTCCCAGACCAGGGCTCGAACCCGTGTCCCCTGCATCGGCAGGCAGGTTCTCAACCACTGCGCCGCCAGGGGAGCCCCTGCATGCATTATTAAAGTCTAAATACTCACTGTGTTTTGCAGTTCCCTAATCTATTATTGTAGTCTAATAACTGTGTCAAAAAAGGCAGTGAGGTTCATTTGACATTCCTCAGTTTTAGCGAAACTGTCCTGGCTGCTATTGGAAACAGCTACGCTTTCTGAATGTTTATAAACTCGTCTTGTGAAATAATCTAGTTTTGGAATTCTGCTAGAGATCCAGTTCATGCTCACTGGTCTATACTTTGTAGAATGTGCTTTCTTTTCTTCTCATTTTTAAAAAATTGGGGTAGTTGCCCACTTTCAGTTTTACATAATCGTTTTTATTCTTCATAATTACACACACACACACACACACACACACGTACATATGCACACATAAAGCCAGTGGGAGAAAGTGTATATGAAGGAGCAGCAAAAGGACATCAGGAGGGTTAATGGTGAAGCATGCATCTGACAACTCAGGTTGGGAGGCAGAGGGAGAAAACTGAGGAATGTGGAAGGAAGCCTCCAGCAGACCCCTTCGGGGATCAGAAAAGGCTCTTTAAAGGGTGTTGGCTTTGCTACCACACCCAGTTCTGGGCTGCGCTAGGGTGATGCAAGTGAAGCACTGGCCTCGAGCACAAAATCTAAGAAGGTAACAAAAAAACTCAGTTATCAAGATAAAATATTAGTGCAGTATATTTTTTGAAATAATAATGATGCAAAAAAATCCTGAATATCAAAACTCTAAATGACAAGATCAGTATATTACAGTTTCTCCTGGTCTATTTTTCTTAATAACAGCTTTGTTGAACTCTAATTCACAGACCATACACTTCACCCATTTAAAGTTTAGACTCCAGTTTTTAGTATATTCACTGAGTTGTGCAACCGTCACCACAATCAATTTTAGAACGTTTCATCACCCCTAAAAGAAGCCCTGTACCTATTAACTGTCACTCCCTATTTCCCCCCAATCTCCACAGTCCTAGACAGCCACTAATTTACCTTCTGTCTCTATGGACTGAATTTGCTTATTCTGGACATTTCTTATAAATGGAATCATACAATATGTGGTCATTGTGTTGGCTTCTTTCACTTGGCATAATGTGTTCAAGGTTCATCCATGTTGTGGCATGTGTATCGGTACTTCATTCCTTTTTATGGCTGGATAATGTTCTATTGTATGGTTATGCCACATTTTACTTATCTAATCTTAAGCTGGTAAACATTTGGGTTGTTTCTGCTTTTTGGCTGTTATGAAGTTTTTGTGCGGATATGTTTTCATTTCTCTTAGGTATATACTTGGGTAATTGGTAGATCATATGGTAACTATGTAAAAGCTCTTTAGGAACTGCTAGACTGTTTTCTAAAGTGGCTGCATCATTTTATGTTCCCACCAAGAATGTATGAGGGTTCCAATTTCTCCACATTCTTACCAATACTTGTTATCATCATTTTTATTATAACTGTCATCCTAGTGGGTATGAAGTGATACCTCATTGTGTTGTTTTTTTAAAAAAATAAATTCACTTATTTATTTATTTATTTATGGCTGTGTTGGGTCTTCGTTGCTGCGCGGGGGCTTTCTCTAGTTGCAGTGAGCGGGGGCTACTCTTTGTTGTGGTGTGTGGGCTTCTCATTGCAGTGGCTTCTCTTTGTTGCAGAGCACGAGCTCTAGGCGCACGGGCTTCAGTAGTTGTGGCACTTGGGCTCAGTAGTTGTGGCTTGCGGGCTCTAGAGCGCAGGCTCAGTAGTTGTGGCACACGGGCTTAGTTGCTCCGCAGCATGTGGGATCTTCCTGGACCAGGGCTCAAACCCATGTCCCCGGCATTGGCAGGCGTATTCTTAACCACTGCGCCACCAGGGAAGTCCTGCTCATTGTGTTTTTGATTTGTATTTCCCTGATGGCTTATGATGTTGAATACTTTTTAATGTAATTATTGGCCTTTTGTATATCTATCTTCTTTGGAGATATGTCTATTCAGATCCTTTGCTTATTTTAAAATTATTGAGTTGTAGGAGCTCTTCATATATATATTCTAGATACAAGTCCCTTATCAGGCATACGATTTATAAAAATTTTCTCAAATTCTTTGAGTTGTCTTTTTACTTTCTTGAGAGTGTCCTTTAAAGCACAAAAGTTTAAAATTTTTATGGTGTCCAATTTATTTGTCTTTTATCGCTCGTGCTTTTGGTGTCATGTCTAAGAAACCATTGCCTAGTTCAGTGTCACAAAGATTTATGCCTATTTATGTTTTCTTCTGAGAGTTTAAAAGTTTTAGCTATTACATTTATTTCTTTGCTCCTCATGGTCTATTTTTAAAAAGCAAATTGCATGACATTTAAGACTCAGAGACTCCCTCCTCACTCAAATTTCATCTTAATATCAAGATTAGGAGAAAAAGAGTTTAACAGAGTTCTTCTTTACAAGTGACCCAAAGCATTGCAATTTTATAAGACGAAGCTGTACAGGACACCTCCAGACACTTTATTATTATTTTAAGGTGTTCAAACATGGAAATTAGGGTGTTAGACTGATTGACTCTGCAGGTGGCCTGAGGTGATGAAGAGTATAGGAGGCTGCTGTCCGTCGCCATCTAAACATACCACCGGCTCTGCTCTCCGCCTGCTGTCCTGTCCTTCCTCCTCTGGAAAGAACCTTTGGCCTGAGATCGTTCATGAGTTGACTCTCAGTCCCCTCCTTTCCTTGTAGTTACTTTCACGTGCTAGTGCTCCACCACCTCAACCTCCTAGTGCCTCATACCTACTTGTCTACCCCACCTCCCTCCTGATTCTGTGACTGAAGGCAGCCTGGTTTTCGCAGAGCCTTTTTTATGTATCAGGATAATGATCAGCTCTGCTTCTTCCCACGTGAACCCCCCACTCCCTCCTCCTCTGCCTGCCTTCCTTGGAGCTAATTCATACATACCTCAGGATGCTTTTTCTTTTTAATTTTTTTCTTTTCCTGTACATAGGACTTACGAGGTTTCCATGGAAACTCCTGGCCAGAGGTAGGGGACTTTTGAACAGGGGTGAGATGATAGAGTTTTGCTCCTTTCTGTGGAGCTCTGAGAATGTTTCCCTCACTCCTCCCTCCTCTCCCTCCCCAACTCTTTCCTGGGCAGCTCTTGGATCTGTTTTTGTATGATGCTCTAGGAGCCCGGAGACTTGTGTCTTAGGACTGAACAGATGGTGGTGACAATGGCCCTGAAAGTTGTAGCTCTACGAGGAGGCTGCTGCTGGTGGTTATCTGGCAGCTTCAGAAAAACTTGAATCTGGGCTTCCCTGGTGGTGCAGTGGTTAAGAATCCGCCTGCCAATTCTGGGGACATGGGTTCGAGCCCTGGTCCAGGAAGATCGCACATGCCGTGGAGCAACTAAACCTGTGCGCCACAACTACTGAGCCTGTGCTCTAGAGCCCACGAGCCACAACTACTGAGCCCATGCGCCTCAGCTACTGAAGCCCGTGCACCTAGATCCCGTGCTCCACGACAAGGGAAGCCACTGCAATGAGAAACCCGCACACCACAACAAAGAGTAACCCCCGCTCCCCACAACTAGAGAAAGCCACGCACAGCAACAAAGAACCAAAGCAGCCAGAAGTAAATAAATAAAATAAATAAATCAAAAAAAAAAAAAAGAAAAACTTGAATCTGGTGTGTTTCACAGGAAGAGGGCAGGTTCTTAGTGACAGTCCAAGCTCTCCCTATTGTGTCATGAGGCAAGTCCCGGTTAGAAGAATTGGGTCCCAGATTACCACCATTGTGTTCACGTTATTGCGCAGAGATGGAAGTCATCACAGCCATTCCTGTGCCTCTTGATGGCACTGCATTTAATCTGACACTTAAGCTAACTTATCTAGGTGCCTCTCTCTATGTGGGCTAAGCTCTTCTTGAAATCCTAAGGGGAATTTGGGGTGTGGAGGCTGACACTTGGGTTGATCAAACGGTGAACTGGGATTAAGAATCTAGTCCCATACAATGGAGATTTTTTTTTTTAATTGGGTTATTTTGAGTGGGAGCCATATAGGTCAACCCTCACTGTCCTCCCAGAGATCTAGGGCAAATCCAGATAGATGTGTGGGCTGTGGCCTGTGGTGGGGCCTCCTCCTTGGCATTAAATAGCCCTTCCCTAGAGAATGTCTACACTGCTTCCCTCTGAAATCTCTGACTGCCTCGGAGATGCAAATCTAAGCTTTGGTTAGATATGAGGTCCAGAGTTGGGGGAAACCTGACCCAATCCTTGAGTAGATTAGGTCTGCCTCTAACTAGAGACTTATACCCCTGAGATTTAGGGCCATTCCTTTTAGTGTCCTGGGCCAAGCCTGGCATGGGAAGATGTTGAGATTCTCGAGTGCCAGCTCTTTATATGAATGCCGGGTCTTAGGCATTCACAAAAAACCCAGTGTGCTGGAACTGGAGGAGATTTTGGAGTCCAGAGGTTCTAACATGTGGCTAAGATGTGTTAAACATGTACTAAATGTTCCTAGAGGGCTGTGGAATTACTACAAAGCCATGCCCGCGCTGTACCTGTGGACCAGGCCCATAAACGCAGCCACTATCTCTCTATTTCTTTAATGATAAAAAGCAACCCTCCATACTTGAAAAAATTGTGAACTACTGATTTAATGTAAACCTGTTAGTTTACAAATGAAGTACCGGGGGCTCAGAGAGAAAGAAAGAGTGAGATGGTGACTGGACTGAAGTCACAAGCTAGACCTGGAGGCTTGGGGCAGGGTCAGTGCTGGTGTCAGGAGCCACTGCTCTGCATGCCCACACTGTGGGAAATGCCGTCCCTGGTGCAAAGGGGGCTCCTCTGACCAGCCTGGCAGTGCTCGCTCAGAGCCCGAGAAGGAAATGACACATGGAAAGTAAAGCTTGGGGACTTCCCTCGTGGTGCAGTGGTTAAGAATCCGCCTGCCAATGCAGGGGACACGGGTTCGAGCCCTGGTCCGGGAAGATCGCACATGCCGCGGAGCAACTAAGCCCGTGTGCCACAACTACTGAGCCTGTGCTCTAGAGCCCGCGAGCCACAACTACTGAACCCGCGTGCCACAACTACTGAAGCCCGCATGCCTAGAGCCCGTGCTCCGCAACAAGAGAAGCCACTGCAATGAGAAGCCCGTGCACCACAACGAAGAGTAGCCCCCGCTCGCCGCAACTAGAGAAAGCCCGCGCACAGCAACGAAGACCCAAGGCAGTCAAAAATAAATAAATAAATAAATTTATTAAAAAAATTAAAAAATAAAAAAGTAAAGCTTGGGTGGTTTTACCTTCCCAGAATAAGTGAATGACATCAATATAAAACCTAAGGGTCTTTTTTTTTGCTGGTGGTGGTGGGGGAAGAGAGGGGTGGACAAAGAAGCAGCAATTCTGAGGGCATCCAGTTTTTTGTTACCCTTTTGAAAATCAAATTAATATTTTTTTTCTTTTTAAACTTTTTATTTTATATTGGAGTATAGTTGATTAACAATGTTGTGATAGTTTCAGGTGTACAGCAAAGTGATTCAGTTATACATATACATGTATCCTTTTTCAAATTCTTTTCCCATTTAGGTTGTTACATAACATTGAGCAGAGTTCTCTGTGCTATACAGTAGGTCCTTGTTGGTTATCCATTTTATTTTTTTATTATTTTTAAAAATATTTATTTTGGCTGCACCGGGTCTTAGTTGCAGCACGCAGTTGTTCGTTGCCGTGTGCGGGATCTTAGTTGCGGCATGTGGGATCTAGTTCCCCAGCCAGGGATGGAACCTGGGCCCCCTGCATTGGGAGCATGGAGTCTTAACCACTGGACCACCAGGGAAGTCCCAGGTTATCCATTTTAAATATAGCAGTGTGTACATGTCAATCCCAAACTCCCTAACTATCTCTTCTCCCCTGCCTTCGCCCCTGCTAACCATAAATTTGCTCTCTGAGTCTGTGAGTCTGTTTCTGTTTTGTAAATAAGTTCATTTGTATCGTTTCTTTTTAGATTCCGCACATAAGCGTTATCTTACAATATTTCTCTTTGACTTAACTTCACTCAGCATGACGCAAATTAATATTTTAAATTAAGTTTCTATCACAGAGTGTGAATCATAAGAGAAAGATTGGCTAGCCTCCCTTTCAAGGCCAGAACTGGGAAGAGCTTTGAACTTGAATCTAATTGTAGCTTCAGATCTGATACATTTCTCTCCGCTTCAGAACCTGAGTCAGTCAAATCCAGGGTTCGTTTCTCTAGGGGATTTTTAGAGGTGTTGAGAATACTGAGGTCCATGATTAGACATCATTGGTTCTTACATTTGGGGTGTGAGTTTTAAACTGATATTGAACTCCAAGGTTCAGCTTATATTGTGAAAAATGTCTCAATTTTTCCATTCTGAAGACCTTGCAGTTGGTTGATGTACACATGAACGTGATGTTTAAGCATGTCAGGGTGACTACATTATCCACTGTGAGGGAACATCCAGGAGTGTATGTGACCCGGTGGCTTGTCAGGGCTCAGCAGGACAGAGATGGCGCACTTGGACAGGGTAATGGTGGAGAGTTTAATAAAGAGATTCTTTTAGATATGTAGGGGGAGTTAAGGGAAATTGGCAAAGGATAACAAAGCACCCTGAAGGGTGGCAACCGCTATAGGAGAGGGCTGCCTGACCAAAGCTGTGGCCTTTAGTACAAGGATGTGATCAATCCCTGGTGACATGGCAAGGAGGAAGCTGGGGTCCAATCCATGTCCCCATCCCCTGTTCTACTGTCTCCAGCCATTGCCCTCCCTTGGCAGGACCCAATCAGAAGCCAGAAGGCAAGGGAGCCAGTTATATTGTTCCTAAAAGTCAGCCTCCAGGGTCACAGAGCAAGATGGTGAGACAGAGACAGTAGATCTGGAGCGCACATGGAAAATTTCCAGCACTTGGCCAGAGTCAAATGTGTAATTGCAGGTAAGGTGAGATTGTTTTCTGAGAACACTGAGGTGTCCACCAAGGCTCAACTGGATTTGCACTTAGGAGTGTTTCTACACTCATACACTTAGAGAGTGAATTTATGGTTACTAAGGGGAAGGGGGGGGGCAGGGATAGATTGGGAGTTTGGGATTGACATCTACACACTACTGTATGTAAAATAGATAACCAACAAGGACCTACTGTATAGCACAGGGAACTCGGCTCCATTATCTGTAATAACCTAAATGGGAAAAGAATTTGAAAAAGAATGGATACTTGTATGAGTATAACTGAATCACTTTGCTGTACACCTGTAACACATCATTGTTACTCAACTATAGTCCAATAGAAAAGAAAAATTAAAAAAAAACCGTGTTTCTATTTCAGAATCTCTCTTTTCACCCATCCTGTTTCTTTCCTCCCATGGCAGGGAGGAACCTTGTTTCCAAAATGTGGCATCTCGATGAAGTGAAAAGTACATGGGCTCACGAGCTAAATAATAGTAGCTTGAAATCCCATTTCTGCTCCTTACTAAATGTGGGCTTTGGGAGAGTTTCTAAACTTCCAGTTTCCTCATCTGTACAAGGTGGGTAATACTAAACTTTCATGGTTGATCTGAGATCTAAAGACTACTTATCTCTTAACTATCTGTATCAATATCTAGATCTCCCAGTGTGGTGGTTGGCTCATGCTAAGTGTCCAATAAATGCTGGCTGTTTTTCTCATAAATCCTCTGCCTGTGCTCTGGGTAATGAATTATTTCCTAAATCTTCCATCTCTTGCTCTTTAGTGCTTCTTTCCTCTTTATAAATATACTCACAAAGAAACCTCTCTCTCACATTTAATGCCTCTCTAACCTGCCATAGCTTGGCTACTATTCTCTCCTTCTATTCTGATTTTCTTTAAAAATCATCACACACTCATTTCCCCAAGTCCCTCACTGCCCCCTTGACTTAACTTCTTGCAGACTTGTTTGTTTTCCACCATTGCGCCAAAAATCATCTCACAACTCTCTAATTAACTCCCAAATGCCAAATCCGATGGCCTCTTTTTTTTTTAAATTAATTAATTAATTTATTTATTTATTTATTTATGGCTGTGTTGGGTCTTCGTTTCTGTGCGAGGGCTTTCTCTAGTTGTGGCAAGCGGGGGCCACTCTTCATCGCGGTGCGCGGGCCTCTCACTGTCGCGGCCTCTCTTGTTGTGGAGCACAGGCTCCAGATGCGCAGGCTCAGTAGTTGTGGCTCACGGGCTTAGTTGCTCCGCGGCATGTGGGATCTTCCCAGACCAGGGCTCGAACCTGTGTCCCTTGCATTAGCAGGCAAATTCTCAGCCACTGCGCCACCAGGGAAGCCCCGATGGCCTCTTTCTTGACCTCGGTCTACAGCATCTGACATGCCCAGTCCCATTTTTCCTCTTGAAAGATGCTTCGTCTTTGGTTTCTGTGCTGGTTGGTGTATGTTCTTGGTTTCCTGTTGGCCTATCTCAGTAGTCCTGCCCAGATGTGTTCCCTCCCATTCACTTCTCTTTTTCTTTCTCACCCGCAAAATATAGATGTCGGTTATTAAAAATATAGTTATTAAAATAACTAATAACTGGTTGCTATCTGATTGTTTCCTCCTGTTGCTTCTCTTGTGAAGTTCAGGCGGGTGGGGGCCTTGTGTGTCTTGCTTATTGTGTTATTCCCATCACCTTAGCCCAGTGTCCCAGTGCTGGATCTAGAGTAAGTGATCAACAAACACTATTTGTTAAGGACCTGCTGTAGAGCACAGGGAACTCTACTCAATACTCTGTAATGACCTATATGGGAAAAGAATCTAAAAAAGAGTGGATATATGTATATGTATAACTGATTCACTTTGCTGTACAGAGAAACTAACATAATATTGTAAATCAACTATACTCCAATAAAAAGTTTTTTAAAAATACTATTTGGAGAATGGATTATAATATTCCTCCAGTGTTTCTTTCTTAGCCTTCTTCTCAACTACATGCTCCCCAAATAAACATTACTGACCTCTTTTTTTTAACTCTAGATCAGAGGTCAGCAATCTTTTTCTTAAAGGGCTTGATAGTAAACATTTCAGGCTTTCAGGCCACCCAGTCTCTGTCATGACTACTCAGCTCTGCTGTTGTAGAGCGAAAGTGGCCACAGGCAATAAACTTATGGGTGTGGCTGTGTTCCAATAAAACTTTATTTACAAAAAACACGTTGCTCCCGGGCCAGAACTGTCAGACCCTTTCACTAGCTCGTGTTTCCAGTCAGTGGATATTGTCACATGATTGACTTAATGGCACCTCAAATTCAATTTGTCTGACCTGAAATTATTACCCTCTCTTTCTTCATTCTCCAAAAGCCCCTCCACTTGCTGTGATACTTCTGCTCAGTTTCTATCATCTCTACTTTTCTGGTCATCCAGGATGGAAACCCGAGTTAGCTTCATCTTTACCCTTTCTTTCCCCCAAGCCAATCAACAACTAAATTCTGACCCTTTTATTTCTATAATTTTTCTCACTCAGTCACCGCTGTTGCTCCAGCTCTCATTAACTCTGTCTTGATGACTGCATTGCCTCCTAATCACTTATCCCTGTTGTTCTTGAACAGGTCTGACTGAGCCATTTGGCTCACTCCTCTCACACCTTTCCCAGTTTGCTGTTACCTGCCAACTGCAGTTTAAATTCCTTATTTTTTTAATAATTTATCAGGTTTGCTTGTGCTTTTGTCAGTTTTAAATTTTAAAAATATTTGTTGGGCTTCCCTGGTGGTGCAGTGGTTAAGAATCCACTTACCAATGCAGGAGACATGGGTTCGAGCCCTGGTCCTGGAAGATCCCACATGCCACGGAGCAACTAAGCCCATGTGCCACAACTACTGAGCCTGTGCTCTAGAGACCGTGAGCCACAACTACAGAGCCCACGTGCCACAACTACTGAAGCCTGCACGCCTAGAGCCCAAGCTCCGCAACAAGAGAAGCCACCACGATGAGAAGCCCGTGCACCGCAATAAAGAGTAGCCCCCGCTCGCCACAACTAGAGAAAGCCCACGTGCAGCAACGAAGACCCAACGCAGCCGAAAATAAAATAAAATAAATAAATTTTTAAAAATATTGATTGATTGATTTGATTTGGTTGCGCCAGGTCTTAGTTGCAGCAGGCAGGCTCCTTAGTTGTGGCTTGCTGGCTCCTTAGATGCAACACGTGGGCTCCTTAGTTGCGGCTCATGGGCTCCCTAGTTTTGGCATGTGAACTCTTAGTTGTGGCATGCATGTGGGATCTAGTTCCCTGACCAGTGATCAAACCCAGGACCCCTGCATTGGGAGCACAGAGTCTTAACCACTGCACCACCAGGGAAGTCCCCAGCTTAAATCCTTTAACAGTGTTTCCAGCCTCTTCACCCTCTCCTTGGCTTCCATTCATTTCTTCATGCCTTTGTTCTTTCTCTCCTTTCATTCTGGAATACCCTTCCTGTCTCCACTGCCCACGGAAATCTTTGTGCTTTAGGACCCAGATCAAATCCTGCTCACTTGGAGGCCCTCCCCAGCCTCCCAAGCCTGAGTGAATCGCATGTTTTGCGGCTCCCATTCTGCCTTGTGGTGTGGTTGGTTGGTTGTTTACACCTCTCTTCCCCTCCTTAGTTTTGGTTTCTGGGCTGGTGTACTTTCTTGGTTTTCTAGTGGCCTATCTCAATATTCCTGCCCAGGAGTTTATTGGGCAATATTCCTTAGTGTGGCAAGCTTCTCAAGGGCAGGGCTATTCATCCTTATAGATTCACATTTAATTTTAGGCCTTGCACTTGGAGGTATTGTTTGTTGAATTGAATACATCTTTAACCAAAAGACCCTTTACTGGGGTTGTGGGATGAGTCCCATTGGTTGGTGGAGATCCTTGGTCCTTGACTGTATCACTGTATGTCTGTGTCCTTGTGCAATTACACTTCTTCCTGCATCTGCCTCTTTTGGTTTCTTCCTGGGATTCACCATTATGCTTTGTAACGGGGCCAAAGTAGGTCTGGGAAAATACTGTCTCGGTTTCTTGGTCCACCTCTGTCAGGAAAGCATCCTGAAATATCAGAAAATTATATAGGCTTTGAAGTTTGACAAACCTGAGTTGGAATTCTAGTTTTTGACCTAGTTTTGGAGTTCTAGTTTCTGACCTAGCTGTTGACCTTGGACAGGTTATTAAACCTCCCTGCTTCTAAGTGTTCCCATCTGTTAAGTGAGATCCTAATACCAACTTTATAGTGTTGCTATGAGGATGAAATTAGGTTTTATATACATATTTTCCCCATCCCTATCTGCCTTCCCTCTGTCGTATTTTTTTCTCTGTTATTTCTAAAGAGTTTTAGACTCGTTTGTAGGGGTGACTTCTAGCATTCTATACAGGAGACTGGAATCCAGGGGCCTTCTATCCCAAAGGGAATCCCTCTCTTTGTGCTTTCAAGGCACTCAACTTCCTCCAACCCCAGATTCTTAGCATTTCACTTTGAATATGACTCACAATGTACTTCTGTCTTAAAACACAGAAAGCTGCCAGGTGTCTCCTGGCCTGGACGGATGGGAAGTAGCAGCAGCTAGCCAGAAAATGTTCACCAGACGAACCCCTTGCATCGGCTGCAGGACGTCTAGCAGATCTTTTAAGCCCTCTGGCTCATCTGTAAGTGGAGGTGGTAACATCAGCCCCCGCCTTAGATGTGTGGGAAGGGAGCAGAGAGGGGTGCCTAGATCATTTTGCGTGCGTTGAATGAGTGCACCGTGCATTTGCTGAGTGCCGGCTGACCAAGGTTGTAGGCATTTGTTTGCTCAGAGGGCCTTCTGGCCGTGGTTTGTGTTTGGGTTCCTTTTAGGAGGCAGGTGGGATGAGAGAGTCCCAGGCTGCCAGAGGCAGTCTCTGGGCCTCTCAGAAGAATTACGGGTCACCCCAGTTGGGGTGTGCGAATCTGTTGAGTACCAAGATGTTGGCATTTCAGGAGGCATCGTCTGGTTTCATGAGTAATGGCTGGGTGCGAAGTATCCCCGGGAAGATTTTCCAGAAAAGGACTGATTTGTCACAGTCCTCTGGTGGGTGGAGTCACGGCTCACAGCGGCCTGCCCCGCCCTTCAGAAAGGCAGCATGTTTGCTGACACACAGGCCTACGCACACGCACATGAGACCCACTGTTTGTCATCACAGACAGACGATTTGGAAGGAAAGGAGGAACCAGAAAGTCCCCGAAGACACTGAATTAGCATTCTTTGCATGGCAAATTAAAGATGGTCATTTCAGGGGGTGTGAGGTCTTGTACCAAGGTGAGTGGGTTTTGAAGGCTTGGAAGGACAGAGCACCCCCGCCAGCTTCCGCTCTCCACTTAGGGCTCCACAAAGCACAGGATGACAGAGTCCTTGACTTCTTAGATTCAGGCTCTAGAATCCCCAGAGGTCTCAAGAGTTTTGTTTTCTGGTTCTCAGTATGCATACAAACAAGCATCAGTCTGCTCAGACCCCCCAAAGTACCCTATATGGCCTCGTGCAGTAGATGGAACACATGCATTTCCCCCCCACCCCCATTCATATGCTGAAACCTAATCCCCAGTGTAACGGTGTTTGGAAGTGGGATCTTTGGGAGGAGATTAGGTCATGAAGGCAAAGCCCTCATGAATGGGATTAGTGTCCTTATAAGAAAGACCCCAGAGAGCTCCCATGTCCCTTCTACCTTGTGAGGACACAGGGAGAAGGCAGCCATCTATGACCTAGGAAGGATGCTCTCACTAGACACTGAATCTTTAGGCGCCTTGACCTTGGACTTCCCAGCCCCCAGAACCATGAGAAATAAATTTCTGTTGTTCATAAGCCACCCCGTCTATGGTATTTTTGTTTTAGCAGCCCGAATGGATTAAGACGAATTGGCAGCAGGAATGGGGCATGCTGAGATGTCCCTTCTAAGATGAAGGATGACTTGCTGCCTCAGGTTCCTCCTCCGACGAGAAAGAGGCACAAGGCCTAGTGACCTCTGGATTTTAGAGGCAACGTATCCCTCAGCTGAGTGTATTGCTCTGGCCCATTGACTGAGTGACCTGGAAAGCTGCTAGTTTTGAGTGGGGCCCAGAACAAGAGAAGGTTCTCCAACAGGTCCAGGCTTCTGTGCAGGCTGCTCTGCCACTTGGGCCTTATGAGCCAGCAGATCCAGTGGTGCCTGAAGGGTCAGAGGCAGATAAGGGGTGCTGCTGGGAGCCTTTGGCAGGTTTCCGTAGGTGAACTGCAACGCACGTCCTTGAGATTTTGGGGCAAGGCCCTGCCATCCTCTACCGATAACCGCTCTCCTTTTAAGAAACAGCCCTTCGGGCTTCCCTGGTGGTGCAGTGGTTGAGAATCTGCCTGCCAATGCAGGGGACACGGGTTCAAGCCCTGGTCTGGGAAGATCCCACATGCCGCGGAGCAACTAGGCCCGTGAGCCACAACTACTGAGCCTGCGCGTCTGGAGCCTGTGCTCCGCAACAAGAGAGGCCGCAATAGTGAGAGGCCCGCGCACCGCGATGAAGAGTGGCTCCCACTCTCTGCAACTAGAGAAACCCCTCGCACAGAAACGAAGACCCAACACAGCCAAAAATAAATAAATAAAATTAAAAAAAAAAAAAAAAAAAAAAGAAACAGCCCTTCACTTTCTACTGGTCCTTAGCAGAGACTGAATACTTGACCATGGGCCACCAACTTATCACGAGACCCGGGCTGGTCTTCACAAAATGCGTGTTATCTGACCCATCAAGCTGTAAAGGTGGGCATGCGTGGCCATTCTCCATCATCAAATGGAAGTGGAATTTATGTGATTGGGCCAGAGCAGGCCCTAAGGCGCAAGTAAGTTACACGAAGAAGTGGCCCAAAGGGCCATGGTTCCCACTCCTGCTAGACTGCCTTCTCTCCCCCAGCCTTCACCTGTGGCCTCGTGAGGAGTTACCTATGATCAGTTGACAGAGGAAGAAAAGACTCAGGCCTGGTTTACAGATGGTTCTTCCGTCTACAAGCTGGAGAACCAGGAATGCTGGTGGTATAATTCAGTCCTCATCTGAAGGCATGAGAACCAGGGGAGCCGATGATGTAACTCCTGGTTGAAGTCAAGAGGCCTAAGAATCAGGAGCGCCAATGTCCAAGGGCAGTGAAAGGTGGGTGTCCCAGGGAGAGAGCAAATTCACCCTTCTGCTTTTTGTTCTATTCAGCCAGTCAACTGATTGGATGATGATCTCTCACATGGGAGAAGGTGATCTTTGTTTACTTAGTGTACTCATTCAAATGCTGATCTCCTTCAGAAGCACCCTCCCAGACACACCCAGAAATAATGTTTTACCAGCTATTTGGGCATCTGTTAGTCCAGTCAAGTTGACACATAAAAATTAACTATCACAGGACTTCCCTGGCGGTCCAGTGGTTGACTCCACGCTTCCACTGCAGGGGGCACGAGTTCGATCCCTGGTCAGGGAACTAAGATCCTGCATGCTGTGAGGTGCGGCCAAAAAAAAAAAAAATTAACCATCACAATCTGCAACGTTTTTTCTTTGAAATAACCAGACTCACAAATGCAGATTATACATGATAAAAACAAAACAAAACAAACTATTGTTTGCATGGAAAGGGGGAAAAACAGTAACTTTACAGTGGAGAAAGCTGACAAACAGGACCTCAATTAGATGATCAAGGGCAATATCAACAGTAAAAAGTCATGTTGATAGTGTGTCTTCTTGATATGGTGTGTGGAGAATGGTCCTTTACCTCTGTGGTCTTCCTCCCCCAAACCCATAACACCAGTCTAATCATGAGAAGAATATCAGTGAAAGATCCCAATTGAGAGACACTCTACAAGGCACCTGACCAGAACTCCTCAAAACTGTCAAGGTCATCAAAAATAAGGAACATCTAAGAAACTCTCAGTCAAGAGGAGCCTAAGGAAACATGATGAATAAATGTAACGTGGTGTCCTAGATGGAATCCTGGAACGGAAAAAGGACATGAGATAAAAACTAAGAAAACCTGAATGAAGTACGGGTTTTAGTTAATAATAATAATGTATCAATATTGGTAATTGTGACAAATATACCCTATGAATGTAAGCAGTTAATGGGGGGGGGGAGTGGGGGAATTCCCTTGCGGTCCAGTGGTTAGGACTCGATACTTTCACTGCTGAGGGCCTGGGTTCCGTCCCTGGTTGGGGAACTAAGATCCCACAAGCCTTGTGGCGAGGCCAGAAAAAAAAAAAAATGGGAGGAAGTGGGTATGGAGTTTATAAGAACTCTCTGTATTAACTTCACAATTTTTCTGTGAATGTAAAACTATTCTAAAATTTAAAAGTTTATTTAAATAATAGCTATGCTCAAATCAATTCATTAAACTAAGTGAGGCCTCTAGTCCAGTGCTTTTTAATGCTTATTTACACAAAACAGTTTATTTAAACAAAATATTAGGTGATGTCCAATTATATACGAGTACATGTTGATTTGCTCTGGCTGAAGTGGTGAGCCCCTGCCCTCACCTGCTGGTGCCTGCTGGGCCCGCTTCCTCCCCGCCTGCCTGCCTCTGAGGCAGCCCCGAGGATGGCCAGCCTCTCCATGGCACCATCTGCTCTCCTTGGGTCCTCCCTCCCCGTAACACCCTAATCTGTCCTTGAACAGCTCTAGAAATGAGTATCCCCCCACCCGAAAGACAGCTTGTATCTTTTTATGACTTTTTACTGACTGCTATGATTCTCAGCATTTTTTTTTTTTCACATTGGGTCAAATCTATTTATAATTTCTATCTATTGGCTTTAGTCCCATGCAGAATTCATGTCAAATACAGTTTTTCCATGGTGATTTTTCCATTTTTTCAAGACAGGTGCTTTTTCCTCTCCCCCACCCCATGACTCATTTCTTGACAGGATAGATACTCCCTGTCCCTTCAACTGGTTGTTAGTGACAGGGTGGCCGTTGTTCTTTGACCCCGTAGAGGCCAGTCTCTTGACCACTTTGTATGCCCCCATCTATAAACTCCCTCCTGGCTTCACCTCCTTCCCCACTTAATTCTATGAGCCTTTACTCGGCCACTGTCTTCCCATGCTCATTGCCCTTTTATTGAACCCACCTTGCCACCTGGCTTCTCTCACAGTGAGTATTTCAAATTTCCTTTATTCCACTTTCCTCAAACCCATGGTCCCACCACTTGCCCCACTTTATCTCAGCAGATGAATCCTTAATACTACTTTAAAAACAAAACAACAGTCATGAAGTGAGGAATCCTTCACCTTCTTAACCCCATACCAAGAAACTGTACTCATCCTTTTTTTCCTCCCCTCTTAAGTTTCCCATCTCCCATCTCAGGCTAATTCCACCATCGGTATTTCATATCTCATCTCCTCTTGCTTTCTCAGGCCTTGTTTAATCTATTGTCCCTTATATATCTGACCTTTTGTTCCTGCACTGAAATTGTTCTTGTCAAGATTACCGGAGTCCTCCTTGGCATCTTGATTTTACTTAATTCTCTTATCAGATATTCGCAAAGCACCTACAATGTACCAGACA
The DNA here is from genome assembly GCF_028023285.1 of Balaenoptera ricei. Taxonomy (NCBI): domain Eukaryota; kingdom Metazoa; phylum Chordata; class Mammalia; order Artiodactyla; family Balaenopteridae; genus Balaenoptera; species Balaenoptera ricei. The sequence continues at coordinate 9,607,875 of NC_082646.1, read as the reverse complement.
CTGTATGTACTGTGCAGTGTGGATCCACCAGGGAAAGCAGCAGATGGAATCAACGTGTATATATGGGGCCGGGGGAGATGAGGAGATAATAAATAAAGGAGCAAGCAAATTTATAAAATGTTAGGAGGTGAGTGATAAATGCTGAGAAGAGAAATGAATCAGGCTGAGACAGGGTAAGATAGAATCAGGGTCAGCCCTCTGAGGAGGTGGCATCTGAGCTGAGATCTGAATGAAGAGAGAGACTGGACCATTCTTGGATCTGGGGGAAGAACATGCCAAACAGTGGGAATGGCGAAGACAACGAGTGACCCAGAGTTAGGAAAGAGTGTGGGGTATTTGAGAACCAAGTGGAAGACCCATGTGGTTGGGCTAGAATGAATGAGTTACAAGGGTAGAAGAGGAGACTGGACGAAGAGGCAAGTACCAGGTCACATGCCTGTGACCTTGGAAACACATTCTTGTTTTAGCTTCCAGATTTTTCTCCTACTTCTCTTGCTGCTCCTACTCAGCCCCTTGCAGATCCTCCTCTTCTGTGTGTCCTTTATGTATTGGCGTTCGGCAAGATTCTATCCTAAGGCACCCTTTCTTCTCTCTGGACAGACTGTCCCTAGACAGGATACACAGAGCAGCCACTGAATAAAGGTTGTTTGATTCTGATTACTTTGAGTTCCATATCCATTCTGGTTAACACTTCTCAGACCAAACTCTAATTTTTCTATAGATCAAATATGATCTGACCAAACAAGGATGAACATAGGGTTCTCTTCTCCCTTATTTTTAGATTCTATAATTCTATAAATGTAGTCTAACTTTGTGTCTTAGTCATTGCTGTAGCCCTAATGCCTAGTACCGTGCCTGGATGATTATTGAATAAATTCAGCAAAAGAAGGGCATATTCATTCCTTGGCAACCGGTTCACATGATTGACTGAGAGTGAATGTCACTCTTACCACACTCTTTTTTTTTTTTTTTTTTTTTAGAAGTACTATTTTTTTTTTTTAAACATTTTAACTATTTGGCACCTCCATTCTATAGCTACTTTTATTTATTTATTTATTTATTTTTGGCTGTGTTGGGTCTTCGGTTCGTGCGAGGGCTTTCTCCAGTTGCGGCAAGCGGGGGCCACTCTTCATCGCGGTGCGGGGACCGCTCTTCATCGCGGTGCGCGGGCCTTTCACTATCGCGGCCCCTCCCGTTGCGGGGCACAGGCTCCAGACGCGCAGGCTCAGTAGTTGTGGCTCACGGGCCCAGCTGCTCCGTGGCATGTGGGATCTTCCCAGACCAGGGCTCGAACCCGCGTCCCCCGCATTAGTAGGCAGATTCTCAACCACTGCGCCACCAGGGAAGCCCCTTACCACACTCTTATGCTCCTAGGGATGAATTTTCAGACCTTCACAGGCTGCTGTGAGTCTGTTACATTTTTTGTCTTGTTATGCTTGGTTCATTGTTCCTGAATTTCAAGATTTTTAAGCATATTGCTTCAGCAGAGTGATCGCTTTCCCTCAGAGTTTCCCATCATCTTTGATTTTGACAAGAATGCCTTTTGTATTTTCAATTCAGTCGTTGATAAGATGGTTGAACAGGATGAGGTCAGAGACATGGAGAGCCCTCCAGATAATGGGATAATTTCTAATCCCTGCTCAACGACTAATAAGTGTGCTTTTAGAATAATGGGATCATTTAATTTGGATGCTGGAAGGGACACTGAAGGTAATTGGTCAGGCCTGCTTAATTTGCGGATGAAGAAACCAAGACTCTTCTATGTTAAGTAATTTCACCAACATCACACAGTTTATTGAAGGAGGAACTGGGAGGAGGGCTTACATGCCAGTTACTCTAGGTTTCCATATGCAATTCAGGTTTACCCTTTCCTTTTTATTTTTACGATCTAGTGTTTGTTGCTGCATAACAAATTACCCAAAACCTAGCAGGTTAGAACGGTAATAAACATTTTTTATCTCACAGTTTCTGTGGGTCGGGAAATCAGGAGAAGCTTGGCAGGGTGGTTTGGCCGAGGAGCTCTTGTGAGTTTGTACTTAGATGGCACCTGGGGCCATAGTCATCTGAAGTGTTGGCTGGGGCTGGAGGGTTCAGTTCCAAGCTGGCTCACACAGAGGGCTGGCAGATTTGTGAATTTGTGCTGGAGGTGACAGATCTCAATTCCTTATCACATGAACCTTTCATGGGGCTGTTGGAGGGTCTTTACAACATGGCAGCTGGCTTCTCCCAGACCAAGTGATCCAAGAAGGAGAGAACAAGGAGGAAGCCACAGTGTCTTTTATGAGCTGGCCTCAGAAGTCATACTTGGTCATTTCTGTGATACCCTGTTAGTTACACAGGTCAGCCCTATTCAGGCAGAAGGATGGGGCTCACTGGGGCTAGCTCAGAGGCTGCCTTCCACATTTGGCCAGCACCTCAGTTGAGGCTCTTTTAACTTTTGCGTAGAATAAAGCTATTGCCTCTGAATGATTGTCCCATCCCTATCTTATTTCTTTCCCTACTGAGCATAAATCCCATAGAAGTGCCTGATGAGTCTTGGTAAAATACAACTCTGATAATATCATCCCTATTCAACTCCTTTGCCCTCTGTTTTTTGTTGTTGTGTTTTTTTTAATTTTTAAATTTTATTTTATTTACTTTTTATACCACAGGTTCTTATTAGTTATCTATTTTATACATATTAGTGTATATATGTCAATCCCAATCTCCCAATTCATCCCACCACCACCACACCCCCCCCGCCCCCCCACCATGTCCCCCCTTGGTGTCCATACGTTTGTTTCCTACATCTGTGTCCCTATTTCTGCCCTGCAAACTGGTTCATCTGTACCATTTTTCCAGGTTCCACATATATGCGTTAATATACGATATTTGTTTTTCTCTTTCTGACTTACTTCACTCTGTATGACAGTCTCTAGATCCATCACATTTCTACAAATGACCCAATTTCGTTCCTTTTTATGGCTGAGTAATATTCCATTGTATGTATGTACCACATCTTCTTTATCCATTCATCTGTCGATGGGCATTTAGGTTGCTTCCATGACCTGGCTATTGTAAATAGTGCTGCAATGAACATTGGGATGCATGTGTCTTTTTGAATTATGGTTTTCTCTGGGTATACGCCCAGTAGTGGGATTGCTGGGTCATATGGTAATTCTATTTTTAGTTTTTTAAGGACCCTCCATACTGTTCTCCATAGTGGCTGTATCAATTTACATTCCCACCAACAGTACAAGAGGGTTCCCTTTTCTCCACGCCCTCTCCAGCATTTGTTGTTTGTAGATTTTCTGATGATGCCCATTCTAACTGGTGGGAGATGTTACCTCCTTGTAGTTTGGATTTGCATTTCTGTAATAATTAGTGATGTTGAGCAGCTTTCCACGTGCTTCTTGGCCATCTGTATGTCTTCTTTGGAGAAATGTCTGTTTAGGTCATCTGCCCATTTTTGGATTGGGCTGTTTGTTTTTTTAATATTGAGCTGCATGAGCTGTTTATATATTTTGGAGATTAATCCTTTGCCTGTTGATTTGTTTGCAAATATCTCCTCCCTGTCTGAGGGTTGTCTTTTCGTCTTGTTTGTAGTTTCCTTTGCTTTGGAAAAGCTTTTAAGTTTCATTAGGTCCCATTTGTTTATTTTTGTTTTTATTTTCATTACTCTAGGAGGTGGATCAAAAAAGATCTTGCTGTGATTTATGTCATAGAGTGTTCTTCCTATGTTTTCCTCTGAGTTTTATAGTGTCCGGTCTTACATTTAGGTCTCTAATCCATTTTGAGTTTATTTTTGTGTGTGGTGTTAGGGAGTGTTCTAATTTCATTCTTTCACATGTAGCTGTCCAGTTTTCCCAGCACCACCTATTGAAGAGACTATCTTTTCTCCATTGTATATCCTTACCTCCTTTGTCATAGATTAGTTGACCATAAGTGTGTGGGTTTATCTCTGGGCTTTCTATCCTGTTCCATTGATCTATATTTCTGGTTTTGTGCCAATACCATATTGTCTTGATTACTGTAGCCTGGTAGTATAGTCTGAAGTCAAGGAGTCTGATTCCTCCAGCTCCATTTTTTTCCCTCAAGACTGCTTTGGCTGTTTGGGGTCTTTTGTGTCTCCATACAAATTTTAAGATTTTTTTTCTAGTTCTGTAAAAATTGCCACTGGTAATTTGATAGGGATTGCACTGAATCTGTAGATTGCTTTGGGTAGTATAGTCATCTTCACAATATTGATTCTTCCAATCCAAGAACATGGTATATCTTTCCATCTGTTTGTGTCATCTTTGATTTCTTTCATCAGTGTCTTATAGTTTTCTGAGTACAGGTCTTTTACCTCCTTAGGTAGGTTTATTCCTAGGTACTTTATTTTTGTTGCAATGGTGAATGGGATTGTTTCCTTAATTTCTCTTTCTGATCTTTCCTTGTTAGTGTATAGGAATGCAAGAAATTTCTGTGCATTAATTTTGTATCTTGCAACTTTACCAAATTCATTGATTAGCTCAAGTAGTTTTCTGTTGGCATCTTTAGGATTCTCTATGTATAGTATCATGTCATCTGCAAACAGTGACCGTTTTACTTCTTCTTTTCCAATTTGTATTCCTTTTATTTCTTTTTCTTCTCTGATTGCTGTGGCCAGGACTTCCAAAACTATGTTGAATAATAGTGGCGAGAGTGGACATCCTTGTCTTGTTCCTGATCTTAGAGGAAATGCTTTCAGTTTTTCACCATTGAGAATGATATATGCTGTGGGTTTGTCGTATATGGTCTTAATTATGTCGAGTTAGGTTCCCTCTATGCCCACCTTTTCTTCTAGAGAAAGAAGGGTGTTGCTCTTGTGGGCAGAGCTCAGTAAAACTTTAATCTGCATGTGTGCTGATAGGTGGGGCTGGGTTCCCTCTCCCGTTGGTTGTTTGGCCTGAGGTGACCCAGCACTGGAACCTACCTGGCTCTTTGGTGGGGCTAATGGTGGACTCTGGAAGGGCTCCCACCTAGGAGTACTTCCCAGAACCTCTGCTGCCAGTGTCCCTGTCCCCACGGTGAGCCACAGCCACCCCTGCCTCTGCAGGAGACCCTCCAACACCAGCAGGCAGGTCTGGCTCAGTCTCCCCTAGGGTCACTGCTCCTTCCCCTGGGTCCCGATGCGCACACTACCCTGTGCGTGCCCTCCAAGAGTGGAGTCTCTGCCTCCCCCCAGTCCTGTCGAAGTCCTGCAATCAAATCCCACCAGCCCCCAAGTCTGGCTCTCTAGGAACTCCTCCTGTCGCCAGACCCCCAGGTTGGGCAGCCCAACGTGGGGCTCAGAATCTTCACTCCACTGGGTGGACTTCTGTGGTGTAAGTGTTCTCCACGTTGTGAGCCACCCACCCAGCAGTCGTGGGACTCGATTTTATTGTGATTGCACCCCTCCTACCATCCCACCGTGGCTCTCCTTTGTCCCTGGACGCGGGGTATCCTCTCTGGTGAGTTCCAGTGTCTTCCCATCAATGACTGTCCAGCAGTCAGTTGCGGTTCTGGTGCTCTCGCAAGAGGGAGCAAGTACACGCCCCTCCACTCTGCCATCTTGAACCAATCTCTCTGCCCTCTGTTTTTTAAAGGAGTTTAAAGGTTTCTTGTTGCTAAGATTATCATATAATTTATTATCCAAACCATGGCACTTTTGAGAGTGAAGCAGGGTGTTCTTAGTAATTATGCATGAACCAGAGATGTAAATGAATACTGTCTTGAGAAAACCAGGACTTGCTGTCATCCTGTTGCGTCCCAGTTAGGAATAAGAACCTTATTCTGTCCGTTGCTTTCATACCGGCAGCAGCTTTCTCCTTCATCACTTTCTCTCTTACTCTCAGTGTTGATACTCCTTCTGCTGTCTCCAGTCATACCGTTTTGTGTTTCCCAAACATAGTCATGCCTTCCTTCCCTGGTGGTCCAGTGGTTAAGATTCCACGCTCGCAATGCAGGGGGCCTGGGTTCGATCACTGGTCAGGGAACTGGATCCCGTGTGCCGCAACTAAGACCCAGCACAGCCAAATAAATAAATAAATAAATATTAAAAAAAGACAAAAACAAAAACATAGTCGTGCCTTTGCACATTCCTGCTTTTGTGTGTACTGTTCCCTCCAAACGGAATTGCCTCTCCACGTCCAAACCTCGTGACTCCAACCTCTTCTCAAAGATGCCATTGCAACCCCCTCCCAACGCATTATGCGCTTTCATCTCAGAAACGCCATAGTAAATTTTTACTTCTCCCATCCTCCCAGTCCTTCTTCCCACCTCTCTTCTTTTCTCCTTGTCTTCTTCTTTTTTTAATTAATTTTTATTGGTGTATAGTTGCTTTACAATGTTGTGTTAGTTTCTACTGTACTGCAAAGTGAATCAGCTATACGTATACAAATATCCCCTCTTTTTTGGATTTCCTTCCCATTTAGGTCCCCGTGGAGCACTGAGTAGAGTTCCCTGTGCTGTACAGTAGGTTCTCATTAGTTCTCTACTTTATACATAGTATCAATAGTGTATATATGTGAATCCCAATCTCCCAATTCCTCCCACCACCCCTCCTGTTCTTCTTTTCCCATATAATGGCTGAGCACCTTATGTGTGATAAACACTGTCCTAATTACTTCCATGCACTTGGCATAACTTTCTGCTGGTAGTTATCTGTGTACCTTTTCTGTCCCCCCTACAAGTTTATAATCCCTTGAGTGTAGAACTATGTCACACTCATTTAGCAAAATCTCAATAAATGTTGCATGAGCCATTGAACATTGTAGATCCTTAATAAATTTTAGTTTATTGAAATCAAACAGGTTCTGGAAAAGAAAGTTTCTGGAAAGATAATCTTGATTTTCATACTAAGGAAGAGCTATTCTATTAAAAGTGGTTTTCTTTTTCAGCTGAAACACAAATGAAATTAAGTAGTAAAATTTTGGAAATGTATAGAGGGAAACAGTGGACCCTTCCGTCCTTTGAAGTTTTCAGATACACCACCCCTCTTGGTATATAACCAAAAGATGCCTGGATTCATTTTTCAAGGAAGGAATTAATTTTTACATTGTTTCTTTTCCCTATCTGCCTGCCTTACCCAAAAGAACAAAGGAGATATCAGAGCTGCCCTGGGTGAAGTGTGGATTTAACTTATTACCCATGAAATCAAATATGTTCAAGTAGTAATTTTCAACCTTGGCTGTGCATTAGAACTGAATGAGGAGTGTCTAGAAATCCCAATGTCCAGACCAAATACATCCAACCAAATTTATCAGAATCTCCATCAGGGAGACCCGGGTACCAGTACTTTTCAGAGCTTCTCAGGTGGTTCCAACGAGTAGCCCAGTATGAGAACACTTGTGCTCAGCCAGAGAGCGCTGGGTAGCGGGTGAAGAGACCCGAGTTGTTCATGACCTTGGATAAGTTTCTCTCTCTCTTCTGTCTGCAGTCCAACTGTGAAATAGGGTTTCCCGTTCATATTTTTTTCTGTCCTGCTGAACTGTTGAGAGAATCAAATGAAGTATCAGAACGAAAAGGCAACTAGAGATCAAGACTCTGAGAATCCTGTTACCCCAGTAGGCTCTAGCTGTTGTTTCTCAGTAATAATGGCTCGGTCGTTCTTTGGAACAATGAGGCTGGGTTGATGAATGCACCTCATATGGTGGAAAGGAAGCCTCTCTCCTCTTTGCCACGCCTTCCTCCTCCCTTTACTCACCATCCTTCCATGGAAAGATCTGCTTGCTGGTTCCCCTTTATCTATCCCCTTTTCCTGTGGCTTAGAGGTGCCACACCATGTGTCTCACTGCTCTGCTGTCCCCCAAGATGTGATGGATCCTGAGAGACCTGCCTATCCTTGATCCCAGCGGTGCCACTTTGTGGTCTGCGAGAATATCTCAGTGCCTGGAGATGAGGACTTTGCTTTGGAGGATCTCTACCCAGTATCTTGTTGGGGTATTTTGTGCATTTTGCTCTCTTTGGATAGCGAGGAAAAAACAAAACTTTGCTTATTATCTGGTATTATAGGGATAATAATATCTAATGTTTATTAAATATTTTGTGTAAGCCAGGATCTTTTTTGCATTATCTATTTCATATTCACGCCAATCCAGCAAGCATGGCACTATTATTATCCCCATTTGATAGGTGAACAAGCAGAGACGTAGAGAAGCGAGGCAACTGCTCCGGTGTCATTGAACTAATAAGGGAAAGAGCTAGTACTTGAATCCAGAAAACTGTGAAACGGAGCCTTTTTTTAACGGACAACGTGCCAGGCATTGTTTAAAGCAATTTGTCTTTTTTAATTCAGTTAATCTCCATGACAACCGTATGAAGCAGATTCTCTTACGTAGATTTTATAGATGAAGAAATGAGGGCACAGTGAGGTTAAATAACTTGCCCATGGTCTCACAGATAAGAGGAAATTGTCTGAATAATAACTTGAAGGAAGACTGACTAAGCTTAGCCCCAAATGGCACAGGAGTCTATTACTTTCCTGGCCCAAGAAGTTAAAGTAAGGAGAGCAGAAGACATGTGGCCATTCTGATGCCAGAGGCATCACAGCAATTCCTGACAAGGGTCTGGTGCTCCCGATTCCAAAGGCTGTGTGTCCCCACTCAGAACTTCATCTTTAAGGTAATCCGGGGGCGCGTGTGGGTCATCAGCCCTGTGCAGAGCTCATGCCCTTAGCCACCAGGCTCTCCTGCCTCTCACGGTGTTTGCTTGTCCCGGAGGCTTCCTCACACAAAGAGGCTCCAGTGACCAATGGACGCGGTGAGTGGTGCCCTGAGGTTTCCACACCCCCCGGAGAGCAAGCAGAAGAACCAAGAACAGGAAGCCGTCAGACTGATGAGCGTGGCTTCTGATGAGAGTGACTTTGAGTGGAAGCCTGGTTGAGTGCTTAATGGGGAGGAGGATGAGTGGATCAAGTAGGGAGCATGTCCAGTGGGGACACGTCACACTGGGGAGAGCCAGCGGAAGGCTTGCGAAGCTGCACCTTCTACAACCACCCCGGTCACTAGTGTCCCAAAGGGGCCATGTTCTCGTATTCCCTTTTTGAAGGAGACATCCACCTTCTGGTTTACTTCTATCCACGTTAGGGGCATCCTAATAATCAGATAGATAATAACAATAGTAATAGTAGTACTAGTAATAATAATAATAATAGGATGATCGTATTGAGTACTTACTGTGTGCCAGATTCTGCACTATGAACTCTAATGAGTTATCTTATTTGATTGTCACAATGACAAGGCAAGAACTATTATCTCTACTTAGTAGATGAGGAAAATGAGATGAGAGAGGTTAGCTGAGTTTTCTGGTGTCCCAACCAGGAAGTGGCAGTCAGGAGTCAAGGCCAAGTCCCCGCAGCTCTGCAGCCAGAACATCCTTGGCCTTCCTGCCCCCCACCTCCTGCCGCTTAGCGGTCCCACAACCAATCTCGTCATCGCAACACCTGTCACTTTCCAGATTTAGAATTCCAGGACCAAGCCTTCTAGCTCTGTCAGGAAGTAAAGGTGATTTTTCTACTCTCTCATTTTAAACAATCACCTTATTATGAATTAAAATACAAATGCAGGGGAGGACAGCCAAGCAATAGAACTCCATCACCCACCTCAGTTCTGTCTCCTGATCCAACCATAGACTCTCCCCGCCCTGAAAGTAATCGCCCTGCTGACTCCTGTTGTCATAATTTTCTGGTGTTTCCTTTTAGTTTTATCATTTGACCACAACTCTCTCGACATGCTAGTGTAGTCTTTTCCATTTTAAAAAGTCGACATGTCTTCTGAGTCCCTGTTCCTCTCCAGGTTCACTTTTCATCAGTTTCTTTTCCTTACACATTATTTTGTGAGGAACTCGGGGCACATGGCCTGTGGAGTTTCTCGCAGTCTGGGTTGTGCTGCCTGCACACTCACAATGCAGTTCAACAGTTATCTGTCCACTTCTTTGCCTGCAAATTTCTTGCTGGACCCAGAAGTTTGACCTGATTAGGTTTGATCTGAGTAGATCTTTTCGGCAAGTTCATGGGTGGGAAGCACATAACATCTGTCTCTCTTTTATTGACCTTAGTGATCATTGATGCTCGTTGTCTAGATTCATCAATTCATCAGATGTTGCAAAATGGTGATGTCCCATCATTTATTTTTTATGTATTTTTGGAATACTTTAAAAAGGAGGTGCTTCCCCTTGGCAACGATTTGATTATCTAGTGTTGTAGTTGATATAGGGGGAAAAAAAACCAATAAATGTTGACTGTTTCATTTATTTGCTAGTTTTCAAGATAATGAATTAATTCCCTGAACTACTGAAGGGACCATTGAAGGTGACCAATTAATTTTTGTTGTTTCAAAAATTGAATCTCTCTAAAAACAAATACTGTATATTAATGCATATATGTGGAATCTAGAAAAATGGTGCAGATGAACCAGTTTGCAGGGCAGAAATAGAGACACAGACGTAGAGAACAAATGTATGGACACCAAGGGGGGGAAAGCAGCGGAGGGGGTGGTGGTGGTGGGATGAATTGGGAGATTGGGATTGACATATATACACTAATATGTATAAAATAGATAACTAATAAGAACCTGCTGTATAAAAAATATATAAAATAAAATTTTAAAAAAATTGAATCTCTCTAAATTAGGAGTTTGGGATTAACATATACACACTATTATATATAAAACAGATAAACAGCAAGGACCTACTGTATAGCACAGGGAACTATACTCAATATCTTGTAACAACCTATAATGGAAAAAAATCTGAAAAAGAATATACGTATAGGAGTCCGGAGACCCCGGCCTTGGGCGCCTTCACGCCGTCTCGGAGCGCATAATGCTGTGAGTAGGCGCCGTGCCGGCTGGCCCGGCTGGATCTGCGCGTGGCGGGCAGGGACTGCGTGTGCCTTCGGGGACTGTCGGTGCCGGGCGCCCGGCCCCAGGGTCAGCGGTTGGGATCCTTGGCGCCGCTGGTTTCTCCATGCTGTGGAAGGGACTGGCCGATGTAACCGGCTCTCCAGAAACCCCTGCTTGGCTGTAAGTCCAGGGAGGCCTCTTAGACCTCCATCTCGTTTCAGAGCCACTTCTGAAGCTACTTGAGAAAAATGATGTGACCGCTCCTATCAAAAAGGATGTTGGGAAACCTAAAACATCTGTGAAGAAAGTGGCCCTTTTTCCCTTTTGCAAAATCGACATCCTCAAACTCCCAAATGCCAGCCAAGATCCCAATTTACCTGAAAGCTGCCAATAACAAGAAAGGAAAGAAATTTAAACTGAGGGACATCCTGTCTCCGGATATGATCAGCCCTCCCCTTGGAGACCTCCGCCACACCATTCACGTAGGCAAAGAGGGCCAGCACGACATCTTTGGAGACATTTCCTTTCTTCAAGGAAACAAGTTTCTACCTGGAAACCAGGAGAAAGCACGCACGGGCCAGTTCCCTGGGCATAACGAGTTCTTCCAGGCCAACAGTACCTCCGACCCCATGGTCACAGAAATGCCCTCCCAGGTGCTCAAAAACGCCATCTCCCTCCCAACCATCGGAGGGTCCCAAGCACACATGTTGCCCTTGTTGTCACCGGTGACATTCAGTTGCAAACAGGAGTCCTTAGGGCGGGGAAGGCTACCCCGGCTTAGCTGTGAGCCGGGCACGGAGGAGAAGGCTCTGGAGGAAAGCGGCCTGTTGGAGAACGGGACGGTCCACCAGGGGGACGTCTCGTGGGGGTCCAGCGGGTCCGCATCCCAGTCCGGCCAGGGCAGGGGCAACCACTCCTGCAGCCTCTCCGAACAGTACCCGACCGGGCGGCCGAGGACATGTTTGACCATTCCGCCCCGTGCGAGCTCGTCAAGGAAAAGACTAAATCAGAGGAGTCCCTCTCTGATCTCACGGGTTCCCTTCTCTCCCTGCAGCTCGATCTTGGGCCCTCATTTCTGGATGAGGTGCTGAATGTCATGGATAGAAGTAAGTAACAGGACACCGCAGGCTCTTTTCCTTTGGGATAAAAGGTATCAAAAAACAGAACAAAACAAAACTAAACACAGTCAAAGAGAAGAGCTTCGCTGGCTATACTTGCTGTCGTGTGATGGGTTTTCTAAAATGACGTTCCTACAGAATATTTTTTTACCTGGTAGGCCCTGTTTGCAAAAACAGCGAAAGAAACAAAAAAACCTATCCTGGCAAAGAGAGCAAGTGAGTCAGAACCCATTTTCGGCGAGCATTGCAGATGTACAGCTCACATTTTTTGTTTTCAGACACATAAGAAATCTGGCTTGGCCAGGACTGGCGCTACTTATGAAGGGTTGTGCCGGTCACATTAAGGACCTTTACAGTACTCGCATTTTCTGAGCACGAGGAAGTCAAAATTTATTTAACACCCACGCCTTTTTTCTAGACTGTTTTCTATATTATATTGTTTGGGCTCACCATAGCAAATTCTTCAGTGTTAAAACTTTTCTCTGTTTTCACATGTGAACAACTTTACGGGTTTCGGGGATTTGCTTGTAGCTCTTAGATATCCCTATATGTTATATCTATATTGCAAAATTTTGACTGTCAGCTACATGTTGGTAAGACACAAGCAAAGTATTACTGTAACTAAGTTATTTTTAAAGTTAAAATATATTTTTATGTGCCTTTGGCTTTTGATTGCAGAGTCTACATTTTATAGGTACTACATCAAATATGGTCATTTGACTTTCCATTGGGGTTCCATTGTAAGCTGTGTATGTGTATGTTTGGAAAAATGTATTCATACTTAGCTTTATTTTTTTTCTTCATCTGTTATCATACTTTTCACAGCAGCCAACAATGGATTGTAAAGTGTAAAGGCACAGGTTACTCAGAATGCTTCTGCAGAGTCTGTGGGCTACACCACACAATGTTATTTGGAAATATGGGTATTTTAGTACAGTACATACTTGCAGTACATGGTACTTCATACAACACAATACAGAGTAAATGTTAAAATAAAAAGAATATACGTATATATATGTGTGTGTGTGTGTGTGTGTGTGTGTGTGTGTATATATAAATATATATAATTGAATCACTTTTCTGTAACTTGAAACTAAACAACATTGTAAATTAACTAGACTTCAATTTTTTTTTAAATGGTTAAATTTAAAAAATCTCATTATGGGGGAAAATGCCCAATTCCAGAAACAGACTTTTAATTATGTTGTACTTATTTTGGTAAAGATGCATGTCTTCATTGTGAATCTGGGATTTGTATACTATGAGAGTGATGATACAATTTTATTTAAGCATAGCAATATAATAAAGAAATGTTGAGAAGTCATTTTTTAAAAAACTGAATCTCTCATGTTAAAAATGAGGTAACTGAGAGCCAGAGAGGTTAAGTAACTGACTTAACATCACACAGCACACTGATGGCAGAGCTGGGTAGTGCTCTCCTGCCTCCCAGTTCATTCTAATCTTCCCCTTTCACGAGCAGAACCCCAAGACCTGGAGCCCTAGACTCCAAAGCTGTCTGAGGATATCTGAAAGGGCCAATAAATATTCGAAGCATTGTCCAGCTCCCTTCTGGCTCATTGCCTTCACTACTGGGCCGGCCCCAGCAGCCAGGTTGAGACTCACTGGGGAGGGAGGGGGGTAGCCTGCAGCTTGTGCACTGCTTCTGAGAGGGGGTGAGTTGCCAGCCCTGGAAATTCCACCTGTGTCAGGGAGTCATGGGAACGTGCCCAGGTTGCTATGGGGAGGCTTTCCGCCCTGGCTGCCGCAAAGCAGCCCCCTGCCAAATCCCGTCTTGCTGATTCTCAGCGGGAAAGTGGGAAGTCAGAGGAGAAAGTTCCAACCTGTCAGTTAGAAGGGAAATAGCTGAGAAGCCATCTCCCCACCATGTTAACGATCTTAGCATCTTAGTGTGTGTGTGAGAGAGAGAGAGAGGGAGAATATTTGGTAGAGGGCGGCGTCAGGGGAAGAGATGGGGGGAAGTGATCAAATGGGGTTAGGAGAAGGAGGCTCTGTGTAACCCTGTGCGGGGGCGGGGGAGGCTCCCTGGCTCCTGGGGACTGTTCAGCACTCCGTCTGTTCACACCTACTTACGTAGCTGATGACCTCGGACCCACCTACTTGTCCTGCCCTTCCCCCTCCCTGCTCCTCTTTTTCCTGCTCTCCTCTCCGCCCCCTGCCCCCAGGCTCCCAGGCTAGGGGAGGGTGACGGCAGCAGAGATAAGGACATGCTCTTTTATGTAAGGATGCGAATCCCTGCTAACTTGTGGGTTAGAGAGCCAGTCAAGGACAAGGACAAGGCTGCTACCAGTGGCCCTGGTCTGCGTCCTGAAACACAGTAGTGTGGTTACTCACCCTGGCTGGAGAGCAGGGTTGCTTGGACCGCATTCTTGGAAGTGAAATGAAACTTGACGGTGGGAGATACTACTGCCTCTACTGAGTCATAAAACTGGGATCTTTGGGCCAAGGAGTCCCAAGAAGCTGATCACTCTAGTTCTTTTCTCCTTGGAAGAAGATTCTGGAGGACTTCAGCCTGAGAGGTTATAATGTTTTAAAATTTTAAGTTGTGAAATTAATTTAGTGAGTTGTGATCAGAATATTATTTAAAAAATGAAATAGAGTAGACAGTAGACCAGGGTACGTTATTACATGGAGAAGGTGAGTATTGTTTCACGAAACTCTTTTTAGTGTTGTGTGTGTGTAATTGTGTGGGTGTGTACTGGGTCACAATGTATTTCTTACTGTAAATCACAGCCAAAAACTTTGAACATCATTGCTCTTTTAGAAAGTGTCAGGAATGAAGACTTGGAGTCACTGTAGGGTCTGCCATGAAATTGCTGTGTGACCTATGGTGGGTTGTTTAACCTCTCTGACCTTCATTTTCCTCATCTGTGAAGTGAATGAATGAAACCAAATGAGGAGATTAAACTGATGATTTCAAAGGCTCCTTCCAGCGTCAGATTCTATAATTTTTAAGGTAAATGAGAATTCAACCTGTTTTTAAAGATTCTCAAGGAAGGAGATGACATCCGCTCCAATAAGCAATAATTTCCATTAAAAAACAGCTCTTTCTCTTTAGGCTTCATTCATTCATTCATTCACCAAAGATGTATTGATGAGTCAGACACTGCCCTAGGTCCTGGAGAGGCAACAAGTGGGATAAAACACAAAAATCCCTGCACATGTGATGCTGCCTTAGAAACCTCTGTAGCAGTTTATGGTTGTTTTTTTTTTATTTTTCACTTACCATACATTTAAAATAAAACAAAATAAAACTGAAAACCTTCTGTAGACTTGAGAGGATAGTTATCATTTTTCCAAAAATTGGTCTGGACCCTCAGTTTCTCCTTCAATGAAGTGGGATGCAATCATGGAGTGCTAACAATTCAAAGTCTGAAAGGGTGCCGGAATGTCTTTTTTGCTCAGAAGGGTGACCTGACCTGATAATCTTAAATAGATAGACATCTGAATGTTCCAGACAGGAAATTATTATTTTCCTTGAATATTTTCCTTTTTTTCTAGGAGCTCTTGAAACCACAGACCATTCACTGAAAGGCAATTCACTTTAAAATGTTCAATTTCAGCTCCTTGACATATTCATCTTCTCTCAGTATAGAGATGAAAAGCCTCCTTCGAGGACTTTGGGATTGGGGTGGCATCTTTCTGGCCTTTAAGCCGAGAACTCTATTGTTTGGAGAAGGGGTTGGGTAAAGGAAACCTGCAGACTCCTGGCTACCAGGATGCTTAAATTCAGTGTTAGGAGTGCTAGAGGACTTTGGAATCTGAAATCATCCTGACCACCAGGGGGCAGTAAGAACTTGTTTTTCCACACCACCAATGATTGCCTTTCCCGTCTACTTTCGCCTGCAGTTATAGGCTGGTAAAATGACCTTTTCAAAATATGCCCGGCCACCTCAGAGCCCCTGAACGCCAGGGCTATAAGCAGTCAGTTGGCTGATTCTCCTCTCTCTCATCTCCCAAAATTAAACGTTCAGGTCCATTCACTGATTCAAAAGGTATCTATTGAATCCTTTTATGTATCAAGTACTGAGCTAGACTGTGCAAATCCAACCTTCATCAAGGCAAAGCCTCTGCTCTCCAGGACCTCACAGGCTAGGTTTTTCCATAAATGACAGACAAAGGGCTTGTTGCCCCCAAGGTGGTTTCACATGGTCCTGAATCCAAGGTTATAAGGCTGTTTTCTTACGGTGAGGTGAAGTTTCTAGGCATGCGGATCATAATCTTGACATTTTCAAATGAGAGAATATAGATGTCTGTCAGTGAGATTTAGGAAATGCCTTTGGTATTATAGCTAAATTTTCCGACACCAGTTGGAGCAGACTGTATAGGCTCATTGTGAATCCTAAGTCAGGAATCACTGTTTTGCTGTTGTAAACTTGCAGGACTGATCAATCTTTCTGGACCCAAGTTTTCCCAGCTGCTCTCAGAAAAGGCCAGGACACTAACAGAAAACTAAGTGAGATGGAAGAGAATGATATTGTGGGGCATTACACGGGTCTAGAATCCCCACGGGGATTTTGCTAGCCCCTTTGCTATGTGTTTACAGCTGGTTGTTTGTGTGGTTGGTAGCTTCCCTGCCACCTCTCTTATTTGGTGTAGACACAGGGTCTAGGTTATGTTAAAACTATAGTATTGGAACCCAGAAGTCAATAATTATGCAACCAAGGGATTAGATTTTATTTTTCACAATAACTTGGATGAGTTGAGTGTGTAAATGGATGACATGTTATAGCTCACTACTTTCTTAAAAATAGAATGGAACAAGGGAAGAATTCTGGGACGCACTTCTCCCAGACTTTTTTTTGGGTGGGTATTGCCCATAGGTCACGTTGAAAAAGTTTGGCAGGATTACCAATGCATGAAGGCACTGATGGGTAATGAGCATTTATGATTAAGTGCAATAACTGGGGTGTACAGGGAATCTGCTAGGTTGATGTGAACTGTCTCTAAATGGCTGAGCATGAATTCATGCAGGGATAAGCCTGCCTCCTAATACTAACACTGATCCAGCGGGTCAAGTTTAGATTCTTGGGCTTCTTCTAGGCCAGACCTCTGAAGACTAGAGGTCCTCTTTAGCTGAAAGCCCACTGCAGGCGAAAGTAGAACGCTGCTTCTATAACCTCCAGATAAAGTGCAATAGTTACTGTTTCAGAAGACAGAAGTAATAGCATAAGGATTGAACTGGTCTATAGTCTTTGTCCTCTTTTTAATTTTATCTGTTATTTGCCTGGAGGCAGCACTGATTAGAATAATTTTTACCAAAAGCCAGAGAAAAAGAAATTTGATTACATAATTTGATGACGTAGGCATTTTTAGGTAGTGAAAAGACCTTTGAAGGGGAATTAAGAAGCCCCAACCTGTCATTGTCTTACCACCTAAGTACCAGGTAAGCACTTTCCATAATTATGGTTATTTGGAAAGGGCGCACCTGGCTGGAAATCCCACCTTTGCCTCTTACTGTGGGACTCATGCAAGTCCTATAATTTCTCTGATCCTGCCCTCTCGTCTGTAAAGTAACATTACACCTATTCTACTCCCTTTATTGGGGTGTTGTAAAAATCATATTGCTCATTTGTGTGGAAGTGTTTCAATTACAAAGGGCTATACAGATGTGGGTTTTTATTTTGTTACCTGGCCCTTAGGGTCTCGTCTGGTCTTACCTGTTTTGCCTGCCCTTTCTTGCCCTGACACCCAGACCTGAGTTTCTGAGAAGGAGACCTGATGGTCAATTGTTTATTTGTCTTTGGTTTTTAGAATATGCCCTTTGTCCAGGCTGTCGGTGCTGAGTTACCATAACACAGCCTAATTACCTGCTGGCTCCAAACTCAAGGACCTTTGCCTGCAGCTAGCATGGCTTCCTGTTAACATCTACTTGTGAGAAATGGGCCTTATTTCCACCTTCAAAGTTGGTGACTTAGGTGCCTGAAAATAGAGTTCACAAGGAACAAATTAACAACAACAACAAAACTCACAACAAACATTTAGAGCATGTACAGTCTTTTTTTCTCCGTAGGTAGTTAGCCTTTTTCCCTGTCTTTCGAGGTCAATAACAGGTGTGTGACTTACCCTCACTGAGTTTCGATTAGTTTTGAACTGTGGTGGAGTTAGCATTATTGAGTCTCAAGATGAGATTTTAGAAATGGGTTCTCCATGTCCACCGCCCACGGGACATCTCTGATGCTAATAAGCTCAGGGAGGCCGAGGTGGGAGAGCTGTGATTATGAGGACAGGGACCAGACCCTTCGGAAGCTTCGAGGACAAGGAAAAAAGGAGTTTATAGAAGCAGAAGAAGAAATGGGCAAAAAGAGAGGGGAAGAAATCTTCCTGAGAAAGGGAGAAACGAAAGAAATGCAGGAGGAAAAGGGGAGTGAGGGAATCAGGATGGAGTAAAAGGAGGAAGATGAGGGTCTAGGAGACTTCTTTGCTCCAACCTCCTGCTGAGACAGAGCAGAAACAAATACTTTAGAGCTAAGTCAGCTGTGCCCAGATGTCTCTGAAATGCTCCATCTGCGCTTCTAAGACCGTCAGGGATTCAAGCCTCTTGAGTGCCCAGGTCTCCACCGACCCAGGAACAGCCTGCTGCTCGTCCTTGATCTAACAGGCAGTGGCAGCTGCATCCCACATCCCTAGAAGGCAGAATAGCCATCGCCTCTTCTTGAGAGCTGGAACATCACATGCTTTCTCAGAGTTTGAGGAGGACAAGGAAGACCTGGAGAGAAGATGCTGGCGAAGAGAACTCCCAGATCACTGTCTGTAGGGAGAGGCTGTGAGAAGTGATGAGAGCAGAGAGTGTGTCATTGGAAGACAAGAGTTCAAGTTCCCCTGCTCTGCCCCTTAGTTGCTAAATGGCTTCCAGGCAAGGTTTAATTTTTTTTTTTTTTTTTTTTAACCTGTGAAACACATCTCCACCTTCATGCCTACCTGTGGTTTATTAAGACGATGGATGCTATCCCTAAAGTGCCTTGCCTACCTCTTGGGGCACTTTCCCAGGGCCTTCTGT
The DNA here is from genome assembly GCF_028023285.1 of Balaenoptera ricei. Classification (NCBI taxonomy): domain Eukaryota; kingdom Metazoa; phylum Chordata; class Mammalia; order Artiodactyla; family Balaenopteridae; genus Balaenoptera; species Balaenoptera ricei. Next base: position 9,588,916 of record NC_082646.1, on the reverse strand, counting down.
TTAAATATTTGGATAGTTTACCTTCTTTAGTAGGTTATGTTCTCCTCAAGGGCAGGATACTTAAAGATTTATCGCCCAGCATGGTACCTAGAGTATAGCAGGCATAACAAATATCTGCAACAGGCATCTAATAATCAAATAAACAAGGCAGATGATGGTTTCCTTTTAGGAATCCAGCAGGTAGATCTCTAGAAATCATGTCAGCTCTGGAACTGATCTGCTATTATTTAGTCTTGATGTGGCAGGTGTGGGCTTGGTGTTACTGGCTTAAGTTATATTTCGCCAGAGGTTGAGAACTACCTAGGGACCATCTGCACATCCCTAATTTTCTTCTTTTTAGATTAAGGAATGAATTTAATTTTGACATTTTTTAGATTAAAAATATTTTATTACCTTCAAAACAATCAATTATTATGAGCAAGTGAAATCTATAATGACACCACTTAGTACAATATAGAAAATCACACACACAAACACGATGTTGTAATTTTAGTGTACGTGCAATATATTTCCACTTTCAGCAAATGTATACAAATCTATACAAATAACCATAAATGATTAAATATATAGTAGATGTATGTTTATATTTTTAAATAGTTGCATTTCTCCTTTGAGTGAAAATACCATGATTTCCTTAGTCATTCTGTTTTTAATATTTTGGTTGTTGGCAACTTTTCACTGTTAAATAAACATTCTCTCTTACATTACATAAGAAATAATTATTATTACTGTTGAAAAAAGAGAAACAAACCTAAAGCAATTTGTTGAGTGCCTATTATGTGCCAGGCACTTTACTTGTAGTGTATCACTTAATTTCACAACCCAGGAAGTGTGTATTATTTTTCTCCTTTTGCACAGAAAAGAAAGTGAAACCTAGAAAAGTAAGTAGCTTGGCTAAGTCACGTAGGCAGTGAATACAGAGCTAGGATTTATATTCAGGTCTCCCTAACTCCCAAACCCTATTCCTCCAAATAACAAAGCTCGTAAGTGCAGGAATGTAAGGGCAAAGGTGTTAGGCTCTAACTAAAAATTTCCATGTTGCTTTCCAAAAGCTTGGTGCTATTATATAAAGCCCCACTCCCTAAGTATACTATTTTCCCCATAACTTTGTCTGACTTCATTTTTTAAGCCAAGAAACTCAAAGACCCGTATCCATTCTCTTCCTTACCTTGTAAGTATTGTTTTTAGACAGAACCCATCTTGAGTTTGAGTATTACCTGCCTGCAAAGGAGCATCAATTATATCACAGTCTGCCCTGAGTTCACCTAAGGGTAAGGACTCTCATCCTTACTGGAAGGTGGGACACACGTGGTTTCCTGCCCTCCAAACCAGCAATGGAGAAAAGTTCCACTTCCTTCTTTATTCGGTATCACCCCTTATACCTTTGAGAAGTGCAGCAAAGCACATATACTGTCAAAATAAGAGCTATGGGACACTCTGCTGTGATCTTTCCTGCCTTTCCCTCATCACATTGGTGGCTGTGCTGGGGGAATGTGTCTGGAATAGAGAACTGATCAACCAACATGAGGAAACATAATTATGGGATGGGGGGGGCGAGGCGGCATTGGAAAACATCCACAAGAACTCAGGGACCATTTGCACATCCCGTTTTGTCTGTTGAAATTCAGGAATGAATGGAACGTTCCACGAAGCACATGAGGAGGGATCAGAGGGAAAGCGTGGGGCTCTCCCTCTGCTGGGTCCTCTCTGAGGAGCTTAGAACTTGCACGATGAGCAAGAGTCCTTTTTTGTTAGTCACCATTTAATCGCTAACTTTTGCCATTTTGCTTTGTTGGTAAAACTGGACTTTGAGTTTTGTTTTAAGTGTTTCCTATTAAGAATCCCTGTTAATTGTTGACTCCGTGATGCCCATGAGGGTTCCAGATATCATTGCACACATACATGGACTTTGTGCAAAATCCACACAGCTGCCATTGCTGTAGCCCAGCCAGGGGTTAAATTGGTATCTTATTGTTGAGGTTTGTTTGGGGTTTTTTCCTCTGGCATCAGTGTCTTGTAAGTTATAGAAATAAATAAAAATGGTTTCTCTTTGGTTCAAAGAGGATTTTCCCCTGCAGCTGATTTTACTATAATATATAGCTTAATATAAAGCCTCACATTCTGAATACAGTTAAGCCTTCAAAGTGGATTAAGATTGTCGTGCTCGGGGCATTTCCAAGGCATTAGTTACAGTACATTGCATTAACTTTACCAGTTGCCTCTCCTGTAATGAAAGGGATAGAAAGATCACCCGCTTGAATAGAAGACCCAAATGCTGTCTTTTAACTTCTGTGGAGTGTGATGGAGCTGATAATTGAATGGGCAAAACCCATTCCATTGTTAGGAAGCAATCAAGCATTCTCTGGCTCCCTTAGAAAAGGCAAGTGCGGAAATCTGAGATGCTGGTCGCTGAAGTTCCATTCATACTAGTGATAATGATCATGGTCATAATCGTTCCAATTGTTACCATTTTCCACCTCCCCCCTTCTCCACAGGCCTTAAAATAAAAAACCTGTATTTTAAGCTATTAAGTTGACCTCCGTCTTTATCCATCTCTTTTTCTGTAAGTGGGGAACTACTGAAATGATAAGTGGATTTCATGCATGCAGCCTGTGTAGCGCTGTGCGAAGTGGATTTTTATAGGGCTCCCTGGTGTATGTATGATGTGTCTGTGCAACCAGACATCCCTTGCTGCTCGATGTCCCTTATTACATTAGCGATGAGTGTGCAATGCTTATACACACGATGGCGGGTGCAAAAGTTATACCTCCATGGGCTTTTCTTAGCATTTACTATGTGCTAGGGATTGTGCCAAAAGCTTTATGTGTATGATCTTGTTGATCTCTTACAACAAGCCCATAACACAGGCACTGTGGTTAACAGTCTGATTTTTCACGTGGGTTAACTGAGGCACTGAGACATTAGTTAATAAATGGTGGATCCCGGCTTTGAACCCAGCCATTCTAATTCAGAACCTTGCACCTAACTGCTAGGTCATACTGTCAACCATACTTGAGGAAATAAAGGAGTATTATAAGCTCAATGTAACTGGAAAGTATGCTGTAAATGTCAAGGATATGCAGATATGTCTGCCAGCTTTGGGAATTCGGATCTGCACATACCAGTACTGACATTTATCTCAAACAGGTCATGTGATGGATATTGAGAATGCATATTTTTACAAGGCATGTGCCATAACTGTGTAGGATAGGTGTATGAACGAGTTATCAAATCAGGTACCAGTTTAGGACCAAGATGCTGACATTGAAGACAGAGATCATTCCACGCCAGAGGAGAGACCAAGCTAACCATGGGAGAGCACAAACTCTGGCATCAGATTGTGATGCTGAAAACTCGGCCTCTGTGCACTGGTGCCGAATTGAATCTCAGAGACAGAGTTTTGGGTGAAGTAGAAAAGAATAGCTTTATTGCTTTGCCAGGCTAAGGCGGACACAGCAGGCTCCTGCCCCTCAAAAACTCTGCATTCCAACCTGGGGGGATTTGGTGAGGAGTTTTATAGCAACGGTTCAAGGACGGAGTTGCTAATAAGAATCAGGGTGTGTGCAGGGCCTGCACTGCTTTAATCTGGCCGCAGGTGGTCTCCTGATGAGCTTCTCTAGTCCCTTTAATCTGGCCTCAGGTAGTCTCCTCCTTTGTCTCTGCATCCCCTCCCTTCCCTGATTAGCAATTGCTCGCATCTGCCCTTTGACACTCAGAGAAGGTCATGGAGGCTGGAGTCTATTCCCTACAAACAAGAAACGGGGGACACAGAAAGCCTTCGTGCCCAGGAGCCCCACAGGGTCCTGCTCCGTTTCAGTTGTGCAGTTTGAACCCCAGCCGAGCTGCTGATTAGCTGTGTGTCTTTACATGACCTTTCCAAGCCTCACTTTTTCTCATTTGAAAGTGGGGATAACAACTACCTCATTGGGGTGATTTGAGGATTCATTGAGATCATGCCTGGTTCACAGTAAGCGTGCAGTAAATGTTAGCTAGTCCTACTATGATTGTGTTTGGGTTGGTCTAGTTTAAGTAAAATTCCCTTCCCATCTTCAGCATAGAACCTGTGTACGTCAGTAGCTCTTTGTAACATTTCCCTTCAGAAAACAAGCAAATGGTTCCTGGAACCTGGGCCAAACCCTTACCCTTATAAGGCACTTAGTGCCCATAAAATGGAAAACAAATTATTTTGACAGCGTGCTGTAGAGAGCACTGTTAGTAAAACAGTAACAGACAGGATGAAGCAGTTTAACGTGTAGAAGTATGTGGTAACTTCAGTAAATCAAAAACTGTTCTTAAAGTTTATTTTTTACAAAGTATGCGCTACTGTGTTTCTGGACTCAGCTCCTCCGTAATTAATGGATTAACTTCGTCTTTGTACCGCAGCAAACAGGCTAACAAAGGCAGCCAACAGAGAGGCACTTCTTGAGCTCAGTTCCTTATCTATAAAATGTGGCGGGTGGCTTCCTCTAAGGTATTTTTTCCCCTTTGCAACTCAGACGGAATGAACAGTCATTTAATTGTGGAACTAAGTCGTGACTTAACATTGGCCTTATAATCAAGATTGGCAAACATCCTTGGGACAGGAAACCATGGAAGAGGGTGGTGATTTTCTGGAGTGCAGGGTAGCTGCAGAACTCAAGTGGGCCTGGGCTTCCCACACGGGGAAGCTGGGAGCTGGGCCTATCTGGAGATCTTCGCCAGAGAGTGGGATGAAATCCTTTCTCACAGGAGTGGTTAAACTGAGGCCCTCACCAGTCCCTGAGGGAGAATTGATTAAACTCCATTTCAGGGTGTTTTCCTAAGAGCTGATAGGTAAGCAGCTGTTTCCAAATGCATTCTTGTTCCTTCCTTTAATCACTCCCCAAAGATTCATAGTCTAAACACCCTTACCTAAGAAACCTGAGCTTTTAGTTAATCAGGAATGGCTGTTCTGGGCAAAGAGCATTGGAGTCCCAGGTGACTTCTCCTGAGACCTCCTACGCGATGTAGCATGAGTGTGTCGTGATGATCTGAGGGAAAGTATGACCATGGTCAGAGCTGTCCCAAGGGACACTGCAGGGCTGAGATGGGCCGTGTTCTTCAGCCTTCGTCTCTCCAGAAGGGCAGGCAACCCCCAGAGAGCATGGGGCTGGGAAGCTAACTGCTCTGGGTGCCTCTTCAGTCCTCCGGACTCCCCTCCACCAGCACTGCCCCACCCACCATTTCTTCACTCACAGACGTTCACTGAGCAGTTACACCGTGTGGGGCGGTGAGCTCCGTAACAGGATGACACAGATGCACGGGACAGAAGTCTTGCCTTGGTGGCATTGCAGCCTGAGGGGATGTGGAAAAGGCACACGAGTAATTATGATACAGGGTGGAAAAGGATGTGTTGCAAAGCAGTGTGGATAAAGTGCACCAAGGTCTTTTTATACAAGTAAGGATTGACTTAAATGAATGTGGAGGACATTCTCAAAAAAGAAAAGAAGGAGAAGTCATGAAAGGACAATTAGAAGCTATTGTGGACTTGTTCCAGCACGTCAGAACCTCTGGGATACTATCAGCCTTCGACCTGGAAGTGCCCGCTGAAATCATCTGGTCTCAGCCTCAATGTGAGAACGTCCTCCACGCGTTCAGTCTCTGCTTGGACACCTCCCCGATGGGGAACCCACCATTTATTTTTGGATGAACAGTGTCTGGTCATTGAAGGAAGGGGGGAGAATCTCTAAGAATGGGGTGTGTGTGTGTGTCTGTGTGTGTGTGTGCAAAAGAGAGAGAGAGACACAGAGAGAGAAAAAGAGACAGAGACAGAGGGAAGAAAGAGAAGAGGAGAGTGAGAAAGCGGCAGGGCAGTAACCTAGGTTTTCAGTATCCTGGTGGGGCCCTCCCTGAAGGACAGTGGGACCAGTGAGTGCTGACTAGTCGCTCTTTGGTTAAGCTGGGAGATTTTATTTCGGTGGGGATGGAGTCTGATGTCCTGATTCCAAGGTCCAAGGATGCAAAGGTGAACTTGCACAGAGTGAGATCATGTGAGCCAGCCTTCAAGAACAGAGACTCTGCCCTGGCTAGCAAGATTGAAGCTACTGCCTTTCTAAGTCCTGGAAACAAGTCAGATCTACCTGTGGAAGCTAAATTAGAACCCGAAGACCACAGAGAAGATACTTTTAAAAGTCTTTAGTGTTTACTAAGCTACCATTTCAGCAGACGGTGGCAAGCCTCGTTTTAAGCAAACCAACTTAGTGGAGCCTCAAGCTGCCCTGTTTGTGCACAGGCCCTGCTTGGAGCATTGTGTGGAAAAATCTCAGTAACAGAAGCCTCCAGGCGCCAGCACCTGCAGAGCCCTGCTGACTCACCTGAGATCTACAGGTGGACTTCTTAACAGGTAAGAGGTGTTAGAGACACTTGGGTACAAATTAGGAATTAGGGCTTCACTGACTTCTTTAGTTGCAAATGAGAAACTGCTTACGTGACCAGAACGTGCCAATAAAAAGTACTTCTTGGACTTCCCTGGTGGCTCAGTGGTTGGGAGTCCACCTGCCAATGCAGGAGACACGGGTTCGAGCCCTGGTCCGGGAAGATCCCACATGCCGCGGAGCAACTAAGCCCGTGAGCCACAACTACTGAGCCTTTGCTGTAGAGCCCGCGAGCCACAACTACTGAAACCCGCATGCCTAGAGCCCGTGCTCCACAACGAGAGAAGCCACTGCAATGAGAAGCCCGCGCACGGCAACAAGAGTAGCCCCCGCTCGCAGCAACGAAGACCCAACAGCAGCCAAAAATAAATAAATAAATAAATAAAGTATTTCTTGCAAGCACTTCTACCAAGTGAATTCTACTAAGTGTTTGGGATAGAGTTTCTTTTCAGAGTATTTAGAATTCAATAGGAAGACCCAAGGAAATTGGTATTAACTTTGTGGTGTGTTTTAGATAGGGAACAAATAGAAACCGACCGAATTAGACAGGAAAACAGTGTCTCAGTTTGCAGAATCACAATCGCCAGTATCAATTTATTTACCAAATTGCAAATCAAAGTCTCCACAAAAAATGGCAGGGAGAACCAGTTGAATAGTGACTGACAATATTTTTTTACAGGAAGTTGAAATAGAGTGATATGGAGGAGTGCAGAAAACACTGGTTTGGGATTCAAACTACTTGGGTTTGAATCGCATCTTAGCACCTAAAGTTGATCTCTCTGGGCTTCGTTTTCTTCATCTCTAAAATGGGAAAATTGGCACGACCTCAGGATTTTCGTGAGGCCTGAATGAGAAAATACAGTGCCTGGCTCGAGAAATTTTAGATGAATCTGCAAATTTTTAGGCCATTGGAACATTTCTCATCTATGCTTGGCTGAAACAGATTTTTCATTTGGTTCAAGCCATCATTATCATATATTTGCTTTGAAATGAAAGGATATGAGCATGTAAGTTGATCATTCACAGACATACGTTCATTAAGTAGTAGTAGTGTTGCAAAACTGTGTAGCAATCGAGCAATATTTGAAATGCATGAGGGGAATTTCCCACATAAAGGAATTCTATTTGTGTAAAGCCAAAAGGCCTTTGCAAAAGCAATAAACACTGTGATGTCTTTTGTGCAAATACGAACGTTCACGTGTTGGGATCAGTTCGAGTGAGGTGCTTGTGTTTCATTAACCTCTTGCTCTCTGGCGGTTTATGAGGGACTTAGATGCACACAGAATGTGTGTGGGCAAAAGCAGAATGAGTATCTGGATTCCTTAGTTCCATTTGTTTTTTAATTATTCTTTGAGGTCAAAATACTACCTCCAAAACAACACTGGAAGTAATTAAGGTGGAATTTGACCAAAAGATATTTGACTTATAGAAAGCAATTTCCATTTCAGCCTTATGTCCTTGGTCCAAGATTGAGCTTACCAGTGCCTCAGTTTCTCATCTGTGACCTTGGGTGGGACAGGGCAGAGGAAGAATGGACCAAATAGCTAATGAAATTGGACTAAGTATCTGATGTGTCTTCCAGGCCTATAATTCTATTGCCTAAGGAAGTTCTATTGCTCATAAAACTTTCCAACTGTCAGACAGAGTTAATATGTCTTCCCAAAGTACTAACTTACATCAAGGGAGTGGTTGAGGGTATGGGAAACGGAGCTCTTTCTTTTCCTGGAACTATGAAGAAACAAGATCACTCAGCATTCAGTGATGTTTCAGGTTCATGTGGACATCTGGTATTCAATGGGTGGTCTCCTCGTAGAGTGTGCCGTATTCAAGTCGATTAATTGAATAAAAATGTTCCTACATCTAAAGAAACAATCTATTTTAATGAATCCTTTCTGTAAAACAAATGCTTTGTATTATAAGATGATCATTACAATGCATACATTTTTTTAAAGTATTTATTTATCTATTTTTATTTGGTTATGCCAGGTCTTAGTTGCGGCAGGCGGGCTCCTTAGTTGTGGCATGTGAACTCTTAGTTGCAGCATGCATGTAGGATCTAGTGCCCTGACCAGGTATCGAACCCGGGCCCCCTGCATTGGGAGCGTGCAGTCTTAACCACTGCACCACCAGGGAAGTCCCCCCAGTGCATACCTTTTAATTTTTTTATTATTTTTTAAAAAAATTAATTTATTTTATTTATTTTTGGCTGTGTTGGGTTTTCGTTGCTGCACACGGTCTTTCTCTAGTTGTGGCAAGCGGGGGCTACTCTTCGTTGTGGTGCACAGGCTTCTCATTGTGGTGGCTTCTCTTGTTGTGGAGCTCGGGCTCTAGGCACATGGGCTTCAGTAGTTGTGGCACTTGGGCTCGGTAGTTGTGGCTCACAGGCTCTAGAACACAGGCTCAGTAGTTGTGGTGCACGGGCTTAGTTGCTCTGCGGCATGTGGGATCTTCCCGGACCAGGGCTCGAACCCGTGTCCCCTGCATTGGCAGGGGGATTCTTAACCACTGCGCCACCAGGGAAGCCCACCCCCAGTGCATACATTTTTAAAATCTGTGTTTTCATACACCAGGATTGCTTAAAGCAAAGTAGACTTTTCCAGTTCATAGACTGTGAGAGCTACAATCGAGACTTCAGAGATCACCCAGCATAACCAATCCCCAAATCCCAATTTCAGAGTGTTTAAAATACCAAGCAGTCACTGAATTGTGAATTTTGTGGGCAGTGGTCCAGGGTCTCAGCTCCTAGAGGAGGGGTGGGGGAGTGCAAGCACCGGCGTTGCCACTAGGGGGCAGTTGCGGGCGGAGTACAGCCAGGGTAGAGGGTGGTGGACTATTTATTCCTGAAAAGTGGGAACATCTGACAGTGTGACTTTCATTTCAAGGCAAGAGCTCACACTAAATGCAGAATTTTACAGGAATGAATTATCTACACTTACTGCCTCCGGATGTGTTACTTGCAGAAGGATAAACAACTCAGGTTGCAGTGGGAATCTTTGTCCAGATGTGGATTACATGGGCTGCAGCTGAAAAGCCTCTCCTGAGCCCAGCCTTCTTTAGCTCCTTCCTGTGTCACAACAAAATAACTCGAATTTTTGGTTTGAAGTGGTATGTAAAGGCTAGTGTCCCTGTCATGCTTGGCAAACATGCCGTTGTATCCATCAGAACAAACTGGGCAGCTTTTACAGTTTCAGCGTCATACCCCAGGGCAAGAAGTTACCACGGTTCTGGTCAACCCTGGAAGCACTGTTCCAACATCTCTACTGCTCTGGATCCAGGTTTGCGTCTTTGTAAAAGGGGGCTACTTTTCTGATTTAAGGGAGGTGGAATAGCCCGAGTTTCTGTCAGAAATAAAAGCCTTAGGTGGTTGCTTTAGTGCTTGAAAGGAATCATTTCCTAGAGCTTTGGGGCCCTTCTCTTTGAGTGAATTAAGCCTCCAGGTCTTTGTCTTGGTCTTTGCATGCAAAGCACTTTATCATCTGTGAATCCTTTGCTGTTTGATATGTGACTTTAGTAAATGTCTGTAACCTCCCTGTGCCTCCTTCTCTAATCTCTGAAACAGAACGAACAGTGGAGATAAAGTGATGGTTGGGTCAGATCTTTGAAATCTCTGTTCCATCATTCTGGAATTTTGTGATCACCAGGATGTAAACTCCTCCAGGGCACAGACTTGGCTATGTGCACAGACACTCCCCCACCTTGTTTTCTAGCACTTAGAACATAGCGTGCTCAATCAATTTGTGTTTAAATGGGTGAATGAAGGAAGATTTATAGTAGATGTAATCTCTTGCTCTCATCCCTCACCTAATGGAACATTATGATCCAGGCTGTTCTTTTTGTGATTCCAAGAATATACCCTGCTCTCTTTTACACCTCAGTGCCTTTGCACAAGTGGTCCTTCTGCCTGGAAGCATGCCCCCCTTGGTCTAGCTGGAAAACTCCTCTGCTAACCTTCCACCTTGGGTAGGTACTGTCTCCTCCAAGAAGAGGAGGATCAAGCTCTCTCTCCTGTGGGCTCACACTGCATTTGGTACATGCTTCTATTGAAGTGGGTTTTCTTACCAAACTGTAGTTCTTGGATTGGTTTTCTGCTCTCCCCCCTGCCTCAAGATTTGAAGCAATTGAGGCCAGGGTCATCTTTGATAAACATTCAAAAATTATTTTGAGGAATAAATAAATAGTTTTGCAGAAACTTTTCAGAAACCTTTTACAGTACCCAGTATTATGGTATGCTTAGAGTCTGGGCATATTAAATACTTTTTGATTGATTTGCTAGATTACCAGGTACACCCCCAAGCTTCAATTTTCTTAGCAGATATAGGCAGAGCTCCATTTTAAAAGGCATAATCATACAGTCACATTTTGTTCCTCTGAAACATAACATCTGCCAACAATCACACACACACACACACACACACACACACACACACACACACACTACTTTTCCCCAGTCTAACTCCAGATCCTCGAAGAGTGTTTAACACACAGAAGATGCTCAATAACTATTTAAGAACGAATAGGAATGAAAGGCACTCCTTCCACTGCCTGGTTTCTGGAAAGCACGGTCTCTTGCAGCCTCCATGTATTGCTTCGCTCCGTGCTCTTCCATCTGTAGCAATCACATTCCGTCTCCTGCCCTCACCACCGCTGTTCCCTCAGAGGTCACCAACAACCCAATTACAAAATCTAATGGGATTATCTCAGTCTTCCTCCTGCCTGACTTCATTACAGCATCGGGCATCACTTAGCTTTCTGAAATGTGGTGTAATTGAAAAAGCATGAGTTTTAAAGCAGGGAGACCCTGGTTTAAATTTGTGCTCCTCTTCCACTTGCTGTGTGAACTTGGGCAAGTCAGGCACCTTTTAAAATCTCTCCTCATCCTAACATGGGACTTTCGATCTCTGTTTCTCAGGGTGGTTGGGAGGGTTGAATGGGACTTCGTGTGTGAAGCACTTTGCCCGGTGTCTGGCTTGCAGTAGTCATTCAACAAACACTGGCTCCTTCCTTCCCTTGACTTCCGAATCATCCCACATTCTTGGTTTTCTTCCAATCTGTGCCTCTGAATAAATCTTCATAGGACTTTTCTTTCCCTTGCCCACCTCCTCTCATCCTACATTTTTCTCCCACCCTATTTCACATTTTCTCCATCATTTACCTGCACTGTTTGCCATGTATATAGTTGATACTCCAAAAATATGGACCGATTGAATGACAGTCTCTGGATTGGCCTCTGTGTGTCCCATCTTTTGCTTCTCCAATATGTATTTCACACTGTCACCAGAACTGCTGTTCCTCAAATACAGGTTGATAACGTCACTGCCCCCCCTCAAGAAAAAACCCCAGCAAAACTTGAATAGCATCCCTTTGTTTAAAGAGTAAACTAAACTTTAAATACTCACCAATATGACCCTCTTGTTTGTCCATCCTCATCTCCTCTATGTCCTTCCATGAGCCCTGACTTCTTTCTCCCTATTGTCAAAAACTCTCCATGGGTTTTTTTCTCTTCAGTGCCTTTACTCAAACGTTTCCTTTACTCCAGAATGCTCCATTCCTCTTTTCTACTGAAATTCATACGTTAAGTCTTCACTTCAATACTAATTCCTCCATGCAGCCTTCCTAGACCACTCTTTCCCTCTGGTTAAAATTTATCGATTTTCCACTCACACCTGTTAGTGCTTACATTTTGCACATAATTAATTCTGCCCTGCTAGGCTGTATGCTCCAGCGCACATCCCGTGTCACGCTTGTCTTGCTGTCTCCCCAGCGCTTAGTAAGGAACCTCACACAGTGCTGTAGCTTAGCATGTACTCTTAGAATTAAACTGAATGGAAAATCAACGCGAGTAGTCATGTTTCCTAACACAGGTCTTATAACAGAGACTTAATTAGGTACAAAAAGGCCAACATTTGTAGAGCACTTCCTAGGTGCCAAGCGCTATTCTAAGTGCCCTACGCTGTTCAGATGCTCTCACAACAGCTGCAGGAGGGAGACACTATTTTTTAAAAATATTTATTTATTTATTTATTTGCCTGCGCCGGGTCTTAGTTGTGGCACGCGGAATCTAGTTCCCTGACCAGGGATCGAACCCGGACCCCCTGCATTGTGAGTGCGGAGTCTTAACCACTGGACCACCAGGGAAGTCCCATAGACACTATTAATTATCCTGATTTTTTTTAGGTGCGGAGACAGAGACAAAAAGAGAAATTAAATAACTCATCACCAATTCCAACAGCTGGTAAGTGGTGGAAAGGGTCAGAAGCTCAGAGAACAGGCCTGTGGGCCTGTGCACGCAGTCACTAGTTTACAGTGCCCATAGTATTTGGACCCTTCCGAAGAAAGCAGCAGGTAACCCAGAGCAGGCCACCTGCCTCCTCTGGAATGGACGACAAGGAGACGGGTGGGGTGACCGCAGGAAGTCTTTTCCAGCCCTGACGATGTCCTTTGGAAGATGTAGAGGACAAGTGATGATGTCTGTCCGCAAGATCAGGGTCAGCCAAATGTTGTGCAGAATAGTCTGGATTGACTCCGAAGCCTTTCGATGAGCAATTAAACCAGGGAGGCTTATCTGGTGACAGTCCTCCCGGGGTGACGTCATGGCTTACCCTGGCATCGGCCCCCGAAGGCTGGCGGAAGCGTGCTGCCAACCTTGCGCGTTTCCCAAGGCTGAGAGGCCTCGCCAGCGCACCATCCTTGGGAACTGAGACCCGGGAAAAGTCTTGCAGCTCTTTCTTCCTTTTTCTCAGAAGGAGAAGCTGGACGTGGAGGCTGGTCCACTGTGGTTTTGTTTAGGTCGTGCTTAGCCAGCATCGTCCAGCCTCCTCTAATCATACAAGCTGAGCGCAGAAACCGCACTGATGGCTTCAGTCACGAGCCCCTGCATAGGGTGATAAGGGAGGGATTAGAGCAAGGAGCAGACTCAGGCTCCCAGGGGAGGGCTTGAGCTCACTCCCTCCAATTTCACCGGCCCCCGCCGTCCCTGCTCCCGGCTCCTTGTCCTTCACCACCCTCGGATTTCTGTTTCACGGTGCAAGATATTAACGCTGTCTGTGGGTTTCAGGGAGGTATTTAGTATCCAGTAATCAAAACGCCCTGGGCCAGAAATGCATCAGTTCAAATGGACTTTGTTTTAGGCATACGTGAATTGCTTTTATTTAAAAGAGAGAAAATCTGGGGCCCACAGACCCATGATGGTTGGGCCTTTACGAGATCATTCTTTTCTGCCTCTGCCTCTAACTGGGCCCCAGTTACCTTTAAAGATGTGCAGAGAAAGCCGCCCTCTAACCATCTTAGGTCATCCATTCCAGCCCTTAATTGGCCTTTCTCCCGGGAAATGTTTATCATCTAACCTGAATCTCCCACACAGAGTACTACACAAACTCATTTCCTCTTGGTTGGCAACGGAAGAAGTGTTTCAGTATATGATCCGGCCGTGCTTCATTTTGTATTTGAAGACAGTTCATTACACTGCTCTTATGGCCTCGTCCACATTTCTATCAGGATTTCCAGTTTCTCTGATAGCAACAAGTTTCTCTTCGTGAATGCCCACTGCCCACTTCTTTCTCCGGCCCGTGAGCCAGCGCATGGGTCTGGCTATTCTGATGTCATGAGGGAGAGAGAGTCTGTGTCCTCACCTTGAGGGGGAGCACTGACTGTCCTGTGGCAGCCGCGTTGGAGGGGACACGCCTGTCCGTGCTATGGGGAGCTGCCTGCCCTTGGCATCCCTGGGGCTGGAGGGATGTGGGTGGGTGGTGACCTGCCCCTTCTGCCTCCCAATCACTTGGGTGGGCACCCAGGAGAAATCTAGCTTCTCAGCTGCTATTTTTCACTTAAGTTCCCTCCTGGAAGTTTCTGCTGAATAATGGACTTTGGAGTTTGCGGGGCTCCAGAAGTAATAGACAGGTGTTGGATGTCTTGTGTCTGCAGGAAAAGGGAGCCTGAACAGTTGAGAATAAACAACAGTTGCTTGGTAATATGAGCTCCTTTCTTTAAAGTCAGAGGCCTGGCTGTGAGCTGGGGGCAGGGAGGCCTGGTTGGCCTGGCACCACCTGTCTGGAGAGCCAGAGGTGAGGGCAGTTTCCCAGGGAACCGCCGAGTCGGCTGAGAGTGAAATATGGGAGAGAAGTGGTAGGGTGGGGGGACTTGGGAGGAATGCAGTGGCTCAGATTCTGAAGCTCTTTAGTCCTGACCCCCTGACACCAGCTCCTCTGAGAAATTGTTTTGCAGAACTTTGCACTTCCCTTTCCACACTTGTAAAATAACGGATGGAACTGAATAGCTACACGTCGTTTCGTGACATACCCAACTAAAATCAGGGCTGGTAAAATGCTGGTGCTCCAAGGGACCTGCTTTTCCAGAGCTGATGCATTTGGTGAGATTTGGGTGGCCTCTAAGTGGCTTCAGATGACCCAGGTTCAAGTTCTGGCTTTGTCATGGATCAGTTATTGTGTTCTTATCTCTGACCTTGGATATCTTTCTGTGCCTCACTTCAATAAATTATAAAATGAGGGTAATAACATCTGTCCTTCTCACTGCTAGGGTCACTGGGAAGATAAACTATTACATATGAGAAAGCCTTTGTGACAGTGTAAAGGTTGCTTTACAAACAAAACACACAGGACACTGGACAGAACCAAAGGAGGGACAAACTTGGTCCTTCCTTCAATGTGTGTAGTTTTCACAGCAGTGATGACTTGCAGCTGGAGGGCATTTCATTTTCAAACTGGTGTCCCATTTATCATCTTCCTTGACAGTGCCACAGTGGAAAGGAAACAGCGGAGGGTGGTGGGATGGGGATGTGTTTTAAAAGAAAAAAAATTTTTTTTTATTGAAGTAGAGTTGATTTGCAATGTTGTGTTAGTTTCTGGTGGATGTGTTTTGAGTAGGGCTTTATTGGGTGACAAGTACGGTCTTTTCTTTAAGCTGAGACTGCTGGTGGAGGTGAGCTAGGACAGTGGCTGGGGGTTCAGGTACTCTGGGTATCTGCTTCTCAAGGGAAACCGTTGCAGACTTAGTGTGGAGGAGGTTTTCCCTCAGGCCAGGAGAAGTATAAATGATCACTCTCAACTAGCATCTCTTGTGGGTGGAAAAGGGGCTGAAGTGTGTGGGAGGAGGAAGCTGCTTGCTTTTCTTCCTTTCAAGGGGCGTACATTTAAATTCAAAGGGCGCACGGTCCCCTTAAGGGGGCCGCTCCCCTTGCTGAATCTTCCTCTCCCCAAAATACCCATGGAACCTTCTGGCCCCTGTCTGTGCACCCTCCTGTTTTGTTCCATCTTGTTTTGTTTTTTGGCTTCCCAGTGAACGGTAGTGAGCCCGCCCACCTTCCTTTTGCCCCTTAAACACCTGAGACGCCGCTCTCTTAGTTCAACAGCCCCCCTTAACAAGCAGGTTCCTTGAACTGAAAAGTTACCAGATCCCCGGCAACCCGCTCGTCTTTGGAGGAAATCCAAGGCAGTGAGCAGCTCTGTGGCTTAGCTCCGGACCCTGAAGTTTGGAGGGACAGCCTGGCTTCCTTGGCATTCCCGGAGCCGGAGGCAGTATCCTGCTGCTTGCCAGGCCTGACACCTGATGGGAAGGAGTTTATCCTTTCCGGGACACAACCAGGAGTTAAAATAGAATGATTCCAAGCCACCCTTGAGAAAGCCAGTGGCCGGATGTGGAGAAGAGTCAGAAATAAGACAGGCCCGCTGTTCCAGGGAGTCATTTACAGGTGGGCCTGGCTCTGGCTTTTCGGCTTCAGTCTCTCTCTCTCCCTGAGCAAAACATACTTCCCTCAGATTCCTGGCCTCATGGAGGCTGTGCAGGGGTCACAATGCCTTGAGCTCCCCACCTGTGTCATTGCAGGGCATGGTGGACCCATGGCCAGCTGTCACACTTGAACTGCAGGGACATATTCTCTTACAGTGAGTTCAGGTGGTCTTTAGGAATGTGATGTTTTCCTCAGCTTTGGGACACTTGTGAAATGTTCTCATGACCTTCATGCTGGCACAGAAGCTGGGCATTGTTTCCCTACTGGACTCGCGGAGAGGGGCAGAGAGGACTGGGTGAATTGCACTGTGGACTTAATGGTGCATTATTTGTACTCCTACTGGTCTCTTTGAAAGCCATCATCTCTACTTTGGTTCTCACGTGCAGGACTTACTGGAGAGGCGCATGCGCTGGGCTGGGAGGAAAGATGGGCGGTAACAGTCTATGATCTAGGAGCTGGGCTGCTTTAGACTCGGTCCTGACAGAGGGCTCCTCGGTAAGGTGGATCAGTTCTAGGGCCAATCTCTTGGGGTGGTACCTGGGTCTAGAGAGTGAGGGGTTCAGGATAGCTTGGGACACTACAGGACTGATCCAGACTTCCTAGGTTCCATGACCTGGGGACATACAGACTTTTTGTGACCCAGTCCATGCCCCTTGCAGGTTGAAGCAGACTGGATCCAGCCCCCAGGAACGTAAAGGGAGTGCCCTTAGCTCCCTGAGACTCACTTTGCTGGATGCTTCGCCTTCTGGGTGCTTAACTTCCTCTCATTTCATTCTGTGCTTGGGATGGGGCTCTGGTATTGACGGGGTCACTCCAGATGCACGGAGATCACTCCCGTTTCCTGACTGGTCCTGTGTCTCTCAGGTCCTACTGTCTGTCCTTCCTCCATATGTAATGTCTGCTGTCCTCTCTTCTCAGCCTGTCATTTTGGAAGCAGTCTCCAGAACCTTGCTGTCTCCCTCTCCCTCCCAGGCTTCCTGTGCCCACCCCCCTGCACCCCAAGTTATTCAGAGAAAGCACGTTTCTCAGGAGAGGAGATCCAGCCCACGAGTCCCTAGTTTTCCCTCAACCCTGTATCCTGGGTGGCCCTGGCGAGTCAGGACTGAATTCCTCGGTTCCTCCCTTCCCCTGCTCCCCCTCAAAGAAAGAGCAGGCAGTTAGATTAATGAGAGCTGCCTGGCCAGCAGTCGCTTTGAGAAAGTTTGGGCTGTGATCCTATTTCATTCGGCTGATTGGAGCAGCCTTGGCTCGGAGGTGGCGTCCCTCCCCAGGGATCCCGCGTACAGTTACGCTAGCTGTCGCCGCCTGTGCACGCCCTTTCTGGACAGCAGTGACCCCCGCTCCTCGGCCCCTGCTCCTCCTCTTTTGTTTTCATCCAGCGTCTGCTTCCTCTCTCTCTCTCTCTCTCTCCCTCTGCCTCTTCCTCCCGCTCTCTGCCTCCCTGCAGCGCCAAGACGGCTCCCCAGCCTAGTCCGCCGAACGCAAACCGCTGAGAGTTTGCCGAGCCGCCCCCTCCCGGGGCCCGGGCCGCCGAGTCCCGCTCGGGCACGGCCGCCGCCAGCCGGCGAGGGAGCGCCGCCGAAGGAGAAGCAGCGGGCGCGCGAGGGGAGCCCCGGAGGGCGGCCGGGCGGCCGAGTTAGACTCCGGGGCGGTCGCGCCGCGGGCCCCCGCGCTCCCCCGAGCTCCCCCATTCCGCGCGGCGCTCCGGGAGACGAACTTGCTCCGCTCGCGGCTCGAGCGGCGAGCGTTTCCTAACGTGAGAGGCCGGGCGCCGCGGGCGAGGGGCGGGGAGCGCGGCCCGCGGGCGGCGAGGCGCCGGGCGGAGGCGGCGGGCCCCATGCCGGCGGCCAACATGATGGAGAGCCTGCAGCCGCCCGCCCTGCAGGTGCCCGAGCCGCGGGGCGCGCCCGAGGGCAGCCGGGTCTGGTCCAGCTCGTCGACCCCCACGCTCCGCCGCCGGCGCTTCAAGATGCGCCGCACCAAGAATGTGCAGGAGCCGAGCCTGGAGGCCGGGCTGAGCCGGGAACTGCCCGGCGTCTTGGCTCCGGGCAAGGAGTTTCTGCAGCTGCCGTCCATCGAGATCACGCCCTCCAGCGACGAAGACACCCCGTGGTCCAACTGCTCCACGCCCAGCGCTTCCCCGCGCCGCAAACGCTTCCTCCTCCGCAAGTGGCTGCGGGTGAGTGAGCGGAAGGAGTGCAGCGAAAGCAGGTACGTGCCTGTCCCGCCCCAGCCTTCTTCCCTTTTCCTCCCCCGGCCTCCCCACAGCCGTCGGGGAGGTGGGGTGGGGGGGTGCCCAGGGCACCCCGGGGAACTTCGCCGAGGATTGCAGGAGCCCTTCGCCAGGGTGGACGGCTTCCCCACGTGTCACCCATCTCCCCAGTCCCGGCCGGGGGGCCGGTGACTTTCCATTACACCTGCGTTCCATCCTATTGGATCCTCACAGCAACATGAATACTAACAACCATAGCAGCTGATGTTTATTGAACCCTTATCATTCTCGGTCAGTATGATGAGCACTTCACGGTGCATCTCCACA
This sequence comes from Balaenoptera ricei, assembly GCF_028023285.1. Classification (NCBI taxonomy): domain Eukaryota; kingdom Metazoa; phylum Chordata; class Mammalia; order Artiodactyla; family Balaenopteridae; genus Balaenoptera; species Balaenoptera ricei. Next base: position 9,570,243 of record NC_082646.1, on the reverse strand, counting down.
TTTAATCCCCACGAAACCTCTTTGAGATGGGTACTCCTGTCAGTCCCATTGTACAGACAGAGATCGTAGAAGGCAAGACGTTAAGTGGCTCCTCCACTCAGACTTCAGTTTCTAAGCTCCATTTCAATTTTTATTATTTTATTTTTGGCCACCCCCGGTTGCCTTTCCTGGCCCCCATGTGTAGAGGAGGTGGCGGAGTATTCACATTGAGTGAGTCACATTTCTTATCACACAGAATCTTTAGACATCTAGGCCTGGTCCACACCATTATGGTTTGTGCCAGCTACTTCTTGTCTGGATAAATGTGGCATCTGAGTAGTCGGGAAGTTTGCTTTCCCTAGACAGAGAACTGGTGTAGAAGACCATAGGGCAGCTCCACACAACCTTGGCCAGGGGTTGTGTTTGAGCCAAGGCCATTGCCTGGTGGAGGAGGGGGGGCAGTCCTCAATGGCTCATTGATGTCTTGGACCCTACCCATTTACCTTCAGACTCTAGGGCCCTGTCTCCTAACAGTGGTCTGTGCCTTTGCGTGGGGCAGACAAGTGATTGGCCACCTTCCCCGGGACTCCTCCTCCCAGTCTATTCAATTCCATTCATTTCAGTTCAACAAGTATTTATTGGATGTTCTTGTGAGTTCAGTCTGGTACCAGCTAATGGTGCTATGGCCAGGAGGCAGGGAGGGAGGGTGGGTAGAGCTGGGTAGAGTGTGGGGATGTGGAAGTTGAGAAGGAGGATGGGAGGAGACTTGGATAAGAAATTACGGCATGTGAGTTTCCCTGGTATTGAGGAGATGGAATCTTTGGAAGACATATACTGTGTGTGCCATGTGGTACAGAAGACTTCTGGAAGGAAGAGGCTCAAACCACAACACGTACAGAAAAGTAGTAGAAAACAGGAAGAATATAATGTCAGGGGCATGAGATCAGGAAAGGGGAACAGTACAGATGAAGGCATAAGAACAGGGTGAGATGTGTCGTTGAGGGGGCGCTGAGGAATTGGGCTGGGTCACACAGAAGATGAGCATTTTAAGCCTGCCAGGCTTCCTTTCACTTTTTTGGTTGTAATGACTGGATGTGGTTATCCCTGCAGGCGCAGATGTAAACCTTGGTTCTGGGGCTTTTTGGGGACCTGAGGATAACAATTCTTTCTGTACTCTTACTTCATCCTGTCACCTTTTCCAGAGAGTAGAGGGAAATGGGGCAAGCTTGGTGGGAGCTAATCTTGAACTAAAATAGTTCATCCGTGTTTGTCAGCTTTCCCCTCAAATGTGAGAAACCCTGAAAGAGGCCCTGTTTTGATCCTGAGATTCTGCCATGTATACTGAGGACAGCATATGGGGCAGATTCTTAACGCTGGTAGCCAGGGAAGGGATAGGGGAGGGTTTGGTTAGATTTAGGGAAGTCTGTCTTGGTTTTGAGAGTTGTCTAAAGGTGCAGTGGAGGGACTTCCCTGGCCGTCCAGTGGTTAGGACTCTGCACTTTCACTGCCAAGGGCACGGGTTCGATTCCTGGTCCAGGAACTAAGATCTCTGCAAGCCGTGTGGGCAAAAAAAAATTTTAGTGGAATCTTCATTTTTGTTGGAGCAGGAAACATACTTTTAAATCAGGAAGGGTTTTCACCTTCGAGGAGTAGTTTAAAAACTGGCAGTTGGGGAATTCCCTGGTGGTCCAGTGGTTAGGACTCCACACTCTCACTGCCAAGGCCCAGATTCGATCCCTGGTCGGGGAACTAAAATCCCACAAGCCGCATGGCACAGCACACCCCCAGATGGCAGTTGTTTTCAATGGCGGCTTGCTGGATTAGAAGAATATATGTACATATGTATAAAAAGACAATCTCTGGATTCAAACCCAAATTTGTCTGACTCAGATCTCTACTCTTAACCACTGTTAAACTGCCTCCTGTTGGACTCTATCTCGACTGTGGCCAAAACAAAAACCCATCTCTTTTAGGCCTTGGAAGTAGAAGGCTTCTTGGAAAGAAAAGAAGCAGTCAAGCGAAGGGGTGCTTGTAAATGGCCAAGATGATTCCCTGAGGAGGAATTGACATTTAGAGGCAATAGGGCACAAAGAGAATTGGAACTCAAGTCAGGAGACCTGGGTTTAAATTTAAGTTCTGTCATTGCTTCGCTGTGGAACCTTGGACACCTCCCTTCACCTCTGTTTCATCTCCATCTGTGGATTAGTGGGAGGTCTCAAGTGATACACGTGGAACTGTTTTGTAAACGTCCTCTTGCTGTGCAAGGGGGAAGGATTATTGTCATCATTCTGTGAGTGGCTCACATGGAGTGGATGTGTGCTTGAGAGTATAGGTTACATACTCACGTGTCCTGGAGCAGGACCTGGGACTCCTCACATGTTAACACGTTCTGGATATAATGATTGGAAAGTGACCCAGCTCAGGCTTGGATTAGGGGGATTAGCACACCAGGCCCAGCACAGCGTCCTTCCTCTTCACTGTCCCCACCCCAAGTCTACCTCTCCGCAACAGAGAAAAGCCCCTTTCAGGCCTGCGATGCAATTCTGTCTGATGTGGTAGAAGGCACGGGGTCAAGAGGGCCTCAGCTTGTGGATTTTAACTGCACAAAGATGAAAATATAAAGAGAATCAGGAGACCCCTTTCTTTTCCTTAATCCTGGGAAGAAAGAAGTAGAGAAAACGGTGAAGTTAGCAAAGACCTTGGGGGCCAGTACTCTGAGTCCAATTTTGTCTGTTTCATCCTTGGATCTTCACTGTCTAGCACTGTACTTGGCCTTTCGTCATGATCAATAGATGTTTATTGATGTGTAAATTAATAACGATTGAGTGAATGATTCCTTCTTCTCTCCTCTTTGGAGTGAAATTATCCTTATTCATGAATGAGGGAAAATTTCCTGGAGGACATGAGTCCAGAACTGAGTTTTTTGATGTGTGACAGCTTTATTGAGATATAATTTACATGCCATACAATTTAGTCAGTTTTAAAGTACATAATTCAATGGTTTTTAGTATATTCACAAATATGTGTAACTATCACCACAGTCAATTTTAGAACATTTTCATGACCTCGAAAAGAAACCCATACCCTTTGTATATCACCTTCAATCCCCCTCTACTCCTCGCCCCCAGCCCTAGGCAATCACGAATCTACTTTCTGTGGAGAGCTGAGTTTTGAATGGGAACCAGAAGCCTCTGGTGAAGGCAGTTTGGGTGTGTTGGCTTGAAGATGGGGATGGATGACCAAGTGTGGTCTTGATGAGGGATGTGGAAAAATGAGGGTGGTGAGGTGATGGGCCGACAGACTATGATTTATGCTGAAGAGTTTGCACTTCAATTAGTCAGTCAGTCAACAAAGATGTATTGAGATCCTATGGACAGTGTGCTTTGTCTGCAAAGAGGATTCATTCAACTCAACGGGGAGCCATTGTAGGTTCCGGAACCCAGGAGAGACATGCTCAGAGTGGTATTGGAGGCAACGAATTCTTGCTGTTCTGTGTGAACCGGGTGCGAGGTAGAGGCCTGAGCCTTGCGCTGTTCTTCCGGCACTTACTGTTACAGCTGGGAATTGTCATCTTAGCCACTGTTTAACATAAGGTGGCACCGTTTTTTGCTGGCCGCGTTGCCCTCTGAGCTCCACGGATAACGTAGTCTGAAGTTGATGGGGCAGGCTTTTAGAATTAGTACCTGCGTGTCTGCCCAAATCCCTTGGCCATAACTGGTTGTGGTGATTGTTCAAAACCCAAATTGAGGATTAGAGTCCCTCTCTCACCCGCTGGATTACGGCAAGAGGTCAGAATTGGACAGAGACACAACTTTTGTGATGGCATCCTGACATCATTCTCTGGAGGGGGAAAGGAGCGCTGACAAGGGGCAAGGGTGTAGGTGTGGCCGCCCGACGGCAGGCTGTCTGTCTGGGGGACACAGAAGCGCTTCTCTGCTCTGTCTCCCCAGGACGCCCTCCTTATTATCACCTCTTGCACCACTTTCCCGTGGCAGTTCTGTCCCCTCTTCTGTGTGACACATCTACCCTGTCATGACTTCTGCTCGGCTGCACACCTGACCTCAGGTGGCGCCTCTCACTGATTCTGCCAGCCTGGCGAGCCTGGTTATCTAACTGTTGCCAGTCTAGCCGCCATGTGGGTTTGCACGTAATGATTATTCATCATTGGTATATTTATCGTAAGTCTTCATCCCCTTCCTCTGACCTTCCAAGGGAGTCTTGCTTTCGGTTTCAGCTCAGTTTCCAGGGAGCAGGCTGATGTGTGCTGCTCCCATCAGCTCGGTGCGGACCCTGACATCTAGGAGAAGCACAGAGAGTGTGGGAGGGAGGTAATTCATGTCTTTCTTCACACAAAGCATCAAACAGGAGACCTGTGATTTGTCAGCAGATTAAATAAGTAATTGGTGCTGGATAAGGTTAAACTAGGAAAAACCTCTCTCCCAGACCCTTATTTCCTTGAGGGCGGGGACTGCATCTTACTTTCTGCTAAGAGCCTTAAATACACATTTAATCCTCACAACAAACCCCCAGGTGGGTTTTACAGCTGAGGAACCTTAAGTTCAGAGATTCACTTGCTCCTGGTCACACAGAAGCAAGGGTGAGATCGGAATCACGTTCTTCTGATTCCAGAGCCCGTGCTCTTCACAGCTACACTGAACCATCTCCCCGGGGCCTGGGAATAGTTGGCCCTTGCGTGTTTGAGATCACACCCACGTGGAAAGGGAGGTTCTGAAGGAGGTCGGGAGGATGGGAAGGCCACTGAGGATAAGTGTGTAGGTGTCAGAGGTCAGAGGTCAGCACGGGGATGTGTGAGGGCGGTGCTACCTGGCGTAGGTGAACTGCTCCGTGAGAAGCAGCCAACCTTGGGCTGTAGATGTGGTTTCCAGATTCAAAGAGTCTGTGGAAAAGGAGAAGGTAGATCCAAGCCCCATGGGCTGATTCACACTGGCCAGTTTCCTCCATGGCAGTTGGTATTTCGAGAGTTTCCATGGTGGTTTTGCACTCAGGAAGTGCCAGTTCCATGTCAGGGGAGAGACTGGGATTTTCATGGGGCAGATTAACAGGTGATAACTCTGCCCCGCTTGGTTAGTTTCTCCCAGGTACCGTCTGTACGCCAGTTGCTATGCTGGGCACTGATAACTGCTTCTAGGGTAACTCCGGAGTTTTCCTTAGGACGCGTGAATGGCTGAGCTGCCGGTGGGGAATTTCCTTCTTGACCCCAGTGGGTGAGCCGCTGGGCCCTGAAGCGGGCGTTCAGATACAGAGCCCAGCTGGCCTGAGAGCCCAGACGTGGTTGCCGGGTCGCTGTGTGTACAAGAGCTTTACAAAGTCTGCAGGCTTTTCCTGGAGGCTTTGCCCTCTTGGGGTTCTTTCCTCCAAAGCCCATATCAGTGCAGTGACTCGCTAAGGGGCAGTTGTACCTGGTGTGAAGGGAGATGCTTTTCAACATCTTTCGGGGTGGGTGGGAGGTCTATGAGCTCTTGTTCTGTGACTTTGGAGCCTAAGGAACCTTCCTTCTCTAGGAGGAGGTGGTGAGGCTTCCTTCAGGGATGCATAACGGAAAATCAAATGTGGAAGGAAGGCAGGATGGAGATGCCTCAAGCTGGGGCACAGAGATGTCAGGCCGTGGCCTGCCCCCGCCAGCCTCCATGCCACCGCGGGCAGCCAGGTGCCGCCTCCTGAAGATAGCCCTGGTGTCAAATATTCTTCCCTGTTTTCAGACCATGTGCCTGGGTAATCTTCATCAAAATCATCACTAGGAAGGTGCGGCTGTTCCTTAGCTAAGACCAGTGGTAAAGAGGAGACAGAGGAGGACACCCATGGCTTTTTCATTTGAGGCCCTGATACACCTTTTGGGTCAGATGCTGTGAAGCCCTTTCTTCTGCATCCTTTGTACGTATTCTAACTGGCTCTGGTTGTTCCACCCTGATTTTGTGGATAAGATAAAGGAAACGGGGGATTAGGCACGTCTCAGTGGCAGATCTGGGTTACAGTCTGGAACTCAGGCCTCTGACCTTAAGTCTGGGCTAATTTCTATCTGTCACGTCTCTGGAGCTTCTGCCAGCCTGGTACCTCCTTTCTCCATGGTCTGACCACAGAGGTTTTTTGGTCTTTGCTGCTTCTGGTTCACAAGTTTAGTCAGGAAATGAGGGGGCTGAGTGAGGGGACTGAAAAAAATAATCCACAACCCACTTGGTTTTTCCACTTTCTTTTGCAACTATGCAAAAAGAATTTGCCTTGGGGCCCCGTTTGGGCAGGGTGGAGTGCGGTAACCCATGTATCATTTGCTCCAGCAATTAGGAAAATACAGAAAGATGATGGACGGTTAGTTTAGCAAGACTGTTTTTTTTGTTTTTTTTTGAAGCAGCTGCGTAGCGCAGGGAGATCAGCTCGGTGCTTTGAGACCACCTAGAGGGGTGGGATAAGGAGGGTGGGAGGGAGACGCAAGAGGGAGGGGATATGGGGATATACATAGCAATACATTTGAGTCTCTCCAAGGGTTTTCCAGCTTGTCTTTTTTTTTTTTTTACTCAGTTTACTGTTTTTATTTATGTGTGTATTTATTTATTGCCCATGTTGGGTCTTCGTTGCTGCTTGGGGTCTTTCTCTAGTTGCCGCGAGCAGAGGCTACTCTTCGTTGCGGTGCGCGGGCTTCTCATTGCGGTGGCTTCTCTTGTTGTGGAGCACGGGCTTCTGGGTGCTTGGGCTTCAGTAGTTGTAGCACGCGGGCTCAGTAGTTGTGGCTTGCGGGCTCTAGAGCGCAGGCTCAGTAGTTGTGGCTCAAGGGCTTAGTTGCTCCGCAGCACGTGGGATCTTCCCGGACCAGGGATCGAATCTGTGTCTCCTGCATTGGCAGGCGGATTCTTAACCACTGCGCCACCAGGGAAGTCCCCCCAGCTTGTCTTAAAAGAAATTTTTACATGATAAAAATCAATGAATATTGTATGTGTGATCAAATAGCTAGTTAATATAAAACTTTTGGACAGTAGGGAAAAGGAAAAGAGCTCATCATTTTACTATGCTAACCCAAACATTAGTAGCATGCTTGGTGCATTATCTCCCGCTATTTTTTCTCATTAAGAGGCTTTTTTTGGCCATGCCATGTGGCTTGTGAGATCTTAGTTCCCCGACCAGAGATCAAACCCTTGCCCCCCTGCAGTGGAAGCGTGGAGTCCTAACCACTGGACTGCCAGGGAATTCCCCAGAGTTTCTTTCTGATTGAAACTTTCCTTTTTCATCAGCTCTTCTGCACCTTGTACCTGTATAAAGTAAGGGAGAACATAAACCCAAAGGTTAAGGACAGGTAAGTCTGTGAAATAAGGAAAATAAAAGGATTTCTGAAGCATTGTTTCTGGAGGAACCATCAGAATGAGACATTTCTCCACAGGGGGGGATACAAGCCCTCTCATCAAAGAAGATGCCTCTTAGCCTCATTCTTCTGTTCTCTGTGACCCAGGCTTGGCGTGAGTGCCGGTCTGACCCCTCAAAGCAGCCTGCCTTGACCCGGCAAGCATTTGTTTCCCAGCTGGGTCATTACACTGGGAAGCTCTTCCTGACCTTTCTGTATTCTTGGGATTGGATGGAATGACAGTAATAAAGGTTACTCTGAACAGGGTGGAGCTTCTCCAGAGAACAGTTTGCCCTTAGCGTGGGTGATGTTTTCTCTGTCTATGATGAAGCACATCTTCTCGACATGTGAAGATCTCATTAAAAAAAAAAAAGGCCCCAGGAAAGAGATTGCACCACCTCTCCTCTCTTGGTTACTTCTTTCTATGTTTTCAAGTCCTACTATTGAGAAAGTTCTGCTGAAGATCTAACTGAAATCCCCCATGGTATAATTCAAACTCATTCTCTCTTGTTTTGTCCTCAGTGAAGATGAGAGACTATCAGGTCATTATCCTTTGAGAATATTCCTTCAGAGACTTATTGTTAGTAACTTGGGCTGTTGCTTCCAGATAGTAAGAGAAGCCTTGATTTGGGCTACCAGTTACTTGGTGCTCACTGATTCCCCGGTGGAGGTTGTGGAGCCCTGCAGACACAGTGGAGCAACTGGCAACCACACACGTTAGAAGGCAGAGCCAGTCTCAGAGGTGAGCAGAGTAGGAAGTGGCCCGCCCATTCAGAAAGTTCTTAGGGACACTGGACAATTCCTCTGAAGTGCCTTCTCCATGCTTGGACTCCTTCCCAAAACGCCTCTATTAGTTGACACGCCTTTTGTTTAGCAGCCAAAGAGATTAGGCTGAAAATGTAGATAACTCAGGAGAAGTAATTCTCAAGTTCAACAAACATTTTTTGGGCACTTACAGAGAATCAGGTGCTGTCCTAAGTGCTTGGGGCACAAAGATGGATACAAGTGGCCCTTCCTTGAGGAGCTCACAGCCTGTGGGGGAGACTAGTGTGCAAAAGATTATTTCAGTAGAATATGGAATTTGGACTAAAACATTAAAAAATAAAGGTCTGAGGAAAAGATCTGCTGGGAGGGAGATGGGAGGAGCGTCCTGGGACCTAGATTTCACCCCCGAATAGCCTTACTTTTCTCGCACTCAGCTGCCACCCCTTAGTACCTACAGTTCTGCTCTGCATCTCGCTCAGAGAATCTAGTCTTCATGGTAGATGAGATTTGTGTGGTCATTTCACCTTTGAGCAAACTGAGAAGTGCAAGGTCAGTGGACAAAGCTGGTCAGTGGCAGAGATGGCTCTAGAATACTGATCTCCTGCAACCTAACTATCGTATTCTGCCCACCCCATTTCCCTAGGAGCCTATCTTGGCCCAGGATGGAGCCATATCTTCATCAGCGAACCCAGGAAGCTCAGACAGGCCTCATCCATTGTTAGGGGCAGGGTGATGGTTGTCCTAGGGCGACTGCCTTTGTGCCAGTCCAGGGGGGTGTCTGAGGCAGCATCGGAGGTAGAGGCTCTGGTTCTGTTATTTATTTATTTATTTTTTGCTGTGTGGTCCTGGGCAGGTTACTCAGTCTCTCTGGGCCTCAGTGTCTTTCTCCTTGGTAAAATGGAGAGTATACATTTCTTCTTCATCTTGTAAGACAGAATTCAGTAGATGTGTCTGAAGAATTATGCTCATGTTATCATTAGTTAATAAAACTGAGATTTCTTTGGTGGTCTGTGAGGTTTTGAGTCTGCTGCTCTGGTGAGTATAAGCTGAACAGTGGTTTGGTGTTGCTTTGATGAGATGTCACTTTTCTGATATATTGATACATGGTGAAAATGAGTTTATACTTTGTGGGCTGCTCTTGGCTGGCTGTCTCTTCAGTGTTGGTCTGCTTAAGGTTCTGAATCCAGGCTTATTTCTCCTTCTCCGTCTCCCCTCCCTCTCCCTCACCCCACCCCCTTTCCTTCTCCTGAATCTACATACTATCCTTGGACTATTTTATTCACTCTCTTGAATTTAATTATTCCTGCATGGTGATGATTCTCACACTTACATCTCAGACCTCATCTCTTTCCTGAGCCTTAAGCTCATCTCTCCAACTGGCTGATGGGCATTTCCATTGGAATGTTCTTCAAAACAGTCCATAACTGAACTCTTCACCTTTCCCTCCAAACCAGTTCCTCTCACTCTGTTCCTTGAGGGGAGGGTTGGTACCCTTCAGTTTTGCACGGTTTCCCTCCTTTGGAGGAAGTCTGTCTTCTCATCTCCACCACCATCTCGGCTCCCTGGGCCATCACCATCTCTCACATATGTTACTCAAGCGTCCTCCTAACTGGTCTCCCTGATGCCGCTCACCCTGCAGCCAGAGTTACCATTCAGTGCCTTGGATGGATGCTTCCTTTTATTTTTAGGTCTTCACAGACATTGTTCCTTTGTGCGGAATTCCTCTTTTGTAACACTGACCCCCTTGGCCACCCTGCCCTTCTTCTCGTTTGGATCTTAGCTTAGTTATTGTTGCTCTAGCAAGTATTTCCTGACTCACGTATTTATTACATCTGTGTTCTTAAGTTGTGGCTACTTGGTCACATTGTATCTTTAACTGGATCAGAAGCTGTGAGGGCAGAGTTAATTGTGTTCAGTGTTTGTTTTATTCAGTGCTTGCTGAGCTCTTTGCGTGGAATGTAGTAAACATACACTTAGGGAGTGAATAAATAATCAAATGGATGAAGGACTCGAAGGAAATTTGATTTTCATGGAATTCTATTGGAAATCATTTTACAAAGCAGGAAGTCCTCCTGAAGTTGAATAATTATGCCCTCGTGGGCCATTTATGTAAATCTGGATTACTATGTATTGTTTGTCTGTTTTAAGTCTTTTGGTTTCTTTCATGGTTTTTCCTTTGTACTGTGTCTTCCCTCAGACGGCAGGTGCCCAGAGACCAGACATGGCTGCTCTTCTAAGTGTGTTCTCTATTTGGGGAGACAACTTTGGCATCACCAGGTGAAGAGTGGTTGACCTCTCCCAAAACGAGGCTCCAGAGAGCAAAGCACATGGGGGGCAATATTTTGGCTCGTAGTCAACCTGGGGCCCAGGTACAGTCTACAAATAGTGGTTAGCCTTTTCCCACCAAAGACCTGTGGCAGCTTTGAAGGCTATTTTTATTTTTGGAGCTGTGGTTGCCATGGTAACACAGTACATTTTTCTGTAGTCTTGTGATTCCAGGTCAGGACAACAGTTGTTCCTCTTGCAGGAGAGAAGGATTTTGTGATAGATGCACCCTTCCTCCTACCCTTTTTCCCTCCTACTTAATCCAACCAATATTTATTGAACACGTATTACGTGCCAGGTACTGTTCTAGACACCAGAACCAATAGTGAACAAAATAGTTTCTGCCCTAGACAGCTTACATCCTAGAGAGGGGAGAAAGACAGTAAACAAATTAACAATACAACATTGATCCCTACTTATTTAAAAACAAGTTACTTGAGCATATCACTGAAAGGGAATTAGTGTGTTTTCTAAAATTGGAAAATCAGGAGTTGTAAAAGGAATGCCTTCCATGCTGCGCTGGAGAGAGATATGTTGGGCGTGGAGCTGGGGGCTGACTCCCGTCCCACCGATAGTAGGACTTCATTCAGTTCTGGAATGCGGATGCACCTGTTGCTCTGACCTCTCCCAAGACCTAGGGAGACATGGTATTAAGCTGGGCCTCTCTCTGCAGCTGTCAGGTGCCAGGGCAGTTGTTCTCCTGGTGTTTTGCTTCTTTCTTCCTCTTTGCTCCAGTGGAAACCAAGAGCCAAAGGGCTGCCAATACAAATGGCCCTTCTTTATGTCGTGTAATGAGAGCCTTGAAGGCAGGTTGGGAATGCCATTAACTGAGGGACTATAGAGTATGGAGCCTTGAACTGGGAGCCTGGGGGGAGGTGCAGAGGAGAGAGGGGATGTTGACACCTGCTGTTGGGAGATTCCGGTCAGAGCGGCAGAGAATGGTGCCCGCTTGGACTCAAATGAATGCAGTGCTGGCAATAGCAATGTGATAATCTCTTAATGTGGGGAGGATTTGATCCTTTTTTCCGTGATTTACAAGGCCCTGGGCTCCGGAAGCCGGCGCAGAGTATAATTATTCTTTGTATTTGCCCCAGCACTTACCACAGTGCCTGGCACACACCGAGCCTTCCAGTAACATGCTTCTGGCACGACGCTCCACCACTTCATTTGTTCCCGCATCCTACGGGGTGGATGTAATGAGTATGTCCACTTGGATTTAAGGGAATTGAAACTCTGAAACACGCCCACATCCATACAACTGAGTAATGATGGAAACCTGACTCAAAAAGGTTGTGTCCTGTCACCTTTAATTTAGGCCTTTTTCTGTATTGTGCAAACATGTATACATCTGGCATTATACCAAGGCTGATGTTTGTGTGCTGACGATGTGGGTCATTAAAATCCACAGGAAATGGTAAGTAAAGACCAAATATTAGAAGTGGCTGTTTCAGCATGCCTCACCCTGTGAAAAGCTTTGGTTGGATTTTACTTCCCCTCCATTCCCTTCCCATTTGGAGGGACACATTAAACCTTCAGGCTGTCACAGCAAGGCGAGTCCAGATTCTGCAAAATCTGACAGCTTGGTTGCTCTGTGCCCGCCACTGAGCTCTGACTGGCCTGTGCCCTTGAAGGGTTTAGTCTAGTATATTTATTATTCATCCACTCATTTGTTCAACAGCAGATTTTAATTGAGTGTCTATTAGGCAGTCAATGCAAATCATTCAAATAAATGTAAAATTTGAAGATGTGGCCAGTGCTTCCACAAAGGGGACACCAGTAGCCGTTAACATTTGGTGGTCCTGGTGATTGGCCAGCCTTTGTTGTGAAGGACATCCTCTCTGTAGAAGATCTTCCTGAGGAAGTGGGGTTGCATGGACATTTTGTTTTAGGAGAGCAGAAGCAATTTCCTCACAACATAGGGCCTAGCTCATTCATTTCACAGAATAGGCAAAGATGGCTCATGTTTTGTTGGCTGGAGAATCCCAGCTGTGAACATGGGGGTAACCAGGGCTTTTTCTGCTCCTTCCACTTTCTGCTGGATGTAGAACCATTGAATGTTCCTTTGGTTTCTCCAGCAGAGGATGGGCAGGAAAAACAAAAATTCTGTTTCTCACAAACATCGTTGATGCAGTGATTCAGAATTTAGGTATTTTGGGCTTCTTAACTGCATTTTTCTCCCTCTTAGCCACACAGAATCTAGAGTCCTAGAGCCTCTACCCGCCGTTGCCTGCTAGATTAAGGCCCCTTTGCTTGACAGGTGCTATTTGCAAATAATTCACTTTCACTGTCTTAATCAGCTCAGTAGTATCCTCAGAAGGTTAATAAGAAATAGTTGGCACCGATAACCTCATCCACTAGAGGACAGACAACAGAAGCAAGAAGAACTACAATTCTGCAGCCTGTGGAACGAAAACCACATTCACAGAAAAATAGACAAAATGACAAGGCAGAGGACTTCGTACCAGATGAAGGGACCAGATAAAACCCCAGAGAAACAACTAAATGAAGTGGAGATAGGCAACCTTCCAGAAAAAGAATTCAGAATAATGATAGTGAAGATGATCCAGGACCTCGGAAAAAGAATGGAGGCAAAGATTGAGAAGATACAAGAAATGTTTAACAAAGACCTAGAAGAATTAAAGAACAAACACCTAGAAGAATTAAAGAAGAAACAAGCAGAGATGAACAATACAATAACTGAAATGAAAAATACACTAGAAGGAATCAGTAGCAGAATAACTGAGGCAGAAGAACGGATAAGTGACCTGGAAGACAGAAGGGTGGAATTCGCTGCTGTGGAACAGAATAAAGAAAAAAGAATGAAAAGAAATGAAGACAGCCTAAGAGACCTCTGGGACAACATTAAATGCAACAACATTCGCATTATAGGGGTCCCAGAAGGAGAAGAGAGAGAGAAAGGACCTGGGAAAATATTTGAAGAGATTATAGTCGAAAACTTCCCTAACATGGGAAAGGAAATAGCCACCCAAGTCCAGGAAGTGCAGAGAGTCTCAGGCAGGATAAACCCAAGGAGAAACATGCCAAGACACGTAGTAATCAAATTGACAGAAATTAAAGACAAAGAAAAATGATTGAAAGCAACAAGGGAAAAATGACAAATAACATACAAGGGAACTCCCATAAGGTTAACGGCTGATTTCTCAGCAGAAACTCTACAAGCCAGAAGGGAGTGCCACGATATATTTAAAGTGATGAAAGGGAAGAACCTACAACCAAGATTTCTCTACCCAGCAAGGATCTCATTCAGATTTGATGGAGAAATCAAAAGCTTTACAGACAAGCAAAAGCTAAGAGAATTCAGCACCACCAAACCAGCTCTACAACAAATGCTAAAGGAACGTCTCTAAGTGGGAAACACAAGAGAAGAAAAGGACCTACAAAAACAAACCCATAACAATTAAGAAAATGGTAACAGGAACATACATATCGATAATTACCTTATATGTGAATGCATTAAATGCTCCAACCAAAAGACACAGGCTCGCTAAATGGATACAAAAACAAGACCCGTATATATGCTGTCTACAAGAGACCAATTTCAGACCTATGGACACATACAGACTGAAAGTGAGGGGATGGAAAAAGATATTCCACGCAAATGGAAATCAAAAGAAAGCTGGAGTAGCAATACTCAGATAAAATAGACTTTAAAATAAAGAATGTTACAAGAGGCAAGGAAGGACACTACATAATGATCAAGGGATCAATCCAAGAAGAAGATATAACAATTATAAATATATATGCACCCAACATAGGAGCATCTCAATACATAAGGCAACTGCTAACAGCTCTAAAAGAGGAAATCGACAGTAACACAGTAGTGGGAGACTTTAACACCTCACTTACACCAATGGACAGACCATCCAGACAGCAAATTAATAAGGAAACACAAGCTTTAAATTACACAATAGACCAGATAGATTTAATTGATATTTATAAGACATTCCATCCAAAAACAGCAGATTACACTTTCTTCTCAAGTGCACATGGAGCATTCTCCAGGATAGATCACATCTTGGGTCACAAATCAAGCCTTGGTAAATTTAAGAAAATTGAAGTCATACCAAGCACCTTTTCCAACCACAATGCTATGAGATTAGAAATCAATTACATGGAAAAAAATGTAAAAAACACAAACACATGGAGCCTAAATAATATGTTACTAAATAACCAAGAGATCACTGAAGAAATCAAAGAGGAAATCAATAAATACCTAGAGACAAATTACAATGAAAACACAATGATCCAAAACTTACGGGATGCAGCAAAAGCAGTTCTAAGAGGGAAGTTTATAGCTATACAAGCCTACCTCAAGAAACAAGAAAAATCTCAAGTAAACAATCTAACCTTACACCTAAAGGAACTAGAGAAAGAAGAACAAACAAAACCCGAAGTTAGCAGAAGGAAAGAAATCATAAAGATCAGAGCAGAAATAAATGAAATAGAAACAAAGAAAACAATAGCAAAGATCAATAAAACTAAAAGCTGGTTCTTTGAGAAGATAAACAAAATTGATAAACCTTTAGCCAGATTCATCAAGAAAAAGAGGGCGAGAACTCAAATCAATGAAATTAGAAATGAAAAAGGAGAAGTTACAACAGACACCGCAGAAATACAAAGCATCATAGAAGACTACTACAAGCAACTCTATGCCAATAGAATGGACCCCCTGGAAGAAGTGGACAAATTCTTAGAAAGGTATAACCTTCTAAGACTGAACCAGGAAGAAATAGAAAATATGAACAGACCAATCACAAGTAATGAAATTGAAACTGTGATTAAAAATCTTCCAACAAAAGTCCAGGACCAGATGGCTTCACAGGTGAATTCTATCAAACATTTAGAGAAGAGCTAACACCCATCCTTCTCAAACTCTTCCAAAAAATTGCCGAGGAAGGAACACTCCCAAACTCATTCTATCAGGCCACCATCACCCTGAAACCAAAACCAGACAAAGATGCTACAGAAACAGAAAAGTACAGACCAGTATCACCGATGAATATAGATGCAAAAATCCTCAACAAAATACTAGCAAACAGAATCCAGCAACACATTAAAAGGATCAAACACCATGATCAAGTGGGATTTATCCCAGGGATGCAAGGATTCTTCAATATACGCAAATCAGTCAATGTGATACACCATATTAGCAAGTTGAAGAAGAAAAACCATATGATCATCTCAATAGATGCAGAAAAAGCTTTTGACAAAATTCAACACCCATTTACGATAAAAACTCTCCAGAAAGTGGGCATAGAGGGAACCTACCTCAACATAATAAAGACCATATACGACAAACCCACAGCAAACATCATTCTCAATGGTGAAAAACTGAAAACATTTCCTCTAAGATCAGGAACAAGACAAGGATGTCCACTCTCGCCACTATTATTCAACATAGTTTTGGAAGTCCTGGTCATGGCAGTCAGAGAAGAAAAAGAAATAGAAGGAATACAAATTGGAAAAGAAGAAGTAAAACTGTCACTGTTTGCAGATGACATGATACTATACATAGAGAATCCTAAAGATGCCACCTGCAAAGTACTAGAGCTAATCAATGAATTTGGTAAAGTTGCAGGATACAAAATTAATGCACAGAAATCTCTTGCTATCCTATACACTAACAGCGAAAGATCAGAAAGAGAAATTAAGGAAACAATCCCATTCACCATTGCAACAAAAATAAAGTACCTAGGAATAAACCTACCTAAGGAGGTAAAAGACCTGTACTCAGAAAACTATAAGACACTGATGAAAGAAATCAAAGATGATACAAACAGATGGAGAGATATACCATGTTCTTGGATTGGAAGAATCAATATTGTGAAAATGACTATACTCCCCAAAGCAATCTGTAGAGTCAGTGCAATCCCTATCAAATTACCCGTGGCATTTTTTACAGAACTAGAATAAAAAATCTTAAAATTTGTATGGAGACACAAAAGACCCTGAATAGCCAAAGCAATCTCGAGGGAAAAAAACGGAGCTGGAGGAATCAGACTCCCTGACTTCAGACTATACTACAAAGCTGCAGTAATCAAGACAGTATGGTACTGGCACAAAAACAGAAATATAGATCAATAGAACAGGATAGAAAGCCCAGAGATAAACCCACGCACCTGTGGTCAACTAATCTATGACAAAGGAGGCAAGGATATGCAATGGAGAAAAGACAGTCTCTTCAATAAGTGGTGCTGGGAGAACTGGAAAGCTACATGTAAAAGGATGAAATTAGAACACTCCCTAACACCACACACAAAAATAAACTCATAATGGATTAGAGACCTAAATGTAAGACTGGACACTATAAAACTCTTAGAGAAAACATAGGAAGAACACTCTATGGCATAACTCACAGCAAGATCTTTTTTGATCCACCACCTAGAGTAATGGAAATAAAAACAAAAATAAACAAATGGGACCTAATGAAACTTAAAACCTTTTGCAAAGCAAAGGAAACTGCAAACAAGACAAAAAGACAACCCTCAGAATGGGAGAAAATATTTGCAAATGAAGCAATGGGCAAAGGATAAATCTCCAAAATACATAAACAGCTCATGCAGCTCAATATTAAAAAAACAAACAACCCAATCAGAAAATGGGCAGAAGACCTAAATAGAAATTTCTCCAAAGAGGACATACAGATGGCCAAGAAGCACGTGAAAAGCTGCTCAACATCACTAATTTAATTTAGAGAAATGCAATTCCAAACTACAAAGAGGTCTCACCTCACACCAGTTAGAATGGGCATCATCAGAAAATCTACCAACAACAAATGCTGGAGAGGGTGTGGAGAAGAGGGAACCCTCTTGCACTGTTGGTGGGAATGTAAATTGATACAGCCACTATGGAGAACAGTATGGAGGTTCCTTAAAAACCTAAAAATAGAATTACCATATGAACCAGCAATCCCACTACTGGGCATATACCCAGAGAAAACCGTAATTCAAAAAGACACATGCACCTCAGTGTTCATTGCAGCACTATTTACAATAGCCAGGTCATGGAAGCAACCTAAATGTCTGTCAACAGATGAATGGAAAAAGAAGATGTGGTACATATATACAGTGGAATATTACTCAGCCATAAAAAGGAACGAAATTGGGTCATTTTTAGAGATGTGGATGGATCTAGAGCCTGTCATACAGAGTGAAGTAAGTCAGAAAGAGAAAAAATATCGTATATTAATGCATATATGTGGAACCTAGAAAAATGGTACAGATGAACTGGTTTGCAGGGCAGAAATAGAGACACAGATGTAGAAAACAAACTTATGGACACCAAGGCGGGAAAGTGGCGGGGGGTGGTGGTGGTGGGATGAATTGGGAGATTGGGATTGACATATATACACTAATATGTGTAAAAAGGTAACTAATAAGAACCTGCTGTATAAAAAATAAAAAAAATAAAATTCAAAAAAAAAAAAAGAGACAAGCTGTGGCCAATGATGAGCTGACATGGGAATCCAAAGTCTCAGCACCTTTGCCTCAACTGGGGTAATACCAAAAAGGCATCCTAGCTCAAAGCTCCCCATGGAATTGGCAAAAAACCAAACAAAAAAACCCAAAATAGTTGGCACCATGCAGGGAACTCCAGACCCCACTCATCCAGGTGAAGTGGATAGGTAATGGAGAATGATTGAATGAATGAATGAATGAACCTTTAAAAATAAATATATTGTGTATTTAATACATATAAATATTACATATGTATGCGTGTATTTATACACATATGTATATATACATATACATATATTTTTAAACCCTGGGTGTCCCATAGGGCAAGTGAGGTCCCATTGGCCGTGGGATGGTGACTCACATTTACCAGCAAGAAATTTTAATTTGTGTGTTGAATGCAAGATTCTTGTCTTGATGTCGGCAGTCGGGTTAGATCCATCCATGTCAGAGAGACTTAGAGACTTGGCCTGCTCTGTTCTGGTTGAGGACAGGATAAGCCCACCTGTGGCTGAGGGATGAAGGGTCTGGAGTCACAGGTGGCAACTGATTGTGAATTAGAGAGTGATGGGGGCAGCTGAGGAAGAGAATGTTTCTACCTCTCCCAAGGCTGCTCCTCTGCAAAATACTGTCCATAACTTCCCAAGCCGACTCTGTTCCTCACTCTGTCTACACAGATGACATCCCAGGGGCTGCCTTTGACTTCTATTCCAGTAGCAGTTTCCAGCCTGCTTCCATGGGGTAAAATTCCAGCCTGGAGCGAGTTTTCTTCCCTCGGGCTGCTTTGTATCATCAGTTTCCTCCTGCATAAACGGAGGATCATGATAATCCCCACCTTGTAGGTTGGTTTGAAGATGAACTAAGAAAGGTAAGGCATCTCTCTAAAGTGTCTGTGCACAGTACATGCTCACTTTCTGATCGTTTCCTTTTATCTCCCTCCCCATCAAATTCAAGGGAAAGAGGTGTTTTCATATTGGTGTCCTTTGGGGCCAAGCTTATCTGATCTGAAGGACAGGCCCTGGGACTTGTGGTTCTTTGTCATTGCACCACCTTTGCTGAGTCACTTGGGGTTGGCAGACGTGGAAAAAATAGTGGTCCAGAGGGTGGTTAGGGCAGTGTGTGATCAGCTAAGGCAGCCTGTCCTGTCTCAGTATTTCCCTGTGCACTTCTGGAACCTGATCCCCCTTCTCACGGGAAAGGGAGGGGGCCAAGTAACCAGCGCTGAAGGTGTTACACGTATTTTGCCCGTGCTGAATTTCCTGTGATGTGGCTTCATGAATCTTTGATTTCAGCTTAATCAGTGCTGCCCCGTAAGGCTCTGTTGGAGGACTAAATGCTGGAGGGCAGGATTGTCTTCTGAGATTGAGATGAGTGGCATTCTTTGATATGCAGGATAATAAGGAGAGAAGATGCTTTTGGTGCTAGGGAGAAGATGCAGAAAGAGAACTTTTAGAAAAATGAGAAGTTGTAGGAAAGAGCCAAGGTAAGATTTAAAGACAGTCTTTAAGAGAGAGATGAGGTGGGGAGCGGGAGGTACAAACTGTTAGGTGTAAGATAGGCTCAAGGATGTATTGTACAACATGGGGAATACAGCCAATATTTTGTAATAACTCAATGAAAGTTACCTTTAAAAATTACATTAAAAATTAAATTTAAAAACATATGAAGCATTTGTGAGATTAGGATTGGTTTTGTGTGTGCTCTGTGATGCTTCTGCCATCTTTCATGAGACTTATTTGGGGAACTTATAGTTTGAGAAACACTTTAACTTGTTATATCTGAATATTTTATGAGTACTTAGTCTTTTTTTTTTTTTTGCTAAAGGCACAAAAATGATTTATTAATCTTTCAGCAAACATGCATCACAAACAAACAGAAATCATTCTCGCGGCCTGAAAAGCACCTGAAGGCGGGCTCAGGCGTGCCGGCCCACCCTCGGGACTTGTGTGCTGGTTGGACTGGAGGTGCCCCGGTGCCCGTTGGCACTCTGCCTCCAGGGCGGGGGTGTTAAAGTCCTCGGGCTCCAGATTCCAGGGGCAGAGCCCACAGCCCCTCCCTCGGCCTGGCCTCGGCCAGGAGCTCCCCCTCCCTGGAACGTCTGTGGAACCAGCTATGAGCACTTAGTCTTATATTAGTAGGAATATTGTGATCTGTTTTATCCCCATCAACATCAATGATAAATATTGTTTGAATATGTACTGTGTAAGAGACATGTTTAATATTTAGGAAAATAGGAAAGCAAACATTTAAGTCTGCTTTGGTAGAATCTGCCACTTAATACTGATGTGAACTTGACATTATTATTTTCTTTTTTGAGATTCCTCTTCTCAGCACCCAATTTTATTATCTTCATTATATTTTTCACTTTTGAAATTATCCTGTTTTTTAAGTTGTCTTTGTTGATGATCCGTATCCCATCTCTGCAGCTCTCCTGCCAAGCCACAAGAATTTGAGGTCTTTAGGAGCAGGGGCCTTGGCCGCTACTATGTCTCTGGTTAGAACAGAGCTGGTACCTAGAAAACACTCAGCGACAGCACAGACCGCATACATTTTATGGAATGAACCGTGGTTAGTAGTTATCCTTATTATGAGTGAGTGCACCAAAGGGCTAGGAAAAAAATGTAAAATACCTCCTCTTTGCTCTAGGAGTTTATATTCTCGGACCCGAAGGGCAGCTGTGGGCAGAACTCTGCTCTAAGAGCGTGCTGACTAGAGTTTTATTTTTTGCAATGCTATTAAATACCTCTGTGGCTTTATACGTGTCTCTTAACTTCTTTGGCCTTTGGTTTCCTGTTCTGAAAGGGAATGAAGTAGACAAGATCTTCTTTTTTCTTTTTCCCCCCCTTTTAAAATATTTATTTATTTATTTATTTTGGCTGCGCAGGGTCTTTGTTGCAGCATGAGGGATCTTTGTTGCGGTATGCGTACGGTATCTAGTTCCCTGACCAGGGATCGAACCCGGGCCCCCTGCACTGGGAGCGCAGAGTCTTAGCCACTGGACCACGAGGGAAGTCCAGACAAGATCATCTTTTAGGCCTCTTTTTGCTGTCAGGGTTGGTCCATGACTTTATTAGTAGAATTATAGACGATGATAAAATGATAAGCTGCAGACAGAGTAACAGTGAAAGGAAGCAGGGCTCAACAGGAGCCTGCAGCAGTGCGCCGGGACGGTTTCTGTCTCTGCCCGTGAAACGCCTCTCCAGGGACCTGAGTGACACCGGTCCTCCACTCCCATTTGTGCAGCCAAGGCCACCTCGCCCTCCTGGTTCAGTTCATGCAACTCCCTTCTCCGCCAATCACTGAGCTTTCAAACTGATTTTCCCCGCAGATATCCTTACTTACTTCAACCTTCCTCAGCCTCCTTGCACGTTTGAGGCCAGAAGGGGCCTTTGTGGTCACCCAGCACACCCAGCAAACTGAGGTTCAGAACGGTGAGGCTACTTGATCTGTGTGCTGCCGAGCTAGTGGCAGAGCCAGAGCTGGACCCGGACTTCTGAGCCCAGCTCCAGCACTATTGCTGCACCGTACTTGTGCTCTGTTTTCCATATGTTTTTATTCTTCATAGTTGAGTGTTGCTTTACGCACGACTCCAAAATGAGTGTATATGGGTGCTATAGAGAACCCAGTTGGGTGCCCTGAAGTCTTTTCATAACCCACTTTAGCAGCCCGCCTGCTCTCGCTGCAGGTACAAGGCTCACTGAAGATTTGCTACAGACTTATCTTACCATTAGTTGATGAAGGTGGTAATAATTAAGTAGTCAGCAGGTATTTATTGCTTGCCGCACTTTTGTTTTGCACTGTGCTGAAGTGGTGGGAATGCCAAAGAAGGACCTAGAACTGCCCTCAAGCGCTGGCAGGCAGAGGAAGCAGGAGCTTCCAGATTTCTCCCTCACCTGCTCCCATCACCTGCAGTCAGGCACCTCCTGCCTCTTTCCCCGCTCGTCGGTTCTCTCCATCCTCATCTCCTTAGCTTGAGCCTTCATCCCTTCTGCTTTACTGAGAGGGCTTCCTTATAGGCCTCCCACTTAACCCTTTACTTTCTTCTAATAAACAAATCACTCCCCTCTCCAGATTTCTTCAATGCCTCCTTGTCCTCTACAGGATGAAATTTCCTCCTGTTTCTGGAACACACAAGGCCCTTTGTGACGCAGACCCTGCTTACTTGCGCACATTCATCTCTTGCCATTCCCACGTCCTCCTTCATCTCCAGCAGTGTGGGCTTCGTGCTAAGGTCAAGGTCCTTGACTGAGCTTGCATCTGTTTCTTGCCACGTACCAATCTCTCCACTTGGAATGTGGTCTGCTAGTCAAATTTTACTCATCTTTTAAATGTCAGCTCAAATGCTTCCTCCTCTGTGGAGTGCTATCTGTGTTCCCATGCAACCCAGGTGTTCTTTCGCTGGTATGGGTACTGAACTTTGTACATACATTTCCCCATCGTGCCCTCTGTGAAGCAGTTACCTTATTGCGTGTGATCTCATTGTTCGATGGACTGTCTCTTTCTCCGCTAGGCAGTAAACTCCTTAAGGGTGGAATGTATCTTTCTCTTTGTGTCCCCTCAAATGGAGCCTGGCACATAGTAAGTGCTCCGGAAATGCTGGTTTGAATGAAAGATGTGATTTCACTAAGTACTATTGAAACTAAGCCAAGGATGGAATACTTCTTACCCCAAGAAGGAAGAGTTATTCCAAATGCTGTAGAAATGTCAGAAAGAATTGAGATAGGAAGAAAGGCCATTAGGCAGTCATTGGTGACCTTTGATAAAGGAACAGTTTGTATCAGGCAGTAGAATTGGAAGCTTGATTGTAGGGGGTGAAGTGAATAGAGAGGGAGTGGCTGCAGCTGGTGGGGATCACCAGTTAGGAGAGGTGGGTAATGAAAGGGAAAAAGGTGGGTAGCTTCAAGAAGTATGATGCAACCAAAATAGTCTGACCCATTTGGAGTGAATATTTGCCCTCTTGGGGCAGCTGGGCATCACAAATACCAACTTGTCTCATCCAGATGAGACTCTGGCAGCTGAGCTCAGGAATGGAGCCTGCCCATGCAGTGTCATTCATTACCTTCTCACTCAAATTGCCCAGAGAAGGAACTGGATGTAAAGAAGAGTCTGAAGCAGATGGCTTTTTTGATCTAAAGAACCCTAGCTAAAGAAACAGGGAAGGGCCAGGGTTTCCCCTGCTTGTTGTAACACCCCCCCCCAACTCATTTACTGCTGAAATGTGAGTGATGAGCAGCAAAGAGAGAGGAGAACAGGAGCATTTTGAGTGACAAGAACGTGTAGGGTATGTATGTACACGTGGAATACTTTTTAAGTGTCAACTCTGCAGATGGGCAATTACAGAATGGAAGTAGAGCTTCTGGACTAGCTCTCTGTGCGCCTATAATTTCCCCTCAACTCTGAGTCGGACCCCCTTAGCCAGTGATGCATGTTGTTGGGGAGGAAGAAAAATTTCCTGTATCCTTCTAGGTTCTTCTGGCTGGTCTAAGAATGAAATTGACATGAGACAGATGAACAGGAGAAAATCAAACAGAAGTTTAATAACATGTGCACACGGAAGAGACCCAGGAAATCTGAGTAATTTGCCGTCATGGCCCAAGCCCTCTCCTTAAATACCATCCTCAGCTAAAGACAGAAGAGGATGCTGAGGGTGGGGAGAGTCAGTGCTGGGAGGTGACCAGGAAAGGCACAGTGAACAAGGGTGATTGTGATTCAGATTTCAGTTGTTCCCTTCTCCACTGATAAGAGTTGCTAGAGATTTGGTCCTCCTCCTCTTCCAGGTGGAGAGGGAGACAGCCTGATAGATGGAGATTTCTCTTACAAATGCAAAAGTCTCTTACAGAAGGGCAACTCCTACTTGGTTTTTAGAGCCCTTCCCAGGTCTGCTGTTTTCTCAGAAAATAACCAGCTTAAAACAATCGATGTGCCAAAGAGACATATCTTAGGGTGGCAAATTCTGCTCCCTTATAATGTATATGCTCTTAGCTCAGCAGAGTTACATAGAGGACTCAACACTCTTGCGGGCTTCAGGCATCTTCCAGCACAATCGCCGGCCTAGTCCTGAGCTTGGAAGAGCATTTAAAGGACATTGTTTTAGGGGGGACTCTGTGTTGGTCAGAAAGAACATCGTAGATGAGTTATAGTTACAGTGGAGTTAGGGCAGATGAAGGGACTTGGTTACATTAAATGGGACACTTGTAGTCTTGCTCTAAATAAATCAAGAAGAATAGAACAGAATTTGAGTAAAAAATATTTCTTCAAATACTGACTTTTAAGTGAGATAATGTGAAAAATGCATAGAGTAGGCACTCAGTACATGTTAGTTTCCCTTTCCTCTATGAAACAAACTTTTGGTTCTTCATAATTTTTTTTTTTTTTAATAGGGAGCATTTTCTTTTTTTTTTTTTTTAATTTTATTTATTTATTTTATTTATGGCTGTGTTGGGTCTTCGTTTCTGTGCGAGGACTTTCTCTAGTTGTGGCAAGCAGGGGCCACTCTTCATCGCGGTGCGCGGGCCTCTCACTATCGCGGCCTCTCTTGTTGTGGAGCACAGGCTCCAGACGCGCAGGCTCAGTAACTGTGGCTCACGGGCCCAGTTGCTCTGCGGCATGTGGGATCTTCCCAGACCAGGGCTCGAACCCGTGTCCCCTGCATTGGCAGGCAGATTCTCAACCACTGCGCCACCAGGGAAGCCCCGGTTCTTCATAATTAATTGTCTTTAGCCTTTCAGCTTCATTTCTCAACACACATTAGGGTTCTTTAGGGTAGGGTCTTTGGGTACTTTTGTGTCTGCTGCTTTCTAGCACAGTACCTGGCCCACCCAAAGTTTGCTTTCTCATCTTTTCCCTGTTTACAGGCTGCCATTCAAAGAGTTCTTTAAATGAATTTTAAGTGAATGAATGATCCACTTTGTAGATCATCAAAATCTATTTTATGCCCTTGTCCATGTGGGTGAATCCCAGAGCAGAACTTGAAGAGGGTTAATTGAATATAGGGCAGGATGCGATGGGTGGGGTGAGAGGTTGTTTCCTTAACATTCTCAAACCAAAAATTAATGATTTGTGGTTTATTCAACTTCTGTTTTCTTTTGTTCACTGTTCTCATAACAGGTGTTCCAGTACCTGTTGCCTTCTTGCTAGTAAAAAGTGGACAATGAGGGAATTTCCTGGTCCAGTGGTTCGGACTCTGTGCTTCCACTGCAGGGGGCATGGGTTTGATTCCCTGGTCAGGGAACTAAGATCCTGCATGCCGCATGGCATGGCCAAAAGAAAAAAAGACAATGAGTGGCGTATACCTTATCAGAAAGTTGTCAAAGTGCTTGGCTGAAAAGATAGGCATTTACTCCTGTGTGGAAAATCATTTGTGGAAACAGATCAGCCTGTTAGACCCTGACATCCTCACTCTAGGCCCGGTCCATACTGTTTCTTCCCAGGCCCCTGAGGGGCTCTCTGTGAGTTGGTAAATGACCGAAGTTCTTGGTTAGAACTGTTTTTATTTCTTGTAATTGGAAAAAAAAAAAAAAAAACCCATGATAACAGTTTTACCATAAACCAGTTTTTCCTGGGGCTAAGGGCAAAGTTGGATGGGGGATGGATGGGGATGGGGACGGGAGTGGGGGCAGGGAAGGGGAGGCAAGGAGGCTGAAAGGCCTCTTTCTGGAAAACAGCACAACCTGCAGTCTGTCCTTGAACTCCATGGTCCCTCCATGGTATCTGGCCATTTGTCTATATTAGGGTTTCTGCAAAAACAACCCTCCTCCCCCATGTGTCCTTTGTCCTGTAGGACTCAAGAATTCGTCCTTCTTTCTAGATGCATCAGCTTCTCTCCTTGGGTGCCTCTGTCCTTGGCCCCTGGGGCAGAACACAAGGCTTTTTGTATCTTGCCTACCTTAACCTTTAGGACTCATACACTTTTCAGCTTAAGGGATTTGAATTCTGTTAACTAGAGGGAAACAGGTGATGACAAAATTAACTGCCAGTTGGAAAGCCAGAGTCATAAAATGTCTTGAAAACATTTATTTTTAATTGAGTTGGATCTTCAATCAGCTGTAAAATAGACTCTTGCCACTTTTTTTGGGGGGCGGGGGGGTGAATCTGGAACGTTCCTGTGGGAAATCACCAGTTGTTTCTGGAGCATCAGCTGCCCAGTCTACTCCAGGTTGGCTCCTAAATCAAGCTGCTTCTACCTCGGTTGGCAGTAGAATCAAGTTGGCACTGCCAAGTGTTTCCTACGCTTATTTCTGTGAAGAGGCCCTCAGGGCACTTGCATTTCTGCTCTGCGGCTGGCCTGCCCTTCCTGAGTCCTGCTCTCAGACCTAAATGAGATGGTCCTGGGCTCCCTGGTCTTCAAAGCCTCCCCCTTGGGCTCAGGCCAACCCTCCCCTGGCTTCCTGGAAGTCCCTCGAGACCTGGCTCTGGCTCTAGGAAGTCCTACGCTCTCGCTGGGCACAGTGCTCTGGTTTATTTGGTGTGCCTGTGGCTTTTTCACCAGCTGGTTGATGAAACAGCTCTACTCTGAGCCATAAGTTATTTTTTTCAGTTATCATCGCACTTGTTTATTTCTGTGATTTCACCTGTGGCCTTGAGACCTCATGGCAGGTTGCATTATCGGTCCCATCTCACGTCAGTGCCTGTTGACTGGTGCGGGCAAACGCTTGTCACTTCTCGTTTCAAGGTTTTTGCGGCCTTGGACCTCCCAGATGTTCTTGCTTTCTGGCTAAGGGCTGCCTCCTGCAGGGCAGAGACATTGGCAATTTCATCAGAATGAACATTCAGGCTCTTCCCAGTTCCCCCACCCCAAGCTCACATCTCCCCCTGTCTCATCATTGAGGTCATTCCTGCCGCCCAGCCCTTCCCAGTCTTAAGTGAAGGCTATGGCCCAGCGTGGTCATGTGCTCAAGGTGAAAGAATCAAGAATTCTGGAGTAGATAGCCTGGGTTGAAATGCTCATTCCTTAGCTTACCAACCATTCGCTCTTAGACATGTCATATATTCCCCTGAATCCTTATTTTCTTCATCTTTAAAATGAGGATCAGGAATTCCCTGGTGGTCCAGTGGTTTGGACTTGGCGCTCTCACTGCCGAGGGCCCTGGTTTGATCCCTGGTCGGCTGGTCGGGGAACTAAAATCCCACAAGCCGCACCCTGCGACCAAAAACAAAACAAAACAAAACAAAACAATAAAATGAGGATCAGAGTATATATATACATGTATATATATACACACATATATTTTATCTACTTTATAAGGTTGGAAATATCAGATGGAAGAATGTACAAGAAAGCACTTTGTAGACTGGAGAGCACTGTTTAAATGTGAAGGATTACTGTTAGTATTAAACATATTAGTATGCAATAGCTTGACTACACTGAAAAAAGCAGCCAGTACTTGCGCTAAAGGAGGGTTTCTCTGATGCAGCCAACAGGTTATCTCCAAGGCTCAGGCAGGGCCACCATCAACACTGGCGATAGCCTCTCAGGCTTGGATTTGTCGTAGCTCTGCAGCGCAAAGGGTCAGGTAGGAGGAGAAAATCAGTGAGGCCCTGGAGAGACAGCCACGCTTCTGTGTGACATGGGGCTCGACTGGCCAAGGTGGGAGATGCAGTTATTGAGGTGGGGTCTGTGGGATCCTGTAGAAGAGACATTTAGGGGACGATATGGACAAAGCTTGGAGGAATGAGTGGACGTGGTGTATTTGGGGAGCACAGTTGGCTCAGTGTCAACAGAACTTAGGCGGCACTTCCTGTGGGGGGAAGTTGAGAAGTTGGTTTCGTGTTGTAAGGCAAAGGTCTTTGGACTGTCATCTGTGACATTAGGGGAAACCTTCAGAGGACTTGGGAAGAGGCATGTCTAGCTCTGTTTTAGAAGATAAAGGCGGTGGTCTAGGCGAATTCCTTGCTGGACCGGCTTGCATCCACCAGTTGTGCACATAGCTTCCCAGTTGTGATATTTTTAGTGACATCACGTTGGTGCTTGAAATCACACGTGGTGGGAGAATTTACAGCACAGAAGTCAACAAGTGATACAAGTCATTCCCCTCTCCACTTCAAGCTGGTTGTTAAAAATTTATCCAGGGACTTCCCTGGTGGTGCAGTGGTTAAGAATCCGCCTGCCAACGCAGGGTTCGAGCCCTGGGCCGGGAAGATCCCACATGCCGCGGAGCAACTACGCCCGTGCGCCACAACTACTGAGCCTGCGCTCTAGACCCCGCGAGCCACAACGACTGAGCCCGCGCGCCACAACTACTGAAGCCCGCGCGCCTAGAGCCCATGCTCCGCAACAAGAGAAGCCGCCGCAATGAGAAGCCCGTGCACTGCAACGAAGAGTATCCCCCGCTCGCCGCAGCTAGAGAAAGCCCGCGCGGAGCAACGAAGACCCAACAGCAGCCAAAAATAAATAAATAAATTTATTTTAAAAAAATTTATTTTTATTTATTAAAAAAAAATTATCCAGCACAGTTAAGGGGCCATTTCAGTAGGGTAGGACTTTAGTACAATAGTTTGCAGACTCGGGATATGCCTTAAAAATCCTTCAGGCTCCACCCAGACACCCAGAATCAGAATCCAGGGCAAGTGAGGGTGTAGGAACCTATTTTTTAAAAAGTTTTCAGTCAGTTCTTGTGCAGCCAGTCTGGTATGACCGGGGCAGGGACAGAGGAGTAGGGAGGAGGGGATGGATATAAAAGACGTTTCAAAGGTAGGAGCAACAGAACTCTGCGACAGATTGGAGGCAGGGAGCGGAGGAGAGGGAACCGCTGAAACTATTTCTGAGTTTCCTTGTTTGGATAGCTAAGTGGATGGATGGTGATGCAGGTGGCTGAGCGAAGGAAAGCAGACGCAAGTGGTTTGGTAGAAGAGGTGAGAGTGTGGGAGGGAGCAGGCAGTTTTGGACATGCTGCTTGAGGAGCCCATGGACGCGGGGTCTTGGTCATGTCCTGTAAGCAGCTGGGTCCGGGGAACTGATGCTTGGTGGAACGGTCCAAGCTGGTGGTACAGGTTTGGGAGTCAACATGGGGGTCGTTGAGGCCATGGACTTGCACGAGATTATCGGGGGAGAATGTGTAGTGAAAAGAAGGTGACTGTGGGCAAAGCTCTAACCATGCAGAGGTTGGTAGAAGAGGAGCCAAGAGGAGATCCAGCAAACACCAGTTTGTATTTTGATTACCAAAGTCAGTGGTTCCTTGGAGGGACCAAAGGCGTAATAGAAACCACACATTGTTTCATTTGAATTCTATCAACCCAGTGTGATGAGGCGTGTTATTGGATGCTGACCTGAATGGTAGCTGTGTGCCTTTGACTTAAAACAGTCTCACAAATTAACCAGGAGACAGACAGTGTGTTGTCAGTTATCTCTTTCAAAACCTGATAGTTGGGAATATAATTTAAAGGTTCTTGGTGTGGAGGAAGTGGGGATGTGTGGGGAGCACAAGCCGGGGCTCTTGGTGTGTCCTGGGAAAGTCTCCTGACTTGTCCCTGTGAGGGGAAATCGACGGAGAAGGAACTTTAACCCATTTTGAGTCGTTTAGATAAAGTGACCAGGATCAAGATGATTGTCCAAGGGACATCCCTGGCGGTCCAGTGGTTAGGACTCCACACTTCTACTGCCGGGGACCCGGGTTCGATCCCTGGTCGGGGAACTAAGATCCCGCAAGCCACGTGGTGCAGCCCCCCAAAAAAAGATGATTGTCCAAGATCAGGTTTTGAGGTTATCTGTGGACAAAGTGGCTTCTGGCTCTCCTGGGGTTTGAGAGCTCTTTGCAGCTTCCTGGCACTTCCTTCCTTCTCCAATGTGAAGGCTCTGGATTGGGAAGGAAGGGATTTTCTAAAGGCAGGAGGGGCCCCAGGGGGCTGGGGAGGGAGGAAGGCGAGGGAGGGTGGGAGGAGGCTGGCCTCTGAGACTCTGCTGCCCAGGGCCTTGGCGAATTCTCACAGACTTCAGGTCCTGGGAAACAACTCGTCGGCCCCGTTCCGTCCTGAGTAAAGGTTTACCACCAGGAGACCTGGTGAAGTTGTATTTACTCTCTTCAGACGGTGTAAGATTTCAGTGTGACGCTGAGTAGTGATTGAGGCCAAGGAAGCTACTGGGATGTGGGAAACTAGGAAAAGGCAGTGTGTTCCTTTGGCTAAGCGCAATTGAAGAGAGATAAACTGGCACAATTCTCCTTGCTTCCCCCCCACCCCCCCCCCCCCCGCCTTCAGGCCCCATTGGAGGGATGTAATGGGGTAGGTGTAAGTCTTTTAATTGTGTGAGGTGAGAGGCCTAGAATTTTGTCGTGGGTGAGGGATGCTTTACCCTTTGTGAAAACTATCTCAGAACAGGGCATTCGAGAAAATAATTTTTTGTTTCCAACCGAAGCTTGATTATCTATATTCTTGAGAGCCAGGGATTAGCATGAAAATTTAAAACTCATTGTTTGGGATTAGTAGGTACAAACTGCTATATATAAAATAGGTAAATAACTAGGTCCTACTGTATAGCATAGGGAACTATATTCAATATCTTGTAATAAACTATAATGGAAAAGAATCTGAAAAAGAAGAGATATATATATACACACACACACATATATATGTGTGTGTGTGTATAACCAAATCACTTTGCTCTACACCCGAAACTAACACAAATTGTAAATCAACTATACTTCAGTAAAAAAAGAAAAAAAAAAAGGGATACCAATGTCACCAAAAAAAAAAAAAAAAAAGGTACAAACTTCCAGCTATAAAATACATTAAGTCCTGGGTATGTAATGTTCAGCATGGTGACAATAGTTAATAATATGATGTTGCATATTTGAAAGTGGCTGAGAGAGTAAATCTTAAAAGCTCTCATCACAAGGAAAAAAACTGTGGGACTTCCATGGCGGTCCAGTGGTTAGGACTTGGCGCTTTCACTGCTGGGGCCCGGGTTCAGTCCCTGGTTGGGGAACTAAGATCCCGCAGGCCTTGCGGTACGGCCAAAAAAAAAAAAAGTAACTATGTATGGTGACAGATGTTAGACTTATTGTGGTGATCATTTTGCAATCTATACAAATATCGAATCATTATGTTGTACACCTGAAACTAATACAATGTTTTATGTCAATTATACCTCAATCAAATAAATAAGTAAAAATTAAAAATGTTTTATTAAATTAACAAAAGAGAAAATTCAATACTCATAGGCATTTTAGAAAGAAAGAAACAAAAAAAAAGTTGCAGCCTTGGGCTTCAGAATCTTTTCCCACTGACGAATACCTGTGATGTCTAATTGGAGGGCCACCTTCTTTCCTGTTCGCCCTCCAATGGAGGCTCTGTCAGGCATGAGGTACGGCTTCCTCATGATGGATAACTGAGAGTTGGGCCACAACTCTGGCATAGGGGTGGCTATGCCACCCTATGGTGGCTTTATTTAGAAGGTTCACATCTAATTCAAGTTGGCATCTCCAGAGCACCAAACCCTGAAGCTTAGTCTGCTGGAAACATGGATGAATGAATGGTCCATCAGGAATTCATACAGACTGGTGGGCTCCTTGAGGTCACAGACCAGGCCTTACAAATCCAGTAAGGCCTAGCAGGATACTTTGAACACAGGTGTCCAGAAAAGGTTGATGAACATTTTGGAAGCACATTGTAATCTAGAGGGAGCATGTAATCTGTACTCAGCAAAGTGTCTTTCTGGACTGCTGGGGAGTATTCAGCAGAAAGTGGAGACCTCAGAGGGAGGACAAGGCTAGATATTTGTACATTAATTTATCATGTTGTACATCTAATATGTGCTAAGTACAGTGCTGGGCACTGGGGATAGAAAGAAATGACATAAAATGGGATCTTTGTTCTCAAATAACTTACAGCGTGGTAGAAGGTATACAGAACTGAATCAGTAATTACTGTATCCCAAGGAGTATGATAAGTGTTATGATAAAGGGAAGTACAGGGCAGGGTGATATAGGGACCATAGTGTGGGTGGTGGCCATCGAGGAAGATTTCCCTGAGAAGGTACAACTTTTGGAGGATGATAATAGCTATAATATTGAGTACCTACTCAATGCCAGATACCTTTCTAAGTATTTTGTGGGTACTAATTTATTTAATTTTCACAACACCCCAGTGAAGAAGATACTTTTATCATCCCCAGTTTATGGAGGGTGAAATTGAGTAGGTGGAAGAATCGAGATTTGAGTGCTGACCGTCTAAAGCTAGAGCCCTCAGACTTAATCCCTGAAGATCCTGCCTCAGCGATGGGAATGAGTGAAACAAAGAGGGGAGTGGAGAAAAGGATAAACCAGGCGGGAGAAGAGCAAAGTCAAAGCCAGGGACAAGCAGAATGACCGGAGTGGAGAGTGAAATTCTGGAGCCGGTGAGGGAGATGTGGGAGATGTGGACGCTAGGAAGGTAGATGGCAGTCAGCTTACTGGGCTTTTATAGCTTAGTTTTAGGCTAAACTAAGGAGTTTTTGAACTTTGTTCTGAAATTAGGAGACGCCTAAAGGATTTTAAGCCAGGAAGAGGGGAATTCCCTGGCAGTCCAGTGGTTAGGACTCCTCACTTTCACTGCCAAGGGCCCGGACTCCAATCCCTGGTCGGGGAACTAAGATCCCTCAAACCACATGGTCAAAAAAAAAAAAAAAAAAAGTAGTAAGCCAGGAAGAGCCATGATCAAATCTGCATATCAGGAAGAACACTGTTGTATCAGTGTCAAGGGTAGACTGGAGCAGGGCCGGGTTGGCAACAGGCAAAGCAGTTAGGAGCCTATTAAAGTAATCTCCGCAGGGAGTGATGAGAGCTTGACCTCACGCAGTGGCAGTCAGAGTGTTGAAGGGAGGATGGGATGCCTTTGAGGGATAGTAAGGTAGCATCTGCAGGACCTGGTGTGAAATTGACATGGAGGTGCATTTCTAGTTTGCATGCATCCTTAGTTGTGGAGTCCAAGGAGAGGACAAAAAGATGGTGAAATCAGTATTGGGCATGTTCAGTTTGAGATTCCTGTTGGACCCATTCACCATGGCAAATGTATGATAATAAAAATAAGTAGTATTAACATTTTTGGGGTACTTACTACTTGCCAAGACTTCTGTTAAGTGCTTTATATATCAGTTAACTTGCTCAATCCTCCAAACAGGTCTGTGAAGTGACTTACATTTTAAAAGACAAGGGGGCAGGAATGTAGAGAGAGGTTAACAAGCTGCTCTGAGTTACTCAGATAACAAGTGGCAGAGCTGGAACTCAAATCCTGGGTTTGATCTGGAAACCTCTACGCTGTTCAATAAAGCTTTCTCCGGTGATGGAGACGTTCTCTAGCTGCACTAATATGGAAGTTAATAGCCACATGTGGTTATCAGGTTCTTGAAATGTAGCTAGTACGACTAAGGAACTGAATTTTTAATGAATTTAAGTAGCCACATGTGACTAGTGACAGCTCAGTGCTGTGCTGTCTTTGGGGGTCATTAACTTATCCATCATAATTGAAGCCTTGCGTGTGGACATGATTCCCCAGAGATATATTGCAGTGGATTTTAATCTTCTGTGGGTTACATTCTCTATTTGAGAATTGGATGAGAGCTATAAATCCTCTCCCCTGCATGTGTAATATAACAATTTCAGAGATCCACAAAACCTAGGCTCCCCAGGTATAAAGCTGGAAGAGCAAGAAACCCAATAAAATGTGAACTCCTTGAGCATGGATTTTTCATCTGTTTCATTTACTACTTTGTATTTGGTATCTAGATTCTCGAACAATGCCTGGCCTATAGTTGGTATCAGATAATTTATTAAATGAGTGGCTGAATGAGTCCTGGGAAACATTTTAGGACCAACCAGAAGAAGAGTCCATGAAGTTCCCTAAAGAAGAAGAGAAAAACAAAAGTAGGATAAAATCCAAGAAAGAGCAGAGGGTTTTGTCATAGAAGGCAAGAAGGGTGAAGTTTAAAGAATGGGAATAATCATCAATGCCAGACCTGCCTGGGTGGTCAAATGAGGTTAGTATGTAACTATTGTTATTGGCTTTGGCAGTAACAGAGGTCCTGGTTGACCAAACCAAGGAGGGGTAGGGATGTGGTCCAGGTTACAGTGACTAATTCACGGAATCAGTGGTGAGGAAGCAGAGGCAGTGAGTGTGATGTCCAGTGGGTCTCAATCCTGGTTGCCCCCCAGGATCACTGGGAAGCTTTTTAAAAAATACGCATTACTGGACAGGCTCAGACTCTGACTTGGTAAATTTGGGGAGGGGGCCAAGGAATCTGCATAGAAATGCTCCTAGCTTATTCTGATACAGTTTTTTTTTTTTTAAAGTAATTTAGTTTATTGATTGCCTTAGGAGCATTAAAATGTTTTAAAGATGAACGATTTTAAATTACGTAGAAAAACCAATAAATGAGACATGCCTGAAATAGGGAGATAAGGATTTCTTCTTTGTTTATTAATAACTGCTTAATTATCACAACACATTATATGCAAATCTCTGATAGAGTTTTGATGGAAGTTTGGCAGTCACCAAATAGTGCATTCTTTCAATAAAATATGGCCCTGAAGGGACGGAAGGAAACATAAAGGAGTTGAGGGAGAGATTTTTTTTTTTTAAAGACAGAGACATGGGTATGTTTAGAGGCAGAAGAACTATTAAATAGAGAAACATTAGTGACTTGTAATGAGTTAAAAGATATTTAGCTGGATTCCGAATCCCTCAGTCTTT
This sequence comes from Balaenoptera ricei, assembly GCF_028023285.1. NCBI lineage: Eukaryota > Metazoa > Chordata > Mammalia > Artiodactyla > Balaenopteridae > Balaenoptera > Balaenoptera ricei. The sequence goes on along the minus strand of NC_082646.1, from coordinate 9,535,692 downwards.
GACCAGCTACCCACCTTGCTACTTGTTCCCAGGGGAGGCATTAAGCAGAAGCAGTCCTGCTACCTTTGTAGACAGATCATTAATCTTCACGCAGAGCATGTTATTTTCTAAGTAGTATTTGAGAATATTCAGGTATGTTGTGTAAGAAGCTGGTAGTCATTGGCAGTGTCCCAAATCACATCTGTTTACTTATCGTCTATTGTTAGACTTTCCTATACCCGCTTGCCAGATGACAAACAGAAACTATTCTCTTTTATTCTCTACGTACAGGCTACCTGCCTTTCTTCCCCCAGATGCCCTTCCTCTTTAAACTGAAATGGTAGATGCTAGAGTCATTTCTCAGGCGGATATAATTCAACATGAAAACCCAGCCTTTTATCAGTGACAGTGCGACTCTACTTTTCTTTTTTTTTTTTTTTATAATTGCTTTACAATGGTGTGTTAGTTTCTGCTTTATAACAAAGTGAATCAGTTATACATATGTTCCCATATCTCTTCCCTCTTGCGTCTCCCTCCCTCCCACCCCTCTAGGTGGTCACAAAGCACCGAGCTGATCCCCCTGTGCTATGCGACTGCTTCCCACTAGCTATCTATTTTACATTTAGTAGCGACTCTACTTTTCAAGTCAGTGGCTCTCAACATTTTTTATCATAAGGTTCTCTTCTGTTAATTTCCTCCCATGTATTGGATGTTTCAAAGTATTTATCTGCCAAACTAACTGTGAATATTAAGTAAAATTGATGTCCAACATTTCTGGTACACCTACCAAGGCCCAAACGTGGCCCTAGACACTTTCTATAGATGATTTCTACCATTTCTAATCCCCACTGCAGTCCTTAAAGGCATGTGGTGTATACCCATGTCTGACACTTAGAAAAGCTAAATAATATGCCCAGTATCACTGTGCTAAGTGGCAGAACTTGTGTCTTCCTGACTCCAATTCTTGAACTCAGATATTGGGAAATAGGCTGAGAGAGGGTAAGGGACTTGGTCAAAGTTTATAGGGCCAATAAGAAACAAAGCCAGGGCGAACCTCGGTTTGTCTGTCTCCATGCTATTCTACTACATCCACTACTTAAATTTATTTCTTCCCCCACTTTAAAAAAATTTTTTTATTAATTTTTATTGGAGTATAGTTGCTCTACAACGTCGTGTTATTAGTTTCTTGCTGTACAGCAAAGTGAATCAGTCATGCGTATACATATCCCCCACTTTTATTAATCAGATATTTATCAATCAAAGCCACTCTAGGGGCTTCCCTGGTGGCGCAGTGGTTGAGAATCTGCCTGCCAATGCAGGGGACACGGGTTCGAGCCCTGGTCTGGGAAGATCCCACATGCCGCAGAGCAACTGGGCCCGTGAGCCACAGTTACTGAGCCTGCGCGTCTGGAGCCTGTGCTCCGCAACAAGAGAGGCCGCGATAGTGAGAGGCCCGCGCACCGCGATGAAGAGTGGGCCCCACTTGCCACAACTAGAGAAAGCCGTCGCACAGAAACGAAGACCCAACACAGCCATAAATAATTAAATAATTAAATAATTAAAAAAAAAAAAAAGATTCTTCCATGCCACCTTTAATTCCCATTAAAAAAAAAAAAGCCACTCTGAGCTTTTCAGAGCTTCTAATTAGCGTAAGATAATTGGTATTAACACACTAGATTGCTCTGATTAGAGCCAAAAACAAAGAAATGTGAAAAATGAGTGCACAGCCTTAGTGTGGGTAAATGTACAGGTTCCATTAGGCTCTGGAAATACTAAATGACATCTCGCATAGCCCCATAATTGCTTGGAATCCCCTGAATCTCTCAAAACCCCTTCCGGGCTTAGGAGACCCCATTAGTGTTGTCTGGGCGAGAAAGAACTGTTTCTACTTAGGAAGCACCAGCTCAGAAAAAGTGCCAAATTTAGTTTCCCTAGGAGTGAAGCTGTACTTTTCATGGGGCAGAAGCACACCTTCCTGCTGGCTTGTGGGTTTAGGCTGAACTTCCTGCCAGTGCCCGGGGGTGGGGGAGGGAGGAAGGGAGACCAGTGGAATCATGGGAATTTACCCAGCCTGCCTTGCGGAGCTTCCTGCTAGCTCGGTAGCCTGTGAATTTCTGCCTCTGGAGTGTGCTCTGCCTCAGATTACAATGGATTTTTCCCAGCCAGGGTTCAGTGTGACCTTCTAGGATAAGCTCCCAGCACTAGCTTGCTGGCAGAGAACAAAACCAGGACTCCAGATTCGGTTCGCCTCAGCTGGTTTCCCTCTGGAACATTCCGGGGTGCACAGAAGCGCTTCCCCACCTTATTTAGTAACACAGTGTGCTTTTTCAAAATTTAATTGCTACAGTGGTTTTTATCAGCAGCTTGAATTTGCAGCAGGAGGGATTTTAATCATCCTCATGCGTTTTCTAGAGCTCTTTTGGGGGAAAGGCAGACGGTTGCTTATACAACTTCCCTTCCTTGCAGTGTTAAGTGACTTTCAGTCATCTAGTGCCCAGGCTAAGTCATTCCAAATCGGTGTTTGGAGTTTCTTTTCAGACTTTCTAAGAGACGTTTTCATCCGTGAGCGCCCTCTGCCGGACTTCCTTCAAGTTCTTCTCAACTTCCTTAAGCCGTAGAGCCGGCACTGGCCACCTGTCCCTCCAAGGCCTTGACTGAAATGGAGTGGTTGTGGACGTGGCCCCTGACCTTCTGGCCTTCCACAATCCTCTACAAGCACCCTACCGTGGTGATGGCTTTTCTGCGTGACCTCAGAAGACCGGCAGATTCATTTAGGGAACAGGGTGAGCTGCCCAGTGTCCAGGTGGTCTGTATCGTTTGAAAAGGCTCATATAAGAGAGGAACTGAGAGTTTTTGCGAGAGAGCAAGGCCATGTCTGAATCTCTGGGAATTCTGCTCAACAACGATCATTTCATGGGGTTGGGTGGAGCGGGAGTGGTTGGCGTCTATCTCACCTTTAAAGAAGGTGGGAAAAAAAGTCCTGAAAATGGGAGGAGAGAGGACCAGGCTCCTTTGGGGGGTGGGGAGGCAGGGGGCTGTCTAGAGGAGGAGGGAGCCCATGCGTGCTGCAGCTGTTGCTGCTGTGGAGTTACCCGCAGTTCCTCCTGTTGCACGTTCTCCTCTCCAATATGTTGCCTGAAATCCCCCAGCAGAAGTGTCTGCGACCTGCGCCCCTTCATCCTTCCGATGTTGCTGCATCGCAGTGCTCAGGGAACACTTGTGCCTCCTAGGCCGGGGCTCCTTACGTCCCAGCCTTCTAGCACACTGCCTGGTATGTGGTAAATGTTTGGTGAGCCGAGCTGAACCAGAATGCCCTCTCAGGATCCCCTGCCAGTCCAGTGGTTAGGACTCTGTGCTCTCACTGCCGGGGGCCCGGGTTCAGTCCCTGGTTGGGAAACTAAAATCCCACAAGCCACACGGAGTGGCCAAATAAATTAAAAAAAAAAAAAAAAAAAGCCCTCTCTTCTCAGTTCTGCTCATCATGAATCTGTTCAAATTTCAAGTGTCAGCAAAAAACCCCTTGCTGTTGAGATGGTCTTCTCTTACCAGCCCCAGAAGGAAGCGATCTTTCTCTGGTCTATGTTTCTGTAGCTTTTAATATTTACTTCTAAGAGTTATCATTTTCTACTTTTAAATGTAGTTTAAAATTATAGTTTATATTGACTCTTACTTTACAGATTGTAAACACCTTGAGAGCAGGATCCCTGTCTGATTCATGGCTTTATTTTCCATGACCCACAAAACGATGACTTGCACGTAATAATAGCATTTGTACAACAGTTAGTATGTGCCAAGCAGTATTCTCCATACTTTACATATGTTCATTCTTTAATTCTTACAACAGCTTTACATTCTTTAATCCTTACGACAGTAAGAACTATCATAACATCTATCTCCATTTTGTAGGTAAGGAAAATGACTAATAATTTGCTCAGGGTTGTGTTAAGTAGGAAGTGGAGGAGCTTGGATATAACCTGAGGCAGCATATTCCAAAGTCTTGACTTAACTTGGATGCTGCCTTTTGACATATGTGCACACAGAGGGCATTGTAGAAATACTTGTTGAATGCATGCACGTTGATATTTCTTAGTTATTTAGAACCAATAAATCGTTTAAAGGTGATCCATTGTTAACTTTCATCTCCACCCTCTGAAGGTTTTTCTAAGCAATGGGAAGGCCAGAAGGGGGCGCCAGAAAGTTGGTTCTAGTTTTGGTTTCAGAAGCTGGATGGCTTGGCCTCGTTCAGGTTCTGGTTTGGAAGTCAGCAGTGCCATCTAGTGAGATAACTTGCTAAAATCAGCTCAGAATTATTTTTCTGAAACTCTGGTACTTCTCATTTAGTTCTGGGAGCCCCTCTATTAGCTTTACGTTAAGCTTTGATTGCCAGAGGGAGGGTAAGGTGAGAAGGAAGCACAGCCCCATTATAGATAGCTTAAATGGAGTCCAGTTTGATCTCTTCCGTGAAGAGGCTGTAATGCTGATTGTGGTCATTGGGTTGGTTGAGCCCCTTTGGGTGTTAGATAGTGTAAAACACTGGGTTCCAGACAGCCATCCCTCCTACTTCTCCTCACATGTACTGCCAACGGTGTAGACTGGTATTCCTCTCTCTCATTTTTTTTCTTTTTAAATTATTATTATTGTTGTTATTTTGGTTTTCCTCTCTTGATGCTTGCCTCTGGAGCTGAGTCTGCTGTGGAATTTGAGTCCCAGTCATCTGTGGGTTGCCTACTGTAGTCTTAACACCTATTCCAAGTTGTATAGAAGAGGGTGCTTGATACATATGACAGGTCAGCCCCAATGTAAGAGATCCCATGGGGTAGCAACACAGCAGTATAATTTTGTTATAAGGAGTTTTTAAAAGGCAAGTCTATGAGACCTTGCAAAGAGGGAATGATGAGTAGCCGCACGTTCTCCACAGGGAATGAGCGGCAAAAAAAAAAGTGCTTTGTGTAGAGTAAAAGAAAGAACACAGGATTGTGTGCACACTTGGTTCTGCCAAGCAACTGGAAGCTTTGTGTGTGGTGCTGTTCTGATTTCTGGCGTGTGTGTGTGTGTGTGTAGGTGCATGTTTGTGTATTTGAAAATTTGACGTAAATTGCTTCAAAGTTCATTTACTTCTTGCTGAAAAATCAGAACATGAGATCATGGTTGTAAAGTCACGTGCTTCTTTGGTGGCAAGTGTACGGTCACTGGGGCGGGCACTTACTCTACAAGATGGTTCACAGTTTGCCATCTCCTGGGGATCTAGTCTAAGGAGTGTACTCTGTAGAGATCAGTGCTTTTTATGGCTGTGGACAATCCACCAGAATAAGGGAACAAGTTTGGTTGTACTGGGCCTGGGTTATAGTGACATATATGGTAATAGAAATTTATTATTAATGGAATCTATGCCAAACAGGGGTTTGCTAACTTTTTCTGTAAGGGGCCGCACAGTAAATATTTAGGCTTTGTGGGTCTAATGGCCTCACTACTGCACTTATTCAGTTCTGCCTTAACTGCACAGCTCTGCCATTGTAGCAAAAAGGCAGCCCTGGTTAGTATGTAAATGAATGGGTGTGGCTGTGTTTCAATAAAACTTTATTTATGACATAATTTTGAATTTTGTATAATTTTCACATGTCATGAAATATTATTATCATTTAAAAAATGTTTATTCCCAGCCATTTAAAAAAGCAAACACCATTCTTAGCCCACGGGGGCTCCAGATTTGGCCACGGGGCTGTGGCTTTACGACTCTTGATTAGAAACCTGGAGTACTTAATAATTAGCAATTAATAAAAATTATTTGTTCACCAGCTTTATGTTCAGTTAGTGTCATAAGGTGTCTGAACAGCTTTTCTTTCTCTTGAGTAGGATGAATGACTGTTGAATTCCACAGTCATTTAAAGTAAGCACTTCAAGAACTCTTGTGAGCTGAAGCTCTATAATCTTCGTGCTTACAGGGCTTTAAGGAGTGGAGGGACTCCACCTTCTAATCCCTCTTTTGTCCCTCACCCTCTTCAGCCTGCCCTGGAGGCGGGGAAGCAGGCCAGGTGGCCCCAGACTCCATCAAGTCTCAAGTCTTTCTCCTGCTGGAATTCCCTCCCGCCCGCACCCCTCCCCTTCCTGCCCGCAAGACTGCAAGCCAGCACCTTGGGTGTCTCAGGGGAGGTGGAAGAATGGGATTATTATCCTGTCCTACAGATCTAGAGGCCCAGGTACAGAGAATGCCAGAGGCATTCACTCACAGAGACTGTGTGGCCTAGGAAGAAAAACGTGATAGGTCAGGATCTTCCTCTTGTGCTTTAGGTGTGATGGGTGGGGTTTTCACCAAATGTGTGTCTCAGTTCCACCGTCTGGCAGTATACCCTCTGTGTAAACCTACCCGGGGAACCTTTAAGATGTTGTAACCCCGTTTCTCCATTGAGCTGAAGTCTAGATGCTCTCCCCCAGGGTTGAGAAAGAAGCCGAACGTTAACGGTTCACATCCTGTCTTTTCTCAGCAGCCAGCAGAGCAGCCATGATGATGACTCTAGCAGGTTCCTGAGTCCTTGGGTGCGGGAAGAAAGGTAAGATCACATGAGGAGGGAGAGGATGGGAGCAGCGATGACAGGGGGTGCGGAAAATGTTTGAGGAAGATGGTGCTTCTGCGGCGAGCGAGAACTGTGGAAAACTGCAGAGAAATTGGGGCCCGCCAGACCTCTGTGCTCAAACATGGATTGGGAAGAGGATGCTTCCCCTCGACCCGAGAGGGGACCGATTCTAAAGGCTTTTGGTGTTCAGCAGGGGGAGAAGTCAGTGCGTGGAAACCAAGTCCGTTGGGAAGATGTCAGAGTGGACTTGGGACCTGAGGCACACTCTAAATGTTGGGTGCGGTGTGGAGCGGGAGGGGAAAGGGTATTTTGTGCCCGAGGAAAACGGCGTGGCCGGGCATGCGTGTGTGGCATCAGAGTGGTACCTGAAAGGTGGGTTCGACTCTTGGTGGGTGTCAACCAAAAGATACAACCAAGCCAAAGATGGGAAGAAGGAAGGAGTTATCCCAAGGCAGTGTTTCCCCTACAGCATAACTGGGGAAGTTTTAAGCTAAGGGTATTCATGCGTATTCAAGAAGGGGCTTGAGCCGAGGAGAATTCAGCATGGAATTGGGACAGAGGTCGGCAGAGTTCAAGCGTTAGTTGATTGACGTGAGTAGGGTCAACATCATCCTTCCGCCCTCCACCTGGGTGGGGGCACGTGCGAGTCAGCATCATCAACCTGTTAACGTCTCCCACCTGGTTGGGGTTTCTGTATCTGCAAAACAGCTCAAGGATACTGCTGTGTGTATCCCTGCAGGGGGGATCCAGGACCCTGCCCCAAGGCTGCACTATTGTTTCTTGACTGTTCCTCTCCTGTCTCCTCCTATCCCCTCCCCGTCTCCTCCGTATCCCCTCCCTTCCCTGATTAGCAACTGTTTGAACCTGCCCGCTGGAACTCAGGGAAGGTCATGGAGGCTGAATGAAGCCTATTTCCTGTAATCAAGAAGTGGGGGTCACAGAAAGGCTTTTGTGCCCAGGAGCCCCACAGGGTCCTGCTCAGTATCAGTATCTGTTTGCAAGATGACAGCAGAACACCAGGATTGGAGTGGATGGTAGGTGTCAGAGGTTAACGGAGAATGAGGTGGGGTGTACAGGGGGCCCTGAGGATATGCAGGCTGCTGGATGCTCGTTTGAGGCTCTGAAGTGGGACTGGCTAAACACTCAGGCTGTGGGCCCCAGGTGGCATCTGCTGCAGGTAGCGCCTCTAAAGGGTAGACAGAGGGAGTGGTCTGTTGCAGCAAGTTAAGCTTCTGTGCCCAGCGAAGGTGGACCACACTGACCTTAATGGAAAGGGGGTCTCAGCAGACATGCCACAGGGCTCTGCTTTTGGTCTAGCTCTGTTTATCATTTTTATCAACAAACCGGATGAAAATGCAGAAGGTACTTTTACTTCATTTATCAAACTTATGATGGCTGCTCAGCTGAGAGGGAGTAGAGAGAACACCAAGGATGATAGAACCGAGACTTAGTATTATTTCAAATAGAACAGTAGGTGGAAACAACACGGAGTATTTTAAAAAAGGAAATGTGCTATTATATATTTATACATTTATATTAGAATAGTTTCTTAAGTGTAGGGTTACCACAAGGAGCCTAACTTGACAAGATTTCATGTGGAAAAGAACTTAAGGGTTACTTTTTAACCAGCCAAATATGAACCAGTAATATGAAGCAAGTACCAAATGATCTTTAAAAGTCTGAATTCATTACTGGAAGGATGGAGCATGGATTTAAAAAAAAAAAAAGGTTTCACTGTAGTCTGCACCAGTTTGACCATATCTGATGTATTATTCTCCATTCTTTGGAAATGGATATTGATAAATTAGAGTTCAGAAAAGAATGATCAACATGATAACTATGTCATTATAAGGATTGGTTGAAGGAAAGGGGTTTAGCCTGGAAAAGAGAAGGTTTAGAATGACTATAGCAGCACTCTTTAAATATCTGAAAGCCTAAGAAATAGAACTAGAGGGGTAGAAGTTACAGCGAGAAGGATTTCAGCTCAGGATGAGAAAGAACTTTTCCATGATGAGAGCTGCACTGCAATGGAACAGGCCTTGTAAAGTAATGAACTATCTCCTCCATACAAGTGTTTGGGCAAAAGCTAGATGGTATGTCATGAAAAGGATTTCATCCTGGGCAGGAGGGTGGGACCTTCGCTTTATAAAGTTCTATGAGTTCTGCCCTAGTTCTCAGTTTTGTGCTTGTTACTAACCAAAATTAACAGTTCAGCTCATCAATTTAGGCGGAGGCACGGGGCCTCCAAGGGGCAAAGATTAATCACTCTTGTAAAGATGCTTTCATCAGTTATGATCTGATGGCAGTGCCCTCAGTCTCTAGAGTGGCCTTTGCTCTCTTTTCAATGCTGTCTGGATTTCGACAACCATACTCTCAAAATTGGAAGGGTCCGTAGAGTTCCCCAGCAGAACTCCCTTCCCTGTGCTTGTGCGCCAAACATCTCTGGAAGTGTTCCGTCCATTTCTGATCATCATACCTTCAGCTGCCCCTTGTCTGTCTGCTCTATGATTGGCAGCTCCTCAGTTCCCTGTTTTATCCCTGCTGCTTAGGGCATTCCTGGGAGAAATGAATAAGTGCCAAATTGTACATATTCTGCAATGCGTTTTTCCCAAGGCTGCTTGCTAACTGGAGAGAGCCCTGCCTTTTTGTTCAGTATTTGGGATTGTATGCTGATAAAAATTATATTCTAGCTCCTTCTCTGCCCACTCCCCCAACCAAGTGAAATGTTATGGAGGGTCTCCCTTCCAAACCTCTGCCCAGAAAAATCCTCTAAATGTCTTCCCTGGTCCTTTCTTCTCCCTGGCCCACCGACAGCCCCCTGAACTCTTCATGGTGGATGTTGGATACAGTTTTGCACTAGCTCATCTTGGGCAGTATGGGAAACAGAGAGGGCTGGGCTCAGAAGGATGCTTCTTGTGGCGGTCCCTGTGGACCCCTCCCCTCGAAGCTCAGGACTGATGTGTGTTCACCATGGCCTTTCTGAATGAATTCTTTTTTCCCTTCTCAGCCAGTGGGTTCTGCTGGAGAGAGCAAGTCCTCAGGGTGCTAATGAATCACTCAGCCCCAGCTCAGCACAAACCTTTACACCCTGCACCTAATCCTTCCTCTAACATGTTTCCATCCAATTAAGAGACTCTCTGGGGCGTTTTGGATATTACTCTGTGATATCCTGACCTAGAGCAAGTGTGAGATCTGAACCCTGGGGAGATTTTCTGCGGGAGTGGGGGAATCTGGTTTGTGCCCTTTGCTCTGGGCCCAGTTTGATGGGCAGCACACCCTGCTGGTTACAGCGGCATTCCCCACACTGGCCAGGCCTTCCTGGACAAACGGATCATCTCATTTACTCTTTGCCCCTCCCCTGGGAAGCAGGTAGAGCAGGGTTGAAAATGGTCAAGTATGAAATGGGTAATATGGACCCTTTTCTGTGGCTCCTCCTCATTCTCCAAATCATGTGGTCAATTACAGAATGAAGGATCGTTTCATAGAGCAGGCAAAAAAAAAAAAAAAAAGTTTGATTTCTTCTGGTTTGTTTTTGGTTTTGTTTTTCTAAAAAATTTATTCATTGTATTTATTTTATTTTTGGCTGCATTGGGTCTTCATTGCTGTGAGGGGGGCTTTCTCTAGTTGCGGCACGCCGGCTTCTCATTGCGGTGGTTTCTCTCATTGCGGAGCTCGGGCTCTAGGCATGCGGGCTTCGGTAGTTGTGGCACGTGGGCTCAGTAGTTGTGGCTCGCGGGCTCTAGAGCACAGGCTCAGTAGTTGTGGCACACGGGCTTAGTTGCTCCACGGCATGTGGGATCTTCCTGGACCAGGGATCAAACCTGTGTCCCCTGCATTGGCAGGCAGATTCTTAACCACTGCGCCACCAGGGAAGTCCCGATTTCTTCTGTTTTAAAGATCAAAATTATAACCCTTTAGTACGAGATAACTTTCAACTGGTTAAATAAAACATTGATTTTTCTTTTTTCTTGTACAAGGTTCAGAATGGATGTAATATTTAGAGACAAATAGCTACTCTACCGTAGTCTAAAAACAGTCCACAGGACTTCCCTGGTGGCTCAGTGGTTAAGAATCTGCCTGCCAATGCAGGGTACACGGGTTCGAGCCCTGGTCCGGGAATATCCCACATGCACTGGAGCAACTAAACCCATGCACCACAACTACTGAAGCCCGCACGCCGTAGACCCCACGAGCTGCAACTACTGAGCCCATGTGCTGCAACTACTGAAGCCCGTGAGCCTAGAGCCAGTGCTCTGCAACAAGAGAAGCCACCGCAATGAGAAGCCCGTGCACCGCAAGAAAGAGTAGCCCCCGCTCACCACAACTAGAGAAAGCCCGGGCACAGCAACAAAGACCCAATGTGACCAAAAAAAGGAAGAAGAGTCCACATTACAGCAAAGAGGGAAATGCCTCAATAAGATATCCAAACTTAAGGGCTTCTAAGAATTGTATTTTTCCTCATTCACATCAGTTTCTGTCCCAAAGGAAAAAAAGTCTTTGGGTAGGTGAGTGCAAGAGGCGGTCATTTCCTGGGCAGGTGTGCATCAGGGAGAAGGGGCAATTTTGGGAAAAGAATCAGTTTATTGGGAAGCAGGGATTGTCTCAGAGATAGGAATAATTCCCTCAGGTTTCTGGTTGAAAGCAAAATAGATCTAACTTCCCCAAAGTGTGTATGTGTGTGCGATGGAATTTGGGACACTAATCCATTTTCATGCTTCGAGGTGAAGTCACGGGTACACTTACAAAGCACTAGTTCCCAGGTTCAGCCCAAACTGGAACTGCTGGTAAGGTTTCTGAGGTCCCCAGGTCTTTATTTATTTAGTACATTCACCCAGTGGCAGGACCTTTCATACAAAGCCAGTAGTGTAGAAAAAGGAGCTATTTTTACTAAGGACCGTTTATGTACCGGATGTTAGTTTCAACAGAACGTGGTCTCAGTTGAACAGGAAGCCTTTTCGTGGTAGGAAAATGAGCCGTGGAGAGGGCTGGAGTGTAACTGAGGACCAAGGCAGGGCTCCATGCATTCACGTACTCATCCCTGCATGCGGGCATGTGTGCCACAAACCTTTATTAAATGTCTTCAACATGCTGGAGCCTGCCTGAGTCCAGGCTGCAGCATGAATAAGAGGCTTGCCCTCTGCCACGGGGCCCTGCAGTGTGCAGGAAAGAGTGAGAGTCTCAGTCAGCAGACCTGGTTTTGTCTGCCTTCTTCCATATTGACTGTGCATTTTTAAAAGCGTTTTCCTCAGCTTTACTGAACCTTAGTTTCCTCATTTGCAAAAGTCTTTTCTTGTAAAGAGTACATGAGATAACGTGTGTAGAATGCCTGGTACTTAGTAGGTGCTTAGTATGGTGGCTGCTAGGACTCTGATGGTTTTGGCTATCGTGAGGTTTTACTCTCACTGTCTTAGCAGATCTGTGTTCTGTCCTTGAAGAAGCAGAGACAGAAAGAATGTGTAGAATATTGATCATCTGCAAAATACCAGATATTGACCCTGAGGATAAACAGATTAAGGCATGGTATTTGCCCTCAAGAGCCTTCTTGTCTTATGGTGAGACATACCTATAAGTAAGCAAGTATAACGTAGTGTAATAATTGACAGATGGAATTTTGTCTAATAGAATTTCGTCGTAGTAGAACTAAAGAATTTGTTTACTAATGCACCTAATCTGTGCAGTGAATCTTGCATATACTTTTAAATAAAACCTCTCAACAGCCCTATCAAATAGATGCTATTATTATCCTCATATTAGAGTTTAGGAAACTGAGGCTCAGTGGAGTTAAGAAATTTGCCCAAGTAATGCAGGTACTCTGCTTGGGGCGAGGATTGGGGAGGAGGGAGGGAGAGGGCAGTGGTATCCAGAAAGACTCCACGGAGAGGGGGAGAGGGCTGTGCGTCAGCTGAGAGCTGCAAGGTGAGTAGGAGTCCGTCACATGGACAGCATTCCCAGGCGAGGGAACAAGATGTACATAAGCATGGAGGCGTGAGAAAGCAAGGCATGTTTAGGAACGGCAAATACTTCAGTACTGCTGCCAAGGATGTCCCAGGAGCAGGGGTAGCTAGCGAGCGGCTGGAAATCATCTTTGTACAGGTAAGCAGGTGCCTGATCATGTCACATCCTGCCATGATTGAGTGGCCCGTATTTATAGATGGGGGAAGTGAGTGAGGGATTTGGAGGAAGGGGCACCCAAGTCTCTCCCAGATATTCTTGTGAGAAAAATCCTTTTCATCCTAGTGTGAGAGATGGATTCAAGGAACAAACACTGGAAGCAGATAGACAAGGAAGGATACTGTGGCAATTGTCCACCCATTCGTTCCCTCATTGAATAAGGGATTTATTGAGCACATACTGTATGCTAGCTACTCTTCTGGGTGTTGGTGGCTACAGCTATAATCAAGATAACCATTGTTTCTCCTTTCACGGTGCTTACTTTCTAGTGAGGGAAGATAGATAATAAACAAGAAAACGTCAAGTAGTAATAAGTGCTATAGAGAAGATGAGGAAAGGTGAGGTGGTGGACCAAGGCTTTTTGGGACTACTGTGAGTTAGGTGGGAGGGACGGCTTACTGATGTGGTGACATTTAAGGTGAGACCAGATGGGCACATTTCTGAATTATGGTAGAAGAATAGAAAAGAGGACTTCTCTGTACCTCACTCTCCTCATCTATAAAATGGGTATAATAACAGCTCCTACCTCATAGGGTTGTTGAGAAGATTGAATGTGTATATGTGTGATGATTAGAACAGGAATGGTGCCTGGCACATGGCTAGCATTATATATGTGCTTGCTATTATTGTTATTAATAATAATGCTATTGTTACTAAAATACTGGGTAAAGCGGGAAGATTTGAGGAGCAGGGGTGGTAGTGAGTTTCATTTAGATGTGTGGAGTTTGAGCATGGAGTGTGCAGGTGGAGAGATACACTGTGTCGTTGGCCACACCTGTTTGAAGCTCAGGAGACAGGACTAAAACTTCTTGTTTGGAAATGAGAATATAGTTGAGGCCAAGAGTCTTAGAATGAGCAGAGTTTAAGCAGAAGATAAGGGAAGGAGGAATTTGCAAAAGATTGCCCACTGAAGCTAAGAGAACTAGGGGACAGAAATATCGTAGAAGCAAGGAAGAAGAGACAAAGAGGGTAGAGATAGGTAAGAACTAAAAAGAATCTTCTGCAGTGGTAATTAGGAGGTCATTGATAACCATAGAGCAGTTTTAGAAGAGAATATATGAGGGGAGGAAGGAGAGTCTGAACATGGGGAATTCATTCTAGACATTTGCTTGGGAAGAAGAGAAATAGAGATGGTACGTAAGGGTGTTTGGGGAGAATGTTTATTTTAATATAGGGAGACACAGCACATTTTTAATCTCAAGTAGAAACCGGTAGGTCAGGGATGAGAATTTTAAAGAGGACATCATTCATTCATTCACTCAATGAACACTTATCAGTTATGTACTATGTGCTCTACTCATCAAGTTCCCAGTCTTGTTGAGGAGACAGTGTTAATGTAACTGAGTGTATAACAAAGAAAATACAAACTCGGATGTGTGTACTGAAGGATGGGAACATGGTGCCATGAGGGAGTGTATCAAATAAATTGGGCCTGGACTGAAGTGGGGGTCGGATGAGAGCATGGTGGTTGATCTAAGGCCAGAAGGATGAGCCTGAGATGGGAGGGAAGCAGTGAGACGAGACAGATGAGATGAGGTAAGATGAGAGGAGCTTGGTTGGCCACAACAAGGACTTGAGTCTTTTTTTTTTTTTTTTAATGAAACTCTCTAGGAGTTAAGCCAGCATTTTATTTATTTATTTATTTTTGGCTGTGTTGGGTCTTCGTTTCTGTGCGAGGGCTTTCTCTAGTTGCGGCAAGCGGGGCCACTCTTCATCGCGGTGCGTGGGCCTTTCACCATCGCGGCCTCTCTTGTTGCGGGGCGTAGGCTCAGTAGTTGTGGCTCACGGGCCCAGTTGCTCCATGGCATATGGGATCCTCCCAGACCAGGGCGCGAACCCGTGTCCCCTGCATTGGCAGGCAGACTCTCAACCACTGCGCCACTAGCGAAGCCCAGGACTTGAGTCTTTATGCTCAGAGCACTAGGAAGTCACTGGAAGTCTTTATTTTTTATTTATTTTTAATTTTTAATTTTCATTGGAAGTCTTCAGAAGGGAGCTGACAGGGTCAGATTTGCATTCTGTAAAGATTGCAGCTCGGAGAAAGGATGCAGAGGATCAGCTGGGGCAGTTGGGAGGCTGTTACAATAGTCCAGGCAAAGGACTGAGTATTGGTAGCTTGGACTTAAAAAAAAAAAAAAAAGTAGATGAATTCCAGATACACGTTGGGGATAAAATGCCCACAACGTGGTGACGCACCGGACGAAGGGTGTAAGAGAAAAGGGAGGTCTCCAGAGTTGGTCCTGGGATTCTATCTTGCCCTGCTGGGGAGTGCCTCTGCTGAAAGATAAGGAAACGGGTGTGGAGGAGGCAAGAAAAGCTAGACCTAGATCACAGGTGAACGGATTAGCCTTGAATAGGAGAGAATAGTGGATGTGAGTGCAGGTGCGTTCACAGGTGATGTGGTAGGACAGTGAGGAGGGTAATCGCAGCAGCACCTATTTTCTCTGTGTAATGGGAAAAAGGATCATCTCTGAAGATCAAGGAAGGTGAATGGGAACAGTATGAGGCTGGGGCGTCATTCATTTGGGGATTTCTTGTATCACCTCTTCTCTGACTAGCTCAAAAGACGTTCACGTCTTACATGTCTTACTGGAATGCACCCTCATTTCTCCCAGATAAGGTAGGGAAGGCAAGTTTAAGTTTCATCGCGTCTATTTTCTAAGTGTAGTAGCGGGCTGTGGTTAATTCTGCCGGACACTTGCCCCATGCTGTGCACTCTTTGGTTTACTTATCCATCTCCCCACTAGCCCATGAAACCCTGGAGAACAGAAACTGTATCTCTTATATCAGGCACAGAATAAGTGCTCAGCAGCAGATGTGTGTAGAATTTATGAACGAACAAACGCAGAAACCAAGGCAATGGAATCTGAACCCCCGGAGTTGGAGTAAGGCCAGAAAGCAGACCCACTCCTTCCAACTCAGGTCTGGCCACTGGAATAGATAGCTTCCTACTAGAAGGAAAGATGTTTTCAATTCTGTCCCAGAAATTGTCCCCAAGTCGCATATTTCCAGGGCACTCTAGCCCCGTCTACCTGCCTGGCCGCCAAATTCCCCGTGGCCCCGTGGACACTGAGGTGATGGCTCGGGTCAGCTCCCTCACCGGGAGGAAGGAGCCAGGAGTAGCAAACCCTCTGGGAGCAGTGCCCGTGGCCCTCCCCTCCTTCCAGCAGCTGACATCACATGCAGGTACAGCTCCATCCTCCCTGTCTGAGGACAAAGGAGGAGAGGAGACTGAGTGCCCAGAGCCCGTGGCCAGATGCGGGAGGATGGGGGAGGGCTCTGTGCGGAGCCCGGGTCGCAGGCAGGGGGCATCCCCGGAGCACGGAGCCTGAGGCCGGGCCCTCCACCCGCCTGTGTTCTGTGGGAACACTAGGGCAGGGAGAGCTCAGGTGCAGGGGCCAGGTTGACAGCTGAAGGAGCTGCCCGGCCAGCAGCCCCAGAGGGAGCCTCCGGCCCCCCAGGTCCCTGCGGCCATGTGGCAGGCCCCCCCGTGAGCCCAGCATGGTCCACAACCTGCGCTCCCCGACGGTCTCTTGCAGCACAGCTGTGAAGCAGGCCTGCCATCACCATGTCTCCTCCCTGAGGAAGAAGCTGTCCTTTCTACGAGCCAAGTAGGTGGCAGGGGGCCCTGGAGATCAGGGCACGAGGACTTGGCCCTTGGCTGGTTTGGGATGAGCCGGGGCTGTTCACGGAGGTGGGAGTGCTTTGGGGTGTCTCCCACGTTTGGGGATATTGCAGTTCCTTGCTAGTGACAGGCCCCCAAGAGAGAGAGTGCTTGTTGCCAGAGGCTGAAGGTAAAGGGGAAGCGGGGGTGGGGAGGGCAGTGAATGAGGCTGCTTGCTCCTCAGTGGATGGCGTGCTTGACTGGGCCTCGCCGAGTCATCTCCAAGGAGCTTCCTTGGCTCTCTGGATTCTTCATACCAGGGGGCACTCTTTTCCTCTCTGATGGTAAGTTACTTCAGTTGGTAAAGAACTTGGAGGTCCCAAGAGAAAGGTGCTGAAGAGAATGGTGTGTTCTGCCTGGTTTAGGGTTCTCTGGTATCTTTGTGGGTGTTAATTCCCTTCCAGTGATAGGGACCTATGGATAGGGACCTTTGGGGATGTTGCCTTTGTGTGTTCACATCTCATATCCATTCATTTGGGACTTTGCTTGAGCAGCTGCCAGGGACATCTGGGCATAAACCAGGTGTGGGGCTCTTTTCCCTAATGTGGGCCCGGAACCTGGCAGAATCGTGGGGTGGTGTTTCCTTGCCAGACACGCTGTGCCTTGGCCTTTGTGACAGGCAGAGGGGAGGGGGTTTTCTGGAGGAGAAGGAGGTTGCAACCTCTAGGATCAGAGTTAAATTCAGGGGCTGGCAGGCATTGGAGAGAGAGGTGCACATAAACTTACGGGCAGTTTTGTTTTGTTTTGAAGAGAAGCAGCAGTGAGGAAAAGGACAGATGGGACAGCTGGGGTGAGGGGAGGACAGGAGGAAGAAAGGCAGTGAGAGGCTCAGTGGATCGCGAAGGTAGGTAGGGGCTCGAGGTGGTCGGTGACGATCGCGATTCTCTCACACGCGCACACGCCCACGAGCATGCAGCCGTCGTTGACGAGGGTTCTCTCCCCAGGGCGCTCTCAGGCGGAGGGTGAGGGTGGGGAACACAAGCCCAGTCCGCACCCTTAGGAGGTGGCTCCTCGGGCCCCACCGACTACCCCGCGCTGTGGCCCTGCAGCCGGCCCCCAGCAGGGCATGGCCGCACCGGAGAGGCTCTGATCCTG
Organism: Balaenoptera ricei; assembly: GCF_028023285.1. Taxonomy (NCBI): domain Eukaryota; kingdom Metazoa; phylum Chordata; class Mammalia; order Artiodactyla; family Balaenopteridae; genus Balaenoptera; species Balaenoptera ricei. The sequence continues at coordinate 9,518,211 of NC_082646.1, read as the reverse complement.
CCGTGCTGGCGTCAGGGACAGGAATCTCTGTGCACTGGTCACGTGGGGCTCAGGACCCTGCTTTGAAGGTGAAGGAATGACCTCAGGTTAAATCCTGGCTCTACCACTTACTGGCTGTGGGCTGTGGTGCTTTCACAGCGTTTTATTCTCTCCGAGCCTGCTTCCTTCTTTGAAAATGGAGATAATTGTACCTACTTTGTGGAGGTTGGGGGGATCAAAATGAGAAAAAAGGGGAAAAACACTTGGCACTGTGTCTGACGCACAGTAAATGGTAGCTTCTGTTAGAGTTACTGTCGGCAAACTGTTGGCTCGGGCCACGCCTGGCAGGTGAGTGGAAGGTAAGTTCTCAGAGAACCGTAGTTGGAGATTTGGTTTGAGTGAGTCCAGGAGAGGTGACGTTTGATGACTCCTCAGTCGCCCGGGAAGGCCAGTCACATCAACTCCGGTCCTCACTGCCCCCCCAGCTTCCTTTCCGTCTTAGCACGAATGGTGTCATAATTGTATTTATTTGTTGACTTGGTTGTTGTCTGTCTCCCCCGCTCGTCCTCAACTCCATGAGAGCAGGAACCGCCTTTGTTTTATTTGCTAGTGTGTACCCAGCACTCAGCACGGAGCCTGACACATGGTAGGTGCTCAGTAAATATCTGTTCCATGAATATGTGTCTAAGGCTTTGCTAGCTCTAATGTCCTATGATCATGGGATTCTGTGACTATGGCCCAGAAGGAGGGCCGCTGTAGCCCTAATGCATCTATTAACCGTTGTGACAGTTTCATGGTCCTGGAAATGGTTTGATCTGTGTGCCCCTTTTTCCGATTCACATACACGTGTGCTTAGAGGATGGTGCGGTCTTGTGGCAGACAGCACATAGGCGTTTGGATAGTAGAGGAGAACTTATTTTAGGTCTGGGCCAAGCTCTGACTTTGGGGGGCAGGGCGCTTCTGCCTTCCCCTTCTGCCCGAGTTCTCCGTTTGTAGCTTTACTCCGGCTGCTTCTGTTGCTGTCAGCAGAACTGTCTGCAGGTGTGACCATCACCTGCTCTGCGTTTCTCCTACTCCAGCATTTCTCCCTTTCTGCCTGAGAAAGCGGGGTTATTAATTATAGCTCAGCAAACCACTCTCTCTCTGCGGATGCCATAGTTGGGATTTAGACTGGGGCAACTGGCAGGATGGACGGTAAATTTTGTTCCCCAGCGTCTCCACTTCCTACTGGGAGAAATAGTGTCCTCCTACCAGCCAGGGTGAAGAAGGAGCGTGAGTGGGTGACAGCTCGGGGCTCAGGCCCGGACTCCGCCCGCAGGCTTGCCCTGGGTTCTCTTCTTAACTGGTCACTGAGGAATAATGTAAGCTCAGAGCAGGTATTTACAGAGGCCACTCCTTGCTTTGAAGCAATTGTTGTACCAGAAGTTGATACTCCAGCTTGGTTGCATATCCCCATCAGTAAACATTTTTTGAGCGGTACCACCAATGTCATGTGTAAATGTAATTACGTAAGTTGTATGCGTGCACTACTGTATGAAGTATATTTGAAGAATATATGAAGAATATATTTTGTATATTATATAATTAAGTAGACATTTTTAAAGGATGAGCTAAAAACAAGTATAAATAAAAGTTCTAATATTTTCTTCCTGCACTGCATGAGTAAGTAAGTGTTCATACCCCCTTGATAATGGGCAGCCAGCTTGGGAGACCAAGGTTCTAAGGCAGTGGTCCTCAACCTTTTAACGGGTGTCAGAATCACTTGCAGAACTAATTCAGCATGCACATTTCTGGGCCCCTCTCTCTGATTCTGAGCCTCTAGGAATTGGCACAGATAACACATACCCCAAGTGATTTCCATGTCGGTGGTGTTTGAGAAACACACTTTGTAGGCTGAAACCTTCTAGCTGGTATCAAGCACCCAATTTAATAGGCCTGGGCCAGGGAGAGCCTAGCTGTCCCAGTCCTGGCTTGTGACATCAGTTCTAGGGAACCTCTGGCAGACCCTCGGTGCCTTTTTACCCAGCCTGGGCTGCTGGTGTCAGTGCGTGGCTTCTGTTTTTCCCTTAGCTTCTGCACAGCCCAAGAATCACCACTGTGCAGTAAGGAGAAAGGTGGGTGGGTTGGACTGTGTAGTTAATCATTCATCTTATCTGTCATCACTTTTCAGGTTGCTCAGTGCCTCTTTTCTTCTTGTCCTCAGGCAGGGGAGCCACAAGCAGTTAACTGCTGGGCTCCCTCCCTCTCTTTGCCAGTCCTCCTTAATCCGAAGGGGCAACTCTTCCACTGAGATGCAGAGAAACCCATTGCAGCCCTGGTTCAAAACGGTCCTCCTCCTCCGGGCTGCAGGGAAGGGGCTGAGGGAGTGGAGGCAGTCTGAGTATCCCCCGCCCGCCCGTACATAAACACAGAAGTTCCCCTGGTCATTCTTTGTGTGAGCGTGGTGGGTGAGTTCGTAAGTAGAATTCGGGGTTGGACTTTAGAAACTCTTAGTTTATTAGTTTGGCTCCATGCCTTAGACTTGCTTTGGGCTCCACAAAGTGGACAATTTCACCTGCTCAACTCCTTTCCCTCTGGAAGTGAAACAACTATTATCCATGTTTCCTTTTCCTGGCATCTTAAACAACGGGTGGATTCGCTTCTGGCTGAGAGTTTACATCAGTTGTCCTTGTAAATAAGGGTACAGAACAGAGATCTACAGAAGAAGCCCTTAAGAAGGAACTTAAGGGGCCAAACACTCTCTACTCCTTCCTAATTGATGAATTTTTTCTTCACTGTCTATGTCAAGTGGTTTTTTGCCTCTCTGTGAATAACTTCCATAATGGGAAATTGACTAAGGAAATTAATTGGGGTCTTTTTCAGTAAAGAAATCTATAATTATAAGAAACTACTGCAAATCTGCAAATGAGAAGAGCAAATGCAAGACAACACAGAATGTCTGTGTACTTAGTTTGTGGGTACAATATCAGTTCTGAGGTATTATTTGTTATTACTAAGAATACCTTCTATTTTGAGAGCTTATTCTGTGCTCGATGCTGTGCTTTTCATGTGCTGTTCTTATTTTATCATATTAGCGACCCAGGAAGGGAAGTTACTACTCTACCCATTTTCTAGATAAGGCAAAGTCCATTGCCTTTCCTTGTAATGTGGCAGAGCTGAGATTTGACTCCAGAGCTCAAGTTTTTATTTGCAGTGCTTTAGGACTTCCCGTTGAGAAAGGATACATGTGGGGATCCAGTGCGGGACCTTCTGCTTTTCCTTATATCTGATGGGTCTATCTTTACCAGCTTGCTAGAATTGAAGCTCCAGATGTGGAGGTGTATGAGCCAGTCTATTAATGAAGATTATCTCTCAGAAAGCTTCAAAACCAGACAGAACAGGAAACAAACAGGGAGAGGATAGACCCCAGTGATTCTGAATGATGCAGTTAAATGTACCTGAAGGCCAAATAGGTTTTTTCTTTTTTAATCTTTTTTGAGTATATTTCCTATGCCTTGTTCATTTTGAGAAGTGCCTTTGGATTTTATATGTACAAAAGTTCCAGTGCACCTCTTTGTTTGACAGTATCTCTTTCTGAAACTTTCTTTCGGTTTCACTGTTATGCCTAAACTGCAGAACAGAGCCATTGTTACTCTTACCTCTCTGCAGGTACCAGGTGAAGCCCCTGTAGGCATCTGCAGGACCTGCAAAAATTCCCCTTCCCTCTGGGCTCGCCAGCACCCCCTGCTGGTGGTGGCTTTGCCGGGAGAGGAGGGAGTGGTCATCTGATCCCTCAGTAATGAGATCAGTCGTGAGTCAGCAGGCAGAGAAGGCTAAGGGAGTGGCCTGGACTCCACTTCTTCAGTTGTGGAGGGCAGGGGTGTCTGCCTGGCAGGACAGCTCCCACCTCGTAGGAAGAGAGGACACTGGGGGGGAAGGGAACTGCCAGTACGGAGGAAGAATTGCTGGTTGGCGTTGCTGTGCAAACGGGTTTGTATGTTCTTCTTAGACCCTCTGCTCAGATTCCTCTGGGACCCATGAGTTCTTCCTTGGACATTTAAGTAGCATGTTCCTTGGTCATTCTTTTCTTTCCCACCCCACGAGCTTCCATAGCTTCATGGTCTGTTTGTTTTCTGGATGTAAGCGCTGCAGTGGCAGCTCCAAGGATACATTGGAGCCAGTGACCTTCAGAAGACAAGCTGAGGACAGTCTGGAGAGGGTGGTAGGCTCTGGAAGCATTCCGCTCCACGTTTGCCCTCGTGTGCTGCCGGCTCGCATCTCCTCCCCAGCCCCTGGCCCAGGAATTGGTGCAGATCTGTATCTGCATCTTTCAACTTCGTTCCCAGTCCTCTGGGAGAAACCTGGGACCCAGAGGAGGACACTTGGAGACTTCCCCTCAGCTTCCCCCTTACCTCTCCCATGCGCCTGGTCTGGCAGCTGCAGAGAAGAACAACGGGGGAGTGAAACACTTCTCAACAGCGCCCCTACAGCTCCCAGCCCCGCCCCCCAAGGCTGCTGCCGCTCACTGGACTGCCCAGGGGTCTGTGACCTCTGTCTGTCACCTTATCTTGTTTTTCTCTCAGTTTCAACAGTAGTCACTAGCGGGTCCCGAGTCCAGCGTCCAGTGATGTCCCAGTGGCATTCAGACGGTCCCCACCTCTCCCGCACCAGCTCTTCCACCAGTGCCCGCCTCCGTCTGCAGTAGAGTCTTTGGTTGTACAATGGAAACGTGTGTGGCTCCCGTTTACCATGTACCGTAAAAAGGTCAGGCAGTGTGATTGGCTTTCTCCGCGCTCCCCTCCCTGCTGACCCCCTGCTCAGTTAATCCTGTGGCTTCTCATCTGTTCTCACCCTGACCCCGATGCGAAAGTCTCTGACATCCTCTGCCGCCCCGGCTGTAGGTCTTTTGTGAAAATTGGTACAGGCATGGGAGTAAACCTCCAGGGCAGGGCGTGGGAGGATTATCCACCTTAGGCATTTATGAGCCTTTCCATTTTTGAAGCACTTGCACAAATCTGTCATGTGGAAGTCTAGTTCAGGGACCAGCTGCTGGCTGGAGGTGGTGTGACTGGGGCGGGGGGAGGGCAGGAGTTGTGTAACCAGACCAGTGCCAGCTTTGCATTGGCGCCAAGTGCAGATGGCTCGGAGGTTTGGGGGAACTCAGAGAGTTCCCATTGTTCCCAGCCCCTTGAGTACCCTTAAGATAGTAATCATAAAGGCGACATTATTTTAGTTAACATTTGTTGAATGTGCCTATTATGTGTCAGTCACTGTGCTCTTGTTTAAATTTCCCCATTTTCCTATCCAGTAGTATAACTATTGCCTCCATTTTATAGACAAGAAAACTGAGGCTTAGAGAGGTGTCGTAACTTGCATAAGAGCACACAGCTGCTAAATGATGGGCTGGAATTGGAACCCAGGTAATCTGACTCTAGGTTTTAAGCACTATGCAGCACTGCCCTGTCCAGTTCTAGAGGCTGATGTCCAGGTGCTATCACTGATACTCCTGTTGCTTGTGAGGTCCCAGGAAGCGCTGGCGGCTGGGGGAGGTGGGTTTCCCCTGAGGAGCTACAGTGTGAACCGAGGCAGAGACCTCCGAGTCTGGCCTGAGCTGTGGGCTTCCCTAAGGGCGCCAATGGGGGGAGGTGGGCGGCCTGACACTGTCCCTTCCGGCCAGCAGAGGGTGCATTCCTGGAGGTGACTGGCCCCTGGCTTTTTCCTTTCCACCTAGAACCTGAATCTCCTTCTCTCCTTGCCCTGACTCGTCAGAAGCTCCTGCACCCCAGCCCTCCCCGACCTGACATCACCAGAGGGCAGTTCAGCTGTGTGAGACCAAGTTGGACTTGAACCTTGAGACCAAGTCGGACTTGAACCTGCAGGGTTAGCTGCCGTCTCCCTAGTTTCCCTTGTGCTTGGCTGTTTCTCTCCAGCCACAGCTCCTCTCAGATGCTTCGGTCAAACACTGTCATGGAAATTTCCACTTTGAGTTTGTAATTGCCTGGTCTCCTTTCTCCTCCCACTTCCAACTTGATCAGTTCCCTGATTTTCTTTGTGCATCTTTCTTTCCCTTCTTATTTTCATTTGGACTCTTTCATCGTTCTCTGATGGCTTTTTCCCCCAAAACTCCCCTACATGCCCCCACAGTGTCCACTACCCTTCAGCATTACCTGCAAGTGTCTCCCCTTGGTCTTTCCCTGATTCCTTTTCTGCCTTTGCATTGTTATAAGGACGCTCTCACCCCACTGTTCTAACGCCTTTATTCACCTGAAAAAAGCAGGTGGGTTTGTTTTCTGTCCAGTCTACCTCTACCGTCATCAACGGGGTCTTAAAATTTCATGCTCTGGGGGGAGAGGTCACATGGATGAGGAAAGACAGGAGGTGAACCACTGAATTTAAAAAAAAAAAAAAAGCTCAATGTTTAAGTAGTATTTACTGTGTGCCAGACACAATTCTAAGCCCTTTCCGTATTTTATCACATTTAATCCTCATAGACCCCGATGAGTTGAGGAATAGCATCCCCTGTCGTACAGATGAGGAAATGGGGGCACAGAGAGGCCAAGTAACATGCCCAAGGTTACACAGGCGGTGCATAGTTGAGTCAGAATTCAGACCTAAGCAGGGTGACTTGAGAGGCAGGCTCTCCACCAGGATCGACTGCCTCTGAAGAGTTGATGGTCAACAAGCACAAGAGAGGAGACGGCACCTTCCAGCCCCTCAGACACGCACAGTCACACGGTCAGGATCGTGGGAACTCACACACTCTGCCCCTGTTCACTTTCACCCTGCCTCCCTCTTTCTTTTTCTGTCTCTCCTCTCAAAAGAAACTGCCGTTTTCTGTGTTCGGGGAGAGAAGACATCAAGTGACCTCTCAAGGTCTGTCGTGCTGGGAGACTCTCCCTGCTTCATCACTGCCTTTTCAGTTTACAGGCATCAGTCAGACTCTGGAGAGAAGGGATTTCACCTTTTTTGGCAAAAAGGCACCCGATCTGTGTTTGTGGCCTCAGGACGGGCAGGGTGACCGGGCTGCACATTTTACAAGCAGTGCAGGTGAGGCCATCCCACTGCCCCTCACTCAGAGAGCCGCACACGCCACAGTGCAGCAGGCAAGGCTGATCCGACCAGGCTTCGAAACAGCCTTGCCTGCTTTCCTGGCAGCGCGTCCCACCCGTAGCTGCCAGAGGAAGGGCTTCCTAAAGGTGCAGCGTCAGCCTCTGCGCTGTCCTCCGGGCACTGGGTGCCCGGACTCCCCACCACAGCTTGACTGGCCCCAGCCCATAGTCACTCTAGCCTCTTTTCAAGCATCTGGGGTTCCCCCCGCCCCCGCACTTTCTTAACTTTATACCTAAGTACAGTGATTAAGGAGTTAGAATATAATACGTAGGGTAAAGTAATTAGTACAAATAATTGCCCTGGAGAGAAAATGGTATGATGATGTTATAAAGGGGCTCCCCCCCGCCCCACCCCACCCCCTTTCTCTGCCTGCCTGCCTGCCTGCCTGTCTGTCTGTCTGTCTTTTCACTAAATGTTAGGCAAAATGGAAGGAGATTATAGCAGTTGTAGAAGAGAGAGCTTCTGGTCTCTAGTTCAGAAGGCAAATGCATGGAATAGAGGAGCGATTTATCCTGTGAGGAATCATCTAGATCAGTTTCTTGCTGGGAAGTAGCAGAGGTGCAGATTCAATGGCTACTTAGATACCCTGCATTAGCTTTCCTTTCCTTTTCTCCTTCAGTGTCATTCTCTTTCCCGTCTTTCTTCCTGGAGTTGGGACGTAGTCCTCCTCTTCCTTCTCATTAAAGCTTAGCACCGTCCCCCACCTCCCGCCCCGCCCCATCTTCTAGGCTGTCTGTTGTATAGCTAATAGCGCTCTCTGTGCTGCTTTGAGTTCAGGATGTACACACTGCTTTGTAAAATAGACGTGGATGCTTCTGGCGGAGCAGGTCTTCTAAATGCCGTCCTCCGCGTCCCCATCAGGGCTGTGTGACAGCTGCATGCCTTGAAGAACTGAGTAGGTGAATGTGTTTGGTCATTTGGGAGACTGGGTGGAGTCCCATTAACGTGGGTCCGATCTCTGTGTGGATCTGATGAAGCAGAACGTCCCCGTTCGTGGGTGCTAGCCTTCTGCCCTCCATCTGTTTGTACATTTGACTGTCAGCCCAGGAACAGAGAGGACTGAAGGCCACAGCGATAGCCAGAAGGCACATTCCGGGCCTCTGAGCAGAGCTGACACGTGCGGGTCTGGCACGGCCCTACACCTTTGTTATTTTTGTGGGCATAGGATGGAATATCGCCACTGCGGTACTAGCAAAGCCTCTTACCCACTTCAGGTTGACTGTATCTGTGACCACAGTCTAGGGCTTATAGAAACCAGGCAATGAGTTAATGAAAAACGATCCATGGGCCTAAATGATTTTCTGTTACTCTCATCCTCGTCCTTTTTCATCTAGGTTTATGGAACTTGGCGGCCCTTGGCTGATAGAGTTAAGATGGGAAAGGGAAGGGGGAAGTGATACATTCGGTGTTTATGATGGCTGGAAAATAATGTACCTCCAGGAACCAGGTTACACATCTTTTTTTTCCTCCTTAATTTCAATCTTGATGGTTGACCAATTTGGTCAGGTGTCTTGGTCCACTTTTCCGCTTAAATAAAGCGATCATGAATGAATCTTTGGTGATTCTTTTTAAAAGCAGTTTCCATCGGACACGGGAGATTTGCTAAATGTATACAGTAACCTCTAGGCAGGCCTAAGATTTTTTTTTTTCCTAGTGTTTGATGGTGTATTTTCTAATTTGCCATCTTCCACAAAAAGGGGGTGCCAGAGGGAAATTGTAAATTCATTGAGGTTTTATGTTCTTTTAGTCTATAGTCATGGGGAGCTGGAGTTGGGGGCGGATTGAGGGGTGGGAAATTTGATAGCATGACATTTAGTTGAAGGGGATTTGGAGTCAGTGAACATGGGTTTGAGTCCCAGCTCTGCTGTGCTGTCTGTGTGACCTTTGGGCAAGTCCCTTCACGTCTCTGAATCTCAGTTTCATTATCTGTGAAATGGGGGAAGCAATACTTACCTCAGTGGATGCCTGTGAGTATCAGATGAGGTAATGGATTTGAAAACATGTAAATTATGGATCCCTGTACCAATGGGAGTTGCTACTGTTATTGTTCCTGCCAGACCCTAGGACGCTGGCAAAATAAACTGGTAGAATTGTTGATGTCGTCATTCTTTTGGAAAACTCTTTCCTTGGTGTGCTGGTTACCTGACTGCATGGATTCGGTGTGAAGTCAGGCTTGAACAGAAGCAGGTAATAGGAAGAATGAGGGCCAGTGCAGGCGGTAGTGGATGAGACCTCACGGTCACTGCCGTCTTTTTTTATTCCCTTATATTTTAATCTCTCCATTTAACCCTTGCTTTGCTGGGTTTTCTGTGCTCTGGGAGCTGGATTGGAGACGGGTGGGGATCAGAAGGTAGGGGGGCAAATGAGGGCATCAGTTCTCTCAGGAGCTCACCATCTCTGAGGGAAAATCGATGTGGAATTGGGGAACAAGTGCTGGGAGACCTTCCTTTGACCCTTTTGCTTTTTGCTGGGCCTTGGTTTCCTTCTCTGTAAAAAGGAGCCGAAGCTTTAAGGTCTCATCCACCTGCAACTTTTTGTGGGTCTGAAATCATGGGCTTGAAGGAATGCATGTCCTTAACAGCAAGCCCAGGTTAGCACGTTAGGAGAGCTGACAGGGAGAACTGATGGAAGGAGGTACTTAGGGATGCCCGAGGATATCGACCTGCCTGTCCATAGGTTGTTCTCAGTGATTGGGAGAAATACCTAAGGATTCGAATGTGTCTGACTGAACTCTTTGACAGGAAGACCGGTGGTCCAGCAGAGCACACAACCCTGTTTCCTTGCTGGTTTCAAGGAGGGGAGTTGCTCTTTCGCATTCTTGCTGGCGCTGGCACTGGCAGACGCACGGAGGAATGGATGTGTGCGCTGTGCTTTAAGTAGAGGTTCTGCACTTCCCTAGAAATGTGAGCAGGCTGTTCCCACCTTCTCCTAGGGCCCGACGTGCTCTGACCCCTGTCCCGGGCCGCCCCCGACCGCCACAGCCTCTCGCAGGCCGCCCGAGTAGAATGGGCCACAGAGGAAGCGGCAGTCACTGCAACAGAGCGGCCTGTCCCTGCTGGGCAGGAAACCTAGAGTGATGAATGGGGCCGGATGAAGTCATCCTGCTCCTCCAATCAGGCTGCTCCGAGAGAGCCAGGGGCCTCTGCAGATCCAGCCGGGCTGCCGGCTGCTCTCATGTACCTTTAGACAGAGGCTGTGAGTCTCTGGGAGTGGAGTGGGGGGGTGTGAACCGCCCGCTCTGGCTCCTGTGTAGGCCTCAGTCAGTCTGAATGTTATTGCAAGGTGAGTGGCTTCACCGGGCGCATTCCTCTCCCTCTGCGTTCTCGGCCTTGCCTGGCGGGCTCTGGCTTTGTGGCTCCGGCACCTCCTTGCCCAGCACCTTCTGCTTCCGTCTGAGTGCCTGTACCTTCTTCTTGAGGTTCTCACACCCGCCTCCGCACCGACCCCTAGCCTTCTCCCCTCCTGCTCCCCCCAGCACTTGCTCAGCACCCGCCAGCCGGCCCCTTCCCACAAGCTCCCCTCTCTCTGACCCGTGGGTACCAGTTGGCCCGGTGATGGGAGGGCAGGGCCTCCACCTCTGTGCGCTCTCCCCCAGCAGGGGGAGCCCTGGCGAGACCCGCACTTGCCTCCTGGGAAGAAGTACCAGGCAAGGGGAGATGCCCCCCTGACTCAGCCTGATGTGGGCATCTGTGGGAACACAGGCAGGCCCCTGACTCGCTGGGGACCCCGAGGCCCTTTGCTCTCCCCCCAAGCAGAGGAGGTCCTGGGGCCGAAGCTTAGAAATAGGTGTCTCATTTTCCCCAGTCTTCCAGAGGGGTGGTTGGTTCTTTCCGGGTGGACCTTTGTGACTCTGCCTTTTCTCTCTGGATGGCACCGCTGCTCCTTAGGCCAAGCCGCGATCATGGAGCCGGCTGATATGGCGACAGCAAAGGTAGGATGGAAATGCTGCCGGCCGCACTGTGCGTAAGTGGCTTCGCTTGGCAAGTTCTGCCTTTGGTTCACTTTTCTCTCCCCTCCTCTCCCTCAGCCCACCACTCCGGAGCGTCCCGGGGCTGTGTCAGAGTGGAGGGAAGCGGTGCGAGAATGAGGGCCTCAGGGGAGGGGAGGAAGGCCCGGCCCTCCTGGGCACACTCCTCAGCTCTGTGTACCTGGAAGCCTGGTAGGCGGGGCGGTGACCTGTAGCTTTGTCTGGGCTGACCCGTGTGTCTGTCTTTCTCGTTAGCTTTGCCTTGGTTTTCCTTTCTCTTTATCCTGTCTCTTTTCAGCCGCCCCCTCCCTTATCCTCTCTGTCTTCTTCCTCTGCCTCCTCCCCACACTGCAGTGCTCTCTTAACCCATCTCTGCCACCTCCACACTTTCACCCTCTGTTTGCTTCTCTTTTCCCTCTGCCTGCTGCGTAAGGAATGGGTGGGGTCGGTGTGGGCTGGACAGCCTTGAGAGCAGAGACTGCCTCTCATCCTGCAGCAGATGTTGGCCTTGGGATTGGTGAGGTGGCCTTGGGATTTGGCTCTGAGTGGCAGATGCGGCTGCTGTCCCCTCCCACCGCTCATCTGATGCCCCAATGGAAGTGTGGGTCTGGGCACCTCTAGGGAACGGTGCCCGGGTGCTGTGTCGCACGCACCCTGTAGGCACGCTAGAGGGCGTCCCTGAGATAGGTTTCTGATGTCTCCTGACTCCTGCTTGCAATTTGAAATTTGTTTTTCTGTGCATTTTTCCAAACAAGGAGCTAGAGCCATTGAGAGTGGATGGGGGAGCCAAGGAGGCTGAGTTTGTAAGCTGCAGCCCCTGTGTACTGGGAGAGAGACCTGTAGGTCCTTCCACAATATCTCAGTGCTTGGTTTGGGGGCCTTCCTCTCTGGCCAGATGGCAGGGTCTCCTTTCTCTCAAAGATGGAAGACTGGACGAGGCTCAGACTTCCGGAGCAGGTTGAGTACCCCATGTGTGTATGGAAGAGAGAATGAGGTACGAGGTCCAAGCAGCGACCGTGCTGCGGGCAGTAATGTGTTAAAGTGGTTAGGACACGTCTCTGGGAATCGCAGAACTGGATTCTCAGCCCCTTTCTCCCACTCCCACATGCTGTGTGATCTGATCCAAGTTACTTAACCTCTCTGGGCTTTCATTGCCTAGTCTGTATAGTGGTAAGAATTACATGCATATGTTGTTTTAACCAGCTTAGGTCTGTCGAATACTTCCTTTTCCTTGCAGAAAGGAGCTAGGGAGAGCAAAACTAAATGAGAACAGGCCTCCCTGGTTTCCTGGACCACATCACTCTTCAGTCCCCCCACCCTTCCTCTCTCTTCACCTCCTTCCACAAACATTTGAGTAGCCACATTGAGCATGGCTGGTCAAGGTGCTGTACCCGTCTTGGCCGTATGCAGTGGCAGCCATGGGAGCAAGGCATCTGCAGCTGTGTTTGGATCCAAAACGGTTTGCTGCAAGCAGTTTGCTGTCTGGCTGTAATGCTTCTTCTCTCTGTGATGTCAAGTGTCATCTCTTGCCAGGCTTACCAGCCTGCTAGTCCTCTAGCTCTTAAAGTTGTAAGTGGTTTGGGATCAATCAACTGGCCCTCCAGGGGTGGTGGTGGTGATTGCTCTGGGAAAGGTGCGCTTTGGGGGCATCGGGGAGTTATTCTGCAGTTAGTTTGGAGATCTGCATTTATGTTTCCATTTGCATATGGAGGTAGAAACAGAGTCAGCTTCATTTTTCTCAGGCTCTTGCCATCCCTTCGCCCAGATTGCAGGTTATCTAATCAGGCAAAGAATCAGACCTTGGAGCTGGACCATTCCTGAGGCTAGCATTTGCGATCAGGACCTTGGCCACAGGAGTGAATCTGATTGGTCATAGAAACAGGCGACATTTAACACTGGCCCTGGGATTCGTTTTCTTTAACCTTCTCTAACCTAAACCTTTTGGAGGGAGTTTAGTTCAAGTGTTTTCAGTCTGGGCCCGTGAACCATTAAGGTCCTTGGATGGACTTTAGGAGAGGGTCCATGAGCCTGTACCACTTGTAGGCAGAATTTTGTATCTCTGTATTTTTCTGGGAAGAGTATCCATGGCTCTCATCAGATCTCCAGAGGGCTTATGACTCAAAAAAGTTCAAGACTCTTTAACTGATCAAGATGCTCCCATAAAGAGCCTGTTTGCATTTTGCAACCCAGGTACAAAGAAAACCTATACATTGTGGTTCACACACTGACATTGAAGAATGCCGTGCGCGAGCAGGAACCGTGGAGTAAAAATTCATAACGTGACTCACTGGTAACTGATTTAAGATGATGTGGGTATCATTTTTAAAAGTCTAAATACATGTAAATGCATCCCCCTTACCTTCTCTTTCCCCTGTAATACCTGAGGTCCTATTCCCTGGATCCCTTTAGCCCCCAGTGTATTGGGTTCAGTTACCCCCAAATGAAATAGTTTTGGTTGGAGGTGTGGCCACTCTTGATGACAGCCCTGCCTATTTAGACTGTGTTCAGTTCCTGGAGGAGGGCTTTTGGAGGTGTGACTTCATCTCCTGGAGTCTGGATTATTGCATTGCTGTGGCGCTTCTCTTTTTTTTTTTTAAGGTTGCAGTTTCAGACTGGGGCCATCTGATGTCCTGACATGACTGTGTTAAGATAAGTAGATGATAAATTGTGTCCTGAGAGTTTCTATTTCAGCCTTGAGAAAAGAGGTCGGTAAGCATTCATTAATCCATTCACTCAACAAATGTTTATTAAGTGCCGCTTATACGCCAGCAGAGATTCAACGTGGAGGTTTTTGATGAATAACACACGATCCCTGTGAGCAGTTAGCTGCTCATGGGCTCTTGGGGAAGACAGATGAGTAAACAAATTATGATGGCACAAAGGTAATAAGGGTTGTAATAGAAGTTCGAGTCACCAGGGAAGCACAGAAGAACTATTTGATGTTGCCTGGGCAGGCATAAGGGCTTTCTAAGGAAGTGACATTTGATTTGAAGCATGGGTAGGAGTTTATCGGGCGGACGAGGCAAGAGAGGTGATCTAGTTATGATTTGGAGCTGGGCATGTCTGGGTTCAAACACTGGCACTGCCGCTTTCTGGCTCAGTGAACCTGAGTGAGTTATCCTGGCTTTTCCTAGTCTCAGTTTCTTCCTTTGTAAATGAGGGTGATACCATCCACCCTACAGGATTGTTGTGAGGGTTAAATGAGATAACTTAGGTAAAATGCCTGCACATCGTAGGTGTTCACTGGACACGAGGGAGGCAGCACGCATGTGGCAAAGCCCAGGTCACTGCAAGTACTTGGGCCTGATTGGAGCGTGGGACGCATGTGTAAGATGGGAGGCAGTTGGTGAAACTGGAGAAGGAAGCGGGAGTTGACACCCTGTGACAGCCTGTTCCGTGTAGATACTGGGAACAATCGAAGGACTTTAAGATATCCTCAGGTCTGCTTTTGACTACAAGACTGCAAGGTAGACAGATTGTTAAGATTTTCCTCATTTTGCGCCATCTCTGACACTTTATTTTTCACATGTTTGTCTTCCCCCCACTAGACTATAAGCTTTTTAAGGGCAGGGATTGTGCAGTTTTGCTTTTTAAGCCACAAAACCCCTAGTACCTGGCATATTACTTGGTGTATGATAGATGCTCAATAAATATTTGGTGAATGAACAAACAAGTAGGAGAGGGTAAGTACAACTGCAAACCTAAAGATGAGGATTGAAGGGCAGGTAATAACTGAGAGCAGGAGACAAACGCTAGTCATAAGTAGGGAGCTAGGATTGACATGCCTTTGTGCCTAATTAAGCGGGAGGTGGGAGAGGAGGCATGTAGGATGAATTCCAGGTGTCTGACTGGGTGGCTTCATAGTGGGTGGTGCCATCTATTGGGATAGGCACGGGAGGTCAGGGTCAGAGGAGAGGTAGAGGGACAATGCAGAGTTTCATCTATTCGTGCTGGCTCTGAGGTGCCCATGAGACATCGAGGTGAAGGTGTTCAGGAACAATCGCGAATCTGTATCTGAAGTCAGGGGAGTGGTCATAGTTGTACACATATATATTTGGGAGGCACAGTCTTATCTCCAAGGCATTGTTCAAACAGTCAAGACTAGATTAGGTCATTATAAGAAAAAAATTGTAATCATGTGGGGATGGATGTTAACTAGACTTATTTTGGTGATCATTTTGCAGTATGTACATATATGGCATCATTATGCTGTACTCCCAAAATTACTATAATGTTATATGTCAATTATATCTCAAGTAAAAAAAAAAAAAAAGAAAGACTAGATTAGGAACCTCTGTGACCTAGATGGCCACCCAAGGACTAGCGAGTTGACAGGAGAAACTTTTCAGATCTCCCATCACAGCGGTTAAGAGGCGGAGGCTCTCCTTATAGTAGGATGTGAGATCTTGGAACTGAGAAGGGCTTCTTCATAGGAGAGTCTGAACTTGTGGATTTTGTAGAGAAATTGAAAAATGTTGGTGGACTGACACAGAATTGCCTGATATTTATTTCACCTATAAAAGGTAACAACAGAACTAAACTGAACTAAAATATAAAACTACCACCCCCATTGTCTGTATTTAGAGAATATTTTAACACAAAATTTAAAAGGATGAATTGTCAAAAATTAAAGATTCAGTATCTTTAGTTTTTAGAAACTTACTGCGTTGCCCTTACTTTTCTCACTTGTCTGTGGATCCACGTAAAAACTTCATCATGGTACACGCCAGCGCTTGGGTGCCCCTGAAGCAGCAGCGGTAGCCAGTGGCTGAGTATGGAAGGACACAGGTGCATTTACGGAGTAGCTCTGGAACCTGGGCTCTTACATTTACTCATGATTATGCCAGTCTCATGTCTGTTGTGATATTAAGAGAATATCGTGGCTATGGGGGCCTGAAACATCTTTGAGCGTTTCGTTTGCAGCTTTATGGTGCTGATGAGAAAATATCCTGATGGAGGAAATGAAACTTCAAAATCCACCCCATTAGATACAGCCTACTCCATCCAAATAAACCTGTGTTTATTGGCAGTGATTGTAGCAATATGTTCCAAAGGCACTATTTCTGGACACCTGTCATGCAAATAGGAAGTTCTGGTCTCCTTAAAGGATGATGACAAATATTGGATCCTTTTTCTGGCTAACGCTTTTGAGTTAAGACCATACTAATCGAGAAATGATTATCACAGATTTAATATAGGTTAGCTGAGAACATTCACCATTACTCATCAGTTGATTGAAAAACTGGCATAATGATTACAAACCCATCTTCATTTTGGAAAACAGAAGTACTCTGCCCTTCTGATTAGCTGTGTCTCTCTTATGGGACTTATTGCTTTAAACTTTATGTGAGAATTATTTAATATAACTACTTAATGCCCATGCCTTGTGTTCCTTTTTAGATTATAAGCTTCTAGAGATCAAGGACAATATTGGATGGATCATTGAAATAGCATCTTGGTTTGCTTAGGTCATGAACACATTAGGCACTCGATAAGTATAGTTATTGTTGAATAAATAAATAAGTAGCTGACTGACCTGACAGAAGTATCACAAAATTATCCCCAACACAATAGGAAAAATGAGAAACTTTGTTTAGGTAAAGGAGAAAAAGTAGACCAGGAAGCATAGAAATGGAGCCCTCTGGTTCTTGCAGTGGGTAGTGGTGGTCTGTGGACACTGGTTGGGAGTAATCATAACAAGGGTGAAAAGGTGTTGAGCCCTTACTCAATACTACGTCACGTGTTGTGTCATTGACTCTTAACAGCTTCATGGATCGCTGTCATCACCTTTTTATAGATAGCGCCGAGGCGTAGAGAAATGAAGTAAGTCGCTCAAGGTCACACAGCTTGTTCAGTACGGATTTGAACTCAAGTCTAGTTTCAGAATCCTTGTGCTAGACCACAGAGCGCAGCTCTGGGACTGGTGTCAGGCCCCTGTCAGCTAAGAATGCGGCTTTTCTAGGCTTGTCCTATCGGCAAACAGCTTCTCTGCCAACAACAGATTCTGGTCTTGTCCCTGGCCTGGAGACTTTCACTGTGAACATGAGTTAACACTCGATTCAGCTGTCTGTTAATGGTAATTGTCATATGTAGCTTAGTTGAGAAAAGAGAAATCTCCATTTGGTGGGAGGGGAGCAGGAAGCAGCTGGCTGTGGATAGATGGGTGCTCCCTTCCTGAGAAAAGCTGAGTTTATAAACACCCTCCGGGGTCCCTGACACCATCAGTCACCCCGAATTCCTCTAGAGAATAAACCAGGAGGAGCAGGGGGCGTAATTAGAAATCTGCCTTGTTTCTTCCATCTGGCACGAGACATGTTTTCTTTTATGACGAACGTAATTAGAGTGAGGAGTGAAAGCAGGCCGCATTCCCTTCTCCTGCGGGGTGTTTCTCCGAAGCGTGCTGTCTTTCCTGACAGGAGGGCTTCACGTCCGGAGGCCGCCCTTCTGTCTATTGGCAGGAGGGGTCGTGATCCAGGGCACACTAATGAAGGAGACCTGAGTCCGGCAGAGGCGTTCGGGAAGCGGGCAGTGATTTTGGAAGGGAAGGGGGGAATGGTAGGGTAGAGAGAGAGGGTCCTCTTTGGGATTTCCACTGTCGCAGAGAGTGGGGCCCGGGACACTCCTGTCTCCTTGCATCAAGCCAGGGGGTCTCCGTGGAGAAGGGATGTCCAGCAGTGCTTCAGCAGGCAGGGAGGGAGAGCTCAGCGGGCATCTGTACCCAGGTGGGCAGGGGAGGCAGTCCTCCTGGCCTGGCTGAGGGGAGAGGTGCCTGGGCTAGAGAGAGCGGGCGCTTTGTTGTTCCTTGGCGTAGGGCTTTGCTTTGTAGCTTTCTCGCTCTTTTCACCAACTCCCACCTTATCTCACGGCTGGGAGTAGCATGAGAACTAGGCCTCCCAGGGCCTCAGTTTCTTCTTCCATCCAGTGTGCTTTAGTAACACCTCACTGGGTTATTGTGAGAACCCCAGACACAGCGTGTGGGAGGCCAGCTTAAACTCTCCAGCGGACAGACCCCCGGTGGAAGCTCTGGCTGCCTCCCTCTCCAGTCAACCGTGTCGGTGAAGCACCTGGGGGCAGGATGAAGCCTACCAGAGCTTGGCTTTGACCTTGTCCGTCCTGTTGGTTGCCTAAAGGAACCTTCTGGATTAGCAGATCGTGAAGGAGAGGCAAAGAAGAATGGGGGAAGTAAGTCTGTCCAGTACCCTAAGCAAATCCGTGGGGTCACAGAGGCAGAAGGAAGCATTCTTCAAGTGAACAGAGCCTGCCTTGCTTTCCCCACAAGCCTGTCCACCTCAGCGGCTCTGTGGCCTGTGCCGCCCCTCCCGGCCTCTCCCTGCGGTGGCCGGTGGGGCTGGAGGGCGGCGGGCTGTGCGCAGGTCCCGCCACAGGAGGGGTGGGGCAGGCTCAGGAAGCTCCGGGCTGGGTGCTGGCACAGGTGAACAGACCAGAAGGCCAGGCTAGTGCCTGCGGCCTGGGCCATCACCCCAGAGCCGGTGACTAATAGTGGCAGAGGGTTGCGGGGGGGGGGAGGAGGGGACAGGGAAGTAGCGGGGAGCACCTGATGGGCGCAGCTCTGGCCATCTGCCGTCCCCTCCACAGCCTCTATTGGCTGCAGTTGGAACGTGGAAGAGGATTCTGGCTGGAGCCCTGAGGAGGAGGCTTGTTGTTGAAATGTTCAGGAGGCTGCTCCCTCCCCCGCTGCTGATCTCGCTAGCTTCCTGACCTCCAAAATGCTCCTTAAATATAACACTCTCGGCGCCTGTCGACTCCCCTGCCTGAGCTTGGAGCTTTGATTCCCCAGCGTGTGACTGCAGCACTGCTCTGCCCCAGTTTTGCCAGCTCCTGGAGGCATGCGGCTCTGCCCTGGTACTGCGGCTCTCCTCTCCTTAGGAGCAGGGGCAGAGGGAGGGCAGCACACATCCGAGAACGAGAGAGAAGGCGAGCCTCAGGGACCACGTTGTCCATCTGTTTTCTGCTCCAGATACGCTCCCCGTGACTTCCCAAGGTCATGAGGAGGCGTGCGCTTCTGGTGTCTGTTGCTGGAAAGAGCCGCTGGTGGGGAGGTGGGAGTCACGGGGGCTGAGTCCTCCCGGGGGCTCACAGCTGCTAGGTGTCCCTTGGCTGGGGGCCTTGGGTGTCTGCTTACACATGACCAGCAGTGTGCTCTGGCTGAAAGACCTCTCTCACCATTCTGGCCCCTACTCACGGATGAGGCAAGAAAGGCCAGTCGTGGTTTTGTTGGACTAAGAAAGGAACAGCGCCAGGGTGAGTGAGACCTTCAGGCTCCTGGGGGCCAGGAGGAAGTCAAAGCAGCTAAAATCAGAAAGGAACTTTTTCCAGCCTTCATTCCAAACCCGTTTGGAAGGAACCGTTGTAGCAAGAAGCTTAGAGTGTTACAAACCAACCTTCTGTGAACCACACCTTGTAAACACAACCAACTTGTGAATGTTTGTGAGGCTGGGAAGATCAAGTTTTTGAACTTAGATTTTTGAAAATGCAGATAACACAAAACATTGTCATTGTCAATCCTTCCCTCACCACCATCCTGCCCTTTCATCAGGTCTGCTCACAAAAACCCATAGGAGAAGGTTGGTGTCAGGTGAACACAGCTGTACCTTTTACCTGTCCTGCTGACCACATTGTCTTCCCGCCCCCCCCCCCCCCGCCCCCCGCTCCAGGCGTGACCACCTCCCTGAATGCTGAGTGTGTCATTCCCTTGACTTTTCATTTTAAGGATACAGAATATCTATACAGATTCTGTATCTATATGGATATAAAATATCTATCTATCTATCTATCTATTTTATGTGTTCTTTAGCTATATACATACATAAAATACATATAAACTCATACTGTAGGCATTCTTCATTGATTTGATTCCTCCGTTCACATTATTTCTGAGATGCATCCTCCTTGTTGCATGTGACAGTAATTTATACATTTTCTGTATGCTCTTGTTACATACCATCCCACATTAAGAAAATACAGGGCTTCCCTGGTGGCGCAGTGGTTGAGAATCTGCCTGCCAGTGCAGGGGACACGGGTTCGAGCCCTGGTCTGGGAAGATCCCACATGCCACGGAGCAACTGGGCCCGTGAGCCACAATTACTGAGCCTGCGTGTCTGGAGCCTGTGCTCCACAACAAGAGAGGCCGCGATGGTGAGAGGCCCGCGCACCGCGATGAAGAGTGGTCCCCACTTGCCGCAACTAGAGAAAGCCCTCGCACAGAAACGAAGACTCAACACAGTCATAAATAAATAAATTCTTTAAAAAAAAAAAAAAAAATACAACAGGTATTTTTCCTTTCTGTTATTGATAGAAATTTTTTCCCCCCAGTTTTTTGGTTGGTTTCTGCAAACCATGTTATTACATCCAGTACCGTGTGAAGCTTCTTTTTTAATACATTTATTTATTTATTTATTTATTTATTTATTTATTTATTTATGGCTGCGTTAGGTCTTCATTGTTGCGTGCGGGCTTT
The DNA here is from genome assembly GCF_028023285.1 of Balaenoptera ricei. Taxonomy (NCBI): domain Eukaryota; kingdom Metazoa; phylum Chordata; class Mammalia; order Artiodactyla; family Balaenopteridae; genus Balaenoptera; species Balaenoptera ricei. The sequence goes on along the minus strand of NC_082646.1, from coordinate 9,497,698 downwards.
CTCTAGTTGCGGCGAGCGGGGGCCACTCTTTGTTGCGGTGCGTGGGCTTCTCATTGCGGTGGCTTCTCTTGTTGTGGAGCACGGGCTCTAGGCACGCGGGCTTCAGTAGTTGTGGCTCACGGGCTTAGTTGCTCCGTGACATGCCCGGACCAGGGCTCGAACCCGTGTCCCTTGCCTTGGCAGGCGGATTCTTAACCACTGCGCCACCAAGGAAGTCCCCCGTGTGAAGTTTCTGACATGAGTTTCTTCAGTCAGTGGGGTAGAACTGTTAGGTGTGAGGGGATGCATTTCTTCAACCTGACTACATAAAATAGTTTCCTTAGGGAATCAAACCAATATACACCTGCACTAGCTCCCTTCCAACCTTGATATTGTTAGACTTTTTAATTTTTGCCAATCAGATGGGTATGAGATGGTATCTCACTGAAGTTTAAATTTGCATTTTCCTAAGTACTAATGAAGTTGAGCACCTTTTCATATATTTATTGATCATTTCCTCTTCTGAAAGTGCTTGTTCAAATCATTTGTCTATTTTTCTAATTGTATTACTTTTTCTTATTGATTTGTAAAATTTTTAAGATAAACTCTGTGAACAACTCCTTTTCCAGTTACATATGTCACACATATCTTCTCCCAGAAAAATCTTGTCTTTTCTGTGACCAATGTTGACGATCAGATGTTCTTAATTTTACTGTGGTTACAGTCTTCTTTCTGGACATGGTTTTTGGTGACTTGCTTAGGAAATCCTCAGGCAACAATCTGTGTGAGGGTCCGTTTGTAATCATGACTTATCAGGGGAGATGGTTTTTCCTTCCTTCTTCATTCACTCACTGTCAAGGTTGAAGATAGACAGTTTTCCTTTTATATCCTCAGCCATACTGTGTCTTTCAAGTTCACCCTTAGGGTGAGGGTGTGGCCAGCAGGGCCTGCTTTACCAGATCTCCCCTTACACCTTTCACATTAGTGGTCTTTTGGAGAAGTCGTCTCTTCTCCACTGTGCTTTGTGAGGCCATAAAAACCAAAGCCCAATTTCACAGCTTCTGCAAATGCCTTCTAGAAAATGCATCCTCAAGGCGGTCCTTGATTTTCTGGGTTTCTGCCCTTGCTACATTTGTGCCTCTAAATATTCCATACTGTTTTGATAGTTCATCAAGCTTTTTTTAAAAGAATTTCTTTTTTTCCCCCCCTCTTTGTTAATATTTTATTTTATGTAGCATTTTTAGTTGTTGTTAACAGGAAGGATCACCAGGATATCTAGTCTGCCATATTGCCAGAAATGGAAGTCTTCTGAATTTAGTGTTTTTTTTTAAATTATTGCCCTTGCTGAAATACGGATGTCAGAGAGCAGCCAGCCAGACTGCAGAGTCAGGCAGAAGCAGGAGAGTCTAATGCACCTGCCTGATCATATACTGAGTAATGTAGAATTATGTCAGTGCTGACAATTTACTGATCAGGGAACTTTTCAAACCATACAAAACAGACTGTCCTCTATGAGAAGATAAAACAGGGAAAATATATTAAATGAGGAAGCTCAGGGTGCTTCTCACATCACATATGTACAGCGACACGCAAGCCAGCTAACTCATCAGTAAGAGAAAGAGGAAGCTGCCTTGATTTAGTCTCCTTTTTTTACCTGTTACCTGGATTCTTTTTGTTCTGGGAGCACGTTAGCACTTATAATCAGCTTGTCTGATAGAGAAATTTTTTTTAATAAACATACATTATGACTGAGAGTGGATTTTGGAGTTGGATGTGCCTGCATTCAAATCCCAAGCTTGCAGCTTGTTGGCTGGCATTAGACAAATCAAGATACTGCACTCTAGTTTTCTGCTGCATTACCTGGAAAGTAACGATAGTTAACTGCTTCATTATGTGTGTGAGGATTAAATGAGATAATGCTTGCCCTCAATAAATTCATACTAATAGTTGTGAAGCAAAGGAGAGTTAAAAAAAAAAAAACACGTAAATGGTAAAAGCTAAAGAATTTTAACATTACAATAATGTGTCTCTAATGTAATACTTGGAAAGCTTTAGTCCAGCTTTTATGTGTCACTTGTGATCAGAGCAGTTGATGGAGCAGAATGAGAATATTCTCATCTACCTGGAGTACTCTAAGTGACGTTAGTCTAGGGGCTGGGTCATATGTCCTGGAGAAGCCCTTCGAGTGACTTATCTAGGTTGTAAAGGAGAACTCTATGCACTTCTGGAATCTGTTGCATCCCTGCAATACCTAGGCTGACACTATGGCCTGGGTACAGGCTCAAGGAGCTTTAAAAACATAATTCCAGATGTGTTCAGAAGTCTTGAAAGCATTTCATTGTTGTCTGGCATGGGGGCTATGGGTGGAGGGAAATTCCATCACCCAAGGATATGTTTAAGAGTATTTCTGCAGAACCATCTGGACACTAGAGAGAGAGACTACAGTGTTTCATTTAGGTTTGAATGAGGTCACTTCAATTAAACACTTGCTCATCAGACCCCTACTGTGCAAGCCCTCCTACTCACCAGGGAGATAGAGCTGAACCCATACACAGCCTCTGCCTTCATGAGCTGACCATGTAAAAGGAGGAAGGCAGATAATAAACAAGTATTACAAGTACAATGAGTGCTACCAACGGGGATCTGCACTCCAGTTTTTCTTAAGAGCATCGCCTTAGAGGGTCAAGTGTAGATGGTGTGCATACAACACAAATGAATATCTAGATTGCTTTGGGGCAAGTTACAGGGTAAAGGCTTATTATGGTTCAGTTGAAGGTTGCCATGTCATAATTAATCTCCTCTTTGTTCATTCTCACCCATCCGCATTACTGACCCAGATAGTCAGTAATCTAGGGGAGGACAAAAAGGAATGACCTAGCCAGGGAAGTTGCTGGTGCTGGAACTCCCGGGCCCCAGCTTGGAGGATTGTAAGAAGAGCCTTTTCCCCTTTTCCTGGGAACTGCGTGTTCCGAGCTGATGTTGAAAATCTCGATGCTCTGCCTGGTCTGAATCTTCGCGGCGCCCTGCATTGGTGATAAAATGTTGTTTAAATCCTACACCAGGCCTTTGTGGCCACCTTAAGAGTTCCCTGGCTCCGTGTGACTGGGGGCACTGCTGGGCCACCGTAAGCTGCTGCCTCACCACGAGCCCCAGAAGTCACGGCAGGCGACTTCCCCAGCAGGGAGGAGAGCTGTGTGTTCCGTGGGCTGTGAACTGCCGGGGAGCTCGCAGCCGGGAGCTCGCAGCCGCAGCCCCGAGCTCGCCCCGCCTCGCTGGGAAAGGGCCAGGACTCTGTTTAAGGTGGTCCCGCGCAGCTCGCCTGCCTCCGGACACCTAGGCATCCGACCTCTCAGGTCGGCTCAGCTTCAGATTCGGGGCTGGCAGAGGGCCTGGGGGCAAGGCTCCCCTCCGCCTTCTAGGGGTGGGGCATTTTTAACCCTTTGGCGATGCCCAGGGAGGTGCTCGCCTTCAGATATTTCTGCCCCTCTCCTCTTCCTTCTCCAGCGCCCACGTTGCTCACCCACCCTCTCCCCGACTGTCTGTCCCATCCTGGGACAAAACATGTGCTGTGTCTTTAAATGGGCGGAAGTGGCTGGCGGTGCTTTGCCTGGGTACTGCATTGATTAGGAGATTATATGGAGCTGCGGGAGCTGCCGCCTGGGGGAAGAGAGGTGCAGGTTCCGCCAGGTTTTTGCCCTCCTGCCGGGCTCTCCCTGGGTTCCTTTCCCAAGGCTGCGCTGAGCCGGCGTGAGGTGAGGGTAGGTGGGTGGCCGGCCAGCCCGCCTGTTGACGGCAACTCCAGGGCTTGTTTTGCAGCCTTGCCAGCGTTACCCATCCTCAACAGAAACTGGCAGTGGCAGCAGCCGCTCAGGCAGGCAGCTCCAGCCCCAGGCTGGGTCTGCAGAAGCTGTCCTTTGCCTCTTCCTTCGCCCAGCTTTCAGCTGGGAACGGCGAAGGAGGGAAAGCGGCGGAGCACTTCTTCTGGCTGGGGTTGCCTCTCTCTCTCTCTCTCTCTCTCTCTCTCTCTCTCTCTCTCTCTGTCTGTCTGTCTCTCTCTCTCTGTCTCTCTCTCTCTTTTCTTTCTCTCTCTGGGTTCAAGTCACATTACATGGGATTCTGTTCTTTTGGGACTTCATCATCTTTTCAAATATGTCCTGGGTCCTCCGGAGCTGTGCCCGGGATGCTAAGGACACGGTCAGTGGATTATCGTGACTGTACTAATGAAAGGATTCAAGCTGTCCTGGTGAGTAGAGAAGGGATAAGCACCTTCCCCTGCCGCTGTCTTCCTTCACCCCTGTGCGCCCCCCAGCACCTCAGCGTCCTCAAGAGAGGTCTCCCTCAGATAGGCCCCTCTCCCTAGCTGGGTATCAAGGGGTTAAGGTGGGGTCCACACACTCTACAAAGTTGGGTTGCCCTCTCTGGCTCCCCCCAGCTTCTGCACCGCTGCAGTATTTTTTCTGCCAGCATCTTCCTGGGGGAGGGGTTTTGTGGAAGTTGGGTGGCCGTGGAGAGAATCAAACTGCAGCTGAAAAGAGGCTCCGACTCTGAGGGGGCTGAGGGGTGCCAAACACTGAGTGCACTGGATACAGAAAGAAACCTTTCACAAGGTCCTGCATGTCCGCATTAAGCTGGCAGTGCGAACTTTCTTGACACGACAGACATCCAGAGGGGCCCTCGTCACCCCGCTGCTTAGGGCACCCTCCCCCGCGGTGGGCAGTCCCTGAGCTCTTAGAGGCTTCTCTCTGAGGAGAGAGTCCCGGGGGGCCACGCTCCAACCTCTAGCATGCCTGGTGTCCAGAGGAGAGTGGCCCGCCCCCCTGCCCACCACATGGATGCACCTTGGGGCTTTGCAAGCCCCTCTTCCTCTTGCTTGGGGTGTGGGGTGTCTGTATTGTAGCCGCAGAAGTCGTCAGAACATTCTTACCTTCCATTTTAAAAGTAAAACCCTTACCTCTCCCTCTTCTCCTTTGAATCAGATGGGTGGGTGAATTGGCTTTTTATCTGGTTGAGCAACTGGAGATTTTGCTTGGAAAACTTTGCCACTGTATGCAGGGTGGCGTGTGCAGCTCGGAGGAGAAAGGCTCCTTGGGCTGCAGATGGAGCTTCCTCTCCTTGAAGGCAGTGGAGGGTGGGAGGAGGCAAAAGCGTGAGACCGCTCCCTGCAGGGCTGCGTCCCGCCTTCCCTGCGGCCGGCAGTCGTGGGTGGGGTGGTAGTTGGGTCACCTCTCTGGATTGGAGGGTGCTGGTCAGAGGCCGGGTGGGTATTGAGCAGTTTAATGCAGGGAGTCCTAGCCTGGCTCTCGGCCGCCTCTGGCTTTGCAGAACCCCGGTACGCCAGGGTAAACCCTGACAGAATCAGTCTACACCAGCCCTCCTCCTTTAGGCAAGAGGGTCCTTTAGTGAAAAGGCACTTTAGAAAAGATACTTTGTGGAAGGGAAGGGGAGGAGCTTAGCTCCTGCAAGCTTAGCTCTTCATAACTGCGAGGTCCCAAGCGGTGGTGCACGTCAGTGACCGCCCAGCCTCTAGCTTCTGCTCCTCAGGATGTGGTATCACTGCCTCTTGTATCGACTCTTGTTCTGAAGCCCCCTCTGAGTTTGAGAAAGGGTGGCAGAGGTACTGTGGTGCCATCCCTGCCCTTGCTTTCTTGGGGCCAGCTTCCCTGTTCCTCCTGGGTTGGAAGCCGTTAGCAGGCCCGGTCAGCATCCAAAGCTGCCCCTTTATTCCTCAGCAGAGCCGAGCTGGGTCTGTGACTTGGATGAGGCCTCCAAGGAGAGCCCAGGTGCTGCTGGGAGAGTGGGGATACTGCCTCATCATCAGAAATCACTCGGCCTTCCCCTGCGCCCCTGCTGTCAGCGCACCCGGGTTGGAGCTGAGGGGCGCTTGGCTGTCATGCAGGGTGAGGCATCCCTTTAACACAGAGTGCTTCCCTGCACAGCCCAGGCTGATCCCTCAGGGACGTGCCGAGAGGTTTGCCTTTAAAAATCTGCCTTGAGCACCTCCTGATGCGTTTCCACGGGAGAGCAGTGTTAGGCTGGGAACTGTAATTGGGGTAACCTTGTCCTTTTCAGCCAAGTCAGATGCTACCAGGATGGGGAAATTGTGTATGTGGTCTGCCTGGGTACTATCAGATCCCGTGATTCACCATGTCATTAGGTACAGATTTATCAGTCCATTTTGGCCCAGGGGCCAGACCTTGTTGTTGTGATGTGGATGTTTGGGCTGGAAATGCGGCTCCCTTTGGTGGGATCCCATGTCAGGGCACCCTCTACTCTCCCAACAGGGAGACTTGCTAGAAACAAGGTGACAAATACACTGGCTGTTTTGTTCTGGATAAAACTGTCTGTGTATGGAAGTGGATGGAATGAATTAACTTTCTAACCTTTGAATCATTTCTAGAAACATTTCCAGAATGCCTACTATGCGTTAGTGATATAAAAAATGCTGACAGTAATAATGATAATAATAATAATAATAATAATAATAATAATGGCGACTAACATTTGAGTGCTTACCATGCGTCGAGCACCGTTTACATGTATTAAGTCACGTAGTGCCCACAGTGTTACGATTAAGGTCCCCACTTTACAGAGCGAGGAAACAGAGAGGTTAAGTAACCTGCTTGAAGGTGTACAGATAGGAATCTGGCTTTGGGTTTGCAGGGAATTTTTCCCAGTGATTCACTTGTTCACTTTCATCTGTATTATATGTATATACATGTGAATATATACGTCTAGTACATATTGGCTGTTTTGTTTTTTGCTGTCTCTTTGCCTTACTTTTTTTGTTGTTGTTGTTAGTTGATAAGGCTTTTATTTTTTATTTTATTTATTTATTTTTAAATTTATTTATTTATATTTTATCTTTGGCTGCGTTGGGTCTTCGTCACTGCGCGCAGGCTTTGTTTCGTTGCGGCGAGCGGGGGCTACTCTTCGTTGCTGTGCACAGGCTTCTCGTTGCGGTGGCTTCTCTTGTTGCGGAGCACAGGCCCTAGGTGCGAGGGCTTCAGTAGTTGTGGCACGAGGGCTCAGTAATTGTGGCTCACAGGCTTAGCTGCTCTGTGGCAATGTGGGATCTTGCCGGACCAGGGCTCGAACCCGTGTCCCTGCATTGGCAGGTGGATTCTTAACAACTGTGCCACCAGGGAAGTCCAATAAGGCTTTTAAAAGTGTATGGAAATGTGTCACCCCAGTCCTCACTATATTCCATCAAGTGGTATCTCCATTTTAGAGCGAGGGAGACTGACCTACAGAGTGATAAAGGGTTTTGACTAAATTCTTGCAACTAGTTAGTGGAAGGCCAGGATGCACACTCTTATTACTTGACCATTATTTCAGTTTCGCAACTGTCACAGCAACAACAAGGTTAGACCTATACTTCTCCAGAGAGCAGGGTCAAGGTCTATAAATTCATTATTCGTCCATCCCTTCATTCTACAAATGTTGACCAGGTAATTATTGTTTTCACAGCCCTGTGCTTAGGCATTGTGGGGGTGAAAAAATGTAAAGGACATCGCCTCCCACTGCTAGGGACTGGTAGCCCCCCGGGCAGAATGAGACCCGACCACAGACACACACACACACACACACACACACACACACACACACACACAAAGTCAGTAAATGCTAGGGCAATGAACAACAAGCACTCTAGAAATCCAGAGAAGGTTGGAATTTATTTCCGCTTGGGTGGCAGAGAAGCTTCTTGAAGTAATTGGCACTTGAGGTGGGGGTGTGAAGCCTGGACAGCGTCAGGCGAGTGGAGGCTGTACTGTGAACAACACTGATACCCCACTTCTCGGAGTTACGAGGTTATCACAGGGGATGCTTTTGGATGAAGCTGATCAAGATACGTGTCTGTGATTGACAAGTGGCTGGATTGTGAGCGAGAAATCCTCCCCCCCCAATCCAACCTCCCCCTCACTGGGTCAGGGGCTTTAGGCTCTCTCAAAAGATGCTTCTGTGGTTCCATCTCCTGGTAACTTGGTGAGCAAGGTGAAGGCGGCGGGGAGGAGGTCGTGGAAGGAGGTCCGTATGCAGACAGGGCTGTGTCCAAGCAGAAGCGTGGCACGCGTAGTTTAGAAGCCAAGTAAGTTTTTTAAAGGACACTTCTCTAGGCCTCCTTAGCTTCTACATGGTTATTTTTTTTTGTATGTGTGTGTGATGTAAAGCTGTTCCTAATTCCCTTAGAGCTTCAGAAACCCAGCCACTAGGAAGCCTCCAGTCCCGTGGGGCTGCTCCCTGTACAGACTGTTTTGACCCCACAGGACTTGACAGCCTGTCGTGACATCTGTCTCGGTTCTCTGTCTTCACGTTCCTGGTCCTCACGTCTGTTGGGGGCTGTGACAGACCTTCAGGAAAGTCAGCGTGCTGGAAGAATTTCATTTGGTGAAGAAAAAACAGAGTAAAGACACATAGCGGGGGAAGCATTTCTGTGGCCAGGTCTTGGTCCACAGACGAGAGGAATTTCGAGTCTGTCTCTGTGTTTGAGCGGGTGAGAGAGCAGTCGTGCGACTTCACACTGTTTATTTAGGAATGTGAACGCCGTGTGAGACAACCCAGTCACTTACGTTCTTACTGCGTAACTGGGACAAGAGTCCGTTTTGCACACCTCCATCTTTCATGGAGATTGATGGCCAGCCATATTTTATCTCATACAAGGTCACTGGTCCAGTGTACTTCTTCTCTTTAAATCTGTTAACAAATGGAGCACTGTTCCTTCTTCAGCTCTGGTTTAGACCCAAGAAAGAAGAAACGGTTGGGTTGCAGCAGGGAGGATTTAAACTAGACGTAAGGAAAGAGTTTGGACTTTCTGGAGCATTAAGCTCAGGACGTGTATCTATCTTTCGAGGCCCTTTCTGTGAGGTTTACTGTGGAGGAGGAGGAAACCTTGGGCATGGCCTCTGCACACCCCCTTTAGCCCCAGGCTTCCTAGCTCTTCACACGTTTACCAGAAGGTGAGCTAGGGTGAAGTCTCGAGATTCTGGAAAACCAGCTCGTGAGTCTGAATCTTGTCGTCGCCTTTTGACCTGTCGTGTGGCCATGTTAAGTAACTTCCGTTTGCCTTGGGTGGTAGCCGTCTTGAAAGTGGGGTTAAATAACAGTGCTGGGCAGATGAGTGGGTCTCTCAGCTTTCCTTTCACCAGTGGTTTAAACAAAGGCCGCAGTCCCGACAGAGCGGGTCCCTTGTGATGTGGGCCATTGGTGCACTTCTTTAGCCAGCAGGAGACACTAAAAATAAACCTTCATTTGAAAATAGTCAATATTCATTTACCATCATCCCCCAGCAGGCACACCTCTTGCTAACAGTGTGAGATTTACTTTATGACTTGGTGGGATGGGAACTGGCGATTTCCCATGGTTTGGTAAATCCAGGGCACTGAGTACTGGTCATCTAAGCATTTAAATCCCTTGAGTATCAGGACAGCTTAGGGCAATGACCAAATCTTCTGACTCTGCAGATTTCTTAAAAGGATAGGCCTTTCCTACCTCTTACCCAGGTTTTCTTCTCCTTTGGGAAACTGCATCTGGCTTGAAATAAGCAACGCTAAACATTATTTGCCTTGCTTTGTTGTTGTTGTCATCATTATTATTACTTAAGAAGAAAGAGATTTACTCTTATTAAAATGTAAGCTTCTGGATGGCAGAGATGGTGTCAAACAAATGAGATGATGAGCGCTCCAGGTTCTTTGCTGCTGGCTAGAAACGCTTCTTCTTGGCTATTATGAGACTTCTTGTCATTGCAGTTTACTGCTGGAAGAGGTGATTTAGGGTTTCTCATGACAGAACTTGAGGAAGAGAAGAATGCCTCTGATCTCTTGCTAAATTGTCCAGAAGGCCGGGCATTGGTCTCCTAAATGAGTTGTTACGGTGAAAGCATATGATAAAGTAGGTATTGGCTAGATGTTTTTGTGTTTACTTATCCTTCGCGCTGTTCTTTGGTTTGTATTTGCAGAAAGATGTTGAATTAAACTGGATAGGCTAGGTTATGCTGTGATGACGACCCCCACCCGCAAACTCAACAGCTTAACTCATTGGAAGTTAGTTTCTGACCACTCCAGGTCCCTCTGAGACTCTGGAAAACTCTCCAGGGATGCCATCCTCCGTGTGGTAGCTCAGTGATCCAGGCTGTAGAATCTCCTGGCATCTCCTCCACAATCATTACAGGGGGAGGAGAGCATGCCTCTTAAATGCTTCTCCTTGGAAGCAAATACACTGTCATTGCCCTTTTAGCACATTGGCCAGGACTAGTCACGTGGCCCTGCCTGACAGCCAGAAAGCTGGGAGATGTAGACTTCTGATGGCAGGAAGAGAAGTATTGTTGAGCACCAGTAATGCCCACCACAGCTGCTTTTATGGAGGTGTGGGCGTGGGCGCACTCCCCTACTTAAAATCCCGCAATGTATTCTTACCGCCTGGAGAACGAGGGCCTTAATTTGTGATATCGGGGGGACCTTGTGTGACCTTAGTCCAGGTGTCAGCACGCCCAGCCGAGGGCTGTGCTCAGCTTGCTGCCTGTTTTTACGCAAGCTAAGGCAAGCTAAGAATGTTTTTTTTTTTTACATTTTTAAATGGTTGAAAAAAAATCGAGTCATATTTCACGACATGTAAAAATTGTATGAAATTCAGATTTCAGTATCCATGAATAGAGTTTTGTTTACGCATTGTCTGTGGCTGCTTTCATGCCACGGCATCAGAGGTGAGTAGTTGTGACAGAGAGCTTTGGCCCCCAAAGATAAAATAATTGTTGTCTGGCCCTTTACACAAAGTTTGCTGCCCCCTAGTTTAGGCAAATAGAGATGCCTCTCAAGTGCAACAAAGTGATATGTTTTTACTGGCTACCTCCTAGCTAGCAGTCTTGTTCTAGGCACCTTGATAGTAATAGTGATGACGATAAAGATAGTAATAATTATAGCTAGTACTTACATAACAATTGACTATATGACATATTATAAATGTTTTCTATATATTAACTCATAGCAGTTATTTGGGCTCTGTACTATTATTATGTAGGTTTTACAAATTAGTAACTAAGGCACCGAGAGGTTAAGTGATTGGCCCAAGATCACGCAGCCCAGAATTGTTCAAGCTGGCAGTCTGACTCCAGAGCCCGTGCTCTTAACCACTACAGTTACAAAGCAGTTGGAAGACAGGTCTTTGCCCATGAAAAGAGAGAAGACCGATACCTGAGAAAAGTTAGAGAAATATTCTAAGGTAATTTATGAAGACGTTTAATGATATGAATTATAAGCACCAACGATGTGCAAGAACAGAGACAGGGGAAGATCAGTAATGGGCAAAAATCAGTGGAGAAGGGCTGAATGGAGGAGGTGGGCTGCGGGCTGGTCCTTGAAGCGTGGAGGCCATTGAGATGTCAGGAGGGTTTAGTGGGTCTCTCAGGCAGGGAAGAAGCAAGAACTGAGCCACAGAAATCAGATGAGGGCCTGGTGGATGAAGAGATCAGAACAGAGCAGAAAGTTGAGAGGCAAGTCGGGGCTCACCTGCCGACAGCATCCAAAGTGAGGCAGAGGCTGTGGGCTTGCTCTGCTCAGCCGTGAGAAGCCCTCAGGCTCAGGATGACCAAAGAGCGTGGGGATGCATTTCCCAACTTGGAGGGCAGGCTGCTCTGGGGCCGAGAACTGGAATAAGTTTGGGAGCATGTGTGAAGAATAGCGTTAGAAATTATAATAACTATGCTTCTCTGAGCTTTCCATGAAAAAAAAAATCTCATATAACCCTCATGCAACCCTACAGGAAAGGTGGTATTCATCCCATTTTACAGGTAAGGAAACTGAGTCTCAAAGAGGTTTAAGTAACAGGCTCGAGACCGTGTGGTAAGTGGCAGAACTGGGATAAAACCGAAGATGTTTAGCCCTGTGCCCTTAACCCTTATACTCTAGTTCTTGCGTACAGTGTGAAGAGTGTTTATTTGGTAGAAATGCTTTAAACTTTGCATTTCAGCAGAGGTTTGCTGAGGAGGTGGGGCGACCTTTCTGGGCGGTGGTGCTCCCTTTGTCCTTCAGTCATGCAGTAGAATAGTTTTTCCAGTGCACTCACCCCACCACCATGGTGAGCCATGACCCTAGTCATCAATGTTCTGGTGGCTGTCACTTCAGGGCTGCGTCAGGGTTTATTTAAAAAAAAATTTTTTTTTAATTTATGAAGTATATCATGCATACAAAAGAAAGTGTCTAATGTATCTGTACAACTTAAAGAAGAATACCTGAACATTGTCACCATCCAGTTAAGCTTAGAACATTACCTAAACCTTTGAAAGTCATTCATGTTTTATGTGTTTCTTTTGTAAGATTTATGGAAATATTCAGTGGCTGGGAGGTCAAGCCTCAGGAAATGCAAATCTTGGGAACTGAGCACTGACTGCTTTCCTGAATCTGGGTTGGGACTTTCCTTCTTAGAGGAAGCAGGCTCTGCTTCTCAGCAGGCGCCTCTTTGTTCTAACGATGCTCCGTATATGTGGACCCCAAGGGACGGATGCAGATGGTTCTGCTGCTTTCTAGTTGTATGACCCTAGGCAAGGTACTTACTCTCCCCAAGCCTTGATTTTCTCATCTATAAAATGGGGCTCATCACACCTACCTTGGAGGGCTGCTGTAAAGAGTGGGAGGATTAAATGAGATCATTCCTGTTAATGCGTTTAGGAGGAGACCTGGCACATTGTAACCACCTTATAAATGTTAAGCTGCTATTAAAATCTTTATTGTTTTATGTTTGGCATCATTCAGAGAGAGCATGGTCATGGTCCTTGCTCTCCACACCTAAAATCCAAGATTGTTTCTCATGCCCTAGCTGGATACCGAGAACTCTGGTCCTTCTCTTCCCTGATAGCCAGGGACAGTAGATTTAGGCCACTCTCAGTCAGTTTCACCCCTCCTTTCAAGTTAACAACCTCCAATATCATATGTTTGAGTCTCACTGCTGGAGCTCTTCTGTCTCCTGTCCCACATGGATATGGTCACGTGGTTACTTAACTGGGAGCTAGAACTTGTCCTACCACTCACTGGGTGTGTGACCTTCGGCAAGGCACCAGTGCCCTCGTCTCTAAGATGATAGGCGAGATTAGAGCAGCAGATTTTTATCTCTTTTGGATCCCCATGGACTTTGGACTAGGATCTCTGGAGTACAAGACCCTTTAATATTCTTCCCAAGTTCCTACTGGATTCTTCCTATCTTCCCTTTAATTCATTTATTCATCTGTTTACTGGACGAACGTTTCTTGAGCGCCCACTGGGCTAGGTGGTAGGAACACAAAGATGAGAAGAACTGGTCCTTGCCCTGGAGTGAGGCTTCAGTAGAGGGGGAGCCGGACGTGGACTCCCTTCCCTGTAGGGTCTCACCGATGCTGCGTAGTATAGGAAAATTCCAGAGGGACTCAGATGCCTCTCCGGTGCACATAGATTTATCTTTCAGTTAAGATCCTTTTTTGGACCCTTTCTCCTGAGACTGGGAGCTTCATTGTTTCATAATAGCTTCCCTGCAGCGACCTCAACTTTTTATCCTGACTGAATGAATGGTCATGGTGTGTATCCGGTGGCATTATGACATGACATGCAAAACCCCTTTGTTTTCCAGAGGCTTAACTTGACAAGCCTCAGGATAAAAATTCTGGGAACTGTGACCATTGGGCTTTTGAAGGTGATCTGCTTTGCTCATTGCACCTTATTTTCCTTAGTCATCTTTTTGGTCTAAATGATTTTTTTTAAACTCTCTGATTTTATGAACCGAGGTTTCTACTCCATGTTCTTTCCTTCTTTGATATAAACAAGCAAAATTTGTGCTCTTGTGAGGCCCTCTAGTAATAGGAGCTAACTACTGCCGTTCAGCTATTGAGCAGTCTTTGTATAAACCATTACATTTATAGCTACAATGATAATACTCCTTTTTACAAAAGTCCCTACTTGGAGCAGTAAATACTCAGCTCTTTTCAATGCTTGGAATATTGTATATGCAGCTATAGAATTGGTTTTCCTTGCATGCTGCAATCTTAACTTCTTTCTCTGGCTAAATTCTCCTAAGCATATTTCTAGGCATAAGTTAGGACCACTTTAAACTGGTCATTAGTGCTAAATATAATTAATAATTGTCATCACCAGTCACAAAAGACCCTTAGTCTCCACTGCCAGGAGAAGGGCTGTCAACTCCAGATCTGCACCTCTCTCTCTGTTCCCTTACTTCCGGGAATGGGCTTAAGCTCCTCAAACTCACTTTTGCTTTTTCATGTAAAAAGCAGATTTATAATAGTCTCCCATCCAGCCTTCCCCTCACATCCTCTCTTAGTCATTCACATTGGAAACTTCTGAGCTGTTTTTTTTTACTTGTTCTCCCTCACTCCCCACATGGTTACTTCCGTCGTTGCAGTGTCTCTGATCATCCTCCACTCTTTCCCATGACTACTGCCACTGATTTAATTCATAACCTTTGAATGTCTTACTTAGCCTGTTGCAATAGCCACCTGGCTGATCTCCTCCCTCTTTTTTTTTTTTTGGAACAGCTTTATTGAGACATAATTCGCATACCATACAATTGACTCATTTAAAGTGTACCATTCAGGGACTTCCCTGGTGGTCCAGTGGTTGAGAATCCGCCTTCCAGTGCAGGGGACACGGGTTCGAGCCCTGGTTGGGGAACTAAGATCCCATATACCGTGGGGCAACTAAGCCCGAGCACTGCAACTACTGAGCCCGTGCGCTGCAACAAAAGATCCCACATGCCGCAACGAAGACCCGATGCGGCCAAAAATAGATAAATGAAAATAAATAAATAAATAAAGTATACCATTCAGTTCTTAGTATATTCACAATCATCATGACAGCCAATTTTAGAACATTTTCTTCACCTCAAAAAGAGACCCTATACCTTTTAGCTGGCACATCCCAACCCTCCCAGCCCAGCCCTGGGCAGCTACTAATCTACTTTCTGTCTCTATAGATTGCCCTAATCTGGACTTCATGTAATAGATGCATGTGTATATATACATACACACATGCATATACATATATACATACATATTTTCCATTTATGAAATATATGTATGTATATATATATACACACACATGCATATACTTTGGTGACTGGCTTCTTCCACTTAGTACTATGTTTTTAAGGTTCATCCAAGTTGTAGCATGTATCAGTACTTCATTCCTTTTTCGTGGCTGAATAATCTAATCTCTTCTGTAACTCTTGGGTCCATTTTTCATTCAGCTGTCATGTAGGTCAGATTTCCAACCCTTCTTCAAAACCTGAATTTGGCTTCGTGTCGCCTACAAAACGCAGTTGACAGCCTGGCGTGTCACTCAGGGCCTTCTCCAGTCTGGCTCCATCCTGACTGTCCAGCCTCGTCATCCACTCCTTCCTTCCATGACCTCTGCTGTCCCCGCCACCCTAACAGACCTATCCTCTGCAGAGCATCTCACGTACCTTTTCCTAGAACTACAGTCATAGTTAAACACTGCTCTTTTGTTCATGCTTCTCTCTTCTCTGCCTATGGAAATCCTATTTATCCTTCAAAATTTAGCTTTACTGTCACCGCCTTGAAAAAGTCTTCCCAGATTTATCTTATCCCCAAATAGGAGCACTTTGCTTGGATTCCCATAATTACATTGTGTTGGATTAGGTATCATTCTGTCTTTATAACATTAAGCCTTCTCTGAGAGTAGAGAGTTATTCTAATTTTTGTTTTATTTTCTCATTGTACTTTCTTTTTATAATTTAATTTTTTTTACTATTTACTATTTATTTATTTATTTAGGCTGTGCCAGGTCTTAGTTGCAGCACACAGGATCTTTAGTTGTGGCATGCGGACTTCTTAGTTGCAGCATACATGTGGGATCTAGTTTACCGACCAGGGATCGAACCCGGGCCCCCTGCAGTGGGGGCTCAGAGTCCTACCCAGTGGACCACCAGGGAAGTCCCTTAATTTAATTTTTATTTTATATTGGAGTATAGTTGATTTACAATGTTGTATTAGTTTCAGGTGTACAGCAAAGTGATTCACTTACACATATACACATATCCATTCTTTTTCAGATTCTTTTCCCATATAGGTTATTACAGAATACTGAGTAGAGTTCCCTGTGTTATACAGTAGGTCCTTGTTGATTCTCACTGTACTTTGTTTTTGGTTTTTTTTTTTAAGACTTAATTTATTTTTAATATTTATTTATTTGGTTGTGCTGGGTCTTAGTTGCGGCTTGTGGGCTCTTTAGTTGCGGCATGCATGTGGGATCTAGTTCCCTGAACAGGGATCGAACCCGGGTCCCCTTAACTGGGAGCACGGAGTCTTAACCACTGCACCACCAGGGAAGTCCCTTCACTGTACTTTCTTCAGGGCTTTACACACAGTTGGTGCTCAAAGAAATATTTGCTGGATAATTGATTGTATTCTTGAATTTATATTTTGCTTTTCAAAGTTCTTTTATAGATTTCTTGTCTTTTGAAAATCAAAATTAAAGAAATTTTTATTTATTTATTTATTTATTTATTTATTTATTTTTGGCTGTGTTGGGTCTTCGTTTCTGTGCGAGGGCTTTCTCTAGTTGCGGCAAGTGGGGGCCACTCTTCATCGCGGTGCGCGGGCCTCTCACTGTCGCGGCCTCTCTTGTTGCGGAGCACAGGCTCCAGACGCGCAGGCTCAGTAGTTGTGGCTCACGGGCCTAGTTGCTCCGCGGCATGTGGGATCTTCCCAGACCAGGGCTCGAACCCGTGTCCCCTGCATTAGCAGGCAGATTCTCAGCCACTGCGCCACCAGGGAAGCCCTAAAGAAATTTTTGAAGAAAAAAATTATCAGTACTTGTAACTTGTTTGATTCTTTTGGCAACAAAAATTGTGAGCATTGTAGAAAAATTAGAAAATATTTTTAAAAAAATCAATCATAATACCACCCTTCAGAGATAATCACTATTAACATTTTACTTTATATCCTTTGAGCTATTTTTTCATAGGAAGAAATAGCTGAAATTGATAATTCATTCTATATGCTGTTCTTAAGTTCTTTAATATCTGATCTCTCTGTAATCAACTAACATTGATTTACCTAATTAGTATTAAGGGTAGCAGTGCAAATATGCAAGTATTTGTCCAGTCTCCTCTTATTTGACATTTAGCTTATTTCTAATTCTTCAAGATTAAAAATAACGTCATACTAACGTTCTTCAGATAAAAATTTAGAAGCCAGATTTCTAGGTCAACAGCTTTTAACACACGTGCCAAGTTGTCCTTGGAAAGGTTGTTCCAGTTTACCCGTCCACCCCCAAGTTATGAGAGTGTTTGTTCCCCTTGTCTTTGCCTGCCTGGCATTACCATTCTTTTTAGTCTTTGCCAATCTGATACTCCACAAGCGGTGTCTCAGAGTTGCATTAATTTGCATTTCTTTGATCATTGACTACATGCTTTTAATTTCCTTATTACTCATGTATATTTCTTCTGCGAATTGCCTTTTTTGTTCTTTGCCCACCTTCCTGTTGAGGTGTTTGTCTTTCTCCTTGCTCACAACTCTTCAACATAATAAGGCTAGTAACCCTTAGTCATACATGTTTTAAGTACTTTCCCTGGATTTTTTGTCTTTTAATGTCAGGCTGATTTTCAGCACATTGAAGCTTGTTTGTTTGAATGTGATCAGGTCAGTCTCCCTTCCCCTGTTGGGTATTATTCATAGAAAGTTCCTCCCAACCTTAACAGTATACATATTCACTTAAGCTTTGAGTTTTTCTGTGGTTTGTTTTTAAATTTAATGCATTGGTCCATTTGATATAAAATTGTATCAGTTGATACTTTTATAAAACTCAGGTGACTACATTTTCAGTCATGGGATGAGAAGGGACTATCATAAGTCATGTTCATTTTCCTAGCATCAGAGCAGCAGCCCAGGTAGATAGGTACCTCTTTTCCAGAGTATGATAGTCTACCCCTTCCCATCAGTCGCCCACACTTTCCATCATCCTTTCTGAAATCACCTGTGTTATTGTGTGCCAGTTACATATTAATAATATCTATCTAAGTAGGCTGGTTTGAGGATTAAATAAATTTGCAAATGAGATATAAGGCAACCTTCAGCACACTGCTTGGCACACAAACAGTCTGCATCAGTTTTGTTGAGTGAATAACTGAATGAATGAATGAATGAGTAAATGGTGGTATGAGAAGTGATGGCAGGTCGCTGAGGATACTGTAAGATAGCAGCAGCTCTTCCATTGAAGCAGGACCTTGGCCGAGCAACAGTGTAGGGAGAGCATTTGCCAATTACAGTGTGCCATGGGGAATGTGGAAGAAGGAAAAATCCTGATAGGGGTTTTGAGAAGGTGATAGTCCAAGGGTTAAGACATAGCCCATAGGCTCTCATACACCACACTTAAGGTACATGAACAAGTGGGAGGCGTGCTGGAGAATTCTAAGGGATGCTGGAGAGTTTGAGATTTGGGGGGAGTTTATCAGGGAAATCTCCCCGGGGAAGATACATTGGGAGCAGAGCTTTGAAGGAAGGCTGGGACCATACAGGTTGGACTTGTGGAATGAGGTCATTTGATGCAGAGAGAATGATGTAAGTAAGCAGTATTTTTTTTTTTTTTTAATCTGAAATAGTGATCTTTTTTTTTTTTTTTTTCCTTTCCTTTCTACCTTCGTTGCTTTGGATCTCACTGTTTCCTCATTCTCAGCTTTTCTTATCCTTCCTGCTTTTATTTTTATTTATTTATTTATTTTTGGCTGTGTTGGGTCTTCATTGCTGTGCGTGGGCTTTCTCTAGTTGTGGCGAGCGGGTACTCTTTTGTTGAGGTGTGCAGCCTTCTCATTGTGGTGGCTTCTCTTGTTGTGGAGCACGGGCTCTAGGTGCGTGGGCTTCAGTAGTTGTGGCATGCAGGTTCAGTAGTAGTGGCTCGCAGGCTCTAGAGCGCAGGCTCAGTAGTTGTGCATTCGGGCTTAGTTGCTCCGCGGCATGTGGGATCTTCCTGGACCAGGGCTGGAACCCGTGTCTCCTGCATTGGCAGGTGGATTCTTAACCGCTGCGCCACCAGGGAAGCCCCTTTCTGCTTTTAGTGCCATTTAGAAATCATCATGTTAAAAGTTGTTAGTACTGTTGAGAAAGTTGTTTTCGAAGTGTTTGAGCTCTCGGGTAGAAAGACACCAGGGAGCAGGAAATAAATACGCTTCAGAGCAGCCTTTTGAGAAGATTCCAGCCATAGCAGCCTCTCTCCAACTCCACTCAAAGCGGAAGGGAAATTTGTGTTTTCTAAGATTTACCTAGCACACAGTGGGCACTCCCCTATTTAAATAAATCAGTGAATGAGTGAAAATCTGCCTGGGTTCCCTGAGATGCGCAGCTGTTTAGGAAGCTGCTGAAGGACAGACTTGTAGGATCCAACCCACTGTGGCCTGGGAAAGTGGGTGAGGGGCGGGCATTTTTGCAATGAGGGATTTCAAGGAAGACATCTTGAGGGGTGGCCAGTTCAGCCAGTTTCTCACTGTGCTTGCTGGAGGAGGAGGAGACCCTGCCCTGTGAGCTCCCAATCTCAAGCATTAGAGGACGTGCAGAAGAACAAGGAAAAGAACCCTCTGAAGTGCAGAGAGGTACTGGGCAAACTCCAGACATAGATGCTGAGGAAACCAGCATACAGGAGTCATTGCAGGTAGCTGGTGTCGGCTAAAATCTCTTCCTGGACGTCAAGTAATTGGGTAAAATACTCTCAGTCCCATGAGAAGAGCAAGAAATGGGCCTCTGCCACCATAAGGACTCATCATTTCCTCTATTAATGCCATCCTTTATTTCAGGGGTCAGCCAGCTTCAGCCTGCTGCCTGTTCTGTAAATAAAGTTTTATTGGGACACAACCATGTTCTTTCACGTGCACGTTGTCTATGGCTGCTTTAACCCTGCAGCAGCAGAGTTCAGTAGGATGGTCAGACTGTGTGATCTTACTACCTGGCTCTTTACAGAAAGAGTTCACCAACCCTTGCATTGTATTATGAATAGATGACTAATTTTCAGTTGTTTTCTCATGAGAATCATGATTTGCCTCACCGTGTAGTTTCCTAAATGAGCGCCCCCCTTTCCTCACGGCACATATTTGCAGGATGACTTAGTGGGACCAGTGGTGTGGTCTGGGATTCAGGCCTCTTGAGGAACACACTGAGCGGCTAGTACTCTAATAATAGACAGTATTAGTTTCTAATGTTTATTCACTGCTCAGTATATGCCAACATTGCAGAGGAACTGCGGCTCAGCGAAGTTAGGAACGGTGCCCCAGATTACATAAAGTGGCAGGATTTGAACTCAGTCTGTAGGAGAAAACCCTGACCACTCCCCAGTATTTCCTGCCAACCTCCACTCCCTGCCCCGTTCTCTTTGTGAGTTCTGGATCTGTCATCTGTCAGCCTTTGCTCTCTTGGATGAAATGTTTCTCTTGGAGCGCCCATTCCTTGGTCCGTTTTCTTTTTGACCCCCACCCCTCCCGCGGTCATCTTTGACCTGGCCGCCCCAAGTCCCGCTTCCTTGGAGCTAACTCTCCCTAGGAGGATGAGTTTGAGAAACAAATGAGGTCTTGGGTTTCCTCTGAACCGGCCCTTCCTGCCTGATCCCTGAACCTCGCCTGGAGCCGCAGCTGTCACGCAGGTGCTCTGCCTTCTCCCGAAGACAGCAGGTGCCCGGAGAACCAGCTGGAACGGGGCTCACGGCCCGGGGCCCCAGGGCACCAAAGCGGCAAAATGGCAGCCGCTGGGCCGGCTGAGCTGGCATTTCTGACCTTTGTGGAGAGAGGGCGTCCTTAAAGGGACAGCAGGCTCTTTTCTTCCCTGGTGGCCGACTGCCAGTTCAGATGCCAGGGATTTGAAGAGGCCGTTGTTCTGGTGACAGGAGACGGGGGCCCAGGCCGCCCAGTCTTTTCTCCTTTTCCCGCTCCCCACTGCGTGTGCCGCTCTGATGTGCAGCCTGTCGAGGGTGGAGGGACGGTGAGCTCCCTTCAGGCCCCCCTCCCCCTCCTCCGCCATCTGAACGCAGCCTGTCACCAAGGCCAAAGAACAGAGCAGCCCTCACACAGCCACCAGCTCCCCTCCCCCAGGGCTGCTCCAGTGAAGAAGGGACAGTCAACGCAGGCAGCCCTGAGGTGCCCCAGTGAGCTGTTTGCTTGTCCCAGGTGAGCCGGGTGAGGCGATGGGACTAGTTCTCTACACGGGCCTTCTGTGAACCACCTGCACTGGCCTCATCTTGGGCGCCTGTTAAAACTATAGATCCTTGGTTCCAATTCTAGAACTTCTGGGGCCCAGGAATCTGAATACCCACAAGCACACCGTAGTTTGAGAGCCACCGACTTCATTAGCGATCTCCAAACCTGGTTGGTCCTCAGGATCATGTGGGGACGTGCTGGATCAGAGTATCTGCGCGGGGCCCACGAATTTAAGCAAGGCGGCTTCTCTTCAGTGGTTACGAGCGTATACCCTGGGGCTGGTCCGCTGGGCTTGAATCCTGGCCCCACCAGCTACTATCTCTGTGATCTTGGGTAAGTTTCTCAACCTCTGTGTGCCTCAGTTGTCTCACCCGTTAAAATAGGGATAATTTAGTCCCTACCGTATAGGGTGGTTATGAGGATGAAAGGAGCTGATATTTATAAAGTTAGCACAACAGAACTAACACATCAGTAGTACTGTAGACTTTTTTGTGAAACCTTTTTTTTTCTTTGGTAAACTAGTCATCCAGGTTTCATCCAGGAGATCACGATTTGAATAGTCTTTTAGTGGCCGTGTGCCCTGGCTAAGCTGGCCTTGGGAAGGGAAGCCTTATATGCTTTAGTAAATGAGCAGCAATTCTCAGGTACGTCTGTGTGACTCTCTCTGAGGTGGCCCTACCATCTGCTCTCCCTGTCACTTGGCCAGTAGAGTGAGGACAAAAATCCTGGCCTAACTGCCACCTCTGGGCGAGGTGACGCTGATGAGCGCTGGAACGCTGGCACAGGAAGGCCAGAATCCACATCTGTGAGGCTGACTGACCTCTTCAGAGGGAACTGAAGGAGGAGAAAACAAGCCGCAGGCCAGAAATAGCTAGACATAAATACAAGGTATCCTAATTACTACCCACACCCAGCTCCATCCCCTGAGTTAAATTGGGCCCTCTGCATAGCCTTCCTGACCTCAGGGAAGGAGAAGGGACACAAGCACACAAGCATCCGTGGGGGCTCGGGGGGGTGTGTAACCAAGGGTATGTGGGTGGTGCTACCCTCAGGAGCACCGCTGAGCCAGAGTGGGCACTGCTATAGTTCAGCACGCATCCAAGTTTTTATTATAACTTTTTGGTTTTGCTCAACCACTACTTTTCTGAAAACGATTCTGTTGGACTAAAATTTTCCATGTTTAGTGTCCAGCTCAAGGCTTCTTTTTCTTCCTGTGCCTTCTAATTTCTCTTTGCATTCGTTACTCAGGAATCACATTGATCCGGCTGCTTATGGGCATGGCATGCGGCTGGAGGAGGGTGGGAGAGAGACACCCAACCTGGGAGGACTGAGCTATTCCTTTCTACCTTCCCCCCAGGGTGTTCTGGGAAATAATCAAGGCTGGACAAAAGGCCATTGGTCTAGTAGAGCATTCTAATGCCGTACACCCAGGCGGTGGTATTTTATAGATGCTGTTACAAGAGTTTTTGGTGAGTCGAATGCAAGATTATTTAGAAGAAAACAAGCCAGTCTCCAGGGCATGTCTCGTGGATATTTTCCATCTTGATCACAAATGTCAGCACACAGGGAACCCAGCAGTGGGCAGAGCTTTCCTAGCACCCACTCACTCCCTCTTGAGCATATTTCACAAGATTTCCAGGAAGCTTCACAGGTGTATTTCTGTTCTTGGTTGGGGGGGATTTTGGTACTTCTGGTGGTTCTGAGACCCACAGTGATGGGCAGAAGGAGGACCTCAGTGGATTGAGGGACACGTATCAACCTCTCCTGGGAGAAGGGTTTGGCTAACCTGCCCCATTAGTTAAGAACATTGATTCATTATTTTGGAAGCTAATGGAAGAGATCCTTTGGTTTCTTTTCCTTCTCCTCCAGGGAAGCTGCAGAGGAAAGCACTGCTTTGGGTGAAAAATTAGGCTGAGTGAGATCAAAAGGCCTTTCCACTTTGGAGATTCATGGAGTCTGTGGATGTTATCTCTGGCCCCTAACAATAGAGGGAAGCCCTTCCCTCTCGATCTAGAGAAGAAGGATCCATAGAATGGGAGCAGGTGGAGATTCCCTTCTGGTTTCCGATACGAAAATCAGAAGGCCCTGTGCTCATTCCTACCCTGTAGGCTCACTGGGTGTCATCTGTGACTGGGCACTGCTCAGCACAGGGGATGTCTCAGAGTCGGGAGGTTTTGTAGGATCATCTGGACCAGCCTGGAGATCGGGATGTGAAGCCAGCCTCTTGACTAGAAGCGCACCCTAAACTCTTAGAATATTCCATATTACTTCGAACCCAATCATGTAATCTGATAACTTCTCTCTAGAGAAACAAAAAAAGACTCTTCTCTCTTTTGGCTTTCTCTCTCTCTTCCTCTTTTCAATTACTTGATATCCTGCTTACTTTAAGGCATTTCTCCTTTAGTCTAAACATTCCCAGTTGCTTTACAGTTTTGCATAGGGCAGGCTGTCCAGACCCACACTGTCTTGTTTATCTTATCTGAGCAATAGACCTCATAAAGAGCGCTGCCCTCTCTAGGTATCATTTGCAGGGGGTTTATTACCTCCCTTTACTGGCTGCTGTTGGCGAGCCCCAGGTGTATTTTGGTTACTCTCACAGTCACCCTGTAGTTTTGGCCCTTGCCAAGCATTGTGATCTTTGCCCGCTCTACCTTTATATTCCTTCAGGCTTTGTAGAAAAAAGGCCCTTACCATAAGTCAGGGCTTATTCTGCAGTACCCCTGACATCAGGGAGCCTCCAGCATCGGGGGTGCATGGCTGAATGGTTGGTTAACAGCGTGTGGGCTGTGAGAAAGGAAGATGGTTTTGCTTAGATTTGATTTTGGTTGGAGGCCATGGTACCGCCAGGGTGTCACAGCATATGCACGTGGTGAGTTGGTGTCCCCAGCTTGCCACATGGCTACTTACTTCCTTAGTCGCATCTGTTCCTACCTGTTCCTTTCCAGCCCCCGTCAGGTTTGGAATGGAGAGTCAGGCCAGGCCCAAACTCTTTAGTGAGCATTGGCTCCCAGATGCCCAGCACAACTGCCCTCACAGCGTTTTAGCTCTTCTTCTCTGGAGAGACAGGAGATACAGAGGAAGGGAGAGGAGAGGCAGGTAGTTGAAGGCAACGATGTGTTCAGAAGAGAGAAGGTGTAAAGAGAGCAGCCTCATGGCCGGGCACTGGCCCTGTCTCCTGTGGTCAGCATTGCTGCTTTGTTCTACCTCAGTTTGTGGCCACAGAGCTCTTTTTTTTTTTATTATTAGCACTTGGAGATGTGTGAGGGTGAACAATGGTCACAGGTCTTCATGGGGGTCATCTAGACCAACCCCTTCTTATAAAAGAGGGGGAAACTGAGGCCCGGAGAAAAGGTGGGACACATCCAAGGTCACCACCAGTGTCACCTGGGTGCCTGTACCTCATGAAGGTGGACGCTGTCTTATATAGTGAGTTTGGGACTGGGGCTTGTTAGTAACTCCTTCCATAGCCTGCATCGTCCTCTTCGAGAGTCACGTGTATACTCTGTCCCCAACTAGGAGGAGGCCTGGCTTGGAGACAATGGCCAAAGCAGCCCAGGTGCTGCCCTTGGGAGGGGTGGCTGAGCAGACTAACTGCCATGGCTGGACGTGTATGGAGAAATGGACACTGAGAAGAGATGTTCATAAATATGAACAACTCACATCATAGGGGAGCCCAGACAGGGTCTGGCAGCCGCACAGAGCAGCTTGGACACGTCTGCAGAAGCCAGACTCGAGGCAGCACTTACAGGGTCCGGACCACTGTGCCATCCTAAGGAAAGAGAGATGGTGGAAGGTCTCTCAGTGCCCGTGTGAGAGCACTCCCAGTTGTCCTCTGGAGAGTCTGGCGTGAATTAAAGAAGAGCTGGGTCAGGGTGTGCGTGACCAGTGAGCTCTGGTGCTTTCTTTCCACCTGGATTTTCTGTCCCGGCTCCACTGACCAACTAAACTCCTGAGATGCGGGGGTGTGTGCAGGGGGGCCAGGAGGCAACAGCAGCCTCCCCGGAACACACCGGGGACCCCCAGCTGGGGCAGGGTCATTGCTGTGACGAGGATCCTTCCTAACTCACTCATCATGACCCCCTCTCTCCCTCACCAGCTCCAGTGCGGTGCAGGGGCCTAACCATAGTGTTTTCATGACGTGAGCTCTATTAGCTGTCACAGCTGGCTGCTTCTCTCTCCGTTAAAGGAAGAGTGGGCAGGGGGCAGTCATGTGGCCCAAGCCTCAGGCCAGTGGCCGGAAGGACTTGAAGTCTGTCCTTAAGTACAGTGTGTCAACATCTTAACTGGGGCACCAGCAAGCAGGCGTCCCTCTCTAAGACCTTAATCCAGGATTAAGGAGAGGTCAGTTACCTCTGCAAAGAGGTGATTTGGAGGGGGGCTGAGTCTCCCCTAATATCCGGAGGTGGACAGAGGTAGAAGCCATAGCGTGGCCATCCACCTGTCCCAGGGGACCAAGTGTCTCTCTAGAAATTCCAGGCTGGTACTGATTTCTTGAGGCTGAAATTTGGTGTTTTTCTTAAATTTCAGCAGTGTGTCCTGTCACCTCCCTATTCACACACTCCTTCACTGTAATTGGTGTGTGTCCTAGTTTGGAAAGAGACCCTGGGAAAGACATGGAGACGGATTTGCCTGCAGGAGGTTTATTGGGAAGTGCTCTTGGGAACAAGCCTGGAAGTGAGTGAGGGAATCAGGATTGGGCAGAGGGAGAAGTTAAACTTTGATGCACTTGGGCCAATCCCATGGACAGCTCTGGTTCTGGATGGCCCTGCAGAGTTACCCCAAATTGAGGCAAGGTTCCCAAAAAAGTTATCCCCAAAGGGGCAGGTTTCGCATTCCTGAGGGACTAGCCATTAGGAGTGGTCTGTCCTCAGGGAGGGGGCATACTCTTCTGTGAGGCTGCTCTCTTTGGTCAAGGGCAGGGCCCCAAGAGGAGCTAGGGTGTGACCCATCAGCAGCTCTTACTACAGGGAGATGAGTGCCTCTCTGTGGAAGGGAGCAGTGCACTGAGGTAACTGCTTCACTATAATGTCCTTGCACATGTCTCAGAGTCAAGGACGTTGCACTTGGCCTTACATCTCTTCTTCCTCAAAATCACCCTCTCATAGAGCAGGTGTATTATGATTTAATCCTCTTCCGTGTTAACGCTGGGGTTGTGGGCAAGTTAAACTACTTTCATTTGCATAATGAAGTAATTAGCTTAGCTCTGTGCCCAGGTTTTAAAGGTCTCCAGCCCCACTTGTAGCTACCCTGCTGGCAGTTTCTCCATTCAGGGTCTTCCTGCTTGGGCCGTTATGATCGCCTGGAGAGAGGACAGACTTGCCTGGGGATGGTCCCTTTTCAGTGAGACTGAGTCCTTTCCTTGAGCTGCGGGTCCCATTTGTCAGCCTCCTCACTTTTTCTTTCTCTACTTTAACTCCTCAGCGCTCCCTGGGCTCCACACAGACCCCTCTTACCACCTGCTTCCCCCACTGAATCAGGACCATAGATTATCTTCATTTTCCTCAATCCCATTTTTTCCTCCCAGGCATCAACTCCAGATCCTTGCCTCCGATCCTTTCCACATGTGAGGTGTAATGTTCTGGTACATGTGGGGGTCTGGGCTTTCTCTCTGGGGTAGAGCACTTTAGTGCCTGCTTTCTTTTTTTTTTTTTTTTGAATTTTATCTTCTTTCTTTTTTTATACAGCAGGTTCTTATTAGTCATCCATTTTATACACATCAGTGTATACATGTCAATCCCAATCGCCCAATTCAGCACACCACCACCCCCACCCCCCACCGCTTCCCCCCTTGGTGTCCATACATTTGTTCTCTGCATCTGTGTCTCAATTTCTGCCCTGCAAACCGGTTCATCTGTACCATTTCTCTAGGTTCCACATAACATGCGTTAACATACGATATTTGTTTTTCTCTTTCTGACTTACTTCACTCTGTATGACAGTCTCTAGATCCATCCAGGTCTCTACAAACGACCCAATTTCGTTCCTTTTTATGGCTGAGTAATATTCTATTATATATATGTACCACATCTTCTTTATCCATTCGTCTGTCAGTGGGCATTTAGGTTGCTTCCATGACCTGGCTATTGTAAATAGTGCCACAGTAAACATTGGGGTGCATGTGTCTTTTTGAATTATGGTTTTCTTTGGGTATATGCCCAGTAGTGAGTGGGATTGCTGGGTCATATGGTAATTCTATTTTTAGTTCTTTAAGGAACCTCCATACTGTTCTCTATAGTGGCTGTATCAATTTACATTCCCACCAACAGTGCAAGAGGGTTCCCTCTTCTCCACACCCTCTCCAGCATTTGTTGTTTGTAGCTTTTCCGATGATGCCCATTCTAACTGGTGTGAGGTGATACCTCATTGTAGTTTGGATTTGCATTTCTCTAATCATTAGTGATGTTGAGCAGCTTTTCATGTGCTTCTTGACCATCTCTATGTCCTCTTTGGAGAAATGTCTATTTAGGTCTTACATTTAGGTCTCTAATCCATTTTGAGTTTTTTTGTGTGTGTGTATGGTGTTAGGGAGTGTTCTAATTTCATTCTTTTACATGTAGCTGTCCAGTTTTCCCAGCACCACTTATTGAAGAGACTATCTTTTCTCCATTGTATATCCTTGCCTCCTTTGTCATAGATGAGTTGACCACGGGTGCGTGGGTTTATCTCTGGGCTTTCTATCCTGTTCCATTGATCTGTATTCCTGTTTTTGTGCCAATACCATATTGTCTTGATTACTGTAGCTTGGTTGTATAGTCTGAAGTCAGGGAGTCTGATTCCTCCAGCTCTGTTTTTTTCCCTCAAGACTGCTTTGGCTATTCGGGGTCTTTTGTGTCTCCATACAAATTTTAAGATTTTTTGGTTCTAATTCTGTAAAAAAATGCCATTGGTAATTTGATAGGGATTGCATTGAATCTGTAGATTGCTTGGGGGGGTAGTAGAGTCATTTTCACAATATTGATTCTTCCAATCCAAGAACATGGTATATCTCTCCATCTGTTGGTATCATCCTTAATTTCTTTCAACAGTGTCTTACAGTTTTCTGCATACAGGGCTTTTGTCTCCCTAGGTAGGTTTATTCCTAGGTATTTTATTCTTTTTGTTGCAATGGTAAATGGGAGTGTTTCCTTAATTTCTCTTTCAGATTTTTCATCATTATTTTTTAGGAATGCAAGAGATTTCTGTGCATTAATTTTGTATCCTGCAACTTTACCAAATTCACTGATTAGCTCGAGGAGTTTTCTGGTGGCATCTTTAGGATTCTCTGTGTATAGTATCATGTCATCTGCAAACAGTAACAGCTTTACTTCTTCTTTTCCAATTTGTATTCCTTTTATTTCTTTTTCTTCTCTGATTGCTGTGGCTAGGACTTCCAAAAGTATGTTGAATAATAGTGGCAAGAGTGGACATCCTTGTCTTGTTCCTGATCTCAGAGGAAATGCTTTCAGTTTTTCACCATTGAAAAGGATGTTTGCTGTGGGTTTGTCATATATGGCCTTTATTATGTTGAGGTAGATTCCCTCTATGCCCACTTTCTGGAGAGTTTTTATCATAAATGGGTGTTGAATTTTGTCAAAAGCTTTTTCTGCATCTATTGAGATGATCATATGGTTTTTATTCTTCAGTTTGTTAATATGGTGTATCACATTGATTGATTTGCATATATTGAAGAATCCTTGCATGCCTGTGATAAATCCCACTTGATCATGGTGTATGATCCTTTTAATGCGTTGTTGGATTCTGTTTGCTAGTGTTTTGTTGAGGATTTTTGCATCTATATTAATCAGTGATATTGGTCTGTAATTTTCTTTTTTTATAGTATCTTTGTCTGGTTTTGGTATCAGGGTGATTGTGGCCTCATAGAATGAGTTTGGGAGTGTTCCTTCCTCTGCAATTTTTTGGAAGAGTTTGAGAAAGATGGGTGTTAGCTCTTCTCTAAATGTTTGATAGAATTCACCTGTGAAGCCATCTGGTCCTGGACTTTTGTTTCTTGGAAGATTTTTAATCACAGTTTCACTTTCATTACTTGTGATTGGTATGTTCATATTTTCTGTTTCTTCCTGGTTCAGTCTTGGAAGGTTATACCTTTCTAAGAATTTGTCCACCTCTTCCAGGTTGTCCATTTTATTGGCATAGAGTTGCTTGTAGTAGTCTCTTAGGATGCTTTGTTTTTCTGCGGTGTCTGTTGTAACTTCTCCTTTTTCATTTCTAATTTTATTGATTTGAGTCCTCTCCCTCTTTTTCTTGATGAGTCTGGCTAATGGTTTATCGATTTTGTTTATCTTCTCAAAGAACCAGCTTTTAGTTTTATTGATCTTTGCTATTGTTTTCTTTGTTTCTATTTCATTTATTTCTGCTCTGATCTGTATGATTTCTTTCCTTCTACTAACTTTGGGTTTTGTTTGTTCTTCTTTCTCTAGTCCCTTTAGGTGTAAGGTTAGATTGTTTATTTGAGATTTTTGTTGTTTCTTGAGGTAGGCTTGTATAGCTATAAACTTCCCTCTTAGAACTGCTTTTGCTGCCTCCCATAGGTTTTGGATTGTTGTGTTTTCATTGTCACTTGTTTCTAGGTATTTTTTGATTTCCTCTTTGATTTCTTCAGTGATTTCTTGGTTATTTAGTAACGTATTGTTTAGCCTCCATGTGTTTGCGTTTTTTACGTTTTTTTCCCTGTAATTGATTTCTAATCTCATAGCATTGTGGTCAGAAAAGATGCTTGATATGATTTCAGTTTTCTTAAATTTACTGAGGCTTGATTTGTGACCCAAGATGTGATCTATCCTGGAGAATGTTCCATGCTCACTTGAGAAGAAAGTGTAATCTGCTGTTTTTGGATGGAATGTCCTATAAATATCAATTAAATCTGTCTGGTCTGTTGTGTCATTTAAAGCTTGTGTTCCCTTGTTAATTTTCTGTTTGGATGATCTGTCCATTGGTGTAAGTGAGGTTTTAAGGTCCCCCACTATTATTGCATTACTGTCGATTTCCTCTTTTATAGCTGTTAGCAGTTGCCTTATGTATTGAGGTGCTCCTATGTTGAGTGCATATATATTTATAATTGTTATATCTTCTTCCTGGATTGATCCCTTGATCATTATGTAGTGTCCTTCCTTGTCTCTTGTAACATTCTTTATTTTAAAGTCTATTTTGTCTGATATGAGTATTGCTACTCCAGCTTTCTTTTGATTTCCATTTACATGGAATATCTTTTTGCATCCCCTCACTTTCAGTCCATATGTGTCCCTAGGTCTGAAGTGGGTCTCTTGTAGACAGCATATATATGGGTCTTGTTTTTGTATCCATTCAGCAAGCCTGTGTCTTTTGGTTGGAGCATTTAATCCATTCACGTTTTAGGTAATTATCGATATGTATGTTCCTATGACCATTTTCTTAAATGTTTTGGGTTTGTTTTTGTAGGTCCTTTTCTTCTCTTGTGTTTCCCACTTAGAGACGTTCCTTTAGCATTTGTTGTAGAGCTGGTTTGGTGGTCCTGAATTCTCTTAGCTTTTGCTTGCCTGTAAAGCGTTTGATTTCTCCATCGAATCTGAATGAGATCCTTGCCAGGTAGAGTAATCTTGGTTGTAGGTTCTTCCCTTTCATCACTTTAAGTATATCATGCCACTCCCTTCTGGCTTGTAGAGTTTCTGCTGAGAAATCAGCTGTTAACCTTATGGGAGTTCCCTTGTATGTTATTTGTCATTTTTCCCTTGCTGCTTTCAATAATTTTTCCTTGTCTTTAATTTCTGCCAGTTTGATTACTGTGTGTCTCAGCGTGTTTCTCCTTGGTTTTATCCTGTATGGGACTCTCTGCTCTTCCTGGACTTGGGTGGCTATTTCCTTTCCCATGTTAAGGAAATTTTCAACTGTAATCTCTTCAAATATTTTCTTGGGTTCTTTCTCTCTCTCTTCTCCTCCTGGGACCCCTGTAATGCAAATGTTGTTGTGTTTAATGTTGTCCCAGAGGTCCCTTAGGCTGTCTTCATTTCTTTTCATTCTTTTTTCTTTATTCTGTTCCGCAGCAGTGAATTCCACCATTCTGTCTTCCAGGTCACTTATCCGTTCTTCTGCCTCAGTTATTCTGCTATTGATTCCTTCTAGTGTATTTTTCATTTCAGTTATTGTGTTGTTCATCTCTGTTTGTTTGTTCTTTAATTTTTCTGGATCTTTGTTAAACATTTCTTGGATATTCTCGATCTTTGCCTCCATTCTTTTTCCGAGGTCCTGGATCATCTTCACTATCATTATTCTGAATTCTTATTCTGGAAGGTTGCCTATCTCCACTTCCTTTAGTTGTTTTTCTGGGGTTTTATCTTGTTCCTTCATCTGGTACATAGCCCTCTGCCTTTTCATCTTGTCTATCTTTCTGTGAATGTGGTTTTTGTTCCACAGGCTGCAGGATTGTAGTTCTTCTTGCTTCTGCTGTCTGCCCTCTGGTGGATGAGGCTATCTAAGAGGCTTGTGCAAGTTTCCTGATTGGAGGGACTGGTGGTGGGTAGAGCTGGTTGTTGCTTTGGTGGGCAGAGCTCAGTAAAACTTTAATCCACTTGTCTGCTGATGGGTGGGGCTGGGTTCCCTCCCTGTTGGTAGTTTGGCCTGAGGTGACCCAACACTGGAGCCTACCCAGGCTCTTTGGTGGGGCTAATGGTAGACTCTGGGAGGGCTCACGCCAAGGAGTACTTCCCAGAACTTCTGCTGCCAGTGTCCTTGTCCTCACGGTGACACACAGCCACCCCCGCCTCTGCAGGGGACCCTCCAACACTAGCAGGTAGGTCTGGTTCAGTCTCCTATGTGGTCACTGCTCCTTCCCTTGGGTCCCGATGTGCACACTGCTTTGTGTGTGCCCTCCAAGAGTGGAGTCTCTGTTTCCCCCAGTCCTGTTGAAGTCCTGCAATCAAATCCCGCTAGCCTTCAAAGTCTGATTCTCTAGGAATTCCTCCTCCCGTTGCGGGACCCCCAGATTGGGAAGCCTGATGTGGGGCTCAGAACCTTCACTCCAGTGGGTGGACTTCTGTGGTATAAGTGTTCTCCAGTTTGTGAGTCACCCACCCAGCAGTTACGGGATTTGATTTTATTGTGATTGCACCCCTCCTACCGTCTAACTGTGGCTTCTCCTTTGTCTTGGTTGTGGGGTATCTTTTTTGGTGAGTTCCAGTGTCTTCCTGTCGATGATTGTTCAGCAGTTAGTTGTGATTCTGGTGTTCTTGCAAGAGGGAGTGAGAGCACGTCCTTCTACTCTGCCATCTTGAACCAATCTCTAGTGCCTGCTTTCTTGTGTAGATATTTGTCATGGCCCCTGAGCACTCACTTTCATTCTGAAGATCTAGGAAATGGAGGGATTTTCATTCTGTTTTTCAGTGTGTTTCAGAATGTCACCAAACACACATACATGACGTATTTTCGTGTAGAGAGAGCAGTTTTCTAAATCAAAAGAATAGATCATAGGTAATTGGGTTAAATTAAAACCCAAAGATCAGGGAAAAGATAACATGGGATGACTTGATCTTTTAAAATTTGTTGAAGTCTCACAGGTGTCCTGAATAAACTTGTAGATGTGCTTATAATGTCTTGACTCAATTTCTCTTCTGTGAAACTGGAATAATAAGATTAAATGAGGGACTTCCCTGGCGGTTTAGTGGTTAAGACTCTGCGCTGCCACTGCAGGGGGCGTGCGTTTGATCCCTGGTCAGGAAACTAAGATCCCACATGCTGCGGAGCAACTAAGCCTATGCACCACAGCTACTGAGCCCATGTGCCACAACTACTGAAACCTGCGCGCCTCGAGCGCATGCTCCGCAACAAAGAGAAGCCACCACGATGAGAAGCCCACGCACCGCAATGAAGAGTAGCCCCCGCTTGCTGCAACTAGAGAAAGCCCACACGCAGCAATGAAGACCCAACACAGCCAAAAATAAATAAATAAATGTTTAAAAAAAAAAACAACCGAAGACTAGCTCTCACCACCCCCCACCCCCCCCAGACACTCTGATTTAATCGGGTACAGGGTGTGACCAGGCATTGGGATATGTAAAAACTACTAGGTGTAGTAAAGTTTGGAAATCACTGGCATAGACCATTCATTGGATTTATAATTGATCCTGGCTGAAAATCTAGGACTGATGGGCAGGAACATTTTTGAAAAAGGAGATATTTAGGAGTCAGTTATTCTATTTGGATAGAGTTATAAGAAAATTGGTAGAGAGTGTTGGCAGGCATGGTGACACGGGCTTTGACTAATATATAGAAGCATCCCCATCCCCAGCAAATTCTCTTCCCAGTGGGCTAGGGGATAGGTCTTTGTATCCTAGTGGGCTGCATTTGGCTCTAGGGAAAGGTTTTATCCTGCTAAAGTCTGACCTAATGGGTGGGCATTGTTTTAGTGGCAGTGTTGGTTTACCATAGGGTGGGATTGGTGTTAGAGCTATCTGAATCCTCATCCCTCTCTCCCCACCCTTCTGGCCATTTCTTGCTTCAATTTTAATTATGTAGACATCACTGCTCCTCATGTGAGAGATGCAGTATTCATGAGATGTCTTGGTTTACAGCTGGGTCAGAGGCAATCAATATACCTATTCGGAACCCCTGACCCAGGTTCCGTGGATTAAAGTCTGGGTTTGGGACCTCAGAGATGGCAGAGTGGAAATCTGTGGACCATCAGTTCTCCTACATTAATGGTTCATAAAACATGGACAAGTATTAATTCTGAAAGAGATATTTAATACGGTCTCCCGAGTACCTGTTGACCACGGTACACCAAGTCTCTTACACTAAGAGACTGACTTAAAAGACCTTTAATGGTCCCTTCTCATATTTTAAATTCTTTGGAGACAGGTGGACCTCTGGCCAACAATTTAACTTCTTTTTTGCTCTTCCAAATTTCGTGAAGGACTGTTGTGTTTCTGTGTCCCACTTCTGCCTCCTTGCACCCCTTTCCCTCTTTGACTGCAGCCAGCTGATGGTGGCAGCATTGTAGCATGGCATGGCTGAGAATGGACTGTGGGGTCAGAAACTCTGGTTTCTCTGTCCACTGTATGATCTGGGGAAATTATTTAATCTCTGAGATATCTCCGTTTCCTCATCTGTAAAGGAGGGTTGATGTGAGGATTAAATGAGGGAGTGCATATTAAATGTATAAAATCTGTCTGGCTCATAGAGTGCTCTAGATGCTTTTAGCCATTTTCTTCTTACTGAATAACTCAAGGGCAAGGATGGTGTCTTACTCCTCTAAGCTGCTTTTTGCTCATCCCTGTAGAGTAGGAATATATCAGGGAGCATCAGTCAGGAGATTGACACCACACCAATAAGTTGAACAGGGAAAGTTTAATATGAAGAGTCATTAACAAGTGTAAACGAGTGCAGCAGACTCTAAGGAACACAGGAATAACAGAGGTAGGGAGCAACCACTGCCTCTAGGAACAAATTTGTAAGGGTGGTCCCCACACAGGGCTGAGATTCAGGGCTCATTCTGGAGGGCAGTGGCTGTTGCCCAGTATATGGCACAGAAAGTTCCTGAGACGCTGCAGGGTGGGGCACATAAACCGAAAACCACCATGGGATGCCGGTGATGCTCACCAGGAGGCTGGTGAAACGCTCACAGGGCGCAGCTCCAGCATCACAAGGCCAGGCAAAGAAGGGTGGATTTGGAGCTGAGGGGCAATAAATGGATAACTGGCCTAAGTAAATAGGAAGGATAGAACTTACCTTGCAGGGTTGTGTTGAGGACTAGATGCGGTATTATGATAGTAACTGGTTATGATTAAATGCCAGTGACCTGGGAAGTGCCTTTGCCTTAGTAGGTGTTTATTTATGGAAATAGCATGGTGTGGTGCAAACACGGATTTTAGAAATACTAGTGTGACCTTGGGTAAGGAGAGGCTTCTATACTCAGTTTCTTCATTTATTTGATTAAATAAAAGTTTTACTAGTAAATATATAATAAAGTAAAATACGTGACTAGCACATGGTCGAGTCTCAGTAAGTGTTAGATCTTTGTTCCTTTTCCTTCTTTGACTTACCCCACACACTTCAGGAATCTCCTAGATGCTTATGCTTCAGAAAAGCACTTGTGCTTTGGATGATGGTCGTGATAGAGTCAGGTTCACTTTTGCCTGTCATTCCCCATAATTCAACAAATTCAGATCTAGTTAAAATCTTTGAAGTATTTGCTATGTAAAAATTCTTTTGTTTTTGTCGGGATGGGAGTAGGATTCAAAGATAAGACCTTATCTTTTATCATCCCTACCTCCCATTCTTGTCCACAACAGTTGTTAAGCACTTGAGGTGAACAAGATACTGTGTAGACACCGACCTTCTTTTTATAGCATGTGATTGAATGGGATTGGGTTGAATGGGACCATTTGGTTCAATTGGATTTGCAGGTATACATTAACTTCTTTTTCTTCCCCAAGTCCTCCAGGGTGCTCTTTGGAAAGTGCTTTTGATACTGCACAAGACTCTCAGAAACCTCTTTTCCTTTCAAAAATAGAAACTAATGTCAGTTTTCCATATCTCTACGGGAAAGGTTTAATTCAGAAAAAGATAACTACTTTTACCTCAATTTCCTAAATTAATTTACAGGAAAGCAGTTTGGGAATTTAGGCAGCAAATAGCTCAGCCGTTGAAACGTGGAGATTGAGTCCGGGAGCAGGAGTTCCATCTGTCCAGTCAGCTCTGTTCTGGTCACAGCAAGCGCTCTGAGGCTAAGCCAGCCTCTTCGGAGTTTGTGCTGTGACTTTCAGGAAGGATGAGGCGAACAGTGCAATCTGTAAACACTGTGAGTTTGAAAAGGCCCCTTCCCTCCTCATGACAAGTCAGTAGCCTTCTTTTCATACACAATTAATGGTTAAGAGTAGGACTCGGCTAAGGGGGTCTGGGTTTCAGAAACATGCTCGACTGTTTATTGACCATATACTATAGGAAGTTTATTAAACCCTCTTTCTCATGGTTTCGTTCATCAGAAAAGTGGGGATGATGAGTACCTGTTTCTTACCGTTGCTGGTAGAATTAAATGAGACCATTCACATCAGAGACTTAGCGAATTGCACTGCATGTAGAAAGTACTCTATTTCTGTTTCTTGTTTGTTTTTTTGTGTTTAATTTTTGGCTGCGTTGGGCCTTCGTTGCTGGGGGCGGGCTTTCTCTAGTTGCGGCGAGCGGGGGCTACTCTTCGTTGTGGTGCGTGGGCTTCTCATTGCGG
Source organism: Balaenoptera ricei (assembly GCF_028023285.1). Classification (NCBI taxonomy): domain Eukaryota; kingdom Metazoa; phylum Chordata; class Mammalia; order Artiodactyla; family Balaenopteridae; genus Balaenoptera; species Balaenoptera ricei. The sequence goes on along the minus strand of NC_082646.1, from coordinate 9,461,364 downwards.
TGGCTTCTCTTGTTGTGGAGCACGGGCTCTAGGCTCGCGGGCTTCAGTGGTTGTGGCTCATGGGTTCTAGAGCGGAGGCTCAGTAGTTGTGACGCACGGGCTTAGTTGCTCCGAGGCACGTGGGATCTTCCCGTACCAGGGCTCGAACCCGTGTCCCCTGCACTGGCAGGCGGATTCTTAACCACTGCGCCACCAGGGAAGCCCCTGTAACTTTCTTATTATTTAATGAGGTCCAATTTGGGAGGAGCAGGCAAAGAACATTTTGGAAACTGAGGAAATATCATGCACTTACCACATGCATCTTTAGGAACTGACATCTTTCTTAGATTCAGACTCAACTGAAGGCTTCTGAATGCCTGTCTCACCACTAGAAGATATATTTTGTTGTGTTTTTTAAAAATAGCTATTTTTTGAATCAGTACTGATAATAATTTTCATTTATTGGATAGACACTGTGTCAGATACAGTGAAAAGCTCGTTATTTGTATTTACCTCTCTTAATCCTCACACAGTCCAGTAATATTCTGTTATTTTTGTGACTACTTAAAGAATTTAAAGTCTGAAGCCAGAGGCTAACTTCAAGGGTCACAAAATTAGTACAGTAAGTCCCCTACATACAAATGAGCTCTGTTTCAAGAGCGTGTTCCTAAGTCCAATTTGTTCGTAAGTCCAACAAAGTTAGCCTAGGTACCCAACTAACACAATCGGCTATATAGTACTGTACTGTAATACGTTTATACTACTTTTCACACAAATAATACATAAAAAACAAACACAACAATGAAAACATTTTTAATCTTACAGTACCTTGAAAGGTACCATAGTACAGTATAACAGCTAGCATACATGGGCACGTTTTGCATCTTTGAAAGTTCACAACTTGAAGGTTTGTATGTAGGGGACTTAGTGTAATTGAGAGAACCAGCTTTTGAAGTCAGGTTTGTCTGATCTCTGTGTCTGCCCTTTTAACCCATTGCTATCAATCTAAATCATGAAGATACTGATACTATCGGGCTATGTAGAGCTGTTTCAGAAGAAAGGTGAAATCTGTGCCTTTTATAGCGGAAGAAGCAAAGCCTCCAAAAAAAAGTCAGTATGATTTGTCCAAAGTCACAGAGTAAGTGAATGGAGAAGGCAAGACAAGGCCTCGGGCCCACCAACGCTTTTGTTTACTGTCTTAATGGAGGACGGGACAGTCAGTGCAAAGATATTTACTGATACCTGTGCTGTCTGTACCCAGTACTCCTACGAGTTGGAGGGACATGAAGGAAGTTGCCTACAATCTTCTTAGGGAGATAAAACCAACAAAATGAACAACAGAATCTACAATTAAGTTCTAAATTCTGTACTACGGTTAGAAGCTCAGAGGTGGAGGACGTAGCCAGCTTCTCCTGGGTGCTTTTTCATACGTTTATTTTAGTCTTTCATTTTTTTTGGCCCTGTAAGAGAGGAAATACCTATTTTTGGCTTTTTCAGATGAACAAACTGTGTCTGAGAAGGGGGTGGCAGGGCAACTTGGAGCCACAGAGCCAGAAAGCAGCAAAGCATAGCTTTGAATGCAGATCTGACCCCCAAAGTCCGAGATCTTTCCCTGGAGTAACAGAAGGGGAGGTGGGTGGGTGGTCCACAGCGAGATCATCATTTCAGAAGAGGTGGGACTTGACCAGACAAGCGGGGGCGGGTAGAACTGGGGCAGTGCTTGCGTCCCAGGGCGTTGCCAGCACACCTTTCTGTGGCGCTGAAATTCCTCTAGGTAACTGAGGTGGGACAGTTACCAAACCTTGGTGCTTCCTAAACACCATGAAGCTGCTATTCTCTCAACTGGTTGCAGGTAGAAACAATCCCAGAAGGACCTTTCTTGATGAGCCTGTAGGGCTTGGCAATCATAGAGTGAGACTTTTTGCCAACAGATGCCCAAGAAGTATTAGCTCCCAGCCGGAGTCTGGTGAGCAGGACACAGGTGGCGTTGATGAATGATAGTTATTATTCACCTTCAGCATGTTATCCTGTGCAGCTGCAGCAGGCAGACAAAACTCTGCCCTTTAGGGACATCCAAAGAGTGAGAATGCGTAAACCAACACTTTGCTACTCAAAGTGTGGTCCGTGGAATAGCAACATGGACATCACCTGGGAGTTAGATAGAAAGGCCGACTCTTGGGCCCTCTGTCCCTCCCACAGATACCACATCAGAATCTGTGGTTTGACAAGATCCTCAACTGATTAAAGTTCGAGAAACACTGAGCTCACCGTCACCATTGTTTTTGTTGTTTTGGGCCCAGGTTTGGGGTTCCTCTGCTCCTCCCCTCAAATGATGACGGTGGTACTCAAAATTCTCACAGTCATACTTGGGGTGTCATGGGATTTCAGGTCAGGTGATCTGGATTCCCAGCTCAACCTTTCTTGCCGTGGGGACCCTCCACCTTTCCAGGGCCCAGCATCCTTATGTTAGTTGTCGTAACAAGGCCTATGTATACGATTGTTGTGGAAATCAAATGAATTAATGTGAGTGAAAGTGCTTTGTAAGCCGTGAATGACTTTCAAAGTATTCATTAATACCGTTGTTGAATAGAATACCTCTCATCTGAAAGAACATTCGTCTGGGGGCTGCTTCCGTACTAGTGCTGCATTCCAGTGAATGGACAGGAGAAAAAAAAACAATATTTGGAGGTGCTGCTTAGAGTTTGAAAAAACTCAGAGGACTGTGCTTTGTCATGAATGTAAGTGTTGTGCTTGTTAAGGGTCTGACCTGCAGGTATCACGGTCTGCTGCCTTGGAAGTCAGGGAGGCTGCCCTGAAGAGGCCCTTGCCATTTTCTGTTAAAGACTGTGGTCTCCAGTGCCGCCTTCCTCCTTTCCTCTGTTCCTGAGGCTCAGGCCGTAAGAGCAGCTGTCATCCTTTGAAAGATGCAAGGCTCTCTTCTGAGCCAGGCACCTGTGTTTTGATTTAGTATCACCTCCTTGATACAGGTTGACCTAATAGGCGACACCTGGGAAATAACTGGTGGCAGCGAAGGGAGCAGAATCTCTCAGGGGCATCATCTTGTGTTTTGTCAGATTTGGGGATGGAGAGGAAATAACGCTCGTCACCCCAGCGGCCCTGTCCTCCAGGACGGCATGAATAATTGAGAGCTGGCAAGCCCGACTGTGCACCAGAGAGTTGCATTATGTAAAGCGGCAGGCGGCGGGGTGTGCGTGCGCGTGTGTGCGTGCGTGTGTGCGAGTGTGTCTGCGCGCCAGAAGGGTGCGTGTCTGAGTGTGTCTGTGCGCTGTGCGCGTGCGTGCAGGAGCTCGGGAACAGCTGTCTGGGAGGGAGTCCGAGGGAGAGAGAGAAAGGGAGTGAGGGCCGGGAGAGAGGGGCTCGGCGTGGCCGCACGACCACACCAAGCGCCGGCCGCCAGGGAGGTGGGGGGAAGACATTCAAGGGGAGTCACGCTTACAATTCCAGAGCGTTTCGAAACAGCAGAGAAAGGAAGCTCCCCCAGCTTGTGAGAGCCCTGCCCCCGCCGTTAGCCCCAGGGCTGTGGGATGGTCATGGAGGTGCGTGCCCTCCGGCATCCTCAGGGGCCCCCGCTCCCCGCCCCCTCCCCCCACTGCCCAGTGCATGAATGAATGAGCTCTGCCCTGCGCTCCACTACCTTCCCAATGGCTGCCAGGTTAGTGCTCACTCGTGCTGACGCTTGTGTGTGTGTATATGTCAGTCCATCTTTGTCTTCTCCAGGCATTTTTTTGGAAGGGGCGTCTATGCAGGGCTCGGGTGGGGGACCTGTCTTAACTGGCTGCGTGCTTTTTCCAGCTGGCGCAGGCGGCTGGCGCTGCCGAGAACACAAACCTTTCCCGGCTTAGTAAATCCGGAGTCCATGTTGTTTGCTTCTGTTCTGTGTTGGGGGATCTGAAATCAGCCAGCGTGACATCATGCTGCAGAGATGCCACATTCTTTTTCCTCCCTGGCTTTTTTCTCTCCCCCTTCCTCACCTCCGTCATAGTAGCACTGCCCTAGCTGAGCTTTGGAGCACTGAGGGGTGGGCCTGGGGCTGGTGGAGGGAGGGGTTGGGTTGAGGCTGGTGGGGTCCCCTTGGCCAGCAAGACTTATTCAGGGTCCCCGAACTCGGAGAAAAGAGGGCAGAGGATCGCATTAGCGGTGCGTCACGGAGAGCTGGCCGGAGCTTCTGGGGGAGGTGTGGACAGGCCATGTGCTCCTGTTCTCCACCCACTGACTTAGCTCTGGGGTGCCCCTGGTGGGGGAGAGGTGACCAGAGCAGTGGTTAGCAAGGGAGGGGAGGCGGGCTGGAGGGTTAGAAGGCAGGCCACCCTCTCAGATGTAGACAGATCCGGCTCCTCCTGCGGGGAAGAGCCGTGGGACGGGTGGATAGGTCCGGCTAGCAGGGGGAGGGCACCAGCGGGGAAGTCGATAGCTCCCGTCTCAGGGAAATAAAGGGATTTGTTTATTCTTTGGCTTAGCCAGCATTTGGCTCAGAGAGTTGCCATGTGTTTTCAGAAAATAGGTACCCAGTGGCGGGGGCCTTACTCCCCCACGCCTCCTTGTATTGTTAGTTATTTGCTTAATTTAGGTAAGTGGAGGGTAGGGGAGGACTTGAAGCTCTGTCTCCCTGGGGACTCAGCCAAGCGCCCAGCCAGGGCTGGGGAAAGGGATCTTCGCCTCTTTACTTTCTCTGACACTTGTTAGCTTCTGTGGACACCGCCTGGCTCCTCTGCTTCCCGCCTCTTCTCTCCCGGCAGCCTTAAGGTGGGCCTGCTTTCCTCCTTTGCCTTGGCTAGCACTCCATTGGTTAGCGAAGTTCGGGACGGGCTGGAAAGAGCTGGCTTTGGAAGAAGGGAAGAGGAAGGGACGTTTCGGGGAGCTGCCGTTGGCAGGAGAGTGTCAGTGTCAAGGCCATGGACGGTAGTACCCCATTGGGAGAGAATGGAGGAGTGGGAGCTTCTGTCATCCTACCTGGAGAAAAACCCCTCCTCTCTTCCCTGGCCCTACACATTTCTTCTGCAGGCGGCAGCCAGCCTGCAGCCCCTTCCTTCCACTGTGGAGTCGTCAAGCACAGGTGCCTTGTCGGTGGGACACAGATACCCTCCTCTTCAACTTGACGGAGGAGAGGCAGACTCACAGAACAGACCTTTCAAGGTCACACATTTTGTGAGACTAGGGTTTGCTAGCTGTTTCTGTAAGGAGCCAGAGAGTGAATACTTTGGGCTTTGTGGGCCAGGCCATCTCTCTTGTAATGCTTTGTACAGCGGAAGCAGCCACAGACGTATAAGGATGAACGCACGTGGCTGTTTTCCCAATAAAACTTTATTTATGGACTCTGAAATTTCCCTTTCATATAATTTTCACACGTCACAAGATATTCTTTTTTTTTTTTTCCCCCAACCGTTTAAAAATGTAAGAACCATTTTTAGCTTGTGGGTCACACAGAAACGGGTGGTAGGCCGGATTTGGCCTGTGGGTTGTAGTTTGCTGACCCATGAAGTAGTCCTGATTTGAACGGCCTGATAATCACCTGAGACCTCCTTAGGAAAGTGTGAAGGGCGTGTGCAGCCTTCACTGTGCACGTGTTCGCACACACGCACCCTTCTATTCCGGTGACAGATGAGACAGGGCTGGATTCAGTTTTCCTAATGGCCTCAGACAGAACCTCACAGCATTGCTCTCGGCCAGCCAGGCGAAACCTCACCTTCTCTGTAAGTCAGGCAGTAAGGGTCCAAGGATCAAATGTTTGGACTAGAAGGAGGGAAAGCATTTGCGAAGGACATGACATCTCCAGAACCTCTTAAGGGCTGTGGTTTTGTATCTGGCCTGGAAATATGCATATAAACGTTCCGAATTGTAGTATCACCTGAGTTGGGCTGAGGACTGAGTGGGTTCTTCTTCATCCCACTGGAACTTGGGTTTGTCTGGTTGGGGGAAGGAATGGTGGGGGCGGGGAGTGTCCCTTGTAGGGATGCATACATACGTTACACGTGCCCGCGCTCTCCTTAGCCTGGAGGCTGTAGCCAGAGACTCATAAGAGAAGAGTGACTAATTCCAGATTCCTCTGATTCAGAATATGACTCCAAAAATATATGTTTGCACTCTGATTTCCAGAGCACATGGAGTGATGGTTCTGCTCTATTCTGAGGTCATCAGAGCACTTCTTTTCTGTCCTACAACCGTTTCTGGGCTCCACAGTTTAAGGGCGATTGAGATGAACTGGAATTCTTTCAGAGGAGAGCGAACCCAGTGGCTAAGGGATCCATAGTTGTGCTGTGTGAGGGATGGCCAGAGGGACCAGCAAGTCTGGGGAAGAAAAGACTGAGGGAGCCTGAGAGCCACGTCAAAAGCGCCATGTGGAAGAGGAGTGAGATTTATTCTACACCTGCCAAGCGGGTAGATAGATATAGGACCTTTGGTGGGAAGCCACAGGAAACAGATTGAGCTTAAAATAAGAAGAGTTGTCCTAAGGTGAAATGAGTTACATAATCATTTAATTATCTCTCTGTCACTTGAGGTAGACTCTAAACAAAGATTAGGTGGAGATGTAGGAGAAATGATTTTAAACTTCTAAAAATAGGGTTGAGGCATTAGATTCATTCCACCCAGAGGAATTATAACAGGGTTTTTTTTTTTTTTTTTAATCATAAAGAACTTGCTGATGGTAGCAGAAGACAATGAGAAGGCTCAGAGGAGGAAGCCCTGGAATTTTGTACTCTGAATATATTTTAAGTGAGGGTACAGCCTCTCTTGGGTGACATAGGTATCTGCTTGCAACCGGGCAGATTGGCCGACCCCTCTTACAGATCTCTTTGTTCTAAAATTTCTATGATTTTTACATAATGGTTATTCTTCAGCCTGCTTCTGTTTGATCTCTGGCAGAAAGTGAGTCAGAACTGGGTTTGAATCCATAGGTTCTGGAGGCGATGAGCCATACACTTGGCTCAAAAGGTGAGGTTGGGGAGGAGTGACGGGAGGGAAGGGTGCACCCAATGCTGCTCCTTACCCCATCCACCTATATACACCCTGCACACCCCTTAGCCTGCCTGCCTGGCTAGGAACTTTCTCCTGACAGCACGGCAGCGGCCTCTGGTGCCTGAGATGGCGTGGCCCTGACGAGAGGGAGAGCTGCTGATGCTGAGTTAACTAGGGGCCCAGACTGCCTGGATCTTGTTTCTGGATCCTTTGCCTGATGTAGATCGGGGTCCCTGTGTCTCAGAGAAGCCGCTGTTCTCAGGAGTTCACGGTGTGTCCTTTATACGCTCTTTGTCACCCCCTCTCACGTCTCTGTCTCTGTGGGGGGCTAAGATATATTCACACTCGCTCTTCTTGCATAACGAAAGCCGAAGCTCAGGGAGGAGGGGTTTGCCCCCATATCATACACAGCGAAGGGGCCGAGTCGGGACTGCCCAGCTCCCTTGACAGGTGATGAGGGGAACTGTTTGACTGAATCCAAGTAGGTCTTAACCGCAGGGTTAATTACATGTCTGTCTCTCTCATGGACGGTGGGTTCCTTAGAGGTAGAGCCTGTTTCCCTAAATGCCTAGAGCATTATCTGGAGCATGTTCTCTTCAGCTGTTTGTTAGATGGATGGATGGATGGATGGACGGATGGATCCGGCACAAGTTCCTTTCAGTTTTAGTAGTAACATTTCTCTTGCGCGGGTTGGGGGAGGGGGCCCTTGTGGAGCAAACTTAGAATAAGTTGGACGTTCTATTCAGTTGAACTCCTCCCTGCCTTGTTCTGGTGATTTGTGGCCCCCCAATGGATTGGAAATCTCCTTCAAGGAAGGGGCTTCCTGGAATAGCTTAGCACCTTTCCACTTTCACAAGGTCCCGTTCTCCTGAGTGTTGAGGCTTCTGAAATACTTTGGGTAGATTGTACTTAGATTTGACTGAGATTGATAGTGAGTCAAGTGTAACAGTATAAAGACCCTATTGTGTGCCCAGCATGTTTAGTACTGTGTATGTAATCCTTGCGTATCTACAAAGAACAACGGCACAGTCGCTGCCCTGTGGGGCCCTCAGGATGAATACGTATCACACAGTAGGAGACACATACTAGGTGTTCAGTAAATGCTTGTTTAATGACATCCAATCCACAAGGTCAGCTTAACTGTGTAGCTCAGAGAGAGCTGGATGGAGAATGATCACCGAGAATCATGGAGAAGTAAGGACCGTGGCGCTTAAAATTAAGTCCCTTTGGAGCTGTTCCAACACATGTGCGTTGGAACCTAACCACCTAATGGGTACTCTCTCCTAGGAAACCTGAAGTGGGGGTGGGGGGAGGTGCCTATTGACAGGGCCTCAAAGAGGAAATTCCTGTGTCCCGTGGGAGGTGAGATTACATGACCACTGAGACCCCTTCCAGACTACAGACTGTCAGAGAGCAGTTCGGTCAACACTGCCTGTGAATCCGGCAGGACTGTTTCCCACATGTTAGGTGTTTGTCCTGTTGTGAACAAACTCAGAGAAAGGAAATTGTACACCACCAGTAAGTTCCTATGTTTAATTTCAGCATCTTCAGCTTCATGTTAAGTCTTTATCCTCCTAGCCCTGTGGAAGTGGGGACTAGCTGAAGATGTGAATACCAGCAATTTGTATTCTCATCCCTTGTCTTTGCCTCGTGGACAGGACAGAATTTAGAAACAGGATGCAGTTCCTTAGCTGGAAACTGACTTCTTACTTCTAACCCCCTTTTTCCCTCCATGAGCAAATTACAGGAAGCCCTTTACTTTGGGGATGCACCGGCTAATTAGTTGGGTTTTTTGTTTGTTTGTTTGTTTTTAGCTTCTTCCGGTCATCCTAGTAAGCTAGATTGTGATCATCCAGTAGGCAGGGAACACAGGTACACAGAAAGATAAAGTAACTTTTCTCAAGGGCACAAAACAGCTCAGTATTTAAACTCAAACATGTACACTTACGTCTAGACAAAGTGATCAGGCCAGCAAAGTCTGGAAGTGATGTCACATTTTAGTTTTCATGGATACAGAAGTCAGAACAAGAACCAATGGGCTGTTATAAGAAGGCTGATTTGGGGCAGGCTTAAGAAAGAAATATCTAACAGAGTGGCTGAACAGTGGCTTTAAAATGAGTGCATTCCTTTATTCATGCAATACATATCTGTGATCCCCAGTCATTGAGCTAGAGGCACTGGGGAACCACACAATAGACAAGGCCTCGGCCCCCATGGAGTGTTCAATCTAGTGTAAGCAACTCAACAACAAAGAATAAGACTACTTCAGCTCCTGATAAGTGCCGTGAAGGTGGGAAATGGCACGATGTGATAGTGATTGCCTGGAGACAGGGAGGCTGCATTAGGTGCAGTGGTCCTTCAAGACAGGCTGCTTGGGGGAGGTGACATTTGAACTTTGATCTAAAAGTTGAAAAGGAATCAAAATTCAAAACTCTAGAGTGAGAGTTCTGTGGCAGGGGTGAACTTGGTGTGTTGGAGGAACAGAAAGGTCCAAGGAGGCCAGAATAGATTGAGGGAGAAAGTGGTACAAGAGAAAGTTGAGGAAACAGATCCCTGAGTTTAGATCCCAGGAGTTGGATTGCTAGTCATTAAGTCCATCCCTCCAGAAGGTTACGACAAGGACACAGGATGGATTTGGTGCGGCCTGTGAACCCTTTGCGCAAAACAATTCATGTCTGACTTTGACTTCTGACACTGGTTCTGTAGCATCATCAGAGTTTTCAAAGGTTATCATCATTTGTTCCTCTTCGAAATGTCCATAGAGATAACTGGAGCCCTGCCTTCTCCCTCAGCTCTGGCAGGACCCAAACAAACTTATTTTGTTTTTGTAGGAAGGAGGAAAAGTGGGTCAGCCTGTTTTGGCATTTCAGGCATGGAGTCTTGGTTCTATTGCGGGCCCTGGTCTCCATGGAAATGAAAAATAGTGTTTGTCATGCCTGTTCCTGGATTGAATTCCAAACTCTGGGCTGAACAGAAGCTGTAGGAAAGCCAGGGAGTGGGGGAGTAGGGTGGATGGAGGCTGCAGCCATTGTGATGAGCGATCTCTCCTTGGCTTGTGTTGGAAAGTCAGACAACCTTTGCCCGCTCTCCAGCCCTGTCTTCACCCATCACCTCTCTGGACCAAGAACACCAGTAGTAGGGTAACTTATGTTCTTCTGCCTTTCTCCTTGGCCAAACACTTTCCATGTACCTTGCCCTTTCATTAATTGCTCAGTTAATAAGTTCATCAACAATTGAAGTCAATGCTAAGACTTTCCCCACAAGTAGGTCCTTCCAGGCTTAAGTAGCTCCCTAATGAGAATGTATCTAGTATGTACCTAGAAGGTATTAAATTAGCCAGCTGGCTGCAGATGTTTTGGATGGGCTCTGCCACCTTTCATTCCCTTCGTAAGATAAAAAAAAATTAACTTTCCATAGGTACTTGAACAAGATAGGGAAGGAAGAATGGGTCCGTGGAACTTATTGACCATAAGAAGTGCCCTGAATTATCTACGCAATATCTACAGAGATGGAGACCAATGAGGGACGGAGTGCAGAGAGAGGGTGGAGCCTGGGCCACGTGGACCCTGTGAACCAATGTTTGGATGACCAGTGGCCAGATAGTGAGTCTGGAGAATTGTCAGGCTTCCATTTGTAAGGTGTCTGTGCCCATGGTCTGACCTGGCAACAGTCTAGTTCCACCTTCTTGGTTCCAAATTTCAGACAGAACCTTTCCCTGAACACTGTGTATATTTCACCCAAAGGCCCAACTTGGAAAGCCCCCGGGGCATTTCAGCAAGTTACTAGAACAGAAGAGCCGGAGCGAGATGTTCATCTCTGTGTAAATCTTGCTCTTGCAGCAGTGGAGGGAGGCCTGCTCAGTGTCAGGCTCTGCAGTTGCGCTGTATGAGCTGTGTTAGGAAAGAAAGGCATCACCCCAGGGTTCCTCTCCTTCCCTGCCCTTTGCTGAAGTGCAACACGATGCTACATCCAGGCCAAAGTGTGGCATGCTGGGACCAGGCTGAGAGAGACCTGCTTTACCATAAGTTGGGAAGAGAACCTCTATGCCATAAACAAACAAACCAACAAAAAACCCCAGCAACAACAAAAAGGCATCTCTCCAGAAGCTGTCTGGCCCCTTTCTTCAAGCAGGTAATCACAGTTTGACGCAAAAAGCACACTTGGCTTTTTCTCCCTAAGAGAAGGCGTTGGACCCAATGGCAGAGTTGTTGCCGGGTTTAGATTCTAAGCGATAGGCTCTCAAAGAGTGAGTTCTATACACGGTCACCAGGAGCTCCTCTTAGGAGGAACAATAGTACATTTTTCCATCCTTTCAAGACCCCACCCCATCCAGTACCCTAAAAAGCACGGGGGGGAAAAGCTACTGAGACTTAACCCTGCTGAGCACCCTCTCCAGCTGCCTGTTAACCCCTTGGTGGACAGTCACATCGTCTCCCCGGGCCTGTGCTTCCATCCGTAACAGTAAGAGGACTCTGACTCTTTCTCTGCAACAGTCATCCCTCGGGCACCTGAGACTGTGGTTTTATTTTCATGGGTAAAGGGGGCCAAGACCTGGAGCTCCGGCGCGTCATAACAAGAACTGAGGCAGGCCTGGGAAATTTTTTTTCTAAGTGACTTGGTATTTTGCTCTCCAAGGAGGAGGGCCCAAGGGGAATTTGGGGCCCAGCTGGGATTTGTGATCTGGGCTATTTTTCCTCCTCTGCAAAGTTCTGGTTGGGTCTGCCCTTCCCATCTACCGTGCTGTGGATTTATGGGTACAGAGACACTAAGTGACAAGCAGGAATACAGAGAGGGATTGAAAAACAACCATCTTCAGGGAATCCTCGTCAACTCTGAATCTGGAACCAGTTTAGGTGGACAGATCTAATGGAGGCATTTGCAGGAAGCATGTACATTTCATGCAACTATTATGCGCATACACCTATGGCCATATTATCTCAGACGCTGGAACATGTGCTATGGGAAAATTCAAAGTGGAGCTGGCTAATTTGCATGGATATTTGCAGTGCTATTATAAAGAGCTGAGGAGGATTACTGATGAAACTTCAGAATTGGCATGGGGATGGGAGGGGCATAGCTAGATAACAGAATAGTTGGCTGTTAGGAATTAGGAAGCGCTCGATATCGGAATCAGCTTTAACTAGATGCTACTAAAGGTAGGGAGGGGAGCAGTGTTTGTAATATGGCTGTGGGCGTGGGATCTAATGATGATTGTCAGGCTCCTGCACCAAAAAAAGGTGTGCTGAGTCGTAGTATTACCTTGAGAACCACACCTTCATGCCCACTCCCCAGCAACCCTGGGGTCTCTTCCATTGGCACTTCCTCTGACAAGCTCAACTGATTTTCTGTCACAGCCCACCCACCCGGCAGACACTGAACAGCTGATGCACTCAAGAGAGTTACAAGCAGGTTTCTGTCATCTGGGGCAGATACGGTCACTTATCCCTTGATCCTTATAGGGTTTAGTCCTTGGGAACACTGGTTCTCAAATTTTGGGGTGCATCAGAATGAGCTATGGTGCTTGTTTAAAATGCGGATTCATAAGACCATCCCCTGGAAATTGTCATTTATTGAGTGGGGATGGGGCTGGGATTTTGCACTTCAAGAAAGCACCCCACGTGGATTTGGTCCCTCCTATGGGAAGTAATGTTTGGGAGCATTCAGAGCATGTCCATATAACCCTCTGAGGAAAAAGGGCAAGGATAATTATTCCACTTTTTACAGAGAGGGACAAAAACCTTCTTAATAACAGCAGCTCAGAAATAGTTATTGATCATTCATTATGTATCGGGCACTGCACTAAAGATTTCACTTACGTTATTTCACTTAACACAACAATCCTCTGAGATAGGTATTAGTATCTCTCATTGGTCCGATGAGAAAAATAAGGCTTAGAGGCCAGGGTCACACAGCAAGTGGCAAAGCTGGGACTCAACGCTGAGCCTGCTTACGCTGCACACTGGCGATTAATCCTGACCCTGCAGAGCCCAAGCAGGCCTTCGGCAAACAAACGTTTCATTTGAAACTGGCTTTCTAAATTTCTAATTAAATGCTCTTTCTATTAGGGTGGGGTGCGCTGGAATGTATTAGGCAGTCTTTAAAAAATTACCAGTATGGGGCACTGAAGTTGTGACAGCCATACGTTTGATCATCCAGGTCATGGCAGAGCTGGGCTCAGGGCGAACCATAGAGTGAACATGAAGTGTCCAGGGGTGGGAAGGAGGGGGTCTGATTGGGAATGAGCCAGGGCCGGAACGCACAGTGACCTGAGAGCCAGAAAGGAGCCTCTGGGGGTGGGGCGACAGGTACATATCTTGCAATCACTGGGGCAGAAACAGTTAACTTTGCTGCAAGCAAACAAGTTAACTTAAATGAGGAGCACTGGGGGACTTTCCTGGTGGCGCAGTGGTTAAGAATCTGCCTGCCAATGCAGGGGACACGGGTTCGAGTCCTGGTCCGGGAAGAGCCCACATGCCACGGAGCAACTAAGCCCGCAAGCCGCAACTACTGAGCCCATGTGCCACAACTACTGAAGCCCGTGCACCTGGAGCCCGTGCTCCACAGCCAGAGAAGCCACCACAATGAGAAGCCCGCGCACCGATACGAAGAGTAGCCCCCGCTGGCCGCAACTAGAGAAAGCCCGCGTGCAGCAACAGAGACCCGACACAGAGCCAAAAATAAATGAATAAATAAATAAAATATATTTTTAAAAAAAATGAGGAGCACTGGGACACCAGCTGACTATCCTGCTCTGCTCGGGGGTCTGAAACCGTGTGGGTGGCTGATCAGGGAGCTGGCCTGCAGGACTACACAGGCAGAAGGATGGAAACAGAAGGCCAAGCAGACCGGGGCCGTGGCTCCCACGTCTCGAGTGGGGGTGGGAGATGCGGCCAGGAGGGTCGCCACAGAAGGCCCAAGAGCCTTGGTCCTCTTTCCATGTGCCCCTGTTTCTCAGGGACTTCAGCCAGACCTAACTATGGGAAGCAGGATCAAACTGTAGCATGAGGTACTGTGGTCAGACTTAAGGAAGCACTGTTTGTGAGCAAAGTAACCAGGGGAGGAGTGACATAGTCTTTAATGGAGGTTTTAAAATAGGAGAGATGGGGGACTTCCCTGGCAGTCCAGTGGTTAAGACCTCGCCTTCCACTGCAGGGGATGCGGGTTTGATCCCTGGTCGGGAAGCTAAGATCCTACGTGCCTCGTGGCCAAAAAACCAAAAAACATAAAACAGAAGCAACATTGTAACAAATTCAATAAAGACTTTAAAAATGGTCTGTATCAAAAAAAATAATAGTCATAAAATAAAATAGGAGAGATGGGAAGTGAATGAATGACCTCTGGGCCCCCCCGCCCCGCAGGGGTTAAAGGTGGTTCAGGGGGTCTCAGCTGACCTGTTACTGGGGAGAGTTGATGAGGACAAGAATCTCTTAAGTATTCGCTCAAGTGTGTTATGCTTCAAAAACACACAGTTCCTTGTACTGCTCTGTGTACTCCATGCTATTTTAGGCCTTCATACCTTTGTTCATGCTGTTGTTTTGGTTTTTGTGGGTTGTCTTTTTTTTTGTTTTCAGGAACGTTCTCTTCCCTCCTACTACCACGCCCTTCACCTGGCTCACTCTGACACATTTTTTTTTTTTTCACACACACACACTGTATTTTATTTTTACAAGAGATAAATAGACTGACACCAAGCATTGTACATGGATGACCACAGCAAAAGCAACGATTGCAATTACCAAACATGAAACACACTCATACTATGTCATAATATTGACATTCAGTCCAGTAATCCTCCACTGTAACAGCTCCTTTACTTTGCAGTGAAAATTGATTTGTATATTCTTTGCCTCTGAGTCCTTGTTGGATTTTTTTTTTTTTAATTCAGACAGAAAGTCACAAAAATTATACTCATCCTCATCAGTTCACTCAGTCCCATGTAATTAACTCTGACACATTTTTCAGGACCCAGCTTAAGTCTCAAGGGCCATATCTTCAAGGAAGCCTTTCTTGACCTCTAAGGTTCCTTTCCTCTCTCCTGTCACACCACTTGTTGCTTATATTAAAATGAGAGGAATACGTGTCTAGCTCTTCCCGATGGTAATGTCCCAAGCACAAGGATCCTTTTGACTCATCAGTATGAACTTGAACGCCTAGTATTATTCCAGGTGCTCAGTAAATGTTTGTGGAACAGAAGATCCAGATGTGAAGTCCTATCCCCTTGGCCAGGCACTTAACCTTTAACCTCTATTTCTCAGGTTTCTTTTTTTTTTTTAATTTTTAAATTTAATTTAATTAATTAATTTATTTATGGCTGTGTTGGGTCTTCATTTCTGTGCAAGGGCTTTCTCTAGTTGCGGCAAGTGGGGGCCACTCTTCATCGCGGTGCGCAGGCCTCTCACTATCGCGGCCTCTCTTGTTGCGGAGCAAGGGCTCCAGACGCGCAGGCTCAGTAATTGTAGCTCACGGGCCTAGTTGCTCCGCGGTATGTGGGATCTTCCCAGACCAGGGCTCGAACCCGTGTCCCCTGCATTGGCAGGCAGATTCTCAACCACTGCGCCACCAGGGAAGCCCTCTCAGGTTTCTTATATGTGAAGTTAAGAGTTGGCTATGTTAATTCTGAAATCTGAAAGGGGGGGTCTTACTCCAATAGCCCCTCCAAAATCCGTGTCTTCCTTTCTTTCTACAGCAAACCGAAGGTCATTTTTAGCTTTAAAATCCAAGGATTTTGAAATATAATGTAATACTATTGTTAATAAGGGTGGCAGGATCAGATTAATGGCACACATCGTAGAGTTTGTTGGAAAAACAGTATTACAGGTTATGAGATTCATAAGAATTGGTTTTATTTGCTCAGCAGGACACCCGAATCTGTAGGATGATGGAGTGCCTTTTAAAAGAGTTTTAGGGGGAATTCCCTGGCGGTCCAGTGGTTAGTACTCGGCACTTTTACTGCCGAGGGCCCGGGTTCCATCCCTGGTCGGGGAACTAAGATCCCACAAGCCGCACAGCGTGGCCAAAGGAAAAAATACTAAATAAAAAAGCTTAGTAAAAGTAAAAGAGTTTTAGGAATCGAACGAGTCTAGCTGTGATTTTGCCTAGTTAGGACTGTAGTAGCTCCTAACATTTTTTCCTGTTTAGCGAAGGATCAGAGTGGAGGTGGAGCATGGGGTGGGGCGTGAGGGTGATACTTGGGCTTAGTCTTGAGTGTAAGTGTTGGGTGGGAAAGACTGATACAACGTGGAAGAGTGAGGGAGCGTGCCAGGGGACCCGTGAATACGCCTTCATGGCTGAGGCTGAGTGTGTCCTGGGAGGAGGAGCCAAGCCAGAGCTTTCAAAGGCAGCTTGGAGTCGACAGTTGGGGAACTTCTGTACCATAGTTTGGAGTTCAGATTTTATTCCAGGGAGGTAGAAAAGCATAGAGGGCTTTAACCAGGGGTAGAGGAGGGCCAAAAATGACCCATTTACTTTTTGTGGAAAGTTCATTTTGACAGTGAAATAGAGAATGGATTGAAGGCTAGAGGCAGAAAGTTGATTCCTTCTTTCTTTCCATCCGTTCAGCTCCCCATCAATCCTGTTCATCTATCCTCCTGTCTCGTCACCCAGCAAACAGACATTGCTGAATGCTTGGTTCTGGGAACAAGCTCTATAATCAGATAGGCCTACGATTGATTAGGCCTCTCCAGCCACTTACCCATGTGTGTGACTCTGGGCAAACTACTTAATCTGTCAGTCGTTTGATTTAGCACCTGAAAAACAGGACTGGTAATATCCATTAATACTTCACAGGTTCGTTGGGAAGATTAAATGAGAGAATGCCTTAATAAATGCTTGCCACTGTGCCAGGAATTCATAAGCACTGATCAACTTTTAGCTATTTGTATTAATATTAGCAGGTTGGAGGTGCAGATTTGGGAGCTGTCATGATCCTGGGGGTTGTTAAAGCCGTGGGTGTGCACTAGAATGAGACTCGCTTCAGGCGTTAGCTGAGCTCATACTACTTACAGAGCGTCCCGTTGAGCAGGGAGGGAGGCTCAGAGGTGTGCGTCCAGGAGTGTGCAGGTCTTCACTTTAACACCAGGCAGAACGTGTTAAATGCTTTGGTCAGTTCAGTGGTGGAGATTTACAAAAGCTTTTTGGAGAAGGTGAGGTTTGAAATGGGTCTTAAAAGATGAACAGGACGGGGCTTCCCTGGTGGCGCAGTGGTTGAGAATCTGCCTGCTAATGCAGGGGACACGGGTTCGTGCCCTGGTCTGGGAAGATCCCACATGCCGTGGAGCAACTGGGCCCGTGAGCCACAACTACTGAGCCTGCGCGTCTGGAGCCTGTGCTCCGCAACAAGAGAGGCCACAATCGTGAGAGGCCCGCGCACCACGATGAAGAGTGGCCCCCGCTTGCCGCAACTACAGAAAGCCCTAGCACAGAAACGAAGACCCAACATAGCAATCAATCAATCAATCAATCAATAAATCTTTAAAAAAAAAAAAAAAGATGAACAGGACTCCATTGGGTACATATGAAGGGAGAGAGCGCTTCACGCACAAGTGGTGAGTTGGGGAGGTAGGGGGCAGGAGAAGAAGAATGTGTATTAAGAAAACCAGGGGAAGATAAGTAGGACGAGAAGATGGGCACCCTTTGAGCGAGTACAAGGAGAAAGTATTGAGATCTAGGGAAAGTGTCAAATTATTTTCAGTACAGAGCTTTGAATTCCATGCTGAGGATTTTGGACTTTAATAGGAACGCTAGTAGGGGGCAGAAAGATAGTATCAGGCTTTTATTTAGAAAGATTCAAGGACAAAGGTGTGAATGGGCACGAAAGAGGAAAGGAGAGGAGAAAACTACTTAGAAGGTTATTAGACAAGTCTAGGCCGGAGGCATTGAGAGCTTGAACTAGAGCCCTGGGGGTGGAAGGGAGGGATGGGTTATGGGAGCTTTAGGGAAATGGAATTGATGGGATTCAGTGGCTCACTTTTTGTGGGGTGAGATGCAAGAGATGGGCCTGCAGCTTGAGAGAGCAGGAAATGAGGATGGCATCGAGGATGGGCAGCAGTTGGAGGCGGCTTGGGAGGAAAGACGGCAAGCTCAGTTTTGAATCTGAGGTGCTCGTGAGACACGTCCGTTTGGAGGAAATGTCACGGTGGCACCAGGTTGCTGGGCTGAAGCTAACAGGGCCAGAAGCAGGTAGAGGAGTCCTCTGCTTCCGGGCATAGTTGAAGTCATGGAAAACAGGAACTGGCTCAGGTGGTGAAGGGCCCACCTTTGGGGAAGGACTGAATTTCAGGTGGAGGAGCCAGGGGGGAGCCCGCTGCTGAGACAGGAGGAGGAATGGAAGAGAGAGGCGTGTGTCGTCAGGGAGACGGGGAGAGATTTTCAACAGCAGCACAAATCAACAGCCTTATAAGCACAGAGAGTAAAATGGCGCGTGATAGTGTACATCGTCTGTTGACTGAAGTGTTTTTTTTTTTCTTCTAACATCTTTATTGGAGTATAATTGCTTTACAATGGTGTGTTAGTTTCTGCTTTATAACAAAGTGAATCAGCTATACATATACATATGTTCCCATATCTCTTCCCTCTTGCGTCTCCCTCCCTCCCACCCTCCCTATCCCACCCCCCCATCCCACCCCTCTAGGTGGTCACAAAGCACCGAGCTGATCTCCCTGTGCTATGCGGCTGCTTCCCACTAGCTATCTATTTTACGTTTGGTAGTGTATATATGTCCACGCCACTCTCTCACTTTGTCACATCTTACCCTTCCCCCTCCCCATATCCTCAAGTCCATTCTCTAGTAGGTCTGTGTCTTTATTCCCGTCTTGCCACTAGGTTCTTCATGACCTTTTTTTTTTCTTTTTTCTTTTTTTCCTTAGATTCCATATATATGTGTTAGCATACTGTATTTGTTTATCTCTTTCTGACTTACTTCACTCTGTATGACAGACTCTAACTCCATCCACCTCACTACAAATAACTCAATTTCGTTTCTTTTTATGGCTGAGTAATATTCCATTGTATATATGTGCCACATCTTCTTTATCCATTCATCCAATGATGGACATTTAGGTTGCTTCCATGTCCCGGCTATTGTAAATAGAGCTGCAATGAACATTTTGGTACATGACTCTTTTTGAATTATGGTTTTCTCAGGGTTGACTGAAGTGTTGAAAGCAGAGTTTTTGGTACTCGTCGGGTGGCATATGGAGGGTCAGCTGATGTGGGGTCACTAGGGGCGGAGGACATCTCCTAGGCACGTCGACCACGAGCGCCTGAGGTTCATGCGGTTTTGGATAGTTGGGGTGAGTTTCCTCCCGGTTGGAATTTTTTGCCCACCCCTTGCTCGAATCTTCCCTCAACAGGCAGTTTTCTCAGGGATTCACAGTTTGAGGAAGGATAAAGGGAGCTCCTTTCTATTCCTGGGTCTGGAATCACCCTGTGTGGGGATGTCCCTTATCTCGGGAAAAGACAGGAGCCCAGGCGTGGGTCCGCGTGTCCGAGACGGGCGTGCACTTGGTGTCATCCACTCTTGCTCTCGCTTCTCTGAGCAAACTAGTTGAGGTGCGGGGCACAGGTCCGGTCCTGGCTGTTCTTCCAGTGAAGCCGTGCCAGGAGACGGTTTCAGCCCTGGAGTGTTTGGCCATGGACTGAGGTTGGCCCGAGGTGGGGGGGCTGCCCCCAGAGAGGGGAGCACCTGATCCTGCTCCTTGGACCATCCCGAGGCCCCCAGCCCCCACCCCAGGGCGGGTCCGAGGAGGCACTTGCTGCTATTCTAAGGCCCAGCTCTTCCAACCGAGGGAGAAGAACGTAATTTCCTTTGTCCAGGGTTTGGCTGGAGATGGTAGTGGATGAGTTCAGAAGTCGGAGAGGATAAGGACGTTGGCGGTGGGGTGAGAACTTGAAAAGCCGCTTTCTAAATCACAGTTGTTGGTGGTATTATAACTGAGTTTCCAAATTCAAATTCTGTTTGGGGATAAAGCAAAACATTTGGCCTTACGTGTCCCCATACGCCCTCTGGTCACGTTTGGCTTCCTTTACTCTGGTCTCCTTTTGCTTCTTCTCTCCATCCGTTTCCTTCCAAAAGTCAGAGCCCTTCCCTCGCCCCACTGCTGCCCTCCTCCTGCACTTGCTGGTTTGGGCTTTTGGGCTTCCTTCCTTTTCTCTCTGCCAAGGATCCCCAGGTGGAAGGTTCTGCTGAAAGGGGGCGTGGTTTTCATTGCAGGTGGGTCCGATGGGACATCTGAGGTTGCAGCTGGATCTTCATGCAAATGGCAGTGTTCCCCGCCCTGCACTCCACTCGCTGAGGGAAGGCGGGGATGCAGCTTCCCAGGGTGCTTCCTGGGGCCCTGACAGCCTCGCATCCATCCGGCTGTGCCCAGAGCCCCGACCCTGCTCTGACTGCCCTGTGCCAGGCCCTGGGCTTTTCACCCCCTCCCCTCGTGCTTCTTTGGCTTTCCAGTCTCAACGTGGGCTTTGTTTCCCGTTTCCCGTCTCTTTCCTCCATAACCTTTCCTTCCCCCGTCTCTTTCCTTCCTCCATTCTCTCAGAGCAAAGCAAGCACCTGTTAGAACTTAACTGCACTTAATTTTCCTCTGCTCTTCCTTTCTTCAT
The DNA here is from genome assembly GCF_028023285.1 of Balaenoptera ricei. Taxonomy (NCBI): domain Eukaryota; kingdom Metazoa; phylum Chordata; class Mammalia; order Artiodactyla; family Balaenopteridae; genus Balaenoptera; species Balaenoptera ricei. Next base: position 9,440,811 of record NC_082646.1, on the reverse strand, counting down.
CTCCTCTAGTCCATTAAGAACACAAGCTAAATATTTACACAGTTTATAAGCCTTGGCGTGAGGGGATTTGGTACCCTGGGATGTGAAAGGTACCTTTTGCAAGTGAATTTGGGGGAGGAGACATGGCATGTGAGAACTTCCGCTGCATTCATCTTTGCCCTGGGCGAAGGGAACAGGAACCAGTCTGGCTTACAAGGAAATAGAATAGTGCGGGTGAGTTACAAGTCAGAAGACCCAGATTTTGTTTCTAAGCCCTCTGTGATCAGAGGACACTTGATCCTCTTTGCCATGCACTGGTCTTCATTTTAAAAATAGGACTTATGGCACTTGTCATTACTACCTTGGTGGAATGATTTAAGGACCCAGTGAAATAATATGTTGTGAATGCTTTGGAAAGCGGGATTATTTTTGTTATTTTTATGGGCAAATATCTCCAAAACCAAATGTAGAAACTGGATTTTGCAGCATGTATAAAATGAGCTGATAGTATTGATATGATCTCTAATGAGCCTTTCAGATCTTAAATTCCGTGTTCCCTAGACAGTTCTTGGCATAAAATGGGGGGGGGAGCGGGGGTGTCCTAACAATATCTGATGGATGGATGGACAGACAGATGGTCAGATGGATGGCTGGGTGAACGAATCTCTCCATGTCTAATTGCCCTACTTACCCCTTCCTGTTGCTATTTCCATTTCACGTGGACACCACCGCCCCCTCCTGGCCAGCAGCAGTATTATGGTGCAGCAAGTCCGTAGCTGGGCCCTTTGCTCCCTATTTCTCCCCAGCCCCGAACCCTGGCTCCCCGAGCTGGCTCGTTGGGACCCGTCTTTGGCCTTCAGTCACCGACTGCTCGTCTCTCCTCCTCCTCCCTCTCCACCCCGCCCCCTCTCTCCGTCTTCCCCCTGCAGCACTGCCAGTAACTCCAACCGCAGCACGCCGGCCTGCTCCCCCATCCTCCGGAAGCGGTCTCGCTCGCCACCCGCTCAGAGCCCGGACGGAGACACCATGGTGGAGAAGGGCTCAGACCACTCCTCGGACAAGTCGCCGTCCACGCCGGAGCAGGGCGTGCAGCGCAGCTGCTCCTCGCAGTCGGGCCGCAGCGCTGGCAAGAACTCCAAGGTGAGCCCGACCCCGCCGGGGACTCTGTCCTCGCTCAGTAGCCGGCTGCGGGGAAGCTGGCAGTGGGGGGACGGTGAGGCAGAGAACCCCGTCATCGAGGGACCTGGCGTGATTGGCCGGCCCCTAGTGTCCCAGAGATAGCCTTGATTCAGTGAGGTGAGGCGGGGCCGGCAGGGGAGACCCTAGTTAAATGTTATCATCTCAGCTAAGCACTCCGAGAGGGCCCCGGCAGCTGGAAAAATGACTCCGCAATGACCGTTATCTCTCTTTAGGGGCTAGGGAGCCTCCCGTGCCTTGAGACTTGGAGGAGAGGTGCTCTGGGGGTCAGGAGGGGTCATCTGTTTAGCCCTGCTACCTCTTCCAAATTTGGGGTAGAAGGGAACATTATTTGGGACAACTGTAGTGCCAGGAAGGGAGTCCTCAGGGAAGGTTGCGGAATGCCGTTTTAACCTCCGCCCTGGCCATCACCCTGCCTGGCCTTTGGTAATAACCTACTTGGTACTCATCCGGCCAAGAGGACGGTGACAGGGCTCTCCATCCCTCCCAGGTGTGTCCGAGTTGCCACCTGAGCCCCGGGCCTTTGCCTAAGGAGGGGCATAAAATAAGCCCTGGGGGGCCTGGGCTACTTATGGTCCCCAGAGACGTTCTTCTCCCCAACCCCCCACCCCCTTAGTCCTTTGGGAAGCAGGAGATGTCTTTGCCTAGATGCTCCTTCAAAAGCTTCTCTTACCTGCTGGACTCACAGGCCCTGGGGAGGGGAGGGGACGCCGGGAGGCTCGGGAGCTGGCTTCCCACCTGAATTTGTCTTTTGATTTCTTGTTCTTCCTCTTCTCCCCCCCCCATCTCCCAAATACCTTCTTTGCATGCATGGTCTTAGTCTCACAAGCGCCTCTCAAAAGTAAGCCATCTTTTGTCTCTGTCTTTGGTCTCCCCTCCGGTGTTGAATTGTCTGTAGTGCTCCGCACCCCTCCCTCTTCCCTCGCGCATCTTGGCCCATGCGTCTGGCTTGGCCCCTTTCCCAGAAGGGCCGGCCCCACTGCCCCTGGCAGGCTGGCTGAGGTCACTGAGCGGACCATTCCCACTGCACCCGGAGTCGGAGACCAGACCCGCCCCCCCCACCCCCGTGTCTCTGCCTGCGCCCCAAACACTGCCTCGGCTGGGCGTCTGTTCCCTACTTACCTGGTGCCATGTAGAAGCAGAGTCCTGCCAGGGCTTAGTTTCATTCCTTTGGGGAAGGGAGGCCCCCCACTCCCCGATCTGGTGGGGCTGCAGGTCCTGATACCCCCTTGTACCTGCTCTGGTGGGTGATTCCTGATTCCCCAGGCAAGCTGATTGAGGGTCACGAATTCCCTTACAGGAGTTCCCTGGTGCAGTAGAGCGACCCCAGGAGCTCACCCTGGCCCGCTCCTTCCCTCCGCTTGCCCGCTGAGAGCTGCTCAGCCTGAGCTCCCCTTAATGCTTCCACCCACCATCCAGCCTGGGACTCGTGGTGTTCTTAGGATCCTGGCTGGTGATCAGAGGAGAAGTCTTCTCTCAGAGGGCGTGGCACCAGCCCCGGGAGGTCGTGGACGTTGAGAGTTGTCCCTGCTCAGGCCCTGCACAGATGCAACCAGGTCAGGGAGCCTGTGCCAGAGTCTGCCCAGGACTCCAGGATTTCAGAGGCCTGAGGAGAACTTGGAGGGAACGGAGGGTGAATAATAGGTGTTTTACAACAGCGGGGCTCAGGAAATGATACCCACGGGGGAAGTGGGTGGCTACAGCCTGAAGAAGAGAGAGCTGAGGGATGACTTAATCATAGTCTCAAGCCTCTGTAAGGGTTTTGGGGAGGAGCTGGGTTCAACAGCTGTTCTCGTTCCTGAGGGATGAACGAGTGGCTACAGGGCTAATCCTACAGTCTGTGACCTTCAGGCTAAAAACTCATCTTAGCTCTGAGGATTTCAAACCACAGCTGCTGGCTGTGGGCAGGGCAGGAGGAACTCTGCCTGCCCCGAGGAGGCCCCCAGGAGTCCCCTGTGGGTTCGGGGGGCTCAGCAGGTGCAGGCCTTTTGGGGACGGGGTTTGGAGATGACCTCCGTCAGCCCCTCCTGAGCCCCTCACGCCTCTGGCTGGGGAGAGGGCAGATGCAGCGGGACAGGGCATCCAGTTATTCCACTTCTCTGCCTCTGCCCACAGTGTTTGCACACTTCTCCATCCTAAGGTCAAGCTCTAACCTTCCTTACCTTCTTACCCCTGTGCCTAGCAAGGCACTCAGAGAGCAGAGCAATACTTATTTATGGTCGACAGCACTTAAGTCAGAACTTAACGGAGCGCCTCTTTTGGTCAGGTGATGGGTTGAGGGGAGTAGCCAATGATGAGGATTTTTAAAAACCCCTAAACGGTAGGTCTTCCTTAAGAAAAGAGTATGAAGACCAGGTTCCCACCCCCAGGCAGTGTCTAGTCTGGGAAGGGAGATAAGAAACACAGATTATCCTGATTATTTGTGCCCAGATTATCCACAAACCTAACCTGACCTTCGGAACCACATGCGTGGTTGGGATGCTTCATGAAGTCGGAGGCAGGAGAGCTCACGTCTGAGGCGGGGAGCGGGGAGCGGGTGCCCGGAACCAGGCTGGAACTCCCAGTGGGATTGTGGAGGGGCGAAACGAGGCATCATGAAGAGACCCAGAGCTGAGCATGAACCCAGAGTGCATCTCAGCCCCTTTCCTAAGGAGCTGAAGAGGGAGGTGACTGATGGGGTCCAGGTTCTCTCTCCCTGTGAAGAGCTTGGGTGAGGCGGTGCCTGAACCTGTCAGCCACAGACTGAGGTCCCCTGCTTCGGAGAGCTGCCTCCCCACCCCATCCTCTCCCCAGTCATGACCATCGTCACTGACCGACACCACAGCAGTTAACAAGGACTGACTTGCGGTGGGGAGGGCGGCCTGCCACCCCAGGCGGACATGGTAGCAGCCGTGGTTGGTCTGGGAAATGCGCGTGCGGGACAGAGAAGACACACGACGACCAGTGTAGGAGTTAGGCTCTGCGCGGTCAGGGCCCGGAGCAGGGAGCAAGGGAAAGCTGCAGGGGTGAGGTGAGGAGAGGAGGGGGGTCTTGTGGTGGGGATACCCCTCCCCCGGTGGAGCGTTTTCTCAGGTTGACCGAATGCAACCACAGCGAGGGGTCTGGTGGCCAGAGCTACTGCCACTATTCTCACAGCCAGGCCACCTTGCTGCCTGCGTCCTGTGCACTAGAGGAGGTGACCTCATATTTTTCAGGCCAGCTGGAGAGTGCCCCCACTTCTCCCTGAAGCCAGGCCTCGCTCACAGTGTCGCCTGCCCTTCTCTTGCGCCCCCATTTCCTCCTGTGTTAGTACACTGGGGTTGGACGCGGTAGCCGGCGAGGCCCCGCTCCTGTGACTCTGCAGCTGTCCTGCTGAGGCGGGCCCTGCCCGGGGCAGCCCTGCCCAGAGCCCTGGGCTACACGTCAAGGCCCAGGTCTATTCCAGGACCCCTCAGTTTGTGCCACCGCCCAGCTTCCGCTCTGTAGTGCTGGCTTGTGGCCGCCAGGGGGAGCCCGCAGCCGTTTCCTGCTCCGCCAGCTCCGGAACCGGGCGCTGCGGTGCCGGGAGCCCAGGCAGGTCCTTGCTTGGCCCCCGCATTGTGCCTCCCCGCGCTGGGTGTGCGGTGTCGCGGGCTCTGTGGCTCTGGCACGCCTTTCCCCCTTTGACTCTTTCCCTGTTGTTCAGTCCTAATTTTTGTGGTTTCCTTTCCAGTATGACAGACTTAACCTGATCAAAGTAAGAAATTGTTCTTTCCCCCTAACTCCTCTAGCTAGCGCTCCTCCGTCCCTCCTCTGCCCACGCCCCGTCTTCCCGACTCCCGGGCCTTTGTGCTGGGGGGATGTGTAAGGAACTTGTCTGTTTCCAGGGGCCTTGGAGTCCCTAAGGTGCTCGCTCCTCAGAACTCGGGGAGGAGCTTAGAAACCTGCTCAGCCCAGCCCCGCCCCAGCAGCTCTGTCTTTGGGCAGTTTTCCTGACTCCGTCCTCCCGCTTTGCCCAAATCCACTTATCACCTGTCAGAAAGCCCTCGCCCCACTCCCTCGTTCCGTTCTTCCCTTGCCTCCGGCCCTCTCTGCACAGGAGGACACTTTCGAGAACCCACCAGGGCAGAGACTTCACGAGTGCCACTGGACACCCCTCTCACCCTCCGGGGCCACCGCTCCCTGGCCCCCCTGCCCCGTGAGCTGGGCCCTCCCGGTCCAGCAGCTCCTCCAGGACTCAGTCCTGGAAAGCAGAGCCACGGAGATCAAACTGAGTTCAGGGAGACTCACACCCACATGGCTGTTCCCAGGGGCTGCCGTGGATTTGGCCGGAGGGGTGGACACCCTCAGTGGTGACGGGCAGCAAGCTGCCCACAGAGCGCTGGGTCGGGGCGGAGTCTCAGGCTGAGGGACAGAAGTCCTCCTCGCTCTGTGTGTCTGACATTGCAGTGCTTGTGAACACGTATTTACACAAGCAGGTAACACACACAAAGATATCACACAGCTAGTCAGAGGTGGGCCCAGGTTCCCTGGTGCAGGCCCTTTGTCACTCTGAAGCTCTTCTTCCAAACAGATTCAGAAGGGCCACGCATCTGTGGGGCAGTGCACGAAACTCTCCTCCTTCCGTTCACCCGAGTTAGGAGGGGGAGCCTAAGTAAAGGATCAAATTCCTGCTGCCCCCTTTCCTCCGAGGGTCTCATGTGGAGGCCAGGACAGTGAGGTGAGGAGCTGGGGGCGGGCACAGAGAGTTTTCCCAGCCGTGAAGCAGGGGTCTGATGACCTGGCTTTGGTTTGATGAAACGCAGGCACACTGCGGGTGCTTGAGGCCGGCAGCTTCTAGAGCGTGCTTTTCCACTATTGAGACAGGTGTTTTCATGGATACCTGCACAGCCTCGTGCCCTGTGATCTCAGAATGAGGACCCAAGAATTAAGATGTTCTAAGGTGCAGGGTAGAGTCCGATGCAGCCTCCTTGCCCCATCTACTCTCCTCCAGAATGACTAGAGGCGAATTTTCAGTCCACGATTCCCATTCTCCCTCAGTGGTGGAATAGTTGGCTTTGGATATTTGGATTTGGCCCCTCACCTGCTAAGCCCTCTGGATTGGAGGAGAAGACGAGGCTGTGGTGGGAATACGTGACTTCCGGATGGGGCCGTGGTGACAGCCTTTGTTGGGAAACGACCAAGGAGAGCATCTTGCAGAGGAGGGTTGAGCGCCTGCCTTGCCATCTGCCCTCTGGCCAGTGAGATAGGGTGTGAGGTTGAAACAAAGCCACTCAGAGGCAGCACCACCCACGCCTGTCCTTCTTCTGCTGACACGCTTCCTCTTCAGAGCGAAGGTGAAGGTCTCTACAGAGTTCTTCCGGTGGGATGGGAGAGCCAGCAAGGGGGGCGATCGCACGCCCAGGCCTTCACCGCTGCAGTCACCCTCACCCTCCGCCCCCCCTGCCTCTCCAGACACCGCACAGCAGACCTCCTGAGACCACACCTGCCTTCTTCCCTTAGGAGTAGGGACCCTGTAAGACCAGGTGGGCGGGATAAAGGTTGCTAAGTGTGCCCACGATCCACACCTCTGCGTGTGCAGCCATAGCTCGGAGAGCCTGCGGTTGGGTTCCAGACCACCACAGTGAAGCAGATGTTACAATAAAGCAAGTCACGTGGATATTTTGATTTCCCAGTGCATCTGAAAGTTACATTTACACTGTACTGTAGTCTGTCGAGTATACAATAGCATTATGTCTAAAAAAAAGCAGTGTACATTTAATTATAATTAAAAATACAATTTTAAATTAACTAAAAAATAATGAATGCTCTTGGGGAAATGGTGTCAGTAGACTTGCTTGACGCCCGATTGCCACAAACCTTCGATTTGTGAACAATGCAATGTCTATGAAGCGCAGTAAAACGAGGTGTGCCTATAGTTAAGATGTGGACCTGTAGGCAAAGCTTCCTTCTACCCAGGGATTCTCCTCCTGAATTATACACCCTTGGCAAGCATTTTAAAACTGAAAATACCCCAGCCCCATTCTACCCAATGTAAACCTGTTGGGTCAGCCCCTGAAGGGATGGGGCAGGGGTGTGCGTGTGCGTGTGTGTGTGTCTGTCTGTCTCTATCTGCTTGTCTTTCTGTCTGTCTTCCAAGTGGGATGTGTATGTATAAAGGACTCCTGGCCAGTGAGATGGGAGATAGACTAGGTCATCCCTCCTCTTAGCCATCCCTCCTCTTTCCCTAAAAATCTCTGTTACCTTTGCTCAGGGCTGGGAATGGAGAGCACCTGAATTCTGGAGTCGGGACGGACCAGGGTTTGTTGGTATTGAATTTTAACCCCATGAAGTCGGGAAGGACCTTTAGCAATTATGTGCTTCAGCCTTCCTCCCAACACACAGCCCCCAACCACTCCTTGGCCACTACCACTTATGTGATCAGCCAGTTGGGCAGAAGGAGGAATTTACTGAGTTGGAGGGAAGTTTCTCGGCAGCCCCTCGACTCCCCGACACCGGAGGGTCCCGCCCTGCCTTTCAGGGGGGCCGCCTCGGGTGGGCGGCTGTGTTGCGCTCCGTGGGTACTTTGCTTCTGATCAGGGCCCGCTGGGGACTGGGTCTCGGATGCCTGCAGTACTTCCCTCGCCCCCATCGGAAGAACCTTGTGATGGGGTCTGCTCCCTTCCGGTCGAGCTCTAGCTGGCGCTGCGCTGCCTGCCACCCCAGCCGCGGGGGCTTCCAGCATGGACCGCTCCCTGGGCCTCCTTTCGGGAGCTGTCTTGAGAAAGGAGGACCCCCACCCCGAGCAACAACACGGGGAGCCTTCAGCTGCCTTGGGATTCGTCCTCCCCGCCCGCCCTCCGCTGTCTGTGTAACCTTCCCTCTGGAGCCAGGGATGCTCTGGCCATTCCCGCCATCTCTCCCTGACTAACGTTGCTTCTCTTTTACTTTGTTTTTTTTCAGAAAAGCCAGAGTTGGTATAATGTAAGTATCCCTTTTCTCTGCTTGTTGGGTACGTGTAAGACGGGTGGGGGGTGGCCGTGCTCAGGGGATGGAGGCATGGGGGGCGCGACGTGGCTTCCCTGTGGGCTTGGGCAAACTTAGGGGCCTAGAAAGGTGGGCTTTTCGCCTGACCAGACCCCCTCCCTCAAAAACCAGACACCATGGTTCTCTTCTGTAGCAGGACAGGACTGCTGGTGAGGAAGGGTTCGATTCCCGGAGACCAAGCAGAGACGGGCTGCCTCGTCCCCCCGCCTAGAATCCCCGACAAGGGCCCTCCAGCCCTGAAGGAGGAGACCAGGCTGGGGAGGCATCCCAAGACCAGACAGAACTCTGGGACGGGACAGTCCTGGGGCCTAAACTTAGGGCCGAGGTTTCCTCCCCTTAACCAAGACATTTTGGGGAGAAAGCAGCCGGACAAGTTGCCCATTTGTAGCGAGGTGGTCTCATGTGGCGGAATGTGACTTCTGCCCCTGGGTCCCCGCAGTAGCCCCACGGGCACGCTCCTGCCAGAACACATCCCCGGCTCTGGGGTCGTCCCTGCCGTGTCCAGCCAGGCACTCCTACGCGGAAGCCGATCGTGGAGTAAGCGGTCCCTGCAGAGGCCACATCCTCTGGGTCACAGAGCCGGGGCCACAGGGTTTCAGACTTTTCCTGCTAAGAGCAGCTGGCTGGAGTCTCAGCGGCCTGCCCGGTCGTGCTCCGACCTCCGCGGCTGCGCAGTGGACGGACGGGCAGCCGTGGCCCGGTCTCAGGTCACTGTCTTTCATCCCTGAGCTCGCTGTTGCGCGTGCTTGACCCTGATGGTCACATGGATGCACCTTCCCCGCTCCCCTAACACCAGCCCCCGCTGCGGCAGGTCGCGTGGACTTGGAGAAGGTGCCGGAGCGGGCGCCTGAGAGACAGGCGTTGGGGACGCCCTGGCGAGGGGGAGCGGGAGGAGAAGGAGGGGAGAGGCTTGGGTGTAACGCAGGGACTTGGGCCAGGATCACTGTGTGGAGGGTGTTTTCCCACAGGGCTCAGCAGTTCCCCAAAGTCAAGCACGTGTCAGTCAGCCCTGTGGCTTCCCACCTCCCACTCAGGGGACCAGCCAGAGATAGGGTTGATGGATCCCAGCCTTAGCCTCACCCAGCGCAGACAAGGCAGAGGTTGGTGGGCTGTGCCGGCAGGAGGGGAGTTGAGGGCTGAGGTGGCCTGTGGGTGGGAGAAGCCGGACTTCAGCCCCTCCGCCCCCCTTGGACCCACAGTGGTCTTCACCTGGGCTTGTGGCCTCCCCGTGGCTTAGAGCTGACATCCTGGAGGGGAGAGGATTTCCTTCTGTGTGGGAGGAGGTAGAGGGGATGGAGAATGCTTTCCTGGGAGTGGGTGGGGCCTCCAGCATCCTTTCCGTCGTCACGAAATCGTCCACCCTCCCGAGGGGTACTGTAGAATCAGTGTCTCAAAGGGGAGCAGGAAACACGTGGCTGCAGACCCCGGAGACAATTAAATCGACCAGATTTGGACGGGCAGACCCTCATCCTTGCTGCTAGTCTCCACCCTCTCCCTTTTATATACTCCTTTCTTCCCTTTCCTCTTTCCAGTAAGCTTTTCCGCTCCGTCTCACGTTTCCTTCCCTTGAATCCTTGCCTACCCTTTCCTCGCTGACTCCCCCGTTTTCTTTTTTCCACCTCCGTTTGCCGCTCTCCTTTCTAACTTTCCTTCTCCTGGCTGGCTTTCTCTTCCTCTCTGGTTCTAGCAGGTTTTACTCCCCTCCCCACCCCACTTCTCCCCTCCTTTCACTCCTGATTTCTCCCTCAGCCCCGCACAGGAGAACTGGCGTCTGAGCCCTCAGCAGAGCAACAGGCTAGAAATAGATGCCGCCGCTTGGCTGGACGGTGGTGGTAGGCCAGCTGCCATATGGGGCCCAGAGGTCAGGCGTTCTGATGGCAGATAAGCGACAGACAGAGGAGCCCGGCGTGGCCGAGCGCTGCTTGCTGGTGGGTTCCGCCTGCAGCGGAGACGTGCTGGAGCAGCCCGCCCGCACTCGCTCCGTAAATCCCCTCATACAGTCGTCCTCCAGAACCCACCCGGTTCCCAGGCCTTGCCTGCCCTCACCCTCCATTAATCCTAGGCCGTCTCCCTTCACCCTCCACCCCTCACCCCAAATGAATTCCAGAGACACTGACTCTCCACCCAGGACAAATCATCAACTCACAGAGGCCAAGTGCACAAGGGGCTCTGCTGAGCAGCGTTCAGAGATCCCCTCCCGGCCTTACGCTCTCACGCGGGGGCTTCTTCTGGAAGCTCAGCCATACCAGACGTGGGGCCCATCCACAAAGGTGTTCCTGCAGCTCTCCTGCTTCCCCTGCTCCCCGATTCAGGGTTGCCAGGCAGACGTGGCCCCTTGTGCCTGCCACCCAGCCCCTGGGTGCTGCCTTCTTCCTGGTCTTGCCGGACTTACACCGCGGACGTCCTGACTTGTGGTCCGGACAGGGAGCAGAATGGACCAGCGTGGGGGAGGGAGAGAGAAATGGCAGGTGGACATTGGGAGGAAGCGGCAGAAGCTGGGCAGATGGAGGGAAGCTGAGAGGTGAAGGGATCTCCAGCCGGCCTGAGCTACAGATGTCAGGGGCTGTGTCTAGTGCATCTTGGCATTTCTTCTTTATGTGTTTTCATGTCCGGAGGGTAATCAGCTGCCATAGTGGGTAGAGCTCTAGAGAGGCCGGCTTCAAGCAACACCGGGAACCCCCCTCTTCCAAGTAAAACCCTGCTCTCGTCCTGAGGCGGATGCCCCGGCTCTGGGCTGGTCCACCCCTGGGTGTCTGTGGAGGAAGCAAGATGCTGCGTGTTCACACAAGTGTCACCCCCATGAATGCCCACTCTGATGGTACCGGTGCACTTGTCCGTGGGCACCGCCTGAGCGTGGCTGTGCTCCTAGGCCGGATGCTCTGGCTCCACTGGGAAGCCAGGTCCTGGGAGTTTCCCTGCCTGAGCTCAGAACCACCTGAGTCCGTGCACACGGGCGTGCGGTGCCCCCATCCTCTGGGGCCTGCGCTCCTGCGGTATGCTGTGTGTGTGTCAGCGCTCGTGTGCAGAGGCCCCATCAGGAAACTTCAGTTCATCGCCCCCACTCCCCAGCACTGCCCCCCGTAGTCCATTCCTGGTTTCTCAGGAGGCCCTTGCCCTGCCCCTGTTGCTGTGACCTGGTTCTCTGTTTTCCCTTGATCTGCTCGGTCCTCCTGCCTCACCACTCTGTTGCCCTAGGGGGTTGGACTTTGGCCAGCAGGAAGGCAGCAGGAAGGCATCAGACAGCCCTCTCTGATCCCTCTCCTGACACCGGTGGTGGCTCTCCAGCTATTCTGCTGCCTGAGGCTCCATCGTTGGCACTGGACGTCCTTCAGATAAGCAAAGGCTCTGTCGTCCCCAGCCCTAGGGACAGTTAGAAATGCCTGGCTGGATTCAGGGCAGGGAGGGTCAGCACAGGCTTGCCAACTGTTGCGAGAACATCTCAGGCCCACTGGAGTAGCCTGGGTCTGATGTGAGAGGAAGCCCCCCCAACCGCTCCCTGTCCCTCCCCAGCCTCCCCCTCCATCTGCCTCTCTTCTGCATTTTACTTTTACCTATTTAGCCAGGGAGGAGCTGTCACCATGATGACAGACCATCTTGGCCTTTATAAAGCGTGGGTCCCACGGAGGGAGGTGGCTGGACCCCAGGGACACGTGGAAAGACCGAGGCAAGAGCCTCTGGTCTCCAGCCAGGGATATTCAGGTCAAGAGTGGGGTTTGAAGGCCGGGCCGTCTGCCTGAGTCCCTGCCAGGCCTGATCACATCTACTGCCCCTGAACCCCCCCTTTGACTACCCCAGTTTTACTAGTCAAGGCCCCCAGCTTGGGGGATACACAGGTGGGAGGATAAGCAGAAACAGGGAACCAAGGGGAGGGTTAGGGGCAGGAGGGGTGCAATCTGCCCCCCCAAAGATGGCCCCACTGGACGCAGTGGGCTCTCGCATCTTGGATGAAGGCAAGTCACAGAAGTCTTTTCCCCGGTGCTCCAGGGGGACAAAGGTGCTTCCTCACCTGCTTCACCTCTTTCCTGGAGGGTCAGTCAACTCCGTGGCAACCTAGGGAAGGAAGGTTTCTGAGGTCAGAGGATGGGAGCCCAGACCCTGGCGGCTGCCCTGAGACTGTAGGGCCCAAGTGGCCTGCTGGTCCCCACTGGGGATGCTGGCTGTCCAGTGGGGAAGAGGGATGGTGCCGGCCCTGTGGAATGACCAGGCAGGCCCGGCAGATATACTATTGAACAAGAGGAGGAAGCTTTGTAGGAGTGAAATTCAAGTGATGGGGGACAGTGAGGAAAGTGGGAGTGAGCGCTGAAAGGCATCGCTGAGGACACCTTGGCAGCCCGTTTTCTTGTTTGTTTGTTTGTTTGTTTTCGGGGACGGCCTCTGCTTCCTGTGCCTCCGTCCGGCTCCCCTCTGTTGTTTACCCATGGACCCCCGGGCCCCCGACAGCTGTCTTAACTTTCTCCCAGTCCCGCTCCTCTCCGTCTTTCTCTGTTACACCCTCACCCACCCACCTCTCTCCTTCCTTTGCTGGGACACCTCCCCCGTCTCCACTGCCCCTTATCCCACATCTGGCTCCTCCCTACCCAGATCTGGTTGAAAGTCCAGCGTCTCCTTTGAGGGTCTTAATTGCTTTCTTCCTAGGTGAGGCCATTGCTCCACCAAGATCCATCTGTTTTTCTCCTGGACACCTCCACCCTCTCCCTCCCGCTGCTCTAGCCAGGGCGGGGGTACCACTCGGTCCCAGCTCCCAGTGTTTGCCCTCGAGTTAATGTTTAGCCTGGGGCCAGTTCCCTCTCCCCAGGCTGGAAGCTGCCCGCTGCCCTGCCCCGTGGCAGTTGTGAGGGGGCGTAGGAGACAAAGGCTGAGGGCACTGGGACTCATCTCCCAGCGCTTATCTTTCTGGGTGTGTCCTGCCCCTGACTCACCGCATTGGACCCCAAACAGTCATCCCCTCATCTGGCCCCAGCAATACTCAGATGTTTCCAAGGAATTTCTGTAAGGATTCAGCCCTCTTGGGCCCTGGTACTGCCTAGATCGTGGGGTCTGGTGAGGCCCAGGAGAGAAGCATTCCGGTCACCCTGGAAAACGGGATTGCTGAGTTCTCCTACCCCACTCCTGACGATGGGGCTGACGCAGGGCGGAGAGAAGCTCGGATTTATGGCTTGGAGAGTGTTGGCAGGGACTGGGTGCTGGGAGCCATGCCTGTAGGAGTGGGGATGTGTGTGGATGTGTACACACAAGATGCGTAAAATAGGGACAGTGTAAGAAGTGCAAAAGGAATGCATTCATTTGGTAGATAGTTTCTGAGCAGCGGATACTTGAAACACACCATGGCAGGTGCTGGAGAAGATAGTTGGAGGCGTTAGCTGCCTCCTGGAGAAGATGGTAGTCTGAGAGAGGAATCACCCTGCGTGATAGACGGGCGGAGGAGGGGGCTGCGTCCGGGGTGTGCACAGTGAGAGACGCGAACAGGAGTTCGGGGAAGGACTCAGGCTCTTCCTCCAACGCGATTTAACTGGGAGACCCCAGGTGCCTCTGAATCACTATTTTGGGGTTTGGGAGTCAGGAATCTATACTCTTAATACGATGGTTAGATCATTTTTAAGTACGGTACAGTTTGAGCGTTACGGCATCCAATATCGATAGCTGAGACTCCTAGGACAAAGGCAGCGTTCTCCCTCGTGTGCAGCCTGGAGACCCTCCTGGCAAGGCGGGCGGAACTGGGGAGGGTGAGGGAGGTGCCCCGTTTGTCTCCAGAGTCTGACTTTTCCTGGGAATCCAATCTTCCTGGCCCCAGTGCTGTCTGACCTCTGCCCCCAGCTTCTCTTTCTGGAGCCCTTCTTGCCCTCATTGCCAGGCTCTCTTTCCTCTCCAGAGGTCTCAGCTTCCTTGCAGCCTGTCTGTCTCCTTTGGAGCTGGCCCAGATTCTCTGCTCTTAGCGTGGCTCCTTGGCCCTCAAGGTCTGAGAGGCTGCGTGGGTACCCTCCCGGCATCCCTGGGAAGGAAGGCGATGCCTCCACGCACCTGGGAGCTGTTGACCTCAGCTTCTCCCCACCGGCACATCTGGAACGGGATGTGTTAAACTTCCAAGTCTCCTGTTGCTGCTGCTGCTAGGGGGGTGTTGGTGGATGGATGGGCCAGTGAGGGGAGAGTGTGTCTCCAAGAAGTCCCTGGCTGTTCAGGTCTCACATTTCCGATTTCATCACAGCAGCAGTGCCCCTGGCACCTCCTCCCCTCCCTTCCCCGGCGCGGAGCCTAGGCCAGCTACTTTCCACTGCAGGACACATCTGCTGGGGAGGCCAGGCTAGGCCGGGGGTTACTGGAGGACGTTGGCCGGTACCATCACCCAGATCCTGTAACTCGAAGCGTGTGTAGGGCTCGGCCCTGCCCGCCCACCCGTCCTGCCTCCCCCACCCCTCCCTCCTGCTAACAAAGAAGTTGTTTGCTGGTCAGCCGAGAGGAGCGCGTCTGGGAGGAAGGGGGGTGGGGGTGGGGGTGGGGGCAGGCCCTGGTGCCCCAGCCAGCGGTGGCTGCGCTGCCTGGCTGAGGACCGTGAGTCACAGCGCCCGGCGCCCGCCCAGGGCAGCGACTGCACGTTGAACAGGCTGCCTTACGGGACAGGCCAGACGGAGCTGGGGAGTTGGGCGTCTGCCCTCCCTGGAGTTTCAGACCAGCCGTGAGCCCCTGTACTTACCGTGTGTGAGTAACGGCGGGGCGGGCCTCTGGCGGCCCCGTGCACCTGCCCCGTCCTCCGCGTCCCGGCCGCAGCCGGCCCCTCGGAGCGGCTGTCCGCGCTGACCCGGGGGAGGGGCCTCCTCACGTCCCCTCGGGGTCACCCGCAGCCTGGAGACCTGCCACGCTGGGAGCCGAGTGCGATGAGGCAGAGCCCGGCCCCTGGAGAGCGGCCAGCCCGCCTGAGAACCTTGCTGACCGCACCCTCCCACCCGTGAGGCTCTGCACCGGGAACGGGGCTCCAGGGGCGCCAAGGGGGCCAGCGAGGGTCACGCAGACCCGCTGCCGAGCAGCCAGAGGCCGCCTGTCTGCGTCCAGCCTGGGCGAGGCTGCCTGTTTGCATCCTGTGGGGACGGTGCGGGGTCGGAGTTGGGGGACCGGGATGGAATCTCTGACGGAATCGGGGGTCCTCTGGAGCCTCCTGCTGGAGCACGACAGCCAGCCCCTGCAGCGGCGCCTGGAGGAACTGACGGACGGACCTGCCGGCGCGGAGCTCTGCTGCCGGCCCGGGTCTGAGGAAATCCCAGCCGTGAGTGCGCATCCTGGCTTCTCTGCGCCGGGTGACAGGTCTGCCGCGCCCTTGTCGCTCGCCACCTGGCCCTGCTCCCTGAGAGGGCCCCGGGTTTGACAAGCCTTGGACCAGAAGTCTTTGGCCATGTAAAATGGAAATAGGTGAGCCGTGCCTCCCCTTCGGAGGAGACGGCTTTAAGAGCACGAGGGCGCCAGGGAGAGAGGGTCACGGTCTCCCGCGTCAAGAAGGTAGATGGTGGCGGGCCAACTGAGATCTCTGTACTTTAGACTCCAGGAGGCGAGCCTGCCTGCCTTCCACGCCGGCAGCCTGCTCGAATCAGGGCAGTGACTTGCGGGCCTGGGTTAAGGAGTTCCTACACCCCGAGGCAGCCCTCGCAGAACTGGCTGACTTCTGAGGTCAGGGCTGGGTGGGCCCTCCGGGCCCTCCCCTCCCCATAGCCACGGCTTTGTTCCGAGGGGAGGAGAGGGCGGCTCCCTCCGTTTGCCTCTGGTTTGGAGATTAGGGCCAGACTCCCTGCGCCTGCATCTCTGTCCATGTCTGAGTCCCCACTGGATGTGAGAGAAGCAGGGGTGACAGAGCGCCACGGAGGGAACATTTAGAAAGGGGAGGACTTCCAGGCTGCAGGCAATTGGATGCCTGATGTCCAGTTTCAACTGAAGGGGGTCCGGGGCCACCTGGTAGGCTGGTCTTCAGGCTGATATTGGAACTTTGTAAATTTAAAGACCGACTTGACTGATAACAGTTTTTTTAAAAATTGTGGGGTTTCCCCGGCGGTCCAGTGGTCAGAAGTGTGCGCTTTCACTCTGCCAGGGCCTGGGTTCGATCCCTGGTCGGGGAACTAAGATCCCGTAAGTTGCATGGGGCGGCCAAAAAAAAAAAAAAAAAAAAAAAATGGTAAAATACACATAACATAAAATTTACCATTTTAAGATATTTCTAAATATATATTTCAGTAGTGTTAAGTATGTTCACATTGTTGTACACCCAATTTCCAGAACTTGCAAAACTGAAACTACACCCCCGCCCCAAAAAAGCCCCAGTTGCAGGCATGGAAGGCTAGTGGGGGCCCCCCGCATAAGTTAGCACCTCATCCACAAGAGGGTGTGCTCGGCTGGGGCATCCCTGTTGTCTCCTTCTTGGCGCAAGGATCCTGAGGCAGTGCAGAGTGATGGCTCAGACCCAGAGCTGTGGACCACACTGCCCGCCCTGGTTCATATTCCACACTTGCCTTTCGTAACCACGTGCCTTGGGCAAGTTGCTTAACCTCTGTGTGCCTCAACTTCCTCACGTCTAAAATGGGATCATAAAAACGACCCTGTGGTCAGATGAGAGGATGTTGTGAAGGGCTTATGATAGTGTTTGGTGCAGGTTCATATCTCACTCCACGTTAGCTCTGCAAGGTCGGTTAGTCATAATTAGGAACTTCCTGACAATCAGGTGCTCAGGCAAGGGTTTTCAGTGTGTGGGCTCTGTTCTGTGAGGCCAGGGGGCCATGAGATTGGATACCTCAGTATCCGTTTGATGGGTCCGAGGAATGTTGTCTTCTGAGGTCTTTTCTAGCCGTAGAAGTCACGGGATGGGCTGGCTTCCAGACATTCCCTCCCAATAACCCTGATACTTGGTTCAAACATATGGCCGGTGAAGTTTGGGATTCTACAGCATGTCTGTTGCTTTGGGGAAGGTAGCAGAGGGTCCACTTGCATATAAAAAACTCATTTTATAAATAAGCCAAAACAAGAGTTTAAATTTCAAATTAACTATGGACAAAGTAGTTGAAAACACTCCTCTTCTTTCTCTCTTACCTGGAAAACCTCCCCAAACTGAAGTCATGCTGTTTTCTCTCCTCTAACTTCCTGAAATCCTCCGGTTCCCTCTGGCTCAGGTAGTCAGTACCTGCTGCCAGGGTGGTCAGGCCGCAGCCTCAGCTGTCTCACAGGCCGTTAGCTTTGCAGAAAGCCAAGAAACGAACAGTGCAGAGTTCACTCCATTGTCGCCACAGCTGTATGCCAGTGGATTCCCAGGGAAGCGGGCGAGAAAGCATAAATGGCCAAGACCCATCTGTCAGCAATAACAGGACGGTTTGTCTACCTGCGTGTGCTCCTGGCATAAGTAGGTCAACAAGTCACCTGGGTGGAGTGCAGATGTCTCTGTCACGAGGCCTGACCCTTCCCGGGTTGTGCGCTTGTCTTCGCGTATCAGCCTTGGGTGCCTTTCCTGTCTGTTCAACTGGTTCATGGAATTTCCAAGAAGGATTCACTAAGGCAGTTGATGGGTATGAGTTTTCACTGAGGCACCAAAACGCTAGGTGGGTTCAGGGGTGTCTGGCAGCACAGGTGTTGGTGGGAGGTGAGCACAGAACCAGGGATCAAGACTTCTGCCACTGACCAGCCAGAGGGCTTTGGGCAGGGACTTCTCTCCGAGCTTAGTTTCCTTATTGGTAACGTAAGGTTTGGATTAGATTGTCTTCTAAGGGATGGTGAGGGAGTGAAGTTTGGGTACCTCAAGTTGCCAGATACGTTTTGTTTTGTTTTGTTTTGTTTTGTTTTTTGGCTGTGTTGGGTCTTTGTTGCTGCGCGCGGGCTTTCTCTAGTTGCGGCGAGTGGGGGCTACTCTTTGTTGTGGTGCGCGTGCTCCTCATTGCGGTGGCTTCTCTTGTTGCGGAGCACGGGCTCTAGGCGCCCAGGCTTCAGTAGTTGTGGTACGCGGGCTCAGTAGTTGTGGCTCACGGGCTCTAGAGGGCAGGCTCAGTAGTTGTGGCGCACGGGCTTAGTTGCTCCGCGTCACGTGGGATCTTCCCAGACCAGGGCTCAAACCCGTTTCCCCTGCATTGGCAGGCGGATTCTTAACCACTGCGCCACCAGGGAAGCCCGCCAGATATGCTTTTAAATTCCCTACTTGTGTGCTTTTTTTTAGTACTAGTTTTATGGGTTTTTTTAGTCCACTCTTTGTAAAGGTGTAATTCCTCGCTCCATGCCCACCAGATTTATTGAGCTATAATTGACATAACATTGTACTAGTCTTATGTTTCATGATTTCTTTTTTCCAATCATGAAGTTCAGACACAGCCAAGTGCCAACTGTGTTACTCATGATGACAGCTTCTTCTGAGGGGTACACTGGGCACCGTCATATCCTGGGTCCTGCTGGGGGGTGGGGGGAGCTCCCCTTGGTCCCCTTGGGCCTTTTCCACTGTCACGGTGGTGCTTCCTGCTGTCAGAGGCAGAACAGCAATAGCCCAGAGCTGTCCCTCTTTCCTTTGTCCACTTGGGATGTTGTGTGGGCCCTGCTTAGTATGTTTGACATTTTCTCACTGATGGACGCTGGATATAAAGCCTTCTGCAGCATCAAATTCTCTCCACCATGTTTTCCCGTACCGAGCCCCCTCTGCCCAGCTCCTGGGGCCTCTGGCGCAACAGAGCCTCAGCTTTGCCTTGAAACACGCAAGCAGGTGCTCCTCCCGTACCTTCCTCCCCAACCCGCGAACCTGGGAACATCCTGCTAACCTTGGCCATTGTCACGCAGGTGTTAAGCCCCACTTACAAGCAGAGAAATGAAGACTTCAGAAAGCTCTTTAAGCAACTTCCAGACACGGAGCGCCTCATCGTTGGTGAGCTGGGCGACCTGGCATGTGGGGGCAGGAGGGCAATCAGGCTGCTTCTGAGTACAGGTTCCCCAAGTAAGAGCATCTGTCTGGGAATAGGGAGCGAGGATGCCCAGAGAGCTGGCCCCAGCGGTGGGGACTCAGGGCTGAGCCCCACTTGCCTGATGGCCTCCAGAGAGCCCGGCCTGGGAGGCGTCGCTGCCACTCTTGTCCCTGCAGATGGCCCGGCGGAGGAGGGGCTGGGGAGGTTGTGGAGGGGGAGGGGCGTTGGTTGAATTGTATCGGCCTCTCGGCCTCTAACGTAGTTCGCATCCTTGCCGTGCCCGATCCGGAGATGCTGGGGACTCCCTTGGCCGCTAGACTAGGGTTTCACACGCCTGGTCCGTGGTGGGCAGCTGGGGGACGGCGTGCCTGACTGTACTGCTTTGCCGAGAACGCTCCCCGCCCCTGAGCTCCGTCCCCCGTTCTACCACAGATTACTCCTGCGCACTCCAAAGAGACATTCTTCTTCAGGGCCGACTCTACCTCTCTGAAAACTGGATCTGCTTCTACAGCAACATCTTCCGCTGGGAAACTCTGGTAAAGACCCGGGGCTTGCTCCCTGGGGCTGTCCCCCTGGGCTGTAGCTGAGGAAGCTGCCCTCACTTTTGTCCTTTGGTTGACTTCATACTCTGCCCAAGCCTTTGCATAATTCACAAAAGCACGTGCCTGAATCTTGAAGGATAGATCTCTCTACCATGCCTTCCCCTCCCTCCTCCTCGGGTGAGCATTTGATTTTGGGGAAGTGCAGGTAAGTATTTGGCAGGAATCACCACGGAGGCAGAAGAGTAGGTAAAACGGGCACTGGCCTTGGGACTCAGGAGAACGGGCTTGTACTTCCTGGGTTCTGCAGCCAATTAGCTGTGTGATTTTAGGCTAGTCCTTTATTGTTTATTTGCCTCTGTTTCCTAATCTTATAAAATAAAGTGAGAAAAGACAGACTAGATGACTCTAAGGTCCCATCCAGTGCCAGTGTTCTGTGTTTTTGTAAGTGGCAAATCGTGATGGGACCTCTGCACATTTACCAGGCTGTGTAGAAATGAGAAAGCAAAGCTCCTTGGACCAAGAATCAAGAGAACCTTGGGCGAGGCTCGCTGTGTGGCCTCTGAAATAAGGGGCCACATCAGGTGATCTCTAAGGAGGTCCCTTCCAGGTTTAGAAGTATGCAGCCTGTGGTCTGATTTCCTCTGTCTGAACTGGTGCCGTGTGAACACTCCTTGCCCGACTCTATTAATATGCCTCTTCTTGCTTGCTGTCCATTCTCTGTTTCTGTGCGGATGCCAGCTGACCGTTCGTTTGAAAGACATCTGCTCCATGACTAAAGAAAAAACAGCCCGCCTCATTCCCAACGCCATCCAAGTTTGCACTGACTCGGAAAAGGTAAGTAGAGCCTGATCTTGGACTTTCTATTCCCCCAAACCCCAGTGCCCCTACTCCTGGATTTCTGCCCTTCAGTTGCACTAATATGGTGGCCAGTAGGATTGGGGTGAGAGGTGGTAAGGTGATGCAGATTACGGGAGCCACCTCCGTGGTGGGCAGGGTGCGTGCGGTCTGAGCAGGGGGCGAGGTGGAGTTGCAGAACATTGGACTTGGAGCCAGAACACCTGAATTAGAGTCCCATGGCTGTAGGTACACTATGTAACCTCTCTGAGCCCCAGCTTGTAAATGTAAAACGGAGCCAGCAACGCCTGTTTAACAGTCTGAAATGACCTCACACACTTGAAAACACTAAATTGCAAAGTGCTGTACAAATGTAAGCTGTATCATCATATATCAGGACAGCCCGTCCAGAGGGAAGAGGAGTCCGATAGGAAACAGACTGTCCATATCGTCAGCATGGGGAAAGTGTGGTGGATAAAATTTAGAGCGGAGAGAACACTGTGATCTTTGACCTTTAGCCAGAGCCTGAAGACTGATAGCTTCAGGGCTAGGGGTGGACTGAACACAGGTCTACAGTGCCCTTGGACTCAGGCACTCCAGAGGCAAGAACCCTGAGACTTAGGGGTCCGATAGTCTTTGCTTTGAATTCTGTTTCTGGCACGAAGCAGCTCTGTGATGACAGAGGTCACCTAACCTCACCAGCCGGTTTCTCTTTATTAAGTATTAGCAGTTATGTTTATTTTCCAAAGCTTTTGTGTGGTTTAAATGAAGGAGCATTTGTGAAGCACCTAGAACGTGTTCAGTAAAATCTGGTTTTCTGTCGCTTTCTTCCCGCACATTATAAAAGGTCCCCACGAATGTGTAAGCTCCATGAGAGCTTTGTTTTGTTTGTGATTGTGCCCAACGCATGTAGAAGAGTGTGTGCACGTGTATTAGTGTGTGTACATGTAGAAGAGTGCACACACTAATATTCAAGTATTTGCTGAATTGATGAATCAAAGGGTGAGTGGGTTAGTGGGTTTGCCTTCTCCTTCCCTTGGGCTGGTTCCCAGCTCACCACTCACCCAGTCCGTGTACGTAGGCGAAGGAAGTTTTTTATGGAGGTGGAAACTTCAAACCAGAAAGAGAACCACTGACGAAAGTGTGGGTGAACATTGAAGGACATGGAGACAGTGTGGACTCAGAGGTCCCAGGTCCCTGGTCCCCGGTGTGCTGACCCCGTTCACTGCAGAGCCCCTGTGCTGTGATCACGGGTGACTGAGAGTCCGCAGATTTGAGGACGGACTCAGGAGCCTTTCCTAAAGGAAGGAGCACAGTGTCTCCATTCACTGTATTGTAAGTCTTAACAGACATTTCTTGCCATGTTCTCTTTCAATCCAGCACTTTTTCACTTCCTTTGGGGCCCGGGATAGGACGTATATGATGATGTTCCGCCTCTGGCAGAACGCTCTCCTGGAAAAGGTGAGTCCTGCCCAGCTCTTCAGCCTCGGGATGCGCACCCACCTAGAACGTTCTTTCCCCTTGGGTGGGGGTCCATTTGACATTGGCCTGCTCCAAAGAAGCCCGTGCCTCTCCTGGTTCTGGAAGTCCTCCAGGCTCGCGGTAACATATCCTCCACTGCTGGTGACCCAGGTGCTGAGAGTAGCACGTCCTCTTATGTGAACAGCTTCATTGCTGCCTGGAGCAAGGCCCTGTTGACAGGGCAGTGCATTCCCGCTGTCTTAAAAGGCACCGGGGTTTGTTTTAATCAGGTGCGGTAAGACGCACAGACACAGAAATGACTGTCATGAAGGAAGAGGTTTTTATACTCACAGACCCCTAGAAGCAGGCCAGGCAGGGCCACACGGGGAAGCTCGAGGTCAGTCAGGAGGCAGAGAGAGCGAGGGGGAAGCAGGGGCAAGAGCCTTCGTTGCAGGTTTTCACGGGAAAGGATGAGTGAGGCAGAGTGAGCTGGCCAAGCAGCTCACTGGACTGGCTAGTTTGAATATTTCGCTGGGCTTCAGGGTAGAGAGACTGTCTCCAGAGACACTGTCCCGGGGTGATTAGTGCAAGAGAGTATTGGCCTGGAATGTAACAGCTAGAAAAACCAGGTGGTTGGGTGTGCGGGCTTTGGCTTGGCCGGTTTACATAGGGAAGGTGGTCTCCCTGGCAGGGTGACTTCTCTCTCTAGGAATTAGCTAATCCTGCAAGGGGCAGGCCTTCCCCAGTCAGCAAGGCCTCAGATGCTAAAGCATCAAAAATACAGAAAATAGGACTAGGAGTTTGGGATTAGCAGATGCAAAGTCTTGTATATAGAATGGATAAACAACAAGGTCCTACTGTAGAGCACAGGGAACTATATTCAATATCCTGTGATAAACCATGTGGAAAAGAATATGAAAAAGAAAGCATATATATGTATATAACTGAATCTATATACATATGTATATGTATAACTGAATCACTTTGCTGTACAGCAGAAATTAACACAACATTGTGAGCCAACTATACGTCAATGGAATAAGTTTTAAAGAAATACAGAAAATAGGAAGATAGAGTTAACACAGCCGCCGGTTGATCACCTGGATGAAGGGGACGCTGTGGGAGATGCAGATGGAGACATGGTTGTGCATCCTGTGCACGCAGATGCCGGGGGTGTCGAGAAACAGCCTCCCAGCCAGGGAAAGAGACCTGGGGGAACAATTATGTAATATAATTATATAATATTGTAATTACGACTATATATATATGACTTGTATGTATTTAAATTTATGTGTGTCTCTACCTTGACTCTAGCCCAAACTTAGTACTGTCTAAAGAAAATTGAATAGATTTGTTATTTAGAGTTTCTTCTAACCTGAAAGTCTGTAGCCTTCGTATAAATCCTGGTAACTTACTTTGAGTTGATCGTCTACCTTTATTAGCCATGGATAATGGTAAAATGAGAATGTGTTTGAGTCTCCATTGGCAGGTCTGAATTTTCAGCTCACAACCGCTGTCATTTCTAACTTAAGACAGAGGGTCATCCATATGGTTCGCAAAAACTCTCACAAAATCACATCAGAATTCTGCCTGACGAGCAGGGTCTGCTTTTTGTGCTTGTCCTGGCCGTGGTCAGACAAGCTGAGCCTGGTGGGGCTGGTCAGGGAAGGCTGCGTGGAGCAGGTGAATTGTGGAGAAGGGGAGGGCGTGGATTGGCAGGGACGCAAATGCGTCCCGGGCAGGGTGGATGGTGTACGTAAAGGCCGCTGGGAGGAGGGAGGAGGTAGGAGGTCCAGGTACAGAAGCAGGTGCCTCCCTCTGGCACTGGGTCGGGGGGGGCGGCCAGCACAGAGAGCTGCCACCCCAGACCCTTCCGGGCCACAGACAGCCCGGACTATGCCATTCTGGGCAGTTCTCCTTAGCCGGGAACCCGGCGACCTGGCTCATGGCATCCTGCCAGCTGCGTGCTTCTTAAGCCGTACCTCAAAAGGATGGGGTCAGAGAAAGCTCAAACTCCTTATCAAATCCGTTGCTGGGAACATTCTTTAAGTTTGATTTTCTTTTTTCTTTTTTCATATAAATTTATTTATTTATTTATTTTTGGCTGCATTGGGTCTTTGTTGCTATGCGCAGGCTTCTCTAGTTGCGGCGAGCGGGGGCTACTCTTCGTTGCGGTGCGAGGGCTTCTCACTGTGGCGGCTTCTCTTTGTTGCAGAGCACAGGCTCTAGGCAGGCGGGCTTCAGTAGTTGTGGCACGCGGGCTCTAGAGCGCAGGCTCTGTAGTTGTGGTGCACGGGCTTAGTTGCTCCGTGGCATGTGGGATCTTCCCGGACCAGGGCTCGAACCCGTGTCCCCCTGCATTGGCAGGCGGATTCTTCACCACTGCACCACCGGGAAGTCCCTGCTTATGTTTTTCTTAATGCTTCTCTTTCTCACATACTTATCCCTCCCACCTTCTCTCCCTCCTCCCAACCCAGGACTCATCCATGGTCTCCACCTTTGACCTTCATTCTTTGACATACTGTTGCCTCTTTTCCAAAACTCTGAACCTCAACAAGAGCTAACTTTTCTTAGGACAGTGCTTTTGAGGAGGACATGTAGACACCCAGTGAAATGAGAAAAACTGTTTATGGAACTAATACATAGAACCGTAGGCAGACTGATTGTAATTCAGAATAAAGAAGGAAGTATTCAAGTAGTGAAGAGAGGGCTGGGTGCAGTGACCTTTGAGGCCCCTGAAACTGTGAGAACGTAGACTTCTTTCCAAGCACAGGAACTGCCCAACTGTGGAATGGGCCACCTTTGAGGTCACACCTCATTCTTGGACCTGATCCATCTTGGATCAGGTCCGTCAGGACCTGCGTGGCCACTGTGAGTATAAGGAGGTTTCTGCAGCGTGGGCGAGACTGGCCCAGGGGCCTCTGGTGCTCATTCTGAGTCCAAGTCAGAAGCTCTGTGATCACTTTGGCCCCAGAGGAGTTTTGGTTTGTGCCGCTTAATGCCGGGCCTCACCCACAGGAGCAAGAGGCGGGCGGTTGCCATCCTCAAGGGCCTGTTGGTCCCACTGTGCAAACCTGAGTTGAGGGAACAGGCCAGGCTCCTGGCTTTACTAAAAGCCATATCCTTCGGGGGAAGATGGGCGTCTTGCTGAGATCCGGAGAGGAGGGAAGAGCAGGGGGTGGGGTTGTCATGGAGGCGCTGCCCTCTACTTAGTCCAGCCCAGGTGGGTGGAGTTTGGCTTCTCCTACCCTTGAGAGAGTCCAGCTCAATTCAGTGCCTCTGTGGAGAGTGGGGTCCTGAGGAAGGGAGGGTCAGAGCCTGTCTGCTGTCCCCTGCAGCCCCTGTGCCCCAAGGAGCTCTGGCACTTCGTTCACCAGTGCTACGGGAATGAGCTGGGCCTGACCAGCGATGACGAGGACTACGTGCCCCCTGATGACGACTTCAACACGATGGGGTGAGCGAGGCAGAGGGCAGGAGGCTGCCCGGGAAGCCTTTGCAGAGGGGTGAGGGCGGCTGGGGAACGGCGTCCAAGTAAGGCCCTGGGGCAGTGAGGGAGGCCCCGCGAAGGCCCTCCCAGGCAGAGGGAGGGGAAGCGGCAGCTGGGCCAGCGAGCAAAGGGCAGGTGGCAAAGGGCAGGTGGGAAGCGGGGAGGTCGGGCTGGACTCTGAGGGCCGCTGGGTCAGCGTGATGATTGGCTTTTCCTCAGAGGGGGATGAGAAGCCAGGGAAGGCTTCGAATAGATGATTGATGAGATCTGACGTAACCCTTTAACCTCACCCTGGCTCCTGGGTTGAAGATAGAGTGAAGGGGAACCAGGGCAGACTGGCTAAGAGGCTGCTGAATAATTTAGGTCATTTAGATGAGAGGTGATGGTGGTTTGGACCAGGAAGGTAGCAGTAGAAACAGCAGTAAGTGGTTAGTTTCTGAATATATTTGGAAGATAGAACCAGACGTATTTTGAAGGATTTGCTGATGGGTCAGAAAGGATCCAAAGGTGGCTTTAAAGGTTTACCAGCAGGAAGGATAGAGTTGTTCTGAACTGAGATGGACAATACTATAAGCAGAGCAGATGTGGGGGAACATCAGGAGCTTGATTTTAGGCAGGTTGGGTTTGAGATGACTGTTAGCCACGTGGAGATGTCACATAAGCATCTGTGTGTATGAGTGTGGAGTTCACCGGGAGGTCTGGGCTAGGGACATAACCTTGGGGGTTACTAGTGGCTGAGACCACCAGGTGACCGAATGAACATGAGAAGAAGCTCAGGGACTGGGCCTGGGAACACTCAACAAGAGAAAGAGGCAGCAAAAGAAATCACAAAAGAACATTCAGTGAGGTAGGAGGAACGCTAGGAGGGTTTTCGTATCCTGGAAGCCAAGGGAAGGATGTTGTGAGGAGAAGGGGCTGTCGCTGTACCACGTGCTGTTGACAGGCTAAGACAGATGGGACTGCAGAGTGATACAATATGCTTGAGGTTGGAAGGTAGAGGCTTGGTGGTCATGTGAGAGGCAAGAGGAATAGACAGCAAGGAAAGAACGTCAAACGCGTGGTGCGTAGCCCAGGGCTCAGGTACCACTTCTGACACTTAATAGTAGTATCACTTAGCCTCTGTGAATATCTACTTGATTATCTCTAAAACGCATGGAATGATTTACTCAGAGTTGTTATGCATCCAGATGAGGTAACATGTAAAGTATAAGTTAGATGCTGATGGCGACGGTGATGATGATTTCTCCCTTGGGGGAGGCTCCGATGGCATCCCTGAAGTGTCCGCAGAAGGGCACCTGCCTGTATCTCGAGGAGGGTTTTCCCTCGGGTGTGCAATGCAGAGAAGCTTGCTAGTCATGATCCAGAATCTGGGCAGTGCCCCCGAAGGGCACTCACGTCCAGAGTCCTGTCCTGGTCACTGTGGGAAATCAGATGTATGCTCGGAGCCCGGATGTTTGATTCACATGGTCAGGTTGGGGTGGGATGGGAAGCCAATGGAAAAAGAAAGTTTAAGACAAACAGTTTTCGTATTTAGGTAGGGATAAGTCTAAGGAGGGTGCCTAGAAAAGGTGAGTTTGGGGACAGAATTTTACCACGGGGAGGGGGTGTCAGGTGGGAAGGAGGTTTTAGGAGAGCAGTTCGGGGGCAGCTAGAGGTTTGAGGAAGGTCATGCACAAAGCAAAGAAGCAGGAAAGCCCATAGTTTGGGATGGATCAATGGGTGTGAGTTTCTTGTGGGTCGGCCGTCTTGGCCACTGAGGCTGACGTGGGTTCACGTTGTCCCTTTTCAGCTACTGTGAGGAGATCCCTGTAGAGGAGAATGAAGTGAATGACAGCTCTTCCAAAAGCAGCATAGAGACCAAGCCGGATGCCAGTCCACAGCTGCCCAAGAAGTCCATCACCAACAGCACACTGACGTCCACGGGGAGCAGCGAAGCGCCCGTCTCGGTACGGGCAGGGAGCCCTTTGCTTCCACCCAATCCGGCGGCAGTGTTTCCCAGCCTTGTTGACTCCACGGGACCCCAACCTGGGGAGCAGGTAGAGGGGAGGTTGGTTACACTGTGGTCGGTTTATGCAGGGAGGCGTCCTGGAGCAGAGGCACTCTCTCCATTCAGATGAGTGTAGAATCCAGAGCTGGGTTCTTGGTGCTTCGGGTACCAGATTTTGTTTGGCTTCGGAGCAGATGAGAGCCATTTCAAGTCCACTGTGTGAGCTTTGCTCTTGGTGGGCTGCTGTGATCCGCCCACTGGTGGAGAACTATTCCAGGTCTTTTTTTTTCACTGCCTCGATCTAAAGTCAAAGTTGTACATGAATAGAGGACTGCAGAACTGCTATCTGTTCATTCATTCTGTAAATCGTGATGGAGCTCCTAGTGTCGACACTCTGGTTTATTTTCCTGCTGTGCTAGACTTTGCAGAAGAGACAGAAATGTGTAAGAAGGACTCTGTCCTCTGGGACTCGGTTATAGAGGGGATAGAAGCTTGGTGAGGGAAGTGTCGGGGTGTGAGCTGGCAGGTAGAAGAAAGGGTTCCCAGAAAAGAGAGCCTTGTATTCCAGTGGCTTAGGGGTCAGACCACTTGGCCTTAGAATGAAAGCATCATGCATATGATGCCTAGTCCCCATTTTCTGTCTCTGAGGTTGACTTTAAAATGTAAAGAGTTGTACCCATTCCCTCCCAGGGCTAATGGGAGAATGAATCAAAAACTGCTTAGGAAGCCTTTTGAGCCTCTCAGAAAACAGGGCACTAGTTGGAGGCAGGCCCACGTTGTTACAGGACGGTGGAGGCCTGGCCCCAGGAGAGGAGTTGGACTATGGAGCTGGCTCTGCCCACGTGTGGGGCTTGGTGTCAGGAGAAGGGCAGGGCCCTGTGCTGTGTTCTGTCCTCCCCGGCAGAGCTGGGGAGACCCCTGACCCCCACAGCCCAGCCCCTGAGCGGCTGCGTTCTGAACGTGCGGGCTCCCGCGGCCAGCTCTCTGACTTCCTCTTGGAGAGCAGGCCAGGCTGACCGCTCTGTCTCCGCCCCAGTTTGACGGCCTGCCCCTGGAGGAGGAGGTGCTGGAGGGCGACGGGTCCCTGGAGAAGGAGCTCGCCATCGACAGCGTCATCGGGGAGAAGATTGAGATCATCGCGCCCGTGAACTCCCCTTCGCTAGACTTCAACGACAACGAGGACATCCCCACCGAGCTCAGTGACTCTTCCGACACCCACGATGAAGGTGGGCGTCTGACAGCGGGGGCAGAATGGCACTTCCTGTCTCCAAACATTTTGAAGGCTTAACGGATGTTCCCATATGGAGACTGGAGTCAGTCTGGGTTCCTGGCGGAAGGGTGGGTGGGTAAAACAGCTCTTTTAAAAAAGGTGCACTTGTTATTGGCAAACATCCCTTTTTTCAGGTACTCACCGTAGTATCCTTGTCGTTTCATATTTGTCTTTTTCTTTTTTTTTTTTTTTCAGTTTTTTTTTTCAAACATCTTTCTTGGAGTATGATTGCTTTACAGTGTTGTGTTAGGTTGTCTGCCATTTAGTCTGTCACTCCACGTGCCCCCTGTTGGCACCGGCGTGCCCTGCAGCTCTGCCCCTCACAGTGTGTACGCGTATACGCCACAAGCGAAGTGCCAGGCAGCTGGCCCTGGAAACACATTTTAACAGACACTTGCTTTGGTGGCTCCAGCATGGGGATTTCGGACCTAGACTGTTGCCTGGTCAGACAGACTGAGGAGACTGCCCTTCTGTCGCATACCCCTAAGTGGGTGGCTTCTTACTTCCCTCCTGCGTAGGGCTGGCGTCTAGCCCTCCCTCGGGAACACGCTGCCTCTGACATTCCAGGGCGAGAGGCCGGATCCCCAGTGTTCACGGGTATGGTTGATGGCTTACCTCCTTTGAGTTGGTGGTGGGTTCTGACTGGCAAGGCTGTGCAGACAGTGCTCACTCACCCATCTGTGGACGGTCTCCTGTGAGTCACCGGTGGGGCTTTCTCACCTGCGGTGGGCTTGCCCACTGCCACCTAGGGTGCAGGGTCGGTGCAAAGGACTGCGCAGGTGGGCACTGCCTAAGAACCGGGGTGCCGTCACGTAAACTGAGAAGTGAGTATCCCCCGAGCTGTGCTCCACGGTCCTGATCCTGCACAGTCATGGGCACGGACCCTCCAGGATGCTCGTGAACTCCTCCCTGGCCTTCTCAGGGTCACAGGGATGCCAGAAATGGCAGCGTTCTGCTTGAGATCAGATAACAGCCCCTGCAGGTGCAGTAATTAGGGCCTGTGGGGTGCCGAGGGCTCAAGAAGAATGCTGGGGTTTGAGCAACTCACCCGTACTCAGAAACTCTCTCCTGTAGAAAATTAAATTTTTTGAAGGGGGTATAGGCTGCCTTATGGAAGGAGAGCAGACCTTGCGCAGAGATCACAGCCCTGCAGACCAGACCAGCCTCAGAAGCTTTTGTAAAAACAGATTCATCAGCGTCCCTGGACACACCGGTGCCATGGGTTGCAATGACATTTGCTGTCAATTGTGGTTTAACTTACAGACTCTTGATAACGCATCCTCTGGGTTCTGGCAAGCCCAGGAAGTAGTCATTTATTTAAACTTTGGTCTAAGATCACTTTAATTAGGAAGGCTTGAGAGTGTAAAGGCAAATAGCACATTCCCAAATTCTTTGTAAAGCTAGAGTCTGTAGCATGCATGCCCGCTGAGGAAGGAGGCCGACTGACACAAAGCCACGAACGGCGGAGGCCAGGGCCCCGCTGCCCCACTCCGCGGCCTCCTTTGAGCCTTGGTGGCCGTTCCCACATTAGCCACGGAGACATAAGTGCTCTGGGGTGGGTGACCCTGGGGTCTCCCTCACCTTCCCTGTCTCCCTCCTCATCCTCTCTGCAGGGGAGGTCCAGGCCTTCTACGAGGACCTGAGTGGCCGGCAGTACGTGAACGAAGTCTTCAACTTCAGCGTGGACAAGCTGTACGACCTCCTGTTCACCGACTCGCCCTTCCAGCGGGACTTCATGGAGCAGCGACGCTTCTCAGGTCCGTCCCTCCCGGGGCTGGTGCCTCCCACCCCTTCCCTCTGTGTCCACTCTCCCCTCCTCCCAAGCGCCCTCCTTTTCCAGGCCGCCTGATGGCCCGGGGCGCCCCCTCTCTGGCCTCACGCGGTGCCAGAGCTCCTCGGGGCCCTGCCGGCTACTCCTCCCCGTGCCACTGCGGCTGTACGCTCGCCCTCGGTGCCCAGACCCTCGGTGCCGGGCCCCAAAGGCTCGGCGGCGAACAGGACCCACCAGGGCTCACCGTCTAGTAGAGGGTAGCAGCTACCATGTCCTGTCGGCATGTGCTGTCCACCAGGCGCATTACACTGTCTCGTTCAGTCCTCCCGTCTGCCCTGTGTGCCAGGATTGTGAGCCCCACGGTACCACTGAGGACGCTGCAACTCAGACCATTGTTAGACGCCCGAGGTCATGCAGCTAATAGGAAGGGGCCCAGCTGGGATTCAAACCTCAAGCTCTCAGAGTTGATGCTTTGCACCTGTGTGCTCCTTGCCCCTGCTTGGCCGCACCGCAGGGACCAGCAGGGCTGCTCGGGGTCCGAGTCTGCGGAAGAGCCCTTGGGCATCGGCGAAGCCCTCTGCCAGGAGGAGGGGCGAGCCGAGGGCACGGGGAGGTTGTGCCTCGGAGCAGAGGACTTGGTCCCAAGGATCCCAGGCCCTCATCACAGTAACCCCAGTGTTGCCAGCTGCCCCGTAGGTGGCCCCAGAACAATCAGCATTCTGGAGCCCTGTGTAGGATTTCGGCCGTGCTACAATGAGCTTCTTTCTGCTTTGACGCCCCCTCCTCTCACCCTCCTCCCCCGGCCCTCAGGCTCCCGTTGGCTTCCTGTTGGGGGCCAGTCGGCAGTCAGTACAGTCAAGAGAAGGTCACTGGAGGGGACGTTCAGATGTGGGGATGGCGCACCTCTCTCCCTCCCTCATCCCATGACTCCTCTTTCCCCTCAGATATCATCTTCCACCCGTGGAAGAAGGAAGACAGTGGAAACCAGAGCCGAGTGATTCTTTACACCATCACCCTTACCAACCCTCTGGCTCCCAAAACTGCCACTGTCAGGGAGACACAGGTGAGCCCCGGGCAGAGGCCAGTAAGGGCGGGCTGGAAAAGCCTCTGTTCTGTCATGGAGGATTCAGGAGAGACGTCAGGAAGGAGTGTCTGGGTGACAGTGTTGTTTAGCCCTGACACGGCGGCATTTGACATGCTTAGATGCTGCCACTTCTTGTGGTTCCGGGTCCCCGTTCAGAAGTTGGGGGTGGGCTGGGGAGATGAGGAAGGAGGTGCTTTTCCCGTCTTGCTTCTCGTCAGCCTCGTGCCACGACCCTCTCCTCCCCACAGACCATGTACAAGGCGAGCCAGGAGAGCGAGTGCTACGTGGTCGACGCCGAGGTCCTCACGCACGACGTGCCATATCACGACTACTTCTACACCATCAACCGCTACACTCTCACCCGCGTGGCCCGGAACAAGAGTCGACTCAGGTGCTGTCTCTACGGCCGAGCGGGTGCGGAGCAAGTTCCTTGTGCACCTGGGGGAGCCGCAGCAGAAAGCGTGGACGTGCCCCTGGGGAGGAGGGGAGGCCGGGTGTGCTGGCCGCTGCCTCAGCCTTTGTTCTGTCTGCTCGCTGGAGCCTCCGAGACCCCCCCCCCCGCCCCGTGCTGACCGTTCTTGCTTCTCTCCACCACGCGTTCCCTTCACCCCTCTGTGCGTCTCTGTAGTAGAACTTTCACAAGCACTGCTTTTTAGTGATTGTCTGCAGTTTATAAAATACTGTGTAGGTACTTCACCTCCAAGAACTGGATTCTTTAGAATAACCCAAGGAGGTGGGTTTATCCTCACTTTTCAGATGAGAAAGCTGAGGGTCATACAAGTTAAGTAACTTTTCCAAGAGTCAAAAGTGTTGAAACCCAGGTCTTAGAAAAGCAAATCTCTGCCCCTCCCACCCTGCTGGGTGCTGGGTGCTGGGTGCTGGGCGTATTGCGAGTTCCCACGCGTGCGTCTCCCTGATGGTGGCAGCTCCGGCCACCTTGGCCAGCGGGAGTCCCAGCCCACACACCACTGCATTCCCAGCACCCAGCACGGGGCCTGCACACAGTAGAGTCAGAAAAGGTTGACTCAATGATTAGTTAGACGCTGTTTGTGGCTCGAGTCCTGACCTGGGCACTATGACGTGCCTTCAAGGAAGGAAGAAATTTAGACCCTAACATTCCACGAAGCTTGTAGTCTGACCGAAAAGCCAAGACACACACCCATTTGAAAACAACCGATCGTGTGCCTGTACCTTAGACCCAGTTCTTCTGGTTATATGGAGCAGAAGTTCACTCACATTGTTCAAATAAAATAGGAGTTTGGTGAAAGGCTGCGAGAGGTCTCTGGGGAATCAGGAAGATCTGAATACCCACACCTTGAAAAGGGCCTGAAGCTTTCTCACCTTTGAAACATTTTTTTTGGTTTCGGTGCTTCTCTCTGAGCAACTCCTCGTCCCTCCCTCCCCCCCTCCTCCTCCCTCCTTCCCTCTCTCCCTCCCTTCCTTTTCTCCTCCCGCCCCCACCCCCTCCCCTCTCTCTTCTCCCCGCTGCCCCACTGTCCCTCCCCTGCAGCATCTGTGTTCCTCGCTTCCAGCTTCCTTGGAGGGTCTTCCAGTTGGATGTCCCTTCCGTCCAGCTCACGCAGAGGTAGTTGGTTGACCCCAGACAGACCTTCACAGAGAGGTGCCCACCCTCAATCCAGGGAAGAGTTGCTGGGTGGGGATGGGGTGGCCGTGGACACACACACGTCGGGCCGGGGCTGGGAGTGAGGTCCCTTCTTCCTCCTGAGGGCAGAGCAGGGAGCCTTGAGCGTGGGGAGCGTAAACTGGGAGCATCTAGTAACCGATGGAAGCGCAGCTTCAGGAGAGGCAGAGCAGTGTGACCGTGCAGGAGCGGAGGGAGGTGACGCTGCAGGGACGGGGCAGCGGAGGCGCCCACGACGGGGAGAGAGTGCTGGGGACAGAGCCGGAGCTGGCGAGGTCCCAGGGAGGGTGGGGGGGCAGGGGCCAGGCCAGGAGCTGACGAAGCTCTTAAAGGTGGACGCCATGAAGCCCGAGAGCCTGCCCTGGGCTAAAAGTCGCTGGAGAAGGAGAAAAGGGCCCTGGGGCCGACAGGCTGCCCGCCGTCCGGAGCCCTCCTGGGAGGAGGCCGAGTGGCATCGTGAGCGAGCTCTGGGCTTGGAGTCAGACCCCTTCTTGCTAGTCTTTGGTCTGCTTACAAATTCTAAGACTCAGTTTTCTCTTCTGTGAAGTGAGGGTAAATCCACTAGCTTCACCTACCCCAAGGGGTGGCCAGGGAGATCAGGTGATGTGGATGTGAAGGGGCTCTTTTAACTTGTAAAGGGCAGCACAGATGTGAAGCTGCTGCGGCCTTAAACCTGAAGTTTCCTTTTCCCAGCAGAGGAGGGTCCGCCCAGCACACGGCTGATCTTGTCTGTGGCTTGTTTCTCAGGGTCTCCACAGAGCTGCGCTATCGAAAACAGCCCTGGGGGCTGGTGAAAACGTTCATCGAGAAGAACTTCTGGAGTGGGCTGGAGGACTACTTCCGCCACTTGGGTGAGCACCGTCGCTGGTGCTGGGTGAACCCCGTCACTGGTGCTGGGTGAACCGTCGCACTGTCACCGTTCAGGGAGTGAGAGGCATGGGGCACGGGGAGAGACGGGGCAGTGAGCGGGCTTCACGGGGTCCCTGAGTCTGCCCCAGAAATGGGTACAAAGTTCAGCACGTATGTGAACATACGCACGTTCAAGAGATTCTGCCTGTAACCTTTATGAGATCGTTATCATGAAGGGATCCATGATCCCCCCCCCCAAAATGAGCCTGAGATCCAGGCACACTGGTGGTGATTCTGTTATGAGAAGGAAGTAGCCTGTGAAGGCGTCCATTGGGAAACGTGACGTGCCCCAGATTGCATACGTGAGGGTGCATGTTGGGAGCCTTTGTCTCTACACACTGTTGAACAACCCAGAGAGGGCTTTGGGCTGGGCTGGGTCCCAGGAGTATTTCCTGGGGCTCATGGGCATCCCTGAGGGACCCCCGCCCTCCCAGGCAACATCTCAGAGTACAGTAGGGGAAAATGGTCCCCTTAGAGAAGGTTCGGCTAGGAGTAGACAGCTGCTTCTGGAGGCCAGCGTGCTGGGTTGGAGGGAGGGGCAGATGTCCTCTGATGGGGCCTTTTGACCCTGACAGAGAGCGAGCTGACCAAAACGGAGAGCACCTACCTGGCTGAGCTGCACAGACAGTCTCCCAAGGAGAAGGCCAGTAAGCCCCCGTCGGTGCGGAGGAGGAAGCGTCCCCATGCCCACCTGCGGGTGCCCCACCTGGAGGAGGCCATGAGCCCCGTGACCACGCCCACCGATGAAGATGTGGGCCACAGGATCAAGCACGTGGCAGGTGTGCGCCGGGCGGGGGCCGGGGAGGCGTGGCTCAGGGCTGTGGGCGGGAGCTGCGTGCCTACGCCAGGCACGCAGGCGTGCTCAGTTTGCAGTGTGGGGTGGACTGCGTATAATTGGCTCACGACTCATTAAATCTGAGGCTCCGGATGCTCCACCATTTCCCTTTGCCCTTAAGCTCCTCGGCCCCTGCTCAACCCCGCCGTGTGCTCTGCTGAACAGAAGTTGCCTTTGGGTTTCTGCCTCCGTGTTCCCTGAGCTCCGAGGCTCCCTGCTTGCCTGGCCTCGAGCCTGCAGCTTCCGAGCGCTTGGGACGCGCCCCAGGGAGAAGCGGAGCTCAGGCCCAGGGTTACCTCATGACGCAAAGGTCAGGGAGTGCGAGGCAGGCCCCTCCTCGGCCCCTGCCAGGCAGGGGGGCTCCCTCCTCCCATCCAGCCGTTCACAACCTCCCGTCTTTGCTCGGTCGCCGAAACGTGCAGCAAGGGATTTTCAGGCTGTGCTCGGCACTTCCCCGGATGTTCATCAGATCTGGATGGGGCAGGGGACGAGGAGGAGGAGGGTGCCAGCCTTCCTTGTCCCTCGCCTGGCTTCAGCCAGAGCACTCCCGTGTTGTTCATGAGTTTTACATACAGGACTCCTGGCTAACTTTGCATTCGAACAAACTGGCCCTCAGTGGATTACATGACTTGCTCAACGTCACATGGCCAGTTATGGGTAAAGCCAGAGCTGAAAGCTGTCTCTGGTCCCCGCCCAGTGCTGTTTCCCTTCCACGGCTGCAGGTCGCTGTGTCCTGCCTCTGCATGTCCTAGCTACAGAGGTCAGGTGACTTTCTCATTTGTTCGGTCACTTTCCTGTCCCCCTCGCCCTCGAGGAGCTTCCCTTCCCCGAGGGCCGGGTCCACGTCTCACATCGTTGCCGCGACAGCGTCACGGGCAGTTCTGCGCGTGACCAGCATCACGTCGGTCGTTGGTGGCCTGGCGGGCCACGTGGTGACAGCCTCTTCCTTCTCCCCACAGGTTCCACGCAGACACGGCACATCCCCGAGGACGGCCCCAATGGCTTCCACCTGCAGAGTGTGTCCAAGCTGCTGCTGGTTATCAGCTGTGTGTAAGGGACTCCGGCTCTCCTCCCCAGCCCTGCCCCGGCCGCCTTCCTTTCTCGCCTGCCACTTCCTTTCTCTCCTGCCACCTCCTCCCCGTCTGTCTTCCTCAGGCATCCAGACACCCTCGCTGCTGCCCTGGTTTTTGCTTTCTCCTCTAGTGCCTCTCCAGATCGGTTGCTCTGTCTGTCCTTCCTTGCCTCTTTGCTGCTCTTTCTCTGTTTCACTCAGCACTTACTGTATGCTGGGCCTTCAGGATTCAGAAGAAAATGCTGCCTGCAGCATTCATGCCCTTCAGGAGCTCAGTTTCAAGTGGGTCAAACAGACAGGAAATTCACAGTTGCTACACTGTTGGATAAATGCTAACATAGAGATGCCACAGAGCATTTTAGGAGCCCATTCATTTGTTTGTGACAGACGTTCTGGGTGTCTGCTCTGTGCCAGGCGTCGGGACTGTGCACTTACGGGGCCCACCGTTTGGCAGGGCGGCCAGACACAATCGATGACTAGAGCCCAGGAAAAGTGTATGCTTATTTTAATATAAGCAATGTATAATCACTGCCATAGTGCTGTAAAGCTGTGGGCTCAGTAACTTGCACAGAAAGATGCTGGGCCAGGGAGAAAGTTCGTTGAAAAAAATGAGGGTGTCAGATGGGAAGACAAGCTTTCTGAAGTGTGAGCCCAGAGCCTGCTCAGGACTTGTGTAAACCTTGAGCAGGAACAGCTTGGGCAGCTAAGTACAGACAGCTCTTCCGCCTGGTTGGGCCCACCGCCTGACCGCCCAGCCCTTCCTGCCTGGGCTGTGCTGTGAGACGTGGCGGCACGGCTTGGGGGGCTCAGGAGCTGCCCAGACGCTGGCTCTACCAGGTGTGCACCAGGCATTAGCCTGTGCGTAGCTCTGTCCTGCTTCCGTGACTCCCGCCCCACCCCCAGCCCTTCCTGCCTTCACTAAAGCATTTTTCAGGATTGCAGAAGCAGGTCCACAGCTCTGCCCACAGGAATCTGGGAAGGAAGTCCTGGACTGACATGGTTGGATTTGCACTTAAAAAAAAAAAAAATCACTCTGACGGCAGTATGGCGCATGGGTGGTGCATGGGCTAGACAAGAACGGGCTAGAGGCAGTGGGGGCCAACAGGAGTAAACGGCAGTGATCTCGGCAGGAGGGGCTGTCACGCTGAGATGAGGGCCTCCTGGGGCTGAGAGGGCCCAGAAGGTGAAGGCTCGTTACACCTGGTTATGGAGCGAAGGAAGAGGACTTCCTGATCTGCGTGCCTGTAGATGGTTGTGTCATGGACAGAAACCTGGAACTTAGAGGAAAGTTGTCACAGAAGATGCTGTCAGGTCCCGATGTCTCTGAGCTGCCATAGATTGTTCAGGCGGATGTGACAGATAGATATTTCTTGATGTGGACCTGGAGCTTAGGAGGGAAGTTTAGGCTGCAGTTGCAGATTTAGTTGTCGGTAGCGTTAAAGTCATGGTGGGAATGAGATGATCATCGGAGGAGAGTGTGGAGCGTGAGAAAGGAAATGGGCTGAGGACAGACCTGGGGACCACGTACGGAGAGGGGCCTTTGAGGGTCACGAGGGGGGCTCTTTTGCTAACCTTACCTGAATATGTAACATAAAAGTAGATGCAAAAGTCTTCTGACTATGGCATAAGAAGCCAACATATTTTTACAAAATTAAATACAAAGACAACTGTAAAACCAGTAGAATTCACGTTTAGCAGCATCATTTTAATGTGATTCATGCCATTGTTAAAACTAAATCTCTGATGTTGGTTTTGGTCAACAGAAAACTCTAACCTTGGGTTAGTTCTGCTTAAGCTCTCTCTGTGTTTTGTCATTATTTAGTAGAGAAGGCCAGTGCCTGAGTAAATTGTATAGCATATTAACAAACGTTGGCGCTTTGTTAGTTTAGGATAATTGGGCCTCGTCATTCAACCCTAGAAGGTCCAGGCGGTGGGTCTGCTCCCAGCCTGTGAGTGGAACCTTCTGGTACAGTGCAGATTGCCCTGCGTCTTAGAGGCCCCGGCTGCCATAAGCCTGCCCTGTGGTGACCCCAGCCTCCTACCTCTTCTCTGTTTAGACCACCCCCAAGCCTTCACTTGGGAAGCAGGCAGGGGTGTCCCTTGACCTCCACTGAGCACAGACAGGACTGTAAACACAAACCCAAACGCAAGTACTAAGATTGTGTGCAGCACACCCTGAGGAAGCGGCCTTCAGGTGGTCCAGGCGTACTGATGCAATTAAAGGTGGTATCATTGAAATTCAATACAACATTTAGACGTTCTCGTGGAAAACTCAGAGAGCCCCAAGAACACAACAGAGTAGCCCCAGGGATTTGCAGCTGCTGCTTTAAGGAATGCCGCTGTCCATAGTGCTGGAAGCCCAGGTGAGGAACGCAGTAACACACACCACATGCACCACACACCACACGCACCACACACCACACACCACATGCAGCACACACTTTGAAAGGTCAGAGGCGTAGTATAGGTTTTCTTTCTTTGTTGGTCTTTTTTCCATCTATTTGTTTTATCTTCCCATTTTTGTCATTCTTTTTCCTGTGTGTCTGTACTTCCTCCTTTAATGAAAATAACTGCTCCTTGTGGAGGGCTTCACATACATTCCTTCCATGCACATAACAACCTCAGCAGGGTAGGTATTATTATCCTGTTGAGGGTACTGGGTTTCAGTGAAGCTAGGAAACTTGATTGAAAGTTGAGATGTTTAAGTAGTGAGCCAGGCTTTGTACCCAGTTCTGCGTGTCTGCGTCCTCTCTTTCCCGGAGCGTTCATCTCTCCATCCCATGAACCTCTGTTATAAAATGATCTTTAGGCCACTGGGGCCAAGAGAAGAGAATTTCCACAGGCCTCAGTGACTCTTCATCATTCCCCACTGGGTCCTCCGGCCCCTGGTTTTCCTGACACCTCCCTGACTCTGAGCAGTTCCAGCCCATCCCTGAGAAGCCTCGGCTGGTCCTCGTGCCCCGTGCAGGGCTGTGGCAGGTGCACGGAGGAGACGGCAGCTCTCGGGCAGTTGTGCTAACATCTGGGAGGCGTATCAGGGGCAGAGCTGGGAATCCCACTGGAATTCCTCCCCCGGTTTGGGTTTGTAGGAGGAACCTTGTCTCCACTGATCACCCTTGAAGTGCTAAGAGTCTCTTTACAGTTGGTCCCCGCCCAGCGCCCCCACCTTCCTGCTAGATGCCCCCATCCTGCTGTGTCTCTGCTCCTGGCATTTCATTGTCACGGACACTCACTTTCTCTCTGCCTCGGGTTGAGCGCGGCTTTCCCCTTCCCCACACGAGCCTGTTTCTAACCTCTGCCTCCTCCCCGTTTGTCTTCCTTGCTCCCATTGGGGTCTGTTTCAGATGCTGGCTCTATGATTGCTTCTTTTACCCCCTCATCTCTTTTCCTCTCCATCTTACCTCTTTTCCTCTCCATCTTACCTCGCTTCCCCCAGCACCTGGGTGTCTGGGTGACTTGTATGTCTCTCCTTTCTGATGCGTTCACCCCACACACCTCTCCACGGCCCTTTCCTGGCCCCTCCAGATGACACTGCTTCCCTCTCTCTCTCTCTTTCTCTCTCCCCCCTCCCCCCGCTTGCTGCATCCCTCTGGCTCACTTCATCACTCACCGCGATGCTTCAGGTGACCCGGTGGTCAAGGGCACGGCCGCTGGGGAGGGGAGCCTGGCTCTGCGAGGGCGGGCGCTCTCCCAGATCCCGTCTCATGGCTCCTGCTTCCCCCTTGTCTCCTCCTTAGTCTGGTGCTGCTGGTCATCCTCAACGTGATGCTCTTCTACAAGCTCTGGATGTTGGAATATACCACCCAGACCCTCACTGCCTGGCAGGGTCTGCGGCTCCAGGAAAGGTAATCCTGGCCTCTCCCCCTTGCTCCCACCTTCACCCCAGCCAGTACTGTGTCCCGGCTCCTGCTTCCCAGTCTCCTTGGGACGGCCCTGCTGCCCTTGGCGGGGGGATAACCCTTTGGGATGAGTCCCTAGGCAGGCTCTGAAAACTGTCCCTGTAGTTTCAGTCTGCTTCTGATTTGGGGCACAGGGGAACCAGGGCACTGAGCAAGGGACAGAGCACTCTGATGTGGCTCTCTGTCCCTCAGGGGTCTGGGCGCATAGGAAAGTCGACGGGCCATAACTCCAGCTGCTGGGGTACCCCTTCTTCTACCCCGCAGGTTACCCCAGTCTCAGACAGAGTGGGCCCAGCTCTTAGAGTCCCAGCAAAAGTACCACGATACCGAGCTCCAAAAATGGAGGGAGATCATCAAATCCTCGGTGATGCTTCTTGACCAGGTGAGATGCCCCCACCGTCCCTCCTGGCCCTGGTCTTATGGAGATGGGACTTCTACCCTGTGCTCTGAGGAGAGCGCCATCTCCATCACTGTCCACCAGATGCCCTCCTCCCATTCGTTCTTCCCCCAGGCCATCCATTGTTCTAATTTTAAAGCCATCCTTGAGTGAGCTGTTGGAGACACCCGTGTATTTCCCAAAATTATATCAGTGAAAGAACACACTGGATTTGCAGTAGGAAAACTGTAGGTTAGATGGAAGGAGAGCTAATTTATTTTCTTGGTAACCCATAGCCATCTGACAGGCCTTGAAAGAGATAGCCCCCTTTTTGCAGAGATTTATCTTCCCAGAGGGCGTGTCTTTCTAATTCCTTTTGACGTGTGCTCCCCTCCCCCACCTCCTGCCCTCAAAACATGCACACAACACCCAACGCCCAGGCCATGGCTCCTCCTCAGGGGCTGTGCTGAGAGTCTGGGAAGATGGCTGGTACTGTGTCTCCTTTTCATAACGTCTTCTTCCTGGTACAGTTTTCTTTCTGAAAAACTAGATGCGTCTATTTAAGAAAGTCTTTCTGGGGCAAAATCAATAGTTAGCTTCATTTTATCAGACTGAGGTGGAATCCTAATCTTGCCACTGACTAGTTTTGTGACCTCAAGCAAGGGATTTAGTATTAGAGACCTTCGGTTTCTTCATTTATAAAATTGGAATTATAATCATTGCTTTGTGAAATTGCTGTCACATTTGATCTGATGGCCCATGGGAGGCACTCATTAATATTCAACTTTATTTCCCCTTCATGGTTTGGTCTCTTCGCTCAAAATTAAGGAGAGAGAATTTTAATGCAGCTATCACGATCCAGTTTAATGGGTTTAGAGTATCACGCATAACATTGGAGCCACATTTAAGGAGGGCATTTTTTTTTAACCAAAGGAGGGCAGACAGCACAGCAAGGAGTTTGGAAGCTCTGGCCTATCAGGAAGGCTTGACAGAATTAAAGATGTGCTCAGGAGCAGGGAAGACTGGGGTGGGTGAGCAGCACAGGACAGTCTTCAGACGTTGGGGTCTAACATCTAGAAGAAGGGTTACACTGCTTGTGAACCTCCAGGGGACTGAACCAGGGCCAGAAGTTACAGGGAATCGGATTTCTGAGTCATCAGCGAAAAGCAGACTCCTTACGGGTAGAGCAGTCCAGCAATGGAATGGGCTACTTCGAAGGACTGAAAGTGCTCAGAGGGTGATGCGATGATGTGGGGTGAGGGACTTTTGAATTAAAGGCGGGGGCAGTTGGACTGGATGACCCGGTCCCCTTCCAGCTGTGGAATTCTATTTGGGGTGGGTCTCCTTCAGAAGGAGCTTGGGGCAGGCAGACCCGTAGCCTCGTAGACTCGACTCTGCAAGCATTAAGATCGGTGTCTCGTTCTGTTCCCTTGATTTTGTTTTTCATTTTTCTTTTCCCCCTTTTTTAGGGGTTGGGGGGGGGGCGTGCCACGCTGTATGGCTTGTGGGATCTTAGTTCCCCGACCAGGGATTGAACCCAGGTCCTGGCAGTGAAAGTGCCGTAGTCCTAACCACTGGACCGCCAGGGAATTCCCATCGTTCTGTTCCCTTTAAAAGAACATTAATGGGCCCCTCATCCCTCCTGATATCGAAGAACTAAAGAGAAGAAAGTGATGGATTAGGCAGAGAGATCAGAGGTTCTCAAAATCCATAACTGTTTACCCGTGAACCGTTAACCGTCCTGTGTTAACAAGGCAGCTTTCCTAGAACCAGGGTAAGATTCTACCGCTGGAATTGCCCCGTGTAAACTCCATCCCGTGATGTGGGATGTATCTGTTTCTTAAAGAAGGTTAAGAAATTCCATTAAGATTCAGTTAATTCAGTGATATGGGAACAGCTAGGAGCCTACTCGGTTTTCTGCTTGGCACCCGGGGTGTATAAGGGAAGGATAAGACAGTGCAGTCCCAACACAGCTGAAACAAAGCCGTTAAAGATGACTGCAGCACAGAGCCCTAGTGAGGGGTCCACGAAAGGCCAGGAGAGGGAGAGATGGCTGTGAGCCAGAGAAAGTCTGGATCTGTTCTTGGCCTTGATAGTAGGTGGGTGAGGTTGAATGGGCAAGAGAGAAGAGTCCGAGCTGGGGGAACATTGTGGCAAAGGTACCAAGGGAGGAGGACAGAGTATTCAGGATCACTGGGAAACCAAGCTGAGTGAGTAGAAGACCGGTCAGTGGCATCGGACGCAGGTCCTGATAGCAATGGAACCTTCCAGAGAATTCTTAATTCAGTGAAGCAAGGACCACAAATCACTGAGACACAGCACTCCTTATCCCAGGGGTTCCCAGTGCTCGATCGGCTGTCCCCCTTCAGCCTGAGACCGTGTCCCTTGAGAACCACCCTTGTTTCAGGAGCCTGCTCCCTTTAGCTCCCTTGGCCTGGCGGGGGACCTGCCATACATGGGTGTGGTGGGTGCTGCTGAGTGGAGAAGCCCACTGAGGGCACAAACCCGGGCTGGGGCGGGCTTCCCTGTCTTACAGATGAAGGACTCGCTCATCAATCTTCAGAACGGCATCAGGGCCCGTGACTACACGTCAGAAAGTGAAGAGAAGAGGAACCGCTATCACTGACCAGGCAGGAGCGGGGGCAGCTGCAGGAGGCCTGTGCAATACGTGTACATAGACCATATAAATATATATGTATAAATAGAGAGAGAATATAAATATATATATTATATACAGATTTTAAAAAGAGATAATGCCTATGTACCAGGGAGAAGGAGCGGGACCGCCCCCCTGTGCTGGCCGGCGGCGGGGCCGAGGAGGGCAGGGACCACCTCTCAGCACCGACCTCCCCTGACCCTCCTCCTCCCCATCCTCTCGTCCCCACCCTTTCCCTCGCTGGCCATTCTTGGCTCTGAGAAGGGAAACGTTGAGCCAAAGTTATGCCTGTGAAGACCCTGGGGTCGTGAAAAGAAGTCTCAAGGGGGCATTGCTTAAGGTGCTTCATTCCCTAATCCCCTTTTGATTTGTTTCCAAAATAAACAAGAATCTTTTTTTCCCTACCCAACACTTCCCCAAGTGTTCTCTTGGGAGCAAGGAAGCATCAAAAGCAGGAGCACAAGCTAAACTCTACCATGTGAGGCCGCCCCCTGCACGTGGCCCGCGCACCATGAGCCGGGTGCAGAGGACCGCGGGACAGCTGGGGAGGCCCCGGAGGGATTGGGCTTTGTAGCCGCAGGCTCCTGAGGGCTTGTGTTCTGAAGGGTGTTCTCCTCCATCACCCCCTGTACCTTCCTCTACCCTGCGTGGGGTGTGGACCCAATAAGGGCTGGGGATTTCTTACTTTCCCACCCTCCCCCCCACCCCTTCTCTCTGGTCTTTTCCCAGGCTGGATCTGGGTGAAGTGTCACTTTTTAGTGCCTAAAGCCCTATTTTTCCTCTGTGCCCTAAGAGCACATTGTTTATTCATCAGGGTGGAGCATTTTTGATCTTGTTAAACCTCTTTTAGCGATTGTAAGCAAGTCAGCTCTGTGGCTCTAACCCCTTCCCTTTGAGCTGTCATTTGATTTCTAGGATGAATCAGGGTGTCCTAGGGCCTCCAGGGTTTGAGAGAGTGAATGCACTAGCCATGGAAGAATTGTAGGGTCTAACCACAGAACTACTGTGAGTCATGAGCACCAATATCCAAGCACTCTTTGGCGGCCAGCCTCATTTCCTCTCAGCGAGGAACCAGCTTAGTCAAGGGAGACAACCGTCTGAGACACTTTGCACATGAAAGAAGACCTAAGCCTTGGAGGGAATGGATTTGGCAAAGGTGCGTAGGTTTGGGCAGGAAAAAGCCAGATCGAGTCTACCCCACAGAGGGCCATTCCAAACCCTGTTTCTGAGAGTTGGGAGTGGAAGTTCTGGCAGAGAGAGCAACCAGCGCCTTCTCTGGTCTCTGGCCCCAGAGAGGTATGAGATCACTACAGAGTAGAAAGAAGACCATGGGTTAGGAAAGTGAGCCATCTAGGGCCTTTCGGGGGTTGGCTCACAGAACTGATGGCCCATCTGGGCATGCTTACCGTCCTTCACACACTAACTACTATCTCTCCCTGTGATGACCCAAGGAATCCTGCCAGCCCCAGGCAGAGCTTGTAGAGATTCTTGATCAGGAAAGGATTAAACCAGTTTGGCAAGGAGAGCTCTTCCAGATTGCTTGTTCTAGTGGACCTCTTGGTGGAAGGGACAGAGGAAAGGAAGGTAGATTTGATCACTGATCTAGCCCAAAAGAAGACCATGTTGTATTCTCTGGGACTGGCCTGGGCATCCCACTTTAGCGATTAAAGAAAGTTTTTGACTCTTCAGTCTGTCTGAGAAGAGGGCCTCATTATTGCCCTAAGGGCAGGATGAGAAGACAGAAAGATA
Source organism: Balaenoptera ricei (assembly GCF_028023285.1). Classification (NCBI taxonomy): domain Eukaryota; kingdom Metazoa; phylum Chordata; class Mammalia; order Artiodactyla; family Balaenopteridae; genus Balaenoptera; species Balaenoptera ricei. Next base: position 9,396,176 of record NC_082646.1, on the reverse strand, counting down.
CACACCCAGGCCATCCCCCGCAGGGGGAGTAGGATGAGATGGATGATTCCATAATGGTCATCTAGAATTGTTGATATCCCTTCTTTAGAAAAGGAGATATGAGCAAATGGAGTTGAATGTAATCCTTGTGAAGTGTGCATATGCCCACAGGCCAGCGGCTCAAGATCATTTCTGTCCCTGTCCGGGACTTTGAATGGGAGACCCTGGTGAGGGTCAGGGTTCATGGGCCCTGAGCCAAAGAAGGAGAAACAGTGCAGACTGCTAGGAATTTTCCGGTTGGAGTAGCCAGAAGTCAAAATTATTCCCCGAAACTTTTGAAAGGAAAGGACAAATGATAAATTCTCTAATTTATTCCATACGTAATTATTTATTTAAATTATTCACTTATTAAAGGTACCATATTGGGACCTTTGGGATGACTTTAAAAGGACTCTTTGCTGGGAATAAAGTGGTGTAGTGGGCCTGGCTACGCAGAATTGTTCGGCTTTTGCTTCACCTCTCAGGCCCCTCTCAGGGAGGAGTAGGTGACAGGGAGGGATGTCCAAGGAACCCTCTTGATTTCTGGGGTTTTGAACCCGGGAGACAGTGTGTACACATGGGAAGCATCTCTTGGCCTGCCTCATTTCTAAGAATCACGGATCGTTTGTGGGAGCTTTCTAGTCTAGTAATTTTTTGATTTTCAAACCAGGAGAAAACCAACAGCTGTGTTCACTACCAAACAGAAGCTTTTCCCCTTTATTCAGGAACCTGTCAAAGAGAAGGGTCCTTGCCCTAGCAGCTCAGTCTGGGAGTGAAACACACAAATAACATTGTAACTCATGGCTGGCAACCCTGGGTTGTAAGGGAGCATTAAAACCACCATTTCTTATGTTATTTCTTCCAACCAGGGCATTTTTTTGTTTTGTTTTCTTTGTTGTTGTTGTTTGGTTTTTTTCACATAAGAACTCAGTCTTATAGGAGTCTTTCTGCGAGGATTCATGTGGTGAGACATTTGAGAGCTTGCACTCAGTTTCAAAGATTTTGCCGTTTCTAGACAGGTGAGAACAGCGGCGGGTCTGCACTCTACTCCTGCTGACTGGGGGGAATTGACGGGACTGGTGTTGGGAGAGGCCAGTCATGTCTGTAACTCTCTCCTTTCCCCCATCCCCCTCCCTGGGACAAAGGGATAACATTCCAGGACAGCAAGATCAGCAACTTGGAGCTCTCTGGAAGGGCAGTGAGCTGAGGGGTTCAGGGGACCTGGGCCTGAGTCCTGGCTCTGCTGTTGGGCAGGTCACACCCCCCCACACACAGCCCCGGTCTCTGAGCCTCTGGAGCCTCATCTGTAACAGGAGGGGCTTGAGCTAGACTGTCCCTAAGGTGGGTTCTAGCTTTGACATGATCTTGGAGGCTGGGTCAGAGACTGGCGAGGCTGGGCTTTCTCAAACTTGGAAGGTGCCCTGCCAGGAGAGGACAAGCCTTCTGGACTAGAGCCTCCCTGGCGTTTAGATGAGTCGTAGGGCAGAGTCTGGGTTCCCAGGAAATCCAGGGCAGTTAAATCTTCTTTACGCGCTAGGAGGGGCAGGGAGGTCCAGTGAGAGGCGGGTGGGGGAGGGAGAGGGAGAAAGATGAAGCTTGCTGTATTGCTTGGTGTTAACCTAGGAGGGTGTTTCTTCCTTTGTTGGCCTAGTCTTACTTTGGGAAGGGTCCTTTTGGACTTTCTCTAAGCTGGGAAGAGGAGGATGGTGGCAAGAAGGACACCGTCTTGGATTAAGCTCATCTTCGTCCCTGGGCTGTGAAGCCTTCCATCCATCTATCCATCCTCCCTCCTCCTGGCTAGAGCAAACGGTGGAGAGAAGTCATTCCTGCTTCTACCACCTCTCTCTTGTCTCCAACTTTGTTGGGGTTTGGATTAAGTGTGAAGCTTTGGCTAAAATCCTTGGGTTGCCTTAGAGCGCTGACACTAAGAACTTGGGATTACAAGGAAGGGGGAGGACCAAGAAAGCGCAAGAGGAATGCTTTGATAGAAGTGGATTCTCTCCATTGCCCTGTCTGTGACCCAAGCTTGACCATGTCCATACGTTTGCAGGCAGCATGTCTAGGGTGAAGTCTTGGAGGAGGGATTAGGGAGAGAATCTTTCTGGTCTGTGTGGTCTCAGAAGAAACCTTTCTGCGCCATAACCATGCTGCGCCTTTAGCTCTTCAGGGCAGCCAAGGCCAGCCCTTCCTCCCTAGGGGCCCCCAGGAGAAATAGCACTCCCCTCTCTTCCCCCAGGTGGTAGGGCACCCCCTGACTCCACCTGCCCACTCCAGTAGGAAGCTTGAGAACCTCTCTTCCTGACTCTCTCCTCCTCCGACCTTCATCTCTAGGCTGTGGGACAATCATCCCATCCACCACGTAACATCCTCGACCCTCATCCCCCAGCTTCCAGCAGGCTGGCCCCACTCCCCTCCACCTCTAGGTTTTCTTCCAGAAGATGCATTTTTGGGTCCGAGAGGAGCACTTTCTGGAAGGCCATCTTTGAGCGGCCCTGCTTGCCTGATGTGGAGCAGGAATTTGCCCACGGTGTAGAGAGCTGGCCCCGCCTCCCCACCTCTCTGCCCACCTTGTTACCTCACTCCTGCTCCAGCCGTGGCTGTGATGGACCCAGCCAGCTCCCTGTTTTGGCGTTCCGGGGGAAGCTCGGGGGTCTGGGCCATCGTCTTCTGTTGCGACTTGAGGTCCTCAGCAGGCCTGGAAGCCTGGACCGGAGCCTTGGCTGCTGGCGAGAAGCACCTTGCCTGCCAAGAGGAGTTGATGCCAGGCGAGGTACCCGACACGTGAAGGCATTAAAGAACATTGTCACCTCTGCCCCTTGGCCCTCCTTGCTTCTCTCAACACGATGAGACACTGCAGAAGCAAAAAAATGGTGGCCTCTGCTCCAGGCAAGACAGCTGGCTGTGTCTGGGGAGTTGGCCCTGGGCTTGGGTGCCACGCACGGAGATGGCATAGTAAAAGCAAGCATTTTTGCCAACAACAGTGTGTGGCTCCCCACATTTCTCTCTCCTGCACTCTAGGGCCAGACCACTCTCTGCATGGACCAGATCATCTTCCCAAACCCATGGTGCTTTCCCCCCGACTCAACCTAGACTCCAAGGTGGGGAGGGATGGGTCCGAGGCCATTGCGGCCCCTGGAGAATCCTGACATGGGGGTGGGGGGTGGGGTGAGCCAGAGGGAGCATCCCCAACCCCTGCCCTGGGCCATATACGGGAAAGAACACAGGTTGATTGCAATTGAGTTGTCTGGCCATCTGTATTTGGAGCTATAACTGTACTTTGCCTGGCGCTGTGCGCAAGGTCTAAAAACTTAACTGCTAGTACCTAGAGACAAACAAGGCTTCCCGGTCAAATCTTAATGTAAAGTAGCTAGAGCCATGGAAGTACAGTATGAATTAAAAGAAAAAAAGTATTGAACTACATATAATAAACGGTGTGTGTGTTCATTGCTTGATTCGTTAGTCCTCATTGTCCCAGATGGATTTGGTCTTCCCAGGTGTGATCACAGCAAGCCCTGAAGGCGTGTGTTCATTCACAGGCACACACAGACACACACGCACAGCCAGCCATCTAGGACCTCCTTCCCAGGGGAGGGTGGGAGCCTGATGAAGTGGAATGGATAAGAAGTTTGGGAATCAGATCTGGGTCCAGATTGCAGCATCACTATTTACCAGCTGTGTCCTTGGGCCCCAACCATTACTGCCAGCCTCAGTTTATTTTAGAGATAACATAAAATATATGTGTGTATATGTGTGTGTGTTTCTTAGTATAGTGGCTAGTACTATATGAAGATAATTTTATATCATTATTAATGATTTTATATCATTATTAATCAGTAGTATTATTATTCTAGGAGTGTATGGTAGACTGAATCCCAGTGACAATTTCTTGTGTAACTTTTCCCTTTTGGGGCCTTGGCACTTCTAGGAAGACACACATTGGGGGACAGCGTTGCTTTATTTCCTGCATGTTAGCCAACCTGGTAAGGAAGTGGGGCCCCTCCCTTCACTAGGTCTTCCTTGCTGGGAGCCCCTCCCCAGCTTGTTTGATGTCATTCAGGTGAGAACCCGCTGGCTCTTGGATTCCTTTGTATTTGGGTAGGGAAGGAAAGAAGGGAGACAGCATGTTTAATTCTAGACTGTTAAATGTAGTTTTCATTCTCTGGGCCTATACCCTGTGATTGTGAGTTGAGGGATTGATGTGGGCTGGGGAGGTGGGTAGTGATTGTGAGTTGAGGGATTGATGTGGGCTGGGTAGGGAGGTAGAAGCCGTGGTGTGTGTAGCAGACACACACAGCGGAGCGACACCAGAGCCAGCAGGGTTCAGAGACACTTTATTGACGTGAACAGGGAGTTCACTGAAAAACACCGCGTACAGGCATTAGGTTGTTGAGAGCTTGCGTGGTCAGGAACAACATTTCTAAAGTTCAGAAAAAGCTTGGCTGTGGAAAGTCAAGAAGAAGCCACATGAAGGTGACAACGTGGTGACGAGTTCCATGGCTGTACGAGTTTGCTGATTGTGTTTGGTGCCTCACAAACCCACAAGCACTCGTCCTTCGGTGCCTCCCTCCCTGTCACTCTGCCCAAAAAAGAGTAATACCAGCTTTGAGGCTTAGCTAGCCTATGATAGGGGTTGAGTCTGTGCTACAGCTCAGACTTGCTTCAAGTGTACATCTCCTGGGTCCTACTACAGCCTCAGGTAAGGGGAGGGGCGCCAAACATGAGTCGTCTACCATGGTAGAGTTTTAAGAGACTAGGAAAGTCTTGGATGATGATATTTTTAAAACCTAAGAGCACAGGGCACAGTCAGGGTCTAGACTGGTGCCTGACGCAGAGAGGGAGCTGAAACGCAGAATGAATGCATGATCGGAGTAATGGCGCACCAAGTACTACACAGGTACATTTGCCGTGACTAGGAGGGTTCACTGGGTTGGGGGCTTTTCATTTACAAAAGGAGGGGAGAGGAAGGTGGTTTTTGTTTTATTTTTCCATTTCCACTTGGGAAGGGGAGCCAAGATATATCCTGAAATGGGTCTAGCTCCTTGCTGCTTCTTCCTGCCAAGATGCAGTTACACGGCCTTTTCTCTCTGATTTATGTCAGGTGGGTTCACAGATTCTGAGATGGGTATATTTTCCTTTCTGATCCCGTAGTTTTGGAGGAAGAAAAGGAGGTACTATCTCTTCTCTTAACCATTCATAGCTCTATACATATTTCCAGCATATTCCTGCTTTGAAAAATTCCTTTCCTACTAACATTTCTAGTTTGGCATCTAAGGAGAAACCGGAAACTCAGAGAATCAGAGATCCGGGTGTGTGGGTGTTTGGGGGTGGTGACTCTATAAAGGACAGTGCTTTTAGATGGCCTGAAAATAAAGGCTAGTGTCGGGACACGTGCTGACCGTCAAGGTATTTCCACACAGGCGTTGGGGCTGCGATGCAGGGCTGAGCTGATGGCAAAGGTCAGTAGGGCAAGGTGCTCACAGGGCCAGCAGACTTGAGCAATGAAGGTCATGGCTGTTAAGCCCAAGGGAAGGGAAAACCAGACCCAGCCGAGCTGGCCTTGAGTGAATTGTATTATTAAGCATCAGTCAGGGGAAATATCCAGCACCAAGACAACAGGTGGGGTTCCTAGAGTGATGATAGCCCTTGAGAACACTTCTAAGCCCTTTAATAAGAACAGCATGCCAGATAAAGCTTCCGGAGCAGTGCACGTTTATCTGGGTCCTTGGTAGGAATATGCGGAGGAACGGGGAGTGAGTGAGGATTTGAAGTGGGCTGGTGACCACAGTACCTTGTGGATTTATAGTCATGATCAAGTCTCCCAGGAAGGAGTTTAATTGCAATTCAGGAGAAATAATGAGGTACAAACCAACGAGAAAGGGGAAACGAACATGAGATTAAGACTCTGAAAGCACATTTTCAGCACGGACCAAGAAGCAAAGTGGTAGAGGAGCAATCGAGTGGGATTAGGAGTGAGCGAAGATGTTTAACATCTCAGGACAAGCAAGAGAGGCAAAGATTAGATGGAAGTAAAAAAAAAAAAAAAAAAAAAAAGTGAGAGGAAAGGAAGCAGCTATGGTCTCAGTGGAAAGAGAGCTGGGCTAGGGCTCAGAAGACCTGAATTCCAGCTCTCCATTTACCAACTATATGAGCTTATGGTTTGGTAAAGCTTCTTAGCCTCAGGCAGTGTGTTTCTTCCTTTGTTAACATATTAGCAATATCCACCTCACAGAGCTAGTTGTGGAGAAGAAATAAGATAATTAAAATGCTTGGTAAATCATATAGCTTAATAAAGAAAGCATTAAAGATGAGAAGAGTTGAGAAGTTAGGAGGAGGAAAAGACTAGAGAAGATTACTTGTAAAGGATAAGGAAAAAAGAGAGGTACCATTCAGCTTCATTAAAAATCACTCAGGAAATATCTGAGTTGGGCTTTTAAAAAGGAAAAAAAAAGCAAACGTGCATTCTAGATCACAAGTTAGATGCGTGGTCTACTGAAGCAAGAGGGCAGTGGAGTGGTAGAAAGTAGTTTCTGCGGCAGGCTTGTCATCCACCAGCCACGTGACTGGGAAAACCTCACAGTAATCCAGGCCTGTTTTCCTCACAGGAAAGTAAGGAAAATCTATATTCTGTCCCCTATTTCAGAGAGATAGTGTGGGAAATTACCAATGAGAACAGCCTTGAATTTCTTGAAAGTATTTTCTTCAATAAAATCAGACTCTCGAATATGTGAACAAGGACTAATTCAAGTGCTTTCCCAGGGATGGCAGAGATGAACTGAGTTTGTCAGGTGAGGCCCAAAGCCAAGAGAGTGGGATCTTTCCCCATAGATTCCCCTGGATCTGAGGGACATCTTGTTCATCGAATCCCAGTCCCGTTCATCTTCTCACATCCCGTAAAGCATCCTTCCCCCTCTCATCACGAGGTGCGGAAGGACACCACACTTACACCAGTTACTCAAAGTGAAACATGAGATATTGACTAAAATGTTTCCAGTGTTCATCTGCTCTCCTAACATCTAGGGAGAAAAACAAAAACAAACAAAAAACTGGACATTATGAATTCACAGGTGAAATATTTGGAAGCCATCTAGCCTGTCCCTCCTCTATCACGTCACTCATTTGCCATCATCTATCTCAGACTAAAAACATGTTTCTTAGTTAAATGCCATTCCCAGATGCGTTCCCCTTCTGGAAGACGTCTCAGATTCACAAATCTTTTCACTAAAGAAATTCTTCAAATCTACCTCCCATCCTTCTCTCTGCCTTTTTGGCCAATTTCTAATTACCTAAATCAGAGCTAACCTCAGCCAGGCAATCCACTCAGTTCTGTGCCATGGCCAAACTCAATCTCGAAGTCTTTTCAAGAACAAAATTATCCCATCTCGGGAAGTGTAAACTGGACAGCGCCCTAGGCTTCTATCTGCTCCAGTTTATCCTTTGAAGTCTCTTATCAGTGGAGTCCTGTCTGAGTCTCCGTTGCCTCCTGTATGAGTAATACTACCGACCCACAGAAATTTTGAGAGGAAGAACTTGGGAATTTCAGTCCCAGTGCCCACAGGAAAACAATGGCACCCAGCCATCTCCGGTGGTGTGTTCACCTGGCAAGGCACACACACGTTGCCCCAGGAGCATCATGAACATGTTGTATGACTTCCCAAGTCCCCTGCCCTTGGCTTCTTGAAGGACTGACACTAACCCAGGCCTTTGAGACCTCTTGGGATCTAGCCCTGGAGCACCATGGTCCAGAGAACCTTTTAGTCCATGCTTAGTGAACTTTCTATCACTGGAGGGCCTAGAAAGGCATGCTTTGCTCTGATGCTCCAGCCAGTGGGCCAGGAACTTAGAAAAACTGACTTCAAGGAATCCCACTTCATGACACTCTTTTGCTTTAACCCAAACTAATCACTCCAGCTTCCTTCCGTTAAGACCTCCATTCACTTGCGGCAATGGAGAATGAGCCGGCTCCAGCAAGAAAGGGGCCCATGGATTTGCCGACTCCAGCACGTGTTCAAAGTCGGGTGGAGCACAGGGGAGGGGTCCAGTTGGCATGGGAGCTGCTTGCTTGAAAGCAAGGGCAGGCTGAGGTTGAGTCGTGTAGAAATGTTGGCTCCTCGGTTCTGGCAAAGTCTTGTGGTGTGTGGAGGTCTGATGGAGTTAGCAAGTCAGAGGTGACAGTTCAGAGGTGAGTGGATGTATGATGAATGAACTGAAGGATGGACGCGTGAAGGGAAGTGATGTGGCCCCTGGGGCACCCTCCTGACGCTGTTGACATCACTGAACATGGGATAGCCAGCGCTTCAGTGTTCAGGCCACCTACCAGCGACAAAACAGCTCACTGAGAATTGCCAGCCCAGTCCAGCCAAGCCAAAGGCTCTCTGACCTAATCCACGATCCTTACATAGGAGGGAGAATGGGGAATTATTTTTTGTCACTGTGGGTAAGGAGTTCAAGCTGCCCCAACACTCAGGCCAAAGCAATTCACCTTCTGAAGGACTTGAACCTCGCACAGAACATTATGACTACTTGGGCATCAACTTAAAGAAGTACCCTGAGGGTGGGGACTCTGGGTAGGGTAGAAATCTAAGGGACCAAATCTAAAGTCATTTTGGTTTGTGGGTGTCAAGGTCACTTGTACAACCTGCCTCCTTATCTACCTGCCCCTCCCTTCCCTGTACATCACCTCCAGTTGCCCCCTTCTATTCCTCCACTGGTACCGCAGAGTTCTCTTTGTTCTCCGATGGGATAGCCAGGTAGTCAGACCTGTTGAAGGAGAGACAGGGGAAGAAAATCAGTGCATTTGTACCCAGAGGTGCGAACACAGGAAAAGGGAAGAAGCAAGGGCCACAGGAACAAGGATGTCTCTAGAACACCTCTGCATTTCCTTCTCACCATGTTCCCAAGAGAAAATGAGAATGGCCCTTTCAGCAGACTAGAATAATAACTACTTTTGTTTTTTCCTTCCACCAGCAATGTATGAGTCTTCTCATTTATCCACATTGTTCTCAGGACTTAGTACTGTTAGATTAAATCAGCCAAACTGATGGATGGGAAATTACATTTTATAGATCTTTTAATTTTCCTTTCCCTGATTACTGGTGAAGTTGAGCATCTTTTCATAAGTTTATAAGCAATTTGGGTTTGTACTTCTGCAATATGACTTCATTTGTTTACCAGTTTTTCTTCTGAGACATTTGTCTTTTTCTTTGACGATTCCACGTCTTGAAAATATCTTTTTTTTTTCTTTCAAAATTTATTTATTTTATTTTTGGCTGCGTCGGGTCTTCGTTGCTGCGCATGGGCTTTCTCTAGTTGCAGCGAGCGGGGGCTACTCTTCGTTGCGGTGCGCGGGCTTCTCATTGTGGTGGCTTCTCTTGTTGGCGGAGCATGGGCTCTAGGCGTGCGGGCTTCAGTAGTTGTGGCACGTGGGCTTCAGTAGTTGTGGTTCGTGGGCTCTAGAGCACAGGCTCAGTAGTTGTGGCGCACGGGCTTAGTTGCTCTGTGGCATGTGGGATCTTCCCGGACCAGGGCTCGAACCCATGTCCCCTGCATTGGCAGGCGGATTCTTAACCACTGCGCCACCAGGGAAGTTCAGTATCATAAACTCTTTACTCTAACAGCTGTATAAGAAATCTTTATATCTGATAGGAAAAGTCCTACCAGCCACCTCCCCCAAACTTATTGTTCTTTGAAATAGGCAAACTATGGCCCATGAGCTAATAAAGGCTGTTACTTGTTTAAAGGGTTGCACACAAACAAAACTAAAGAACAATAGGGGACAGAGACCCTCTGTAGCCTAAAAAGCCTAAAATATTTACTATCTGGCCATCCTCTGGCTTAGACTAGTTTTAGCCTTTGGGCTTCTGTATGACTTTTAAGATCAGCTTATCAAGTTCCTTGAACAATCCAATGGGTATTTTGATGGGAATTTTACTGAATTTGCAGATTAATTTGGAAGAGAGTTGCCATGTTTGTAACAGTGAGGCTTTAGTCTTCATTTATTTAACTCAAATCTTTCAGTAAAATTTTGTAATTTTCTCCTTAAATATCTTACACGTTTTTATCAGATTTATTCCCAGGTACTGGAGAGTATTTGTTGCTATTGTAATTGAATTTTTTAAAATGTTTTAAATATTGAGATGTTTCTCTAAATTTTTGTGGCTGGAATATAGGTGTTTTCATATTTATAAATATAAATATTTTGATTTGTATCAACAATCTTATGAAATGTTCTTACTAGTTCTAATAGTTTGTCTATAGATCCCCTTGGATTTTCTATATAGGTAATCATATTGGCTGTGAATGATAATTTAGCTTCTTTCTTTACAATTCTTACTCTTTTTCTTTTTCTTTTTTTGTATTTACATAGTGCACCACCTAGGATCTCCAGTATAGAATAGAAGCAGGTATCCTTGACATGTTTCTAATATTATAGGCAGTTCTTCTAAAGTTACAACATAGATGATATTTGCTGTAGGTTACATTAGTTGCTGCCATTAATCAGTTTAAAGATGGTTGGTGTTTAGGTTTAGATTTATATGTATTTATCTTGCTCAGGACATATTGTGCTACCTGAATCTGAAGAGTCATACCTTTCCTTAGCCACTGTATCTCTGAATATTGTCTCTCCTCCATTTTCTCTCTTCTATTCTAATCGATCTTCTCAATTTTCGTCTTCCTATTTCTTTGTGATATTCCATTTTTTTATATCTCTGTGCTTCATTCTGTGAAACTTCCTTATGTTTATCTTCTGGTTACCAGTATCTAATCTCTGGTGAACCAATCCATTGAGTTTTGAATTTTATTGACTGTATTTTTCATTTCCAGGTTTTTCTTTATTCCTGTTCAAACCTGCCTGTTCTTTTTTCTTAATAACTTATTGTATTCTTATGTTTTGGTTCCTCCTCTTGTTTTAACTCTTTTAAGCAAATTTATTTTCTATATTCCACCAGGTCCTTCTTGTGTCTGAAGCTCCTGGGGTTTAATCCTGCCATTTGTTACTTCTCTTGCTCATGCTGGATTATTTCCTGCTGTGTCTTTTAGTTTTGGATGAGACTGTGGAATCAGATTCATCAATGCTTTATCTGGGGAGCACTGTTAAGCCTCAGCTAAAAGTGGGTCCCTTCAGAATAGTTTTTCATTTGCGTCTACATGGTTATCACTGTCTGGGGACTAATTTTTTTTTATTGATTTTCTCAGTTTAGAGGTTCCTGGATCATGTGGGTAGCATACATTTAAATCCCAAACATTGTGAGAGCAGGCTTGTGGTTACCAGTTCTCAAGAATCTTTTATGTTTCTACTTGGAGTCAGGCCAAATAGATATGTTTCCTTGGCTTTTCTCTGGGCTGGTGGACTGATGATTATCTACTGATCTATCTTTTGCATGAGCTGTAGCCCTCTGAGGATCCTGGCTCTGCTGGTGACCTCAGTTCCAACTCTGTTTCTTGTGCAAGGCCAGCTGTGGGCACTTCCTGTCCAAGTGTGGGTACTTCCTGTCCAAGTGTGGCCACTTCCTGTCCAAGTGTAGGTACTTCCTGTCCAAGTGTGGCCACTTCCTGTCCAAGTGTGGCTGCTTCCTATGCTCAAGCACTGAAATCTGATCACCCAGGTCACCAGGAATGACAACCTCCCCAGCATATCCTTTCTTTCCTTCTGTCTGGTCAGTTATAATTTTTTACTTTCCTGAGATCATAGATATCAGGAAAAATGATACTTTATCAAGCATTTCTAGGTGATAACAGCCTAGGGTTTTTAGCTTATCGCTTCCACTGTGTAAATCTGTGAGGGTTATTTTCTCTCCTCTCCCCAAATTACAAGCCAACACGGCCCCTTAGACTCTGAGACCCCATCATCTGTTACCTGTGCTCGAGTGACTAGGGCCTTGGCGAAAATGGCCAAGGTACAGTCTGGACGTTGGAGCAGAAGAGCCCCTCTCTGGGTTTTCAATCACGGCCAAGCTCCAGGGGGAAGAACATGTTTGGAGCTCCTTAGCTAATAGACGGCAGAGCCCAGGTGGCCTGACGAGCTCTGTGGTTTACAGCAAACAGCTGAATGTAACGGGAACAGCAAGGACACCAGACAGGCTTCGGTTCAAATCCCAGCCTCTCCTCTCATTATCTGTGTGGCTCCAGCAAGCCACTTAAGCTCTATGAACTGTTTCAGCATCTATAAAATGGTCATAATAATGCTAATGTCATGGGATTGTGGTGGCAGCTGAAGGGCTTTACATAGTGGTTAAGAGTGCAGGGCATGAGTTAGCAGGCACAAAGTCAAACCTTGCTTTGCCTCTTATAATGGTCTTGGGCAAACTTTCCCAGGCTCAGCTTTCGCATCTGTAAAATGGGTATATTCATGCTGCCTACCTCAAAGGTTGTTGTGAGGAAAGTGGAGGACTGTGTAAATTGCTCACCACCTCAACTATGAGAGCAAGCGCTCGGAAGGTGCGAGCTATCATTATTTTGGCATCTTTGGACTTACGCATTTTCTTGGGCTGCCTCTTCGGCCTTTGAGACCTTCCTGTAGCAATATATCATCTCGATGAGCAGCCACAGAGTGAGGAAGACCAGGAGGATGTACATCATGATTTCTGAGACCACAGAGGTGAAGTCCTCTCCAGCTGGAAGGGGGAGAGTGAGGTTCACAATATGCATGTCCAACAAACCCAGAGCTGTCACTGAGGTCTGAGATATATGAGGCCTATTTTTAGGTATGTCTTAAATAAGCACTGGGTCTAAAGGAGCGCAAGAGGGTATCAATGAGATTTAATATCCCCTAATTCTCCTGTCTGTCAGCTTTCTCACTGATGTTCTTCAGATGCTCCAGAGGGAGGGATGAGGGAGAATGATGGGTGGAGGAAGAAGTCATAGAGCACTGAAAGGAATCCTGGAGCTGTGTGAGATACATACAGCTGGGTCCCAGTTTTCCTACTTCCTGGTGTGTGAACAGTCATTTCCCTGATTTGAGACTCAGTTTCTTAATTTGTAAAGTGAGGGTAATAATTCATACCATACATTACCTAATGTATTTAAAGATACCTTGTGAGATGTAAAAGTCTGCACAGATGTGAGGCACATGTCTTAGTTCAGCCGACTCTGTCCTCTGAGCTTAAGGTGGTGGAGTGTGGTATCCCCAGGAAGAGGGCGTCGGAAAACATGGACAGGGCCACGTGGACAGTGCCATCAGCCCGCCCAGTGACCTGAGCATGTTTTCTGCAAGTCTGGATGAGAAGCAAGGACGTTCCCAGCTCATCTTCCCTCCAGGTCATCCCAAACCCAGACAGAAATGAGGGTTGGAGAATTCCACATACTAACCAGGCTGTCCTCAGAGTTCTACTTCCGGAACACAGATGTGATCCTGCCGTATCCCTACTGAAAACCTTCCAGTATTCCACACTGCCCTCAGCATAGAGACCTGACCCTCTGAACAGGGCACCAGAGGCCACTCGCTGTGCAGCCTTCCTCACCTCAGTTCCATTCGGTTGGCCAGCAAAACCTCTCTACTCATACACGCTGTGGGTTTTTGGAATCTGTGGACGTTTCTTCTTTCTCTTCCCTCTTCCTAGATTGTATCTCACACCCCAGTGCTACTACCTCTGTCCCAACATCGCCTCCTGCTTTTCAATCTCCCAACCACTTTTCTAGACTCCACTGAAGTCACCTCCTCTGTGAAGCCTTCCTCAACTTCTCGTGCAGTTATTATTCACGTTCTTCTCCAGGCACTTTTCCATCCATCTATTATAACACTTCCCAGATTGTACTGTGATGTATTTATCTCTCTTCTCTACTGACTGTATGCTTACTAAGAACATATTTATTTCTGAATTAACAGCCTGTTGCCTAATCCTAGAATACTTCAAATATTCAATAAGTATTTGTGGAATGAATGAATGTAAATAAATATTGATATTCCTTGTTTCCTAACCAACAAAAATGACAAATAAAACATGATAGGGAATTCCCTGGCAGTCCAGTGGTTAGGACTCGGCACTTCCACAGCCGTGGCCCAGGTTCAATCCCAGGTTGGGGAACTAAGATCCCACAAGCTGTGCGGTGCGGCTAAAAAAAAAAAAAAAATTTTTTTTCATTTAAAAAAAATAAATAAATGAAACATAATACATGGCTAATGTCCCGACATATATTCCTTCCTAGTGGCGAGGAAGGCTGCAGCCACATCTCCCTTTGCGAGCTCTCAGCAGCAAATTAGATTCATGGTTATTCATAGGGTATAAGTCATCCCCAAGGCCTTGCTCATTAAAAGCACAATATAGGCACAGCCATGGCCTTCACCTCAGAGAAGCCGTCCAAGGGCTCCAGGATCACCCAGGTTTCCTAACTGGAGCTGGAGGTCACAGATGCAGCTTGAGGCACAGGAGAATGCCGGACACATCAAATGTCTTCACTGTCTGACAACGGGCTGGTTTGCGGTGTGCTCAACTTCAAGCCCCCTATTTCTTTTTAAATGCAGTAGCCAGCAGTAGTACCGCAGGAGGCTGTCCTCAGTAGCTTTATTTACCTCTAGGTGAAGAGAACTCAGATTTCTGTCTTAGAGCCAGGAGGTGAGAGCCTATGCCAGGATCAGTCCAGCCTGAGCAAAGAGAAGCAGGGAGATTCTCTGGGACCACAGGGATGGAGCAGACGCGGGGAATGTGTCACGGTGGAGCGTGCAGCAGTATGAGAGCAGTGAATATCTGGGGGTGGGGACGCAGGGGGTTGCCAAAGGGGTCACAGGGGGTGGGGAAGAGAGAAAAAGAAAAAGTGGCAGGGAGTGGGCGGTGGTGGAGGGAAAAGAGGCAGTGGAAACACAGCTAATAGAGGCAAAGATCTGGACCGCAGTCCTGCTTCTGGCACTAATGTGCTTCATGTCTGGGCAAGCCCTCCTCTTCCAGAGCTCTGTCTCCCAGCCACAACATGAGGCATCAGAGCTTCACCCTCCCACCACCTGCGGAGTCACTTCAACTGACGTTCGCCAGACCGCACCCCAACCTGCTGCACTCACACCGCAGCAGTGGCATGGAGCCGTCTGCACTGAAGGAAAGCCCCCTGGGTGATTCCGATGCCAGCTCTTTGTTCAGACCCCTGGACTGAAAGAGAGCCAAGCTTCCTTCCAGCCCTAACGTCCCGAGGGGCTCTGTGGCTCTGATGACAAACTTGTTTCCCCTCTATTCTTACCCAAGTCTGGCTCTGGTGCCCGGCAGGCAGGCGGACTGGCTCCACTTTGCCACCCTTTCCACTGGCTGCGCGAAGGTCTCCGGAGGCAAAAGCCTTTGAGAGCACAAGGTGGAGACAGAGGCAGCTTCCTAGGGCCTGGCTGTCACCAGCCGACAGTCCCGAGAGTGAACAGCAGAGGGCGCCAGGCTCCCTTCCCCCGGGGGGAACAGGTGTGTAAACAGAAGAGGATAATGGAACTTCTGAACAGAAATATAGCTTAGAGAGCTCCCAGTCCAACCCCTTCGATTCACACAAGAGGAGACGGGCTCAAAGAGGGGAAGAGGCTCATCAGGTCTGAGCCAAGTGGCCTGAGAGTCCCTGTGCACCATCTGGATTGACCTACCTTCCGTTTTCGTCTTCTCTAAATCATGACATCGCTCACTCTGTTGTGCACTCTCGTTTGCTTCATGAATTTTATCACCATAACACGATAAAAAAATAAATACACCTGTGGCCTGGAAGTCGGGATTCCTGGCATCTTTTTCTAGGAAGAGCCTGGCTTTAATCTGACCTCTCCTTTCTTTCCTGCCCCACACCTTTTGCCTGTTCACTGACCTGCATCTTGAGGCAGATGCAGAATGCTGAGAACGTGCTGGAAATAGATTGTCTAGGAAGGGCTAAGTAAAATGGAGTCCTCATTTAGCCTGGGTGAGAAAACACAAAGGGAGATGCATATATCACTCTTCTGCCACATGAAGGGACATTTGCAAGGGGCGAGGAGCCACAGTGCTCTGAACAAGGAGTCCATTGAAAGCAGAACAAGAACAGTTCTAAGTTCACCCTCAAGATTCCGGATTCGATCGCAACAGAAACTTTTGAGTTAGGTTGATGAAAGAACTTCCCAGCCTAACAAGGAACCAGCTGTGGGAAATCGGGAAAATTTAAAGACTGGAGAGCAAACCACGTTTCCCCTTCTCGTAGCTGAAAGTGAGGTTATGTAATGAGAGACGCCACGGATGGGGAGGGGGTTGCTTGTATGATTACTGTGCAGGGAGACAGAAGACAAAGACTGTCAGACTTTGGTTTACAGCAGCTGTTCTCCAAGTGTGTCCCCGGCAGCATGACAATTTGTTAGTCATGCGAATTCTCAAGCTCCACCTACGGAATCAGAAAGCCCGGGTTTAAGAAGTCCTGCAGGGGAATCTGAGGCTGGCTGAAGTTTGAGCACCGCTGGTTTAGAGGTTTGTATGAGTCACAGACAAGAGGGTAGATGACCTCTAGAGAACCTCAGGAGATTTCTCTGAGCCCATTGAGTCGGAGATTCAACGCAGGCCAGAGTAGGTGTAACTGTCTTGGCAGTTTTAGGCTTCAGGGAGGCTGTCCTCTTTCTCTAAGGGTGAGAGTCCAGGGACCGGGTCAAGATTACTGCACTATCATCTCCAAGCCTTTCTGCTTTGAGGAAAGACACAGAGAGGCAAGCTCTCGGGCAGCTTGCAGAAAGCTGGCCGCCCCAGGAAGACAAGCCAGCGGTGACATTTTTGGATATCACCACTCCAGATACATGGGGTTTTGCATTCTGCAAGGGGCTCATTTGTGTGGAAACCCGCTGTCCTCCCTCTCCCGAGAGCAGCGCACCCAAGGGATCCTGTGCCCTAGCCTTACCCTCCTCGGTGACGCGGAGGGGGATCAGCCGGGTGGTCTTCACGAAGGGGCGATGTGTCTCAAACTCAAACTCCCGGGACACGTTGCAGGTGTAGAGGCCGGAGTCGTTCAGGGTGACATTGAGTACAGTGATGGACACGTCCTGCAAGTCTTTGCTCCCGTTCCACTGCAGGCGTCCCTGGAAGGGGCTCTCCACCTCCTGGTGGCCGTTCCGATACTCATAGATCTGCAGGTAGAGAAGCAGAGGGAGTAGGAGAGAAGACAGGGTAGAGGTGGGGACAGGGCAGAGAAAAGGACCAGAATGGTGCTCGGATGCAGGGACAGGGACAATGTTACCAGGAGCTCCCAAATGTGGGAGTGGGATGGGCAGCTCAGAGGAGGGCAGGGAAGAGAGCAAAGACAGGGAAAGACGGGCAAAGGCACACAGGTGTCAGGGCACATGGACACGGCAGGAAGGGGTGGGCAGGAAAAGAGGGCTGGAAAGAAAGAGGACAGAGGAAGGTGAGTGAAGTGTACAGGAGATCAGGAGAGGGAAGTTGAGAGAAAGGAAGGATTGGAAGGAGGCAGAGAGAACAAGAGAGAAAGGTGTGTCATGGGGGCAGCCGGGGAGAGATTAAGGCAGAGAGGCAGCTTCATTTGTCATGAAGACGTCTGAGAGCTCTGGCCTCCAAAAGTGTCTCTCGGAACTGGTGCCCTTGGAGGGGATGTGAGCAGTCGGGGCCAGGCCACAGGAAGGGGACCCAGGCTGCTTAAGTGGCCCACGTGAGCAGAGAGCTGCCAGCCAATGTGCACACGTCAGCTCTTCCACTCTGGGCAAAATGAGATCTGAAATCTGGTCTCTACATTTCTCTTCTCAAACACTTCCACCTTCTGACATAGCTTTTTTTTTTTTTTGCTTCCTTCCACAGCTGTGCAGTCCATCTAGTTTCTGCTTGCCACGTGTGGCTACTTACATTAAAATTTAACTTACTAGGAATGAAATAAAATGTAAAATTCAGTTTCTCAGTTGCACTAGCCACATTTCAAGTGTCCAGTGCCACCTGTGGCTGGTGGCTACTGAATTGTACAGCACGAATATGGAACATTTTCATTGTCACAAAAATTTCTATTAGTGTTGTTCTGTATTTCCAGCACAATTTTTTAAGTTTCTTTTCTTCCATCTGAGTCACCTTCTCCTCACTTTGGGCAGGCCTGGAAGCAGAGCAGGTGGCTGGCATATGACCAGACCTGAGGCTCGTGGGGACCTTTGCATCTGGTCAAGACGTCCAGGCTCCTGTAACCTACGCAGTAGCCTCAGTTGTGGTCAGCCCTGAGCCAGGCACTAGGAAGCCTACTGTCCCAGGCCTGGCACCTGAGTGCAGCAAAGCCACATCAGAATGGCACATCCAGCCTCGAGTGAGAAATGAGTCCAGCTTTAGGAGAGCTAGACAGAAGAGCAAGCAAAACTCAATTTCATCCTAATGTTGTGTCTCCATTAGGTCTTTGTGGGGAAAAACTTGCCCCCAGGAAGATGAGGCAGTGCAGTAAAAAGGGCTTTGTATCCGCTGTCAGACGACCTGGTTCAAATCTAAGCTGTCTTACTAACTTAATTTCTTTGATCCTTAGTTGCCCCATTTGTGTGTGTGTGTGTGTGTGTGTGTGTGTGTGTGTGTGTGTGTATTCTCTATCAAACACTTATACAGTACTTCTTGTATTCCAGAACTATTCTCAACGCATTAAAAATTATAGCACATGAGTCCTGGTAACAGCTCTGTGAGGTAGCTATGGCTTATATCCCCATTTCAGAGATGAGGAAACTGAGGCACAGAGAGAGATGTTAAGTAATTTGTCCAAGGACACAGAGTTAAAATAAGTTGTGGAGTCAAGACTCAATCCCAGGCAGCGTGGCTCCAAAGACAGCGACAGCGTGAATAATGCTCATCCCCAAGTTGTTGTTCAAAGTACATGACAACCATTTTGGCACTGGCACCAACCCATCAGAACTGACATTGGCCATGGCTGATCCCTTAGTTCCTACATCATGGGAGGTCTGGAGGTTCCTAGTGGGAAGGATGGTGATGAAGCCACTTGGGAGATTTGGCACAAGTAACCACTATAGGACTATTTGAATATCTTACCCACTGATGTGTGTGTACCAGCTGCACATCAGTTTTGGTCGTGCCTGACATTCTTATTTCACTGAGATTGTGAGACTTAAATGAGTTAACCTATGCTATCTCAATTAATGACCCTTGGAGTTATTTCAATGTTTCTATGAAGTTAATCCATCCAGCAGGATGGTGCAGAGATTCGATGAAAACACCTGCACAGTGCCTAGTGGGGTGACTGGCACACAGCAGGCTCTAAGTACTATTTATGCCTTTCTCCTCCTTACCCTGCTTGTAACCGGGAGTGCCCAGAGCTGGCCTGGAGCCCTCCCTTTCCCAGAGGCTGGGCTAAACTAAGGCTGTCAGTGATCTGCAGAGGAGCTGTCAGTGCTCGGGAGAGAAAGAGCCGGTGTTTGTCAGATGTCATTCCCCAGACTTGTCGGGGGCCAGGCACACAATGGCAGAGGCAGCAAAACAAAGGGCAGAGTCAGCAGTCAGACATACAAGGAAATCTTTACCGCCCTCGGGCCTGTAGAACCATTCCACCACCGTGGTGGCCTCCACGTCCTCCCTCTTCATGCAGGAGATGCAGCGCAGCTTCATGGGATTGCCCTGAACGGCCTCCGTCTCCGAGGGCACTTCCACACACACAGGGAAGCAGACGCCAGCTGGGGAGAGCCCGGACGCCAGGGAAGGGACAGGAGGTGTTAGGGGAGAGGCAGTGGAGACCAAGGAGGGAGGGAGGAGAGACAGAGAAGGCAGAATCATGAGACAAGCTGGAAATAGCGTGCACATGTACGTTTATCCCCAGGTACACCCTCTCACAACGGGCAGGGATGAGGCAGCGTTGACTGAAAGCCTCCCGGAAGCAGCAGCGATGCGGTACAGCTCGGACCTCAGCTCTGCGCTCAAGGACTTAGAGTCAAGGTGGGGAACAGGGCACCCAAGCATCCATCCACCAACCACCCATGCACCCCTTCGTTCCACCAGCACCCACAGAGACCTTCTCTATGCCAGGCCTGACGCTGAGATACAAAGATGAATAAAACATGCTTCACGCCCTAAAGACATTTACAGTCTAGCAGGGAACACATACTCCTGTCGTTAAACCAGACCATGGTGAGTGACACACTAGAGGAGAGGCAGTTATTCCTGGCTGGGCTGGGAAGAGAGGAAGAGAAGGATGGTGAGACTTAAGGCCAGAAAGGTAGATTGGACCCATGTTGTGAAGACCTCTGTATGCCCTTCACAATAGGAGGGGGTCACATGTTTTAAAGCCTTAGAGAGACGTAATCATATCTGTGTTTTATGGAAAATGTAGGTCATTCTGATGCCTGGTGGAGGATGGAGCAGCAAGGAGGAGAACGGTGAGCTGACCACGGGGCTGGGGCGATGATCTTCACCCAAAGAGGAGAGAGAGACACACAGTTAAAAATGAGAAGGGGAAAAAGAGAAAATAATTTAAAAAATAAAAAATAAAAAAGTAAAATAAAAAAAAGTAAAAAACAAAAACAAAATGAGGAGGGGGGGGTCAGATTGGGGGGCACCTTGGAGGCCACACGCAGGCCTGGACTTACAGTTCCTGCCCTCTAGAAGCTCATGGCCCATTACAGAGGGTAAGTACATCAGACTGAAAATTCAGAATGAATCAAAAGTGGGATGTGGCTGCGAAGAAAGCAAGTGCAAACGTGGGCTGCGTTATCAGATGTGCACTGCAGGGCACAGGCGGGGTGGTCCCCCTGTGCGGTTCAGAGCAACTCTGCACCACTATGATCAGTTCAGGGTGTCACATTGTACAAAAGGAAGTTTTCAACGAGCGCATGTGCAGAGGAAAGCAAGATGGAGAAGGGTCTGGGGGCAAAGTCTGGTAAGAACAAAGGGGGGACCGGGGGTGCTTAGCTTGAACACCGACACACCTGTCTTCAAATATTTGAAGGTTGGCCTGTGGAAGAGAAAATAGATTCTGTCCAACTCCAAAAGTCACAAGAAAGTAAAGCTAACTCAATTAAAAAAATTTTTTTTTCTTTCTGGTGTTGAAGCTGTTAACAAATGCAAAAAACTATTTGGTAAGAGAGTTTGCATCTTATACAGAAGATTCAAAAGTGAGATGAATCACCAACGATTCTTTTTTTTTTTTTTTTTTTTTACCAACGATTCTTGTATCAGAACTTCTAACCCCTTCTGAGGCTACCTTCTCATTAATAATAAAAACAGAACCCCTAAAAAATGTAATAATACACATTGTAATTTAAAAAATAGTCCACAGTGAATGGTCAGTCTGTTCCTCTACTGGCAGACAGTTCTTTCTAAAAGCAGAGAAAAGCTTGATTTAGAACTTAAAATGAGACTGACCGACTAATTATGAGTCAAAAAATGAAATATTTGACTCAGAAAGCAACAAATTTAATTTTTAGACATAGACTTTAAAAACTAGAGGCACTATGATAAAATTTAACATATCAAGGTAAAATAAATTTTATTGGCTTTAAAACTCTCAACAGGCAGAGGGTGGTTTTATCAGGCAGCCTGCAAGAGGCTCTCCTGCTTCTGCATTGGGGTCATCACTTTAATCGGGGGAGGGTCCATATCTAGAGAGAACTGATCAGAAACATTTTCAGAATATGAAGAGTTTGAAAGCTTGAGTATAGGCCTGGTTTAAAAAAAAAAAAAGCATGGTTTGTGCAAAAGTTTGGGAGTGGATAGAGGTGTAGAGTGTGCACTGAGAACCCCATGTAGCAGGGAGCCTTGGGGCACATTCATATTTAATGAGACGTGGTAAAGATGAGTTCGTTCAATGATGATGACTTCAGAGAAGAATAGGAAAATGTACCAAGGAATGTACAGTTACACTTATAGAGGCAGAAGAAAGACGGTATTGGGCAACTGAAGGCTTGGGTTTGATAGACTTTTTTTTTTTTTTGGCCGTGCTGCGCAGATTGCAGGATCTTAGTTCCCCAAACAGAGACAGAACCCAGGTCCCTACCGTGAAAGCGCAGAGTCCTAACCACTGGACCGCCAGAGAATTCCCAGTTTGATAGACTGTTTAACCTCTCTGAGACTCAGTTTATTCATCAACAAAATGCTGAAAATAATATCTATCTAATAGATTTGTCATGCAAATTCTATGGGATGATTTCTTCGAATGTGCTTTGTACATTCGTTAATGTTATTTTCCTTCATTTGTTTGTTCACTCATTCAACATATATCGAGTGCTTATTGTATGCCAGGCACTGCTCTAGGCACTGAGAACACAACAGGGGACAAAACAGAAAGCATCCCTGCTCTCATGGAGCCCACATTCCAGTGGAAGGAGAAAGAAAATAAGCAACATTAAGCTGCAATAAGTGCAATTATAAGAAAAAATAAAACAGAACAGAGGAGTTAGAGCATGCATAGAATCATCAGAGACTCACTGAGAAGGTGACATCAAGCAGGTGTTGAAGGAAAGAAAGGAGGGAGCAAGCTGTATGAATATCTGTGTGAAGGTGTGCCGAGGAGATAGCAACTCGAGAGCCCTACGGTGGGAGTGTGTTGGCAAAAGCAAAAAGCACAATAAAGTACAGGGCACAAAGTGAGAGTAGAAGGAGATGAGGCAGGAGAAATAAGCCAGAGCCAGATCATGGCTGCTCTTGCAGACCACAATTAGAACTTTGGCTTTTGCTTTGAGTGACGTGGGAGCATCGGAGGCTTCTGAGTGGAAGAATGACATGATTTATACAAAATTACATGATCTGACTGCTATGTTGAGAATAAACTGAAGAGGTGAGGAAGGATAAGGGTGGAAGCAAAGAGAACAGTTAAGAGGCTGGTACAGTGATCAGACTGAGAGGTGGTTCAATGATTTTGCTTGGATGAAGATAACAGTAGAGCTGCTGGGGCTTGAAAGTGTATGGTTTGCTGGACTAACATCCTTGAATAGGTGAGAGGTGATAGCCTCTAGTGAACAAGTAGATGAGTTGATCTTAAATATAAACACGGTTAGTTCATTTATAGTTAAAGGAGGGAAGGCAGAATACATGTAGTCAGGATGGTGAGTAGGGCACGGCAGCCTCTCTTTGTTCTGAGTTGCCCCTGAGTAATCCAAGGTATCATCAGACAGCAAGCCCCACTGATCGCCTTCTCCTTGCCAAAGTCCAGTTTGAAGTCCTAAGAAAGAACTCAGCTCATGAGGTCAATTTAATTCATGAGGTCCTGGATAGAACATTGCAAAATGGCCACAGAATCCTCTCATCCTTGTTTGCCTTCCCTTTGCAATATGACTTGCTGCTCCTTCCACCAAAAGGTAAAGTATATTTCTCCACCCTGTAAGTCTCCAGTACACTATTGCCTCTCTTTCCAAGAAATCCTCTAGATATCCAAGAAAAGATTGTACATATGGTAGACATTCAACCCACATTGCTGACTGTAAATAATAAACTCCTGGAATAATCTTGACCAAATCATTTGACCCATGGTCTCCTCTTCAATGTCTATAGTAATAATGAGGAAACCAGAGAAGGAAGAATATATTAACTATGATTATATTTAACTAAGGAATAGCATCAATCTATTATCAGGTGGATAGTAATGTGTATGTAATCAACTCCTCTAATAACCCCAAATCTTTTTCTTCTTTGGTTATTGCTATATTGCTCCTCTTGACTTTGCTCTACAATGCTAAGAAAGGCTTTGATTAGATTGTAAATACTTTCCAAAAGGGGGTAATAAATGATGTTATTTGTAGATATTAACTCCCTGAAATGAGTTGGTCTATCAGATTAGCCAGTCACTTAGCAGAGCCTTGAAAGAATGGGATGTAAAATGGGTTACTGGGGGAAGAGAGGAAAACATTCCCCGACACAACCGACACCTGGGAGAGTAGACCTGGAGAGGAAAAACAGAGAAGACACTAGGAGGTAAAGAATGAGTAAGGCCCTAGGAAAGGCAATGGCATGGGAGAGAAGTGGAAGAGTGGTTCCAAAGAGGGATGAGAGGAAGACAGACGCCCACCTGGCAATCCTGTATGGCAGCATGTATGTCCATAAGAGGAGCTAGAACAAGACCTGGAAGACTGAAATCAAGAGATAAGAGTTCTCTAGCAAGTCCTTTCCCCTCCCCTGCACTCATTTTCTCATCTCTAAATTGGAAATAATACTGCTTCCCCTGACTACCACCATAGGATTGCTATGGGGACCAAAAGAAGTAATAGATTGAAAATTGCTTTGTAAACTGGAAAGCACAAGGCAAGTGTAGGTTCTATTATTATTATTATTATTATTATTATTATTATTATTATTATGATATACTTTATTGAAGGAAATAAGGGAATTTTGTTCAATTCACGCAGAAAATAAAAGAATGGAAAAAATTCCATTCATATTGGGAAGGGTGAACACATCTAAGTTAAGTGCTTTCCAATGCTGGGATTACATGCAAATAAAAAGATACTGCATTTGTGAAGCGAGGCCCTCTCTCTTACATTTACTGGCAAGGTTTCCTGAACTATCTATCTCTCTTTCCCTTCTGCAGCTTCTCAATTTGGTGAACCAACATACAGAAGCTGAGGATGGGCAAGGATAGGTGTAATATGCACACTCTTGCAAAGGTTTATTGTGGGGGAATTGAGGGGTGGGGAGGAGGATGGGCATTCTGCCTATTTTAGCAATATTCTGTAAATATTTCCCCACCATTCAACTGTGCAGCTAAAAGGGACGTTAGATATCATCTGCCCCAATTTCCAAACTTATGTATTTCCAAATATACGTATATGAGGAACAAAATACTCTAAGGTTATTACATAGCAAGCTAGTGGCAGAGCTAAGACTCCAATCCAGGCTTTGTAAGTCCTAGTCAAAAGGTCCTTGGCCTACAGAGTGCTCTCCCCCTCCACTAGAATTCAGGCAAATATGCTAAAAACTTAAATTAGGGTGTGGGAAGAAAGGCTCTGTAGAATCTCACCCCAACCTTCTCTACAACTTCATCTCTCATTGCTTTACTCATGCTCTTTCATATACAGCCCAACTAACCTCTCCTAAGCCCCCTAGTCTTAGCCTCCCCTGAGGACATCACAGCCTTAAGTCTTCAAAGCAGGTGAGATCATTGGCAACCTATTATGTCTGTTTCAGCTTCAGGTCTGATCTACTCTACTGGGGATGGGTGGCGGTGAGTCTGCCCTTGGGACTGGCATTACTCTCCCTCTTTGTCCTTCCCAGCCTGTCTCAACAGGAAGCTTGGCTCTGCTTCTGGTCACATGCAAAATCCAGATAATGCTGGCAGCCAGAGTTAGTCCTGGAGGCTTAATAAAGTGATACGAAGGTAAAGAGGCTGTTCCCATCAGCATATCTGCCACTGCACCAGCAGAATGAGTTCCATGCCAACCATAGAGCATAATCCTATACCTAGTTTCAGTAAGGCAGGTGGGCATGCTCACATCTAATTATACTGGTTATTGATTTTTAACATGGAGGAATGTAGCTAAGATCATGTAAAGCAATTATCAGCTGGAGAGCACCTATATTTGACCTGAGGATCTAAGTTACCAAGACTGAAATGCCCATAACTACACAACAACCACACACACACACACACACACACACACACACACACACACACACACTACTATATCCTCATCAATACATGCAGATGCCCATACTAACACGCTCTGACATACACTAGCATACACATTCAGACCCTGAGGCATACATCAACACAGTAAAGCATTCTCTCAATCACACATTCAGATATTATCATGTAGACTCATTAACTCCCACTACACACATGCAGACACCCCACTCCAAGCCCATCTCTAACACCACTCTGCTCAGCCTTACTGTTGCCAAGTATAGGACTCCCTTATTTGGAGGGAGAAGGTCACCTCACTCCTTCACAGCAGACAAACAAGAACCTATTTATCTTTAAAGGCAAAAAAACTCAGCCCCCCAAACGCCAAAGCACCTTAATTCCACGTGTTCATGAAAAAGAAGAAAGATGCAATTCCCAGGTGCCTATTTATCTAATATATAGCTGCAAATGGCTGAAGCCTGTTTTACTTATTGAAATTAAACAGATGGATCAACAACTAGTTTCACTCTCAAAATGCACGCATCCAGATTTTTTTAATATATAAAAATTAATTCAAAGACCTCATTGAGAAATGAAATGTACCTGTAACCGAGATTTTTTAATAATGAATGTGACTGCATGCTCTTTCAGCTACGGGAAAGGGAAAAAATACTTTTGAATTAACAGGAAACGGGAGGAAGGGTGGAAAAACCACCAAGGGAGGTTCAGGAATAAAGCAGCACGGGAGTGGGGAGGCCTTTTTCCAGTCTCAAAATCCCAGCTCTCATGGAACCCCTCTGGATCCCGTGTCCGGGAGACGTGCACAGAGGGAAGTCAACCAGGGCTCCTTGTTGTCACCAACGACATCAATAAGTGTTATTACTGTTAGCATTATTACTGTCATCTGCATCTCGCATGGCAGGGTGCTGGTACTTACCCCACAAAATGAGCAGGAGGGAAGCCAGGGGAAACAATCTGTTGAAGCCAGGCATCTTTTTCAGCGGGTGGCTTCCGGGGCTAAACAGAGAGATTCCCTGGGTCAACAACTCCTCCCTCTCAGTACTTTCGAGGAAACCCTCTGGGACGAACTGCTCCAAGGGGGCGACTTTCTGACTGAAATAAGGGCCAAGTGCCGTTGACTGGGGAGGCTCTGCGGGCTTCTTGAGCCGGGCGGGGGTTTCAGCTCCCGGCCACCCTAGCGGACTGCCCCAAGTCGAGGGAGTGGATCGGCAGCTTGGCGCGCTCTCCCCGGAGCCCGTTGCTGGGATCCGGGTCAGCACCACGGACAGAGCCTTCCCCGCCCACCCGGAACTTCCAATTCCAGCCGCTCAGCTGCTTCCCCTGTTTGAGCCTCGGGGAAAGCTCAGCTCCGAAGAGAGCGGCAGGCAGGCTCTAGGCGGCTGCGCTGCCGGAGGGGTCCATGTTGATCCACCTCTCACCTCCCTACCAAGAGTTACGCTCCGACCAGGATCCACCCAGACCCGGGAGCGCCGGCTTCGTCCGCCCTGATCGGCTTCTCCAGCTGGGCCTGCCCTCTCACCCGAAACCACCGGGGCTGCCGTCTGAGCTACAGAACTCGTTCCACCTCAGTCCGGTCCACACCCGCCGAGCCTCCCCGGGGAGGGCCGGAGGGGGGCCAGGAAGGAGGCGGAAGCTTCTGTGGGCCTGCAGATCGTGCAGGGGCCCGGACCCTGGGTGGCGGGTGACCAGCGGCCCTTCTCCAGGCGCCCCGACCGTGTGTGCACCGTCAGCCTTGACATGCGCAGGCGGCTCTCCACCGCCACCGCCACCACTTACCCGCCCCCCCACCCCAGTGCAATACTCCCCACCCCCAAACAGGCGTGCCCCTCTCAGGGCCGAGCGCGGCTGCCGAGCGCAGGGGCGGAGCTCGGAGCGGCGCAAAGACCTCAGCCCCCGCGATTTCTCTGCTCGCCGGCTGTCTCCAGGTCTCCCTTTCGCATCTCCACACCTCTCCCCAGCACCGGCACGCCTCCTCTCACCAATTCACACCCCCCACCCCCCGCCAAGCAACCCCACTCTGGCTCCTGCACAGACATGCGAGCTTCCAGCTCCGGGAAGAGGAGGGCCAAATCTCTTTCAATGATGTCATCTGCAATGTACATGCTACATGGCTCCTGGCTTCTCTCCCCCGACCCCATTCCCTCCTGGTATATCCTTTTGTCTAGCCTTGATTAATTGGTACCGGGCACCCTGAACGCAGCATAATAATCCCTGCTTAGAAGCGGGGTTAGAGGGAGGCGCACCTGTTCCCGTGTTCACCTCCTCACTGGCTTACGAGGTGATCCAAACGTCTGTGCAGCAGCGGTGTTGGGGGGGTGGAGCAACTCCCCCTCGCTCTAATCACTTTGTTGTTGTTGTTGTTAAGTTTAAAAGCAGATAGACTGTGGTTTGGCTTCTTCCAACTATTAGCCTCACCCTAGTCCTATCAGCTGTTTCACTGCTCCTCCTCATCCCTGGAAGGGAAACCTGAACGTTTAAATTTACTTATAAACTCAAGTTGACATAATAGATTAGGAATGCCTGGGACCGAGTGAACGATTAATACAAGAACCTCTCCCCCCTCCTCATTCCCTACTGCTCCCTTTCCAAAAGGGGAAGCTTGACACTGATATTCCAAAACAGAACGGCAGAGTAACAGCTGACTGTAAGTGAACCATATGCAGGAAATTCTCCCTCCTAACATATCACAGAGCAACAGAATGTCCTTCTTCCTGGGCAGGGAGCCACCAGGCCATACTCTATGTTGCTTTGAAGGCCAGCCCTTGAATCACAGTGTGTTAGACCTGGATGAGAAGTTAGAAGTCGACTTAATTCAACTTCCTTTCCAATTCTTGAATCCCCCAAGGACATTCCTGATGAACAGCCTTGGCCTTTGTCAGGGATGAGAGCTCACTACTTCACAAGTCAGTCCCTCCTAATGTTTAAGGAAGTTCTTCTTTATATTCAGTTGAATTCTGTACACTCTTCCTTCCTCCCCGAACTCCATTAAGTGGTCGGCAAAATGTTTTCCTTAAGAGAGAGCTATGCTTCCCCACATCCCACCCCAGACTTTTTTGTTTGGGGCTAAGCTTCGTAAGTTTCTTCCAGTGTATTTTCTGGTAGTTTCCAACCCTTAACTATCCTGGTCACTGTCTCAGGAGGATTTTTAGTTTGTCCGCATCATACATCCAAAAGAAGAACTGATGTTTTCTGCGGGGTCTGCCAGCATAAATCCAGGAGAATTATGGCCACAGTTGCTTTAGAGGGTATGTCTGTTCAGTTACATTAACAGCCATATCTCACTCATAATGAGCTATGGTCAGTTAAAATCCCTAAGTATTTTTCACTCAACTTGTTGCAGAGTTATCTTGTACTTATACAGGGAATCTTGGGGGGGGACACCTCTGTGCTTATTGCTGTTAAAATTTATTAGTTTAGGGCTTCCCAGGTGGTGCAGTCGTTAAGAATCCATCTGCCAATGCAGGAGACACGGGTTCTAGCCCTGGTCCGGAAAGATTCCACATGCCGCGGAGCAACTAAGCCCGCGCGCCACAACTACTGAGCCTGAGCGCCTAGAGCCCGTGCTCCGCAACAAGAGAAGCCACCGCAATGAGAAGCCCGCGCACCGCAACGAAGAGTAGCCCCCGCTCACCGCAGCTAGAGGAAGCTTGTGCACGGCAACGAACACCCAACGCAGCCAAAAATAAATAAATAAGTTAATTAATTAATTAATTTTTAAAAATGTATTAGTTTCAACCAATTATCCCATGCTATTAATAATTGTATTGAATCCAGATTTAATCATCCGACATCTCTCTTCTTTAGCTTTGTTTCATCTTTAGGCTTGATAATCGCTTGATCCAAACATAGATTTTTTTTTTTCAAATATAGATTTTTTTAAATGGATAGAAAAAAAAGAGTTCTTTGGCACGAGTTTAGAGACCTTATTCTAGTTTGACTAATTAGACTTCTTTGGTATTATTGCTCAATCACAAATAAATACCCAAACATATCTCCCTATTTTCCGTATTTGTAACGTAACACATTCTGAAAATTTAAAACGAAGGGTATATGTGAGAGGAATTAGGCTTATAATGATCCAGATAGGAGAGGTTTACATTTACATAGAAACATATTTTCAGCAATACATTTCAAACCATTCCAAAGTGGAATGAATTACCTTTTGTTATGTTCAAGCAGTTGTTATCCAAAGAATTACTGGGATGTTGTAGAAAAAAAAAATCTTCTATAGGTTAGAAATTTGGAACGGATTGTTGATAAAGTTCCAGTCATCTCTGAGATTCTATGATTTTATTGAAAGTCTCACCCAAATACATAGAGTGACTGAAATATTTTCAGTCTGATAATTCCATCAACCATTACACTACAGCCATCACCACTATGGCAGCAGGAACTGGCTTAATTTTACATAATTTTTTCTTAGGTCTATTTGTGCTGATTCCTAATAATCACAATGTTCTCTTAAAAATATTTACCAATCCCATTTTAAATAGTCATTTTGAGGATTTTACTCCCCTGTCTCTCTATTGAAAACAGGAGCATTTGGTTTCTTCAGTCTTCTGACATTACCTTTGATATTTGGCAGTAGCTCTCAGACACTTTCACAAGTACCTTAAATTCCCTAAAGCACCTCTGGCCTTGTTCTGAGAGTTCTTAACTCATTTAAATTAAGTTATCCCTTCCTCCTTTCTGCCATTTCGGCTTCAATCCTTTTCTGCTGGGATTTTGTTGTTGTTTGTTTATTTTTATTTTTCTACCTTTCCCAATTTGATGATTATCTTCCCCTTACAGTTGAGGGTGAAACTGTAGTTTCTAGTCTACCAACAGTAGCCAGAGCACTCTTTGTATTCTATGAGACCATGTACCTTTCTTGCTTGAAGCCCTTCAATAGCATCTCATTGAATAATAAAATAATAAATAAAATCTAGACTCCTCACCACGGTCTAGCAAGGCCTGCCCTGAGCCCTGCCTATCTCTTCACCCTCATGTCTGCCATTCCCTGTCTTGTCCACAATGTTCCAGTTACTTTTGACTTTTTAAATATGTGCCTCAAACATAAGAAGCTCTTTCCCCTTAACAGAGCCTTTGCACGAGCTGTCCCCTCTGCCCAGGCTGCTCTTCATCCTGTGGCTGGTTTCTTATCATTACACTCTTGCCTTAAATGACTTCTTCTTAGAGCAGCACTTCCTGGACACACTCTCTAAACTGGTTTCCTACCTATTTCCCCCATCTGAAGCTACTCTCTATCTCATTACCCTTTTTCTTGTTCTTCCCATCTTCTCTCACTATCCAAAATTATCTTATTTTAAATTTATGTACATACTTATGTTCTGTTTCCACCTCTCAGGGTGTAAGCTCCGTGAAAGCAGCCTTGTTTGTTCTTTTCGCTGCGGTATCCCTATGCTTGGATTGGTACCAGGCAGATATTCCATCCTTTGTGAATCCTGAATGAATGAATAAATGGATGGAGGAATGAGAGAGGATAGTGCAGAAAGAGTGAAGAGCTGAGGCCATAATCAATAGAGGGAACAGAAAAAAATAGTCAGAGGAATGGGAGAAGGTCCAGAAAGACACAGTGCCACACTAGACAAGGGAAGATAAAATATCTAGACTTTGGGGACACTCCTCCTCAGAGGGGACTTCAGCTAATTGTGCTCAGAGATTAGGGAAGAGGAGGGGGGGAGTATGGGGCCTGAGGTTTTCAGGGATTTTGAGGTGGAGGGAAGGAATGACTCTGACTGGAAAAAAAAAATAATGACATCTGAGATATGCATGGAGAAGTTAGTTTTCCTGAGGAAAGAAACCCGTTTCACTAAGATTATTGGGGGGAAAATTAGTAACAGTAGTGGCAGTGACACTGTGAGTAAAGATAAAGCATGAGATCTTTATATATATATATACACACACACAAAATTGTCCAGTGAGAGTAGGGACAAGGGAACTGGGGACAAGAAAACCAGTCTGGAATCACCGTGGGGTTCTTCTTGACACGTAGATGCCAAGAGAAGCATTTCAAGATCAACACATACCTGAACTTAGAGTCAAGATGCAGAAATCAGAGCCCAGTGTAGGCAAGCCAAATAAATGACCTGCTTCTGCTATTGTAAGTGGATTTTGAAAAATAGTGCACACCCCAGGGGATGAGAGGGAGGAAACCTCTTTATTTTAAACTGTGGCCAAAGAGCACATATGGGACTGAGAGATATTGGGCTCCCCCAGATCTTTCCCTTATCCTGCCTGCCAGCTGTGTGGTTACTGTCACTAGCCAAGGGATGTTTGGGATTAGAACAGGAAACAGTGACATGGTGACCAGACTATGTAATCTCTTTCTGGAACTGCACATGGCAGAGAACCTGGCAGGTAAGATGGGGCCAAACAAGTTTTTTGAATAGAACTGAATCCCATCTGAATGATTAGGGAAGCCAGAACTTTCCTGACACCCAGGAGGAACCCCACCACTCAGAACACACCCTGTGTGCAAAAAAGCCAGTGTCACACTGCTTTTAGCCAATCTCCAGGAAACCCGTGGTTATACGTCAGTGAGAAAGCTGTCAATAGGTAGGTATGATAATCCAAACATTTGAGTGGGGAAAAAGAAAATATAGTTGGTGATAATGTACTTCACCTCAGAGGAAAAGTTATATTTTCAGCTATTGCTGTTAGCCTGGCATAATTGTTTATGCATTTCTGGCATGCATATGGCTGGAGCTCTCAGGTAGGTAAAAAGGAAAAGTCTTTTGGAGAAATAAATATCATTATTACCTTTGCTGCTTATCTAAATACTACTGTTGTTCTGACATTTGGAACAGGACTCAATGCTCATCAGAAACACTATTGAAAAAGAGAAAGAAACCACAACATGAGGCCCAGGTCTGTGACATAGGCCTGTGTCCCATGCCTCATTGTACTCTGAATAGTACTGACATTTTCACTTCACCTCTCTGAACCAATTCTCTCTAATTATCTGCCTCTCAGAATTACTGGGAGCACAGATGAAATTGTGTGTGTGAATGTGTTTTGGATTTTGTAAAGTCCTATAAAACCAAGAGGTGTTAGGCTCCCGTTCAGATGATTTCTTTAATCCTTACAGAGATGCGCTCA
Organism: Balaenoptera ricei; assembly: GCF_028023285.1. Lineage (NCBI taxonomy): Eukaryota > Metazoa > Chordata > Mammalia > Artiodactyla > Balaenopteridae > Balaenoptera > Balaenoptera ricei. The sequence continues at coordinate 9,363,605 of NC_082646.1, read as the reverse complement.
GCTGTTAACTTCAGCAGGATGAGAAATAATCAGCTTTTCATGATTATCATCACTTCTGTTATCATTATCATCAGCAGCATTATTATCTCATCATCACGGTATTTGAAGGCATGCTTTGGCCCAGAACCATGCTATGTACTTCATAAGGATTAATTCATTTACTCTGCACAACAATCTTAAGAAGTAGGTACTGCTATAATTTTTTTCTCTCTCTCTTTTACTTTATTTTTTTTGTGGAAATAAATACAAGAGGAGTTAACTTGCTCACTCAACTGTACGTGGCAGAACTATGATTCAGACATAAGGCTCTTTGTCTCCAAAGCTTTTTTTTTTTTTTTTTTTTTTTTTTTTTTGCACTTTTCTTTTTTATAGCTACTTTATTTATTTTTATTTTATTTTTGGCTGTGTTGGGTCTTCGGTTCATGCGAGGGCTTTCTCTAGTTGAGGCAAGTGGGGGCCACTCTTCATCGCGGTGCGGGGACCGCTCTTCATCGCGGTGCGCGGGCCTTTCACTATCGCGGCCCCTCCTGTCGCGGGGCACAGGCTCCAGACGCGCAGGCTCAGTAGTTGTGGCTCACGGGCCCAGCTGCTCCGCGGCATGTGGGATCTTCCCAGACCAGGGCTCGAACCCGTGTCCCCTGCATTAGCAGGCAGATTCTCAACCATTGCGCCACCAGGGAAGCCCCTCCAAAGCTTTAAGGACTTAACTTCTTCCTATGACACCATCAAAAGACATGTCTATGTGCAAATCAGTCAGAAAGGTAATGACTCATCGTGCAATGGAAAGTTCCTAGATAAGTGTTGTGTAGGTATGTGTATTTATATGTGAGAAAAGTAGGTATAATCCCTTTACTCACAAAACTTCTGGTATGATGAAAAACTATGGACTCTAAGTAAATAAACATGAGAAAATCCAATATATTTTGTGTTCTTTCTTTCTTTCTTTTTTTAGGGGTGGGGGCAGCTTATAATCACTCACCATTTAGAGAGCTCATGTGGATCAACATGAGTAAAAACCTCCTTGTTGCTTTCTTTTTCTGTCTTTTGTTTTTTGTAAAAGGAATAACCTCTTGGCCTCATCTAATAGTTTTATTTTTAAGAACACAACATATTTCATTGAATTCTCATGATATACCTGTGAGGTATGAGAGACTAGTCATCTCTTTTAGAGATGGCAAAAATTGATATTTAGAGAGATTAAATGATTTGTGTACTGTTACACATCATTCGTTCATTCAGAAAACTTCTACTGGGTGCTTATTCTATGCCAGGTATTGGATTAATCTCTGGCTTTACAACAATAAGTGAAATTGTGGGCTAAGGGCTATTATGTCCATAGCCCTGGAGGATGGAGTCACAGATTATGCTCTGTGGGGGGGGGGGGGCAGGGGGACAGCTGGGAAGGTTTTGAAAGCGGTAATATTTGAGTAGATGAGTAGACTTTCCCAAAGAAAAGGAATGCTAGAATGGGAGTTGATGGGTGTTCTGAAAGGCTTACCTTGTAGATGCGGGTGGCACTCTGCTGGTTCTTAATTTGGGGCACTTTTCACCAAATGACCCTGCCATTTTCAAGTAAGGTCGTGATTTGTGGCTAAATGGAGTAATGGAAAAGAACGATATCTTTGGAATCAGACAGGTTTATCCTGGGTACTCTGCTTGTTACCTCTGTAACCTTGGGCAAGTTATTTAATTCCTCTGAGTCTTAGTTTCTCCAGCCATAAAATGAGAATACTAATGCTACCTACCCATAGCTATTTATGGCAATTAAATGAATTATCATATAAATCACCTGGCTCTTAGCATAAACTTAATAGATATTATTTTCTTCTCCCTTCATCATAAATAAGGAGTAGACACTATTACTATCTTCTTCTTTTTAGGAAACTGAATTCAAGAGAAGTTAAATGACTTGGCCATTCAACTTGTATGTATGTGGCAGAACCATCAGTTTTTTGTTTTCAATTCTTTGATGTTCCTCACTCACCATGCCCGTGGACTCAGATTTCCCCAACAGCCATGTATGGCCAGGTAGAGGCTAATGTACCAACTCCAGGACTTGAAGGAGGAAAGGGATGGGCCTCTAGATCCAGAACATATGAAACAGTAACATAGCTTCTAAAATTTATTGCATTTCTGTAAGTACTTGCAAGAACGTGTGACTATGCCTAATGCTTGGGAAAGGCACAGCACTGGATTTTGTGTTTCAGAATGATTGATAAAGTCACTGAGAAAACCTGACTGAGCTGAGCAGCTGCCAACCTCCTTCATCCTTCAATAAAGCCTTCAGATTTGTTCTTTCCTGCTCCCACTCCTTGCTGGAGATGGCTCCCACAGCTCCGAGAGTACACACTCCTACCACAGCTTTTGTCAAATTACCTTGTAACTGGTTCTTTGGGGTCTGTCTCCAGCACTAGCCTGCAAACCCTCTCTGGCACAAAGATTGGCATCCCAAACTCCAACACGAGGATTCGAGAACACACTCTCCCTTGCCGTAGTGGTAAAGATGGCCCTACTTTCTCTGTTTTACATCCTTTAAGTAGTAGCGATAGGAGCTCACTTGCCTTCTGGGTGAGTGAGAAACCTGCACGGTGGGATGGGGATGAGAAACATAAATACAAGTGTCCTTTGGGTAAGGGCGTTTTGAATTTCCCAGGGAAATTAGGAAAATTTTTACGTATCTTTGAATCTGCAGAAACTAGCAGAGTACTTGGAAAATAGTATTAAAGACACAAGCTAGAGTGAGGATAAGACATCAGTGGTGAGAACGTGGTACGTTCGCCAGTGGATATGATACAAAGCAGATTAAGAGTAAAATATAGAGGATCAGATGAAAGGTAGTTTACATCTCAAACAGTAAAAGGAACAAAACTTCCTAAAGCAAAGATAGAATTTCAACAGGAAGTGATTGAAAAGCAAGACATTCTTGACAGGAAAACAACATGAGCAAAAGCATAGAGGTAGGAAAGTTTCAGACCTGAGATGAGGAAAGTGAACGATTAAGTTTATCTGAACACGGGACACATTTAGAGAAATAATGGTGGGTAATGCTGGAAAAGTAAGTTAATAGTCTTTAATGCTCATTAAAGTAGTCTAGACTTAGTTTGATAGGTAATTGGGAGTCTTTAAAGCATGTAAGATGATATGAAATGAGTTTAGGAAAATTAATCTGGCAGAATAGGAGACATGGAATGAGAAAAATAGGTGAAATGATTGGAGTAGATGTAGTAAGAGGGAAGGAGGGGCTGATGTAGGGAGTGAGAGTGGGAGAGGTCTGATCTTGGAAAAAATGTGAAGGTATAAGATATTGGATTTGGGGACTTCCGTAGTAGCACAGTGGATAAGACTCCACGTTCCCAATGCAGGGGGCCCGGGTTCGATCCCTGGTCAGGGACTAGATCTCACCTGCATGCCGCAACTAAGAGTTGGCATGCCACAACTAAGGAGCCCGTGTGCCGCAACTAAGGAGCTGGCGAGCTGCAACTAAGGATCCCGCCTGCCACAACTAAGACCCGGTGCAACCAAATAAATAAATAAATATTTTAAAAAATAATAATAATAAAAAATAATAAAATCACATTAAAAAAAAAAAAAAGACATTGGATTTGGCAAATGACCAGATGTGGGGAAAGGGAGGAAAAGTCACTCTAGTCACGGTTGACGGGGAAAATTTTTATGCCATTAGAAGTTATAGAGAAGATAGCAGGAGTGATTTAGGGGAGAAAATGGCTGGATCTTGGGTCTTGTTTGATATATTTTATGTTTCAGATACCGATAGATCATCTGGAAATTTAAATTTAGTCCTTAGAAGAAATCATGATTTGAGAGTCATTCTCATAGAGTGATAATTGAAGTAATGAAAATGGATGATATTTGAAGGAGACACTATAAAGAGATAGGAGATCTGAGGATATCTTAACTTAGGAGGGTAGAGGAAGCAGTGGAGCCAGGAGCAGAGATGGAAAAAGAGTGATCAAAGTGATAGGAGGAGATCAAAATAGTGCTGTGGTCAGGGAGTAAAGAGAGGGAAAGTTTCATGCCAAAGCGTGCTGCAGCAGCAAGTTAATTGGGGGAGAGTTGGCTGGGAGACTTGGTAATTAGGAAATCACTGATGACCTTAAGAGGAGTTTCAGTAGAGGAGAGAGAGGGGGCAACACATAATGGAAGCAGTAAAGCAAGAAATGTTGGTACAGGGACTTCCCTGGTGACGCAGTGTTTAGGAATCTGCCTGCCAATGCAGGGGATATGGGTTCGAGCCCTGGTCCGGGAAGATCCCACATGCCGCGGAGCAACTAATCCCGTGTACCACAACTACTGAGCCCGCTTGCTGCAACTACTGAAGCCTGCATGCCTAGAGCCCGTGCTCTGCAACAAGAGAAGCCACCACAATAAGCCCGTGCACCTCAATGAAGAGTAGCCCCCGCTCACCACAACTAGAGAAAGCCGGCATGCAGCAACGAAGACCAAACACAGCCAAAAATAAATAAATTAATTAATTAATTAAAAAAAAAAAAAAGAACTGTTGGTACAAAACTAGTAGATGTGATTGGTTTGACTATCCTTTCGAAATATTTGATAGTGGGAATGAAAGAGGGATAGGAAAGTGATGAGAGGAAACTTTAGGATAAGTAAGGATTTTCTTAAGGAAGGTCATATGGGCAAAAGCTTAGAAGTCAACTCAGAGGGAAGGACTGAAGATGCAGGAGAAGTGAAAGAACTGATGCAGGTGCTTGGTACCAAGGAGGAAAGAGAGACTTGAATGGGGAGCCCTAGCTGAGAGGTTAACCTCAGATTTAGAGGAGGAAGAAGAGGAGAAAGAGGAAGGAAACAGAGATGTTGAGAAAGGAAGAAATGAATTTCAAGTCGCTCCAATGAGAGAAATTTTATGTTAGTGAAACAGGTAGTAAAGTCACCTGCTGGGAGTGGGAGGTTGGATAGAACTTGGGCCTTGAGGAGAATGAAAGAGATACTGAGAAGTCTCTAGGAAGTGGGATGAGTAATTAATAAAAGACGAGTGAAAGCAGATGTGAGTATCAGTAGACCCAACAAAGAATGGATTTGTGATGAATCCAGTTCCAGTGGCTTTAAGGCTTTCTCCAACAACAATTGGCAACTATTCCTGAAGGCTAGGAGTGGCAATGGAACAGAAGTCCCAGGTGTTGAGGAAATCCTGGAGTGGTAGTATGTTTGTGAAATGGTTAATTATATGCCAAGTCAAACAAATGGGATAAAAAAGGAAAATAAAGAATCATAGAGTGACTGGTGATGACCGTAAGAATAAGAAGCAATTTTAGGCGTGGCAAGCAGTTGAGAGAGAAGGAAGGGCAGGAGGTAATTGCTGGAGAAGATATTTTGAGGGTTGGAATCTTCAGTGTGGAGCCACACTGAGGAATAAACAAGTCTGTATGGTGGGCTTCCTGCTAAGTGACCAGGGTACATTGCAGACGGAGGACATTGCAGTTAAGGAGGTCAGGATAATGGAATTTTTTTGATGTACAAATTTGAATTATTTTTCCAACAAGTAAACATTACTGCAAAGCAATACAATCAAAACAAATAGTTATGGAATTCAAAAGAATGAAACAGAGGAAAAGATTTCAAGTTCATATCCAGGTCAGTAAGTCAACAATTCTTTACTAAACTCATTAATGTTCAGCTGGACTGGATTGAAAGTTGGTGGATGTTTGCAGGTCTCTGGAATTTGAAAGAAAGGAAAAGAACGTGTGAGGTCAAAATATGAGAAGCTTTATCAGCATGGATTATTGAAACTCACGAAGGCAACGATGGGTATAAGAAAAGAAACAACCGTTCTCAGATGGAGAAGTCACTGAGGAAGATGGACGAATTATAGGGAAGTCAGCCGAGAACTCTGAAGAGGATGCAATAGTGACGTAGTAACTTGCATGAACTCCATAAAGGAAGAGCTGACTTGAGTCATGTGGATAAAACTATGGTCTGAATGAGGCAGGTGGGAGCAGGGATAAGAAATGCTTCTCTTCCAGGAGAATAGAAATAAGTGGAACACACAGCCTCCTTCCAAAGGATTCCAAGAGATTTAGTCCTATGAGGGCTGGGGGAGAAAGTAAGAAAAGATTCAGTTAATTGAAATGAAAGATGTAACAGTCAAAATTGGGGGAAAGTTTGTTCCTAAAAGGACAAAACTGAGTTCTCATAACGTCCTAGTCCTTCTGCACACACAGGCACTTACGGTACCTAAATACAACCCAAATAAATAAGCAGCTGCTCGTTGCCAGCCTTCCCTGAGGGCCTTCAAGGCCTTGAGGGAGGAGTCAGATTTCACAGGGAGGAGAAGATACCTTTTGTTTTTATGCGGGAGGGAAGAGACATACCCTTGGTCCTGTTTTTGTGTGTAGTTGAAGTGGAAAGTAGTAGTAAGGAAACTACTTCTTTAAATCTCATCATGAACCATTTACTGTTTGGGTCTTAGTCTCCAGGACCAGATTGAAAGGTGAGAAGAGGATTTTAGCACTTTTTCATTTCCTTTTTCGTCTTTCTTTTTCATTTTTCTTTCTTTCTCGTTCTTTCCCTTCCTTCCTCCCTCCCTCCCTCCCTCCCTCTCTCTCTTTCTTTCTTTCTTTCTCTCTCTCTCTTTCTTTCTTTCTTTCTCTCCTTTCCTTCCCTTCCTTTCCCCTCCTTCCTCCTTCCCTTCCTCTCCCCTCCCCTCCCCCTCCTCTCCCCTCCCCCTTCCCCTCTCTCACCTCCCCCTCCCTCCCCCTCCCTTCCCTTCCCTTCCCTTCCCTTCCCTTCCCTTCCCTTCCCTTTCCTTTCTCCTTGCTGGCAGGAAGGAGGCAGGGCCACAGCTAAAACTCTTTTCCAGCTGACATAATCTATTGATGTGGTATCATACGTGGAATTGAGAAGCGCCAACTTCCACTCCTCAGCTCCCAGGCTCAGCTGACTTGACAGCCCTCAGTGGGATGAAGGGCAGCATGTCCATGGCTTTCCTAGAGGTTTCTGTCCCAGCAGCACAAAATTCATTCCAACCTAGTGAAGTAAGATGAGTGTTCAGAACAGTTGCCAATTTGGGAGCTTTATTTAGACTCTCTTCAAAAGTCACCTCTGCTCTAAATTTGGCTGAGTGTCTGTTCCCAACTAGACAAGGCTGGTGCTGAACACTCCACTTGGACTGGACCTGCCTGTGGAGGCAGAATTTGTAACAGCACCAAAGCCTCCAGTGTGACTATTCCTTAGGGGACGACCTGGCGATGCCTCGCTTGACCCAGGCACCTCCTGGCCCTCGGTCTCTGCCCAGCTCTGGGTTTGTACCCTCTATTCTGCCCCCAGCAGTGGTGTCATTGCTCCTCTTGTCAACAGGAAGCAGAGATTCGAAAGTAGACCTACGCTCAGAGACAGAGAAGAGTGACTCAGAAATGTTTGTTTTCAGATAGAACAGAGCAGGAAGAAAGGGAACACAAATTTTAAGAGTCTGGGGTCAGATACAATATAAAAGCATTTGACTCTAAGGGCATTAAAAAAAAAAAGTAGCTTAACATGTCCAAGGTGAAAACAACCATATCGTAGAGTGGGTTTAAAGAAACTTATTTTCCTGCTTTTTTTACACGGAGTTACTTTATCTCTTTTGACTCTAAGATACCTATAACCCAGGAATATTTGGAAGACAAAGTATCCAGAGTTAGATATTAAATCTCAAAGTTCTTAGTAGTGAGCTGGTAAAAAAAGAAAAGGCCCTGATCTGTAGGATTTACACATTTCTGTGGTGTAAATACTCCTACCATGACGACTTTCAAGCTACTGATGCGACATCCCTGAATACGGAATTGGGAAGAAATGCACACATCGGTCTCATGAACCAATATAAGCCAGCAGCAGGATAGCAGTGCTTTTTCTAGTTCTCCTTAATTCTTTTTTTTTTTTTATTTTAAAATTTTGTTTTGATGTCATCTTTTATTTAAAGCAGATTTCACAAGCTAAAAGATACCTCGCCTGGGCCATGATTTGACACAGGATCAAACCCTTCCCTCAAACTGGTCATTATTAAGTGACTTGTAACCCTAATTGGTAGAAAATTTCTCTCAGCATCAATGATATTGCTTGTGGTGCTTTTCTTAAACTAAATCAATTGCATCCAAATTATTTCTAAACCTTACAAAATATATGAGACTCATATATTCAATATCTATTTATAGACCACAAAAATTATTCATTGGAATGCAAGGTTTAATTAAGCGGAACTTCAGGACCAATGAGAGGCTGAGTATTATCTTGGTTACCAATATGCAGTGCTCCTAATTCTAATCTGGGGTTTCCAGCCAACCTCCAGTGAGGGGCTAATGAAGATCACGCTCCGAGGGCAAACTATACTTCCTTTTGTGTGCTTAGATGCTGATGACTGGGAAACACTTCACATCTCAGGGCACAGGAAATCTTGGAGCAGAGGAGATGAGTACTTTCCCAGTTCCAGAGTATTCTTATTCCTGTCTGGGAGTGGCTGATTTGCTTTAGTCCCTGCTTGCAGTCACAACATTATAAAGAGAGACACTGCTTCCCCTGAAAGAGTTTCTATGGCAACCTCACCCAGCAGGCAAAGAACAGCACTCGAATCTTCAGCCGGAAGGTTAGGAGATAAAAATAAATTCTGATTAATCCAGAACCCATGTATGACTAAGACTCAGGAATTACCTGAAAACATAAAACCAGTCGGAGTGAAATTTGCATATTTTCCTTTCTTTTCTTAACAAAAAACCCACAAACAAATGAACTGATGCATTTTCTTTATCATTATGGCTCCTTGAAAAGCAGAGCTCTTTCTCTGAGGCTGGATTTTGCTGGTAGCTTTTCTCTCTGAATTTCTTATTCCCTGTACATCAGATTGCAAAGGAGTCTGTGAACTGAGAGTTGAACGGCTCAATAGGAAACTAGTGACCACAATTCATATTTCAGAGTTGATTGCCACAGCCCAGAGACTTGACATGTAGCACCGTATATCATGAGTCAGTAAAATCTCTGGATTTCTTAATTCTCTTACCTTAAAAAAACACCTTCCCTGACAACCTTACAAGTGAACAGTGAGGCTCAAATGAGGTCATAGATGCGAAATGTTTTTGAAAAAATGAAAAGGTTCTGTGCAAATGTAGGTTGTGACGACGACTATTATTAATATGCCTTGGGCTTAGGTGGAGGGGAGAGCCGAGGGAGTAGGCAGAGCTCGTGCTATGGCGGGCAGGCAGGGGCTGAGTCCATCAGCAAGGTGTGGAATGAATCAACCGCAGACAACCAGTGCTCACAAGGCTGAATGCTCATCCCTGCTGCACCCAAATTGCAGACTCTGCTATCATTTCAAAATGATTTCCTTCTTCTGCCTCTCCATCCACCCTCACAGAGATGCTCTCTCCTCCCACTCAGACTCCCCACACCCAGATTTGCCCTAGTCTGTCTGACCCTATTATTTCCTCCACGCTTGGGTGTCAGTGAACATACAGCCTCCTCTGCTTAAACTGTAGCCCACATCCCTGCTCGAGGCATATTATTTTTCTCCTGTAAATTCCAGAGATTTGGCCTACTTACCTCTATTCTCTTTAGCTGCTGCTTCCCTTTTGGGCTTTCTTTCCATGCCCGCCTCTATCTTCAGCATAAGGAAGAGGATCTCTTAAGTCAGTCTAGCCTGTTTCAGAAGACTAAGAGGCCTTTGAAATTTTGAGGTAGGTCATTTCTAAAATTGTATTTTTCATTTTTTTAGATTCCGTATTTTTTAAGAGAAGTTTTATTTTGAAGCAATTATAGACTCACAAGAAGTTGCAAAAATAGTATAAATAGTCTTGTGCACTCTTCAGCCAGCTTCCCATGGTGACATCTTATATAGCAGTAGTATGATATCAACATCTGAAACTTGACATTGGTACATTAGTGTTAACTAGACTACAGAGCTTATTCACTGTTGACCATTTTTTTAAAAATATTTATTTATTTTATTTTATTATTTTTATTTTCTTTATTTTTTTGGCTGTGTCAGGTCTTAGTTGCAGCACACAGGATCTTCACTGAGGCATGCGGGATCTTTTTCGTTGTGGTGCATGGGCTCTTTGTTGCAGCATGCAGATTTTCTCTCTCTAGTTGTGGCGCGCGGGCTCCAGAGTGCGTGGGCTCTGTAGTTTGCAGCACGCGGGCTCTAGTTGAGGCGCGTGAGCTCAGCAGTTGTGGCACGTGGGCTTAGTTGCCCCGCAGCATGTGGGATCTTAGTTCTCCGACCAGAGATCAAACCCACGTCCCCTGCATTGGAAGGCGGATTCTTTACCACTGGACCACCGGGGAAGTCCCTGTTGACCATTTTTTAAACCTGCATTCATTTATGTGCTTGTGTGTATATAGTTCTATGCAATTTCATCCCATATGTAGATTTTAAGATCCAGAACTGTTCTATCACCACAAAAGAACAGCCTCATATTACATCTTCGTATGAATGCCCACCACCCACTCCACTCCACTCCCATCCCTGTCTCCTAGCAACTGTTAATCTGCTCTCCATCTCTACTTTTTTGTCATTTTTAGAATGTTCTATTAATGTAACCTTTGAGATTGACTTTTTTCAGTAAGCATAATGCCCATGAATTCTGTCCAGGTTGTTTTATGTATTAATAGTTCATTTCTTTTTATTGACAAGTACTTTTCTATTGCATGGATATACCAGAGTTTGTTCAATCATTTATTAAAGAAAACTTTTGAGTTGTTACCAGTATTTTGTTATAAATAAAGCTGTTATGAACATTTGTGTATAGGTTTTTGTGTGAACTTAAGTTTTTATTTCTCTGGGATAAATACCCAAGTCTCATATGACCCAGAAATTGCTGGGTCATATGGTAGTTGCACGTTTAATTTTATAAGAAACTGCCAAACAGCTTTCTAGAGTGGCTGACACAATTCCACTCCCACCAGCAATCTATGAGTGATCCAATTTCTCTACATCCTTGCCAGCTTTGATGTTGCCCTATTTCTTTTTTTAATTTTAGCTGTTCTTAAAAATGTCCTTTAAAATGTGTAGTGATATCTCATTGTGATTTTAATTTGTTAATGGCTGTGATATTCAACATCTTTTCATGTGCTTATTTGCCACCTATATCTTCTTTTTGGTAAAATATCTGCTCATATCTTCTGTGCATTTTATAATTGTTCTTTTTTTAAATTAATGTTGATTTTTTTTTTAGAGTTCCTTCCATAGTCTAGATATAAGGCCTTTGTCAGATACATGGTTTATAAATATTTTCTCCTGGTCTGTAGCTTTTATTTTCATCCTTTTAAACATTTTTCACAGGGCAAAATTTTTAATTCTGATGAGGCCCAATTTATCATTTTTTTCCTTTTATGTATTGTGCTTTTGGTATCATATCTAATAAGTCTTCACCTAGCCCAAAGATTATCTCCTATGTTCTAAAAGAATTATAGTTTCACATTACATTTAAATCTGTGATACATTTATAATTAATTCTTGTATTTGATATGAGGTTTATGTCAAGGTTCATCTTTTTTGCCTATGTATGTCTGATTGTTCCACCACCATTTGTCAAAAAGACTATCCCTCCTCCACTGAATTACTTTTGCATCTTATCAAAAATCAATTTGGCATATTTATGTTGGTCTGTTTCTGGGTTCTTTATTCTGTTCCATTGATCTATATAATTATTCATCCACCAGTCTCACACTATCTTGATTACTGTATCTAGAAAATAAGTCTTATTATCAGGCACAGTGATTCCTCCTACTTTATTTTTTTTTCAAAATTATTTCAGCTATTCTACTCCTTTACTTTTTCATACAAATTTTATAATAAGTTTGTCTATGTCTACAAAAATTCTTGCTTGAATTTTGACCAGAATTGTTTTAAATCTATAGATCAATTGGGAAACAATTGACATCTTTGCTATACTGAGTCTTCCAGTCTTTAATTATGGTATGTCTCTCCATTTATTTGGATCTTCTTTGATTTCTCTCACCAGCATTTTATATTTTCAGCATACAAATCTGTATGTGTTTTGTTAGGTTTATACCTAGCTCTTTCATTTTTTGAGAGTAATCGTAAATGGTATTGCATTTTTAGTTTTTGTTTTCCACATGTTTGTTGCTAGTATATAAGAATACAGTTGATTTTTGTGGTTGATTTTGTTTGTATTCTGTGAACTTACTGAACTCACTCATTGAGTTATATGAACTTGTTTGTTAATTCCTTGGGATTTTCTCCATAGATAATCATGTCATCTGGACATGTTTTGGACAACAAACTTGGACAACTTATTTCTTCCTTTCCACTTGGTATACCTTTTATTTCCTTTTCTTGCCTTGTTGCTTTGACTAGGACCTCCACTACTGTGTTGAATAAGAGTAATGAGAGTGGACACACTTCCTGTGTTACTAATCTTAGGAGGAAAGCGCTCAGTCTTTCATTGGCAAGTATGATGTTAACTTTTTTTTTTTTGGCCACACCACATGGCATGCAGAACTTCCCTAACCAAGGATCAAACCTGCACCCCCTTGCAGTGGAAGCGCGGAGCCTTAACCACTGGACCACTAGGGAAGTCCTGATGTTAACTTTTGATTTTTATAGATGCTCTTTATTAAGTTGAGGAAGTTTCCCTTTGTTCCTAATCTGCTGAGAGTTTTTATCATGAATGGATATTGAATTTTGTCAAATACCTTTTCTGTATTAATTGGTTGATTTTCAAATATTGTTCAGCCTAGTTGATTTATTCCAGCCCCTACCCCATTGGTTATGGTATATAATTCTTTTTATATATTGCTGGATTTGATATGCTTACATTTTTAAAAAGTATTTTTGCATCTAAGTTATGAGAAATATAAGCCTGAAGTTTTATGGTTTTTTTAAAAAATTATATTTGTCTGGTTTGGGTATTAGAGTAACATTAGCCTCACAAAATGAGTTGGGTAGTGCTTTCCTCTCTTCTAGTTTCTGAAGAAGATTGTGCAGAATTGATGTTAATTCTTTTTCAAATGTTTGGTAGAATTCTCCAGTGAAAACATCTGGGCCTAAAGGGTTCATTTTTGGAAGCTTTCAAATTATGGATTAAATTTCTTTAATAATTACAGGTCTGTTCAAATGACCTGTTTTATGTTAGGTGAGACCTTTAACACTTTTGAAGGCTGAAATCTGGGTTTCCTAGAAAGCAGAACTGGAGACACAAGTTTATGTGCTATTACTTGGTTAGGATGCAATCCCAGGAGATGGGAGACAGGGAAAGGAGAGTCAGGGGAAGAAGGAGAAGCAACACAAGAGCGTGTTACTGAGTCGATCACCACTTGACATGGAGCAGGACAAGATGCTTGATTTCACAGGATCTCCCAAGCTACACATGACTCTTTTTCAGGAAAGTTTCTCTGGGGGAGGAAGAGAGAAGAATTTATCCACTGGAGCCCATCTTCCATTTGTCAGAGTTTATCACACGGTTAATTTCCCCCATGCTCCGAGCAGCTCATGCGTAAGTGCCCAACTGGTCCAGTGGTTTCTCACCTCCTGCCAACAGCGAATCTCCTGGACCAGAGCTAAGCGGCACCGGCTCAGGCCTGAGGCAAAGTACCATCTCATTGTGCTGCACAAAGTTGGTCAGTTTAGTAGAGGTGGTTGTTACAGTGAGTAGACCTAGAATAAGTGATCCAAGACCTCTGAGATTGTGAAGCTGAGAGCCTATTAAATGGTACAGAAGAGGTGTCTGAGGCCATTGAAAAGCAAGAGCAAAGGGTTTAAAAATAAGCCAACCATTTGGTAAGTTTCAAAAAAAAATCTCAAAAAAAAAGTCTCCTAAGGTTTGTACTTGGTCTTCATTTGAAATATAAGCAGAGTTAAGCTTGACTTTTTCACACAGTCTTCCTCGCTTTGGTACAGTTTTCCTTCATCTTTTGTACCCAGGGATGGAGATTATTAATCTTCCTCTTCCCTCAGCAAGAACTCCTTCCCACCTGAATGGTCCATGTTTCTCTCCAGAAAGGAGTTCCTGTGGCTGTCACAGAGGCGCTGTCACAGAAGCGCCACACGTAAAGGCAGAAGAGATGCTTCCGGACTCAAATGGATCATCTGGAGTCTTAAGTGGCTCAAGACAAATGTCTTCATTCCTGTCTTACATAGGAAAAGGCAGCTTAGGCCATTCCCGGAGACAACATATTCCTATTTCCATGGTCCTTAGTCTAGAAGCCACCTTTTGTTTCGTTTTTTTTTTTCCTTTGGCTGCGCCACAAGGCTTGCAGGATCTTATTTCCCCAACCAGGGGTTGAACTTGCGTCCTTGGCAGTGAAAACTCGGAGTCCTAACCACTGGACCGCCAGGGAATTCCCAGAAGCCACCTTAAGAGTCATTGGATTATGCCTCTGCTTTCAGGCAGGACAAGTCTCTACCATCCTAAACCAATGAGAGTTTATTAAATTTTTAAATTAAATTTTAGTTTTTTACCAAAATAATAAATATATTACATGGTTTTAAAGCCAAACAGTACTACAAGGCTTATAATAATGAGTCTCCCCTGCTTTTTCCCTCTCCATTCTTAAGTTCCATTCCCTCAGGGCAACCACTTAAACCTCTTTTAGCTGTTTCCTCTGATATTTTCCTCTGTATAGCAAAACAATATGGTTGTGCTGCTATATCTTTATGTCTCAATTTTAGACATATATATATATATATATATATATATATAAATTTCCTATTACAGTGGGTAAGGGTTTAACACATTCACACTCTGATTTCCCCTTCTCTGTCCTCCCTCTCTAGTTCCAGGAATGATATTCCAGACATTGAGTAATTGCTGGAGAACTTGCAGAACAATTGTTGGCTGCCTGGCTATACCAGTGCATATCATATGAATATCACATTGTTTGTTTGTCTAAATTAGGAAGCAGCCTAGGGTAGTAGAAAAATGCTCAGATTCTGGACACAGACTGCCTGGGTTCAAATCCTACTTCTGCTACTGGTCGCTGTGCAACCTCAGGCAAATTGCTTCACTACTCTGTGCCTTTCCTGGGGACAGTAATAGTAACTACGTTGTAAAATTTTTGTGAGGGTTAAATGAGTAAATACAGATAAAGCACTTAGAACAGTGCTCTACTAATCCACATACATGTTTGTTATTAACATTATTTTATGATTATATTATCACTACTATATAAGACCCTCTTGCTGAGTCAAGAAAATATGATGAATTTGCTTACTTTTTTATGACCCTACACTGAATCTTCCCACTCTTCAAAAGAACTATCAATTCCCCTCTAATACTGTTTCCATATAGTCAAATAATCAGGTATTATTCCAGTTCCATCCCCCTCCCCTTTGTTTCTTTCCTTCTGGTATATTCCTACTGGAATCTTTTATATCCTGGTAAAATCCTACGGGATCCCTTTTCAATTTGGGCTGGCTGTCCTCTAAGCCTGTAATACAGCTGCAGACCTGGGACTTCCCTTTGCAAATCTACTGTGTTGGAAATCTTATTCCCTGATAAAGTATCTTCTTTCTTGATTTAATCCAGGATTTCTCAGTCTCTGCACTACTGACATTTTGAGCCAGACAATCTTTGGTGTAGAAGGCTATCCTACCATTATAGGATATTTAGCAACATCCCTGGCTTCTACCCACTAGGTGCCAGTAGCAGTGTCCCCTTCTACTTGTGACAACCCAGATTGTCTCCAGAAATTGCTAAATGTCCCTGGAGGGCAAAATTGTACCCAGTTGAGAACTTCATGCTACTGACTCACAGCTGACAACAGCTTCCTGAGAAGGGTTGCCTAGGATGTAAATTTTTTGAGGCCTTGCATGAAATCTTCTTTAATCCAACCTTATGGTTGATGGCTAATTTTACTAAGTGTAAAACTGTAGATTGAAATAACGCACCCCCATCCTCCACCCTGGCTTTTCAAGCTATCACTCGACTATTTTTTAGCTTTCAGGGTTGGTGTTAAGAAGTGTGATGCCATTCAGATTCATTTTTAAATTTTGGCAGTTATTTTATATTTGCTGCATAACACACCATCTGTAACTTAACGGTTTAAAACAGCAAACATTTTATTATTTTTCATGATTCCATGGACTGACTGGGGTGCATCTGTCTCACTTGGGGCCTCACATGTTGTCTCCCTCGCAGCCAGAGGACAGATGGTGCGGGAATAGCCAGCATGGTTTCATCCATACATCTGCCTTGGCCAGCTGGCAGGAAGACTCAGCTAGAACGTGGGGAGGGCCGAGCCTCTCATTCTCCGTGCAGTCTCAGGACCTTTCTCTCTGTCCATGACCTATCCATGTGGTGTCCCTAGCAGAGTACCGAGAATTTTTACATGGCAGCCCAGGGCTTCCAAAAGCAGAAACTGGCAGCTATCTCAAAGACTTAGGCCAAAAGCTCGCCCAGCATCACGTCTGTCCCATTCTATTAGTCAGAGTGAGTCACAGGGCCTCACAATATTCCATGTGGGAGAGGACCGTGCAAGGGTGTGGTTATTGGGAAGCGTGGTTCACTGAGGTCTGTCTTTGGAGACTAGCTACCAAAGCTACCACATTTTTATTTCCTTGTTTTCTGAGGATTTATCTTGTATAGGCTCCTTTTCTTGCTTCATGGATGCAATAGCCTCTCTTTTCTCTCTGAGAATATTAATCATAAACGTAATATCTTTTTTGGTCTCTAGTTCCTTTGACTTCCATTTTTTCTGGTTTGGAATTTTGTAGTCAGATGGAAGCTTTCTTCAAGTATCTGAAGATCCTTGGCTATTCTTTCCAAGCAAGGCTCTGAAAAGCTGGTTGGAATCTCAGGAATAATCGGTGTCACATCTTTGCCTTCAGTTGATGGGGATGTGACAGAGTACCAGCTGTTTTATTGTGGATGTTATACATGTCATTTTGGTTTTTTTTTTCCTTAGGGCCCTTCAGTCTCCCCAGAGAAAGATTGTCCAATCTTTCACTTGGAGAGAATTTGTTTGGCAGTCAGTATTCTTGAAGCCAAGCCACTGAAAGGGCTGGATGCCAAAGGTGATTGTCTAGATTTCCACTGAATCACCACCCTCTTTTCAGCACAGCGCCTCTTCCCTGTTTTCCACTATGCTGGTATCCTGTCTGAAGACTCTTGATGTGGTTTTTCCAGAGAATACCCTAGACCTTCTATGATGGAGGGAGTCACCTGACTTCTACTGGGGGAGAGGACCTAGCAGACTAACTGCCCATTATACAGACGTTCAACTGAATCCTCCCATCTTTAGTCCCACCTCTCTTCCTATCTTAGTATCTGGTGCCTCCAAGTATTCTTCAGCACAAATCATCTTGACTCTCATCCACGCTCCCCTCTGCAAACACTTAGGTTTTAGCTTTTCTAGCTTGATGAAGTCAGTTTCTATTCCTCTATTTGCATTCCATTTTCCAAAACTTAGCTGGTATCACTTGTCTATTGGTTTCTCCTCTCTGTGCTACATGTCCTTACAGGTTTAAAACATTCACTCTTATTTTAGTGGGAACCCAGGAGGGAGTATAGATGAACACATGTTTAATTCACTATATATAACTCAAAGACTTTAAAGCTCAGAAGATGATATTTATAAATTTCCTAGGTTCAAGATCAAATGTCCTTATCAATGGTAAATTCTATCTAACTTTGTCTAAGCTGATGGAATGCATGATCCAATGGTTCTCAACCCTGGCTGTATATAAGAAACATCTATGTAGCTCTGGAAAATGCTGATTCCTGGACCCTACCCCAGATCAAATTAATCAGAATCTCTGTATGTGTGGGCACATACAGTAAATAATAGATTTTTCTGATGTAGAGCTATGGTTGAGAATTAGTAATGTGGCCGCTTGGTGGGCGGAAGGGGAGTAGTGGTGCTGGGGCACCAGTGTTTGATTCCACAGTCTGATGACTCTTGCAAAATACATCTCTCTCTCTCTCTCTCTCTCTCTCACATGCACACACACTTTCTCACTGGCTTCCTATGCATGGTTGTCCATGCTTAGCTTTGGGGATGAAGTATTTGGGACTGTTGCTACTTGCCCTGATTTTCACTTTTCTGCTCTATTCTGAACCACTACAGACCTCACAAACACGAGGGGGCACATGTATCCAGAACCCTGGTCTCTGTTACCTGTGGGATAAGAAGTCTCAATTCCACCTGTCCTCCTCCTTTTACCTTAGTCTGTGCTAAAGGGACACCTCAGAGAGTCACAATTAGCAGCTAAAAAGGCACGATGTGGAGGGAAAGAAACAATTTAAACTGGACGATCTCTCTGGCTTTCTAGACTTCAGAAATTTGATCTTCCTCAGTCTTGTCAAAGATGTTATTAATTCGATAATGCATTTAAGATCCTTTGAAAAGTGTAATGTGCTTGGAGCTGTTTTTAAAAAATCTAAAGTGTGTAATTTTGCAAGGACTCACAACAAGGTCACAAATTAAGAGTCAAGTCAGCAAGTCAGGTAAAATCTTTATATTCAAGTCTAAGAAAGAAAGTAGTAAAACATAATTTAACTAGACACAGAGACCTGATGAGGGGATGCCCACAATCATAATATGATTAATTTTCATTGACATAATTAATTTTCATTGACAATTAATTTAATTAATAATTTGTTAATTATAATTATAATATTTATTCTGATTTAATAGGATTAATTTTTAAGATTTTCACATTCTTTGGCTGCTCAGTCTATCACATTCGTTTTTTAAAATTAATTAATTAATTAATTAATTTTTGGCTGCATTGGGTCTTTGTTGCTGCGCGTGGGATGTATACCCTGAAGTGGAATTGCTGGATCACATGGTAATTCCAGATTTAATTTTTTGAGGAACCACCACACTGTTTTCTATAGTGTTTGCACCATTTAACAATCTCACCAACACTGCATGAGTGTTTCAATTGTCCCTCACCCTTGACAACACTTATTATTTTCTCTGTTTTTGATAGTAGCCATCCTAATGGGTGTGAGGTGATTGAAACCTTTTCTTTTGGCTGCAAATCCAGTGCGGACAATGCCACAACACAGAAACTATACCACATCACACCAACCACAGCTGCCTAAGAAAACACAGGAGAAGCCATCACAGAAATACGTGGTCCTGCACCTAATGGACCCTTCTGTCCCTGATCAGGATGGTTCATATAGTAACAGAGAGTATTCAGAGTACAATGCTGCTTTGGACTGAATTATATTTCCCTCCTCTACCCCCAATTCACGTCTTGAAGCCCTAACCCCCAATATGATGGTTTTGAAAGTGGGGTCTATGGGAGGTAATAGGTTTAGATGAGGGTGGTGTCCTCACGATGAGATTAGCGTCCTTATAAGAAGAAACCCCAGAACTCTTCTCGCACAGAGAAGGTGTCACGTGAGCTCACAGTGTGGAGGTGGCCATTGGCAACCTGGGGAGAGAGCTCTCACCAGAAACCAACCATGCTGGCGTCTTGATCTTGGACTTCTAGGCTCTAGAACTGTGAGAAAATAAACATCTTCTTTAAGCTGCTCAGTCTATGGTGTTTTATGGCAGCCCGAGCCCACTAAGACCAGTGTCTTGCCCTTTGCTTTCCACCTCAACACTATCCAGTGACCAATTCTACCAGTGATGGTGAATGAAGCCTGCTCTCTAGTCACAAAACCCACCAAGTTCCAAAACCTTATTGAACACCAGAGGCTCAGAAAAAATGCTATGATCAGTGATCAATTATCTTAGACGAATAAAAGCCGGATGCAGGAAAGAAGTCCCGACGTACACAGACACAAGTCTTTAGAATGGGGTTTGGAAGTAAAGGTCCCTGAGAATTTGAGCCAACCAATGGATGCTTCCCATGTAGTTCTGCTTGGAAATAGAGGGCTTGGACATTTCATATACCTCTACCCAGTGAATCTCTGATCTCTCCTTCCCTCCCTTTTCCAGAACAGATTCTATAACAGCTTCTAGGACGTGAAGGAGATTTTGGACTGGCTTCATCATACAAATAAAGTCTTGAATTTAGCCTTGGTCCATTTTCTTGGCAGAAAATAATTTCTGTGTTTGCCATGTAGGGAGAGAGATAAGGACGATGGGCAGCCAGCTGTTCTCTGAGCACCATTGGAAGCTTTCCCCATTTAGATGAGCAAAAGAGGGAGGAAATATCTTGTCTCACTGGCTCATATTGATTTCCTGGTCATGCCTGATACCTGCCTGTGGATAGACTTAATGGCTGCAGATAGATGAGTCTTGTTCAGCTAGCAGAAGGGAGGCTGAAAAAAAAATCGCCTGAAAATGCATGGTTTGTGTGGGTCTAAACAAAAGTAAATGTGGCTTTTTAGCCTGCAATTCACTCTGACGCAGTCAGGCTAGGCACTGGGGGGAATTTAAATTATGGTTGCTGGACTTCTCATAGTGAATGAGAGGCTCAGGATCCTGTGTGGTGAGGCACAGAAATGGGATTCAGCTTCTGCTGTTACGTGGAGTGGACTGGAGGTGAGGGGACATGCCGCAGAGCTGCTTTGCCACTTTGACCTCTTAGGTGAGCTCCCTCTGTTCCCCTATCGGGCTCCCTTCCCTTTAATACTGGGATACTGGGCTTGGTGCAGATGGTAAACAGGAACTGTTTGGACTGTATCCTGACCACCATTCTTCACTCTGTTCCTAATGCTAAGTCTTTACTGCATAATAAATGTCCGGACCACTCAATCATTGCACAGTATGCACTAGCTTGCATTTCTTTTTCTATATTCTGTCTGCCAATGAGATTACAAGCCCTTTGCACGCAGGGACCAGGTCTCATGCTCTCTCCATCTCCAGGGTTCTCTCCATAGCAGCATATGCATAAGCAGGGCTAGGTGTGATCTGCTTAAGACAACATGAAAGGACAGAGGGGATGGGCACAGATCTGACACTAGCACCCTCCTAGGAATGGCAGAGACTTAGCTGAAGCTGAAGGAGCAAGTACTGTCTGGTAAGCAGAACGTGGCATATGATTAAGACAACAGCACATACGATGGGGAGCAATTCAGTAAAGCACTTTCCATCAGGCAGGCCCAACATGAACAATGAGGGAGTGTTCCTTGGACAGACAGAACACAGTGATGGAGAAACTAGGAGTAAGCCATACTCAGGGTCTCCGCAGACAAAAGATAGAAGCAGGGCATTTTCTTATCAGGTGGCAGGAGCCTGGTCACTGCCTGGGTGTCAAGGACAGGGTCCCAGTCCTTGAGGACTGAAGGATGGATCTACAAGAACAAGGAGAGGGTGTGGAGAAAAGGGAACCCTCCCACACTGTTGGTGGGAACGTAAATTGGTGCAACCACTATGGAGAATAGTATGGAGGTTCCTTAAAAAACTAAAAATAGAGCTACCATATGACCCAGCAATCCCACTTCTGGGCATATATCCAGAAAAGATAAAAGCTCTAATTGGAAAAGATACATACACCCCAATGTTCACAGCAACACTATTTACAACAGCCAAGACATGGAAGCAACCTAAATGTCCATCAACAGATGAATGGATAAAGAAGGTGTGGTACATATATGCAATGGAATATTACTCAGCCATAGAAAAGAGTGAAATAATGCCATTTGCAGCAACATGGCTGGACCTAGAGATTATCATACTAAGTGAAGTAAGCCAGACAAAGACAAATATCACATCACTTAAATGAGGAATCTAAAAAAAAATGATACAAATGAACTTATTTACAAAACAGAAATAGCTTCACAGCCATAGAAAACAAATTTATGGTTACCACAAAGGAAGGAGGGGAGGGATAAATTGGGAATTTGGGATTAACAGATACTACTATATATAAAATAAACAACAAGGACCTACTGTGTAGCACAGGGAACTATATTCAATATCCTGTAATAACCTACAATGGAAAAGCATCTGAGAAAGCATATATATATGTATATATATGTATATGTATAACTGAATCACTTTGCTGTACACTTGAAACACTATAAATCAACTATAGTTCAATAAAAAAGAAAAGAACAAGGTAGCGTCCTGGATGCAGAAGACCAAGCAGTAGAGAGTATTTGTTGGGAATGTGAACTCAGAATTTAACACTGTAGGTTTGTGTCCTATTACTATCTGTGTTACCTTTGGACATTTACTAAACTTCTAGGTGCTTATTCATTTGACATATGGGGATGATAATGGCATATACCTCATAGGGTCACAGACATTAAATGACATAATCCATGTGAAACATGTCATGCCAGGGCAGTACCTGGCATATAGAAGCATTAAATAAATGTTGGATGTTATTGTTGTTTTTATTACAATTATTGTTACTATTATAAGACTGAGCCACATGAAATTGCTATATTTGACTGTTTTTATCAATAAAAAGGAAGATTTCTTACAATAAACCTAATACTAGTCAGTTTACACAGACATATAATCAGGAATAAGGGTGACAGTATTATTGACCATTTAATCTATGATGCTATTTTGGTTAATCCTTTATGCAAGTCATGTGGGATTAGATCCATTTGACAGAGGAGGGGAGTAAAGCTCAGAGTCTTAACCAGCTCTGGTCCCTGCCCAGTGGGGACCTGCTCTCTAAATCAGACATTGACCACTAGTCAAGAGAACCAACAGTGAAGAGGATTATATCAGCTAATGCACTAAAATATACTTAGTTATGGACAGAAAGAAGGAGAAATACATATTATGGGGCAGTTGGAGTCCCATGGGAAATTCCTGTTTAAAATGAGAGAGGTCCATCTTTATTATCATCATCTTCATCATCATCATCATCACCACAGGAAATGTTTATTGAGGGTTTACTTTGTTTCGGACATGTATATAAGTGCTGTGCATTTATCAATTCACAATCTCACAATAACCCTATGAGAAAGATAATTTGACTGCTCCCATCTTACAGATGAGAAAACTGAGGCGCAGAAGGGTCACACTGCCAGTGAGGGGCAACTAAGGATTTGAATCCTGGTTCGGAATGATTCCTCCATTTGAAGGGCTCAGCAGAAGAGATGATATTTCAAAAATATTTGAAGAAGGAGCAAAGAGATGAAAGGGGTAGACAGGCAATTCCAGGCATGTGACCTTTGACCTAAGAGATCTGGGAGATTTGTCTTTGTTTTCAATTTATGGATACTTTGTCTACATGGCATCACCAACAAGCTTACTTAAGGGCTTCAGAGGATGTAAAAGGAATCAGAGGCCCCACAAGGCTTCGCCAGGAAACGCAAGCAGACGGCTCCTCGGATCCACCTTGCAATCCCTGACATCCCCTCCAGGAAGTGTTCTTTTCTGCAGCAGGCCTATGGGCCAGCCGGCTGAGGTGTTCTCTGGGGAGGGAGTGGGGAGCTGGGAGCTTGCACGTCACAGGCCTTAATGGATGGAGGAAGGCAAATTAGAGAACGGGGATGAGGGACGGGGGGCGGGAGGCGCAGAGAGCCCTTGCAAGGCCTGGCGAGGCTGTGGCTGAGTCTGAGCTCACCTGGTGAACAGCTGGGCCTGCTGTGCAGTTTGAGGCCTGGGCATGGTGTGGGTGGGAGGGCTTACAAGTCACCCAGCCTGGCCTGTGGGAAACATCAAGAAGCACTGGTGGGACTTCCCTGGTGGAGCAGTGGTTAAGAATCCACCTGCCAATGCAGGGGACACAGGTTCGAGCCCTAGTCCGGGAAGATCCCACATGCCGCGGAGCAACTAAGCCCGTGCGCCACAACTACTGAGCTTGCGCTCTAGAGCCCTCGAGCCACAACTACTGAAGCCAGCGCGCCTAGAGCCCATACTCTGCAACAAGAGAAGCCACCGCAACGAAAAGCCCACGTGCCACAACGAAGACCCAACGCAGCCAAAAATAAATAAATAAAATAAATAAATTTATTTAAAAAAAAAAAAAAAAAAAAAAAAAGAAGCACTGGTAAGAGCTTATGAGCAGAGGTCTGAGATCTGGGTTCCAGCTCCGGCTTTGCCATTAACTAGCTATGTGATTCTGGGCAAATCAGTTCATCTTTCTAGGCCCATTTCCTTTTTTGTACAATGCAAGGTTTTTTGTTTATTTGTTCGTTTGTTTTAACATCTCCGAAGGCTTTTGTGACCCTATCATTCTGTGGTTCTGTGGCCTCCATAGAGCAGGCTGGTTATACACCAGTGCCAATCACGTCATGGGATGTCGGGTGTCCCAGCCATGACTGCTCTCCTCCTTACCCTCTACGCCTTGGCAAAGGCCGACTAAGGGTAATTGTGCTGACTACTAGTCACTGCGATCCTGTGCTGGGCTAGAGCATTCCATCCTCAAAACAGCCCCGAGAGACAGACATTGCTTTGTTTTATGGATAAGGCATCTGAGGCTTAATAGGTGACTTTCCCAAGAATACGTGGCTAACAATCTGCTTTGGGAATTCAAAGTGAGGCTTGCCTCTAAAATTTCGGTTGTTTGTTAATATGTTATCCTGCTTCTCCACTTTCTGTGGGTTTCTCCCGGCCACTGGGCCAGCACCCTGGCCGGGGGGCGGGGGTGGTGTTGGAGTAGTGTCTGAAGTGTAAGGAAGGCACTGTGTTTGGGCCTGTGAGCCATGGAGGCCCCTGGAAGGAATGTGGGCAGCACGGACCCTGTGGCCGCACTCTTTCTCAACTGCTGCCCCGAGTGGGCATTAAATGAAGCTTTGTCTGCTAAGAACTTACGAAGAATCCCAATAGGTTACTCTTATTTATTTATTTATTTTTAACAAGATAGCATTTGCATGTCACAGCAGTTGCTATAACAGAAGAACAGTCCATTATTAGCTCTGCTCTCCTAGGTGGCTTTTTCCACCTCGTGGCCTCCCTGCCCACTTCCCCTGGGAGGCTGGCTGCAAAGCTGAGATGGGGGTAGAGGCACTTGCCGCCTTGGCAGAGCTGACTTTCAGCCAGAGAGGGTGGGCGTGTTCAAGCTGGGAGGAAGCACAGCTACAATCATCAGAGTTTGTGGTTGGTGGGAGTGGAGGGAGGTCCCTTCCAAAAGCTTGCATTTTATATCCCAGTCACCTGCCTTCTGAAATCTTTAAATCGTTCACTCATTCATTCACTTAAAAATGTCTCACACAGGGATCTTCCCTGGCGGTCCAGTGGTTAAGACTCCGTTCTTCCACTGCAGGGGAGTGTGAGTTTGATCCCTGGTTGGGCAACTAAGATCCTGCATGTTGCATGCTGTGGCTAAAAAAAAGTCTCACATGTTCCTACTCTATCAGGAACTGTTCTAGGCACTGGCAATCTGGTAATGAACCAAAACAGGCACATTCCCTGCTCTCAGAAAACCAATATTATAGTGGGGGAGATAGAAACGAATCAATTAGACAAATACATATTATAATATTAGATCTTAAAGAAAATAAATTACGGGATGGAACAAGAGGGTGATAGAAATGTTATCAAGTAGGGTGTCAGGAAAGGTCTCCCCTAGGAAATGACAACTGAACAGACTTGGATGTAGTCAAAGAGCAAGCTGGAGAAACAACCAGGGAAGAGTGGTCCAGGAGAGGGAACAGGAAGTGCACGGCCGGCAGGCCAGGATGAGAACAGTAAATTCCAAGAAAAGCAGGAAGCCAAGGTCAGAAATATTAAGGAATGAAGTTGGAGACGCGTCATGGACCATGGGAAGGACTTTGGATTTTATTTTAAATATGATGGGAGTCCAGTGGAGCATAAAGGAAATACATGAAGAGGTTTGTGTTTGAAATAGTCTTCTTGGTTATTTAGATTGCAAAGAGGTCTGGGGAAAAGCAGGGAGACCAGTTAGGAGCAAGGAGACCAATTATAACAGTCCAGGCAAGAAGTGATGGTGGTTTAGATTAGGTGATGGTGGTCAAGGTGGACAGATACAGTAGGAGTCAGAATTTTTAAAAAGATAGAACTAGTAACATTTGCTGATAGATTGGCTGTAGGACATATGAGAAAAGAGAGGTCAAGGATGATTCCCCATTTCTTGGACTGAGTAACTGGACAATATATTCCACTGGGATGGGGAACACTGGGGAAAGAGCAGCTTGGGGAGGGGAGCAGAATAAAGAGGTCAGTTTGGGGCACGTTAGGATTGAGATCCCTGTTAGACATTCAAATGGAGATGTCAAGTAGCTATTCTGTACTAACGCTGGATGTTTAGGGGAGAGACTGGGATGGAGATTTAAGTTTGGGTATTATCAGTGCATCAGAGGCTTCAAAGCTGGGGGAATAAGGGAATAAGAATAGATAAAGACGGAAAGCGGTCCAAGGACTGAGCCATGGGCACTCTGATGCTCAGAGTTGTGTGAAGATGATGATCCAGGAAAGAAGACTGAACAGAAGTAGCCAGTAGAGTAGGAGGGAATGAAGGAGCATAGTTTCCAGGAAGAAGTGCTCTACTGTGTCAAATGCTGCTACAGTAGCATAAAGAACTGAGAAATCGTCGCTGGATTTGGCAGACTGAACAAGAGTATTTTCAGAGGATGGTGAGGAAAAAAAGCCAGACTGAAGAGAGTTTAAGAGAGGAATTCTCCTTGATGGTGGTGATATTTTTAGTGGGTTGTTAGAGAGGGTTTTTTAATTTCTAAATCTATCTTTCTGTAGTTCTAGGGCTTGAAAAGTAGCAGGCTGAATCATGGCCACCCAAAGAGATCAATTCCTAATCCTTGGAACTTCAAAGTATTACCTTATTTGGATAAAGAGTGAATACTATTTTATACGGCGACATGTGACTAAATTAAGTATCTTGTAATGAGGGGATTATCAGGGTGGTCTGGGTGGGTCTTTGTAAGAGAGAACCAAGGGGAGAAGACGCACACAGGCCTTGGGAAGATGGAGGAAGAGATTGTAGGGATGCAGCCACAAGCCCGGGAATGACATGTGGGCACCCACCTGAAGCTGGGAGCTCTAAGGCACAGATGCTCCCCTAGAGCCCCCAGAGGGTGTGCAGCTAGGCTGACAGGTTGATTTGGGGTTTTTTTTGTTGTTTTTTAAATTTATTTATTTATTTTTAGCTGTGTTGGGTCTTCGTTTCTGTGCAAGGGCTTTCTCTAGTTGCGGCGAGCGGGGGCCACTCTTCATCGCGGTGCGCGGGCCTCTCACTGTCGCGGCCTCTCCTGTTGCGGAGCACAGGCTCCAGACGCGCAGGCTCAGTAGTTGTGGCTCACGGGCCCAGTTGCTCTGCGGCATGTGGGATCTTCCCAGACCAGGGCTCGAACCCCTGTCCCCTGCATCGGCAGGCAGACTCTCAACCACTGCGCCACCAGGGAAGCCCTGACAGCTTCATTTTGGACCAGTGATACTGGTTTTGGATTTATGGTCTCCAGAACTAGGAGAGAATAGATTGGTATTGTTTTAAGCTACCAAGTTTGTGGTAACTGGTTACAGCTGCCATAGTAAAGTCATACAATGAAGGAAAGATTCCACAAGGCCAGCTGTACCAAGACAAAGACCATCAATGTGTTAGACCACTCAGAGATGAAATGGAACATTGAAAAGTGAGCAAGGATTGCAAAAGTCCCAAGAAAAACTAGGAAGAACTTCTTTTGGGGAGCAGGGAGGGGCAGATGGAAAGAGGGGCGAGGGAGAGGGAGGCTGGGATAAGCTGTGAACGCCGGGCTGTGGCGCCTTAGCCAGATAAGCATCTTACCCCAGTGCTTAGACAGACCTACCGCTTTGATCCAAATTGGATTTTTTAATGCCTTAATTGAACTTTTCTAAAACTGAGCTTTTCTTCCTCTGGATCTAAATTCAAGTCTTGAAACCATCCCTTGGTGTAAATTAGGTGGTTTTCCAATGCTGTTTTCTTTCTGCTCAAAATTGACTTTGATTGGCAATTCTCAATTATCTTCCCAATTTGTCTGCATTTGGATCTGGCCTGATTTGACATGGCAAGCATGCCAGTCTCCTGGTCTGCCTCCCCACCTCCAGTGCACTGTGACGACTCCAGTCTCTCTGAATGTGCTGACTTTTCAGTGTATTTTGGGAGGCAGGCTGGGGCAGTGGATGGAGCGCGGGGCTAGGAGTCAGAAGCCCGTCGGGCACAGTGGTTAAGAGAGCAGGTTCTGCAGTCACTGTGGGGATTCAGATACTGGCTCCACCACTTACTTCTGGGTGGCCATTGGCAGTTAATCTCTCTGGTTAAGGTCAGCTATTTTCCAGTTGACCTTAGCTCTGTTCTTTGCTAGCATTAAATGAGTGTCACTGCCACCCTGAGCTTTATTTCCTTAACAAATAAAATAAAGGATTGTAAAAAACTAAACAAAACAAAATAAAATAAAATAAAAAAGGATTGGACTAGACTAGATGATCGCTACACCTACTTCCAAATCCAGGATTCCATAGTTCTAGCAGGAAGCAAGGAAACTGATAGATAACATTTCGGTTCACTTGTTTGTTTCAAAATGTATCTTCCTTTTGTTTGAAGTCTTTGCTAATCTACTTCCCCCTAAGGCAGAATTCATCCCTCCTACTGGGCTTTGTAAAATGGGGAAGCCATTAAACAGTAGACTAGAGCTTGGACTTTACAACCAGACCCTCTGGGTTCTTCCTCTGCCATGTGCATGTCACATGCACCTGGGCGGGTTACTGAGCTCTCTAAACCTCAGCTTCCTGATCTGTCAGCTGGGATTAGGAATTGGACATCCCTCTTAGAATTACTGTGATGACTCTAATCATCAGGGAAATGCGAATCAAAACCATAATGAGATCACCTCACACCTGTTAGAATGTCTGTGATCAAAAAGACAAGAAATAACAAGTGTTGGCAAGGATGTGGAGAAAAGGGAACACAAATGCAATACTAGTTAGCCATAAAAAGAAGGAAATCCTGCCTTTTGCAACAACATGGATGAAACTTGAGGACACTGTGCAAAGTGAAATAAGTCAGGCAAAGATACATGCCATGTGATACCATTTATATGTGGAATCTAAAAAAACCAAATTCATAGAAAAAGAGAGTAGATTGGTAGTTGCCAGGGGCAGGGAGGAGGGGGAGATGGGGGGAGTGGGTGAGGGTGATCAAAGGGTATAAACTTCCAATTACAAGATGAAGAAGTTCTGGGGGGTCTAATATACAGCGTGGTGACTATAGTTAACAATACTGTATTGTATACTTAAAAATTGCTAGGAGGTAGATCTTAAAAGTTCTCAGCACACACACACACACACACACACACACACACACACACGGTAACTTTGTGAGGTGATGGGTGTATTAACTAATTTATTGTGGTAATCATTTTATAATATATACATATATTAAATCATCACCTTGTACACCTTATAGAATGTTATATGTCAATTATATCTCAATAGGGCTGGGAAAAAGAGAATTATTGTGATGACTGAGATAATATATGTATTGACAAAGTGCCTTGCACCTAATAAACATTCAGTGATGTTGACTATTGATTTCTCTTTATTTATTTGTTTATTGTGGAATAAGTTATATGTGAAGTGCACAAATCTTATACAGCTCAATAAAATTTTACATCTGTATATACCTCAGTATATACAGCCCTTGATCAAGACACAGAATATTTCTAGCACAACAGAAGGCTCATTTTGCCCCCTTCCTCTCAATATTTACCCTGCTCCTCCAAATAACAAATATTCTGACCTTTATCCTCATAGATTAGTTTTCCTGTTCTTGAGCCTCACCTAAATGTAATCATATAGTATGTGCTCTTTGAGGTCTGGCTTCTTTCAGTCAACATTGTATTTAGTGAGATTCATCCTTGTTGCTATAAGCAGCAGTATTTTGTTCTTCATTGCTGTGTAATATTCCAGGTATTGCATATATTGTGCATATACCATACTTTATACTTTGTACTATTGATGGGTATGAGTTCTTTCTGTTTTTTCTATCATAAATAATCTGCGATGAACGTGTCTGTGCAAGGCTTTGATGCACGTGAGCACTCACTTCTGTTGGTTTATACCTGGAAGTGGAAGTGCTAGGTCACAGGGTGTTTGTCAGGTTAGGTTTAGTGGACAGACCAAGCAGTTCTCCAAGTGCTTGTTGAGTTTACGTTCCCCGCAGCAGTGTGCAAGCTTTCCAAATGCTCCACGGCCTCAACATCTCTTAGTTTTCTAAGTCCTTTTCATTTTAGTCATTCTTACTGGGATACAGTAGTATCTCACTGACCTTTTAAAGTGCATTTTCCTGATGACTAATAATGTTGATCACTTTTTTGTACTTTTAGTCTATTTGTATTCTTGTTCATGAAGTGTCTTTTCAGGTCTTTTGTCCCTTAAAATATGTTGCCTATTATTTTGTATCATCATGACTGTACTTTTCCATTATCTGTGTAGCTAACCCACTCTCTCAATAGATTATAAACACATATCAAGGTCTATGTGTCATTCACTATGAATTCTTTGTGCCTAGCAAAGGCCTCCCGCTATACATTTGCTGACTAAATTCACAAATGGCCATGACTCAGTCGATCATGATAAAATATCGCCATCTGGTGTCAGTAGCGTAAATTAGAAGTGGAAGATGCAAAGCCAGTGGGCTAGATGAATTCATTAGGCTATTTGAGCTTTCCCTTATATATGATTTTTTAAAATTATCTTTTACTTTGCCTCTGCATACTTGATTTAAGAAATTTTTTCCCATATGTACTGTAATTTCTTCAACTCTATTTAAATCAAAGTCCTTGGGGGACTTTTTCTTTAACTTCTTCAGTGATTACATTTTTAAAAGCTGAGTGTGATATTCATAAATAAAGCAGTCAATCAGTTATTACTATATTCTAGCCCTGAAATAGGTGCTAGCATATACCCTAAAGTATATTCAAGAGATGAGGAGCTCATAGGCAAGTAACGGAGAAATTTAAAAATTAGAGTGAAGTATTGTTAATAAATGCTTTAAAACAGATATTCATTCATTCATCTTTCAGTAGATATTTATTGAGCACTTACTACTATGTGCCATGCACTGTTATAAGTACTAACAACCCAAAGGTGTGTGTTCCGAAACCTGACTGCTCTAAGAAAACCTATAGTGAAAATACATATTATTTTTCAAGGATTTGGATTTAGATATGTTTTCCCCTTGAATGTAAATGCCTGCAGACAGTGGGCCACGTGAGGTCCCCAGCCTTTATTAGGGTTACACATAGAACAAGATGGTCCTAGGTAAAAATACTTTTCCAAAAAGCCTACTGAGGTGGAGGGGAAGTGGCGAAGCTCATTGTTCTTCTCAATTCTTCTACTACTCAGTCAACCCACTGCCAAGAAGCAGAGCAGTGGCAATGAATTGTTCAGGCTTAGAAACATGGTGGTGTCCCTGTGCCGTAGAGAAAGTCTTCCACACAGCCACTTTGTTAGATAGCATAGGCCTGGGAGGTGACCCCCTTCTGAGAAAGGCCAGTGAAGGTGTCTTAGACTTGCTCTATTCTAAGCACCTGAGACGCGTATTCTGTCATCCTTTCCTCTAGTACTTCTTGTGAGCAGATATTTTCTGGAATTTCTTCACGTTGGAGTGCCCAGAGGTGAGATTCAGATGTGGGCTTTGGGATGAAGGTAGGACATGGGGTTCAGCCACATTAACTCGACTTCTGTGATGGAGTTTGGAGCTAAGTTCTCAATTAATCATCTTAGTTTCTCCTCTGCTTCTATCTCCCTTGGGGAGCTTGTGGTACGTGGTAACTGGTCAAAGGAAGTATTCCTTGGTCCTCTCCCCAAAATAACATCTTCATGAAGTTGGTGAGTCAGGGACTATGTCTCCATCTTTTTATTCTCTGTTATGCCAGTTCCCAAATAGTGGCTATGACTGTATGAGTCAACTGTCACACATTCTCCTACACTTTTTCAGACATGACATTACTATTCAATAACTATTTATTGACTTCCTACTATGTACCGGAAATTGTGCTTGGTGTTGGGTAAACGAAACCAAGAGAACAGTTAACAGGTGATGACAATACAATGGTCAAAGGGCCATGCGAGAAGTCTATGAAGGGAAAAGAAGAGCAAATGTCTGGGAGGATGTGAACCACGAGTTGAATTTTCAAAATAAAAAGGAACCAGCAGGTAAGTGGGCCATGGAGTCACTGAGCAATTTTATGCTGAGAAATAATAGGATCCAATTTAATATTTAGAATGTTTGTAGGCAGTCACGTAGAGGACGAGTTATGGAGGGGTAACGTTGGAAGCAGTGAAGTCTGTTAGAATGCTATTGTAATAACGCACATGATGAGGCCTGAACCACTGCAGTGGGGGGACAAGGACACATGAGAGGAAGACACAGATGTGGGTCACTAAGGATAACTGAGAATTAGCATCACTGGTGGGACACAGAGAGGAGGGAGATGGAAGAATCTGGGACAAATCACAGGTTTCTGTTTTAGGTGGATGGTGGCTGGTCACTTTCAGGAAGAATAACAGATTTGGGGATGCTGGCTTTAGTGGGGACACAATTCCCTCCCCTTTCCTTACCCCAGCTTATTTTCATTTCTGAGGAGGGCTCATGGGTTTTTGGTGTAATAAGAAAAAAGGTCCATGGGCGTCGTGCTGTATTTTTGTATGGAATTCCTTAGGCACCACAATCACTTTTACTGTCTGTAAATGTGCTCAGGTCAGAGTGCCAGATGTGAATAGACTGCGTCCCAGCCTGACTGCTTATGAGGGTTTCAGGTTCAAAGAACTAGCTGTTCAAAAGCAGCCCAGATTTTGCACATATATCTTTTGAAAATTTGGGGAGAAATTGAAATTGAAAACTAAAATTTTGAAAGCAGTGGGGGGCTTTCAAAAATCTGGGATCCCAGACATTTCCCTATTTCTTTCTACCTAACACCTACCTTTGCAGACCTGGAGTCCCTGTGGAGGGCATAAGCCTCCAGCAGGGAGAGTCGACCTCAAGTGGTAATTCCTTAAACTGCAAGGGCAGCTGCAGGTCTGCAGGCGAGAGGAACCTGCTCTTGGAGATTTAGATTCATTCGCTACGCCCAGGCCAGCTCAGAGTCTGGGCTTTGGTTTGGTGGTGTCAGGCACAGCACTCACTAGGTTTCTTCTTCTGTTTAGAGGGAGTCTTTTAGACTCCCTGGTTAAGAGCAAGAATTGAGAGCCAGATTGGGAGACAAATTTGTCAATAAATATTGGTTCTACTACTCTCTAGTTGTATAACCTTAAGCGAATTACTTAACCTCTTTGAGCTGTAATTGCCTTATTTGTGAAATTGGATAACCAGTAATTCTTTCTTCTTAGGTGTGGTGGGTTGATTTGGATCCCCCAAAAGATTTGCTGAAATCCTAATCCTGGTACTTCCGTGACCTTATATGGATATAGGGTCTTTGCAGATGCAATCAAGTTAAGATGAGGTCATACTGGCATAGGGTGGGCCCTAAATCCAGTTACTGGGAGAGGGAGATTTGGAGACGTACAGACACACACAGAGGGAAGACTGCATTGGGAAGCCAAAGACAGGTGTTGACAGCTATAAGCCAAGGATTGTCAGCAACCACAACATCTAGGAAGAGGCAGGGAGGAATTCTTCCCTAGAGCCTTCAAAGGGAGACTGGCTCCTCTGACACCTTGATTTTGGACTTGTAGCCTCTAGAACTTTAAGGGAATAAATTTCTGTTGTTTTAAGCCACTTGGTTTGTGTTAATTGTTAGGACATCCCTTAAAAACTAAACAAAATAAGGATCTTATAAAGAATAAATTAGTGAACATAGGTAGAGCACTTAGGAAATTGATTGGCACATAGTAAGTGCAATATAAGTGTTTGTTCTCATTAATTCCCAGAATCATATAAGTGTTAAATAGTGGGACCAGATTTAAACTCAGACTAAATACCATGCAGTACTGGCTTGGCAAAATGGGAAATAAACACAGATTTACATGTTTGAAATTAAAATAAAATGTATAGCATGAATTTATATTTTTAAAAAAATGATTCGTCAGCTTTGTAGGTTAACTGACAAGTTACTGATTCCAATCATGCTGCATGAGCAAGTTTCTGTCATATTGTTTATCTTCAAGTCCCTGACTTACAAGATTGGAAAGAATCAGCAGCAGCAGCACAGAGCTAGGAAAGACTTGGGATTTTGCTGAATATGGAAAAAAACATACAGAGATATTGGGTTGGCCAAAAGGTTCGTTCGGTTTTTTCCATAAGATGGCTCTAGTAGCACTTAGTTGTCCTTAACTTCATTCAAAATAATTTTGTTAGATTGTATGTGACAGCTGTCACATCAGCATGCATTTAAAAAAAGACTTATCAAAATTGGCGAATTTCTGTGTAGCCATTTTAATATTGAAGATGGAAGAAAAAAAGCAACATTTCTGGCATATTAGGTTTTATTATTTCAAGAAAGGTAAAAACACAACTGAAATGCAAAATCTCCATACTTGTGCAGTGTATGGAGAAGGTGCTGTGACTGATCGAACATGTCAAAAGTGGTCTGTGAAGTTTCTTGCTGGAGATTTCTCACTGGATCATGCTCCGTGGTCGGGTAGACCAGTTGAAGTTGATAGCAATCAAATCGAGACATTAAATGAGAACAGTCAACGTTATACCATGCAGGAGATAGCCGACACACTCAAAATATCCAAATCAAGCGCTGAAAATCATTTGCACCACTTGGTTATGCAAATCGCTTCGATGTTTGGGTTCCACATAAGTTAAGTGAAAAAAACCTTCTTGACCGTATTTCCGCGTGCGATTCTCTACTTAAATGTTATGAAAAAGTTCCGTTTTTAAAACAAATTGTGACAGGCGATGAAAAGTGGATACTGTACAATAATGCGGAAGAGAAGAGATCATGGGGCAAGAGAAATGAACCACTACCAACCACAGCAAATGCTGGTCTTCACCCAAAGAATGTGATGTGTATATGGTGGGTTTGGGAGTCCTCTATTATGAGCTCTTTCCGGAAAATCAAACGATTAATTCCAACAAGTACTGCTCCCAATTAGACCAAATGAAAGCAGCACTTGATGAAAAGCGTCCAGAATTAGCCAACAGAAAATGCATAATCTTCCATCAGGGTAACAGAAGACCTCACATTTCTTTGATGACCAGGCAAAAACTGTTACAGCTTGGCTGGGAAGTTCTGATTCATCCTCTGTATTCACCAGACATTGTAACTTTGGATTTCCATTTATTTCAGTCTTTACAAAATTCTCTTAATGGAAAAAATTTCAATTCCCTGGAAGATTGTAAAAGGCGCCCAGAACAGTTCTTTGCTCAAAAAGATAAAAAAGTTTTGGGAAGATGGAATTATGAAGTTGCCTGAAAATGGCAGAAGGTAGTGGAACAAAAGGGTGAGTACGTTGTTCAATAAAGTTCTTGGTGAAAATGAAAAATGTGTCTTTTATTTTTACTTAAAAACTGAAGGCACTTTTTTGCCCACCCATAAAAGCAGGAGTGGGGCACTTGGGGTGGGGCAGGGATATAAGTTATGAACTCCACTTGGTTGACTTTGACACACAGGGAAGCAGAGGCTGTAAATCAAGGTAGAGGCCCTCACTACCCCTCACTACAAAGAATTCAGCAATGGGAAGCCAGATGTGCAGGAATTAAATGGTACAGTAACTCCCCTACATATGAACCTTCTAGTTGGGAACTTTCAAAGGTGCTAACATGCATTCCCATGTCCAATCATGTAAGTTAGTTCAGGAGTCTGGCATACATTGTCACATGTGTGCAGCCTCTACAAGTGGTTGTGCTTTGGTGTACTTTACTGTACACTACTGTATAGAGTACAGAAGTACAGTATCTTTATTTCAAGCTAGATCTGCAAGAGGACGACTTCATTGAGCTCCTTGCTGTGCAACACAAGGAGCTTACTAATGAAGACCTGATGGAATTGGAGGCCCAGAGAAAGGACAAAGAGAGGAAGAAGTAACTGAAGAACTGAGGAGATTCACGACGCAGGAAATGGCAAGGGGATTTTCTTTATTTGAGGAGGCACTGTTAGTTTTGGGGGCACAGGACCTGAATGTAGAACGGTACACAAAGGTTGCAGCAGCCGTTCAGAATGCAATCCAGTGCTACCGTGTCATCTATGATGAGAAAAAAAGAGCTACCACCCAGACATCGCTGGATCATTTTTTTCAGGAGAGTAGATAGAATTGAATCCAGCAAGGAACCAGAACCTGTGCCATCAACGTCAGGCGTGAGTGAAATTGCAGCTTGTCCTCCGTCTCCTATTGCTGACGATCCTTCAGCTCTACCATCTTCCACCTCCTCTCCCTCCTCCAGTCAGCAACTCTTCTTGCCTGTTCACTCGATGCCAGCCCCTGTGTGCCAGCTGTTGTACTGTACTACTGTACTTTTCAAAGTACTGTACTGTAAGATTAAAATTTTTTGTGTGTGTTTGTTTTTTATGTATTATTTGTGTGAACAGTATTGTAAACCTATTACAGTACAGTACTATATAGCCGATTGTGTTAGTTGGGTACCTAGGCTAACCTTGTTGGACTTATGAACAAATTGGATTTAGGAATGTGCTCTCGGAACGGAACTCGTTTGTATGTAGGGGACTTACTGTAGCTGAGAAGGGAAATTAAGAGATTTGAAATACATCGTGTGAGTTCTAAAAGAAGGGATTACTCAAGAGAAAACCCACAAACTGGCCAGAAACTTCAAAATCATGCAAGAAAAGGATTTCAAAAGCCATTCTTCAAGAGAAGAGACAGTTTGCATGGGAGATGAATTTTCCACTAGGGCATAGGAAGATTCTTTTTTTAAAAAAATAAATTTACTTATTTTTGGCTGCATTGGGTCTTCGTTGCTGCGCGCGGGCTTTCTCTAGTTGCAGCGAGCAGGGGCCACTCCTCGTGTGGTGCGTGGGCTTCTCATTGCGGTGGCTTCTCTTGTTGCGGAGCACAGGCTCCAGGCGCTCAGGCTCAGTAGCTATGGCGCACGGACCTAGTTGCTCCGCGGCATGTGGGATCCTCCCAGACCAAGACTCGAACCTGTGTCCCCTGCTTTGGCAGGCAGATTCTTTTTTTTTTTTTTAAAAAACATCTTTATTGAAGTATAATTGCTTTACAATGGTGTGTTAGTTTCTGCTTTATAACAAAGTGAATCAGTTATACATATACATATGTTCCCATATCTCTTCCCTCTTGCATCTCCCTCCCTCCCACCCTCCCCATCCCACCCCTCTAGGTGGTCACAAAGCACCGAGCTGATCTCCCTGTGCTATGCAGCTGCTTCCCACTAGCTATCTATTTTACATTTGGTAGTGTATATATGTCCATGACACTCTCTCACCCTGTCACATCTCACCCCTCCCCCTCCCCATATCCTCAAGTCCATTCTCTAGTAGGTCTGTGTCTTTATTCCCGTCTTGCCACTAGGTTCTTCATGGCCTTTTTTTTTTTTCCCTTAGATTCCATATATATGTGTTAGCATACTGTATTTGTTTTTCTCTTTCTGACTTACTTCACTGTGTATGACAGACTCTAACTCCATCCACCTCATTACAAATACCTCCATTTCATTTCTTTTTATGGCTGAGTAATATTCCATTGTATATATGTGCCACATCTTCTTTATCCATTCATCCGATGATGGACACTTAGGTTGCTTCCATGTCCTGGCTATTGTAAATAGAGCTGCAATGAACATTTTGGTACATGATTCTTTTTGAACTATGGTTTTCTCAGGGTATATGCCCAGTAGTGGGATTGCTGGGTCGTATGGTAGTTCTATTTGTAGTTTTTTAAGGAACCTCCATACTGTTCTCCATAGTGGCTGTATCAATTTACATTCCCACCAACAGTGCAAGAGTGTTCCCTTTCCTCCACACCCTCTCCAGCATTTATTGTTTCTAGATTTTTTGATGATGGCCATTCTGACCAGTGTGAGATGATATCTCATTGTAGTTTTGATTTGCATTTCTCTAATGATTAATGATGTTGAGCATTCTTTCATGTGTCTGTTGGCAATCTGTATATCTTCTTTGGAGAAATGTCTGTTTAGGTCTTCTGCCCATTTTTGGATTGGGTTGTTCGTTTTTTTGTTATTGAGCTGCATGAGCTGCTTGTAAATCTTGGAGATTAATCCTTTGTCAGTTGCTTCATTTGCAAATATTTTCTCCCATTCTGATGGTTGTCTTTTGGTCTTGTTTACGGTTTCCTTTGCTGTGCAAAAGCTTTTAAGTTTCATTAGGTCCCATTTGTTTATTTGTGTTCTTATTTCCGTTTATCTAGGAGCTGGGTCAAAAAGAATCTTGCTGTGATGTATGTCATAGAGTGTCTGCCTATGTTTTCCTCTAAGAGTTTGATAGTGTCTGGCCTTACACTTAGGTCTTTAATCCATTTTGAGTTTATTTTTTGTGCATGGTGTCAGGGAGTGTTCTAATATCATACTTTTACATGTATCTGTCCAATTGTCCCAGCACCACTTATTGAAGAGGCTGTCTTTTCTCCACTGTATATGCTTGCCTCCTTTATCAAAGATAAGGTGACCATATGTGTGTGGGTTTATCTCTGGGCTTTCTATCCTGTTCCATTGATCTATATTTCTGTTTTTGTGCCAGTACCAAACTGTCTTGATTACCGTAGCTTTGTAGTATAGTCTGAAGTCAGGGAGCCTGATTCCCCCAGCTCCATTTTTCGTTCTCAAGATTGCTTTGGCTATTTGGGGTCTTTTGTGTTTCCATACAAATTGTGAAATTTTTTGTTCTAGTTCTGTGAAAAATGCCAGTGGTAGTTTGATAGGGATTGCTTTGAATTTGTAGATTGCTTTGGGTAGTAGAGTCATTTTCACAATGTTGATTCTTCCAATCCAAGAACATGCTATATCTCTCCGTCTATTTGTATCATCTTTAATTTCTTTCATCAGTGCCTTATAATTTTCTGCATACAGGTCTTTTGTCTCCTTAGGTAGGTTTATTCCTAGATATTTTATTCTTTTTGTTGCAATGGTAAACGGGAGTGTTTTCTTAATTTCACTTTCAGATTTTTCGTCATTAGTGTATAGAAATGCAAGAGATTTCTGTGCATTAATTTTGTATCCTGCTACTTTACCAAATTCATTGATTAGCTCTAGGAGTTTTCTGGTGGCAGTTTTAGGATTCTCTATGTATAGTATCATGTCATCTGCAAACAGTGACAGCTTTACTTCTTCTTTTCCGATTTGGATTCCTTTTA
The DNA here is from genome assembly GCF_028023285.1 of Balaenoptera ricei. Lineage (NCBI taxonomy): Eukaryota > Metazoa > Chordata > Mammalia > Artiodactyla > Balaenopteridae > Balaenoptera > Balaenoptera ricei. Next base: position 9,324,605 of record NC_082646.1, on the reverse strand, counting down.
TTTCTTTGTCTTCTCTGATTGCTGTGCCTAACACTTCCAAAACTATGTTGAATAATAGTGGTGAGGGTGGGCAACCTTGTCTTGTTCCTGATCTTAGTGGAAATGGTTTCAGTTTTTCACCATTGAGGACAATATTGGCTGTGGGTTTGTCATATATGGCCTTTATTATGTTGAGGAAAGTTCCCTCTATGCCTACTTTCTGCAGGGCTTTTATCATAAATGGGTGTTGAATTTTGTCGAAAGCTTTCTCTGCATCTATTGAGATGATCATATGATTTTTCTCCTTCAATTTGTTAATATGGTGTATCACGTTGATTGATTTGCGTATATTGAAGAATCCTTGCATTCCTGGGATAAACCCCACTTGATCATGGTGTATGATCCTTTTAATGTGCTGCTGGATTCTGTTTGCTAGTATTTTGTTGAGGATTTTTGCATCTATGTTCATCAGTGATATTGGCCTGTAGTTTTCTTTCTTTGTGACATCTTTGTCTGGTTTTGGTATCAGGGTGATGGTGACCTCGTAGAATGAGTTTGGGAATGTTCCTCCCTCTGCTATATTTTGGAAGAGTTTGAGAAGGATAGGTGTTAGCTCTTCTCTAAATGTTTGATAGAATTCACCTGTGAAGCCATCTGGTCCTGGGATTTTGTTTGTTGGAAGGTTTTTAATCACAGTTTCAATTTCAGTGCTTGTGATTGGTCTGTTCATATTTTCTATTTCTTCCTGGTTCAGTATCGGCAGGTTGTGCATTTCTAAGAATCTGTCCATTTCTTCCAGATTGTCCATTTTATTGGCATAGAGTTGCTTGTAGTAATCTCTCATGATCTTTTGTATTTCTGCAGTGTCAGTGGTTACTTCTCCTTTTTCATTTCTAATTCTATTGATTTGAGTCTCCTCCCTTTTTCTCTTGATGAGTCTGGCTAATGGTTTATCAATTTTGTTTATCTTCTCAAAGAACCAGCTTTTAGTTTCATTGATTTTTGCTATTGTTTCCTTCATTTCTTTTTCATTTATTTCTGATCTGATCTTTACGATTTCTTTCCTTCTGCTAGCTTTGGGGTTTTTTTGTTCTTCTTTCTCTAATTGCTTCAGCTGCAAGGTTAGGTTGTTTATTCGAGATGTTTCCTGTTTCTTGAGGTAGGCTTGTATTGTTATAAACTTCCCTCTTAGCACTGCTTTTGCTGCGTCCCATAGGTTTTGGGTCGTCATGTCTCCATTGTCATTTGTTTCTAGGTATTTTTTGATTTCCCCTTTGATTTCTTCAGTGATCACTTCGTTATTAAGTAGTGTATTGTGTAGCCTCCATGTATTTGTATTTTTTAACAGATCTTTTCCTGTAATTGATATCTAGTCTCATAGCATTGTGGTCGGAAAAGATACTTGATACAATTTCAATTTTCTTAAATTTTCCAAGGCTTGATTTGTGACCCAAGATATGATCTATCCTGGAGAATGTTCCATGAGCACTTGAGAAAAATGTGTATTCTGTTGTTTTTGGGTGGAATGTCCTATAAATATCAATTAAGTCCATCTTGTTTAATGTATCATTTAAAGCTTGTGTTTCCTTATTTATTTTCATTTTGGATGATCTGTCCATTGGTGAAAGTGGGGTGTTAAAGTCCCCTACTATGATTGTGTTGCTGTTGATTTCCCCTTTTATGGCTGTTAGTATTTGCCTTATGTATTGAGGTGCTCCTATGTTGGGTGCATAAATATTTACAATTGTTATACTTTCCTCTTGGATCAATCCCTTGATCATTATATAGTGTCCTTCTTTGTCTCTTGTAATAGTCTTTATTTTAAAGTCTATTTTGTCTGATATGAGAATTGCTACTCCAGCTTTCTTTTGATTTCCATTTGCATGGAATATCTTTTTCCATCCCCTCACTTTCAGTCTGTATGTGTCTCTAGGTCTGAAGTGGGTCTCTTGTAGACAGCATATATATGGGTCTTGTTTTTGTATCTATTCAGCAAGGCTCTGTCTTTTGGTGGGAGCATTTAATCCATTTACATTCAAGGTAATTATCGATATGTATGTTCCTATTCCCATTTTCTTAAATGTTTTGGGTTTGTTATTGTAGGTGTTTTCCTTCTCTTGTGTTTCTTGCCTAGAGAAGTTCCTTTAGCATTTGTTGTAAAGCTGGTTTGGTGGTGCTGAACTCTCTCAGCTTTTGCTTGTCTGTAAAGGTTTTAATTTCTCCATCACATCTGAATGAGATCCTTGCTAGGTAGAGTAATCTTGGTTGTAGGTTTTTCTCCTTCATCACTTTAAGTATATCCTGCCACTCCCTTCTGGCTTGCAGAGTTTCTGCTGAAAGATCAGCTGTTAACCTTATGGGGATTCCCTTGTGTGTTATTTGTTGTTTTTCCCTTGTTGCTTTTAATATGTTTTCCTTATATTTAATTTTTGACAGTTTGATTAATATGTGTCTTGGCATGTTTCTCCTTGGATTTATCCTGTATGGGACTCTCTGTGCTTCCAGGACTTGATTAACTATTTCCTCTCCCATATTAGGGAAGTTTTCAACTATAATCTCTTCAAATATTTTCTCAGTCCCTTTCTTTTTCTCTTCTTCTTCTGGGACCCCTATAATTCGAATGTTGGTATGTTTAATATTGTCCCAGAGGTCTCTGAGACTGTCCTCAGTTCTTTTCATTCTTTTTTCTTTATCCTGCTCTGCAGTAATTATTTACACCATTTTATCTTCCAGGTCACTTATCCGTTCTTCTGCCTCAGTTATTCTGCTATTGATCCCATCTAGAGTATTTTTAATTTCATTTATTGTGTTTTTCATCATTGCTTGGTTCCTCTTTAGTTCTTCTACGTCCTTGTTAAATGTTTCTTGCATTTTGTCTATTCTGTTTCCAAGATTTTGGATCATCCTTACTATCATTATTCTGAATTCTTTTTCAGGTAGACTACCTATTTCCTCTTCATTTGTTAGGTCTGGTGTGTTTTGACCCTGCTCCTTCATCTGCTGTGTGTTTTTCTGTCATCTCATTTTGCTTATCTTACTGTGTTTGGGGTCTCCTTTTCACAGGCTGCCGGTTCGTAGTTCCCGTTGTTTTTGGTATCTGTCCCCAGTGGCTAAGCTTGGTTCAGTGGGTTGTGTAGGCTTCCTGGTGGAGGGAACTAGTGCCTGAGTTCTGGTGGATGAGGCTGGATCTTGTCTTTCTGGTGGGTACGTCCACGTCTGGTGGTGTATTTTGGGGTGTCTGTGTCCTTATTATGATTTTAGGCAGCCTCTCTGCTAATGGATGGGGCTGTGTTCCTGTCTTGCTAGTTGTTTGGCATAGGGTGTCCAGCACTGTAGCTTGCTGGTCGTTGAGTGAAGCTGGGTCTTGATGTTGAGATGGAGATCTCTGAGAGATTTTTGCCATTTGGTATTACGTGGAGCTGGGAGGTCTCTTGTGGACCAGTGTCCTGAAGTTGGCTCTCCCACCTCAGAGGCACAGCCCTGATGCCTGGCTGGAGCACCAAGAGCCTTTCATCCACACGGCTCAGAGTAAAAGGGAGAAAAAATAGAAAGAAAGAAAGAAAGAAAGAGGATATAATATAGTGAAGTAAAATAAAGCTATTATAAAGCAAAGCTATACAGACAAAATCTCACCCAGAAGCATATACATATACACTCACAAAGAAAGGAAAAGGGGAAAAATTAATATATCCTGCTCTCAAAGTCCACCTCCTGAATTTGGGGTGATTCGTTGTCTATTCAGGTATTCAACAGATGCAGGCACATCAAGTTGTTTGTGGAGTTTTAATCCACTGCTTCTGAGGCTGCTGGGAGAGATTTCCCTTTCTCTTCTTTGTTTGCACAGCTCCGGAGTTTCAGGTTTGGATTGGCCCCGCCTCTGCGTGTAGGTCGCCTGAGGGCGTCTGTTCTTCCCTCACACAGGATGGGGTTAAAGGCGCAGCTGCTTCGGGGGGCTCTGGCTCACTCAGGCCGGGGGGAGGGAGCGGTACAGAGGAGGCGGGGCGAGCCTGCGGCGTCAGAGGCGTCGTGACGTTGCAGCAGCGTGAGGCGCGCCGTGCGTTCTCCCGGGGAATTTGTCACCGGATCACGGGACCCTGGCAGTGGCGGGCTGCACCGGCTGCCGGGAGGGGCGGTGTGGAGAGTGACCTGCGCTCACACACAGGCTTCTCGGTGGTGGCAGCAGCAGCCTTAGCGTCTCACGCCCGTCTCTGGGGTCTGCGCTGATCGCCGTGGCTCGCGCCCATCTCTGGAGCTCGTTTAGGCGGCGCTCTGAATCCCCTCTCCTCGCGCACCAGGAAACAAAGAGGGAAGAAAAAGTCTCTTGCCTCTTCGGCAGCTGCAGACTTTTTTCCGGACTCCCTCCCGGCCAGCTGTGGTGCGCTAACCCCTTCAGGCTGTGTTCACGCCGCCAACCCCAGTCCTCTCCCTGCGATCCGACAGAAGCCCGAGCCTCAGCTCCCAGCCCCGCCCGCCCCGGCAGGTGAGCAGACAAGCCTCTCGGGCTGGTGAGTGCTGGTTGGCACCAATCCTCCGTGTGGGAATCTCTCCGCTTTGCCCTCCGCACCCCCGTGGCTGTGCTCTCCTCCATGGCTCCGAAGCTTCCCCCCTCCGCCACCCCCAGTCTCCGCCCGCAAAGGGGCTTCCTAGTGTGTGGAAACCTTTCCTCCTTCACGGCTCCCTCCCGCTGGTGCAGGTCCCGTCCCTATTCTTTTGTCTCTGTTATTTCTTTTTTCTTTTGCCCTACCCAAGTACGTGGGGAGTTTCTTGCCTTTTGGGAGGTCTGACGTTTTCTGCCAGCGTTCAGTGGGTGTTCTGTAGGAGTAGTTTCACGTGTAGATGTATTTCTACTGTATCTGTGGGAAGGAAGGTGATCTCCGCGTCTTACTCTTCCACCATCTTCTCTCCTCCTCCCAGGCAGATTCTTAACCACTGTGTCAAGGAAGATTCTTACGGGGAGATTTCTGTCATTATAAATTATGGACTTGGATTGATTTGTAATCCAGAGAAGCCAAAACCATAGTCTTTTTCTTTATCATTTTTTAAACTTACTATTTCTAACCTTTAGTTACATAAATCTCTGCTATTATTTACATCTGAAAATAGCAGTGTGGATTTAGAAGGCAATATATGTTCCCAAACCATAGCTTTGGTTTGGGAATATTATTGTATAATGGAATTTGTAATGCTGCAAAGATCATGCTGGTTCTGGGACATCCTAGAGTTTACTAAGGTTTGTGGGTGTGGAGCTGGTACTGGGATAATCCTTTATGTCCTTTAACTCTCTGGATTCTTGAAAGAGTAGGACAAATGATAGAGGTATGTTGGAGCCACTTTGGGTACTAGTAGAGTGCAGCTTCTGACCCAGGTTGGAGAAGGTAACTGGGCACCATGCAGGGACTAGAATGAAAAGACTCAACGCATAGTTGGGATATTTAATTTCCTTTGTGTAAAAAGACATAAGACTATTTGGGAAACTTAATTTATCTGTGGCAACAAAAGATTTACTTGACAATGGAAGGGGTTTATATTATTAAATTTTATAGGATAGCTGCAAATTTCAGGATATTTTAAAGCTGATACTGATTATCTGGTTCCCACTAGATAATTTTCTGGCAAGTTTGGGTGGACATAATGAATCTAAGTCAAGAGATAATTTGATAATTTTTATTTTTATTATTTTCTCAGTGTATTTTGTGCCATAGGGAAAACTGATTTGAAGTAACATTCTCACCCTCAGTGGCTTCTGGAGTTGTAAGAACAGAGACCTTCATAATGGTCTTGAGGAGCCAAGCTGCTTTTCTCATTGATCCTAGGAGTGGTAGAAAGAATCAGAGTTGAGCCATCATGAACATGTGGCCAGAGCTTTCCTGATACACGGGCTGCAGTTGCAGCCCGGCTCATCACACGTCCAGTCATCAAGCTATTTGGGTAAATAATAAACTAATAAAAATGTTGGCTTCGGGAATTCCCTGGCTGTCCAGTGATTAGGACTCAGTGCTTTCACTGCAGTCCCTGGTCGGGGAACTAAGATCCTGCAAGCCGTGTGGTGCTGCCAAAAAAAAAAGAAGTTGGCTTCTAAGGGTTCTATTAATTTCCCCAGTTTACATTAGGGAACCTTTAGGGATGTTAAGTAACTTACATGCCCAAGGTCATATAGCTAATAAGTGATGGAGGTAGGATTCAAATCTAGGTCCCTATATAGGTCTATTTATCCAGAGCCTGTGCTTTTAACCACTACTCTGTTCTGCCTCTGTCTTATCTGAATCATTTCTTCAGGCAAAGTTGACCACCCCTTTTCTATGCTGTCTAATATATCTACTTAGTACATCTCATATATTAGGTTAGAGGCCAGTCTTTCCCACCTGTTCATGAATTCCTTGGAAGCAAAGCTCCTAGTAATCACTGTACCTAACACAATGCGTGGCACAAAGCAGGTATGCAATAAATGTTTAATGCATGGGTGGATGTTATAATTCTTCTCTCCAGACGGTTTTATCTAGCTACTTACACAACACGTCCACTAACTTGTTTAGTAGGTATCTCGACCACGTCCAAACCATCCTTCTCATGTTCCTGGAAAGTTATGCTTTACCTAAGTCTTGCCATCTTAGTCAATGGTACCTACTTTCTCCCATTTACTCAGGCCAAGACCTTAGAGTGTTCTTTAACTTTTTTTTTTTTTTTTTTACTCAATTCTCACATCCACCAGTAAATCCTGTTCATTCTACTTTAAATATATAATTTGAACCCTACCCCTTGCTCATCACTTTCACTGCAATTATTCTCATCCAAACTATGCTCATTTTTCACCTGGATAATTTTATTACCCTGTCAAGTGGTCTCCCCTCTTCCATCTTTGCTTCCCTACAATCCATTCTCACCTATCAGCATGTTTTTATAGTTGTAGTGAGATCATATATCAATTCCTTGAACAATAGCCTCACTGTCTTATTTAGAATAAAAGCCCAAGTTGTTCCAACGGCTTATGAAGCCCTACGTGGTTTGCTCCTCCTCATTATCCCTCTAATCGCATCTCCTGTTACTTTCTCCCTCACTCTCTCTGCCCCAGGCTCACAGGTCTCCTTGCTCTTCTCAAATATGCCAAACAGAAGCTTGTCTCAGGGACTTTGCACTTGCTATTCACTCTAGAATGTTCTTCCCTGTATATACGCATGACTTGCTCCCCCAGCTCTTTTAAGTCTTTGTTCAAATGTCACTTTCTCAGTGGATCCTTCCTGGATTACTTCCTCCCCTATCCCTGGAACTCTCTCTATACTTTCCCTGATTAATATTTCTTCTTGGCATTTGTCACCTTTTAGTATGCTCCATAAATTAAACAATAATTTATTTTGTTTACTGTTTGTCTTTCTTCACCATAATAGAAGCTCCTTGAAGGTAAGGATCTTTATCTCTTTTGTTTACTGCTATTTCCCTAACATCTAGAACGGAATCTGCTACATGATTGATTATAAGTATTTATTAAATACTTTCTGAGTGTATGAAAGAAAAGGTAAGGAAACTCATCATGGAGTTTGGGAACTGCATGTTCAGAACTTTTTGTTTTGGGTTATTTTATGTTTCCAATAACAAAAAAGAATTTATATTTATTTTTTTTCTTCTTTGGTTTTAAAAAAGTTTTATTTTTCTATTTATTTGTTTGTTTTTAATTTTCATTTTTCATTGGAGTATAGTTGATTTACAATGTTGTGTTGGAAGTTTTGGGTTAGATTCACTCTACACATTTCCAGCTTCACAGTCTATGGTTTTGGACTCAGTGGTCTTATGATAGATGTTCCCCCTGCTAAACTATAGGCAGATTTTCACTGAGAAAATTCATCACAAGAGTTATTTCTAGAGAGCAATAATCACTTATCTAGAGTGACCTTTTGTGGGTCAGTTTAGTAGCAGAACTTTCTACAAGTAGCAATTATGTACAATTACTTTCCCTGTTCATGTAACAGTCTTCTCCATCATGAGACTAACTGATTGCGTTCTTTTTTTTTTTTTAATTTTATTTTTGGCTGTGTTGGGTCTTTGTTGTTGCACTTGGGCTTTTCTCTTGTTGCAGCGAGCTGCGCACAGGCTTTTTCTCCAGTTGCGGTGAGCGGGGGCCAATCTTCGTTGCGGTGCGCAGGCTTCTCATTGCGGTGGCCTCTCTTGTTGCGGAGCACGGGCTATAGGTGTGCGGGCCTCAGCAGTTGTGGCTCGTGGGCTCTAGAGCGCAGGCTCAGTAGTTGTGGTGCGCGGGCTTAGTTGCTCCGTGGCATGTGGGATCTTCCCGGACCAGGGCTCGAACCCATGTCCCCTGCATTGGCAGGCGGATTCTCAACCACTGCGCCACCAAGGAAGCCCTGATTGAGTTCTTTACAGTAGTTTTGTCCTGACCCCAGGCAGTGGTTACTCTTCCACCACATCCTCTCAGAAGATCAAAGCCTGGTTGAAAAGCTGAAACCCCCAACCTGCTCTTCAAAAAATAACAATAAAAAAAAATCATCTATCTAAGGGGAGGTATCTAAGGGGAGGTGAGGGTTGTGTCAGTTTAACACAATCCATCCTGACAAAATAAATTAGAGTTTAGGTTTGAAGCTGTAGGGGCTTCAAGTGGTTGGAGGAGGTTTGAGAAAAGCTATTGAGCTCTGTCTCATCTTTAAGCTTGCAGCTCTGTTAAGCTCAATAATCTGAGCTACACTTTCATTGTACTCGCCCTGATAACACGTTAGATGGATCCTCAAATCTTCTCAGAAGTTCTTCTAGCTGTTGTCAACCACTCTCTCAATTCCCAAGCTTGAACCCTTTCCTGCCCTTTCTGAGCCTGTTTCTCTACTTTCCCACCCCTCCTGTTTAGTTGATGGAAGTAGAACTTTCCACAGGAGAAGGTGGAAACCACTGGTGATGGATTCCCTTCATTTTCCTTTCCCCAGTCTACAAGCTGACCAGATTTTGTACTCACCTGAACATGTTTTTCCTTTTGTCTCAGAATATTTTTCAATGCAAATCCATCCACTGTCCTTTCGATCCCATTCTCTTAAAGATTTGCTTCTTCACCTATCCCCCTTTTTGCATTTTTAATGTCTCAGTCTCCTTTGCTCCTTCTCCTCAGCTTCTATGACTTGACAATATGCATAAATACACCTCCTAGCACAGTGTCTGGAAATTAGCAGGTGGTTAATAAATATGACTCCTCTAATGCTTCAAGTTTCCCTTATCCTGAGAAAGGCTGACATCTTTTCTTGACACTGAACATTCCCAAACTGCCACACTATTTTCTTTCCTTCTCAAACTTCTTACACAAACATCCTGTGCTCCCAGTCTCTTTCTCCACTCTTTCTGCTCATCCAATTTTCACCACATTTCATAATCAATCTAATTATGAAATCAAACGGGGACTTCCCTGGTGGCGCAGTGGTTAAGAATCCGCCTGCCAGCGCAGGGGACACGGGCTCGATCCCTCATCCGGGAAGATCCCACATGCCGTGGAACAACTAAGCCCGTGCGCCACAACTACTGAGCCTGTGCTCTAGAGCCTGCGAGCCACACCTACTGAGCCCATGTGCCACAACTACTGAAGCCCACACGCCTAGAGCCTGTGCTCTGCAACAAGAGAGGTCACCGCAATGAGAAGCCTGCGCATCACTACAAAGAGAGGAGTAGCCCCCGCTCCCCGCAACTAGAGAAAGCCCGCGTGCAGCAATGAAGACCAAACACAGCCAAAAGTAATAAATAAGTTAATTAATTAAAAAAAAGAAATCAAACACTCTCTCTTAGTCTTCATCCAGCTTGACTCCTCTATGGCATTTGACAACACTGACCACTTTCTCCTTTTAAAATTTTCTTCTTTTTTGGATTTTTTTTCTCTTCTGAGTCTCCCCTTTAATTCTTCTTCCTCACATTTTGTTGGTGGGTAATCTTCTGCCTCCACCAGTTCTTCCTTAAATGTTGAAAAAGTCCAGATTTCTGTCCTTAGCAAGTTTTTCTTTTCCTTTTATTATTATTATTATTATTATTATTATTATTATTATTTTGGCTGTGCCGCATGGCATGTGGGACCTTAGTTCCCCAACCAGGGGTTGAACCCATGCCCCATGCAATGGAAGCGCGGACTCCTAACCTCTGGACCGCCAGGGAATTCCCAAGTTTTTCTTTTTAATGTGCACACCTTCTTTCTCATACACACCCATGCCCTGAACTTACAGATTAAGTTTGCAGAATACCCCCAAAGCCGTATCTCCTTTCAGACCTTTTTTTTCACAACGGATCCATTTCTACCTTCTGGATAAACTAGAACTCAATAAGACAAAACTGAGCACACCATCTTCCTCTCATGCTTTTTCTCTTTTTCCGCGTTTCTAGCTTGAGTACTGCCAGCTCTCACCTAGATCCCCACAGCTGTCTGTGCATGTTGTGTCTTCTTCACCTTTGCATCCTCTGCTTCATCCCCCAGCTCTTGGTACATTCAATTTTGTTGAATGAATTAGTGAATAGCCAACAGAGTCACCACCTTCAATCCTATTCATTTCCCTGAAGTTTGCTCTTCTCAGGCTCAGTTCTTCCCATGGGGTGTTCGTGCTGTCTCCAGCACAGTGATATATATAGTCTGTCTCATTCCCTCCTTGGCTATATCTATTCTCTAGGGACGATTCATTTTAAAGAGTGCTTTATGCTTTATGTTCAGCCTTCCTGTGTTCTTTAAGGTATGTCTCGTGTGTGTGCACACCCATATACATATGTGTGTATTTCTCTATTAACTTGATCATTAATTGGTATATTTAATCCACTTACACATAATTATTTATATATTTGGGTTTTTAGCTACCATTTATTTGCTATGTACTTGACCCATCTATTTTATATTCCTTTTTCTCTTTTATTGCCTTCACTTGCATTATTTTTCACTACTTCATTATTTTCCCTCTGTTAAGATATCAGCTGTACATTCTTTTATTATTCTTTTAGCGGCTACCCCAGAGTTCAACATATATCCTTGATTATTACCATCTAAAAAACATAGTACTTCACCTTCCCAACAATGCTTGAACCTTAAAATATTTTACCTCCATCTCCTCTCCCCGTCTTACCTGCTATTATTGACATGTATTTTAATTTTTTTTTCATTTTCTGCTTTATTCACTTGTATAACATTTGAATTATTTTATGAGCATGATTCTTTTCAAAATAAAAAAATAAACATTCTAAAACCAACTCATCTACCAAGTTAACAACCCCTTTGCTTTCACTGGCTGTTTGTTTCTCTCTTCGGCTAAAGCAGTTTCTGAACAGAGAGGGGGAGTACTGGGGCGCCAGAGCAGGGCCAGCACAAGCTGCCTGGGCGTCCCTATTTACAGATGAAGAAACTGAGATCCAGAGAGGGTTGTAACACATGCCGAGGGGGCCTTCTCCTTGGGCAAGACTTCCTGGTCCTGAGTAGCTGCAGCTCGAGTCCTGACCTGGGGTTCGTGCTGACCCGCTGTGCAACTCCCCTCTCCGGGCCTCAGATTCCCCCTGCACACTGGGAGGACCAGACTCAATAATGGACAGGCCCTACCACCTTGGACAGTCTTGGATTCCAGGTTCCAAAGACCTGTTCCTTTCTCAGAGGAGAAGGGGCTGATGTGACGCCATCCTTCCCATGGCTGGCCTCTGGATACCGAGGGCACCCATCTAGGACAGCATTTCATTTAATCCTCTCAATAGCTCGATGGGGTGCAGCTGGTGTTATCCTCAGTTACAGAGGAGGACACCGAGACTCAGAGAGGTTAAGTTACTGGCACAAGGTCACACAGCTAGTGAGTGGGATAACTGGAATGCAGTCCTGGGGTGCAGCCAGGAGGTGGTGGCTGGGGAGGAAGGCTGAGAGCAGGTGCCACATCCCACACATATGGTCTTGGGCAGGCCCACTCCCTCCACTCCTTCCAGAGGCAGCTCAGCCCATGGGTCCCTCTCCAAAGGCCTGTGCTCCCCTTTCCTGGAATGAGCTCATGTTTGTTCAGATTCTGTTTTGGGGGGAGGAAGGGGAGAAAAAATGAGGGATTTGCTTTGAATGCCTTTTTTTTTTTAATTTAATTTAATTTATTTATTTATACAGCAGGTTCTTATTAGTTATCTATTTTATACGTATTAGTGTATATATGTCAATCCCAATCTCCCAATTCATCCCACCACCACCACCCCCCACCACTTTCCCCCCTTGGTGTCAATACGTTTGTTCTCTACATCTGTGTCTCTATTTCTGCCCTGCAAACCGGTTCATCTGTACCATTTTTCTAGGTTCCACATATATACGTTAATATACTATATTTGTTTTTCTCTTTCTGACTTACTTCACTCTGTATGACAGTCTCTAGATCCATCCACGTCTCTACAAATGACCCAATTTCATTCCTTTTTATGGCTGAGTAATATTCCATTGTATATATGTACCACATCTTCTTTATCCATTCAACTGTTGACGAGCATTTAGGTTGCTTCCATTACATGGCTATTGTACATAGTGCTGCAATGAACATTGGGGTGCATGTGTTTTCTTGAATTATGGTTTTCACTGAGTATATGCCCAGTAGTGGGATTGCTGGGTCATATGGTAATTCTGTTTTTAGTTTTTTAAGGACCCTCCATACTGTTCTCCATAGTGGCTGTATCAATTTACATTCCCACCAACAGGGCAAGAGGGTTCCCTTTTCTCCACACCCTCTCCAGCATTTGTTGTTTGTAGCTTTTCTGATGATGCCCATTCTAACTGGTGTGAGGTGATATCTCATTGTAGTTTTGATTTGCATTTCTCTAATAATTAGTGATGTTGAGCAGCTTTTCATGTGCTTCATGGCCATCTGTATGTCTTCTTTGGAGAAATGTCTATTTAGGTCTTCTGCCCATTTTTTGATTGGGTTGTTTGTTTTTTTAATACTGAGCTGCATGAGCTACTTGTATATTTTGGAGATTAATCCTTTGTCTGTTGATTCGTTTGCAAATATTTTCTCCCATTCTGAGGGTTGTCTTTTCGTTTTGTTTGTAGTTTCCTTTGCTTTGCAAAAGATTTTAAGTTTCATTAGGTGCCATTTGTTTGTTTTTGTTTTTATTTCCATTACTCTAGGTGGTGGATCAAAAAATATCTTGCTGTGATTTATGTCAAAGAGTGTTCTTCCTATGTTTTCCTCTAAGAGTTTTATAGTGTCTGGTCTTACATTTAGGTCTCTAATCCATTTGGAGTTTATTTTTGTGAATGGTGTTAGGGAGTGTTCTAATTTCATTCTTTTACATGTAGCTGTCCAGTCTTCCCAGCACCACTTATTGAAGAGACTGTCTTTTCTCCATTGTATATCCTTGCCTCCTTTGTCATAGATTAGTTGACCATAGGTGCATGTGTTTATCTCTGGGCTTTCTATCCGGTTCCATTGATCTATATTTCTGTTTTTGTGCCAGTACCATACTGTCTTGATTACTGTAGCTTTGTAGTATAGTCTGAAGTCAGGGAGTCTGATTCCTCCAGCTCCGTTTTTTTTCCCTAAAGACTGCTTTGGCTATTCGGGGTCTTTGTGTCTCCATACAAATTTTAAGATTTTTTGTTCTAGTTCTGTAAAAAATGCCACTAGTAATTTGATAGGGATTGCATTGAATCTGTAGATTGCTTTGGGTAGTATAGTCATTTTCACAATATTGATTCTTCCAATGCAAGCACATGGTTTATCTCTCCATCTGTTTGTGTCATGTTTGATTTCTTTCATCAGTGTCTTATAGTTTTCTGAGTACAGGCCTTTTACCTCCTTAGGTAGGTTTATTCCTAGGTATTTTATTCTTTCTGTTGCAATGGTGAATGGGATTGTTTCCTTAATTTCTCCTTCTGATCTTTCATTGTTAGTGTATAGGAATGCAAGAGATTTCTGTGCATTAATTTTGTATCCTGCTACTTTACCAAATTCATTGATTAGCTCAAGTAGTTTTCTGGTAGCATCTTTAGGATTCTCTATGTATAGTATCATGTCATCTGCAAACAGTGACAGCTTTACTTCTTCTTTTCCAATTTGTATTCCTTTTATTTCTTTTTCTTCTCTGATTGCCGTGGCTAGGACTTACAAAACTATGTTGAATAATAGTGGCGAGAGTGGACCTCCTTGTCTTGTTCCTGATCTTAGAGGAAATGCTTTCAGTTCTTCACCATTGAGAATGATGTTTGCTGTGGGTTTGTCATATATGGCCTTTATTATGTTGAGGTAGTTTCCCTCTATGCCCACGTTCTGGAGAGTTTTTATCATAAATGGGTATTGAATTTTGTCAAAAGCTTTCTCTGCATCTATTGAGATGATCACATGGTTTTTATTCTTCAGTTTGTTAATATGGTGTATCACATTGATTGATTTGCGTATATTGAAAAAGCCTTGCATCCCTGGGATAAATCCCTTGATCATGGTGTATGATCCTTTTAATGTGCTGTTGGATTCTGTTTGCTAGTATTCTGTTGAGGATTTTTGCATCTATATTCATGAGAGTTATTGGTCTGTAATTTTCTTTTTTTGTAGTATCTTTGTCTGGTTTTGGTATCAGGGTGATGGTGGCCTCATAGAATGAGTTTGGGAATCTTCCTTCCTCTGCAATTTTTTGGAAGAGTTTGAGAAGGATGGGTGTTAGCGCTTCTCTAAATGTTTGATAGAATTCACCTATGAAGCCATCTGATCCTGGACTTTTGTTTCTTGGAAGATTTTAAATCACAGTTTCAATTTCATTACTTGTGATTGGTCTGTTCATATTTTCTGTTTCTTCCTGGTTCAGTCTTGGAAGATTATACCTTTCTAAGAATTTGTCCACTTCTTCCAGGTTATCCATTTTATTGGCATAGAGTTGCTTGTAGTAGTCTCTTAAAATGCTTTGTATTTCTGCGGTGTCCGTTGTAACTTCTCCTTTTTCATTTCTAATTTTATTGATTTGAGTCCTCTCCCCCTTTTTCTTGATCAGTCTGGCTAAAGGTTTATCAATTTTGTTTATCTTCTCAAAGAAACAGCTTTTAGTTTTATTGATCTTTGCTATTGTTTTCTTTGTTTCTATTTCATTTATTTCTGCTCTGATCTTGATGATTTCTTTCCTTCTGCTAACTTTGGGTTTTGTTTGTTCTTCTTTCTCTAGTTCCTTTAGGTGTAGGGTTAGATTGTTTACTTGAGATTTTTCTTGTTTCTTGAGGTAGTCTTGTATTGCTGTAAACTTCCCTCTTAGAACTGCTTTTGCTGCATCCATAGGTTTTGGATTGTCATGTTTTCGTTGTCATTTGTCTCTAGGTATTTTTTGATTTCCTCTTTGATTTCTTCAGTGATCTCTTGGTTATTTAGCAACGTATTGTTTAGCCTCCATGTGTTTGTGTTTTTTACCTTTTTTTCCCCTGTAATTGATTTCTAATCTCATAGCGTCGTGGTCGGAAAAGCTGCTTGGTATGATTTCAATTTTCTTAAATTTACCGAGGCTTGAATGTGACCCAAGATGTTATCTATCCTAGAGAATGTTCCATGTGCACTTGAGAAGAAAGTGTAATCTGCTGTTTTTGGAGGGAATGTCCTATAAATATCAATTAAATCTATCTGGTCTATTGTGTCATTTAAAGCTTGTGTTTCCTTATTAATTTTCTGCCTGGATGATCTTTCCATTCGTGTAAGTGAGGTGTTACAGTCCCCCACAATTATTGTGCACTGTCGATTTCCTCTTTTAGAGCTGTTAACAGTTGTCTTGTGTATTGAGGTGCTCCTATGTTGGGTGCCTATATAATTGTTATATCTTCTTCTTGGATTGATCCCTTGATCATTATGTAGTGTCCTTCCTTGTCTCTTGTAACGTTCTTTATTTTATTATTTAAAATATTTATTTATTTATTTTTGGCTGCTTTGGGTCTTCATTGCTGTGCATGGGCTTTCTCTAGTTGCAGTGAGAGGGGGCTACTTTTCATTGTGGTGCACAGGCTTTCACTGTGGTGGCTTCTCTTGTTGCGGATCATGGGCTCTAGGTGTGCAGGCTTCAGTAGTTGTGGCATGCGGACTTCAGTAGTTGTGGCTCACGGGCTCTAGAGTGCAGGCTCAGTAGTTGTGGCACTTGGGCTTAGTTGCTCTGTGGCATGTGGGGTCTTCCTGGACTAGGGCTCGAACCCATGTCCCCTGCACTGGGAGGCGGATTATTAACCACTGTGCCACCAGGGAAGCCCTATTCTTTAAAGTCTATTTTATCTGACATGAGTATTGCTACTCCAGCTTTCTTTTGATTTCCATTTGCATGGAATATCCTTTTCCATCCCCTCACTTTCAGTCTGTATGTGTCCCTAGGTCTGAAGTGGGTCTCTTGTAGACAGCATATATATGGGTCTTGTTTTTGTATCCATTCAGCGAGCCTGTGTCTTTTGGTTGGAGCATTTAATCCTTTCACGTTTAAGGTAATTATCGATATGTATGTTCCTATTACCACTTTCTTAATTCTTATGGGTTTGTTTTTGTAGGTCCTTTTCTTCTCTTGTGTTTCCCACTTAGAGACGTTCCTTTAGCATTTGTTTTAGAGCTGGTTTGGTGGTGCTGAATTCTTTTAGCTTTTGCTTGTCTGTAAAGCTTTTGATTTCTCTGTCTAATCTGAATGAGATCCTTGTGGGTAGAGCAATCTTGGTTGTAGGTTCTTCCCTTTCATCAAATATATCATGCCACTGCCTTCTGGCTTGTAGAGTTTCTGCTGAGAAATCAGCTGTTAACCTTATGGGAGTTCCCTTGTATGTTATTTGTCATTTTTCCCTTGTTGCTTTAAATAATTTTTCATCTTTAATTTTTGCCAATTTGATTACTATGTGTCTCGGCGTGTTTCTCCTTGGGTTTATCCTGTATGGGACTCTCTGTGCTTCCTGGACTTGGGTGGCTATTTCCTTTCCCATGTTAGGGAAGTTTTCAACTATAATCTCTTCAAATATTTTCTCTGGTCCTTTCTCTCTCTCTTCTCCTGGGACCCCTATAATGCGAATGTTGTTGCATTTAATGTTGTCCCAGAGGTCTCTTAGGCTGTCTTCATTTCTTTTCATTCTTTTTTTTTTTATTCTGTTCCACAGCAGTGAATTCCACTATTCTGTCTTCCAGGTCACTTATCCGTTCTTCTGCCTCAGTTATTCTGCTATTGATTCCTTCTAATGTTTTTTTCGTTTCAGTTATTATATTGTTCACCTGTTGTTCTTTAATTCTTCTGTTTGTTCTTTAATTCTTCTAGGTCTTTGTTAAACATTTCTTGCAGGGCTTCCCTGGTGGCGCAGTGGTTGAGAATCTGCCTGCCAATGCAGGGGACACGGGTTCAAGCCCTGGTCTGGGAAGATCCCACATGCTGCGGAGCAACAAGGCCCGTGAGCCACAACTACTGAGCCTGCGCGTCTGGAGCCTGTGCTCCGCAACTAGAGAGGCCGCGATAGTGAGAGGCCTGCGCACCGCGATGAAGAGTGGCCCCCACTTGCCGTACCTGGAGAAAGCCCTCGCTCAGAAATGAAGACCCAACACAGCCAAAAATAAATAAAATAAAATTAATTAATTAAAAAAAAAACAAAACAAAACATTTCTTGCATCTTCTCAATCTTTACCTCCATTCTTTCTCCAAGGTCCTGGATCATCTTCACTATCATTATTCTGAATTCTTTTTCTGGAAGGTTTCCTATCTCCAATTTATTTAGCTGTTTTTCTGGGGTTTTATCTTGTTCCTTCATCTGGCACAAAGTCCTCTGCCTTTTCATTTTGTCTTTCTGTGAATGTGGGTTTCCTTCCACAGGCTGCAGAATTGTAGTTCTTCTTGCTTCTGCTGTCTGCCCTCTGGTGGATGAGGCCATCTCTGTATTTTAATTTTCAAAAGGCATTATCTTTGTTTTATACCACCCCTACTGATTTATATTTTTCTACAGTTACCTTTCTGTAGCTTATTATTTACTGTATTTCTATATTTCTATCTCTTAATCAATATTGCCAAAGGTTTTAGCAGTCTTTTCAAAGAACCAGCCTTTTTCCTTTGTTAATGTAATTTTTTGTCATTACTTTCTGCAGTAGCTCCTTTCTATATTTTGTTATTTAAAAAATTCCTAAGCTGATAATTTAGCTCATTTTTTTTAGCTTCTCCTTTTTTGTTATCCGCTCAGTACCATTTTCAGTGCATCCTATAAGTATCGATATGCAGCATTTACATTTTGTTCTAGTTCTGAGCATTAGTAAATTTCCACGTGATCTCTCCTTTTTATTTTTTTTTTAAATTAATTTATTTATGGCTGTGTTGGGTCTTCGTTTCTGTGCAAGGGCTTTCTCTAGTTGCGGCAAGCGGGGGCCACTCTTCATCACGGTGCGCAGGCCTCTCACCATCGCGGCCTCTCTTGTTGTGGAGCACAGGCTCCAGATGCGCAGGCTCAGTAGTTGTGGCTCACGGGCCCAGTTGCTCCGCGGCATGTGGGATCTTCCCAGACCAGGGCTCGAACCTGTGTCCCCTGCATTGGCAGGCAGATTCTCAACCACTGCGCCTCCAGGGAAGCCCGTGATCTCTCCTTTGATGCAAGAGTTCTTTACACTGGGCTTCCCTGGTGGTGCAATGGTTAAGAATCTGCCTGTCAATGCAGGGGACATGGGTTCGAGCCCTGGTCCAGGAAGATCCCACATGCTGCGGAGCAACTAATCCTGTGCGCCACAACTACTGAGCCTGTGCTCTACAGCCCGTGAGCCATAACTACTGAACCTGACGCACCTAGAGCCTGTGCTCCACAACAAGAGAAGCCACCACAATGAGAAGCCCATGTGCATCAACGAAGACCCAATGTAGCCAAAAATAAATTAATTTTTAAAAAAGTTATTTATATGGACATTTTTTAAAGTCTCCAAACATATAACTTATTGTTGTGGAATTTCCAATAAAAAATATTGTGGTCAGAGAACTTAATCTGTATAATACTCACTTGGTATTTAAAACTTTATTACAGTATACACTAGCAATTAATTGTTTTACATCCATTTCAGAATATGTATTCTATAACTGTGAAGCATGAACCTTTATTGCCCACAAGTTATTAAATTATGTTGTGTACATTTGTATCCTGAATTCACTAGATTCTGCTGTAGAGTTTGAGCCCTAAGTTCCAGATAATAAAAATATATTTTGCCTTTATTTCCTTCCATTTATTTCTCTTGGGACTCTGCAGTGGAGAAGAGGCTGAATATTACTTGGTTATTCCTAAACTAGTGGCCAAATGGTCTTAATATTATCATTTTAATTTCTTAACTTTGTTAGCAAATCACTTCATCATTTCCAACAATCTAGTAATTTTTTAAGTTGTCAATTAGACTACTTCATATCTTCCTCCAAATAATCTTTTAAAATCTTGCCTTTTCTTTCCTCTGAAACTTTTTTTTAGTAAGGTGTTCGAGAACGCCAGGATTGAACTGTTCACAGAATTCTGAAGGACCCCTCAGGAATGGTAGGGCATCCAGGGCTCCAGCATCCTGTGTTCAGCTGTACTGCTTCTTGCTCGTGCCAGGCTCTCGTACTGGCCCTACTGCTACAAACCATGGTTCTGCTCGTGTTTAGATTCAGGAGACAGCATATTCGTTCAGGAACCTCAGAAAATACGGTCATTTACAAGAGACCAGAGATTTAGTGTCAGCATATGAAACTTTGCAGGAGCATGAGCAATAAAAGAACTATTTGATTTTTCAACACACTGCACTGTCTCTCAAACTTTCCTTTATGTATAATTCTCGACAGATTTTCACCTACTGCAATAATGCAAATCAGTGAATTAAAAGTAATTTTTTCTGTTACCTCCAGAATTTTATCAACTTCCATAAATGTTATAATCTAGGGGAAATTTTTTTTTTTTGATGCTGTGCCATTTCACCCAGGACAAACTGTGCTTAAACCTTAGATCAATGGCTCAGAAATGTCTGCATGTTAGGATAATCTCTTTGGCAAACTCCAGACTCAGCTCTTAACCTCAATTCCACCTATGGCTCTGCTAACCATGCCAAGCCTTCTCTATCCTCATGGAAAACTACCATGTCCTCTCAGATTTTTCTGAGTATAGATGATCTTTAAAAGTCTCAGGAACCTGAGGCTCTGGTGAGTGAATGGGTGAAATGGAAAGCCCTAGAAACCAGGGAACTTGGCTGCCCGTGTTACTTTCTAAAATTTCATGTGTGCATACTTCCAGAAGGACAATGGATGACTGGAGTTAAAACCAAACCAGTCAACTGGAACATCATTACTGACCAGAATGAGAATCCCCTTGTTGAGCTGTTAAGCTTAGGCTTTGTCATCCCACCCACGTTCCTCTGGTGAATGCTGGCATGCAGTATGTCGAGAAACAGAGCAGAAGAAACCAGCACAGAAGGCAGTCGTCTCCCTTTTCATGCTTTAATCCATACCCTGTGCTCCATTTTTGGAGGGTGGTCTCCCCAGTCCTTGCCACTCCCACAATCAGAGCAGGTGAGGTTCATCATTATTCAGCCTCATCTCCATGGAACCTTTACCAGGCAACAGAGATCCTTGGGCCATGAGATTCTACTCCTTAGTTCTTAATTACATGAAAATGAAATCACGTAAGAAAAAGCAAACAACGCAAATACATGAAAGCCTTTACTCCTGGTAAATTCTTCAGGGTCCCAGGTTTCCCTGACATCAGAGAATGAGGCAGGGCGGATGGGGTGGGGTGTCAGGAGAACAGTCTGGATGGCCTTGGCCAGCAGCAACAGCTTTCGCTTAAAGTTTCCATAATTGGAGCTCAGATCTTCTCCAGCTTTCTTCACGTAAGTGAAGTGACCCCATCAATCAGGATTCTACAATCATGACAGTGCCTTTGTAAGCTGACACCACTTCAAAATCCCCTCACAAACTCATGTGAAGAGGGTCGGCTGGGTGGGTTTGTATATATGTGGAAACGTAAATGACTTCAACATGGTTTTAATTAGGCGTTACTGGATCCCTCAGCACCCAAATGCTACATCTCACTTGTGGCAGAATAAGCACTAGGGACAAAACCAAGAGACCGGCAGAACAGTAGGAGGGCTAGGCAGGAGCATTCTAACAGGAAAAAACCCCACAAGGAAAGAGGCTTCTGACCAGGCCCCCCTTTCAAGCTGTGTCTGGCACCTGGTGTCATTTTGACAATGGGGAAGGGAGCAGCCTGACAAGGTCCACATGAAGCCGCCTTGATGTTTTTGCCCATCAACCACTACTCGCATCTCTCCCGAGAATCAAAGGAAAGTGCATGGTGAAGAAGTGTATCAGTGAGAGTTGTACAGTTAACCTGTGAAAGTGTGGCAGAGCCACCGGGATGCAGGTCTCCTGCCTTGAGTTCAGGGCTGTGTGCTTTAAGATTTGAGCCCAGGAAGGACAGAATCCTAAAGGATGGTCCCTTATCAAACCTAAGGACTTGTCCTGGGCCACTTTAAACTTGAGGGTGTTAGGCGTCTTTAGGATAATTAACAGCTTATTTGGGGGCAAATATAGTAAACACAACCTCTTAAGTCTTCTAATTCTCCTACTTCACACCTGTGAGGTCGAGGCAGGAGCACTCCCGTCACGGAGAGGCCTCAATTCAGGCGAACTTTGGGAAGAATATCTCCTCAAAGTGTAGAAGAAGGTTGAGAGGTTCTGCCCAGGGGGGTGGGGTGGGGTGGGGTGGGGTGGGGTGATCTAGTTGTGGGAAGAGGTTACTAACGCACATCTGGGCAGGTCAGGGGACTCCCTAGAAAAGGTCTTCCCAGGCCGACAAGACGGCTTCTCCCGGACCATCCCTGGGAAAGAGTCGAAGGCAGGTGTCCACACGTGGGGACCGGGCTAGGAGGTCTTTCCTGAGTGGGTCCTCTGGTGCCTGATTAAGTGGTAGCCTCTGCTGAAGCTCTTTCCGCAGGTAGGGCATGTGAATGGTTTCTCACCAGTGTGTGTTCTCTGATGCCTGACAAGGTGGTCTCTCCGACTGAAGCTCTTCCCACACTCGGTGCAGCGGCAGGGCCTCACTGAGGCGTGTCCCCTCAGGTGCTTGGCAAAGGCAGCGCTGTGGTTGAAGCAGCGCCCACATTCACTGCACAGATAGAGCTCCTCGGCTGCGTGTGTCTTCCGGTGGGCCAGGTACCGCCTGTGGTCACTGAAGTCCTCTCCACACTCTCCGCACAAGTAGGGTTTGCCTCCAAGGTGGATTCTTTGGTGTGTTGTGAGCACGGATTTCTGGCTGAAGCTTTTGCCACAAATAGTACAGAAGAAGGGTTTCTCTCCCGTATGTGTCCTCTGGTGCCTGACAAGGTCTGAAGTCCAGCGGAAGTGTTTTCCACAATCGTCACACCTATAGGGTTTCTCAACAGGTGGAGTTCTCTCAACCTGGACCAGAGGGGAGGTCTCATGCAGATTCTTCCGGTTTAGGGGATATTTATAAGGAGCGCTCATTTTGTGGACCTTTTGGTGCCTGGCGAGATGTGAGCTCCGTGTGTAACTTTTCCCACACTCCATACATTTATAGGGTTTCTCTCCTGTGTGAGTTCTCAGGTGTCTAACAAGGTGGGAGTTACAAGTGAAACTTTTACCACATACAGGACAGTCATGATGTCTCCCTAACAGGGGGTGGACAGGCATGGTTTCCTGAAGATTCGTTAAACTATTAACTTGAGAAATATTTGTGCCAAATCTTCTTTCGTTAAGTCTACCTGGATCATCCTCAAAGACTATTTCCCAATCTGGAGTCTGGTGAACTTCTGCATCTCCCAAGATAGACCTGTGTAGATCCTCCAAACTCAGATCTTCCGGCTCAGGACACTCCTCCTCATCTTCACTCCTATCTCCTGTAGAAAGGGAGAGAGGAGAAAAGAGGAAATTATAGAGGTAATGATGCCTTGTGCACAATGGAGATTTTTAAACAGTTTTGGGAGGGCAAGACCGTATAGAGAGACACCAATGTTTCTTAAGTGTAGAGGCTGGGAAGAAGGAAATAACCAGTCAACTGAATGCCTGTCATGTGCCAGGCACTTTCTTATGTGCCATCTCACATTGTCAACAGCCTTCGTGTGGACAAACATTATTATCCTCCTTTCACAAATGTGGAGGTTGGGGATCAAGGGTTTACGTGAATGCTTAAAAAATGGTATAGCTGCAATTCCAAAAGTTCCCCTTTTTCGTCTGTCACCATTTTGCATTACAGATCCCTCAAACCAATGATAGGCGTGAAGAGGGGAAAAGGATAGAAGAATTTGGCTTCAGAGGGAGACACCTGCCGTCGGCTGACATGTTAGAAGAACCAGTGAGAGGGGTTCCCCAGAGGGCGAAAGAAACACTGACCAGAGGAGCTGCCAGCTTGGGGACAGATCCCCTTTGTCACTCCTCACCTGTGTAGGTGAAACTCAGGATTTCTGGCTCTCGAGGTTCCTGCGCCTCTGGGATCTCTGGGATCAAAGGCTCTTCTTCTCCCATGTGGGAGATCTCGTCTAGTCTGGGGATTGGAAATGCTGCTCAAGAGAGGGAAAACAGGACGTCACGATTGGTTCAACTGTTCCCCGTGTCAAGAGCAGATCTTTTCTGTTTGGCAGACTGCAGAACAATCACATAGGCAGGTCAGTCCATCAAACCTTCAGTCTCTTTAGCTTGAGCCCCTCTGACGAGTACTGCATATCTCTTGCCTTTCACCAGCAACTCAATAATCACACAGCTGTCAATGTTACCCTCTCTTCCCATATTCAAGTAAGTAGATTGTCTCCAACTTTCATTGCTTGTTTCAAAACTGATATGCTTACCTACTCACACTAAACTTAAACTCATACTAAAACTATAGTATTACAGCTGTTTTCTTGTTAGAGGTTTCCAACTACTTCCTAGGCATTTTCTCTTCCCTCTAGCTTCGAAGGACACCATCTTCCTCGGCTGTCCTTCAGTGTCACTGGTGGGGTCGGCATAAGAGAAGTGTAGTATGTACAATCTAAGGTCTAAGACACCCTCAATTTCCAACAAGAAAACGATCTCTGTGCTCAGGACACTCTAGAAACACTTGAAATTGCTTACACAAGGAGACCACAATTCCGCAGTCTTCTTCCAAGACATATTCCCCATAGAACTCTTTCTGTGTTGGATCCAGATCACTCCACTGGTCCTGGGAGAAGCAGACAGCCACATCCTTGAAAGTTACCAATCCCTGAAACAACACAAAGATTCTATTAAAATGTCATGCTTTATGGAGCCTCATATTTTGTTCCTGGAATAAAGGTCACTGGAACAGGCAGAATCCATCCAGGAGACAAAGAAACTCAAATGGGACACGTGGTTCCCTTTCAGGACATCTGTGTCTCATCCTCTGTCGCTGCTTCCCAAGTTTCTGCTTTTGCAACTGGCCCTCTTCCTGCTCCCTCCAATCCCACTACTTTCCCTCAGCACCAGACTATGTTCTTTCTGGGGATATTGTTTAAAATACAAGAAAGGTCTTAGAAGTCATCATTCAACTCCCTATTTTACACTTTAATGCTACCTACATTTCTGCAAAAATTTATCTTTTCCAGGAAGCTTTCCCTAACTGACCTTACCTAATCACACATCACTTACATAGTCTATATAGCATAAATAGGACTTTCTTCTTCAGCTAGACTACAATCTAAAAATAAGGATGGGGGGCTTCCCTGGTGGCGCAGTGGTTAAGAATTCACCTGCCAATGCAGGGGACACGGGTTTGAGCCCTGGTCCAGGAAGATCCCACCTGCCACAGAGCAACAAAGCCCGTGCGCCACAATTACTAAGCCTGCGCTCTAGAGCCTGCGAGCCACAACTACTGAAGCCCACGTGCCACAACTACTGAAGCCTGCAGTCCTAGAGCCCGTGCTCCGCAACAAGAGAAGCCACCACAATGAGAAGCCCCCACACAGCAATGGAAGAGTAGCCCCCGCTCGCCGCAACTAGAGAAAGCCCACATGCAGCAACGAAGACCCAACGCAGCCAAAAAGAAATAAATTAATTTATTTAAAAAAATAAATAAATAAGGATGGGGACTTCCCTGGCGGTCCAGTGGTTAAGACTCCACACTCCCAATGTAGGGGGCACGGGTTCGATCCCTGGTCAGGGAACTAAGGTCCCGCATGCCACGCAGCGCGGCCAAAATAAATAAATAAATAAATAAAATAAAAATAAGGATGAATTCTATTCCTTTTTTCTCCAGCCACATAGCTTAGTTGTGGGGCTCTTGACCATGGTGAAGTCTTCATGAATGCCATGGCCTGACTGAATGCAGTCCCTGGAAGAGGATAGCACCCAAAATCAGAAATCGTTTTTGCAGGACAGTCAGTTATCCTTACAAATGATGATCAAGTTTATTCCTTAAAACCAAAAACAAACCCTCACTTGACAACTTCAAAGTTGTACTGGGGTGTTACCAAATAATCCCACTTTGTTAGTCCCTCTGGTTGGTGGCAAATCAAAAGGCTCTGGAGCCTGTAGATCCGACTGAGATGTTATAACTGATCTCATTAGCTGCAGTTCCTCCCCTTCCAGACACATGCAGAACTGAGAACTTAAACTGGCAAAGGAGAGTGGAAACTTGTGTCCCGTCTGACCTGTTCAGTGTATATGCCCAACGGTTCCTCAAATTCTCCATGGTATAGACAGAAACTAGGGTGCACCTGTGACAGAGCAGTAAGAAGGGCAACCATCTCTGGGTTTCCAGGGTTCCTCTCTTCAGGAAGGGCTGGGTCCTGGGGCACTGGAACCTCTAAGAAGAAAAGAAGGCAGAGATCAGCAGTGTGCAGGGCGGCCCTATAACTGGCAAAGAGCTGAGCATCCCCCATGGTCTCTGGTGGGAAGGTGGGAGTCAAGACACAGGCCTAAGGGCGGCTTGAGTCATCCCAACGCCACCACCTATAACACTACGGGAATGCCAGGAGAATAACCAACAAACGTGCTATCCAAGGCAGCCCTGCTTACGGGTACTCTAGCTAGTACTGTCTCCTCTCAACACCCTGTGCTCTGTGGTTTCCTCCCCTTATGATCTAGCCAGCCTCCTCGGTATGGGAGCAATATCCCCCTCCCCTCACTCTGCCACGATCCCCCCTTCCTGCTGAGGCTCCCACCGCTCTCCTGCAGGGGCTGCAACTCCAACTCCTGGCACAGGCTCTGCTCTTCTGGTGCCCCCAGATCTGGGCTCTGTGTGGTCTCCTCACGGGACTCCTCGGGGGTCAAGGTGTGTGCAGGATCCTGAAGCTCACTAGGTGACCCGGGCTCTGCTGCTGGATGCACTGTCTCCTCGGACAGGACTTCCTGGCCGTGAACATGGACAGTCACCTGGGAATAATTCCAACTTCCAGTCACCATGGAGTCAGGAGGAAAGTCTTGGCTGTCATCAGGGCTTATGTTAGGAGAAGCTGCCAACAGGAAAACTCCCAGAGGGACCCAGACGAGGAGGGGAAAGTCCAGTCCCACCGGGGCGTGCGAGGAGGAGCTGAGTTTATCCTCGCCAGGACAAGGGGAGGACATTCAGATACTGCCCTGCTTTCTCATTTCCCTCAACCCTGCCTGTCACCAGGGCTCTGAGGGCCCATCCTTCCCATCTTCGCCTACCCCACCTGCGGCTTGCCTTGCTGTGTGCTCCCCTGTCTGTTGTCCTGAAAGGGGGATCTGTCACTGAGGGGCTGAGAACCTCTGAGGAAGTCACAGAATTCTCCTCCCCAGGGAATGGAGGTTCAACATCCAAAGAGAAAACCAAAGCCATATCACCCTTGTGTGCTGAGGCCACAAAGATGGTCCCTAGGCAGGTGTTTCAAGAACCAGGAAGTCACACTCATACACACACAAACACACACACACTCCTGTGTCCCATGGAGCTCATGGATCTAGGTACAACCCAAGGGTGGAGCCAATTCAATTTATGGGGTAATTTATGTGAGCCCTACCCCTAAATCCATCCTTCCAGCAAATAGACCCCCTCCACGTCACACAGATCAGGACTCCCCCTCCTCACCCACCGCCTTGGTCTCCTGGGTTGTTTCTGCAAACCCTCCACCAGCGTCACGGCCTCCTCGCCACTCTCTGGCCGCTGGCCCCGCACCCAGCTCTGCAGTTCTCCGGGCAGGACAGTAAGGAATTGTTCCAGCACAAGCAGCTCTAGGATCTGCTCCTTTGTCCTCCTCTCTGGCCTCAGCCACTGATGACACAGTTCTCGGAGTCGGATGAGAGCTTCCCGAGGGCTTGCTGCTTCCTGGTAGCGAAAGCACCGGAAGTTCTGGTGCGACGTCTCAAGCACAGGGTCATCCCTCTGTAAGACAGACTCTGGCCTACAGGTGAAATCATCTTCCAATTTCACCATGAGGATCCCCTCTTCTTCCCAAAGATCCTGGTCCTCCGGTTCCAAGGCTGTAGCCATTGTCTGGCTCTGGCTCTGGGGTGGTCTCACACCATCGAGAGCTCACACTGTCATTCCCCCCGTCTCAGCCTGGGCGCCTCGAGGAGCTTCTCCCAAGGGACCTGGGTAGAGAAGTAAAGACAGACAACACTATAAGCATGAAAGTATACACAGGAGTAACAGTTCTGAGATCAATCATAATCCTGTACACATAACACTCCCAAACTTAAATCCCCTTTCCCCTAATCTCCATATGTTGCAAATAGATCTAGTTGGAATAGGATAAGCTATGCCTGAAGGTATGTTCTCCCACTCCTTTTCCTAGGCAAGGTTCACACTCCATAGAAAAACAGAAAAACACTGCATTTCTACTTCATGAAATATGGGAACCTAAAAGGAAAATGGCTAGGAGAAAGGACACTCATAACTGCCTGCTAAAAATGTGGTACTGACCACAATCTGTTTTACACACACACATGCACACACACACACGCTGACATATATATTAGGATATATATTCTGAGAAAAGACACATTGACAGGGCTGAATTAGACAGAGAAGGCTTTGTGGAGGTTCATTGTGAACTGAATCACACTCCATATTAATTTATTCTGTAAAGTGGGAACTCTCAGAGATTTGAGAGGATTGTATGCGGTAACAGCGAAGAAAGCCACTTACACACAGTGGCTGGCACATAAGCACCCCCAAAAGCGATCCTCCTCTTAAGACATCTTTAACTGGAAGACCTACAGACCCTCAAAACTGAGTGCTCAAAACTAAATTCACGATTCCTGCTCCCAAATCCACCCCTCTTCGTGTAATCCTCTTGGCTGATATCATCACTTGTTAAGTCAACACTCAACCTTATCATCTTTGGATTCAACTTTGAATCTTCCCCATTGCTTACAGCTCATTAAGCCAATTGTACCTCTTAAGCCTCTAAATCTGTTTCGTCCTGATTTAGTTTGGGCCCCCATCTCTTGCCTGGACTACGGCCATAACTTCCTAACTGGGATCCCCACAGTACTCAGCTATGAGCAAAACACAACAGATTCAGCTGTGGAGCTTTTGCAAAACATAGTATCACACACATCATTCTTCCGGATATTCTGATTCAAGTCAATCCAGGGAACTGTATCTTTAGAAATGCTACATGTGGTTCTGATGTGCGTCCTAGCTGAGAAACACTTAGGGCATGTAAGGTTAAGAGAGAGTCCTCCTGGAGTCAGATTGCCAGGGTTTGAATCCTGGCTCTATTGTTTACTAGATGTGGGGTCATGGTCAAGTTCTTATTCTCCTTATGCCTGTTTCCCCTTTACAGAATGGAGGTAAGGATGGAATCCACCTAATAGGGTTACTATGAGGAATATCTGTGAAGTGCCTAAAAGAGTGATGGTGCCCCAATGTTAACCATTATCTTTCTGAATAATAGTTCCAACTGCATCACTCAACATTTAAAAATAATAATTTCATACTGTTAGGAAGATCAGTTCCAAAATCCTTGGCATGGTACATGAAGCCCTTCACAACCAGCCCTCAATTTATTTTTCAAGCCTCATATCCTCCCCTCTTCTCTGTATCACCTGCTATAATGAATGCACTGCTGACCTCCCTACAATAGGGTGTCTTTCCAGGCCTCCAAGTCTGTAAAAGTCTGTTCCTTTTGTACGGAAAACTCCCACCACCAATGCTTCACGTGTGTTCCTATTTCTTCTCAACAGGTCCCCTCTTCTTCATTCCCAGGATTTACAGTTTCGGTCTTAATCAGTTCTCCTCTGGATTACTGTAACTGCCTCTAAATGTGAGCTATCTGTCTCCAGGTTTGTTACCTTTGTTACCATTCATCATATCACAAGAGTGACTGCTCTTGGCAAATCTGGTCCTGTCCCTTCCTTATTTAAGATCCTCAATCACTCCTGTCTTGGAAGTGAAATACAAACTTTTAAGTACTATGTATTAGGTTGACCTTCATCTTGGGTTTCTTTTTTTTTTTAATATTTATTTTATTTATCTGGCTGCACCAGGTCTTAGTTGCAGCACACAGGATCTTTCAGTTGCAGCATGTGGGATCTAGTTCCCTGACCGGGGATCCAACCCGGGCCCCCTGCATTGGGAGCGTGGAGTCTTAACCAGTGGACCACCAGGGAAGTCCCTTCATCTTGTTATTCCTTTGCCTTCCTCTCCAATCCTTTCAAACACACACACACATGCACGTTGTGCATGTAAAGTACACAAAAGGTCTATGCTCTTTGGCTTTTGAACATGCCGTTCCTTCCAACTCTTTACCCTTCATTAGGTTAAACTTATTTATCTTTCAAGACATAGATAGGTAAGGCTTCATGTCTCCTGAGATGCTTTCCTTGATCCCATTCTCCCTGCCCTTAGACCTGTTAGAAATCACTTTGCTTCCCTAGCTATTTGGACATATCTGTATCTCAAAATCTGCCGTATCACACAGCCATCGTTCATCTTTCCCCTGAAACCCCTTGAAGTAGGGGACTGTGCTTCAATCAATTTCCAATACCTATAACAAAGCACACAATAAATGCATCTAAATGAATAAGCCTCCACTTTGAAGTTTTCTTCCTACATTAACAGTAAGAATCAATCTTTTCCTCCATAAGTTTCTACTTTTTTATTCACCGTATCTTGTTAATCCTACCTTCTAAATCTTTCAAATTCATGCATCTCATCTCCACTGCCATTCCCCGAGTCAAGCCGTTATGACCCACTAAAAGGCATTGATAGGACCTCTTAAAAAATGACGATATCCTCGGCCCCTACGACTGCACTGGCACTTACATGTGGAATGAACCACTTGGTTCAAATTTTACCAGTGGACTTCCAGGTGCCACCCCCTCCAGACCACTCTCCACATGCAACCTGAGGGTTCTTCATTTTCCAATCTTTTTATGCTTCACTACAACTGCCTCAGGTCCACCTTCAAGGTCAACGATCCACTCTTAACAGCTGTAACGTTCTGTCTAATGTGCTGCTGCCCATCAACCACCAAATTATTCATTATTTAAATCTGTATCTCAAATCACTTTCCATTCAAGCTTATTTCATTTTTCCATTACCCGCAAACATTCACTACATAATCTCATGGTCTGTAGTTCTGTAATTTACAGATCTTCCTGTGCTAATTTACCTACTTATTAAATCTGCTCAATCTCATGGTGGTTTGTTTTTGCAGGTGGTTTGTAATTTTTTTACGTTTTATGCCCATTTTCTTTGGGAGAGCCCTAGGTTATAAAAGTGAGCCCTTTGAATGAAATTTCATTTGCTTCCATCCAAGTACTAGTGGTTTCAGTATCTTAATTTCTCAGAGTCTTCCTGAATTATGCTGACAGTGTCTCATTTAGGCCTAAGCCTGTGAGCGATTTCTGTCCCACCCAAGGCTATGGAGGCCTACACTTCCTTGCCCTTTTGCTTGATCAGTAGACAGATTTTCATGGAAGGAGTAGCTCTTCAAGGCTCCAGGCTGGCAGATGTTCAACTCTATATCCCTCCCCCATCCCCACCAGTGCCCCATTTTAATATCTCCTTGTTGGAGTATAGGTATTAGAACCCCAAACTTTAGAAGTCTTTATTTTGGTTTGAAATCTCCTCGGGCTGTGGTGGAGTTAGATTGTGCTCACTCCTCCAGCTTTTATTTCTGGAACCTAGACATTTACCTTTAGTTTGGGGGCAGGGAGGCAGGTGAGTGCAAGCATTTAAAAATGGGCAAGAGCCATATCCACATCAATACCTCCTGCAGTGCTGTGGTAAGGTCTGAGTGGTGACCCTTCTAACATACCACATCGGCCAATGGCTTCACATTGTCCACAGGGTAAAATCTAAACCCCTTACAATTTGATTCCCAAGGCCCTGCAAGACCTGGCCCCTGCCCACCTCTCTTCTCCCACGACTGCTACTGCATTGAAAGTTGCTGCTCGAATACACTGCTGTATCTCTTTTCTACGCCCTCACTAGGTGTTCCTGACGCTGTCGACTCTGCCTGAAATACCCTTTCTACCCCTTTTACTTGGTTAACTCTACTCATCCTTCAGACCTGCTTTCCCCAGACGCCTTCCCTGGTCCTCCCAGATTGCGTCCACAGGAACTTGGACCCTGTATCGCAGCACACACATATATCTACTTTTTGTGTGGTAAGAATCGTTCATCATCCTGTTTAGTTCACTAGACCGTAAAGCTCCGAGGGCAGGGCCACACAGCACCCAGCTCAAGGCCTGTCACACAACAGGTACTCAGGCAGAGACCACGGTAAGTCTTTTTAAGTCTTTCTCTGGAAGGACAGATCCAATATCTTATTAATTCTTATTCACTCATTTGTCCAGCAAACTGTGTGCCAGACAAATGAATAAATAAGGGAAAAAACACTTATTATTTAGATTGTGAGTAAAACAGAATACTCTTAGTGGTTCCTGAAGTGAGGAAACCACGACTCATCACAAGGAATCTTCAGGCTGCCTTGGAGAATCCACATACAAGTCACACAAAGCTGTGCATTTGAAAAAAAAAAATCATTTTCCTTTGAAGATATGAATCAACCTTAGTAAGCACAAAACCGGACATCAAGTAATTTAACACTACAACACTGATTATTTATCCAGACATTCCCCCCAACATCTGCAAGGCAGGAAAAGAAGATGGAATTGATACTCAGGGTCTCTGGCTTAATGAGGGGATTTCTATTAACTTAAAAATCCAAGAACTTGGGTTTCTCTGGTGGCGCAGTGGCAGAGAATCTGCCTGCCAATGCAGGGGACACGGGTTCAAGCCCTGGTCTGGGAAGATCCCACATGCCGCGGAGCAACCAGGCCCGTGAGCCACAACTACTGAGCCTGCGCGTCTGGAGCCTGTGCTCTGCAACAAGAGAGGCCGCGATAATGAGAGGCCCGCGCAGTGCGATGAAGAGTGGCCCCCACTTGCCGCAACTAGAGAAAGCCCTCGCACAGAAACGAAGACCCAACACAGCCAAAAGTAAATAAATAAATAAATAAATAATAAAAATAAAGGAATTCCTTTAAAAAAAAAAAAGTAAAATAAATATCCTTTAAAAAAAAAAATCTGAGAACTTGCCCAGCGAAGCAGGCTAGGAACTCTGTTTTCACGTAGCACAGTCCACGAGATGCCCTACTACAGATTCTATAAAGTATGCACTGACAGAGGGTTCCTGCTCTTACAGGGCTTTGCTCTCCAAAGAAAAAAGAATATAACAGCATCACATAAAACCTGCTGATTTAAAATGCTCTTCAGAAATCATGGATTGAGATTTCCTTTGCTTGTTTTGTATTTACTTTGGCAGCCTAGGAAGATGAGATGGCGACAAAAAATCAGCAACAGCGGAATGAGGGGAGGCAGAGTTGTCCTTGCTGGGGCAAGAGATGGGAAGGAAGAGAAGGCAGGCAGTGCTGTGAAAAGAGCACCAGATTAGGTATCCAAAGATGTACGTTCCAGCCCACATCCCCACAAACCCGGAACCGCTCTAAGGGTTTCCTGAGACAAGGTACATGAGAGCCCTTGTAAAGGGTGAAGCCCTCTTCAGACAACAACTCTCAGGACTAGCTGAGATCTATGAGAGCTTATAAACTGGAGTGTGCTGTGCAAATGTCAGGTGTCAGTACTAGAGACAGAAAACAGGCTTTGCATTTTATTCCATTTATGGGATGGGTTACCCTGCAAGTCTGCCTTGCAATTTGTTGCCTTCTAACACCTTCCCTCAGTGTCTGTCCTTGGAAGGAGTTCCACAGTGACAGACGAAAACCCAACAACAGGATACTACAGAGAGACCGTGAGGCCAGGCCAGGAAGAGTGAAGGACCTGCTTCCAGAAGGCTCTAAAATAATGTTTGCAGAGATGCTTCACAAGCCTTGGCCTGGGCTGGCCCCACCACCTAGCCTCTTCAGTGTTTCTAGGACGTCTGGGGCAGGACTGCGGAGGAGATGTGGGAAAGGCAAGGCCTTTCTCCAGTCTGTGGTCCAGCTGTGTCTGTCCATATCTGAGTGGGTCCCATGCCAGTTAAGGCCCTAACTCAACCCTGAAGACCAGAAAAGAAAACTGCAGGCAGTGAAAAGATACCTGGGTCTCTATCTTAAAATGTTATTCCTACTTGGAGTGATCTTTCTGGACCCTAAACGACAAGGTCTGTAGTCTTATAGCATCTTCCTAAAGGAGAGGTGGGATCTATTTACTGGCAAATAATTAATCTTCAGAAGAAAACAGTGACCAGAGAGGTTCGAATGATGATATTCAGCAGACATTTAAATTCTCTCCAGTCTCCCTTCTCCTCTTTGACTCTAACGCAGGCCCAGAGCCTGGAGATTTGAATCAATGATCGCTGGGACTAACCAGATGCTTGCAACTGCTCCTCTCACTGCTCTAGAAAAAAATATCAGCTAATAAAAATTGTTAACTGCCCTTTTCTACTCCTGTACTGTTCTTTAAAACTAAAGACTATCCACTATGATCCTCCTACTGGAAAGATTCTTTCATTTTACTGTTACTTATCCTTATACAAACGTTTACCCATACTTTCCACGTAATGGTTAGGGGTTCTGGAGCCTTAGTCTGGATCCCTCTCCTCACCTATTAGCCAGGTGACAGTCCCTAAGCCTCAGTCCAATCTTCAACATGTGGCAAATACTTCCTACCTCATATGGTGGTCTTAAGGATCAACGAAGTAACGCATAGAATCGCTCAGCACAGAGTTTGATATATGGTAGGTGCTCTATATATTCTGTTCTTTCCTTCAAATTGCTTTAAATCCTTTTGGGAAGAAGATTTAAATGATAATCAAACAGTCCTTTATTTCATCATAATTCAAAAAAAATTTTTTTTAATGCACAGGTAAAATCTTGGTCTGTTTACTGTTACATCAAAAGTAA
The DNA here is from genome assembly GCF_028023285.1 of Balaenoptera ricei. Lineage (NCBI taxonomy): Eukaryota > Metazoa > Chordata > Mammalia > Artiodactyla > Balaenopteridae > Balaenoptera > Balaenoptera ricei. The sequence goes on along the minus strand of NC_082646.1, from coordinate 9,290,423 downwards.
AGTGTTAAGGGAGTTCCCTGGTGGTCCAGTGGTTAGGATTCGGCGCTTTCACTACTGTGGCCCGGGTTCAATCCCTGGTCGGGGAACTGGGATCCTGCAAGCTGCATGGTGCCGACCCCCTAAAAAAAGTAAAGTGTTAAACCAAGAGAGAATTCTTGCTTTGAAAGCACTTATAAACTCAGATTAAACAAGATCCTTGGAACCAGATGGGATGAAAACTTAGATAGGTTTTCCTGCCTAAGACCAGAGTAGCGATACTTCTGCTTACCAATATCACAGTCCTGTCCCCTTCCTCTAACTGGGAAGAGGCAACCTGAGGCAAACCCAGTTAGTACAGGCATACCCCATTTTACTGCGTTTCACCTTCATCACGCTTCACAGATGTGTTTTCTGTTTTGTTTTCTTTTACAGCTTAAAGGTTTGTGGCAACCCTGCAACAAGCAAGTCTATCAGTGCCATTTTTTCAACAGCATTTGCTCACTTGTTGTAATCACATTTTGATAATTCTCACAGTATTTCCAGCTTAATTATTATTATATTTGTTATGGTGATCTGTGATTAGTGATCTTTGATGTTACTATTCTAATTGTTTTGGGGTGCCACAAACTGTGCCCATATCAGATGGCAAACTTAATCAATAAATGTGTGCTTTCTGACTGCTCCACTGACCAGCTGTTCCTCCGTCTCTCTGCCTCTTCTTGGGCCTCCCTAGTCCCTGAGACATAACAATGTTGAAATTAAGCCAATTAAAAACCCTACAAGGGCCGTAAGTATTCAAGTGAAAGGAAGAATCGCATGTATCTTGCTGTAAATAAAAAACTAGAAATGATTAAGCTTGGTGAGGAGGGCATGTCAAAAGATGAGACAGGCTGAAAGCTAGGCCTCTTGCCCCAGTTAGCCAAGTTGGAATGCAAAGGTAAGTTTCTTGAAGGAAACTGAAAGTGCTACTCCAGTGAATACACAAATGATAAGAAAGTGGAGAAAGTTTTAGTGGTTTAGATAGAAGCTCAAACCAACCACAACAATCCTTTGAGCCAAAGCCTAATCCACAGCAAGGCCCTAACTCTCTTTAATTCTATGAAGGCTGAGAGAGGTGAAGAAGCTGTAGAAGAAAAGTCTGAAGCTAACAGAGGTTGGTTCATGAGGTTTAAAGAAAGAAGCCATCTCTGTAACATAAAGTGCAAGATGAAGCAGCAAGTGCTGATGCGGAAACTGCAGCAAGTTATCCAGATCTAGCTAATTAATGAAGGTGGCTAAAATAAACAACAGATGTTCAGTGCAGACAAAACAGTCTTCTACTAGAAGAAGATGCCATCTAGAACTTTCATAGCTAGAGAGAAGTCAATGATTGGCTTCAAAGCTTCAAAGGACAGGTTGATTCTCTTGTTAGAAGCTAATGCAGCTGGTGACTTTAAGTTGAAGCCAATGCTATTTACTATTCTGAAAATCCTAGGGCCCTTAAGAATTATGCTAAATCTACTCTGCCTATGCTCTATAAATGGAACAACAAAACCTGGATGACAGCACATCTGTTACAACATGGTTTGCTGAATACTTTAAGCCCACTGATGAGACCTACTGCTCAGAAAAAAAAATTTCTTTCAAAATATTACTGCTCGTTGACAATGCACCTTGTCACCCAAGAGCTCTGATGGAGATGTACAATGAGATTAATGTTTTCATGCCTGTTCACACAACAACCATTCTGTAGCCCATGGATCAAAGAGCAATTTCAACTTTCAAGTCTTATTATTTAAGAAATACATTTTGTAAGGCTACAGCTGCCATAGACAGTGATTCCTCTGATGGATCTGGGCAAGGTAAATTGAAAACCTTCTGGAAAGGATTCACCATTCTAGATGCCATGAAGAATATTAGTGATTCATGGGAATAAGTCAAAACATCAACATTTTAACAGGAGTATGGAAGAAGCTGATTCCAACCTTCACGGATGACTTTGAGGGGTTCCAGACTTCAGTGAAGGAAGAAACTGCAGATGTGGTAGAAACAGCAAGAGAACTAGAATAAGAAGTAGAGCCTGAAGATGTGACTGAGTTGCTACAATCTCATGATAAAAACTGCATGGATAAGGAGCTGCTTCTTATGGATGAGCAAAGAAAGTGGTTTCTTGAGACGGAATCTACTGGTGAAGATGCTGTGAAGATTGCTGAAATGACAACTAAGGATTTAGAATATGACATAAACTTAGTTGATCAATCAGCAGCAGGGTTGGACAGAACTGACTCAGTTTTGAAAGAAGTTCTACTGTGGGTAAAACGCTATTAAACAGCACTGCATGCCACAGAGAAACTCTTCATGAAAGGAAGAGTCAATTAATACCGCAAACTTCATTGTTGTCTTATTTTAAGAAATTTCCACAGTCACCCCAACCTTTAGCAACCACCACCCTTCAGTCAGCAGCCATCAACATCTAGGCTAGACCCTCCACCGGCTAAAAGATTATGATTCACTAAAGACTCAGATGAGGGCTAGCATTTTTTAGCAACAAGTATTTTTAAATTATATACATTTTTTTTTAGACACAATGCTATTGCACACTTAATCAATCAACTCCAGTACAGTGTAAAGAGAACTTTACAGTACAGTGTAAACAGGTTTTTGGAAAACCAAAAAATTCCTGTTTTTATTGCGATATTCCCTTTATTGCAGCGGTCTGGAGCTGAATCCACAATATCTCCGAGCTCTGCCTGTATACCCAAGAGGTCCTCTGAAAACCTAACCCAAAAGGCAAAAGAAATGAAAGGGAATACCTTCACTGACTTTTTGCCTTCTAACACATCATGATCAGTGTGCTTCAAACCATGTAAGATATTCTTGCCATTTAAATTTTTTTTCCTTTGTTAGAGTCAACATGGATTTAGTTAAGATTCTATTCAGTGATTCTTCACTAGATTTGAGTAGCAACGGGAGAAGTAGCTCAAAGATTACTGTAAGGTGTAAAAAAGAGGAAGACAGGAAGAAATAAAAAGAGAGGCCAAATAAGTAGTGGGTGGTACAGGGAAGTCAGAGGAGGCTAAGACATAAATATCTTCTGCCACTAAATTTTGTAGACTTTGCAGTTAGGATCAAGGTATAAAAATGTAATTGAGAGTAAATAGAAACATGAAAAGTTTAAATAAAGCTATAAAAATCATAACAATTCACTTTATTTTCAATTAAAATGTTTCCTACAGGTATGTACACAGGCCCAGGAGGCAGTGTTGGATTGCTGTTGACAGTGCTGCCTTCAGAGGTGGAGGAGCTGTGTCCTACCTCCTAGAATGTGTCATCTGGGACAAGTCACATCAAATCACCTTGAAAATGGGGATGATTTTCTACCTAAAGGCAGAGAGCTGGATCATTTTTTGAGAAACTATCCAGCTTTTTGATGGTAATAGAGGGGCTTTGAGGGGTACAAGGATATGTGGCCTCTTTATTGAGTACTTGGGCCATAATGTATTAGCCTAAAGATGGTGAGAGGAATTTACTCAACAGCTGAGAAGGGCTAGAGGCCAAATACAGGTTCTGAGACCAGAATTAAATATCCTGCCATCATGACCATACTGGTTAACCTCCAACATGAAACTAGGCTTTTTAACCTCACAGGTTTTTACCCAGGGGTGGTTAATGGCCTGAATAAAGCAGGCCAATCTACATGCCTCAGTTTAAAACAGAACGTCACAAACTAATCTCAAGTAGGAAAAGGGTGATCACCAAACCTGACACCCACCCTAATGAGGGCAGCAGCTTTAATCTGGAAGCCAGAGTTAAACTAGCCAAATACACTTAATTCACTACAATGAACACGGTCAATGCCAATCACACAGAGGAAACATTATTTAATGAAAGAAAAAAAAAAGGGTATTTTATAAATATAGCTTGACCTGAGGTATAAATATGGATAATTCAGAACAGTTAATTCAAAAGTCATTCACTGTTTTTAGTTTTTAATTAATATTCTCTGTCAAGATACTCCCTGCTCTGGATCTAGATGACTTCCTTCTGGCTTTGCCCAAGGCTCCCTTGCGTACGGTGAGATGAAGGATGGGATCCATGCCTGCTGGACCACAGGAATCTGAGGAGTATCAGGTTTCCACTGCAGACTAAATCATGGTCCAAAGTAGATGCCATTCTTGCTCTGGGCCACTGTTTAGTGTCTTTTGTCTCCCACTGTAAGCCCTGTCCCTGAAAGCAAGGACCTCCTTATATATTTTTATATTCCCTGCTCCTAACACTTCGTCAAACACTTCCTCAAACACCTGGTTAAAAAGATGCTCAATAAATGTGTGTTGCATTTAATTAAGCTGTTGACGTCTCTTCCCCCAACTTGAATACAGACACTGAAATTCAGAATCAGTGGGTGCCAGGGCTTCTGGGGACAGTTACAGGAATGTGGCATTAGCATGTATTCCAATCCCCTGTGGGAATCAGGTGGCACAGCCATATACTACTTTACTATGTTACACAGGATTAGTGAAGAAAAACTTCTTCAAGAGGAGAAGAAGGTAGGGGATGGAGTTCATTCATCCCAGAAGTATCTACTGAGCATCAATTGTGTGTCCCACACAAGTCAAGGTGCTGGGCAAAGAAAGACGAAAAAGCACAGGTCCTGACCTTAAAGAACTTAACATGTAGTTAAAAAACAGCAGGGACTTTGGCATACTAGGAACTCACAGCAAAAACCTAGAATATGCGTATAAGCTATATGATAAAAATAGAAGCTCCTATCAAGAGAATTAAGAAAATCAAGGGAAAAAACTCACCAGTATTTCACCTTCAATTCAGCTTAAGATAATGTAGCACTTGGAGTTTTTTTGAAGTACACTTTCTTAATTTTACAAATCAAAGAACTCAGACCTAAGTGGTTAAATTACCCACACAAGATCATCGTACTAGTTTCAAGCACAGAAGTACTCACACACAGGTCTTCTGATGTCCAAACCACTGCAATGTTTGTGTGAAGAAGTTTGGCCAAAGGCAGTGGTTCTCAACGTGAGAAACCCAGACCAGCAGCACCAGCACCGGAGAACGTGTTCGAAATGCAAATGATCAAGCCCCAGCCCTGACCTATAATCAGTAACTCTGGGGGTGGCCCCAGTAATCTGTATTTAACAAGCCCTTCAGGGGTTTAAGATGCTTGGTAAGTCTGAGGACCAGTACCTAAGGCAGAGGAGATAAATCTGAGGTTCGAGCAGAAGGGATCCAACTTTTCCAGTGCTGGCCAAATTTAAAGGAGGAAAGGAGTCTAGGACTGCTATATGTGTGTTTTACGTCTGTGCCAAATTAGCTGGGAAAAAAATGTTGTAAACCTGTAACTTACCTCATCTGCATAGTTTATAATGCCCAAGAGTCCCTCACTTCGTAGTAAACCTTGCTGTGCCCTTGAAATGACTGTCTACTGCAATATGGTATACAGAAAGAGTGCAAAACGGGTACAGCTGGAGGAGAAAGGGGACAAGATTATGAATCCCAGGTGCTTAGTCCTAGGAGAAAAAAACTTCCTTCCTCCCTCCAAGCCTGCCCACCCTCTTACGCTAGATAGTAATAGCAGAAAGCTACCCGAGACAAATGGCTACAAACCCTAACTGTTCCGCTGTCATACATTTCCCAGCAACAAGCCTCCCATGGCTGTCCCACAACCTTTGTGAAGTGGCTTTCTGGATCAAGGGCCATGGGGCAGCTTGGAAGAGAAGTTGGAGGGATGAGGGACTCCACTAGCTTTCCTTGTGGCTTCTGAGTGAGGCTGCCCTGGGTGTCACCTGCAGAATGCGGACAGAGAGAAAAAGCAACAGTTCTAAGCCTAGCCTCTAAGTAGAGCCTGGATGTGGCCCTGCTCCCCAGGACCAAGGCAGACAGGGTTACCAAGGCGCCTAGAAGATAAGAACATCAAGGCCCAGAAAAATAAAAATCGGGCTGGCACCTTTCTGAGAAAAGGTAGCAAATCCCTGGCATACAAACTAACAAACTTTTCGCGAAACCAGGTAAGAAGCAGGCCCCATATACTCCCGCTGAGGGTAGCTGTGGTGTCGAGAAAAGTGCCAAAACTGGCTGTTAGGGGTGGGGGAGAGAAGTTGTAAGTGGAGACTGCAGTCATTGGCTTGAGAGGAAGCTCGGGTCCGTCACGGTGCAGCTGAAAAGCCACAGGCCAGGTGGTCTCCAAGGCCTAGCACAATCACGGGCGATAAAATCACGGGTGAGGGTATCTGCGTGTGTTGCGGCGTAGTTAGTGGTGGCAAGCGATGGGGCTCGCCTGGGCAGGGAGCCTTCGGGGGCATTCTCGAGCCAGCTGAGAGGCGGGGTAAGAAAAAGCTGCGGGAAATGAAGGGGCCTCGACCACTCCTCCCACGGTGCCGGGGGGGCCAGTTGGCGCGGAAGCAATGGGAGGGAGGTACGAACTAACTGCGTTTCTGCAGGCCTCAAGAGGGGGCGGAGGGCGGTGGCTGCAAAGAAAGGAGCCTGGAGCGAGTTCCACGTACCCGAAGGTTCTAGCTTCGGCCGCCAGGAAACACGGGGACCACTACGCCTCAGCCCCCTCAACATACTGCCGCCACCCCCTTCCCCAGGACAGTATGATTTCCCCAGGTTCTAAGGGGGCGGGGTCTCCGACCCCTCCCCCTCCTCCCCGTTCAGCCCCGCTCAGCCCGCTCCGGCCCGGCCCGTCCCGGCCCAGCCCCCAGCACTCACAGCTCCAACAGCTCCGGCGGCTCCTCCCCTGCCCCGGCTTCTCCCCAACCCACTCCCGGCCCTAGTAGCGCCGCCGGATCCGAGCCGCGCGGGGCCTGGCGGGTCGGAACACGTGGGGCCTCTGCGACCGGAACCGGAAGCTGCCCTTCGCCCCGCCTCTTCGCCGCGCTGGGGCCTTTCTAGGCTCTTGGGAGGTTTGCTTGTCTCTCTGTGCCCCTAGCTCATGGAGGCGTCGTATTCCCAGGGGAAGCGGGTCGGGTGCCTCAGACCGCTTCCGCCCGCTCGCCCGCCCCTCTCTGCATGGGGGGTGGGGGGGCCCTCGATTAACACACGTACCTGCTGCAGGGGGGCTCCTTTCTGTTTTGGGTCTTTGTTTTAATTTTGATGCCTATATCTTGACTTGTTTTTCTTGATTCTTTTTTTTTTTTTTCCTTTTCATTGTCGGCGAAGCATGGTAGAAAAGAGCAGTTGTGTGTTTGAATACCGGCTCTTGTAGTCGCCGTCAGTTGTAGGGGTTCCAACAAATTCACACCTGAACCTCAGTGTCCATCTTCTGAAATGGGCGTAGTAATACCGTTACTCTGCAGGCTAAATGGTACTTTGCATGTGAACTGATTGGAGCTTAGTAGAAGCTTAGTAAGAGAATAGTTATGGCATCATGGTTCTCCTGTATTTTCCTTGGGCATTTCTTTGTGTTTCTTTACTTTGAGACTATCTTCCCTGATCTCATTTGTTCATTTTTGTGTGGGCAGTGACGTTTCTGCCTGTACCTGCAATTTTCCTTCTGTTCCACTCCCTAAGTCACCACTCTCCACGTGCCATGTCAGGGCCTTCTCTTCCTGAACTATGCCTTACACATTTTATTTTCATGGTACACATAGGTGGGATCTGGTTATTGTGTTTGAACACAAGGTATTAATCACTTTTGGTGGAGGGAGACGAATTTACAGTTCATGAGAGCCTGCTGTGCGCTAGATGTTTTCTCTTTGTACCTCATTTAATATTTTTAAGTATTAAGTTCATAAGTAATACATAAATTTGTTCTTCTAAACGTTTAAAACATTACAGATAAAGCTAATGACTTTTTACTAATTCTGGCTTCCTCATCTCTCTCACCAAAAGTTTCTTCTTATGAACCTGTATTTATCTTCCAGACATTTTTCTGTACTTTTACATACAATACATATATGTATTAATAGAAAATATATAGTATTTTGTGTGTGCATACGTGTATGTATGTGTTCCTGTTGGAGTCCTCAATTTGCTGTTTTCTCCTAGCAAAGGGCCTTGGAGATCTGTCCACAGTACGTACAGTTCTCCCTTATTCCTTCTACTTTTCTGCGTAACATTCCACAGTCTGAATAGCCATTTGCTTAGTGATAATATATGTTGTTTACAATTGTTATTATGGACAATGCTATAATAAACATACTCTGCATGCATACATGCAAATGTCACTAGGAGACAAATGCTGAGAAATGTATACACATAATAGCTGTGTATGAGACTATTTCCCCCCATATCCGTGCCATTATTTCATGTTGCCAAATTTGTATATCTTGGTCAAGCTGCTGGGTAAAAGTGATGTCTTATTGTTTTACTTTACTTTTCCATAATTAATATTGTTAAAAAGAAATAAGCCCAATGTAGAGTCATTTGCCCCCAGTACAGCAAACTAAGACTTAATCGAAGTTTCAACTCTTCCCGGAAATGTGATCTTTATAATAGTCAATCTGAAATTACTTCATCAACACTAGTGAGGTGATCTGTATGATAAAGACCCCTGCAGGGGTAAGAGAGTGTCATGGACATATATACACTACCAAATGTAAAATAGATAGCTAGTGGGAAGCAGCCACATAGCACAGGGAGATCAGCTCGGTGCTTTGTGACCACCTAGAGGGGTGGGATGGGGAGGGTGGGAGGGAGGGAGATGCAAGAGGGAAGAGATATGGGAACATATTGTATGTGTATAACTGATTCACTTTGTTATAAAGCAGAAGCTAACACACCATTGTAAGGCAATTATACTTCAATAAAGATGTTTAAAAAAAAAAAAAAAACCCCTGCAGTTCCCCTACCCCCAAAGAAGATAGCTTGGCCCGAAAGAACCCTTTTTTTTTTCTTTTGCTAATACAGCTGTCCGTGTATCTGGGGAGGGGATTGGTTCCAGGACCTCAGTAAATACCAAAATCCATGGAAGCTCAATTCCCTTATATAAAATGGTGTAGTATTTACATAAAATCTATGCATATCTTCCTGTATACTTCAAATCATCTCTAGATTATTTATAACATATAATAGAATGTAAATGCTATGTAAATAGTTGTAAATACAATGTAAATGCTATGTAAATAGATGCTAGGGCACAGCAAATTCACGTTTTGCTTTTTGGAACTTTATGGAATTTTTTTTCTGAATATTTTCGATCTGCGTTGGTTGAATCCATGGATACAAAAACCACAGATATGGAGGACCAACTGCACCCTCCTTCTGCCTATAAAAACCTTCCGTTTTGGGCTTCCCTGGTGGCACAGTGGTTAAGAATCTGCCTGGCAATGCAGGAGACATGGGTTCGATCCCAGCTCCGGGAAGATCCCACATGCCGTGGAGCAACTAAGCCCGTGTGCCACAACTACTGAGCCTGCGCTCTAGAGCCTGCGAGCCACAACTACTGAGCCTGTGTGCCACAACGACTGAAGCCCGTGTGCCTAGAGCCCGTGCTCTGCAACAAGAGAAGCCACCGCAATGAGAAGCCTGCACAGCGCAACGAGGAGTGGCCCCACTCTCCGCAACCAGAGAAAAGCCAGCGTGCAGCAATGAAGACCCAATGCGGCCAAAAATAAAATAAATACATTTATTTTTAAAAAAACAAAAAAAACCCTTCCGTTTTGTACAGCCCCTCGGACTGCCCTTCTATTTACTGGATGAGATGCTGCCTGATTCATGAATCATTGAATAAAGTAAATTAGATCTTCAAATTTACTTGGTTGAATTTTGTTTTTTAACAATAGTGACACTGAACATCCTTTGTATGTTTATTGGTAACTTGTAGTTTTCCTATGAGTTTGCCCATTTTTCTATTGGGTTTTGTGCTCTTTTTCTTTTTTAAAAAATTTACTTATTTATTTTTGGCTGCATTGGGTCTTCACTGCTGTGCGCGGGCTTTCTCTAGTTGTAGCGAGTGGGGCTACTCTTCGTCGTGGTGCGTGGGCTTCTCATTGCGGTGGCTTCTCTTGTTGCGGAGCATGGGCTCTAGGCGCCCGGGCTTCAGTAGTTGTGGCTCACGGGCTCAGTAGTTATGGCTTGCGAGCTCTAGAGTGCAGGCTCAGTAGTTGTGGCGCACGGGCTTAGTTGCTCTGCAGCATGTGGGATCCTCCCGGACCAGGGCTCAAACCTGTGTCCCCTGCATTGGCAGGTGGATTCTTAACCACTGCACCGCCAGGGAAGTCCTGCTCTTTTTCTTATTGTTAGATGTTCTTTATGTATTCTAGATACTAATCATTTGGTATATATGTTGAAAATATTTTCTTCAACTCTATAGCTTATTTTCTATCTTTGTTTATAGTATTAAAAAAAAATTTTTTTTTGGCAGCGCCAGGTGGCTTACGGGATCCTAATTCCCCAACCACAGACCGAACCCCAGGCCGTTGGCAGTGAAAGCGTGGAATCCCAACTGTTAGGGGAAACACTGACCAAAACCGCCGGACCTGGCCAGGCAAGATAGTAGCAACTTGCATGAGTTATCTTACCACAGGAGGTCCTGGTAACAAACAGAACTGACAAGCTACCACCAACCGGAAGAATTTGGGAAAGGTTAAAAGGAGAGAGGAGATGCCAGTCCATATGTCCTACCAGCCTCCCAGAATTCTTCTCACTGGAATCCATCTTGGCTGAGCAATGCGCTCGCCACCAAGAAGGACCCTGAGTCTGAATGATTGGCTAGAGACAACCCGGAAAGTAGCCCATTCCCATAAAACCTGAGACTGCGAGCCACATGGCAGAGCAGTTCTCCTGGGTTCCCTTACCCTGCTGCTCTCCACCCAGGCGCCCCTTCCCCATGAAGTCTCTTGCTTTGTCAGCACTTGTGTCTCCTCGGACAATTCATTTCCGAGTATTGGACAAGAGCCCACTCTTGGGCCCTGGCAGGGGTCCCCCTTCCTGCAACACAACCACTGGACTGTCAGGGAATTCCCAGTATTAAAATTTTAAATTTGATACTGTCGACCAAAAAAAATATTCACAACCTAAAAGTTGAAAGTTATGTTTTATTTGGCGGAAATATTTAGGACTTCAGGCCCAGGAGGCAGCATCTCAAGAAACCCTGAGAGAACTGCTCCGAGGAGGCGAGGTGGGAAGCCAGGGTATATAGGAATTTTGCAGCAAAGGGCAGGTAGTCTGAACTTCAAAAGATTATTGTTAATTAAAGAAAACCACATAGCTCAAGTTAAGAAATTTAGCGCTTTTCTCTGTATGGGAAGAGGCAAGAATCTGGGCTCACTGAAATCATTCCTTTGATAGGTACCTCAGCTATCTGGGGCCAGTATCCCGTGTTTTCATATCCTGAGTTTCCTCAGGGCTCACTGTGGGGAGTGGCTGCGGTCTGACCGCTGCTGGATGGCAGGTATTCATTGTTTCCTTCCTGAGTTCCCTCAGGGCTCACCAGCTCACCATAGGAGGTGGCTTCAATCACTGAAGACTGTGACATCCTTTGTTTACTGATATGGCAAGAAGTATTCCATTTCTCAATACACACTTTCTCTTAGCGGCTTTGAATTTTGTGTCTTATTTAAGAACATCTTTTCTACACGAAAGTCATCAGGGCGTCCTCCTTTTTTTTTTTTTTTTTTTTTTTTTTTTTTTTTTTTACAGTATTTTTGTGTATGGTATAAATTGGGGATTCTAATCTAATATTATCTATGGTAATTAAATTCCTCTTTCAAGACGTGGAGTATGGGATATTTACAGAATAGAACTACAGAGGATATTATCCACGCATGATGTAATGTGTTCTGTCAGTCCAGTTATCTGGCCCCTCATATTGTAACGGCGCAGGACCTTATGGAGCCTTGGCCGGGACAGAACCCTTCCCCCAGGTCCTCTGCTTTAGCTCCACTCTGAAGTACCTAGATAACAATATCTGATGCATTGATATTGTTACATTTACTGAGTTGTTTTACAGATGCTAAAACCCCCATTAAATGGAAGAAGTTAGCTACTTGATGACCATGAGCACATAGCCCCCAGACCTACTGGAATAAGATGATTAATAATGCTAACCCCAGTTAACTAACTTTCCCCTGGAGCTAACTTTCATGTGGTGTGTGTATGATATGAAGGAGTTTGGAAGGAAAGAAATAGAATTTTAAATAATTTACATTATAAATCATGATTGAGTTTCTGCAAAGGAGTACAGTGTGCTATGAGAGCTTATAACTAGAGGTCCTGTAAAGCAGATAGGGTAGGGGGTCCCTGGAGGAAGAGAACCAGACATAACGTAAGAGAAGTCATTTTATTTTATTATTATTATTTTGGCTGTGCCGCGCAGCTTGCCGGATCTTAGTTCCCTGAGCAGGGACTGAACTTGGGTCCTCGGCAGTGAGAGTGGAATCCTAACCACTGGACCGCCAGGGAATTCCCGAGAAGTCATTTTAGGCCTAAGCCACTTTGTGATCTAAACCTGACCACAATGCCTGCCTTTGCAAAAGAACAGATCTCAGTAATAATGATTTTAAGGGAACAAAAGAAGGTAAAAACAAACAGCTATTACCAGGCCAGGGAGATAACTTAAGCATATCAGAGACAATGTATCAGTTGTAAAGACTCCCAGTTCTGTTTCAAAGGTAAAGATTAGCCTGAAGCACATTCTTGAGCTGTTTTGCATAATTCAAACCCCCTGGAGCACTCAACCACCAGATTAACTGGAACCTAAGGAATGGCACTGACCTTTGCTGACCTTTTCTGACTTCCATCACCTAGAGCCTGGACTCTTGTCAACCTTGACCCAACTCTATGCTGAATTCTCCTCTGCTCAAGCCCCTTCATGAATATGCATACACTGTCCAAGCCCCTTCATAAATATGCATTCACCTTCCAAGCCTCTTCATGAATATGCATGAATCCTTAGCTTAAAACTCCCCCAATTTTGCTGTTCAGGGAGATACTGCTTTGGGAAAGATCCCCAGTGTTCTTCTTGTTTGCTGCGAGCAATCAATCCTTCCTGCTCCTAATCTTTGGTTTCGCTCTGTCTTTTGACGCGACACCCACCAAGAGGCAAACCCAGTTTTCGGGCAACAGTCCTAGTCCTGACGGTAGTGCTGGTAGAGAGGGTTGGGGAAGCTTCCTTGAGTAGTGACCTTCGAGCAGAGCTCTGAAGAATGACCAGGCAGGCTGAGATTGGGGGTGGGGTGGGAGGTAGGGTGAGTAAGAGAGAATACTTGAAGTGATGGGGAATAGCGCGTGTGCAAGGGTCCTGAGGCAGGAAGGAAGAAGTTCGGGGTATTGGAGAAACTGAAAGAAGAATAGCGTGTCTGGGGCCAAAGAGTAATAGAGAAATGTGTGAGGTGGGCCTCGTATTGTGGACAGGGGTCAGATCTGATAGACCAATGGTCTTACAGACCAAAATTAACTGCTAAAGGTGATGGGCAGTCATAGAAGGGTTATAATTAATTAACTGACATATTTTCTTAAGATTCTTCTGGCCACTGAGGAGAACGAAGGGGTCCAAGAGCGGATGTGGAGAGGTAATTTAGGAAGCTGTATTATTGCAGGTTGTATTGAGGAGCAAAATTTGCCACCCCCAAAATGTGACTTTCTGGCATGAGGAGTACTTCAGGCTGATGATTTTTAAGAAACAGAGAACTCAAGAAGTCTTTCTCTTTATCTCCCCCTTAGCTGCCTAAAGAATTTAGATAAAGGGCCTGTGGGGTTCCCGGGCACAGAGGACTTTTTTTGTCCCCTGTTTCTTGTAGGCCAGACTCCAGCCTCCATGACCTTCCCTGAGTTCCAAAGGTCAGATTTGAACAGCTGCTAATGAAGGGAGGAGCCGCCAAGAAACCACCGAGGCCAGATTAAAGGGACCAGAGAAACATCAAGGTTAGGAGACCTGACCACCTGAGATGAGATTAAGGGAGGGCAGGCCCTGTGCACACCTGATCTTATCGGCAACCCCACCCTTGAACTGTTGTTATAAAACCCTCATCAGATCCTCCTGGGTTGGGACACATAGTTTTTCAGGGCAGGAGCCCGCTGTGGCCCCCTTTGCCTGGCAAAGCAATGAAGCTATCCTTTTCTACTTCACCCAAAACTCTGTCTCCGAGATTCGATCCAGCACCAGTGCAGAGAAGCCAAGCTTTTGGCATCATTTCCAGAATAGAGTTATCACCAGAAATGTCTGCAAAGATTATGGTATAGGTATGGTGGGGAAAGCTGGCAGGGCCTAGAGATCGGAGCCCACTCTGGGTCCCATTGTCTCTGCTTGGCCCACAAACATTTGTTTACTAAACATTTGCTTTTCCATCTCCTTGTGAATTGCCTTCTTCCCCTTTGAAGTCCCAAACCACTACCCCCAACCTCTTTTGTCTTTAGCTGAAGATGATTTTTAAGGTAAGGGCTTTGGCCTTTTTGGCAAGTTACTGGGTTTTCCTGGGTCTCTCCCATGTGTACATGTTATTAAACTTTTGTTTGATTTTCTCCTTTTAATCTGTCTCATGTCAATTTGTTTCTTAGACAAGCCAGAAGAACCTAGAAGGGCAGAAGAAAATCTCTTCCTCCCCAACAAGGTCAAGTGCTTGGACTAAAGCCTCAGTGTGGAGACGAGGAGGTTATTTCTTTAACCATATTTGATGGAGAGCAAAAAACTAATTTTTAGGAAAACAGTTGCTTCTGCACTTAGGATAGAGAGAGATTATCTTCCAAAAAATCAAAGAAATAGCTGGGGTAATTAGTGGAATGAGTTCAGCTGAAAGTGTGTGTAGGAGTTCTACTTACTTAGTTGTTCAGTCCAATACTAGCTGAATACCAAGTACACAAAGTAGATGGCTCTGAAAGAGCTATGTATATAATTGGAGTCATTTAAACTTGCAAGGAGAAATTTTAATTCACAGCATGGTGAACCAATTTTTCAGGCACTAGATACTTTGGTAAATATATAATCATCTCCAAATTTTTCTGTAGTGTACTTCAGATTTTCTTGTCTTAGATTTTTAAAATTTTATTTCTAACTTAGTTGGGTATTGTGAATACCTGATAAAAACAGATGAATTTAGAGAAACACCTTAAGGAAGAGAGCAGGGAATCTTTAGTCTAAGGCACATTGAGAAAAGTGGTCTGTGGCCAGATAAGCTTGGGAAAGGCATATACTCTGTCCTCCTCTTGGGGTTTTGTAGTGCATATGAGGATCATTCGAACTGAAAAAGTCAAGTTGAATTTATTACTTGACAAGTAAGGGAGAGCTGTATCACTCAAATGTGACTTCTGTCTTTCTGAGTGTACGGTCAGGCCACTCAAGATGGCTGTTCTCTTGCTCTCTGTGCATTCCCTGCCCGACCAGTGCCTGCTTCACCTATATCTTACGCACAAGACTGACCTTCCCATGTACTTGCCCCAGGCAACCCCCCCCCCCCCCCCCCCCCCCGCTAGTTCTTCTTCTTATCAAAGTGGCGGTGAGGGGTGTGCCCCTCTGCTGGTTTCCCTGGTAACTAATGAGTCCACCTGACATCACTTTCTCTGTAACCGGTAATCTCCCCTTCTCCTCCGGGAACGAAGACTGCCACCATGTCCTGCCCGCCTCTCTGCACACTGTGGGGTGTCCCTCTAGGACCTCGCTTCACATGTGTAAGATTCCCCCATCCATTAAACCACTGATGTCTCTGTTGCTGACTCTGGGCTCTTTGGTTGTTCTTAAAGCTAGGCAAGTGCAGGCCTTGTAGGCCTGCGGGGTACAACCCAACACAGAGTTAAAAAGGGACAGGCTAGGGGCTTCCCTGGTGGCGCAGTGGTTGAGAGTCTGCCTGCCAATGCAGGGGACACGGGTTCGAGCCCTGGTCTGGGAAGATCCCACATGCCGCGGAGCAACTGGGCCCGTGAGCCACAACTGCTGAGCCTGCGCGTCTGGAGCCTGTGCTCCGCAACAGGAGAGGCCGCGATGGTGAGAGGCCCGCGCACCGCGATGAAGAGTGGCCCCCGCTCTCTGCAACTAGAGAAAGCCCTTGCACACAGAAACGAAGACCCAACACAGCTAAAAATAAATAAATAAATTTATAAAAAAAAAAAAAAAAAGGGACAGGCTAGATCTAGGATAAGGAGAAGAAGTTTTGCACAAATAATGCATGGTAATGAAGCCATCATTTAATTGGTTAAGAAGAGGATTGCAAAGTCTCCTTTTGGAATGTTTGTAGCTCTGATTTACATCAGTAATTATGGATACAGTTCCTTTTTTTTTTTAATTTAGTGAGAAGACTGGCATTTCTCTCCATATGTTACAATTCTCTTTACTTTTTAAATTTATTTTATTTTATTTTTATCTATTTTTTTGGCTGTGTTGGGTCTTCGTTGCTGCACACCGGCTTTCTCTAGTTATCGTGAGCAGGGGCTACTCTTCGTTGCGGTGCGTGGGCCTCTCATTGCGGTAGCTTCTCTTGTTGTGGCACACGGGCTTCAGTAGTTGTGGCTCGCGGGGTCTAGAACGCAGGCTCAGTAGTTGTGGCACACAGGCCTAGTTGCTCCGCGGCATGTGGGATCTTCCCAGGCCAGGGCTCGCACCTGTGTTCCTTGCATTGGCAGGCAGATTCTTAACCACTGCACCACCTGGGAAGCCCTGGATACAGTTCTTAATAAAGCCACGATGATATAGCAGGCCCTTTCATATGCATAAGCCTGGGAGTTAGAAAAGAATTTTTTCAACATAGTATTGATAATTAAAGATTCTGAGATTTTTGAGTAGTGAAGGAACCTGCTTAACCTCTAACTCTGCATCTCCCCCAATTTGAATACTGAGCCCTGCGTTGAATAACTAATATATTGTGGAACACATCATGGAAACACTTGTTCATATTTAAGTGTACATTTTCAGGAACAAATCAACTCAAAAGCTCATTGACAAGGATTTGGCTCAGATAGTTCCACGAGCTGAACCTCATCATTAGAGCTACAGACAGAAAAATAATTAATATCCAGGGATCTGAGTAGGAGGTTGTTTATGATATTGTGTGGATGGGTCCTTAAGTAATTTCTTACTCTCTTGGAGAAAGCTGCGGTATATACATTTGCAGATGACATTTAGGCTCTGGAGCCCTAAGAAACAGTAGGGTGAAATGTGAAGTCTCAAGCTCTGGCGTGTTGTCTCTGTGGCCAGGGCTCCTTTTTTTTCCTCAAGACAGTGCTCCAGCTCCTGCAGGCACTGGAGGCAGACAACACTCTCCTTGGTGGCTTTGGGGGCTCCCATGTTGGTAAAGGAAACTCAGGTCTAAGGCAGGGCAACCTAGTAGTCTTCTTGTAGCCCATTTCATTCTTTTATTTTTTTATTTTTTTTTTATTTATTTATTTTTGGCTGTGGTGGGTCTTCGTTTCCGTGCGAGGGCTTTCTCTAGTTGCGGCGAGCGGGAGCCACTCTTCATCGCAGTGCGCAGGCCTCTCACTGTCGCGGCCTCTCTTGTTGCGGAGCACAGGCTCCAGACGCGCAGGCTCAGTAGTTGTGGCTCACGGGCCCAGTTGCTCCGCGGCATGTGGGATCTTCCCGGACCAGGGCTCGAACCCGTGTCCCCTGCATTGGCAGGCAGATTCTCTGCCACTGCGCCACCAGGGAAGCCCCACCTCCTTGTTTCTAATTGTATAAATAAACGGATTCAGAAGGGGTGTGAGGATAGTATTCAGCACTGACACCACCTTATTCGTCTTAAAGGAGTGTGCTGTGGGTCTCAGATACATGAACAAAACAGCTCCGTAGAGCAGAGAGACAACGGTCAGGTGAGAAGCACAGGTAGAGAAAGCCTTCTGGCAGCCAGCGGCTGAAGGAATCTGTAGGATGGTGGACAGGATATAGATGTAAGAAATCATAGTGAAGACGAGTGACCCTGGGATCACCAGGATGGTTGCCAAGAGACCCAGGAGCTCCAAAATGTTTGTGTCTGCATAGGTTGCTCTCAGGATGGGACCAGCATCACAGCAGAAGTGATTGATGACATTGTTGCCACAGAATGGCAACTGGATGAGCAGCACCACGTGACAAAAGACAAGGGTGAAGCCCGCCACCCAGGATCTGAGGGCCAGTTGCAGGCAGAGTTTGCTGGTCATGATGGTGGGGTAGCAAAGGGGCTTGCAGATGGCCAGGTAACGGTCAAAAGACATGACGGTGAGGATGAAGAACTCAGTGGTGCCGAGGAAGAAGTTGAAGAAGGCCTGCAACAGGCAGCAGGGGGTGCAGATAGCTGTTCTTGCCAACACAAAGGTTTCTAGCAGTTTGGGGATGACTGTGGTGGTGTACCAGATCTCCCGGAAGGACAGGTTGCAAAGGAAGAAGTACACTGGAATTTGCAGCCTGGGCTCAGCCCAGACAATGGCGATAATGAGCCCGTTGCCTGCAAGGGTTAACATGTAGATGAAAAATATCACTGTAAAGAAAGGGATTTGTAGTCCTTGGATACCAGGAAAGCCTAGGAGGATGAACTCTGTGATTGCAGTGCCATTTCTCATGTCCCCTGATACTCTAGAAAGACAGGCAGGAAAGTAGCTCCTTAGAATCTTACACTCAAATACAGTTCAGACCAAAAAAAGGAGGATTCTGATTCTATTTAAGGTCCTTCATGACACCACCCCCATGCACATACACACTAAGCTCTCCTTCCTTACTTGCCAGCTAAACCAGCTGTTAATGGACTTTGAAAAGTACACTCAATGAGTGGAAAAGTACTTTTTCACCCTTATACAGCTATGAGAATAATCATTGTAATGTGACGACTTATCTGTCTGTAATCTACACAATTATTTTAAATGAGCAGTGTATATAATGGTATGTCTACATATCCCCAGCTGTAGGCCCATAAGAAGTAAATCACACTCTCATATTATGTTCTGAAAGAAAATTCTTAACTTATATCACAAATAAATTTAAGAAAGCTGATTTTATACAGATACATATATATATATATTATTTTTATATAACTAAAAATCATTACTATTATATATTAGCAGTGAGCTACAACTTAGATAATAGAACAGATGTTTTTCTAAAGAACCCCCTTCCAAATTCTAATTCAGACTCATTTTTTAAAAGTCAACTAAAAAATCTTCAAAATTCAATGAATAGAATTGCTTAGCAAGTAGGGAAATGTACTAAACTTTAATTCAAAATTCCAAGACCAACTGAATCAGGGCCTAATATAGAGAAAAACCTAATAAATGTATATTGGATAAAGATCTGTAGACACAAACCTAACAAAGTGAAAAGGCTAGCAAATGCTAAGGGTAACAAACTGGAAATCCTGAAAAGTATATCTTATCAAAATCTTCCTTTGTAACTAAGTACATTTCTATACCACGTAAAGCATTCCTGTCTGTATACGCAAATTCATAGGCTGAGCACTTTCTGTTTCACTAAAATTCACTAGAAAATAGTAAAATTATTTCCTGTCGTATTGAGGATATTCTTTCATATGGTTCTTTTTGCAATGGGTAAGATAAATTACTATGAAATGAATTGCCCAATTTTCAAAGTATATAGGAAATTTAGTATAAAGAGGCAGGTCACAGTTGATTGATAGTTTGCTTAATTCTATCCCCATATGAGAGAGCACCAGTTCTCTGAGAACTTAGGGTAGAAAAATACTTCCTTTCCCTCCCATCTCTTTTCTAGACCAGGAAAAGTTATTTTTTTGTCTGTAATGTCACAAGCTCCAGCTCTTTCCCATGAAATGATAAGACTCAGAGATGTATTTGAATTTGTACTAATGGCCAGTATAGCTGGCCATGAACCTGGTCCCTCTAAACAGAGTAGATATAGGTGTATCTTCATTCCCCATACAGAGGACAGTGGCATTCTCTCTGGGCCAATACAAAATTTCTAAGGGCTAAACATTTCACAATTTGGGGAATTAGACCTATTTATTCCACAGGCATTTGTTGAGAGCTTACTATGTTCCGAGTCCTGATAGGGCATTAGGGAACCTGACGTTTAGAGAGGGAGAGAGCCCACATACAATGATTACAACATAAGCCAGTGAGTGAAAATGTAGAGCTGTGCACAGATTGACTTGGGAACAGCCAGAAGAGACCCCTTACCCAGCCTGGGTGGAGGTTAACGAAGGTTTTCTAGACAGGGAGGTGCCGAAGCTGAGTCCTAGAGGAGTTCAACAGGAAAAGAGAGTGGGGTATGGAGGGGAAATGCATTCCAGACAAGAATCTAATTAACTTCTGTGAAACTGAACTGGAGCAGAGAATCCAACGTGAGCTGAAGCTGGAGTCAGGCTTGTCCAGGCACTTCGGATAAGCTAACAGGTGGGACAAGCCTCCTGGAAGTCAGTTTCCAGAATGGATTCACGAGGTTTTTTTTTGGCGGGGGGAGAACCTTGAGTCAGGGAGTTTGCCAACATGAGACAAATGTGTGTGTGTGTGTGTGTAACATATGGTGTCAGCCCTCTTCTCCAGCACATGTGCTTGTTTACACTTTATGGAGGAAGGGGCTGCAGGTGGTGACTGAATGAGCTCTTTCAAGATTCTGGAGTGACACGGTCAGGACCTTGAGGGTTGCATCCAAACTCCTTAGCATGACATTCAAGGACACTGATGATCTGGTCTTAACTTACCTGATCTTCCAGCCTGATCTTCTACCATATTTTTTCTTTTCCCTTCCCCATTCTATGCTCCATACTTATTGAATTACCCAGGTTCAGAGTTTGGCAAACTATGGCCCTGTTTTTGTAAATAAAGTTTTACAGGAACCACACTAATTCGTTTACATATTACCTTTGGCTGCTTCTGTGCTAGGATGGCAGAGCTGAGTAGTCGCAACGAGGCCAGATGGCCCCCAAAGCAAAAATATTCACTATCAGGCCCTTTACAGAAACAGTTTGCTGACCCCTGCTCTAGTTCCCTGAAAGTGCCAGACTTGCTTTTGTCTCCTAATCATTGTTAGAATTTGTAGAATCATTGTTCTTTTGCCTAGAATACCCTTCCCCAATCTCTGCATTATTTGACTAAGTCCTGTCTGACTTCAGATGTCAGCTGAGGAGCCACCTCCTGGGAAGCCTTCTCTGACTTCCCATCTCCAGTCTAGTAAAGGTGCTACTCTTATGTGCTTCCATAATGCCCTGGGCTTATCTATATCCGAACACTTAGAAAATTGTACTTACTGTTTCCTTGGCTTCCTCCGTAAACTCTAAGGCCCTTGAGGGCAGCAATAGTATCTGTAGGACCTAAGCATAGAACTTGGCACAAAATAAGCCCTCAAAAGATGTTTTCTGAATGATTATATAAGAGGAAATTTTGTTGTCCCCAGTTACCTATAAGTTTATGTAAACCGATATATGCCTATGCTTACAAAATGCTACCATCTATATATTTCAAATGCTGGAGACGTTATAACAGGGACTGTTTGCTAAATCATTTGTCTCCGAGTCTGCTGCTACTCCCAGCTTTTCTTTTGTAAGTTTCGCCACATGCAAACCTTTCTGCTCCGTTTTTCCCTAATCAGGGATATGCGTTTCCTACCGTGTTCTGGTTATTCTCCCAGCTCTCCAGACTGCCCTGAGTACAGATATCTTTCTTAACCCACTTAATGCTCCATGGCTTGAGATGAAGTTGAATCATTTTTTTCTGAGCTATGTTGTTGCAATCAAGCATCCTTCCTGTTTCTTAATCTTTTCATAGTCTCAAAAGAAGAATAAAAGTAGAAAAGTATTAATATATTTCTTTTCTGGATTTGGGCTAAGAGCAAATGTCCCAAGCTTTGTTTTTTGTTTTGTTTGCTTATTCATTTTGTTTTTTAATTGTTGATAAAGACCAACATCAGTTTTTTAAAGACTTTGATCATATAGTCAATTTGAAGATGTTCAATGGTTACAGTCTTAAAGCAGGGGCACTCAGAAGTGCATCAAGGATCACTACTTGGCGAACTGTACTAAGCTGGGATGAGAACAGAGACAACCGGTTTGAAACTCATTCCAGGGATTGATGGTTTTGGGTAAGATGCAGTAAATTAAGACCATTTTTATTTAGGAAGGTCCAAGTCCAAGTCATTGTTATGACTTTCTGCATGAGACTGAAATTCATTTATTGGAAATTATATCAAGGCTTCAAGGCATCAAGGCTACTGTATCTATTCATTCCAGAGAAAAGCAGAACTTTTCTCCAAATGGTACTCTTTCTCTCTCTGTGGCATCATGATACTCACAGCACTAACGATTCCCAGGGAAACACTTCGGTCCTGAGGTGTGTCCTGTCCACGGGTGGACTGAAAGAAAAGGAGAGACTGGTCATAAAGGCAGTCTAACTGAAACAGAAAAATTTCCTTCTCCTTTTGCACAAGGGAAATGAATCTTTCTAGAATTTAAGGCAAATGCCGTTCTGCATCACTGAATTCTATTCATAAAGCTTTCAAGAAATGGCAAGACTTTTGTAGCGTTTAGGAGAATTGTATTGAAAGTGATTAGTAGATCAGTTCACACTGGTCTAGGTCAAGATTTCCTCTCTCACAATAACGATTTGTTAGTGGGGCATTGTCATTGATTCCTCTGGGACACTGGTCTCTATAGATGTGCTTCAGAGACTCCCAGGAGAAAAGGGAGAACTCACTAAATGTTTATTCATAAGTCAAGTTGAGGAATTTGCAGTTTTCTAAATTCTAATTGGTACCAATCATCCCTGCACTCCTGAGATAATTAATCAAAGTCTGAGAAGCAATGATGTTATGAGTTTTAGATCTTGAATTTCTCTATTTCTCCAAGAAGAGAAATCAGTGGTCGCAATAATTAAACGGGATCCTCTAATGAACTGAACTGAATCAAGGCTAGGAAATTTGATTAATAATATGAAAAATGGCCAGGTATTAAGGAATGCAATAGTAACAGAACTGTGTTTGATTTTCTTATGAACTATCTTATGGTGATAAGTGAAAAGACAAGACCCTAAAGTGTTGAGGGTCATACAGAGAGTGGATGGATATAGCATGTATGTTGCTAACTGTTGGAGGAGACTCTTTGTAAAAGAGGAAGATACAGCTGGAATTATAACCTAAAAAAATAAACTTTAATGAGGTATAACTTACGTAGAATACAATGCAGTCATTTTAAGTTCATTATTTAACGAATTCTGACAGATGTATACACCTGTGTAACCACCACTTCTATTAAGGTTCAGAATGTCCTCAGCACTCCAGAAAGTTCCTTTGTGCCCATTTTCAGTTGGCCTAACTCAAGCCCTCTGTCCCACTGCAACCACCACCACAATCTGATCTGATTTCTATGTCTATAGATTTCTTGACTGCCATATGGTTTTATATTAAACCATACAATATATATACTCTTTTGTGTCTGGATGCTTTCACTTAGCAAACTATCTTTGAGATTCATCCATATTGTTGAGTATAAAAAGTTCATTCCTTTAACTGCTAAGTAGTGTGTTCCATTACATGAATATATCACCTTTTTTTCCCGCACCACATGGCTCGTGGGATGTTAGTTCCCTGACCAGGGATCGAACCCAGGCCCTCAGCAGTGAAAGCGCAGAGTCCTAACCACTGGACCATCAGAGAATTCCCTATATCACACCTTTTAAATTCATTTACTAGTTGATGAGTTTTTGAGTTGTTTCAGTTTTGATTATTATATATAAAGCTGTGGTGAACACTCATGTAGGCATTTTTTTGTGAGTAGATGCTTTTATTTACTTGAGATTAATGATTAAGACAGAATTTCCTAAGTAAGAGGTAAGAGTATATTTAATTTTTTAAGAAAGAGCCAACTGTTCTCCAGTGAGGTTGCACCATTTTACAGTTCCATTAACAAATGTATGAGAGTCCTAGTGGCTCCATATTTCATCAATATTTATTATTATTATTTTTTAAAAGACATATCATAGGAGTAAAGTTTTCTCTTTATTAATTTAATTTGTGTTTCTGTGATGACTGGTGATGTTTGAGCACATTTTCATATGCACATTTCATATGACTGTTCATATACAACTCTTATGGAGAATTAGTTTAAATCTTTTGTCTATGTAAAAATTAGATTGATTTTCCCTTTATTATTGTCATAAAAGTTTTAAATTCTAGATATGGGTCCTTTGTCAGATGAAAACTTGAGAATATTTTTTGCCAGTCTGTAGCTTACTGTTGATTTGCTTTATATTTTGATATACAGAAGTTTTTAATTTTTGAGATCTAATTTATCACTTTTTTTCTTCTTATGGTTCGTTTTTTTTTTTGGCATCTTGCCAAAAAAAATTTTGCCTACCCCAAGATTGCAAAGATTTCCTTCTCTGTTTTCTTTTAGATGTTACGGTCTATGTATTTTGAGTTAATTTTTAACATTACTTGTGGTGAAGGTCTGATGGCAAAATTTTTTCTCAGGTTTTTGTTTGTTTGAAATGTATTTACATGCCCCTCATTTTGAAAAATATTTTTGCTGTGTAGAGCATTCTAGATACACACTTTATTCCACCTCCCAGGTAATTTAAAGATATTTTTCCATTTTCTTTTTGCTTGCATGGTTTTGAGTGAGACATCAGCAGTATTATGTATGTGTGTTGTAACATGTATATGTGTGTTTTAACCTCTGATTGCTTTAAATATTTTTATTATTGATTTTTGGCAATTTAATTATGATATGTATAGGAGAATTTTCTTTTGTTTGTCTTGCTCAGTATTTGTCGAGCTTCGTGAACAAGTGAATTTATATTTCTCATCCAATTTTGAAATTTTTTTGTCACTATATCTTTTTTGTCCTCCAATTATACATGCATTAGGTTGCTGGATATTGTCCCACAGGCCACTGAGGCTATATTCACTTTGTTTTTAGCTTTTATACCTCCTCTGACATGCGGCTTGGATAGTTTTTACACTTAGTCTTCAAATTCTTTTATTATGAAGTGCTGAATCAGCTATTAAACTAATCCAGTAAAATTTTGCTTCAGCTCTCTGTGTTCTTCAATTACATTTGCTCTTTTTATATTTTTCATTTCCTTCCTCATGTTCATATTTTAAAAAATCTTAGAACATATTTACCAAAGCTATTTCAAATTCCTTGTCTTATAATTCTATCAACTCTATTATTTCTGGTTGTGTTGCTATTATTTTTGTCTAGGAAGTTTTGACTGGATGTTGAACATTTAAATGTTGTTGAATGTCTGTGTCTTTTCTTTCTTTAAAGAAAGTATTACTTTCTTTAAAAAGTATTGTAGTTTGTGAAATAATGCCATTTGCAGCAACATCGATGGACCTAGAGATTATCATACTAAGTGAACTAAGTCAGACAGAGAAAGACAAATATCATATGATACCATTTATAAGTGGAATCTAAAAAAATGATACAAATGAACTTATTTACAAAACAGACACAGACTCACAGACTTGGAAAACAAGCTTATGGTTACCCAAGGGGAAAAGTGCAGGGCAAGTCTAAATTAAGAGGTTGGGATTAACATATACAAACTACTATATGTAAAATAGATAATCAACAAGGACCTACTGTATAGCACAGGGAACTCTACCTGATACTCTGAAATAACCTATATGGGAAAAGAATTTGAAAAAGAATATCTATATATATATATACACATACATATATATATGAATCACTCTGCTGTACACCTAAAACTAACACAACATTGTAAATCAACTATACTCCAATAAAAAAAAGTATTTTCGTTTGTATTGACAGGCTGTCAGTTTATTTGTGGATTTACTTGATTATTTCAAGAATTTCTTCTAAAGCTTTCTTAGGGCACATTAGGGTAGCCTTTATTTTAGGGCCAACTTCTCTCTACTGATAAGGCATGGGGTCTCTAAGGCACTGGGTGTTCAATGAGGTCCTTCCACCCTGTTGCTTGAATCTCAAACATCTAATACTCTGTAAGTTCTGTAGTTGTTTAGCTTTCGACTCCCCAGTACTTGTTATTTCTCTTATAGTTGTTCTTTGCCTGGATTTGTGGAGTCTCAACCTGTTCATGCATATACAGCTCATTATTTTTAGCTATAAACTAGGAAACACTGTTGCAGATTTCTGAAGATTTTTCTTTACATAGATACCTCCTTTTATGTACTCTGTTCCTCAGCTGCTTCAGCCTTCTTTAACTCTGAACTTTGTCTCTTTACCTCAGTGAGACTGCTGTGTCCTGTGTGGGTTTGCCGTCTATACACTGGTATCTAACAGACACCTCCAGGTGGACAGCCCCGGCTATCTTATGGCTCAACTAACTTTTCTCCCTTCTCTCATAGATCAACACCCTTGATTTCTTATTGTCCAATGTCTGAAAATAGTTGTTTCATGTATTTTGTCTAATTTTCCTTAAGAGTTTTTTTTTTAAAAATGTTTGGCTGCGTTGGGTCTTTGTTGCTGCACGCAGGCTTTCTCTAGTTGCAGAGAGCAGGGGCTTCTCTTCGTTGTGGTGTGCGGGCCTCCCATTGCGGTGGCTTCTCTTGTTGTGGAGCACAGGCTCTAGGCATGCAGGCTTCAGTAGTTGTGGCTCGCGGGCTCCAGAGCGCAGGCTCAGCAGCTGCAGCGCACGGGCCTAGTTGCTCTGCGGCATGTGGGATCTTCCTGGACCAGGGCTTGAACCCATGTTCCCTGCATAGGCAGGCGGATTCCCAACCACTGCACCACCAGGGAAGCCCTCCTTAAATGTTTATGGTGGGATGGTTAGTCTAGTAGGGTTATTTTGTTATGGCTATTTATTGAATTCTTACAAAATTTATTGAATGCCAATTTGAAAGTGCAGTCGTCCCAAGAGATGATTTATTCAGAATTAGAGAGACTTGAGAGAGTTCAAAAGCAAGGAGAGGGAATTCCCTGGCAGTCCATTGATTAAGACTCTGTGCTTTCCCTGCTGAGGGAACAGGTTCGATCCCTGGTTGGGGAGCTAGGATCCCACAAGCTGTACAGTATGGCAAAAAAAAAAAAAAAAAAAATCAAAAGCAAGGAAGGCAGCATGAGGAGGGAGAAGATGGTGATCTTAGAGAAGGATGTTATGTAGCAGAAGTTAAAAAAAGAATCACATATCCTATTTATGTATTCAGTTATTAGTGTTAATTTTATTGTTAGTATTATTGATATTCTTTTCTTGTCATTTCACAGAGCATCCTTGATCAAATACTCTGCTTTCTTTGGCAACTGCACCTCCCTTCCCTCTGCCAAATTGACTCATTTTCCTCTTCCTTAAGAAGGCACACTTCTCTATCTTAAAAACAAAACAAAACTTTGATCACCTAACTGTCCTGGATTTATTTTATTGCAAAATATCTTAAGTAATATGTATTTTAGTGTCCTGAGATTTGTTTTCCACTTCATAATTTTACTGAATTTATATACTTAAGACAATTCTTTAATTTTCTTATTATCTTTCAAATACAAAGGGATTTTCTTAGTGCTCATTAAAAAAACTCAATCTGTAGTTGTCAATACCACTGACTACCTCCTTTTTGGAACTCTCTTCTCTCCTGCCTTTTATGACATTACACACTTGTCTTCTCTGTCTCTTCCTCCTTCACCTCGTCTTTTATTCTTAAGGGGAGAACCTCAGTTTTTCTTAACTTATTCTTTCTTTTGTGTAAAGCTAGTCAGTCCCAATACTGACCAGAATATATTCAATTAGATATCCTGTTTAAACAAGAATTCTTTTGATCCATGTGTGGAATAAAATAATAAAACCCTACTGAACTCATCTATATGTTTTGATCAGGCCATGCTTTTATATAGTATTCAGCAAACTTCTTATCTATCTTGTAGTATTTGGATATTTAAATCAGACTGCTAGATCATATATCATGATGTAATTTAGGTTTGAGAGCTGCAATGGGAAACAAAGCCCATTCATAATGGGAATTTTTGGGAATATTTATAAATATTTTATAAATATTTATTATAAATATTATATATATTAAAATATTATATATTTTATTAAAATATGTATATTATATCTGTAATATATAAAATATTATATATTTTAAAATATTAAAATATTATAAATATTTATAAATATTTTATGGGAATATTTATAAATATATTTGGAAGCTGAGGTGGTCCTTGAATGAAGTGAATTACAGGAAATCACTCCTTAAACTCTGAGAGAAAAATCACCACGTGTAAGAAATCTGGTAAGGTAGGGTTGGCTTATCAGCAGGACAGATACAGTGATGTTCCAAGTACAGGATGAAGTGATGCTTGTCCACTGTCCTGACCCAGCCATCTTTCCCTTTCTCCCCTCATGTTCTCTTCTGGTATGCTTGTGTGCTTGGGGAATGAGAGGACCAGGATTAAATGGAGAACTTTATTATGAGGGAACCAAATAGCTATAGGAACTGTTACTAGGAATTGTTGGGGAAGGAAAATGTTCCTCCTACCCTTCTAGGTTCTTTGGTCTAATAATCAAATTGACGTAAGAGAGATTAACAGGAAAAAAACAACCAGAAGTTTAATAACATGTATACCTTCCGTATACATGGGAGAGACCCAGGACGCTGAGTAACTCACCAAAACGGCCAAAGCTGCTGAAACTGTGCAACTCAGACTGGGACTTGAACCCAGATTGGGACTTGAACCCAAGGTCTTTTAATTGAGATCACACACCTGGTCTCAGGACTTAATGAAGCTCAGGTTCTTGATGTCTCACTGCAGAAAGAATTCAGTGAGAGACACAGTGATAGGTAACAAGTGGATTTATTTAGAGAGAAACACACTCCAGAGACAGAGTGTGGGCCACCTCAGAAGGTGAGAGGTCCCGAAATATGGAGTGGTTAGTTTTCATGGGCTGGGTAATTTCATAGGCTAATGAGTGGGAGGATTATTCCAACTATTTCAGGGAAGGGGCAGGGATTTCCAGGAATTGGGCCACCGGCCACCTTTTATGGTTGGCTTCAGAACTGTCATGGCACCTATGGATATGTCATTTAGCATGCTGATGTATTACAATGTGTGTATAATGAGTTCAAGGTCTACTGTATTGGACCTAGTTGGTTTTTTTTTTTTTAAAGATTGATTGATTGATTGATTGCTATGTTGGGTCTTCGTTTCTGTGTTGCGGCAAGCGGGGGCCACTCTTCATCGCGGTGCGCGGGCCTCTCACTACCGCGGCCTCTCTTGTTGCGGAGCACAGGCTCCAGACGCGCAGGCTCAGTAGTTGTGGCTCACGGGCCTAGTTGCTTCGCGGCATGTGGGATCTTCCCAAATCAGGGCTCGAACCCGAGTCCTCTGCATTAGCAGGCAGATTCTCAACCACTGCGCCACCAGGGAAGCCCCAGACCTAGTTGGTTTTAACCAGTTTTTGTCATGTCCTACAGCTATGTCATTCCTTTAAAGGTTGTGCCCTGCCCCTTTCCCTCCTGTTTCACCACCACCTAAAACACCATCTTCAGCTAAAGACAAAAGATGTTGGGATTGGGTGGAGCCAGTTAAGGGAGGTTACCAGGAAAAGCAGATTAAACGAGGGTAAAGTTGTTATACAAATTTAAGTTCTTGCCTTCTGCATTGATAAGAGTTTCTAGGGACAAGGTCATCCTCCCTCTTCCTGGTACAGGGATGGAGACCCTTCCAAATGAACATTTCCCCTACACATGTAAATGTCTCTTACAAAAGGGTAACTTCTACTTAGTTTTCAGAGCTTCTCCCATGTCTGCACTTTCTTTAAAATAATCAGCCTAAAATAATCCTTATGCCAAAGAGACATACAGTAAGTCCCTACATATGAACCTTCAAGTTTCGAACTTTCAAAGATGCAAACATGGGGCTTCCCTGGTGGCGCAGTGGTTGAAAATCTGCCTGCCAATGCAGGGCACACGGGTTCGAGCCCTGGTCTGGGAGGGTCCCACATGCCGCGGAGCAGCTAGGCCCGTGAGCCACAATTACTGAGCCTGCGCGTCTGGAGCCTGTGCTCCGCAACAAGAGAGGCCGTGACAGTGAGAGGCCCGCGCACCGCGATGAAGAGTGGCCCCCACTTGCCGCAACTGGAGAAAGCCCTCGCACAGAGACGAAGACCCAACACGGCCAATAAATAAATAAATAAATAATTAATTTAAAAAAAAAGAAAAAAGATGCAAACATGCACTCGCATGTCCAATCACGTAAGTTAGTTCACGTGTCTGGCGTACACTGTCACATGCGTGCGTGCACCCTCTACACAAGTGGTTGTGCTTTTGTGTACTTTACTGTACAGTACTGTGTAGAGTACAGTAGTACAGTATCTTTATTTCAAGCCCAGGATGTCCGGAAGCAAGCGTAAAAGCAGCGGTGATGTAGCTGGTACTGCTAAGAAGTGCCAAGGGATAACGATGGAAACAAAAGTGAAAATAATTGAGAAAGTGGAGCAAGGCGAAAAGGTGGAATTGGAGGCCCAGAGAAAGGATGAAGAGAGACAAGAGGAAGAAGAAGTAACTGAAGAATCTGATTTTGGACACACACAGCAGTGAGCAGTAGCTTGCAGTAAACAACAGCAGTGAGCAGTAGCTGGAAGCAAGACCTTAGTTCCCTGACAGGGAATTGAACCCTGGTCACCTGGGTGTAAACCAGGAGTCCTAACCGCTAGACCACGAAGGCCAGAGGCTAGAGCCTACATCACAGTCCTTGCCTGCCTTGACAAGAAAATTCTGACAAGGAGGTGGAAGGTAAAGAGGAAAGTAAAGTATTTATTGGAAAAGCAGAGTACGTGCAGAAAGACGCATGGGCAAACTCTGCGAGGGAGTTGTGAGAGTCGTGCCTTTGGAAAGCTTAAATCATTTATAAGGGGACAGTTTTCTGGGTCTATGTCTTCCCTCTGGCCAATCATCTGGTTTTGCCTCCCTTGCTAATTTGTCTCAGGACCCTCCCCTAAGTGTGCACACACCCCTCAGCCAAGATGGATTTTAGTGCAAGGGCGTCTGGGAGGAAAGTAGCAAGACTTATTGTGGCCTGGCGTCCCCTGCCTTTTGACCCCCAAGTAGCCCTTCTGCGCATGTGCAGTGTCTCCCTTGCCCCAAGGAGGGGGAATATGTGATCTCTTGATCCTTTACTCCTACAGGGTTTAGCCCCTCTCTGTTCCTGCCATGACTGTTATCTTAAGGTGTCCACAGGAGACAAAGCCTGGCTATTTACCCTGTTTCTGTTATTTCTATTTCAGAGAGCAAACAGGAGGCTGATTGTAAATGCCTAACCTGGAGCCCACCTATCTCCTGTCTCAGGAAATGCAAACAGGAGGCTAGTTCTAAGTGTCCGGCCTGAAGCCCACCTTTTTCCTGCCCCATGAAATGTGAATGGGAGGCCAGTTGTAAATGCCTGACCTGGAGCCCACCTATCTCCTGTCTCAAACCGAAGAGATTCATGATGCAGGAAATGGCAAGGGGATTTTCTTTATTTGAGGAGGCACTGTTAGTTTTTGAGGCACAGGACTTGAACATAGAACGGTACACGAAGGTTGCAGCAGCCGTTCAGAATGCAATCCAGTGCTACCGTGTCATCTATGATGAGAAAGAAAGAGCTACTACCCAGACATCACTGGATCGTTTTTTCAAGAGGGTAGATAGAATTGAATCCAGCAAGGAACCAGAACCTGTGCCATCAACGTCAGGTGTGAGTGAAATTGCAGTTTGTCCTCCGTTTCCTATTGCTGACGATCCTTCAGCTCTACCATCTCCCACCTCCTCTCCCTCCTCCAGTCAGTAACTCTTCTTGCCTGTTCACTCGATGCCAGCCCCTGTGTGCCAGCTGTTGTACTGTACTACTGTACTTTTCAAGGTACTGTACTGTAAGATTAAAAATGTTTATTTTTTGTGTTTGTTTGTTATGTATTATTTGTGTGAAAAGTGTTTTAAACCTATTACAGTACAGTACTATGTAGCCGATTGTGTTAGTTGGGTACCTAGGCTAACTTTGTTGGACTTACGAACAAATTGGACTTATGAAGATGCTCTTGGAACAGAATTCGTTTGTATGTCAGGGACTAACTATATTTTGGGGCGATAAATTCTGCTCCCCTACAGAATACTCTCCAGGCTGACTCACCTGGGTGCCATGATCTGAGAGAACAGGACTAGAGGTTTTTCTAGCAAGCACTGGAATATGTGATGTGAGGACAAATACAAATATAAGAGGCTAATTCTCCCTGTTGAAAATAAGGGAAGAGACTTCTTTCTTCTCCCTTTTCTTGGAGCACATACTTTAGAAAACTTCTAACTGTAAGGTCTTTCTTTGTCTCGTTGAAATGTATATAAATTTTTTAGAAGCTAAGTAAGCCTCTTGCCACCTTTCTGACCCAGAACTGTCTTTCTCAAGGACCTGGGAGCCATCTCTTTGAAATGTAAACTGCAAGGGAGATAGAGCTCTCTCTCACAGTTTCTGTGGGAGGGTAGAAGCCTAACTGACTTGGGTGTTTTCCTCCAAGTTGCAAAACTCTCTCCTGTCATAAAGATATGAGAAGTTTGTTTTTCCTCTGGATAAATCCAATTAGCGAACACAGATGGTCACTCGAATTACCAGATGAATCTAGGATGAACTATGTCTTACAAATTGTGCTGTCAAATCTTCTTACTTGGAGACTAGTTACTGTTTATCTTGAAAATATGTATGTAATGGATTGTGTTTGCTTGGTTATATGAAAGGTTGAGGTTTCTTTCTGTTTTTGCAAACTCTTAGCGGGTTGCCTATGATACGCATCATATTCTGGTTTAATGCTTATTTAATAATAAAAGTATTTTCTTTCTCTACTGCCTTTGTGGAGAGGTTTTCTGGGCTGGGAGATTTTGTTTTTAATTATATTTCCCCAACAATGGATAATGGAGGAGAAGCAACATTTAAAATGTTCAGAGCCAGAAGCAAGAGCAAGAGTGAGTCTGTGAAAAATTCTTCCCAACATTGGTCACATGAGACTGTAAGCAGACAGTATCATTGATGTCTACTCAAGGCAGAAATTCTCTACCATCAGGCGTATTCTCTGCAATGCAGCATATACTATCACAAAGGCACTGTAGCAGTTTATCTTAAATTTGACAGAATCATATACATTTATGCATTACAAATAATATGTTGCGAAGCTAAAAGTGACTTCTTTAAAACGTAAATAAATTAAAAATACATTTCAGTTAACCATGTTAGAGGAAATCTAAAGGTATATATGTTATTAAACTTCTGGTTGTTTTTTTCCTGTTAATCTCTCTTATGTCAATTTGATTATTAGACCAGTCAAAGAACCTAGAAGGGCAGGAGGAACATTTTCCCGTGTCCCCTGCATTCGCAGGCGGACTCCTAAACACTGTGCCACCAGGAAAGTCCCTGGACATTCTGTTTCTATCCTGAGTTTCCTCAGGGCTCACCATCTGGGGCGGCTGTAATGTGGTGGTTTGATGGCTGCAACATCCTTTGTTTACTGATATGGCAGGCAGGATTTTAGTTCACAATATTATAATGGTTAAACATTGGTTTTGAGGCTAATAAAAGGAAAGAAGTTTACCTGCTTGGACCTTGGTTTTCTAGGAAGTTAGGGCTGAAGCCCAATTTACTTACTTATGTAATAGCAATATAGCATCAGTGTTTCTATCGCTTTTGAATCCCTCTCACTGCTCCTGGCTCACCCTCTACTGTCATCAACTCCACCTGTCTAGTTTCCTTAGCTAACTGATAACATGCTCGTTGATGTATCTGCAGGAATAACTTTAAGTGTTACCCTACTAATTTGGATGTTTGAATTTAAAGGAGAATTATAGGAGACAGAATAATCTAAGGTCAAAAATAATTACTCTGCAATGGTAGATTTTCAGGTAGATAACAGAGGTAGATGATTTTGGACAGGTGACTACCTTGCTACTGCTAAACTTCTGATCAGAACATTTCATTGCCTGACTTCATGCAAGGCAATTCCTGGGTGTCTTTCTACAGTAGAAAACAGTGGTATCCTCAACCATTATAGGCTTATGGATGCTGATTCCTACCATTTACCCTGAATTTGGTCACCTGTGCCTGACTTAGAGCACAAGACATTCAAAACCACAACAAGTGATGATTCAGCACAAAAAATGCAAAGAGCTCATTTGTTCCTAATGTTTACATATCCTAGAATTACATTAGATTTCTGTCTTATAGAAATATGCACTTAGGACCTTGTTTCCCTCACAAAGTTGTTGTGCAATTAACTAGAGCTATGTCACTTGGGAAATTAAAAGCACTATACAAGTGTTATGAATGTTTTGTCTGTTTTATATAGCTTATTGTGATTCCAAGCTATTTTACTACATATGTGCTAGCTCACATTTATCTTACTTACCTTTTCTGCCAGACTCCAAGAAATAGTAGTGATTTGTGGTTATTTACAGCAGAAAAGATAGCTGTGGAGAATCTGAAGTTGGCAATTAACAAAGCCATTGGAAGAATAACAGATGGAATAAGATAAAATTTCAGAGGGTTCCAAGAGGTGAGAATAGACCATAACAGAGAATCTGGGGCAGATGATACTCAGGAGCCAAGCAGGTAGGCGCTCAGCATCCAAACTGATAATCAACCAGCAGTAAAGATTCCAGCTACCAGGATGGTGTTGGAACAAAACGCCAACCCTGAGAGGGGATCCTGGAGAAGCCCAGTTACTACAGATTCAAGTTGGGGTTGGGAGGAGGCTGAGGAATGAAGAAAAAATGTGTTGCTAAAAACTCAGCAATATCAGCTAATGAGAGGAGCATCAGCTCATAAAATATTGTATTATTTTTCTGAATTGTGTGTTATTTATAGTATTTTGTTGCTTTTTAAAATTGCATTTTTTGGAATATTACTCAGCCATAAAAAGAAACGAAATTGAGTTATTTGCAGTGAGGTGGATGGACCTAGAGTCTGTCATACAGAGTGAAGTAAGTCAGAAAGAGAAAAACAAATACAGTATGCTAACACATATATATGGAATCTAAAAAAAAAATAGAAAAATGGTTCTGGAGAACCTAGGGGCAGGACAGGAATAAAGATGCAGACGTAGAGAATGGACTTGAGGACATGGGGAGGGGGAAGGGTAAGCTGGGACGAAGTGAGAGAGTGGCATGGACATATATACACTACCAAATGTAAAATAGCTAGTGGGAAGCAGCGGCATAGCACAGGGAGATCAGCTCGGTGCTTTGTGACCACCTAGAGGGGTGGGATAGGGAGGATGGGAGGGAGATGCAAGAGGGAGGGGATATGGGGATATATGTATACATATAGCTGATTCACTTTGTTATACAGCAGAAACTAACACACCATTGTAAAGCAATTATACTCCAATAAAGATGTTTAAATAAATAAATAAATAAAATTGCATTTTTTGTGATTATTTTCCCCTTCATTTAAAATGCATATTAATTTTTGTACCTAATCAGTATTTGTAATTTAGTATTCTTTTTCTTAAAGATGGCCTCCCTCTATGTGCTTTAGCTACCACAAGTCTGGGTCCATCATGTAAACACTGAAAAGATTAAACCATCATCTCCCAGGAAGATGACTCATGTTAGAGTTTCCTCTGAATGGGCAACCATCACTAAGAAAAAAATCTTGGTTTTTCCTAGCTCTCAAAACATGAAATGCCATCTTTTGTTTCAGAACTCAAGTGCCTCAGAATGGCTGGTGAAATTTCTGGGCTTTGAAAATAATTACTAGGTACAAAAATGAGAAGTGGTGTACAGAATCAGAAAGGAGTTAGAAAATTTCCCAGTGCCCTTTTAAAAGTCAGATCAAGTCTTCACTACATTTACAGATTCAGAGTGTTATTCTGATGCGTCAATTTTCTGCTCTGCAATGGTTTCAGCTGAGATTACAAATTTAAGCACCAAATTTGTAGAGGACCCAAATCTGACGGAAGTATGCATTTCTCAAAGTTAAAAATAAAGATTTTTAAAAATTGTACATTTTTTTAAATAAAATAAAAAATAAAGGTAATGATAATCAAAGTGAAGCAACCTAAGAGTCCAATGACAGATGAATGAATAAAGATGTGGTATATATATATATACACACACACACACACACAATGGAATATTACTCAGTCATAAAAAAAATGTAATTTGCAGCAACACAGACGGACCAAGAGACTTTCATACTAAGTGAACTAAGTCAGACAGAGAAAGACAAATATCATGTGATATCACTTACATGTGGAATCTAAAAATATGATCCAAATGAACTTATTTACAAAACAGAAACAGACTCATGGACATAGAAAACAAACTTATGGTTACCAAAGAAGGAAGTGAGGGAGGGATAAATTAGGGGTTTGGGTTTAAAATACACACATTACTATATATAAAATAGATAATCAACAAGGACCTACTGTATAGCACAGGGAACTGTACTCAATATCTTGTAATGGCCTGTAATGGAAAAGAATCTGAAAAAGAATAGATATATATGAGTATGCATAGCTGAATCACTTTGCTGTGCACCTGAAACTAACACAACATTGTAAATCAACTATATTTCAGTAAAAATTTTAAAAAATGATAATCAAAGCAAACATTTGCATAGTGCTTACTGTGTGCCAGGTACTATTCTAAGTGCTCTTTATAAGCATTAAGTCTTTGTAATCTTTACAACAAGCCTGTGTGTTAATGTTACTATTATTATTTCATTTTATATTGTATGAAGAAAGTGAGACACATAACAGTGAAGTAACTTGGTCCTACAACTAGTAAATGACAGATTTCAACCCAGAAAACATAGTTTCAGCATTTGGGTTTGAGAAAGTAGTATTTCTGGAAGAAGAGGAGGCATTTCTAGAATAAGAGGTACAAAAGGAACTGCAAAATGGTGTTATGAAATAGAAGGAAATGTTAGGTTCAAATATATTCCTGGCTTCCGCATGCCCCTTTGCCAGAGCTAGATGATCCTCTTTAGATGCCGTTCTTCATCTCATTCCCATGATCAAACCTGACCTGCAGCAGGAGAGTGGTAAGCTCCTAACATTTAAGTGGTTCAGTTCTTAGTCTCAGTGAGTTCTGAAGACTGAGCTTTTGCCTGCATCCTGAGGCCCACATTTTTTCTTCATTCCTCAGCCTCCCCCAAACCCCAACTTGAATCTGTAGTAACTGGGCTTCTCCAGGATCCCCTCTCAGGGTTGGAGTTTTGTTCCAACACCATCCTGGTAGCTGGAATCTTTACTGCTGGTTGATTATCAGTTTGGATGCTGAGTGCCTACCTGCTTGGCTCCTGAGTATCATCTGCCCCAGATTCTCTGTTATGGTCTATTCTCACCTCTTGGAACCCTCTGAAATTTTATCTTATTCCATCTGTTATTCTTCCAATGGCTGTGTTAATTGCCAACTTCAGATTCTCCCCAGCTATCTTTTCTGCTGTAAGTAACCACAAATCACTACTATTTCTTGGAGTCTGGCAGAAAAGGTAAATAAGATAAATATGAGCTAGTGCATATGTAGTAAAATAGCTTGGAATCACAATAAGCTATATAAAACAGACAAAACATTCATAACACTTGTATAGTGCTTTTAATTTCCCAAGTGACATAGCTCTAGTTAATTGCACAACAACTTTGTGAGGGAAACAAGGTCCTAAGTGCATATTTCTATAAGACAGAAATCTAATGTAATTCTAGGATATGTAAACATTAGGAACAAATGAGCTCTTTGCATTTTTTGTGCTGAATCATCACTTGTTGTGGTTTTGAATGTCTTGTGCTCTAAGTCAGGCACAGGTGACCAAATTCAGGGTAAATGGTAGGAATCAGCATCCATAAGCCTATAATGGTTGAGGATACTACTGTTTTCTACTGTAGAAAGACACCCAGGAATTGCCTTGCATGAAGTCAGGCAATGAAATGTTCTGATCAGAAGTTTAGCAGTAGCAAGGTAGTCACCTGTCCAAAATCATCTACCTCTGTTATCTACCTGAAAATCTACCATTGCAGAGTAATTATTTTTGACCTTAGATTATTCTGTCTCCTATAATTCTCCTTTAAATTCAAACATCCAAATTAGTAGGGTAACACTTAAAGTTATTCCTGCAGATACATCAACGAGCATGTTATCAGTTAGCTAAGGAAACTAGACAGGTGGAGTTGATGACAGTAGAGGGTGAGCCAGGAGCAGTGAGAGGGATTCAAAAGCGATAGAAACACTGATGCTATATTGCTATTACATAAGTAAGTAAATTGGGCTTCAGCCCTAACTTCCTAGAAAACCAAGGTCCAAGCAGGTAAACTTCTTTCCTTTTATTAGCCTCAAAACCAATGTTTAACCATTATAATATTGTGAACTAAAATCCTGCCTGCCATATCAGTAAACAAAGGATGTTGCAGCCATCAAACCACCACATTACAGCCGCCCCAGATGGTGAGCCCTGAGGAAACTCAGGATAGAAACAGAATGTCCAGGGACTTTCCTGGTGGCACAGTGTTTAGGAGTCCGCCTGCGAATGCAGGGGACACGGGTTTGATTCCTGGTCCGGGAAGATCCCACATGCCATGGAGCAGCTAAGTCTGTGCACCACAGCTACTGAAGCCCGCGCGCCTAGAGCCTGTGCTCTGCAACAAGAGAAGCCACCGCAGTGAGAAGCCCGTGCACCGCAACGAAGCGTAACCCCCGCTCGCTGCAGCTAGAGGAAGCCTGTGGGCAGCAAAGAAGACCCAACGCAGCCAAAAAGAAATAAATAAAATAATAAATTTATATTAAAAAAAAAAAGAAAAGAAACAGGATGCCCACCATCTAGCAGTCAACTGCTGCAGCCAACCCGGCAGTGCACCCTGAGGAGACTCAGGATGAGAAAGAATAGGATGCTAGCCTCAGATAGCTGAGCTGCGTATCAAAGGAATGATGTCAGTGAGCCCAGACTCTTGCATCTTCCCATACACAGAAAAGTGCTAAATTCCTGAAATTGAGATGGCTGGTTTTCTTTAATCAACAGTAATCTTTTGATGGTCTGACTACCTGGTCTTTTGTTACAAAAACTCCTATACATCCTGTCTCCCCCCTTGCCTCTTCAGAGCAGTTTCTCAGCGTTATCTGAGATGCTGTGTCCCAGGCTTGAAGTCCTCAGAATGTCCGCTGAATAAAACATACCTCTTAACTTTTAGGTTGTGCAATGTTTTTCAGTTGACAATATCAATTTTCTTAGAAATGTAGTTTATTTTTACTTCATCACTTAGCTTTGGTACATGATATTCACCCCGCTTGAAATGTCCTCCTTCCTCTTTACCAAGCCCTATCTCACCCCGAAGTGAAGAGTCTACAAACAGGAAGATTCTATTCAATAATCATTTCCTTCACAAATTCCCCCAAATACACTATTTGTTCTTTAGTCTTCATGACTTAGGAAAAAGGCATAAAGATCTAAGCCAAGAATTCCATGTGATTACAATCCTGGATAAACAAGACCAAAGTAATAGTCACTAAAAGCAACATTTCTTTGGTTTAATAAATATCTGCTCTACAAGAACTTAAGCCCCCCTCACATTTCTTCCAAATAGTTTTCAGGCAAATAAATCCCTGACTTCACCATCCCTTCCAGGTCTCAAGATATGACAGAACAAGCCTGAATTCTAAGAGGACACATGAAGTTATTTCAAGTTAAGCATTCAGAGTCATCTCAAAAAATAAAATAAGATTAAGAAAAGTCCAGATCACTGGGGGATGTATGGAGGTGGAAATATATGGAATCATAAGGAAAAATTCTTACTACAGAAGAACGAACTTGAGGAATTCCCTGGTGGTCCAGTGTTAGGACTCCGTGCTTCCATTGCAGGGGGCATGGGTTCGATCCCTTGTTGGGGAACTAAGATCCTGCAAGCTGTGCAGCGTGGCCAAAAACAAAACAAAACAAAAAAACAAAAACAAATATTCCTCATACCTTTAATTACAGTGCCTCCCTATAAGGCTCTACGTGCAAGATGCAAAGTCACTGTTGGCTGTCTAATTCACTCAGACACTTATTGGGATTACACTCTCTAATGGATTTGAACCTAAAAGGAACCACTCAGTAAAAAATTAAAATAATTTGTCTCTGGGTGAGAGAAGTTAAGTGCTTTCATATGTCTTTTCAATTTTACAATTATTTTTGTGATGACCATGCATTAATTTATACTTAGAAAAAAAAGTTGTAAAAGGGAAAAAACAGTATGCCTTATTATGAAAATTGGCAAAAACACTGAAAGAAAGGAATCATGAAATTTCAGGGAGGTAAAGAGGGCCTTGAGGAAAGTGGAGAGGACTGAAAACTGTTGTGAGAGGATGTTTTGGGTGGATTTCTGTTCTGGCAGGAGAGGAATCACATACTGAGAACTTGGCAAGAAGAACCTTCAGCTCTAGAAACTCCTGGGAATAGTTCCCCAACAGCTGCAGGCAGGCCTGCCTTAGCCAAGCTTGTCCTAGCTTACCCTGAAGCTGCAGACTTACAGGGTGATCAGGTTCTGGAAGCCCATTTTTTTCAAATCTCCATCTTCAGGTCTTGCTTTAAGAGACCATACAAGATGTGACTGGGTTGGATTTCCCAGGAAATAAAGTTGAATAAGCAAATAGCTTTCAGTAGCTTTGGAAGAGCATTTTTAAACTTAGAACATAAATATTTCTTCTAGAGTGCATGATAGGCAACTATTAGGAGAAGGAGAGGGCGCTAGGGCTCTTATGAAGAAGGTGATGGAACCAAGAATATTGTGGAAGGTAAAACATGAGACCGTGGGCAGAATAAATATTTTAAAGACCACATAGTTTTACCAAGTATCGCTTATATTATCTTCAACTGCGTGTTTCTGCACAGAAGTACTTTCGGCTGTAGTGAAGTGCAGAGAAAATACATGGGAGGAGGACAAGAAAATGGAGGGGACTGGAATGGAGGTACAGACCCTCAATGGCAGGGTGCCATCAAAGATGTTGATTGGTTTTTAGGTAGAAATTACCTTAAACTCTTCTATCTTCTACCCCTCCCTCCACCCACCCCCCCAGACAAGAAACACTTTATCATTCTGAGCTATACAAATCTCACATTAACTTTTATAATTACACACAAGTCATGCAATGGTGTAACGGCCAAAAAATAAAGAA
This sequence comes from Balaenoptera ricei, assembly GCF_028023285.1. Classification (NCBI taxonomy): domain Eukaryota; kingdom Metazoa; phylum Chordata; class Mammalia; order Artiodactyla; family Balaenopteridae; genus Balaenoptera; species Balaenoptera ricei. Next base: position 9,249,571 of record NC_082646.1, on the reverse strand, counting down.
AAAGGAGGAACTGGGAAAGAGAGGCTGGGACTGCAGGCAGGTGTCTCATTTCTTTGAAGCATTTCTTTTTACTTTCTCATTATTTATAGAGAACCTGAAATTCTCTTCGGAAATATTTCTGATCCCTCAGATTCTGTGGAATAAGAATGTCATATTTATCAATGCAGTTATTTAAACAAAATTTAAAAAAAATTTTATTTATTTTATTTTTGGCTGCTTTGGGTCTTTGTTGCTGCATATGGGCTTTCTCTAGTTGCAGTGAGCAAAGGCTACTCTTCTTTGTGGTGCGAGGGCTTCTCATTGCTGTGGCTTCTCTTGTTGCAGAACATGGGCTCTAGGTGTGCAGGCTTCAGTAGTTGCGGCACATGAGTTCAGCAGTTGTGGCTCGCGGGCTCTAGAATGCAGGCTCAGTAGTTGTGGTGCACAGGCTTAGCTGCTCCGTGGCATGTGGGATCTTCCTGGACCAGGGATTGAACCTGTGTCCCCTGCATTGGCAAGTGGATCCTTAACCACTGTGCAACCAGCGAAGTCCCTAAACAAAATTTCATGACTAAAAATAGTTTGTATGGCATTTTTATAATGAATGTCCATTTATGTTGGAATTTAAATGGAATTGGGATAATTAATACACATGTATGCCTGATATTGTTCCAGAGGTCGCTGAGGTTCTGTACTTTTTTAAAAAATTAAAAACAAATCTGTTTCATTAACTAGAACAAGCTCTATTGTTCTGTCTTTAAGGTCACTGATCCTTTATTCTATCATTGCATTCTATTGTTAAGTCCACCCAATGGCTTTTTTATTCCAGACATTTTGCTTTTCAGTTCTAGAGTTTACATTCTGTTCTTTTGAATATTTCCATTTTTCTGCAGAAATTTCCCCATCTGTTCATTCATTATGGCCATATTTTAAAAGTTAAATATTGTATTTATAGTATCTGTTTTAAAGCTGTTGCTAACTTCAGTGTTTGCGTCATGCACTATGCAGTGCTGAGGGTATGCTCCAGGTGGGTATAATTTTTTTCTAACAATAGTTTTGCAACTGCTGAAGTGGTAGGCTGTCAGCAAGGGAATGCTTCAATCCAATGAGCAAACATGCAAGTCATAACAAGAAGAAATTTATAGCTCTGGGAAGGAGACAACTGGATAAAATCCCTTCACCATCCTTTAGAAAGCCCTTTAGGCAAGTTAAAGTGTCCAGTGGCAGTTTGGATAGTTTTCCCTGGGTTGTATTTAGGACATACAGCACAAGTTAATTGTGCTTCATTGGTGGCCTTAGAAATATTTCCCCACCAGTATTGTTTCATAAAACTTACAAGTTTATCTGCTGCCCAGTGGGTCATCCAATGAGTCATTTCCATCAGCAGTCTTTGAATGGACTCTGGCAAGACAGATCTTCTATTTGGGTCATACCGTAAATTAGTTAACAGGCTAAAAATACAACCCAATAAAGCCTTTCTTTATGTGGTGCCCCAGATTGGGCATGTTTGATAATTTTCACTAGATCCTCTTTTGGAATGTAGTCCAAATTTGCTCTAACAGTTTCAGATGGGATAGCTCATAAGGCAGCTCTCCTTGTGGTCTTATTAGCCAAATTATTTCCTTTGATTTCATCTGAATTTAATTTTGAATGTCCACTCACCTTAATGATGGTTAGGACAGATGGAAGTTGAATGATTCCAACAACTTGTTGACCTAATTTTCATTCTTTATCTGGTTCTCCCCCCAACCCCCACTTCCCCTAAGGTCAAGAATCCTCTGTTTCCAAAACATGCCAAAGTCATAAACTATCTCAAATGCATAGCAGCTATCTGTATAGACATTTGCAGTTTTACCTTCTGCTAGGGTGCAATCAATGTAAGTTAGTGGGCTAGTCTCCTGGTTGTAATTCTAGAGACATTCCAGAACATTCCCAGTTTCAGTTTTCATCCGGTGCTGGCCCAGCCTTCACCAACAAGCATATGAACTAGCTGATGTAAGTCAGAGAAACCAAGTTGATAAGTTTGAATGACTGTGTTAAGTTTCTCAGCACATCTGAGGACCTTTGGTTACTTTGGGAAAGTGTTTGATTATGGCTCACAGTTCAGCCTTAGTCCAGGAAGTCTAAGAGTGTTTAGCCTCTGGATCCTCAGAAGGCTTAATTTTAAAAGGATAGGTTCTGACAAGTTTAGAGGAAAAGGGAGTGGAGAGAGTTTCAAAGAAAAGGGGAAATTTGGTGAGAGAATTTGTATGGGGGAGTTGAAGATGTAGTGGAGGCATAGGCAGTAGAAGGGAAGGAGGAAGATGGCACCAGAGGCAGAGCCTCAGACAAAGAAGCCAAGAAAGAAGAGTCTGAGGCTTTGGGAGCCATTTTATCTTTCTTTAAACATTCGTTTGCCTCAGTTAATCTTAAAATCTTATTTTTCAGAGAGGCAATTTTAGACTCCTGATAGCATTGGGAAGCCCCAAAATACCAACTGAAATAAGCATTCCACTCAGTTCTGGAAATTTTTGAGCTATTGTAGTCCAATTTGATTTTAAGGAAATTAAATTTAGGGATTGCAAAAGTTCCCCATAAAGGCCATTGATGTTCTAAATTGCCTTTGGCCAGGATGGTCCATTTAATCAGAAATGCACATGAGGAATGACCATGGTTTTAAACATAAAATCAGGTGGAGTCCCTGTAGGGGAGGCACCTTCAACATACTTAGATAACTGGGATCCCATTTCCTAGAGGTTTTCCCTCTAGAGTAAAGAACAATTTTCAAATGGCTTAAGCAGCTTGCAGCAGAAAGGCTCAATTTAAAAAGCTTGCACACCAATCCCAGCCAGTCCTAAGAAGACAGCTTGGTTCTAGAGAAGCCAGGCTGAAGTCTTTTTAAAGCCAATCTCCAGAGGACAGCCCTTCCAAAGGAAGAGACCAAAGGCTGAAAACTGGCACAATTTTATTTGAAGCAGCCCCTTCCTGAAGGAACTGGGCTGAAAGCATTTTCAGCCAGCTTTGGTTGAAATAGTCTGATATCAAAATCAGATTGAAGTGCCAAATGAGTATTTATTACAGAACAAAGCCTTAACCAGAAAGATGAAATCATTAAATAGCTTCTGAATAAAGCCTGGAGAGCTCAGATCCAGAAGAAAGGTGCACCTTCAAACTCCAGTGTTGGTAAGGAAGCAGTGAGCAACAATGAGCTCTATTGTGGGTACCATCTCTGTTTGCTCAAAGACAGAAAATCAAGAAGGAAATGATGGCATTAAAGGACACATTAGACCAGATGGACTTAACAGATGTATATAGAACACTCCATCAGAAAAGCAGCAGAATACAAATTGAAAAATATAAATCATATGATCATCTTAATAGAGGCAGAATTTTGACAAAATTCAACATCAATGTATAGTAAGAACTCTCAACAAACTGGATATGAGGAGAACATACTTAAGCATAATAAAGACTATATATGACAGCCCACAGGCATAGTCAATGGTGAAAAGCTGAAAGCACTTTTTCTAAGACCAGGAACAAGACACTTACATTCAACATAGTATTGGAAGTCCTAGCACAGCAATCAAACAAAAAGAAGAAATAAAAGGAATATAAATTGGAAAAGAAGAAGTAAAATTGTCACTGTTTGTAGATGACATGATAGTATACGTAGAAAATCCTAAAGATGTTACCAAAATACCATTAGAACTAATAAATGAATTCAGTAAACTTGCAGGATACAAAATTAATATACAGAAATCTGTACACTAACAATGAACTATCAGAAAGAGAAATTAAGAAAGTGATATGATTTATAATTGTATTAAGAAAATAAAATATCTAGGAATAAATCCAAACAAGGAGGTGAAAGAACTGAGCTTGGAAAACTATAAGACATTGATGAAAGAATTTGAAGGTACACTGTGTTCAAGAATTGGAAGAATTAATATTGTTAAAATGACCACAGTCCCCAAGGAAAATCTACAGATTCAATGCGCCCTATCAAAACACCAATGGCATTTTTCACAAAACTAAAACTATTTTCACAATAATTCTAAAATTTGTATGGAAATGTAAAAGACCTCAAATAGCCAAAACAATCTGGAGAAAGAGGAACAAAGCTGGAAGTCTCATGCTCCCAGATTTGAAACTATACTACAAAGCTACAGTTACCAAAACAGTATGGTACTGGCAGAAAGAGAGACATATAGGTCAATGGAACAGAATAGAGAGCCCAGAAATGAACCCACACTTATATGGTCAATTAATCTTTGACAAAATTGGCAAGAATATACAAGGAAGAAAAGGCAGCCTCTTCAATAATGATGTTGGAAAACTGGACAGCTACATGCAAAAGAATTGAACTGGACTACTTTCTCATACCATAAACAAAAATAAACTCAAAATGGAGTAAAGACTTAAATGTAAGACTCCTAGAAGAAAACATAGACAGTATGCTCTTTGACATTGGTCATATCAATTTTTTTGGATCTGTCTTCTTAGGCAAGGGAAACAAAAGCAAAAATAAACAAATGATACTGCATCAAACTAAAAGGTTTTACACAGTGAAGGAAACTATCAACAAAATGAAATGTCTGTCTACTGACTGGGAGAAGATATTTGCAAACAATATATCCAATAAGGGGTTCATATCCAAAATATATAAACAATTCATACAACTTAGTATGAAAAAACAAACAACCTGATTAAAAAATGGACAGGGAATTCCCTGGTAGTCCAGTGGTTAGAACTCCATGCTTCCACTGCAGGGGGCACAGGCTCAATCCCTGGTTGGGGAAATAAGATCCCACAAGCTGTGTGGCGCGGCCAAAAAAAAAAAAAATTAGACAGAGTACCTGAACAGACATTTTTCCAAAAAAGACATACAAATGGCCAACAGACTCATGAAAAGATGAACAACATCACTAATCCTCAGGGAAATGCAAATCAAAACCACAATGAGATCTCACCTCACACCTGTCAGTGACTATTATCAAAAATAGAATAAATGTCAAGTGTTGGTGAGGATGTAGAGGAAAGAGAACCCTCATGCACTGTTGGTGGGAATGTAAATTGGCGCAGCCACTATAGAAAATAGTAGGGAGGTTTCTCAAAAACTTAAAAATAGAACCATTATATGATCCAGCAGTTCTTCTTATGGGTAATGTTCCAAAGAAAACAAAAACACTAATGTGAAACAATATATGCACTCCTATGGCCATTGCAGCATTGTTTACAATAGCCAAGATTTGGAAGCAATCTAAGTGCCCATCAATAGGTGAATGGATAAAAAAGATGTGGCATATACATAAAATGGAATATTCAGTCATAAAAAGTAATGAAATCTTGCCATTTGTGACAACATGGATGGTCCTAGAGGGTATTACGCTAAGTGAAATGTCAGATGTAGTAAGACAAATAGCATATGATTTCACTTATATATGGAATCTAAAAAGAATACAAATTGGGACTTCCCTGGCAGTCCAGTGGTTAAGACTCTGTGCTTCCACTGCAGGGGGCGTGGGTTCAATCCCTGGCTGGGGGAACTAAGATGCCACATGCCACGTGGCACAGCTCCCTCCCCCCAAAAAAGAAAATGCTTGGAACTGAATGATAATGAAAATACTATGCATCTCTGGAAGAGGACAAACCCCCCCCCCCACCCTTCTGGGTGCTTCTGGCTGATCTAAAAATTAAATTGACATGAAACAGATTAATAGGAGAAAAACAAATGTTGGGGCTCAGGACAGGACACCCTATGCTTCAACGGCATATTGATTATTTTGAAGTAAAGTTACTTAAGAAATGGCCAATGCAAGAGGGACACTTTTACCCTCCTCTCTGTCTCCCTGAAAGCAGGATATAAGTCTCCCATGTGAAAGGTGCCCTCCCTGTACAGGGAAGTGGAAAGACATCCTTGTCACCAGAGACAGGGAATTCAGGGCTGAGACACCTATATAAACAAAACTTGTTACTTCTTTACTAATTTACCAGTGTTAAACATAAGTTTCTTTGTCCTGTCAATTTCTCTCAAATTTATTTTTTCTTTGTCTGAGAATTATAAAAGTTGCCTACTCTGGCCACTTTTTAGGTCCCATATCTATGAGACTTCCACGGACATGAATTAAACTTGTTTCTTTTTCCCCTCTTAATCTGTCGTGTGTCTATTTTATTATTAGTCCAGCCACAAGAACTCAGTAGAAGTAAAGGGGGGATATTTTCCTCTCCCGGACACAAAGTCTAACACATATACATGGGAGAGACCCAGGAAAACTGAATAACTTGCCAAAATAGCTGATGCCCTCACCTCAAATACCCATCTTCATCTAAAAACAAAAGAGAACACTGGGGGACTTCCCTGGTGGTCCAGTGGGTAAGACTCCGTGCTCCCAATGCAGGGGTTCTGGGTTTGATCCCTGGTTGGGGAACTAGATCCCACATGCTGCAACTAAGACCCGGTGCAGCCAAAATAAATAAATAAATATTAAAAAAAAAAAAAGAGGACATTGGGGGTAGTGTTTTGTGACCCGGAAGAGGAGGAAGGTAATTCACATGGAGAAGCAAAAACAAATGTTTGGTAAACAAATGTTTGCTGGACCATGAAGTGACAGTGGGACCCAGAGTGGACTCTCATCTCTAGGCCCTTGCCAGGTTTCCCACCACACCTAGCCTATATTCTTTGCAGATATCTCTGGTGATAACTCTATTCTGGAAACAGGTCCTTTATCTAAATTCTTCTAGGTAGTTAAGGGGGAGGTAACATGAAACACTTCCCGAATCTTCTATTTCTTAAAAATAACCAGCCTAAATTAATCTTCATGACAAAGAGACACTATATATGAAAATATATGCAATATAGCTAAAGTAGTATAATCAAAGGAATTTTTTTAAATGCCTAGAATTGCTCCCTAGAAAATGCCTAGAATTGCTCCCTAGAAAAGCAGAAAGACTGAAAATTAATGTGGCAAGCATCCAATTTAATAAGTTAAGGGGCAAAAAGGAACAAAGAATTCCTGGAGGCATGTTATCTTGTGAAGAGACTATCACCCACGCTCAACAGAAGGATTAGAATTGACTTATCTGATTGACATGTTTGGGAGAAAAGATTGAACATGTTTGACCCAGCCTTTCTGGGGAGTCTCCAGCCTCTCTGGAGAGGGTGCACTGGATCTCAGGCTGTGTTCTCATCATGTGTAAGCCTAGTCGAGCAAGTTCTATGTCTGATGAGGTACCCATCTCTGTTTGCAACACTGTTCATAACCAGAGCATGTGACCTCTAATTCTTTTTTTTTTTTTTTAAATAAATTTATTTATTTATTTATTTTTGGCTGTGTTGGGTCTTCGTTGCTGCATGCGGTCTTTCTTTAGTTGCAGCGAGCAGGGGCTACTCTTCGTTGTGGTGCACGGGTTTCTCATTGGGTGGCTTCTCTTATTGCAGAGCATGGGCTGTAGGCACGTGGCCTTCAGTAGTTGTGGCATGCGGACTCAGTAGTTGTGGCATACGGGCTTAGTTGCTCAGCAGCATGTGGGATCTTCTGGGACTAGGGCTCAAACCCGTGTCCCCTGCATTGGCAGGCAGATTCTTAACCATTGCGCCACCAGAGAAGTCCCTGACCTCTAATTCTTGGATGAAGTATAGGCAAGTCAAAGCCATGTTCTCCTATCAACTCGATCAGCAGTAAAGGAGACATTTCCACTTTCATCTGTCTCTCGTGTCTTATGCCATAGTTAGTTTTATTTATTTTTGTCATTTGACAAGTACTTATGATCCACAAATTATGGGTAGGGAATTGTTTTGTGTATGGGGGAGGGATGTATTTAGGCAAGGGACACTCCTTTCCTTGGCATTTGCTTTGCATTGCAGGTGGAGGTAGCCATTCAGCACCCCACTTTCTTTATCAGTGGAGAATTTCTGAGTGCAACAGTCATGTAAACTGAAACCTATAAGGAGAATGGGTGTAGTATGGTGCAATATAGGCAATTTGTATGCTGACTTTTATTTTCCAGGTAAGAAATTTCATCTGGCTTGATTTCTAGTTTTTTCTCTTATGTTGCAATCAAGTCATGTATTTAGGGAGCCCACATTAATTAATATTCTCTTCATTTAAAGGATGTGAGAAAATTCAAGATGATTCATGGATATTATCTTTTTATGTGCAATATATTGAGAGGACTGGACAGGAGACACCCACATGTAAATGGTTATGTAAGCCTCTCTTCACTGTGCTCATTGTCTCTTTCTTCTTTCCAAGCTTTTTAATGTCTTGCCTTTCTTTATCTGTGATAAAGCACAGGATGGATTCCCCCAAATGTCTCACAAGTTCTAATGGTACTCCCAAACTGTGCTTGAAGGGTGAATAATTCTTTTTCCATTAACTTGCCTTCTTTATCTATGTTTAAGACATTCCTTATCTGGCAAGGTGGGGTCATGGTATGTGGAGGTAAGCATTTAGCATCCGTTTCTCTAACAGAGAAGTTGTTTTCTCTTTTTTGCCTAGAATATTTTTATGGAGTTCTTTTCCTTCTCTGCATTTTGTTGTTGTCTGTTTTGGCTGTGCCATGGGGCTTGCAGGATCTTAGTTCCCCAACTAGGGATTGAACCCGGGCCTCAGCAGTGAAAGCGCCAAGTCCTCACCACTGGACTGCCAGGGAATTCCCCCCTTCTCTGCATTTGTGATGTAAGATGTATGAAATTTGGTATGATAAGTATATGCCAGATATTGGGGAAGACATGTTTTATAAGCAGCATCCTTGCCATCAGGATGTTATAAGCTCCCAGATTCCTCTGGGCACGTTTTAGTGCTAACTGGCAGGTATTTTAGTCTGCTCAGGCTGCCATAACAGAAGACCACAGAATGGATGGCTTAAATAGCAGAAATTTATTTTCTCATAGTTCTGAAGGCTGAATGTCCAAGGTCAAAGTGCTGGCAGGGTTGGTTTCTGGTGAGGCCTTCTTTCCCGGCTTGTAGACGGCCATTTCTTCCTGTGCCTTTCTTACATAACCTCTCTGTCCATATGCTCTGGGAGTCTCTTCCTCTTTTATGGACACGGGTCCCATTGGATTAGGTCTCTCCCTGATGACCTCGTTTAACCTTAATTGCCCCCTTAAAGGCTCTATCTCCAAATAGTCAGATTGAGGACCTCAACGTACCAATTCTGGGTGCGGGGGGACACAATTCAGTCCATAAAAGCAGGTGACATATTTCATAAGCTGTCGGGGGCCCATGAGAAGGAAGGATCACCGGACGAATCTCCTCAAGAAAAATCACTGAAAGTTTTACTCTTCCTTATCTCTTGGCTCCACTCCTTCTTCTAGATTAATGGTTTTTGTATGGTGGGCGGGACTAGGAATAAGTGGAGAATGACTTAGAAAAGATGTTGCCATGGAGATCAGCTTAATCTGTATAAATGTTGGAGACTTCTGGTTTCTGTCAACATGGGTTGTTGGCTCCCTCACAGAAAAACCATCTGGGAGAAACCAAAGAAGCAAGAGGGAAGCATGGCTTCCAGAATCGAACAACAATTACCATGGAACAACAAAAATCATGCATGAAAACCTCCAGGGAAATAGAAGGTTGTCTTTTTTTTTTCTTGCGAGGAGGTGGATAGGTGCAACTTCATTCCTGGGTCAGGAAGAGGAGGCACTGTGAGGCTAGATTGGAGGAACATTTGTAAATTCCCTTCGCTTTTCACCTGCAGTGCCTTTCAACAATCATTGCCTTCTCTATCATGACAGAAATAAGTAGCGGCAGTTCAGCTATGAAATACCAGGGCAGTGCAAAAACCTGGACTAAGTGATGAGCTGACCAGCAAAACACAGGCCTTCCTGCCTTCACTGTTCCTGGCAAACCATCAAGGCTTGTGTATTACAGCCTAGGAGAGCCACCTCAAAGATGAAATCCAGATCAGAGGTGTTGCCTGATGGGGCAGCAGCAATTAGAAGTGATGACAGGGATTCATGGTTGTTTGGCCCTTTCCACACTTGGTCTAAACCCTCTCTACTTCTTAAATCAGGAGTCAACTACTTTTTTCTGTAAAGTGTCAGGTAGTAAATATTTTAGGCTTTGTGAGCCTTTTGGTCTCCCCTGAAACTACTCAACTCTGCCCTTGTTGTGCTAACAGCCATAGGCAGTATGTAAACAAATGGGGGTTTCTGTGCTCCAATAAACTTTATTTACAGAAATAGTCAGTGGGTTTGATTTGGCCCATGGGCCATAGTTTGCAGACCACTTCCTTACCTTAACCCGATTGGTGTAGACTAGTACCTGACATTTGGCTCTTCACCATCACGAATTACCAGAAGAGCAGCTGATGTTTCTAGGGGTACATGAGTTCACAAGTAAGTAACAGATGAGGACTAAACTTCCTATTTAAAAAAAAAAGACAAACTGAACACCATATATCACTTGAAGTAGAATTACTAATAGTGAGAATTTAAAATATGCAAAATAAGAATACTCAAAGAGATAAGGGAAGATACTAGAAAAATAAAAAATTCAGAGGAAATCACAAATAAGAACCAAATAGGAAATGTTAGTATGTAAAATATAATAATTAAAATAAAAACACAGTAAATTGTAGGATGGATGTAACTGAAAAACCACTAGTGAGTTGAAAGACCATGCTGAGGATCCTCCAGAAGGCAAGAGGAAAGGATAAGATAGAACATATTAAAAAGAAAAAGCCCAGAGATATGGAGGAGTCCCAGTAGGAGAGAAAAAAAAATGGAAAGTGGTTGTATTTGAGGAAATAATGGAGACATTTCCTAGAATTAGGAAAAAAAATCTCAAATTGAATGGGGTTATAGAGTACCAAACAGGAGAGAACACTGAGACTGTATCCATGTGAAACATTTCATATAAAGGAAGACTCCAGAGAGATTAAAGTCCTCAATGTGAAAAATAAAAAATAAAACTGTAACTCTAATAGAAGAAAATATAGGAGAACGACTTTGAAGTCTGGAGTGGGTGCTTTTGTTTTGATGTTAAACTAAAGTTCAAAATCATAAACCACAAGGCAAAGAATTGATAAATTTGAGTTACCTCAAAGTTAAGCATTTCTTCTAAACAATGTACACTATGGACAAGTTGACTAAACAAATGACCAATTAGGAGAAGACACTTGTAGTTTTTATAAACAAGAAAGTATCAATATCCAGCATAATTATGGAACTACTATAAATCAACAAGAATATGACAGAGATCCTGATAGAAAAATGAGTGGAAAATAGGCACAGGTAATTTACAGGAAACCGAGAGAACAATGTGCACTTAAAGATATTGTCAAATTAGTATTTAGAGAAATGCAAAGTAAAACAAGTAAGTGTAGATAGGAGAGTGGTGGTAAAGCAGACTGCAGATTATGAAGCCACAGTTAGGAGGACTAGACTAGATATACTTATAAAAACATGCTTATATCCATGAAATATAGTTCTCAGTTAAAAAAAAAAGTGAGAAGTGCAATATGATATATAAAATAATTCCCTTTAAGTAAATTAAAAATATGCACACTGTCAAAGAAAAAAATTATACTGGACAAAGTTAAACAGGCAAGGAAGAATTTATTCAAGGCTATTACCATAGGAGAGAGAGGCCAGTACCCTGTCTGAACTCAACTTTGCTGAAACAAAGGGTGGAAGCGTTTTAAGCACTAGGGTGAGCTAGTGGACAAATAATAGGAAGTGTTTTGGGGGAGGTTGGTCAATGGGTTATGTCAAGCATATGGAGTTACTTCTGAGTTTGCAAATGTCCCTTCTGTGATTATGCCATCTGTGTTTGCTAATTGGCCCTCACTGAATTAGACTCCTACCCTTCCACAGAGACTGGGAGAAAGGGAAGCTATGTTCTTTGATGATTACACTTCAAAGGGATGGCTCCCATGTCCTTGAGAAAGACTTTCCTGGGTTGTAAAATTGGCAGGAGGCTTTTATAAAGATTTGTGTCTCCTATTTACAGTAGCCAAGCCATGGAAGCAACCTAAATGTCCATCGACAGATGAATGGATAAAGAAGATGTGGTATATATATATATATATACATATATATACTTGTGTGTGTATATATATATATATATATATATATATATATATATATATCAGCCATAAAAGAGAATGAAAAAAAAAAAGAGAGAATGAAGTAATGCCATTTGCAGCAACATGGATGGGCCTAGAGATTATCTATTAAATGAAGTAAGTCAGACAGAGAAAGACAAATATCATATGATGTCACATATGTGGAATCTAAAAAAGTGGTACAGATGAACTTATATACAAAACAGAAATAGACTCACAGACATAGAAAACAAACTTATGGTTACCAAGGGGAAAGTAGTGGGTGGAGAGATAAATTAGGAGTTTGGGATTAACAGATACACACTATTGTATATAACAACAACAAGAATAGGGAACTATATTCAATATCTTGTAATAACCTATAATGGAAAAGAATCTGAAAAATATACATATACATATATATGTAGAACTGAATCACTTTGCTGTATACCTGAAACTAACACAACTTTGTAAATCAACTGTACTTCAATTTTTAAAAAAAGATGAAAAGAACAGAAATAATAATAAAAGAAAAAAAAGATTTGCATTTTTCAAAGGGGCAGATAAAGAAAGTACAGTTACAAGTTTTCTTAAGTAAATGCTCTAAGAAAAGTCAGGGGTCAAGAGTTAGGAAAACGCCCCAAGTCCCAGTGTAAAGTTTGGTCAAGCTGAGAACATTAAGGCCATCTTGGTCAACACCAAACATCAATACACATTACACAAAAACTTACACAAATAATTGTTGTTTGTAGGGAGAGGCAAGAAATCGTGGTGGCGAATAGGAATCAAAGGGACTAAGAGAGATGAGGGCCTTGCCTAGATCAATCCTGATAGTGTGTCATGGCCTGAGGTGTATAGTTCATTAATTCTCTCCACCTGAGAGCCAGAAAAAGGAAAGGAAGGAAGAGGGGGAAAAATGAAAAAGAAAAAAGAAACAGAGCTTCCTGATCAACCTTGGTGTTTTCAAGGATACCCTGTTAATCAGATTATCTGTTATGCTCAGGGCTATCATGATAAACTGGTTTTCTAATTTCTTTTTTTTTTCCCTTCTAGTTTTAATGAGATATAATTAACATACAGCACTGTATGAGTTCAAGGTGCACAGTATAATGATTTAACTTACATACATCATGAAATGATTACCACTAAGTAGGGACTTCCCTGGCCGTCCAGTGCTTAAGGCTCTGCACTTCCACTGCAGGGGGTGTGGGTTTGATCCCTGGTCAGGGAACTAAGATCCTGCATGCTGCACAGTGCGGCAAAAAAGGAAGATTTATTTTTCCTTGTGATGAGAACTCTTAGGATTTACTCTATTAACAGCTTTCATATATACCATACAGCAGTGTTAATTATATCAGTCATGTTGTACATTGTATCCCTAATGCTTATTTATCTTATGACTGGAAGTTTGTACCTTTTGACAATCTTCATCCAGTTCCCCTGTCCCCCCAGCCACTAATCTGATCTCTTTTTCTATGAATTTGTTTGTTTCTTTTTTTTTAAATTCAGTGGGGTTTTAGTGAAGGGAGGGAGCACAGTGGGCAGATCATTCTTCTTTTTTTTTTTTCAAATATTTATTTATTTATTTATTTATGGCTGTGTTGGGTCCTCGTTTCTGTGCGAGGGCTTTCTCCAGTTGTGGCAAGTGGGGGCCACTCCTCATCACGGTGCGCGGGCCTCTCACCATCGCGGCCTCTCTTGTTGCGGAGCACAGGCTCCAGACGCGCAGGCTCTGTTTCTTTGTTTTTTTTTGTTTTTTGTTTTTAAACTAACAGTTATTACATTTCTTCTATTTTTTTTTAAAATAAATTTATTTATTTATTTATTTATTTTTGGCTGTGTTGGGTCTTCCTTTCTGTGCGAGGGCTTTCTCTAGTTGCGGCGAGTGGGGGCCACTCTTCATTGCGGTGCGCAGGCCTCTCACTATCGCGGCCTCTCTTGTTGCGGAGCACAGGCTCTAGACACGCAGGCTCAGTAGTTGTGGCTCACGGGCCCAGTTGCTCCGCGGCATGTGGGATCCTCCCAGACCAGGGCTCGAACCCGTGTCCCCTGCATTGTCAGGCGGATTCTCAACCACTGCACCACCAAGGAAGCCCCTGTTTCTTTGTTTTTTGAAGTAGAATTTTATTTTCTTGTTTGATTGTTGTAGCTAAGATCTCCAATACTAAGTTGAATAAAAGGAGTGAGAGTGGGCATCCTTGTCTTGTCTTTGATCTTAGAGGAAATGCCTTCAGCTTTCCCTGTTTAGCATGATGTTGTCTATAGGTTTGCTAATTTCTTTATCATTAGCAGCATAATTCACTTACAAATGAATTTTCCCTAGGGCTGTTGTTCTTTTCTGACTCGAAAGTTTTTAGCAGTCCTCATATCTTTAGATATTTGACACAATTTGCATGGTAAACCCTGATTTCAGTTGTTTATAATTTTAAGTAGTGCTTGGGTCCTTTTCAGATTTCCTGGCCCAATCTCTGTTCTACTCACTTGACTCTTTATAGTTTAAAAGGGCCATCCTATAGTTTAAAAGGGCCAATCAGACAACTCGATGTTTCCTTTTTGGTTGATCCTACCAGGAAAACCGAACCAACAAATTCAAGAACCTTACTATACAAAGTGTGATATGCAAATAAATAACATCAAATCTGATGGGAGTTGATTGGAAATACAAAACATTGGGCCCCCCTCAAAACCAGTGAATTAGAACCTGCATTTTTAACAAGTTCTTTAGACAATTTGTATGCATATTTTAGTTTGACATTGGGGTCTAGGGCAGGCCATCCCAAAATATGACTCAATGGCATATTTATTATTTTGAAATTAAGTTACTTGAGAAATGGCCAATACAAGAGGAACAATTTGGCCTTCTGTATCTCTGAAATCAGGAAATAAATGTCCCATAGAAAGGTGCCCTCCCTGTACTGGGCGGTAGAAAGACATTCTTATCACCAGAGATAGATAATTTGGGGCCAAGAAGCCTGTATAAGCAAATCTGGTTACTTTTTTGCTAATTTATTACCCAAGCCCAAATTTTGCTTAAATTTCTTACTAATTAAGCACTGAAACCTAAGTTTCTTTGTCCTGGCAATTTCTTTCAAATTTATTTTTTCTTTGTCTAAAAAAGTATACAATTGCCTCCTTTGGCCATTTCTTAGGTCCTATATTTATGAGACCTCTGTGTACATGGATTAAACTTGTTTCTTTTTCTCCTGTTTCTCTGTCTTGTGCCAATTTTATTATTAGTGCAGCCATAAGAACTCGACAGGGGTGGAGGGGGAAATTTTCCCCTCCCTGACATTGAGAAGCACCATTGTACATTTGGACAAAGACTGATAGCATAGAAAACACAACCAACTTATTTTATAATTGAGGCAACTGAGAAAAATGGAAATTTAATGACTTGCATGAAGCTACTGATCTACTTTGTGGCTGAACCATGGCTGGAACCAGGATAACTGACTTTTATTCAAGGATTATTTCTAAACCACAATGTAGTTTGTCATTTTCAGGTTTCCCAGAGTTAATCTCTGGTCAGGTTTTTACTTCTTTAATCTGCATCAGTTTGTCACCAGCCTCAGCTGTTCCTGTCAGCTGCTCTTATTTCTGTCAATCCCAGTTTTGGTTCATATGTAGGAGACAGCTGTGTGTTTCTCCTGCCAGCGCCTTTTTTGGCATTGTTTAGTTGCAGTATGTTCTCATGCATGAAGAACAGAGAGCACAGTTAGACTTTCTATCAACATGCCTTATGACCCAGGACCAAATTACAAGTTTATGTAACCTACACCTTAATGATATTCATGGAAATGAGAATACTTCTAGGAGATTATAGGATTGGCTCAAGCATGACCTCCTTGTCACATCTGATATAGAAGACGTCTTCTTTTTTTTTTTTTTAATATTTATTTATTTATTTGGCTGCACCGGGTCTTAGTTGCAGCACGTGGGATCCTTATTGCCGTGTGCGGGATCTTTGTAGCGGCATGTGGGCTTTTTTTTTTTTTTTCTTTTTTTAGTTGCAGCATGTGGGGTCTAGTTCCCTGACCAGGGATCAAACCAGGGCCCCTGGCATTGGGAGCTTGGAGTCTTAACCCCCGGTCTTCCCTGACCACCAGGGAAGTCCCAAGACGTCTGTTTTTCAATTTCTTTCTTTTTTTTTTTTTTTCAATTTCTTAAAAATCATGCTTTGTTATATGAAATTTCAGTCTTCCATTCTGTGACTCTGATTCTGTTCCAAAACCAGGACACTTCTAGATTGGAAGTTGGGAATAAATTGCTATGTGAGTTATTAAATTTTTCAAATGCCACCTATTTTAAACTAAAGTCTAAAGTCTTCCTCACTAAATTCTTTTTGTTCAGGACACAGACACAATCTGTAAACAATAAAAACATTAATTACTCATGTTTGCTCAATACACTTCTGTCAGAATTTTAATATTTGTGTCTAAGTTGGAAATCAATAGAAAGAGAGATGGCTGGGACCCGTAATTCTGAATTCTCAGTTTTGTGACCAGCTGTCTTCAGCAGCTGCAGCCTCTCCCATAAGTCTCTAGAGGATATGGGCAAGAAAAGGAAAGCTCTTTGTTACTGGCTCTGGAGGCCAATCTCATTGTATTTCTTTGATGGGCTGAGTTGGATGATGTGAGGCATGCCAAGGCTCCTCTTGCCTGTTAGAGGAGGAAGATTCCTGACTAAAAGTAGCTTCAGTTCACACCTTAAGTTCACACTCTAATAGTGATCCTTGATATCTTACCACTCTGATGGCATAAAGAAGCATAGAAGGGAACCAACAAACAAAAATCTGATGCATTTCTATTCATTAACAATGAACTATCCCCAAAGAAATTAAGTAAAAAAATCCCATTTACAACAGCATGAAAAAGAATAAAATACTTAGAAATAAACTTAACCAAGGTGGTGAAAGACTTATACACTGAAAACTATAAATCACTCATGAAAGAAATTAAAGAAAACACAAATAAATGGAAAGACATCCATGTTCATGGACTAGAAGACTTAATATTGTTAAAATGTCCATTCTACTCGAAGTGTTCTACAGATTATTTACAATCCCTATTAAATCCTAATGGCATTTTTTTTTACAGAATCAGAAAAAAAATCCAAAAATTTCTATGAAACCACAAAAGACCCCCAAATAGCCAAAGCAATCTTTAGAAAGAAGAACAAAGCTGAAGGTATCACATTTCCTCATTTTGAAATATATTACAAAGCCACAGTAATCAAAACAGTATGGTACTGTCATAAAGACAGACATATAGACCAACAGAACAAAATAGAAAGCCCAGAAATAGGCTCAAACATATACACTCAACTAATATTTGACAAGGGAGCCAAGAATACACAAAGGGGAAAGGGCAGTCTTTTCAGCAAATGGTGTTGGGAAAACTGGATATCCACATGCAAAAGAATGAAATTAAACTCTTATACCATACATAAAAACCAACTCAAAATGAATTAAAGATTTAAACATAAGACTGAAACTGTAAAACTCCTAGAAGGAAGCATAGGAGAAAAGATTTATGACATGGGTTTGGCAATGATTTCTTGAATATGACACCAAAAGCATAGGCAACAAAAATCAAAAAAGATCAAGTGGAACTATATCAAACTAAAAAAGCTTCCACACAGCAAAAGAAATAATCAACGGAGTGAAAAGACAATGAACAGAATGGGAGAAAAATTTGCAAATCATATATTTGGTAAGACACTGTATCCAAAACATAAGGAACTCCTGCAACTCAATAGCAAATCCCCCCAAACAACCAACTAAAAAATGGGCAGAGGAAATGAATAGATATCTCTCCAAAGAAGAAATAAAAATGGCCAAAAGCATATAAAAAGATACTCAAATTACTAATTATCAGGAAAATGCAAATCAGAACCTTAATGAGATATAACTTCACACCTGTTAGAATGACTGTTATCAAAAAACCAAAAGACAACAAGTGTTGACAAGAATGTGGAGAAATTGGGACTCTTCTGCACTATTGTTGGGAATGAAAAATAGTGTAGCCACTATGAAAAATGTAAGGAAGTCCCTCAAAAAACTAAAAATAGACCTACAATATGATACAATAATTCCACTTCTGGGTATATATCCAAAATAATTGAAATCTGGATTTTGAAGAGATTGCTGTACTCTCATGTTCATTGTGGCACTATTCACAATAGCCAAGATACGGAAACAACATAAATGTTCACTGACAGGTGAAAGGATAAAGAATATTATGCTGTAGACATACAATGGTATATTACGCAGTCTTAAAAGAAAAGAAAATTTTGCCATATGTGACAACATGGATGGACTTGGAGGACATTATGCTAAGTGAAATAAGTCAGTTACAGTAGGACAAATACTGATTGATTCCACTTACATGAAGTATCTAAGATAGTCAAACATAGAAAGAGAGAGTAGAATGGTGATTGCCAGGGCCCCGGGGGTGGGCAGTGGGAGAGAGGAATGGGGAGTTGCTGTACCACAGGTCTAAAGTCTCAGTTATGTGAGATGAATATTTCTGGAGATCTTGTGTACATCATTGGACCTATACTCAACAACATTGTATGGTACACTTAAAACTTTGTTAAGAGGTTAGATCTCACGTTAAGTGTTCTTGTCACACACAGACACAAAATTACTCAAAAAAAATTAATGCAGTCTGTCACAATTCCACTTGAATGATTAGTATTAATTAATCACTAATTAATTAGTATTAATATCTATTGGTCTAACTTTGTTTTCTGAGATTATATCTTGTTAGGACTAATATATTCTTTCAGGAGTATTTTTAACTCAGAGACAGTTTCTGTAAACACTATTTGCTAGTAAAAATTAACATAAACTTTCTGCAGGGCAATTTAAATGTAAAAAATGTACATATTTTTCAAGACTAAAAAGTTTTAATTCTAGAAATCTGTCCCCTAAAAATCAAACCAATATATGCACAAAATTACCCTAAGTTTAAAGAATTAAAAATTAACTCTTGTACATCATTGGAGTCCTCATTTTATAGTTT
This sequence comes from Balaenoptera ricei, assembly GCF_028023285.1. Taxonomy (NCBI): domain Eukaryota; kingdom Metazoa; phylum Chordata; class Mammalia; order Artiodactyla; family Balaenopteridae; genus Balaenoptera; species Balaenoptera ricei. The sequence continues at coordinate 9,230,537 of NC_082646.1, read as the reverse complement.
TCTCAATTCCTCCCTTGCTTTAGTATGTATGAATTACAATGTCTTAATGTTTGCAAGCTCTGTTTTCAATAATTGCCATCTCCTAATACCTTAAAACATGAACGTACTTGGCACTCCAAATTTCTTACCTAGTTTGGTGGAATTGTGCCAGTTTATTTTGAGCAAAACGAAACCAAAATTTAATGGTTTCAAACAGTGTAAAATCAAATTGATGGTAGGAACAAGGATAGTAATTCCACTGAATTATTTTTAATGTATATTCACTATGAGCTATGAAAAAAAATTGTATTTCAGTCACTCTCCCTGTGTACATGTCAAAGTTTTAAAATTAAGAAAAATGCAGCCTTGAAAAAATACAATAGATTTTTTTGTTGTTAAATGTCTAAAAAGTAACACTGAACTGGAAAAAAAAGAATTCTTTGGCAAAACTGATTAACGTACATGCACATATATGAAAATATTCATTCTATTTAAATTAATTTTCAATTTTTAGATATTAGTTTATTTTAATGGACATGGGCATAAATGATTTTACATTTTTATAAAATTACTTTTTGAAAGTGAGTTTTCAAATAGAAACATTTTGTGTCTAAAGTTTTTTAAGCAAAAATAAATATATTGGGCTTCCGCGGTGGTGCAGTGGTTAAGAATCTGCCTGCCAATGCAGGAGACACGGGTTTGAGCCCAGTCCAGGAAGATCCCACATGCCGCGGAGCACCTAAGCCCGTATGCCACAACTAATGAGTCTGCACTCTAGAGCCTGTGAGCCACAGCTACTGAGCCCGTGGGCCACAACTACTGAGCCCACGTGCCACAACTACTGAAGCCTGCGCGTCTAGAGCCCGTGCTCCGCAACAAGAGAAGCCACCACAATGAGAAGCCCGCGCACCATGATGAAGAGTAGCCCCCGCTCACCCCAACTAGAGAAAGCCTGCGCGCAGCAACGAAGACCCAATGGAGCCAAAAAATAAAATAAATAAAATTTAAAAATTTAAAAAAAAATAAATTAATTAATTAAAGCATTTAGATCAGAGGGCAGACAACAGAAGCAAGAAGAACTACAATCCTGCAGCCTGTGGAACAGAAACCACATTCACAGAAAGATAGACAAGATGAAAAGGCAGAGGGCTATGTACCAGATGAAGGAACAAGATAAAACCCCAGAAAAACAACTAAATGAAACGGAGATAGGCAATCTTCCAGAAAGAGAATTCAGAATAACGATAGTGAAGATGATCCAGGACCTCGGAAAAAGAATGGAGGCAAAGATTGAGAAGATGCAAGAAATGTTTAACAAAGATCTAGAAGAATTAAAAAACAAACAAACAGAGATGAACAATACAATAACTGAAATGAAAAATACACTAGAAGGAATCAATAACAGAATAACTAAGGCAGAAGAACGGATAAGTGACCTGGAAGACAGAATGGTGGAGTTCACTGCTGCAGAACAGAATAAAGAAAAAAGAATGAAAAGAAATGAAGACAGCCTAAGAGACCTCTGGGACAACATTAACTGCAACAACATTCACATTATAGTGGTCCCAGAAGGAGAAGAGAGAGAGAAAGAACCCAAGAAAATATTAGAAGAGATTATAGTCGAAAACTTCCCTAACATGGGAAAGGAAATAGCCACCCAAGTCCAGGAAGCACAGAGAGTCCCATACAGGATAAACCCAAGGGGAAACACGCCGAGACACATAATAATCAAATTGGCAAAAATTAAAGACAAAGAAAAATTACTGAAAGCAGCAAGGGAAAAACGACAAATAACATACAAGGGAACTCCCATAAGGTTAACAGCTGATTTCTCAGCAGAAACTCTACAAGCCAGAAGGGAGTGGCATGATATACTTAAAGTGATGAAAGGGAAGAACCTACAACCAAGATTACTCTACCCAGCAAGGATCTCATTCAGATTCGACAGAGAAATCAAAAGCTTTACAGACAAGGAAAAGCTAAGGGAATTTAGCACCACCAAACTAGCTCTACAACAAATGCTAAAGGAACTTCTCTAAGTGGGAAACACAAGAGAAGAAAAGGACCTTCAAAAACAAACCCAAAACATTTAAGAAAATGGTAATAGGAACATACATATCGATAATTACCTTAAACATGAATGGATTAAAAGCTCCAACCAAAAGACACAGGCTCGTTGAATGGATACAAAAACAAGACCCATATATATGCTGTCTAAAAGAGACCCACTTCAAACCTAGGGACACATACAGACTGAAAGTGAGGGGACGGAAAAAGATATTCCATGCAACAGGAAATCAAAAGAAAGCTGGGGGCTTCCCTGGTGGCGCAGTGGTTGAGAGTCTGCCTGCCAATGCAGGGGACACAGGTTTGAGCCCTGGTCTGGGAAGATCTCACATGCCGCGGAGCAACTAGGCCTGTGAACCACAACTACTGAGCCTGCGCGTCTGGAGCTTGTGCTCCGCAACAAGAGAGGCTGCGACAGTGAGAGGCCCGTGCACCGCGATGAAGAGTGGCCCCCGCTCGCCGCAACTAGTGAAAGCCCTCGCACAGAAACGAAGACCCAACACAGCCAAAATAAATAAATAAATAAATAGTGTTCCCTTTAAAAAAAAAAAAAAGAAAAAAGAAAGCCAGAGTAGCAATACTCATATCAGATAAAATAGACTTTAAAATAAAAAATGTTACAAGAGACAAGGAAGGACACTACATAATGATCAAGGGATCAATCCAGAAAGAAGATATAACAATTATAAATATATATGCACCCAACATAGGAGCACCTCAATACATAAGGCAACTGCTAACAGCTATAAAAGAGAAAATCGACAGTAATGCAATAATAGTGGGGGACCTTAACACCGCACTTACACCAATGGACAGATCATCCAAACAGAAAATTAACAAGGAAACACAAGCTTTAAATGACACAGTAGACCAGACAGATTTAATTGATATTTATAGGACATTCCATCCAAAAACAGCAGATTACACTTTCTTCTCAAGTGAGCACGGAACATTCTCCAGGAGAGATCACATCTTGGGTCACAAATCAAGCCTCAGTAAATTTAAGAAAATTGAAATCATATCAAGCATCTTTTCTGACCACAATGCTATGAGATTAGAAATCAATTACAGGGAAAAAAACGTAAAAAACGCAAACACATGGAGGCTAAACAATACGTTACTAAATAACCAAGAAATCACTGAAGAAATCAAAGAGGAAATCAAAAAATACCTAGAGACAAACGACAATGAAAACATGACAATCCAAAACCTATGGGATGCAGCAAAAGCAGTTCTAAGAGGGAAGTTTATAGCTATACAAGCCTACCTCAAGAAACAACAAAAATCTCAAATAAACAATCTAACCTTACACCTAAAGGGACTAGAGAAAGAAGAACAAACAAAACCCAAAGTTAGCAGAAGGAAAGAAATCACACAGATCAGAGCGGAGATAAATGAAATAGAAACAAAGAAAACAATAGCAAAGATCAATAAAACTAAAAGCTGGTTCTTTGAGAAGATAAACAAAATCGATAAACCATTAGCCAGACTGATCAAGAAAAAGAGGGAGAGGACTCAAATCAATAAAATTAGAAATGAAAAAGGAGAAGTGACAACAGACACAGCAGAAATACAAAGCATCCTAAGAGACTACTACAAGCAACTCTATGTCAATAAAATGGACAACCTGGAAGAGGTGGACAAATTCTTAGAAAGGTATAACCTTCCAAGACTGAACCAGGAAGAAACAGAAAATATGAAAATACCAATCACAAGTAATGGAAGTGAAACTGTGATTAGAAATCTTCCAACAAACAGAAGTCCAGGACCAGATGGCTTCACAGGTGAATTCTATCAAACATTTAGAGAAGAGCTAACACCCATCCTTCTCAAACTCTTCCCAGAAATTGCAGAGGAAGGGAAACTCCCAAACTCATTCTTTGAGGCCACCATCACCCTGATACCAAAACCAGACAAAGTTGCTACAAAAAAAGAAAATTACAGACCAATATCACTGATGAATATAGATGCAAAAATCCTCAACAAAATACTAGCAAACAGAATCCAACAACACATTAAAAGGATCATACACCATGATCAAGGGATTTATCCCAGGGATGCAAGGATTCTTCAATATACATAAATCAATCAGTGTGATACATCATATTAACAAATTGAAGAATAAAAACCATATGATCATCTCAATAGATGCAGAAAAAGCTTTTGAAAAAATTCAACACCCATTTATGATAAAAACTCTCCAGAAAGTGGGCATAGAGGGAACCTACCTCAGCATAATAAAGGCCATACATTACAAACCCACAGCAAACATCATTCTCAATGGTGAAAAACTGAAAGCATTTCCTCTAAGATCAGGAACGAGACAAGGATGTCCACTCTCACCATTATTATTCAAAATAGTTTTGGAAGACCTAGCCACGGCAATCAGAGAAGAAAAAGAAATAAAGGGAATACAAATTGGAAAAGATGAAGTAAAGCTGTCACTGTTTGCAGATGACATGATACTATACACAGAGAATCCTAATGATGCCACCAGAAAACTACTAGAGCTAATCAATGAATTTGGTAAAGTAGCAGGATACAAAATTAATGCACAGAAATCTCTTGCATTCCTATACACTAATGATTAAACATCTGAAAGAGAAATTAAGGAAACACTCCCATTTACCATTGCAACAAAAATAATAAAATACCTAGGTATAAACCTACCTAGGGAGACAAAAGACCTGTATGCAGAAAACTATAAGACACTTATAACAGAAATTAAAGGTGATACCAACAGATGGAGAGATATACCATGTTCTTGGATTGGAAGAATCAATATTGTGAAAATGATTATACTACCCAAAGCAATCTACAGATTCAATGCAATCCCTTTCAAATTACCAACTGCATTTTTACAGAACTAGAACGGAAAATCTTAAAATTTGTATGGAGACAGAAAAGACCCTGAATAGCCAAAGCAGTCTTGAGGGAAAAAAACGGAGCTGGAGGAATCAGACTCCCTGACTTCAGACTATACTACAAAGCTACAATAATCAAGACAATATGGTACTGGCACAAAAACAGAAATATAGATCAATGGAACAGGATAGAAAGCCCAGAGGTAAACCCACGCACCTATGGTCAACTAATCTATGACAAAGGAGGCAAGGATATACAATGGAGAAAAGACAGTCTCTTCAATAAGTGGTGCTGGGAAAATTGGACAGCTACATGTAAAAGAATGAAATTAGAACACTCCCTAACACCATACACAAAAAATAAACTCATAATGGATTAGAGACCTAAATGTAAAACCGGGCACTATAAAACTCTTAGAGGAAAACATAGGAAGAACACTCTTTGACATAAATCACAGCAAGATATTTGTTGATCCATCTCCTAGAGTAATGGAAATAAAAACAAAAATAAACAAATGGGACCTAATGAAACTTAAAAGCTTTTGCACAGCAAAGGAAACCATAAACAAGACAAAAAGACAACCCTCAGAGTGGGAGAAAATATTTGCAAACTAATCAACAAAGGATTAATCTCTAAAATATATAAACAGCTCATGCAGCTCAATATTAAAAAAACTAACAACCCAATCCAAAAATGGGCAGAAGACCTAAATAGACATTTCTCCATAGAAGACATACAGATGGCCAAGAGGCACATGAAAAGCTGCTCAACATCACTAATTGTTGGAGAAATGCAAATCAAAACTACAATGAGTTATCACCTCACACCAGTTAGAATGGGTATCATCAGAAAATCTACAAGTGACAAATGCTGGAGAGGGTGTGGTGAAAAGGGAACCCCCTTGCACTGTTGGTGGGAATGTAAATTGATACAGCCACTATGGAGAACAGTATGGAGGTTCCTTAAAAAACTAAAAATAGAATTACCATATGACCCAACAATCCCACTACTGGGCATATACCCTGAGAAAACCATAATTCAAAAAAGACACATGCACCCCAATGTTCATTGCAGCACTGTTTACAATAGCCAGGTTATGGAAGCAACCTAAATGCCTATCGACAGATGAATGGTTAAAGAAGATGTGGTACATATGTACAATGGAATATTACTCAGCCATAAAAAGGAACAAAATTAGGTCATTTGCAGAGACGTGGATGAATCTAGAGACTGTCATACAGAGTGAAGTAAGTCAGATAGAGAAAAACAAATATCATATATTAACACATATATGTGGAATCTAGAAAATGGTACAGATGAACTGGTTTGCAGGGCAGAAATTGAGACCCAGAAGTAGAGAAAAAGTGTATGGACACCAAGGGGGGAAAGCGGCGGCGGGGGGTGTGTGTGTGTGATGAACTGGGAGATTGGGATTGACGTATATACACTGATGTGTATAAAATGGATGACTAATAAGAACCTGCTGTATAAAAAAAATAAATAAAATTAAATTAAAAAAAAAAGCATTTAAAAATTAAGAAAAGAAGAAACGTGGAAAAAAATCCAAGGGAAACTCTCCATGGAAGGAAAGATCATTTGTGCCTAAAACCTAGAGCTCCAGGCCGGCAATAAGAACTTCATGCCCCCTTTCCCTATACCAGTTATGTCTTAATGTGGGAATTATAGTTGGGGAAGGGCACTGTCTTCAGTGATAGGAGACCACAGGCTTCTCCTAACTGCACCAGCCATATATATACAAAGACAGGAATCCTAGGATTCTTAAACTCAAAATTTTTAACTCGTTCACTTATCAAATCCAAAGCACCAAAACACCTAGGCCCTAATAGGTCTTGAATTTGAAATATGATAGACTACAATGTGAGCAGTGACCCCTATATTGTGCAATACAGTGAACTTGTTAATTACTCCTCCTGTGACTGGAGGGGAAGGTAAAAGTGAAAGGGAGGGTGGCATGTGTGTGTCTTGCACTCCCCCTTGTGGTTGGAGTGTGTTACTAACAAAACTTAACTTTCAAATTTAACCCAAGAGGATCAAGGACTTCCTTACAGAATTTAACTATGAAAACAAACAAGCAAACAAACAAAAAAAGTGATTAGGTATTTAAAAGGCAGAGCATAAAATTTCTAGCAGTAAGGCTAAGCTCGGTAAATTACTAGATTAAGAGAATGGATTTTCAGTTTGCCACTAAGATGAATTTATAATCAGATCTTTTTTATTTTCCTCTATACTGTGTAGGGGAGCAAAATTTGCCACCCCAAAATGTGTCTCTTTGGCATGAGGATTATTTTAGGCTGATGATGTTTAAGAAATAGAAGACTTAAGAAGTCTTTATTTTTACCTCCCTCTTAGCTGCCTAAAGAATTTAGACAAAGGGCCTGTTCCCAGAATAGAGCTACCACCAGAGATATCTGCGAACAGTATAGGCTAGCTGTGATGGGAAACTTGGCAGGGATCAGAGTCTACTCTGGGTCCCATTATCTCTGCAAGGCTCAGCAAACATTTGTTTTTCCACACCTATGTGAATTACTTTCCTCTCCTTTGAAGTCCCAAACCACTACCCTCAACATCCTCTTTTGTCTTTAGCTGAAGATGGTTTTTAAGGTGAGGGCTTTGGCCTTTTGGCAAGTTACTCAGTTTTCCTGGGTGTCTCCCATGTATATATGTTATTAAACTTTTGTTTGATTTTCTCCTATTAATCTGTCTCATGTCAATTTGTTTCTTAGACCAGCCAGAAGAACCTAGAAGGGCACAGGAAAATCTCTTCCTCCCTGACAACTGATTATATTAAAACATTAGGGGTTACATTTATAAATATGACAGTATCCAGAAAATATTTCTAATACATGGTAACCACTTTCAAACTCTGAAGGCATTTTTGAACATCCCATTTCCAAAAATTGTAATATTCCTTACTTTTCTTTGTCTCATGCTTTGTGTGGACAAGCATCTACACACTGCCCTGGATATTTCCTTTCATGAATTCCCCCCTGGTTATGTATAACAATACCCTGCTTCTTTGTATGCCTTGAAAATTTTGTTTGGATGCTGGATGTTGTGTATTTTACAGTGTCATGGATTTGGTTGTATTCTTTTAGGGTGTGACAGACTTTGTTCTCCGAGGCACTTAAGTTACTTGCGGACCAGGTTGATGCTTTCAAGTATTATTTTAAAATGGTTTTTAAGAAAAAGCTAGCTTGCTTTTGCAATAAGGATAATTTATCCCCCTTACTCTTATATTACTCTTAATAATGCCACATTTATTAAAAGGTCTTTCCAGTCTGGCTGGTGGGAACAAAAACTGTTTCCATCCCTATGAGATCACTGAGAATTATTTGGCTTTCTGATTTCTTGTGGATTCATTCATACCTTCAGGTAAAATTTTTTTTCATGTGTTCTTACATCTATATTCAGACAAAATCTTAAGAGGACCCCTTTGCATATCTCCAGAGTTATCTTTCTATGCAACTCTCCCATCTCTGGTCCTCTTGCCTGGAAATGCAAGTCACCTGGTCTCCCTGAACTCTGATCTCTGCTCAATTCTGAGACACCGCCAGCCTCTGTTTGAATGCTCCCTCCCTGTGCTGCAGCCTAGAAACAGCATTCAGCCTGCAAGTTGGGGCAACTGTAAAGCTCACTTTGTCTCCCTTCTCTCAATGATTACAATTCTGCACTGCTTGCTGTCCAATGTCTGAAAACTGTTACTTTATGTACTTTTGTCATTTTCTAGTAGCTTAAGTCAAAAGGTTAAATAAAATCTCTGCTACCCCATCATGGTCAAAATCAAAAGTATTAATTCCTTTAGTTTTAGAAGGTATCATTCACAATATTTTCTTATATATCATTTTTAAAAAATCAAATTAAAATATGAATTACTTAGGGGTAGAGTTCATGTCCTGTTTATCTTTGTATCTTCAGAACCTCCCATAGAATTTTACACAGGGTCCTAAAAAGGATAGCTAATACTTATTCAGTGATGCACTGATATAGTGCTTTTAAGTTTATCATACAATAACCCTAAAGTTTAGAAATTACTATGAGAATTCATTTTATAGATAAGGCAACTGAGGTATGGAGAGATTAAGTATCTTTCCCACCATCATACTGGCAGTAAACGTCAGAATGAAGATATAAATTCAGAGCCTGTGCCATACTGATTCAATAAGTGTACTCAACACATTTTTTATGAATAAATACCTGACCGAATAATGAGTTATGAGGAAAAATGATCTTCATGTACACAATGGTAATTAAACCATATAAACTAAAGCTTTTTATTTTCAAGAACCGGAAAAAGCCAGAGATCACAAACAATAAGTACCTATGATAAGAATAAGGTTCATTTTCATAATGATGATCATATTAATACTGTGTGTTATATGATTTAAAAAGTCAGATAGAAAGTACAATGTAAGGCAAGTTTCCTGGAGATAATCAAGGCTTTTTGTGAGCAATAGAAATGAAATATGTGTCTCAGTAACTGACTACCTGCCTGGCTCTCCATAAGCCCATGGTTCTCTAGTGTTTGCTTGCTTTTATAGCATCTGGAAACCTTGTTAGAACACAGATTGGTGGGCTTCACCTCTGGTGTTTCAGATACAGCAGGCCTGGGATGTGCCCAGGAGTTTTATTTATGGCATGTTCGCAGGTGATGCTAATACTGCTGGTTTGGGAGCCAGATTATGAGAATCAGTGTACTAAGCAACTGAATTATTTGGTTTGTCCCTATTTCAGATGTTTCTTTTCAAAAAAATATATAAATTAGTTTTAAAAAAATTTTTATTGGCGTATAGTTGATTTACAATGTTGTGTTAGTTTCTGCTGTACAGCAAAGTGAATCAGTTATACATATACATATATCCACTCTCTTTTTAGATTCTTTTCCCGTATAGGCCATTACAAAGCATTGAGTACAATTCCCTATGCTATACGGTAGGTTCTTATTAGTTATCTATTTCATATATAGTAATGTGTATATGTCAATCCCAATCTCCCAATTTATCCCTCCCCGCCCCTTATCCCCTGGTAACCATGAGTTTGTTTTCTACATCTGTGACTCTACTTCTGTTTTGTAAATTAGTTCATTTGTACCCCCTTTTTTTAGATTCCACATATAAGTGATATCATATGATATCTGTCTTTCTGTGTGTGACTTACTTCACTCAGGATGACAATCTCTAGGTCCATCCATGTTGCTGCAAATGGCATTATTTTGTTATTTTTTATGCCTAAGTAATATTCCATTGTATATATGTACCACCTCTTCTTTATACATTCCTCTGTTAATGGACATTTAGGTTGCTTCCATGTCCTGGCTATTGTAGATAGTGCTGCAATGAATATAAATTAGTCTTTAACTTCAAACTTAAGAAAGAAATTCACTGGGGACTTCCCTGGTGGTCCAGTGGTAAAGAATCTGCCTTCCCATGCTGGGGATGCGGGTTTGAACCCTGGTCGGGGAACTAAGATCCCACATGCCACAGGGCAACGAAGCCCGCGTGCCACAATTACAGTGCTCACGCACCTCAATGAGAGAGCCCATGTGCCTCAAACTACAGAGCCCATGTGTTCTGGAGCCCACCCGCACACCACAACTAGAGGGAGAAAACCCGCACGCCACAACTAAAGAGAAGCCCGCGTTCCGCAACAAACACCCAACACAGCCAAAAAATTAAATAAATAAATAAATAAATAAATAAATAAAGGAAAGGAATTCATTGAAAGAAATCAAAATACTATGAGTAAATCATGTATATTTCTCACAGGAAGTCAATATTTATTGCTGATATGTGGCTGTGTTTAATTACCAATTCCTCAGCAATATGGGCTTGGTATAGTCCAATGTTTTGGTTTTTAGTTCTGATACCGACAAGGGTTCTTGGCCTTCCCCAATCAATAGAAACTGATAAGAGGCCAGACAAGAAATTCAGGCAAGGCTTTACTGGGGGCCCCTGCTGCAGCAGTGGGGAGCAAGAACAAGTAACAGGTTCCCTTGCTTGCTCCCGAGGGGGGGGGGCGGGGGAGGTGAGCTGGTTCCTTATATGGGGTGAGGGTAGGGGCGTGTCCCAGGGTCGGGCCAGAGGGGTGGCTTAGGTGTTTTGCCCACCCCTTAGGTGGTGTTAAGTGCAGGGGGCATGCGCAGTACCCTGCTTTTGCTCTGGACACCCTGTTTCTGCTCCCGGCTCTTCGGAGTGGCAGCTGGATTTTCTTTTTTGGTCTTTTTGTATCTTGTTGTGTATAATTTGCCCCAACTGCACGTGCACTCAGTTATGTTTAGTCCCTTACAGCTTCTTTGTATTTTGTTGCTCTAGGAGAAGAGGAGATGTTAGTCCAGGTGCAAGCATGGCAGCAAAGGGTCTCAGGTCTGAGGTCCCAGCCTGTCTCAGTTCTAGTGCAGAGTGCAGATGAATCAGGTTCCCCGTCTTGGTGCTCACACCGGTCCTTGGAATCTGGCAGCACAGGTTCTCAGATGACCTCTGCTCTCCATGGCTGATCGCTGCAGCACGAGGGCTTGCTTCCCTCACTCTTACCACACCTTGGGGTCTTTGTTCTACTTTGATGTAATCATCTTTTCCCAGATATCCTCCACATGGCTCACACTCTCATCTCCAAATCCTTATTCAAAAGTCAACTTCTCAGAGAAGGCTTTCTTAACCACCTCATTTAAAATGGAAACTCCATCCCCAAAACTCCCTATTCCCTTTCCCTGCTTTCTATTTTTCCATAAATTTGTTATCATGTAAACTTTTATATGATTTCTGTCTATATTTTACTTACTGCATGTCTCTCCCTACTATAATTTTAAACCCACTGGGGGCAGAGATTTTGTCTGTTCTGTTTACCGGTACATTGTAGGCACTCAAGCAATATTTGGTTAATGGATGAATAAATGAATAATTTCCTTTGGCCTGTGTACATTAACAAATTAAATTACTCACTGATGGACTTAGTTCATTTACTCAATCTGCACACACTATTAAAAGTTATACTTTTCTTTGGTCATTTTCTACCTGAAGTTAGGGGCTAAGTCTCTTCTTTAGGTTCACTTTGGGCCATTCATCAAATGGCACTGTGACAATTTTCACCTTGTTGTTACCTGGCATGGTTCCACTTCTGGATTCATTCATTACTACTTATCAGTATTTTTACAAATTTCTGCCAACAACAATCTTTCCTCTAATGTTCTTGCTGTCATCACCTTTGACCATCTCAGGTAACCCATCACATGGGTCATTTCCTGCTCTCTCCTCCACTACTGTCCTCCTCCAATCAATATTTTAAAAAAGGAAACACAGTTCCTGTTAGAAAATAACCTTTTCTAACCCACGTTTCCTTCATATTATAATATTGCTTAGCTTCTCAGCCAGCCTTCTGGAAAGTGTTGTCTGTATTTAAATTCTCCATTACTTTGTATCTACACTCTATGCTGCATCTGTTTCTTAATATCTACAACGTATTTTGGCTTTTATCCCTAAATTCTATCGAACTTTTACCAGAGTTATTCATGATCTGCTGCTACTAAATGCAACAGATACTTTTAATTCTTTATCACGCTACTTGTATTATTTTCCCCCTTGTTTTTCATCCTATTTCATGATCTCATACTCTCCTGAGTTTTCTTCTCATTGGTCACCCATCCTCAATCTAATTTTTTATCCTCCTGGTTATCTCAGCCACTTCTATAGCTTTAATTATCATTAATATATTTGATGATTTCCTAAACTATAGTTCTAGGTCATATCTCTTTCCTCAGCTTCAAATAATAACCCAACTGACAACTTACAACTGGATGTCCTACAGGGACTTCCAATTCAATAGGTCCACCACTCACCTCCCTTCTTATGTTCCTTATCTCATTGACTATCTCCACTTCTCACTTAGGTTTATAACCAGAGACTTGATATCATCCTGAGTCTCACCTCTTTTTCCCTCACTCCTCACTTCATATTTATTTGATCTGGTTAATAGAGGTGAGAACCGAGTCTCCTGAAATATTCAAGAGTGCCTAACATGAAGTTAACATTCTCTAACTTAACATGTCTTACTACAAGTAGTGATGCTTTATTATTTCATTGGTAGATTAGAGACATTGAGGCTCAGATCAGTTCTGACATGGTCAAAGTCACCTGGAAAATAAACTGAGTTAGCCAAGACTAGATTTGAAGACCTCTCAATCCCAGTCAGGTAACTTTTCATGATCTTAAGCTATGAATATACCAGAAGGTACATGGATTAAATTTTTTCCAGATATAAGCAGAACTTTCTTTCTGCTCGGTGTGGGCATTGCTCATCCTGCAGACATAGTCTCAGGTTTCTGACATGCCAGCATGGCACTATACTTATGCAGAATGAATGTGCTGAAGATAAACACTGTATGATACACTCAGTGTTAATGTCAGGTTTTCCTTAGTACCAGGGACATGATTCTGTTCATTGCCTCTCTCAACACTTCTTTCACTTTTTCATTCCTCAAGCTATAAATAAAAGGGTTCAGAAGAGGGGTCACTACGGTAATGAGGACAGTGGCTACCTTGTCAAAATCCAGAGAGTGGTTCTGATTGAGTCTCACATACACAAAGATGTTGCTCCCATAAGCAATGGAAATGATGGTGATGTGGGAAGCGCAGGTGGAAATAGCTTTTTGACGGCCTTGGGCTGAGGGTATGTGCAGGATGGTAGAAATGATGTAGCTGTAGGACCCAGTAGTGAATGCCAGGGAGCTCAGGATGACAAGGGCAGATAGGAGAAAGTTTATCTTCTCAGTGAGACGAGTATCTATACAGGCCACCTGTAGAAGAGGGGCAATGTCACAAAAAATGATTAATTTCTTTGCTACAGTAGAGTAGCCTTGTCACAACTATGGTTGGTACCAACACGGGTAGGAAGGCTCCCAATCAACAGCCCAGAATCATCAGGAGGCAAGCCCTGATGTTCATGATGATGGTGTAGCGCAGTGGGTTACAGATGGCCACGTAGCAGTCAAAGGACATCACTGCCAAGAGGATAAACTCCACGGTTCCCAGAAAGAAGTAGAAATATGTTTGAGTAACGCAGCCAGCAAAGGACATGTTTTTCTTCTCTCCTAGGAGGCAGGCTAGCAACTTTGGGGTAATGACAGTGGTGTATAAAATATCCAGAAAGGACAAATTACTGAGGAAAAAGTACATTGGGGTTTGTAGGCGATTATCAGTCCGTATTAGGGAGATGATGATAATGTTTTCCATTGCTGTTAGTGTGTAAGCCAACAAGAGAGTCACAAAGAGGGATATTCAAAGCTCCAGGAGGGCTGAGAAGGCAGTCAGGGTGAACTGAGTCACTGTGCGGCAATTCCCCACTGCCATTGTTACATGTCAACAATAGGTCTCCCTGAAGAAACAAGAAAAAGGAAATCAGCCTTGAAGGTAGTTTTGTTGTTGTTGTTTTGTTTTGTTTTTTGTTTGTTTGATTTTGGCCATGATACGTGGCTTGTGGAATCTTAGTTCCCAGACCAGATACTGAACCTGGGCCCCTGGCAGTGGAAGCACGGAGTCCTAACCACTGGACCGCCATGCAATTCCCTAGAAGATAGTTTTATAAATATCTGTTGAAAATGTATTGTGGAGAGTGTCTTATATTGGGAAATGACTCGAGGGATATATTCCTTGATCTGAAAGTCATTATGGTGCAAACTTGGGAAAGTCAAAATACTATTTAGACACAAATTTTTCTATAAAATTAAGAGATAAGACTGGATTTAAAAAAAAAACTCTAAGATTTCTCCTCAATAAAATGCAATTTCTGGGACTTCCCTGGTGGCGCAGTGGTTGAGAATCTGCCTGCCAACACAGGGGACATGGGTTTGAGCCCTGGTCCAGGAAGATCCCACATGCCGCGGAGCAACTAACCCCTTGCGCCACAACTACTGAGCCTGTGCTCTAGAACCCGCGAGCCACAACTACTGAGCCCGCATGCCACAACTACTGAAGTCTGCACACCTAGAGCCTTTGCTCCGCAACAAGAGAAGCCACCGCAATGAGAAGCCCGTGCACCACAACGAAGAGTAGCCACCACTCGCCACAACTAGAGAAAGCCTGTGCACAGCAATGAAGACCCAACACAGACAAATAAATAAATAAATAAATAAATTTATTTTTAAAAAATAAATAAATAAAATGCAATTTCTGCTCTTTTCAACCTGTCCAGCTTTATTTTCCTAGCTAAATATGTGCTAAAGTACTGATTCATACTTTATCTATAACTTCTTTCTATCATTCTGAAGTTTACAGTCACTGAGAGGGAAACTCTTTTAAATACTTTCTAGCCTTTTCTATAACAAGTTTTCTTTCACTGTGGCGGTTGACACTGGTGACCTGCCATTAGTAAGAGGTAAAGGTTGATTTCTTTTTTCCAATATTTGCTGATCACCAGAGTCTCCCAATTTTTAAAGTCTTCTCCTTGCAGGCAAAGACCTATGGAAATAGACCAGGAATGTCGAAAAGGAACAATGGTTCATGGTTCCTATTAATCACTTTAGATGATACATCAAAAGGAAATCATGAATATTTTGTTATCAGGTTAGGTCCTGTGTCCAAATCCTACTTCCTGCATGTTCTATGAAGTATGTAATATGTACACTGTATATCTGGCTGATTATTTAAGAGGACATTATACGATGTAATAAAATTCACAAATTACACACAGAAAGGTAAAGTAGAGGTAATTCAGCTTACTTTATTTACTTGATCAGTTGAAATCATAAAACTGTACATCAACATCATCCAAGTTGTACTTTCGCCTACTATCTGAGAAATGGTTCTTTTGCATAGATTTCCCCATTTCAGGTTAAAACTACCCATTCTTGAACTCTGACCTCAGTGCTTTCTCTGTCTAGATTTTACTTAGCTCCTTAATAAATAAGTTACAGCTAATCCTCTCATTTCCCTCCTCCCACCTCCTCTCTGACCCCTTCTTCAAGATAAAAAGTTTGCCTTCTTATTTCGTTTCTTATTTGAAGTTTTTCCTATTACAAAAACACATTTTTCAGTGCAAAAAATCAGAAAATGCAAATGGAAAAAATTTATAATCTGTAGTTAAACTAGTTAGAGATACAGGACAACAGTTTGGTGTATACATTTCCAGGCTGTTTCAAAGTACTAATTACATACATATGTATCTAGAATAAATTACTAACATATTATTTTGTAACCAGCTTTTTCTTTCTTTTCTTTTTTATAATAATCATCTTTCCATGTCAATAACTAGAAATCTACACAATCATTTCTTAAAAACAACTTTTCGAGGTATAATTGATATACAAAGAACTGCACATCTTTAATGTGTACCATTTGATGAGTCTGGACATATGCAAATACCCAGGAGATCATCATCACAATCACGCTCACAGACACACCTAACACCTCCCAGAGTTTCCTTTACACAATCATTATTAAGGGTCATATAGCTCAATTCTATGGATGCGACTGTGATGTATTTAGCCAGTTGCTTAGTGTTGGTAATTTAGATGATCAACATTTCTTGCTTATATAGATAATGCTCAAATAAATATTCTTGCTCATATGTCTTTGTGCAGCTATCTTACTATTCCTTAGAATTCTCTTATTTCCAATAGCATATTTGTTCTCACTATTTCTATCATAATATAAAAATACAAGAAAGGTTTTGCCCTACGAGAGCCTCTGATAATGCAAAATCACTTACAGATTGCTTTCATGGGTTCTTTTTCTGAGGTAATAAATAGTTCCACATCATACCTAAAGCTGGGTAGCTGATGGGTTTAACAAGATTAAGCTGATGTGCTTTTCTTAAAGTCTCCTTTTATGTTCTTCTTTTTTTTTTTTTTGTTAATGACAAAGAAGCTCAACTTCTTTTTTTTTTTTAAGTATTTATTTATTTATTTATGGCTGTGTTGGGTTTTCATTTCTGTGCGAGAGCTTTCTCTAGGTGTGGCAAGCGGGGGCCACTCTTCATCGCGGTCCGCGGGCCTCTCTCTATCGCGGCCTCTCTTGTTGCGGAGCACAGGCTCCAGAGGCGCAGGCTCAGTAGTTGTGGCTCACAGGCCTAGTTGCTCCGCGGCATGTGGGATCTTCCCAGACCAGGGCTCGAACCCGTGTCCCCTGCATT
This sequence comes from Balaenoptera ricei, assembly GCF_028023285.1. Taxonomy (NCBI): domain Eukaryota; kingdom Metazoa; phylum Chordata; class Mammalia; order Artiodactyla; family Balaenopteridae; genus Balaenoptera; species Balaenoptera ricei. The sequence continues at coordinate 9,213,488 of NC_082646.1, read as the reverse complement.
GGCAGGCAGATTCTCAACCACTGCGCCACCAGGGAAGCCCTCCTTTTATGTTCTGAACTTCAATTTTCGTGTCTGAAAAATTAGAATGTTGGATTACACCTTTATAAGGTCCATTCATTGTCTTGGAGTCCTGCTACCAGTTACTTTTCCAACATTCTTCCCCACCTCAAATATTCTAACTTCTTTTATTCTAGTAAACAGCCTCCCAAATGACTCTGTAAATGACTCCACAGAAATGGCTGCTCATGGCTATGTATACAAATGTAATAGCACTTGAAATCTCATATGAACTTTCTGTGAGAGGCTTTCTGATGCCATTTTTGTGTGTATTTTATATTACTATTTCCACGAGGTCATTCAACTGGCAAATGATATTTCACATGTTAAGATTCAAGCATTAACTAATGTGAGAAGTTAGAAAAACTGAGTTCCAGTCCCAGTTTATATCACTTTCATCTTCATTATATTAGATTAAAGTCTTCAACCGAGTCATAGTTTCTTCATCTGAGAAATGAGGGTAATTATAACATTCAAAATGAGCTGCTGTGAGGTTTAAATTAAATCATATGTGTGACAATATTTAACAAATTCGGGCTTCCCTGGTGGCGCAGTGGTTGAGAGTCTGCCTGCCAATGCAGGGGACACGGGATCGAGCCCTGGTCTGGGAAGATCCCACATGCCACGGAGCAACTGGGCCCATGAGCCACAATTACTGAGCCTGCGCATCTGGAGCCTGTGCTCCGCAACAAGAGAGGCCACGATGGTGAGAGACCCGCGCACCGCGATGAAGAGTGGCCCCCGCTTGCCACAACTAGAGAAAGCCCTCGCACAGAAACGAAGACCCAACACAGTCATAAATAAATAAATAAATAAAATATGAACACTGGGTTCAATTAACTGCCCATCCAAAAAAAAAAAAAAGAATACTCATAAAATGAAGATACCAATAACATCTACCTAATATGCTATGATTAAAAAAAAAAATTTAACAGATTCTTGTTAAAAAAATATGGTTCCATTCAGAAAAGACTGGGATGGACTTAAAGGAGATGAACACTTAGAACTACTTGTTTCTTATCTGAGTAAATATCAATAAGTTATGAAAAGTTTAATTTGTAACTGAGGGATATTTTTAATGTGTACTTAATCTGAATCCCCCCAGGTTGACATCTGACCCCACTAAGTATATTGACAGATCAGAAAGACTATACACAGAGAAATAAATTTAATGAAAGTGATATATTAGTAAACAAAACATGTGAAAAAGTATACTTACATCTCGGCAGTTGAACAGATGATTTAAAATTCTCCTAACATGTTTTTAACGTGCAGATACAGTAAGAGGCTCAAACTTTGATTATTCTGTGTGCATGAATTACTTCTAAGCATTGTACATTGATAAAAATTTTTGGCCATTTCTATTCCTATTTCTAGCTCATAGAAATATCTCTCAAAGATAAAATAAACCTTACTAGGTCACCGAACCATCTCACCCTAATGTGAGTCCTTCTGATTAGTATTCTCGCCACATACCCACCCAGCCATTGCTTGGATGACTCCAGTGATTGGGAAATGACTACCCTGCTTTCGCACTGGCTAAATAAAAAGCTCTTGTTTGGAGTGGAAAACTCTGTCTTTGTAACTTCCAAATACACATTCATGCACTTTCCTTAGGGACCAAATACTGACCTTTTCCACTCCAACAGCCGTCAAACACCTCTACGATCTGGAAATCCTCTTTGTCCCATAACATCCCAGTGATTTCAGCACAACTCAAATTCCAGTCTGTTTCTGCAGATAGAGAATGTGGTAGTTGTGTTAAGTGGCTTGACAACGTTGCAGGACTAAATCAGTCAAAGCTGTATTAGAGTAGATCATCTCGAACTCCACTTAAGAAATTCATCCGGGAAAAAAACATTGATTCTCAATTCTCAAGTATTTTTCCCCACGCAAGAAGGCTATATTTTGTCTCTTTGGTTAATTAAGTATTTAGTAACTCGGCTATTTTAGATATAGAATTTCATACAATTAACTCATCTAGACGCATCTGAGGCAGAATCCTTCGAGCATCCTCACCAAGGGATGGCCAGTGAAGGGAGCTCAGTACAGTTTTTGGTATTTCATTCCACCTTCATGGTTACTAGAATATTAATCTTTCCATTGGCGCTTTTACCAAATGGTCTTGAATGCTCTACATCACCAGATTAAAGATGACTTGAATTAAAAAAGAAAAAAGTTATCCCTTTCCATTTCTCTATAAAGTAAAGCTTCCTTTTTTTGTATGATTTTTTTCCTCAGTGGATGAACTATATTTTTTGCACAGGCTTATTTGCCTTAGAGATTTAGAGGGGAACAGCTCTTGGGAATATGGGTCAAACGAAGTTAATTAATACTGTTATAAAAGAATGTTGGTTCTGAACTACCTAATCACAATTACAAAGTTTTAGAAGATGTAACAGACCTGTTAGGGGCTCCTTGGGGGATTTCCTCAGGTATTTTGCTTTATCCATTTAAAGGAAAAAGAATACTTAAAAAAATCAACAAAGAAGTTAAAAACAGAAAACTTTTCATCCCACTTAAGTTATTGATACAATAGGAAATATTCTCCAACAATGAATATTCTAGAGTTTCAGATAACACGTAGTACCTCTGTCTGTACCAGCACAGATTTAAAAAAAAAATTCCAGGTGAAAATATAGCCATAGTAAATTCCATTATGTTTCTCATCCCTGTCCTGTCCTTGTTCAGAAACGTAAGCCCTTATACTGAACTCAGCCCAGTTCAACTGTTATTCCATCCTCCTGACTTATCTCTCACAGTCACAAGCTTGCTATAAACTTTAACTTTATTCTCTAATACGTACATATTTTTTAAATAAGAATTTAAAAAAAATTCTCCTCCGAACTAAAAACGCTGTACCTTTCATCTTAACATAAATCTGACTTTCACTTGAGGACGCTGATTCCACTGAGTCTCTTTCAAGTGAGCATGTGCCTCCTCCTTTCCCTGTCCCCAAGGGTGAGGGATGCATGGCTGGAGGGACAGGCTCATTCTTATTTGCTCTTAAGGATGGTGTTATTTTGTTCCCAATTTCCACTCTCTTTTGGTTTTGGATAAAAATTCTCCAAGGCTTATATTATACAATCTTGTAAGTTTTCCTTGGTTACGTCATTTAGTGCCCAGCTGAGTTTCAAGAAAGAAATAAACAACTGCCATAGAGCATAACATTAAGACAATGTTGGGGGAGTTTTTATTGAATTTGAAAACATGAAAATCACTGGAGATACATTTAGTAAAGACTTTTTCAGTGGTTCATGGTCTCCTACTTCTTCCTAAGAATTTCAATCATTATGGGAAACTTTATTATCTATATAAATAGAGTTATAAAAGATGCTAAGTTTTGAATGTCTTAATCTTACTATCAATGAGTATCACCTGCATTCCTCCATTTTTATAACTGGATTTTGCCATTACATTGAATTACTCAATCTCTGAAATCCCAAACTCCAAGATACCAATCTCGGACCATAATCTCCCAATTCTACAGTTCTTTGTTTCTATACATTTACTCCATGGCCTCATCCAGCCCACCAGCCGATGGATGACCCCATTTTCTCCTTATCAACCTTTCTTCCTAAAATATAAATAATATTAAAAAATATTTTTTCTGCGTGAAAATATAAAAAATACGTATTTCTACAAGTATATGTATTTCTACAAAGAGAGAAAGGAAACGAGAAGGAGAGGGAGAAGGATAGAGAGTGAGAGAGAGAGACAAAGAGACAGAGAGAGAGATACTGAGAATAAGTCGCTGCAGTGGAATGAACACCTCTAAAATGGAGCTGAAATAACAACAAGAGCCTCTGGGCATTATTTTAAAATATACCTCAAGTACCACTGGGGAGACGTATTGTAAGTCCTAAAATTTTGTGCTGTCTTAACATCTTTGAGCCTCACAGGGCCCCGAAGGCCTAACTGTGAGCTCCCCTGCTTTTGCCAGACATGCTCTCCCATAGCAGGAGAGTCTCCCACCTGGCTAGTTCCCATAACAGCCGGACCACCTGGATCCCACCAGGTCGTCAACCTAACCAGCTTCAGTTCTCTGCCAGCTGAGCAGTTGTTGACTCTGCTTCTGAATGCAGCCCCTGTGCGGTCCCACAGGGCATGCTGTGTTCTCCTCCCTGGGCTGTGAACATATGTGATTAATAAAGTATCGTCCATCTTATCCATCCAGTATCGAGTGTCTTGTGTTCAGCCATCCCCAGAACTCTAGAGCAGGACTCTCCACTTCACCAGTGGGAGGAAGAGGAAACAAGAGCAAACAAGACTGGGGAGCACAACACTTCACTTACAGCAAAGAAAAAAAAAAAAAAAAAGTGTAGCAATAGACTCATGGCCATGTACTTAACTGGTATCACCTCATATCCTATCGCCTAGAAATGGCTGGTCCAGCTGAAGAGTGTACAGGTTACTGACAGCTCAGTTACAGCACTTGTTGGGAGACAACAACCTGAAAGCTTAAGATTCTGTCTTGAAAAACTTAACATAGTCTTTGAACCAACTATTGTGTGATACTGTCTCCCCCAAAACCAGAATACAAGGGGCTGGTAATCAAGGGGTAGAAGTGGTAGTGATGATCTCACTTTACTTCTAATAACACACTCACAGAATTTTTATTTCTCATCTTGGAAACTCTGAGCTCTGCTGGTTAGGAGGTCTTAGACCCCAAGGAGAGAATGTTTCCACCATGAGACACAGCAGTGGTTCCACTGAATTGGAAGACTGAACTGCCACCTGGCCATTCCGAACTCCTTATGCAACTGAGCACTTGGGTAAAATAAAGGTTTACTACTGGCTGGAGTACTGACCCCAATTCCCAAGAGTAAACTGGGTTGCTAGGACATAATGGAGACAGAGAGGATTAGGACTGGAACGCTGAGGACTCTCAGGGTGCCTCTTACTACTTTCATGTCTTATAATAAAGATTAATTGAAAACTACAGCAAAAATGCCTACTTTAAATCCTGATTTTTACAATCATATCACCATATCCCTCTACTTCATTATCCTTTAACTTTTCGTTATTACATTAATATATGGCAGTACATTGTATACCAGTGTCCACAATCCCAGCAAACCTTCTTCACCAGGCTGTTTCACTAATGCAAACTGGCTCCAGTCTTCTGCTGGGTTTTGTGCCTTGAGACCTTGTGCCTTTTTGAGACCTTGTGCCTTTGTGCCTTTTTGAGACTTTTGTGCCTTTTTGAGACCTTGGTCCTCCTGTCACTCAGATTCATAACCCCTCTTTTGCCTTTCACCATTTTAATCGGCACTAGCGCTGAAGGAATTATCTATTTTTCCCCATTTAGAAACTTACCAAAGCTAACATAAACTGAGTGAATCCATTGTGGTCCTTTTACAAGTTTGAGGAGTTGGTAGAGCATTGGGATCACTTAATGTAAAATTTTGGTAGATACTCCATCTATCATCACCCTTTTCATGCCGTTTTTAATTAACCAGGATCTAGGCAGTCTTCTCTTGATGGATGTCTAATTAGAGCCTTTCATTTGTGAGGTTAACTTCATCCCCAAAGTGGTATTTTTGCAGGCTGCTTATTGGAAAGACAGCCCTATATTACTTTAAAAAATTTAAAATATGTATCAACACAATAATTGTCACATATTTTCTGCCATGCAAGAGAAGGGATGTGGCCATAGAAGAATATTCCTTTAGTTTTTTTCAGAAGACCTTCCTCAAGTTCCATTTTCTAATTCATATATATATATGCACACATATATATATGTTATGAAGAACTGGCTCATGTGATTATGGAGGTTAAGTCTCACATTCTGCCATCTGCAAGCCGGAGACCCAGGAAAGTTGGTGGTGTGATTCCACTCCAAGTCTCAAGGCCTGAAAATCTGGGAGCCAATAGTGTAAATCCCATTCCAAGGGCACGAGAAGACTGATGGGAGTAACTGTGTTAAGCTCTTGATAAACTCCAAATAAATTATTTGCCACATTTTACTGTAGTCCTTAGAATCCTTGTCATGTAATGGGACGTATGTTCATGGTTATTCTTACCGAATAATTTGTTACAACTGAGTTGGGAGGAAGGAATATGTGAGAATTAGCTGGTAAGCAGAAGGGTCAATGAACTCATTACGTACAACAGTGGCTCTCTGGTTGGATGCCCTTCATCCATATTTGGAGGATATAATTTATCTAATAAGTAGATATTGTTTAAAATGCCTACAAGTTATTTTGGTATATTCCCCCTTCCATCTCTGATATGAAAAACAATAGTTTGAACATCTGGTCATAGGTGAGAACAGGAAGAGTGAAGAATTCTCTAGCTGTCCTCAAATTTGGGACAAGTAGCTCCCATTCTCCAATTAACTGAACTAATTAGAATCAATCTATCATTACATTGATTAAACAAACATCATTATCTGCTATTATAACAATGTTGGTCATCATCATAATAATGATCAACAAACAGCAGTATATTTATACCATTTTTAAGAGTTTATGAAGTCTTTTTGTACCTTCAGTTTCAAGGCTGGTCCAACCTGGGGCCAGCCCTACTTGGATACCTGAGTCATGTTTAAATTACCTTATTTGTTGAGGACTTTCTTTCCTGCATTAATGATCTCAGAATGGGACTTTTGAGTAACATGGGGATTCATTAAGAAGTTAAAACAGCACAAAGTGTTAACTATATTTATCTTCACCTAACAATGATTTTTTTGTTGCAAAATCATTCTGTTTTAATAACAATTCAGATTAAATCACGATAATGGATTTACCAGTGAATTAGGATACAAGCAGAATTACAAGAAATGGTTCCCAAGCTTCATTCAGGTTATCTCTTACATGTATTTACTCTTGGTTTTCTGATTTAACGTCTCAGTTAAAATAGCATTATATGAAATTGCTATTTTCCATATAAATTAATTTTTTTCAAAAGCATAAAAGATGAATCAATTAGAAGGTGATCAAAAATTTACAGATAAAGTTTCTCTCAAATATTGGTCAACATGAATTTATAAAATTTTACCTAACAATGATTTAAATAAAAACAAACATAACTATTAAAATATGAATTTGCCAGATATTTTGCTGCTTTTCACTAATCTTTCATAAGAGACTTGTAAATTCTTCTGGTTGCAAGTGATGAAAGACAGAGCGTTTAGGATTTAGCATTGGCTTTAAAAAAACATACCGTGTTTGGTTCTTTACTTTTACATTCTTGCATCTTTAACACTAGCAATTTAACATGGTAAACAGAATAATGGCACCTAAAGATAGCCTTGTCCTAATCCCCTGAATCTGTGAATACACTTCTCCCTTGGTATTCAAGGGGATTTGGGTCTAGGTCCCTCATATAAAATGACATAGTATTTGCCTATAAACCTGTGCACATCCTCTTGAAACTTTATATCATCTCTAGGTTACTTATAAAACCTAATACAATGTAAATGCTATGTAAATAGTTGCCAGCTCATGGCAAATTTATTTTGCCTTTTGGAAATCTCTGGAATTTAATTTTTCCAAATGTTTTTGATTGATAGTTGGTTGAATCAGCGGATGTGGAACACGAGGATGCGGAGGGTCAGCTGTATGCTACTTTACTTGCAAAAGGCACTTTACACAAGTAATTCAGGATGTGGACCTTGAGTTGGTGGTATTATTGTGGATTCTCTGGGTGGGCTCAGGCCAATCAAATGAGTCCTTAAAAAGGAAGAACTTTTTCCATCTGAGTCAGAGAGGGGATGGCAGAAGGAGGAGGAGACATGTGAAACATGAGAGACTTGCCCCCCTGTTGTTGGCTTTGAAGGTGGAGGAAGGGGGGCCATGAGCCAAGCACTGCAGCACCTTCTAGAAACTGGGACTGGCCCTTGGCTGATAGCCAGCAACATAACAGGGCCTTGGTCCTAAACTTCAAGGAAATGAATTCTGTCAACAACCCAAATGAGAAGGCAATGGATTGTCCCCTAGAGCCCCTCGAAATGAATGCAGTCTGCAGCCTGGTGAGACCTGTATTGGACTCTTGACCTACAGAACAGTAAGATAATAAATCTGTATTTTTTTAGCTGCTTATTTTGTTATGGCCTCAATAGGACACAAACTTTCAAAATCCCATCTTAATTAATGTCTGATTATGAATACAGAGCAGAAAATTATGTGAATGCTTCATTTCTGGTGATATTGTTCTTTTTTTTTTTGGCCATTCGCCACAGCTTGCAGGATTGAACCCAGGCCCTTGGCAGTGAATGCATGGAGTCCTAACCACTGAACCGCCAGGGAATTCCCTGTTCTACGTTTTTTTGACCTTTAAACATTTGTCCACTGCTCTATCTTTTGACGGACAACATTCTTTTTTTTTTTTTTTGGACAATGTTCTTTTATAATATTCTGAATCCATTCTGAAGATGGTACTTTCTCTACCTGCTCTCCCATGATGGGTTCCCTGCCAGTTCTTAAGGTCTTCATCTTTGTCTACATAGCTAGACGGTCAATGACCACACTGGTAATGACCTATTTTGATCTTTGAGATGCCTCTTGTCTTCTCCCTGTTCCTAAGCTCTCTTTTTAGATGCTTGTCCCCATAGCACCTGCTCAGTGGCTGTGTTGACAGAGGGCAGTTTACCTCTTGCCAAACCCTTCCTCTTACAAATAAGTGAATCAGGGAAGACACCTCTCTCCAATTGGACGAATCAGATCCTCTTTCCAGGAATTTGGATTTAGAACTCTGATAATTTAAAATAAATGTTGATATAAATAATGTATATCTCAAATATTTAAATGTATCCAATATATATACTTGTATATATATTGAATATATATCTATGATTGAAATATACATATATCTGTGAATGACTGAAGCAACCATTACCTTCCATGTACACAGAGAAGTGGAAAGAGTCTGCAGACAGAGAAACATGAATCAGGTATGTACTAGTTTGCTGTGATGCTGTAGGAACTTACCACAAGCTTGGTGGCTTAAAATAACACTAATGTATTCTATTATAGCTCTAGAAGACAGAAATCCAAAGTCAGTTTTACTGGGCCTAAACCTGGGTGTCGCTGGGCCATGCCAAGAGCTCTAGGGTAGAAAGAATCCATTTCTTTGCTTTTTCCAGCTTTGAGATGTGCAGTCCTTGGCTTATGGCCCCTTCCTCCAACTTCAAAGCCAGCAGCATAGCATCTTTAAATCTCTGCTTCCAAGATCACATTACCTTCTTTTGTGCGGTAAAATCTGCCTCTACCTCTCTCATGTGACACTTGTAAATACAATAGAACCACCTGGGTAATCCAGGATAATCTTTAATGAAGCAAAGAGAGATAGACATTGAAAATATGAGACAATGTTCAAAGAAATGAAAGGCATGGGAACATTTATATACATAGTTTGTATCCTTCAGGAGAGAGAACAGAGGCAGTGAAGGTGGGGCAGTATTTAAAGGGAAACAGATTCAGGACACCCAAGGGAGAATATGGAAAACAACCAGAAAGGGAAGATCACTTATATAGGAACAGCAGTTAAAATGACTGTCGGTTTCTCAACAGCAGCAAAGGAAGCCAAAAATTAGTTAAATAATATCTTTAAAGTGTGGTGAGTAAATGACTGCCATCTCAGAATTGTGTATCTAGTAAGATGATCTTCCATTGTAAAATAAATGTATTACAGACAAAAACTTCAGGAATTTATTACCAAGGGACCAGCTGCAAAGTAATTTCTAAAAAATACAATTCAAGAACAAAGAAAATAATTTTAAGATAATTTAATATGTAGAAAGAAATAATAAAAAATAAAATGGTGAACATGTACATAAATCTAAATGAAAATTCTTTGTAAAAAGTCATAATAGTGTTGAATTTGTGAAGTTAAGCTAGGATGACAATAGAATGTGAGAGTGGAGAGGAATAATTGGAGCTTCCAAACCAAATGATACAAGAGGGGATGAAATATTGTTTCATTTTAGATTTTAAGTTAAATAAACTTGATAAATTTTTTTAGGGTACTCACTGAAAGAATAGAAATAGAGCATAATTTCCAAATTTGTAGACAGGAAAAAATGTTATAAGAGAAACAAAACTCAACTATAACAAAAATATAAATAAATACCAACAATCAACACAATTAGGGCTTCCCTGGTGGTGCAGTGGTTAAGAATCCACCTGCCAATGCAGTGGACACGGGTTCGAGCCCTGGTCCAGGAAGATCCCACATGCCGCGGAGCAATTAAGCCTGTGCACCACAACTACTGAGCCTGCGCTCTAGAGCCCACGAGCCACAAGTACTGAGCTTGCGTGTCACAACTACTGAAGCACTCCCGCCTACAGCCCATGCTCCGCAACAAGAGAAGACACCACAATGAGAAGCCCGCGCACTGCAACGAAGAGTAGCCCCCGCTCGCCGCAACTAGAGAAAGCCCATGCACAGGAACGAAGACCCAACGCAGCCAAAAATAAATAAATAAAAAAGTAAATTTATAAAAAAAAAAGTCAACACAATTAATTAAAAAATGGAGAAAGAAACACAGAATATTGAAACAAATAAAAATAAAAAGTAAGACATAGAAACCAGTTCAAATATATCAATTTTTGCAAAAAAGGGACTAAATTCCTTAGTTAAAGATAGATACTGTAATATATTAAAAAATAATTCCAGCTGTATTGTATTTGCAAGAGACACATATAGAAGGTAAGAACATGAAAACTTTGAAATTCAAAGGATTTAAAAAAAAAAGATATCTCCGAACACACACTAACCCCAAAGAAAGCAAACATGGCTATGCTAATCACTGGCAAAATAGAAATTAAGACAAAAAGCATCATCAGGGATTGACAGAGCCACTCTATGATAAAAAAAAGTTTTAATTCATCACAACTTATTACAATTCTAAACATGCATTTACCTAGAAAACAGCTTCAGCACTATCATCATAGTGCAAGATTTCAATAAAACTCTCATTCAAAAACTTTTAAAGCATACAGATAATATGAGTAGCACAGTAAAGAAACTTAATATATTATTGGGCTTTTATGGAATTCTTCACTTATATGGTAGAGAATATATACCCTTGTTAAATATGTATGAAAGATTTAAAAACATTTCATACTTTGCCATACAACATGCCTCAAGAAACTTTGACTAGGTAGCAAAAAATGTGTTCTCAGAGCCCAACACAATTAATTAATTAATAATCAAATGATGTATTAAAATATCCATATATTTGGAAATGAAAAATACTCTCCCAGATAATTCATGGATCAAAAAGGAAATCACAATGGAAATGGAAAACAGAACTGAATGGTACATATCAAAATTTGTGGGATATAGGAAAATGATTCTATGAGTGACCTTTATAGACCTAGAAAGTTCATTTATAAAAGAAAGGTTGACAATTAGAAAAGTTTAGAAAAAAATTAGGAAAATAAAAAATGTAGATGAAAGCAAACATAGATTAAAGGAGAAATCAATTAAAATGGGAAAACAAGGATAAAAAAGAAATGATTAGTACAGCCAAAATTGGTTTTCTGAAAAGACAAATTACCAGTGAGATTCATCAAGGGACAAAAAAGAAGAGAGAGAAAGCAAAATTACATTATATTGAGAATGAATAATAGAATAAGGAAAACATTAAACAGTTAATGAGACTATATTACCAACTATATGCCATCTCATTTGAAAGTTGAGAAAAAATGGATAAATTACATTCTTATCACAATAGACTGAAGGAAATTCAAAGGCCTGAATAGTCTTAAGACTATTGAAGGAATCAAAGAAGTGATTAAAATCTTATCATAAAGACAACACAAGGTCCACATGATTTCACAAGTGAATTCTCCTGAACTTTTTATGGAACAAATTATTGCAATGTCATAACAAACTGAGAAAATTGAAAAAAGAGATATTCTTCAACTTATTCTATGAAGTCAGTAATAACATTAAGATTAAAACCAGATAAATATGGGAAAAAAAGGGAAATTACAGCCCTAGTTTATTCATGACTACATGCAAATATTCTCTATAAAGAAATAGCAAATCAAAATCAACAGTGTGTATGCGTTTGTTTATCCCAGGGATACAAGGATAATTTAACATTAAAATTTCTATAAATATTTTGTCATATTGACAGATTCAAGGACAAACCACATTATCATCTCAACTGACAGATAAAGTATTTAATAAATTTCAATACACATTAATGATAAACACAAGTAGAAGATAGAAATAGAAATGAACTTATTATATTTGACTTGCTGTAAAGTATCTATCAAAAATACTATTTGAAATGAGGATACATTAGAAGTATTGAAACTCAGGATTAGGTAAGGATGTCCACTATCACCACTTTAATCTACACTGTATAGGAAAGAAGATTTACACTATCACATATTAATAATAATAAAGTGATTATAATTAAGAATGTGTAGTATTTGTGCAGTGATAGACAAATTGACCAGAGAATAGAAAGCTCATAAAACAGACCTATGGAAAATAGAGGACTTTGATATGTGATTGCTATGCATAGCAAACCAGTGGAAAAATAAGTATTGAAAAACAGGGAAGGTGGAAAAATACATGCAATAAAATTGGGTTATTACCTACACAAATATCAATTTCAGCTGGACTATAGATTTAAATATAAAAGCAAAAATTAAACAGAAAGACATATAAACTGACATATTTCTGAAATTCTATAGTTTCCTTTTAAAATGAAAGAAGTCTTAACCATAAGAACTAATATTAATAAATTCAGATATTTTAAAATTAAGAATTCTTACTATTCAAAAGGACCTGATGGAAAACAAAAAAGACAAACATCCAGTTGGGCAAGATACAATATCTTTTTTTTGTTTTTTTAATTGAAGTGTAGTTGATTTACAATGTTGTGTTAGTTTTGAGTGTACAGCAGAGTGATTCAGTTATACATATATATATATTCTTTTTCATGTTCTTTTCCATTATAAGTTATTACAAGATATTGACTATAGTTACCTGTGCTATACAGTAGGACCTTGTTGTTTATTTTTTATATATAGTAGTTTGTATCTGCTAATCCCAAACTCCTAATTTATCCTTTCCCCTTTCCCCTTTGGCAACCATAAGTTTGTTTTCTATGTCTGTGAGTCTGTTTTCGTTTTGTAAATAAGTTCATTTCTATCATATTTTAGATTCCACATATATGTGATATCATATGATATTTGTCTTTTTTTGTCTGACTTACTTCACTTAGTATGATAATAAATGAATAAAAAAAGACATGGTATATATATACCATGGAATACTACTCAGCCATAAAAAAGAATAAAATAATGCCACAATATCTTTGTGTAAAATAGAGAGTAAACTCCAGATCCTTAAAAATCAATAACAGAAATACAAACAACCCAACAGAAAAATCAGCAAAAATTATGAATAGAAACTCACAGAAACACAACAGTAAACATAAGAAGAGATGCTCATCTTATTAGTTAACAGGTACATATCAAAACCACCATGAGATACCAATTCACATCCATTCAATTGTCTAAAAACAGGAATTTTGAAAATACCAGAGATTTGTCAGAGAATATATGTATCAACAGAATCTTAGTTATTGCTGATGCATGTGTAAAATGAAAGTCAGTTTGGGAAAAAGGTTGCCATTATTTTGTAAAGTTGAACAACTACCAACTCTAGAACCCACCAATACACTCAAGAGAAACTTGTGCATGCATCTGCACTAGGAAACATATGCACAATTATTCAGAGCATGAGTGATTATGGTAGCAAAAAAGTGAAAACAACTTAAATGCCCTCTGACAGAGAAAGAATAAATAAGAATCTTTTCACAATGAAATATAACTGTAATGAAAAAAGATGAGTGAGTTACAGCTACAGGTGAAAAAATGGATAACTTCCAATAACTTAAGTTTGAGTAAAAATAGCAAGTCCATTTTCTCCACATCCTCACCAACATTTGTTATCTTTTGGCTTTCTGAAGGGAACTCTTGTACACTGTTGGTGGGAATGTAAATTGGTACAGCCATTATGGAAAACAGTATGGATGTTTCTCAAAAACTGAAAGTAGAATTATTATATAATCCAGCAATTCTACTTCTGGATGTTTATCTGAAGGAAATGAAATTACTATTTAGAATAGATATCTGCATTCCCATGTTCATTGTAGCATTATTCACAGTAGCCAAGATATAGAAACATCTTTGTGTCATGATATGTGTCCATCAATAGATGAATAGATAAAGAAAACTATATATATACATACACAATGGAATTTACTATTCAGCCTTAAAAAAAAAGGGGAATCCTGCCATTTGTGACAATGTAGATGAACCTGGAGGACATTATGCTAAGTGAAATAAGCCAGGGGGGAAAAAAAGTTGAACTCATAGTAACAGAGAATAGAATGGTGAATACCAGAGGCCAGGAGGGATGGAGGTAAGTGGAGATACTGATCAAATGGTACAAACTTTCTGTTATAAGATGAATAAGCTCTGAAGACCCCTAATGTACAGCATGGTGACTATTGTTAATAATAATGTATTGTATTCTTTAAATTTCCTGAGAGTAAATCTCAAGTGTTCTCATCACACACACATATACACAAAGGTAATAATGTGAGATGATGAATATGTTAATTAACTTGATTGTGGTAATCATTTCACAATGTATACATATATAAAACCATCACATTTTTACCTTAATTAAGCTGGACGGGGGGAAGCAAGTTCCAGAAGACCATATAGAGTCGTAATATAATTAAAATGAAACCATCTATTGTTTAGAATATTTGTATTTATGATAAAACAGTATATAAACAGGAGATGAGAAAATTTATTGTGGTTATGTAAAGAAACAGGAGATGGGATGAAGTAAGAGCATATAGGTAGCTGTAATTTATTAATAAATGTTCTAGTTCTTGGGTTAGTGGTAGGATAACAGATTTTATTATTAAAAACAATAAACAAACAGTAAAATAAAAGAAAGTCATGAATGGACCAAAGGTCAAAATTTATTATGAATCAAAGGTTATAATTGTTCTAATCCTGTGCACAAGCGATTAAAAATATGTAACAATAGCAGCAGCAAAGTAAATACTAATAATTTAGTGATGGTTTAACAACCATACTGGAATACTGGACTAAGTGGCCTTTAAATTTCTGAGAGTTTGTGGTTCTATAAAAATTATTCAGGGCAATCTTCAAAATTTTCACATTATACCACATACAGAAATGGAAGATTTCCCTTTATTAGAATTAGAAGGAAATGTCTTCTCTTGGAACTTTAAGCCATTAGCCCATCACCCCTTTAGCCCATCATGTGTCACATAAATTATTTAGAGAAAAAAGCTGGTTTACTATTTTGTGAAAAAATTTTGGAGCACAATCTATACAAGGATGGGTAATTAGAAATGCGTAGTTTATTAATTGCATTCAACATTATCTAATTAAATGTAGAAAACTGCAATACCAGGCCATTCAGTTTATTGATTATCCAACATTCAGATTCACTGTTCCTTTCTGCCTGACTTCAACTGTTTGTTTTAGTTGGAACCATTTTTTGGATTCTGGCTTATATGCAAGTGCTTCCTGATATCCACCAAACCTCTCAACTATTTATTTATTTATTTATTTATTTTAAATTTTATTTATTTATTTATGGCTGTGTTGGGTTTTCGTTTCTGTGCGAGGGCTTTCTCCAGTTGCGGCAAGCGGGGGCCACCCTTCATTGCGGTGCGCGGGCCTCTCACTATCGCGGCCTCTCTTGTTGCGGAGCACAGGCTCCAGACGCGCAGGCTCAGTAATTGTGGCTCACGGGCCTAGTTGCTCCACGGCATGTGGGATCTTCCCAGACCAGGGCTCGAACCCGTGTCCCCTGCATTGGCAGGCAGATTCTCAACCACTGCGCCACCAGGGAAGCCCTCAACTATTTATTGTACATCATTTCTTGTGCCATTTTCTTCTTGGGAAAATACTCCACTTGCTTTCTTCTTGTTCCATTGTCAATACATGCCTATATCATTAAATGAGATTAAATGTTCATCTCCCCTTTATTCTCTGAACACAGCTTTTTTTGTTTGTTTTGCTTGTTTTAAACATCCTAACCTCCAGCTGGCAATGATTTAAAAGCAAAGAAATGACTTACTTTATAATTTTAAAACTTCTAAAACATTTATGTGTATGTGTAACAAGCTGAACAAGACATTGTTTACTGGACAATTCATTAAAGGCATATATAGCTTAATTATATGATTTTCTTCGTAGTTATGAAGGTATACCTCTTTCAAAGTTATTTTAATGGTTCATATTGATATGTCACTACTCCTTTTGCTAATCAAACTTGTTCCCTGCTGATTGGACTGTAGATGGAGCAGGTAACTGAGTGAAACTGGAAAATAATTAAATATTTTCTCTCTTAATATCTCTTTTAAATTCCAGGTTTCAGTATCCTTACTGAATTGTAGCATATGAGGTTTCCATTTCCTTTTATTTCCAGGGATCAATTCATATATATATAAATTACTCTGAACCCCTCTCACAAGATATTACCTTAAGTATCTGAAATTGTGGACGAATGTTTAAAAAGCCAAATAATTTCTCACTTTAATTTTATGGATAAGCCGAGCAACACTATATAGTGGTGAGTGTGTTTGCAGTTGGAGGCCTGTAGTACGAGTTCTATTTCTGTTCTAGATGTGACTTCAGTTTTCTCACTTATAAATGGAAATGCCATAAATATCTTCCACTCAGGATGATAGTGAGGGTTGAAACGAGGTAAGTTCTTATCAGCAAACAACTAACACAGTACTTGGCACAAAGTAGCCGTTCAATAAATATTTTGCTAAAAAAAAACCAAAATAAATAAGACTGGGATAAGGGTGGATGGAAGTGAAGGTGGCACCTGTAAGGATAAAATATGGAGGAAAAAATATTGTCAACTCCATCTCCATGAGTAATAAAAATGTGAAAATATTAATACGCAGTAGAGATGTGATAACACAGATCTGTACTGCACCTGCTTGACTTCTGTCCACAGTAAAATCTTTGATAGTGTAAAGATCCTAAGGCTATTTGACCTTGCAAGCCACACTGTTTCCAGCATATGCTTTTACCATATAATAAAATGGAAAATATTCCTATACCTTGTGGGCAATTCAAAACTGACCCCACAATTCTCAGCATGTATTCTGCATACTTAAATATAAAAAGAACGTTAATTTTTCAGAATTGTATGTTTGATTCCTTCTAAATGCTGCGTGATGAGCAATTTTCTTGCTCTGACTTGGATTTCTTGGAAAATTTCACAATCCAGGGGCCATCTTTCCAAATCTACCACATTTTCCTGTCCAAAAAAGTCAAGCTATCTATACTTAGAATCTTTCAGTTGTGGAAAACAGACTGCTTATTCATGTATCTTATTTCATATTAGATCATCTCCAACCTTTAGAAATTCTTTATTAACTTGAGGTAAAACCTTTTTTCCCAGTAACTTACACCGGTTGGTCCCAATACTGGCCTCAAGCCTGTACAGATGAAGTCACTCTTCTCATCTTCTCAAAAGGCTTCGGTTTCTATGTTTAGGTTTCAATTAATAGCTGTGATACTATGTACTTAACGTACATTGAGTTCTTGGTCATTATTAGCCAGGCACTTTGTTAAGTGCTTTAAAAATCTGGATGGCATTAGAAAAGAAAGTGTATCACCTATTTCTTAGATGCAAAATTTCCTTGCTGATTTTTAGGTTTGTACTGTTTGTTTCCATACCACCTTTTGTTTTGATCTATTAGTTTCTGATAGATGAATATTAAAGCATCCCTATAAATGATTTTGAATTTATCATATTTTCCTTGCAGTTGTGTCAGTAGCTGTTTTAATCCGTTTCAAGGCTCTGCTACTTCATACATATAAATTCGATAACCTTTTGAAGTAGGGAGTAGGTATTGTGATCTACATTTTGCTTGTGAAAAATTAGAAATTTATGGAACTTAAATAATTTACCTAAAGTCACATAACTAGTGTGTGGCAAAGCCAGATTAAATTCCAGGTCTATCTGACTCCAAAGACTTGCATTCTTTAGCGATAGTCACAATATGGACTCTTATTCCCACTTTTGCAGAGAGGGAAAAAAGGTCAGAGAGGCTCTGGTTATGGTCTAAATGAGTAAATAAGTCACATAAAACTGAACCAGGACTCAGTTCTCTAGTTTACTCAATGCGAAAATGTTACTCTCACTGCTATGTTCCACATTTGGAAATGTTGTTCTTACTACTTTGAATAATTGAGTAACTGGAATATTTTAGATTCAGAAAAATCTTAGCATTGGAAGGGATATTTAGGATCATGTAGCTCATCAAGGGCTAAATATAAACATTCTTCCCAAATATTTTTCTAGCCTGAGAGACTTACTGTGGATGGCCTATTATATCTTTGTTCAGCTCTGTCACAAAATCCATTACACTGACTTGGAATCAGCTTACCAGTTGTTTTCATGTGTTTAATCTGAAACTCCAAATCCTTTATAAGATAAATGGAACTTTGAACTTCTACTTCTTCTTTGTGTATCTAGGATGTGATGTGTCCTTTTTGCTATGAAAATAGGCCATGAGTAAAATGCGATACTTGAAGCTCTTGCTTGCTCTTAAGGATTTAATTGAGAATGACTCTTGGGAACATGAGGTAAAGAGGTTAACTACTATTATTGTAATCAAAGAGTTTTAACCCTGAAAAACAATCACAATTACAAATTTAGTTGGAGATGCCAAATAGACATGTTTAGGACTCCAGGGGAATTACACCATGTGTTTTGCTTTATTCAATTAATAAAAACTTGGTGGTCTGCTTTAGACTTTTAGAGAAACTGAAACATAGAAAACTTTTGAGGGAGTTTCCTGGTGGCCTAGTGGTTAGGATTCCAGGCTTTCACTGCCGTGGCCCAGGTTCAATCGCATGGCCCCCACCCCCGCCAAAAAAAGGAAAACTTTTGATTTTCCCAAATAACTGACCAAATTATGTCAGACTTAATGCTCTGGAAATGATAATCTTTCCCTTCTTTCTCTGTTAAAATGTAGAAAAATTCTTCATTTCTTGCCATGACCTGTAAAAGGTGACTTTGTCTTCATTTATTTTCTTAGTTTATACCTAATCCTTAAGTTAGCCTAAAAATCCTTAGGTTGTGAGTTGGAGTGATGTTAGGTGCCACTAAGTGAACACAGACATTTTCTAGATTGATCAAATGTAATCTCCAAAAGATAGGGTGTAAAGACCCTCCAAAGTGGCCAGACATGGAATAGAGAGTACAGGTGGCATTACTCTCGGACAGTGGACTCCTGCACGTTTTTGTTTTATTTTTTTGTATTGTGGCTCTAGTCTGCTCCATTTAGCTCAACATCGCAAACTTAGTTTCTGGGACTCATCAGTTTCCCTCTGAAAGTCTAGAAACTTTGACATTTTTACCTATTAAAAGTCAAAAACTGTTGGATTAGTTTTAAAAAATCCAGTTACATTTTGATTCCTGGAGACACATGTAAAATAGAAGCAGAAATAGTGATTGAAAAATAAAGGCAAAGAAAAGAGAACTGCAAACACAGTGAAACACAAATCAACTTTGGTAGATTGCGTTATTGTTCTCATTTATTATATACCCCTTTTCTTTATAAGATGATTACGTATCTTCACTTATACCTCCCATTGTCACACTGGCCATGTGACATGCTTTAGAAAATGGCATATGAGTGGACCTGAAGTGCTCAATGCTTGAGCTAAAGTTTGAGATATTGTTCTATTCCTTCTGTCACAAAAATGGCACGTCCCTGGTAGGGGCTGCTGCTTTAGTCTGAATCCAGAATGAGAACATGTGTGGGGCAGAGAAGCAGATAGGGAGCCATTAACATACAATGTGGTTGAGAAATAAATCTTCTTATTTTTTGTTAGCCATTAAAATGTGGGAGGTTGTTAGCTAATGTGGCATAACATAACCAAATTGACTAATAGGCTAATGCTTGGGGGAAGAGGAAAAATCAACTGCCAACCTAGAATCTAAGTCCAGAAAAAAAAAATCCATCAAAAAAAGATGAAATAGAAGTATTTTCAAGTAAAAAATAACCTGAAAGTGTTTATTGTCAGCACGTCTACATGAAAAATAAATAGTAAAGATTGTTATTAACATAGAAGAAATTTAGATATGTATTGATAGAAAGAAATTAAGAACAACATACAATTTAAATATGTGGGCAATGTGAATTAATTTAGACTTAGAAAATAATAATAATGATTTCATAAAGTTTTAAATATATTTATAATAAAAACTCAGGATAATAATAATGTGAAATGGAGTTAAGGACATAGATACGCCAATATGTATTGATATTACATGTAAATATGTTGAATTTTCTAATTAAAATTTTCAGACTAGATACAAATCCCAACTATACACTGCTACAAGAGACCTTAAATATAAGGGCACAGGCATGTTGAATGTGAAAGAATTGAAAAAGATACATAATGCAAACTCTAAGGAAAAAAAGTAAGTGTAGCTATATTAATATCAAAGTAGACTTTATGACAAGAAGTTGCCAGAGCTAAACTGGGATAGTCTAAAATACAACAATTCTAAATCTGTACCTACCAAAACTATGACTTCAGAATATATAAAGCAAATTCTGACAGTACTAGTAGGAGAAAGAGACAAATTCATATTTGTAATGGGAGGTTTAATTATACTTAAGAGATAAATGATCTCTTAAGAAATAGAAAGCAGGCAAAACAATTAGTAAGAGTAAATAAGATTTGGGACTTCCCTGGTTGCACAGTGGTTAAGAATCCACCTGCCAATTCAGGGGAGTCAGGTTCGATCCCTGGTCCGGGAAGATCCCACGTGCCGAGGAGCAACTAAGCCCGTGCACCACAATTATTGCGCCTGTGCTCTAGAGCCCACGAGCCACAACTATTGAGCCTGTGTGCTGCAACTACTGAAGCCTGTCACCTAGAGCAAAAATAAATATATTGGGCTTCCGTGGTGGTGCAGTGGTTAACAATCCGCCTGCCAATGCAGGAGACACAGGTTTGAGCCCGGTCCAGGACGATCCCACATGCCGTGGAGCATCTAAGCCCGTATGCCACAACTAATGAGCCTGCACTCTAGAGCCTGTGAGCCACAGCTACTGAGCCTGCGGGCAACAACTACTGAGCCCACATGCCACAACCACTGAAGCCTGGGCGTCTAGACCCCGTGCTCCGCAACAAGAGAAGCCACCACAATGAGAAGCGCGCACACCACAACGAAGAGTAGCCCCCGCTCACTGCAACTAGAGAAAGCCCGCGTGCAGCAACAAAGACCCAACACGGCCTAAATAAATAAATAAATAAATAAATAAATAAATAAATAAATAAATAAAATTTAAAAAAGAATAACATTTGAATAATACAATTAACAATTTGATCCAATATACAGGATATTGCAACCAACAGTGACAAGATAAAGATGAGCTTTATATAATGATAAAGGGGTCAATCTGAAAGAAGACATAACAATTTCTATTGTGTATGTGCCTACTGACAACAGCAGAGTGTGAAAATATGTGAGGCAGAAACCGATAGAACTGCAAGGAGAAACAGATGAATCCACTATTATAGTTGAAGAATTCAACAGCCCTCTATCAGAAATGAAGAAATCCAGCAGGTGGGGAAAAAGTATATAGTTGGATTCCATAGCACCATTAATCAACTGGATATAATTGACATCTATAGATTACTTCATCCCCAAACAGAAAAATACACATTCTTCTGAGGTTCACATGGAACATTCTTCAAGATAGACTACATTCTGGACCATAAAACACACCTTAACAAATTTAAAAGATTAGAAATTCTATACATTGCCTTCCCCATACAGTGCATTATCTTGGTTTATTGTGTAAGAGTTTATTATTGAAAACTATAAACTTTTTCATTATGTTTAATTCAAAACATTTTATAAGGAAGAAATTAAAGGCACCTAGTTTACAACCTAGAGTGAAAAACCAACTCAAAAGAAATAAACATAAAGTTGTAAAATACTGCATATGTACTGGTCACACAGGAAAAAACAAGGTGTTTAGATAAGTCTGTAAAAGTATAATCTCCTAACGTAGATACTCTAAGTCTTATCCTTTGATCACCTGAGGTCAAATACTGGGACTGTATTAGTTTAGCCTTTTGCTGTATCTTCTTCATTAAATTGCACTTAATGTTAAATCAAACATTGGCCTTTAATAAGCCAATTATTAAAATTAAAATTCTTCCACATTTATTATAAAGTTGTTGTAATGATTTCTACCATACTGTTCAATGTTTCCTATACAGATTTCCATTAAAGAAGTCTCTTTTGAGTGAGATAAATAAGAGGAAAGACTTTGTCATATCAAAATATATAGTGTGTTTTTATTTCTCACACGACTATACAGTATTTCAGGATTTTGTTTTCTTTTTGCTTAGATTCAGGAAAATAAAGGTTAAAAATTGATATTAAAACCCCAGAATGATACTGAACTTTAAGTTGAAAATATTTGCTATTTCTCACTTTTATACTTGTTATTTTACATTTTATTAATCTTATTGTGTGTGAATGTATTTAGTAATCTGAATGTATATAATATATATATTCAGAATTATACATATATATAATTTTACCTCACTTCAAATTATTTTTAAAGACTCGGCATAAATGCAAACAAACACACATATGATTATGAATACATAAATAAATCTTAATATGGGTAGGATTGGGGGGTAGGAGGGAGATCCAAGAGGTAGGGGATATATATATATATATATATAGCTGATTCACTTTGTTGTACAGCAGAAACTAACACAACATTGTAAAGCAACTATACCCCAATAAATTTTTAAAAAAGCTTATTAATTGTGAAGATACTTTTCTTCTTAAGAGTTTCATCAGTGCATTTTTCACTTCCTTGTTTCTCAAACTATATATCGTGGGATTCAACATGGGAATCACGCTGGTGTAAAATACTGAGGATGCTTTCTCCTGGGTTAGTGAACTGCTGGAAGCAGGTGTGAGATACATGGACATGAGAGACCCATGAAATATAAGAACAGCTGTCAAGTGGGAGCTGCAGGTGCTGAAGGCTTTGGACCGGCCCTCTTTAGAGTGGATGTGGAGGGTGCTGGAGAGGATAAAAGCATATGAAATGATGATTGTCAAGCTGGTGGCTACTATGTTAAATCCTCCAATGACAAAAATCAAAAGCTCATCAATATAAGTTCTGGAACAGGAGAGTTTAATGAGAGGAACAATGTCACAGAAATAATGTTTAATGATGTCTGATTCACAGAAAGTCAACCTTAACATAGAACCACCATGAATCACAGCATCAGTAAAACCTAATGGGAAGACAGCAGCCACCAGCAGAGAACAGACCCTGGGGGACATGATGACATTGTAGAGAAGGGGGCTGCAGGTGGCGACATAGCTGTCATAGGCCATTGCTGCCGGCATTCAGAAATGAGAAAAATACAGAAGAAAAACAGCTGGGTCATGCATCCAGAATAGGATATAACTTTATCTCTGCATAAAAACCCTGCCAGCATTTTGGGGGTAATGACAGAATAGCAGAAATCTCAAAAAAAGACAAACTACTGAGGAAATAGTACATGGGGGTGTGGAATTGAGAACTCAATCCGATTATTGAGATCATGCCGAGGTTTCCTATCACCGTAAGTATATAAATCCCTAAGAAGAGGCAGAAGAGGGGCAGCTGAAGCTCTGGCTGGTCAGTTAATCCTGAAAGAAGAAACTCAGTCACTGCGGATTCATTTCTTACACCCATTCTCCTCTGAGAAATCTGTGGAGATGAGAGGAAAGAGCAGAACCCCAGCTTGTCTCCAGTTCTTCACAACCCAGATATTCTACCTATGAAAACACTGAACCCAGGTTATCTTACCATTTGGCACTAATCCTGTGCTTCCATTGATGTGCAGAGACTTTGACCCACCAAAAAGTAAGGTCTCAGATAAAACAGAGTAAGTAATCATCTCCCTGTAGATTTTAGGAACCATAAATAAATTTTCACATCCTCCCAAGTGTCTCAAATTCTTTTAGCAAAGTATAAAACCTTTAACTTCAGAATTAAAAATAAGTGTAATGCTAAAGAACACTGGGGAATTTTTCTAAAGAAAATCAATTGAAGAGGTGCATAAAGAAGAGGCTGTGGGCTGAGAAAATATTTCTGCTAATGGCACAGTTGTCTAGGGTTGAACCTGCCTCCAGGATTTCCTACAGAGAAGGTATTTATTGTTACAATCAATTATGATTTCCATGTCAAAGTTTTCAAGGGTGTTCTACAGAATATTAATTCCAGGGATGTGTTAATAGTTTCACATGAAATAAGTATCTTGGGATCATACTGATTGTAGACATGCAGAGTTACACAAAATTAAACAGGTTTTTTTTAACTTTATTATGATTTTTTATTTTAGTAAGAATATACATAACATAAAATTTACTATTTACTATTTTATATTTATATTTAATTAAATTTACTAAATAAATTTATATTAAATTAAATTAAATATATTTTAATAGTTATTTTTATGTGTACAGTTCAGTAACGTTAAGTACATTCACATTGTGTACAACCATCACCACCAGCCATCTCCAGAATATTCGTCTCCCCACACTGAAACTCCATACCAGTTAAACACTAACTCCCCATTCTCCTTCCCTCCAGCTTCTGGCACCCTCCATTCACTATCTGTCTCTATGAATTTGACTGCTCTACATGTTTCATATAAGTGGAATTATACATTTGCCCTTTTGTGACTGATTCACTTTACCTAGAATAACATCTTCAGGGTTTATCCATCATGTAACATGTGTCTTAATATCTTGGATAATTAAAGTTAAATAATATTCCATTGTGCCCATACATACATATATATGTCTGTGTGTATATGTATATACACATAGATATAGATATACGTATATTATATATACCTCATTTTTTTAAATTCATTCATCCATCAAGGGACATTTGAGTTAAACAGGTTTTTTAACTGAAGGATATTTCAGATTCTTCTGGATGGCTATATAACAAACAATATTTCCCAAACTAATCTGATGATAGACTCCCCTTACCACTTTAAAGCATGGCTCTAGTGTGGCTCAGAAAATGTTTCAGGAAACTGTATTTTCACTTCTGTTGTTCTATTGTAATGTAATCAGAAGCTGATGTCCAGGTGGGAAGCTTATTCTAACACTTCAGTAAAGCTGGATAATAGTAGAATAGCAGCCCTCTCAAACCTCTTTCTCAGACCATCCACTGAGCTAAGCCGACTAGCCTCACCCAGGCTGCTGAGCAAGACTTCATGCACTACTGCTAGTGCTGCCACCTGGGGATGTGCAAACAACACAGAATTTGTGTTTCCACTGGAGGCTCTCATGTAGTGCTTCCTCTCTTCCACCCACATTCCTCCGAGGAGGGGGCAAAGAGGGCACACGGCTTGGAGTTGCCTGTCCTGGGGTCAACCAAGGCCTTATCTCTGAAAAATCAGACCACTTTTCTTTTGGTGTTGGGCTGCTCACAGAGCCCTGTCTACCGGGCTTGTTCTCATACACATAATTACATAATTTATTTACCACCACTGGCATAGTACAGTCATCTGAAAAAATGCTAATGGGTACGTGTTCCTCTAGGAGATATTTTTCTTTAGTCTTCAGACAGAAAATAATACAGGATTTGGGGTATAAGGATCAAGTTAAATAACTGTGAAAATCAACTCAGATACTGCTTTGGGGATAAAATTATAGAAGATTTTACTGACTCTATACCTTGTAACTCTCCCTTGCTTCGGGAAAGTTTCTATAACAGAATAAAACATAGAGATCGAGAAGTCCCATAGAGATATAAGTGTTCAGAGTAAAGACAGAAAATGATTTGGCTGCAATTTCTCTCCTTCTTCATCTCACTTTCCTACATGCAGACACCAAGGTTCAGGTGTGGTCATAAGGTAGAAAAAATGAGAAAATCATAAAGTCAGGTGAAGTAGTATAAAGCCAGCTAGAGAGGTGAATTTGGTTTTTTAGTTGTTGTTGTTGTTTTTTCTTTAATTTTTAAAACTTTTTAAGCTATGGCTTTCTGAGGCTTTTAGTTGGGACATTCAGTTGTGGAAAGAACCACTGTTCCCTCCTAATCCTGCTCTCACTATCATAAGCACTAGATAAAACCCACCAGGGAGAGTCCCTGCTTCACCACCACCCACAGGCCTGGCAGCCCATACTGGGCACCTTGGCCTTGTTGCTGCTCCACCAGACACTGCTGCTTTAGCCCAAAAGGAGCCAAGGTTGGGGGAGTGAAGACACATTCTTATACTTGGTCTGCGTGTTTGCTGTGCTTTGCTAGATGTTTATCCAACATATGCTAATGTGCAGCAACATCTTATAGAGATTTCTACTAAAATCAAATCTGGGTTTTTAGGTCCCTCAAATACTATGAAAATGCAAAGGGAAATGGTCCAGAGTCAAATCTGTGAGAGCTTCACAATGTCCTCAGGTTTCTGCCTGTGTGAGGGTAGATAAAGCTAAAGGTGGTTCCCACCAGAAAGGCCAAATTTCTGATTATGCAAATCTGGGGTTGGGAAATGAAATTTTGATTTCAATAAGCATTCCAGAGAGGTACATAATCAAGAAATCCTGGGCTAGAATGTAGCAAAATGCCATCACCCAGTTCTGCACATCAGAGACTCTGTCCTGAAGGTCCAGGTCCACACCTCAGAAAGACATCTGATGAAGAAGGGAATGGGGAAGGTAAGTGACATGAAAAGTCTCTGAGTGGAAGTTTAGACATAAGACCATAGACATAATGCTGTACAGATACTCTCCACCCATAAACACTGCAATCATCACCTTCACTAACTTCCAACAGGCAGAAGGGGATCTTCTGCTTTTACAAGCGTGCCCCAGGTTTCAGGTTGATGCTTTGTGCCTGTCCCTTCAGGAAGATGTCAGGAATAGCTGTTTCAGCTACAGGGATCATGATAAAACATTCCCTTGAATACATATCCCTCAGGCAGGAATCAGACCACCCAGGTCTCAGGTAGTGAGGACTGTTGGACTATGGTCTCTCAGTCCCAAGCTGAAGAGTATTTCTGGTGGAGTTGAGGAAGATAGCCATCATCCTTTCACTTTAAAGTAAAGGAAAGCAAGTATCCAGGTGACAGCCCCAGAAACAATACAATTGCAGACTTGCCCATGAAATACCAGCCCAGGGAGACAGAGGCTTAGAGGATATTCTTGTCTTGAAATTATTGTTTGGCTCACAGAGGTAGCTAATCAAGCTAAGTGCCACAGACACTGATTTAGATGAATAATTATTCAGTTTTCTTTTTTGGTCTCCAGAGTTCCTGGTGTTTAAGTTTTAATTGCCCCAGATGGGACTATGTTCAATTATTTACTAGTGGATCTTACAATCATGAACTGCAATATTATAGTTTCTACTTTCCAAGATACATTTAGGTGGGAAACATTTGTACAGGTGTACACAGTCCCAAATGGATTTCAGTGTTTAAAATTATCCCTGGACCTTTCATGGTTAGTTATCTACCCTAAGATTGACATAATTCCTGATTTATGTTGTACATCTCTCTTGCAGAATCTACTAATCTGATGGCTAAATAGCTGGATGGAGCAGATTTTTCATAGGGAATGTGTGAAGATCCATTTCTGCTATTTACTAGCTGTTGTGTGGCCTTTGCCCAAGTATCTCACCTCTCTAGTCCAAGGTTTTCTTATGGACAAGATCAATATAATTGTAATTGTAACAGTTGTTCTATCTGAATTTTATGGGTTTTTTGAAAATCAAATAAGAAATATACACAAAATTGGACTGTAAAGAGCTTCATATTAATGTAGCATTTGGGTACTTTGGGCAGAAAGTAAGGGGTAGAGACACGGTGAGGGTTTTGTGCGAACCACTTGGCTCCTCTGATTCCACCTCATTTTTCAAGATGGTGCCAGAACAACCAGTGAAAACAACCTAAATGTTACACACGAAGTTTATCACACACTTTTGTATATCAACACAATGGACTGTTGTGTACTCATTAAAATAATCATCCTAAAGACTATTTTTACTGCTCATACTATTAGCTATGCAGAACGAGCATGAATGTAAAAAGAAACTAGGCAGTTACATGCAAAAGGAAATTAGTTGTTGTGGTAGGGTACTATGATTTATGGATTTTTTCCTAAATATTCTTTTATGTGTTGTTATTCTCTTTTCTTCTTATTTGATTTTGATTTTTCTTTTCTTTTTACTAGTAATTTCAACCCCTTTCAGTTTCTCACAATGTAGATCTCTCTCTGCCTTTTTCAATAGAGATAGTTTCTAACCTTTGTCTAATTCATCAGAGATTTAAAAGTTTTGCTTTGTTAAGCTGTCTGCCTTCAACTCCTATAATTAGAAAGGGAGAGGAGGGAATCAAAACTCACTGTGATACAAGTCTGTGGTTAGAGGTAATTTTATCAGCCTTGGGTCCTCATCTATATTTTGTCTGGAGCAATAACTTGAGAAAGAAAGCCCAGAGTTCCTCAACCTTCAAGAGAACCCAGTGACATGGTAGAAAGTTACACTAAAGGGTTTGAGAGGAGGGAGAGAAGAAAAGCAGTGAACTAAAGAAAATATTTGTATTAATAGTTGAGGGGAGGGGCCATCAAGTGGGTAAAACACAGATTGCTTTGGTGACTAAACGTTAAATCATATATCTGG
Source organism: Balaenoptera ricei (assembly GCF_028023285.1). Lineage (NCBI taxonomy): Eukaryota > Metazoa > Chordata > Mammalia > Artiodactyla > Balaenopteridae > Balaenoptera > Balaenoptera ricei. Next base: position 9,184,711 of record NC_082646.1, on the reverse strand, counting down.
GAGTGGAGATGAAATACTTAAACAGCTAAGCCCTCCTTTTTGCTTTTCTAACACCGTAGGTCAGATCTCTGAGGCACTGCTTCAGTTAACTCACAAGGGTACCCTGCTACTGCATTCTGAAGCCGAGAAAGATGGATACTAGGGTATCTAGTCAATGTCAGTACAGTTGAAATTCATCTACTCAACAAATCTTGTCTAATATATAACAGGTATTATTTCAGGCACTGAGGATACAATCATTGGAGGAAAAAACCCTATGCCTTCTAGAATCTTATGGTCTTAGAAAAATACACATACAAACAAAATATTTTAACATTATGTGACAAATAATTCTAGAAAGTATGCACAGGGTAAAGAAGAAGAACAGACTACTAGACATTTACTGTTATGTAATATATTTACTGAGATATCTGTCTCTATGAAAAATGTAACATGAATGTGAATGAATGAATGTCTAGATTTTTTTCCAACTCTAGAAAAACACAGACATTGTCCTGTCTCAGTGAGAGACAAAGTACTGACCCACTCTTTGACCTGATCAGCCATGAAAACCATAAACCCTGAATTAAGACACAAACCATCTCATTCTTCTTCTCTATAGAGATTTAGTATCTCACACAATGTCAAGTCATAATACCATCGAAAGTTACTGCTAGTGACAGTGAGAGGAATCAAATAAATCCATCTCATTTTAATGTAAGGCTCAAAACAATAAAGTTACCTACCCACTAACAAAAATGACTGGGTAGTGGCATAATGAGAACTAGAATCCAGGTCTTTTTTTTTTTTTACTGCTTTATAGCACCCTTTGCACTGATCCACACAGACTTTTAAAGAGGTTCCTCATCATTCTTCTCTAGAGATTACATCTTCTCTATTGATATCAAAAAGACATTTGACAAAATTGAACATCTAATCTGATTTTAAAAATCGGTGAGAAAAGGATCAATAGTCACTTCCATTACAAGATAAAGTATATAATATTTGATGGAGGAACACTGTTCCAATGAAGTTGGGAAAAGGGCAAAGAAACTTGCTATTGCTACTACTATTTAACCATGTAATACAGGTCTTTGCCAAATCAAAGAACCAAGCAGAAACAAGCAGAGGCATGATAACTATAAATAAAGAGCTAAGACTATATCTATGATAAGAACCTATGAAACATAACTTGACAACCTAGGACAATAAGCCAAAATAAAAGAGAGTTCAGGAGGTGACTTGGATATAAAATTGACATACCAAAATCAGAAGACTTTATATATACAAATTATAACCAAAACAGAAATAAAGTGAAAGAGATGATCTATACAAACTACAGCCATAGAGAGAGGTGTCAACACATTTATTTTAAAATCAGACATATTCTAGCAGATCAAAGCATTGAATTGAGCAAAACAATAAACAAACTGGTTTACATAACTTTATGTCATATATGAATCCATTCCTTGTATAAGAAATTTACTTTATTTGTTCATGTAAGATTCTTAATTAATCATGTGCTTGGGCACAAAGAAAACCTTAACAAATTTAAAAATTAATTTTTTTCAGGCTATATCCCTATTATAACTCATTAAAAATTTTTATTTATTTATTTTGGCTGCACTAGGTCTTAATTGCAGCACGTGGGATCTTTTAGTTGCAGCATGTGGACTTCTTAGTTGCGGCATGCATGCGGGATCTAGTTCCCTGGCCAGGGATCGAACCCAGGCCCGCTGCATTGGGAGCACAGAGTCTTACCCACTGGACCACCAGGGAAGTCCCTATAACTCATTTTTAACCAAGAAAAACATTAGAAAAATGGCGACTTAAAATCCATAGCTGCTTGGTAATTAAGAGACTCCCTCCCAGATAATCCCTCAACCAATTGTGAAGTCAAAACTAACATTAAAAACTGTCTAAAGTGAAAATATATGAGACATAAGCCAAGAGTGAACCCTAATGTAAACCATGGGCTTTGGATGATAATAATGTCATGGTAGGTTCATAATTGTAACTAATGTACCACTTTGGTAGGGGATGTTGATAACAGGGAAGGCTATCGCTGCGTGGGGACAGGGAGGCATGGAAACAACCTAAATGATATTATATACACTGTAAAGTTCAGAATATTTGCTCATCAAATTCAAGGACCTCTCCTTGTATATCCAATTTATAGAGTATATTTACCAATTGATACTATGTATAAAATAGAGAACTAATGAGAACCTACTGTATAGCACAGGGAACTCTACTCAGTGCTCTGTGGTGACCTAAATGGGAAGGAAATCCAAAAAAGAGAGGATATATGTATACGTATAGCTGATTCACTTTGCTGTACAGCAGAAACTAACACAACATTGTAAAGCAACCATACTCCAATAAGAGTTAAAAAAAAAAATCTAGAGTATATTTACCAAAATAAATGTTTAATTTTACTGTGTATTTTTATACGTCTATTGAAATATCAGTTGATTTTTCCCCCCTCTATTCCAATAATAGAATGTTTCTGATATATAATTATAATTTGTGTTTTTTTGTATTGTACAATATTTCAAACAAAAAAATACAAAACAATGATAACCACCTGTGTACTCATTGTCTAATCTTATAAAATCTTAACATTATGTCCTATTTGTTTTAAATTAAATTTGCTGACATCTGATGTTCTTGTACAAATTTCCCCAAACTTATTTTTCTCCCTTGTAGCTCATTGCTAAACACTTTGCATACCTGGGAAAATTCCTATTTAAGTATGCTGTGTTTGTTTTAATAAACTGCCGAAATGCATCTTCTAATTATTTTAGAAATCATTATTAATTATTAATTAATAATCATTATTGTTAATTAATAATCATTAATTATTTTGAATCTGCTTTTATAAGTAAAATTTGGCTACAGTTTCTTCCTTGCACTCTCCTTGTCCATTTTATTTTGTTTAAATATATATATTTTTATTTTGGAAGAAAGTTTGAGTAAACTGTTTTGAAATATAAGGTGCACACAATGAAGTTCACAAATGGCAAGTGTATAGCTTTCTGAATGTTCACAAAAAGAATACACTTGTGTAACCAGCACTCAAATAAAAAACAGAATATTAACAGAAGGTAATATTAATATTAACTAGAAGTCACCCTCATGACATTCATGTACAGAAGCTTTGACTATATGATTTCAAAAGCTATAGATTGATTTTGTCTGATTTTAAATTTTATAGAAAAGAAGTCATATACATAAACAATTTTGTTGGTCTTTCACCTAGGAGGGAATTCTTTAGTCATAGATTATCCATATTCACATCGAAGTTTGGGATACCATCAAATGATTATTCATAGTGGCTGTACCAATTTCACACACGCAACAGCAGTATGGGAAGGTTATAATCGCCCCACATCCTTGCTAGCACTTAATGTTGTCTATCTGTTTCATTTTTGCCAGGCCACTCTGGTGAGTGTGTAACACTCAGGACAGAGTCTCTGATGTGCAGGATGGCATTTTGCTACATTCTAGCCCAGGATTTCTTGATTATGTACCTCTCTGGAATGCTTATTGAAATCAAAGTTTCCTTTTCCCAACCTCAGATTTACAGAATCAGAAATTTGGGGTGGTGGGATCCACTTTTAGCTGGTGACCTGAATGATCTCTAAGCACACTAATAGTTAAGAATCTCTTCCCATGAGAGCAACTGACAGCCTGGGAGTGTTGTGATACTTCGCCTTTGGATGTGTTCCTTACCCTCTTATTCCCTCTCCACTGTGCTTAGTTTCTTTGAGATGAGGTACAAGAACCCCACTAGTCCAGGAATCCTAAATCTAGGGACCCTTTGACTTCTGAGGCTTCATTACATGAATCACCTGAATAACTATACAAAATTTTGAGACTTGTGCATTATTTTTTGGAGAGGTCAGTGATAAAAAGATTAGCAGATTTTTTTCTAGCCAAGTGCACTGGCTTTATTACTGAGTACAGTCTTTGCCTCAAATCTGTGTTTGCTCTCCAAATTTAGTGATGTGTGCTAAATTACCTAGGAGGACACAAAAAATTCTCTTGATCTCTCTCTAAATATAAGTAGCCATATTCCTGCTCACCCTCTTCCTGGGGCAGCAAAGCATAGGTGTCAGGCATTCCTGGATTTACTTCTTGGCTCTGCTACTTCCCTGCTGTGTGGCTTTGAGCAAATATCACAAGCACTCTGAACTCCAGTAGTCTCAACAGTAAAATAGAGTCAAATGTTTACCTCATTGAGTAATTACTGCTAGCAAATGGGATAATGTTTACAAAATATCTGGATTAGTATCAAAAAATATCAATTCCTTTTACCTTTTCTTCTCTTGTGTGTGTGTGTGTGTGTGTGTGTGTGTGTGTCTGTGGGCAGGAAAGTATATCAGATGATACAATGTGGGGAATCATCATATTTCTGTTTTCATTCAAGACCAGGAATTCTTGAAGAATTCAAATGGAAAGAAAGCAGGAACTTGATTTCATGAGTTTGACTCAGTCAAATAAGCCCCATCTACTCCCAGAGAGGTACAAACCTGAGGACAGTGTGAAGCTCTCACTGAGATTGGCCTCTGGGCCATCTCCCTTTGCATTTTCATCGTATTTGAGGGATCTGAAAACACAAATTTAATTTTAGTAGAAACTGCTGTTTAGTAGAAGTCACTTAGCATTTGTATATCTAGGGAAGTTAAACAAACATGCAGACGAAGCGTAAGAACGTGTCTTCACTCCACCGACCTTGCCTCCCTTAGGGCTAAAGCAGCAGAGTCTGCTGGAGCAGCAGCAAGGCCAAGGTGCCTGGTGGGCACTGCCAGGCCTGTGTGCGGAGCAGGGACTCTCCCTGGTGGGTTATATCTAGTACTTACGATAGTGAGAGCAGGGTTGCGTGGGAACAGTGTATGAATCCTCTGGTTCTTTCCAAACGTGAATGCCCCAACTAAACTGTGTTAAACACAGTAGACACTTCGTAATTGTAATATAGTCTGAAATAACATCACCATTTCCGCCACAGCCAGACATGAATCCAATCATTTGCCACTGAAAATCTGGAGATTTCAAGTGCACGTGTTGGTTAAGAGTGGCACTAAGTGGCTCATCCAAAGATTACCAGGTGCGTTCTGCCTGACACCCTAGAGAGCCGTCACTAGGGACCAGATGGCTGGACTCAGAGTCCTCCCTGACGCTATTTGCTCCATAATGAGAAACTAGAAACATTGACTCACCTTTTATTTAAGAAATGTTCAGTCATTTCCAAAGCTGCTCACATATTCCTCATGTTTCTTGCTTAGTTTTGTTTGTTTGTTTTTGCTTATGACCTTATCAACGTTTTGAACATCCCTTTGCATCCTCTTAGCTTAAGTGAATTCCCCCTACTTATGAAACCACAGTTTAATCTACTTTTCATGAAGACTATCTTTATCATTAGAGACAGTAGTAATCTGTTCTACCTCTGAGCTCAAGCAGTCCCTACTGCTTATTACATAGAGCACTGTATATGGTGCTTCATTCATTCAACAGTTAGTCAGGATGAGGCATGAGTTGGCCAATACTCTGCCTTACCAGACTGCAAGGTTGTGAAGGGACTAGCAGTGAATCTTCTTTCAGTGTGCTCATCTATGGTAGATGGTCTAAATATACTTAAAAAATACATAAATAAGGTTCCATCATTTGTCATTTAAAAATATATAACTGGAAATCTACATCCAGAGTTTAAATACTTTCTTTGAGAAAACTGTATCCTTTTTCTCATCTGTTGCATATCTTTAAAGTTGTGTTCTAAATATATTCCTAAATTAAGCTATTTGTAGTGAGGTGAATGGAGCTAGAGTCTGTCATACAGAATGAAGTAAGTCAGAAAGAGAAAACAAATACCGTATGCTAACACATATATGTGGAATCTAAAGAGAGAAAATGGTTCTGAAGAAATCTAGGGGCAGGACAGGAATAAAGATGCGGATTTAGAGAATGGACTGGAGGACACGGGGAGGGGGAACAGTAAGCTGGGAGGAAGTGAGAGAGTGGCATTTACATATATACACTATAGCTAGTGGGAAGCAGCTGCATCGCACAGGGAGATCAGCTGGGTGCTTTGTGACCACCTAGAGGGGTGGGATAGGGAGGGTGGGAGGGAGACCAAGAGGGAGGGATATGGGGATATATGTATACGTATAGCTGATTTACTCTGTTATACAGAAGCAACTAACACAACAATGTAAAGCAATTATACTCCAATAAAGATGTTAAAAAAACAAAAAAACCCCAAAATCAAAAAACAAATAAACAAAAAATATATTCCTAATATTGGGCTATACAAACTGTATTACTCTGGATACATGACCACACTGAATGGCTATGTTTACTTATGTATAAAGAGTATGACAGGCCAGCTCAGGGACAGGTCTTACAAATACACAGGCTGCTGAACCTCAGAGATAAGGAACCCTTGGGAACTACTGGTCTCAAGTTTACATTTCCACATATAGAATACATGAACTGAGAATATAAATCCCAGATTCATTTAAACCTGCTTCTTGTTAGTTGTAGTTGTTTAGACACTTATGGATGAAAAATACAATTAACCCATCTTTACTCCTAACAAGACGAGAATAGAAGAGACACTCAGCTCGAGTTTCCGAGGAGGAAGGTGAGTTACACAGTTACGACGCTCATATTGCATAGGTATTAAAACAAGCATGTCGGGCTTCCCTGGTGGCGCAGTGGTTGAGAATCTGCCTGCTAATGCAGAGGACATGGGTTTGAGCCCTGGTCTGGGAAGATCCCACATGCCGCGGAGCAACTAGGCCCGTGCGCCACAACTACTGAGCCTGCATGTCTGGAGCCTGTGCTCTGCAACAGGAGAGGCCACGGCAATGAGAGGCCCGCGCACCGCGATGAAGAGTGGCCCCCGCTTGCCACAACTGGAGAAAGCCCTCGCACAGAAACGAGGACCCAACACAGCCAAAAATAAATAAATTAATTAATTAAAAAAAAAAATTAAAACAAGCATGTCGTAAAGTCAACTCCTGATTGTCCCTCCAGCTAGAGGTTCTGATGTGTGCAGGCCTCTGAGCCACAGGAGTGGAGGGAAGAAGCCATGGGCATCTGTATTAGATTCAGATGTGCACTGTCCACTCACATTTTATAAGAACCCTAGTGTCTGATCTGTGCATTAATCTGTGAGATCATCAGCCTCTAAAATAGGAATTATAATACTAGAAACATTTATACAGACCTTAAAATTCACAAAATGTGGTCACACTTAGTATCATTTAATTTGCATGACAATCTTTTGAAGTACTTACTATTTTTTACAGAATAAAACATGAAGCTCAGAGAGACTCTGATGAGTCAAATGTTACATTAAGTCTTAGGGCTGGTGTTGAAACTATAAACATTTTGACTCGTGATTCAGTGCTTTTTCTTCCACTTCTGTGTTAATGGTTTCCTTCTTTAAAACGGGGCAACTAGATTTGACACATAATTCATAGTTTAAAAAAAATTATATTCTGGACCTGTGCTGACCGATATTGTAGCCACAAGCCACGTGTGGCCACTGAGCATTTGAAATGTGGCTTGTTTTGAGATGTGCTGTAAGTATAAAATGCATTATGAATTTTAAAGATTTGTACCAAAAAAAAAAGAACGTAAATTACCTTAATAGAGTTTTTATGTTATTACATGTTTAAAAGATAATATTTTTGGATATAGTGCTACTAACCTTCCGGAGTCTGTCCCCAAGAAGTGTCTGCCTGCCTGGTGTCACTCACGCCAGTAGAATAAGACCGAGTTCAGTTCAGAAGCAAAGGATGGTTTTACCCTTTGATCAGAGAACGGAGAGGTGCGTGCCCCTACTCTGGAGCACAGGCTTCCGGGACAGGCGGACGGCGCGGGCGGGGCTGCTTGATAGCGTGTGGACAGCGTCGGGGGCACGGAGTTCTCGCGCGGCTGGCGCAGCTCTGCGGCTCACGCAGCGTGCCTGGCGCAGCGTCTCTGCGCACGGCCCACCGCCGCCATCTTGAATTGGGTGTCGTGGGCAGCGCTTTTGCGCACAGCTTCTCGTGCTGAGGTGTCGGCGTCGGCGTTTCCCGCGAGAAAGTCTGGTCAGAAGTGCAGGGGACGAGGCCTCCGAACGCGGCACCCTATGAGCAAGTGGAACTAGACTGAGCACAGGGGAAAAGAAAAAAAGGTTAGACCTAATTTTATTACCCAGATTCTATTTTTATTCCCTGGCAATTGTTAATGGGCTTTGTTGGTGACAAACCCCTCCTCTGCCTTTTGTCCCGCTCCTCGTTCTTGAGGGGGGCTGGGCGTGGAGGTCCGTCTGCTGTGACTGCCTCCTGCTGAGTGTGGGTGTCATCATGACCTTGGGAGAGAAGCAGAGCTGCTCCCCAGCTGCTGCCTTTAGATGCGTGTGATGGTCACCAGGCCTCGGCCCTGACTGTTCGTCTCCCGCAATGACCACCACTTGTTTATCCTTTTGGAGACAAAGGACGCCGGACAATTTAGGATGCATGGCCCAAATATTAGCAAGAGAATAATGGTCTTATATCAGATTTTTCCTAAAAATGAAGGTATCTTGGTCTTCGGCCTGTAGGTAAAAATGGTCCCTGATGGTGAGGCTCACTGCCTTGGCCTGAATATCCCTGGTCACACATTGCTGTTTTTCGGAAGAGAAGCTTCAGGTTAGAGGGAGGGTCACACAAGTAGTCAAGGGCGGCTGTTGCCCCAGATTGTCTCTCTGGAGGTTGGGGCTTGGAGACCTCTTCCATAGAGTTGATGTACCCGTGGAGTGACCCCTGCAACTTCAGGCCAGAATAGGTGGTTAGGATCACTGAGTGGGGTCCGTCCCACTTAGGAGCGAGCTGGTCTTGCAGGCTCCTGTTTTCCAGGTTGTTAGGTGCACCCAGTCTCCTGGCAGGAAGGGGTGCAGAGTCAGGTCAGGTAGGGGCAGCACTTGGTGACCATATTCTGCAAGAGCTTTCCTGGTTTCTCCTACCTGGAGGCACACTTGAGTTGTTCCATTTCAAGGGACTTTAAGATGTCCCTTCTCTGGGACTTGTGGAATGGGTCTATCATACATGAGTTTGAACACACTTAACCCCAGGCAAAGCAGGACCACTGAAAGCAAGTTAATACAGTATTTTTGAGTTTCCTGACATGGCTTTGCTAAGGCCCATTTCAAGGCCTGATTGGATCTCTCTACTTTTCCTGATGATTGGGGTCTCCAGGTTAAGTGCAAGGTCCATTTTATGCCCAGGGAACTCGTTATCCCATTTGTTACTTGAGACACAAATGCTGGACCATTATTGCTTTGTAGGGATCCTGGGAGCCCAAACCTGGGGATTATTTCTTTTAGTAATGCCTTAGCCACTTCAGCTGCCATTTCAGATCTAGCAGGGAATACTTCTCTCCACCCAGAAAATGTGCCCACTAGCACCAAGAGATACCTGAAATTGCCCAGTATTCTCGGCATGACAGTAAAATCAATCTGCCAGTCTTCTCCAGGGTATGTTCCTCTGGTCTGAATGGGCCTTATCTGGGGGCCTGGGGGTTCTGGTGCTGGGGCTGTTCTCTGTGCAGATGGGGCAGGTCTCGACTGTCCGACTGATTATACTTTTCATGCCAGGAGTTACCATGACCTCAACTCAACTAACCAATTATATAGGGCTTCCCTCCCATATTGAGGCCCTTCATGAGCCTCCCTGATCGCTTGACAAGCTGCAGTTTGGGGAAAGAGGTATTGTCCATGTTTATTAACTAGCCACCCACGGCCTCCTAGATATTTACTGAAGTTCCATTTTCGGGCTTTGTCTAATTCTTCTTTTGTGTAGATTGGGGAATAATTGGATGGATCTGGCTTCGAGGTATGATGGGTGGCTGCTAAGTTACTGGTCTGGGGCTGCCCTTTTGGCGGTTGCATCCACCTTGTTGTTTCCCTTTATTACCTCTGCATCATCCTTTTGGTGACCCCTACAATAAACTACTGCTGTCTTTTTTGGAAGCTGTACTGCTTCTAAGAGCTTCAGTATGTTTAAGCCATATTTTACTTGTTTATTCTCTGTAGTAATAGCCCCGGGTGTGTGTAGAGTGGCATACGAATACCGGAAATCTGTGTAAACATTTTAAGAGCTTCCCTGTCCCAAGCTCTAAGGCTTTCTAAAACTTTCTGGAAGATAGGAAGGTGACTTGTATACTTATTGTATATACATAATGTATACTTATTTTAATACTTTTCCTTAATTTGATTTTCCAATATTTTATTTAGAATATAAGCCTATGATCAGGTTGAGATTAATTTACAGTTTCCTCCTTATTAGATATGTGGTAATTTTGTTTAGTTGTGATAGTAGGATTACGTTAGTGCTATCAAAACAATAGGAATGGTGGTCATCTTTTCATAAAACTTTTATTCATTCAGCAAATACTTTTTAAGTTCCTGGTCTATTATGTGCAGTGTAGGAATAATTTTGATGGTTTGGTAGATCTTCTCCATAAAATCTTTTGCTTTTAAGGGAGACTCTGACTAACTTTACAATTTGTTTTATTATTTTCATAATCATGTTTTCCACATTAAAATTGATTAGTTTATTTATATTTTCTTAGAACATTATCCATTTCCCTAGATTTTAAAATTTACTTGAGTAAATTTCACATAATTTTCTTAAAAATGTAATCTCTTTATAGTTTGCTTTTTTTCACAGTTCCTGTTGCTGTGTATGAATGTGTGTTTCCTTTTTCATCCTGTTTAAACTTGCCTTATATTTGTCTCTATGCTATTGTTTTTAAAGAAAGAGCTTTTTAAAATTGATTATGCCCATAGTTTCCTTTTGGGGTAGTGCTGGAGTGGGAGAGATATCTACTCTTTTGATTCTATTTTTCCTTTTTTTTGTGTCTTTTTTTGGGTTCTTAATTCATATATATTTCTTCTTTTTATTTTCAAATATAGAAACTTATGGTTATGATTTTCTTCTTGCTGCTTTGCCAACTCTCTGAAAATTTTTGACATACAGTTACTCTAAGTGTTATTTTCTAAATATGTTTAAAATTTACATTTGAGTCCTTCTTAAACCAAAAAGTTAGTTAAAAGAAATGTTTAAATTTCTCAGTGGATGATGTGTTTTGCCTATTTTTTCACTGCTAATTTCTAATGATACAGCATAAATTCTGCCATTTAGAATTTATTGAAATTTTCTCTCTGACATAGTACATGAACAATTTTGGGGAAAAACATATGGGTATTTGAAAAGAACATCACTTTTTGTTTTGGGGAGTACACAGTTGTTTATATTAATTAATTTAACCTGGTTAACAGTGTCATTCAAATTTCCTACAGCCTTACATATTTTTTGTTTACATGATTTAGTAGTTTCCAACCTCTGGAATTATTATTCATTTTTTCTTGTAATTTTAATGTGTTTTTTAAAATATATTTTGAAACTATGTTTCTAGGTGTATAAATCTCCAGGACTGTTATAATTTCTTGTCAAATTGTACTTTTTATTAATATCTATTGATAAAATATATGCTATTAATCTTATTTCATCCGTTGTTAATATTATAACAATTGCTTCTTCTCAGAGCATTTGCTTGGTTTATATTTTCCTAGCATATTAAGTAATTAATTAGCCAATTAATAATTTCATTTGGGTTCACCATTTTTATTTAAACGGATGAATATTGAAGTAATGGGAAACCTGTCTCTCCAAATCAGCTCATTCTGTTTATCAGCTAAGAGAAATATTAGCCCTAACAGATGGACCAGCTCCTTTTTTCGTAACATTTCTAGCTCAAAAGCAGAATGCTACAGACATTAAAAGAAAAATAAGAGTGTATTATGTGCAACTTTATGTCAGTGATTTCACAATTTAGATGACATGGGCAAATTCCTTTAAAAATGCAGGTTATCAAACCGATAACAAAATTTTAAAAAATCTTGATTTATTGTTCATGGTAGAGTTAACCGTAGGCGAAGTGAGTATTCCAGTCTACCTTGAGATTAGAAGATATTGAGATGATTAAGAAACCCCCCTTACCAGCTGAAAGGAAATTTCAACATGATTGACTATTAGGAAACAGTATGTTAATTGCACAAGCTATTCCTTGAAGAATTTCTGGAAAATTTATAAGTATCAATAAAAGTAGTCTTTTGAACATTGGCCTTTGACAGACTCATTACACTCTGTATATTATGCAATGTATTTTAAAGGCAAGTAACCTGAGAAAAATGTCTCAGTCAGTGCAATGTAGGCGGTTTCTATAACACAACGCAGGTTGTAGCAATGTGGTAAAGACTATATTTTCAAGGATAATTTTTATAATTCATTCCTAACCACATATTGTACTGTTTAGCATGAGGAAGAGGTGAAACACTCCCTAAATGTTAAGCTGGCTTTTGGTGTTGCTTTACTGAAGCTGTTACTATTGGTAGTCATTCCCCTTACTTTCCTTCCCCTAATCCAGAGAACGTAGAAGGAAAGATTGCAGTCCAAGTGATGACCTTCATAATTTGGTTTCTTCAGAGTCAGTGCTTTTGGTCAGTTCTCTGCCCCTTCTATTCGTCAAACAGGTCAGTTAAAGTAGTTTTCCAATTAAGTTTATAATAATTAAGTTAATAATAATAATAATTAAGTTTATAATTATATTCCTTTTTTTATCCTCTTGTTTCTAACAAATAGGTTTCTTCAGTCATTGTTAATACAGTCTAGGAGCCTTTGGTTGTCAGATATACTTACACAATCAATCATACATCCGGTTTAACTTGCTAGTTTGCACTTTTGAGGATACTGAGTAATTTAGATTTTCTGAGGAGGTGCCAGCTTTTTCAATGACAGGTCCAGGTTTTTTTTGTTTTGTTTTGTTTTCCTCCATCTTGTCGAGAATCAGAAGCGCTTTATTCTTTTAAGCCTTTGAGTTTGTAGGGGTGGGGAATGGGGTAGTTTTTTGTTTTTTTTTTTTTAACAAACTGAGATAAATAACAGCTCTAACTGGTAACTAACTGCTGCAGGATGCTAAGGAACTCATTATTTTGAAACTTAATTTTAAACAAGAGAATCAATCAAGCATTTATCCCATCTTCCTATATGAACTCTATTGTTGGGTAACCAAAAAATTGATGAGGGGAAGTTTTTCTTTATAGCAGTAGTCCAGCTAATAAACTAAGATAGAACAGCAGAATTGAAATTTATCATTTTGCAACTCCTAATGCATTAACGGATCAAGTCAATACCAACCAAGTTCTGCCTACATCATAAAAGCAGATAGTGTACTTTCTGTTGGAAGAACACCACAACCCCTATGAAGCAGTTGCACCAAGAAAACCTCATATTATCCAACCATCACTTCACAGGAAATACAGAAGACAAGAGTAAAGTAGTAATGAAACTCATCAGCAAAATCCTGAATGGGAAACTATACAGGACAAATGATCAAGTTTTTTTTTTTTCAATAAAAACACTGCAGACAGAAAAATGTGGGGAGACAGAGAAGAAACTTAGGGATTAAAAGAGAATTAAGAAATTTATCAGTAAATCGGTTATATATCTTTTTTTTTTCTTAAATGACAAATATTTATTTCTCACTGTTCTGGAAGCTGGGTAGTCCAAGATCAAGGCACCTGCAGATTTGGTGTCTGATAAGAGCTCTCATCCTGGATTGCAGATGATCACCTTTTTTTTCTTTTAACGTCTTTATGGAGTATAATTGCTTTACAATGTTTTGTTAGTTTCTGCTGTATAACAAAGTGAATCAGCTATACGTATACATATATCCCCGTATCCCCTCCCTCTTGCGTCTCCCTCGCACCTTCCCTATCCCACCCCTCTAGGTGGTCAGAAGGCACCCAGCTGATCTCCCCGTGTGATACAGCTGCTTCCTACTAGCTATGTATTTTATATTTGGTAGTGTATATATGTTAATGCCACTCTCTCACTTCGTTCCAGCTTACCCTTCCCCCTCCCTGTGTCCGTAAGTCCATTCTCTACGTTTGCATCTTTATTCCTGTCCTGTCCCTAGGTTCTTCAAAACCATTTTTTTTTTAAACATCTTTATTGGAGTATAATTGCTTTACAGTGGTGTGTTAGTTTCTGTTTTATAACAAAGTGAATCAGCTATACATATACATATATCCCCATATCTCCTCCCTCTTGTATCTCCCTCCCACCCTCCTTAACCCACCCCTCTAGGTGGTCACAAAGCACCGAGCTGATCTCCTTGTGCTATGCGCAGCTTCCCACTAGCTATCTGTTTTACATTTGGTAGTGTATATATAAGCCCATGCCACTCTCTCACTTCATCCCAGCTTACCCTTCCCCCTCCCTGTGTCCTCAAGTCCATTCTCTACGTCTGCGTCTTTATTCCTGTCCTGCCCCTAGGTTCTTCATGACCCCCTTTTTTTTTTTTTTTTTTTTTTTTTTTTTTAGATTCCATATCTATGTGTTAGCATACAGTATTTGTTTTTCTCTCTGACTTACTTCCGTCTGTATGACAGTGTCTAGGTCCGTCCACCTCACTACAGATAACTCAATTTCGTTTTTTTTTTTATGCTTGAGTAATATTCCATTGTAGGTATGTGCCACATCTTCTTTATCCATTCATCTGTCGATGGACACTTAGGTTGCTTCCACGTCCTGGCTATTGTAGATAGAGTTGCAGTGAACATTATGGTGCATGACTCTCTTTGAATTATGGTTTTCTCAGGGCATATGCCCAGTAGTGGGATTGCTGGGTCATATGGTAGTTCTATTTTTAGTTTTTTAAGGAACCTCCATACTGTTCTCCATAGTGGCTGTATCAATTTACATTCCCACCCACAGTGCAAGAGGGTTCCCTTTTCTCCACACCCTCTCCAGCATTTGTTGTTTGTAGATTTTCTGATGATGCCCATTCTAACTGGTGTGAGGTGATACCTCAGTGTAGTTTTGATTTGCATTTCTCTAATAATTAGTGATGTTGAGCATCCTTTCATGTGTTTGTTGACAATCTGTGTATCTTCTTTGGAGAAATGTCTGTTTAGGTCTTTGGCCCATTTTTGGATCAGGTTGTTTGTTTTTTTTTGATATTGAGCTGAATGAGCTGCTTGTATATTTTGGAGATTAATCCTTTGTCAGTTGCTTCGTTGGCACATATTTTCTCCCATTCTGAGGGTTGTCTTTTCGTCTTGCTTATGGTTTTCTTTGCTGTGTAAAAGGTTTTAAGTTTCATTAGGTCCATTTGTTTATTTTTGTTTTTATTTCCATTTCTCTAGGAGGTGGGTCAAAAAGGATCTTGCTGTGATTTATGTCATAGAGTGTTCTGCCATGTTTTCCTCTAAGAGTTTGATAGTCTCTGGCTTTACATTTAGGTCTTTAATCCATTTCGAGTTTATTTTTGTGTATGGTGTTAGGGAGTGTTCTAATTTCATACTTTTACAGGTACCTGTCCAATTTTCCCAGCACCGCTTATTGAAGAGGCTGTCTTTTCTCCATTTTATATTCTTGCCTACTTTATCAAAGATAAGGTGACCATATGTGCGTGGGTTTATCTCTGGGCTTTCTATCCTGTTCCATTGATCTGTATTTCTGTTTTTGTGCCACTACCATACTGTCTTGATTACTGAAGCTTTGTAGTATAGTCTGAAGTCCAGGAGCCTGATTCCTCCAGTTCCATTTTTCTTTCTCAAGATTGCTTTGGCTATTCGGGGTCTTTTGTGTTTCCATACAAATTGTGAAATTTTTTGTTCTAGTTCTGTGAAAAATGCCATTGGTAGTTTGATAGAGATTGCATTGAATCTGTAGCTTGCTTTGGGTAGTATAGTCATTTTCACAATGTTGATTCTTCCAATCCAAGAACATGGTATATCTGTCTATCTGTTTGTATCATCTTTAATTTCTTTCATCAGTGTCTTATAATTTTCTGCATACAGGTGTTTTGTCTCCTTAGGTAGATTTATTCATAGCTATTTTATTCTTTTTGTTGCAGTGGTAAATGGGAGTGTTCCCTTAATTTCTGTTTCAGATTTTTCGGTGTTAATGTATAGGAATGCAAGAGATTTCTGTGCATTAATTTTGTATCCTACTACTTTACCAAGTTCATTGATTACCTCTAGAAGTTTTCTGGTAGCATCTTTAGTATTCTCTATGTATAGTATTATGTCATCTGCAAACAGTGACTGCTTTACTTCTTTTCCAATTTGGATTCCTTTTATTTCTTTTTCTTCCCTGATTACTGTGGCTAAAACTTCCAAAACTATGTAGAGTAATAGTGGTGAGAGTGGGCAACCTTGTCTTGTTCCTGATCTTAGTGGAAATGGTTTCAGTTTTTCACCATTGAGAACGATGTTGGCTGTGGGTTTGTCATATATGGCCTTTATTATGTTGAGGTAAGTTCCCTCTATGCCTACTTTCTGGAGAATTTTTATCATAAATGGGTGTTGAATATTGTTGAAAGCTTTTTCTGCATCTATTGAGATCATATGGCTTTTATTCTTCAATTTGTTAATATGGTGTATCACATTGATTGATTTGTGTATATTAAAGAATCCTTGCATTCCTGGGATAAACCCCACTTGATCATGGTGTATCATCCTTTCAATGTGCTGTTGGATTCTGTTTGCTAGTATTTTGTTGAGGATTTTTGCATCTATGTTCATCAGTGATATGGGCCTGTAGTTTTCTTTCTTTGTGACATCTTTGTCTGGTTTTGGTATCAGGGTGATGGTGGCCTCGTAGAATGAGTTTGGGAGTGTTCCTCCTTCTGCTATATTTTGGAAGAGTTTGAGAAGGATAGGTGTTAGCTCTTCTCTAAATGTTTGATAGAATTCACTTGTGAAACCATTTGGTCCTGGGCTTTTGTTTGTTGGAAGATTTTTAATCACAGTGTCAATTTCAGTGCTAGTGATTGGTCTGTTTATATTTTCTGTTTGTTCCTGGTTCAGTCTCAGAAGGTTGTGCTTTTCTAAGAATGTGTCCATTTCCAGGTTGTCCATTTTATTGGCATATAGTTGCTTGTAGTAATCTCTCATGATCCTTTGTGTTTCTGCAGTGTCAGTTGTTACTTCTCCTTTTCATTTCTGATTCTATTGATTTGAGTCTTTTCCCTTTTTTTCTTGATGAGTCTGGCTAATGGTTTATCAATTTTGTTTATCTTCTCAAAGAACCAGCTTTTAGTTTTATTGATCTTTGCTCTCGTTTCCTTCATTTCTTTTTCATTTATTTCTCATCTGCTCTTTATGATTTCTTTCCGTCTGCTAACTTTGGGGTTTTTTTGTTCTTCTTTCTCTAATTGCTTTAGCTGTAAGGTTAGGTTGTTTGAGATGTTTCTTGTTTCGTGAGGTAGTATTGTATTGCTATGAACTTCCCTCTTAGAGCTGCTTTTGCTGAATCCCATAGGTTTTGGGTCATTGTGTTTTCATTGTCATTTGTTTCTAGGTATTTCTTGATATCTTCTTTGATTTCTTCAGTGGTCTCTTGGTTATTAAGTAGTGTATTGTTTAGCATCCATGTGTTTGTATTTTTTACAGATTTTTTGCTGTAATTGATATCTAGTCTCACAGTGTTGTGGTCAGAAAAGATACTTGATACAATTTCAATTTTCTTAAATTCACCAAGGCTTGATTTGTGACCCAAGATATGATCTATTCTGGAGAATGTTCCATGAGCACTTGAGAAGAAAGTGTATTCTGTTGTTTTTGGATGGAATGTCCGATAAATATCAATTAAGTCCATCTTGTTTAATGTATCATTTAAAGCTTGTGTTTCCTTATTTGCTTTCATTTTGGATGATCTTTCCATTGGTGAAAGTGGGGTGTTAAAGTCCTTTACTATGACTTTGTTACTCTCGATTTCCCTTTTTATGGCTGTTCGCATTTGCCTTATGTATTGAGGTGCTCCTATGTTTGGTGCATAAATATTTACAATTGTTATATCTTCTTCTTAGATTGATCCCTTGATCATTATGTAGTGTCCGTCTTTGTGTGTTGTGATTGTCTTTATTTTAAAGTCTATTTTGTCTGGTATGAGAATTGCTACTCCAGGTTTCTTTTGATTTCCATTTGCATGGAATATCGTTTTCCATCCCCTCACTTTCAGTCTGTATGTGTCCCTAGGTCTGAAGTGGGTCTCTTGTAGAGAGCATATATATGGGTCTTGTTTTTGTACCCATTCAGCAAGGCTCTGTCTTTTGGTTGGAGCATTTAATGCATTCACATTTGAGGTAATTATCAATATGTATGTTCCTATTACCATTTTCTTAATTGTTTTGGGTTTGTTTTTGTAGGTCCTTTTCTTCTCTTGTGTTTCCCACTTAGAGACGTTCCTTTACCATTTGTTGTAGAGCTCGTTTGGTGGTGCTGAATTTTCTTAGCTTTTGCTTGTCTGTAAAGCTTTTGATTTCTCCATCGAATCTCAATGAGAGTCTTGCTGGGTAGAGTAATCTTGGTTGTCAGTTCTTCCCTTTCATCACTTTAAGTATATCATGTCACTCCCTTCTGGCTTGTAAAGTTTTTGCTGAGAAATCAGCTGTTAACCTTATGGGGGTTCCCTTGTATGTTATTTGTCATTTTTCCTTTGCTGCTTTCAATAAGTTTTCTTTGTCTTTAATTTTTGCCAATTTGATTACTGTGTGTCTCAGTGTGTTTCTCCTTGGGTTTATCCTGTATGGGACACTCTGTGCTTCCTGGACTTGATTGACTATTTCCTTTCCCATGTTAGGGAAGTTTTCAACTGTAATCTCTTCAAATATTTTCTCAGTCCCTTTCTTTTTCTCTTCTTCTTCTGGGGCCCCTATAATTTGAATGTTGGTGTGTTTAATGTTGTCCCAGAGGTCTCTGAGACTGTCCTCAATTCCTTTTGTTCTTTTTTCTTTATTCTGCTCTGCAGTAGTTATTTCCACTATTTTATCTTCCAGGTCACTTATCCTTTCTTCTGCCTCATTTATTCTGCTATTGATTCCTTCTGGAGAATTTTTAATTTCATTTATTGTGTTGTTCAGCATTGTTTGTTTGCTCTTTAGTTCTTCTAGGTCCTTGTTAAACGTTTCTTGTATTTTCTCCATTCTATTTCCAAGATTTTGGATCATGTCTACTATCATTACTCTGAATTCTTTTTCAGGTAGATTGCCTATTTCCTCTTCATTTATTTGGTCTTGTGGGTATGTGCCTTGCTTCTTCATCTGCTGTGTGTTTCTCTGTCTTTTCATTTTGCTTAGCTTACTGTGTTTGGGGTCTCCTTTTCACAGGCTGCAGGTTTGTAGTTCACGTTGTTTTTGGTGTCTGCCCCCAGTGGCTAAGTTTGGTTCAGTGGGTTGTGTAGGCTTCCTGGCAGAGGGGACTGGTGTCTGTGTTCTGGTGGATGAGGCTGGATCTTGTCTTTCTGGTGGACAGGACCACGTCTGGTGGTGTGTTTTGGGATGTTTGTGACCTTATTATGATTTTAGGCAGCCTCTCTGCTAATGGGTGGGGTTGTGTTCCTGTCTTGCTAGTTGTTTGGCATAGGGTGTCCAGCACTGGAGCTTGCTGGTCATTGAGTGGAGCTGGGTCTCTAGTGCTGAGATGGAGATCTCTGGGAGAGCTTTCACCATTTGATATTACGTGGAGCCGGGAGGTCTGTGGTGGACCAATGTCCTGAACTCGACTTTCCCACCTCAGAGGCACAGGCCTGACACCCAGCCGGAGCACCAAGACCCTTTCAGCCACACGGCTTTTGGGAAGTCTGAGGTCTTCTGCCAGCATTCATTAGGTGTTCTGTAGGAGTTGTTCCACATGTAGATGTATTTCTGATGTATTTGTGGGGAGGAAAGTGATCTCCATGTCTTACTCTTCCACCATCTTGAAGGTCTCCCCAGCACAACAATTTTTTTAGTTCATTTGTCAATATTTAGGTAATTTCAATATGAATATAGTCTCTGCAGCTATTCTATTCCTAGATAAACACCCAAGAGAAATTCTAGCTCATGGACAGAGGGAGCTGTGTGTAAGAATAGTCATAGCAGCACTATTTGTAACAGAATAAAAGAAAACAACTAGATTTCCATCAACTGGAAAATGAGTATTTCTTATTATATCTCTACAGTGGAAAGCTTAACAGTAGTTTGAATGAATTGTAGAGCAAAACTTATCAATAAATCACAAAACTATAGGATTGAGTGAACAAACTGAGTTTCAAAAAATGGTCTGTACATTATGACATTTAATGATTTTTGAACACTTGGGAAGATAATCTATATAATTTTTATAAACATAAAGTTGTAGTAAAAATGACATGACTGTAAAATGATCAACAGTGAATCATTAAAGGTGTTTTGTGGTGAGAAACAAGGGAGGGAAATCAGATTAGAAAAAAAATTTAGGGGAACATCAGTTATGTCTGTAATTTAATTTTAAAGTTGGGTGATGTGTGCACAGGTGTTTATCATATTGTTTTGTATTCTTTCTGAATTGTTGAAATATTTTACAATGAAATATATGAGACAAAAGGTAGTATACATTATTCTAAATCTTTGTGATGTATAGAGTTAATAAAGCAAGTATCAGCTATAAGATAATATTTATTATATTAATAACAGATGTTATTAAATGGTGAGAACAGATAGAAGCTGGTCAGGGTAAAAAAAATTTTTTTTAAGCCTTCTGGATCTTCTTATAGACCCCAAACCAGTCACAGTCATTCACATAATGCCAAACCAGACAATACAGTTGGACATAGACACACCACATATGCACATACTGTTTCCGTTAAGATGAACATATACTGAAAGATAAATTGTCAGATCATAGAGCCCAGGTTACATGACGTGCTTGGACTTGTGGTCTTTCTGGAGCATCTTCTTTTGTTTGTGCAGAGTGCACACGGACAATACTATGAGGCATTGCAGTGCTTGCTGGTAATGAAATAACTTTGATAGAAGCCCCAGATTGCTCCATAACCTGACTTTCTCTGGCAGATTTAGGCATAGTGGTCAGGCTGGCAGAGTTAACAACGGACTGCTTGTGCTGTAGGAGAGAGAGGAATCCTAGGGAAAAGAGAAGCCAGGGGAGGTTGATGAAGGAAAAATGGAAAAGTCACAGAAGCACTTCCCTCCTTTTCAGCTATGAGACCCTGATCCAAAGCCCAGTGGTTCCCTTTGAACTGCGCCAAGCCATTCGGGAGGGGGATGCTTTAGCAGAAGAGACTGGAAGTGTACGCAGAATAGGTTAAATGCTGCTCAACTCAACAAAATTGAGGATTCTTTCTGAAAGAGGACATGCTTCTGAGTTAGGAAGTCCCAAGTCCAAATGAAATTTTAAAGACTTCTTAAGAGTCTCCAGTATTCATAGGCGGCCATTTAGCATCAGATATTGCTTCTCTCTGACCTCAGGCTGTCCTGGCAGGACACCGTGCCCCCAGGCTCACTGCCTCTCTCCACAAGGGTGAACATTCCCTATCAGCCACTCTCCTTAGTCTTGAAGTTAATGGCTATCTCGGCTCTGAAGTGGGGAGGGTGTGAAAGAGAGAAAAGGTGAAAATGAGGAGCTCCCTTGGAGGCAAGCACATTGAACATCTCACTCAGCCCGCACCACCAACACTGTCCTTGTAGGAACTGTCCTCAGAGTGTGAGTCCACTCTCAACGTTAGCCCTTTAGAATGTACGGGTTGACACATTTTCTTCCAGTCCCCTTTTGATCCTTTCCCTCTTCACTCTATCAGGCATGGATTGGTTCTTTTCACCCATCAAGGGCCCTGAAGACACTCACCAGAGACGATTAAGAAGAAAACGCTTAAGTAGGCAGTGAAAATGATCCAGGTGATCTTGTAACTAGAGTAGTACACGGATTCACCTTGACTTATCATTTGTTGATACAGTAGGAGTGCACAGAGCAGAAGGATGCCTGATGTCCAGACAAAAGGAGAAAAGTCCCTTCTGAGGAACCCTGGCTCTTCTACTCAAGTCTTAATCCAAGATATGCATGACTTCCAAACCTCCACCCCGTACACCTGCACCTTGTCCAAAGGCCAATCCCACTTCAGTGGTAGATCCAATTTGGAAGCTGCATAACTAAGGCAAAGAACTGGGAAGGCTGAGTTAGAGACTACAGGCTGGACCCACAAACCAAGTATGCCTCCAAACCTGTGTTAGGGAAGACAGAAAGTTACCTGTGAGGAAAGCTAGGCAGGCAGTCATAACGAGAATATGTTTAGTTTGAGGAATCATATAGGTGAATTCAAAACCCAGGAACAAGTTATGGAGGAAGGAAAGGTTGAGGACCAAAATCAGCATGTTCCTAACCACTTCCAGGCCACCTGTTGGAAAGCAGAAGCTGTATTGAGAGAAGGACAGATATTTTTTCTAGGCTCATTTCCACCTGGGGCCCACAAATCTCTAGGTAAACATGTGAATGAGGTGAAAGATTTGATTAAATAATAAAGAGTGGAGGTGGAGAAAGAAAGAGGTAGGGATCTTAAGCTGAAAGGGAGGCAGAACCAAAAGAAACTGTTCTCTATCTTGGTGTCTCTGCAAGCTTCTTTCTCTTCTATTTTCTCAAAATTGATTTCTTGCTAAACGCTCCCAATTCATCCTGTCTTCCTCTAGTGACAATGAGGTAGGAGATAGATGGGCCCCTGGGCCAGACAGCTGGTGTTTGTCAAGTGGAGTAAAACTGAAGCTTTGTTCTCACCCAGACACTCCAAGGACAAAGCTAGTGGCAGAAGCTGAGCTCTGCTAAAGTAAAGAAATAAGGTGCCCACTCCTGAGGTCAAGGAATACTTCCCTGTTTGCACATGCGCAGGAAGGCTCCTTGGGGGTCAAAGAGGGAGGGAGCGCCACCCCATAATATGTATGGACATGTACCCATAGACCTCTGCAGTGGGATCCATCTTAGAAAAGAGTTGCACACGCATCTTGGGGAGGGTCCTAAGACCAATCAGGTATGCAAAAAGAAACAAGGTAATTGGCCAAATGCAAACAAAAACCCGGAAGAACTGTCCTACATAAACGATTTAAATCACCTCTTCACTGCGCTCCTCATTCAGGATGCCCCCACTCCTCTCCAGGTGGGTATTTCTGCTTTAAATAAATAAATTGTTTCTCTGTGTGCTCTCCCATAAGTTGTGTTGTGTCTCTAATAATAAACTTCCTACCTGTTTTGCAGTTTTTGCCTCCTTGAAACATTTTTGGTTTCGAACGGGGTAAGAATCAGGGAAGTTTGCTTCTAGCCTCTAGCCCCTGGTGGACTGGTGGCTAGGTTCAATCCCTGGACAGGGAAATGAGATCCTTCTTCAAGACTACTATCCTTCCGAGAACAGCAGTATAACCTGTTTTCCTTGTTGCCAGTTACCTTTCTTTTATACCCTCACATTCTAGATATGCTGGTCATCCTGCTGCTACTGTCAAGACTTCTCAGAGATCAGCAATTAAGTCTGTGAGCTTCTAAACTTTTCTCCAAAACATGCAAATGATGAGATTTTGGAGTTGGCCTTGACTGTGTTGATTACAGAAGTGGGCACACTGCAACCACAGGTGGTTGCACTAGAGAATAATGGTGAGATGGATGGAAGTCAAGGAAGGAGGAACCCTCCCTCTGCACCCATCACTTTCCATAGTATAGCTCTGACCTTCTGGCCAAACAGGAGTACAACATATCCATGGACTGTGGCTTATCCTAGGTTTTTTTGGTTCCAACTTCAGTTCAGCCCATTCTTCTGTGATGATTCCTACTGCCAAGAAGACTAAGACCCAGGAGGAGAAGAACATGTTGGTGGCTTGGACCTTTCTGACCGATACATGCACCATTGTGAGTGGGGATTTCAAGCTGAGACCATCACCAATATCTCACATGCTTCTTTTCTGATTTGATTAGTCACAGGAATTAGGGCAAAATCTAGACTTTTAGTGATTGCTGAGGCGTTGGCAGTGGCAGAAGCTGAAGTAGCCTATGGAACAGAGAAGATAAATCACACCTCCATCTGGGCTGGCCTACTGTCACAGCTGGCAACTGCCATGGAATCATCTTGGTCTGACCCTTGACCCTGAGACCTAGTGCAGTGGAAGCACCAAGGGACCTAACGGTCCTGAGGAACCAGATACAGAGGAAGATAAGATGTCACATATAGAGAGAACTATCACATATAGGTATAACTGGAGGCCCTAAAAGAAGTTAGACATATATGACTAAAGATGTTAGAATTATATGTTCCAGGATTAATGAACATTAGACAGGTATCAGTGAAATACAGAAGGAATTCAAGATCATTGACGTGAGATGTCAGCTAGCTAGCATCACAAAAGGGAATGACCATTTAAAATTTGCGGTGTTTTGGAGAAACTTCGGTCCTCATTTGGGGAGCCTAAGTAAGTTTAGTTACGCAGGCATTTAGGAAATAGATGAGCACCGTGAAACCAAAAGAACTAGCCTGACACACTGAACCACTGCAGTCCAAAATCATTTATAAGGCACAGACAATTATTTCTTGTCAGAATTGCCTTTGTAACAGCAGAGAAAACATTTTCAGATTCTTTGAATAAGCAGCCATGGTGTGCACTGAGCTCAGAGTCAGAGGACTTGTACTAAAATCCAAAAAAAAACTGTTACTGAACTAAGATGAAAGGCACCTCCAAAAGCCTCTCTCTACATATTTCTTTGACCTCATTGCAGGCTGCTTTCCACGGGTCAAATTGGATTTCTTTCATTGCCTCAAACACACTATGCTGTCTTTCTTCCTCTGTACACATCTCGTTATATCTTATTGATCTTTTAAATTTTTTAAAAGAATGCTCAGTATATTTAATTTTACATTTATGCTGTCAGGGAGACTTTGTAATTAAGAAAATGGACTCAGAATCGTGACTTTAAATTCTGGCTTTACCACTGAGCAGCTTTGTGGTGTTAGAGGTAATAATGCATCCTACTGTTTAACGATTTCATAAAGGTTAAATGAGTTTAGAAATGTAAAGCACTTAAAAGAGTTCCTGGCACATAAATAATATATCAGCAGTTACCATAGTATTAATTTGGATTCCCTGGGAAAGAGATTCTGAAGCAGAGATTTGTATGTGGGGAGTTTACTAGGGAGTACATCCAGGAATCACACCTGTAAGTGTTTGAAGGAAGCAGGTTTGGGATGTGGCTGCAACAGAGGACACATTAGCCAACCCCACCAGGAGCTCTGGGTCTGGGGGCCATCCTTCAGCGTCATCCTGAGTGGAGCAGGAGAGCTCAGGTTGTCATGGAATGCAGGCTGCCCTGGGGTAGTATCTCCCTTCTGTCTCAAGGGCACTTCTGTACTACCTGTCAGGACCTGCAAGCCTCAGCAGTCAAAACTTCTGGTCGCTATGGGAATGAGCTCCCACTTTTCACCACTCCTATATTAGGGCCAGCTTGCTGTTAGGGCTGCCAACTGCCATGGAATCATCTATTGGTTTGACTCTTGACCCTTGGGGCCTAGTGCAGTGGAGGGACCAAGAGGGTATAGGCAGCACGCCATGACAACTTATATTATTATGTTCTCACATATTGATACTTTTGTTTCTACACAATAGATCCTTAAAAGTAGGATTCCTAGGCTGAAAGATTTATGTTTCTTTAAAATTTTAGTAGATAATGGCACTAAAGATACAAAGATGTAGCCAGGTTAGAGAAACTGACAGGGTGAGGGATTATTGAGATAACAGGTCAAAGAAGAAATCATATTTCTAGCTAGGGAAAACAGTAGTCAATGATGTCATTAAATAAGATGTAAAATATGGGAGCAAGCACAAGCCTGGTGAGAAAGAATTTAGCAAGTACTGGTTTTGATTAAGTTTAAGGTGCCTGTAGGGCATACAGTAGACCACAGGTCCCAACCTTTTTGGCACCAAGAACTGGTTTCATGGAAGACAATTTTTCCACGGACCGGAGTGGGGGATGGTTTCGGGATGATTCAAGTGCATTACATTTATTGTGCACCTTATTTCTATTATTATTACATTGTAATATATAATGAAGTAATTATACAACTCACCATAATGCAGAATCAGTGGGAGCCCTGAGCTTGTTTTCCTGCACTGGATGGTCCCATCTGGGGGGGATGGGAAACAGTGACACCCGAAGTGTGTTGCTTATGTCCAGTCTACTCCGTAATCTCGTTTTGGTTGCTGTCACTGCAGAATACCCTGCTTCACAGAGATAGGAGGTTGGGAATGGAAGCAGGCTTTTCAGTGCTTGTGTGGCAATCTCAGGATATTCCACCTTGACTTTAATCCAGAACGTATGGAGATTTGAACTTGTCTCAAACATACTTTTAAGGCCACCGTCATTTGCAGTCTCAAGCAGTTGATCATCTTCTAGCATGGACAAAGTCGGTTCATCTGGCTTATTCACAAATGGGTTGAGGATCCATTCCTTCCCAGTTCAGGGGTCTTTTGTGGTTGGGAAGTAATGCTCAAACTCTTTTGAAAGCTGAGATAGGTGATCATGCACCAGCTGGGAGAAAGAAGGCCCTGGCTCAGTCTCTTTCAAAATCTCTACTAATGTTGAAACATGTCAAAAATCCCAGTGTTCACTCATCGTCCCCATAATTCCAGTTTGGATTTGAATGCAGGCATGTTATCTGCCGACTTGAACACAGTTGTCGTTCTCCCATCAAGTGACAGATTGAGTTCATTGAGCATGTTGAATATGTCACACAAGTAGGGAAGTTTTTTTTTTTTAACAACTTTATTGGAGTATAATTGCTTTACAAGGGCGTACTAGTTTCTGCTTTATAACAGAACGAATCAGCTATACATATACATATATCCCCATATCTCCTCCCTCTTGTGTCTCCCTCCCACCTTCCCTATCCCACCCATCTAGGTGGTCACAAAGCACTGAGCTGATCTCCCTGTGCTCTGCGGCTGCTTCCCACTAGCTACCTATTTTACATTTGGTAGTATGTATAAGTCCATGCCACTCTCTCACTCCATCCCAGCTTACCCTTCCGCATCCCTGTATCCTCAAGTCCATTCTCTACGTCTGCATCTTTATTCCTGTCCTGCCCCTAGGTTCTTCATAACCTTTTTTTTTTTTTTTTTAGATTCCATATATATGTGTTAGCATACGGTATTTGTTTTTCTCTAACTGACTTCACTCTGTATGACAGACCGTAGGTCCATCCACCTCACTACAAATAACTCAATTTCATTTCTTTTTATGGCTGAGTAATATCCCATTGTATATATGTGCCACATCTTCTTTATCCATTCATCTGTCAATGGACACTTAGGTTGCTTCCACATCCTGGCTATTGTAAATAGAGCTGCAGTGAACATTATGGTACATGACTCTTTTTGAATTATGGTTTTCTCAGGGTATATGCCCAGTAGTGGGATTGCTGGGTCATATGGTAGTTCTATTTTTAGTTTTTTAAGGAACCTCCTTACAGTTCTCCATACTGGCCGTATCAATTTACGTTCCCACCAACAGTGCAAGAGGGTTCCCTTTTCTCCACACCCTCTCCAGCATTTATTGTTTGTAGATTTTTTGATGATGGCCATTCTGACTGGTGTGAGGTGATACCTCATTGTAGTTTTGATTTGCATTTCTCTAATGATTAGTGATGTTGAGC
This sequence comes from Balaenoptera ricei, assembly GCF_028023285.1. Classification (NCBI taxonomy): domain Eukaryota; kingdom Metazoa; phylum Chordata; class Mammalia; order Artiodactyla; family Balaenopteridae; genus Balaenoptera; species Balaenoptera ricei. The sequence continues at coordinate 9,157,202 of NC_082646.1, read as the reverse complement.
ATCCTTTCATGTGTTTGTTGGCAATCTTTATATCTTCTTTGGAGAAATGTCTGTTTAGGTCTTCGGCCCATTTTTGGATTGGGTTGTTTGATTTTTGATAACTGAGCTGCATGAGCTGCTTGTAAATTTTGGAGATTAATCCTTTGTCAGTTGCTTCATTTGCAAATATTTTCTCCCATTCTGAGGGTTGTCTTTTTGTCTTGTTTATGGTTTCCTTTGCTGTGCAAAAGCTTTTAAGTTTCATTAGGTTCCGTTTGTTTATTTTTGTTTTCAATTCCATTTCTCTAAGAGGTTGGTTAAAAAGGATCTTGCTGTGATTTATGTCATAGAGTATTCTGCCTATGTTTTCCTCTAAGAGTTTGATAGTGTCTGGCCTTACATTGAGGTCTTTAAACCATTTTGAGTTTATTTTTGTGTATGGTGTTAGGGAGTGTTCTAATTTCATTCTTTTACATGTAGCTGTCCAGTTTTCCCAAAACCACTTATTGAAGAGGCTGTCTTTTCTGCATTGTATATTCTTGCCTCCTTTATCCAAAATAAGGTGACCATATGTGCGTGGGTTTATCTCTGGGCTTTCTATCTTGTTCCATTGATCTATATTTCTGTTTTTGTGCCAGTACCATACTGGCTTGATTACTGTAGCTTTGTAGTATACTCTGAAGTCAGGGAGTCTGATTCCTCCAGCTCCGCTTTTCTTTCTCAAGATTGCTTTGGCTATTCGGGATCTTTTGTGTTTCCATACAAATTGTGAAATTTTTTGTTCTAGTTCTGTGAAAAATGCCATTGGTAGTTTGATAGGGATTGCATTGAATCTGTAGATTGCTTCAGGTAGTATAGTCATTTTTACAATGTTGATTCTTCCAATCCAAGAACATGGTATGTCTCTTCATCTGTTTGTACCATCATTAATTTCTTTCATCAGTGTCTTATAGCTTTCTGCATACAGGTCTTTTGTCTCCTTAGGTAGGTTTATTCCTAGGTAATTTATTCTTTTTGTTACAATGGTAAATGGGAGTGTTTCATTAATTTCTCTTTCCGATTTTTCATCATTAGTGTATAGGAATGCAAGTGATTTCTGTGCATTCATTTTGTATCCTGCTACTTTACCAAATTCATTGATAGCTCTAGTAGTTTTCTGGTAGCATCTTTAAGATTCTGTATGTATAGTATCATGTCATCTGCAAACAGTGACAGCTTTACTTCTTCTTTTCCGATTTGGATTCCTTTTATTTCTTTTCCTTCTCTGATTGCCATGGCTAAAACTTCCAAAACTATGTAGAGTAATAGTGGTGAGAGTGGGCAACCTTGTCTTGTTCCTGATCTTAGTGGAAATGGTTTCAGTTTTTCACCATTGAGGACGATGTTGGCTGTGGGTTTGACATATGTGGCCTTTATTATGTTGAGGAAAGTTCTCTCTATACCTATATTCTGGAGGGTTTTTATCATAAATGAGTGTTGAATTTTGTCAAAAGCTTTTTTTCTGCATATATTGAGATGATCATATGGTTTTTATTCTTGAATTTGTTAATATGGTGTGTCTCATGACTGATTTGCATATATTGAAGAATCCTTGCATCCCTGGGATAAATCCCACTTGATCATGGTATATGATCCTTTTAATGTGTTGTTGGATTCTCTTTGCTACCAACTTATTAACCTTGAAGTGTCTGCCAGAGAGGCAGGAACCAGTAGGGATGCTCCCCCAGGACTGAGACACTGGCAGGAGTCATTTTTGTGATCTAAGGCTACCCTGCTAATGCTGGTGCTCGCTGGCATAATTTTGGAATTCTCTAATCTGCTAGCACCAGTGGACATGCCCCAGTGAGATCCCTGCCCACCAGTACCCTTTAGCAGCTGCAGCCAGGCTTTGAAGCTGCTCTGGGAGCCAGCCTGGCCCACAAGCACACTGCAGCCACTGCTGCAGCTGTGACCCTACCACAGCAGGGTGTGAACACAGCCCACATAGAGGATACTCTTTGAGCACCTGGCTCTGGTGACCAGGTGGGATTCTGCTTCTAAACCTCACAAAACATCTCCTAAATAAGGTCACTTCTTCAAGACTGGGAGAGAGAGCTGATTTACATAATACATAGAAGAAAACACAAATAATTAGGCAAAATGAGGAGACAGAAGACTATGTTCCAATGTAAAGAACAAGATAAAACCTCAGAAAAAGAACTAAATGAAATGGAGATAAGCAACCTACCTGATAAAGTGCTCAAAATAGTGGTCAAAGAGATGCTCACTGAACTTGGGAGAATAGAGGAACACAGTGAGAACTTGAACAAAGAGAGAAAATATAAGAAAGTATCAAACCAGACTAAAAAATACACTAGAGGAGTTCAAGAAGGAGGAACTCAAAGAGGAGCTCATCAAAACTGGATGAGGTAGAAGAAGGAAGCAGCAAGCTGGAAGACAAAACAATGGAACTTACCCAAATAGAGCAGCAAAATGAAAAAAGAATTTAAAAAAGTGAAAATACCTAAAGGGACCTATGGGGCAACATCAGGCAGAATCCACTGAGCCCCACACGGTCTGGCCTCACCCCTCCCTCCCATCCCTGCCCCCTGGACACCCCAAGCTGTTGTTGCCCACCCACTCTTCCTGGCTGCTCCTCTGGCTGAGCCCTCCTCAGCCTTCACATCGGAGAAGGTGCACCTCCCCCAGCTGTTCTCGATAAACCTCTGGATTTCCTTCACAGAACCCCCACCTTTCTGGTCACACTTAATTATGCCCTCTGTCTGTCAGGAGGCCAGGACTGAAGACCTTTTATAAGTCAAGTTTGTATTGAAGTATAAAGTGCATGTAGGAAAAAAAAACAAATTGCAAAAAAAAAAAATGCAGAATAACATTTGCATTATAGGATCCCAGAAATAGAAGAGATAAAGAGATAAAGAAAGGGCCAGAAAAATGATATGGGGAAATAGTGGAACATCTTCTAGGATAGATCACATGTTATGTTACAAAACAAATCTTAGTAAATTCAAGAAAGTTGAAATTATATCAAGCATTTTCTCCAATCAAAATGATATGAAACTAGAAATCAATCATAAGAAAAGAGAAAAACATGCAAATTAAACAACATGCTACTGAACAACCAGTGGGTCTTTGAAGAAATCAAAGGAGAAATAAAAAATACCTAGAGACATATGGAAAGAGAACAACAACACATCAAAATCTATAGGATGCAGGAAAAGCGGTTCTAAAAGAGAAGTTCATAGCAATACAGACCTACATCAAGAAATAAGAAAAATCCCAAATAAACAATCTAAACTTACACCTGAAGGAACTAGAAAAAGAAGAGCAAACAAGCCCAAAATTAGTGGAAAGAAGAAAATAATAAAGATCAGAGCATAAATAAATACAATAGAGACCAAAAAAAATTAATAGAAATTATCAATGACGCTAAGAGCATGTTCTTTGAAAAGATAAACAAAATTGATAAACCTTTAGCTAGACTGACCTAGAAGAAAAGAGAGAGGACTTAAATAAATATAATCAAAGATGAAAGAGAAGTTAGAACTGATACCACAGAAATACAAAGATTCATCAGAGACAATGAGGAGCAATTATACTGTAACAGATTGAACAACCTAGAAGAAATGGACAAATTCTTAGAAACATACAGACTTCCCAAGACTGAATCATGAAGCAATAGAAAATCTGAATAGACCAATTACTAGTAAAGGGTTTGAAACAGTAATGAAAAAGTCTCCCAACAAACAACGGCTCTGGAGCAGATGGCTTCACTGGTGATTTCTACGAGACATTCAAAGATTTAATACCTATCCTTCTCAAACTCTTCCAAAATTTAAAGAGGATGGGAACTTCCCAAGCACATTTTACAAAGCTAGCATTACCCTGATAACAAAATCAGGCAAGGACACTATAAAAAAAGAAAATTACAAGTCAATATCCTTGATAAACATAAATGCAAAACTCATCAAAAATATCAGCAAACTGAATCCAGTAATGCATTAAAAGGATCATACACCACAACCAAGTGGGATTTACTCCAAGGATGTAAGGGTGGTTCAACATTTGCAATCAGTCAATGTGATACATCTATCACATTAACAAAATCAAGGATAAAAACCATGTTATCATTTCAATAGATGCAAAAAAATTATTTGGCAATATTTAACTACTGTGTATTGTAAAAACTCTCAGCAAAGTGGGTATAGAGGGAATGTACCTCAGTATAATAAAGCAAAAACAACAAATGGGACTACATCAAACCAAAAAGTTTCTCCACAGCAAAGGAAACCATCATGAAAACAGAAAGACAACCTACTGATTGAGAGAAGATATTTGCAAATTATATATCTAATATGCAGTCAGTATGCAAAACATATAAAGAACTCATACAGTTCAACAACAACAAAAAAAACAACCCAATTAAAAAATCGACAGAGAATCTGAATAGACATTTTTCCAAAGTAGACATAAGATGGCTAACAGGCACATGAAAAGATGTTCAGCATCACTAATTATTAAGGAAATGAAAATCAAAACCACAATGAAATCTTACTTTATACCTGTTAGTATGGTTATTATTGAAAAGACAAGAAATAACCAAAGTTGGAGAGAATGTAGGGAAAAAGGAACCCTCATACACTGTTGGTGAGACTATAAATTGGTGCAGTAACTATGGAAAGCAGTATGGAGATGCCTGAAAAAATTAAGACTAGAACTATTATATGACCTAGGTATTCCACTCTCGGTATTTATCCAAAGAACACAAAAACTAATTCGAAAAGCTATATGCACTCTTATGGTCATTGAAGCATTATTTAAAATGGCTTAGATATGGAAACAACCTAAGTATCCATCAATGGATAAATGGATAATGAAATTATTCATATATATATATATATATACATATGCCATAAAAAATGAAATCCTGTCATTTGCAACAACAAGGATGATCTTTGAAGGTATTATGCTGAGTGAAATAAGTCAGATGGAGAAAGATGTATATGATTTCACTTGTACGTGAAATCTAAAAAAAAAAAAATGAAAAAATTAACCAACAAAATAAAACAACACCAAGCTCAGATACAGAAAATGGATTAGTGGTTACAGGAGGGGAAGGGGCTTGGGGGTTGGGTGAAATGGTGAAGGGGTTCAACTGTATGGTGATGCATGGTAACTTGACTAGTGGTGGTGATCACTTTGTAATGTATACAGATGTTGAACAATAATGCTGTACACTTAACACATATAATAACTTAAAAGAAGAAATGAGAAGTGGGAAATGAGGGGCAGCTTGTAAAGACACTTTTTATAAGTGTTAAGCTGTAAAAGAGAAGGAACAGAGAGTTGTATCTACAGAGGACTTTGTAGAGTTGAGGTGGGTATTTTTGTGTTGTATCTCTTTAAAATTTCAGGATGGGAGAGATTTGAGGATGTTGTAATACTAATAGGAAAGTGCCAGCAGAGGAGGGTGAGGATACTGGGGGAGAAAAGGGTAGGTTACTGAGAAGGGTATTTGAGGAAGTGAGAGGATGAGATCTAGAGCAGCAGTGGAGGGACTAGCCTTTAACAGGACAAGTATTAGGGCATTCTCCCACTCCTGCCAGGATGTGGAGGAAAAGTGATGGAAGTAGATTTTAGGTCACAGGCTGAGAGGCAGGTTTTTAGAGTTCTGTGTGATAGTTTTTCTGTAGCTTTAATGAAAGCAACAGCAAGATTAGCTAATGAGTATGAGACTAGAAGTGGTAGAGTGGAGAATTTGAGGAAAGAGTTTGGAATATCCCTGTGGACAATTGAAGAATGAAACACCCAGGGAGAAGTTGAGATTACCCAGCAGAGTAATGCTAGTGGTTTTTATTAATTAATTAGCAACTACCATCTGTAGGGAGGCGTTAGTGACCTTCCAGGCACTTTACATTCTAGGCACTGTTGTCTCCAATTTACAGAGAAGGCTGAAATGCCCATTAGTTTAATACATTTTGAGTGTTAATAGCGCCTAGATTCAAACTAAGACCGTTGAAATTCACAGCCTTAGATATTTTTTTTTCCATTGGAGTAGAACTGTTTTTCTGATCACAGTTTTTCTTGCCTACTAATTTTCTAAGTCGCTCTAAGTACATCATTCCATATGATAGTTAGCCAGATGCGAGATGCTTTCTATGAAAATTGCATTGTCTTTAAGCAATTTTTATACCATCAGGTTTGGACACTAGGCTACTCTTTGAGGTAGACTGTTGACAGCTTCCATTATATCTGCTTTCTTTCGAAATTTTGATAATTAAAATCCAAGCTATATTTGCGTAGAATTTTTAAATATACCTGAAGTTTTAAGGCCCATTTAAACAGGACTGGATAAGACTTAAACAGCACCATCATGTGGGTTCTTTAGTGCCCTGTATCTTTCCCTTGTTGCTGAATGTTTCAGTGCAGCACCCCTAGAGTCGGTACGTCACCTAAGTGACCTGCATTGTCACAGAGAAAGTGCATGTGTCCTAGGGGAAAAGACTGAAATGGGGATCTTGGTGGGATCTGCTTAGCACTGGGCTCTCGCTACATCCTGTCTCTGAATTCAGACCTGTCTCTCTCAGGTATGCTAAGGGGTCATTAGTGCCATAATTTCCCATCCTCTTTTTTCTCCCCCAAAATCTTTGAAGATAATCATCTTATGCAGTTGATTTCCCTCCAAAAGGCAGACGGTTCCTGGGATCTGAATGAAGGTCTGGCCTTGGTCCTGGGTATGAAGTTGGAAGACATACTGGCTGCACTCCCTGACAAGGTGAGATTCAGAGAAATAAAAAGAGTATGTATATTTTTGAGGGGTTGAGGTGAGTAATGAGAATTGGGGTGATGACTCACCTCAGGAAGGAGAACATAAGAGGCCATAGACTAAATTAATTTCTAATAAATAGAGGTTGAAGATTTTCCTGGCTATTTTAGAGCAGAAAGAACAAGGAATTGGTCTATTAGTAGAAGTTGATGGTTTAGAGTTGATGGATGACAAAGGGAAAGCAAAAATCCTCTTCTATTTTAACTACATTCTCTGCCAGTCATCTTAGTTATAATTACTAATATTTATTGAGCAGTGACTCTGTGCCAGGCACTGTGCTATGCACTTAACATTCGTGATCTTATTTATTCATCAAGCAGTTAAATATGGTAAATCCTACTCATGTTGTTATTAATAGATGAAGAAACTGAAGTCCAGAGAAGTATGATAATGTCTCTGAGTTTACTCAGCTAGTCAGTGGCAGAGCTGGATTCAATCTAGGACTGTCTGTCTTCAGAACCCGCATTCTTGCTACTCTTTATATTGAAAGGAATGATCCAGAAATGAACACAATTTCACTGAAGTCAGGATAGGTGAAGTATTAATAGGGACAACCTAGTTATTTCAAATGTGTTCAAGTATGCTGATGAGGACAAATTACATTCAGGAATTTCAAGGCAACTTACTAAATCTTCTAATTGAGAAATTGTTGAATATGAGACAAATGCCAGAAGCCTGAAGGACAGCTGTCATTCTGAATTTTCAAAATGTGGAAGGTGATTAAATAAACTTCAGATATCCTGTACCTGCACCATCTCCTACAGTTTCCACTAGTCACATGTGGCTACTGAGCACTTGAAATGTGACAAATGCAAATGAGGAATTAAATTTTTCATTGAATTGAGGTGTGAAATACAAACTGATTTCAAAGACAACATAAAAAATGTAAACCATTTCATCAATAATTATTTTTATATTGATTACATGTTAAAATAATATTTTGAATATATTAGGTTAAATATATTAGTAAAATAATAGTACCTCTTTATTTTTACATTTTTACATGTGGCTGCTAGGGCATTTAAAATTATATATGTGTCTAGCATTATATTTCTATTGAAAAATATTATTCTAGAACAAATAATCAAAGGGATAATTTACAAATAAGTGGAAGAAGATATGAGAATCACAAAGTTCTAACTTGGTTTCATTGAGAACAAGACATGTCAGACTAACATTTCCTTCCATGACATGGTAACTGGACCAATAAATCAAGGGAATGAAGAGTCCTTCAATAAGGAATTTGAATGTTTTAATGATGAGCTTATGGACTGAGTACAAACTAAATGAAAACCTATAACACTGAATAATAAATTCATTCAAACTGGAAACAGATTTTTAAGCTCACCAGCCTCTGAATTCTCTGAAGGTCCATATTTTCAGTGAAGATGGAGACCAATGCTTTCCTATTTGTGTAAGACACAACTGGGAGAGCAGATTATTAGACCAGAAAATGAGGATCCCAAATTCTCAACTACACAAGTAGAGGATAGAAGCAGAATAACGTAAGAGCTATTGTACATGAAAATCAGAGATTTTAGATGACCACAAACTTAGTGTGAATCAGCATATTGGAGACATGATTAGTGGAGGGCAACAGGATTGTCAGAAGCTATATGTATGAGGTATTTGGGGGCTGTGGTCATAGAATTTTTTAAGTACATTTATTTACCTCCAGACGTGACCATTTAAGGAGATATAGTTTAAAAATCACTGTGATGTTTGTTTCTAGACTAAGAGAACAAGCATGGGGATTCTTACTGCTTTGACATAAACAGTCCTCTTAAGGAAGAAAGAAAGGAGCTGAGAATTTTGGTCTGAAACAGGACTACTCAGAGCAGACATGATAGCTGTTTCCAAATCTTAAAAGTCATGATATAAAAGAGGAATTTCTCTTGATCTGTTGACTCAGATTTCAATATAAAAAAATTGAAGTTGGGAGCTGTGGGTGAAAACCCATGAGAGGCTGTTCTGTGTTCTGTGGCTGAGACTTTCTGTTGAGCAGTATAAACAATGTGATTCAAATCAGAGCATTTGGCCTCCAGTCCCAGCTCTGTCATTTGGTAGAAAGCTGACTTTGGGCAAATAATTTCACTTTTGTACAAATCAGTTTTCTCTCTAAAAAATGTGATTATTGATAATTTGTCATGTTTTTGTTTGTTTTGGTGAGGGTTCAAATAAGAATACCTGGAGATACTTTATAAAATATAAAGCAATTATGCATCTGCATGTGCTTCTCATATCATTGCTGGGTAATCCTCGTTGGGGATGCTTTAGGAGCTTTAAGCACTGTCCTGGTGGTTTCACTGGATTCAAAACTTAAGATCTTTCTATCCTAAGATAACAGTGGATTGCTGCCCTAAGGTTCAAGGCCTGTTAGATAAGTTAGCTGTTTGGGGCAGGTAAGTAAGGGGGGAGTGGAGCTTTTTACGCCCCCTTGAGGGGCTTTCTGCCAACCTGCGGGTCCCAGTTGCGTCTCTGTCTGTAGTACAGGATGCTGATTCCTTAAGCTGGGCCACAGTCCTGGTGGTGCTCTGGCTGCATGACAGTGGTAAGGACATGAAGTGTGAGTGGGAGCTTCTGGAAAGGAAGGCCATGGCCTGGATTCACATCCATGCAGGTAGGAACACAGTCCTGAGACCCCCATCTCCTTCCCTCCTTAGGAAACTAACCATCATCCCAGGCACTGAGCCTCCAGGCCTGATAGAGGGTCACCAAGAGAGGGTCCCCATAATCTCCTCCCCTGACCATCCTGGTTCAGACCTTTCCTGCTCTCCCAGATAGTTCTTTCCTTGGGTGAAGGTGCAATCTGAAATTGGGGGAGCAAAGGAGGTGAGTGAAGAGGGAGAGTGACATGGGTAGGGAGTGTGAGCTGTGAGAAGGACGTGAAGTAGCATTGATTGTCCTCATCATCTCAGTACTGTACTGAGTGTAAGACTGGACTTACTCCTTGGGTGTTTATCATCTCACTGCTGCTGAGTATTTCTGGGGCTGGAGAAAATTAAAGGGAATCTGGGCAGTAGGGAAAGAAAAGTCAGGGGTATTGAAGAAAGCTAAGCAGGGCTCATGGGAGATGATGAGGGAGGTTTAGGGGAGACTGGGAGAAGAGCCTGTCTCATCGCTGTCCCTCAGCTCTCATTCTTGTTTTCTGTTCATGACAGCTGCTGTCAGGCACGCGCTTGTGAAAGCCGCGATTGCTTTCATGAAATCATCTGCGATTGTGCCGTCTTTGCCCTTTGAAGATACCGTCCAGAAGAACAAGTGCCTCTTCTATGCTACTGTCCTTTCCTTTACCCTCTCTTCTGTTCTGATGTGTTTTTGTATTTTACACCTATCCTGTCAGCTTCTTCTCCTAAAAGTAGTGGACGCCCACCCCACCTTGCCTCTCTGTTCCAGGTTCCCTTTGGATTGCTCTTCCTTCCCCAGCCCATTCTCTCAGCCAAGTGTCAATGGTCCCAGAACCTGTTCCCTTTCTTGGAGGAGTTCAAATCATTCATAGGCAGTAACGTTCCACCTAGGTTTTCCAGAGTGACCACCTGAAAAACAGGTGACATGGACTCCAGACTAAAGGTTGCAGCACTGATGTTCAGAGAATGCCTGGATTAGAGAATTGTCTGCATTTTATTTGTCAGTTTATTTCTGTTCTCATATTTTTATCAGGACCAGACTGGTGAGCTATGCAGTTTTCTGTGTTTACATAGGAGGAAGAGTTGGAGGGGAGGTAGAAAGCCCACACTGGGATGAATATAACCTTATATTAAGATCACAAAGAGGGAGACTAAAGGGGTCCACTGTGAGGGCTGGCACTGTTGGGGCCTTCTTGATTGATCCTGCTTGGGCTTTGCTACTACTTGCCTTTCCTCCCACTGCCTCAGGGACTTGGGTTGAGTTATACCTGATGGAGACATGTTTTTCCTTAATCATTAAACATCTTAGTAAGAGGGCAGTAATGGAATCCTTAGTCCTAGCCTGAACTCATGATGCTTCTAAGTCAGGATCTGACCTCGTATAATAAAGGAAAAAGCAAGTTGAAAGGCAGTTTTGCCTGAGACTTCAACCTAGACCACTCACCCCCTGAGGAAGAAAGGAGCTCCCCATATTTCTAAACCTTGTGTCCCATATACTCTATCCCAGTGGGCATGACCCTATGTGATGTGTTGTTTCCTAAAATACTATTGTATTGATATTAAAATGGCTAACTCTACACTGCACTTTGTTGTATCTGGTCTTTTATAGATTTACTCATTGAACCTGCATTGGTTTTATTATCCCTTCTTTTTCCACCCAGCTTTTTTGGTGCCTCCACTGTTCACTCTGTGTCCTTTCCCCATGTCTTCTGTTTTAGGCTGGTTTCCTGTCTTATATGAGGCAAGTAAAGGGCGCTGGTCAGAAAACCACTATTGGAATCCTGACCATACATTTCTTCTCTTTTTCTTTTTTTTTTTTAATTGAAGTATAGCTGATTTACAATGCTGTGCCAATCTCTGCTGTACAGCAAAGTGACTCAGTTCTACACATATAGACATTCTTTTTTTCATATTCTTTTCCATTGTGGTTTATCCCAGGATATTGAATATAGTTCCCTGTGCCGTACAGCGGGACCTTCTTGTTTATCCATCCTATATATAATAGTCATTTAAATAGTTATGTGATAAGGACAAATGATTTCACTCTCAGGGGCTTACAATTCCCATCTGTACAACTAAGGGATTAAACTAGAATTCTATTATTTCCCTTATCTTGAATACTCAAGAATTCTGAGCAGGACCTCAATATCTGTTCACTAAGGTAGAGGATGGCCCAGAGCTGAGTTCTGTTCAGCTGTTGCATGAACTGGCATTAGGAAGATTTGCCCAACTTGCACAGTGGCAACTGACCTCCCAAGACTTTCTTCCAAGTTTACTTACAGCTGAGCGTGACCTATGGAATAAGGATGTGGCATCACCTAGAAGCTTGTTAGAAATGCAGAATTTTAGGCAACCCCAAGAACTACAGTATCAAAATCTGTATTTTCAGAAGGTCTCCAAGTGATTTGTATGCACATTAAACTCAAAATGAGGGCTTAGTCTTTTCATAAAATAGGCTTTGTATCCAAGTTTGTCATCTAGATAGTCCCTAATGAGGTAATGACAGAAGAGACAGCTTCCTAAGGACCATAAAACTTAGAGAATTACCCTTTGCCCACAGAATGATGGCCCTTTACATTTATCATGCAGGGCGTTTATTATTACATTTATTGTTCACCTCCCCTTTTCTCACCCTCAGCTTCCAGACTTGGGGCTTAGGAACTTCTAAAGCAAAAAACAAGACAAAGAACAGTCTTAGTTTTGTCTTCTTTAAAACGCAGAATCAACTACAGTTTTAAAGTAGCATGGTTTTATTTTTCCATTTGCATTCTCATGCTGTAAAATGTTGTACCAACTATAAATTCCTCAGATCTAAACAAGTGTCTGTCTGCATAATCAACAAAGATATTTTGGCACCTGTACTGAAGCCCACTTTCAAGGCTGGTGCTTCATGTTTTAGGAAAATATAAAGCACCATCTGTACTTTCAGGGACTGATGATCTGGGCAAGAAGCCCAGGAGAGAAGCTGCTCTCATCTCCCATTGGTTATCCTCACCCTGCAGTTGTTTCCTGGCTGCTGCAGACTTGGCCACAAGAAGGAAGGCAGGTAACATCGCCTCAGGATTCTCCCACTCAGACTGAGCCCAGTGCCTTCAGTGCAGGGTACCCTGTTCTACATAGACTTACTATTAAACCCACTGCTGTTTTCCCCAAGTCTAATACAGTCATGCTGGGAATCATTCAGCATTTGCTGTTTCTCTCTGAACTCAGCCATTGCTTCCTTAAAAGCAGTCCATCTACTTGAAGTATCTGATTGACAAGAAGAAAAACTCCATGCAACACCCCCTATATTGTTCTTCCTTTCAGTTCTATCAGTTTTTGCCTCGTGTATTTTGATGTTCTCTTGTTAGATACATACACATTTAGAATTATATCTTCTTGGAGATTTGACCCTTTTATCATTATGTAATGCACACCTTTATCTCTGATTATTTTCCTTTTTCTGAAATCTGCTTTGTCTAAAATGAATATAGTTACTCCATCTTTCTTTTGATTAGTGTTAGCATGATATATATTTTTATTACTTTCCTTTTAACGTAAGTCTTTATAATTAAATTGGGTTTCTGGTGAGATACATATATATATATATATATATCTTAACCACTGGACCACCAGGGAAGTCCCTGGTACCCAATATTACATATACTTGGGTTTTGTGTTTTTAGCTACTCTGACCATCTTTAAATCTTAGTTGTTGCAGTACTGCCCTGGTGGTGCAGTGGTTAAGAATCCATCTGCCAATGCAGGGGACACAGGTTCGATCCCTGGTCCAGGAAGATCCCACATGCTGCAGAGCAACTAAGCCCGTGCACCATAACTCCTGAGCCTGTTCTCTAGAGCCCTCAAGCCACAGCTACTGAAGCCCGCGTGTCTAGAGCCCGTGCTGCACAATGAGAGAAGCCACTGCAATGAGAAACCCGCGCACTGCAACGAATTGTAGCCCCGTCTCGCTGCAACTAGAGAAAGCCCGCGCACAGCAACGAAGACTCAACACAGCCAAAAATAAATAAGTAAATAAATTTATAAAAGTAAATAAAAATAAAAGGCTTAGCAATTGAACCCTAGGGCATTCCAGCATTTAGAGGTCGGGATAATGTGGTAAAGAGGGATGGAAAGATAGAGCCAAGAATAAGTTTGTATCTGGAAGCCAAATAAGTAGTTAAAAAAGAATAGAGTGAACTACTGTGATACAAGGTTTGAATGTATCAGATAAAACGATGAATTAGAATTGATCACTGGATTTGGTAACATGGAATTTGTTGGTGACCTGAGAGAGTTGTTTTGGTGGAGAAGTTTGCAGTGGGATAAATAGAGAACTTAATTAAAAAGCAGACAGGTTGGTGAAGTGTTAATATCCCACAACTGTTTTGCTCTTGGACTCTTCCAGAAAACACATAGGTGTTACCTTTGAGATATTGGAAGGCAGGTTCATTATTCACACATCTGATAAATTGTTATTGAACACTTATGTATTGTGCTAAGTGTTAAAAAATACAATAGTTAATTGGAAAGATGTGATCCTAGCTTTCAGGGAAATTATTTGCTGGACTTATGAACAGGATGGTAATATAATGCTAAAAAAGTATTTAACCTACCCAGTCCAATTGGGAAGAGAAGGCTTCAAAGAGAAAATTATACATGAATTAGGACTTAAGTTATTTAGGCAAAGAAATGGGAGGCAAGCATTCCAAGCAAAAGTGTAAAGATGAGCATGAAGGTGTGAAATACTATGAAGAATTCTGGGAACTACAAGTAGTTTGAAATGCCATGAATTTATAGTAAAATGGCAGTGATAAAAGAGGTCAGAAAACTGAAGCATAGTTCTCTGTCTCTTTCCCATTTTAGTTATTGCATAAAATAATTTAAAATAATTGTCAAACAAGTTCATTATTATTAATAAGTAGATATCACATATTATTATAATTACTATTTGTGAAATCCCATGTTGGTATAATAATATATCTTATTTTTATATATTTTATAAATAATAAGCAATTGATATAATAACAAATATAGTCATTATTAATTGTATAGCTTTCCAGAAATCTGTTCTTTCGAAGGTGAATTTACTACTTAGTCCAGTGCATTAAAATAGAGTAGGACAGACTTGGTTACGGTTCTACCATATTTTTGGTACTAACTCTGGCAGATTTCCAAACTCTACTGCCCTCTTCTCCCTACTGGATCTCTTGGAACAATGTTTGTAGACCCAGCCCTGCCTCAGCTTTGAGGACCATTGCTGCCCTTTGAGAGGAAGCATTGAAGGTTTAAGCAACTGGGCCTCAGAACAGCTTTTCCTAGACCTCAGTTTCTATTCCCTTCCTGTTACGGTGCTCTTTCCTTGTGTCCGCAGCTCTGATAATAGGGTCTTACCCTTGTTGTCTGGGCTCATACCCCAATTTAGGTCACTTGGTCATGACCTTGGCCTTCCTGGACTGGGGTTCTGCTTATTCATTTGAATTCTCCTTCATGGAGTCCTGCATCCTGTCCCTGGATCCAAGTCCAGAGGATGTATGGATATATCTCTGTTATAAATAAATAAATAAATAAATAAATAAATAAATAAATAAATAAATAAATAAATGTGTGTGTGTGTGTGTGTGTGTGTATATATATATATATATGACACAGAGATACATCTCTCTAGGCATATGTTTTGTTTTCTTTTTCTTTTGTAGGGCTGCTGTACTGCATCTTCTAGGATATCTGCTGGTTACTAAAAGTTTTACTCTTCCTGAACTTTGACCTACTTGTGCCATGGAAATGAAATACTGTAGTTTGCTTGACAGACTGTGCTATATCTCAAACCTGCTAGATTAGTGATCTCCCTGCTAGTACCTGGTCTGCTCCAACAGATACAAGGGTTGTTTCAATATTGTAGCCTGCTGAGTTACCTGAACCATATTCCAGAAGTTTACAGGCTTTGATAGTGGGAGTGGGGACCACATAGAAGCATGAGGAATCACTTAGGAATTAGTGATTACTGAGGACACCAAGTCACTCAAGAGAGTTTCCAGGGATTCAAGTTCCTGATATTTCTGTCATTCCCATCTCTCCCCAATAAAAATGCAGAAAATAAGTTTCATTCCTATGCTTATTACTTTAGCTCCTCCATTAAGTGGGTCACACCTCTTCCATAGAAACCATTAAATTGTTAGGAAGCCCAACAAGCAATTGAGCACTTTCCCACCAGAAGAAAAAAAACGGAAAAAGGGAAAGAAAGGAAGGAAGGGAAATAACAGCTTAAGAAATTTATCATCCAGTAAATAGCCATCATTCTACTCTTCCATTTGGTTCACAGTCCAACTCTTCCCCACTGAGTTTTTGCAGAGGAAAGAAGAAACTCACTTGGCCACTCACCCCAGACCCCAACCCTGCCAACAAATAATAAAGCACCTGTTACTGGACCAAGAATGCCTAGACTTAGCCCTGCTATTCATAATCAGAAAGTTCTGCTGAATGATTAGTTGATAAACCAGTAGTTGCTAGAATATGCTAGTGCCTTACTTGAATTTCTGGAGCAGAGGAAAAAGGTGTTAAACAAGGCATGTTGTTTTCTCTGATTAAAACAGTCACTCTTGGGAATGATCCAAATATAGGGCAAAATTTCCTACAAGTCAATCATAACAAGACAGCTCCCTTGAGAAATACCTACTGAACTTTCTGGGACTCAATCCCTATGAAACATAACTGTTTCATAACTGTTCAGTTCAGACAAACTGAAGAAGTTTCTCTCTCTCTCTCTCTCTCTCTCTCTCTCTCTCTCTCTCTCGTTATAGTTTAAAGCCATAATCTTGTCATGGAATACAAGATAAAAATGGTAAGGACTCTTAAGGGTATACATAAGACTCCTCCAAACTCTAAAGTAAATATTAATAATTCTCCTCTCATACAGGGACAGCTGCTTTCTGCATGGGGTCATCTTGGGAAGCAGTGAGGATGTAGTGGAAAGAGAGAGAAACCTGAGGGTGCCTGGGCTCTTCTGCTGTCTAAATTTAGGAAAGTCACAATTACTGTGAGTTCAATGTCTTTATTTGTAAAATGGGGTTAATAAGAACCACCTTACTTAGTTCTTGAGAAAATTAACTTTAAAAAGGCAAAAGTGCATTGAAAAACTCAAGCCACCATAAATGTAAGGTGATATTAGCTACAAATGAGTATTTGAAAATCCAAATTAGTTACAAGCTTGTTTTTCTTTATAACTCAGAAGAATTATATAATTCTGGATCCATTAACCAACTCTATTACGTTGGTTAAGTTGCTTAAACTCTTTGAGACTAAATTTTCTACTAGAAATTGGGGGAAATAATACTGCCTGCCTAGTAGGTTTCTAGTGAGAATTGAAAGAGATAATACCTGTAGAGCGCTCAGCAGAATTCTGCTATGTAGCAAATGTACAAAAATGTTAGTTATTATTAAAACTGTGGTCTATTCACGAAGATACCCCAACAGGCCACTCCTATCTTGCAAAACACTGAGTAGCATCTGGACTCCCTCTGTGACTCCTGTTCTTCTTCTTTTAAAATGTTTTCACAATAGCTATTGTTAGTATTGTAACCACTGTGGTTATATTCATAATTTCTTTTGCATAGGGGTTAGTAGAATTATTATCATTGAAGTTCCACTTTTATTGTGTTAGATATCATTGAAAAGTTTTCCAGTATAAATAAAATCAAATAATTTCAAAATTAGTGAGAACTTTAAATCAAGTTATTCATTCAAATTGAGAATAACCTTAATGGCATACCGGAAAGATGATTCTTTTTACACTTTCTTGGATACTTCCAGACCAGGAAATAACTCCATCATAAGAGCTGCTTATTTCATCAATGTACATTTTCTAATAATTAAACTTTCTACATTGAAAATAAATCTGTCTTTCTACCAGATCTGCCCATGATTTCTGAATCACCCGTGGAACAGTGCATATAAAATCCACATGGAACAGCCTTGCAAGCATTTGAAAAATCACATTATATCTCTGTTTCTCTTTGGGTGCAAAACTCAGATCTCTGGAATTCATCATTGCATTGAGCTTAAAAGCATTGGCTTTAAAATTATAGTCTCAGCTCAGCCACTTTCTAGTTGTATAATCTTCAGGTTATTCAATCTGCTTTTCAGTTTCTTTGTCAAATAACATCACCTACTTTATAAGGTTTCTTTTGGAGATTAAATGTAATAATAAATTTTGAGAATTAGCATAGCACTTAGCATGTGGTAAATGCTTACTATGAATTGTTAACTGAATATTATCTATTTAGTCAATCATTTTCCTTTTGAGAAGGTTTACAGCCAACCCCTTTATTTATACTGGTCACCGTCCTATGAACGTATACTCCCTTTAGGAGTATTGACCTGAAGGACACGTAACGATAGTAGATGCATAATAAATAATAAATAACTGATTAGGTTTCTACCTGGAATAGTGATGTTTATTAGAGGTAACTGTGTAATTGCATGGATGTATAGATAATTTCAAAAGCAGTAGACAAATGATATCACTAGCAAAAGCTTGAAGGTGTATAAGGCAGCCAAAAAGAGGGATAGCATTGCAGGTGATCTAAGGTTAGAATTGGAGCTCATTCTACCGTGCAAATAATCTTGGAGGAACATAGATATTTCCCACATTAGAGCATCCCTTATGATCTCACTACTATTATTAATTCATAGCTGGATGATGAATAAGGTTGACAAACTAATTCCTCCCTCAGAGCTATCACTGAGTTCCAAATAGGGCTTCTGGGGATCTGAATAAACTTCCAAGGAAGCAATCCAGGAAGAGTGAGTGTGTACAGGTCTTGATTGCACAAACCCTATGAGGCTCAATTTTTTATAAGTAGGAGAATTCAAGCTCCTTTGGCTGGAGCACCCTGTGCTCTGCTCAGAAGCAGTCAATGTGAGGTCTTGTTATAAAACTGGAAAACGTAACTGCGTTCTCAGGCGGACTATGTGAGTGCTCAGACCACTGCCCGTGTCTCACCATTAGCCTCTGCTCCCCACATAGTCGGGGGCCACATACAGGGACCTTCCTAGTCCTTGTGGCTTCTTTTTCCTGAAATGGACTTAAAAACTCAAACTGTATTATAGAATCATAGATTATAATGGTATCTAATCATAGGCAAGGACCAAAGTCTTCTGACTTTGCTGCCCAAGGGGAGGTGATCCAGAGCTCACAGAAATCTGCCTTTCTCAGAGATACTATTCAGGTATGGCAAGGATTAGTGATAAGAAGCAGGCTGTCAGCAGCATACTTCCCCCAGAGTATCACTGTTTTTCCCTTTGCTGTCATCACTTTTGCTCAATTCTAGGGTGCTGTGTGAGTGACTCATTTTGTCTTGGTCATTCTCTTAGTTGTGTTTTTCAGTGGCACTTGCCACAGTTTATGATTGGAATCCCCATGTTGAATGTGGCTCTATGACTTGAAAGCTCCTACATTGGAGTTGATACTAAGGTATAGTGTCAAAAGAATGGGAAAAGCATGTTGTATCTTCTCTAAAACTAAATTAGATATTAACTAGGTGTGCTGTAAAGTCAAGACTGGAAATGACCAGGAAGAAGTAAGACAAGAAGACTTTTCCCACCTTAGAATAAAACGGTGACATGAACCCATCTAGAAGGGTGTTACTGCCTAGCAGTGGAAGAGGCTCTTAGAAAACAGAGGCAGACAGAAGGCAGATTTCCTAATGAAGAGTGGAATGAAAGAGGTTTGAGTCTTGTCTCTGTCACATACTAGCTTGCAACTTTGGGCGACATGCTTAATTTTTCTAAGCTTCAATTTTCTGATCTGTAGATTGAAATAGTAATAGTTTCTTCATATAGGTTTATTGAAAAAAATGAATCATATTTTGAAAGTGTTGAGCCCAGTTCTTGGAACATAGTTTTCATTATTATTGAGTGAGTAATGAGATGAAGAGGTCCCTGTGTTTAACCCTCCGCATTAGAGCTGTTCTTGGACTTTCTGCTATGTGGGTTATTGTATTTCTCTTTTCATCACAGTAACACAAATTTGATACTTCACTTTCTGCTACTCTTTCTTTTGCTAATGTTTCAGAGTCACCTTACGTCCACTTAGAAAATGTTAAAAGGACCAGAAGAACCAGAGCAGTATCTCCTGATAGAGTTGGGGACATTATACCTCCAGGATGTAAGCTGAAGAGGATGTGATGTAAGTCTGTTTAACAATATTATTTCATAAAACATTTATTTGCAAATAATTATAGAATGCCAACATTAAAAGAAGGTACTTAAACACTTAAATTTAAGAAACATAAAATATAGAAACACTTTTCATTAGGATTTATGTTTTGCCAGATACTTTCACAGAAATTTCATTAACTTTACTATGATACCAGGGTATCTTTGTTGTTCATGTTTTTGTTATAATTATTATTTTCATATTATTTGTATGATAAAACTATGTCTATGGAAGACATTATATAAATTGTTTGAACTACTATAGCTAATAAGTGGCAAAGCCAGGATTAAAATTAAGTGTTCTGATTTCTAACAAAATTTTTTTCCTAATATTTTTCAGAAGGTAATGTATAGTGAGAGTTTGCTTCTCAAAGATTTTGTGAGATTTCAAAATATAAATAGGCCTAAAGAGAGTAAATCCATGAATTAAACAACTGTAAAAAGTTTCTTACTTAACCTGAGAATGTTTTGAATATATCTCAAAACTTCTGATCTTGTCATAAACAACCACCAGCCTCTCAAAACATTCT
The DNA here is from genome assembly GCF_028023285.1 of Balaenoptera ricei. Lineage (NCBI taxonomy): Eukaryota > Metazoa > Chordata > Mammalia > Artiodactyla > Balaenopteridae > Balaenoptera > Balaenoptera ricei. The sequence goes on along the minus strand of NC_082646.1, from coordinate 9,137,049 downwards.
TTCCAGGAGTTGAATAGACTGGCTCTAAAATAGCCTTTTCTTATTACCTGATATTTTTATACAGAACTTGCCATTCATAAGCAGGCTGGTTATTGCTTGTTAAAAACACAGCCAAAGCGCTGATCAGCAAAAAGCTTAATAATTCGATACTGGTGTTCAGACTTCGGTGTCACGGGTCCCTTTTCGAGGTCTGACTTCCTCACAGGTGTGAGGAATGCTTCAGTGGTGACCGAGTTTATTCTGCCGGGCACCCCACACACAGGGGATCTGGAGACCATGCTCTTCGTCCTGTTTTTGTCCTTCTGCCTCTTTACCCTTATGGAGAGCCTGCTCACCCTACTGGCAGTCGTCTCCTCCATTCAACTTCACACTCCCATGTACTTCTTCCTGTGTCAACTATCAGTGTGTGACATAGTTTTTCCTTCTGGGAGTTCCCCCAAGATGCTCTTCTACCTCTCAGGGAACAGCCGAGCCATCTCCTATGCAGGCTGCATGTCCCAGCTCACCTTCTACCATTTCCTGGGATGTACTGAGTGTTTCCTGTACACAGTAATGGCTTATGACCACTTTGTTGCCATATGTTACCGTCTGCGCTACACAATAATCATGAGTCACAGAGTGTATGCCATCCTGGCCATGGAGACCTCATTTTCTGGTTGTATTCAGGCCACCTTTCTAACTACTCTCACATTCCAACTGTCCTTCTGTGGCCCCAATGAGGTGGACTGTTTCTTCTGTGATATCCCAGTGATGCTGAAGCTGGCTTGTGCAGACACCTCAGCCCTGGAGATGGCGGGGTTCATCAGTGTGGGCCTCATGCCCCTCAGCTGCTTCCTTCTCATCCTCACCTCCTACAGTCGCATTGTCTACTCCATCCTGCAGATCCGCTCTGCAGAGGGCCGACGGCACGCCTTCTCCACCTGCAGTGCCCCACCTCACTGCCATCCTGCTTTTCATACATGCCAGTGGTCCTCATCTACCTAAGGCCAACCCCAAGCCCCTGGATAGATGCAGCTGTTCAGATCCTGAATAACCTGGTCACCCCCATGCTCAACCACTTGATCTACAGCCTCAGGGATAAGGAAGTGAAGTCATCTCTGAGGAAAGTCCTACATCAACTGGGCTTCCTTCCTGAGCATTGTAGAGAGAGATCAGTTGCTAACACTTCAACTGCACTTCATAGTTTTATGAAACATTTTTATACGGTTCTCACAGATATCTTTGAATTTGAGATGACAGGTATCATTATGATTATCTCCATTTCACAATGTGGGGACTAAGATTGGAAGAGATAAAGTGACTTGTTAAGGACACATAAGGAGTGAATGGCAGAATGAAGACTCGAGGGCTGGCTCTCTGACCCTGGGACGTGTGCGCTCTTGAGAATATCATTCAGCTGATGGGGGAAGGAAGGAGATCACTCCAGTAGGCAGAACAACCTGGACCTTCTGCTTCTCAGTATCTGTTTTCTTCATCCTCCCACATCCCCTCCTCCTCTTCTTTTCCCCTTCACCCTGGTGCTTCTTCATCTTGGCTGCAGTGTTTGTCTCCCTCAATGCCTGCATTGAATAAGCCCTCATTTTATTGGTCTACGAGTTGTTGAAAAAATGGGACAGGTGCATCCCCAAGGCACCCTAAAAAACAAAAAAGCATTGTGCGAAGAGAAGGATGTGGGGCTGGGACCTGAGACAGGTCTCTTGTGAGTGAAGCAGAGGGGCTGGTGTACTGTATCACCTACAAACCCTATCTGTTGGGCTCATCCGGGAAGCAGTCCTGGCTGCAGACATGCAGCATGTGAATGGGGATGTGGAAAGGGCAGACGGGGGAATCCATGGAGTGGTGACTGTGCTGTGATGCTGTGTCAGAAAATCTGGACTTGGCTTTGTATTGCTCAGTATAACCAGGAGGCAATGCTGTGTCCAAGCTGTCATTGTTTTGTACCTTTGGCTTTTCTGTTTGCTGAAAGGATTTGAGTTTGGTCCCCATGCCTACATTTCTTTATTTTTTGGCTGAAATATGCTAAGGCTGATAAAAGTGCTATTTCAATACAGTGAACTATTGTTTTCACGACTGAATTCATCGACCGTACCAACACACTTGGGGAATATAGTTGCTATGAAGTTTATTCTAACAGTGATGTAGAGATAGAAGGACACTGGAAAAAGGATGATGGAAGAGAAGGGGGCAGAGGCAGAGACCATTTTTCCCCTGTCTCTGTACTTCTCAGAATCAGAGAGCAACCACGGAACCTTCCAGACCAGACCAGCACCACTGTGTCTGTGTCTCCAGGCACTGCGGTGAGCTAGCACTTGCTCCTGGAGTGGAGACAAACTCTTGCCTGGTCACTTCTCTTAAGCTCCTAAAAACCCCCTCAGTGCTGTTTCTCCCTTGTTTCTCAGTAAACAAGAACCTAAAGGGGAAGGTGCAAGTACATTTCAAATGATTCCAAATTTAGTGTATCCCAAACCCTCCTCAAGTCTCTCTGAGTCCATTTCAAGATCTTTTCCCATTCCTCAGTTTCCTGGTTGTAGCTGCTCAGATGGTCAGCCTAGAACAATTTGTAATAATAAAAGATGGGATCCAGTTCCCTTTCATTTTCACTCATTCAGATGTCATTTGATGGATAACTCGGTACTAGAAGCAGGGAAGGCAAAGATGAAGAAGACACACATGATCTTACCTGAATGATGTCATAGTCTGCTGGAGAAAGCAGATATATAACTAACTAGACCATCCCAGGATAAATACTGTGGTCAAGGTATGAAATAAAGCAGAAAATGTGGAGTATATTTTTCTGGGACTGGGGAGGGACCTCAAAGAAGAGGTGTTGAAGGTTGACTTTTGTTGTTTGTTTGAATGAATGAAATGAAGAATAGCTGAGAAATGCTTCACAGGGAGAAACAACACACTGCTGTGTGTGTGTGTGTGTGTGTGCGTGCGTGTGTGTGTGCGTGCACGCACACTCACACAGTGATGAGTTGGTATCTCTTAAGTATTTGGTATCTCTTAAGTATTTGCCATCTATGAGTGAATATTCTTGCAGGAAAAATAAAATTCATTTGACCTGTTTTCAGCGTTCTTCCTTCAGCTCAGCTCTTTGTTCCTGGATTGAAGGAATGACTCACACAGAAGGACTCTTATCATCTCCTTAAACAAATTGACCTTTCTGCTTGTCCCAGAGAATTGCTGGCAGCTCTCATGTCTCTAGGTAGTGTCTGAACTCTCTTTTCACCTGAGAAGGAGCCCAAAATGTCAGGCCCAGCCTGGGAGGTGGAGGCCCAGGCTGGCTTAGATAGTGGAATAAGACTTTTCTGTGTTCTACAATTAAAGGGACAATGTAAGAAGAACTTAAGAAAAAAATCTCAGTGGGAGAAACCCCAAATCAAGTAAACCATCTAGCAGAATATTTAATCCACATGGGCAGAGCAAAGAAAGAGAATCAAAGTCCAAGACCAGGGAGGCCAGAGAAGAACAAGAATATTAAAGCAAAGGTTCAGAGGATGTTTTGAGAAGAGTGACTACAAGCACCAGCATTTCCTGAGTCACTGGATTCAAACATGGTCTAGAAAGTGGTATCCAAGACCTGATTCCAGGTAGATTCTAGTTCCTTTAAAGGCTACTAAGTTCATCCTGACACTTATCACTTAAGTTGCAATTTTTTTGGTCAAGAATACGGGCTTTACTTTTACAAAAATAATTATTCAAGCTAAGAGAATAGCATTATTTATGCTCTGCTAGTTCACTTAGGGTAGGAGGAGTAATAATGCCTGTGATTACTGGGATGCTAAATTAGTGAAAAACAATGTAGCCGATTATTTAATCATCCCTTTATTTTACATTCCATTGTTTAAAAATAATATTTTAATGCTTGTGGCAACAATATTCTACAATGACATCAATAAGACATCCTTCATTGTCCTGTTGGAAGTCTTTTTCAAAAGTTTTTATTAAATAGTAAACAATTAAAAAATAATATTAATGGAAAATATGTAAAATATACAAAACTCTGATACAATGAACGCCTGGGTCCCACTACCTAGTTTAAGGAGGAGAGCGATGTCTGTACCTTGGATGTTCCCAGTGAACCTTGGGCTGATTCAGTGCCCTTCACTCCCTCTAGAAGTCATCACTCTCCTAAATTTTGGGTTCATTTTTCCCTTGTTTTAAAGTTTTACCTCATGTGTCCATATTGCAAGTTTTTGATCTTTATATTAATTTAATTCTACTGAAATTTGCTTTTTTTCACTGAAATTTTTACTTTTTCGACATTTATGTCATCACGTGTGTGTGAAAGTAATTCATTAACCAAAGTGTAGTATCCCATTGTGTGAGTAGATCAACATGTATTTTTCTGCTGTTGTTTTTATTTATAAATAATATGAATTTCCAGAATTTAAGAACCCTTTTCTTTTAAACATCCATAATGTTTTGGTGGGTTCTTCATACCCATCAATAGGTATAGATATGACACAAAGATACTATTACCAGCCTCCCTGCAAGAATTCCTTCTATTAGGGAAAAGAAAAATAGAAAACTTTATTCAGTTTGGATTTGCCCAATAGCAGACAATGAGACGAGGGTTTAGGTATAACCCAATTTCTTTGGAAGATGATCCCAAGAAACATGATAAGAGAATGCGAAAGTGAGTCAGGAAAGGATAGTCAGTTAAGCAAGTGTCAATGAATAGTTTACTGCTGTGGGGAACTGGGGCTCAATCACACTGGAGATTTTCTGAAAAAATGGTCTGTAAACACCTCCAGCTTGTCCCACTAGGGTGAAAAGGAAGCTGGGGTATTTTTGTACTGACTCCTGCCCCACATTGGTTCACGGCCTGCCTCATATATGTAAACCAAAAAGAGTCCTTGGCCAGAGACTACTGCCAGGCAGAGGATGTGGGGAGTCCTCAGGACATAAAGACATTGTCTGAAGGTGACCTCTGGAGTGGACTGGAGGGATGTGAACAGAGGTCCTAAGAAATGCTATGGTCATAATTCATTCACTTCTTCAACTATTATCTTTCCAAAATGCAAACCATGTAATACTGCTCTGCTTCTTTAGGATCTTCAATAATTTATTGCTTATACGTTGAATTAAAATAACTTAATAACTTTGTATAGTATTATGGAACTAACACTCAGACCCAACCTACCTCTGTAGTCCCCTCAAAGCCATGTGTTTACCCAGTAGCACACACATCTCTCTCAGGCACGCTCTACTATTTAGCTAAAATGTCCTCACCATTTCCCAGAGACACCCCTTTCATTTTTCATTCATTCATTGACTTGTTCTTTCAAGAAACACGTATTTATTGAGCATTTACTATGTTGAGCACTGTAGTTACAAAGATCTAGAAGTCCTATTCTTTAGAAGCTCATACCTGAGCATGGGAGGTAAACATACACTTGATGAAAATAAAAGGTAATAAATATTTAACAGAAATATGTAAAATATGTAATGATTAATCCTGTACAGATGTTGGAGAAGGTTTCCAAAAAGCGTTTAAAATAGATTCATTCACAATTTTGTGCCTTTAAAATTTTTACTCTCGCCACTTGGGATGCCCTTCCCTGATTCTTCTGCTGGAAAAACTTCTATACATCCTTCAAAACCCAAGTTAAATATTCATTTTCTTTGTGGAATATCCGTATCTCAGACATAGTTAAGTTCTTATTTCTTTGTGTTCCAATTTTACATCATAGCATACAACATCAATTAATCATGTGAAAATAAGATTGGTAAAGTGAACCTCAAGAGTAACAGTTAACTAGATGCAGGAAAGTGAAGAAAAGGAGACAATATTTACAGTTCAGAACTGTCCAGCCCTTCATTTGTTAACAATAAATGAAAGTGTGACTTCTCAATGACATTTTGTTGATGGCCAGAACCCCAGTCTATACATTTGTCAGAAGTTATTAAGCATCTGTTAAGAACAGATTCATGTTTTTCTTTGAGAGGAATAAACTGTAGTAATGGTTAAGCCAAGAGAAGTGATAGAATCAGAGATAGTTTTAATTTGATCTTAACATGTAAGCATTTTATGACTTGCAATAAGTTACTTAGCTAATTTAAATTGCTATGTTTTAATTAGCAAAATGGAGATATTTAAACCTACATCATTGAATTGTAAAGATTGACTTGGATGTTTCTTTAAAGCAATTCACACTGTATCTTGAACATAATAGGGATTTGGCAAATGTTATCTTCCTCTCTTCTCTGTTTCTTAAGAAATATATTTTAAGTAATAATTTTTTTAAAAAGCTAAAGAAAAGCATGTTTAGTTCACAAGGTTTTCCTTTGGATATAATTCTTCACAAATATTAGGGGCAAAGAACACTGTTGAAGAGTGTGCTGGGCTTCATAGCCAGACAGTTTAAGTTCCCACTGGTCATTCGTGTGGTGTTAGGCAAGCTCTCTGAGCACACACTCTTCAAATGCACTATGAGAAGGATACAAGTACCCGACTCACAGGTCACTGTGAAGAATAGATATTATCTGTAAAGGGCTTAGTACAGGGCTGAGTGTGTAATGAGTACATGGTAAATGTTAGCCAGTGTTAAGTATAATAAAATGTTTTAATTTAATTTAATATAAATATTTTATACATTAATTTATAATTATGTAATATTTTGAATTGAGGCAAAATTGGATGAGGCTGTTTCCTGTGATAGTTCTCACAATTACTTTTCCTTCACTTAGTCACTAAAATGCTGAACCCTTGAGTATATGATCCCACAAATATATGATAGATGGTAGAATATTAGAATTATACATTTTATCTCAACCCAACATCTATTTATGTTTTTTTCACATCTTTATTGGAGTATAATTGCTTTACGATGTTGTGTTAGTTTCTGCTATACAATAAAGTGAATCAACTATATGTATACATATATCCTCATATCCCCTCCCTCTTGAGCCTCCCTCCCACCCTCCCTATCCCACACCTCTGGGTGGTCACAAATCACTGAGGTGATCTCCCTGTGCTATGTGGCTGCTTCCCACTAGCTATCTAATTTTACATTTGGTAGTGTATATATGTCAATGCTACTCTCTCACTTTGTCCCAGCTTCCTCTTGCCCCACTGTGTCCTCAAGTCCGTTCTCTATGTCTGCATCTTTATTCCTGCCCTGCCACTAGGTTCATCAGTACTGTTTTTTAGATTCCATATATGTGCGTTAGCATACGGTATTTGTTTCTCTTTTTGACTTATTTTCTATTTATGTTTTATCTACAGCTAACAAATTGTAAAGAGATGTAAACAAAGACTTAGAAAAAAAGCCAAAAAAGACCGTTTTTCCAATTTGCCAAAAAAAGTAGACAAGATAAAAATTCTTAGGAAATATCAGAAATGCTGCTGCTGCTGAAAACTGCTACCAAAAATTGAGACTTTATCAAAGCCATTTAAAAGAAGCAAAAATACAAGCTTAAATGTTATATTAGATTGAATAGGACTTATAGTAAAGAAGCAAGCTGATAGACATTAAATTATAACTGTAGATGGAAAAGGATAAACTGAAGCTACCACCAGGAAATGTTTGAGATACCAAGAAAATGTAAATTTTTGTTGTGATTAGCTGAGATTTGTAGAGCATATATCATGTGCTGAGCGCTATGCTGGGTTCTTGCCATTCTTACCTAATTTTATTCTCCTAATGACCCTATGAGGTAAATGCTTATCATTATTATCCCTCTTTTACAGTTAGAAAAATGAGATTGAGAGCATGGGAGACTTGTTCAAAACCATACATGTGGTGGGTGCCTTGGCTAGCGTTCATCCCTATGTTTGTCTTACTCTCTGTTACGGGCTGAATCGTGTTTTTCCCCCAAATTCATATGTTGAAGGCTTAACCACCCCCTCCAGACCCCATATCACAGAATGGCCGTTTTTGGAGATAGGACCTTTATAGAGGTAATTAAATTAAAATGAGGCTGTTAGGGTGGACCCCAATCCAATGTGACTGGTGTTCTTATAAGAAAGGAAATCTACAGACACAAAGACACCAGGGATGCACTCCCGTGGGAATGACCATGTGAGGAGGCAGCAAGAGGGTGGCCAGCAGCAAGCCAAGGAGAGAGGCTGGCAGATCCCTTGTCCTCTCAGTGGAAACCAACCCTTCTGTCTCCTTGATCTGAGACTTCTAGATTCCAGAACTGTGAGAAAATTAATTTCTGTTGTTTAAGCCACCCAAGTTTGTGATATTTTGTCGCCAAAGTCCTGGAAAAGTAAGACACTTCCAAGCCCAGCTCTGCTCTGATACCTCTCATATCCAGTGTATGATTTGTGCTACTGATAATAGCATGCACTTTCTACGTTTGTTGTTTACCCTCGGCATCACGTGGCTGCCTGCGAGCTGGGGCTCACAGCTGCGCCCAGCATCACGAGAGAGTATCCCACCACACATCGTGAGCCTGGGAAAAGATCAAAATTCAAAATCAGAAGCAGGGTTTCTACTAAATGCATGTGGGTTTTGCATCATCAGAAAGTCAAAAAATCATTAGTTGAACTATTACAAGTTGGGGACTGTCTGTATTTCATTGTTTTAAATAGCCTCTTCACCCATTTGTGCCTCACCTTTCTGTCTTCGGTTCAGTAGTATGAAGATTATTATTTATAGACTCCTTACTTTGTATCCAGTATTATGCTAAATGCTATACAAAATGATCTCATTTAATCCTCAAAACAATCTTGTGACAGTTGTATTATTATCCCAATTTTTAAAATAAATGTCTAAGGCTTTAAAGAAAAGAAATTCCTTGCTCAAGATCACACAGCTAGAATATAATAGGGCCAGGTTATGAAGCTGAGGCTTTTTGCTCTTAATTATTAAGAAAGTGATTCCCAAATACCTAGGAATCTTTCCTTAAGAATAGATAAGGCACTAAATAGGAACACTTACTTTTATTCATGCCAACCCAAGAAGATAAAGTACCTAGATAAGGACATGTTTCCGACCCTTATGGAGGAAATGGTAACCAAAAGAGTCAGTGGTGTGTTCAACTACTGAAGCCCGCCTGCCTAGAGCCCGTGTTCCGCAACAAGAGAAGCCACCGCACTGAGAAGCCAGCGCACCACAATGAAGAGTAGCCCCCGCTTGCCACAACTAGAGAAAGCCAGCGCACAGCAACAAAGACCCAATGCAGCCAAAAATAAATAATAAATAAATAAATTTAAAAAACATCATAGCGTTTCTTTAAGAAAAAAAAAAGAAATAAAATTGCCAAAATGAAAACTAAAATGGCCAGTCTAAACAAACAAACAAACAAAAAAAAACAGGCATGGTTGAAGACCAAGTCACTAATATGGAATAAAAGTGTAGGAAATCTCCACAATATAGTAACAAATGACAGAAAATGGACAACGGAAATAAGGAGGCAAAGAAAAGTGATCAAACACATGACTAGTAGAAGTTCCAAAGACAGTGTAGGGGAATGTAGAAGATGACAAAATAATACAAGAAGGAAATTTCTGAGCTAAAGACAGACCTAAGCCTTCAGCCTAAAAGAGCCCATTGAGAGTCTAAAACAATGAATAAAAAAAGTTTACACTTAAGAGACACATATGGGTAAAATTTTAGAACTCTGAGTATGAAGAATATCCTTTAGAACTGCAAAAATGTATCTGCACAGGAAGAAAAATTAGACTGACATGAGTAATTCTTCACTGTCATAAGGAATTCTGGACACTATAGACAATGAAACAATGACATCAAAGTTCCATGGGGAAAAGATTTTCAACCTAGAATTCAATTCTCAGAAAACCTAACAATCAAATGTGAGGACAAAATTAAGGCATTTTTCAATTAAAAAATAAAAAAAGAGTCAGTGGTGTGTTTATCACACGATGGCTCTGGCCCCATAGTGAGATACGAAGGGGCACACCAATTAGGATCCAATACAGTGACAGAAAAGCAAGGAGGGCCACACAGCAATAAGAAGTTCTACATCTTTCTCTCTGTCTTTTTCCAGAATAAAAGGAGGGCAGGAGCTATAAATGAAGGTGCTAGAATCTTTGTATCATCTGAGGAAACTTGCAATGAGGAGAGAAGACCGAGGATACAAAAAACAGCAAGAGCTGGAGAAAAAGCTCTGTCCCCAGTCAAACATCCACCTCTTGCCCTCCTTCTGTCACCTGTGATCTCCATCCCTTTTGTTAGGAAGTTTCCTGGACCATGGAAGAGATGGATGTTATTTTCCTGGTGTTGATTCCTCACCTGATGTGGACCATGACCCTTTATTCTAGCAGCTCACAAGCCTCCTTCTCAGCCACACTATCGTTTGCATTGAGCCTGGTGAATTCACCTTCTGGAATCTCAGAAACAATACAAAGGCTCTGTTATGGGGAGGGAGCATCCTACAAAAAAACCCAAGAGCCCCTTGGTGGTTTTCAGCTTTACTCAAGGCCCTAGAGGAATGATAACAATGAGACTGCACTTCTCCTTTTTCACTAATACATATTTCTTTGTAATATTTTAAGACAAAAATGAAAAATTGAAGACAAAATACTGAAATAGAGCAGGACTCTATGGTCCCCCACCGTGTCCTCTGCCTGCGTTTTGTCTGTAGAAAAAGTTTAGTCAAAGAATAAATTTAATCAGAGAAGTGAGAAATGCAGAAGCAAAGGTAAATAGTCAAACAAGACCAAATAATAGTAGTTTAGTCATTAAACAAAGTCAAGGACCTTTAGTTTCCCTTCAAGAGCTATAGATAATATTCTGAGCCACATCCTTGGAGCTATTTTGCAGATACTGAAACCTCCACCAGGTGGAAGAAGTTAACTGCATGATGACCAGGCTGTAGCCATGACATAAGCTGCCACAGTTCCGAGAACTGGCCTCAAAGAAATGGAAACAAACCGACCCTGGAACTGAAGATTAACTGTACTTAAAACAATCAAGATGACGCTGATCAGACCACTGCATGACTAATTTCAAGACGACTGTCAGAGCTGACCCTGTTTCTGCATGTAGCCCCCGCCCTCCGCCTGTACCCCCCTGACACTCCCCTTGAAAAGCTCTTGCCCACTGTCAGTGGGGGGAGTCCACCTTTGGACATGAGTCAAAACCCCCCCACCCCCCCATTGCTGGCCTCCAAACTAAAGCAAAGTTTCCACCAACCTTGCCTTGAGTATTGGCTTTAGAGCAGCAAGCAGCGGACTCCACTTTCAGTAACAATATCACATCCTTTTTTTTTTTTAATGTATATTGTTTTTTTTTTAATACATCTTTATTGGAGTATAATTGCTTTACAATGTTGTGTTAGTTTCTGCTGTATAACAAAGTGAATCAGCTATACATACACATATATCCCCATATCCCCTCCCTCTTGCATCTCCCTCCCACCCTCCCTATCCCACCCCTCTGGGTGGTCACAAAGCACCGAACTGATCTCCCTGTGCGATGCAGCAGCTTCCCACTAGCCATCTATTTTACTTTTGGTAGTGTATATATGTCCATGCCACTCTCTCACTTCATCCCAGCCTCCCCTTCCCCACCCCATGTCCTCAAGTGTGTTCTGTATGCCTGCACGTCCACTTTAAAAGAAATGCTAATCCATTATTTTAAAAGTTTCTTATTAGTGAACCATTAATTAGTAGCTTGCTATGACTAGAGTTGAAACATCTATTTAAAACATTTCTTGCAATATTCTCTAGAGCTATGCTTCCTCTATAAATCTGTTGAGATCACTGCCAGTTACAGCGGAGAAGCTCCCGTAGGTTCTTTGTTGTTTTAACTTGCTGAAGAGAGACAGTGGAATGCACTCTATGGTTTAACTCCTCCTCCCTCTTTTCTTCTCAATTAGAAACATTTTTCTATGGCAGCCACCACTTTGGCCCTCCTCTCAGCTGGGCTGGCCACGTTAGACAGTAATTTGTTTCATAAAGAAGAGCCAGGTCCATCATCTCCCAGAGATTTCTCCCATTTTCTCCCCCAGTCACCCTCACAATCTGAAAAAAATATTAAAGTAAAAACAAACAAACAAAACCCAAACATTTTACTCCAGGAATATTTAAATTCATGTTAACAAAACAAAACATTTGCAAGATAAGTTTATTCAGTGTATCCAAGAATTTCTCCTCTGAAACCCCTGATAAGGAGATGCTGGGAGATCTGAGCCCTGACAGTCTATGATGGAAACATTAAAGTGTAACCTAGCAATGCCCCTTAAGCGGATTCAGACCCTGTGAACCCACTAACATTCTTACTACTATAATGAAACAAGGAAGAGGAACACAAAATGTGTACCTGGAGCCAACTTTAAAGTTTTCATAAAGATACTGGTTAACCATGCTTGTCAGACCACGTGTTCCAAAGTATTTTATCCTTTTCATGCCTGAAATTCTGCCATTAAAAAATGAATTTCCTCTCAAATTCTACACTGTCTTTTCAAAAACACATTCCCTTGAAAGTAACAGAGACGAGATGATGTCTAGCTGAGAAAGAAAGGTCTCTGTTTATGATTGACAAAAGGAGAAACAAAGGCAGATGAGATACAGAGATATATTTGTCTAGATTTTGATTTGGCTAAAGGTCAGCCTGATGTCCTCAGATCTCTTTTCCCACAAGACTCCCTGGAAAAGTAATTCACTTGGTATTTATTAAATGTCTGTTTTGCAGCAGATACTATTTTCATGCGAAGTAAGTCTATAAAGTCCCTGCCCTGAAGGATTCCACCGTTTGGTGTTTAGAATCAGACATAATAGAATTGTCTGTTATAAAATGTGATAACAGAAAACATTTTAGCGCTTACCATGTGCTAAGTATTATTTTTATGCATTTTACTTACAGTAACTCATTTAATCCTCACCAAAATCCTATTAAGTATTAATAGTAGTCTTATCCCCATTTTATACACGAGAAAATAGAGACACAGAGAAGTTAAGTCATTTTCCTAGCTAGTAAGTCGCAAAACTAGGATTGAAGGTCCTACGGTCTGACTCCTGTGTCTCTCCTTTTAATAATTTCATTACGACATCAACACCATAAAAACAGAGAAGCTATAAAAGCTTGGAGAAATGAGTGATGATTTTTGCTTAGGGATATTTGGAAAGGCTTTGCAAAAAGAGACACATGAGCTAGGCTTTGAAGGATGAATGGTGTGGAAGGATGAACAAATTTCAGATGAACAGTCTGGGAAATAGCAGAGAATAAGAGAGAAGGGGACAGCCTGTGAAAGCAGGGGTGTGTGATGTGCACATCATTTTCAGGGAAAACTATATCGGTAGATTGGAAGTGAGAATGGAAATGGGAGAGTGGCAGGGAGAGAGAAGGGGATGATACAAAGGAGATTAATCAAATTATTGGATTTCATATCTATGTAGGAAGGTCATTATTTCTAGGTTTACTAGGAGAGTTTACACATGATTTTTAATAGTGTCTAGACTCTCAAAAGTTTTCTGATTTGTAAGATAAATTATACAGACATCCTACTTCTGTATGACCTAAGGAGTTTTAACATAAGAACTTGGCAATGGAGACCCAATCATAGTGTGGAGGCTTAGTCTGACCTAAGTCTGCTGAGAACATCTGCCAGCACAGCCAGTGCCAAGCATAGCACGGGCAGGGCACCTCATTAACAGAGTAGAGAGGACTCTGCTCTCTTACCTGCCGCTGGGAAGTACTTAACACTTAACACTCACTAACCCCTGCACCATCAGATGGAGGCTGTCCTACTCAGTCACTCACCTCCCAGGACCTTTTCTCTTCCGTTATCTAAGCTTATGCAGCAACTTCATGGTAAAAGTGGGATTGGATCAGAGATCTCTAGTTTCTCAGTCCAATCACTTATTGGAATGTCTGGAACATATTAAACACGTAAGCAATATCAGCTATATTTTTTGTCATAGAATCTTAAGGATTTTCAGGAACATCTAATAACATTTACTCCCTTTCAAATGAAGAATTTGAGAGCTAGAGAGAGTTATGAGCCCAAATAGTTACCATATAAATATTAATTAAACCATATGTCTATAGAATTTATTGTATAAAGGCTTGTTCTGGTTTTTTGTTTTTTTGTTTTTTTGTTTTTTTAATTTATGGCTGTGTTGGGTTTTCGTTTCTGTGCGAGGTCTTTCTCTAGTTGCGGCAAGCGGGGGCCACTCTTCATCGCGGTGCGCGGGCCTCTCACTATCGCGGCCTCTCTTGTTACGGAGCACAGGCTCCAGACGCGCAGGCTCAGTAGTTGTGGCTCACGGGCCTAGTTGCTCCGCGGCATGTGGGATCTTCCCAGACCAGGGCTCGAACCCGTGTCGCCTGCATTGGCAGGCAGATTCTCAACCACTGCGCCACCAGGGAAGCCCCTTGTTCTGTTTTATAAACCATAATTTTTAATTCATGATTCAAAGATTATAGATTTTAAATTTTAAAAAAATTACATTGAAGTTACACAGTGTATCCTTTCCTAAAGTTTGTTCTTATTTGGGCTTTTACCTAGAAAAAACTACATCACTTAAGGAAAAATTTAACCTCTGCAATATGTTTTTTTTAACATCTTTATCGGAGTATAATTGCTTTACAATGGTGTGTTAGTTTCTGCTTTATAACACCTCTGTAATATTTTTTAAAAAATAGAAAGGTGAGTAGTAACATGGAAAAATGGAGAAATATTAAAAGACAGAAGACTTCTTATGTCTTGTATTTGTATAGCATACTTTAATTATGATATACAATGTTAATAAACATGAGGGTTATTTAAGCTACACTTATGGGCAAGTAAATTGAGATCCAGAGTGATTGAGATAGCCTAGGACCAAGCAAGTATAGGTACTAGTAGGATTAGGAGAACACTTATTCTTATAACTTATTAAGTGCCTTTCCAGTCTATAATCCTATTTCCTGAGTCTAATGATTTCAAGTCAATTCAATCTCAATGACTAAATATATACTACCAAGGTCCTAAAATATATATCATGAAAAAAGATGAAAATAAAATTTATCCTAGTTCAGTAAAAGCATACATTCCAGGAAAACAGAAATGCACACACAAATACATCTCTCCATATACATACATCTCTCTCTCCATATATATATGGCTGAATTAACAAGTGCTACCAGTGGAGGTCATGGAAGTTCTCTTGACTTTTCAGTCCCTCCTCATATTCCTCAAGTGTACATGTAGAAAGCTCTGGGAGTGGTGCTCCCACTGGTTTGGTGGTACCAAAACCAGTCTCTGTTCCTGGTGGGATTGCCTGCTTAAGGTCCTTTTCTCCCCATGTGTTGGTGATACTCCTCATGTCTTCCTTTCCTATACTGATAGACCGTCCCCTGGCCGTTCGCATAAAATCAGTTAATGTAGAAGATAATTAAAGGGCTTCAAGAGGGTCATATGACCCAGCATAGAAGGACTTAGAAGGTAGATCTTGAAAGATGGGTAGAATGGATACAAGTTAACTTATTGGGGGAGAATATTGGATTTGGTCTAATAATGTCCCTAATTTTAATCAGAGATGTACAGCACTGGCATCTCTGGCCTTATTACAAATGATGATAATAAATCCAAATATGTGCATAGTCATTTGTGGTTTGCAAAGTTATTCTACACAAACCATTTGATTTTATTCTCAAAATAAATCTGTGACGTTGGAAAAGTATAAAGTAAATATTATTATTTGCTCCCCCAGGCTCCCCTTGTGCCCCCTGGCTCTGTGTTCTCATGCTCCTACTACACCTCTGGCAACAACTCAGCTATCAATTTTTGAAGCAAAAATAGATTAATTTTAAAGACGTCTAATATTTTTGAGCAGTTAAGAAATTTGCTGACTTTCAGATCCCTCAATTTGGGAATGAGCAGCTAAAGTGACATTTTCAGTGACCTACATCCATTTTCAATGGATGTAAAGAGTTACGTGGATTTACTTCTGAATTGCAGAAACGCTGCTTAGGTGGATTTATTGAACGTTCCTGTTGATCTTTTTTTAACATTCCTGTCCAGGAAGAATTGACTAAGGATGGGATCTTCTAACTCAGCAGTGGAGAAATCTGTCAACTGGTGTCATAGACAGAATAACGCTCCCCAGAAATGCCCAGGTCCAAATCCCCAAAACCCATGAACATGTTAGGTGTCTGACAAAGGGGAATTAAGAATGCAGATGAATTAAGGTTGCTAATCAGCTGACTTAGACATGAGATTTTCCTAGATGATATGGGCGAGCCCAATGTAATTACAAAGATTTTTTAAATGGAAGAGGGAGGCAGAAGAGAACCAGAGAAATGATAGCTGAGAAGGAACTCAGTCCTGCCAACTCCTTGACTTTAGCACAGTGACACTCATTGTGGACTTCCAACCTCCGGAACTGTAAACGGTAAATTGGCATTGTTTTAAGCCACAACATTTGTGGTAATTTGTCACAGCAGCAATAGGAAACTAATACTGAAACCGTGCACCTCAGGTGTGGACTCGAACCCATGTGGTCAGGACTCGAACCCTATTCTAACAGCTACTACCAAGCTGAGGAAAAAGGATGAACGAAGGGAAATAAGATGACAAAGGCTTCTGAAACTAAGCTGAATACCTGATACACTGGCATCAAGCCCTACTAAAATCAGTAAGTTTATATAAAACAATAAGACCCAAATGGAATTTATAGCGGAATAACTGAGGTTCTGCAGGAAGGGTTTGAAGTACATTCATAGACTCAGATAAGCAGTTATATTTAGAATACCATGAAAACTAAAGGCATTTATTGGTAACTGGCCCATAGTGGTTATGACAGTTATGGAACCAATAGCCACCACTGAAATGTGCTTCTATTCAATACAGCTAAACTGAATGCCTCATTTTAGAGAATGATAATCCCTTATAAATTTTCCCAAATTTATGATTGTGTACTTAGGTAAAAGAGAAGTAACAAACATACAGTATATGTTAAATAGTACATTTTAAATTTATAATGGATCTGAGACACATTTATACTAATTTGTATGTCCTGGTCATAAGAATTTCTTATGTTCTGCTTCTTAACAACCCCAAGAGCTGGAGAACTTGGAACTTCCCTTTGAACAATTGTCAGTAATAGAATTTAATCTCTCCCTCTTTTGAGTCTTGAGTTACTGTAATGTGAGCAAAGGGCTGGCTCCTTTGGTCTGTGTGCCTCCAGGCTGTATTTAAATAGTCTGCTTTATCACATCAATGAAATGAAAAATGCAAAAAGAAGGTATCCAAGGTCACAGTGATCCCACTTGTGACCTATTTTACCAAACTGAAAGTAAATCGGTGGGTGCAGTATCCATTGCAAACCCAGAAGGACGGAAGATTAGGAACTCACTTTTGTACTCTCTGCGTTTGGAGCTTGTGATTCAAAAGAATGAGGCATGTAGGCTGTCTTCTAGCTCTTTAAATCATCCCTGGATATCCTGGTCTGTTCCCCATCATTTATCCCTGCACGAGATGGCAGCTATAGTCGCCTTCTCTTTTTCAACATATATTAGGTTTACAGTTAAACAGGAACCCTGGCAGTATCTTGTATCTGTGATGCAGTCTGGTAAGTCAGTAAGTCTAGACTTGAATTGCTCCAGGGTGGACACCCGCCAAGCATTTGTATTCTGCAAACTGTGCTCTGTCGCCCTCTGCTGGATGAGGAGCATCTCCAATCCTAGCACAGAATTAAACGTTCTCCCTGGCTTTAGAAATCATCAGTGTGTTTGTGTTTGGAGGGACAGGGATAGAGGAGAAAATTTGTTCTATGAGTTACTTGATAATTTTGAAGAGATGACAAACTGAATAAATGTTTATATACAGAGATGTTTGCTACCATATTTATAAGATTGGAAAATGGGAAGCAATTGAAATATTGAACAATGGTGTTAAAAATAATTATATCCAATTAATTGGATTGTGAGCATTTCTTCTGATATGACTTTTTAAAATTATAATGAATGCTTGTGATTATTGCTGTAATGTGATAAAATGTTTTCTTTAAATGACTGCTGAATAAAATTAAATATTTTTTAAAAATCAGTTTTTCCTGTTTATGTTGTCAAAAATCCAGAAAGAGCAAATTAAACCCACCGAATCAATACATAATATTTAGTAAGAGTTTATTGTTGTATATAAGAACTGCTCACAAACTGGGAACTTTCAGATGTAAAGACTGATGTGAAACTCAGGGGCATGAAGTTACAGAATGGCTAATAAAGTGAAAATCAGGAAGCTATGTAATCTTCACAATGATTGGTTATTACAGTGGGAGTTTCCAGATGGGAGGGGATAGGTTAATAGTGATTATTTCACACCATTTTTAGGAAGATGACTTAAGCTTCTTTTATGATTATCAGAGGCATATATAAGAAATAGCCTAAATTAAGTCTTATGTTCATGAAATAAGCTAGAATTAGTTTTACTTACATGGATTAAATAGTTTTGTCTGCTCAGGGAATTCATGAAATAAGCTAGAATTAGTTTTACTTACATGGATTAAATAGTTTTGTCTGCTCAGGGAATTCTCAAGTCCAAAGTACATCTGATGATATTACTCCCATGCTTTCAAGCCTTTTGTGTCTACCCATTAACTTTAGAATAAAATAAACTTTTAAATATGTATATAATAATTTGTATAATCTGGCTGTATCTAAATGTCCAGCCTCAGTGTCCATCTAATTTCCCTGTCAGTTTAGAATTACCAAGCTATTTGTCATTTCTCCAAAGAAGCGATATCAAAATTTGGTGCCTTTGGAGATGCTGTTCCAAGTCTCTGAAATGCAATTCAGTCCTATTTCATCTGCCAAAATTCCTCGGCAAAAAGTCTGATCTGATTCCCACAAGAAGACATAGATTATGTTTCCTTTGTGCTCTAATTTTAGATTATAAATATGTTAATGTTACACAGGTTACATTATACTGTGTTCTCTAAGCTCCTTGGGAGGCAGGGCTATATTTCTGATTTCTATGTAATATTTCATGTATGCTGGGTTCACAGAAGGAATTCAGCAATTGAAGGTAGGTGAATTGCCCACACATTATTAAATAGTACAGATGTTGACATAATTTAGTATATTTCAAAATTTTAACATGGTTAAATAAAAAATTATAGGGTAAAACTGAGTAGAAAAACAGCATACAAATATGATAATTTCAAACATACAATGAAATATAGTTCACACAAGAGGAAAAAAACTAATAAACACAGATGGTTAACCTATTAATTTTTTTTAATATAGCAGTGTGACACTACGATACCGTTTACATCTATTCAATTAAAAAAATAATATTAAAGAATTAAACTACATATTAACAAGCTACAGAACTCGGTGGCTTCTGGTAAGTAACCTTTATTGATTCATCTACAGGTAATCTTTATTGATTCATCTATTCATTAAACAAGTGTTTTTTGAGTATCAATTCTATATTTTGCATAGTGACAGGAGCTAGGCTTACAAGTCAGATAAGACATTGATACTGCCCTGAAGAAGGTTATTGCAATGATACACAAATATGCAGGATTTGAAGAGAGCATTGAAGAGGGATATTCATTTCAAAATGGGGGATATATCAGGAAAATCTTCCAATGAGGAAAGAAACCTTAAATTAAATGTTAAGCAGAGAATAAGAATTAGCTCCACAAATCAAATAGTGAAGAGATAAAGACAGCAGGATTAGCAATAGCACAGAGGAATAAATAAAACAGCAAGATTCATTCATGGGATAAAACATATTGGTGCATCCTTTAGAAAAACAATTTTATAATACAAATCAAGATTAATATGTTCATATGCAGTTGACTCTTGAAAAACACAGGTTTGAACGGCCCATGTCCACTTATATGTGGTTTTTCTTCAATAAACACATACTAAGGTACTACATGCCCTGAGGCTGATTGAATCAGATGATGTGGCACGAAGAACATTGAAGACTGACTGTAAAATCATACCTGGATTTTCAACTGCTTGGGGGTTGGCACCCCTAACCTCTGTCCTAGGGTCACTGTACTTTGGTCCAGTAAGTAGAATCTTGAGAAATCATCATACCAAAATGATGATTTCCAAAGGAAAATACTATATAGTGCTAGTTCACCTCAAATGGCAACAAGAAAAGGAAACAGCTTAAATGTCCAGTCACAGATAACATGTTAGGTGAATTCTAGCATAGTAACTTAGTATAATATTATATGGCTCTCAAAGTTATCAACTATTAAAATTCTGTAGCAGCATGAGAAAAGGATTACAAAATAATGTAAGATTAAAAAGGGCAAAACACTACATTTAGCTTACCAGGTCATTAAGGAAGTCTCTTATGTTTTGGACTTTATCTTCTCTATTTCTTTGATCGAGTTGTCTATCCTCACATCAATTTCACATTACACTGATTATGGTGGCTTTGTAGAGAATCTGAGTCGAGCGGTCTGTTTTTCAACATTGTTTTGTCTGCTCTAGGTCCTTTATAATACCATATTTCAAAATCAGCTCATCAAATTCTGTTTTTTTAAAAAAGAAATGTTTGCTAGGATAATTATTTTGGCTTAGAAGATATAGGTGAATTTGCAGAATTAAGCATCCTAACTTACTGAACCTTCAAATTCACAGGCATGGAATATCCCTGTACTTATTTATGTTGTCTTTAATTATTCCCAATGTTTTTAAATAGTTGTTATCATTGAGATCTTGCATTTATTTTCTTAAATTTATTTTGAAGTACTTGATGTGTTTTGATGCTATTATAAATATAATTTTTTTTTAACATTTTCTAATTGTTTTATGCTGTTATATAGACACAGATTTGATCCTTGTATAATGACATTATGTCCTGTGCCTTTTCTAAATGTATGTATTAGGTGTCATATTTGCTTTGCGGATACCTTAGGACTTTCTAATCAGTAAATCATGTCATCAGCAAATAAATATATGTTTATTTCTCTCCAACTTTATGCCTTCTTCCCCTTTTTATTGCCTTATTGAACTGACTAGGACCTCTGGTGCAATTTTGAATAAAATTACCAAAGAAAACAACAGCCTTCCCAATTTTAGGGGAACATTCTTCAATATTTCACTATTAAGTATTATGTTATATTCCTGAATCTATACAGATGACATTTTTTTTCTCCTTATTCTCTTAACCTCTTGAATCATTTTCAAGTGTTAAATCAAACTAACATTCGTGGATAAATCCCACTTTGTCACATTGTATTATCCTTTTGTATATTATGGCATTCTACTTGCTAATGTACTTTTAACGACTTAAGCTTCTTAATTTTTGTTTCTTGTAATTTCTTTGTCAGGTTTTGGAATCAGGGTTATACTTTTACTTCATAAAATAATTTGGTATGTATTCTCTCCTGTTCTATTTTGTAAAATTGTGTTTATATTTACATTATTTCTTAGAAGTTTTATGAAACTTTTTGTGCCCTGACCTTCCTTTGCTGCAGGTTTTTAAAAATATTTTAAATTCAATGCATTTAATGACCAGTGGACTAATGGGATTTGCTATTTCATTTTGTGTCAGTTTTTAAAAGTTGTGCTTTTAAATAAATTTTTTAATTTTTAACTTATTTTATATTGGAGTATAGTTGATTAACAATACTGTTAGTTTCACGTGTACAGTAGTGATTCAGTTATACATATGCATGTATCTATTCTTTTTCAAATTCTTTTCCCATTTAGGTTGTTAACATAGTATGAAGCTGAGTTCCCTGTGCTATACAGTAGGTCCTTGTTGGTTATCCATTTTAAATATAGCAGTGTGTACATGTCAATCCCAAAGAAATTTTTTAAATGTATAAATTTTGCTAAATTGTTGAATTTATTGGAAAAAACAAAATAGAAAGCTAAATACTTCTGCTCATCAAAATCACTGTTAGAAGATTCTTATTCTGGTTCAGATGGGCAAGCACACTCCATCTGATTTCTCAAAATGAATGCATGGAGTTGGTAACTGAGGACTCTGAAAAGTAAATAGTAGCAGGGAGTTTGGGGAGAGAAACTGGGACCCAAAGCACTGAATTTCCTGTTTTGTTTTTTTCCTCTCAGTGTCCTTCAGTCTGGATTCAAAGGCAGATTAAAACCCCAAATCACACCATTTGCAGACAGAAAGAGCTCTTAGAGATGCACCTTCTGATCTGAGGAGTGAGAAAGGGGGCCCCAGGGGTCAGAGAGGGTGGGAAGTCCCTGGACTTTTCTGGTGTGTGTGTGTGTGTGTGTGTGTGTGTGTGTGTGTGTGTGTGTTTTCATTCTCTCCTACTCCCCTGTCCTCAGGAGATGTTGAGGCAGCAGCAATGGTGGCAGTGACAGTCAGGGCAGTGGCAGACAGGCAAGTGCATAAAACTCTGAGGAAGGGGAATTGTAATTTCGAATAGGTAGGAGTGATTCGATTGCATTTTTCCCTATCCTGTCTTTCTTCTGCTTGTCCCTGAGGGCAGACACCATCACTGAAAACTACAGCAAAGTAGGAAAACTAAATTCCCAGCTTTCTAACTGGAAAATGAGTAGGTGGACCTAAAAGTGTAGTTTTCTAAGAGGGTAGATAACTAAAAGAAGGCAATCCAGTAAAGTTTGTATGTGAAATCTCTGGGCTCATCCCTAGGCTGTACAAGCAGGGATCTGACCATAAGCAGCTGAACTGTGGGGTACACTGCCCAGGTTCCAGACTTCATGAGGCGGCCCACATGCAGAACAGACCCAAATAGCACAGCAGATGCTTCCAGAACTGAACTGACATTAGAAACATAACCCACAGAAGGCAAGCCTAGACTTGTGACAACTTGTATGGAAAAAGACCAACTTTATGAATTACCAAAATTTACCCATGAAGCAAAAGGCAACCTGAATATTTATTAAAGAAATTATAATAACAATTTTTAAAAAATCTTTCACAAAAGGTAACTCTAAGCCCAACTGTGGAAAAAAGATTGCTAATATTTACTGAATTTTATCTTTTTCATGTTTAAAACCGGACTCAGAATTCACAACAAATCTTCACAGGGATTCACTAAAATTAGATAATACATGAGAATGTGTTTCTATAAATGGCAAAGTTCTATACAAATGAGGGGAAACAGTGACTGAGCAACCCATCACCACATACAGCCTTTGAAGAAGCAGAACTAACTCAGAGCCTGGGAGTATGTAGCATTTATGTCAAGTCAGGAATAATTTATTCCTTCCTGTCACAGACAGACCTATTCCTGAACATAATGACTCAGTATGTACAGGATGGTAGAGGTCAGCCTGTGGCCTGATGTTAACATGAAATGCAAACTCTTGGCTACTCCAGCTGGGCAAACACCCAACTAAAACAGAATAACAGAGAATGAAAAAGTCTGCTTTCTACCCATAACAAGGAAGTGAGTGGGTCCAGGAGCAAGAAAGTGATCTATAGATCTATAGATAGTGATCTATATCACTATGAAGGGATATTCTAAGGTTTGTTCTAGGTGTAGAAATTAGATGGCTACAATGGAACTGAATGTAAATCATCCTTCAAGAACAGAAAAGGAGTCAAAATAAAGACATCATTGTTGCATAATGATAGGAACTGAGAATAATTTAGATTCAGTTTAAATACTCCTTTCCTGATTTGAACTCATACCCTGAGAGGATTAAAGCCTGTGAGTTTATGACTAATACATTCCAGATTTAATTTTCCTCAATGATTAACTGTTTTAGCATCCTCTAAGAATTCAAGTAGACTATACAACTTTATAATAAATCTCACAGTTCCTAGTCTCCTGAGAAGCCGAGGCAAAGCCCTGCAGTGAGCTCTTTGAAGCACAGGCCTTGCAGATGAATCGTGGATTTCCAGGAAGAGTTCATTTTCAGTCCCAGGAAATAACAGAGTTCAGACTGTTGTGGTAAAGACCACAGAGCAGGGATGATGGAAGGTGAAAAAAAAATCCTGGAAGCACAAAACAAAGAAGAAGCCGTCAGTCAGCCTGTTGTCTCTAGGCAGAAATGAAAATGAAATCATTAACCATAACCTTTCCAAGTTTTCCAAAAAAAGACATTGATACTCTTTGTTAGTCACCTAGACCATGTGTTATAGTCCTTAAATGTATAATATAATCCCTTTTTCTGCAGATTCCAATTTTCCTAAAGCTTGAAATAAACAGAAAGAGCCTTGGAGGTAATAAGTTCATTCTTCTATGTCCATAGCAATATACAATAAAGAATATAATAAATAAAGAAGACAGAGCCAGACTGAGACTCTGGATTTTTTTCCCTTCTTCTTGGGATCATTCTGCAAAGTTTTGAACAAGGGGGTGGTTGGCTTGGCTATGTTCCTGCCTAGGCTGGTTCACCAGGCTTTGGAAGGCTCCTGTGGGCTGTACACTTCCTATTGCAAACATCTACCCTTTCTTGTTGATCTATTATTTGTGAAGAATACAGCTTTTAATACCTCATGTGTGAAACTCTTAAGCCCACCTAAGAGTTAACAGAAAATCATGGATCAGCATTATTCTCTAGATATCAACTTATACTGTTCAAGAAAAAGAATGCCTGGAAACCAGCAAGCTGTCAGTTGACATCTGTAAGAACTATCCTGACTCACCTTCACTGATCATTGTTTCTATGACTCCTGTTAGTGAAACTCAATTAGAAGAATGCCACAACGCATAATATGGATTTCAAAGTCAATCAGAGTTTTCTGTGTTTATAGTCAGAGACCTTAGCATAAAGAGACCTCAATAAACACTCTGTTTCAGACCTTTATTAAACAGATTTTTTAAAAAACAAAGCAGAAAAAAAAAACGCTGTGCCTGAGTAAATATTCTTAATTATTTAAAATTTCCTCTCTGATAATTCCAGTATTCCTATCATATCTGAGTTGGGTTCTCATGTTTGCTTGATGTCTTCAGAATGTTCTTTACCTTTCCATTTGACGTGTCTTGTGACTTTTTTTTAAACATCTTTATGGAGTATAATTGCTTTACAATGTTGTGTTACTGTCTGCTGTATAACAAAGTGAACCAGCTATATGTATACATATATCCCCATATCCCCCCGCCTTGTGTCTCCCTCCACCCTCCTGATCCCATGCCTCTAGGTGGTCACAAAGCACCGAGCTGATCTTCCTGTGCTATGCGGCTGCTTCCCACTAGCTATCTATTTTACATTTGGTAGTGTATATATGTCCATGCCACTCTCTCACTTCGTCCCAGCTTACCCTTCCCCCTCTCCTTGTCCTCAAGTCCATTCTCTACATCTGCGTCTTTATTACTGTCCTGCCCCTAAGTTCTTCAGAATCATTTTTTATTTTTAGATTCCATATATATGTGTAGGCATACAGTATTTGTTTTTCTCTTTCTGACTTCACTCTGTATGACAGACTCTGGGTCCATCCACCTCACTACAAATAACTCAGTTTCATTTCTTTTTTTGGCTGAGTAATATTCCATTCTATATATGTGCCACATCTTCTTTATCCATTCATCTGTCAGGGACACTTAAAAGCTTTTGCACAGCAAAGGAAACCATAAACAAGACGAAAAGACAACCCTCAGAATGGGAGACAATATTTGCAAATGAATCAACAGACAAAGGATTAATCTCCAAAATATATAAACAGCTCATGCAGCTCAATATTAAAAAAACAAACAGCCCAATCTAAAAACGGGCAGAAGACCTAAATAGACATTTCTCTAAAGAAGACATACAGATGGCCAAGAAGCACATGGAAATCTTCTCAACATCACTAATTAGAGAAATGCAAATCAAAACTACAATGAGGTATCACCTCACACCAGTTAGAATGGGCAGCATCAGAAAATCTACAAACAACAAATGCTGGAGAGGGTGTGGAGAAAAGGGAACCCTCTTGCACTGTTGGTGGGAATGTAAATTGATAGAGCCACTATGGAGAACAGTATGGAGGTTCCTTAAAAAACTAAAAATAGAATTACCATATGATCCAGCAATCCCACTCCTGGGCATATACCCAGAAAAAACCATAATTCAAAAAGACACATGCACCCCAATGTTCACTGCAGCACTATTTACAATAGCCAGGTCATGGAAGCAACCTAAATGCCCATTGACAGACGAATGGATAAAGACGATGTGGTACATATATACAATGGAATATTAGCCATAAAAAGGAATGAATTTGGGTCATTTGTTGAGACGTGGATGGATCTAGAGACTGTCATACAGAGTGAAGTAAGTCAGAAAGAGAAAAACAAATATCGTATATTAACGCATATATGTGGAACCTAGAAAAATGGTACAGATGAACTGGTTTGCAGGGCAGAAATAGAGACACAGATGTAGAGAACAAACTTACGGACACCAAGTGGGGAAAGCGGCGGGGTGGTGGGGGTGGTGGTGTGATGAATTGGGCGATTGGGATTGACATGTATACACTGATGTGTATAAAATTGATGACTAATAAGAACCTGCTGTATAAAAATAAATAAATAAAATAAATTTTAAAAAACACCTTTACAGACAAGCAAAAGCTAAGAGAATTCAGCACCACCAAACCAGCTTTACAACAAATGCTAAAGGAACTTCTCTAGGCAGGAAACACAAGAGAAGGAAAAGACCTACAATAACAAACCAAAACAATTAAGAAAATGGTAAAAGGAACATACATATCGATAATTACCATAAATGTAACTGGATTAAATGATCCAACCAAAAGACATAGACTGGCTGAATGGATACAAAAACAAGACCCGTATATATGCTGTCTACAAGAGGTCCACTTAAGACCTAGGGACACATACAGACTGAAAGTGAGGGAATGGAAAAAGATATTCCATGCAAATGGAAATCAAAAGAAAGCTGACATAGCAATACTCATATCAGACAAAATAGACTTTAAAACAAAGACTATTACAAGAGACAAAGAAGGATACTACATAATGATCAAGGGATCAATCCAAAAAGAATATATAACAATTGTAAATATATAGGCACCCAACATAGGAGCACCTCAATCCATAAGGCAAATACTAACAGCCACAAAAGGGGAAATCGACAGTAACACAATCATAGTAGGGGACTTTAACACCCCACTTTCACCAATGGACAGATCATCCAAAATGAAAATAAATAAGTAAACACAAGCTTTAAATGATACATTAAACAAGATGGACTTAATTGATATTTATAGGACATTCCATCCAAAAACAACAGAATACACATTCTTCTCAAGTGCTCATGGAACATTCTCCATGATAGATCATATCTTGGGTCACAAATCAAGCCTTGGTAAATTTAAGAAAATTGAAATCGTTTCAAGTATCTTTTCTGACCACAACGCTATGGACTACATATGAATTACAGGAAAAAATCTGTAAAAAATACAAACACATGGAGGCTAAACAATACACTACTTAATAACCAAGAGATCACTGAGGAAATCAAAGAGGAAATCAAAAAATACCTAGAAACAAATGACAGTGAAAACACAATGACCCAAAACCTATGGGATGCAGCAAAAGCAGTTCTAAGAGGGAATTTTATAGCAATACAGTCCTACCTTAAGAAACAAGAAATATTTCAAATACACACTTAACCTTACACCTAAAGCAATTAGAGAAAGAAGAACAAAAAAAACCCCAAAGTTAGCCGGAGGAAAGAAATCATAAAGATCAGATCAGAAATAAATGAAAAAGAAATGAAGGAAACGATAGCAAAGATCAATAAAACTAAAAGCTGGTTCTTTGAGAAGATAAACAAAATTGATAAGCCATTAGCCAGACTCATCAAGAAAAAAAAGGGAGAAAAATCAATAGAATTAGAAATGAAAAAGGAGAAGTAACAACTGACACTGCAGGAATACAAAGGATCATGAGAGATTACTACAAGCAACTATATGCCAATAAAATGGACAACCTGGAAGAAATGGACAAGTTCTTAGAAATGCACAACCTTCCGAGACTGAACCAGGAAGAAATAGAAAATATGAACAGACCAATCACAAGCAATGAAATTGAAACTGTGATTAAAAATCTTCCAACAAACAAAAGCCCAGGACCAGACAGCTTCACAGCTGAATTCTATCAAACATTTAGAGAGGAGCTCACATCTATCCTTCTCAAACTCTTCCAAAATATAGCAGAATGAGGAACACTCCCAAACTCATTCTATGAAGCCACCATCACCCTGATACCAAAACCAGACAAAGATGTCACAAAGAAAAAGCTACAGGCCCATATCACTGATGAACATAGATGCAAAAATCCTCAACAAAATACTAGCAAACAGAATCCAACAGCACATTAAAAGGATCATACACCATGATCAAGTGGGGTTTATCCCAGGAATGCAAGGATTCTTCAATATACGCAAATCAATCAATGTGATACACCATATTAACAAATTGAAGGAGAAAAACCATATGATCATCTCCATAGATGCAGAGAAAGCTTTTGACAAAATTCAACACCCATTTATGATAAAAACCCTCCAGAAAGTGGGCATAGAGGGAACTTTCCTCAACATAATAAAGGCCATATATGACACACCCACAGCCAACATCATCCTCAATGGTGAAAAACTGAAACCGTTTCCACTAAGATCATGAACAAGACAAGGTTGCCCACTCTCACCACTATTATTCAACATTGTTTTGGAAGTTTTAGCCACAGCAATCAGAGAAGAAAAAGAAATAAAAGGAATCCAAATCGGAGAAGAAGAAGTAAAGCGGTCACTGTTTGCAGATGACATGATACTATACATAGAGAATCCTAAAGATGCTACCAGAAAACTTCTAGAGCTAATCAATGAATTTGGTAAAGTAGCAAGATACAAAATTAATGCACAGAAATCTCTTGCATTCCTATACACTAATGATGAAAAATCTGAAAGTGAAACTAAGAAAACACTCCCATTTACCACTGCAACAAAAAGAATAAAATATCTAGGAATAAACCTACTTAAGGAGACAAAAGACCTGTATGCAGAAAATTGTAAGACACTGATGAAAGAAATCAAAGATGATACAAATAGGTGGAGAGGTATACCATGTTGTTGGATTTGAAGAATCAACATTGTGAGAATGATTATACAACCCAAAGCAATCTACAGATTCAATGCAATCCCTATCAAACTACCACTGGCATTTTTCACAGAACTAGAACAAAAAATTTCACAATTTGTATGGAAACACAAAAGACCCCGAATAGCCAAAGCAATCTTGAGAAAGAAAAACGGAGCTGGAGGAATCAGGCTCCCTGACTTCAGACTATACTACAAAGCTTCAGTAATCAAGACAGTATGGTATTGGCACAAAAGCAGGTACATTTTTCTAGTTAGGTACCAGAGCCTTGTAGAACATCCCTCTGCCACAGTGATCATGGCTGAGGAAAACTCCCACTTTCAAGCTCATTCAGAAACAATGCTCCAGGAGCTCTCTCTGTCCCTTCACAATTCTTTCTTTCATTCCATTTCTTTGTGAGATGAACAGTGGATTCAAAAACTGGGCTCTGCATCATTAGTTGTGCGATCTTGATCACGTCACATAACTATTTCCTTGTCTACAAAACAGGATGAGGAGACTTATCTTTTAATAGGATTTGTAAAATGTGGCACATATTATGGAGTACAGATTTTCCTTCTGAGAGACAAAAGGGAGGAGTTGAAAGAGTAAATCCCAGTAGGACAAGCTTTTGCCATATATTTTTGTTTGTGTTTTGAAAGCAGGAAATAAATCTTCCTTTGCAAAGGGGAACCCCTGTTTTGCAGTTAGACAAAGAATCCTGACATTACATGTGACAATCTATTCTGTAGACAAAAATACTATTGGTTAATTTTTAATCACAGTCACAATCCACAGATATGTAGACAAGTTAATAACAATTTCAATTCCATTTCTGACAAAATATCAGTTGACCAATACCATAAACAGAGGCATTTGTTATTGGTGTGGATTGTGAAAGGCGAGCAGAATAGTGTAGCTGATACATTCCCAAGCATTCTCAAGAATAAAGAACCTTAGTTCAACAAAGTATTCAATTGCTATATATATGCATACTGAAAATCTAGAATAAGAGTCATTAATAAAAGAACTCTGAAAAATTCTGGAAATATTTACAAGTTTACCATACCCACAATTTTTGTCATTCCTTCTCTGTTTTATGAAATTGTAAGTAATAAATCATTGAAACAGGAAAGGGTGCTGTGTAATGAAACCAAGAAAGAAAAAAATTGGTTAGACAGCATACCCCTCCATGGCTTACCTTGTATGGGAATGACACAAGAAAAGAAGTAAGTAGTGTTATCTTTAGATGGGAAAGTTTATTGGCCCATTGTCTCCAACTGGTATAGGTTTACTTAGGGCTGAGAATGACCCTCTAGTCCAAGAATAGGCCCATGGGGTTACATCATGTGGCAAGAAAAGAAAAGAAATTAGAGAAGAAATCCTGCCAAGAAGAATTTAGAAAGACAAATGAAGAAAATGAAAAAAAAAAAAAAAGAATAGTAGGAAGAAGATAAAGTGGAGCAGGAAGAGAAGGAAAAGACACAAAAGTGGAGGTATAAATGGTTCAGCTCAGTTTGTAATTCTCTTCAGGGTTTTCTTCAGAGCAATTTTGACATCCTGGTTCCTGAGGCTATAAATGGGAGGGTTCAACATGGGTACTACATTGGCGTAAAACACTGAGAAAAATTTCCCCTGACCCACAGACCCAGCAAATGATGGCTTGACATGAATGAGCAGCCCAAATCTATAGAATAGACCAAATGTTATGTGGGAGCCACGGTGCTGAAGGCTTTGGAGCAAACTTTATCTGATGGTATGTGAAGGATATTGAAAAGAATCAAGGTATAAGAAACGGAGATAATGAAGCTAGATACCATGACAACTGTGCCCACAACAACAGAAACCACAAGCTCATTGGCATAGGTGCTGCTGCAGGAGAGCTGGAGGATGTGGAAGATGTCACACAGATAATAGTTGATGATGTTGGAATCACAAAAGATCAGCCTGATCATATACCCTGTGTGGACCACGGCACTGGCAAACCCCATCACATATGAACCAGACATCAGCAGAGAACAGACCTGAGGGGACATGGTGATTGTGTACAGCAATGGCTTACAGATGGACACATAGCAATCACAGGCCATGGCTGTCTACACATAGCACTCAGAGTTGACAAAAAAGCAGAAGAAAAATAGCTGAGACATGCATCCTGTAAAGGAGATGATCTTCTTCTCTGAAATAAATCTCATTAGCATTTTGGGGGTAAAGACACATGAGTAACAGAGATCAATAAAGGACAGATTAAAGAGGAAAAAATACATGGGGGTGTGAAGGAGTGAATTTAGACAAATTAGATTCATCAAGCACAAACTGCCTACCACAGTGACCATGTAGTTCACCAGAAACAGGAAAAACAAGAGCAGTTGGAGTTCAGGTTGGTCTATGAATCCCATAAGGATAAACTCAGTCACAGGGGAGGCATTTTCCATAGCCATTCATTGCACAATTGTGATCTGCAGGAACAGGGGTAGAAACTGACATTAACAATGGACTTTTCTTCTTTGTTTTCCAAGGGAGAGCTGGATCTGCTGGTTTATAATCTCAGTTTTATAAAGACATACATTAAGACATCCAAAAAGCAAGACTTACGATTATTTCTGATGATTCCTCATTTTCTCCTTTCTACCCTTACTACTGTTGTTTGTCTCTGTTCAGAAAGCATGCTGGTAGACTCCCAGTGTCTCTGCATGTCATTTTCTCCGTTCTCCCCTGTGTCCGTTAAGGATCAGGGCTGAAAAGAGCAATTAAACAGATAGTGTTCCCCACAACCATTGATTTATGTAGTTTGGGGTCTGAAAAGAAAAGAGGGGGTTGATTCAACCCTCACCTTCTTTTTCCTAAATGCCTCACTGCCATTGAACTTTAAGGCTCCTTCTGCCCTACAGTCCTGAGAGGGTCGAAGTTTCTGACAATGAAGGAGGCAATATCTGCCAGCACGGTCCTCAGTCTTTGACTTGCTAAAAGAGGTATGCTGGGGAACAAGCCATAATTTCTATTTGAGAATTTACCCAGAAGGTCTTCTTCACTTGCAAGGAGGAAAGCAACCTTATATGAGCTCCAAAACAATCAGTTGATTCAAATGAGATTCTATTCCATGCCCTATAGTTCTGGGAAAATTGGAAGCACAGAAAATTATTCTCTCCCTCATGATTTCCTTTCAAGTTAAATGAGCCCACTGAGGGTAGAAATTACTGAGTTTGTGTTTCCATCCTGTATCATAGATCCTTGGAGACACAATGTTCTACTCAGTTTATAATTTCACAGTGAGAATTCTTAACCCCCAATGCAGAAAAATGGGTGCCCCTTTTGTACTTTCTTCATCATCTCCTGGTGTCTATGCACAGTTCTAAAAAAGGAACATCTGGGGCATGATCACTTGCCTTTACTAGCACTTTCCTAGAGCCTCTGGGATTGCATTAGTGAAACAGTGTATCATAGCTTTAGCACTGTCCATGCTTATGGATTTCACCTCTGTAAAGACGTGTTGTAGCAAAATGGTTAAAAGAACAGGCCCCTCAAGTCAGACTTAGTTTAAATCTGGATGTTAAACTTCTTAATTGTAAGACTGTAGACAATCATATAACCTCTCTGATCCCTGCATATTTTTATATACTTATCCCTATGTATATCTATAAAATGAGGCTAGCAAAAGAGCTATCTCATAGGGCTGTTTTGTGGATTAAATTAATTAAGTTACCCAAAGTTTATTAGGAACATGCCTGACATATAATAGAAGCCTGAGAAGTGTTCCCATTGCTATTAATCCATATTCATTATAGCAAGATTTCTCAACTTAGCACTAATGGTATTTTGAAGTGGATAATTCTTTGTTGTGTTCTGTGTATTATAGGATAGATCACATGCTAGGGCACAAAACAAGTCTCAACAAATTTTAGAGGACAGAACTTATATCAAGCATTTTTCCAACCACATGGTATAAAACTAAAAATCAATTACAGAAAGAAAAATGGGAAAAACACAAACATGTGGAGACTAAACAACATGCTACTAAAAAAGCAATTGGTCAATGAAGAAATCAAAGAGTAAATCAGAAAATACTTTGAAACAAATGAAAATGGAAACAACACAATCCAAAATCTATGGGATGCAGCAAAAGCAGTTCTAAGAGGGAAGTTTATAGTGATACAAGCTTTCCTCAAGAAAGAAGAAAAATCTCAAGTAAACAACCTAATCTACCACCTAAAAGAATTAGAATAAGAAGAAGTAAGAAAGCCCAAAGTCCAGGAGAAGGAAGGAAATAATAAAGTTCAGAGAGGAAATAAATAGAGATAGAAAAAATAACACAAAAGATCAAGGAAACAAAGAGCTAGTTTTTGAAAAGATTAAAAAAAAAAGATAAACCACTAGCCAAGCTCACCAGGAAGAAAATATAGAAAACCCAAATAAACAAAATAAGAAAAGAAAGAAGAGAAAGAACAACTGATACCACAGAGATACAAAAAAATCATAAGAGAATGTTACAAACAGTTATATGCCAAAAAATTGGACAACCTAAAAGTAATGGACAAATTTCTAGAGATATACGACCTTCCAAGACAGAATCAAGAAGAAACAGGCAATTTGAACTGACCAATCACTAGTAGTGAAATTGAATTTGCAATTAAATGTCTCCCAGAAAAAAAAAAAAAAAAAGCCCATGACTGAACAGCTTTACAGGGGAATTCTACCAAAAATATGAAGAAGAAATAATACCTATTCTTCTCAAACTGTTCCAAAAAATGAAGAGGACAGCACATTCCCAAACTCATTCTACAGGGCCACCATTACCCTGATACCAAAATCAGGCAAAGACACTACAAAAAAGGGAAGGTAGAGGCCAATATCTCTGACACATATAGATGCAAAAATCCTCAACAAAATATTAGCAAACCAAATCCAACAATATATAAAAAGGATCATACACCATGATCAAGTTGGATTTATTCTACAGTCACAAGGATGGTTCAGCATTCACAAATCAATCAATGTGATAAACCACATTAAGAAAAGGAAGAATAAAAATCACAGTCATCTCAATAGACAGAAAAAACATTTGACAAAATTCAACATCCAGTCATGATAAAAAACACTTAGCAAAGTGGGTATTGAGGGAACATATCTCAACATAATAAAGGCCATTTATGACGAATCCACATCTAACATCATACTCAATGGTGAAAAGCTGAGAACCATACAAGGATGCCAGTCTTGCAACTTCTATTTAACACAGAATTGGAAGTCCTAGCCACAGCAATCGCACAAGAAAAGGAAATAAGAGGTATCCTAATTCGAAGGGAAGAAGTAAAATTGCCACTATTTGCAGATGACATGATACTTTATATAGAAAATGCTAAAGTTTCCACCCCAAAGCTATTAGAATAAATGAATTCAGCAATGTTGTGGGATACAAGATAAACATACAGAAATCTGTTGAGTTTCCATACACAAATAATGAAGTATCAGAAAAAGAAAGTAAAAAATAAATCCCATTTAAAATAGTTTCAAAAAGAATAAAATACATAGGAATAAACTAAACCAAAGAGGTGAAAGACCTATAATCTGGAAAATATAAAACACTGATAAAGGAAACTGAATATGATACAAAGAAATGAAATGATATCCCGTGCTCTTGGGTTCAAAAAATTAATGTTGTTAAAATGGCCATACCACCCAAAGCAATCTAAAGATTTAATGCAATCCCTAACAAAATACCCATGATATTTTTCACAGATCTAGAACAATTAATCCTAAAATTCACATAGAACCAAAAAAGACCCCAAACTGCCAAAGCAATCTTGAGAAAAAAAGAACAAAGCTGGATGTATTACCCTACCAGACTTCAGACTATACTACAAAGCTACAGTAATCAAAACAGAGTGGCGCCTGTACAAAACCAGACACACAGATCAATGAAACAGAATAGAGATCCCAGAAAAAAACCCCACACATTTATTGTCAATTAATCTACAACAAAGAAGTGAAGAATATACGGTGAAGAAACGACATTCTTTTCAACAAGTGATGCTGGGAAAACTGGACAGCTACTTGTAAAACAATGGGATGATAACATTTCCTGACCATATACAAAAATAAACTGAAAATGGATTAAAGACCTAAATGTAAGACATGAAACCATAAAACTCCTAGAAGAAAACATAAGCAGAACACTCTTTGACATAAATTGTAGGAATATTTTTTTACATCTGTCACCTATGGTAAATGAAATAAAAGCAAACAGAAACAAACAGGACCTAATTAAACTTAAAAGCTTTTGCATAGCAAAGGAAACCATCAACAAAATGAAAAGACAACATACTGAATGAGAGAAAATATATATATATATATAAGTAATATGACTGATAATGTGTTAATATCCAACATATGTAAACAGATCATACAACTCAATATCAAAAAAACACAAACAACACAAGTTAAAAATGGATAGAAGACCTGAATAGACATTTTTCAAAAGGAGGCATATAGACGGCCAACAGACACATGAAAAGATGCTCAACATCGCTAACTGTCAGGGAAGTGCAAATCAAAACAACAAGATAGCGCCTCACAGCTGTCAGAGTGGCTATTATCAAAACTCTACAAATAACAAATGTTGGAGAAGATGTGGAGAAAAGAGAACACTTGTACACTGTTTGTGGGAGTGTAAATTGGTGCAGCCACCATGGAAAACAGTATGGAGGTTCCTCAAAAAAATTAAAAAATAGATCTACCATATGATCCAGCATTTCCACTGTTGCAGGTATATCTGGGAAAAAAACAAAAACACTAATTTAAAAAGATACATATGCCCCAATGTTTGTAGCAGCACTATTTACAATTGCCAAGATATGGAAGCAACCCAAAGGCCCATTGACAGACGAATGGATAAAGATATGATAGATAGATAGATAGACAGATAAAGATGGAATATTACTCAGCCATAAAAATATTGAAATTCTGCCATTTGCAGCAACATGAATGGACCTAGTGAAATAAGTCAGAGAAAAACAAATACTGTATTATATCACTTATATATGGAATCTAAAAAAATAATACAAATGAATGTATATGCAAAACAGAAACATGCTCACAGATATAGAAAACAAACTAGTAGTTACCAAAGGGGAGAGGGAAGGAGGGAGGGGCAGATTACATGTATGGGACTAAGACTTAAAAACTATGTATAAAATAAATAATCAGCAAGGATATATTGTACAGTACAGTGAAATATAGCCATTATTTTGTAATAACTTTAAATGGAGTATAATCTATAAAAATATTGAATCACTATGTTGTACAAATGAAACTAATATGATGGTATAAATCAACTATACTTTGTTAAAAAGGAAACATAAATCTTAAGTGTATGGCTCAATGAATTTTACCTATATATATGCCCATGTAAAATATAGTTCAAGATACACATTTCCTAGAAAGGTTCCCTTGTTCCCCTTCTCAGTCAATACCCACCCCCTTCCCAGAGGTAACCACTATTCTTACTTCTTGCCCTCCAAATACATCT
The DNA here is from genome assembly GCF_028023285.1 of Balaenoptera ricei. Classification (NCBI taxonomy): domain Eukaryota; kingdom Metazoa; phylum Chordata; class Mammalia; order Artiodactyla; family Balaenopteridae; genus Balaenoptera; species Balaenoptera ricei. The sequence continues at coordinate 9,100,619 of NC_082646.1, read as the reverse complement.
GACATTCTAAATATACAAACAGAAAAGCACTGGAGAAATAGGGAAATTAGAGAAAACAGCATCTACTTTATATCTGTTTATTATCTTATTGGAGAGACAAGGTGTTATGGTCAAGTGTTGAAATACTAAACCCCCCAAAGGTGATGATATTGGGAGATGGGGCCTTAGGAGGTACTTAAGTCATGAAGATGGAATCCTCATAATTGGGATTAGTACCTTATAAAAGACATCTCACAGAAATCACTAGCCCCTTCCACCTTGTGAGCATATAATGAGAAGGCAGCGACCCAGAAAAGTGCCCTCACCCGTTTATGCTGGTACCCTGGTCTTGGACTTCCAACCTCCAGAACTGTGAGAAATAAATTTCTGTTGTTTATAAGTCATTGAGTCTGTGGTATTTTGTTATAGCAGCCTGAATGGACAGAGATACAGGTTTAAATAAGCACAAAAAATGTTGAAAAAAATATAGTTTATTATCATTAATATACACCTTTTTTCATGATAAATCCCATTAGATAAGTAAAACAATGTCTAACATATTTCTCCTAACTTAATGTGCAGTATTTTCCTTTAAAGTGATAAATAACAAACTATGCAGTAAGAGCTATGTGTTCTTTTTTAAAATATTTGATGTCATTGTAGATAATATCGAATGCAAGTTTTATAATAAACCAGTCAGCCCCCTTGCTAGGATCCTAAGTTACATATGTATTATTCCTTTAATGGTACTTTGTTAACACCATCTTTGGCAATAAAAGGTGGAGCTACATGTATTCTCTTCAATATTAAATGAACTGGGCTGATAGAGGCTCTCAAAAACAGGTGGTACATGGTATAGATTTTGCCATTCTCAAAGGGAATAAGAAAGGGCAAAATATAAAAAGAAAGTTGATAAGAAATATAGAACAAAAGGAAAAGATCAGAGAATCTGATCATACTTCAAGCTATATACTAGTTTGTATTAAGACATTTTATTGAATCCTGTTCCCTATACCAGCAAGAGTATCGACAAGAATGAGAATATTTCTACAGTATTTGGCACTTCTGTGTTTAGATGAGTAAGATATAATTTTAACTTTCTGTGATTTATGATTCACCATATTTGTCCAGATTAGGAATAACTCAGAAGATGGAAGTATGAAAAAATTATTTTTAAAAAGGTCAGCATATTTATTCCTTTTATAAACATGTTGTTAGTTATTTAGTAAACTGATATGAGGTGCAGGAGATACAGAGGCCAAATATGAGACAAGATCAGCAATGAGGGAAGTGATAAGTCTATACCACATATAAAAAAATCTGTAGAAGCAACATGGTGATAAATACACTCTTCTTGAAAGACACCAGTAAAAATTAATAAAACGTTGAATTTCTTTACAATATCGCTGATTCAAATTAGAACATGGTTCTCCTCTGGATTTTTAAACAGGGATTTCCTCAGTGTAACTTTGATATCCTTGTTTCTCAAAGTGTAAATCAAAGGATTGACCATGGGCACCACATTAGTATAGAAAACAGAAGAAATTTTTTTCAGGTCCATAGATCCAGGAGAAGAATATTTAAGGTATATGAATGCTGCTGAACCAAAAAAAAGAGAAAGAGCAATGATGTGGGAGCTACAGGTGCTGAAGGCTTTCGATCTTCCCTGAGCGGATTTGATATGAAGAATGCTAGTAAGGATGAAGATGTTAGAAACTAGGATGGTGAAACTGGGTACTGTGATATTAATACCCACAACAATGAGAACTACCACCTCACTGACATAAGTGCTGGTACAAGAGAGTTGGAGGAGTGGGAGGATGTCACACAAGTAATGGTTGATTATATTAACATTGCAGAAGGTTAGTCTAAGCATGCACCCTGTGTGGGCAGAGGCTCCAGTAAACCCCACCACATACGCAGCCAAAGATAGCACCAAACAGACCTTATGGAACATGGTGACCTTATACAGCAATGGAGTACAGATGGCCACATAGCGATCACAGGCCATTGAGGTCAACATATAGCACTCAGAGATGACAAAAAAGAGAAAGAAAAACAGCTGAGTCATGCACCCAACATAGGAGATGATATTCTTCCTGAATACAAAGTTCATCAGCATCTGGGGGGTGAAAACAGAGGAGCAACAGAGATCAATGAAGGTTAGGATGAAGACTAAATAGTACACGGGGGTGTGGGGGTGAGAATTTAGACCAATAAGAATGATCGAGCCCAGGTTGCCCACCATGGTGACAATGTAGATCATTAGAAACAGGTAAAAGAGGGACTGCTGGAGCTCTGGGTGGTCTGTTAATCCAGAAGAATAAATTCAGTCACTAAGGAGTCATTTCTAGCCAGCATTCTCAACTTCGGAAATCTGTGAGAATAGAAGAAAACTACATTAATAGGGAACCCAGCTCTGTCCTTACAGACTCTCTTTTATATGAGCTTTACAAGAAAGAGACTCAGACTGGCAGAAATCATGTCTTCCTTTGCTTCATAGGGTCTGTAAGTACTTCAACACACACCCCTCAACATTTAAATCACTGTCTTTTGTTGCATGAGCTGCACGGAACAAACAACGGCTTTATCTTTACTAGAAGACAGAGGGATGGGGTAGCTGAGGAACAAGCCTACTTGTTGATGGGCTTTGGTGGTGGGGTTGTATCCCCATCTCTCCATCCTATTCATCTGACCAGTCACTTTTTAGTTCCTACTCATGTTTCCATCACTCTACTAGGTATCTCAGTTCCCCTGTGATGACCTTCAAGAAAGAGAGAACTCCCACAGGGCAGAGACCATAACCATATTCTGCTTCCTAGAAGGGAGTTGCTAAGAGTCTCTCGGATTTTCCGGTACTTTACTACAAGATTCCATGAAGTCAGTAATTGATAACAGGTACGGAGGAGAGCCTTGGTGGCCTAAACTTTATACTTAACCATATACTGCATTGTTTCCACACATTCTCCTCCTCTGTTCCATCCTAGCTGAATATAGAATGAATAAAGGAAGTTGGATGTGCTTTCCCAGGTTTTGTAGGATGGCATGAAAGCGAAATAAATTAATTTGGGTGCTGATTAAATTAGCTGTTGTTAGTGAATATATATCAAGCTGTATACTTACTATGACATGTAAACTTGTACAGTACATATATTTCGACAAAAATATTTTTTTTTCACACACACTGTATTTTATTTTTACAAGAAATAAACTGACACCAAGCATTGTAAATGGATGACCACAACAAAAGCAACAATGATTGCAATTACCAAACATGAAACACACTCATACTATGTCATAATACTGACATTCAGTCCAGTAATCCTCCACTGTAACAGCTCCTTTACTTTGCTGTGAAAATTGATTTGTATATTTTTTGCCTCTGAGTCCTTGTGGGATTTTTTTTTTTTATTCAAACAGAAAGTCACAAAAATTATAATCATCCTCATCAGTTCACTCAGTCCCATGTAATTTTTTTTTTCATCTTGATCTTTTGTTAGCACTTTTATGAATTCATCAGTTTTCCATTAGAGTTCTGAAAATGCTTATTCATTCAGTTCAGCAGTATAGTCAGTTACCAGAAACCTGTACTTGTCAGAGTCTTTTCCATGAATTCCTTGAAGATGAAACCCTTTTATAGGAACATTTTTGCGAAAACATCAGAGTACACCCAGAACTGTCTGTAAATGACAAAAGACTTAAAAATGACCACGGTTAAAGATTTGATGAAAGTTCATAATAATGCAATTGACAAGGAAATTTAGTTATTTCTGAGATATACATTTTAAAGTAATAACTAGAATTATGACTTATAACATTATACAAGAGCATATAAGAGTTTTAGAAATTTCATGTAAGGTCTGAAACATTTATATTAACATATTTCCATACAAATAACTCTGGCAACCATAGACACTACAGAATTAAACATAGCCAAAATCCTAGCCAGGATACCAAAAATTCTCACCCTAATAGCCATTAACTAAGTTTTTAGTACCTGAGACAGCACATTCTCTTTCAACAAAATACTACAAGACAAAGAAACAGTCTAAAGAGATAATGCAAGCCACAGAACCAGACTCAGATAAGAATGAGATGTGGAAGTTATTGAAAAGGAAATTAAAATGACTATAATGAATATGTTAAGGACTCTAAGGGAAAAATAGACAACGTGTAAGAATCGATGGGTAAACAGAGAGATGGAAACTCTAACAAAAACTATCAAAAGAAAGTGCTAGAAATAAAAGGCACAGTAACATAAATGAAGCATTCCTTCTACGTGCTCATCAAAACCCAACACAGCTTAGAAAAAGAACCAGTGGCTTGAAGATCAGGCAACTGAAAGTTCCCAAAATCAAATCCAAAGAAAAAAAAGTGTAAAATAGAACATTCAAAAACTCTGAAACAACTTCAAAAGTGAAAAAATATGCATAATTGGAATATCAGAAGGTGAGAGTGAACAGCTGATCCTCCTCTTCCTTACATTTTCTTGAGAAGTGATTTATATAACTAAGTTAATTTACACATTTAAATCATTTACATTTCTTTTTTGATTTCTTACTATTATCTCCATAGCATTATATGTTTGCCCTTATGAGGATTTGGCATCAATAACTAACACAGATTTCATTCAGGAGAACACCCTTTTACTCAAAGTCTTACTCAGTGCAACTTGGACATCTTTGTTCCTCAAACTGTAAATGAAAAGATTCATCATTGGCCCCACAATGGTGTAAAAAACTGTGGATACTTTATCTCGATTCAGAGACCCAGCAGGAAAAGGCTTCAGATACATGAATGCTGATGATCCAAAGAAAAGAGAAACCAGAATTATGTGAGAGCTGCAGGTACTGAAGGCTTTGGACCTGCCCTCTGTAGTACAGATGCCGAGGATGTTGGAGAGGATCAAGGTATAAGAAATGGAGATGGTGAGACTGGGCCCTATGACACTGACGCCCGCCACAACGAAAACCACCAGCTCATTGATGGAGTTGCTTGTGCAAGAGAGCTGGAGGAGAGGAGGAATGTCACACATGTAATGATCGGTGATGTGGCCATCACAGAAGGAGAGTCTCAGCATGCACCCAGTGTGGGCCATGGTACCCACAAGCCCCATCATGTATGCACCCACCCTCTGCGTGAGGCAGACCTGAGGGGACATGGAGACCCTGTAAAGCAGGGGCTTACAGAAGGCCACATATCGATCATAGGCCATTGACGTCAAAATACAGCACTTTTCAATAACAAAGAAGGAGAAGAAACAGAGCTGAACCATGCACTCTGCTTAAGAGATGACATTTTGGTTTACAAAACTCATCAGCATTTTAGGGGTAATGACAGAGGAGTAGCAGAGATCAATGAAGAAAAAGTTGAAGAGAAAGTAGTACATGGGAGTGTGCAGGTGAGGGTTCAGACCGATCAGAATAATCAAGCCAATGTTCCCCACCATGGTGACCAGATATATTCCTAAGAAAATGAGAAAGAGAGGCAGCTGGAGTTCTGGCTATTGTGTTAAACCCAGCAGGATAAACTCAGTCACTGAAGAGTCGTTCCCTGGGGCCATGCTTCCCTAGGACATATCTGTGGGAACAGGACAAAGGGTAACATTAAAATGAGTACCCAGCTCTCTCCACCCAATCCCACTATAATGAGGTTGAGACCCAGAATAGGAGAATGAACCCAAGCCAACCCTCTGTGTGCCTTTGTTTTCTCCTTTGTGTAAAGGCTGAGGGAATTTTTAAAGATAATATATATCAAAAACACTAACGAGCAAGTTCTACAGGGATAAGATTCAGTAACCCTGTGACCACACATGACTACAGCATCTCTGCTCCACTTCTGCTTTGATAGCTTACCAGGCCCACCTAATGATCAATGATTGTCTCAGCAGAGAGAAGGTGTGTCATTTCAGGGAGTCCTTGGCTTTCTGAGATGAGGTTTGGAAGAATAACATGACAGATAAAATTCAACACTCACCCTTTTACATGGGGGCCTCAATCCTGCTGGATTAACTGAGCTCAGAGAAATAAAGTAACTTCCATCCTCCCAGACCGTCAGACTTCCACAAGCTCTCAGAAAGGTCCTAATGCCTCTCCCTGCTGAATTCAACATAGACTCAGATCAAAGTTGCTAAGCTCAGAGAAAAGAATATAATTTCCATCCTCCCTGAATGTCACAAAGAGGACTTCCACAGACTCTCAAAAAGGTCTCAATGTCTCTCCCTGACTGCATAGACTCAGATCAAAAGGCAGATTTGGGTCAATACAGGAAGTTTTCAAATGCTAAAATCAAGGTCAGCTCACTATGAGAGGCCATTAGGAACCATTCGAGATTTTTACTTCTCTTTTGACACAGGATTGAAATAATCTAAGTGCAAGCTTAGAAAGAGTAATATGGCAATGGCTGGCAGAATGGACTGGCGTAAGAGAGACTGGAGGCAAGGTGACTCGCAAGAGGCAATTACAATAGTCGATGAATGATAAAAATGCCCTGAATTAACAGTGCTACTGTGAGCAATTCAAAGAAACAAACACATGCAAGAGACACTGAAAGGAAAGAGCCATCAGAACTTCTCACAAAGGGGATAGAAGTAGACCAAAAAAATCCCAAAGATATTAGCCTAGGTGCTTGGTTAAATTATGGTGTTAACTACAAACAGAGAGAATTCAGAAAGAATGGAAATATTCATAAACAATATGCATTCAGTTTTGAACATGGTGATCTTGAGTTGCCATCTGGACAAGCAAGTAGAAGTTTACAACCTAAATAAGGCTAAATAATGCTCAAGAGGAAGACCAGAATCTGAGAAAAAGATTTGGGGACCATTTCCACAGAGGTTAAAGCCATGGAATCAGGTGAACTCAATGAGAAAGAATAAAAAGAAAAAGAGCAGAGACGCAAGAAAAACATGTGGGAAATCCCTCATATGGTTTTTACACGTAGGATAGTTGAAAACCTAATCATTACAAAAATGAGTCCCAATTATTATCATCAGACACTTAGAAATTACAAGGGGACTAAAAATTCCTTAGGGCAAACTTGAAATGTGTCTCACAAGATAGACATTCTTGGGCTTAGCCTTGATGAGGACCTTAGAGATTCATTAAAACTATTTTATTTCCTGGAAAATGTTAAGAACTCTTATTTAGGTGATGCAAGAACCAGAAACACTCCCTTTAAGTTTATATTACATCAAATCACATTACAAGAAAAGTTTGTGGCAAGGTACTAAATTAGAATTAAAGGTCATTCTTTCACCTTTAACATAACCAATGTAAATACAGGCAGAGAATGAGTGTAGAGATACTCTGAGCTTATTCTTACATTGCAAAACTAACTCATTACCCTCCTTTCTTCTACCTACATGATGGTCACAGTAGCCTGATTTAGTTATAATGAAATGTGTCAAATAGTTATCCTTTTCACTGATATATACCACGGTATCTTTTGTTAATTCCTGGCTCCTTTTTAAGTAACTCAAGCCTGATATGTTCTAATTTATCAAAGTCAGTGGCAATTTAAGTTTTATACCATATTATCATAAAGATGCAAAAAATGTAAACCTTTTTTAACTAAATAGAATTTTAATTTGCAGTATTATGTCACCCTGAGCTAAGCTGCTGCAAGCATCTGGAATCACTGGCTAATAATATATTTTTAAATGTAAATATATAATGGAAAGCGTTAAATCTGCAAGTGTCAGGAAGAAAATGGGAAGGCAAGATCTAATTCAGCAGATCTGGGGTGGGGTCCTAGATTCTGGTTTGTTTGTTGTTTGTTTGTTTTTGAAAGGTGTAAAGTCTGTGTCTAAATTCATGTTTTTGCAAATGGACATCTGATTTTTCTAGCATCATTTGTGAAGAAGACTACCATTATTCCATTGATTGCCTTTGCTCTTTTGTCAAAGATCAGTTGACTATATTTTGTAGGTCAACTTCAGGTTCTCTCTTCTGATCCATTGTCTTTTCTTTCATCACTACCACACTGACTTGATTACTGTAGTTTTATAGTGAGTCCTGAAGTTGGACAGTATCTGTCCTACAACTTTGTTCTCCTTCAGTATTGTATTTGATATTTTGGGTCTTTTCCCTTTCCATATAAACTTTAGAATCAGTTTGTTGATATCCACAAAAACTTGCTGGGATTTTGATTGGGATCACATTGACGATATAGATGAAGTTAAGAAGAATTGACAACTTAACATAATTGAGTCTTCTAATCCACAAACATGGAGTATATTTCCATTTATTTAGATTTTTTTATTACTTTTATTAGAGTTTTGTTGTTTTCCACATATGGATCCTTTATATATTTTGTTAGACTTATAACTAAGTATTTCTTCTTTTTGGAGGGTAGGGGTGGGGTGACAATATGAATAGTATTGAGTTTTCCATTACAAATTCCAATCATCCGGTGCCTGGTATATAGGAAAGCTATTAACCTTTGTATGTTAACTTTGTATCCTGTGACTCTCCTGTAGCTACTTATTAGTTCCAAGAGGTTTTTTTGTTCATTTGTTTAGTAGTTGTTGCTGTCAATTTTGAGGGACTGTCTACAGAGACAATCATGTCATCTGAGAACACAGACAATTGTATTTCTTTTTTTCCAATATGTATTTTAAAATGGTTTAAAGTTATCATTCCAAGAAGCAATACAGGCTCAAATATTAATAAATTTGAAAAAAGGTATCTCAACATCCTTTGTCCTAAGGAAAATGTAAATTAAAATTATAATGAGATACCACTGCATACACACTAGAATGGCTAAAATTAATGACTGTCTATACCAAGTGAACATGTGGATGTGGAACACCTGGAAATTTCATACACTGCTGTTAGAAGAGTAAAATTATATAGGTACTTTGGAAAACAAATTGGTATTTTCTAGTAAAGTTGCACCATATGTAGCATCTGATCCAGACATTCCACAGCTATCACATATACAGAGAAATTAGTGCATATGTCAAAAAAAAATACTTGTACAAGAATGTTCACTGAGGTTTTATTTCAATAGCCAGATTTCCATCAATAAGAGAATAGATAAGGAAATTGCAGAAAATACATTCAATGAGATATTTCTCATAAAACTATGTTCTGATACATGCACCAATATGGTTGAAATACAAAAATCATTATGTTGAACGGAGATGGCAGACTCAAAAGAGTATAAACAGTATGATTTTATTTATAAGATTTTAAAGAACAGGCAAAATTACTCTAAAGTGATAGAAATGAGAGCAATGGTTACCTCAACTGGTGCATGGGATTTGTCTACTGACTAGAAAGTGACATAAGGGAAATTTCTGGGGTCATAGAAATGTTCTGTATCTTTTTCTGGGTGGTGATTAAATGAGTTTATACTTAGGTAAGAAGTCATCAAGCTGTAGACCTCATATTTGTATATTTTACTGTATGTAAACTAGGCCTCATAAAATATAATTTGAAATGTTTTTATAAAACTTTATAAGGAAAATTTATTTGTATAAAAATTTATACAGCTCAATAGTTTAAACAATATATTGTTCAGTAGATCTCTCAGGACTTACTATGGAAAACTAGTCTGTGTTTTTGTAACACATCTCTAATATCTACTATCAGTATGGGTAGGCCAATCCACACCTTTCCATACCAACCTTAGAGGCTTAATACTGGACCAGATGGGTCAGTAGTCTTACATAGGATTGGGCTTGGGTGTTTCCATAAAGAATATTCTGACTTATATTGAATCCATGTCTCCAACCTGGGGAAATTCAATGAAGTTGACATAAAGAAAGAAAACCGAGAAAAAAAATAATCAGATACAACTGGGACATTAATCACTTCCCGTTTAAGCTTGTGCTCCATGAGCCCTGCCAATTATTACAGTGTGTTTGTGTTTCTATCACCAATAGTGACAGCCAAGCTTCAATCTCTTTTTTCTTTCTTATAAAAAATTTACAAATGAGTTATTTCAGTTTAAAAATATGGCAACATTTCTTGTTTAAAATAACAGGAAATCCAACTAAAAACCAGCCTAAAACTTGGCATGCAAAAAGCAGGAAAATTCAATCCACAATGAGGAAAAACCTCAATCTGTAGAAACATACTGAAAATAACATATTTTAAAATTAGCAGACAAGAAAAAAAGAGCTGTTATTAATATATTCTATATATTCAAGAAAAAAATGTCAAGGCATGACAAGGCCCACATTGACTTCCTTGATCTGAAAAATACAATGTGTGAAATGAAAAATACACCAAATCCAAAAAAATACATAATCCAAAAATAAGTATGAGAAAAACATTAGAAATCCCAATTGAGGGATATTCTACAAAATACCTGACTAATACTCTTCAAAACTGTCAAAGTTATCCAAAACATGGGAAGTCTGAGAAAATGTGACAGCCAAGAGGAACCCAGTGAGACATGACTAATCAACGCAATGTGGTATACCGAATGGGATCCTAGGATAGAAAAGGGACATTAGGTAAAAACTAAGAAAATCTGGATAAAGTATGGACTTTAACAATAATTATCAATATTGGTTCACTAACTGTGACATATGTATCACACTAATGTAAGATAGCAAGAGGAACAAGATATGAAATATATAGTAACTCCCTGTATTATATTAGCAATTCTTCTATAAATCTAAAATAATTCTAAAATAAAAAATTTATGTAAAAATAAATGTGTTGAATGGAGTTAACACCACATCAGAAGAAACGGTGAGTGAACTTAAAGAATAGCAATAGAAAGTACCCAAAATGATATCCAGAGACAAAAAAAAAAAGCCTAGAAAAGAATGAACAGAGCATCAGTGAGCCCTAAGACATCATATTATGTAATTGGAGTAACCTCATATGTATGTAATTGGAGTCCCAGACAGCAGAGAGGAGGAGTGGTAGAAAAATATTTGAAGACATAACAGCTGAAGACATCCACCTAAAGTATCACTATACAGTGAATGCCCCCTTACCACCTAATCTAATTTGAGAACAAAGTTGACTAAATAAGCTATTTAACAACTGTCATTTCTGGTATTGTTGGACTAGGCTATTGGGTCTACCACTCACTCAAAACAGCTAAAAATACTGAATAAAATATTCTACAATATTTTATGAACTGGTTTGTGATTACATAAATTTTGCATTATTTATTAAATTGCAAATGTATGTATTATGAAGTTTTCAGGATATATTTGATGGTAAAATCAGAAAAGTTCATATATTCATTACCTACTATAATAATGTAAATTATTCAAACATCAGAAATATCTCTTAAATGAGATTTATCATTTTTTATTAAATAACATTCCCAAATAAAATATACTCATAATTCTAAATGAAAATTGGTACTTGCTTCTGGAATATAATTTCTTTGTTAACAGGCTTTGTGCTTGAAAGTTATTTGCAATTCTTGAACAAGAATTTGTAATGACTATATCTCCAATTTCTTTTATAATCATCATCAATGAGAAATTTTGTATGCATAAGTGGTAGAGTTTAGATCATTCTTACCACCATTTAATACTTTGCCGTTGAAATCATATTTAAATAATGTGAGTTATTTTCTTTTTACTGACAAATTTAATGTTCAACAAATTTGGAACTAATTTCGCTTTTTCATTTCAAATATTTCAAAATAACAGAGAAACCCAATTTGCAGAAGGCTTGTGCATTCTTAGAGCAATCACACTTCAACTAGTTTAGATGCCACGAAAAGGATAAATTGGCTGGAGATGGACAGAAATACGTGAAATGGGGAGCTAGAGACTAGGGCATCTGCCTGGAGCTGCGAACATCAGGACTCCTTGCCTGGCGTCCACCACAGGCCAAGCACTGTGCTCCTGGGCACCTGAAACAGACTCCCCCAGCAGCCCTGTGGGACTCTGGTCCACCACAGGCACTGTCCCCTCTGCATGTGGCTGCTGTAGCTGGTGACCAGGTGGTGGAGTGCCTTTTTGGTTGGGCTGTTGAAATAGAGCAGTGAGTGCCTCCCTTGGCTGACCATTCTTGATGCTGGCCAAAGTACGGTATATGCCATCACGTCAGACACATTCTATTCTTACCCTTCCGAGAGCATCTGTCTAGGATATACTCTAGGCTCGATGCCTTTAATGTGAATTCATCTGGGGATTCCGCATGAAGAAAACAAACTTTTTTCCCAATTAAAATTGTATTTATGAAGCATATACAGAAGGATAATAAAGATACCTATATCTTCAAGAAATTCATCAAGTTATGGACATAATACTTCCAAATATCCTAAAGGTGTTTTAAAAATGTTTGATATATTGAAAAAATTTTTACTTCGAGTTCTATAATTATAGTTATTTTTAAAACACAATTGAATTTTTAATCATTTTAGTTTTTTATGAGTTTTGATTTTAATAATTTTAAATGATCATTTTTGCCACGTTGATCAAAAGAATATAAAGTCAACTTGTAAAGTAAGTCTGTTGATTCACAGACCAAGCCAGGCATTTTACTGACTCATACTGCCAGCAGAGTGTGCTGGGAAATTGGATATCACATTCAGACTACAAGGCATGTGTCATGCCTGCAACTATATTTTGCCTACATAAACCAACATAATCCCAAAAAGGGTGTGAAACTGGTAAGTCATGAATATACATGGCCTTTTATTTGGCTGGACAGGGCCAACCATTCATGGAGGTGTGTCTCTCTCCACACGTTTTGTCTGCTTGGTTCTACTGCATTTTAACCTCAGATGAACTCTCCCCGTGTAGTGAAAACAGGACTACTAGAATCCCTAGATTTAATCTTACCAATTCAGTAACTACAAGTAGAAAAGTTTGTTTAAATAATTTTGGCAGAAAAGACTGTAGTCAAATGACTATTTCTGACTAATCACTGTCATCAGGGTTTGGCATGTGCTAATTAGACAGGATATGTCTTGTGAAATGGGCAAGTCCGTCCAACAAAATCACATGAAAGGTGTTCCCTGTTTCAAATTCCAGTCAAAAAACAGCATACTATGTATTTCCCATGGAGGATATTTTAAAAAGATAATTGGATATATAGACATTGCAAGGAGGAAAGAGCAAAAGATGAAGCAGAGAAAACATAAAGACTAATAACCTATAAAAAATAGCTACCCAGAACTGAGAGAACAAACAGAAAGAATAAGAAGCATAACCAGATTCTAGAATCTCAGAGGAGAAGCTCTATAGGATTGATGCTTGGATTAATGGAGGGTTTGGAGATGCCCCACAGCTGGTGCTTGGACCTCTGCAATAGAGGCTCCAAGAAGGTGCAAGGTCCAACATGGAGGGAGACCAAGAAGAAGGCCTGACAAGTGCTTGAGCCACTCAAGGGGCAAAGTATGGGCAATAAAGTGAGGGAGGATACTACAGCTGTTAAGGAACTGTTGTCCAGCTATTTACTATACATAAGGGGGTGTACCAAGTTTGGCACATTTCCATGTGCTTATTGGCTATTTACATATGTTCGTTTGGGATGTGTCTTTCAAATCATTTGCCAATATATGATATGATGTTTTCATCACTGAGATACATTTTATATTCTGGATACAATACCTTTATCAAATATATGTTTTGCAAATATTCTTCCAGTCTGTGTCTTGCCTATAAATATTTTTTTGATAAACAGATGTTCTAATTTAAATGAAACTCATTTTCTCTTTTTTTTTTTTCTTTTAGATTTAGTGCTTTCCAGAATATGTTTAAGAAATCTGTGCCTACACTAACATACTTTTCTATGTTTTCTTCTAGAAGGTTTATGTTAAAGTTTCATGTGTATAGTTTTGATCTATTTAAAATTAATTTTTGTGTATGATGTGAGGTAGAGATCAAAGTTCATTGTTTTCCTCATGAGTAGTTAGTATTTCCAGCATCAATTGCTTAGAATGATTTTTCTTTACTTACAGATTTACACAATTGCTCAGTTAAAAATCAATCAACTATATAAGTGAGGATCTGTTTCCGAATATTCTATTGTGTCCCATGGATTTATCTATATTTATAACAAAACCAATCTGTCTTGATTAACATATCCTAAAACTAAGGTTTAAAATCAGTTAGTGTTAAGTCCTCTATGTCATTTTAGAGTTCTCCAAGAAACAGATGCTAAGAAATGATTAGACTTCCAAGACATTTATTGTGGTAAGTGCCTGTGAAGGATAAAATGGGAATGAGTGGGAGTCAGTGAGAAAGCCTTCAGACCAGGATGAAAGTGTGATACCTACGAAAGGAGAGAGAGAAGAAAGGATTGGGTTGGAAAACCTCAGACCACAGTGCAGTTCAAAAAAATCTCAAATAGGATGATAGGAAGTCCCTAAACAAAGACTGCCTATCAGAAGAGATCCACGTTACACAGAAATTGTCCAGGCCGGTATGACCCACCATGCTAAGCCATTGGCTGAGCCCATCTTAGAGTAAGCATGGACTCTGCCTGAACACTATGGTGGATCCAAAGGAGTATTGGCTATAGACAGTCAATGATGCTCCCCACAGGTGGCTCTACTGAAAGGGAGTCAGCAGCACCTCTCTATGGTTGCCACACTTTACTCCTCAAAAGAAATTATACCCCAAAGTTCCTTCTGACTTATTTTTTGTCATTTATTACTATATTTTATTAATTATTATTTATAACATTAAATTTATTATTATTCAAACAAGATAATCCAATTCAACAAGAATATTTTTGACCTGCCACTATATTTGATACTCTAAATATATGAATGGGAAAAGCACTGGAGAAACAGGGAAATTATAGGGAGAAGCATCTAGGTAAATATATTTATTGTCTTACTGGTGAGATGAGGTTTAAGTAAGTTCAAAAAATGTTGCTAGGATTATGGTTTACTATATTAATACACAACTTTTTTCATGATACTTCACTGGATAAGTGAAACATGGCTAAAATGTTTCTCCTAACACCATGTGTAGTATTTTCCTAAAGTGATAAAAAACAAAATTGACAGTAAAACCATATGCTTTTTTCAAAATATCTGGTGTCATTTTAGAGAGTAATAAACACAAATTTTATAATAAACCACCCATTATGCTTACTGGGATCCTGAGATACATATGTATTATTCTTCTAATCATCCTCTCTTAATTCCATGTTTGGCAATAAATGGTGGAGTTATATGTATTCTCTTCAATATTAAAGGCATTTGCCTTATAGAGGGTCTCAGAAGCAGGTGGCATGTAAAACAGATTTGGCCATTTTCAAAGGGAACAAGAAAAATAATAATAATAAAAGGAAAATTGGTATGAAAAATAGAACAAAATGATAACATCAGAAGGATCTGATCCTACTTTAAGCTATATATGCAATTTGCAATGAAGACATTTCTTTGAATCCTTCTTCCTATACCAGGAACAATATTGTTTTAAAAGACAATTATTCTGCAGTGTTTGGGCACTTCTGTGTCTAGAACAGCAAGCTCTAATTTTAACTTTATGTATTTATGAAACTCACCATATTTGTCCAGATTAGGAATAGCCCAGGAGACAAAGACAGTATGAAAAAAATCATACTTTCCTTTTATGAAGATGCTACTAGTTATTTAGGAAACTGGTACAAGATGCAAGAGATACGTAGGAAAAGTGAGACAAGCTATAAGGAAAGTGATGAGACAAGTCTATTATACCACATATAACACAATCTGTAGGACATAGTTATGAACAAATATCATCTTGAAAGACAATAAAAATTGAATGTCTTTACATTATTGTTGTTTGTAATTAGAACATGTTTCTCCTCTGGATTTTAAAATTTATTTATTTTTATTTATTTATGGCTGTGTTGGGTCTTCGTTTCTGTGCGAGGGCTTTCTCTAGTTGTGGCAAGCGGGGGCCACTCTTCATTGCGGTGCGCGGGCCTCTCACTATCACGGCCTCTCTTGTTGTGGAGCACAGGCTCCAGACGCGCAGGCTCAGTAGTTGTGGCTCACGGGCCCAGTTGCTCCGCGGCATGTGGGATCCTCCCTGACCAGGGCTCGAACCCGTGTCCTCTGCATTGGCAGGCAGATTCTCAACCACTGCGCCACCAGGGAAGCCCTCTCCTCTGGATTTTAAACAGGGATTTCCTCATTGCAACTCTGACATCTTTGTTCCTCAAACTAAATCAGAGGACTGAGCATGGGTCCCACATTAGTATAAAAAACAGGAGAAACTTTCCCCTGCTCCATAGATCCAGGAGAAGAATATTTAAGGTACATGAATGCTGCTGAACCAAAAAAAAGAGAAAGAGCAATGATGTGGGAGCTACAGGTGCTGAAGGCTTTCGATCTTCCCTGAGCGGATTTGATATGAAGAATGCTAGTGAGGATGAAGAGGTAAGAAATTAGGATGGTGAAACTGGGTACTGTGATATTAATACCCACACAATGAGAACTACCACCTCACTGACATAAGTGCTGGTGCAAGAGAGTTGGAAGAGAGGGAGGATGTCACACAAGTAATGGTTGATTATATTAACATGGCAGAAGGTTAGTCTAAGCATGCACCCTGTGTGGGCAGAGGCTCCAGTAAACCCCATCACATACGCAGCCAAAGATAGCACCAAACAGACCTTATGGAACATGGTGACCTTATACAGCAATGGAGTACAGATGGCCACATAGCGATCACAGGCCATTGAGGTCAACATATAGCACTCAGAGATGACAAAAAAGAGAAAGAAAAACAGCTGAGTCATGCACCCAACATAGGAGATGATATTCTTCCTGAATACAAAGTTCATCAGCATCTGGGGGGTGAAAAGAGAGGAGTAACAGAGATCAATGAAGGATAGGATGAAGACTAAATAGTACACGGGGGTGTGGAGGTGAGAATTTAGACCAATAAGAATGATCGAGCCTAGGTTGCCCACCATGGTGACAATGTAGATCATTAGAAACAGGTAAGAGAGGGACTGCTGGAGCTCTGGATGGTCTGTTAATCCAGCAAGAATAAATTCAGTCACTAAGGAGTCATTTCTAGCCAGCATTCTTAACTTCAGAAATCTGTGAGAATGGAAGAAAACTCCATCAATAGGGAACCCAGCTCTGTCCTTACAGACTCTCTTTTATATGAGCTTTATGTGAAAGAGACTCAGACTGGCAGAAATCACATAAGTCCTCCTTTGCTTCATAAGGTCTGAAGGTACACACCCCTCAACATTTAAATCACTGTCCTTCATTGCATGAACTGCATGTGACAAACAACTGCTCTATCTTACGAGAAGATAGAGGGATGGGGTAGCTGAGGAGCAAGCCTACTTGCTGATGGGCTTCAGATATGGGAATGTATCCCCATTTCTCCCCCCTATTCATCTGATTCATCATTTCCTAGTTCCTACTCATGTTTCCATTACCCTACTAGGTACCTCAGGTCCCCTGTTTTGACCATCAAGAAAGATCCCTACAGGGAAGAGACCATACAGATATTCTGCTACCAGGAAGTCTCTCATAGTCTCTAAGGTTTTCAGATACTTTACTATAAGAATCCAGGAAGCTAATAATTGATAACAGGTATTGAGGTGAACCTTGGTAACCTAAGTTTTATACTTAACCATACACTCCAGTGTTTCCACACATTCTCCTCTGCTCTATCCTAGCTGGACAGCGAATGAATAAAGGAAGGTGGATGTGCTTTCCTAGGTTTTGTAGGATGGCATGAATGAGAAATGTTAATTTGAGTGCTGATTAAGTTAGTTATTAAATTTGTGAAAACATTTCAAGCTGTATACTTATTATGATATATCAACTTTCCTCTGTTTATACATTTCAATAAAAAAATTTTAGAAAAAACCACAAATCTCTTCTGATGTTGCTGTCTGGATTTGTCACTTGGAACTGCTACAGTTCTCCTGCTCCCAGAATGAAGATGGAGTCAACACAGAGTGTATGCTGAGAACAATACAGGCAGTAGAGTCAGAGCTCCAGACTTTGGAGTTTCTTGTTATTCAATATAAATACTTCTCATTTTTCAGCAACAGAGGGAGTGGGCAAAAAATAGAAACTTGGTTAACTCACTCTCCATCCATTGAGGGAACTCAGTGCTGACCCTTTATGTGTGTTTTACCTCCACTGTCCTGAAAGAAGAACTGGCCTTGGAGATATCAAAGCTGAGCAGATGTAGTCACAGAATCTTCCTCTTTCCCTGGAAAAGTCATAGCATAGATCTCACAGTATGAATGTTCCAAGAGTCAGTCTATGATTTAGATCAAACTTGTGGTTATAAATTTACTAAGAGATCATGAAGGGAAACCACAGGCTTCACATCTAAACCACAGTGTCATAGAGCACACAGCATTTGCTTAAGGCTTATAATTCTTTTGGACCTGATTAGAAATTCAGGTATAGGGGTCCCCCAGGACTTTCCCATCATGATACGCTCTGCAGGGGAGAAATGTGTCTGTGTTTACACCCTAATTGTTACAGTAAGTGTTAATTTCCCATCAGGGATTATACATTCCCCAGAGCATAGGAGAAAGGATCCTCTGCTGTCCCTTATAAAGATGCAAATAATTAATGTCATTGAAAATTCACTAATTATAATTCTAGGTAACATTAGTTTCAAAAATTTAAGTTCATAAAGATATATGACCATTTCAGAAAAGTTGATTATGGCCCTTTATAATAGTTGAGTCTCTTTAAATAATCAGTGTTTATGCAAATTTTATAGACATAAACCAAAGGATCTTTTTAATTGATTTCAGAGATTATTGTTTTTTTAAAGTTTTTTTTTTTTTTTTTTTTAGAAATTCACGTTCTTCTATTTATTTATTTATGACTGTGTTGAGTCTTCGTTTCTGTGCGAGGGCTTTCTCTAGTTGCGGCAAGTGGGGACCACTCTTCATCGCGGTGCGCGGGCCTCTCACCATCGCGGCCTCTCTTGTTGCGGAGCACAGGCTCCAGACGCGCAGGCTCAGTAATTGTGGCTCACGGGCCCAGTTGCTCCGTGGCATGTGGGATCTTCCCAGACCAGGGCTCGAACCCGTGTCCCCTGCATTGGCAGGCAGATTCTCAACCACTGCGCCACCAGGGAACCCCAGAGATTATTGTTTAATAAAACACTATTTACTATAAAAATGATTCCATGGAAATTCAATTACCTTGAGTTGTTCTGATTCAATATGCTTTTAATAGATTAAAATCAAATCTATAAGAAAAATCACTGTAAATAAGCTTCTATTACAAGGAAATATGACTTTAAAATTCCTATGTACGTATTAGCTTATGATTATGCTTATGAGAAAAAAATCTAAGTTTAAAAAATTTTTTAAATTATTATATATTCCCAGGAAATTTCAAAAATAATGGATAGAGTCCCCTGAAATCTACCCAGCTTCCTACCATGGTGACATCTTCGACAACTGTAGTATAATAGCAAAACTACAGACATTATTCAGCTTTGAGCAATTTTATATGCAGTATGTGTTTCTGTTGTGTGTGTGTGTGTGTGTGTGTGTAGATCTATGTAATGTGATCACTTGTGTAGATTCATGTAACTACCACCATCATGATACAGAACTCTTCCACTAACATAAAGGAACTCCCTTACACTACCTCTTTATAGTGACACCTATCCCCTCCCACCTTCATCTGTCTTGCGGCAACCACTAACCTGTTCTTCATCTCTATAGTTGGGTCATTAGGAAGACAACGGATGAAACTATACAATATATAACTTCTGAAACTGGCTTTTTTCACTAAGCATGATGCCCTTAAGTCCATCCGAGTTGTTGCATGTATCAACAGTCTGCTCCTTTTATTGCTGAGTTGTATTGCATTTTATACAACCCACATTTATTCAAATTTCTGTAGTAATTTTAAAACTACTAGGTTCTTGTTTAATGCAAAACTAAATCTGATTTATTTATGGAAAATGTTTAAGGGGCAGGGGATATAAGATCACAGTTCAGACTGGCTCTTCTTATTCTCTTTTTAATCAGTTTTATTGTGGCATAATCTGGATACAATAACATGCTCTCATTTTAAGAGTACAGTTCAGTGACTTTCAAAAATAATACAGTCATATAAAGACTACCATGGTCAAGATCTAGAGCATTTCCCTCACCCCCAAAAGTATACTCATCTCCCTTTGCAATCCACCCCCCCCCTTTTTTTTTTATCATGAAAGGATGTTGAAATTTGTCAAATGCTTTCTCTGCATCTAGTGAAATAATCATATGATCTTAATCTTTCGTTCTATTAATCTGGTATAGCACATTTATTGATTAGTGTATGTTGAACCATCCTTGCATCCCATGGTTAAATCTCGCTTGATCATGGTGTATGATCTTTTAATGTGCTGTTGAATTGGTTTGCTAGAATTCTGTTGAGAATTTTTGCATCTATATTCATCAGAGACATTGGCCTGTAGTTTTCTTTTCTTATAGTGTCTTTACCTGACGTTGGTGTGAAGGTAATTCTGGTTGTAAAATGAGTTTGAAAGTTGTTCTTTCTTCCATTTCTGGAAGAGTTTAAGAAGTTTTGGCATTTATTCTTGTTTAAATGTTTAGTAGAATTCACCAGTGAATTCATCTAGTTTTTGGTCCTGGGCTTTTCTTTGTTGGGAGGTTTTTGATTATTGATTCAATCTCCTTACCCGTTATTGATCTGCTTCGATTTTTCTGTTTCTACATAGTTCAGTCTTGGTAGATTGTTTGATTCAAAGAATTTATCTATGTGTTCTACAGTATTCAATTTATTTGTGTATAATTGGTCATAGCAGTCTCTTATGATCTTTTGTATTATTGTGATATCAGTTGTAATGTTTCCTCTTCATCATGATATCACTGCCGTCTTTGTCTCTTGTTACAGCTGTTAAATTAAAGTTTATCTTGTCTGATATATTTACCACTGCTGTTTTTTGGTTTCCACTTGCATAGAACACCTTTTTTTATCTCCTCACTTTCAGTCTGTGTGTGTCCTTAAAGCTGAAGTAAGTCTCTTGTGGACAGCATATAATTGGGTCTTGTTTTTTGTTTTGTTTTGTTTTAATCCATTCAGCCACTCTTTTCTTTTTGATTGGAGAATTTATATCATTTACACTTAAAATAATGATTGATGGGTAAGGACTTACTAATTCTATCCTAATTGTGCTCTGGTTGTTTTGTAATTCCCTTGTTCTTTTCTTCCTCTCTTGCTGTCTTCTTTTGTGATTTAATGATTTTCTATAATGGTATGTTTCTATTTCCCTTTTCTTTATCTTTTTATATTAATGTAGGCTTTTGCTTTGTGATTACCATGAGACTTACAAAAAATATCTTATAGATATAACTCTATTTTAAGGTGATAACAACTTAACTTTGATAACACACAAAAACACTACACTTTTACTCCCTTCCCACATTTTATGTTTTTGATGTCACAATTTACCTCTTTTAATATTGTGCATCCATCAGCAAGTTATTGTAGTTATAGTTATTTTTAATAGTTTTGTTCTTTAGTTTTGTCAACCTTTACTAGAGTTGACTGGTTAACACACCACCGTCTTATAGTATTATATTCTGAATGTGACTATATACTTACCAGTGTATTGTATACTTTTTTACATTTCATGTTACTAATTAGTGTTCTTTTGTTTTAGCTTGAAGAACTCCATTCAGCATCTCTTAGAGCAGGTCTAATGCTGATTAATTCTCTCAGCTTTTGCTTGTTTGGGAAAGTCTTTATCTCACCTTCATTTTTAAAGACTGCTTTGCTGGGTACAGTATTCTTGATTGGCAGGCAGTTTTTTCTTTCAACACTTTGAGTATATTATCTCACTCTCTCCTGGGCTGCAAGCTTTCTCCTGAGAAATCTACTGATAGTTTAATGGGGGTTCCCTTGTATTTGAGTATTATTTTTCCTCTGGATGATCTTAAATTTTTGATTTTAGACAGCTTAATTATAATATATCTTGGAGAAGATCATTTTGAGTTGAAATAATGGGGTGACCTATTAACTTTATGAAGTTGGATGTCCAAATATCTCCCCAGATTTGGGAAATTCTTAGCCATTATTCCTTTAAACACGCTTTCTGCCCCTTTCTCCATCCTTCTCCTTCTGGGACTCCAATAGTGTCTACAATGTTTCTCTTAATGGTATCCCACAGTTCATATAGGCTTTCTTCACTCTTTTTCATTTTTTTTTCTTTGTTCTCTACTGACTGCATAATTTCAAATGTCCTGTCTTCTACTTCATAGACTTGTCCTTTTGCTTGATCTAATCTGCTTCTGCTGTTCTTATCACATTTTAAAATTTCATTCATTGTATTATTCAGCTCCAGGATTTCTATTTGGTTGTTTTTTATGATTCTCTCTATTAAGATTCTCATTTTGTTTGTCATGATTTCATTGAATTGTCTTTCTCTGTTTTCTTGTAGCTCACTGAGCTTCCTTAAAACCGTTATTTTGAATTCTTTATCAGGCAAACTGCAGATCTCCATTTTTTTTGGCTCTGATTCTGGAAAATTATTGTGCTCCTTTGGTGATGTCATGCTACACTGATTTTTCAAATTCCTTGAAGACTTTGCTACTGTCTTCAAATCTGGAGAAGCAGTCACCTCCTCTGGTCTTTCTGACAGGCTTCAGGAGAGAATTACCTTCTGTCAGCCCTGCTAGTAATTCTGAGGCTTTCTCAGATCTTTTCTATGGTGCTCCACACTTCTTGTTTCAACATAAACAGAGTTCTTATGCTTGTATGCCTTCTTTCAACCCTGCAAAACTAGTTCAGTTACTGATAGCCTCCTTTTTGCTTTCCCTAGGGTGGTGCTGCATGCTCAAGTTTGTGGTTTCTCCCAGGCCTGCACAGTTGGGCCAGAATTTGAGTTGGTCTTATAATCAGTCAAAGACAGGGTATGTCCCACTACTAACTCTTTGTGAAAATTCACAACATCATCATTATGTGCCTGTGTGTGTGTGTATGTATTGTGTTTTATTGTTAACAACAAAATGTGCAGAATCTCACTTTAGGAGACGTCTTATGCAGCATGGTGTGGGAGGATACAGACAGGAGGCTCTTTGAGTCTTGGCTGGGGTCCCAGTCTTTGGCCTCTCCATGGGCAGAATGCCTGTTAGGGTTTTCCCTTAGCAACAGGCCTGGAATGGTCTGCTCAGAACAGTGACACACCAGGCCACATGAAAACAAACTAAGGAGCAAGCATATGAAGGCCAAGAAATGCTCAAGTTCATCCAGCTCCCCAGTGACCTTTTCCACCTGAAGAAAAGTCCCTGATGTCACCACTCCCTGGGCAGTGGCTTTGGTGGACAGAGAGCTAAAAGGGAGTGAAAGTGACAGTGTCCCCCAAGCCCCAACACCCTCCCTTCTCCATGCTGGGAGTCAGAACTGCTGCCTTTGCTCAGTGGCCTTGTTTCTTAAACTCTTTCTCTCTTGGGAGTTCTTAGACTTAAAAACAAAAACAAAACAACAACAACAACAAAAAAACCTATTTGTAATGAAATAGCAGAAACACTAATTTCACAGTGCTAACACCTACATGTTGGGGGGGGATTGGCTTTTGGTACCAAAAGGTATCATTCCAAATCAAAGTTACTCTCTGGAGGTGAAAAAATACAAGAAAGTTAAGAGGACAGATTTTGCAGGTTGGTAACAAAGAGGAAAGGCTCCAAGAACCGGGTAGAGATGGGGTCTGCTGGGCACCTGTAGAGCAAAGACCACTCCCACCTCATGGGGTGCCAGGACCCCTCCAGAGCAGTGGGTTGGGGCTCAGCAGCCACCATACTCTGCCTTCACCTGTTCAAGAACAAGCGCTCCACATTCAGCCCCTTTCCGGGCATAGCTGGGGATGGTGCCTGTGAACACGTGTCTGTGGGGCATGCCAGGGACTCTTCATGAGGCTGGGGCATCACCCATCCAGACCAGGTTTTATCGTGCGCAAAGCCTAGCGCTCTCACTCCTCACCAGATGCTGGCCAGAGCCTTGCTGGAGGAGGGGGCCAGGTCTGCTTCAGTTGGCCTGGGCAGGGCAGCCCCTCAGGGAGCCCCTTACCCCTGGCCTCCTACCAAGGTCTTATCGCACTCGCCAAGAAAGGCATTTTTTGAAGCTGGCTCCACCCCTCCCTCCCAAACTGCCTGCAACCAGCTCACTTCCTCACAGCAAAAGGATGGGCCATCAGGAAAGGTGCCTGGAGGCAGGGAAGGAGGTAGTGAGGAAACGGGAATACAAGCAGGACAGGAAGTGAGCCCCCAGCTGCCTGAGATGCAGGTGGGAGAGAAAGGGTCTGAGGAGGACAGAGAGGATGGGGGCTGCCAGAGACAGCAAAGCAGCAGCAGGGTGAAGAAGCTGCAGAGTCGGTAAGTCGTGAGCAGAGGGGAACCCCAAGAACACGGAAGGCCCAAGACAGGAGGCCTCAAGAGAACGCGGAACTGAAGTACAAAAAGGTGACCCCTACAAATGGGGGACTGAGGCACAAAGCGATGGGACCCTGAAGTGAATGAGGGCCCAAAGGGGGCGTGAAGCCCAAGGAGACGGTGGAGGCAGACGCGTAAGAAGGGGAGGCTGAGAGCCCAGACACTGAGGTGTGAGAAGAGACGGGAGTTGGGGGAGCAAGGCCTGGGGCAGTGAGGGCCCAGAGCCCCAAGACCGGAGAGGCCGACGGGCGAGAGGCAGGGCATCCACCGGTGGGCCCCAAGGGGAGCCGCGCTCCGCCGTGATCAGCGGCTTCCAGGCTGCCTGGGCACGAGGGCCAGGTGCCCTGACGGGCGGCAGTGGCGCGGGAATCCCGGCCTGAGCGGGTGGCCGGGAGACGCACTTCTTGTTTTAGAACATACCCAGGGTTATGGACGGGCACTTACTCAGCTTGCTGCCCCTGGTGTCCCTCTTGGCCAGGCCCTGGCCCGCCGGCGCTCTAGGGCCTTGCGCCTCCATTTTGCGGAAGACCCGAGGCGGCAGCGGGCGCGCTCTTCGTGCGCATGCTCCTCACACGGCGCCACAGCCGCCGGCTCCACCGAGGCGGGTGTGCGGCTCGGCGGGCCTGGGGTCCCCAGGCTGCAGAGCAGAAGACGGACGAAGCTTTGTCTTTGTGGGACCGTCAGGGGCCAGGCCACGGGCAGCTGGTGGGCGGCCAACTGGGGGCTGCAGCGGGCCGGGGCGTGGGCTGCACGGCGCTTCCGGTGCTAGCCGCTGATTTGCCCCAGGGTGGCTTCCGTGCCGTCCATCTCGCGGTTGCTGCCGTAGGAGGCCTTGGCGGTGGCCCAGGCCGCGCGTGCCCGCAGGCCCCACTCGTCTCCCGTGGCAGCCTCCGTGCGGTGACCCAGGCCCAGCCGGCCGCCCGGGGCTCTCAGGCTGCCCGTTCTCCAGCGGCCGCTTACTTCGGGGCCCAGCAGATGCCGGAGACCAGGGAGCCCTCGCGCAGGACCTCGCAGGGGCCGCTAGCCGCCTGCTGCGCCCGCCGCGTCTTCAGAGACTCTCCGGAGAAGGTAAGAGTGAGGCTGCGCCTGTGCTCGGGCACAGGGCACAGGGCCTCCGGGTTGCCCCTGGGCTCCGGGAGGCTGCGGTGGCGCTAACCTTGGCCCGCGCGTCACGTCGAGCGGCGGCTGTAAAGCTGCGGCGGCGGCTGTGGGAGGAGTCGCGCGGGTGGAGCCGGCCGCTCTCGCTGCTGCGGCGCTCGCTCCCCAGATCAATATTATTCTTCGTAAGCAAATCAGCCGGGAAGAGGCATTTGAGTATAACAAAATTTCTTTTATCTACAATTTATTATTATTCCGTCAACCCCAGTATACATGGACTAGGGTTTCAGAGTTGGAAACACATAGCCGTGTGAGAAAGAAATTCAGCAACTAGAGTACAGAGTTTATACGAAGTTCTAAGAGCCAGTCAGAATTTGGCCTTGGGAGGAGTCCTGTGTAAAATATCACAGACTCCCATTGTTCTTACATGAACTTCAGCACTTTCTGAAGCATCAACATTTCTCAGATTGTTGTGTGCGTTGGTTGATTTCCAGAGTGTTGAAATCATTGTGTTTGTCAGTTTTGGCCAAGTTTATGGATGTTCTTGTGGAGATTTGCTGACCTCACTCAACCATAAGTTCCACTGAAGAAGGTCCTTTTGATTTGACTTACCCATATTTTTCAGGAAATATAAACTGTGTTTGTAACTTACTTCTAATAATTTTTGGTGGAAAAATCCAAAGTTGTAGCAAATGAGTTTATATGTTACATGAAACAGGACTTATTGGGAAAACCAATAGTGACATTGTTTGCCAAAGAAGAAGCTAGAATATTCTCTTTTGAGAAGTGAGGTACAAAGATTACACAAATTTCAATGATTAACTGAGAATTAAAACACCCTGAAATCTTGTACTGCAAAGTTCATTCATATTTCTAACTTAGAATTTAACCCATTTGACAGATACGTGTTTTGCCAGTTAGATCACACTTTGGCTGATACATGTGGGGGAGAAATATTGTATCAGGGTTTATGTGCAGAAACAATAGATAGTGACTCTAATTCAGTGCTGTATGTCAATTATACCTCAATAAAACTAGAAAAAAAATGACTCTAGCTCTTTTTTTTTTTTAATTTTTCAGTAACTTCTTTTTTTTTTTTTTAACATCTTTATTGAAGTATAATTGCCTTACAATGGTGTGTTAGCTTCTGCTTTATAACAAAGTTAATCAGTTATACATATACAATATGTTCCCATATCTCTTCCCTCTTGCATCTCCCTCCCTCCCACCCTCCCCAACTCTAGCTCTTTTAAATAGAAAAGAGTTAATATAAAGAAGATTGGGAATTCAGACAATTGGTTTGAAGTTCTAAAACCAGGGTTGGAGAACAGGCAGATGTGGCAGGTATCCGCATCTATAAGGCATCTTATAGACAGCTTGGTAGACAGAGGTTCTGCAAGGGTGGGGCAGGCCAAAAAGACTGGCAGCTGTGCTACCACTGACAAAGGCTGCTCACCCAGTTCTGAGCAGTTGGCAACACCCACATCATGTAGTGTAGTTGTGGATGTGTTATTCTCTCAGTGTCAGGAGAGCAGAGCAGGTCAGTGATTCTGCTAGTCTAAGGTTTTGACTTGCGGCAAAGCGTTTAAGGGAACGGGCCGTCAAGTCAGACTTTCTGAAATTTAAACCCAGGTGGATTCTCCACTTTCTAATTGTGAAATTTTAGACAATTTATGTGACCTCTTTCACTGTTGATATCCTCATCTGTGAGATGAGAATAATTGTCTTTTGGCTTAAATGACTTACTACATGTAAAATGTTAGAACACTGCTTGGAACATAGAGTCTGATAAGTTTTTGTTCTTCTTCTCCTCATTCATATTCACCTGAATGTACAGCCTGAACCTGTTCCCTGCCTGCCTCCTGGACAGTTTTGTTTTATGTCTGTTTATGTGCCTCAAGTTAAAGTGCCCCAAACTGCAGTCAACATTTACTTGGTGATTCTCAGCACTGCTCCTCCTCTGGTCATCAGTTTCTAAGCTTTTTTCACTACCACCTAGGCAACAAACAAATTGTAAACATCTTCGTCTCACTCAACTTCTTCATCCAGTCTCCAAGTCCCAGAGAACTTATCTCCTTGAAATCCTGGTCTGGCCTTCCCTCTCAATTATACTGATTTGATAAGCTTCTCCTCATCTCATGTTTAGATTACTCTAATAGTTTCCAGTGTGAGTTCCTATGGAATCTTACCTCCCTGTCACCACACACACACACACACACACACACACACACACACACACGCCTCTCTTTCTTGCAATATGGTTATAACTGTAAATTGTTAGATAAATATTGCCAGTTAGATTATTAAACACTATTTATAGATAGTACATAAAATGCTATTTTTGCTTTCGTTTCCTTTTTTGTTTTCCTTGAAGTGAATATTTTTAGGTGCTTTCATTTGCTTAATAGTCTATGGATTTCTGTGATTTATCCCTAACCTCGTGCCCATTTGTACAGATCTCCTCTCAGAATGTACAGCTGTAGCTATATGATGTTAGCTGGTATTCTAAAAGTGTTATCTTCTTTAAGGTGTCTTTCCAAGAAATTTATGATCCACTCCAGTGACAACAGGATGCCCTCTTACTTTGTTGAAGATTTAACATCTTGAGATCCCCCTTCACCATCTTTCTGGGGATACTCTTCACCTCTTACCTATGTTAGGTCCCTTATTCTCTGGATCCTATATCTTCCTGTTTCTTGGTTTCCTTCTTCATTTTTGAAAATGAATTTTATTTTTTAGAACAGTTTTAGATTTATAGAAAAATTGAGAACACAGTACAGAGAATTACCATATATCCCACATTCTGTTTCTCCTATTATTAACACCTTGCAGTACATTTGTTACAATTAATAAACCAATATTGTTATGTTATCAATAACTAAAATCCATACTTTATACAGATTTCCTTAGTATTTACCTAATGTCCTTTTTTTTTAACATCTTTACTGGAGTATAATTGCTTTACAATGGTGTGTTAGTTTCTGCTCTATAACAAAGTGAATCAGTTATACATATACATATGTTCCCATATCTCTTCCCTCTTGCATCTCCCTCCCTCCCACCTTCCCTATCCCACCCGTCTAGGTGGTCACAAAGCACTGAGGTGATCTCCCTGTGCTATGCAGCTGCTTCCCACTAGCTATCTATTTTACGTTTGGTAGTGTATATATGTCCATGCCACTCTCTCACTTTGTCACAGCTTACCCTTCTCCCTCCCCATATCCTCAAGTCCATTCTCTAGTAGGTCTGTGTCTTTATTCCCGTCTTGCCCCTAGGTTCTTCATGACCCCCCTTTTTTTTCTTTTTTATTCCATATATATATATTAGCATATGGTATTTGTTTTTCTCTTTCTGACTTACTTCACTCTGTATGACAGACTCTAGGTCCATCCACCTCACTACAAATAACTCAATTTCGTTTCTTTTTATGGCTGAGTAAGATTCCATTGTATATATATGCCACATCTTCTTTATCCATTCATCTGTTGATGGACACTTAGGTTGCTTCCATGTCCTGGCTATTGTAAATAGAGCTGCAGTGAACATTTGGGTACATGACTCTTTTTGAATTATGGTTTTCTCAGGGTATATGCCCAGTAGTGGGATTGCTGGGTCATATGGTAGTTCCATTTTTAGTTTTTTAAGGAACCTCCATACTGTTCTCCATAGTGGCTGTATCAATTTACATTCCCACCAACAGCGCAAGAGGGTTCCCTTTTCTCCACACCCTCTCCAGCATTTATTGTTTCTAGATTTTTTGATGATGGCCATTCTGACCGGTGTGAGGTGATACCTCATTGTAGTTTTGATTTGCATTTCTCTAATGATTAATGATGTTGAGCATTCTTTCATGTATTTGTTGGCAATCTGTATATCTTCTTTCGAGAAATGTCTATTTAGGTCTTCTGCCCATTATTGGATTGGGTTGTTTGTTTTTTTGATATTGAGCTGCATGATCTGCTTATAAATTTTGGAGATTAATCCTTTGTCAGTTGCTTCATTTGCAAATATTTTCTCCCATTCTGAGGGTTGTCTTTTCGTCTTGCTTATGGTTTCCTTTGCTATGCAAAAGCTTTTAAGTTTCATTAAGTCTTATTTGTTTATTTGTGTTTTTATTTCCCTTTCTCTAGGAGGTGGGTCAAAAAGGATCTTGCTGTGATTTATGTCATACAGTGTTCTGCCTATGTTTTCCTCTAAGAGTTTGATAGTGTCTGGCCTTACATTTAGCTCTTTAATCCATTTTGAGTTAATTTTGTGTATGGTGTTAGGGAGTGTTCTAATTTCATACTTTTACATGTACCTGTCCAGTTTTCCCAGCACCACTTATTGAAGAGGCTGTCTTTTCTCCACTGTATATGCTTGCCTCCTTTATCAAAGATAAGGTGACCATATGTGCGTGGGTTTATCTCTGGGCTTTCTATCCTGTTCCATTGATCTGTATTTCTGTTTTTGTGCCAGTACCATACTGTCTTGATTACTGTAGCTTTGTAGTATAGTCTGAAGTCAGGGAGCCTGATTCCTCCAGCTCCGTTTTTCATTCTCAAGATTGCTTTGGCTATTCGGTGTCACTGTTTTGGGGAAATGGACATGCTAACAACATCAAATCTTCCAGTACTAATTTCTCCTTTATTCTGTTAATGTTGTAAATTATATTGAATCTACAAACATGGTGTATCTCTCATTATTTATATCCTCTTTTATTTCTCAGAGCAAGGTTTTGAAGTTTTCAGTTTAGAAGTTTGCACATCAGTCATTAAATTTATTTCTAATGATTTTAGTTTGATGCTATTTAAATGGAATTTTTATTAATTTCGTTTTCCAAATTTTTGTTGCTAGCATTTAGAAATGCAGTTGGTTTATGTTTAATGACCTTATATCATGAGACCTTGCTATATCTGTTTATTAGTTCTAGTATTTTTGTTTTGTGGTTTTTCTATATTAATGATCATATTTTCTATGAATAATGCTAATTTATCTTTGTTTTCAGTTTGCTGGCATCTTATTTCATTTTTGTTTCTTATTTCAATAGCTAGGCTCTTTACCACATACAGAGAAAAGAGGACAATCTTAGGTTATTCCCAATCTTACAGGGAAAGCATTCAGTCTTTACCATTAATTACAATGTTAGATGTATCAATAGAATTTTTATAAATGCCCTTTGCTACATTGAGAAAATCTCTTTTATTCCTATTTTTCTGAGATTTTTATGATAAATGGATGTTTAATTTTACCATATGCTCTTTCAGTGTCTACTTATCTGATCATACTATTTGCTCCTTTATTCTGTTAATGTTGTAAATTATATTGAATGATTTTCAGAGGTGTAACCAATCTTGATTTCCTGTGATGAACTGCACTTAATCATAAAGCATTATCCTTTTTATAGAACACTATATTAGATTAGTAATATTTTATAAATAATTTTTGCACTTATGTTTACAGGGGACATTTTTTCTTTTAATTCTTTGGCCTCATAAAATGTGTTTGGAAAATGTTTTTTCTTTATCTGTTTTCTGAAAGAATTTGCATAAAATTGATATTATTTCTTCCTTATATGTTTGATAGAATTAACCAGTGAAGCCATTAGGGTGAAGATGTGAGCACATGTGTGTGTGAAGGATGACCTACTTATTCAATTTATTTAATAGATAAAGGATACTTCATGTAATCTATTTTGACCTAGTAATTCTTTACACTCTTCCAGCTTTTCAATCTTATAAGAAAAAAATCTATATTTTATATGACAGCATCGTTATTTCCAACAAGATGGTTGGCTTGAATAAACTAGTCCACCATATTTCCAGTAATAGTCCTAGTAATCTTTTGAATATTTACTTTCTCTGAAATAACACAAATCTAAATGACAGGACTTCCTTGGTGGCACAGTGGTTAAGCATCCACCTGCCAATGCAGGGGACATGGGTTCGAGCCCTGGTCTGGGAAGATCCCACATGCCACAGACCAACTAAGCCCATGTGCCACAACTACTGAGACTGCGCTCTAGAGCCCGCGAGCCACAACTACTGAGCCCATGTGCCACAGCTACTGAAGCCTGTGCACCTAGAGCCCGTGCTACACAACAAGAGAAGCCACCGCAATGAGAAGCATGCGCACCGCAACGAAGAGTAACCCCCGCTCGCCACAACTAGAGAAAGCCTGTGTGCAGCAATGAAGACCCAACACAGCCAAAAATAAATTTAAAAATAAATTTAAAAAAAATCTAAATGATGAACAATGGTGTTTTTAACAAACTAGAACTAAAAAAAATGTTTCTGAGTTCACTGATAAGTGAACCATATTGAAGTCAAAACAACTGTTTGAAATATACAGACATTTTAACTTTTATTGGGGTATAGTTGATTAACAGCCAAGTGATTCAGTTACACATATACATATATTTATTCTTTTTCAGATTCTTTTCCCATATAGGTTATTATATTGACTAGAGTTCCCTGTTCTATACAATAGGTCCTTGTTGGGTTATCTATTTTTATTTATTTTTTTAAATAGACTAGTGAATTACATTGATTTTCATATTTTTTTAAAAAATTTATTTATTCATTTTATTTTTGGCTGTGTTGGGTCTTCATTGGTATGCACGGGCTTTCTCTAGTTGCGGTGAGTGGGGGCTACTCTTTGTTGCGGTGTGCGGGCTTCTCATTGTGTTGGCTTCTCTTGTTGCGGAGCATGGGCTCTAGGCGCACGGGCTTCAGTAGTTGTGGCACGTGGGCTCAGTAGTTGTGGCTCACGGGCTCTAGAGCACAGGCTCAGTAGTTGTGGCGCACGGGCTTAGTTGGTCTGTGGCATGTGGGATCTTCCCAGACCAGGGCTCGAACCCGTGTCCCCTGCATTGGCAGGTGGATTCTTAACCACTGCACCACCAGGGAAGCCCTCTATTTTATATATAGTAGTTGTGTGTATATTAATCCCAAACTCCTAATCTTTGCCACCCCCCCACGTTTCCCCTTTGGTAATCATAAGTTTGTTTTCCAAATCTGTGAGTTTGTTTCTGTTTTGTAAATAAGTTCATTTATAACATTTTAAAAATTAGATTCCACATATGAGTGATATCATATGATATTTGTCTTTCTCTGTCTGACTTACTTCACTTAGTATGATAATCTTTAGGTTCATCCATGTTGCTGCAAATGGCATGTTCATGCATGGCTGAGTAATATTCCATTGTATATATGTACCACATCTTCTTTATCCATTCCTCTGTCAATGGACATTTAGGTTGCTTCCATGTCTTGGCTATTGTAAATAGTGTTGCAGTGAACATTGGGGTGCATGTATTTTTTCGAATTATGGTTTTCTCTGGATATATGCCCCAGGTGTTATTTTTGAGAAGACTTTCAGGAAGCCAGAAAAAATGACAGCTGCCTAGATCTGCACCTCCCAATATTTCTGGTAAAAGCAATACAGAAGAATAAGATGAACAAATAAAAATCCATAAAAACAATATCCACAGCATAATCCAAAGACAAAAAATGCCCGAACTTCAAAATAACTATAAATTAAGAAAGAAAAACTCCAAATCCCAGGAAGCAATCTCTCTCACTCCTGCTCTAGAGACCTCAAGCTTTTGCAATGAGCAAGAGCAGGTGGAAAAAACTTAGGTAAGAGAGAAGAGTTGTGATTGTGATATATCTAATTTGATCCAAAACCACAGTCAGAAAGAGTTAAGTTCACACTAAATGTGAAAAAGAAGAATCTGTCTCGAGAGATGAGAGTGAAGATATACAGGAAGGGAAGGGAAAGGATATGCAATTTGAAGTGTCACTTCTTGGTACCTTGAGAGAAGAAAAAAAATTATAATTATAAAAGTGCTATGTGTGGAGTAAAGAAATAAAGACACTAATAACAGAGAGGTCAAATACAGAATAAAATTTGTGTTGTAACGGTTTTAAAAATAAAATCTTAAAGACTAGAACAAGGAAAAGAAGAAAAATAGGCAAAATCAAGCAAGGAGTGAGATTCTTCACTGGGTTGGTCTCTTTCCAGTCCCTTCCTGAGAATGATATTCTCTTGAAATCTCACCCAGAGTTAAGCAATTGAGGGTGAGATCATTTTCTTGGCATCAGTCATGTTTGAAAGATGCATCTCTTTTAACAGAATACTGAAATTAAAAGTATAGGCATTGAGCAGTATATATTGAGTCTTTTCCTTTCTCTTTATTTCTTCTCCTCATTTTGGACTATAAAAGCTCAAAATACCTGTTGGGTAGTCTTGGGTGAAGGGTGATAATGTTGATGCCTGCCACATGTTGACACTGGAAGTTACAAAAGTAGGTACCTAGATAAGAGCTACTCAATTTCATGTGATCTGAGTATATGGAAAACGGCGGTGGAGCCCCACAGAACAAGCTAGTCCTATATGGTCTCATGGTAAGCCATTTTCCCCTTGAGTTATACCCCAACTCTTAGTAAGGTCCATTTTGAAATTTCAGCTAAAATAAGATCAAGCAAAGGAGTGATCTTTTCATTGCATGAGTCAGAGTAATAAAGGTGGAGATACATATTCATGAGGAACAGAGTAGAGTCTTCTGTTCTACACGAGGAGAAAGTCTGTCTGAGAAAAAAGCCAGGTAGAACCAAGCATATTCAAGTAATTGAAAGAAAGAGACACAACCCTCTGGATTCCTTGGATCCATTCAAACCTGAAGCAAAATGCATCCCTGGACTTGCCAGTTAAGTGAACTTTTTTGTTTGTCTCAGTATCATTTCACTTACATGACAAGTAATTATTTATTATAATGAAAAGGTTTTTAATTAATACATGTCACTACTGTACCTTGTACAAATTTCTATGATAGTAATTACTCCATTTTTTCTGTATAGCATTGTAAGAGAAATTAATTTTATATTAAGAAAGATCTATGTTTAAATCCTGGCTCTGCCATTAGTTGTTATGACTTTGGCAAATTTTTTTTTAACGTCAGTTTTGGTTTCTTCATATGTAAAACAGAAATACTTTTCTCAGATAGTTCTGAAGATTATAAAGGATAAGTTAATGAAAGAGTTTAGTATTGTAGCTAGAGCCAGATATCTATAAATTGTGCAGTTCTCACTTTCTTTTGTTGCTTCTCTAATTAGAATGAGAGAACCAAGGGGCGGGATCTGCATTTTATTCCTTTTTGTATTCAGAGTACCTTGCAGCTTAAATCCACCAAGACCATTATTTACTCTAGAGAAAACAGGGTTGTGAAGGAAAAGTAATCAGCGTATTTTACTCCTTAGATGTGCAAAGCATTTACATCCTCATAATCATGTAAACAGTGAATATTAATGGAACTTTAAAAATTAACTGTACTGGGAAGATGAAGACATTAGGAAGTATATTTGTGGTGGTAGAAGGTGAAAATTGGCTAGATTTAGTTTCCCAGACTTAAAGTCAATTGACAAGACATAATAGTGAAAAATCAGGAAACAACTGCATGTTATTTAGAAATATAAAGACCAAAACAAAAAAAGAAAAAATAGAAAGAAAGACCTGTTAATAGCATCAATAAAAATAAATAAGATTGACTTCTTGCCCTCTAGGAGTTTACAGTTTAAATGAAGGTAACCCATGTAAACTCATTGTATATAAATGGGAGAAGATAAATGCAGAAGATGCTTCAGCAGCACACAGAGAAGACACTTTAGGTTCTGGGAGTAGAGACAGGAGAAGAGGTCAGAATAGATGTTCTATCAGAAATGATGACAGAACAAGTCTCGGAGAATGAGTAAGAGGTATCCAAGTGAGAATAAGAGAGAAGGCATTTCAGGCAGATGAAATGACATGAAGCCAAGAAATCATCAAAATGCATGAGAAGTACTACTAGAGAGTAAAATTCAAGAAGTAGACACGTGGGATAAAAGGCTGTGGACACCAAATTTGGGGAGCAGACCCCAGAAGGCTCTTTCTGAGGGATTTGCACCTGTGTTGAGAGAGAAGCTGAGAGAAGCTAAACAAGGGAATACAGCATTTTCACAAGTAATTCCATATAAAGTGTGTGAAGAATAGATTTCCAGAGAAGATAGATGTGGCAGGCAAAATTCTGAAACGTGACCCGCCCCCCAATGTCTTTTCCTCTTGTGTAATCCCCTCTTATTTGAATGTGGAAGGAACCATATATATAATGATATATCACTTTAGGGATTATGCATGTTTTATGGTACAGTTGACCTTAAATTAGGGAGGTTATCAGGGCAGGCCTAATGTAATCACATGAGCATATTAAAACCAGAGAGTTTTTCTCAAGCTAGTGGCAGAAGGGGAAGTCGGAGAGATTCAAAGCACAGCAAGGATTCTCCATTTACTGCCAGGTTGAAGACAAGAGGGCCACATGATGAGGAATGCAGGCAACCTCTAGAAGCTGAGAGTGACCCCCAGCTGACAGCCAGCAAGGGAATGGAGCTCTCAGTTCTACAACTACAGGAACTGAGTTCTTCCAACAACCTGAATGAGTTTGGAAACAGATTCTTCCCCCAGAGCCTCCAGAAGGGAATGCAGCCCTGCCCACACCCTGATTTCGGCCTGGGCAGAGAATCCAGCCATGTCATTCCACACCAGACTTCTAATTTACAGAACTATGACTAGTAAGTGGGTGTTCTTTTAAGCCACTAAGTTTATGATAATTTATTACACATCAATAAATTCTTAATGTGAACTGATAGTTGGAGAAGAACACTGAGTCCCAAATGTACCAGTATCAACTTACTAACAAAAGATGTAAACACAGCCTCAGTAATTTCTTCCCTAAGGAGCCTGATCAAACTTTGATCCTAAATGAGCCTCATTTTCCAAGCTTCCAAACAAGTTGCTGAGATCCACAGAGAATATGATGCATTCACACTATTAGCCCGCTGATGGTTTGGAGACATAAAGCTGATGCATTTGCCTTGCCCTGAAGACATATGCGAATCTACAGACAGAAGGGATGTTGCCTTCTCCTTTGTCAAAACCTCTGTCTCCTTCGGGCCAGTGAAGGGAAGAGAGCACATAAGGCCTGGTAGTAGTGAAGTCTCCAGGTTGAAGGAAGTTGGGCGGCGAGTCTTCTCTGTTCTGATGTTTTCATTCCCACCGCTACAGCAGTGGAGAGATGTGGGAGGCCACCTGCCCTTCTTAAACAATCCATTGTGATTTTGAGGTAAGATTGGATAAAGGGAATGGGTGGGAGGAATGCAGGATCGTAGGGGACACTCTCAGTACTTTTGCTAAGCCTGGTGCTGAGTTTCTGAAAGGTAGGAGAAAGAGAATAGGTTGAACAGTGGGCACAGTGGGGATCACAGTGACCTCACTGTCCCAAGCTTCAGGAATTTCCATAGGAAGGAGTCCCAGGTACCACTCTGGACTCCTTTCCTCTCTTGCTGTATGGCCTTGGCCAGCTACTCATCTCTTCAAGATATTGTTTCCTTATCTCTCAAATGTGAACATCACTTTGGACCCCTGCTGAAAGACTTTATCCTGGATCATGTCAGCCCAAGGGAGGTGAGGAGTTGCAGCTGAGATTTGAAAACATGGAAGGAAAGGACAGATGAGAGAAGAAAGTTGAAAGATATGGAGTCGTCACTCTGGCTCTTCTAGAGTGCTGTCCCAACAGTCACACTTGAGCCCCCATGGAACAAGTCCTCGGTCTAGAAAGAAAGGATTTCAGTCTCTTCTTGATGTGACATTGTTTTCTCATTTCCTCACAGATCACACCCCTGCCAATAATGTCTGTGGAAAATGACTCAGTTCATCCTGATAGGACTTACAGACCAAAGTCAACTCCAGATACCCCTCTTCTTCCTCTTCTTATTGAACTATATGGTCACTGTGGTAGGGAATTAGAGCTTAATTAATCAGATATGCCTGAACTTTCATCTTCACACTCCCATGTATTTTTTG
Source organism: Balaenoptera ricei (assembly GCF_028023285.1). NCBI lineage: Eukaryota > Metazoa > Chordata > Mammalia > Artiodactyla > Balaenopteridae > Balaenoptera > Balaenoptera ricei. The sequence goes on along the minus strand of NC_082646.1, from coordinate 9,063,354 downwards.
GTCTTCAACCTATCCTTCATAGATCTCTGCCACTCCTTGGTCATTACGCCTAAACTGCTGATGAGCTTTGTGTCAGAGAACATCATCTCCTTTGCAGGATGCATGACTCTGCTGGGTTTTTCTTTTCTGTTTCTTTGTCCATTCTGAATGCTATGTGTTGACAGCCATGGCCTATGATCGCTATGTGTCCATCTGTAAGCCCCTTTTGTACACAGTCACCATGTCCCCTCAGGTCTCTTCTTTGCTGATGTTTGGTTCATATGTAATGGCGTTTGCCGGTGCCATGGCCCACACAGGGCACATGGTCAGATTATCCTTTTGTGATTCCAGCATCATCAACCATTACATGTGTGACATCTTCCCCCTCCTCCAGCTGTCCTGCAGCAGCACTGATGCCAGTGAGCCAGTGGATTCCATTATTGTGAGCACAGTTGTAATAATATGTAGTTCATTATTTTTGTTTCTTATGCTTTGATCCTCTCCAATATCCTCCACATCTCATCAGCTCAGGGTTGGTCCAAAGCCCTCAGTACTTGTGACTCCCACATAATAACTGTTTGCCCTCTTCTATGGTTCTGGGTTGTTCACACATCTCAAGACCTTTTCTGATGGTTCTGTGGGCCAGGGGAAGTTCTTCTCAGTATTTCATACCAAAATAGTCCCCATGTTAAACCCCCTCATCTATAGTCTAAGGAACAAGGATGTCAGACTTGCTCTGAAGAAAACCCTAAAGAGAGTTGCGAACTAAGCAGAACCAATATTGCTGGGTTGTTGGGTGTGTGTGTGTGTGTGTGTATGTGTGAATGTGTTTTCCCATAATTTTCTTCAGAACAAGGTTTTTGCCTTAGATCCTTTTTTCTGTCTAATCATGCCATTTCAACATGCAAATATTATTGAGTCTCATGATTGTTCTCAGTTCCATGCTTACTCAGTGAATGAGCTTTATTCTTAACAGTGGGCTCCAGGGACTCAGCTTGATTCCTACTCCTTTTCACACCACCTCCCACTTTGCCTCTTTCCGTGTACTTTTCATACATCAGCATGAATGTGGTCTGATGTGGCCACCCCTCTTTGTTTTCCCTAAAAACAATGTTAATGTAGCCCTTTCTGTTGTTTAACCATTTGAGGAGCTCCTTCTGTGTAAGTTATACATTTTCTAGAATTTCAGTGCTCTTTTAGTCATGGTTTCTATAGTACTGCATTTCCAAACTCAGCAAAGCTTCAATAGTATCTATGAGATATTTATGCTTAGTTAACAGGGATCACAAGTATTAGCTTATAAGTATGGAATGTGTTAATACCAATTAGGAACTGAGAGAAATGAACCTAGTTACTTTAAATCAATTTAGTCTGACTTGTTGTAATAGCATCAGGGGTATGATATATATGTATATATACATGTATCAGACTGTCATAATTTTGTTTACATCTCTGCCTAATCAAATAGAATTTGACCACCTAGTGTTTACTCCTTTCTCCTACATGGTTAGACTAGAATCTGGTAAAATAAATATTCATGAAATTAATAGTTTGAACTTGTTTGATACAGATTTTTTCTCTAAAGCAAACTAAAAGTTTTTGTTAGTAAAAACTTCCTTTTTTTCAGAAAATGAGTTTTCTTAGAATTCGTGGCCATAAATCTTCAAAACGGTAAGGAGTCTGGTTTGATGCAATAGAAGGAAATGCCGTTCTTTTTTCAGTTTGAAGTACAACCTTCTGCATTTCCGATAAGGCAGGTCTAGTGGTGATGGAATCCCTCAGCTTTTGGGTTTTCCTGGGTCTATTATAACATAGGTATCTTTCAAATTGACTGTTTCAGGTAACCAGCACTCCTGTTTGCAAAATAACATGTTCCTCCTGAAGAATTTGGATCCCTTTTGGAAAAAAGAAGAACTGTTTGGTTTGGTTACAAAATAAATTAGGAAAAGCATGCAATTTTACCTTCAGAAACTAAGATAAAATAGGGATGTGTTGTACTACTTGTTATATACATGAAATTTAAAACCTGTCTCCAAAATGTAACCTATGCATGTGTTAGTAGAAGATAATAAAACCAAGTAAATAAATTAGGTGTGCCTGCAAAGCGGCTGTGGCATTTTTAGAACCCCAAAATGCATCATGGTAGGTAAAATTTTGTTTCTAACGGAGGCAGCAGAAATATAACAGACATATCCGTGCTCTTGTGCACAGTCCTCATGCTTGGCTTGAACCGTGGTTAAAATGGATTGCATTTCAGTTTCCTCAGTAGGATTGACAGTTGCCTTGCCCTAAATTTTAGGCTACTAGAATGCTAGGTATCAGATACCACACTGAGAAAACTACCCTTCATGATTGGTATGTTACCTTCAAGTCTTTTCTCTTTACATATGCAGATATATTTAGGGGGAAATTAGAGTGATATTACACATAAATTTATGCATTCTTTTCCCCAGTTTTACTGAGATAAAACTGACAAATAAAAATTGTATGTATTTAAGGTATAAAACATGATTTTATATATATATATATATATATATACACACACACACACACACACACATTGCGAAATGATTACCACAATGAAGCTGGTTAACCCATCCATCAGCTCACATAGTTACCACTTTTTGTGTGTGGTGAATACACTTAAGATCTACTCCCTTAGTAAATTTAAAGTATAAATCCCCAGAACTTATTCCTATCATAATTGAAAGCTTTTACCCTTTGACCAACATCTTGCCATTCCCTGCACTCCTTAGCCCCTGGCCACCACCATTCTGCTCTCTGCTTCTATGAGTTTGACTTTTTTTAGATTCCACATATAAGTGAGATCATGCAGTATTTATCTTTCTGTGTCTGGCTTATTTCACTTAGCACCATGTTCTCAGGGTCCATCCATGTTGTTGCAAATGGCAGGATTTCCTTCTTTCATGGATGAATAATATTCCAACGTGTGTGTGCGTGTGTGTGTTTGTATCACATATTCTTTATCCATTCATCCATTGATGGACATTTTGGTTGTTTCCATATCTTGGCTGTTGTAAATAATGTTGCAATGAATATAGAATTACAGATATTTCTTCAAAATCTTGATTTCATTTCCTTTGGATATATACCCAGAAGTGGAATTGCTGGATCATATGGCAGTTCTACTTTTAATTTTTTGAGGAGCCGCCATACTGTTTTCCACAGTGGCTGAACCAATTTACATTCCCAGTAGCAGTATACAAGGATTCCCTTTTCTCTGCATCCTCACTAACACTTGCTATTGCTTGTGTTTTTGGTAAAAGCCATCTTAACAGGTATGAGGTGATATCTCATTGTGGTTTTGATTTTCGTTTCCCTGATAATTAGTGATGTTGAGCACTTTTTCGTATACCTGTTGACCATTTGTATGTCTTCTTTGGAAAAATATCTATTCAGTTCTTTTGTCCATTTTTTAATCAGGTTTTTTTGTTTGCTTGTTTTATTTTTTTGCTATGGAGTTGTATGAGTCCCTTGTATATTTAAACCCTTATCAGATATATGGTTTGCAAATATTTTTTCCCATTCTATAGGATGCCTTTTCATTATATGGATTATGTCCTTTGCTCCTGCTCTGTTTTTTGATCCCTTTCTGTCATGAGCATTTTCCTGTGTCAGTAAAGATTTCCTTCTATGAAAGCACTGTTCCTGATACCATACTCTCTCATGCCGTTTAGACTTCTTACTGATATTTCTTCTTAGGATGGTATTTCCTCTGGAAAGTTTACTTTTACTGCGTTCTTTTACCACGACCACCATCTCTGTCTAGATTTTTCTCCTTTCCTATATGTATATATAGAATTAATAACTCATTATATAAGGGAAGTACGGCTTCTTAGTATTGGGGTCCTTTTTAATTATTTAGTTTTTGAGTCCATAATGCATTCACATGGTTCAAAATTCAAAAGCTACAGAAAGGGTATACAATGAAAAGTCTCCCTTACACTCCACGTCCCCTCAGTTACCCAGTTGTTCTCCCAGGAGGCGGCCAGTCCTATCAGTTACCGTCAGTGCTGTCGGTGACATTTTATTCACATATAATAAAGTTCATATATATTAGCCCACTGATTTTACAGAAATGGTAGCATTCTGTGTGCACACTGGTTTAACCTGCTTTTTATCTTATATATACCATTTCTTGAGACACAGCTAGAGAACGAGTAAGACTTAGGATCCAGGAAAGAGTAAATTCAGAAGACTAGTGAAGTCCCAGGATGACAGCTGTGCAGCTAGCCTAAAAGCAACTAGTCCAGACTGGAACAGTGGTTTAGGAGGGTTTTTTCCACTTAACAATACATTTTGGAGATCATATCATATATATATATAAAGATAGTCATATATGATATATGTCTTATATATATAAAGATAGTCTTAGTTTTTAGTGCACCTACATAAAATTTTTGTACAAATGTCCAAAAAAGTATTTGATCAGTCTCTTTTTGATGGATAACTAGGTTAATCCCAGTTTTTTGTTATTATGAAAAAAGGTTAAAATTAGTAAACCAGTACATAAATCGTTAGGCATGTGTATAAGTTTTTAAGAGTGCATTTATTAAGCCTAAGGATATGTATATATGTAAGTTTGATGAATATTGTCCAGTTGCCCTAATAGAACCTGTTTCTTTGGTTCATGTAAGTTTAAATTACCTCTTAGTCCAAATCCATCCTTCTGTACTTTTATTCATGATACTGGGGCTAAGCCTCTGGAGCTTATATTTCTACTTTGCCAGCTGGCTTACTGTTCGGTTCTACCAGTATTCAATGCTGCTGCCAGAAATAAAAAGCATCTTAAAAATATGAAAACAAATTGAAACAGGTTACAGGAAGATGACCTGAATTGTTTTGGCATCAATTTAATCACATGCAAGGAAAAAACAGCAAGTGCTCCACTCCCAAATGTCATATTGGATATTATGTAAATAAACAACTAACCAGAGTTGAAAATATAAGTTCACTCTTTCAGAAGATATGAAAAAAACAAATGTGTGGGCATGTATCTTGGAGGATAATCTTCCATTCAGTGTCATGTTGATGAGATTGAGTGCCCAACTTCCCCCTGGAGAATCCATGTAGGAGAGAAACACCTCCCCCATGTCCCTAGGCTCACAGAAAAGAGGCACATTGACCTAGACGCAGCCAATTGCATGCTTCCACCGGAGAAATTAATCTGATGGGAATGATGTGAACACAGTGAGACAGTTGGGAACCATTTTGGTGGCTGCAGCATGTCCAGGGGCCGTGCCAGTTGTATGGAGCAGGGGTGTGACGTTGTAGCAAGACTGTTCCTGCTGAAAAACGCCCTGCTCTAGGCCTCTGGGTTGCGTCGGTTCTGCCTTTTCTCCAAGTATAGCTTTACAGGCTCACACCAAGTGCCTGCATCCCCAATATTCTTTCTGTAAATTACTAGAGTGACTTGCTTATCAACATAAATCCTGAGACAGGATTTTCCCCTGCATCCATATATGCCAAATCATGGACAAACTGGCCAAAGATATGTATATGAAAAGTTAAACATTGTGAAAACTGGTTTTAGGGTGTTTTGATTCATAATTAATGATTGAAAGTGGTAGTTTTTGTAACCTCCTCTGTACCTCACTTATCAAAAGAGAAAATTCTAGCTTCCTACTCTGGCAAGTAATGTCATTATTGGCTTTGCCAATAATGAGTCCTCTTTCATGTAACATCAACCTCATCTGCTATGATTCTCGGGTTTTGCTTCTAGAAACTGTTAGAGATAAGTTACGTACAAATTTTGCTTCTATTAAAAAGTATGAGGGCTTCCCTGGTGGCTCAGTGGTTGAGAATCCACCTGCCAATGCAGGGGACGTGGGTTCATGCCCTGGTCTGGGAAGATCCCACATGCCACGGAGCAACTAAGCCCACGCGCCACAACTACTGAGCCTGCGCTCTAGAGCCCGCAAGCTACAACTACTGAGCCTGTGCGCTGCAACTACTGAAGCCCACGTGCCTAGAGCCCATGCTCTGCAACAAGAGAAGCCACCGCAATGAGAAGCCCGCACACCGCAACGAAGAGTAGCCCCCACTCGTTGCCAACTAGAGAGAGCCCACATGCAGCAACGAAGACCCAACACAGCCAAAAATAAAAATAAATAAATTTATTAAAAAAAAAAAAGTTTGAGGAAGACAGGATCAAAAAGACTTAGTATGGGCTTCCCTGGCGGCGCAGTGGTTGAGAGTCTGCCTGCCGGTGCAGGGGACATGGGTTCGAGCCCTGGTCTGGGAGGATCCCGCGTGCCACAGAGCAACTAGGCCCGTGAGCCACAATTGCTGAGCCTGCGCGTCTGGAGCCTGTGCGCCACAACAAGAGAGGCCACGGTAATGAGAGGCCCGTGCACCGCAATGAGGAGTGGCCCCCACTTGCCGCAGCTAGAGAGAGCCCTCGCACAGGAACCAAGACCCAACACAGCCATAAATAAATAAATTAAAAAAAAAAAGACTTAGTTCACCTGAATTGTCTAATTTAAGCTACTTTTAAGTCACATTCTCAGGATATTTGGTGATAATACCGTGGCACTTTGGTGCCCAGCTAAATTCAGCATAATGTTAATTTAACTCACTGTGGACTCTAGAACCCACAATATTTATTCAGGATTAAATGTGGAACAGAAGAGAATAAAAAGACAGCAAGTACTAGATAATGCTCATTGTCTTTCAGCTCCACACTCTTCTCTCCTATGTATTTCCAAGGTTAGAAACCTGTTGCCTACATATCAAAAACACCTCTGACATCTTGATACAATGGCAAATAATTTAAACATGTCCCTTGTCCTGAAAGAACTGAAAGTCTGTGGTGGAATCTGACAAATATTTATACTTACAGTGAGGATAATAGGTACATTTGTATCCAAGCGTATAAGATTGATTTAAGAGGCTGGGAGACTTAATGGAGAAAGTAATGTTTCAACAGAGAACAGAAGAAGGATATGAGTTACCTGAACAAAAGTAGAAGTGTGTATTGTCGGATGAGAAGTGTGGGAGCACAATAGGGAGAGTGAGGAAAATTCAACAAGGAAAAGCATGAAGAAGAGGCCAAAGATAACAGAGCATGAAGCACTTCAGGGAGAGCATAAGCATGCAGTGGAATTTATTTGGCAATTACAAATTAGGATCATAAGGAATTACAACAAAATGTTAACAGCAGTACATTTTGGATGATGTCTAAGGTGTGGCATAGAATTTAGGGTGAGGATCTACTCAGTCCCCGCAGGGGCTCGAATATAATCAGGTGTCCAAAACTAAGGTTGGGCACCAATAGAAGAAGCTAGGGGAGAATGCAGCAGGCCAAAGAGGATGGAGGCTCACAGAGATTCAGTATATGCCCACCAAATATTGAGTTTAGGAATAGGGCTGATATCTCTGATTGATGGGCATAAATACCCATATTGCCCATTTTGGTTACTTTCAGCTCAGAAAGGAATATAGATGAACCAACAGAACACAGACTTCAGAACTTGAGACTGTGTATTACTGGGGAAGCATAGAAAGACGCCTCCCTCTCCAAGGTAACCAGTCTGAGAAACTCTTGCTGTTTTCTACATACCTCTGTTATTTAGAAGTAGAACACTAAATGAGTTCACTGCTCTGATCTTTCTTTCAGTGATGACTCTCCTAAATTGCCTGAAGAAATAATTAGGGGTAATACTCATTGATTCATTAATTCAATCATTCTACAAAAAATTTTTGAACACCTATCATAGTAGGTGCTACATGTGGGATATAATACAGAACAAACAGAGTTCCCTACATTCATGAACTCACACTATGGTAAGGAACTGTAGTTATGAAATATCCTATTTTCCTAATTTTTGTGATTGAATATCAAACAGAAAATAGGTCAAAATGTGACTAAGAAAAATCAACCCATGAAGGGAGTAATTTGGTTTCACTCAGAGAAAAATGGCCCTTTTTCATTTGTGATTAATATTGTTCCTTTTTAAAGGAGAGAAGTTTTTTTGCTATCACCCCATCTTTCCCAAGTATCATCAGAATTACAATTGTAATTAACAAATGAAACGCACCAAATAATTTATTTCATTATGAAAGCTAATGATAATGGGTGTTTGCTAATGAAAATGTTCATGATGGGATTTACTCTGCCTCACAGAGTCTCCTAATAACTGTAGAAGAGGAAAAGTAAACTCTTAGCTAATATCTCTGAGAAAACCTGCCTGGAAGATTTTGATCTTCCAGCACCTGTTTCTAAAACTTTCTCTTCTATGTAGGATGGACAGAGTTGGAGGTTAAGACAGAAACCCAATAATGTTAAACTTGTTTAGTTGGCTAAAAGAACACAGATTTGGGGAAAACCTTCATTATCTAGGGCTAGGCCTAGATTTTTAAGACTTGACATCAAAAGCACAGTCTATAAAAGGAAAAATTTGTAAATTTAGACTCACCAAAATTAAATGTTTTGGCTCTGTCAAATACCCTTTTAAAAGGATAAAAAGACACAGAGATAGGGAGAAAATATTTGCAAGCATATATCTCACAAACGTATCAAGATTATATAAAGAACTCTCAAAAACTTAAAAGTAAAAAAAAAGAAGTAGAAAATGAGAAAAAGACAGGAGTAGACATTTCACTAAAGGGGACATGCAGGTTGCAAATGAGCACATGAAAAAATGTTCAACATTATCAGGGAAACATAATTAAAACCACAATGAAACAATATTACATATTTATCAGAATGGCTAAAATAAAAGTGACAGCACCAAATGCTGACAATGATATAGAAAAACTGGATCAGTCATAAATTCCTGGTGAGAATATAAAATATTATAATCACTCTGGAAAGCAGTTTGTTAGTTTCTTCTAAAACTGAACACATGATTACCTAGCAGTTAGAACCTTGGGCATATGTCCCAAAGCAAGGAAAATTTTCTTCACACAAAAACGTGGATGAACTATTGATACAGGCAACAACCTAGATGAATTTCAAGGGAATTATGCTGAGTGGAAAGAGTCAATCCGAAAATGTTACAAATTGTATCATTCCATTTTTATAATATTAATTAAGTGAAAGAGTAATACTGGTAGAGAGCAGATTAGTGGCTTAAGGATTAGAGTTTAAGGCTGGGAATGAAGTTTTAAGGAGGAAGATAAACGTCATAAGTTAAGAACATCACAAGGGATCTTTGTGGTGATAAAACTGTTCTGTATATTGGCTGTGGTATCGAATACACAAACCTACGTATGTGATAAAAATTGTACAGAATTAAACACACACACAGGGACTTCCCTGATGGTGCAGAGGTTAAGAATCCACCTGTCAATGCAGGGGACACGGGTTCAATCCCTGGTGTGAGAAAATCCCACATGCCGCGGAGCAACTAAGCCCACGCACCACAAATACTGAGCCTGCGCTCTAGAGCCGGCAAGCCACAACTACTGAAGACTTGCACGCCCTAGATTCCGTGCTCTGCAACAAGAGAAGCCACCGCAATGAGAAGCCCACGCACTGCAACGAAGAGTAGCCCCCACTCGCTGCAACTGGAGAAAGCCCGCGTGCAGCAAGGAAGACCCAACGTAGCCAAACACATACACACACACACACACACACACACACACACACACACATACATGAATGAATAAAAGTAAAACTGGGAAAATCTGAATAAGATCAATGCATTGTATCAGTGTCAATATCCTGGTTGTGCTATTATACTATAGTCTTAAGGTGTTACCATTGGGGGAAATTGAATAGAGGATACATGGGATCCCTGCATTATTTTTATAACTGCATGTTAATCTACTATTTAAAAGGTTTAATTTTAAAAAAGATAAAAGATATAGGCTTTTATCTCAGAAACAGAGAAATTAAGGCATTTAAGGGAATTTTTTAAATTGTATTCTCCTTGAAACTAAAATCTTAGGATATCGCCCATTTAGATTAATTTTATTGTTATCTTGAATTTAACTTGAGATGGACAATGTCAATGTAATCAACGTTGTATGTACTAGAACAGCTTTCTTAAGCTTTAGTGTGTCCTTAGCACATATTGTTATGGGGCATCCTATGTGCATGTTGCTCCTACCTGAATAAATTTCCCCACTAATAAAGCCACCCAACACACCAAGGGATTCCAAAGATTCAAAATGGGCCCACTAGAAGTGTGTGTTTTTCGTCTCACATCAGTACAAGTTGATGAAAATAAAGTTACATTCAAACAACTTAGGCTCAGTATTCAGAATCAAAGAGTTGATAATATATCCCCGATCCCTACATGCTTGTATGACTCATTCTCCTTGTGTGTACGAGGTTGCCCATGCCCAACACAGCCAAAATCCACCTTTCTTCCCTACCCCTTCCACTACTTCTGCATCCAAATAACTTTTTAGTTATTCTTCACCTGGACTGTCCTTCCAGAAATTTCTCTTCAATTCTCTCCATTCCCAAAAGCATCCACACTCTTCCTTGCCAGGGAAGATTTCTACCAGCTTTATAGCAACTAAAGCTTCATACAATCCTGAACATAAAGGAGAAAGGAAGACCAAGGCTTCAAAATACTCATTTTCTGGGCTGCTTAAGGATTTAGGAACTCCATCATCTCCATATCACATATCACACATCACATATCACAGTGATTCATGATATGACTCACTCAAGTGAATCACAGATGTTTTTAATTTGTGATTCACTTGGATTTTTATTGTTTAGATTAAGCCTACAATTTCATCGAAAACTCAATAAAGATTGTGTTATTTACCAAAGCAAGTAAAATCAATACTTATTTAGCAGGAGTTCAGATGAACCCAGAGGAGATTCGTAATGTCTGATGAAGTTGTGGATTTCATTAATTCATGGTGAGATGATCTGATTTGGCTCCATATTTATTTGTTGGGATGAATGCTTCATGAGAACTAGAACCATATCTACATAGCTCAGTGCTGTATCCCCAGTGCCAAATGCAGGGTCCAGTACATTATAGATGCTCATTTAAATTCTTCTTACAGGGATATGTGAAAAAGAAAAAAAACAATGAAAGTGACCACCATCCAGAGCAGCAGATGTGTGTGGGAGGTGGGAAAAGAGGGACCAAGGAAGGGGAATTCTGTGTCAGGACCTGGTAACAGCCTTGGAGAATGTGGCCGTACTCCCGTGGGCTGGTCTCTGAGCTGTGGCAAGAGAGGGCAGCAGGCACATCTGACAGAAACTCAGGGGCAGGAGCAGCTGATCTTCTGCTCTGCAGACCAGTGTATCCTCCAGTCTTGGGGTACAGGGAAGGTTGCAGAAGGGAGTAGTGTGCTGCCAGTGAGACGACTGGTTCCTGAGCACAAGATCTTTCTGGAGATTCCCAGAAATTCTTGAGGAAATTTCACAGGAGTTGAATTCCTGCATTAGCTAGTGGAAGTACAAGCAGAAAAAATGATCTATTTTAATGTATCACTAGTAGTTTTTTTTTTGTTTTTTTTTAAAAAAACTTCACGTCCTTGGCACTTTTATGATCAACCTGGGGCAATTTCTTTTTTCTTTTTTTAATTTTATTTTTATTTATTTATTTATGGCTGTGTTGGGTCTTCGTTTCTGTGCGAGGGCTTCCTCCAGTTGTGGCAAGCGAGGGCCACTCTTCATCGCGGTGCGCGGGCCTCTCACTATCGCGGCCTCTCTTGTTGCGGAGCACAGGCTCCAGACGCACAGGCTCAGTAATTGTGGCTCACGGGCCCAGTTGCTCCGCGGCATGTGGGATCTTCCCAGACCAGGGCTCGAACCCGTGTCCCCTGCATTGGCAGGCAGATTCTCAACCACTGTGCCACCAGGGAAGCCCACTAGTAGTTTTAAAATCTTAGAATTAGAGGTCCTCTAGTGCAACCACCCCCATCCATGGTGAAATACCTTTTAAGACATTTCTGGCAAATGATCATTCAGCTTCTTCCCAGTTATTTCTAGTCATGATCACTTGCAAGAAGAACCATCTCAGATTATAGATATCATGAATCTGACAAAATCCCAGACTCTATTAAATGGGTATAAATCACCTGCAAAACACACAAACCCTTTAAAATGTTGCAAAGCAGTAAAACAATAATTGCTTTTAATTTGCAGAATATTAAGTTCCTGTGGGGAGCAGGATTATAATTTAAAACTTTGTGACGCTCTTCTTGCCCTCTAGAAATTAATTAACTTGGAGAGGAGACAGATCATCCAATCACATTGCTATTAGAGGACCAGTATGTATAGGATTTTGAAATACCTATATTTGTTTTACAAAAAGTTGTGTAAATTTTAATTATGATAGTTATAAGCTTCTTAATGTGATTTTTAAATACAAAAAAAGAAAAAGCCAGGTCAGTACAAGAATGGAGACACAACTCACAAGAGAAACTTTTAAACACTGAACCAAGTAATTCATTTAAGCAGCCACCAGGTTGTGCTGGTGACTCAGTGAAGTTGTTTTAAAAAAAGTGAATTTAGTTTAAAATTTATATTTTGCGTATTTTTAGGCCCCTAAATGTATAACCAGAGATTTTACATAACTCATTATATAAAATTTTCAATTCATTGTTAAAACACATAAACTTTTTTAAAAGATGTGTTTTAGAGCAAAATTTAAATTAAGCAGGTTGAATATATTCAATTTGCAAAACTTATTGGATGGTTACTATGTTATGTGGTGAAGAAAGAATGGATGAGACATGGCAATCACAATATAAATAACATACACAAATATAAACTAATTATTCCAATTTAACAAATAAGTTGAATCTAAGCTCCGAGTATTTTTTGTTTTGTTTTGTTTACTGCTCTATCCCCCAAACCTGGAATATAGTAGGAATACAATAAAAAGTTGAGTGAAAGAAAGATTTTATAAGTTAATGATTATATAATGTATATTTATAGAAAGTGTCATGAACATAAAATCTAGTTTTAAATGCTCACCAATATAACTTATGATCTAAATTTATTCCTATAAAACAGTGTGTTTAACCATCTTAAAACCATTTGATAAAAATTTAAATTTTGCGAATTCCAAGACTCTGATACATACCTCCAAGGAGTGGTTTTATTTGCTATTCTTTAGAATAAATGGTGTTAAGAAGATAAATTCTTTTAGGTATTCTCACCAGAGTATTTTATATCACTAAATGGCATTATGACATTATTTGTATTTAATTTACTTTCAAATATACAAAATCATGTGACAATAAATTTTTAACTATACACAATGTCCCTAAAGATTCTGACATATTCCCAGAATGAGGTTGATCCATCCTCCAGTCTCGTTAGAGTTATTGTTGGAAACAAAGCAAGGTTAAATGTTCCCTTGTAGCTGACTTTCTTCATCCAGCCCTGGAGACAAACTTTTTAAGAATATGTGCAAGTGTCTATTTTGGACTCTTAAACCAAAGTAAACTATATCTCACTCACAGGGATTTGGGACACCAACACTGTGTCCATCCTCTCTTTCATGCTGATTTGCAACCATTTCTCCAGATTGTCACGCTCTCTGTTCCTCTCATATTTCTCTATTTCATATTCCTATTTCTTTACATTCCTTTCTAGAAAACGATGTGTATTTGTGCAAAAAAGCGTAGGAGTTGGAGTCCAATAAAGTGGAGTTTAAAAATAGGATCTACCACATTCTCGTGACCTTCAGCAGATTCTTAACTCTGGAATTCAGTTTACTCCTCTATAAAAGATGATAGCCAGGAGAATACACATTATTTCTACCTTCTAAGAAGCTAAAGGCAAGTGGGAGTTGCATGGAAAGGTACAGTCCACTGCTAGGAAGTTTCTCTGCCACATTTCTTTCCTTTTTCAAAGAGGAATAAAAGATCTTCATTTGCACTAGGGAGCTGTTTTGCACAGTGAAGAAAACGAAGAAACTTCATGCTGCAGATAGCCCTTTGGCCCTTAGCTAAGGACAATATACTGTGGTTTTTGCTGTTAAAATTGTGGAACCCAGAATATTTGTCCAGAACTTGGAAACAGCTAGAAAATAAAAGGAGCTATAAATACAAATGAATAAGACAGTGAAATGTTACTTTTTACCTAATATAGCATGAGTTACTCAGGGCCAGGAAAGAAATATGACAAATGAAATGTCTCTGTGAATTTAGTCCAAAGAGGGCAGGCAGTTTGATGAGCGTTATATATAGCTAGAAATAAAAGTAAATGGAATAAGTCCAATAGGGTTTTTAGTTCTAGCTGAGAGAGAGAGAGAGAGAGAGAGAGAGAGAGAGAGAGAGAGAGAGATCCAAACTTCAAACTGGCTCTATCAAGACCTATTTTATGAGGTGAATTTAGTCACAATTGTATGATGAATTGATATCTTCTCAGCATCTATGTAGATGATCATATGATTTTTCTCTTTAGCCCTATTAATAAATAAATTATATTAGTAGATTTCCTAATATTGAACCGTCCATGCAGCCATGTAATAAACCCTACTTAGATATGATGAGCTACTGTTTTTTTCTGCTGCTGAAATATCTGCTAATATTTTATTTAGGATTTTTGTATTGATTTCATAAATGAGGTTGGTCCTTTTTTGTATGCAATCTTGTGGATGTTGGCATCAGTGTTATACTTATCTCATAAAAATAATTTTGGAGTTTTTCTTCTTTTTTTAGGCTTTAGATCAGTTTAAATAGTATTGGAATTATTTGTTCTTTGGTAGAATTCTTCTGTGAAACCATTTGGGACTGGTATATAACTCTTGACAACTTTATTTTATGGAATTGGACTCTTTAGGTTTTCTACATGTTCCAGCATTAGTTTTACTGAATCACATTTTCCTAGAAAATGGACTATTTCATCCAAGCTTTTTAATCCATTTGAATAGAGCAAAACAAAGTAGTTTGAAGTTTTTTATTTCCTCCATTTCTAATTCTCCCATATTTCTTAAATTTAGTATTTGTTCCCCTTCCTTTTTTTTCTGAGTTTAGAATAGATAGTAGTTGATCTATTTATTTATTAATTCTACTATTTTCTGTTTTCTAATTCAGTATTTTTTATTTTAACTTTATTAATTCCTACCCTCTGTTTTCATTTTCTTGGTTTTATTATGTTTTTTCCTGATTTATTAAGTGCTTAATTTATTTTCATTGTTCTCTTTATTGATAATAGTATTTAAGGTTATGTGTTATATTTCTGCTTTAGCAGTACACATATCCCATGAGTTGTGAAATGTTGCATTTTCATATCCATTTTCTAGATGTTTTATAATTTTGCAGTTTTCTCTCACCTGTAAGTACCTTTAAAGTTAGTTTTTATTATTTAGATAATAGAGGACTTTTTTTTCTTAATTACTTATGTAATTAAGTTTTAGTTTTATTACACAGTGATCAGAGGACATTGTGCTATTTCTAATATATAACATTTATTGAGGTTTGCTTTTATGACCTAATAGCTATTCAATTTATGTGACTGTCTTGACCTCTTAATAAGAAGATGTGTTTCTAGTTTCTAGGAAACAGAACTAGACACATACACACACACACACACACACATGTACAGATGATTTATATACAGTATATCAGGTAAATGATATATATAAATTATATTTTTCTGATTCTTATATTTAGACAGGATTTTCTATGTCTTTTTCTGTTTTTTCAGTAACCTTGTTTTATCATGAACTGAGAAAGGTAATTTAAAGTTTCCTCCCATTAGTGTGTTTATATCTTCTTATAGGTCCTGCTGTTTTACTATTTAGGGCATAGAGAGTCACAACTCTCACATATACATTGTAAAATTTACCCTGTAACATTATAGTTTTCTTGCTTAACAGTTTTGGCCTGACTTCCATTCTAGTTGATACCCATATTATTGATACTTGTTCATTTGTTCATTTGTTTGCATTTACTTAATATGTCTTTGGCCACTACTTTATTATCAATCTTTCTGAATCACTTGGTTTTAGATAGGTTTTTGTATGTAACATGGATTTGTATTTTGCTTTATGATCCAGCCTAATCCTTTTTCAACTAATAAAGAGGTTAGTACTTTTACATTTATTTATATATGTTTGCTTTAGTTCTATCATAGTATTTTATGTTATGACTTCTCATTTTATATTTATATTATTTTAAGTCACTAACTACATGATTTGCCTTTCTTCCTCCTTATGTGTGTGAAATTTTGATTTGTATTTTTGTAATGGTGCATGCTTTTATAATAACTTTATAAAATACCCTTACTGTGTCTATTATCACTATAATTTAATGATACAACTAATACATTTCCTCTTCCTATCCTCTGTGCTCCCTTTTCTCCACCATCAAGTTTTAGCCAAAAATAATTCTTCCTTGGTGTCTATTTTACACTATTAAATATACTTATTCTTTTATTAATTGTCAGCTTGTAAGTACTCTTGTCCCTCCTCCAAGGAGATGTCAAATTGTTCTAAGTAGGCAAATGTCCTAATTAGGATTCTCAGTTTTCAGAAAGTAGTATCAATCAAACCCTCCTCAGCTTATTTATTAATTAGGGCATGTGGTTGTACATATTAATGGAAAAAAGACAGTTTGAAGTCCTAATGATCCCATTAAGTGAAATCTTGAACTCTTCACCTGTGACTTAGTGAGAATTTAGTGAATATCTGTTGAACCCATAAATGGTTGGGTGAATCTTAAAAGATAAGCAAGTCTTCTTGCTATTCTGTGAAATTATGGATTTCCTAGCCTAATTTTTCTTGTCATATTTCTCTGTTAGCTGTCAATGAGCCCCGCTGTCCGTGGCCCTATTTAAGTTGCATTTTTAAAATAAATTTATTTATTTTATTTATTTTTTTATTTTTGGCTGTGTTGGGTGTTCACTGCTGCGTGCAGGCTTTCTCTAGTTGTGGCGAGCAGGGGCTACTCTTCGTTGTGGTACGTGGGCTTCTCATTGCGGTGGCTTCTTTTGTTGCAGAGCACGGGCTCTAGGTGCACAGGCTTCAGTAGTTGTGGTTTGCGGGCTCTAGAGCGCAGGCTCAGTAGTTGTGGCACACGGGCTCAGTTGCTCCGCAGCATGTGGGATCTTCCCCGACCAGGGCTCAAACCCGTGTCCCCTGCATTGGCAAGAGGATTCTTAAGCACTGTGCCACCAGGGAAGCCCTTGAATTGCATTTTTGTGTGCTCTCAGTAACTTTGTTCTTGGTATGGTTCCTAATGGCAGCAGAATATATGCTACCTAAAATATACCATGCTGGTATAAGGATTTTGAACTGAAGGCTATTGAGAAAAAGTAGATATAAGAAAATCTCTCCCTATTTACCTAAAAGCAGCACATAAATATGTAGAGGTGTTCCTCTCCCTTCTCTACCAGAAGGGACAGAAGTTAGGGACAGAAGTTAATCACTGGAGACAACTCTGACCCTTCTCAACCCAGAGACCTCACCAGCAGAACCTACATTAAAAAACATTACTAATTAGACCTTATCCTCCATTAGTTTTCCCCATATATTTACTTTCCCACAGTTTACCACCCCAGAAGCTCAGAACCCTTTTCCTCTATCTTGTAACTTTTCTACAAATTTATTCTTTGTTAAGATGCTATTTAAGTCCAAGTTCTAACCACCCCTTGGAGTTACTCATCCCTGAGTACTCCTATGTGTATGTACAACACGCATGTTAATACACTTCTGTTTGTTTTTCTCTTGTTAATCTCTCTTTCATCATTCTAATTTTAGGGCCCTAGTCAATGAACCTAAGATGGATAGAGGAAAGTTTATTTTTCTCTCCTACCATTTCTAATAACCACCTACAAATCAAGAGGGAGCATCTCAAAGCATAAGAAAATAAGAGCTTCAATTACCAGAAGTCCCTTTATACTAAAAAGACAAAGGTAACTGTAATGTGAGAGATTTAGCAATATTAATAACTCTTTCTCTCTCTCTCCCTTATACTTGAAACCAAGTGTAACTAAGTAAGGAAGCCATAATAGGGATGGAAGGTGTTCACTTCTGAACTGCTCCCTCCTGGCAAGTGGAACCAATTCTGTCCTTTGGTACACATTGCTGATTGCCTACCCAATAGCCATTTACTCTTTCTTAATTAATAACAAAATCCTAAAGTTTTTCCTGGATGGCAGTTTTCTGAAGTTGAATGCCAAGTTTCCCAGTCTCCCTTGTAAGTAGGGGTGGCTAGTGAGATGTCAGTGAAAATCACTCATTGAATAGGCAAAGCATCCTTTGCCCTCCTTTGCCCCTTTGTCTTCTTGCTGGTTGGACTGTGGACAAAACCATATGAGGTCTAGCAGCCATATGGAAGCCATGATGCATCCATGAGAATGAAGTCACTGCTAAGAAGAGAAGAAAGAGAGAGACACTGAGTTCTTGGTGACTCTGCCATATCAGCTCTGGACTTCCTACTTCTAGATGCCTTTTATGTTAGAGAAAAATAAACCTTCATGTGTTTAAGCCACTGCAGTCAGACTTATGTTATCAGCAGCTGCAGCAGTTAGTAAATGACAGATTTCATTTATGGAAGTGTGAGGGGACAGAGGGCGATGTTTGTCGATCTAACACGTGGGCTAAGGCTTAGCACTGAACAGGCATCACTGCCCCACAGCCTAGAGCAGTACCTTTCACTCCCAAGCTCCACTGGAAAGTTCTTCGCGGACTTGGTGTCTGTCACTTACCTCTGTGCTCTCCTACCTGTTTAGAATGTAGGAGAATGTGTAGATATCAAGAGCAGTTTATTTTCTATTCTCCAAAACTACGTCACCACCAAATTATTACATAATTCTGTTTGGTATCTGACGATACTTTCATATTTCTAATTATAACTAATTGTAGGTTATAAACATAGGTCCAAACCAGAGTTATGGATTTAGGAGTCAAACATGTGGTTGTTGGAGCTGCAGGAGCTGGAGAGACGTCCCAGGAAGAGCCAAAAGGAGAAGTAGACCAAAGACTGAACCCAGAGGAATCCTGACTTTAATAATGCTTCCTAGAGAGAAAATTTAACTTGCTGAAAGTCAAAATGTCATGATATCATGAGGTGACAGAATTTTGCTATTGTGGCAGAGGGACCCACTTTAGGACATCTGACACAGAGCATCAAATCATGTTTTTCACTTACTGTAAAGCAGAAGCCCCCAAACCTGTTCCTATTTGTTGACCATATATGAACCAGCAGTTCCTCAACACCAACCTAGAAGGATATGCAAGATGACCTATCCTTAGTTTGTGAGAGAGGTGAAGGTCTTCATAATTTATGAAATGTTGTCTTTTCTGTGGGAGAAATAAATGGCTCTTACTGGCTATTACAAGAACCAGGAAAAGAGCCTCTGAGTTTTTATCATTTCAGATCTTCAGTGACAAAGGGTTCCAAGCCGGTGTCTCATTAAGTCATACTTATGCTTTCACCTCTAGTTACTCCAATGCCAATATGGGATGAATGTAAATAAAGTTATTCTTAGGCTTTAATGAACTTATTTCATAATTATTCCTTTCCACTCACATCCTTATGGTTTTGCTTTGTCCCTTATTTCCACTCATTTATACTAATGGTATTTTTTTCCTTTATGCATATCAAATTATATTTATTCTTATTCTTCCTTATTCTTGACTCTTACTAATATCCCCAGGTCTCCACATGCCTAGACCTAGATAATCCTCTGGAGGATAGAGTTTAGCTAAGTCCAGAGGACTGACTAGCAGTGGTTCAGCATGGCATTAACACGATTCCAGTAAGTGAGTTAATATATGTAAGGCACCTTAAACAGTGCCCAGACATAGAGTGCTCAATAAAGGTTAAGTATCATTTTTATCATAATCCAGATGTAATCCAAGTATTGGATTTTTCTACCTTCAAAAACGCCCTCCCTTTAGCATATTTGGAGAAAATAAGTTTTATTTCACGTCTCCTCCTTAGTCAGTTCCTTGCTGCAGGTGCTTCTCTGTGCTGCTCTCGGCTGCATCTCAGGATGCCTTGCTTCTGGCCATGACCTGGCACACTTGAACTACCTTTCTTCTCAGTACGATGCTGCCACTTCTAACAAGTGTCAGCAGAGAGATAAATGTGAGAAAGGTCTTACACCTCTGTTTCCTCGTTTCTCATACCAATATACACTGTGCAGCTATCCAATTTTATGGGTGAGTTGGAAGAATACAAACAAAGCAAAATATATAGACTGAGTACTTTATATGACTCTCCCGTATCCAAAAGTACCAAATGCTTTTTACAGATGATCTCATGGGCACCCCAAGTTCTAGTCTTTACACAGAGAGGGTCCCATTCTTCTGACCCCACCGTGAGTCTCCATTCTCCCATCTTTCCATGTGGGTTGGTTTGGCCCTAAGTTCACCTTCCTGCCAACACACAGGAAAGTTTATGAGGGTGTACTCCTCAAAATCTGAGCTATCCATTATAGAATAGCAGAATCTTCAACAGAGTAGTACAGAGCAGTCTTTGGCACTCAAAATCGGGATTGCTTCCAAGTCTTCCTGCAAGTGGAAAGTGTAATGTGACTCCTCTTTCTTCCTGATTCTCTAATAGTTAACTATAATACACACACACGTACATACACACAGTCTCAGAGACAGTAATATCTAAATCTACTGAAAATAATAAAAGAATTGTCCTAAATGCCTATAATATGCACAGTATCTCAGGCAGGATAGAGGTAGCAGTTAACATAATCTTGTAAATCCATGGAATTTCTCCCTTATTCTTTTACTTTCACCCTTAGAGCCCAGGGCCCAAGAATTTGGCTCAGTTATAAACCACCTACCCCATGGTTACCGATCCATGGCCTAAGAGTTTTGAACTTTGAAAAGAAAGATTTTAGGTTTGATTTATCTTTACATTTCAGGCCATGTAAAGAACTCTTAAGTGAGGCTTTCTCTTGTGTGTACATGGATGTATATGAAAGGGATGATTTACAATCTTCCTAGCCAAGCAACCTCTGTAGGAGTTGGGAGACTTACCTTACTTATGGCCCAAGGTATATCTACCTTTCGTCTTTGGTAAGGCTGCTCCCATAACTGAAGAAAAAATAAATTCACTCTTCTGGACCTTCATACCACCACCTGCCCCATCTCCCAGCCAGAAAAGTTGCTTGGACAAACCCACTTAGCCTACCAAGAAAAGGATGGAAGGCATAGCGCCTCGTCTTGCTCATCCCTTGGACCTAGTATAGAGTCCAGTAAACAATAGGCACTTAATAGATGCTAAATTGCATGCAGTGAACCAGTATAAACCTCAAAAAGAGTATAAGCAAGGGATTTGCGATTTTTTTAAGTAGAGAGAACACCCCACTTAAGGAAAAAAGATTAAAATTCCTACACCTGTAGATAAAAAGATTCTTGAGTATGATGCTTACCGGTAAATAACTGATACAAACAGAACCATCAGAAGAACACTGTCTTCAGGGTTTTTCTCAGAGCAACTTTAACATCCTTATTCCTCACACTGTAGATCAAAGGGTAAGCATGGGAACCACACTGGTGTAGAAGACTGAGGCAAATTTACTCTGGTCCATAGGTCCAGGAAAAGAGGGTTTTAAATAAGTGAATGCCCCTGACCCAAAGAACAGAGTCACAGCAACGTGGGAGCCACATGTGCTAAAGGCTTTGGACCTGCCCTCAGCGGAAGGAATACGGAGGATACTGGAGAGAATCAAAGCATAAGAGATGAATATACTGATGAGGGATATTGTGATGACCACTCCAACAACAATAAAAAACACCAGCTCATTGATGTGGATGCTGGTGCAGGAGAGCTGCAAGAGGGGGAGGACCTCACACAGATAATGGTCAATGATGTTGGAATCACGGAAGGTCAGTCTCAGTATGCTTCCGGTGTGGGCCATGGCCCCAGAAAACCCTATCACATGCGAACCAAACATCATCAGAGAACAGACATGAGGCGACATGGTGACCGTGTACAGCAGAGGATTGCAGATAGCCACACAGCAATCCTAAGCCATCAATACCAACACACAGCACTCAGAATTGACAAAGAAACAGAAGAAAAATAGTTGAGTCGTGCATCCCACATAAGAAATGATGTTTTCTGACACAAAATCATTCAGCATTTTGGGGGTAAACACACAGGAATAACAGAGATCTATAAAAGACAAGTTGAAGAGGAAAAAGTACTTAGGAGTGTGAAGGCTAGAATTCAGCCCAATTAAGGTGATCAAGCCCAAGTTGCCCACCAGAGTAAACACATAGATCCCTAAGAACAGGAGGAAGAGGGGGAGCTGGAGCTCTGATTGTTCTGATAATTCCACAAGGATAAACTCAGTCACTGAGGAGCTCTTTCTCATTCTCTTCTGGGGCGCTGTCTGTGGAAACAAGGGCAAAATACATAGACTGGTTAGAGGCACAAGCATGGCTGATGGAAAAAAGGTCTAGAAGATGAGCCAGTGCATGGATGCCCTCCTTTGTGCCTTTCTTCTCTCATCTGTGCCCCCCCCCCAAAGCTATTGACAATGTGTCTGTGACTATATCTCAGCTCCCCTGGGTTGATCGTGAATCCAAGCTAGAGTCTGTTAGCATAGGCAGCAAGAGTTCTGTCCCCACTTGGGAGATGAGGAGATGGAGCCCCTGAATTGGCTGCCCAGCGACTCTCAGAAAGACCTTCCAAGAGCCAGCAGGAGTACAACCTGAGCCCACTGCCTCAAGCTCAGAGACAGGAGCTCTCCTGTCCCCATTGTCTCCATTCGTCCTGCCTCCCTCTCCCAACCAGATACGGGGTTCCCGCCATGGGGAGAAAGCCAAGAGTGTCCCCTCTGTTTGCACCTCCTACCTTCCTCCTCTCAGTCCCTTCACTGCATTTCATACCAGAGTCAGTGTTAAGAGTAGGGAAGGGCTCAATACATCCCAGACCCCTTATTTGTGAGTTGAAAAGAAAGCCATCAGGAAGAATGGGAGTCAGACATTCACCTTCCTCCTCCTTGCCCCCCACAGTCCTGGGCCCTGTGCAATCTCTTTTTCCATTATCTCAAAGGAGAAAATGGTGTTAGTGCATAAAGAAGACAGCCTCAAGTTTTAACTGTTCTGATTCCCTTGGTGCTGAGAATCAGAGCTTTTACAGACCCCAGTCTCCAAGGTGCTCTAGGAACAGACCAAGATTTCTGTTTGTGGATTTTCCCAGATGGTATATACATCAACTTTAGGAGAAAAAAAATAGCAACGCTCATTTTCACCAGAACCCCAGCTGGCATATCATGAAGAACTTTATGCTACTTGATGATCTCAGGGATCTGATTAGATACAGTTTCAATCCCCTGGGAATTTCTCAGAGATATGTCCCTACAGGGAAGAAATTGTACTGTCTTTGTTTACAGCCTGGATGATGATGTTTACCTAGCATCTTGGGACTCAGGTGTTCTACTCAAACTTCTCCTTATCTCCAAGGACTTCATGTTGTTTAGTGTTGAATTGGAGGGGGGACCCTCAGTTTTCCTCTCCTTTATTAAAGCTTGGCACTTACACTTGACATTAAGAGAGGATGATCCCAAACTAATTTTAGCCATTATTTCTAAAT
This sequence comes from Balaenoptera ricei, assembly GCF_028023285.1. Taxonomy (NCBI): domain Eukaryota; kingdom Metazoa; phylum Chordata; class Mammalia; order Artiodactyla; family Balaenopteridae; genus Balaenoptera; species Balaenoptera ricei. The sequence goes on along the minus strand of NC_082646.1, from coordinate 9,039,912 downwards.
TTTCAAAGGAGTTTTGAGAATAGGACAAAAAAAAAAAGTTAGGTCAGACTTGTAGGTGATATGGAAAGCACCTCAGACAAAATGTTTCTAGCACCCTGAGCTGCTCAGAACAGTGGAGACACCCCTCGCCCCAAACACCACCTACCCTCAGCCCTACTAAGGGCCATAGGCTGGCTTTTACTATATATGAGGAGATTAAAATATCACATCATATATGCAAAGAAACACACACACACACACACACACACACACACACACACACACCCCTTTACAAAGTTACTCGATGGATGTGTGCAGGCTAAGGTATTAACAGGAGATGTACCTAAAGGTTTTAATCCTGTCATCCTTCAGATGACAAAATTGTTCTCCATGTGATCTGCTACATGAATATTCTAAGAAATATTCAAGAGATATGTGAGCAACTACATTTGTAAGTTTCCACTGAAGCTGCCTAAAATAATCCCAGATTGCTTGGAACAGTCCTGATTTACATCCATTATCCCTGTATAATTATTAATAGCAAACCTTCTCACTCTCAAAAGTGTCTGGATTTGGATGACAAATTATATGGTCACCCTACTAAAAAGAGCGTAAGCAGCTATTCAGGTCCTCTGGCTCCTGCTGTCTCCTAGACCCACTGACTTCTATCTGCTTTCTGAGCAAGGGAGTCTCTCTGTCCTTCACCCTCCTTACCCTGAGAGTTCTCCTTCACTGAACCTACTCTTCCTGGCCAACCAGTACTATCTTGTCAGTAGATTTTGGCTTAAAAATGGGAAGGGCATTAACTTCAGGCTGCTTCTGATTTATACCTAGCAAAAAAAACCTAAAGCAAATAAAGTTAAAACCATAGTTACCTGCCTAAAGTATGTGGAAGGGGAATAGGGAGAGAAGAATTACATAGGAACAAGGAATAAAACATTGGTACAATTCTATATTGCAGTCATTGGTACCATGGTATAACATTGTTGTATATTGCTGTATATGGTACAATAAATTGATTAGTAGTATTTAACAAACTTGGACATATACATACATTTTGACCCAGCAGTTATACTCCTAGATGTATACCGAATAAAAATAAGTATACACATGTATACCTTAAAAACATGCCAAAAAGGTTCATGAAAGTTAAACAGATAAACGTCACAAAGCTATTATGGAAGAAAAGAAGCCAAGGACAAGAGAAGGCATACTTTATGATTCTATTTATATGAAGTTCAAAGGCAAGGAAACTAATCTTTGATGTTAGAAGTCAGATAGCAGTTATTCATGGTTGGTCAGTTGGGGGCTAGTGACTGGAAAGGTCTATGAAGGGTGCTTCAGGGTTGCTGACAATGTCCTGTTTCTGATAGGGGTGCTGGTTACATGGATGTGTTCAGTTTGTGAAAATTCATCAGACTGTGTTCTTATGTTACCCTTCAATTAAAAGTTTACTTACAACATAAATGGAGAACAAAAACAAATGAATATCTTAATAAATCATCCTGCGGAATTACTTTAACACTAAAATTACTAAACATCTTTGAGGCATAATTCCCTAATTTATAAAATGGAGATTTACTAACCTACCAACTTTCAGTATGATAACACATGCAAAAGTACCTTTTTTATTTCTCATCTATCTTATTTCTCTTAAAATAAAACCCCCTTTTGTTTCTCATATAAAAGGGAGGAAATCAAGAGGAAAAAGGATTAATGCATATGGAGCAACTGCAGAGCACCTGGCATTATGCTGGATGTTTTCTATGTAATATTATGTTTATAACAACTAGACATTGTGCATGTGTGGCAGATTATTCTCTCCAAAGATGGCCATTCCTGCACACACATACACATACATACATACATACATACATGCATCTTACATCCCACATGCTCTTGGTACAATGAAACTAACACTCCTCCCATAAAGAGATGGTGTCTATGCTTTCTAACCTTGCATCTAGGCAGGGACTTGGGATTTCTCAAAGCAAGAGTATGGCAGAAGTGATGCTTTGTGACTCAGTCATGAAAGCATACAGCTTTCACTTTCTCTCTCTCTCTCCCCCTTCCCCGCTCCTTCTCTCTCTCTCCCTCCCTTCCTTCCTTCCTCCCTCTCTCTCTCTCTCTCTCCATACTCTTATTCCTCTTTTGTCATCCCCAGCATCTCAGTCATATTGGAACACTCTGGCTTTGTCGCCCAAAACACCACAAAGCAGAAAGTTTATGGCAGTTTATCCAATGTTGAGGGAGAGCAGAAGCTATCTAGGGGCCAGGACAGTTTCTAGTACAGGTCAGGATTACTTGGTCTAATTCCCCCTCACTACTCAGAGAATCTTTTTCCAGTTCCATATTTAGATGATGTTTTTGAGGTTTATTTTTATGAAGAAAATAGTTATTTCTTTCTAGTACATAATTTCTTACCCACTGCATTTCCCCCTCTTAAATAACAGGTTAGCAGATGTGTAGCAATGACCCAGCAATGGAACAGTAAGAAAGAATTATCTCTGTTCATTAGAGTAGAAGTCAGTGTATTCATTTATTCATCATCCAACAAGTTTTTATTAAGGTTAGCTATTTCCAGCAATCTTGCAAACTTTATATTCAGAAAAATCTCTCCTGATATAACAAAACCAAGAATTCAGAAAAAAATATAAAAATCATCTATTTGTTAATTTTTGAACTGGCAGAAACTAAGTGAATTCCTGTGAGAGCAAAAGAGAAAAAATAAGGAAGTAATAATCCAGAGGGGTGCACAAGCACTGGACCTGGGGTTTGCCCTTTGGGAACTAGTAGATGCCCCGTGGCCCAGAGTCAGAGTTTAATTGGGTTGCCTATGCAGGACATAAGAGATAAAGCCTGGGAATCAAGCAGGTTGGGAGTTTGGAACCTATTGATGCATAATACTAGATCCCCAAAGGGGAACATCTTCCATGGCTTAATTAGAGGAAGAAAAAAGCTCACATAGGAAGAGGGCAGAGATATGTATCTGTCTTGGCCTTGGCTCTAGAAGGGCAGAAAAAGAAATAAAATATCCCCTGAAAAGTTCTAACCACCTCTGTGTTTTAGGTAGAAAATTCATATTACATATATAACCAAAAAAAAAAAAAAAATCCTTCCTGGAAAAATACAGTTTAAATCAAGATATCAAAGAATTTCCCCAGATAAATATCCAAGGATCATAAGCTCTTAATGAAAATCACTAAACAAACACAAAATAAGCCACCAGGATGAGAATCACCATAAATGAAAAATCACAGTCTGTACAACCAGACCTGCAAAATTATTAGGCTTATCAGGGACAGAATACAAAAAAAATGTACTTGATGTATTCGAAGGAAAAAAAAAACAAATTGAAAGTATAATGAAGGAAAAATCAAAATTGACAAGGCATATTTTTTTAAAGACTCAAATAGAACTTTATTTATTTATTTATTTGCCACACCGCGCAGCTTGTGCGATCTTAGTTCCCAAACCAGGGAATTCCCTCAAATAGAACTTCTAGAAATAAAAACATGATTGTTGAAATTAGCAACTCTATGAATATGTTAAACAGCCTATTAGACACAGGTAAAGAGAAAATAAGTAACTTGGAGAGTAGAAATTATCCAGAAGTCAACATCAGCTAGGGGGATGGGGAAATAACTATCATTTAGAAATATAACCCAAGAAATGTAGAAGTAAAGAAGGTCCGACAGATATATAGAGAGGATTTACCACATTCTAAGCCCTGTGTTTTGCACTAAAAGTAAAGCAACAGTGGAAACAGTTGCACATAGTCCCTGTTCTTTCAAACATGTAATTTATATGGAGAAACCTAGAATAAACAGATACTTCTAATAATCAATTAGAAATACAGTAAGTGTGCCAGAAAGGAGTTATGGGGTGCTATGAACCCATTTAATGGAGGGTCAGGGAAGGCCTCCCTGAGGAAGTGAAATTCAGGTTTAAAACCAAAAAGTAAGTAGGGATAAAAATAGTTGTTTGTTTGTGACTGTCCAGCATTGGCACTCCTTCTGCATTTGGGAATCTGCCCTTGTGTGAGCCTTGGATGGAGCCAGGACTTGGCCTCTTTCCGTGAAATCTCTCCAGAGAACATAAGACCTGAGCTCAGCTCAGATGTTCCCATGCAGGTCTCTGAGTCTGGGGCAAGTGACACAAGAAACAAGAACAACTTATATTTCTTTTTGGCACAAGGAAAGACAAAAAAAAATGGATCAGTCAGTAACAAACATCAGGTGTTGGTGGCACCAGCAGGAGCAGCCAGCTCAGCCTAACCAGATGGTTCTGAGGTGTAACTTGGCTGTAATTCCACCACCTGGCTTCCCCTGGTTGCTGCCTGACTCCAAAAACTGGTTCCTCAGTCTGCTCTAAGATTCTGTGAACCACCCCATTTCTTGACAACTCCCTTTTTTGAAGAAGTTAACCAGAATCAATGTCTGCTGTCTGCAGTCAAGAACCCTGGCTGGTGGAATAGGGACTGGAGATTAAGGGGAACGTGGGCGGGGAGTGGGTGCAGGGAAAGCATTCCAGGCTGTGGGGCAGCTTTCTCACATCCCGGTGATGAAGGCGGACACACCCGCCAAAATCACTTTCTTAAAAGGGTGTAACAAACTCTCAGAGATTTTCTTCATTTTGAATGATTTTTCCCCTTCCAGGGAACTGTTGTCTGGATGTGGTTTAGAGGATAAAATGAACAAACATTCCAGATTCTGGAGACCATTCTTCATACTCCTACACAAAGTTTTTTAAACCTTCAATTCTCCAATGACTCTTCTTTTCTTTAATAAACTGCTTTTCTAGCTAAACAGAAATGCATTTGATTAATCGTCTGACCAGCTTTTTTAATTCTCTGTGGGCCATAACAACAACAACAAATAATAATAATAAGGATTACGTTTAACATCTAAGAAAGCTAATGACACAAAAATTATTTTTATTAATGATTAAATTGCTAGTGTGTGTTTATATTGGTCATTGTTATTATAAGGTTCTGTTTTTCATGGGCTCTATATACACTTTGTTGTCTTTGCAATTCCTTATAAAATCAATACATGGAATAGCTTTCTGCACACCTTGTAAAACGTGGAAAATAATTTACTCTTAAAAATCATTTATAGAGTATTATGGAAAGTGTATCTTTGATTTTGCAACAGATCTTTATTCGGAAACAGTCTCCAATTATTACATTGTTACTATGGAAACACACAGTCTGCTTTATGATGTGGTTTTAGAAATACATTGCTATTAGTCTTGAATGATAAGTAGAAGTTTACCAGCAGAGAAAATCAGGAGGATGTTCTGGGCAAAGGGAATCACAAAAGGAAATATTAAAGGTCATATGGGGTGGGGGGGGAAGCACTGCAAATTTGGGGAATGGAAGATGACACAGACTTGAATCGTATACATGGCAGAGACGGGTGGGAGGTAGTTGGGGTAGATTAATGATGATAGTAAATTATATCCTTCTTCCCTCTCTGAGTCCAGAATCAATTGAGAAATTAGACACAGAAGTCAGACAGGAAAAAAAAATGCCAGCTTTATTGCTGATAAGGTTGATTGGAAGACCCAGCTTGGACGTACATCTACATCCAAGGACCTTATAGCTCCCTCATTGCACACCATAGACTAAATTTATGAATCCAGGTCTAAACTGAGCTGGACAACTGTTGATGTTCTCAACAAAGAAACAGAGTTGCAGATGGAACAGATGATTGGAGATCCTGAGAATGTGCCTGTCCTAACTAGAAATGAGGCGAGCTGTAGGAAGGGGGCTGGGCCACACTAAGCCACATTATAAGTTAACTCTCCCAATTTCTGATCAGTCCTATAAACCAGCGGTCCCCAACCTTTTTGGCACCAGGGACCAGTTTCATGGAAGACAATTTTTCCACGGACGGGGCTGGGGTAGAGGGTTGTGGGGAATGGGGATATGGTTCAGGCGGTAATGCGAGCGATGGGGGGGATGGTTCAGGCGATAATGCCAGTGATGTAAGGGATGGTTCAGGCGGTAATGCGAGCGATGGAGGGGATGGCTCAGGCGGTAATGCCAGCGATGGGGAGCGTCAGGTGAAGCTTTGCTCGTGCACCACTCACTTCCTGCTGTGCAGCGCGGTTCCTAACAGGCCACGGTCCGCTGGTGGTCCGTGGCCTGGGGGTTGGGGACCCCTGCTATAAACCATCCTTTCCTTTGGGGTGAAGTGGGGAGAATAAGGGGGAAGAGAAAGGGTTGCTTCTTCATTTACCTGCCAGGGACATAGAGGCTTCTCCCCCACTAGGGAAAGTAAAGCATAATTGAAGCTAGAATCTCATTTGGAGCCCAAAGTGGTTAGCACCAGAGTTTGGACTTCACTGTAGTCGATGGTGAGCAAAATGGGAGAGCCTTGACATCTCCAGACTTGCCTTTGAATTTTGGTAAAGGGCGAAGGAGAAGGATGGGGCTGGAGACCAGGAAACCTGAACTAAGGTGGTGGGAGGGATGTGCAGAATGTCACACATGAGAATAGATCAGAGAGAAAGCTACTCTTAGAAAAGGAATTTAGGATCCTCAGATGAACACATCACTGTTAAAAAGTTCTTTGAAAAGAAGGAAACAATGTTGTCCTTCTGTGCAGCCAACAGAAACATTTCACATCATTCCACTGACCTTACAGCTTCAAACATAATGAGTACAGCCGTTAAAAATCATGATTTTCATATATATTTAATCACACAGAAAGCTGTTTACAGTGTGTTACAAAATGAAAAATAAAGTTATAAAATCATACTTAATATGATCACATCTGTTTTTGTGTGTTTTTGTATATGTTTATGTGTGTATTGTCTTTGCAAACCAATTTAAGCCATCACGACTACACACACACAGGTATTCTGAAAAAATATACACCCAAATCCTAAGAGTAGTTAGTTATCTCTAGGTGGCAAGATCATAGATTTTTTAATCTTTTGCTTACCTATACATCTACATATTCTTACAACACTCAAGCATTGCTTTTGCAAATTTAAGAAGAATTATTTTAAAAAATTAAAAACAAAACACTGTATAATTTAGTATTTTAAGATCTCACTAAGGATTCATTCAGCATTTATTTAGCACCTTCTGTATCTGTCAGGCATTAAGCTCCCTGCATGTGTTAGATCACCTAGCTGAAGTTGGGAAGATAACCTCAAATAAACATTTTCTGAATATATTACTTCATAATCCATATTGCCATAGTCCAGGAGGCCTCACATGTTTATATTACTGACCCTAGTAGATCAGTGCCGTGAGTAAGGAGAAGAGTCTTTAGTGTGTCTCCCTTGACATTTCTTTTTGGCAAATTGTTTTCAAATGAGAGTGAATTATGGACTTGTTCAGCTCAAAGGCAGCAAGACCTTGGTCTTGGCACGAGATGCATATACATGCATCACTATTTCTTACACATGCAGATTGAGCCTCTGGAAGGCAGTGAGCGGTAGGAGTGTGGACACCAGAGTCAGACAGTCTAAATTCAGTTCTTTACTCCACCGCTTACTATCTATTCAATCTTAGGCAAGTTCCTTAACGTCTTTAAGCCTCAGTTTACCCTTCTATAAAGCAGAGAGAATTATCTCATACAGTCGTAGGGAAGACTAAATGAGAACTTATATAAAATGTGATTATTACTGTTTGAAGAACATGAGTTCCTTCAATGTGAAAATATTGTCCACCTTCATTCTCAGATCACAGTCATTGCAAGATACATGAATGAAGGAGGCAAACGGGACAAGGAGTCATGTCTTTAAGGAGGCCAGACTGAATGGCATCTACAACCAAATGTGTGGACAAGCGTCTCGGGGCTTTTTTTCCTCCCGCTCCAGGCCTAATTCTTCCTTTCATGTAGTCTCACAAGTCACTGATGGGAACCTAGGAAACTGTCATGTGAGCAGGTAAAAAGTGGTGAGAAGTGACACTTCGGAATCATCGGGTTTGGGACGCAGAGCATTGGCCTATTGACAGAAAGCAAGTCTCACTTGTACATAGACAGGTATCCTCAAAGAGCAAACATATAAAGGAGTACTTTACAAACACGAATATTCTCCCATTAAATACCTGCTTGCAGAATTACATTAAATACAGCTCATTTCACCTAATAGTCATATCTCAGATTTAAACACCATTTGTCTTTATGTAGAACCAGTGCTGGGGCAGGGAAAGTACAGGATGAGCCTGATTGTTTTGCCAGAAAGTAATAAAGTGCTCAAAATCTAATGGAGATATATTAAAAGGACATAAGATCCAGTGTGAGGAGGGTCACACTGGACAAATCAGGGACAAATTGAGCATCAAAGTAAATAATGACAATAATGAATCATAACTCAGATAAAATTAGAATGTATGAGTCCACAATGATATAAATGAATGAATGAATAAATATAGAAGAAATAAAGGTTCTTCCTGACAAAATGCAAGCTAACAAATAACAAAGGTTTGATGGAGTTAGACAGTCTCCATTTTACAACCATCAGAGTAACAGATTCAGGCAAGCATCATCAATGGCTGCTAAAACTAGGGTGTGAAAGATTGAAAAGGAACGTGACATTTCATAGTTTCAAAATGTCTCCTCACAATTTACTTTTAATTACAAAGGAAAAAGTAGTAACCTTCCCCAATAAATTACTAAGGAACTTGCAAAGTTTCAAAAACTCTTGTTTTATCAGATGTCCCCAGAAGCAATTCTGAGAGGACATAGAATATATTCATTTATGAGAGTAAAGAAAAAGGAAGCTTTGCTCTGAGGAAATGGTGCTTTGCAAGGTCAGCAAAGAAGAACCAGGATATGGTCTTGGTGACTTTTTTCCAAGTGTATTTATCTTTTGAACACAATCATTCGACCTTATAGTCTCTGTTACTCTGGGGGAAATGGGAGTGTCATACCCCATTTGGGAGTGTCATGAAGGATTCACCTCTGTATTGTACAAATTTTTCTTCAGTATGCTGTCTCTGGGATATTAGTTAAAATGGGGAGTACAAAATGAATGCCCAACTGTTGGTATTTTATAAAATTTCTCTCAAAGCCCTATGTTCAATTGGATAGTGATTTAGAGTTTACTATAATACAATACATTTTATATAACACAATACATTTATATAACACAGTACATTTTACTCTTAAGAGAAGTGTAAAGTTGTGGTTTACAAATCATGATAGGGTCTGGCTCCTGCTACAGACGCCAGGTGGCATGTGCCTAAAATTGGGGATCAGGACTAAACATAAGAATAATACAATCAAGGCATCATTGATGGGATATTAGGGGCCAAGCATGTGTTTATCTGTGTGCTGGAAGAGAAGAATGTGTTGCCAGAAGACAGAACAGGGAAGCCCCTTTAGTAAGTCAGCTGCTAAAACTGCTAGATGCTCCAATCTTGCAGCCAACATATATTTGTTAAATCCGCACTCTGCATGTGCTGGGCACTGTGCTGGGTGTGGGACTGTCTCAAAATGGACACCAGGGACTCTGCTCACCCAAAACCTACAGTCTTATTTGTGGTAGGGGTGGATACAGAAAAGAAAGTGAGCAAGGACCCTACATTGTGACCAGCACTTGATAGATTGACTGCAGTGTTCTGCTGTGAGAGCACAGAGCAGAGGTGCAGAAACGAACGGGGTGGTGGGGGGGGGGGGTAGAAGAAAGATATTCCAGAAAGACACCTCACGATAGATTATCACAGACATAAAGGCTCCAGAGTACGTTCCCTTCCTAGAATTAAAAAGATTACCAGCAATATGATTAAGCCAAGAAAGAGCCATTTAAGAAATAAAAGGAGTATATAAGGAAGGAAGAGAAGGATGGAGAAGACATTTTCAGTTTTGCTCCCTCTTTTCTTACCCATTCCGATACCACAAGCAGTTTATGAAGTAGAGAAAAAAAAAGATGTAAAAGGAAGAGACAATAATACAAACACCACCACCACCAAAATTGAAGATGATAAATTTTCATGAGTGCCGCCCTTAACCAGTACAGAGTCTGGCCAAAGTAGACAGTCCAGATATGTTTACACTGCTAGTGAGGGTGCAAGTTGAGGTAAACTTTCAAGAAGGGATTTTGCAATAAAATTCAAGAATCTTGTATAATTCAGTAATTCCTTGTCTAGGAATATATTCTGATTGGGTGGGGGAGACTCAAAGATTTATTGAATGTTGTTAAGCATTATTTATAATTTGGAAATATTAAAATAGTATACAGCAGTAGAAAATTGCTCATTGGATATAATACATCCATATGGTAGAATTTTACGCATTATGAAAACCAAATTGGAGGCAAGAGATCAGAAAAAACAAATTCTTGCTGTGAGCTCTGTCTTGGAGCACACACTTTTGTAACCAGGGCTGGTGCTTCCTTGTTTTCACAGTGTTCCTTTCTCTCTCCCTCTTTTGGGCTACCCATGACCCTTCATATACATCTTTTCTGCTTTTCTATTAATTTATTTATCCAATAATAATTCCTTATTCCCTCCTCTTCTAATTAATTTTCATCAGTTTAAAGCAACTGCTCATAGACTGAAAACAAAGGCAACATTGTGTGTATGTATGTGCAGGTACCGTATACTATACGTGCAAAGACTGTCTAAAAATATATAATAAGCAATAGTGATGGACCCGAGGGAGGGTACAAAAGGGCCGGAAAATTGTAGTGAAGCGGACGTCCTTTCACTGATTATTTTTTGGTAATAATTTTAATTATCATGAACATGTACTGCCCATTTAATATACAAATAAACATATATAGTAAATAGGTTGTAGAAATAATCTGATAGAGCATAATCATTTTTCATTTAAGCAGGCATGAGCCCAGAAAGATGAAGCAGTTGTCCCAAGGTCACACAATAAATTAGTGGAAGTGCTGACACTAGGAGGAGAAGATCTAGCAGGAATGGAGATTAAATTTGCTGAGCACTTGCCATTTAATTTTCTTAATAATCCTGTGAAAACATTTGCTCAGAGACATCAAGTAACTTGGTGAAGGTCACATAGCTACTGAGTAAAAGCGAGGGTTCAAATTTGATTCTACCCTCCAATTCCCTAGTCTATGCTTTTTCTAGGTCTTTATGCTACTCTCCTCCTCTCCCCTGTCCCAGTCATCCAGATTCCATACTGTCCATCCGTCTTTTCTATGCTGTCTAAAGCACAATTCTCTCATTCCACTCTCATTCTTTTGAACTCACCCTTATTGATCTGTACAGTCCAAAGGGCAAAACTGTATATCCATCCAAACTTCGTTTTTCCAAATAGAAGAGACTTTTCCTAAAGAGACTCTCATAAATCAAAGGTATTTTCACAGCATTTCACATATTGTTGCTTCACCAAAAAAATATTTACCACTTACAATTTTCTTTTAAAACAAAAGGCAACCCTGCCTCCCTTTACATAGTACCATTAGGCTGTGGGTCTACAAACTTAAGCTGTACACCTCTTCCACCCTTTACTGGAAGTTGTGTCAGCTAGGGTCCCCACAGAAAACAGATGATCCACTGAAACAAAATGATTGAAAAAGATAACAAGGGAACTATTTGTAGGGGTGTAAACAGAAAGGTGATTGAGAGAAACCACAAAGGGATGATTGAGCTCCCAAGACTAGCAACAGCCAAGAGACATTGCCACCCCTTGGCACGAAGAGACAAAGGAGGCAGCATTTACTGTAACCAGGTAGGAAACAGGGCATTCAGTTCCTGACACTGTAGCCCAGCTGGAAGGAATTCCAGGAAATAAATATCACAAATATCACGCTCTTCTCACCTTCTGATTTCGTCTGCTGATGCCAACCCAGCCAGAAACCAGGGGCCAGGGAGCCCATTGACAGGATCCTCCCGGGGCTTGGAGTAAAGTACAAAGGGCAGAAAGTTAATCTGGAGAGGCACACAGAAAACAGAAGCGGTACTGTAACAGTCAGTGGCCGTTTCCTCTGTGACTGGCTGCTGTGTGGTGCTAACCGGATTACTGACTTACAACACTAGGTTTTCTGTGGTTCTGAAAGAGTCTCCAGATCCTTAGCTGACCACCCTGAGTGGCAGACTTCTCTACTCTTGCTTTAAAAGCACAACTTGAAAACGGGAATGATTGTGTGTGAAATAATTCCCAAATCCTGTCCTTCGTAACCTTGACATGTTCTCTGAGGTCTTCCACCCAGCCTGGCCAAATCCCTTAAAGTCCAAGTCCCAGAAGCTCCACATCACTGTCTCAGGAGGTACCATGCTTGCTGCTCTCCAGGTCCTAGCACACTTCCCCCACACACTCTGCAAAATTCTTCAAGAATTTGTCTGGTCATTTAGCCAAGACCATCTCAACAAAATGTTATACCTCCTACCTTCATGCAAAAATGTGATATTTAAAATTAGCCCTTGAAAAGTTGCCTGAAATTTCTGTAGACAGAACCAGACTTTCATGTCCTAGACCAGCTCACATTTGAAATGAAGCCTTCCAGGTTTGAGGAAGGGCTGAGGGAGGAAGAAAGTGAACAGCAATGGAAGGAAATCAGTATTAGAAATCAAGAGCCTGGATTCTAGTCACCGTTCCGCTGCTGAGTAACTGCATAACTAATGAACCTTGGTGAAGGTGCATAAGCCTGTGTCTATTCTCAGAAATACGATAGAACTTAACTAAATGATCCTAAATGTCCACTGAATGTGAGTATCCTCTAATTTTAAGAATCTTAATTTAAAGGGCTCTTAAAATGGGAAGGACAAACTTGTTTGAGAAAGAGTACAAATTTTCTCCATGTAACCAGTGGAACTTGAATCATCTATGGAAAGAAAAATGTCCCTTTCCTAAGTATTGCCTCTTTCTCAGGAGAATGATTTTTTGCTCAAAGTTTTCTTCAGAGCAATTTTGACGTCCTTATTCCTCAGGCTATAGATTAAAGGGTTGAGCATGGGCACCACAATGGTATAGAACAAGGAGGACACTTTCCCCAGGTTCATGGGTAAAAGAGAAGATGGTTTGAGGTACATGAACGCCCTTGACCCAAAGAAAAGAGAAACTGCAATTATGTGGGAGCTACAGGTGCTGAAGGCTTTGGACCTGCCCTCGGTGGAGCTGATGTGGAGGATACTGGAGAGGATGAGGGCATAAGAAAGGAAGATGGTAGCTGTGGGCACACCAATATCAATACCCACAACAACAAAAACTACTGGCTTATTTACATACGTGCTGGTGTAAGAGCGCTCATGAAGGGGAAGGATGTCACACATGAAGTGGTCAACAAGATTGTTGGCACAGAAGGTCAGTCTCCCCATGCATGCTCTGTGGGCCATGGCCTTAGCAAACCCCATTACGTAGACACCGAGCAAAATAGGTAAGCAGACCTGGGGAGACATGGTGGCCGTGTACACCAGCGGGTTACAGATGGTGACATAGTGGTCATATGCCATCACTGACAGGATGAAGGACTCAGAGACAACAAAGAAAAGAAAGAAGAAGAGCTGAGTCATACACCCTGCATAGGAGATGATGTTCTTCGTTGAGACAAAACTCATCAGCATTTTGGGAGTGATAACAGTGGAATAGCAGAAATCTATGAAGGACAAGTTATAGAGGAAAAAGTACATGGGGGTGCACAGGTGAGAGTTGAGTCCAATCAGGGTTATCAAGCTCAGGTTCCCCACCACAGTGACCATGTAGAAACCTAGAAACAGGAAGAAGAGGGGGATCTGGAGTTCCTGCTGGTTGGTTAAGCCTTCGAGGATAAACTCTGTCACAGAAGAGTTCTCAGCTACCGTTCTCATTTAAGGCACTCTGTGGGAACAAGGGAGAAGAGTCACTTAGAGGGAGAGGGGGAGAGAGCACTGCTGCCCTCCCTGTCACCTCCCAGTTCTTTAGAATTAGATCCACACTTAGATATTTTGGACTTCAGCAGAAAGGCCTTTCCGGAAGCTATGGGTCTGTTCCCATAACCCCCTAGTGACTCTGCCTCTGGAGCACCATCGGGGGACGGATCTGCCTCCAAGAGGAGGGCCACTGCTGCTGGGAAGAAGGGACCCAAGGATGCACTGAGGAGTCTCCTGGATCTTTACTTCAGTCCATTTGTTGTGTCGTTCCAACTCCAGTGTCTGCTCAAGTTTACAGTAACTGCGGTCAGTCTCTGGGAAGAGTCCTCTGAGAGGATGGAGCCAGCCCAGCTGTGCTAGAGTGTCCACCTCATGGTCAACTTGGACAGACCAGAAAAGGAAGGTGGTCCTTCCCAACACCTTTACTACCTGAGGGTGGGGACTTAGGAGAAGTTCAGCCCAGATGCCGTCACTCACCTCTTTCAGTCTGCAGCTTTAGCCCTGTCCCTGTCGGTCCAACTCTTGCCCTCGATTGTTCAGACAGACAAATGGCTCTGGTGCTAACACAGGTGAAGGAACTAAGCGTGGCCCCTTTAGTCCCTGTTCTATTTGGGGGATCAGAACTTGGACTGCCTTCAAATTCTTTCTGAACTAAAGAACTTGACATCTGATTGAGGCTTTGCCCTGAGGCTTTTTTCCAGCTTGCAGAAGGGAGACAGCATCCTCGCCTGTAATCAGTGCCAGGTGGTGACAGGAGACTGAGCAGTTTTATTCTGGTTTTAGAGATCTAGGGACCTGATTGGAAGTAGAAAGCCAGAGGTCCCTTGGGGCCATAGCCCTAAAAATTAACTCTAAAAAGAAGGAACTTTTGCTTATACCCTGGATAATATTTGAATGGGATTTTAGAAACATTATTTGTTCAGTTAACAGCTACTCAGTGAAATGTAAAAATAATAATTTACCACTTATTGAGCACTTATTATATACGTATACCCAACAGTCTTCCTCTCCTAGCACTTGTATGCTGAACCCAGCATGCAAGGATCCAAAGCATTTTACATATAATACTTTATTTTAATTCTCCCCCAAATCCTATGAACTAAGTTTTATCACTCCAATTTTAGAGATGAAGTATTTTACTAAATGTTACAAAGGTCATATGAAATCTAGGTCCATCTAACTCCAAATCCGGTATTTTTAACAATTGCATTTAATATCTCCCTGTGGGAGATAACTAAATGTATAAAGTCTTATCTTCAAGGCTCTGACATTCTCTTGGAAAAGATAAGATAGAATATATCTTACTAAATATGCAAAAAAATAATAAGATCCAGAAAAAATTATTTATTAAAAATAAAATGCATCTCTTCAATAAGCAGTGCTGGGAAAACTGGACAGCTACATGTAAACGAATGAAATTAGAACATTCCTTAACACCATACACAAAAATAAACTCAAAATGGATTAAAGACCTAAATGTAAGGCTGGATACTATAAAACTCTTAGAGGAAAACATAGGCAGAACACTCTTTGACATAATTTCGATCCACTTCCTAGAGTAATGAAAAACAAAAACAAAAATAAACAAATGGGACCTAATTAAACTTAAAAGCTTTTGCACAGCAAAGAAACCATAAACAAAACCAAAAAATAGCCCTCATAATGGAAGAAAATATTTGCAAACAAAGCAACCGACAAGGGATTAATCTCCAAAATATACAAACAGCTCATGCAGCTCAATATCAAAAAAAACAACCCAATCAAAAAAATGGGTGGAAGATCTAAATAGACATTTCTCCAAAGAAGACATACAAATGGCCAAAAAGCACATGAAATTGGTAGAGCCACTATTGGAGAACAGTATGGAGGTTCCTTAAAAAACTAAAAACAGAGCTACCGTATGATCCAGCAGTTCCACTCCTGGTCATATATACAGAGAAAACCATAATTTGAAAAGATACATGTGCCGCAATGTTTGTTGCAGCACTATTTATAATAGCCAGGACATGGAAGCAACCTAAATTTCCATCAACAGATGAATGGATAAAGAAGATGTGATACATATATACAATGGAATATTACCCAGCCATAAAAAGGAATGAAATAATGCCATTTGCAGCAACATGGATGGACCTAGAGATTGTCATACTGAGTGAAGTAAGTCAAAGACAAAGACAAATATATGATATCACTTATGTGTGGAATCTAAAAACAGGGTACAAATGAACTTATCTACAAAGCAGAAATAGAGTTACAGATATAGAAAACAAACTTATGGTTACCAGTGGGTAACGGGGGGGGGGGATAAATTGGGAGATTGGGATTGACATATACACACTACTATATATAAAATAGATAACTAATAAGGACCTACTGTACAGCACAGGGAACTCTGCTCAATACTCTGTAATGGCCTATATGGGAAAAGAATCTAAAAAAGAAGTGGATATATGTATAACTGACTCACTTTGCTGTACAGCAGAAACTAACACAACATTGTAAATCAACTATACTCCAATGAAAATTTAAAATAAAATAAAATGCTATGCAAGTTTAGAGGAGGGCTTTCCACATACCACCACTTACATTTCAGTTTATCACAGGAATTGCACAGTATCTAGTCCAGGAGAAACAAACCTTCCATCTCTTGGAATTTGAGCTTGACAGTAAAGAACAATCCCCATCAGTTAAGAACAGTTTTTTTCCAAAATCGCTAAATTGTTGGAATTCTCCTTGATATCCCCTGTCCTCCATCGTCTCAGCTCTCTTTCGGTCTCCTGGTACCCTCAGACTGATCCTGAGGCCCTGTGGCTTGATCCCCCTTTCACCCCACTGAACTCACCAACATTTGTTTCCCTGTTTTGCTTGCTTTGCTCTTTTCCTAACTCCCCCTCTCTCATGACAAAATTATCCGTCTATGTCCCAGACTCTTAGAATCTTCTTGAGCTCAGTGACAGCTAATTGGGGGCCTCATAGATTTGAAGCAATACTAAAAATCATCTAATCCTGTGGTTCACAAACCTAGCTGTACAATTGAATTATGTAAGTATATGCTTATTAAAAGTACATACCCTGCTGCTCTAATCCAGACATAAACCAGAATTTCCAGGAGTGGGACTTTATAATTTGTTTTCTCTTCTAAATCTCCCCTGGTGATCTGAATATTTAGCCAGGTTTGGGATACTCTGATCTAATTCTCCCACCCCATATCTTCCAGATAGGAAAATTCAGGCCCAACCAATCACAGAGCTGGTTGGTGGTAGAGTCTGGAATAAAACATGAGTCTCTAACCTCTGCAGTTGAAGAGAGTCTTGAGCTTATCCAGAAGAAGCCCACTTGGTCTTTAGTTTGACTGAAATGCAGAGTACAAGTAAAGGACATAATTGGACATCAGACCTGGAATAGCAGCCCAGGGTCATAGTAGGGAGAGACTTGAATGTCATGACAGGAAAAGTGTATGCAGTGTGAATCCATGGAACATTTTGAACAGGAGAATGAATGACATGATCAGATGTGCTGAGAAAGACCAGTTAGTCTCATGGGCTATTGGGTGTCAATGACTTGATGCCACAGTCCCTCCAGGCACTGTGTTTCATCTTGTATTCCAAACAAGATGCCTTAACTCAAAGCACAGCAATGAGATAAGGGACAAGGGATGGACTTTCAGAATAAGTAACAGGTAAATGGAACAAAAGGCCTTTCTAAGTTTACATTACAAATCATATAATGTGGGTCTTGCCTTATAGCTGTGATATCCTCTACCTTCCACTCTGAACATTTTCACAAGGCCCCGAGTTCAGGTGCCATCACCAGGCTCTCTGTGTTGGACACCTTTTATGCCTCATTTCATATTACTCAGCCTATGCTTTCAGCTTCTACTGTTGCTCTGGCAGCTGGCTGCATGCAGTTGTAGCCAAACAAGAGTTTCTCAGCTATACAACTACATACGCACTGCTTTCTGTGCTAGGATGTCTCTGCCACCACCTGTGGAACATCTGTGGGAATCTGCTCGGCCATTCTGGTGCATGTGCAAACCTGGAAGTTTAAAGGAGTTAACACGCCCTGGAGCCAGTGGATAAATGCTCCCCTCTTGTGTGTCTCTAGTGGTTCATTCTTCATAGTATCTCAAAGGGCCTCAAAGAGATTGATCCTCAATTTCGCATTAGGGTAAACAGCCCAATAACCCACCCTTGGATTGGTTTTCTATCCTATCCTGTTTCACTTTTCCTTTATCCTGAGATCGTTTCCAGAAATAAGCTACCTGCACACAGATCCTTGTCTCCAGCGTGGGTTTTTGTGGAAACCCCAGCTAAGGTACTCCTAAAACAGTATTTGGAGCAGGTCTGACCAAAATGTTCCTCATTCCACGTGGGAGAAGCAGCCTCCCCCAAAGCTGTTTGATTCCAGGCAGAAAACTAAATGTGAATCGTGAATTTATTGAGTACCTGAAATTCCATTTTGCAGAAAGTTTGGAGTATGTTCTATCAAAATGCCAAAAAGCCAGAAGGAGTAGGATCTCAAATCATCATCAGGCCACAGCCTAATGGAGATTAGCCAGAAAATCCTATAGTGCCTTGTCCTGCCTGAGATCTGCTGCAGCTCTCCTCCCAACATATCTTTGTGTTTGTGAACATCCATATCCCTCCAGGAACCTGAAGGATGGGCACTAGGTTTATTCAATTTTGTATCTTTAAATCGAACATAGAACCTGGCTTGCAGCAACTCACAACATGTTCATTAATCTCAGATTCTCAATCTCTTCATCTGCAGAATGAGGATAATGATAATAATTCACAGGGTTGTTGTGAGAGTTAAATTAAATCCAATAATGGAAGACTTTCGCAAAGAGGTGGACACATGGAAGAGCCTTTATAAATGTTATAAGAAATATACATAAAACAGATATAAAATATGTATAATTTAGAAAGGAATAAGGAAGAGAAAAAGCTCATTAAGAGGTAGATGAACCTGAAAGGGGCAAGAGGAGCTCATACAGGATGGAAGAGGAAGAGAGCTGACAGAAATGAGAGGAGCTCTGAAATAATATTTTTTTTCTTCAAAATTTTATGTAAGGCCCGTCTCTCCAACACAACTTAATCCACAGACAGGCTCAGGGTCCTTGAATATTTCACCTCGTTCCTACTTCCTATCCAAAACCAATGCTTTATTTTCAAATAACCACACTCTACCACACCACAAAGGCCAAATCACAAAGTCAGGTGAGCTTTCCTTTACAGTCTCCAGTCTTCTCTTTCTGTACCCACTTCTAGTCTCGGTAAAAATCCCTCTTGCCCAAACACTCACAGTCCTAAGCTTTCTTTACCTTCAATTCTGTGTCAGAACCAATTCTCTAGAAAGATCTCACAGAATCATCAACAGTCGACTAAAGCTTATGGGAGATCACAAACATTCCACACCCTCTTCCGGGTATTATTTTTAATGAAGACCAAATCTTTAACCAAAAAAACACATCTCTAATTATGAACTTTCAGACAGTACTCAATTGATGAGAGGTACATTTTGGTCAGAATGAGGCATTTGGAGTCATCATGCACTGGGTTTATAATGAGAACCTCATTGGTAGCTGTCTGTCCTCCACTTGGCAAGCTAATTATAATCCCTGTGTCAGTCCTTTGTATGTGTGAGTGTTGTGTGACACTTGCACATACCTGATGCTTGCCAGTCCTCTATACGGGGAATATATTTTGCTCACAGCTGAATAACAAGAGACCTCAACCATGAATCTTAACGCTTAGAAATTTGCCACTGCCTTGGTGATTACAAGAAATTCCAATCCTTACTCTCACCCCCACTGTAGTCAACTCACAGTTAAAGAAAATAAATCATTATTACAAACCTGAAATAAGCCCCACAGGAAAGGGGCACCTTGGGGCACAGAAAGCAAAGAGGACCCAAGCTTCATTAAAAGTTGACTTCTCTAGGAGCCTTAGAGGATTCTTGTTTGGATAATAGAACAACCAAGGAAAGCTTCTCTGGATTTATGTCACTTCAGAGCCCGTTGCCATGGGAACTACATTTCAAAATCTTCTCAACTGGGGCTTCACTAAAGTCATGTTCCCTGAAGAGCAGATGAAGCCCAAGCAGGAAACAGTGTAGGAAGAACTATTCTTAACTGTATTCCTTTTGTTGCAGAACTGCCCTCTTTCCTAAACTTGAATCTCTATATAGTGCTTCTTTACTTTATTTATTTCCATTTTTTCTGTCTTTTTAAAATTATGATCTATTTGTGTCATTCCATGTGTGACACATGTAAATTCAATACAGTGGCTCTCATGCACATGTATTAACCCTCAGATTTCTGGTGGCACGAGGTTGGCCCCAAGTGTATTGACCATCACTACCCACCAGAGGCGGCCAAGCACAAGTTACAGTTTCATAAGAAAAGGCACAGAACCTGACCAAAGGGAAAAGATGGCAGCTGACAGGTCTTCATTTGTAATAGCCTCAGTTAGCTCCTGAGAAAACAAATATCAGGAATTATGTGGCTCTGCATTATATTCAATCTCAATATACTTCTGTTAAACATTTTCAACTCCTTAACATGCAAATCTGTACATAAATGGTATATATGTATTTAACATAGAATCCTAGAATAAGAAGGGTACTTGGAGGTCTATATTGGGGGTAATTAACATGTATTGAACACCTGTGTACCAAGCACTCTGCTAGTAATTTTACATACATTATGTCATTTATAGAAAACGAATAATCTACCCAAAGTACAGATTTGGCATGCTTAAAAATATCATCCAATGGATTATAGAATACAAGAATACTAATACTAGTACTAATATTTTATATTTTTAAGTGCTTACTATGTGCCAAAAACTGTGCTAAGTACTTTACACATATTAACTCACTTAATGTTTTTAAAAATCCTATGAAGTGGGTACTATTATTATCCTGCTCGGCACAAGAACGTTTCCTTGACTCAGAGGAATCAGACTTGGTTATCTCTTAGGACAGCCTGGTCTCCTTAAGCCTCCAGGTGTTTGTAGTGATGGAGGAATTAACAGATTAATTAGCTAGAATTAATGATCATAGGAGAAGAGTGGAAAGATCAAGTATCAAAGGTGACTGAGATTTCAATCCCAGGACAATGAAAAAAGGAAGTAAAGATGGCAAATAAAGACCTAGATTTAGACCTGTCAGGTGCTGAAAGTACATCTAAGAGGGTTGGTCAGGAAAAGCTGTGTGAGATGGGGGCATGAGGAGGAGGTCATCAAGATGTGCACTGGGAAATCACGTAAACAGGGGTGATCACAGAAACCACAGGTCAAGGGTTAAGGATGAAACTTTTCAATACAAAGGGAGGAGGAAGTTATTAGTAAATGTGACAGAGAAGGCCAGTGTGTTGGCCCCGAGCAGGCTTTGTAGTCACATGACCTGAGTCCTGATCACATCACTCACTGGCCAAGTAAGATTATAGTGTTTGCCCCTTAGGCACCCAGTCTGTAAGCAGAGAGATTAACATCTAACATATGGAATTGTTGTGGGGAGCAGTTATCATAATTTTAATAAGTAATTTTGAATTAATGAAGTATCTTAGGATCCGAATTGTTGCATATCTCTTTTTATCCACTTGGTCAAATTCTGCCTTTTACTTTTCATCCACTGTTTCAGGATTTCCCCAGCTCCAGCTATATCATAAGTTACTGCAAGGCAAGATGGTATGTTGAAATACCGTTTAATTTGCACACCCTATATTGAACACAGTGACAAGTGCACATATTGTTCATTAATATTTACTAAGTTCAGTAGAAAGAAGTGTAAATGTGGTTCAATAAAAGTCCAGATTTGAAAATTGATAAGTTCAGGGATACATTTATTTTTTTCAAATATTAAGGAATTTGTTAAGAGTTTTCCTATAAATAGCTATGTGGTAAACCCATTTCCCAAAGATAAATAATGTAGATTTCACACAAGTGGTTTTAGTATATTTTTGACATTTTAAATATGCTAATGTTGATACTGAATGGACAGTCATGTTAGATGGTGTGTACCTATTGGGTGTGACCTCCATAATCCAGATATTTACAGAATAGAAAGAACCTCCTGATATTTTGAGGACTGGCAAAGGAGAGTTACTCAGTGACAGAAAGAGCTGCAAAGTCTTCCCAAGTCAGGAGCTGCCCAGAGCTCAGTTTCATCATAGCCCACAGTTTGGGGCTCTTAAAATAGGAATCCATTTTTAAGTGACATTTATCTCAGGAATATGCATGCTACTATAAAAAGCAAATTACACTAACACTAGCAATGTAAAATATATGATTTCAAGGTGTGTTAAGGGTACAGCATGTTCCAAGATTGTGCTAGAGGGAGAAAAATGCAAGGACATAGCATGGCCTTATTTAAAGGCAATTTGATGGAGGAGAGGTTATTCTAGGCATTGGTGGGGATGTCTCAATTGATTTTTTAAAAATAAATCCTAAAAATTAAGATTCACTAATTTTGTAGAAAGCAACAGACTTTCTTTGTTGGACAGAGATGTCTCAGAAATCCTAATTGCAGGATGGTGCAGACGCTGCTATTTTTTAACATCTCTACTGGTCAGGAAAGCCACAAAACCTCTGTAAAATGTACTTTTCAAAGCTTTTTCTAGGGAACTTTTCTAAAGACTAGTTTTAATCAAGATGCAATGTGATGTAGTTGAAGGAACCAGGTTTAGGAATCTAAAG
This sequence comes from Balaenoptera ricei, assembly GCF_028023285.1. Lineage (NCBI taxonomy): Eukaryota > Metazoa > Chordata > Mammalia > Artiodactyla > Balaenopteridae > Balaenoptera > Balaenoptera ricei. Next base: position 9,017,451 of record NC_082646.1, on the reverse strand, counting down.
ATCTAGTTGTGTGGCCTTGGAAAAGTAAAAATGGTTTTCAGTCTGTGATTTCCTCTTCCGTAAACAGGAATATCAAACCTGCTTTATCTACGTCATGATGTTATCTACAGTACACCAGGTGTATTCCTTCCCTGCTCATCCTTAAATGAAGATTCTGAAATTTCCAACTTCACCTTTCTTATCTGCCTGTCGCATACAATTTCCCAGAATAATTCCATCCCCTCCTAGGGTTTAAATGTCATTAACTGATGTGTTAATTATGAATTAATTGCCTTAAGTATTTAAATGTTGAAAGGACTCACAACATTCAAATGTTTTACACTCACAGAACAGCCTTATCACAAGTACAGCAACAGCACGAGAAGGGTATGCAATGAAAGAGGTCCACATATTTTTGGCATGGGCTTCCTTGCCCTCCCACCACTGGATTACATAAGATGCACTTTGTCACTGGGTCTTGAATCACCACCAGCATACGTGGGAAGCTTCTTGGTACCGAGAAGTCCCAAGTCTGCTCCTTTTGTAATGAACTGGTCTTGTAGACATAGTCTACCTATGAGACCAGCCTGAACCGTTGAGACCCCCCAGCGTCTGCCAAAACCAAGTATTATTATTGCTATTATTATTTTATTAAATTATTACAATCCAGTTATTATTACCAGACAGTGTTGGCAAGCTGGTACATCCTGCCCTAAAACAGTTCAGGAGCCCATGGTTATAAAACACTATTATCTTTAGTAAATATATTCCATAGGCTTGGCCACTGGTCAGTACTATGCCTCAGGGAGCTCTGAAGATAAACATGCAATAAGTCCATACTGGCTAAAATGAACCCATGCTATAAAATTGATAGCTGCCAAATGTATGTGTCTAGCTCAGACTTATACCCTCTACTGTCAACAGCCTATCAGACATCCCCACTTGAATATCTCAAACACCTAAAACTCAGTCATGTGGAATAAATTTCTCTTCTCCCTAAAATGTTCTCTTCTCTTATGTTCTTTAATGAAGGCAAAATACAAAATTAACAAAGAAAATTAACACAGTCTTCTTATTTGCTGACCTCTCCATCCAGCCCCAACTCATAGATAATTGATAATTGAGCTGAAACTTAACTTCTCAGTAAGGATTCAAAAAGCCTGTCACTAGCCAGGACATGGAAGCAACCTAAGTGTCCATTGACAGATGAATGGATAAAGAAGATGTGGCATATATATACAATGGAATATTACTCAGCCATAAAAAGAAACGAAATTGAGTTATTTGTAGTGAGGTGGATGGACCTAGAGTCTGTCATACAGAGTGAAGTAAGTCAGAAAGAGAAAAACAAATACCGTATGCTAACACATACATATGGAATCTAAAAAAAAAAAAAAAAAAAGTGGTTCTGAAGAACCTGAGGGTAGGACAGGAATAAAGACACAGATGTAGAGAATGGACTTGAGGACACGGGGAGGGGGAAGGGTAAGCTGGGACGAAGTGAGAGAGTGGCATCACATATATACACTACCAAATGTAAAATAGATAGCTAGTGGGAAGCAGCCGTATAGTACAGAGAGATCAGCTCCGTGCTTTGTGCTTTGTGACCACCTAGAGGGGTGGGATAGGGAGGGTGGGAGGGAGATGCAAGAGAGAGGAGATATGGGGATATATGTTTATGTATAGCTGATTCACTTTGTTATACAGCAGAAACTAACACACCATTGTAAAGCAATTATACTCCAATAAAGATGTTTAAAAAAAACAAGCCTGTCACTTAGTAGTTAGTTACCATATGCAAAGCAAAACAAGCTATTTGGCATGGATAATCAGAGAGCTACATCTTTTTATTTTTAATCTTTTTATTTCATTCTTAATACACAAATTTAGCTCTCTGTATCCTTAGGTTCTGCATTTGCAGATTCAACCAGAGATTGAAAATATTCAAAAAAGAAAAATTCCAGAAAGTTCCAAAAAGTTAAACTTGAATTTGCCTCATACCACCAACTATTTACATAACATTTACATTGTATTTACAACTATTTACATAGTATTTACGTTGTATTAGGTATTATAAGCAATCTAGAGATGATTTAAAATATACAAGTATATGGGAGGATGTGTGTAGGTTATATGCAAGTACTACTCCATTTTATATAAGGGACTTGAGCATCCCCGAGTTTTGGCATCCACAGGGCGGGGGGCGTCCTGGAACCAGTCCTGGAACCAGCAGATAATGAGAGATGACTGTATATACCCACATATATATGCATAACTTTGCATTAATGCATAAATGCAGACACATGATTTTTTGTGAATGTGTGCATGTGATATAAGGCCCAACGTTATGTGTTGCCTTGACATCTGAGGGAAACCAGGAGGGCCTTGAATGGCCTAACCATGAGTTCCTCACCCGACTCCAGTCCCACAGATGAGGTCTCCCAACCAAGCAACCCCCCCTTATCATGGGGTCCAGGCACAGTCCCTGCTTCTCCCTGAGTATCCTAGAGTTTCAGTGCCCTGTTAGCCTGAGAAAGTATTCAGATAAGCCAATTACCTTCTCCCCTGGGAACCAGGGGCACCTCATCCTCTCAATACTAGGAAGCCTTCCTCCCACAGCCCCTGGATGTCCTCTCTGTTTCTAGTGCAACCCTCTCGTGAACCTGCATGACCTGCAGTGTTCCCCCCACCCCAGGTTGTGAGTATACGTGAGTAGTAAACTTCTGTTAACCCATCTGTCCAGTGCTGGGTATTGTGTGTTCAGCCATCCCCATAACCATGGGTAGGGATCCCTCATCAGTGGGGTGAATAGGAAATGAATAAAATAGTGCAGCCCTTTTGAAAACTCTTTTTGAGGACAACCTGGCCACCGTACAGATATTATTGATGTGGTGTCTAAAAAAAGGAAGTTTTTCTGGGACTTGTAGAGTGGTTAAGACTCTGTGCTCCCAATGCAGGGGGCCTGGGTTCAATCCCCGGTCAGGGAACTAGATCCCACATGCATGCCGCAACTAAGAATTCACATGCCGCAACTAAGGAGGCCACATGCTGCAACTAAGGGGGCCACATGCCACAACTAAGGAGCTGGTGAGCTGCAACTAAGGAGCCTGCCTGCTGCAACTAAGACCCCACGCAAACAAATAAATAGATATTTTTAAAAAGTAAGTTTTTCTGTTATCTTCTTGGTGTTTGACTGCTTTTACTCCATTAAAGCTAATGCCTTCAGATTCTGCCTAGAATGAGGCTCAGTTATCAACAAACAATGCTTTCACCCCAATTTATGCCCCCTGTTTCAGCTTTTAATAACCTCTCCCTAGATTCGCAGAGGACCCTGCTGTATTGGACTAAAAAGTTTCAGACCCAGGGAAGAACTAACGATAAATCCAAATGCCAGACAAATTAAATCAGAAGCTTGAGATGGGGCCCTGGCAGCAGTATGTTTTTAAAGCTCCTGGGGTGTTGCCAAAGGGCAGCCAAGGTTAAGGAGCACTGTTGCAGGCAGCAAAAGCTCCAGGTCTTGGGCCTCATTTCATCTCACCTTCATGATTTCAGAATCAAGAAGACCCTGGTTGGTTTGATAGGAGAAGTTCCTATAATCAATTGTCTTGTTTCTGCTCAATAATTTCTAGGTTGTCCCTTCCAAAAATTCTTTTAATAATGGTAAAGAAAAATGTATCCCAAACATGGAAAAATGTAAATAGATGATTGACTAATTCTTTGACATCGAGCTAGAGCATTTTCCAAAATACCTGCTTGACCCTAATCTAATACTCTTGGAGAATATCACAGTGTATTTGACTAACAATTCATGGATGATAAAGGGGCAGGCATTTTAATAAGCCTTATAAGGTAAGATTTTTGCATAAATTGATGTCATCATAATTTGTATAGTTTAGTAAAGGAGTTAACCCTACAGGGAATATGGTTTTACTAACCTGTAGGACATTAATCAGTCATATATCTAGCATGGCAGTCTTATTCCAGCATTTTTTCCTAGCTATTTACATATTATGTGTTTGATTTTATATATTTCTATATAAAATTGTGTGTGTGTATGTAAGCTGTTCTTAGAACCAGCTTCTTTGTCTTCTTACTAGTTGCCTCATTAATAAATAAAATTAAATTTTGACATGTGCTAATAACAAGTAAATATTTGAGTCAAGCTTTTTCAAATTAATAGCAATAATATGAATAGTTATTTCTTGGATGCTTAATAGAAGCCAGACATTGTACTCAGTGTTTATATACTTTATCTCATTTAATTTTTTTAAAATAAATTTATTTATTTATTTATGGCTGCATTGGGTCTTCATTGCAGTGTGCCAGCTTCTCATTGCGGTGGCTTCTCTTGTTGCGGAGCACGGGCTCTAGGCACGTGGACTTCAGTAGTTGTGGCATGTGGGCTCAGTAGTTGTGGCTCACGGGCTTTAGAGCACAGGCTCAGTAGTTGTGGCACACAGGCTTAGTTGTTCCTCGGCATGTGGGATCTTCCCAGACCAGGGCTCAAACCCGTGTCCCTTGCATTGGCAGACAGACTCTTAAGCACTCAGCCACCAGGGAAGCCCTCATTTAATTCTTAATGAAATAGTTTATGTTATGGTACTAATTTTACAAATGAAGGAACTGAAATTTATGGAAGTTGGTAATTTTCTAGAATTCACAAAAGTGAGAGGTCCAGGAAGCTAATTCAGATTGTCGTACTCTAGTAATCAAATTCTTAGCCAAAGACAATCTATTTTCTCTGAGTTTGTAATCTCTCTGTACCTGGCCTAATAGTTTTGTATAAACATACACTTCACATTTCAATATCTACCCCCAAAATAACTTCCTTAGATCCCCTCCTTCCAGTATCTGCCCCCAACTCCCTCTCTTTACGGGGAACTTCTTTCATATGACCAAGGAAGGATATAGTCCTGACTAAATAATCCATATTTTCCTGCCCCTAAGGATGTATTTCTAATATTTCTGCATCTGCTATCACCCTGCCCCTGTAAGTTCAAAACCCACATTTAAAGCAGGAGCTGGCAGTTGTACCCGCCTGTATAGTTGAAAACCCACTTAATACCGTATCTTAATCAATCCTTGCAATTCTGGGAGAACGTACTATTTTCCTATTTTACAGAAAAGAAAACTGGGGCATATATAACCTCTATAACCCCAGTGGAGGTCTTTTGCCTTCAAATTTCAAAATTTATGATCTTTCTAATATCCTATCATGCCATTCATCCCCTAACTTTTTCAGAAGACCTTTGGGTCTAAAAGGAAATTCCAACAGTGAGATTGAAACATTTCGGAAAAAGATCAGGCTCAGGGAGACAAAACGTGTTGGGGGATGAATCAGAGCCCAGAGCCAACGTCCCTGGGACAAAGTGTACTATGAGGGGGAGCAATCCTAGATGAGTTTGGATCTCCAGTCACATCCCAAACAAAATGAAGGCCTGCAATGCGTTTAAAAAATCGAACCAAATCCCACAGCAATTAGATGGGTGGTCTTGCTCCACAGCACTCCCTCTCCTCCACTCACCTCATCAGTGCGAGAGCAGCGTAAAGCCACAGCGCTCCGCCTACTCGGAGGGAGCAGCCCGGCACCAGGCCCAGGTGAGGTCCCAACCTCTGCATCTTCCACCAGCAAGGACCCAGTCACGGTCAAGCCTCCCTGTAATTACCACCGTCCTGGCCCATAGCATGCCGTGTTATTTAGAGAATCATCTCTTGCTCCTAGCGCGGATACTCCCAATACTGGAACTGCAGACACGCTCTGCTCAGAGCCAGCTGCCTGAAGCCATTGTGTCCTCACTCCGCCCATCCTGGGATTCCATCCTGACAGCTCTGTATACCCACACTTAGTAACACCATGTCGCATATACAACTGCAGAGCACATAGATGCTTCCAGGCACCCCACTGCCTCCACAGGGGCCCCACCCTAAGGGGTTGGGCCCAATGCATCCCTTGGATCTGATGGTCAAGTTCATAGCTGTAGGCTTCCCACTGTTGCTGATGTTGGCATTTTCCCAAGTGTTCTCCTTACTGCCATGGTCCACTTTTGAATTGTACCCCATAGTTTGAAAAACCCTTGTCTGAAGCATGCATGTCCTTTGGAGACCAAAAGAGAAAAGGCAAAAAATGTAAGAAAGTTATTATTATATTATCACCTCCATAATTATTATCAGCTCCGTAATTTTTCAATCAAAAACCTAGAAACAAGCTATTTTATCTTCAGGTTAGTTTTTATTATCTTGGGAAATAAAATTTCTAATTATGTAGTTCTTACTATTGGGGCACAATATTTTTTCAGAGCTTAGAAGTCTCAAAAGTTCTTAGGCAAGACAGTTATCATCTCTGAACTGTCTTTCACTCCTTATCCCCAAAAGCTATTGATTACATATTGTTCGTGCCTAACGCTTCCTGGTACATAGTATGTGCTAAATAAATGTTGCTTCTATTTCTTCTCTACTTTTCTTCCCACCTCTTATAAACCCCATCTAAATCATTATTACTTGTACTGTTTGGGCTCTTGATTTATTCAGCCACTCCACAATCCCTGTTAAAGAGAACATGGAAGAGCTGGGAGATCTGACCCTTTTTTTTCCTTATGATGCTATCTGTTTCTAAATTATTCATGGAGGGAGCCTCAAACTCACATTGCCTGTTTCATCACCATAAAATGGGGAAAAGCGTCAGTGTCTCTAATTTCTCTTTCTTGGGGAACGATGATGGGAAAACCAAAGCCAAGGGCGTTCCCACTGTATTCACTCCTTTCCTCCAAGATCATTCCCAACCTACACCGCTCCTCTACATCTAAGCTCAAAGTTGAGGCAATAAATCCTCTAAAAGATATCACCTATCCCAGGAAGTGGATATCAACATCACCCTGCAGGAGCACTGGTACCAAAATGCAGGTTAGCAGACACAGCCAGCTGCTGGCCTGTCTGGGTCCAGTAGCCGTTTGGAAAGAGAACTCCCAGGCTAGAAGCCTGAGTCAGTGTGTTTAGCTGGCCCAGGGCAAACAGAAGAGTGAATGCTGTCCCATTTCCTACCATGACAGCAAGGCCCAACCAGAAGACTTGAGCACAGGAGATGGACAGTGCCTGCCAAATGCAAAAATCTGGAAAGAGGCTAAGAAGTAGCCCCCAGAGTATTCCTTGTGTCTCAGTTCTCATCCTTTATCGCAGCAGAGGGCTGCCTGAACAGTATTCCTGTTCCAGGGCTTCCTATGGGGGCTTCTTTCCCAGTAACTTCAGTAGCCAGTAGGGTGCCTTTGTGGTCAGCCCATGTGGGAACTGCCCAGCTCACCACAAACACGAGACTGGCCAAGACAAGATGACAAGTCCCATTTTCCTGGGTTAGATTCACAGCCCACCTCTAGATAACCTTCTGCTGCTTGAGACACCAGTGGCAGCATCACATTCTCTGTTTCATCTGAGTTTCTTTTATTCATGTCATAATCCTTCTTCAAATGCTGGGTGATCCTTGGCTGTTCTCTTGAAACTAAGAATATCCTAAGCGTCCTAAGGACACCCAGTGGGTTTGGGCCACACTTGGAAACTAGAGGACTTCACTCTTCAGTGGGTCACGTGGGCTATTTTATTGGAGAAACCCTAACTTCAGTATCTCTAGGTCTTTCCTCATAGGCTGGTCAGTTTCACCAGAAAGGAGACCCTAATCTCCTAATTTAAGAGTGGAGAGAGAGTGGCCTTAATAACAATGCTGCCAACATTCAGAGAGTTTGATGATTAAGTCCAAAAATTTCACCCCTGTCTTTTCAGTTCAGTCCCCTGCCCATGGCTGTGCCTGGTGTCCAGGGTCCAGGGTACCCCTGGTTCAAACTCTCTAAAGAGTAAACCTTAAGATTTCTGCCAGGCCAGGGAAGGACAGGAAAATTGCAAAACTGTACCTGTGAGAGGGGAGGGGAATAAGAAAGAAAAAGCATGTATTATGTCAACAATTATTCTGACGTATCTGGAATCATTCCTTTGATATGCACCTCAGCTATCTGGGACCAGTATCCTGTGTTTTCACATCCTGAGTTTCCTCAGGGCTCACCGTGGGGAGTGGCTGCAGTCTGATGGCTGCTAGATGGCATGTATTCTTTTCCTTCCTGAGTTCCCTCAGGGCTCACCAGCTCACTGGTGGTGGCTGCAATCTCTGTTGACTGTGACACCCTTTGTTTACTGATATGGCAGGCAATATTTTATTTCTCAGTAGCAAGTTGCTTAAAGGCTCTAAACTCCAGTTACCTCATCTGTTAAATGGGTTAATAAAACCTACCTTCACCATTGTGCAGCTCAGGAAGTGGGTCTCTTTTTTATCCCTATGCAGTGTATAGATTTTCAAGAACAAATTTCACTAAATTGTATGTGGGATATGAAGCCTCACATTTCCTTTTGAAAGGAAGAAAATGGCGGTGGGGGGGAGGAGTTTCTAGCACTATGCAAAATGCTTTTCATAAATTATGTACATTAACATTAGTAGCAGTCTTGTGAGACTAGTACTATTTCTATTTTACAGGTAACTAAACAGGGTTTAATGAAGGGAAATAATTGGCTCAAATACACTTGGTTAGTAAAAGAGCAGAGCTGCAAACCTATGCCTGCCGTATCTCAGGTTATGCTCTCACCAGTGCACTGTGCTACAGTATAACCAAACGTTTACATTATAACTCTGATTAGAAATTTGTAGTTACAAATTAGGTGGGCTTCAGGTAAGAATCAATTCTTTCATTCTCAGAAAAATTGAAACCATATACCAGTATCGTTCAGTGCAAAGTATATGGGATGTATGGCTAATTGGAGCTGGTTCAAACTCTAGCTCCTTCATTTATTTCGAGAACAAAAATGAACTCTGCAAGGTAGTAGGATTTCTTTTGCAGGTTAAAGGCATTGGCAGTGCCGGTCTTCCAAGGGAGAAGTCGATACTCAAACAAAAGCCAGCTCTGAGAAAGATAGTCCTAAGTACAGTGAGGAAGGGGAAGTCAGTCTCCCACTATGTCTGAACATTAAGACATAGACATTATGCACGTGAGACTTTAAATACTGAGGGTGGAAGGTGGCTTCTTCCACAGGAGATGGAATGAGACTAACCCCTGGGGGGCACATACTGAACATGAGTAACATGTAAGACACATTCTCCACAAAAGTATTTGTGTGTGTGTATACATATATATGTACATTTTTTTCTTATGTATTAATATATATGATACAGACAAAAAAGAATCTTAAGTATCACTGAATTTTTCCATATGATAGATCTATATACATACAATGCAGGTACTCCCTAGCCTTCAGGACAACCATTTTGAAAGTCTCATTTGAAAGTCAATGGCCTAGGGACTTCCCTGGTGGGTCCAGTGGATAAGACTCCACACTCTCAATGCAGGGGACCCAGGTTCAATCCCTGGTCGGGGAACTAGATTCTGCATGCATGCTGCAACTAAGAGTCCACATGCTGCAACTAAAAAAAGATCCCGCATGCCACAAACTAAGACCTGGCACAGCCAAAAATGAAAAAATAAATATTAAAAAAGTAAATGAAGTATAAAAAAAAATATTTGAAAGTCAATGGCGTGGCCTTTATGCAGCCCTTTTTCCAGGGACAGCCTGTGAGGCCTGCGTGCTGGCCAGTGTTGCTGGCCTCAGGTAGAAGACCTAAGGGCAAGAGGAGAAGGACTCTCCAGTGAAGAGTCTGGGTTACATGGTCCAATAACTTCTCTGTACTCAGAGAATCTCCGTCCAGTTTCAATTTTGAATGTTCTAAGGTTAACTTTTAGAAGAATAGCATTCTCTTTTGGCAAGAAGACTCTTCTACTCAGCGTGTTTTTCATTCTCCTATGAGTTTCAGCAAACGTAAAGCAGTAACCAAGGAAAGACATGAGACAAAAGTAATTATCTTGGTTCCTTAGGGCATAAAATAAAACTCCTTTCTTTCATTCTGTAATTTATTGTCTATCACTCTATTCATTTATAAAATCTAAAAATATGTATAGGCAACAATTTTTGGCTATATTACTGTTTGAAATTCAAAAACAGTCCTTCCAGTTCAGCATGCATTAAAATTGCATTAAATTGCATTAAATTAATTTTAATTGCATTAAAATTAAAATTCAGCATGCTGGATTTTTTTTTAAAAAAGCACAATTTTGGTGCCTGACTTAGCTGTCAGGAAAGTAAAGAAGTTCCTGGGAGGGCAGAAAAGATAAGAAGATGGGAATAAAATGAAGTAGGTGAGCTTGCTGTTATCCTGGGGAAACTGGCCTTCCCTACAGAAGGGGAGAAGCACATCATATGCTCAGCTCAGCTGGGTCTCCCAGTCCTAGCAGTTAGGAGCATTCCTCCCCCTTGAGGAAGAATGAGGAAGGAAGTTCCTCCCACTCTTTATCCTCCTGGGGCATGGAAAGATAGGTGCCCAGTTAGACCAAAGAAGATCTGCCCATTCACAGGAATTGTTTGCACAAAGCCGTATTTCCTTTCACGGATAAGCATATAAATACATGTACCACATATGTGCATAATGACATGCTAAATACTTGCTTCCAAAGTTCCATAAATATAAATCAAATATCTTTAATACGAAACACTTCTAAAGTCAAAGAAGTATCTAAAAAAAAGTTAAAAACACAAATTCTCATGCATTATTTCCCCCTTATATTTTCTGTTTTCCTGTATTAATTAATACTGTGCCATGATCTGGGAGCCCAGGATATTCAGGTACAGTTTTTTGATAAAGGAATAAAATATTTCTGAACAATTATCGTAACTATGCAAGAGCAATTCAGAGAGACATTAGCTCTATTTGGGGGCTGTTATTTAAGGAGCCTGCTCTCCCACAGCATAAATAGCTTCAAGAAGAGAAAGGGTAGACCCTGCTCTGAAGATATTCACCAGCACTTCCTACTTAGGACGACATTCCTGAATTCACAGTGTGCACAAGGCCCTCTGCCATTCTTTGTGTGGGCAGGTAGGGGAAAGAGATAGGTAACTGCCGATTGTATCTCTGTTTCACCTTGTGCCTCTATCCTACAGCCTGGTGAAGTAGGTAAGTGTACCAGGGCTGGCCAGATGAGGGCTTAGAAACCCTCTGATCATCTGGTTCGCCAACTAGGTGCCTAAGGCCCATAAACCAGAGCAAAGCCATATAGTTTACAAGATTGTAGGTAGGAGGTAGGAAAACCACAGGGATAATGCAGGAGCTGGTATCACCTGTAGGCCTGAAGTGGCAAGGAGGGCAAGCTGTGTGGGGAGGGCAACTCTACCTGAGTGTGACTCTTGGTGGATGGATGCAGCCCACAGTACCCGCACAGGGGAAGGCTGGAGGAATAAATACGCTGTCCTCACTCTCCCTTTCCCCGCATTGCTTGCTGCAGAGGATAAAAGAGTCTGCTAATGCAGTCCACATCAGTCAGACTCCCAGAGGACAGAGCAGGATGGACAAGTGTAAAGAACGGATTTGGATGGAGCAAAAGGAGGATAATCAGCATAGTCATAAACGCAGCCCTAAAAATGAGACCCAAATGGATAGAAAGAATAAAATGATAAAATGTAGGCTACCCAAATATCTTGGGCATATCAAACAGGAGGCTGGGAGCAGCAAGAAGACATCCACGTTCTCCAGGGGAGTGAGGTGTGTTGAAAACTGCCAGGTTTTGTCAGAATTGGAATACGGCCAGCATAAGTGAGAGGGAATCAGTGGTTCCAGATCTAAATGCCTTGGGAAAAGCAAAGTTAGCAGAAACCAAGATACTTACCACTAACAGCAAAACAGGCCTGTTGCGTTCCATTAGAAAAGGGAGCAGCTGATTCCACAACCAAAACCTCACCCAACATAAGAACCTTAGAACATAGAGAAGTACATCAGAAAGAGGAAAAGCTCGAGAGACAAATGGACAGTTCAGTTGTGATGTGTTTTTAGTTTTCTTTTTTTCACTAATATGACAGCAGTAACATAAAGACATGTCTGTCTGTTGGGGAGTATACTACATACTGTCAGTGCTTCACCCATATCCCTCAGATCCCTTTATCAAATTTTTATGCATGCCAGCTTCAAACAAGCTTTCACAAAATTCCAACACCTGTCCCTGCTTCTCTTTGCCAGAAAGCTTGGCTCGGGATGCTGGAGACTGGTTTGCCTACTCAGGAGAGACAGAAGTTCCTGAGGATGTGCGTTCCTTTGAAGGCAACCCAGAATGAATGATTGATTAGTGTGAAAGCATAAATACTCCAGCTCCCTAAGGGTTAATGAAGACAGCTCCAAGATGTAAGGTAAACTGAAAGATCATAGCAGTGAGCGCTGACAAAAACATTTAAGTAGAATCTGTGCTTCTTACAAAACACCGCCCTAAATGAAGCTAAATTTCTGACAGTGTGCATTGCATATCATACTTAGACCTGAGTCACTTGATCTAGGAAAAGACCCTTCTCATCCAGAGTTAGAGGAGGCTGAGGGACAGCCTGTACCCAGACAAACCAGCAAGAACAGAGAGCAATTGCTGTGGGAAAAGTGCACCATTCACCTCTGTTTTGAAATGCTGTCTGTTCTTTTCAAGTGTGTATAAAATCATAGGTCTGGAAATCAGACATGGCCTTTTAAAAAATAATCTTCTCAATCTCCTGGAGTCTTCTTTTTTTTGCCTCCACTAAATAGTTATTAAGCATCTATTGTATGCCAGTTACTCTCCTCAGCAACGTTGAGATAACCAGACAGACACCACAGACACTGCCCTCACTGAATTTATATTCTGTGTGAGGATCAGCCATGCATAAATAGGCAACTGCTTTATGTGCAGTAAATGTTCTAACAGGTTAAGTGAAGGGTGCTGTGGGAGCACATATAGAGGCACCTAGTCTTAATGGGAAAAGGAAGAAATGGGTATTTATGTTACAAATCTCTAAAAAATTTATTATAACTGACAAAGTGTCTTATGTGCTTCACAAAGCCCTATATTCCTGTCCTCCAATTTGGAGGATGCCAAAACTGTGGTAAAATTAATGAGATGAAGTCTTAGTGGATAAGGTTTATGTATCCAGAGAGAAAAACAAGAAGAAAAGGTAGATGTACAATGCCCTTTCACTGTCATCCTACTAAGACAGGCAAGTAAAGAGAAGAAAATAATGTAAACTATGTTTAAATAATCAGGGTGATTACTTTTTATGAGCTACATATAGCCTTACTAGTACAGTGTGTCTGGCAAAGAGTAGACATTTCATAAAGGTATTAATCTATTTTTGGGAGTTTAAATTGGAATGAATTCACTGGGAAAGAAATATCAAATTCAAAACATCATGCCATTTGATGCTACAGTTTCCTGTGGAGAATCTATCCTGAGGAAATCACCATAAATCTAGCCAGAGATTTTTTACACAAAGGTGATAGTCACAGTATTAGTTATACTAATAAAACATTGGAGGATTTGAAACAGGACAAAAATGTTATAAAGTATGATACAGTCATATGAAATCATATGTAGCAAAACTATAATTTAAAGAATAATAACAACGAAAAACTCATGACAATAACATGCGGAAACATTTTGTAACATAAAATATAAAGTATAATCCTACTGAAAGAAAATGCTTCAAAATGAGAACCTTTCCTGATCTTTGCTTAGTAGTCGTAAGGGTAAATTTCTTTCTTAACAATTTTCTTACTTTCCAAATTCCTAAAAAATTTGTACTACTTCAAGACTCAGAAAAGAAAACGATCATAACTGGTTTTTTTTCATTAATAGACTTTTTTTTTTAACAGTTTTAGGCTTACAGAAAATTGAACAGATAGTTCAGAGAGATTCCATATACCCCTTCTTCCTCATTCACAGTTTTCTCTATTAATACCTTGCCATTAGTGAGGTGTACACTTATTACAGTATATGAGCCAACATTAATACACTATCATTAAGTAAAGTCCGTAGTTTACATTAGGGTTCATTCTTTCTGTTGTACGGTTCTCTGGGCTTTGGTAAATGCATAATGTCACGTATCTACCATTACAGTAGCATCAGAGTAGTTTCACTGCCCTGAGATTACTCTGTGCTCCACCTAGTCATCCCTCTCGCCTTCTGCCATGGCAACCACTGATCTTTTTGCTGTTTCTATAGTTTTTCCTTTTCCAGAATGATTTCCCATTGGAGTCATTCAATATGTAGCCTGTTCACATTGGCTTCTTTCACCAAGCAATATGCATTAAAGGTCCCGCAATGTCTTTTCATGACTTGATAGCTCATTTCTTTTTATAACCACATAATATCTATTGTATGGATGTACCATTGTTTGCTTATGCATTTGTCTTTTGAAGGACATCTTGGTTGATTCCGTCAACCCAAGGGTTTTTTTTTGCAATTATGAATATAGCTGCTATAAACATTCTTATGCAGGATTTTATGTAGACGTAAATTTCCAACTCATTTGGGTAAATACCTAAAGTGTGATTACTGAATCAAATGGAAAGATTCCCAAAGTAGCTGTACCATTTTGCACTCCCACTAGCAATGAATGAAAGTTCTTCTAGGTCCCCATCCTCACTAGCATATGGTATTGTCAGGTTTTTTTGGATTTTAGCCATTCTAATAGGTGTGTGGTAGTATCTAGGTGTCATTTTAATTTGCTATTCCTTAATGATGTATAATGTTGAACAACTTTTCAAACAGTTGTTTTCCGTGTGTATATCTTCTTGGGTGAGGTGTCTGTTCAGAATTTTGCCAATTTTTTTAAATCGGGTTGTTTGTTTTCTTATTGTTGACTTTTAAGATTCCTTTGTATATTTTGTGTATAAGTACTTTATTAGATGTGTGGTTTGCAAATATTTTTTCTTAGTCTGTGACTTGTCTGGTTTTTTTTTAAGTATCTTTTGAAAAGCAGTTTTTAATTTTAATGAAATCCAGTGTATCAATTTTTTCTTTCATAGATTGTGCTTTTGGTGTTTTATCTAAAAACTCTTTGACTAACCTAAGGCCACTTAGAATTTCTCTGTATTATCTTCTATAATAAGATGTACAGCTTTGCATTTCACATTTAGGTCTATGATCCACTTTGAGTTAATTTTTGTGAGAGGTGTAAGGTCGGTGTCTAGATTCAATTTTTTTCATGTGGATGTGAATACCATTTGTTGAGAAGAATGCTTTCACCATTGAATTGCCTTTTGTCAAAAGAGCCATTGACTATATTTGTGTAGATCTATTTCTGGGCTCTCTAGTGTGTTCCATTGATCTATTTGTCTATACTTTCATCAGTAGCATTCTGTCTTAAGTATTATAGCTTTATAGTAAGTCCTGCAGTTGGGTAGGGTCAGTCTTCTGACTTTCCTCTTCTTCTTCAGTATTGTGTTTGCTATTCTGAGTCTTTTCCCTTTCCATACAAACTTTAGAATCAGCTTGTTGATATCCACAAAATAAGTTGCTGGGATTTGGGTTGTGATTGTATTGAATCTATAGATCAACATGGGAAGAGTTGACATCTTAATGATGTTTAGTCTTCCTATACATGAAGATAGTATATCTCCATTTATTTACATCTTCTTTCTGATTTCAAAATCAGAGTTTTGTATTTTTCCTTATGGAGATCTTATACATAGATTTATTCCTAGGCACTTTTTTGCTTTGATGCTAATGTAAATGATATTGTGTTTTTAATTTTAAATCACAATGGTTCATTACTGGTATATATGAAATCAGTTTACTTTTGTATCTTAACCTTGTATGCTGCAACCTTGTTATAATTGCTATCTAATTCCAGGAGTTTTTAATGTCAGTACACTGGGATTTTCTACATGGACAATCATGTCAGCCACAAACAAAGAGTTTTGTTTCTTCCTTACCAATCTGTATATCTTTTTTTTTTTTTCTTGTCTTGTTGCAATAGCTAGGACTTCCAGCATGATGTTGAATAGAATTGGTGAGAAGAGACATCTTTGCTTTGTTCCAATCTTAGGGGGATAGCATTTAGTTTCTCACCATTAAATATTATGTTAGCTGTAGGTTTTTTGTAGAGGTTCTTCATCAAGTTGAGGAAGTTTTCCTTTATCCCTAGTTTGCTGGGCATTTTTATCATGAATTGGTGTAGGATTTTGTCAAATGCTTTTTGTGCATCTATTGATGAGATCATATGATTTTTCTTCTTTATCCTGTTGATGTGATGGATTACATCATTTGATTTTTGAATGTTGATCATTCTTGTATATCTTAAATAAATACAACTTGGTCATTGTAATTATTTTTACACATTGTTGGATTTAAGTTACTAACATTTTGTTGAGGAGTTTTGCATTTATAATCAAGAGAGATTGATCTGTAGGTTTCCTTTCTCTAATGTCTTTGTCTGGTTTTTGGGTTAGGGAAATGCTGGCCTCATAGAAAGAGTGGCAAAGTGTTTTCTCTTCATCTATTTTCTGGGAGATAGAATTCACCAGTGAAACCATTTGGGCCTGATAATTTCTGTTTTTGAAGGTTATTAATTGTTGATTCAATTTCCCTAATAGATAAAGGCCTGTCCAGGTTATCTGTTTCTCTGTGTGTGAATTTTGGTAGACTGTGTCTTTTAAGGAATTGGTCTATTTCATCCAAGTTATAAAATTTGCAGGCATAGAGTTCATGGGATTAATAGTTGGCCCCTCTTTTATTTCTGTTATTAGTGATTCTTGTCTTCTCTGTTTTCTTCTTGGTGAACCTGGCTAAAGGCTTATCAATTTTATTGATCTTTTCAAAGAACCAACTTTTAGTTTTGTTGATTTTCTCTAATATTCCTCTGTTTTCAATTTCACTGACTTCTCTAATTTCTTTTCTTTCTTTTTTTTTTTTTTTGAGCCACTCTGCGTGGCTTGTGGGATGTTAGTTCCCCGACTAGGGATTGAACCCAGGCGCTCGGCAGTGACAGTGCAGAGTCCTAACCACTGGACCACCAGGGAATTCCCTGACTTCTCTAATTTTTATTATTTCCTTTCTTCTGTTTGCTGTAGGTTTGTATTGCTTTTCTTTTTCCTAGTTTCCTAAGGTGGAAGCTTGGATTATTGATTTTGGATCTTTCTTCTTTTATAATATATGCATTCACTACTATAAACTTCCTTCTTTGCACTGCTTTTACTGCATCCCATAAATTTTAATAAGTTATATTATCATTTTTATTTAATTAAAAATATTTTTTAATTTTTCCTGTGACTTCTTTGACTCATGTGCTCTTTAGAAGTGTGTTGCTTAATCTCAAAATATCTCTGAATGTTTCTCCTATTTTTGTATTGTTGATTTCTGTTGAATTCCATTGTGGTCTGAGAGCATATTTTGTGTGATTTCTATTTTTTTAAATTTGCTCAGGTGTGTTTCATGGTACAGAATGTGGTCTGTCTTGGTGAATGTTGCATATGAGCTTGAGAAGAATGTGTATTCTGCTGTTGTTGGATGAAGTATTCTAGAAATGTCAGTTAGATCAAGTTGATTGATAGTGTTGTTCAGTATGACTATATTTTACTGATTTTCTGGCTTCTGCATCTGTCAATTTACTGATAGAGGGGTGTTGAAGTCTCTGGCTATAATAGTGGATTCATCTATTTCTCCTACCAGTTACATTAGTTTTTGCCTCACATTTTTTGATGCTTTGTTTTCTGGTATGTGCACTTAAGAATTCTTATGTCTTCTTGGAGAATTGACCCCTTTATTATTATGTAATGCCTTCTTTATCCTTGATAATTTTCCTTGTTCAGAAATCTGATGTGTCTTAAATTAATATAGATAAGCTGGCTTTCTTTTGATTAGTGTTAGCATGGTATATCTTTCTCCATCCCTTTACTTTTAATCTGTGTCTTTATATTTAAAGTAGGTTGTTTATAGACCGCATATCACTAGATCTTATTATTTTATCTTCTGTCAGTTTCTTTTAATTGGTGCATTTAGACTATTCATATTTAAAGTAATTATTGATATAGTTGAATTCATGTCTGCAATATTTGAATGTTTTCTATTTGCTGCACTTGTTCTTTCTTTTTTACTTTCCATTATTGTTCTACCATCTCTAGTTTTAATTGAACTTTATATTATTCCATTTTCTCCTCTCTTAGCATATCAATTATACTTCTTTTTCTATTTTTGGTGTTTACCCCAGACTTTGAATTGTACCTTTATAACTAATGTAAGTTTACTTTCAAATAACACTATATCACTTCATGGGTATAGAAGGTACCTTTATAACAGAGTATTCCCAATTTCCCCTTCTCATCCCTTATGACATTGCTGTCATTCATTTCACCTATCCATAACCATGGTTACCTCATTACCCATTACGTTGGTGCTATTATCATTTGAACAAATATTTATCTATTAGATCAGCTAAGAATTTAAAATTAAAAGTTTTATTTTACCTATATTTATTCCTCCTCTAAAACTCATCCTTTTTTATGTAGATCTCAGTTTCTGACATATTTTCTTCTCTAAAGAACTCCTTTAACATTCTTGCAAGGCAGGTCTACTGGCAACAAATTCAGTTTTTGTTTTTCCGAGAAGGATAACTTTACTGGATACAAAATCTAGATTGGTGGGATTTTTTTCTTTCAATACTTTAAATACATCATTCCACTCTCCTCTTGCATGGTTTCTGAAGAGAAGCATTTTGTACTTCTTATCCATGTATCTATACAGGTAAGGTAGGTATTTTTCCTCTGGCTTCTTTCAAGGTTTTCTCTTTGTCTAGTTTTCTGCCATTTGAATGTAATATGGCTAAGTGTAGATTTTTTGGTATTTATCATGCTTGGTTTCACTGAGTTCCTACATCTGTAGTTTCATGTCTGTCATTAATTTTAGAAAATTCTCAACTGTTATTTCAGTTTTTTCTTTGGTTCCTTTCTTTTTTCTTTTCTGGTATTCTCATTATATGTATGTTATACCTTTTATAATTGTCGCATGGTTCTTGGATATTCTGCTCCATATTTTTCATTCTTTTTTCCTCTTTATATTTCAGTTTGGGAAATTTCTATTGACATATCTTCAAGATCACTGATTCTTTCCTCTACCATGCCCAGTCTGTTAGTGAGCCCATCAAAGACATTTTTCATTTTTGTCACAGTGTTTTGATTTCTAATATTTCCCTTTGATTCTCTCTTAGAGTTTCCATCTCTCTGCTTACATTACCCACTGTTCTTGCTAATTTTTAGAATCTTTAGCACATTAAACATAATTGTTTTAAATTCCTTGTCTGAGAATTCTGACATCTCTGCTATACCTGAGTCTGGTACTTTTGGTTGCTTTGTCTCTTCAGACTTTGTTTTATATTGCCCTTCAGTGTACCTTGCTATTTTTTTGTCAAAAGACAGGCATGATGTTTTGGGTAATAGGAACTGAGGTAAATAGGATTTTAGTGTGAGGTTTTATGTTTATCTGGTTAGGATTTATGCTGTGTTTACTGTTTGCTATAGCTGTAGGTGTCTGAGGCTTCAGTTTTCTCTAGTGTCATTTTTTTCTCCCCTTTTGTCTTTTGATTTCCCTAGAAAATCTTTCTCAATTAGAGTCTGAGCCTTGCAGTTCTTTCAGCTCTATAGCCTGTTATAAAGAAGACTTGTTGGGACAGGAAGACTAAAGGGAACAGGAGGATCAGGAGTTGGATATTTCCCACCTCCAACATAGTTTAGGTTCTGGTAAAGTAGTTTCCCTTGAGGGCAGGCAGAGAACAGAAAGCCCTGAGTGTGTTTTTAAATGGTTACTCCACCCCCACCCCCACCCAAAGCTGGAGGAGATTTTCCCTGAGAACCTGGTGGTGTTCCTGGAGGTAAAACCCACAAAAGTGTTGGTGCTTCACTAAGACTGAGTCCCCAAGAGCTTTTACATTTCGAGATAGTCCATAATCATCCTCCAGCAATTCATCAGCTACTGTTTAAGTGTTACTACCAATACATGTATACCAGCTCCAGCAGCTTCTGCTCTAAGTAAACTGTGATTCTGTATTCTCAACTCTCTCTCCAGTTTTCTGGGAGTCAGTTTGTCCTGTGACCCCAATTCTCTGTTGGATCTAAGAAGAGTTGTTAACTTTTCAGTTTGTTCAGATTTTTTCGTATTGTGAGAATGACTATGATAGCTTCCAAGCTCTTTACCTCTTGGAACTGAAACCAACCTTTTTTTTTTTTTTAATAGATAAATGAGCGAATATATAAAAGTTTGTTGAATTGAAAGTGCTTGCCATTCTAGCACCTTATGTATTCAATGGCTCTGCCCCCACTACAGCAACAAGCAAACAAAGGTACAGTTAGTCAAACCATGGGGTAGGGACAGAAAATCAAGAGAATTTAAAATGTTATCAGAGCTGAAGCTACCATGAGTTTGCTGTGTTGCCTCTTCTTTTCTCTCTTTCCTACTCACACCCTGTCCCTTGTCTCTTCTGTGTTTGATTCCTCTTCTTCTTGCCCAGCAATGTCCTCTGCACACTCCTCTTTAAACCATTTCTTTTTCTTAAATACATTTATTTATTCATTTATTTATTTATTTATTTATTTTTGGCTGTGTTGGGTCTTCACTGCTGCACGCAGGCTTTCTCTAGTTGTGGTGAGTGGGGGCAACTCTTTGTTGTGGTGCGTGGGCTTCTCATTGCGGTGGCTTCTCTTGTTGCGGAGCATGGGCTCTAGGCATGTGGGCTTCAGTAGTTGTGGCACGTGGGCTCTAGAGCACAGGCTCAGTAGTTGTGGCGCATGGGCTTAGTTGTTCCGCGGCATGTGGGATCTTCCCAGACCAGGGCTCAAACCCATGTCCCCTGTGTTGGCAAGTGGGTTCTTAACCACTGCACCACCAGGGAAGTCCCTAAACCATTTCTATTGGAAGATACACCTTTGAATGCCCTTTTATAGAATTTTAAAACAAAAAAAGGGGTCTCTAAATATGTATAGATAAATATGTAAATAAATATAATAGATATAGAGATATGCTTGTATATGCCTATACCATTTCTAGGATTAGTTACATCTAAGGGAAGAACAGAGACATGGAAGAACTAAAGGGAAAGAAAAGCTTATTTTTACTATGTTCTTTTTTATACTGTTTAATTTTTTACTATGTATATGTATGCTCTTGAAAAAAATACTACATTTAAATGGAAGTTAATCACCCACTCTTAATCATTGCTATCTAAAAACAAACAAACAAGCTACAGCAAACATCATATTCAGGAGCAAAAACCTGAATGCTTTTACCCTAAGGTCATAAACAAGACAGGGATATCCATTATTTTTACCTCTGCTCATCATTGTATTGGATGTCTTAGTGCAATGAGGAAAATAAAAGATCATTAAGAAAGAATTAATCCTGCCTTTATTTGCAGATGGCATGATTGTGTATGTAGAAATAAAAAAAAAAATTGAAAATTAAATTTTAATAATCCATTTAAAGTAGCAAAAGATATCAAATTCCTAGGGATAAATATAATGTCAACTTCAAAACAAGACAAGAATGTCTTTTCTTAACACTTCCAGGGAACACTGTACTGGTAGTATATACCACCTTGGCTCCAACCCAAATTCTCTCCATCTAGTCCCATAAAAACATTGTCACATGATCATCAAATAGATCCATATAAAGCCAATACAACTGAAAGAGGAGAGATGGCCTTCTCCATAAATGATCCTAAAGCAATTTAATATCTTGAAAAAATACATGTATTCATGATGTATAATATCATGAAAAAATAAACTTATTCCCTCATACCATTCATGATAACTAATTTAAAATTGATAAAATATATAAATATTAAAGGACAAACAATAAAGCTTTCAAAAGAAAACATAGGAATATATTTGTAATTTTGTAATAAACAAAGATTAAACAGGACACAGCATTAACAGTATAATAAATTGAACTTCATTAAAATTAAAAGATCTATTACTATAAAACATTGCTAAGAATAGCCATGTGAATAGCCACAGGCTGAGCAAATGTATATGTCTGAAAAACAACTCATATCCAGAATATGCTTTCTTAAAGCTCAAATTAATAATAATTTTAAAAGACTAACACTATTTTTAAGTGGACAAAAGACTTGAACAGGCACTTCACAAAGGTGATGTCTAAATTCTAAAGAATATAGTAAGAAGTGCTCAAAATCATTATTTATTAGGGAAATGTAAAAAAAAGACTAAAGTGATAGTGCACTACACACCCAAAAGAGTAGGTAAGATGAAAAGGACTGAAAATAACAAATGTTCAGAAGAAAGAGGAGCATCCTTACCTGGAAACTACTGGGAGTGCAAATCAATTTAAATATCTTGGAAGACAGTTTATTAGTATTTAAGAAGCCTAGAAGTATGCCTATCCTGTGACCCAGTAATCCACATCTAGCTATAGAACCAAGATAAATAAGTGTAAATTCAAAAAAAAAAAAGCTACATGCTCAAGAATGTTCATAGCAGTTTTATTAATAATATGTAGAAACTGAAAACATGCTAAATGTTTATGAAGAGGATAATTGAAATATAAATTGCTCTATATCCATACAATGGAATACTAAACAGCAATAACCAAGAGCAAAATACCTACACATACAACGTTATAGATGAATTTCACACTATACTTTGTATTGAGAGAAAGAAGCCAGAAATTTTTTTAAAAAGTAAATGTAATACTTAACATTTACATGAAGCTCAAGACCGAGTAAAGTGAATCTGTAATGATAAAAGTAAGAATAGTAGGTATTTCCAGAAAGAGAGTGGGTAGTAATATTTACTGGGAAGGGGCAGGCAAGAATATTCTGAAATGATAAAAAATCCTCTATATCTTGGTATAGGTGGTGGTTACATAGCCTTATGTATGTGAAAAAATTAATTGAGCACTTAAAATTTGTGCACTTTGCTATATATAACTTACACTTCAATTTAAATGGAGGTGGGGTTGTTTTTTTACTTACCAATATTGTACTGATTCTCCATCACCCCCACTGTACCCTCAATCCATAAATATCCTGAATTCAGCTAATTTTCCCTCTGCCGTACAGTCTGAAAGCACAATCCTCCATTGCACTTTCATTCTTTTTATTACATCCTCATTGAACAGAACCATGTCAAAGGACAAAACTAAACGTGTATCCAGAATCTCCCTTTTTTCTAATGGAACAGAACTTTTCTAAGAAAAGTTCAAAAGTCAAAGTATGTTGCAAACAGGTCACATAGTGTTGCTTCTCATAATGTGTTCAGACTAAAAAACAAAAATGTTCTTCTGAGTCTTTATATAAAGCTGTACCTCCATTTGCCCAATACTGTGAATATATGACCTGTCTTGAGACCACCATCTGTTTTCCTTATGCCCTACTATTAAAAGATCATAGCTATATGCAGTGCCTTAAAATACAACGGCATCTGCCTTCCTAATAGCTGGTTAGTTGGTTGGTTGTTACTGCTCTAATGGCTCCCTTCCACCCAAAGCTATCTATTACTCAGTTACATCATTCAGACCCTTGAAGTGAGGCTCCAAGTTCTATCATATTAGTGTGGAAATAATGAATGAAGTTCATATCCAACATCTTTAACTCCCTTAAATCTGTATATCTCTCCATTAGAAGGTATAATAAGTTAGCCTGTGTCCTTAGAGCTCTGTACACCACCTCAGTGGGCACTATGCTTGATTCTGTATGGAACTTTATTTCATACCCAAAAATATTGAAACATTTTTTATAATTTTGCCAAGACAAAATCACCAAATTTTTCACCTCCAACATTCTTACAAAAATATTCCAAAAATTAACCATTGAAAAGTTGCATGACATCACTGTAAATAGAATTAGGTTTTTTTAAATGCAAAAATAAAAACCTCTGAAATGAGGGACTTCCCTGGCAGTCCAGTGGCTAAGACTCTGCGCTCCCACTGCAGGGGGCACGAGTTCAATCCCTGGTCAGGGAACTAAGATCACGCATGCTGTGCGGTATGGCCAAAAAGAAAAAAGAAAAAAAAATCACACACACAGACACACACACAAAAACCTTTGAAATGAAATCTTCCAAGGAAAAGGTGGATCAAGAAAGCATGGCTAAAGGAAAGCAGAGCAAAGTAGATTCAAATTGAAGGACCTAGATCTGATCCCAGCTCTGGCACCAGGTACATGTGTGTCCATGGGCCACCTGAAAATATTTATGAGTCACCAGTGTGTAATGTGTCATATGAGGGGCTGGATTAAATCATTTCTGAGACCTATTTAAGAGTAACCCTCTATGACTGTGAAAACTGTTTTCATAAAACAAAGAATGATTGGAATAGTTAGGCTGGAGTAAGGAGTAGAGAAATATAATGCTTAAGAGCAAGTTAAAAATTTCCTTTAACTATAGGAGAACAAGCACTGGCTGACATTTGTTTCCTTCACTGAAAAATAAATTTTTTTAATTGATAAAGCTTTGGAGCTCCTTTCTCAATCATTTTCAAGAGAAGATTTTTCCGCTCAAGGTTTTCTTCAGGGCAACTTTGACATCCTTATCCCTCAGGCTATAGATTAATGGGTTGAACAGGGGCACAACAGCAGTAAAGAATACGGAGGACACTTTCCCATGGCCAAGGGGTAAAATAGAAGGTGGTTTGAGGTACATAAAAGCTCCTAACCCAAAGAAAAGAGAAACCACAATTATATGGGAACTCTATCACAGAGGATATGTTATCTGCAGCCATTCTCCTCTAGGAGAACCTGTGAGGGGAAAAGAAAAGAGTCACTAAACAAAATAGAGGCAACATATTATGGAAGTTAATGGAAGTTATGGAGGTGAGATGGAGAAGAAAATAAAAGGAACATTTACTGAGCACTAACTATGGGATAGGCACAGTTCTACATGCTGTGTGGCAATTTGATTATCCCCATATGACAGATGAGGACATTGGACCTAACTGACTTGCACAAAACCCAGTGCTCCTAAGTTTCAGCAGAAGGTGAATGAATACAGGTCGTCTGGTTCACAGCATTTGAGCTCGTAACCATGCTGCCACAGGACAGACCAGGTCAGCAGGCACTCACCCTCCTTCTGCTTGGAGTCACAGTGCTGTGCTCCACTGGCTCTCATCCATCTCCTTCATGGAGACTCAAATGCCCTGGTGAAAAGAAGGTGAAAACTCGGAGCTCAGAGGCCTCTGCTTCTGCTTCTCTACTTTAAGGATCAAAACCTCTAGTTTATCTTGATTCTCTTGCTGAGCAGAAGAACAAGATCTCTAATTGTGGCTTTGCCCCAAGCCTCCTGTCCAGCTTCCAGGGATGAAACAGCATCCTTTCCTAATGCACAGGAGACTAAAGAGTTTTATTCTGGATTAGAGATCTCAGTTGACGTAGTTACAAGAGACTCCCTCAACATCACTGCTCCAGAGACCACCTTCCCTAAGGAAGAAGAAATGTTTATTTACATCTTTGATAATGCTTGACATGGCTTTTAATGACCTATTCTTTTATTCAGGTTATATCTTTTAAAGCACAATTAAGAGCAAAGTAGTGTGGGAAAAATAATTCTTGCTACCATGTATTGAGCACTTACCATGTACCAAACACTGTGTCTGACCCAGGACCCTCATATGACACCAAGTATCTAAAGCAATGCACAAATAATTTTATCTTGTTTATTCCTCACAACAACCTTATATATTAGACCTATTAATCTCTACTTTAAAAGTGAGGAGCATACACTGCTAGAAGTTCCCGAATCTTGAGTCAAAACCTAGCCTGTTCAACTCCAAACTTCTTAGCCTTAATCACTGTGCTACAATACCTCCCTGTAAGTGACAATGAAATCTCTGAATCAGCATTTTTACTTTCTAGGATCTCATGAGATTCTTTATAGATAAAAACAAGTACTTAAATAATTTTAATGGAATATAGAAAGTATTAGAGCCAAGAAGGGTAAAATTAGGGGTATTGGACTTCAGAGGAGGATATTCATTATTTCAGTCACCTCTAAAATATACCAAGAATTATTTGCACCTTCTCCAAGCTTAAACCTAAAGTAACTTTCTCTGATTTTTCTCCACTACTTGATCATGCAGTTTAATCTTGATTACTAAAAACAAATATTTGTCAGATAACTAATAACAACTTTTTTCTTTCCAAATTTTTAATAGCCACTTCAAGTTCCCATCTCATGAGTTGTTTGTTCACACACATTTCTTTTTTTTTTTTTCTAACGTCTTTGTTGGAGTATAATTGCTTTACATTGTTGTGTTAGTTGCTGCTGTATAACAAAGTGAATCAGCTATATGGATACGTATATCCCCATATCCCCTGCCTCTTGTGTCTCCCTATCCCGCCCCTCTAGGTGGTCACAAAACACCGAGCTGATCTCCCTGTGCTATGCGGCTGCTTCCCACTAGCTATCTATTTTACATCTAGTAGTGTATATATGTCAATGCCACTCTCTCACTTCATCTCAGCTTACCCTTCCCCCTCCCCGTGTCCTCAAGTCCATTCTCTATGTCTTCATCTTTCATCCTGTCCTGCCCCTAGGTTCTTCAGAACCATTTTTTTAAGATTCCATATATATGTGTTAGCATATGGTATTTGTTTTTCTCTTTCTGAATTACTTCGCTCTGTATGACAGACTCTAGGTCCATCCACCTCACTACAAATAACTCAAATTCTTTTTTTTTTAATTATTATTTTAAATTATTTATTTATTTATTCATTTATTTTTGTCTGTGTTGGGTCTTCGTTTCTGTGCAAGGGCTTTCTCCAGTTGCGGCAAGCAGGGGCCACTCTTCATTGCGGTGCACGGGCCTCTCACTATCGCGGCCTCTCTTGTTGAGGAGCACAAGCTCCAGACGTGCAGGCTCAGTAGCTGTGGCTCACAGGCCCAGTTGCTCCGCGGCATGTGGGATCTTACCAGACCAGGGCTCGAACCCATGTCCCCTGCATTGGCAGGCAGATTCTCAACCACTGCGCCACCAGGGAAGCCCTCAAATTCGTTTCTTTTTATGACTGAGTAATAGTCCATTGTATATATGTGCCACATCTTTATTCATTCATCTGTCAGTGGACACTTAGGTTGCTTCCATGTCCTGGCTATTGTAAATAGTGCTGCAGTGAACATTGTGGTACATGACTCTTTTCGAATTATGGTTTTCTCAGGGTATATGTGCAGTAGTTAGAGGAAAACATAGGCAGAACACTCTATGACATAAATCACAGCAAGATCCTTGTTGACCCACCTCCTAGAGAAATGGAAATAAAAACAAAAATAAACAAATGGGACCTAATGAAACTTAAAAGCTTTTGCACAGCAAAGGAAACCATAAACAAGACGAAAAGACAACCATCAGTATGGGAGAAAATATTTGCAAACGGAGCAACTGACAAAGGATTAATCTCCAAAATATATAAGCAGCTCATGCATCTCAATATCAAAAAAAACAAACAACCCAATCCAAAAATGGGCAGAAGAACTAAACAGACATTTCTGCAAAGAAGATATACAGATTGCCAACAAACACATGAAAGGATGCTCAACATCACTAATCGTTAGAGAAATGCAAATCAAAACTACAGTGAGGTATCACCTCACACAGGTCAGAATGGCCATCATCAAAAAATCTACAAAAAATAAATGCTGGAGAAGGTGTGGAGAAAAGGGAACCTACTTGCGCTGTTGGTGAGAATGTAAATTGATACAGCCACTATGGAGAACAATATGGAGTTTCCTTAAAAAACTACAAATAGAACTACCATATGACCCAGCAATCCCACTACTGGGTTAATAACAACTTTTGTCAAGACCTAAAAGCAGAGAACAAATTCTGCAGCCAACCTGACAGGTAAAGTGGAGTTGATGAAAGATTTTGAACAAAAACGGCATTCCTTCAGCAAGTACCTAATGAATATATACCCTGTCCCTGAAACCCTTCTAAGACCTGGTGATTCTTCAGTGAAAAAGCAAAACAAAAACCAAAAAGTATTTCTGCCCTCATGGAGCTTTCATTCAATTGGGAGAAGACAAAAGATACATGAAAGAAAGAGGTAAAACATGTGACATGAAAAATGTGATGAAGAAGAGGAAAACAAGGGAAAGGGATAGAAAACACAAGCGTTACAGATTTCAACTTTAAGCAGAGTAATCTGACATTTGAGCGATGATTTGAAAGATACCTGAAAAGCTTATCCTGATAAGAACAGTTACTCTAACAAAACATGGCATGTTCATGGCTTAACGGAGCACCTTTCCAAGGCATCACGTCTTTTTCCTGCACTTTAAATGCAATACTGTAACCTAAATTGCTGGCTGTGAGGGAGAAAATTCTGATCATAGTAACAGGATAGAGAGGCAAGAGACCTTGCTGAGGTTTCAGACAGTGACAATCACACAATGTAGGTTATTGACTGAAACTGATATAAAGCCTAATAAAATTCTGTGTAGCAATTTGCATTCTACACTCTTTACCAGGGCCTTTTAAATATTAAGGATAGTAGATCTTCTATCCAAAAAATAAATCTCTATTTGGGGAAGTTAACAGATGAGTTATATATATTTTTGGTATGAGTTAAGGGCTGGAGTCCTCTTGGAGAAGTTGTGAAATCAAAACACAAAAGCAGAGGTCCACCTTTCTCCAAGCAAGTCCAGCTATAACCACTGTATGTTTATGAGTATGTACACATCAATGAGCACTTGCTAAGACTCAGCAATGATCGAGTCTCATCTGTCTCATTTACACTGAGAATTGTCCATGGTCCAGAGTGACTCAAATGAATCCCAATCCCTATTCTCAATCCCACTTCACATATTTAAGAAATAGAGAAAAACAATCCATTATCAAAAAATTAGAATAATCACCATAAATAAGCTCTTCTTAAGACCCAAGGGCAAAGAAGACCTTAGGGGTTCATTAAATGTTCACTTTCCTCTAGGAATCTTAGAGGGTTCTTGCAGGCATGATACAACACCAGGGAAAATTCTTCTGAGATTCTGTCACTTCAGAGACAGTTTCCATGGAAATTGTATTTTAAATGCATCAAGGTTTTATTTCAAGTGAACCAAGTCTTCTCTAAAGTCATTTTCAGTGTTCACTTGCTCCAGTACAAGCAGAGAGAAACAGAGAAATAAATATTCTTGATTAAGTTACTTTTGTCGCACAACTCTTTCCCAAAACTCGAATCTCTGTATAATGGATTCCTTGTCTACTAACTGCTAACACTAAAGTATATGAGACATGGTTTATAACATACTTATGTGGAAAATGTCTGTATAATGCAGTGTCTATGTACATATGCCTCACACATATTCACTAACACTCAAATGTCTGGTAGACCTTCAGTCAGCACCAGAGTGGTGTACCCTTCACTCCACACAAGAGAAATACAAGAATAAGCCATAATTCCAACCAAAAAAAAGTCGAAGAGCCTGTACAGAGAGAAAATATGGCAGCTGAAATGTCTTCATTTGATATGACTTCAGTTAGGGTCTAAGGACAGGCATAACATTAAATCAATCTATCAGAAGTCATGTGGTCTGTATTATACTTAATGTTCAGTTGGTTTTTGATATATTTACTTGGCACATTAAAATGCTAGGTAAAGTGATTCAAAAAAATGGTTCATGCCCCAAAGGGGTTTACAGTCTTATAGAGGCATCTCACGTTCTGTCTCTTTACCACTTTATTCCCTTCATGTTTCAAAATTTCCGGTGTTTAGTTCTCAACCATCTGAGCCTCTTCTTCCTTAAATGTTTGGTGAGCTCATTCATGACTTCAACAACATCATCTTTATTCTTAGTTCCTAAGTTTGTATCTCTAGTTCTCATCTTTCTGTTAATTCCCTGTCTTGTGTATACAACCTCTGTATTAAAATGTTCCAGTATGCTGTCCTGTTGTCACCCTGAACTCAACAAGTACAAAAATTAACACATCTTCTTTGTCCCCAAAGCAGACTGCCCAACTTTCCTATGTTTTTATTGGAGAGGAAGTAGAAGATAGTATTAGTGGGGTACTATAAATTCTAGCTCATTTGGGTTGGCCCTAGTTAACATCTCTTGTCCCAAAAAAATTATTATTAGTAGCAGCTTCTCTCACTCTGAAATATATACCAGTTAAATGAGAAATTGTATGTGGAATCAAACCAACCTTTACAATTCCTGGCTCTGACACTTACTAGCTGTGTGGCCTTGGGAACTTTGAGCTTCAAATTACTCATCTTAAAATGGGGATACTAATCATAAATGGTGTATCTTCCATTACATAGAACATAGAAGACACAAAAAATATTATATTGTTGTTACTGCTATTATCGTCATTATTATTCAGATCTGTACCTTTGAATAAGAAAAATATTTAAGACTGTAGTGGCACACAGGATTAGTTAAAATAGGGACAGACTGAAAGCAGGAAAATCAGTTAAGGTTTCACAAGTAGTGGAAATAGTAAAGTGAAAACAGTATCAAGAGATAAGAACATGGAAATACAGGATTTAGTATCTCTATGGTTTGGAAGAGAAGGAAAGAGAAGAAAGAAGCACAAATTAAATCTGACTAAAATTTTGAACCCAGGGAACCATGAGCAGGATGGCAGAAACGAACAAATAAGGAGTGGAAAGGATAAAGAGCTAGATTTTAGACTAGATGATAAAATGCTGGCAAATATCTTCAAAAGGAAAAGTAAAAAATTGGCAATGGAGGAACAGAGCTTGCGAGAAAGGGGTCAAGATACAAATTAGGATACTCTGATCACAGAAGAATGATGAATTGTTCCAAGTAGAAATATTTAAAGACAGACTAGTCAAAGGGTAAGTAAATATTTCTTGAATTCATGAAATTCACAGAAGCCAAAAAAAAAGAGAGAGAATTTTTAGTGTGAGAATTAACTAATGTTTCTGTGCATCCAAGGGAAAGAAGAAGAAATGAAAATGAATTTAAATAAATTGAACTCTTGCATTCCAATTTACTTCTTCCATATCACTGTTAATCTATATTTTGTCCTTAAATGTTTAGAAGAATTCAGTATTAAAGCCTGGAATTTCCTTTTTGGGAAGGATTTTCTTTAATAGATTTAGGACTATTCAGTTTTCTGTTTCTTCTTTTGTAAGTTTTACTAATTTGCATCTTTTAAAGAATATCTCAGTTTCTCTAAGTTATCAACTTTATCAGGGTAAAGTTGTTCATAATATTTATTTATTTTTTAAAAAATATCTTTAGGATCTGTAGTGATTGCCCCCTTTTCATTCCTGATATTATTGATTTTTGTTTTATATCTTTTTGTGGTGAGCCTAGCTAGTATTTTATCAATTTTCTTGATATCTTAAAAGTTGTAAGTTTTAATTGTTTTTCTCTATTAATTACTGATATTCTGTTTCATTAATTTACACTCTCATCTTTATCATTTCTTTCCTTCCTCTCACTTTGGATTCAGTTTGCTTTTCTAGCTCTAGATTTTTAAGGTGAGAAACATTGGTTGTTAATTTTAAACTTTTTTTCTCCTCTAATATAGGCATTTAAAATTATAAATTTCCCTCCAGAAACTGCCTTAGCTACACCACAAAATGCTTAGCTTTTTTTTTTTTCATTTTTTATTCAGTTCAAAAATATTTTCTAATTTCCCTTGTGGTTTCTTTCTCAAAATTGGGTTATTTAAGAATGTGTAGTTCAGGGCTTCCCTGGTGGCACAGTGGTTAAGAATCTGCCTGCCAATGCAGGGGACACAGGTTTGAGCCCTGGTCCGGGAAGATCCCACATGCTGCGGAACAACTAAGCCTGTGTGCCACAACTACTGAGCCTGCACTCTAGAACCTGCGAGCCACAACTACTGAAGCCCGCCTGCCTGGAACCCGTGCTTCACAACAACAGAAGCCACTGCAATGAGAAGCCTGAACACAACGAAGAGTAGCCCCCACTCGCCACAAATAGAGAAAGTCTGCGCACAGCAACGAAGACCCAATGCAGCCAAAAATAAAAAATAAATAAAATAAATTAAAAAAAAAAAGAATGTGTAGTTCAATTTCCAAATAGCCTAAAACCTAGCTCCTTACCATCTCCACTCCTTATTTCTTCATCTCTGCCATCCTACTCATGGTTCCCTGGGCTCAAAATTTTAGTCAGATTTAATTTGTGCTTCTTTCTTCTCTTTCCTTCTCTTCCAAACCATAGAGATACTAAATCCTATTCTTGCATGATCTTATCTCTTGACATTGTTTTTGCAGTGATCTCTTCTTAGTTTCTAAAATTTAATTCCATGGTAGTCAGAGAATATACTCTGTACACTTTAGGTTCTTCCAAATTTGTTGAAACTTCTTTAATGTCCCAGCATCTGGTTTATCTTAGTGAATTGTCCATGTGCACTTGAAAAAAACATCCGTATTCTGTTGTTGAATGAGGTGTTGCATAAATGTCACTTTGTTCCTGTCAGTTGATAGAGTTATTTGTGTCTTCTGTGTCTATAACGATTTTCTGTCTACTTGTTTTATCAACTACTGAAAGGGGAATGTTGACCCTACAACTTTTAATGTGAATTTTTCTGTATCTCCTTTTAGTTCTGTCAACATTTGCTTTATGTATTTGAAGGTCTGTTGTTAGGTGGTGTTAAACGTGTTCTGTGTAATACATTTAGAATTATGTGTTTTTATTACTTTATACTTGAATTATTATGAAATATGCCTCATTATGTTTAATATTTCAAGTCCTGAAGTTTACTGTGTCAGAAATATATAGCTATTTCAGATTTCTTATGATTAGTTCTTACACAGTATATCTTTCTCCATTCTCTGTTTTAAGAAAACGTCTGTTTTTGCATTTGAAATGTGATTTATTTAAACTGCGTATAAGTGGGTTTTTATTTTTTCTTTATCCAGTATAACTTTTTCTGTCTTTTAATTGGTATGTTTAGACTATTTATAGTCAATATAATTTTTGAATTAAACCTACAGTCTTGCTATTTGTTTTCTACTCGTCCCATCTGGTCTTTGTTCCTTTTTTCTCATCTTTTCCTGCCTTCTTTGAGATTAGTTGAGTACTTTCTAGTATTCTCTTTTATCTCCTCTGTTGGCTTATTAACTGTATCACATTTTATTAGTGGTTTCTAATAGTGATGACAGTATATAACTTTATCTTATCAAAATCTGTCCTGAAATAAAAGCTTGGCACTCTTTAAATATTAAAAACCTTTAAAAAGTATACTTTCATTTTCCCTTCCATTCTTTGTGATCATTGTCATATATTTTATTTCATCATATGTTATAAACACCACCATAGCACATTGTTCTCATTTTTACTTTAAACATTGAATTATCTTTTAAAATAATTCTTAATGAAATAAACATTGTATTTTATATTTGAGTTCCGTGTGGTGATATGAACATGTACTTCTCAGAGCTACTACTTCAGGAAGTGTGAATGGCTGATCATCCCTGTTGCTACACTCTGAAATCAATCATCACCACATTAGTACTGAGGCCATGCTTCCCACAGGCTACCCCCAACTAAAATGACTGAAAAGAACAGGGGTTTTAAAGCAGGCATGTTCTTGCCAGATACGGGCCTCCTCCCATGGAATTTGGCTCAAGAATTTTCTGTCAGCCTTACCATCAGCCTCCCCAGTCTGATGGCTCTCCCAGCTTCCTCTAGCTCCTGCCTCATTTTCCCTGATAGATGTTACACACCTAAGCTTGTCTTGAAATCCCCTTCTCAGAGGACTGGACTAATGCAGGGAGTAACAAGTTTGGTCCAATCAAAAATATAGCGAGATAGGGACTAGGGATTGACTTAACTCATTGTCAGGTGGATGAAGAAATCATTATCTTGGTTCGTGGACTGTGCCCAGCATACAGTGACTGCTCAATTACTAAAGATTTCATTGGTGGCTAAGTAGGAATATGTCCCTGTGGAGGGGAATACTGCTGTAGGTGCAAATTTATAAAATAATGCAGGCTATCAGTGCATCTCCAAGTTCTTTTTCATGTGTATTAAAGCTGATGATGGGACTTCCCTGATGGCGCAGTGCTTAAGAATCTGCCTGCCAGTACAGGGGACATGGGTTCGAGCCCTGGTCCAGGAAGATTCCATGTGCCACGGAGCAACTAAGCCCATGCACCACAACTACTGAGCCTGCGCTCTAGAGCCCGCGAACCACAACTACTGAGCCCGTGTGCCACAACTACTGAAGCCTGCGCACCTAGAGCCCATGCTCTGCAACAAGAGAAGCCACCACAATGAGAAGCCCACAAACCGCAACAAAGAGTAGCCCCCCGCTCGCTGCAACTAGAGAAAACCCCCACACGCAGCAACGAAGACCCAATGCAGCCAAAAATAAATAAATAAATAAACTAAGTAAAAAAAAAAAAAAAGCTGATGACATTACTGTTAGTTAAATGCTTATTTAACATATAGCATACATAGATAGTACTTATGTTTTAAGTGGTCAATGTTTTGAACTCCATTTTATTTTTTTTTCATGAGAAAGAATTTTCTACTTTATTATCCATTAATCTTTTTTTAAAATTTTATTGAAGTATAGTTGACTTACAATGTTGTGTTTAATTTCTGCTGTACAGCAAAGTGACTCAGTTATACACACACACACACACACACACACACACACACACATATATATTCTTTTTCATATTCTTTACCATTATGGTTTATCACAGGATATTGAATATAGTTCCCTGTGCTATACAGTAGGACCTTGTTGTTTATCCATCCTATATATAATAGTTTGCCTCTACCAACCCCAAACTCCCAGTCCTTCCCTCCCCGCCCCGCCCTGCACTGCGCTTGGCAACCAGAAGTCTATGAACTCCATTACTATCTAGTCATAGAGGTCTATTTCTCATGGGCCATCTAATTGCACTTTGTTGCCTATTGAGTTTCCTTAGGTAATCAATCCATTGCATAAAATTAAAGAATTGGTTTTTGACGTAAAATAATTATATGTTTTAGTATATGGTGTATTTTTGCCTTTATAACAAGTTAATGGCCATATCTTTAACTTATTATACTTTAAATCGTCACTCTGAAACCATGTCTCATTATACGTTACTATTATATTGTTGCTAAGAAAATGTGTTACCAGGTTTATGACATACTAGAAATATATTGCTATGAGTCTTGAATAATAAGTGGGTTCACATCAGAGGGTGGAGGAGAGCATGACAGGCAGACCAACTAAAAAAAAACCCCAAAACTGGAAGCCCAGTAAATCCTTTCATATTTGAGCAAAGGCAGGTGATAGTATGGGCTGAATCACTGAGTGTATGAAAGGGCAGAAAGGAGATTGTTGGAGTTGTTAAGGATGATAATCACTCATCCTGCTCTCTGCACTTTCAGTAGAGAACTAACTGAGAAATGAGACACAGGAGCCTCATAAAAGGGAGATCAGAAGGTGAGCTTCAATACTAATAGGATTAACTGGAGGATACAGCTTAGCTCTGCAGCCACAGTGGGTTTCTCTAATTCCCTCATTGCCTTCCCCAGATAAGTCTGATGAACCGAGGCATAGGAAAAATGGACAACATCAGGCCTTCCCTACCAAGGGGGATGGGACGCATGAAGGAGGAGACAAATACTGGTCCAGAGGACAGGCCAGTCCTAAAAAGAGAGCCCAAAGGGGACTGGGCCATTCATTCCCAGTTCACTTTCCCAGCTTCAGCAGTAATGTCACTCCTCTCCCTTAAGGAAGAGAAGAACAAGGATATGGATAAGGAGAAAAGTTTCTTCGCATTCTTTACTCTCCTAGGGCATGGAAGGACAGGTACCCATTTTAGAGGAATCATCTGCTTTTGGCCAGAGAGAATTGGCCCATTTACAGAGAAGAGGAATAATTGCTCAAACCAGGTTGCCTTTTGTGGGTAAACATATAAGTACATAGTTCACATATGTGCATAGTTGTATGTTAAATTCTTGCTTCCAACATTCTATAGATGTAGCTCAGAAATGCTTCACTGTTGAAACATTTATTTTTCAAATCATCTTGAAAAAGTAACTAGAAATGTGAAGACTACAATTTCTCAAAGACTATTTCCCCTTCCCTTTCCCTGTATTGGTCAGTTATCAGCCCTGCTTCTGGGAACCCAGGTCATTCTTTGCAAAATTTAGGCAAGTACACAAAATCAGAGCTATTTGAGGAGTCTGCTTTCCCAAACCTTATGCCACTTTAAGAAGAGAAAAGGTGGACACTGCTGTGGAACAGTTCACCAGAACTTCCTGCTCGCAGTAACGTTCCTGAATTCAGAGAAGGGACAGGGCACTCAACTCTGTCATTATTTGTGTGAGGAAAGAGGGGCAGAGAGATGTGCAATTGTCTATCATAATCTTTGGCCTACATCTGTCACTCTGTCCTGTGGGTTGGTGGAGTAGGCAAGAACACCAGAGATGTCTGGTTGAGGTTTTAAAAAACTGATCCTATAGGCCAGCAGCTAGGCTTTCTGGGTGCACAAGATGTCTGGAGAAGAACAAACACATTTGGTTAGGCAGAGAGAATAGGAACTATTTCTAAAGTATGGGTAGGATATAGGAAACTCAGAGGAGACTGTGCAATATCCCAGGACTAGTGAAAGGAGAACCATTACCACTTCTAGGCCTGATTAGTGGCAAGAAGAGCGAGCAGTGTGGGGAGGGCCACTTGACCTGAGTGTGACTCTTGGTGGATAGATGCAAGCCCTAGCACTCCCACAGAAAGGAGGCCAGGGGAATAAATACCTTGCCCTTACTCTCTTCTTTTCCTACATTGCTTGCTGATGAGAGAGGGCAAGAGAGTCTGCTAATACAGTTCTTATCAGTCAGATTCCTGGGGAAGAGAGCAGGATGGATAAGCATAGAGAATGGACTTGCAGGGACAAGTGAAAATGTCCAGCATAGGCAGAAATGCAGCCCTATGAACGAAGCCTAGATGGTCAGGAAAAATAGAATGTTGGATCGTCTACTTCCAAAGCATCTTGGGGGACACCTGACAGGAGAGTTAGGAGGAGCAAGAAGTTGCCAATATCCTCCAGGAGTTGGAGGGCTATTGAAGAACTGCTTGTTTTTGTCAGAATTGGAATAATACCAGATTAAGTGGGAAGGAATCAGCTCTAAATATCTGGGAAGAAAAGAGGCAGAAGAAGCCAGGATACCACTAACAGCAAAACAGACCTTTTCTTTTCCATTATAAGAGGGCATCATGTATTTACAATGAGCAAAACCAAAATTTTACTGGAAACATAGAACATAAGATAAAGATAGATAACACGGTGTTATGGATTTTGTTCATGATCACATATGAAGAGTAGCAAGTATGTCCAGAAGGAGGAAAATGACAAATGATCAATTCAGATGCAACTTTTCTCTCCTTTATGTCACATCAGTAACATAGAAACACCTGTGACAGTTGGGAAGTGTACCAAATACTTGTTAGTGTTCCACCTGCGTCCCCTCAGATCCTGTACTCATTTTGATGCACACCATCTTCAAGTACGCTTTCACAAACTCCCAAGAGCTAGCACCTATTTTATTTGCCAGAGAGCTTCACCAGGATGCCAGAGCTACTTTCCCCACACAGGAGGGCCTGGAGTGCCCCTGAACTCATGATTGACATGTGCCAGGGTATAAATACTCCAGATCCCTGACCCTGCTCATGGCAATTCTGAGGCATGTCTCACAGTGTCTTCAAAGACTTCATGCAGGCTTTGAGCCAAAGTTGCCCATCATCAGAGTTTGCTTGATATTACACACTTTCTCAGTCTCCCTCAATCTCACTTCTTCATTCTGTACTGGGAATACTTCCTAACAAATCACTATCACATGAATCTTTCTCTCAGGGTCTTCTGGGGAAACCAATCCAAGAATGAGGGGAAGGAAACCAAATGAAGAGTACAGGAGAAGATTGTACACAAAGGAAAGGTGAGAAAAAACCATTTGAGGACAAATTAGGACCATCACTTTTTAGAAGGAAAACATTTAGAATTCAAAATGTATCATGAAAAAGTTCAAAAATAAAACATACTTGATATACCAGTATTTCTCTAACTCAAAGGAAGAGTTTTCTTTCTCAGAGTTTTCATCTCAGGAAACTAGCTGTTGAGTGGATAGTTCAGCGTGGCTGCTACTCTGCTGTAGAAGGTGATGGTATTGCCCAGTGGTTCTCAGTGGTTGGTTCACACTGAGTGGCAGCAGCAGCATCACCTGGGAACTTCCTAGGAATGAAAATTCTTAAGTCTACATCAGGCCTACTGAACCAGAAATCCTATGAATGGGGCCTGGAATCTATGTTTTAGCAACACTCCAAGTGATTCAGATTCTTGCTTAATTTGAGAACCACCATTATAGCTCCCAGTCCCAGGAGGTAAACTGAGGTACAAGCATTTCCTTGATCCAAAGAAAAAGAAACAGCTTTTGACTCTGCCTCAGGAGTGAGGAAATGGAGGCTGGTGGAAAGCATGAGTATGTAAGAGAAGAAGATGATCAGTCTAATCCGCATGACTACAAAATCCACCAGCTTGTGAAACAAGTGCTGATAAAAGAGACGTTGATGAGAAGCTGTTTACGGCACATGCAGTGGTTGATGGTGTTGTCCCAGAAAGTCAGTCTGACCATTGCCACTGGGTGGGGCGTGACACCACCAGTATCTCTCCCAAAACAAGCCAAGCATCAGCAGAGAACATTCCTGAGGGACATAGATCCCATGGTGACCCCAGGACACAAGGAATAAGACAGTGATCACTAATGACAAAGAAGCAGAAGAGCAGAATCTTGCCCTTCAAACTGGTGATGATGTTCGTCTCTGATACAGAGTTTGTTATCATTTTAAGTGAAATGACAAGGGAATAGGAGAGATCTAAGAAGACAAGCTATGAGAATGTTGAGAGAATTCAGCCCAGTAAAAATGGCGAAGCTCTAGGAATAAGGAGAAGAGTGTGGGATGGAGTTCTTGTCCATTCGTGAAACAAATAAAAATAAAGTAGTCACTGTTGAGACATTTCCCACAGCCACTGTCTTCAGGGAAGTCATCTCAGCAGGTAGGAGAAAAGAACCTCTTTATGGGCCAAAATTCCATGACTCAGAAATGAGAACTTCTATTGCTGTAACAGGAGAATGACTAGTCTTAACACAGGAAAAGGCCTTCCTGTCTCTTTCTACACTTATGAATATACCCCCCTGTTTGAGAAATGTCCCAACACAGCAGCTCAGGGAGGCCAGTAATTCAGGGTGAACTAAACTAGAGTGTGCACTGGAAGCCCAGTCTTCCATCACTGGAAACAGCAAAGACAGAGATGCAGCATCTCAGAGAGGTTCGGTAATTTCCCACGTTGCTTAGCAACCACATCTTGAATAAGGAATGAGAACTGGGAAGAGACCTAGAGACATCATGATCTCTGCCTCCATTGCTTCAATCACTCCCCACCCCAGAACAAAATTAGGGAAAGAGGTAGTTCCAAAACACTCGGTTTTCAGGCCTTCATTTGAGGAAGAAAGACAAAAAGAGACATGGGATGCCACCATGAAGCTGCTCGCCCTTGTTCAGCTTAGGGTCAGCAGTACAGAGTCTTACAGTCTCTGCTCTCCCTAAAAGGAAAAGGCTTAGATGGCGTAGGAAGAGGGGTGCCCTAAGCATGTATACTTCTTTTTCCTGTGATGGCAAGAAAATTAATGCTGCATTATCCTGGAATCAATTCTGAGCCAAAGACCATGATCTCAAATGAAGGCCATGCCCAGATACTTCCGTCCAGTTGAAGAAAGGACACATCATCTGTCCATGGCACTGAGGCCATAACATATTTAAAAGGGGGTTTCTTTTACATGTGTATATATCAAGATCTGGCTGGAACCCAAAGAAGCTTCCCTCAGGTGTTCTCCTGGGACGACCATCTGTAAAAGAAACGAGAAAATGTAGTTTTCACAAATAGAGCTCATTTTGACTTCTGCGCAGAATTTCAATCCCCCAAGGACTGCTTATCCAAGGAGTAGAAGCAGGAGCCCCTCTTCCAGAGCCATAGATAGGGTGCAGGGTTGACTCTAGGTGGAAATCCCTATGCTGCCTCTCGGGAATGATGACAAATTTCAGAAACACAATCTGTGGACCTGGCAATTGGTTAGGGTCCTAACACACTCAACATGGCAAAGCCCCTCACCAGATTACCTTTTTCAATAAAATTATATAGAAACTTCAAAGCTACCAAAGACTTTACGTTATCAAATAACAATGAAAGCTGCCTCAAAGTGGCTTAAAATCTGTGAGAGAAGTAAGTGCTATTTTACTATTGACTCCATGGAAGCAGTAACGTGCCATGTAGAGACAGCAGGGAAGAATCACACATAGCCATGATGACATTTTTCTAAAGATACCTCACTTTTGGAGGCCAAGAATCCGAGTACATATTCTTTATTATTTTGGCTAAGGTAGAAGTTCACTATATGAATGATTCATACTTTTATTCAACAATTATTCCATAATCCCATCATTTCTGCATTTGAAAAAGAACTGAAAAATTATACCCAGTTGCTGTAAAAAGTTTCCTCTAAAACATGGTGTTAACTGAATGATGGTGCATTTTTTTCCTAGAATTTACTTTCTTAAATAATGCTATGTATTTTCTCGTAAAAATGACATGGAATGTAGTGGGGGTTTTTTATGTTATGTTTCTTGTTTCTGTGTCTTAGTTGTTTTGTTTTTATTGTGGTAAGATCACTTAACATGAGGTCTACTCTCTTAAATTTTTAAGTGTATGATACAGCATTGTTAACTGTAGCTACAATGTTGTACAGCAGATCTCTGGAATTTATTCATCTTGTATAACTGAAACTTCATACCTATTGAAAAATTGGAGTGGGCATAACACCTGCAAATTCAAGTCAGACAGAGCGATTCCTTCCACCTGGTGGCCTCATGCCTAAATTTCAGGACCAAAATCAAGGCACATGAGCACAAGCTGAACCTAGGGTTTAAGAATGCCCTGAAAATCAGACATGAAGTCCTCACTGGCTTGGAAGAATCAGATTTTAAAATACACATGCATCTGAACAGGAGTGTTACATTCTGACACTGGGGTACAGAGGGAGACATGGGAAAGACTATATAACATTTTAAAAAATATCGTTGAAACTGTGAATGTGGACAGAAAAGGCAAAAGGGAGAAGGAGTATCAAAGGGAATTTTTAAAGCTAAAGCAGGCTTGCATATGTTTAGCAGTAGAAGAGTCTGCAGAGATGGAGATCTTAAAGATCTAAGAAAGATGAGGAAATTCTGAGAGACTAAAACCCCAAAGAAGATGAAAAGCAGTTGACAAAATTCAACATCCACTCATGTTTTTAAAATATTTTTTAATTAGACAATGATAGATTCTTCTTTAAGATGATAAAATATATAAAACTCAGATCAAAAGTCAGCAGCTTGGCTTCCCTGGTGGCGCAGTGGTTGAGAATCTGCCTGCCAATGCAGGGGACACGGGTTCGATCCCTGGTCTGGGAAGATCCCATATGCCGCAGAGCAACTAGGCCCGTGAGCCAGTTACTGAGCCTGCGCATCTGGAGCCTGTGCTCCGCAACAAGAGAGGCTGCGATAATAAGAGGCTCGCGCACCGTGATGAAGAGTGGCCCCCACTTGCTGCAACTAGAGAAAGCCCTCGCACAGAAACGAAGACCCAACACAGCCATAAATAATAAATTAATTAATTAAAAAAAAAAAGTCAACAGCTTAATTTGAAAACCCTACAGACATTTCTAATTAGAACTAGGAGTAAAACCGAGATGCCTACAGTCTCCACTGTTACTTAACATTGTATTAAAAGTATTAGAAATGCAATTATATATAGGAAAGGAATAAGAGGCTAAGAATCAGAAGGAAAATCAGGCAAAATTATCTCTATTTATAGAAGATTTTATTAACATAATTGGAAAACCTGAGCAAATCCATGGAAAAACTTCTACAAAAAAATAACAATTGTATTACAAAGTATAAAATTAACATGTAATTCAATAGAATTCATATATACAAATACTAATCAGAATATAAAATGAAAGCTAGAACCCTTGTTACAGCAACAAAATAAAATAAAATTCCCAAGCATAAATCTAATAAGAAATGTGCAAAACAGAAATGAGGAGAATTACAAAATACTCCTAAAAGTTACTGAAGTAGACCTGCAGAAAATGGAAAGACATACCACACTTCATGATGAGAAGTCTGAAGATCCAAAAATGTCAATTCTCCCTAAGTTTACTTATAAATTTAAAATGCAATAAATATGCCATCAGTTTTTTTCTGAAACTAGACAGATTAATTATAAAGGTTATGGTTAAAAATGAATAGCCAGGAAAACCCTAAAAAAATAAGAACAATATGTGGGAAGCTACCTTCAAGATATGAAAACATTATGTAGCTTCTATAATTAAAGCAATGTGATATTGGCTTATGAATAGACTTACAGACCAATAGAACAGAATGGAAAACACCGAAATAACTCAAGTGCCTATGAAACTTTGTATCTAATGAAGGCAACAGCTCAAGTCATCAGGGAAAAGAAGGACTTTTTTTATAAATGGTGATAGAACAACTGGATAGCCATATGGAAAAAGATAAAGTTGGATCCATTCCTCACACCATACACTGGTACAATTTCTAAAAAGATCAGACATTCAAATGTAAAAAAATG
This sequence comes from Balaenoptera ricei, assembly GCF_028023285.1. Taxonomy (NCBI): domain Eukaryota; kingdom Metazoa; phylum Chordata; class Mammalia; order Artiodactyla; family Balaenopteridae; genus Balaenoptera; species Balaenoptera ricei. The sequence continues at coordinate 8,974,980 of NC_082646.1, read as the reverse complement.
AAATCATGCAAACATTATGAAAAAATTAGTGAATTTCTTTATAACCTGAGAGGAGAGAAAATATTTCTAACTATGATTAAAATACCAGAAGCAATAAAAGATTAAAATATTTGATTTAAAAATTTTATATCATAAGGAAAGTCAAAAGCCATGTTACAAATAGGGAGGAAAAATATATGCAACTTATACCTCAGACAAAAAGCTAATATAGTTAATATACAGTCCTCCGAAAAATTGGGAAGATCAAAATCCAATAGAAAAGTGGGGGAAAGTTGTGAAAAGATCATCCATATAAGAACTAATACCAACAGCCATTAAACACCTGAAAACATCTCCAATGTTTCTAATTATTAGAGAAATGCAAATTATAAAAATACTAAAAATTATTTCTCACTTATCAGGTTGGAAAAATTGAAAAATTTTGAGCATATACTATGTTGAAGAGAGTGTAGAAAAGTAGGACCTCGCATTTATTTTAGGGGAAAGTAATTGTCAGTTCTCCCCCCAAAATCCACAGATTTCATACAATCCCAGTCAACATCTAAGCAGGTTCTTTTGTAGGAATTTACAAGCCAATTCTAAAATTCATATGGAAACTCAAAGAACCTAAAATAGCCAAAACAGGTAGCCTCATCCACCAGAGGGCAGACAGCAGAAGCAAGAACTACAATCCTGCAGCCTGTGGGAAAAAAACCACATTCACAGAAAGAGAGACAAGATGAAAAGGCAGAGGGCTATGTACCAGATGAAGGAACAAGACCAAACCCCAGAAAAACAACTAACTGAAGTGGAGATAGGCAACCTTCCAGAAAAAGAATTCAGAATAATGATAGTGAAGATGATCCAGGACCTTGGAAAAAGAATGGAGGCGAAGATCGAGAAGATGCAAGAAATGTTTAACGAAGACCTAGAAGAATTAAAGAACAAACAGAGATGAACAATACAATAACTGAAATGAAAACTACACTAGAGGGAATCAATAGCAGAATAACTGAGGCAGAAGAATGGATAAGTGACCTGGAAGACAGAATGGTGGAATTCACTGCTGCAGAACAGAATAAAGAAAAAAGAATAAAATAAATGAAGACAGCCTAAGAGACCTATGGGACAACATTAAACACAATAACATTCACATTATAGGGGTCCCAGAAGGAGAAGAGAGAGAGAAAGGACCAGAGGAAATATTTGAAGAGCTTATAGTCGAAAACTTCCCTAATATGGGAAAGGAAATAGCCACCCAAGTCCAGAAGTGCAGAGAGTCCCATACAGGATAAACCCAAGGAGAAACACGCCGAGACACATAGTAATCAAATTGGCAAAAATTAAAGACAAAGAAAAATTATTGAAAGCAAGGGAAAAATGACAACATACAAGGGAACTCCCATGAGGTTAACAGCTGATTTCTCAGCAGAAACTCTACAAGCCAGAAGGGAGTGGCATGATATACTTAAAGTGATGAAAGGGAAGAACCTACAACCAAGATTACTCTACCCGGCAAGGATCTCATTCAGATTCGATGGAGAAATGAAAACCTTTACAGACAAGCAAAAGCTAAGAGAATTCAGCACCACCAAACCAGCTCTACAACAAATGCTAAAGGAACTTCTCTAAGTGGGAAACACAAGAGGAGAAAAGGACCTACAAAAACAAACCCAAAACAATTAAGAAAATGGTCATAGGAACATACATTATCGATAATTACCTTAAACGTGAATGGATTAAATGCTCCAACCAAAAGACACAGGCTTGCTGAATGGATACAAAAACAAGACCCATATATATGCTGTCTAAAACAGACCCACTTCAGACCTAGGGACACATTCAGACTGAAAGTGAGGGGATAGAAAAAGATATTCCATGCAAATGGAAATTGAAGAAAAGCTGGAGTAGCAATACTCATATCAGATAAAATAGACTTTAAAATAAAGAATGTTACAAGAGACAAGGAAGGACACTACTTAACGATCAAGGGATCAATCCAAGAAGAAGATATAACAATTATAAATATGTATGCACCCAACATAGGAGCACCTCAATATATAAGGCAACTGCTAACAGCTATAAAAGAGGAAATCGACAGTAACACAGTAATAGTGGGGGACTTTAACACCTCACTTACACCAATGGACAGATCATCCAAAATGAAAATAAATAAAGAAACAGAAGGTTTAAATGACACAATAGACCAGATAGATTTAATTGATATTTATAGGCCATTCCATCCAAAAACAGCAGATTACACTTTCTTCTCAAGTGCGCACAGAACATTCTCCAGGATAGATCACATCTTGGGTCACAAATCAAGCCTCAGTAAATTTAAGAAAATTGAAATCATATCAAGCATCTTTTCTGACCACAACACTATGAGGTTAGAAATGAATTACAGGGGAAAAAAACATAAAAAACACAAACACATGGAGGTTAAACAATACGTTACTAAATAATCAAGAGATCACTGAAGAAATCAAAGAGGAAATCAAAAAATACCTAGAGACAAATGGCAATGAAGACATGATGATCCAAAACCTATGGGATGCAGCAAAAACGGTTCTAAGATGGAAGTTTATAGCTATACAAGCCTACCTCAAGAAACAAGAAAAATCTCAAACAATCTAACCTTACACCTAAAGGAACTAGAGAAAGAAGAACAAACAAAACCCAAAGTTAGCAGAAGGAAAGAAATCATAAAGATCAGAGCAGAAATAAATGAAATAGAAACAAAGAAAACAATAGCAAAGATCAGTAAAGCTAAAAGTTGGTTCTTTGAGAAGATAAACAAAATGGATAGGCCATTAGCCAGACTCATCAAGAAAAAGAGGGAGAGGACTCAAATCAATAAAATCAGAAATGAAAAAGGAGAAGTTACAACAAACACTGCAGAAATACAAAGCATCCTAAGAGACTACTACAAGCAACTCTATGCCAATAAAATGGACAACCTGGAAGAAATGGACAAATTCTTCGAAAGGTATAACCTTCCAAGACTGAACCAGGAAGAAGTAGAAAATATGAACATACCAATCGCAAGTAATGAAATTGAAACTGTGATTAGAAATCTTCCAACAAACAAAAGTCCAGGACCAGATGGCTTCACAGGTGAATTCTATCAAACATTTAGAGAAGAGGTAACGCCCATCCTTCTCAAACTCTTCCAAAAAATTGCAGAGGAAGGAACACTCCCAAACTCATTCTATGAGACCACCATCACCCTGATACCAAAACCAGACAAAGATACTACAAAAAAAGAATATTACGACCAATATCAGTGATGAATATAGATGCAAAAATCCTCAACAAAATACTAGCAAACAGAATCCAACAACACATTAAAAGGATCATACACCATGATCAAGTGGGATTTATCCAAGGGATGCAAGGATTCTTCAGTATATGCAAATCAATCAATGTGATACCCCATATTAACAAATTGAAGAGGAAAAACCATGTGATCATCTCAATAGATGCAGAAAAAGCTCTTGACAAAATTCAACACCCATTTATGATAAAAACTCTCCAGAATGTAGGCATAGAGGGAACCTACCTCAACATAATAAAGGCCATATATGACAAACCCACAGCAAACATCATTCTCAATGGTGAAAAACTGGAAGCATTTCCTCTAACATCAGGAACAAGGAAAGGATGTCCACTCTCACCACTATTATTCAACATAGTTTTGGAAGTCCTAGCCACGGGAGTCAGAGAAGAAAAAGAAATAAAAGGAATACAAATTGGAAAAGAAGAAGTAAAACTGTCACTGTTTGCAAATGACATGATACTATACCTAGAGAATCCTAAAGATGCCACCAGAAAACTACTAGAGCTAATCAATGAATTTGGTAAAGTTGCAGGATACAAAATTAATGCACAGAAATCTCTTGCATTCCTATACACTAATGATGAAAAATCTGAAAGAGAAATTAAGGAAATACTCCTATTTACCATTGCAACAAAAAGAATAAAATACCTAGGAATAAACCTACCTAGGGAGACAAAAGACCTGTATGCAGAAAACTATAAGACACTGATGACAGAAATTAAAGATGATACCAACAGATGGAGAGATAGACCATGTTCTTGGATTGGAAGAATCAATATTGTGAAAATGACTGTACTACCCAAAGCAATCTACAGATTTAATGAAATCCCTGTCAAATTACCAATGGCATTTTTTACGGAACTAGAACAAAAAATCTTAAAATTTGTATGGAGACACAAAAGATCCCGAATACCCAAAGCAGTCTTGAGGGAAAAAAACAGAGCTGGAGGAATCAGACTCCCTGACTTCAGACTATACTATAAAGCTACAGTAATCAAGACAGTATGGTACTGGCACAAAAACAGAAACATACATCAGTGGAACAAGATAGAAAGCCCAGAGATAAACCCACACACCTATGGTCAACTAACCTATGACAAAGGAGGCAAGGACATACAATGGAGAAAAGACAGTCTCTTCAATAAGTGGTGCTGGGAAGACTGGACAGCTACATGTAAAAGAATGAAATTAGAACACTCCCTAACACCATACACAAAAATAAACTGAAAATGGATTAGAGACCTAAATGTAAGACCGGACACTGTAAAACTCTTAGAGGAAAACCTATGAAGAACACTCTTTGACATAAATCACAGCAAGATCTTTTTTGATCAGCCTCCTAGAGTAATGGAAATAAAAACAAAAATAAACAAATGGGACCTAATGAAACTTAAGAGCTTTTGCACAACAAAGGAAACCATAAACAAGACGAAAAGGCAACCCTCAGAATGGGAGAAAATATTTGCAAACGAATCAATGGACAAAGGATTAATCTCCAAAATATATAAACAGCTCATGCAGCTCAATGTTAAAAAAGCAAACAACCCAATCCAAAAATGGGCAGAAGACCTAAATAGACATTTCTCCAAAAAAGACATACAGATGGCCAAGAAGCACATGAAAAGCTGCTCAACATCACTAGTTATTAGAGAAATGCAAATCAAAACTACAATGAGGTATCACCTCACACCAGTTAGAATGGGCATCATCAGAAAATCTACAAACAAGAAAGGCTGGAGAGGATGTGGAGAAAATGGAACCCTCTTGCACTGTTGGTGGGAATGTAATTTGATACAGCCACTATGGAGAGTAGTGTGGAGGTTCCTTAAAAAACTAAAAATAGAATTACCATATGATCCAGCAATCCCACTACTGGGCATATACCCAGAGAAAACCATAATTCAAAAAGACACATGCACCCCATTGTTCATTGCAGCACTATGTACAATAGCCAGGTCATGGAAGCAACCTAAATGCCCATCGACAGACGAATGGATAAAGAAGATGTGGTACATATATACAATGGAATATTACTCAGCCATAAAACAGAACGAAATTGGATCATTCGTTGAGACATGGATGGATCTAGAGACTGTCATACAGAGTGAAGTAAGTCAGAAAGAGAAAAACAAATATCATATATTAACGCATGTATGTGGAATGTAGAAAAATGGTACAGATGAACCCGTTTGCAGGGCAGGAATTGAGACACAGATGTAGAGAACAAACATATGAACACCAAGCGGGGAAAGTGGGGGGGGGGGGTGGTGGTGGTGTGATGAATTGGGGGATTGGGCTTGACATGTATACACTGATGTGTATAAAATTGATGACTAATAAGAACCTGCTGTATAACAAAATAAATAAAATGAAATTCAAAACACATAAAATAGCCAAAACAAATTTGAAAAAGCTGAATGAAGGTAGAGGACCTACATTTACTGATTTCAAGAATTATCATAAAGCTACAATAATCAAAACTGTATGGTTTTGGCATCAAAATAAACAAGTAGATAAAAGGAACAGAATATAGAGAACAGAAACATACACACACACACGCAAATAGAATTAATTGATTTTTAACATAGGTAAAAGAACAATGACTGGAAGTTTTTTGTACAAAAACACACACCAAAGAAAACTTCAATCCATACTTCACACTATATACAAAAATTAACTGAAAATGAATTATAGACCCAAATGTAAAAACCTGTAAAACTTCCAGAATAAAATATATGGGAGGAAATGTCTATGATCCTGTCTTAAGCAAAACACTTTTGGATATAAGAACAAAGCTACAATTCATAAAAGAAAAAAGTGATAAATTGGGCTTCACTAAAATTGAGATCCTTTGTGAATAGAATGAAAAGACAAGCCATGGACTATTTGAAAATCTCATATTTGCTAAAGGAGTTGAATTTAAAATATATAAAGAACCTTGAAATCTCAATGATAGAAAATAAACAAGCTACTTTTTAAAAAATGGGCAAAAATGTTGGATAGACATTTCACCAAAGAAGATTTATGGCTGACAAATGACTGCATGGAAAGATGCTCATCATTAGTCATTAGGGAAATGCAAATTAAACCACATTGAGATAACATTACACACCTATTAAAATGTGTTCAATTAAAAAGTGGACCATACCAAGTATTGGTGAAGATGTGGAGGAACTGAAAATCTCAAACACTATTTGTTGGAGTGTTAAGATGGCACAGTCACTTTGCAAAACAGTTCGGCATTTTTTAAAAAAATTAAACATATACCTATCGTATGACTTCACCATTCCACACCTATGTATTACTCAAGAGAAATGAAAGGATATGTTCATACAAAGACTTGTACATGAATGTTCATAATAGTTTTGTTTGTAATAGCCCAAAACTGGAAACAACCCAAATGGCCATCAACAGGGTAAAGGATAAACAAATGGTATTAGTGTGTCCATATATACTAGTAGTAGTAGTAGTAACAGTAGTAACAGTAGTAGTAGTAGTAGTAGTAGTAGTAGTAGTAGTATATCCATTCACTCAATGGATACACTACTCAGCAACAACAAATAATTATTAATAGATGTAACAACATGGAAGAATCTCAAAATACTTGAACCAAGTGATAGAAACCAGACAAAAATGAATACATACTGTACAGTCTCATTTATATAAAATCTTGAGAATGAAAACAAAAGAAAGAAAGCAGTGGTTACCTAGGAAGAGTGGGGGAAATGGAAGAGTTCTCAAGGGGACAAGATTGTTGTGATGGTTTCATGAGTGTATACATATGTCAAAATTTATCAAAATTACAGTTTAAACATTTTTAGTTAATTGTATATTAATTATATCTCCTTAAAACCCTTTTTAAAACATAAAAAATACATAAACAAATGCATGTTTAGTAAATTGAAAATACTTGCAATCCTGGCACCTTCATGCCTCAAGTGTTCTGCCCCTGCAAAGCATCAACCAAATAGACATAGAGATAATATAAGCATAGGGTGAAGCCAGAATAAGGGGACCAAAATTTTGACAGAGCCAAAGCCACCATGGGTTTGCTATGTCTTCTTTCTCACTCATACCCCTTCTCATTCCTCTTCCTCTAGCTTCAGGAAGAATAGAAAAAGATCTCTTAAACCACAGCACTAACCATAAAAGGCAAAGTTGATAAATCAAACTTCATGAAAGATAGGAATATCTGCTATCAAAAGATACCATTAAGAATAAGTGAGGGCTTCCCTGGTGGCGCAGTGGTTGAGAGTCTGCCTGCTAATGCAGGGGACACGGGTTCGAGGCCTGATCTGGGAAGATCCCACATACCACGGAGCAACTGGGCCCATGAGCCACAACTACTGAGCCTGCGCGTCTGGAGCCTGTGCTCCGCAACAAGAGAGGCCACGATAGTGAGAGGCTCGTGCACCGTAATGAAGAGTGGCCCCCGCTTGCCACAACTAGAGAAAGCCCTCGCACAGAAATGAAGACCCAACACAGCCAAAAATAAATAAATAAATAAATTTATAAAAAAAAAAGAATAAGTGAGACATGGTCTGGAAGAAAATATATAGAGAGAGATAGAGGTAGAGGTAGAGAAAAAGATATGTGTGTATACATATATGTATTACCTGTATATGTATATGTTATACATACATGTACATATACATACACACATGCATGTATATGGACTTATATGTAGAATTTCTTAAATTCCTCTGAAGGAATAAGAAAACAACTAACAATCCTATTTTTCAAATGGGAAAAATACTTGAATAATTACAAAAGAAGATATTGAAATAGCCAATAAACATATTAAAAGGTGCTCAACATCATTACCCATCAGGAAAATGAAAATTAAAACAAAAAGGCAGTCTGCTACAACACCAGAATGGATAAAATAAAAATATTAAGTGTTAATGAGGATGCAGAAAAACTGAAACTCTTGGACATTGTTAATAGCAGTGTAAACTGACCTAAATATTTTTGAAAACAGTTTGACGGTATTTACAAAATCTAAATATATGCCTACTCTGTTATCCAGAAAATCCACATCTAAGTACACATCCAAAAGAAATACTTGCCTACTTTAATCAAAATACATGTTCAAAAATGTTTATAGAAACTTTATTAATAATAGGGAAAAACTTGAAACTATCTGTTCATTAACAGACTAAATAATTGTATATTCATATAATGGAACACTACACAGCCTTAAAAAATAATGATCTATCCAATGCAACAGTATAGATGAATATCACAGACTTCATCCTGAGGAAAAGAAGCCAGAAACAATAGAGCACATGTTTAGATGAAGTTCAAATATTAATCTATGATAGTAAAGGAATAGTGGATAGCTCTTGGGGTGGGGGGAAGTTTTTGAAGGCAGGTCGTTTTTACTGGAAAAGAGAAAGAGGACACCTTCTAATGTGGATGGAAATGTTTTACATCTTGATCTAGGTTGTGGTTATATATACATATGCAAAAGTTCAATAATCTATACACTTACGATTTGTGCACTTTACTATATGAAAGTTAGACTACAAATTTTTTTAAAGATTTCTGTTTTCTTTCATTACCTACATTGTACTGCATACCCAATATACCAAACCACTCCTAAATTCTAGGTCCCCTGAATTCAAGGATCTATTCAGTCTCACCTAAAGTACAGTCCTTCTCTGTATGCTTATTCTTTTCATTGAAGCAACATTGAACAGAATCAAAGGGCAAAACTAAACATTTATCCAAACTTCCCTTATTTCCTAATAGAAGAACTTTCCTAAGGAAAAATTGATAAGTAAAAATATTTCCCTAGCACTTCACTTGTCATTGTTCTCAAAGAAATTTTACCACTAATGGTGAGTTTAGACCAAAAATTTTCTCTCTTGATTTTTGATTTTTTATATAAAGCTATATTTTCCATTACATAATACTGTGTATTTATAAACTTATCCTGAGTTCAACATCCCTTTCCCATATGCCTCATTATTAGAATGTCCTGGAAATGGGCAGTGCCTGAAAATTCAATAGCAATTTCCTCTCCTAATAAGCAGTAGCTCGGTGCTGCCCTGATAACTAAATGTGAACCCACAACCATCTATTGCTCTGTTACATCCTCCAGACCTGTGTCATCCAATAGAAATAGAATGCAAGCCACCTATATGATTTGAAACTTTCCAGCAGATACGTTAAAAAACTAAACAGATAAATTCATTTTAATGATATATTTTATTTAACGTAATAGATCGAAAGTGTGATTTCAGTATGTAATCAATATAAAAAGTTATCAATGAGCTTATTTACATTAGTTTTCATCTTAATTCTTCAAAGATCCAGTGTGTATTTTACACTTACATTGCACACTTACACTGTGTCTCAATTCGGATGATCACATTTCAAGTGCTTGATACCATATATGGCTAGTGACTACCGTATTGGATAGTTCAGCTCCCAATTACCTGGGCCACAACCAAGGTAACCCTTGAAATGAAACTCCAAATTCTGACTCATTAGTCTTGAAATAATATATACCTCCACCCCATATCTTTATAGCCCATAAAATTATATTTCTCTCACCTGGAAGTTCTAATTCACTAAACTATGTCCCTAGGGCTCCATCCACCAAGTCAAAGGTCACCATACTTGCATCTGTCTGAAACCTAACATACTTCCCACTTACTACAAAATCCATCAGAACTGATCTTGTCATTTTGCCAAGGCCAACTCAACAGAAGTTTTCACCTCCTACTCTCTTACAAAATGTGATATATCAAAATTATCCTGTGAAAAGTAGCATGAACTTACTGTGAATATATTCATAAATTCAATGTGCTAGGTCAACAAACATGTGAAGTAGAATCTTCCAAGAAAGACATGAGTCAAGAAAACATGGCATAAGGGAAAACAAACTGGATTGGGGTTCAAGCTGGGATTTCAGTCCCAGCTTTGGCACCAGGTAGTTTTATGTTCTTGGGCAACATACAAACATTTCTGAGTCTCCAAAGTGTGATGTATTATATAAAGGCACTGGATTAAATGATTCCTAAGTCCCATTCAATAGTACCAACTATTTTTGTAAAATAAAGAAGAAAGAGTTGGGAAATGAGGGTGAAGGAGGATAAATCCACTTGGGAAAGAGTTAAAATCTCTTCTACATATAGAATAGAAAGGAAGCACTGGAGCTTGGGGTCCACACCAAATAATAACAACAACAATAGTAATAGTAATAATAATAATTATAATAATAATAATAAACACTCCAGTAAAAAATCTTGGATCCTATTTCTCAATTTCTAATATTTCTTCAAGAGAAGGTTATTCTGCCCAAGGTTTTCTTCAGGGCAAATTTGACATCCTTATTCCTCAGGCTATAGATTAATGGGTTGAACATGGGCACAACAATGGTATAAAATAGGGAGGACACTTTCCCCTGGTCAAGAGGTAAAATAGAAGGTGGTTTGAGGTACATAAAAGCTCCTGACCCAAAGAAAAGAGAAACTGCAATTATGTGGGAACTGCAAGTACTGAAGGCTTTGGACCTTCCCTCAGTGGAGCTAATGTGGAAAATGCTGAAAAGAGTGAAAACCATAAGAGGGAAAAATGGCAACAAAAGGCACCCCAATGCCAATAGTCACAGCAATAAAGACAACTAGTACGTTTATGTAAGAGCTATTGCAGGAGAGCTCAAGGAGGGGAATGATGTCACACATATAGTGATTGACAAGGTTGTCGGCACAAAAAGTCAGAAATACCATATTTCCTGTATGAGCCACAGCCCCAAAAACCCCCATCCTATAGACCCCCAACAAAAGGAATAAACACACCTGAGGAGACATAGTGACCGTGTACACCAGTGGTTTACAGATGGCGACCTAGCGGTCATATGCCATCGCTGACAGGATGAAGGATTCAGAAAAGAGAAAAAAACAAAAGAAAAAGAGCTGAGTCATACACCCTGCACAGGAAATGATGTTCTTCTTTGGGACAAAACTTGTCAGCATTTTGGGGAAGATGGCAGTAGAGAAACTAAAATCTGTGAAGGACAAGTTGAAGAGGAAAAAGTACATGGGAATATGAAGGTGAGAATTCAGTCCAATCAAGGTTATCAATCCCAGGTTCCCCACTACGGTGACCGTGTAGAAACCTAGAAACAAGAAGAAGAGGGGATCTGGAGTCCTGGCTGGTTTGTTAAGCCTGCGAGGATAAACTCTTGTCACAGAGGAGATATTATCTGCAGCCGTTCTCCTCTAGGAGAATTTGTGAGGGAAAAAGAAGAGTTGTTCAGAAAAAAAGAGGGAAAAAAAAAACCCTTCTTGAGAATGGCATTTGAACAGAGAGATTTTTGAACTTCAAGTAGATGGCATTTCATCATACCTGTGTCTCTCTTTTCATGGTCCCCAAGTACCTTGAACCATCCTAGTAACCTGTGGGTGAAATTTACCTCCAGAATAAGGGTCCCTTCTGTGCACTTCCTCCATTCTACAGCCCTTGGTCAAGGATGTAAGCCCTTCTCTAGGGTAACTCTTGAGACGTAGAAGCCATTCAACTCTGCCTAGGCCTTCCACCTTGGGGCCAGAACTCAGCAGAGCAAGAAGATGAGGTTGTGTGCCCAGGGTGTTTGGCTGGAATGGCTATGGAATTATTATGTGACAATAATAATGGAGTCATAATGTAAAGTTATTAATTAACTTTAAGAAAAAGAAAAGGGACACTTACTGAGCACCAACTAGGGGAGAGGCATTGATCTAAATGCTGTGTGTCATTGTGATTATCCCCATATGACAGATGAGGACACTGGGTGTAAGTGACTTGCACAAGTCCCAGTGCTTCTGAGTTGCAGCAGAAGGTGAATGAATACAGCTCGTCTGGTTCACAGCGTTTGATCTTGTAACCACGCTGCCACAGGACAGACCAGGTCAGGCAGGCACTCACCCTCCTTCTGCTTGGAGTCACACTGCTGTGCTCCACTGGCTCTCATCCATCTCCTTCATGGAGACTCAAATGCCCTGGTGAAAAGAAGGTGAAAACTCGGAGCTCAGAGGCCTCTGCTTCTGCTTCTCTACTTTAAGGATCAAAACCTCTAGTTTATCTTGATTCTCTTGCTGAGCAGAAGAACAAGATCTCTGATTGTGGCTTTGCCCCAAGCTTCCTGTCCAGCTTCCAGGGATGAAACAGCATCCTTTCCTAATGCACAGGAGACTAAAGAGTTTTATTCTGGATTAGAGATCTCAGTTGACCTAGTTACAAGAGACTCCCTCAGGATCACTGCTTCAGAGACCACCTTCCCTAAGGAAGAAGAAATGTTTATTTACATCTTTGATAATGCTTGACATGGCTTTTAACAGCCTATTCCTTTACAGAGTTTACATTTTTTAAGCACATTTAAGAGCAAAGCAATGTGGGAAAAATAATTCTTGCTACTTTGTTCTGAGCACTTACTGTGTACCAAACACTGTATCTGACCCAGGACCCTCATACGAAGGATCCAAAGCAATACACAAATAATTTTATCTCATTAATTCCTCACAACAACCTATTAATAGGCTAGACCTATTAATCTTCACTTTAAAAGGAGACACACACAGAGATTGTAGGTTCCAGAATCTTAAGTCAGACTCTGGTCTGTCCAACTCTAAACTTCATAGGGACCAGGGACGTTGCTGGACTTCTTAAAGATACTTAATGTGTGTTACTGATGGCACCCGGTTTGTCTCGAGACATCAGTCCTGGCTACTGTAAATTGCACACGTTCTCAAATAGTTCTCAGGAAGGAACTTCATTCAAATAGGGACTACAGAGGCAACTTGTACTCTGCACCTCTTACCAGGGGCTTTTATATATTAAGGACGACAGATTTCATAGCCAAGAAATAAATCTTGATGTGGGGAAATTTGAGGTTTGGTGTGCTGGTGGATTAGAGAGGTTTTTGGTCCTGGGTTAATGGCAGAAGTCCTCTTACAAAAGTTATGAAATCAAAATATAAAGGCAGAAGTCTGTCTTCCTTCAAGCAAGTCTAACTAAAATCACTGCACTCAGGCCTGTGTATGTTTATGAGTTTGTGCGCATACATCAGTGAGGACCTACTTCCCCTAAGCTAAGACTCCGCAGTGATGGTGCCTCATCTTTTTGATATACATTTAGAATTTTCCATGTCCCAAAGTAACCCTAATGAATCTCAGTCCCACTGCACAAAAGTTAAAAATGAAGAAAGATAATTCATTAAAATGAAATTAAAATAGGCTCTCCTTGAGTTCCAAGTATGAAGAAGACTTTGAGGGGTTCTCAGAAAGCTCTTAGGGGATTTTGTTACTTCAGAGACAGTTGCCAGGGCAACCCCATTTCCAAATGCATCTTAAGCAGGGTTTCTCTAAAGCCATGTTACCTGATGCCTTGCTCCAGTACAAGCAGAAAGCAAAAGCAAAAGCAAAAAAAAAAACCTGTTTTGTTTTTCTATTTGTATAGTACTGTCACCTTTCCAAAACTTCAATCTCTGAGAATGACTTTCTTCTATTTATTTCTAACTTAAATTATATATTATACATAAAACATCACAGGGCATGTGAAGATTTACATATGATAAAATGTCTTTGCAAATACGTCTCATGCATGTGCATTAGCTCTCAGACTTCTGGTAGTCCACTGGAGTTGTACAAGTATGGTCCCAAATCAATCCCTACCTATCATAGGATTCCCAGCTTCGTAAGAAGCACAAACCTGACCAGCGAGAAAAGATGGCATCTGAGAGGGCTTCATGTGAAATAGTCTCCATTAGCTCCTGACAAAGGAGATAGAATTAAATTCATCTTTCAGTAGTCATATGGGCCTGCATAATAGTTAATGTTAAATTGTTTTTAATAAATGTATTTGACAATGTAATATGTGAGGTTCAGGGATGCAAGAAAACATGATTCATGCCAGAAGGAAGCTTACAGTCTAATAGTGCCTCTTAACCTTTCATACTGTTTTGTTTTCTTAAATTCTCTATGAGCTCAATTGTTTCATGGCTTCAACAGTCCCTCCATGTAAATGGCTCTCAAATTTGTGTCTTTAGTTTTCAATTCTCTATTAAGCTCCTTTCCTGTGTATCCAAACTTTTTCTGGATATTTCCAAGAGGCCGTCCTGTGGTCATCCCTGAACTCACTGAGAACAAGGATGAACACATTTTCCTTTATGTCTTTTCAACCGCTCCATTATTTATCTGGGTATCACCAATGGTTAGGAAGTAGAAAGTAGAATTCATAAGGCTAGATTCTAAGTCCTGGTTTTCTAGGACAGTCCCAATTTGCGCTTATTGTCCCAGAAAAATTAGTAGTTTCCTTCCACTCTGAAATATATCCTAGTTGAATGAGAAGTACTCAGAGCATGAATTTTGGAATCTGGTAGACCTCAGCACAAACCCTGGTTCTACTACTTAGTAGCTATGTGATCTTGAGAAATTTGTTTAGCCTTTCTATGAGTTTCCAAATTTTTATCTTAAAATTAGTAAAATAACCACAACTCAAAGTGTTGTTTTAATGAGTAAGTGATGCACCTTCTGGCACAAAGAAGATACAAAAAGAAGCTAATTCATTATTATTATTATTAAAAAACAATTTATATGTTATATATTGCTTTATTAAATAAATAAAATTTATTATAATAATAGTAATAACTATATCTTTGGGTGAAATTGGTTTCAGAATAGGCTAGAACAGAAGGCAGAGAAATCAATTTAAAAACTTTACACAAGCAGTAGAAACAGAAAAAGATGAATAGGGCCACATATTATGATATTATGATGAAATGCCAAACAGGATTTAGTGTCTCTATGGCTTGAGAGAGAACAATGGAGAGGAAGAGGCACAAATCATATTAGATTAAGTTTTCAAGCTCAGGGAAACAGGAAATGGAAAAATAAGGAAACGACAAAGAAAAGGTAGAAAATTGAAACTCAGAGATTGAATGAAAGGGATTAAGATACAATTCGGGGAATCATCTGAATAGATGATTACAGAAAAATGGGAAAATTGCTTCAAGGAGGAGAGTTTAAAGACAACAGCAAATTAAATACAACCTTCCAAAAATGCCAACACACAGATAATGGGGAAAGAAAATTGACCAGGGAAATGTCAAAATAAGGCAAACTTAGTGGTTAAGAGCAAGAACTGGAGAAAACAAACCTAGAATTAAACCCCAACCGTATTCTTTATGTCCTGGCAAACCTGAGTAAGTCACTTAACCTAATTAAGACTCAGCGTCCCAATCTAAAAAACGGGATAACAATACCAAACTTGCAGATATCTGTGATGGTTAAATTTTACTCCAGTGAATATTCACTTAGTAAATATTAGCTGAGTCTATAAAATGTCACATAGGCCAAAAGTAGGGAAAATGTCAAGAGTAAGGGATAAATAATGTTACCAAAGTCCAAGAGGGAAAAAAACTCGAAAAATAACCTTGAACTAAGTCATAACCTTGAACTAAGTCATTCTCTTGCAAGTGTATTCACTTATTTTTCCATATAACTTTTACTGTCTTTAGTCTGATACAACTTACAACTATTCATTGGTTATTTCAAGACTGTATTCCATAAACCCCAACTAGGTTAAAAGCTTCTTCAGGGAAAATTCTTAATCCTATAGCTTTGTGGTACACTAACACTCAGTACCTGCCTATCAGTGATGAATACAATATAGATGTTCCTTATTACCGTCCCCTACCCCCTTCTTATTTTTCCATTTCCGTCATCCTGCTCCTGTTCCCCTGAGCTTGAAAACTTAATCAAATATGATTTGTGCCTCTCCTCTCTGTTGTTCTCTCTCAAGCCATTAGAGATACTAAATCCTGCTTGGCATTTCATCATCATGTCATAGTATGTGGCCCTGTTTATCTTTTTCTGTTTCTACTGCTTGTGTAAAGTTTTTAAATTGATTTCTCTGCCTTATGTCCTAGCCCATTCTGAAACCAGTTTCATTAGTTATTACTATTACTATAATAAATTTTATTTATTTAATAAAATAATATATACCATGAATTGTTTTTTAATAATAATGGTAGAACTTGCTGAAAGTAATGCATTTTAACAATTTATTTCTTACAAGTAGTGCATTTATATTTTAGAAAAATTATAGGATATATATTAACATAAAGTAGAAAATAAAAGCCATCCACTCATAAATAATCACTGTTAATATTTCGGTGCATGATGTTTGATGTTAGATCATATTGTATATACTACCTTGAAGCATTTTCATCGGGTCATTTGTAGAGATGTGGATGGACCTAGAGTCTGTCATACAGAGTGAAGTAAGCCAGAAAGAGAAAAACAAATATCGTATATTAATGCATGTATGTGGAATCTAGAAAAAAGGTACAGATGAACCTATTTGTAGGGCAAGAATAGAGACATAAACGTAGAGAATGGACATGTGGACACGGGGCGGGGGGTGGGATGAATTGGGAGGTCAGGTTTGACATAAATACACTAGCATGTATAAAATAGATAGCTAGTGGGAACCTGCTGTATAGCACAGGGAGCTCAGCTCAGTGCTCTGTGATGACCTAGATGGGTGGGATGGCGGGGTGGGAGAGAGGTCAAGAGGGAGGTGATATAGGTATACATGTAGCTGATTCACTTCATTGTACAGCAGAAACTAACATAATATTGTACAGCAATTTTACTCCAATAAAAAGTAAACTATATATTATTGGCATCTTTATGTGCCAGTAAATAAACTTCAACAGCATTGTTCTTAATGGTTTTATAATATGCCTTCAGTGGATGTACTATCATTTAGTATGTCAGTTCTTTGTTTGACATTTGTTATGTCCAATTTTGACTAAGATAAATACTGCTGAGTTGAATATGCATTTTTACAAACCTAACCATTTATTTTCTGAGGATAAATTCCTAGAAGTTAAACTGGTAAGTCTAAAGATATACCCTCTGTTAAGAATATTGCTGAAATGTTCTCATGAAAGGTTCAATTACACTCCTGTGAGCAATGTATAAGCGTTTCTTTTCCCCCATGTCTATCCTAACAAGTTCCTAACAAATTGAGCCAATTTGATGCTAAAAATGCCATCACATTAATTCGTATTTCTGTAAGTAATGTTGGGCTTTAGGAATTTAGTTTTATGTTTCTTGGCCTGGGCCCTTCATATGTTGTATTTGAGTATTTAAATCTACTTTATTGGGGTATAATTGACATACAATAGAATGAACCCAGTTTATGGATTTATACAGTTCATTGATTTTTAACAAATGTATAATCCCATGCAACCACCACTCGATCAAGATACATACCATTTTCATTACCCTAAAATGTTCTCTGGTATAATGAATGATCCCCCACTCCTGGTCCTGGTGACTTCTGATTTCAGTCACTATATATTATTTTTGCCTGTTTTTGGCATTTATAAAAATGTAATCATACAGTATTACTCTTTCGTGTTAAGTTTCGTTCACTCAGCATAGTTTTGAGATGAATTCATGTTGTTGCATGCTTTGGTAGTTCATTCCTTTTTTATTGCTGAGGCATGTTCAATCATATGAATATACCACAATTTGTTTACTCATTCACTAGTTGAGGGAAATTTATATTGTTTACAGTTTGAGACTAACATAAATAACGCTTCCATGAATATTCAGCCACATATGTTTCCATTTCACTTGGGCAAATATCCAGGAGCAGAATCACTACATTATATGAAACATGTACTTTTTTACTCTATTAAAATCTGCCAAAGTGTTTTCCAAAGTGGTTGTGCCATTGTACACTCCCACCAGCAATAAATGAGAATTCCAGCTGCTCACCAGTACATGGAATTGTCAGTATTTTTAATTTTGTCATTCTGTTGGCATGCAGTGGCATCTCATGATTTTATTTGCATTTCCCTGATTATTAATGATATTGATTCTCTTTTCATGTCTGATTAGCCATTTATATATCTTATTTGGCTATTTATATATTTCTTACTTGGCTACTGTGTTTTCTTGTTATTGAGTTATAAAAGTTCTTAATATAATCTGGGTATAAGTATTTTGCATATATTTTGAAAATATTTTCTCCCAGTTAGTGGCCTGCTTTTCATTTTCTTAGCAGTGTATTTCAAGGAACAGAGTCTCAGTTTTTATGAAATCCAATTTATATTGTGGTTAGTGCATTTTTGTTCTATCTAAAATTCTTTGTCTGGCCCAAGGTGGTGAAGATATCTTTTCTGCTATGTCTTTTTCTAGACTTTTACTGGTTTTGCCTTTTAATATTTAGGTCAGTATCCCATTTTGAGTTAATTTTGCTTAACTTTTTATTTTGGAGCATTTCAAATGATGAAAAGTAAACAGAAGAGTATAATAAATCTCTCCGTATCCCTCCTAGTTTCAACAATATCAGCATTATGACAATCTTATATCATCTCTACCTCACTGGCTTCCTAACCTCAATCGATGATGATGGTGACAGTTCTTTCCCAGGTAAAATTTATGTACACTGAAACACACAAATCTTAGCTGTATCATTTTTAACAAAAAGATACACCTCTGAAACTCACACCATTTTCTTAATATAGAACATTTCAATCATTCCAGAAAATTTCCCTTGTTCCATGCTGGTAATCTCATTCCGCCTGGGAAAACTACTAGTCTGATTTTCTTTCACCTTAAATTAGCTTTGCCTCTTCTATAACTTCATAAAATGAGTCACACATTTTGTGGGGTTTGATCTGGCTTCTTTTGCTCAGCATAATTTCTGTAGATCATATGATAAATCTATTTTTAATTTTTTGGGAACCTCCCTATTGTTTTCCATAGTGGCTGAACCAATTTCATTCCCACCAACAGTGTACAGGGGTTCCTTTTTCTCCACATTCTCAGCAACACTTGTTATCTCTTGTCTTCTTAATAATAGCCATGCTAACAGGTGTGAGATGATATCTCAGTATGGTTTTGTTCGCATTTTCCTGATGATTAGTGATGTTGACGTAACTGTTTGGCCACTTGGATGTCTTCTTCAGAAAAAAATGTCTATTTAGTTCCTCTGCCCATTTTTTAATCATATTTTGTTATTGAGTTGTATGAATTTTCTATATATTTTTATATTAACCCCTTATCAGATATGTGACTTGCAAATATTTTCTCCCATTCTGTAAGTTGCCTTTTTATTTTGTTGATTGTGTCTTTTGCTCTGCAGAAGCTTTTAAGTTTGATGTAGTCCCATTTGTTTTTGATTTTTGATTTTGCTGTTTATGCTTTTGGGGTCATAGCCAAAAAATCATTGCAAGACCAGTGTCGAGGAGATTCTTCCCTATATTTCCATCTAGACGTTTTATGGTATCAGATCTTATCTTTAAGTTTTTTAAGTTAAAATTAATTTTTGTGAGTGGTGTAAGATAGTGGTCCAGTTTCATTGTTCTGCATGTATTTATCCAGTTTTCCCAACAACACTTCTTGAAGAGACTATCCTTTCCCCATTCTTGGCTCCCTTGTCAAATACTAATTGACTGTATATGCGGGGGGTTAATTCTGGGCTCCCTGTTTTGTTCCATTGATCTATGTGAACATGGTATGCCTTTTCCTTTGTGTCTTTGATTTCTTTCAACAGAGTCTTGTAGTTTTCATTGTACAGATCTTTCACTTCCTTGGTTAAACTTATTCCTATATACTTTATTGATTTTGATGCTATTGTGAATGGTATAGTTTTCTTTATTTCCTTTTCAGATGTGTATAGAAATACACTGATTTCTGTATGTTAATTTAATATCCTGCAACTTTACTGAAATTATTGATTAGTTCCAAAAATTTGTTGGTTGATTCTTTGGGATTTTCTATATACAAAATCGTATCATCTGCAAATAGCAACATTTTTACTTCTTTTCTGATTTGGATGTCTTTTATTTCCTTGTCTTGCCCAATTGCTCTAGCTAGGATTGAATAAGAATAACTAGGATTGAATAAGTACTGCATTGAATAAGAGTGGTGAGAGTAGGCATGCTTGTCTTGTTCCTGAAATTAGAGGGAAATCTTTCAATTATTCTCCATTGAGTGTGTTAGCTGTGGCTTTGTCATATATGGCCTTTACTAAGTTGAAATTTGTTCATTCTATACCTAATTTGTTGTATTATCATGAAAGAATGTTCTATTTTGTCAAATGCTTTTTCTGCATCTACACTGATGATCATGTGATTTTTATCTTTCATTCTATTAATGTGATATATTTCAATTATTGATTTGCATACGTTGAACCACCTTTGCATCCCAGGGATAAATCCCACTTGGTCATGGTGTGAAAACCTTTTAATGTGTTCTTGAATTTGGTTTGATAACATTTTGTTGAGAATTTTTGCATCTATATTCATCAAGGATATTAGTCTATAGTTTTCTTTTCTTGTAGAGTCCTTATTTGGCTTTGGTATCAGGGTAATACTGGCCTCATAGAATGAGTTTGGGAGTATTGCCTCCTCTTCAACTTTTTGAAAGAGTTTGAGAAAGATTGGTATTAATTCTTCTTTAAATGTTTGGTAGAATTTGCCAGTAAAGCCATTTGGTCCTGGGGTTTTCTGTATCAGGAGGTGTTTGATTACTGATTCAATCTCTGCTCATTATTGGTCTGTTCAGATTTTCTATTTATTCCTGATTCAGTCTTGGTAGTTTGAGTGTTTCTAGGAATTTGTCCAGTTCTTCTACGTTATCTAATTTATTGGCATATAATTGTTTATAGTTTGCTCTTATGATCCTGTGTATTTCTGTACATGTGATGAAGACATTACAAATGTCTTCTCTTTCATTTCTAATTTTATTTTTTGAGTCCTTTCTCTTTTTTTCTAAGTTAATCTAGCTAAAGGTCTGTCAGGTTTGTTTATATTTTCAAAGAACCTGCTCTTAATTTCATTGAGCCTTTCAATTGTTTTCACTGGTCTTTATTTCATTAATTTCCATGTAGATCTTTATCATTACATTTCCTCTGCTAACTTTGGGTTTAATTTGTTCTTCTTTTTTTAGTCTTTTGAAGTGTAGAGTTAGGCTGTTTATTTGAGATCTTTCTAATTTCTTTCTTTTATTGAAGTATAGTTGATTTACATTATTATATTAGTTTCAGGTGTGCAACATAATGATTCAATATTTTTATAGATTATACTCCATTTAAAGTTATTACAAAATAATGGCTATATTTTCCTGTGCTGTACAATATATCCTTGTTGCTTATTTATTTTATACATGGTAGTTTGTATCTCTTAATCTCCTACCCCTATATTGCCCCTCCCCCTTCCCTCTCCTCACTGGTAACTAGTAGTTTGTTCTCTGTATCTGTGAGTCTGTTTCTGTTTTGTTACATACATTCATTTGTTTTATTTTTTTAGATTCCACATATAAGTGATAACACAGAGTACTTGTCTTTCTCTGTCTGACTTATTTCACTAAGCATAATACACTCCAGATCCATCCATGTTGTCGCAAATAGCAGAATTTCATTCTTTTTATGGCTGAGTAATATTCCATTTTATATATATATATATATCTTACATCTATTTATCCATTCATCTCCTGATGGATCTAATTTCTTAATATATGTATTTATTGCCATAAACTTTCCTCTCAGAATTGTTTTTGCAGGATCCCATGGGATTTGATATGTTGTATTTCCATTTTCATTTGTTTCAGATAATTTTTCTCTTTTGATTCTTCTTTGACCCATAGTTGATCAGAAGTGTGTTGTTTAGTTTCCACATATTTTAGATTTTCTAGCTTTCCTCTTGTTACTGATTTCTAGTTTTATACCATTGTAGTCAGAAAAGATTAAAAAAAAAAGGGGGGGGGAGAAAATAAACAAACAAAACCCAAGACAAATACCAAAGTCAAAAACTAACAAGCAGCAACAACAACAATCAAAAGAAAAAAAAAGAAAACAAACAAAACCCTAAGACAAATGTTAAAAGTAAAAAACAAACAAACAAAACAAAAATGAAAAAAGAAGCAAACAAAAAAGAAGAGAACAACCAAACAAAAGAACCCCAAAACAAAAACAAACAATAAAACTAAACTAAAAACAATAAACAAATCAAAAGCAGAAAGCAAACCAGTTACGTGGAGATTTTCTTGCCTTTTTGGAAGTCTGAGGTCTTCTGCCAGTGTTCAGTAGATGTTCTGTGACAGTCGTTCCACATATAAGTGTATTTTTTATGTATCTCTTGGGAGAAGGTGAGCTCCATGTCTTACTCCTCCACCATCTTGAAGGTTCTCCCTGTAGTCAGAAAAGATAGTTGGTATAATTTCAATCTTCTTAATTTTGCTAATGTTTGTTTTGCATCCTATCATATGGTATATTCTGGAGAATGTTCCATGTGCACTTGAGAAGAATGTGTATTCTGCTGCTGTCGGATGTTCTGTATATGTCAAGTTCATTTAGTCTAAAGTATGCTTCAATTCCAATGTTTCTATGTTGATTTTATGTCTGGAAAACCTATCCGTTGCTCCCAGTGGGGTATTAAAGTCCCTTACTATTATTGTGTTGTTGTTCCTTCAGATCTGTTAGTATTTACTTAGTAGATTTAGGTGCTCTGATGTTGTGCATATATATTTATGGTTATCATATCTTCTTGATGTAGTGACTCCTCTATCATTATGTAATGACCTTTTTTGTCTCTTGTTATTATTTTTGGTTAAACTCTTTTTTTGTCTGATATATGTACCGCTATCCCTGCTTTCTTTTGGTTTCCACTTGCATGGATATCTATTTCCACCCTTTCACTTTGAGCCTATGTGTGTCTTTAGAGCAGAAATGAGTCTCCTGTAAGCAGCATATAGTTGGGTTTTATTTTTATCTATCCAGCTACTTTGTGACTTTTGATTGGTAAATTCAGTCTATTTATATTTAGGGTAATTACTGATATGTAAGGATCTTACTACTGCCATCATACTATTTGCCTTCTGCTTGGTTTGTATCTCCATTGTTTCTTTTTCCTTCTTTTTCTGCCTACCTTTTTAAATTGGTAGTTTTCCATGGCAGTATGCTCAGTCTCCCACTTTTTTTATTTTTCAAGAATCTACTCTAGATTTTTGCTTTGTGGTTACCACAAGACCTACATAAAACATCTCATAGATTAAACAATCCATTTTACGCTGATAGCAACTTATCTTCATTCACCTACAAAGGCTCCATCCTTTTACTCCTCTTCTGCTGGAGAGGATGCTGCTGCTGCTGCCAAAAGTTCAGTCCCTTTCAGAGTGGATCTAGGGAATATGCCCACCTTGATGAGTTCCTTCCTCTCCTCTGCATCAAAAGTCATATGTCTCACTCCAGTGGCTTCCAGAGTCTCCTGTCAGGCAGGCTGCAGTGTCATCAGATGTTTTGACAACATGCTTTACAGAAGAAGAAAATGGAGTAATACATTTTAGATACTCAAAAACTTAAATGTGAACCAAGGAAGATTAATTTTTCTACAGCCAATCTGATTTCAAATATAAAAGCTGCAGATACACTGCTATTAACTGATTAAAAACACAGGGGATCTTGTTGCTGTGAACAAACTTTAGATAACCAACATTACTAAACAGACATGGGTAGCATTAAGTATTTTTTAACCTTTAAATCTAAGAAGGGTGGTTGCCAGGGGTTGGGTGTGGGGGAAATGGGGAGATGTTAGTCAAGGGTACAAATTTTCAATTATAAGATGACTAAGTTCTGGGGATCTAATGTACAGCATGGTGCCTCTAGTTAATAATACTGAATTAAATACACACTTAAAATTTGCTAATAGAGTAGATTTTAAGTGTTCTCAGCACGAAGAAAAGGTAACTATGTGAGGTGATGGATATGTTTATTAGCTTGATTGTGGTAATCATTTCACAATATATATATATGTCAAATCATCACATTGTAAACCTAAAAAGCCACATGTACAACTTAAATGTATATAATTTTTATTTGTCAATCATATCTCAATAAAACAGTAAAAATAATAAAATGAAAAATATAAAACTAAGAAAGGTTAATTACCAAAAAATACAGTAAAGTTTATTCTATTTTGATGAAAAAAACAGTTAACTAAAATTAAACAGGCTTTTTTTTTTTTTTTACCTAAATTCAGTGAATTTGGTTATGGGGAAATGTCCAATACAAAAAGATATAAAATAAAGCCTTTTAATAATAAAGACCATAAATATAGTTTATTGTACATAAAGATGAAAACTAATGATGAATAGTAACCAGGATGGTAGTTACTGATGGCAAAGGCAATGATGTTGGTGAAGGTGATGATGATATTCATGGTAATGACTGATGTGGTCAAGGTAATGATGATGATGATAATGATGAAGCTAAAAATGTCCTAGTGCTGGCATGAGGTACCAAACGTACCAGGCTACAGGGTAACTCTCCCATTAGACGAAAAATTAACACACCTGGGAGGTAAAACATCTTTCATACTGCAGGAGTAAACCCAGACTAATTGCTCATTCAATGAGGACCCAGTCTCTGGAGCGGCTGCATTCCAGGAGAAATTCTACCTATATATAAACATACTCAGTGCTCCCAATCTCAGTGACCCATTTCTATGACTGTGTTCACCCCTTTCACTGGAAATAGATGTAAATCTTGTAGCTTTCTATTTTCTGGTATTTATTTCTTGATCACTGAAAACAAAGTACCTCCTAAGATTTCCAGGTAACAATGTTCCAGTTTTCCTCAACACAGGTATTCAATTATAGTTTTAAGGCAATTGTGTAAGATGAGAACAAAATAACTTCCATGAATTACCATTTCTACTACAGACCTTTTATATATACTCTTTTCAATCATATATCCCCCTTCTCTTGGTGCTTTTCCCCCACTTGCAAAGGAAGTATAGTTGTTTTCATAATTCTGATCGTTGTCATTAGCAGCAATTCTGAGCTTCTGGTGAGATGATAAAACTAGTGGTAAGATTTTTAGCAACTAATAAGAAATTTTGAGATCATTTATAACATTAGCTAGAAGATTACAGGAATAAAACTTAGATTTCTGTTGCCAACAATTTTCTATTCATTAGAAAAGGTGTTCACGTCAAGAGGCAGGAAATAAAATCTCTGCTTTTTAACAATATTCTGTTGTATAAGGAACTTTGATTCCTGGTAATGATATATTTTTGTGGATTTTCTGTTCCTTATTTTTGGAGACTCCAATTTGAGGGAAGGGGATATGAAAGATATCTTTTAAATCTACTGTCACTATCTAGATGAAATTTGTCTATCTCTTTTTTTAAAAAATTGAAATACAATTCAAAATTCTGTTACTAGTTACTCACTAGTTATCTCACTGCCAATAATTTAAGGTATAAAATTTATGAGAATGCAGATTACCTTCAATGCCAAAATGAACACAAGTAATATTATTGCTGTTGTTGCTGAGCAAGTGAGTCAATGTCTTTTAATGCTGCACAACAAAGCAGGTTACAAACCAAAAGGTATAATATGCTCACTTTTAGTAAAAAAAGAAACATGTATAATAATACACATATATGTAAATGCATATATGCATAGAAGATCTAGTAGAATATACATAGCAATTTTAGATTCTTAGTCGTTAGAATATGATGATTTGATTTTGCCAATCTGTATGTTTACTTTTCTACAGTGCAGATATATTGCTTTTGTAATTTAAAAAAAATTCCGGAAATATAGCAATAAGATCACTCCTTGGCCTTAAGGTACTAAATTAAGTTTATTTAAAATATAAAAATAAAGTGCCACAAAGAGACAAGTTATAGCAAGAGAGCATGGTATGGTGGAAGGCAAAACAGACTCTGTTGCCACTACTCAACTCTGCAATTCTACCGGAAAAGCAGCATCAACAATGCATAAAGGAATGAACATGGCTTTGCTCCAATGAAACTTTATCATTATAAAGTAGACAGTGAGCTGGATTTGACTGAGTTTGCTGAACCCTGTCCTGGAGAGTAGATAATATAAGGTAGCATCTCTCTTTTCTTCTATGCTCTCCTCATACTAGGAAATAAAGAGTACACCTCAATATTGTGCAGCCACAATATTGCCATAGCCATAGCTGTGTGGATTTATAAGTCTACAAACCAAAGGAGAGGAAAGGGTACACAGATTTAGAGACAGAAGAATTAGGTTCAAGTTTCAAGTCACCACTAGTAAATTTTGTGACCTTTGAGGAAGCCTTAAAATCTCAGCACTTCA
Source organism: Balaenoptera ricei (assembly GCF_028023285.1). Taxonomy (NCBI): domain Eukaryota; kingdom Metazoa; phylum Chordata; class Mammalia; order Artiodactyla; family Balaenopteridae; genus Balaenoptera; species Balaenoptera ricei. Next base: position 8,948,523 of record NC_082646.1, on the reverse strand, counting down.
ACCTGGAACTAACATAGTGTTGTAGGTCAATTATTCAACTAAAAAAAAAAAAGTAAGGGAGTAGTACTTGAGACTAGTCTCTAAAGGAAATATGTGTACAATAAAAGATTATTAAAATATTAGTAATTATTTGAGGAGAAAATTAAAATAGCAGGAATATAAATTTTTTCAGCTTAGAAATACATCTCAGAGATAGGATGTCTCTGAGTATCATCTCCATATGTATTGGTGCATGCCTCCTGGAGAGCATGTCTATTATTTGTATATTTTGTCTCTGAAGACAGTAGAGTCATGGTTTGATAGTATGATCTGATGCTATAATTAATAATAATAGATATTGTTGACCACTTATTATATGCAATACTATGGGCTAGGGGCTGTCCACTGTGAGGTAGATATTATTATCATTATTGCCAATTTACAGACATGAACTTATTTGCAAAGCAGAAAAAGAGTCACAGATGTAGAAAACAAATTTCTGATTACCAAAGGGGGAAGGTGAGGGGTGGGATGAATTGGGAGATTGGGATTGACATATACACACTACTATATATAAAATAGATAACTAATGAGAACCTACTGTATAGCACAGAGAACTCTACTTAATGCTCTGTGGTGACCTAAATGGAAATTAAATCTAAAAAAGAGTAGATATATGTATATGTATAACTGATGCACTTTGCTGTACAGCAGAAGCTAACTCAACATTGTAAAGCAACTATACTCCAATAAAAATTTATTAAAAAACGTATGAATGGCACCTCAGTTCCATTTAAGTCCAGCAGGACCCAGTTCTAGGAGAAATTCATTAAGTGACACAAAGTCCAGTGCTCGTGAAAGTTGATGCTTCCTTGTATGATAAATGCATTATCTCTGACCTTCCATGAATTTTACATTCACATGCTCAGGAAAATGTTTTACAGGCGTGGCTTCTTCCCTTCCAACTCTATTCTGTGACTGGCCCTCATAATTTTTGTAAGAATTCTGATTGTACCTAACACAATCTTCATTTTTGTTGTATTGTTCAGAGAGAAATGAATGATTGTCTATTTTGAGTATTAAAAAAAAAAGAATGCTTAGAAGTAAAAAGTTTATGTAACTTGCTTAAAATCACATAGTGAAAGTCAGAACTGGAATTTAACCCAGCTCTGTCTGATTTTTGAGTCTACACCTTTAACTACCACACTAAATGTCAAATATAATATTTTAACACAATTATGCCTTTTATTAAAAATACAATCTAGGCTTCCCTGGTGGCACAGTGGTTGGGTGTCTGCCTGCCAATGCAGTGAACACGGGCTCGAGCCCTGGTCCGGGAAGATCCCACATGCCCCGAAGCAACTAAGCCCGTGTGCCAAAAAAAAAAAAAAAAAAATACAATCTACATTAATGCTACCAGTAAAAACTACAAGGGAACACAGTATTTTAATCAATTTTTATTTTTAAAAAATAATGTACCCACATACTTTAAAATTCAAATGCTACTAAAAGAATAGTAATGAAAACTAACAGTTAGCTTCCCCAAGCATCCCCGCGTCCACTCTGCTGCCCAGAGGAAACCACTTTCAAATGTCTGTTTCCTCTGGTATTTACCTCTATGTTTCTCCACTATAGCTTACCATGATCTTTGAGGATTTTACTATTTTAGACATTATTCATGGCCTAAAATAGGACCTAAGACATAATAGTTATTAATAAGTATTTGTTTAATGCATTACTTCCACTTAATGTAGTTGCAGAATTATCTAACACTCCTCCACCTCAGGACCCCTCCCTATTCTCCCCAAACAGTATAATACAGTTTTTGATTCTCAGTAATTAATGCCTACAAGATGAGAACTATGATAATGCAGACTTCATTATCATACTTAATTTTGCAGTGAGTCATCACTGCAGAGCCAAATATTGTACTTTTGATTATGTTTCCTTATTTGTACTACTTGTAAGTTTCCTGGAATTGTAATAATTGCCCGATAATAAGTATCACTCCTTTATATTTTCTCATGCTCCATACTATCTAAGTACCGATTACTATTATTTTCCAAATGTTCAAACGTTTGATTCAATCTCCCAATTTCATTTCTCTCCTGAAGGCCTCCATGCTCTGTCCTTTCTGGACTCACTCTCCTAGTTCCCTTTGCTGCTCTCCTGTGTTTGATCCTCTCTTATCCTAGGTCCCAGTCTTGACATTGAGATGCCTCATCTCATTTCTGCTCTTTATATTTTATATACGATTGTCTCTCTCTCTCCCCCCTCCCCCCCATATCTCTCTCTGGCTAGGTATTTTTTAGTTTATTGATATTTTCAAAGACTGGTTTTCATTTCATTGATTTCTTTCTACTGTTTATCTGTTTCCTATTTCACTGATTTCTGTGATTATGTATATTATTTCCTAAATTCTGATTATTTTTGTAGTTTATTAAGGTGGAAACCTAGATGAATGATTTTAGAATTTCCTTCTATTCTAAAATGGCATTTAATGACAAGTTTCCCTCTTAGAGTTGTTTTAGCAGCATTCCAAAAATTTTGATTGATGTATCTTCATGTTCATTCAGGTCAAAATGTTATTTTCTAACTTAATTTATGACTACTTTGACCCATGTGTTATTTTAAAGTATGCTGTTTAATTTTCAACTAGTTGATGATTTTCCGAGTATCTCTCCATAAATTATTTATAGTTTGTTTTGGTAAGGGTACTGTATCTGATTTCACCTTGTTAAAGATATGGTGGTTTGTTTTATTGCCCAGAATAGGTTTTATCTTGAAACTCTTCTATGTGTACCTGAAAGATTGTGTATTCTGCTGCTTCTGTGTGGAGTGTTCCAAAAATGCCAATTTGTGGGTGTTTTCTATGTCATTACTAATTTTTCTACTAGTTCCATCAATTAGTAAAAATAAAGAGTATTGCAATCTTGAACTAATGGTGGACTTGTATATTCTCCTTTCAGTTGTCAGTTTTGGTTCATGTGTTTTGAAACCCTGTTAATAGGTGAACTTGTTTAGGAGTCTTATGTCACCTTAATGAACTGACTTCTTTATCATTCTGAAATGTTCCTTCTTATTTCTAGTAATATTCCTTGCTTTGAGATCTACTTTCTTTAATGCTGATATGGTCACTTCAGCTTTCTTTCGTTGATATTTGCTTGGTATATTTTTTCAATACTTATAATTTTAGCTATTGGTGTCTTTATATTTAAAGTGGATTTCTTGAGAAAGCATATAGTTGGGTAATGCCTTTTATCCAATGTGACTATCTCTGCATTTTCATTACAATATTTAAACTATTTGCATTTAAATCAGTCATCAACATGGTTTAGTTTAAATCTACCACCTTGCAACTGTCCTTTATTCCAATTTTTCTTTTTCCTTGCCTACTTTTGGATGGACTCTTTTGATGATTATATTTTATCTCCACTATTAGCTTATTAGCTATAGTTTTTTGTTTTGTTTTGTCTTTTATAAATTTATTTATTTATTTATTTATTTTTGGCTGTGTTGGGTCTTAGTTTCTGTGCGAGGGCTTTCTCCAGCTGTGGCAAGCGGGGGCCACTCTTCATCGCGGTGCGCGGGCCTCTCACTATCGCGGCCTCTCCCGTTGCGGAGCACAGGCTCCAGACGTGCAGGCTCAGTAGTTGTGGCTCACGGGCTTAGTTGCTCCGCGGCATGTGGGATCTTCCCAGACCAGGGCTCGAACCCGTGTCCCCCGCATTGGCAGGCAGATTCTTAACCACTGCGCCACCAGGGAAGCCCCAGCTATAGTTTTTTTATTATTTAGTTGTTGTTCTACATTTTGCAATATTCATCCTTTCTGGATTTGTCCACCTGGAGTGTGGCATGGAATCATTGGTACAACTGTTGGGCTTCCGATGTACTTTTCCCTCCTCTCAGGAATCAGTTTGGTGCTGCCTGTTGTCAAATGTCTGGAAATGGTTGTTTCATAGGCCTTGTCTGGTTTTCTGGTTGTTTATGGTGTAAATACAATTCCATTATGAGTGGGTGGAAGTACCTTCATGGGTGGAAGTACAAGCACACTCACTAACTTTTAACTACTCTGAATATGTTTTGAAATCTTCAGATTAAAAAAAATGTTTTTTTTCACTCACATGGAACTTTTCTTTGCTCATCCATAAACTCAGGATTGGATTTACATTTACCACTTGACAATTTCTCAACAGAATCTACCAAATTACTTCTAGAAGGCAATTTATCAGCAGAAAAATACTCTCTGCTCTTACATATTGTTTCCTTCAGTTTTTTCTCATTGGAAAGAAAGGAGAAATGAAGAAAAATCATCGCAAGAACATGTGATGCCCAGTGAAAGGAGGTGCATCTCAAGACCAACTTAAACTGGCATTTTGACTTAGCTATACCAAGATTTCTTCCAAGGAATCTCTTGGGCATCTACATATAATTACCATCAGCTAAAAATCTTCTTGATCATAGGTTGACTCTAAAAACAGACAAACAATAAGTAGTAATTTGGAAATCAACAGCATAGAAATAGAAAAATGGTGAAACAACCAGAAGGCAAGAAGGGGACAAAGGAAAATGTCCACATCCCACTCAAATCATTTTGCTCTTAATCCGTAAGTTGTATTGTGTTATATTTCTACTTCCACCTACTCCTAAGCCTGATCCAAGCTGAATTTTTCCTGAGTTCTTTCAACACAGTGGAGAGAAGTCAGTCTCAAACTCTTCCTCAGGAACTTCATTTGACTCAGGATAAACTGAATTCTATGCCAAAATTTCAAACTACAAAATCATTCTGGTTCCAATAAGCACAAAACTTGAAAAAAAATCTTTGCTACCTTTAGCTGAACTTTGCCACCTACCGAGAAACGTAGTGCTCAATGCCCAAAACATGCCAATATATCAGAATTACTATAAGCAGAAACCAGACATCATTATTTTTTAAATCTCACCAGGTGATTTTTATGTGTAATTAAAACAAAGAATAACTATCCTTGGACCTCAGGTTCAATGAAAAATTTGGAGACATTCCAGATACCTAATGAAAATTTATCTTTGTATAGCAACTGAATATTTGGAAAATATTTCCATGTATATTATTCCACTATATTTCTGAACTTTGGAAATTGATGTTGTAACTCCATTTAATTCTCAAATGTGGAAACTGAGTTGTCACTCAGTAATTGGAAGGGCTCTAACTACCAGCCCACACTACCTGGATTTGAGATAAGGTGACTGCATGTTTTCATTTTATGGGTAATATTTTGGGATTGCATAGATGACAAGGGGCTTTCTCTTTCTGGAGAAAAATTCAACCCCAAACCCATAAATAAAACACAGTTTTCGTTACCTTCAGGGTACTTGAGAAACATGAGGGTGGTAAAAGCTCCAGGGATGGGCCTTTTTTCCCCACCTTCATATTCTTCAGACCATGCCAAACTCATCTGAATCCTAGAAAATATTAAAAGAAGTAAAGAGAGAAACAATTAGGAAAAAGTGAGTTCAAGATCACTCACTCAGGAACAGAGGCTAGTACCTAGCCTCACCAGAAAGGCTCATTCACCGTTTTTCCTCAGTATATGCAGGGGCTGCTGCACCAATGCTCAATTTCCTTATATAAAATGACATAGTACAGTGAAGACAGACCTCTGTGTCCTCAATCTGGAGTTGATTGAATCCTGGGATGTGTATCCGCTGATAGCAAGGACTGACTGTATATATCCTTTCATAGGCTCTTCTTCCTTATCTCCACAGGGCTCCCAGAGGAGAATGGCTGCAGAAAATCACTCTACAGTGACAGAGTTCATTCTTGGAGCTTTAACAAATCAGCCAGAGCTCCAGCTCCTCCTCTTCCTCCTCTTCCTTGGGATCTACTTGGTTACCATGATAGGGAACTTGGGCATGATAACACTGATTTGCCTGAATGCTCAGCTTCACATCCCCATGTACTACTTCCTCAGCAACCTGTCACTCGTGGATCTCTGCTACTCCTCTGTCACTACCCCTAAGATCCTGGTGAACTTTGTGTCAGAAAAGAATGTCATCTCCTATGCAGCTCTACTTCTTCCTGGTGTTTGTCGTTGCTGAGTGTTACATGCTCACAGTCATGGCCTATGACTGCTATGTTACCATCTGCAGCCCTTTGCTTTACAACATCATCATGACATCAAGTCTGCTCCCTGATGGTGGCTGGGGTCTCTGTCATGGGGCTCATTGGCTCAACCATAGAGACTGGCCTCATGTTGAAACTGTCCTATTGTGAGATCCTCATCAGTTATTACCTCTGTGATGTTTTCTCGCTCATGAAGCTCTCCTGCTCTAGCACCTATGATATTGAGATTACAACTTTCTTTTTGTCTGGATTTAACATCATAGCCACCAGCTTAACTTTAACTTAGCTTAGTCTTTGTTTCCTATGCTTCATCCTCTCCAGCATCCTCCATGTCCCCTCCACAGAAGGAAGGTCCAAAGCCTTCAGCACGTGCAGCTCCCATCTTGCAGCTGTGGGATTATTTTATGGGTGTACTTTGTTCATGTACTTAAAACCCTCCCCAGCCGGTTCCCTGGCCCAGGAGAATGTGGTCTCCCTGTTCTACACCACAGTGATCCCCATGCTGAACGCCCTAATCTACAGCTTGAGGAATAAGGAGGTAAAGGCTGCCATGCAGAAAACATAGGGAGAAAACTCTTTAGGTGCAAATGTCGCCATTCTTTCTCAGGTTGAAAATTGGGAGAGAAATATAGGGGAGAAACCCTCTAAACATTTATACACACATGAATAGAGAACAACCATTTCTCAACATGACTGATTGAATGCATTTACTCATTTTTTCCTCTTTCCTTTCTCCCTTTCACATCTCTCATGCCGTGAATCTTGCTGGTTTGAAGTTCATGTTTTATTTTCCTTTTGGGATCAGTTGTTTGGTTTATCCTTTGTCCTCTGGTAAACATGTATCTTGTTTATAACATAAATTTAGAACTTTCAGCAGTGAGTTTAAGAGAGCTGTCTGTTGATTTATTCTCCTCTATAGAGAAGTATTACCCAAACTAAAAATAATTTGTACTTGAGAGTACACAGACAAATAGAGATGGATTCAAAAGTCACAAGAAATAGCAAATAGTCTCCTTCTCACCCAGCTTTATCCCTCTTTTCTCTTTCTTATTATTTTATTACTATCTCATTCCTGCCACGATTATTTAAATGGTCTCTTCACCCAATTATTATTATTATCATCATCATCATCATCATCACCATCATAATTATCATCATCACATCACACTTTCATGGACGCTAGGCAATCTTCTAAGTGTTTTACGAAATTATCTTATTTCTCAGATGAGGAAACTTTGGTTTAGAGAGGTTAGGTAACTTTCTCATATTACATAGCTGGTAAACAGTTAACACTGAGATTCACACCGATAGTTCATCATCCCCCCTCTCTTGGCCAACAGTCTCTCTGTGCAGCCTATTGATCTTAGCATAATTATAACCTTCGAATTTCAAATGTTTCCTGAAAATAACTTCCCTTTCTTCCACTATCTTCCCACAGCTCCCTGACAGCCAAGGAATATTAGACATTCCTGTAGTCTTTTCTCCACTCTAAATAACTGACATTCTGCCACATCTGCCAGTATGACTCAGTAAATCCAGTTGGCATGGGATAAAATGTCTTCCACCATTTGATTGAAACAGTGTGTTAAAGAGTTATTTACTTTGCACTGCAAAGGTTTGTGGGCATTCTTTTCATTGTCATTCATAATTATTTAGAATAATACTGAACTAATTATCAGTCTTTTGTCATTTTAAATTATTTTAGGTACAGTACTTCATCACTCAGACATAGAAAAATGAATAATCCTAAATTTTTCAAGCAGAAAGGGATTTAATACAGGAAACTAAATGCTCACAGTATTTTTTTGCTATTTTTAGCAGTTTTTTTTTTTTTAATAACAGTCTCAGGTGAACAGCAAAACTGAAAGATGGTACCAAGATTTCCCATGTATTGTCTGCCCACCACAAATGCATAGTCTCCTCCATTAACAACCTCCTCTATGCAAGTGGTACATTTGTTAAAATTGATGAACCTACTTTGACACATCATTACCACCCAAAGCCCATAGTTTACATTTAGGGTTGGTATTGTCATTTATGGGTTTGGACAAATGTATAATAACATGTATCCATTATATGTATAACCATTATAGTTTCATACAGTGTAGTTTCACTGTCCTAAAACTCCTCTGTGCTCTACCTACTCTTTCCTTTCTCCCCCAGAACCCTGGCAACCACCCATCTCCCTACTGATCCATAGTTTTGCCTCTTCCAGATTGTCATAGAGTTGGCTTCTTTCAGTTACTAATATGCATTTAAGTTTTCTCTATGTCTTTTCATGCCTCGATAGCTCTTTTCTTTTTAGCACTGAATAATATTCCATTGTCTGGATATATCACATTTTATTTATCCTTTCCCCAACTGAAGGCTGTCTTGTTTGCTTCCACGTTTGGGGCAATTATGAATACAGTTGCTATAAACATCTGTGTGTAGGTTTTTGTGTGGACATAGGATTCAACTTCTTTGGGTAAATACCAAGGACCACAATTGCTGGATTGTATGGTAAGAGTATGTTTAGCTTTGTAAGAAACTGCCAAACAGTCTTCCAAAGTGGCTGTACCATATTCCATCCTCACCAGCAATGAATAAGTGTTCCTGTTACTCTGCATCCTCACCAGCACATGGTGTTGTCAGTGTTCTTGATTTTGGTCATTCTAATAGGTATGTAGTGGTATCTCATTATTGTTTTAATTTGCATTTCCCTGATGACAAGTGATATGGAGCATGTTTTCATATGCTTATTTGCCATTTGTACATCTTCTCTGGTGATGTTTCTGCTAAGGTCACAGATATCAGTGGTTGCCAGGGTCCTGGGGAAGGAAGGATGAACAGGTGGAGCACAGAGGATTTTTAGGACAGTGCAACTACACTGTATGACTCTTATAAGGATGTATATATGTCATTATATATTTGTCCAAGCCAGCAGAATGCACAACACCAAGAGTGAACCCTAATGTAATCTATGGACTTTGGGTGATGATGATGTATCAGTGTCAGTTCATCAGTTGTAACAACTGTACCACTCTGATGGGGGATGGTGATACTGGGGGAGGCTGTGCATGTGAAGAGGCAAGAGATATGTGGGAAATCTCTGTACATTCAGCTAAATTTTACTGTGAGCCTAAATCTCTCCAAAGAAAATGTCTTTTTTTAAAATAGTTTTTATATTCACAGTTACCAAGCAAGGAAAGCATGCCACACCACGGGGGCCACACAAGAAAGCACCAGGATTGGTCATGAGGCAGAAAGAGAGGAGGAAATTGGACAAGAGACTATTGTGTTTTCCACAGGGAATAATGAGTGAGACAGCGTAAGCAGGTGTAGGATTGGCTAGTTTGAATAACTTCAGCTGGTTCTGGGGCCTGGAGGCTGTCCCCAGTTGTCTAGAACCTGGCTTTGCATGATTAGGGCAGGTGGATAGTGGCCCAGAGTATGAGAGCTCAGTGAAAGGGGTTGTTGGGTGTATGGGTCCTGGAGTGAATGGTTTGCATTTGAAGCTACACTCACAGGCTGAGGGAGTTCATCACCACTAAAGCTGCCTTATAAGAAACGCTAAAAGAACTTCTTCCAGCTGATGAAAAGGCACTAATTAGTAACATGAAAACATATGAAAATATACAAGGTAACTGTAAATGTAAGTACATAGTCAAACTCAGAATACTCTCATACTGTAATATGGTGGTGTCTAAGCCACTTAACTCTAGTATAAAGGTTAAAGGACAAAATTGTTAAAATAACTATAGCTATAATAATTTGTTAATGGATACACAATATGGAAAGAGCTAAACTGTGACATCAAGAACTTAAATGGGGGACTTGCCTGGTGGCACAGTGGTTAAGAATCTGCCTGACAATTCAGGGGACATGGGTTTGAGCCCTGGTCCGGGAAGATCCCACATGCCACGGAGCAACTAACCTCGTGCGCCACAACTACTGAGCCTGCACTCTAGAGCCTGCCAGCCACAACTGTGGAGCCCGTGTGCCACAACTACTGAGCCCACGTGTTACAACTACTGAAGCCCGCATGCCTAGAGCCCGTACTCCACAACAAAGAGAAGCCACCGCAATGAGAAGCCAGCGCACTGCAACAAAGAGTAGCCCCCGCTCACCACAACTAGAGAAAGCCCACGTGCAGCAACGAAGACCCAACACAGCCAAAAATTAATTAACTAATTAATTAAAAAAAAAACTTAAATGGGAGAGAGTAAAAGGTAGAGTTTTTGTATGGAATTGAACTTAAGTTACTGTCAGCATAAAATAGACCATTATATCTATAAAATGTTTTATGTAGGCCTCATGGTAACCACAAAGCAAAAAACCTAAAAGATACACAAAAGGTAAAGAGAAGGGAATCAAAGCATAACACTGTGGAAAATTATTCAAAAAGCAAGGTAGCAAGAGAGGAAAAAAGGTACAAAGAAAACTACAAAATAGCCAGAAAACAATTAACAAGATAGCGTTCGTAAGTTGTTACCTATCAACAATTACTCTTAATGTAAATGAATTAAATTCCCCAATCAAAAGGCATAGAGTGGCTGGATGGATAAAAAACTAAACCCAACTATGTGCTGCCTACAAGAGACTCAGTTCAGCCTTCAGGACACACATGGGGTCAAAGTGAAAGGAGGGAAAGATATTTCATGCAAGCGGAAAACAGAAGAGAACTAGGGCACCTAGCTTTACTTATATCTGATAAAATAGACTTTAAGTTAAAAATGGTCACAAGGGACAAAAAAAGGTCATTATATTATGGTAAGTGGTCAATTCATCAAGAGGCTATAATAACCATAAGGTATATACACTAAATATCAGAGCACCTAAATATATTAATCAAATACTAACAGATCTCAAGGGAGACATTGACAACAATACAAAAAGAATACAGGATTATGATACCCCACTTTCAACAATGGTTAGATCACCCAGACAGAAAATTAATATGGAAATGTTAAATGAATTATGCTTTAGACCAAATCGACCTAACAGACATATGCAGAATGTACCATCCCAGAGCAGAAGAATACTTCTCAAATGCACACAAAACATTTTCCAGGATATATCATATGATAGGTCATTAAAAAGTCTTAGGAAATTTTAAAAGACTGAAATCATTCCAAGCATCTTTCCATCCACATTTGTTTGAAACTAGAAATAAATAACAGGAGGAAATCTAGAAAACTCACAAATATGTGGAAATTCAACAACACACTCCTGAAATACCAGTGGGTCAAGGAAGAAATATTTTAAAATCTTGAGGTAAGCAAAATGGACACACAACATACCAAAACTTATGGGAGACAGCAAAAGCAACTCTATGAAGGAAATTTTTATTTTTTTATTTTTCTTGAAGTTTAGTTGATTCACAATGTTGTGTTAGTTTCTGGTACACAGCAAAGTAATTCAAACAGATATAGATATAGATATGGATATATTCTTTTTCAGATTCTTTTCCATTATTGTTTATTACAAGATATTGAATATAGTTCCTTGTGCTATACAGTAGGATCTTGTTGTTTATCTATTTTAATATAGTTTTTGTATATGCTAATCCCAAACTCCTAACTGAGCTCTCCCCCACCTTTCCCCTTTGGTAACTATGTTTTTCATGTCTGTGAGTCTGTTTCTGTTTTGTAAATAAGTTTATTTGTAACATATTTTAGATTCCACATGTAAGTGATATCATATGATATTTGTCTTTCTGTCTGACTTACTTCACTTTAATAATCCTTAGGTCCATGCATGTTGCTGCAAATGGCATTATTTCATTCTTTTTATGGCTGAGTAGTGTTCCACTGTATTTATATAACACATCTTCTTTATCCATTCTTCTGTCGATGTACATTTAGGGTGCTTCCATGTCTTGGCTATTGTAAACAGTGCTGCTGTGAACATTGGGGTGCATGTATCTTTTTGAATTAGAGCTTTATGCAGATATATGCCCAGGAGTGGGATTAGTGGATCATATGGTAGCTCTATTTTAAGTTTTTAAAGGAACCTCCATACTGTTTTCCATAGTGTCTGCACCAATTTACATTCCACCAACAGTGCAAGAGGGTTCCCTTTTCTCTACACCTCTCCAGCATTTATTATTTGTAGACTTTTTTTTTTTGGCCGTGCCGTGCAGGATCTTAGTTCCCCAGCAGGGGATTGAACCTGTGCCCCAGGCAGTGGAAGCATGGAATCTTAACCACTGGACCATCGGGAAAGTCCCTATTTGTAGACTTTTTAATGATGGCTATTATGACTGGTGTGAGGTGATTCCTCTTTGTAGTTTTGATTTGCATTTCTCTAATAATTAGCAATGTTGAGCATCTTTTCATATGCCTATTGGCCACCTTTATGTCTTTTTTTTTTTTTTTTTGGCTGTGTCGGGTCCCAGTCGCAGCATGCAGGATCCTTGCTGCAGCATGTAGATCTTCACTGTGGCGTGCGGGCTTCTCTCTAGTTGCGGTGTGTGGATTTTTTTCTCTTCTCTAGTTGTGGTGTGCGGGCTCCAGGGTGCGTGGGCTCTGTAGTTTGCAGCATCCGGGCTCTCTCGTTGAGGCAAATGGGCTCAGTAGTTGTGGCACACGGGCTGGAAATTTTTAGCAATAAATACCTACGTTAAGAAAAAAGATGTAAAATAAGCAACCTAACTTTACACACAAGGAACTAGAAAAAGAAGAACAAATCAAGTCCAGAATTAGAAGAAGGAAAGAAATAATAAAGATCAGAGCAGAAATAAATGAAATGGAAACCAAAAAATCAATAGTAAAGATCAGAGAAACCAAGATCTGGTTTTTGAAAAGATAAAGAAAATCAAAAATGAAAAAGGAGACATTTTAACTGATAGCACAGAAATACTAAAGATCATGCACTATGAACAATTATACACCAACAAATTGGATAACCTAGAAGAAATAGATAAATTCATAGAAATGTACAACTTAGCAAGACTGAATCATGAAGAAATAGAAAATCTGAACAGATCAATGATGAGTATGTAGAATTTATCAGAAATCAAAAATCTTTCAACAAAGAAATTCTCAGGACCAGGTGGTTGCCCTGATGGGTTCTACCAAACATTTTTAAAAAGAATTAACTCAAAACTTTCTCAAACTCTTCCAAAAAATTGAAGTGGTGGGAATACTCTCAAACTCACTTTTACAAGGCCAATATTACCTTGTTACCAAATTCAGACAATGACCCTACAAAACAATAAAACTACATGCCAATATCCTTGATGAATATAGATGCAAAAATTACCAAAAAAATTCTAGCAAACTGAATTCAATAGCACACTGATAGAACTATACACCAGGATTAAGCACGTTTCATCACTGGGATGGAAGGATGGTTTAACATACACAAATCAGTAAATGTGATATACCATGTTACTAGAATGAAAGATAAAATCATATGATCATGACAGTAGATGAAGAAAAAGTGTTTGACAAAATACAACATCCTTTCATGATAATACTCAACAAATTGGGTACAGAAAGAATGACTTCAACATGAGAAGGCCATATATGACAAGGACACACCTAACATCATACTCAACAGTGAAAATTCGAAAACTTTTCTTCTGAGATCAGGAAAAAGGCTAGGGTGCCCAGTCTCACCCCTTCTATTTATCTTAGTATTAGAGATCCTAGCCAAAACAATCAGGAAAGAAAAAAAAAAAGCATCCAGATTAGAAAGAAGAAAAATTATCTGTTTGCACATGATACTTTCTTCTATAGAAAATCCTCAAGACTTCACCCAAAAACTAGTCAATGAATCAGTTAAATTAATCAACTGGTTCAGCAAAGTAAGACTTAATCAACAAATTCAGTAAAGTTGCAGGACACAAAAATCAACATTTGGAAATCAATTTGTATTTCTGTACACTAACAACAAAATATCTGAAAAAGAAATAAAATAATCCCATTTATGATAGCATCAAAAACAAAAACAAAATACTTAGGAATAAATTCAACCAAGGGAGTGAAAGATCTGAACACCAAATCTGTAAGAATGTAATGAAAGAAATTAAAGAAGACACCAAGAAATGGAAAAATGACACATGTTCATGGATCGGAAGGTTTACTGTTGTTAAAATGTTCATACTACCCAAAGCCATCTATACATTCAATGCAATCCTATCAAAATTACAGTGGCATTTTTCTCAGAAATAGAAAATACAGTCCTAAAATGTGTATGGAGCCACAAAAACCCCAAGTAACCAAAGCAATCCTGAGAAAGAATGGCAAAGCTGGAGGCATCACACTTCCTCATTCAAACTGGAATGGTACAGGCAGAAAAATAGATACACAGATGAATAAACAGAATTGAGAGGCCATAAATAAACCTTCGCATATACAGTCAACTAATATTTGACAAGGGAGCCAAGAATAGTCAATGAGGAAAGGATAGTATCTTTAATAAATGGTGTTGGGAAACTGGATTATCTCATACAGCAGAAGAGAAAAGCTAAATCTTTGATATCACATAGGTGATAAGGTTTTTTGTTGTCACGAGGTCATGACTGGGGAGAAATAATAAAAGAATTGAAGGAACCAATGAAGGAAAAGTTAAAGAGTAAAAAGTGTATGGAGCTGTTGACATCAGAATTATCCAAGTTAGGATGATCCAAGAACAAAGAGAAGACAGAGGTCGGGAGCTCTGAACCACCTGTCAATTTAGCAAAACTTTACCTGAGAAAATAATGGTTAAACATATTTCTAAATAACAAATGGGTCAGAGAAGAAGAAATCAAAGGGAAATTTGGAAATATTTTGAACTGAAAAAATAATAAAATAAGAATCTCTTCTGAGGAAATATTCAGAAATCTAGACAAAAATTTTAACACAAAGTAATAATTATAGCATCACTTATAGTAATAAAACATTGGAAAGCTTGGCACAATTTTAATTTTTGACAATAGGAAAAAGCTTTTTAAAAATCACAAATCTACATGATGAAATCCTTGAAAAAGTATGATTCAAAAAATATTTATTGATAAGTTAATGCTCACATTATAATGATAAGTTTAACAATATTTTATAACATGACACATAGAGCATGATCACACTGGAAGAAATGTTACTCCAGGTAAGATTCTCCTTTCCTGATCTCTAGTGGAGTGTATCAGTTAGCTATTGCTATATAACAGTCTCACAGAATCTCATTGGTGCACAACAGTGAATATTTGTTGCTTACATGACTACAGGATCATTGTGGTGGTGCGTCTTGTCTGGTGCATACATATATATATGGAGAGATATATATGGAAAGAGAGAGAGACATGTATGTTTGAACACAGGCGTATTCATAAAGAATAACCAACAATTGGTTTTTGTTTCTTTGTTTTTGTTTTTGTTCTGTTTTTTAATATTTATTTGTTTATTTATTTGGCTGCATAAGGTCTTAGTTTCTGTACAAGGTCTTAGTTGCGGCACGTGGGATCTTCGTTGCGGCATCTTTAGTTGCAGCATGTGGGCTCTTTTTTTAGTTGCGGCATACGGGATCTAGTTCCCTGACCAGGGATCGAACCCGGGCCCCTGCATTGGGAGTATGCAGTCTTAACCACTGGACCTCCAGGGAAGTCCCCAACAGCTGTTGCTTCTAAGGAGAATTCAGGGATGGAATAACTAGAAGGATAGAAGACATATCTTCACAGTATAACCTCCACTTACGTTGTTTAATTGTTTACCATGTGCAAGTATTACTTAGTCAAAATATTTTTAATATGTTTTAATAATATTTAATACCCATTTTAAATGAAAATTAAAGAAGAGTCCATTTTTCTCATGATTAAGCAGAGTTCCAGAAAGATGAATTGATTTGCCTCAGGTCATGCAAAAGCTAGAGGAAGTGCTGATAACCAGATGAAAGAGTTCCCGAAGGGAAGGAACTAAGATTTCTTAAGTGCCTGGCATTTCATTCTCTCAAAACCCCCACAAAGTCAAGACCATTCTGTCCCTTTTAAAAATAGAGAAAGTAATATTTAAAGACATTAAGTAATTTGCTCAAAGACACACAACTATCAACTGAGCTTACCAGTTGATACAAAACCAGTTCCACTACATGCCTCACAAATTGCTCTTTCCTCTGGCACCTTCTGAATGTGGCTTAGTCACCTCACCCACCAGACACACAAACTATACATCCAACAGGTCTCTTGAATTCAGTTCTCTTTCCCTATTCCATTCTGACTAAAGCAGAATCTTCACCCCAACACTTTCAGTTTTATAACTTCACTCCCTTTGGTCGATGTCATAATAAAGGTCAAAATTAGTCACTCATTCACAATTCCCTTTTTCCCAAAAGAAGAGAAACTTCCCGAAGAAAAGCTCATATGACAAAGTGTCTCCCCAGCACTTAACATGTTAGTGCTCTTCCGAAGAATCTTTTATTACTAATAAGTCATTGAGACCCAAGTGTTCTGATATGTTCTATACCTCTTTACCCAATGTTGTGGATTTATAATCCAGTCGAGGTGAATGCTGTCTTTCCCAGATATGCCTGCATGAGAAGAGCAGTGCAATCTGCAGTGCCTTAAAATTCTATGGAAATGGCCTCTTCTAATAATCAGCTGCTTGGTACAACCTTGATAACTTACTAGATCCCCCAAATTATTTAATCGTCCTTTAGAATTTACAGACTCTTAGTAGATTGTCCTGAGTCACAGATTTTTTTCCATTATAGCTAAAACACCCAAACTAACCCTTAGAAAAAACTCTTAAGTTCTGACTTTCTCAGTCTTGAAATAATGTATGAAATTTTCCAACCCAGCATCTTTATAACCCTTAAACCTACAGAAGTTCTCATTCACTAGGCTGGGTCCCTCAGCTTCCATACATAACCTCGAATTACCATTCTTTATCTGCTATCTGGGACCTACATAACATGCCACCCACGCACTGCAATTTTTACACAAGTCTCGTCATATGGCTATGATCAAGTTCAGTAAATGTTTGTCTCCTACCCTCTTGAAAAAAAAAATGTAATATTCAAAAATGATTTATTGAGAAGTTACATTAAATTACCATCAATAGAATCAGATTTTAATATACTAATACATCGTAATTTCAAAATTAAATCTGCAAGGGCAACAAGGAAATGAAGCAAGAAGACATGCCACAAAGGAAAACCAAGTAGATTGGAATTCAAGGGCCTGCATTCCAGTCCCAGTTGTGACTCCAGTTAGTTGTGTGGCCCTGGAAAACGTATATAATATTTCTGAGTCTCCAACATCTATTAAATGAGGATACTAGATTAAATGATTTGCAAGGCCCATTCAAGATTAAATGATCTATAATTATAGAAGAATTTGCATTAAATAATCTTGGAATAGTGAAGGTAGGTCAAAGGACAGGGAAAATAGATCTGAACTAAACACTCATCCAAACATAAAGACTTAAAATTCTCTTTCTGTACAAGAGAGGAAAAAACTGGAACTTTCATCCTTCATTGAAAACACACACACTAATAAAAAAAAAATTGTATCTTCTTAAGTATTACTCCTTTCTCAAGAAAATATTTTTCTTCCCAAGGTTTTCCTCAGAGCAGCTTTGACATCCTTGTTCCTCAAACTGTAGATCAGTGGGTTTAACATGGGTACCACAATGGTATAGAATAGGGAATATACTTTCCCTTGGTCAAGGGGCAAAATAGAAGGTGGTTTGAGATAGACAAAAGCCCCAGAACCAAAGAAAAGAGAAACCACAATTATGTGGGAGCTGCACATACTGAAAGCTTTGGACCTGCCCTCAGTGGAGTGAATGTGGAGAATGCTGGAGAGGATTAGAGCTTAAGAGATGAAGATGGTGACAATGGGCATTCCGATAACAGTGGCCACAAATATGAAGACCACCAGCTCATGCACATAAGTGCTATTGCAAGAGAGCTCAAGGAGAGGAGGGATGTCACACATGAAATGATTGACAAGGTTGTTGGCACAGAAGGTCAGATTTGCTATGCTTCCCGTGTGGGCCATGGCCCCTGAAAACCCCATCACATAGACACCCAACAAAAGGAGTAAACAGACCTTTTACTGAGACATAGTGACTGCGTACACCACGGGGTTACAGATGACGACAGAGTGGTCATACACCATCGCTGACAGGATGAAGGACTCACAAATGACAAAGAAGCAGAAGAAAAAGTGTTGTCATACACCCTGCATGCAAGATGATGTTCTTCTTTGAGATAAAACTCATCAGCATTTTGGAAGTGATGGTAGTGGAGTAACAAGTCTATTAAGGAGAGGTTGAAGAGGAAAAAGTACATGGGGGTGTACAGGCGAGAGTTCAACCCAATCAGCGTTATCAAGCCCAGGTTCCCCACTGTGGTGACCATGTAGAAACCTAGAAACAGGAAGAAGAGGGGGATCTGGAGTCCTGGCTGTCGGTTAAACCTGCAAGGATGAATTCTGTCACAGAAGAGTTCTCGGCTGCCATTCTCCTCTGGGGATGGCTGGGGAAAGGGTGGTCAATAGGGAAAAGAAAAGAGAACCACTTAGAAGAAATGCCACCACCTTCCCAGTACCCATCCCCCATTCCTGAGAATGGTATCCACCGAGAGATTTAGCTTTAGTATGGAAGGAAGCTTTTTACTGTTTGCTATGGATCTACCTTCATAGCCCAAGTGACTTTAACTTCCAGGGAACAATAAGAGTCTAGACTTTGCCTCCAGAGTGAGAACTGGCACTTCCAGAGAAAGCAGTACTTTATTCATATTCCAATTCATTCAAAAATAGGATAGATGTCTTTTAGATCTTTAAGTCAGTCCATTTCCTATGTCCTCTCTCTCCTGACTCTGCTTCAGTTGCTGACATCTGAGCCTCTTCCCTGGAGAGAGTCCTGACTGGCAGAAGACACTGCGTCTTCTCAGTGCTCCCACCTCTGGGTCACTGCTGACAAATCAAGAAGGGGAGGTCACATTTCTCCAAGGTCTCCTAGCTCCAGTAACTTTAGGTTTAGTGATAATTGTTTTAAGCTACCACTTATTTAAGTGGTTACTATGTGAGTCTGTGTACTAAGAGTTACGTGACATTATTAATATCCCCATTTTGCAGATGAGACAACTGAGTTAAGTAACTCACCCAAGTCCTAAAACTACTGAGTAGCAGTCAGAAGGTGAACTTGGGCAGTTTGACTCACAGTTTGCACTGGTAACCACCATGTTACGTGACTGACCAGGGCCAGGCACGCACTCACCTTCCTTTAGTATAGAGATGTAATGCTACACTCCATTGTCTCTTGTCCACAATTGTCCTGGGAAAGAAAATGACCATAAGTGAATAGAAGATGACAGCTTTGAGCTCAGAACTCTCTCCTCCCAAGTCTGGTCTAGAGAATCAGAGCCTCTAATTTATCTTGAATCCCTTTCTGCATTGAAGAGCACGATTTCCAATTATTGATTTGTCCAAAAGCCCCTCTAGCTACAAGGAAGGAGACAGTGCCTTTTCCTGACTAGTGGATAACAGGAGAATAAAGAGGTTTATTAGGATTACAGATCTCAGTGACTTGATTTTTTTTTTTAACATCTTCATTGGAGTATAATTGCTCTACAATGGTGTGTTAGTTTCTGCTTTATAACAAAGTGAAGTGACTTGATTATTAAGACAGGGACTCCCTCAAGACCATTTCTTAAGAGATTACTTTCCCAAAGGAACAAATGTTTGTTTATACCCTTGATATTAGTTGATTTGGCTTTTAGAGACAGTTCTTTCAACAACAACAAAAAATTTATCTGGTACAATTAAGAGAAATACCACTGTGAAAAACTACTATCGTTACTATTTCTGGAATACCCAATAACGTGCCTGACACAGATCCTTTACACTGACTTCTTGCTGCCAAGATCCAAAGCACCATACAAATATATTCTTGTTTATTCCTCACAATAACGATATTCATCTTAAAGGTAAGTTGTTCACAGAGGCAGTGTGTTTCACAGCCCACATGCCTGGGTCTAACTCCAGGCCTCTGTGTTGTAATCACTAGACTAAATTTCCTCCTAGTGAGAGGAATCTTTTGTAAGCTAACAAATAAATATGCAATGACTTTAATAAAAACAAGAAATGAGTGTATCAAGGAAAGATTAACACAAAGAGCTATCTATTATAATTTAGTTTAGGGCACTCAATTTATTCATATTCCTATTTATTCCAGGAAAAACTGCCCTATATCTAGCTCAAACAAGAAAGGAGTTTTCTGTGATTCCCTGCTCTCATCTTCTCCGGGGGTATAAGTTTAATGGTAACAAAGAATCTCTATCAGGTAACTGCTCTCAGCCTCTGCCGGGAACAGCCTTTCTCTAAATAAAACTCCCTTTGACTGTCCCTGCCTTCTACCCACTTTTTGTCAGCACTTCTCTCTACTGACTTCCCAGCTTCTCAGTGCTCTCAGACTGAGTCCTGGTAGATAAGATTCCCAGTGCAAGGATACATCCAAATTTGTTCTTCCTCTTTGGTTTGCTTTTGTCTTTTTTTGTCTTCTAACTCCCCAACACAAACTTATGCCTTGTCAAATATTGTCTATCCTTCATCTCGATCTTTTGATCTTTTCTTACTTTCTTTAACATCAAGCCCACACACTCATAGAATTTTGACCTGAAAAGATTCAGGAAATTATAAAATCCAGTGTTTCACAAACCTGGCTGAGCACCATAATTACCTAGAATGTTTATTAAAAAGAAATTCTGAAATAAGTGAAGGAGATTTAGAGGCACAGACTTCCAGTTGCAAAATAAATGAGTCATGGGTATGAAATGTAGAGTGTGGAGAATATAGTCAATAACTATGTAATATCTTTGTATGGTAACATATTTTTTAAAGTCTTTATTGAATTTGTTACAGTATTGCTTCTGTTTTATGTTTTGGTTTTTTTGGCCACGAGGCATGTGAGATCTTAGCTCCCCAACCAGGGATCAAACCTACATCTCCTGCATTGGAAGGTGAAGGCTTAACCACTGGACTGCCAGGGCAGTTCCCTGTATGGTGACATATTGTAGCTCAGCTTACCATAGTGACCAGTTTGAAATGTATAGAAATACCAAATCACTATGTTGTGTAACAGGAACTAACATAGTGTCATGGGTCAATTACACTTCAAAAACAAACAAACTCATAGAAAAAGAGGTCAGATTTGTGGTTACCAGAGGCAGGGGGTGGGGCAGGGGGTGGGGGGTGGAGTTGGATGAAGGTGGTCCAAACGTACAAACTTCCAATTATAAGATAAATAAGTATTAGGAGTGTAATGTACATGATAAGTATAATTATCACTGCTGTATGTTATATTTGAAAGTTAAGAGAGTAAATCCTGAGTTCTCTTCACACAAAATACTTTTTTCTATTTCTTTAATGTTGTATCTATATGAAATGATGGATGTTCACTAAACTTACTGTGATAATCATTTCATAATGTATGTAAGTCAAATCATTATGCTGTACCCCTTAAATTTGTACAGTGCTGTATGTCAACTATATCTCAATAAAACTGGAAGAGGGAAGAAAGAAAAGAAATTCTCGGCTCCACTCAGACCATCTGAATCAGCATCTCTATGGGTATAAATATGGTAGCCATATTTTTAAATCTTCCCTAGTGATTCCAATGCCAGCTACTTACAGATCCACAAAACTAATATTTATCCTCATCTTATAAACAAAGACACAAAGAAAATCCAAGGAAGTAAAGCCACTGGCCCAAGGTCACAGATCTAGTTTAAGTCTCCAGGTTTCCAATCTCTCCTGGTCCACGTCCCCATATGACCTTCAGCTTGGTTGGCACACAAAGAACAAGTAATTAAAAAGTAAGCAATCAGACTTCTGATTTCAAGTGTAACATAGTAGGTGTTATCACACTTACCCTCTGACCATAAACAGCTATAAGATTGGAAAATATGTATAAAGCAACTGTCTGCAAGCTTTGGGAAGCAGACAGCACAGGGGTGAAATTCTTGAGAGAAGGCAAGAAAATGAGATGACTGCCACATTCACCCTAACTTTCTCCCTAGGGGCAATTTCCAAACCCAGCAGAGTGAAGTGGAACCCAAGCAAATGACAACAGTCTCTACTAGTAGAATAAAGAAAGATAAGTGCTCAAGGATGCTAAGACAGCTGAAATTTGTGGGGCAAGGTATGGAGAGGAAGCAGCCAAAGATAAAGACCCTCAGGCATCTGCATACCAGGAATTAAGATGACCCCTGAAACCCATACCTTCGAACTAAGAGCTAAGCCTTCAGGCTAAGGGCAAAACTGAACTAGACCCAAAGTAGACCTTTGGGTCTACTTTGTAGACCCAAAGGCTGAATCCAAACCTCAACAGGATCAAGGTGATCTGCTAGTAAATTAACTGCATCCCAGAACAAAATCCAACACTCCGTAGAGAAGAATAACATAATCCACTGTCTCTACAATATATTCACAATGTCCAGCATCATAAAATGAAAAATTACTATAAATACAAAGAAACAGGAAATTATGACCCATAATCAAGAAGAAAAAATAGAGCAACGATATAATCCGGCAATCCTACTCCTGGGCATATATCCGGAGAAAACCATAATTTGAAAAGATGCATGCACCCCAATGTTCACTGCAGCACTATTTACAATAGCTAGGATGTGGAAGCAACCTAAATGTCCATCGACAGAAAAATGGATAAAGAAGATGTGGTATATATACAATGGAATATTAGCCATAAAAAAGAACGAAATAATGCCATTTGCAGCAATATGGATGGACCTAGAGATTGTCACACTGTGTGAAGTAAGTCAGACTGAAAAAGACAAATATCATACGATATTGTTTATATGTGAAATCTTAAAAAATGGTACAATTGAACTTATTTACAAAACAGAAATAGAGTCACAGATGGAGAAAACAAACTTATGGTTACCAGGGGGCAAAAGGAGGGAGGGATAAATTGGGAGATTGACATATGCACACTACTACATATAAAATAGATAACCAATGAAGACCTACTGTGTAGCACAGGAAACTCTACTCAGTACTCTGTAATGACCTGTATGGGAAAAGAATCTTTAAAAGGGTGGATATATGTATATGTATAACTGATTCACTTTGCTGTACACCTGAAACTAACACAACATTGTAAATCAGCTATACTCCAATAGAAACTTTATCTTTTTTGACATTCCTTTTTTTTTTAAATATTTATTTATTTTGGCTGCACCAGGTCTTAGTTGCGGCATGCAGGCTCTTAGTTGCGGCAGGTGGGCTTCTTAGTTGCAGCATGCGACTCTTAGCTGTGGCATGCATGCGGCATCTAGTTCCCCAACCAGGGATTGAACCCGGGCCCCCTGCACTGGGAGTGCGGAGTCTTACCCACTGGTCTACCAGGGAAGTCCCTACTCCAATAAAAATTTAAAAAAAGAAAAAAGAAACAGGAAAATATGACTCATAATCAAGAAGAAAAAATATTCAGTAAAATCAGATCCACATGTGACCTGAATGTTGCAATTAGCAGACAAAGACTTTAAAGTAACTACTATAATTATTTAGTATTTAAATTTAGATAAAATAAATACAAAATTGACTAACAGATGGCAAATTCCAACAGATTTATAAAAATAAAAGAAATTTTCCAAAAACATTCAAAACTGAAAAATATAACACTGGAAATAAAGAGTTCATTAGGTTGACTTAATAGCAGACTCAGCACAGCCAAAGAAAGGATTGTTGAAAGCAAAACAGATCAATAGAAATTATCATACTAAATGCAGATAGAAATAATAATAATAATAATAAACATAGCAACCAAAATCTTTAGGACAATGACAACGTATGTGTAATCAGAGT
Source organism: Balaenoptera ricei (assembly GCF_028023285.1). Taxonomy (NCBI): domain Eukaryota; kingdom Metazoa; phylum Chordata; class Mammalia; order Artiodactyla; family Balaenopteridae; genus Balaenoptera; species Balaenoptera ricei. Next base: position 8,924,650 of record NC_082646.1, on the reverse strand, counting down.
TTCAAAAGGTGAGTTAAGTGGGAATTGGGGGAGACAGAATATTTTTAAAGATTATAGATGAAAATCTTTCTAATTTGATGAAGTAATGAACCCACAGAATAAAAAAGCATAGGAAACTATGAGCAATATGAATATAAAATATACCACACCTAGGCATATCATACTCATACTAATGAAAACCAAAGAAAAAAAGCTTAAAAGCAACCAAGATAAAAGGCACATTGCTTTCAAAGGAGCAAAAATATAACTTACCTGTTATTAAAAAATGAAATTACATCTTTAAAACTGAAAGAAAAAAGTCAATTTCATATTCTATATGTGGCAAAAATATTCTTCAAAATAAGAAAGAAAGAAAATTTCAGACAAATAAAAGGGGAAAGAATTTGTCACCAGTAAGTCTACACTACAAAAAAATGAGGGGGAGGAGGGATACATGGTTCCAAGTGAAAGCTCAGATCTGCAGGAAGAAATGCAGAACACTGGAAATGATAAATATGTGGGTACATATAAAAGGCTATTTTTAAAATTTCTTTGACTATTTTAAGCAGTCAAATTACTTCAGCCATTTAAAGCAATAGGCAAACAATTTATGGTGAATTTTTAAATACATATATTAGCAAACTATGTAAAATGACAGCACAATAAAACAAAATACAGTAATGCAAATAAAGGAATACAAACAACACAATAAAAATAATATAAAGAGGTATAGCAACTTACAGTAGAAGCCCTGAAATGGAATTTTTAAAACAATCAAGGGTTGGTAGGAAAAAAGGAACAAATATGTATTAACATTGACAATATTAGTCAATATTATTCACCACATTAATAGAACAAAAAATACAACCATATAATCATCTCAATAGCTGCAGAAAGAGTATTTGATAAAAGTCAATAACTATTCATGATAAAAACTCTCAGCAAAAGAGAACAGAAAGGAATATCCTAAATCTGATAAAAGATGTCTATGGAAAACCTATAACTAACATCATACTCAATAGAAATACTGAATGCTTTCATCCTAAGGTCAATAACAAGCAAGAAGATCAACAACAAGTCAAGAATGTCCACTTCACAAGTTCTAGTCAACATTATATGGGAGTTTCTAGCCAATTCAATAATAAAAAAATGTTGAGTCTCTCAACTCTCAAAGAAGGATAGCATAACTCAGTCTCTACAATGTATCAGTTAATACGTCAAGCATATAATCCAGAATTCCCATTGACGGCCTCTGCCCTCCACTCATACCTCTCTGAACACAGCTTCTAACTGAATTTCCATATGCTCAGTGCTTTCAAACTAAATCCTGATAGATAAGATTCCAGGTATAAGTTTTTTCTCCCAGTTTGATAGAGACGTAAAGATTTGAATGGAACATATAAAACCATCCTTATTTACAAGTGACATAAGTGTACACAGAAAATACAAATAAATTCATAAACAAACTACTAGAATTTAAAAGTAAATTTATATGGGCATGGAATACACTGTTAATATATGAAAATTAATTGTATTTCTACATACTAGCAAAAAATAATTACAAAATGAAGTTTTAAAATACCATTTATGTTAGCCGAAAAAATGAAATATCTGGGAATTGACTTAACAAAATTTGTGTATGACCCCTATGCTGAAAACTATAAAATATGACAGAAGAACATTTAAGAAAATCTAAATAAATGGAAAGGTATATCATGTTCATGGATTGGAAAACTAAGTATTGTTATATTATGTCCATCTTAATTAATCTATGGATTCAATTCAGTACCAGTCAAAATACCAGCAGACATGTTGGTGGAAATTAACAAGATAATTCTTAAATTTATATGGAAATGCAAGGTCCTAGGAAAACCAAAACAACTTTGAAAAAGAAGAAAGTTGGAGGACTTACACTCCTTGACTCCAAGAATTGTCTAAAGTTACAGATATTAAAATAGTGTAGTAGTGAAGTGAGGAGAGGTAAATAGATTAATGAAGCAGAGTAGAGTGTCTAGAAATAGACCCATATGTATGGTTCATTGATTATTTTTTTACAAAGGTGCTAAAGCAATTCTGTGGGAAAAGAAACTTCTTCTCAGTGAATGATTCTGAAACACCTAGATATTTATATATAAACAAAAATGATCCTTGACACCTGTCTCACACCACACACAATTAATTCATGATGGATCAGAGAATTAAATGTAAAAGTTAAGCCTATAGAAGAAAATAAGAGAATGTCTTCAAGATCTTAAAGTAAGAAGAATTTCTTAAAAGTTACTAACCATAGAGGACCTTCAAGATAGTGGAGGAGTAAGACATGGAGATCAACTTCTTCCTCACAAATACATCAAAAATACATCTACATGTGGAACAACTCCTACAGAACACCTACTGAATGCTGGCAGAAGACCTCAGACTTCCCAAAAGGCAAGAAACTCCCTGCGTACATGGTCGTGTGGCCAACAGGGTCTTGTTGCTCTGGCTGGGTGTCAGGCCTGAGCCTCTGAAGTGGGAAAGCCGAGTTCAGTACATTGGTCGAACAGAGAACTCCTGGCCCCTTGTAATATCAATCAGCAAGAGCTCTCCCAGGGATCTCTGTCTCAATGCTAAGACCCAGCTCCACTCAATAACCAGCAAGCTCCAGTGCTGGACACCCCATGCCAAACAACTAGCAAGACAGGAACACAACCCCATCCATTAGCAGAGAGGCTGCCTAAAATCATAAGAAGTTCACAGACACCCCAAAACACACCACCAGACATGGTCCTGCCTACCAGAAAGACAAGATCCAGCCTCATCCATCAGAACACAGGCACCAGTCCACTCCACCAGGAAGCCTGCACAACCCACTGAACCAACCTTACCCACTGGGGGAAGACACCAAAAACAACAGGAACTACGAACCTGCAGCCTGTGAAAAGGAGACCCCAAACACAGTAAGTTAAGCAAAATAAGAAGACAGAGAAATACACAGCAGATAAAGGAGCAAGGTAAAAACCCACCAGACCAAACAAATGAAGAGGAAATAGGCAGTCTACCTGAAAAAGAATTCAGAGTAATGACAGTAAAGGTGATCCAAAATCTTGGGAATAGAATGGAGAAAATACAAGAAACGTTTAACAAGGACCTAGAAGAACTAAAGAGCAAACAAACAATGATGAACAACACAAGAAATGAAATTTAAAATTCTCTAGAAGGAATCAATCGCAGAATAACTGAAGCAGCAGAAGGGATAAGTGACCTGGAAGATAAAATAGTGGATATAACTACCACAGAGCAGAATAAAGAAAAAAGCATGAAAAGAATTGACAGTCTCAGAGACCTCTGGGAAAACAATAAACGTACCAACATTCAAATTATAGGGGTCCCAGAAAAAGAAGAGAAAAAGAAAGAGACTGAGAAAATATTTGAAGAGATTATAGTTGAAAATTTCCCTAATATGGGAAAGGAAATAGTCAATCAAGTCCAGGAAGCTCAGAGAGTCCCATACAGGATAAATCCAAGGAGAAACACGCTAAGACACATATTAATCAAACTATCAAAAATTAAATACAAAGAAAAAATATTGAAAGCAGCAAGGGGAAAACAACAAATAACATACAAGGGAATCCCCATAAGGTTAACTGCTGATATTTCAGCAGAAACTCTGCAAGCCAGTAGGGAGTGGCAGGACATATTTAAAGTGATGAAAGGGAAAAACCTACAACCAAAATTACTCTACCCAGCAAGGATCTCATTCAGATTTGATGGAGAAGTTAAAACCTTTACAGACAAGCAAAAGCTAAGAGAATTCAGCACCACCAAACCAGCTTTACAACAAATGCTAAAGGAACTTCTCTAGGCAGGAAACACAAGAGAAGGAAAAGACCTACAATAACAAACCCAAAACAATTAAGAAAATGGTAATAGGAACATACATATTGATAGTTACCTTAAATGTAAATGGATTAAATGCTCCAACTAAAAGACATAGACTGGCTGAAAGGATACTAAAACAAGACCCGTATATGCTGTCTACAAGAGACCCACTTCAGACCTAGGGACACATACAGACTGAAAGTGAGGGGATGGAAAAAGATATTCCATGCAAATGGAAATCAAAAGAAAGCTGGAGTAGCAATTCTCATATCAGACAAAATAGACTTTAAAATAAAGACTACTACAAGAGACAAGGACACTACATAAAGATCAAGGGATCAATCCAAGAAGAAGATATAACAATTGTAAATATATATGCACCCAACATAGGAGCACCTTAATACATAAAAGGCAAATACTAACAGCCATAAAAGGAGAAATCGAGAGTAACACAATCATAGTAGGGGACTTTTAACACCCCACTTTCACCAATGGACAGATCATCCAAAATGAAAATAAATAAGGAAACACAAGCTTTAAATGACACATTAAATAAGATGGACTTAATTGATATTTATAGGACATTCCATCCAAAAACAACAGAATACACTTTCTTCTCAAGTGCTCATGGAACATTCTCCAGGATAGATCATATCTTGGGTCACAAATCAAGCCTTGGTAAAACTGAAATCGTATCAAGTATGTTTTCCGAGCACAATGCGATAAGACCAGATATCAATTACAGGAAAAAAACTGTAAAAAATACAAACACATGGAGGCTAAACAATACACTACTAAATAACCAAGAGATCACTGAAGAAATCAAAGAGAAAATGAAAAAATACCTAGAAACAAATGACAATGAAAACACAATGACCCAAAACCTATGGGATGCAGCAAAAGCAGTTCTAAGAGGGAAGATTATAGCAATACAATCCTACCTCAAGAAACAAGAAACATCTCAAATAAACCACCTAACATTACACCTAAAGCAATTAGCAAAAGAAGAACAAAAGAACCCCAAAGTTAGCAGAAGGAAAGAAATCGTTAAGATCAGATCAGAAATAAATGAAAAAGAAATGAAGGAAACAATAGCAAAAATCAATGAAACTAAAAGCTGGTTCTTTGAGAAGATAAAAAAAATTGATCAACCATTAGCCAGACTCATCAAGAAAAAAAGGGAAAAGACTCAAATCAATAGAATTAGAAATGAAAAAGGAGAAGTAACAACTGACACTGCAGAAATACAAAGGATCATGAGAGATTACTACAAGCAACTATATGCCAATAAAATGGACAACCTGGAAGAAATGGACAAATTCTTAGAAAAGCACAACCTTCTGAGACTGAACCAGGAAGAAATAGAAAATATGAACAGACCAATCACAAGCAATGAAATTGAGACTGTGATTAAAAAACTTCCAACAAACAAAATCCTAGGACCAGATGGCTTCGCAGGTGAATTCTATTAAACCTTTAGAGAAGAGCTAACACCTATCCTTCTCAAACTCTTCCAAAATATAGCAGAGGGAGGAACACTCCCAAACTCATTCTACGAGGCCACTATCACCCCGATACCAAAACCAGACAAAGATGTCACAAAGAAAGAAAACTACAGGGCAATATCACTGATGAACATAGATGCAAAAACCCTCAACAAAATACTAGCAAACAGAATCCAACAGCACATTAAAAGGATCATACACCATGATCAAGTGGGGTTTATCCCAGGAATGCAAGGATTCTTCAATATACGCAAATCAATCAACGTGATACACCATATTAACAAATTGAAGGAGAAAAACCAGATGATCATCTCAATAGATGCAGAAAAAGCTTTCAACAAAATTCAACACCCATTTATGATAAAAACCCTCCAGAAAGTAGGCCTAGAGGGAACTTACCTCAGCATGATAAAGGCCATATATGACAAACCCGCAGCGTCCTCAGTGGTGAAAAACTGAAACCATTTCCTCTAAGATCAGGAACAAGACAAGGTTGACCACTCTCACCACTATTATTCAACATAGTTTTGGAAGTTTTAGCTACAGCAATCAGAGAAGAAAAAGATATAAAAGGAATCCAAATCAGTAAAGAAGAAGTAAAACTGTCACTGTTTGCAGATGACATGATACTATACATAGAGAATCCTAAAGATGCTACCAGAAAACTCCTAGAGCTAATCAATGAATTTGGTAAAGTAGCAGGATACAAAATTAATGCACAGAAATCTCTTGCATTCCTATATACTAATGATGAAAAATCTGAAGGTGAAATTAAGGAAACACTCCCATTTACCATTGCAACAAAAGGAATAAAATACCTAGGGTGACAAAAGACCTGTATGCAGAAAACTATAAGACACTGATGAAAGAAATTAAAGATGATACCAACAGATGGAGAGATATACCATGTTCTTGGATTGGAAGAATCAATATTGTGAAAATGACTATCCTACCCAAAGCAATCTACAGATTCAATGCAATCCCTATCAAATTACCAATGGCATTTTTTACGGAACTAGAACAAAACATCTTAAAATTTGTATGGAGACACAAAAGACCCCGAATAGCCAAAGCAGTCTTGAGGGAAAAAAACGGAGCTGGAGGAATCAGGCTCCCTGACTTCAGACTATACTACAAAGCTACGGTAATCAAGACAGTATTGTACTGGCACAGAAACAGAAATATAGATCAATGGAACAGGATAGAAAGCCCAGAGATAAACCCATGCACCTAAGGTCACCTACTCTATGACAAAGGAGGCAACAAAAATATACAGCAGAGAAAAGACACGCTTTTCAATAAGTGGTGCTGGGAAAACTAGACAGCTACATGTAAAAGAATGAAGTTAGCACTCTCCCTAATACCATACACAAAAATAAACTCAAATTGGATTAAAGACCTAAATGTAAGGCCAGTCACTGTAAAACTCTTAGAGGAAAACATAAGCAGAACACCCTATGACATAAATCACAGCTAGATCCTTTTTGACCCACCTCCTAGAGAAATGGAAATAAAAACAAAAATAAACAAATGGGACCTAATGAAACTTAAAAGCTTTTGCACAGCAAACCATAAACAAGACAAAAAGACAACCCTCAGAATGGGAGAAAATATTTGCAAACAAAGCAACTGACAAAGGATTAATCTCCATAATATACAAGCAGCTCATGCAGCTCAATATCAAAAAAACAAACAACCCAATCCAAAAATGGACAGAAGACCTAAATAGACATTTCTCCAGAGAAGACATACAGATTGCCAACAAACACATGAAAGGATGCTCAACATCACTAATCATTAGAGAAATGCAAATCAAAACTACAATGAAGTATCACCTCACACCGGTCAGAATGGCCATCATCAAAAAGTCTACAAACAATAAATGCTGGAGAGGGTGTGGAGAAAAGGGAACCCTCTTGCACTGTTAATGGGAATGTAAACTGATACAGCCACTATGGAGGTTCCTAAAAATCTAAAACTAAAACTACCATATAACCTAGCAATCCCACTACTGGGCATATACCCTGAGAAAACCATAATTCAAAAAGAGTCAGGTACCACAATGTTTGTTGCAAGCACTATTTACAATAACCAGGACATGGAAGCAACCTAAGTGTCAATTGACAGATGAATGGATAAAGAAGATGTGGCACATATATACAATGGAATATTACTCAGCCATAAAAAGAAACTGAGTTATTTGTAGTGAGGTGGATGGACCTAGAATCTGTCATACAGAGTGAAGTAAGTCAGAAAGAGAAAAATAAATACCATATGCTAACAAATATATATGGGATCTAAAAAAAAAAAAAAAAAGGTTCTGAATAACCTAGGGGCAGGACAGGAATAAAGATGCAGACGTAGAGAATGGACTTGAGGACATGGGGAGGGGGAAGGGTAAGCTGAGACAAAGTGGGAGAGTGGCATGGACATATATATACTACCAAATGTAAATAGATAGCTAGTGGGAAGCAGCCTCATAGCACAGGGAGATCAGCTCGGTGCTTTGTGTCCACCTAGAGGGGTGGGATAGGGAGAGTGGGAGGGAGACACAAGAGAGGGGAAATGGGGATATATGTATATGTATAGCTGATTCACTTTGTGATACAGCAGAAACTAACACACCATTGTAAAACAATTATACTCCAATAAAGATGTTAAAAAAAAGTTACTAACCATAAAAGAAAAATAGCGTAAATTTGATTTGATCAATATTTAAAACTTCTGTTCTTTGAAATACATCATTAAGAAAGTATGAAGGCGAACCACAGACAGAGAGAAAATATTCACAATATATGTATCTGTCAAAGGACTTATATTTATACTATATAAAAAACTCCTACAAATAAATTAATAAAAGACTAAAAAAATTTTTTTGATGGGAGAAAGACTTAAATAGATATGTTAGAAGATATTCAAATGGAGAATAAGCATATGGAAAGTTGCTCAAAGGTTTACTTCTTAGAGAAATGCAAATTAAAACCACAATAAGCTAAAATTTAAAAGACTGACAATACCAAGTGCTGGCAAGAATGTGGAACAAATAACATTCCCTTATATTGCTAGTGGGGATGTAAAATTGTACACTTATTTGTAAAATTGGCAGTATCTGATAAAGTAAAACACACACCTACCCTGTGACCCGGCAATTCCACTCCCAGTCATATATCCAAAAACATCACTGCATAGGTCCACAAAATATCTCACACACAAATGTTCATAACAGCTTTATTCATAACAGCCAAAAACATTTCCCTTATTGGGAAATGATCCAAATAAGGATCAACAGGAAAATAGATAAATAAGCCATGGTATAGTCATACAACTGAATACAACTCAGCAATAAAAAAGAACAGATTATTGATGCATGCAATACCTGGGTGAATCTTGAAAAGAAATAAGAAATTAGTCTGGAAAAGTGCACCAGGAACACACAAAGGAGAATTTAGAATGCTAAGCCTAAACACAATTATCAGCCAATGAGTAACGTCTAACAATCTTTGAATAAGAGAGTGAAATTCATTGATTCATTCAACAAATATTAATTAAGAAACTATGTCTGGCACTGTTCTAGAAACTGCAAATAAAGCACAAAACAAAAGTCATTGAGCTTTTACTCTAGTAGGGGGGGAGACAGACAATAAATAAATAAGTAACCCATGTAACACTTTAGAAGGTAATAGGAGCTATAAAAAACAAAGCAAGGCATGTGGGTTGTAAGTTTAAAGAGGATGGTAGGTGAAGGTGACATTTGAGCAAAGACTTGAAAGACTGCGGTGTGCTCTTAATATATCAGCTATTCTAATGGACCTGGACCAATGCAGTATTGTCTGGTGCTTCAGATATATAGCTTCACTGAAAGCACTGGCTCTAATGTAGGGAGTTTTGTACATAGTGACAAGTTAAAGAGACCAGAAGACCTTTCTGAGATTTTTATAAAATCACAGGTCACACAGTGAAGGTCACTGTCCATACACATTTCTGGTCTTTAAGCAGCCAGCACCAGCTGCTTCAAATTCCCTTTTCAAATCAGCTCACAGAAAGGGATCTGATAAACTCCTCTGTACACAGACTAACTGAGTTGGTGCATGGTCACCTATACCCAAAATCCTTTCATAGGTCATTTATGATGTTTTTACCAAAGGGGAAAAAAAATATCTGTTCAGAGAAACTCAAGCCTCAGTGAACAAGTGGGTAAGCTATGCTTTTGATCAGGGCTTCTCATGAGAAGTTTATGCAATCACACTACAAAGACAGAAACCTTGTCAAGTCCAACTACAATCACCACACCTATCACTATTTTTATGTGTGTGTACACATCAGTGTCTGCTTGCTTATCCACTGCTGTGAGACATTTTCAGTCAGTGCTCCACAATAGTGATGTTTTGTTTGTAGATTTACACTTAGAATCTTGCTGTGTCCTACAGTGACTTTAATGAATCCCAAGCCTCATCTTAATCCCACTACAAATAAGTTATAAATGGAGAAAAATAATTAACTGTCATAAACTCCCCTAGGGCCCCACAGGCAAAGAAGACCTCAGGGGTTCATTAAAACTTGACTTTTCTCTAGGAGCCTTAGAGCTTTCTTGTCTGTATGGGTATGATGCAACACCAGGGAAACTTCCTCTTGTTTGATGTCACTTCAGAGACTATTGCTGTTAGAACTTTACTTTAAATGCATTTCACCCATTGCTTCTCCAAAGTCAAGTTTACTGATGACTTGCTCCAGCACAAGCAAGAAACAGTACAGAAAGAAATATTTTTGACCATGTTCATTTTGGTATAGAACCTTCCCCTTTCCAAAACGCTTATCTCTTCTTCTTGGTTTCTTTGCTTCAGTTACTTCTAGCACATATTTAACATATATATTTATATTATATATATATATATAATATATAATGTAAGTGGATGTTTGATACATAAGCATGTATACAATGTCTTTACATATATGTCTCAGAGTTTTGGTAGATTATCAAATAGCACTGATATGGCACTGAGTGAGTTGTTCATCACTACACATCAGAGAAACACAAGAACACACATAAATTCCAACAAGAAGAACCATAGAGCCTGGATGGAGAGAAAAGAAGGTAGCTGATAGGTCTTCATTTGAAATGGCCTCAGCTCCTAAGAAAGTGACTAAAATTAAGGTCATTAAACAGGAGTCAGATGGGACAGAATTCTATTTAATGTTCAGTTAGTCTCTAATTTGTACATTATTTAGCATTTTAAAACTCTAGGTTTAGGGAGAAAAAGACATGGTTCATGCCTTGGAGGAGTTTGCAGTCTAATAAAGGCAGCTCTTATTTTGCCTCTTGTTCCGTTTCCTCTCCCCTCATGTTTCACCTTTCCCAACATCCTATGCACTTCTTTTGCTTCTTTAAGTGCTTGGTGAACGCATCTGTTCAGCAACCTCCTCTATAAGGGTGACTTTAACACTTGTGACGTTAGTTCTTATCTTTCTATGAAGCCCCTAAAGTGGTATCCAGTCACTTTACTGGATGTTTCCAATAGTCTGTCCTGTGGTCAGTCCAAACAGCAACTTCAAAGCTGAGTTCCTCTTCTCTTCTGCACGAGCAGATACCTCCTAAACCTGCCCCATCAAGAATTCATCAATGAATTCTTTCATTTTGTTGTGTGTATTAGGAGTACACTTCTTTTTATTGATTAATAATAATCCATTGCCTGAACATATCCACAAATTAGTTTGCCCACTTGTTGATGGACAGCTGGTTGTTTTCAGCTTGTACTATTATGAATAAAGCAGATCTAAGCATTCACGTACAGAACTCTTTAACATATGTTTTCATTTACCTCAGATAAATATTTAAGAGTGGAATTGTTTGATGATAGACAAGTTTATAAGAAACTGCCAAACAATTTGACAAAGAGGTGGTTTAATTTTATTTTCCAACAGCAGTGTTTGAGAGGTTCACTTTGTCTACATTCTCAACAAAATTTGATATTGTCAGGTTAACATCTCTAGTGGGCACATAGTGTTCTGTCAGTGTGTTTTCAACTTGCATTTACCTGATACTTAATGATAGTGAGCAAATTTTCATGTGTTTCCTGACTATTTGAAATTCTCCTTTAATGAAGCATCTATTCGAAGTTTTGGTTCAATTTTAATTAGTTGTTTGTCTTCTTGATTAGTGAGTTGTAAGAGCTCTTTATATGTTCTGAATACAAGTCCTTTGATATTGAATATCTTCCCCCCGGGCTGTCTTTGTCTTTTCACTTCTTTATTAGTCTATTTCAAAGAATAGAAGTTTTTATTCTTACGTCCAGTCATCTGTTTTTTTTTTTTGTCTCTATGGTGAGTGCTTTTGTGCTTAGTCTAGAATCTCTTAGCCTATACCAACATCATGAAAATTTTGGTTTTTCTTTTAGAAGTTTTAAAGTCTTTGCTTTTACTCTTAGATCTATTATCTATTTTAAGTTAAAACTTTTAATATAAAAATTTTTAAACATATACAAAGTAAAGAGACTAGTTTGCTAAACACCCATGTACCCAACACCCAACTCAACAATCCTCAACATTTTTTACTTCATTTATCATCTCTATCTCCACCAATCAAAACGTTTTAGCCATTGTATCATCAAATGTTTTTTGTTTCCTCCCTTCCTTCTGGGACTCTAATTACACCATTGTTAGACCACTGGATATTCTGCAGTTTATTGAGTTTGTTCATTTTCCTCTGTGTGGTTTATTTTAATAGTTTCTATTTCTCTATCATTGATCTTTTATCTTCAATGTCTAGTCTGCTCTTAAGTTCATTCAATAAATCTCTATTTCATATTTTTTATCTCTAAAAGTACTATTTCATTCTTTTTTGTATCTTCCATTTTTCTTTTCATTATATTCACAGTTTCATTTACATCCTTGAATAACAATAATAGCTGTTTAAAAATTCTTGTCTTAATTTCATCAGATGTGATATTTCTATTTATACATATTTTCTCCTGCTTTTCTTACACATTTTCCTGCTTATCTGAATGTCTAGTAATTTTGATAGGATGCCGTACATTGTTGACTCTCTTAATTGTTTTTTGTTTCTTTAAAATATTTTAAAGTTTGTTTTGGCAGCCAGTTAAACTACTTGTAGATTGTCTTGGTGTTTTTGAGGTTTATTTAAGTTTTGTTAGTACATATGAAGTATAGCTTTTATTCTAGAACTAATTTGGCCCTAATGTTAAGACATAAACCTTGGCTCTCTAGGGAGTGCTACAGGTGTTCAAGGAGATCTCCTCACTGGCTGGATGGAACACAAACATCACACAGTCCTGTATAAGCTCTGATAATTATTTAACTTAAACTTTCCAAAGATTTTTACTTTGCCCAGCTTCATCGAGTTTTATGTTAGAAATGCATAGCTTATGCATTTGTCAAAGCTTAGACAAAGACACAAGGACCCATATACAAATTCCTGGAGTTCTTTCTCTGTGGCTTCACTATACTTTACTACCCATTCCACCTACTTCAGCCTCCCAAAACTCTAGTCTGCTTCTTCTCAACTCACAAAAAAATGCTGTGCTCTGTTAGCATATATCTTCTTTGGGCTATGATATAGAAAGTCTCTCGTGACAAAGAGTCGGGGTGAATATAGGACTCACCTCATATGTTCCTTTTCCATCTTAGATCATAATTCAGCATCACCTGTTGTCCAACGTCTAAAAACAATTATTTTATATACTTTGTCCAGTTTTTAAATGTTTACAGTGGATGGCTTATGAAAAGAACACAATTCAGTCCATAGCACATGCCCACAATGAATGAATCCTATTACATTCTATCAAAATGAGCTAAAACACATTTTTAAATGATACAAGGTATAAAAGTGTAACAAAACTCAGAATTAGAAAAAAATCAATAATTACACAATAACTCAGGAAATTACTAGAAATAAAAGAAAAAATGATTTAGGAAATTAAGCTGAATTAGAAGTAATAGAAGAGCAACTAAACACAACAGATAATACTTTAAGTAATTAGAAGGTGAGAAAAACAGATGAAAAGAAGAAGAAAAAATAAACAAAGAGAATGAATGGGAAGTAACAGATGCAGACACAAGGCAAAGAAGATCTTATCTACGGTGATTAGGAGCCACAACGGAGAAAACCAAAGCAAGGGAACAGAACAAATAATATAATTCAAGAAATTTTTCCCAGTTAAATATATATATTTATATATATATTTGATATATTGAAAAGGAACATCGCACCTAAGAAAACTGCTGAAGAATGAATATGAAAACATATCCTAGTAAAATTATTAAGAACCACGTAATACAAATTTTTGAGTACTTTTTCAAAAGACCTAGAAGCAATAACCCAGAAGCAATGAACCCTTATAGCACCTAATCTTTGGCCTTCAAATGCCATTTCAGCACTAAAAGTAATTGGAGAAATTGTTAATTCCTGGTCTGAAGAAAGAAATGTATGAGAGGAGCTTAGAACATCTTGTCCTATCAGATAGTAATTAATATTAGAGGCTAATAGCACTGTGTCCAAAAGACTAAAGAGACAAACTGAGGAGAATACCACAGGCCAAAGATAAAAAATTTTGAGCAACAAAAGGATAATAATTGCAGTGAACTGGAAAACATAAAATATGATTAAATTAGAGTATAAAGATACTAAAGAAAAATAACTAATCATCTTTGGAGGATAAGAAACCAAATTATTATTTTGAAAATTAGAAAATGAAGGTGATGTGTTTTTATCTGAACTGTGGTGGTGGACACACAAATCGACGCATGTGATAAAATTGTATTGAAGTAAATGGACACACACACAAATGAGTATAAATAACACTGGAGAAAACTGAATAAAATCAGTGGATTATCTATGGCAACATGCAATATCCCGCATGTGATTGTACTATAATTTTGCAAAATGTTACCATTGGGGAAACTGCATAAAGGGTACACAGGATCTCTCTGTATTATTTCTTGTACCTCCATGTGAATCTACAATTAACTCAAAAGAAAAAGTTTAATTTAAAATCTGCATTAGCAACATTTTCACAGATGATATATTACTGAATGTATTCTTGAGAAGTACATATTCTTATAAACATATTTCCCTTATGAATGAGAATATATGGGTGAAGGGTTCTCATAAGTCTACCATCTTGTGCCCCTCAACCTCCTGCCATTCTTTTCTGTCAGTCTACAGGTGGAGGAGCAGGGTGACAAATTTAGCTACTGTTATTACTATTATAGGAATCAAATGAGACAGTGTATTTGAAAGTACTTACATTAAAAGCAGGTTACAAAATGTTTTTTTAAAAAATACATATATGCTCATACACATGTAAATACATATATGCATTGAAAAAATGTAAAATGACACTCATGATGACTGTCTCCAAGGAGCAAGAAAATGGTATTTTATTTTTGCTTATTTGTATTTCTGATTTTCTACAGTGCACTTATACTGCCTTGGTAAATTTTTTGCATGCAACTGAAATTGGCAATAAAATCTATCCTCTATGTCCAAAAATTCAATAAATTAAGTTTACTGAACAATAATAAAGTGCTACACATAAAATAAGCTACAGCAAAGCAGCATAGTTTTGTGAAAACAAAACAGACTGGTGGTCAGAAGTCCTAGGTTTTAGACCCAGTTCTGTGTCTTGCTAGTTTTATGACTTTGGGTAATTTAACTTTTAGAGCTTCAGTTTTCTAGAGAAGAGGAAAATAATACATACAGCATTCCTCATTTTTATATGCTATGCACAGGCTAACACATCAAGTATAAAGCACATTCAGCCACAACATTGCTTAGAGCTATAGGTGTGCAGATTTACAAGGCTACACACTTGGGCCAAGGGAAGGAGCTCATGATCAGAAGAAAGCACTTTCAGTTCCAAATACTTGATAATTAGGAAGCCTTGGGAGAGTCACTTAGTGTCTGGCACTTCAGTTTTCTCAGTAAGAACATGGGAATAAAAATTCTACTCAGATACATTTATCCACATACCCAAAACTTCTGGGAGGAGTTAATGAGATTGACCTTTGAAGAGCATTATAAAAAAGTTAGTAAGCAATTAAAATAGTGCAAATTTAGGATTTTAGCTTAAGGAATACATGTTAGAGAAGGGATATCTATAGGTATCATATTCAGCAATGATAATCCTTGCTTCTTACGACTTGTCTGTAATTTGAGTACTTTGTCATTAAAGAGATAATGCAGCCATGGTTTGATATTATGATCTGAAAATAGAACTAACAATAATAATAGTGAAAGTAGCTATTGAGCACTTTCTCTGGACTATACTAGGTGCCAGGGCCCAGCCTTCACCACAGATGAATTCATCAGAACCTCTGTGGGCATAACGTAGACATCAATACTTTTTAAATGATTCCAGGTGATCATAATATACGAGTAATGTTGAGAACCATTGCCTTAGGGCCTGAAGTATGATAAAAAAAAAACTAAGAACAAATTCCAGACCCCTAATGACAACTCACATTTTTATAGGAAATGACTTCTTGAAAAAAAATTTCTAAATATGCATTTCCCCATATTAATTTTACAACCACCTTAGGGATTGATATCACTAATTTCTTCATCTTTCAGGTACAGAAATTGACTTGTAACTCAATGATACTGTTGTAACTACCAAATCACCCTGACACTGCATCAATTTGAGATAAGTATTCATATGTTCACATTCAGTGAATATTTAGGACTTGCATAGATGACAGGGGAATTTCATTTCTGAATCAAAATGCATCTCCAACTATAAAATATGGAGTATACTGCTCATTGCTTATAGAATCGAGGTTCTCAGACTAGAGTGTGCATCAGCATCAACTGGAGACAATAGGAAACATTGCTGGGCCCCATCCCCACAGTTTCTGAGTTGGTAGGTCTTGGGTGAGGTCTGACAATTTGCATCTCTAACATCTTCAAGTGATGCCAATGGTGCTGGCCCAGGGACTACACTTTAAGAACCACCTCTCTAGAATATTTGAGAAACATGAAAACGGTAAAAGGTTCAGATCTTTCCCCCTTTTTCCTCTCATCTCCATGACCTTTGAAATACCCAAGGTCTGGTCTTCCTCCCAAAATAAACAGCAGGATGAGGGATACTTCATCAGGAAGTATACCAGGATCACTCAGCTGGCCCCAGATACTCAAAACTAGCTTCACCAAGCAGTGCAAGATGCAGCCTTTCATGGAGTTCTTCTCTCCCAGTGCCACAGGGCTCCCAACCAGAGGAGAATGGCTGGAGAAAATCACTCTACAGTGACAGAGTTCATTCTTGAGGGTTTAACAAATCGACCAGAGCTCCAGTTCTCCCTCTTCCTCCTCTTCCTTGGGATCTATTCAGTCACCATGATAGGGAACCTGGGCATGATAACACTGATTTGTCTAAATGCTCAGCTTCACGCCTCCATGTACTACTTCCTCAGCAGCCTGTCTCTTGTGGATCTCTGCTACTCCTCTGTCATTACCCCTAAGATGCTGGTGAACTTTGTGACAGAAGAGAACGTCATCTCCTATGCAGGGTGCATGTCCCAGTTCTACTTCTTTATTGTGTTTGTCGTTGCTGAGTGTTACATGCTCACAGTCATGGCCTATGACTGCTATGTCGCCATCTGCAGCCCTTTGCTTTACAACATCATCATGTCACATCGATTCTGCTCCCTGCTGGTGGTTGGGGTCTATGCCATGGAGCTCATTGGCTCAACCATAGAGATGGCCTCATGTTGAAACTGCCCTACTGTGAGCTCCTCATCCGTCATTACTTCTGCGACATCATCGCCCTCATGAAGCTCTCCTGCTCTAGCAGCTATCATATTGAGATGACAGTCTTCGTTTTGGCTGGATTCAACATCGTGGTCACCAGCGTAACAGTCCTCATTTCCTACGCCTTCATCTTGTCCAGCATCCTCCGCATCAGCACCACAGGGGGAAGGTCCAAAGCCGTCAGCACCTGCAGCTCCCACCTTGCTGCAGTGGGGATGTTCTATGGAACGACCGCATTCATGTACTTGAAACTCTCCACAGCCAGTTCCCCAGCCCGGGAGAAAGTGGCCTCCGTGTTCTACACCACAGTGATCCCCATGCTGAACCCCGTAATCTACAGCTTGAGGAATGAGGAGGTAAAAGCTGCCATGAAGAAAACTCTGAGGGGAAAATTGTTTTGAGCAAATGTTATTATTCTTTCTCAATTAAAAAAATTAGTTGTTATGAATACCAGAGGGAAACCCTCTGAATCCTAGCCCACCTGTGATGGGAAACAATCCCATCTCTGCATGGCTGGGTGACTGCCTCCTTCCCTCTTCCTTCCCGCCCTCTCTCTACTCTCATTTCTGTTTGAAGCCAGCTGATTTTAAGTTCATGTTTTCTCTCATTTGGGAAGCATTTTCTCTATCCTGAGCCCTTTGGTAAACTGTACTATCTTAATTGTAATTTAACGTAAATTTTAAACTTTCACAGACTCGGATATAGAGAACAAACTAGTGGTTACTGGGGGACCGGGGGCAGACAAGATACAGGTAGGGAATTAAAAGGAACAAACTAATATGTATAAAATCAACAACAAGGATATATTGTAAGCACAGGGAAATATGGCCATTATTTTACAATAACTTTAAATAGAGTAACTATAAAAATATTGAATCAATGTTGTATACTTGAAACTAATACAATATTTTGAATCAACTATACTTCAATTAAAAAAAATTTAGGGCTTCCCTAGTGGCGCAGTGGTTGAGAATCTGCCTGTCAATGCAGGGGACACGGGTTCGAGCCCTGGTCTGGGAAGATCCCACATGCCGCGGAGCAACTGGGCCCGTGAGCCACAACTACTGAGCCTGCGCGTCTGGAGCCTGTGCTCCGCGACAAGAGAGGCCACGATAGTGAGAGGCCCACGCACCGCGATGAAGAATGGCCCCCCCTTGCCGCAACTAGAGAAAGCCCTCACACAGAAACGAAGACCCAACACAGCCAAAAGTAAAATAAATAATTAATTAATTAATTTAAAAAAATTTAAACTATGAGCATTGAGTTTTAGAGTCATTAGCTATTTTATTACCTTCTATGCAGAAAATACTACTCAACCTGTTCCTACTTTTTTGTACTTGGGAGTACACAAGGCAGAGAGAGGTGGATTTGAGAGTCACCAAGAGGTGATATCCAGAGCCTTTCTCATCTAGACGTCTTCCTCTCCTCTCTTCCACGCCTCCCTACTTATTCTTGCCCAAGAACTTCTACCTGATCCCTTTATGTGACTTCCTTAGTAACATAATAATAATGCCAGCCACTGCCATGCTTTTGGAGGCTTACTCTGAGCCACGCAATGCTTCTAAATGCTTTATGTACATTATTTGAATTGCACCTCACAGTGATTGGTACTGTTGTTGTCCCCATTTCACTATGGACACTTGGCTTAGTAAATAAACAACTGAACCCTGGGATTGAGCATCACCTGGAAGCTTGTTAGAGATGCACACTTGGGGTTCCTGCTCCACACCTACAGAATTACTGGATGCGGCCCAGCAATCTCTGTTGTAACCGGCCTCCTGGGGATTCTGATATGCACTAAGGAGTGAGAGCCACCCTCCAAACCTCACACAAAAGCATTTAATTAGTGGGAACTAATTCACATCCATGGCTCTAGCTACAAGGGAAACTGGGATATGTAATTTTTAGCTTTTTAACCTGACCAGAAGGAGGGTAGAGTAGATATTGAGAGAACCATTCTCAACTGTCTACCTATTATTTCCTGACCTTTTTCCAGCAAGAGATAAGATCTCTACCACTACAGAGCCTCTCTAATTAGAAGAAAATGCAGGAAAATATGTTTGTTTTCCAAAGGTGATGATCTATAAAGCCAAATAAACTGGTGAATTTGATTCTATCAAAAATTAGCATTTTTGTTCAGCAGAGGACTCCACGGAAAGAATAAATAGCAACATAACAAATTGGAAGAAGATATCTAACTAGCATATATTAGAAACTTCAACATCAACAGAAAGAATAGGCAAAGTATACAGAACAATTGACAGAAGAGAAAGCCTGAAGTGCCTCTGAGCAGATGAAGAGATGCTCAACCCAATTACTAATCAGAGAAGTGCAAATAAAACAACAAGGTATCTCTTTACATCCACCACTGGGTAAGGAATAGGTAAATTGAAGTGGAGACATTGCCAACAGTTAGAAGCAAAAGATTAACTATAGGCCATATAGCCTAGAGCTATAGTGCTATGTGAGCAAAGTAAGAAAGATAATGAGACATAAAACTTAATGTTACTTATGTATGTTTAACTTACATGCACACAAACCAGAAAAAAAACACAGAGAGAAAACTGTGTTTTCTCTATAATTATGAGAAAATTATTCTCGTAATTCATAAAATACACATTAAGCAGGTTAGAATGGTTACCCAGAGAGATAAGATGCATGGAAAGAGGGAGTGGGAAAAAGAGAAACAGAAATAAAAATTCCTTTTCCTGGGCCCGCCCCCAGCTGCGTAGCAGTCAACTCTCCCAAGAGGCCCTGGATCAGCGCTCCCACTGAACTGCTGGGTAGGAGGACAGGCCAGCCCACCCTTAATATCATGTGGCCTGAGGAAAGACTTTCTAAATATTTAGAAGTTAAAAATAGCATTCACAAAATGTTAAATAGTTTCTTCTACCTAAGCTGACAAATATGCCTTTATAACAAGCTGGAAGGCCAGGTTCACATTTAGAAATTTCAGAATCTAAGTCTCACGCCAGAACACAATACTAAAGGAAGCCTCTCCCTGCTCCCCAGCCCCCTGCCTACAGCCCCACCTTGCCCCGTCCACTCCCACCCCTTGTTCTGTCCCACCCACAAGTATTCCATCCATACCCTGGCACACAGCCATTCCCTGGAGGGTACAGGGTATTTGGGCAGGGAACTCTGTATCCCAGCACTACACGCAAAGTCCAGAAGGAGGTGCAGAGGCTCTGTCTGGGGCACAGCCCCTTGGATCCAACCGGATACAGCCAGAGAAGGGCCAAGGACAGGAGCCTCTCACCCAGTCTGGGGAGGTTGCTAAGGCTACTGTGCAGAGAGGTGACCTTGCCCATGTGTTTGCCCATAGCTGCTGCTTCTCTCCCCAGCTGGCAGGTCTCACAGTTGAGATAAGATGTTTGTGTCCCACATATTACAGTTTACAAAGCATCGTTTTTATAGAGTGAATTTAAATGTATATGCCGAAGACCATTCTTTGTGGGAAAGTCATATTAAATTCAAGACAAATTTTATTTCAGGTTTCTTGGGGTATTTTTTCCCTTATTATGGGTGGCATAGTGTTTTCCTAAAAAGAGAGGAAGGCTATGTGTGTGTGTATTTCATGCTTCTCGTTCATTTTTCATACCATTAGACATAGAAGGAACATATACACATGGAGAGCTCTTGAGATGTGTCCTCTGAGAAGGACCACAAAATGGGGGCCTTCGATACAGTTAAGCAATTTCCACATCAATTACATAGGGTCACAGCCTAAACCTCAAAGGGTTACTTTGTTTTTGCCTGTAATTAGCAATGCTGTGTTGTATACTTACAATTTTGCTAATAGGGAGGATCTTATTGATCTTATCACAATAAATAAATAGGAAGAAACTTTTGGAGAAGATGGACATGTTTATGGCATTGATTGTGGTGACAGTTTCACAGGTGTATACTTATCTCCAAACTCATCAAGTTGTATACATTAAATATAGCTTTTTCTGTGTCAATCATACCTCAATAAAATGGTTCTTTTTTTTAAAGGCATCTTCACACTCAGTATCTATCAATGCTCACAATCTTGTGAGATCATCTATAGACCGTTTACAAATAAAAGAAATGGGGCTAAGTCACTTGTCCAAAGTGTGGGATAAACAAAGAACACCAGATGAGAACAAGCAAAGGCTATCTATCCAGAGCTTGCTCTAGCAAGGGATCCAGCCACCATCACTGCCTTTGGCAGACACTCATAAGCAGAAAGGGAGTGGGAAAGCTTAATAGTGAAGAAAGGGGAAGGCTTCACGTGCGCTCTGATTGGAGGTTGTTGGCACGGGGAAGATGGAGGGGAGCTAACTATAAGCAGGGCATCCTTTGTGATTGGTTTGGGAGCATATTTGGCTTTTCCTGATTGGCCCCAAGTTGGAAGCAGGGGTTAAAAAAAAAAAAAAATATAGGGAAGCTGGCAGGCAGTGAGCAAGTCCTGTTCATTCTGGGCTGATTATTGCAGAGACTGTGGTTTGGCTTCCCGGGCTGGTTGCTGCTGGGGTTGTGAGTAGGAATTCTATTTTTACACATGGTCTAGCCATCGTGTGTTTGTATATTCAGTTTCTCAAAAGTCACACAGTGAAAAACTGGTACTATCATCTCTGGTCTTTTGACTGCAGCTTTGAAAGTTCATGCCCTTTCCACTTCTGTTCCCTGCCCTGCATTCCAGAGCTTTTCAGAAATCCAGTGTAGTTTAAACCACTTGGAAAAAGTCCAGGGTGTGGGCGGGGAAGGATAGCCGTAGGCATCATTAAATGCAGAGCAGTTTTGGCATGGGAACCACAGCCCTTCATTGGGAAAAAGAATAAATGAAGGTGTAACAATCCCAGAGAGAGTCTTGGGTCTCCATTCTCATTCCAAACCGCAAAATGAGGGCCTTCGATACAGTTGAGCAATTTCCACACCAATTACTTAGGGTCGCTAGCCCCATAGGACCCCTTTCCCCATCACCATACTGAAAATTTCTCATTTGCAAGACTTTGGCGCAAAGAAATGGGGCTCCACCAGCTCAGGGACAGCTCAGTGTAGGCAGCCTGGCACCAGTCCCAGCTGAAGCTGGATCCTCCTCCAGCAAAGACGGGCTCAAAGCCAACAAGGCCAAGCCTCCCTCTAATTACCAGGGGCCTGGTCAGGTATTTAGAGGAGCATCTCCTGCTTCTAGTATAGATAACTGCTCAGAGCCATGTGCGTAAAGTGATCAGGTCCTCACCCTGCCTATCCTGGGGTCTCCCCGTGCTCAGCAGTATCTTGTTGTACACACAGCTGCAGAGCACATGCTCTTGGAAGCCCTGGTGCCTGACACAGAGTCACATTCATAGCTGTGGGTTTCCCCCTGCCGTTAGTGCCCCTCGCCCAGGGTTCCCCTCCACTGTGTTACTTTCACTACAAGGTGCACCAGAGGGTCTCCACCACCTTATTGCTCTCTTTGCATGGGATCTAAAATAAGGCATCTCCAAGTATGAATCATATGCTGACCAAGTTTCATTATTGGGACTGGCCTGAAAGAAATGAAACAAGCAGATGAAGGATGTGTGTTCTCAGTTTGGACTTTGAGAAGTAGACAAGTCCAAATATGATAAGGATAATGAGGGTAAAGGATGGCCTGTGCCACAGGAGCTGGGGTACAGAAACGTCTGTGGGACCCCCAAAGCTGACAATGATTAAACAATATCTCATAAGACGTTTGCTGTAGATGTGTTCCATGCTTATTTTACTTTTGTCATCCCCTGGCCTTTAGGACAGTCATGCTGGAACCCTCTGGCCTTGTCTCCAGATGCATCACAGGGCAGCAAGTCACGGTCATTTGTTCAGTGTTGAGGGGAAGCAGAAGCCCTGTGAGGGCTGCAGGCTGGTGGGTGGACATCAAATTGGGACCCAAGGAAAGGAACAGGGAAATCTCCAGGACAGAGTCTGGGTCTGGGTCACTGCATCCAATCACCTCTCCCCACCCTGAGAGTCAAGCTCAGTCCCAAATTTGTACATTCTGGGTTTATTTTTGGAAAAATGGCTTTTCTCCCTTTCTTCCTTCTCCTACAGAAGATTCACCAAGTCCACAGCAGTGACCAAGAAGCACATGAAAGAGCAAATATTTCTGTTTATCAAGATAATTCTTGGGACTTCCCTGGTGGCGCAGTGGTTAAGAATCCACCTGCCAATGCAGGGGACAAGGGTTCGATCCCTGGCCCGGGAAGATCCCACATGCCGCGGAGCAACTAAGCCCGTGCGCCACAACTACTGAGCCTGCGCTCTATAGCCCGCGAGCCACAACTACTGAAGCCCGCGCACTTAGAGCCCATGCTCCGCAACAAGAGAAGCCACCACAATGAGAAGCCCGTGCACCGCAACGAAGAGGAGCCCCCGCTCACCGCAACTAAAGAAAGCCTGTGCGCAGCAACGAAGACCCAACGCAGCCAAAATAAATGAATAAATGTTCCTTAAAAAAAAAAAAAAAGATAATTCTTAAAGTATCCATTCATTAAATTGAAAAATATTTATTGAAACAGTCCTTTCTGGTTATATAATCAGAAGAAGAAAACCTTCTGTCACTAGAGATACATAAAAATAGTGGATAAACAATATTAAAACAAACTTTTACTACGTGGTATGGTTTGTGGGAAAGTATCAAAAGTTGCTGTGAAGGCAAAGGAAAAATTAAGAAAACGTAAATGAAGCTGGAGCCAGTGTTGACCTGAGGGTGTGTGCCGGTCCTCAGAGGCTGAGAGCCTAGATTTTCACACGTGAGGGGCAAGAGATGAAGCCCGGGCGCAAGCAGAGGGAAAGTGGGGTTTGAGGCATGTCACCTCCCCACCACCCTTATAAATGCATGCTCAAAGAAAGTGAGGTCTGAGTGAATGAACAGAAAAAGAAATGCCCCACCCAGAGAGATGGTGAGAATGCAGGCTGGTCTCAGCCTTGGCTCTGGATGGAGCAGGGGCAAAAAGGAAAACCCTCTCCCCTGAGAATCTTTAACCACACCTGCCAGCACATGTGTATGGAACTGGAGTTATTATAAAGAGGTCCTAGGTGTTATTATAATGAATTAGAAGTGTGATAAGTGCTCCAAGGGGAAGTACGGAGTTGGAGGAAAACACAATGGGAGAAATGAACTGAGTTCCCGAGGTCAGGGATAACCTCTCTGAGGAAGTGCAATTCAGAGACCTGAAGCATAGGAGGTGGAGGTGCTGTTTGGCTTCCAGGATCCCCCTTCTCTGTCTGGAAATCCGCCCTTGTTTGAGTCTTAGTTGAGATCTCCCTACATGGTAGCTAGTAAGGCTAGACCCTTGTTCCCCAGGCCTCTAAAATGTGCAGAGGGATGCTCAGCCTCAGCCAGTCAGATGCCCCCACTCAGGACTTGACTTCTGGAGCAAGTAACGGACTTGACTTCTTTCCTACAAAGAAGCAAGGAGGATTTTGAGTCCATTATGGAAAGACAAAGCTGACTCGCTCTTGGAACCAGCTGTGTTACATCGTGTATCAGGCGGCGCCCGTGGTAACGGCCAGTGACCAGTGCTCCTTACTTGTGGCCTTAGCTGTGATTCTAGCCACGTGGCTTCCCCTGGATCCTAATTATTTCCCAAACCTGGTTCCCTAGGCTTCTCTGTGATTCTGCAAATTACCCCATATCTTTCCAACAAATTTATTTCCTACTGAAGTTAATGAGGCAGATTGTTCTTCTCAGCCAAGAACCACCACTGGCTGTAACAGAAGCCAGCAAGGTGGAGCACCGGTGGGAAGGGAGTGGGAGGACCGCAGGCTGGGGAGCAGTGTTCTCTTTCCCCACGTGGTCGTGGCCCCTGCGCCATCTTCCCAGTAACGTGGGAACAGCCCTTCCCTCTTCCTTCCATACAATACTCACGCATTTAAACTTGTTTTTCCCTTCCAGGCTCTTTTTGTTGGTGTGTTAAGGGGTAGAAATGTACAAATGGACCAGATTCCAGATTATTATTCTTCCAGAGAGTAACATCCTTGGAGAATAGGGAAGGGGAAATCTGTAGGCCATTTGTCTCACAAGAGCTACGTTTTAAAAAGATAAACGAAACATTAATGCTCCAAAGTCAGCAAAGCAACTATAAACATGTTTGCTTGCATATATATTATACTATATATATATATACTATATATGTGTGTATATATATATAGTATATATATATATATATATATGTCAGCTCAAATTTTACTGGGAAGCATCTTAAAATAATTTAATACATCCCCAAAATTATTTCCAAAATCACATAAAGCTAATGACATCATTATTGTTTAAATGTTTAACATGTGGCGTAGTTAGCATTTATATTTTAAACACTCCCTGTTGTCGTAGACGCCTATGTTTCGTGTGACACACACATGCACACACAGATACTCACACTCACACACCCCCTTTGTTGTCTGTTGAGGTGCTTTATGTAATCAATACAAGGAGAAGCTCATTGCCCATTTTTATAAAATTTATTTTATGGTTTTGTTTTTAAATGATTATAGCTTATAATATATGGTATGACAGATAATTGGCCTTACCTTTATTTTATACTCAGTCTTCACTCAGAAACCGTGTCCTATTCATTAACATCGTTGCTATGGAAATAACACAATCAGGTTTATGGTGTGCTGAGAACTCATTGCTCTGAGTCCTGAATGATAAGTAGGTGACCAGCAGAGGATGGGGGAGGGATCCAGGCAGAGAAAAGAAAATGAAAAAAGACATGGAGATACAGAAAACCCTAGTGTATTTAAGGAAAGGTAGGTGACATTGTGGCTAAATCACCGCGTCTACTGAGGAGTGAAATAGGAGAGCTTTGGGGAAGAGTGGTGCGATTGCTCATTTTATGCGTCAGCTTGGCCGTATCATTCTGGGTGGAAGTATGGATTCGTTATTGTCTTTACACGGATATCAGTATGGTTAAAGGAGATGTGTATGGATGCCTGGTTGACAAAGGGTAGACTGTGAAGGTTAAGTTTATGCGTCAGCTTGGCTAGGCTAGGGGTCCAGTTGTTTGTTCAACCACTAGCCTAGATGTTGCTGTGAATGGATTTTGTAGGTGGGATTAACATCATGACCAGCTGACTTTAAGTAGAGCAGCTTATTCTCCATAATGTGAGTAGGCCTGATTGAAACAACTGAAGGCCTTAAAAGCAAATTTCCCAGCAAGGAAGGAATTTTGCCCGAAGACTGTAACATAGAATCCTGCCTGAGTTTTCAGCCTGCCTGCCTGCCTGATGCGTTTGAAATTCAAAACAAACATCAACTCTTACCTGAATGCTTGCCTGACAAATTTCGGACGTGCCAGGCCCCCACAATTACATGAGCCAGTTGCTTAAAACAAACCTCTCTACAGATATATATATATATGGCGGGGGGAGCAGAGAGGCGTCTCCTTGCCAATCTTAATCTTAGCTTCCCTGTGTCCTGTCCTTCCCTGCCCTGTGCCGCTGGGACAGGCAGGTACACCTGACCTGGCCAGATGAGGGTTTAGGGCACAGGCTCCTTGGAGAAGAGAAAATCTGTGTGTTTGGTGAGGCAGGGAGAATAAGGAGTCCTAGTCATGGGTGAATGAGGCACAGGAGCTAGAAAAGTAAAGGCAAGAAGAAATACTTGAAGTTAGGAAGGAATCATTCTCCTGCTTCCCGGTGCTCCTTCCATACAAAATAGGGCCACAGTCGGATTTAGTTCCCAGGGAGGGGGCTAGTAAGAGGTGAGGTTGGCGTCCAGGTCAAGGAAGTTGAGCGCTTGCCCAGAAAATCAAGACAATATCCCTCAGAGCCCTGTAGAAAACACCAGCACTCAAACTGGATGGTTTACCTTAGACCACAGTGCCAAGAGATCTCTGAAGTACATGAATGCTGAAGGGCGGGGGGTGGTGGATGAGTAGGAGACAAGAAGGAAGAAGAGAAAGTGACCAGGATTGAGTAGAGTCTGCAGGTACTGAAACTTTGGACAAGTCCTCATCAAGGATGATGCCAAAAAAAAAAAAAAAAAAATGATGACTAAGGTGATGAAGTGAATGAAAACATGAGATAATGATGCTGAGACTGGGAACCACGAAGTTACTGCCCATGACAGGAAATCCACCAGCTGTGACATAGGCGCTAACTCAGGAAAGCTGGAGGACGGGAGCTGCACGGCACACCTGTGAAAGCTGTTGCTCTTGTGATCACAGACATGTTCAGTCCACGTCTCCTGGTCAAGTCATGGCTCTAGAAAACACGGCAACATCGGGACCAAGCATGAGCAGGAAGGAATCCTTCGAGAACGTAGCCTCAATAGCGACCACAGGCCACTAGTTTCAAAGCCCAGTGACCACCAATGACAAAGAAATGAATAAAACACCTAAGCCCTATTATCATTTTGGGTGAACTGAAAGATGAATAGAAGAGATCTATGAAGGAGAAGCTAAAGGATAAGAAAAAGGAAGAACGTGGGGAGTTGAGTGACTCGACAGAGTGGTGAAGCCCTGGCATCCCTAAGATCAGGAAGAAGTGAATGGCGGCAGCTCTGGTCTGTGTGTGAACTCAGCAGGGATCTGTAATCACGGCTGAGCCACCCTCTTCTGGGCAGTGATCTCTAGGTTTAGAAAAGAAGAACCTTATTAGAGGTAGTACCAGTTCCTTACCTCCAGAATGAGAATTTCTTTCTCCATATCAAGAGAATGGCTCATCTTCATGCAAAGGAAGAGGAGCGAGGTAGCAATGGCTGTCTCTTCTTGCCCCCTTGCACACTTAAGTGTGCCCTTCCCCTATAAATTCATCTGCAGGTGTGAAGTGTCTATAGGTCCTCATCCCCCGCCACCCCACCCAGGGCATATCACCAGTCCAGGCTGGGCTGCTCTAGACTGTGCACCAGAATCCAGTCCACACAGCATCTCAGAGAGATTCAGTAGTTGTCTAGGCTACTCAGAGCTTGGTCTTGAACCAGGTCCAAAGACGGAGACCCAGGATGAGACCTAGAGACATCACAATCTCTCCTTCTCTCACCCACATCAAACAAGGGGAGGGGACAAAGCCAAAACAAAATCCAAATCCAAAACATTCCAGTGCACAACTGTAGGTTAAGACAGACTTGAAGAGACAAGGGATGAGGCCACTCTCCCACTGGTATCATAGAGGGTCCTGTAGTCCCTTCTCTCGGGCTCCTGGAAGGGAAAAGACTCAGATAAGGGAGAGGGGGAATGTCCTGAGCCTAGATCTTTCTTTTCTGTGTTATGCTAGGAAAAGAAAAACCTAGTCCCTTTGTTTCTACATTATCCTGTCAGGAATTCTGAACTAAAGACCATGATTTCTGATTAAGGCTATGCCCGAGGCTCCTCGCCAAATAAAGGAGGGAAGCATCATATGTCCATGTCACTGTGGCCATAGGATGATATTTTTTAAAGAGTTTTATTTCACATGTAAATATATCAGAGGTCTAAGTAGTAATCAAGAGGTAGCTCCCTTTTTCCCAGAGAAAACAGGAAATTGTGGCCTTCGAGTTCACACCTGAAGCACCCTTTAACCACTACCATGCACAACTTCACTTCAACCCTGGCACTGTTTACCCCAGAACAATGGAGGGAGGGGCCTACTCTGTCCCCCTCCCCCATTTGGCCCTGGGGCCCAGGGTTGATGCTAGTGGGAATCTGTACACTAGATCTCTACAAAGATGACCAAAATTCAGTAACACAATTTGTGAACCTGGAAATTAGGCAGGGCTTTTGTAGTGTCTACATGACAAACTATAGTGCTTGCTTTTATTTTACTTTTGAAAATAAATATGCATATATATTATATATAAATGTTTGAATGCTATGTATATGTATGAATGTGTATATATTCCATTAAGTAAATTATATGTGTATATATGTGTGTATATAAAATATAAATATGTATATATACATTATATGTGTATATATACATATATATTAATATATATGTATATATGAGTGAATATATATGTATGTACATTTCCATTTTGAAAAGTAGAAGGCAGTGTTTAAAAATCAGCAAAGGCCTAAACATCTTCAGTGTCAGTTCAGAGGATGACTCCTACTGCCACCTGGTGGCAACATGCCTAAAATTAAGAATCAAAAAAGGTGCTCAGCAGGGAGATCAGCTCGGTGCTTTGTGACCACCTAGAGGGGTGGGATGGGGAGGGTGGGAGGGAGGGAGATGCAAGAGGGAAGAGATATGGGAACATATGTATATGTATAACTGATTCACTTTGTTATAAAGCAGAAACTAACACACCATTGTAAAGCAATTATACTTCAATAAAGATGTTTTAAAAAAAAAAAAAAAAAAGGGTGCTCAGGATCATCTTCTAGCTCAGGAAACACTTACTTGCTGTCATTACACAGCAAGCTCCAAAACACAGAGAATGCCCAGATTTTGATTTATAAGTACATCTGTATAGGAGTTGCAGTGGGTATGAGGAGAGAGATGGGCAAGGAATGGTATAACATTTAGAAATGAACACCAGCCCTTCCAGGTAGACAGGAAGGCATGCATCACTATTTAAAAATTTTTTACAATTAAAGCAAAAGAGAGAGAAAGGGCATTGGTAGGAATATTTTTAAGGTAATAAAGGTATGCTTATGTCTGTACACTGAAGAAAAGAATTAGTAGAGAAAAGAATATTGAAGGTACAAGGAAGAAAATGGAACTTTGAGGATTTGCAATACCTGAGGGGATGGGGGAAGGAGTGGGACCAGGAGCATTTGACCAAATTCAATACTCATTATTATAAATACTAAATGAAATAGAAATTGATAGTTTGTAAGATGAATTGAGAACATTTAAAAATTTTTTATTTATTTAATTTATTTACTTTTGGCGGCATTGGGTCTTCGTTGCTGTGCGCAGGCTTTCTCTAGTTGCGGTGAGCGGGGGCTACTCTTCATTGTGGTGCACGGGCTTCTCATTGCGGTGGCTTCTCTTGTTGCAGAGCACAGGCTCTAGGTGTGCGGGCTTCAGTAGTTGTGGCACGCAGGCTCAGTAGTTGTGGCTTGTGGGCTCTAGAGTGCAGGCTCAGTAGTTGTGGCACACGGGCTTAGTTGCTCCACGGCATGTGGGATCTTCCCGGACCAGGGCTTGAACCCGCGTCCCCTGCACTGGCAGGCGGATTCTTAACCACTGCACCACCAGGGACGTCCCGAGAACATTCTTAATGTAAAAATATTCATTGTTCTTATGAGCTGAATTGTGTCCCCTTCAAAATTTATATATTGAAGGCCTAACCCTCAGTATCTCAGAATGTGACAGTATTTGGAGATAAGGCCCTTAAAGAGTTAATTAAGTTACAATGAGGCCACTAGGGTGGCCTAATCCAACCTGACTGTTGTCATTATAAAAGGAGGACATTTGGACACAATGAGAGACACCAGGGGTGTGTGCACAAGGAGGGAAATCCATGTGAGGACACAGGGAGAAGGCAGCCATCTGCAAACCAGGCAGGGGGTCCTCAGGAGAAACCATCATACGGACACCTTGATCTCGGACTTCTAGCCTCCAACACTGTAATAAAATAAATCTCTGTTGTTTAAGCCACCCAGTCTGAAGCATTTTGTTATGGCAGCCCTAGCAAACTAATACAGATGCATTCCTTTTAAAACCTGAACCAAGAACAGAATGCCTATCATCTCTTCTATTACTTAATATTGTATAGAAGGGAAAAGAAAATGCCATTAGACAAGAGAAAGGATTTAGAGGCAGAAGAATCAGAAAGGAAATGATAAAACTAACTCTATGTGCAGATGCTATTATTATATATCTGGAAACGCCAAAAGAATCAATGAAAATACACTAAAAATAATACCAGTAAAATTGCAGGAATAAAATTAGAAATCAATATACTTCATACAAACGGTAACCTGTTAGAACGTATAAAAATAGATCTCATTTCAGTAGAAAAGTAAAATAAATTCCTAAGCAAAAATCTAACAAGAATTTTACAAAACCTATATGACTAAAGGTATAAACACACCTAAAAAACACAAAGAAAAATAGAAAGACATTTCATGTCCTTGGATTGAAATATTCAACGAAAATATATCAATTCTAAGTTTGTTTATAATACGATTTCAATAAAAATAGCATCAGGTTTTTGTTTCAGGAGGAATGCACACTGACTATAGAGTTTATATGAAAGAATAAACAAGCAAAAGTAGCATGAAAAATCCTGAACACACACATTGTTTAGAAGCTAACCCTAACAGGTATGCAAACAATATAAAGCTTCTATAATTAAAGCAGGTTGGTGTTAGTTAGCACATGAATAGAATGGTATTGATAGAATGTTGTAATAGAACATAAAGTTCACATATAGACCTGAGAACAATAGAAATGTAATATATGATGATGGTAGCATCTCAAATCATCAGGGAAAAAATGGGTTCCCACTTTTTATAATAGCAATGATACAACTGGATAGCCATATGAAAAGTAATAAAATTAGATTCATTTTTCACACCATAAGCAGTATAAATTTCAAATGTATCCAAACGTATATACTTGTATCTCAGACAAAAAAGCTAATGTCTTTAATATAAAGAGCTTCTAAAAACTGAGAATCTAAACACCTACAACCCAAGAGAAATTGGGCAAAAGAGATGAAGAGATTTCAGAGAAAACAGAAATATTAATGGTTTTTAAACATATGAAAAGATGCTCAACTTTCCTCATACAAGAAATGCACATTAAAACTACAGAAAAGATACTTCAAGAAAAACTGGGGTTGAGACTTCCTTTTCCAACCATGTGGAGCAACAAGGTTCAGACTTTCCTTATGCCTTTAACAGCTAGACAAATAGAATATATGAAACAACTGTTTCCAGACATTGACAGAAGGCAGCAGAAGAATCTAATTCAGGGGAAAAAAGAAAAACAAATGTGATCACTCTGATTTTCTTCCTAGAGGCAATTTCCAAACAGGGGTTTCAGGAAAGGGAAGCAAACCAAGCTTGGTAGTCTCACTGAACTGAGGAGACAGATGCTGGAGTTCAGCCAGCCCAAGCAGCTAGAATCCGTAGAGCTGAATACTGAAGCCGAGGGAGCTATGCAAACAAGAACTCCACAAACCTTCTAGATGAGACTTTGGCTCAATACCAAATCTGAGTAAAAGTCCATGCGGACAGGTTTAAAAAAAAAAAAGAGCTTCTTGGACAAAACCAATTACCAGAGAGCAATAAGCAGAACAACTCCCAGAGCTCACACAGCCTGTCATCAGTCAAATTACTACCAGCCAGAGAGAAGAGATTTCAATAAATGCATGGGGCATACCCTAGGCTATTCTAGATGTACCCTAGAAAAGCTCAAAAACAAACTTCAAAGGGTTGAACTGATTCTAAAGATAAGTAAAACCCGCCAGAAGAAAGCCCAGCACACTTTAAAGGAATACAATAAAATCCAGCATTCAACAGCATAAAATCTATAATGTCCACATCCAATAAAAAATTACTAAATATGGAAAAAATAGAAAAATGTGGCCTGTAAACAGCAGGAAAATAAGTCAACAGAAAAAGCCCAGAAATGACAGAGATGATGGAATTGGCAGATAAGAACTTTACAATTAGCTATGATAACTATACTCAATATGCTCAATAATTTAAAGGAATAAATAAGCATGCTAAAAGAAATGGAAGATTTTTTAAATTTTTATTTTATTTTTTATTGAGGTATATAGTTGTTTCACAACATTATATAAGTTACAGGTGTACAACATAGCAATTCACAATTTATAAACATTATGTTTATAGTTATTATAAAATATAGGCTATATTCCCAGTGCTGTACAATATATCCTTATAGCTTATTTATTTTATTTATTTTTTTAATGTTTTTTAAATTTAATTTAATTTTATTTTTTATACAGCAGGTTCTTATTATCTATTTTATACATATTAGTGTATATATGTCAATCCCAATCTCCCAATTCATCCCACCACCACCACCACCCCGCCACTTTCCCCTCTTGGTGTCCATATGTTTGTTCTCTACATCTGTGTCTCTATTTCTGCCTTGCAAACTGGTTCATCTGCACCATTTTTCTAGATTCCACATATATGTGTTAATATATGATGTTTGTTTTTCTCTTTCTGACTTACTTCACTCTGTATGACAGTCTCTAGGTCCATCCACGTCTCTACAAATGACCCAATTTTGTTCCTTTTTATGGCTGAGCAATATTCCATTGTATATATGTACCACATCTTCTTTATCCATTCATCTGTCAATGGGCATTTAGGTTGCTTCCATGACCTGGCAATTGTAAATAGTGCTGCAGTGAACATTGGGGTTCATGTGTCTTTTTGAATTATGGTTTTCTCCAGGTATATGCTCAATAGTGGGATTGCTGGGTCATATGGTAATTCTACTTTTAGTTTTTTAGGGAATCTCCATACTGTTCTCCATAGTGGCTGTATCAATTTACATTCCCACCAACAGTGCAAGAGGGTTCCCTTTTCTCCACACACTCTCCAGCATTTGTTGTTCGTAGATTTTCTGACGATGGCCATTCTGACTGGTGTGAAGTGATACCTCATTGTAGTTTTGATTTGCATTTCTCTAGTAATTATTGATGTTGAGCATCTTTTCATGTGCCTCTTGGCCATCTGTATGTCTTCTTTGGAGAAATGTCTATTTAGGTCTTCTGCCCAATAAATGGAAGATATTTTCAAATGGAACATCTAGATGCTTAAAAATATATAATATCTGAAGCAAAAAAAATCACTTGATTGTATTAACATCAGATTCAACACTGCAGGAGAAAATATCAGTGCACTTGAAGACATAGCAGTAGAATCTATCTAAACTGAAACACAGGAAAAAGACTAGTATAAAAATGAATAGAGCCTCAGTAACCTATGGAACAATATCAAGCAGTCTAACATAGGTGTAATTTGAGTCCTAGCAAGAGAAAGGAGGGAAAGAGAAAAATATTTAAACATATAATGGCTAAAATTTTCCAAATTAGATGAAAACTATATACCCACACATCCAAGGAGCCCAATGAATCTACAAGCAGAATAAACAAAAATAAAACCACACAAAGCTACATCATAGTCAAATTGATGAATATCAGTCATAAAGAGAACATTTTAAAAGCAACCAGAGGAAAAATAGCACATTATATACAGAGGAACAAAATAAGAATGACTACAGACTTCTCATCAGAAATGCAAAAGATGCAAGCAGAAAGATAATGGAATGGCATCTTGAAAGTACAGAAAGAAAAAAATTTGTCAATCTTGAATTCTGTATTCAGTGGAAACATCTTTCAGAATTGAAGGTGAATATGGGGATATATGTATACATATAGCCGATTTACTTTGTTGTACAGCAGAAACTTACACAATATTGTAAAGCAATTATACTCCAATAAAGATGTAAAAAAAAAAAGAATTGAAGGTGAAATAAAGGTTTTATATAAACAAAACCTTAGAGAATCTGCTGCCAGCTGACTGTACTACAAAAAACATTAAGAGAAGTTCTCTAGGCAGAAGGACAAAAGATACCAGATGGAAAACTGGGGAACCCCTAAAAGTATAAAAATTAACCTTGGGGATACAATGTAGATATAAACTTGGAGAGCACCTAAAATTGTAAAATGTGTGGATAAATATAAAAGACATTTTCCTCAATTTTTAATATGCTCAAAAATAAAGCAAGGAAAGATGGTAGAAAGGGAGGGGCATGATATCATGGATTCTCAATATATTGCTGTTCACTAGAGAGTGTAAGCTCCTTGAGGGCAAGGACTTTGTTTGTTTTGCTTAGCACAGTATCGCTAGTACCTAAAATAGCCCGTGGCATAGGGCAGGTGCTCAACAAAAACTTCCAGAATAAATAATTCAAGAAAAAAAGGGGGGGAGGGGCATGGGCTGCAAATTTAGGTAGTGGTGAGGTTAGGCCTCATTGTGAAGGTAGTATTTGTACAAATACTTGGAAAAGACGCAGCCAGAGTTGTGCTTGGTAATGTCAGCTATTCTAATGTCTGTTTGGGTAAACATGGCTCAATGAAACATCCCTCCTAGGCAATACACTTCTGTCGTGCACTTCAGTAACCATACCTTAACCCAAAGCAAAGAAAAATCGAGAT
Source organism: Balaenoptera ricei (assembly GCF_028023285.1). Classification (NCBI taxonomy): domain Eukaryota; kingdom Metazoa; phylum Chordata; class Mammalia; order Artiodactyla; family Balaenopteridae; genus Balaenoptera; species Balaenoptera ricei. The sequence continues at coordinate 8,889,483 of NC_082646.1, read as the reverse complement.
ATATTGAGAGTTTAGAGGAGAAAAAATCCTTTCTGAACATTTTAAGAAATCATATGTCATTTCATGAAGGTATCTATGTACACCTGATTCTGTTCTCCAAACACCCAGCCCTGGCATCTCTAAATTCCATACATTATATAACTGACTTCAGGAAGGGATATGATAAATTCATTTCTTCAAGGACTAATAAAGCTGGTATTTGACCACCTGTGATCCACATTCCTTATTAAGGACACTTTTATTTTAATGAAGACAGACCTTTCAGCCAAAGTAATAAATCTCAATTTGGGGAAATTAAAGCCTCAGCGAGTGGGTGGGTTAGATATATTTCTGGTCAGAGTTAAGTGCTGGAGTCCCCTTGGAGAAGTTATGAAATCATAATATAAAGGCCAAAACCCATCTTCTTCAAGGCCTGTTTGTGTTTATGAGTACTCATCAATGATTGATTATATTTCTCTGTGGCCAATATTCGACAAAAACTCAGAAGTAATGGTGCCTTATTTATAGATTTTCACTTAGAATTTTGCTACATCCTTCAATATCATTAATAAATCCCAATCCCTGTACTCAATCCCACTGCACAAAAGTTACATTAGAGAAAAACAGTGCTTGCTTCAGCAGCACATATGCTACAAATAGAGGAAAAACAATTTATTATCACAGACTTCAAATAAGCCCCAGAAGGCAGACTCTCCCTGGGACTCAAGAGCAAATAAGACTTCAGGGGCTCATTAAAAGTTGACTTTTCTCTAAAAACCTTTGAGGGCTCTTGTCTGGATGATGCAACATCAGGGAAAGTTCCTCTGAGTTGATGTCACTTCAGAAACTTTTGCCATAGAAGCATCGTTTCAAATGCATTTCAAAGCTATTAGAGCAACCACTTTTTATGTGTTTGTGCTTTTGGGTTTTTTTTTACTTTATTTTTACTTTTTTTGAGGTAAAATTCGTGTAACATAAAATACACCATTTTAACGTATACATACCGTGGTTTTTAGTATATTCACAATAATGTGCAACCATCAGCACTATCTAATTCCAGAACATCCTATTGGCTCAGAAAGAAACCTGGTCACTTCCTATTCCCTCTGCCCCCAGCCCCTGGCAGTCACTAATCTGCTTTCTGTCTCTATTGATTTGCCTCTTCTGGTCATTTCACATAAATAGAATCATATAATATGCAGCCTTCATGTCTGGCTTCTTTCACTCAGCTTAATGTTTTCAAGGTTTGTCCATGTTGCAAACATCATTTTTTAGGGCTGAATAATATTCCATTGAATGGATATACTACATTTTATTTATCCATACATCAGTTGGTGGACATTTGGGTTGTTTCCACTTGGGAGCTATTATAAATAATGCTGCACGAAGGTCAGCCAGAGGTGAGAGCTTAGGGTCTTCTCAGGTCTTTTCTGAGCATGTGCCCAGCCCTAGCCACGTGTGTGGCCTTCTAGGTTCCCCGGAATACATGGGCTCTTTTCAAAGCCCTTATTTTCAAAAACGTCTCATTCCCTAGTCTTTCCTCCAAAAATCTTTGGTTAACCTATTGTTTGCCCCAAATGTTATCCCTTGCCCCAGGTTGCACTCACTAATACATTTTTGCCTTTAAATGTTTTCCACACGTGGCCTCCTCCCCCTGTAGCCCCATCAGCCGGCGGGAGGAGTCCAGGTTAGGCAAAATAGAGGCAAGCCCTTTCAGGATCCTTCAGAGAGCCACCAGATAGGACAAAACAAACAACCACGGTTCTTGGAGAATAAGGTCCGTTACGCTCCTTCCAGTACTGGCACTTACACCAGGAATGCGAGCTGCTGTCTTCATGGCCAACGCTGAGCTGCAGCAAGGATAAGTTAAAGTGCCACAGAACTGTCCTACCAAGATTAAGCTTTTTTTCTTGATTGTGTTCTCCTGGTTGCTACAAGCTTCTGGTTAGTATCCAGAGTTCCAAGAAAGTTTATTTTGAAAGTTTTTGCCAGTTTATTTATTGCTTTGTCGATGAAAGGACTTTGGAAGTTCCCTACTGTGCCATTTTGGCTGACAGCACTTTAGACTCAACACCTTTCAAATCTGATGCATCCCACTTGAATTACAAATTATGTGGCCCTGCTAAGTATTCAGAAAATAAACTTTGGAATTAGTCTGATCGCAGTACAAATCCTGGCTCTGCCACTTCCTAGCTGGATGACAGTGGTAAATTTGTTTAACCTCTCACTGAACTTCAAATCCCTTGTCTTAAAATGTGGATAAGAAACACAACTCAGAACTGTAGTTATGAATAAATGGTGCCATTTTGGGCACCACAATTTAAGGTATAAAGCTTATGGTGCAGTGTGGATTTCCCTGTCTTTACCACTGTAATCTGAAGCCTACAGGAGCATGGTTGGGACAGGTATTGCTAGCAGAGTGTGTGTGTGTGTGTGTGTGTGTGTGTGTGTGTGTGTGTGTGTGATGGGAGGGGAATCATATAAAACCATGTATTTTAAAAGGCAGCCCAATAAAGCAAGCTATAAACAGTATATGTAATATGATCTCATTTCAGAAAAAGAAAGGTATATGTATCCATACAAAAATATCGGGAAGGATAGACATTAAGTAATTAAGAATGTAGAGGAAATACAGTGTTTTTAATTTCTCATTTTTTCTTATTTACTTATATTTTCTCATTTCTTCATGCACATATATTGCTTTTGAAATCTTAAAAAATGCTTATGAAATACAGCAATAAGATCCCATTTATCCCCAGAAATTCAATAAACCTATTTTACTTTGCAAAAGTAAGTCCTACCCAAAAGTATGTTGTAGCAAAACAGCATGTTACCGAGAGGACACGATGGGCTGATGTCAGAAGTCCTGGGTTCTAGGTCATGCCCAGGTCTGCCTCTTGCTAGCTATGTGACCTTGGGTAACTTGAGTAACTTCTTGAGCTTCTGTTTCCTAGAAAATGAAAACAATAATGCAGCATTCCTCTTTTTCCTTATGCCATATTGATAATAAGACATCAAGAGTAAAACAACATGCCTGAGAGACACAGGTGTACAGATTTAAAAGGCTACAAACTAGACTAGAGCCGTGGTTCTCAAATATTAATGTACGTCAGAGTCACCTAGAAAAGCTGTTAAGACTCAGATTGTCAGGCCTCATCTCCAGAGTTTGCTGTAGGTCTGGGGTGGGGCCCAAGGATTTGTAAGTTCCCGGGCAGTGCTGATGATACTGGTCTGGGGACCACACATTGAGAATCATTAACTAGAGGCAAAGAAAAAAAGCACAGAATCTTCAGGTTCAAGTTCCAAGTCACCTCTCTTAGTTCTGTGACTTTGAACAAATCTCTTCATCTATCTACACATGAGTTTCTTCACCAATTAAAAAATATATATATTATAGTTCTTGCTAATAAATACCATCTGCCTCCAAGATTTTTATGAGGATTAAAAGATTTAAACTTGTGAAAAGAATGCATAAACTCTACTGAATTATGCAAATAGCATTAATTATATAAGTTAGGCAACTAAAGTAGCTAGAATTTAAATTATTTTTATTTTAGGAAGTACATCTCAGACGCAGAGATGTCTGTCAGTTTAGATTCCCAGTGGTAAAGATCCATGTTTCTAGCAAGCATGTCTGAAATTTGAGTCCTTTGCCACTGCAGATGGAGATAATAGTGCCTTGCTTAAGTACCATTATAGAAACATGTAAATAATAATAATAACGCAAGAGTCTAAATTTACTGAAACTTAGTATTTTTTCAGGTACTGTAGTAATTTAAAATTCACAATCCTATGAAGTAGCTGTGTAATAATTCCCAACTTGTAGCTGAAAAAGTTTGGGCTTCAAATAGTCAAAAAATTTGCTCAGGGTTACACAGCAAAGATTAGAATCAGGGTTTCTAAATAATGTGCTTATAATGCTATTTGTTGATTCATCTAATTTAAACATAATTCATTGATTTATGGCCTAGAATAATAGCTAACTCATAATAGTTATTTTACCATTATTTGCTTAGGGAATTACTGCCAATTCAATTTGATTGGGATTTAGGTCTCTTACATTCCCCATCCTCAATTCTCCTCTCCTTTCCTCCCAATATGGGTACATCACAATTTTCATTTCTCAACATTTAATGTTTACTGTACTATGATTACGTTTCCTTACTTGCTCCATTTTACTTTTTCCCAGAGTAGATATTGTCCCCATGGTTTTCTATGTGCCTCTTCTTAATATTTCCACATACTCTAATTTCTGGGATAGAATGTGACATGAGAAAAGGAATTCAAGGACAGACAGACTTCTTGGGACCCCAATATAAAGGGCACAGAGCAGAGGGGAGTCTGGTTCCCCACTTAAATCATTCTCTTTTGATCTGTGAATGTCATATTCTATTTCTAGTTCCACCTACTTCTAACCTGACCTAACCTGAATTTTCCTGAGCTCCTCTGAGCACAAAAGGAGCAATAGATCTCATCTTTTTTTCTTAATTCCCTTATTTTATTCAGAATAAACTACATTCCAAGCCTAATTTGCCCAATTTGTTAAACTACAAAATTTTTCTGATTCCCCAATTTTTCAAGCTACAAAACTCTCAGTTGCTATAATTTAATCTGTCTTTAGTAGGACAGTGCCTTCAGTCTAGAGTCAGAGATGCTGGCTTTTCAGCAATCATAGGACTTAGGCCCAATTACCAATTTGTTGGATTCAATTTCATATGCAAAGCAAACCTAGTTGTTGGCATAAATACATAAAGTGCTATATCCTACTTCATCTTTTATTTTCAATACATATGCCCACAATCATATATACAGTTTTTCACAAACACATAACTGTGATAACATGCATGTGTTTCGTGGGTGTGTATAATCCCTTGTTATTTATTCTTTTCCTTCTTCTTTGGCTACCTTGGGCCATGCCACATACAGGCACCTAAAACACAGTTTCTTCGTGGTCTTCTTTTACATCTGGTGCATTAAAATTCAGTTAGTCAAACTCCATTAACACTGATATGCATGGCCTATCGGAGTGCAGATTATACTCCTTTTTGGAATGGTTTCTCAGGAACCACCACATGATGCTCTCACCCCAACTACTGCCCTCCAGTTTAGCTGGTAATTAACCTCCCCAAAGTAGGAAGATACCTGTTGAGTTAAATCACAGAGCTTCAAGTCCAGGGAAAAACTAAGGTCAATTTCCAGATGCCTAATGACAATTCACATTTCTATTGCAACTGAGCATTTGAAAAAATATTTCCATATGCATTATCCCATTTTGTGCTTACAACGAACCTTCGGAGTTGATATTTTTATTTCTTATTTTATAGGTAAGGACATGACTTGTCATTCAGTAAGCAGGATAAGCATACCACACTATACTCCCTGGATTTGGGATAATGTCAGCTTTACATTATCATGTTCTGGTGAATATTTTGGAATTGACTATACGAAAAGAGAGATTAAAATTCTGAAGCGAAATGCATGTCCAAGAAACAGAGATTTCTAACTCTAAATGTATGAAGTTGTAGGCAGTAAAAACTCCAGGCCTTGCCCATTTCCTCTAACCCTGCTGGTCTCTGAGACACTGCCCACCTGGTCTGACTCCTAACAAACATTAGCAGTAGTGAGATGAATAAAACACAAGAAACAGTTAGGTGCGTGGAGATGCTCATACCTGGCCTAACCACAGGACTTCCACCTGGAAGAGAATGGCTGCAGCAAAGCATTCTACAGGGACAGAGTTCATTCTCAGGGAGTCAACAAGGCAACCAGGGCTCCAGCTCCCTCTCTTTCAGGGAGCGCCATAGTGGGGTGCCCAGTCTCGATTGCTCTAACTTTTCTTAATTCTCAACTTCACACTCCCGTATACTACTTTCATCAGAAGTTCATCATTTGTGGATCTCTGCAACTGCTCTGTTATTACCCCTAAAATACTGATGAACTTTGTATCAAAGAAGAAGATCATCTCCTTTGAGGTCGGCTTGTCACAGCTCCACTTCTTGCTTGTATTTGTCATGGCTGACGGTTGCATGCTGACCCATGACCTCTGTGTCGTCATATCTCATCCGCTCCTGCTGGTAGTTGCAGTATTTGTAATGGGGTTGGTTGGTTCAACCATAGACATTGTGCCTTGTATTAAAATTGTCCTTTGTGAGCTATTCATCAGTCATTACCTCTCTCATCCATTATCTTGTATAATATTGATATGACAGTTTTCTCTTTGACTTGATTCAACGTTGGAGTCACTAGGTTAACAGTCCTTGTTTCCTGTGCGTTTTCTCTTCAGCATTCTCCACATCAGCTTCATAGAGGGCAAGTCCAAAGCCTTTAGCAGAAGCTCTGGGATTTTTCTCTGGGTTTGATGCATTCATGCTTCTTCCTGGTTCTCTCTCAGATTGCTTGCTCTGGGAGAAGCCAGCTGCCATGTAGTGAGGACATGGAGTTCTTCTTGTAGTTGACCTATGGAAAGGGTCATGTGGTGAGGAAATGAGGCTGCCTGCCACACGGAGGGCTTCTGCCAGGAGCCGTGTGAGTGAGCCTCTGGGACATGAGTCCTCCAGCACCAACCAAGCCTTCAGATGACTGTAGCCCCAGCCAATCTCTTGACTTTAACCTGATGAGAGACCCTGAGCCACAGCAACCCAGCTAAGCTGCTACCAAACTCCTGACCTACAGAAACTGGGAGATGATAATGTTTATTGTTTTAAGCTGATAAGCTTTGAAGTAATTTGTTACACAGAAATAATTAATGCACATATGAAGAGATATTCAACTCATGAATTATCAAGAGCAATGCAAATTAAAATAATGTGATATCACTTTATACCAACAGCTCTCAAACATTTAATCTCAGGACCCCTTTGCACTCTTTTTTTTTTTTTTTTTAAACATCTTTATTGGAGTATAATTGCTTTACAATGGTGTGTTAGTTTCTGCTTTATAACAAAGTGAATCAGTTATACATATACATATGTTCCCATATCTCTTCCCTCTTGCATGTCCCTCCCTCCCACCCTCCCTATCCCACCCCTCTAGGTGGTCACAAAGCACCGAGCTGATCTCCCTGTGCTATGCGGCTGCTTTCCACTAGCTATCTATTTTACATTTGGTAGTGTATATATGTCCATGACACTCTCTCACCCTGTCACATCTAACCCCTTTGCACTCTTAAAAAATATCAAGGACCAAAGAGCTTTTATATATGTGAGATATATCAACTTATATTTACCATGTTAGAAATTACAACTGAAAATCTTTAAAGATTCATTTTAAAATAAGAATAACAAACCTATTACATAAATATTTTTGTGAAAAGTAACTATATTTTCCAAAATAAAACAAAAATTTAGTGAGAAGAGTGACACTGCTTTATAGTTTTGCAAATCTCTTTAATACCTGGCTTAATAAAAAACAGATGGAATTTCATATCTGCCTCTACATTCAACCCATTGAAAAATCACATAGCATGTAGCCTCCAGAAAAGTTTACATTCATTCAAGAATGAGAGTTAAAGACCAAATACTGCCAATATTAGTGTGAAAAGAGTTTTGACCTTGCAGGCCTCCTAAAAGGGCTTCAGGGACTCTCAGGGGTTCCTGGACTGCACCGTGAGAAGCCCTGCTTAACATCCAACAGAGTGACAAAAATTTTTAAGTTAGATGGTTCTAACTGTTGGTGAAGATGTGGAAATATAAGAAACTACGCATTACAGCCATTCTAGGAGCAATATGATATCACCTAAGACAAGTTAAGTATATGCTGCCCTACGATCTAGAAATTCCAGTCTTTGATGTATATCCCAATTGAATTCTGTCATAGAACCACAGGGGGAAATGTGCATTACTGTGGTATAAGGAGTACAGGCAAAATGAATACTCATCAACAGGCAAGCAAGTAGATAAAATGCAATGTTTTGCAACAATGGAAACAATATATTATCTGTGTACATAGCCACATTGATGGACTTTTAGGGGTAAAGAGACAAGTTTTTTTTAAAGTAAGAAACCATAAAATATAAAACATAAAATCATTTATATGTATTAAAATTATAATGCACAGACTTTCAGGCAAAGTTCAGTATGTTATAACAGGCAACTGTTCCTGCAGCCATAGCAGAAAAGGCTGTATTAATTACAAAAACTATGTTTTGTGGATATCAGGAAGTTGTGGAAGAAATGAAGACAAGATGAATTAAAATTCCACAGGAGATAGAACCATTTTGAGGTAAGAAGACAATCTTCAGGAAGTTTTCCCCTGGAGGAAGTTCCTGCTTCTGGGTGCCAACTCCCCCTTTGGTCTTGGTCCAAGCAGAGGGCTTCTGCCAGGGAAAAATGAACCATCAAAGCTTTTAGTGGTAGTTATAAGGTGGAGTGACAATAGGAAATTTGAGAGACTTCAAATGCATGCCCAGTCTTCCCCACAGGACGTTTCCTGAGCACTGGGGCTGTGTAGACTAGACTAAAAGCCTCTAAAATGCAAAGTGAAATCTCCTACACTCTGTGCTAATTATGAAACAACTACACTACAAAGGGAAGGGTCCTGCATTGAAGTCACTGAGGCAGTCTCTCCTTCAAAGCATTTGCCAGGTTGAGAAGCTAAATGCAGCAGGAGACTAACGAGCTACACTGAAATCCTCTGAAGGGGAAAATAGACCCCCTCACAGTCTTTCAGAGCTTAAGAGACAAAGACCCAACAGGCTCAATCAAAATCCTGGAAAGATCAGGCTCTAGGAATAGGAAAAACTAAATGTACACTGACTCTTACTAAAACCCCAGCGCAGACCTACGTCAGCTCAGACCCCGATTGGATTCAGTGGTCAGTTCCTCACCCTATATGACTAATAGAAGAAAGGGGAACCATCTTTGGTAAAAGACAGAATCATCCAGAGCATCTCTGGTTCCTATGGTCCTTTATCCACGGTGTTCAGCATACAATGCAAGTTCCAAACAGTAATTTTTGCAAAACGTAGACAATAGAGCAGATCTACAGATTACCCCAATCCTGGAGTTAGCAATAAGGATTTAAAAATAACCCTGATTAATATGATGAAAAAATAGAAGACGGATAAATTAGATGAAAGTATGGAGATTTCATCAGAAAACTAGGATCTCTAAAAAGGAATAAAATGCAATCTTCTGGAGTGAAGACGTCCTAGTCCTGATGAGGTGTGGATTACACAGGTGTATGCATTTGTCAAAATCTGTGTATGAATACTTAAGCTTTGTGCATTTCATTGTACATAAATTTTACCTTAAAATAACAAACTGTAAACAAATATTGAAGTATAGTTAGTGATGTGTGTGCTGAAGTATTTAGGAAGAAGTATATCAATATTTACAATGTACTTTGAAGTATATCCAAAAAAAGAATTGAATGGTTTATGTGTGGATAGAGGGGTGGATAGAAAAATAGATACATAACAAAGCAAGCCAAATAAAATGTCATAGAATTAACTGTTATAGATGTTCACTGTAAAATTCTTTCAACTTTGCTGTATTTTTAAGTTTTTTTCATAATAAGATAGTAATACAATATGATGAGAGAATATTATGAATAATGGTATGCAAATAACTTTGACAATTTGGATGAAAATGGACAATTTCCTCAAAAATTATGGTTTAAAATATTCCACAAATTCTTTGACACTCCCTTAAAATGTGGAACCCAATTCCCATCCCCTTGAATGTAGGCTGGATTTCGTGACTTCCTTCTATTGAATAGGAAAAAAATAGAAGTAGCAGTTGAAACTTCAGAGGTTAAGTCATTAAAGCACGGCGGCTCCCGCTTTGCTCGGATCACCCAGTGAGAGGTGGGGAGGTAGGGAGAGACCCACCTGCTGAGGAACTGAGGCCTCCTGCCAACACCCAACAAGGAACTGAGACTCCTAGAAGATATAAATAAAACATATATCTGGTGATGGTCTCATATGCAGAATATAAAAATAAATTCTGCAAATCAATATTCAAAAGATATACAACCCAGGAGGAAAGCAGGCAAAAGACTTAAACATACACTTCACAAAAGAAGATTTCCAAATGGTCACAGTGGCCAACTGCATTCATCATCAGAGAAAACCCCAATCCAATGTCATTATACACCTTCCAAAATGGCCAGATTGTTTTTAATTACAAAAACATAAGGAAGTGGATAAAACAGGAGTCTCACAAACTGTTGATAAAAATGCAAATAAATATAACCACTTGGAAAACGAATAAAGATGAACATATGCAAAGCATTATGACCCAGAAATTCCAATACACCAATTTTCATGGGTATATAACCAACAGAAATGCATACATATTTTCACCATACGACACAAGTTAGAATGTTCACGGTAGAATTATTTTATAATAACCAGAAACTAGAACTTAAATGTCCATCAGTTGGTGAATGGACAAACAAGTTGTTGTATTTATGTGCAATAAAAAGGAATGGAAATCTGACACACACAGCAACGTGGATGAATCGCAGAAATATGTTGAGCAGAGAATCCAGACACACAAAAAAATATACATATGATTCCATTTATATAGAGCACAAAAACAGGAAATAAAATGGATTCTCATAGATACAATGTAGAGCAATAGAAGCCAAGCACAAAAGAGTATATACATATGATTCCGTTTCTATAAAGCATAAGGAAGGCAAAATTAATCTATGCTATTAGAAGTTAGGATACTGATTATCCTTTGGGAAATGATGGTTATTAGAAAGGAGCACGAAGGTGGCTTCTGGGGTGTAAACTAAAGTTCTGTTTCTTGATCAGATGAAAATTTATGGAACATGTGTATATTAATGTATGTATATGGTACATCATTAAAATGTAAATTATTTTTAAAAGGCAAAAGAAAATACATGCATATGAACCAATAATATTTGGCAAAATACATTTGGCAAAAACACATATAATAAAAAGTTACAGAAAGGGGAGTGTGGAGAGGCTGATGGGGAGTAGAAATAAAGGATCCCTTCTCCCGCTGCCAGGCCTGGATCACTGCGATTAGTACACACAGGACAACTCTGATTCAGAGCTGGCCTCTAGCCCGGGGATGGGGACAGAGGCAGTGCCAGCCCACATACCATATATCTAAAAAATGAGAAGTTATACATCAAGCAAGCAAACTGTTAACTAAAATATGCTCTATATCTGCCTACCTTGACACATACACACACACACACACACACACACACACACACACACACACACACACACACACACACACCCCTTCATAATGATCAGGAATGCCAGGTTCAAATTTAGAATCCTCAAACTGCCCAGATCCCTTCTTCCCAACCCAGCTAAGTCCCACGTTGCAAGAAGTTTCACAATTGCATGTGTGGACACCCAGGACTTCTAAATTCCATCCAAACCCCAACAATGAGCCATTCCTTAGGCCCAAGGGTGCACACCAGCAGCATGATCTGCCGATGGGAGAATGTACCTGAGGAAAAGGCCCTGGAAGCAGGCTGGGACCCTCTGGGCAGGGAATTACAGCATCCCTGGTGCTGGAAGAGTGGTCTAGGCGCATGGGCTCTGAATGAGCACATCCCCTTGGCCCCATGCACTCCTTGCCGTGTGGGAAGGCCACAGGCAAAGGGGACCAGTGTGAAAGCCAAGGTCAGGGCCTCTCTTGCCAAGTCTAAGGGCAGTACTAGAGAGAAGATTACCATATGCCCCAGTGTTTGCCTTTCCACCGACCAAACTCACCAAATTAAAGTAAGAGTTGACATTTACCCTACACTTTACAGTTTACAGTGCATCTTCCCATACAATACTCTTCATCAATCTTCACAGTTTTGTACAATCAATATAATACCATTTGACAGATGAGAATACAGAGCCAAAAGTGACTCCCCGCAGTCACGCGATAAAACACAAGTGCTGCTAGGTCTCCAGTGGGAGACTTTTCCCTCCAGATTTCAAAAGTCATGTTCTTTCTACTACTCAACACTGCCACCCATTCCTCAGCTTTCTAGAGAACTGACGGGAGCTTAAAAAAAAAATTTTTTTTGGTAAATATATGGAAATTGTAAATACATGGTTGAAACATTTTAGAAAAAGACCAGAGGCAGGGAAGGGAATGTAACACCAAACACAGATCAGTTTCTGGGAGAGAGCCTGGGCCCAAAGCAAAAATCATCACTGGGACAAAGAATACTATGTAGGAGCAGCAACGCTAGCTGAGTCTTGGGGGCTCCATTCCCACCCCAAACCACAAAATGAGGGCCTTCAACACATTTAAGCAATCTCCACCCAAATTCCACACCAATTACATGGGGGACCTGCTCCACAGCCCTCCTCCTCTCCACCACCCCACCAAAAATACTTTATTAATGAGAGGGCAGCCTAAAGCCACGGGACTGCATCTGCTCGGGGACAATCCAGAGGGCAGCCTGGCACCAGCCCCAGCTGACACCCGACCCTCCTCCAGCGAGGACCCACTAGGCTATGCCTCCCTCTAATTACCAGGTGCCTGGCTCAGGGCCTGGCCAGTTATTTAGAGAACCAGCGCCCGCTCCTCGCACAAATATCCGTGAGGCCAGGGCTGCAGGCACTGTCTGCTGAAAGCCTGCTGCCTGAAGCTGCCGCCTCCTGACTCCACTCTCCTGGGACCCCTCCTGCCACCCCCGTGCCCAAGCTCGGGGCATCATGTCGCTTGCACACACAGCTGCAGAGTACATGCTCTCGGATGCCCTGCTGCCCGACCGCAGGGGCCCCCGCCTCAAAGGACTGCGCCTGGAACTGCCCCTGGACCGCATGGTCAAGTTCGTAGCCGTGGGCTTCCCCTTGTTGCTGATGTCACTGGCATTTGCCCAGGAGTTCTCCTCTGGTAAGTGGCTTCCAAGACCCAGTGGGCCCTGAAGTGAGTCAGCCCCCACTGTCTAGATCGCATGACTCGGGCCGGGCATCACCCAAAAGGCAGACTATGCATCTGTTTGGGGCACCAGCAAAGCAGAGGTGTTAAAAAAACTTTGAAAGTCATTTCTAAAATTTTCCAATAAGAAATATTTAGTCTTAATTTCAGTATTCATATGTTCTGTGTCATTGCAATGACTAAACTTTTATTTTGATTTTCATGTGGATGAAAGAGATTAGGATCCTATAATCTTTCCAGGACTTATGACCTCTAAAGGTCTTAATTAGCCAAGCTTCAGATAAATCTCCTATCTTCTTGGAGTCTTCTTCCTACTCCCCACCTCCAGGATTATTGACTTGAGAACATATTAAGTTAAGTGCCTGACAGAGTCTGGCGCATCACAGGTGCTGAATAAATCCACTCCTTCCTCTCCAAGAGCCCCAGCCCCGTGCACGAGCACTAACAAACACGTATACCCAGTGTTCTAGGTGCTAGATGAACACAGCAAATCTGCCACCTCTATTAAAGACAACGTGGACTTTCCCGAGAACTGGGATCGCTGGCTTTCTTTTCTGGCTGTGTGCTGAGCTCACCACCTTTCCCAGGGAGGTGTGTCAGCCTCCCACTGCCTCTTCGTTCACCCACAGTGCAGACCCAGAAACCTAGGGCCTGGGAAATGGCCAGAAAGCTCTTAGCTGCTTGTGCCCTGGATCCCCATTCCTCCACCCCCACTCAGGGCTGCCTCAAAGCTGTGTTCCTGTTCCAGGGTCTCCCATCAGCTGCTTCTGTCCCAGTAACTTCAGCATCCGGCAGGCTGCCTACGTGGACAGTTCCTGCTGGGACGCACTGGTTCACCATGAACAGGATGAGTCTGGCCAGTACAGGACGAAATCCCTCTGGCCTCACAAGGTAAAGCGGCAGGGGCTCTGTCAAGCCTGCCTCACGGCTGGGCGGAGGGGGGCAGAACTGCATCGAGAGGTTCTCTCCTGCCTGCCTCTGCTTTTTTATTTTGGTCATTGACTTTCACGTCTCAGGCATTCTTCAAATATCTGGTCATATTTGCTCACCCACTTTTATCTGATTGGAAGTTTTGTGCCTAGGGCTGAGGCTGTCAGTTCAAAGTAATCCCTTTGGGCCATTTCATTGGGAAAACCCCAGATATCAGCATCTGCAATCTGATATTCTGGGCTGGTCAGTTTTCCCAAGAAGAATCATTCAATCCCTAATTTGGGCGGAGGGGACAGCATGTGGTTGGTATCAAGCTCGTCTGCCAGCCCTCTGGGAACTCAGCCGTGGGTGTCAGCATTCACTACTCATTCAGCTCACCCCCGTTCTCAGTATGTTCCCCCTGCCCTCAATGGACCCAAGCGCAGAATCTGTCTGGTTTAACGTTTCCAAAGAATAAACCACAAGGGCGGTCGGCTGAGCGCACCATGTTTCAGAAAGGATCTGCGGGTCTGTTTTCTCGATATTCCTGTTTCCAGCCCCACCTGCAGCCCCATGTTCAGACGCACCTGGTACATCCCATCCCTGAGTCTTCCTGGTTCTGTGGTGAAAACAGCTTGGCTGTACCCACCTCAGCTCCTCATCCTCTCCGCGGGCTCGTACCTTCTATCACGCAGCGGCTTCCCAGCTTTCAGCACTTTGTTACTCTTGTCTCCTCTCCTGTTTCCTTTGTCCTTATAGGATTATGTCTTTTGGGTCCCTTTATTGTCATTCTAGTGGGGTTTCATGAGGGAGCAGAAGTAGTATGTATGTCCAAGGCGCAGTTTTAATCAGAAGTCACTCATAATGTTTTCTAGTTCTGTTCAAGTTCTAGTTTACAGGGCCTCAAAATGCCACAGTTCTAGGACCCAGACAAAACCAGAGACTTAATGGAAAGAGTTCATGAGGTGTCTGTCCCTGGAAGTGTTCAAGCAGGATCTAGATGGTAACAAGTTCAAAGTACTGCAGAGGGGATTCATATGTCAGAAAAGAGTCAAATTGTCGATCATCAGATGGCCTGAGTGCTCTTTCAGCCCAGATTCTCTGGCTCTGCTTTAAGCCTACTGAAACGGAAGCTCTAGGGTGAAAAGTTCATTTTCAAGAAACATCATTTCTTAGACAGGAGTGAAAAGGTTCTCATTTGCTCTCGTGGTCTAATATATCTTTCCTAGCCTGTCTCTCTTGTTTAGTTCAGAAACACACACACACGCACAGACACACACACACAAATCAAATAGCCTCCCTCTCTCTTTTTCTTCAAACTCTCCTCTAAACTAAAAAGCATCTATGGTTCAGGAGAAGCTATAGTCCAGCATTTCTTAAGGGAATAAGCCCCCAAATTGGACTGGCTGGTGCCAAACCCTGCTCACTCACCTGCTAGACACGTAGCCCTGTATCGGGCGCTTAACATTTTCATGCTTCAGTTTCTTGGTCTGTAAAACAGAGATACTGATAGTACCTGACGAAGAATGAATAATGCATGTTCAGTACCCAGCAAAAATGTCGCTTAACTGAGCCTCTACGAGTAGAGTTTTTACTGTGGGCAAAACAGTGGGTCCAACCTGTTAGGTGTGGTGAGTATGATAAGGAAACATAAGGAAAAGTCCTTTATCTAAGGTAGCAAATAGTGTAGTGTAGGACACCAGCTTTATGCATACCTCAATGTCAGCTTATACACATACAGACCAGAAACAGCCCCCAAGTATTCCAAGACAGTGCCTGATGGCGTAGTTTGGTCTTACCAAGAATCCAAATATGAGAAAAGGCCATTGCCCATGAGAGAAGGCAGGGCAGGCTACGTGGAGGAAATGGGACCTGACCTCCTCTCTGGAGGGTCGCAGTAAAAGTCAGCCATGCCGGGGCCCCTGGCAGGACTTGGAAAGCTAATGGACTCTGGATGCCTGGAGCAGTCAGAGAAAGAAAAGTGGAAGATTGAGAATGAAGATGCTCTCCCCTAGGATGCCATGACCACCATTGGCCATGATCTCTAGTTAGCTACCCAGGCTAACATGCATGGAGAATGGGGACAGGTAGCTAGCGCTCCCTCTTGCTCTCTTTCTTTTCCTTCTTTCCTTCCTTCCTGTCTCTGTCTGTCTGTCTCTGTCTGTCTGTCTCTGTCTGTCTCTCTCTCTCTCGCTCTCTGCCCTCCCCTTCTGAGGCAGGAACCGGGGAATGAGAGCCCCTCACTCAGCACTCTGTCTGCAAGGTTGCAAGGTCTGGGCGCCCTGGGCCTCCCTCCTCAGCTCGCTCTCACCCTGCAGGCCCTCCCCTACTCGCTGCTGGCCCTGGCCGTGGCCATGTACCTGCCGGCTCTGCTGTGGCAGTACGCAGCCGTGCCGGCCCTCAGCTCAGATCTGCGGTTCATCATCAGCGAGCTGGACAAATCCTACAACCGCGCCATCCGCCTGGTGCAGCACATGCTGAAGATCCGGCAGGAGGACTCGGACCCGCATGCGTTCTGGGATGAGCTGGAGAAGTGAGTTGTCTCCTCCACTGCTTTCTGAAAGACTCGGTCGAGCCCTAAAATGGGAGCTTGCAGAGTAATCTTTAAACTATCCTCTGCGCCATGCTTCTCGAGAATTCAACGTTCTTAACACGTCACCGCATTGACTTTCTATCACCTCTGTACAGGGAGAGGGAAAGGACTCTGCCTCCAGTTTATAGGTGACTCCACTGAGTCACAGAGGGGTTAGCCTCTGAAAGACCACTTTTTCAGAACCCTGAATAGCTCCTCCCAGGCCTACAGAAAAAACATCCCAATTCTCCCAAATACTCTTCCTAGGCCCTCCACACACTGTCATCAACTACTTCCTTAGACTCCTGTCGAACAACTAAATGACAGAAACCTTCCACTCCACCTAGGCAGTCTCCTGCTTTCCTCCTGAACAAGCCATTCATTCACTTAAGCATTCATCTGTCATTTAGGAGCACCAGACACAGCTCTGGGTGCTGTGGACACGGGTGTGTGTGTGTGTGTGTGTGTGTGTGTGTGTGTGCTGGGGGCGGGAGCTTATATTCTATTGAGGAAAAACAATCAGTGAATTAGCATAACACGTAAGTAAATTATATGGTAGAGGATAAGTGATATAAAGAAAACTAAGACAGGGGAAGGGGCTCAGGAAAGCTGGGAGGCGGAGGGGGGTGCAGTTTTAAATAGGGTGGCCAGGGCAGGCCCCCTCAGAGCACAGCTGAGCTAAGGTTAGAAACCATATTCTGCCTCAGGTTTGTGTACGTCTCTATCCTCTGAAAAGCTCCTCTCCTGTCTATCTTTCTGAACGCTGTCTACCTTTGGAAGGCCAATCTAAGACAATATTCTCTATAGAGGTTTCTGAACACTCCAGCTCACACTGTATGTCTGTCTCCTAACTTTTACAACTACCATGGTTTGTATCCATCATTTTAGCAACAGAACGAGCATTATTTTTATTTCCTATTTGCATGTTTCATCTGCCCCTTCCCTACAAGCCAGACTGCAAGCTTCTTCAGGGCAGAGACTGGATTACATCTACCTGAACACCACAGCTCTCAACGAACACTTGTTAGCAGATTTATTTCTATAAAATGAATGAACTGGCCTAAAAAAAAATCATACACAAAGGAAACAGACCAAGAACCAGAACGTGGTTATTTAGAATCCCAGTCCAGTGCTAAGTTAATAAGTCTTAATGCTTCTTAAGGATCCTGCTTCAGCTTAGAGATTTAGTCTGCCTTGCCAGGCAGAAATCCAGAGTGATCATTCATTATTCACTGATCATTCACTGGGTTTACTGCATTGCACTCATGTCTTGGAGAATTAAGATACACTCACACACCTCTTTTTGGGGAAAGGAGGGGTTATGCTCAAAGAAGGCAGATATTCCTGTGAGCCAATAATGTCGTGTTGCATACACAGATGCTGTTACTTCCCCACGTGGCTCTCTCAGGATACAGTTCTAAATGGTCCCTCCTAATCTTGCCTCCTTTCTTCCCCTGCCCAGGGCTCGGAAAGAACGATACTTTGAATTCCCCTTGCTAGAGCGGTACCTGGCCTGTAAGCAGCGCTCACACTCACTAGTGGCCGCCTACCTCCTGAGGAACTCCCTCTTGCTCTTCTTCACCTCGGCCACCTACCTATACCTTGGCCACTTCCACCTGGATGTCTTCTTCCAAGAGGAATTCAGCTGTTCCATCAAGACAGGGCTGCTACGTGGTGAGACCCACATCCCCGATCTGATCACATGCAGGCTGACCTCTTTGTCTGTCTTCCAGATTGTTAGTCTCTCCAGTGTAGCAATATACACCCTGTTGGTTCCAGTGATCATATACAACCTCACGCGGCTGTGTCGGTGGGACAAACGGCTCCTATCCATCTATGAGATGCTCCCGGCTTTTGACCTCCTCAGCAGAAAGATGCTGGGATGTCCCATCAATGATCTCAATGTGATCCTTCTTTTCCTCCGAGCCAACGTCTCTGAGCTCATCTCTTTTAGCTGGTTGAGTGTCCTGTGTGCGCTGAAGGACACAACCACCCAGAAGCACAACATTGACACAGTGGTGGATTTCATGACTTTATTGGCTGGCTTAGAACCCTCAAAACCTAAACATCTCACCCACGGGATGTGTGATGAAAATCCATAGTTAAGAAACCATGAAGCAAGAAGTTTTATGGAAAGTAAAAACCTCTCCCCTTCTTCACAAGTCTCACGCACTAATATACAAAAACACCCACTTTAGGATTGCTAAACTTGCATTTAGCTGAATCGAACATCCTGTATTATGTTATCCCAAAGGTGAGAAGATATAATCAATACATGGAAACAAATCTGAAAGTTGGAGCTGATGAGTCCAAAAGCTAAAAAAAATTAGATCTAGAGCTTAATATGAAGACAGAAGAAAAACTAAGACTAAAATTAAAATCTAGGGACTTCCCTGGCGGTCCAGTGGTTAAGACTCCGCACTCCCAATGCAGGGGGCATGGGTTCAATCCCTCGTCGGGGAACTAAGATCCCTCATGCTGCACAGCATGGCCAAAAAATAAAAAATTTAAAAATAAAAGTTACCATTATTTTTAAAAATTCAAAAAAATTAAAATCTAGACATTGTACAAAGGGAGAGGTTTCTACAGGCTATTAAATGGAGGAAGTTTCTTCTCACTGTATTTACGCCATGGCCTTCGTAGGATACACACTCAGTTTAGAGCAAGTGGGGTAATCTGGTAAGAGAATAAAGATATGAAATCCCTGGGAACCCTGTGGTGTGGCCTCAAACCCTAGGAATTCGCCCAGCTTGTTTTGTGGAAGTCACCAACTGTGCCCAGGGACCCTGTGGCCTGCAAGATGGGCCAAGAGATGCTGATGGCAGGAATTTGCCGTCTGCTCTTGGGGCTTAAGGAGAGCATAGAACAAGGCCAGGGCCGTGCATCAGCTGTGGGTGGAGCCTTGAGGTGTACAGATACGCTTTTTCATTGTGTAAACCAGGGACTCACTTCACCAAGGGCTGGGATTATGGGCTGCAGACTCCGTAATTCTTGATGGGCCCAGATATGCTTCTAATACCCCAGGGGATGCTCTACCTTCACTTACAGCCAATCACTGATAGCAACCATTTAGAACTAACCAGGATAAACAGTAAAGTGCTGTTGGGCCCCAACTCTCTCTTACCCATCTTAGCTTCTAACTCCCATTGCTATGCTTGGAACCTTGATCTAACTCCAAAGGCCATGCTTGGACCACAATACCATGCTGTCTCTCATTTGCTATTTCTTTGTAGAGCTGCACATTATGTATTTCTTCAGAGAATTTTTGCATAAGTCATTTAGACCCCTCTTCATATAGATAATTAGAAAAGTTAGACAAATTCAGATAAGTTTACCTAAAACAAGCAAAGGGGTCGATATACAGACATTCATCAATGGCTTCCTGTTGTCACCTGGTAAAAGCCTCACTCTTCAGTTGGTACACAAGACCTTCACAGTCCAAGTCCTGCCTGCTCCTTCAGTCTCTCCTCTTGCCTCTGTCCACATACATCTTTCACTCTGATCAACAGCTTGCAGTTCCCACACTTCTCATGATGCTGAGCCTGTGAATATGCTGTCCCCACTGCCCAAGATGCCCTCCTCTGTCCTTCACTGGGCCGGCTGCTAGCTCTCCTTCAGAATCTGCCCAGGCATATTTCCTTCAGGAAGCCTTCCCAATCTCCCTCCTTCCCTAACTAGGTGCTGCCATATCATCCAATACCTACCTCTGAGATAAAACTTATTACACTTAATAATAATATTAATATAGCCCATGTATTTGTCTTTTCCTCTTAAATAAGTTTCCT
This sequence comes from Balaenoptera ricei, assembly GCF_028023285.1. NCBI lineage: Eukaryota > Metazoa > Chordata > Mammalia > Artiodactyla > Balaenopteridae > Balaenoptera > Balaenoptera ricei. The sequence continues at coordinate 8,869,366 of NC_082646.1, read as the reverse complement.
AAAGGCTGTGTCATCATAGGCACTAATAAATAAATATTCTTCTGAATACATAGTGAATGAGTTGCTCAGGAACATTACATTGTCTGGAGAACACAAAACCAGCCACTAAAATACCCTGTATTGAAAAAGCTTTGTGCACAAACATGCACTTCACAGCAATTGATGACCAAAAAGTCAAACATGGAAATAAATAATTATGTAAAATTATTATGCCATAACTGCAATATTAAGCAGCCATCTAAAATAACATTTATAAAGAACTTATAATAGCACTACACAATGACTATGATAATGGTAAGTGAACAAATGAGGAAACATTCTGTTTGGTATGATCTAACCTATATAAAATGCGTTAAAATATTAAACATACAAACTACTACATATAAAATAGATAAGCAACAAGGATATATTGTCTAGCACAGGGAATCGTAGCCATTATCTTGTAATAACTTTGAATGGAGTATAATCTGCAAAAATACTGAATCACTATGCCCTACACCTGAAATTAATATTGTAAATCAACCATACTTCAATAAAAAACATACATGTTAAAAGTGATTCACTTCGTGTGGCAGCATTATGAATTTTAAAAAATCTTCTTTGCACTGTATTTTCTAAATTTCTAAATTTTGCATGAAATGTTTTAGAAATTGTGAGGAAATGTTTCTAATGAAATAAAGCCTGCAAGGACAAAATACAGCTGAACAGCAAATAAATCAGGCAGTTAGCAAATAAGGGTTAAAAAAAGAAGAAGAAGAAAGAAAGAAAATCTGTTAATCAGAACTACCTATATTTGGTTCCAAGGTAAAGTGCCAATCTATAGTATGAAAGGCATGATTATGGATATTTTGTAAACAAAGTATTCCTGGCAGTTTCCAAAAATGAATCTATATGGCTGCCTTGAGTATGTTTGTAAAAGCATACTGGAACCGTGAGTTCCAAAAGGACAGCTTTCAATATGAATGGACAAAAAGGACTCTCGTAATCTTTCTCTCTGTGTTAAAACCATTTTGTCAAGACTCTTGTCACTATTCTTACAATTCCAGAAATGAAGTACCTGGGTTATCGATTCTAAACCTCTTTTTTTGAACTGATTGTAAGTTACTTATTTTAGCGTTAGTTTTTTCTCCAGTAACTTACTGAACTTAGTGTTTTAACTCTGTACATGTTTTCCTTAATTTCCGTATACAATTCTAGAAGTCTAAAATTTGAGTATATACAACAGTAATTATATATCAGTAGAGTACCTTTCAGTTTATAACTATCCACCTCATTATTCTAAAGACTATATTCAGTTTTGAGAGGAAAAACCTGTGACCCAGAGGCTCACTCAACTAGTTAGTGGCATTGCTGGGAGAAAAATGAATACTACAAGCCTCTGCCTTCCAGCCCAGCTCATTTACCAATACTGCATTCTAAAGAACTATTTATTTGATGATTAGACAGACCTTGGTTATAAAGTTAGAGCTATATACATATAAGTTTAGGTACAGAAACATATTTTTGGTTTCATTAGTCAAATATTTACTCGGTGCCTACTTAGTGCAAGCATGTTATTAAAAGTGCCGGTTAAATATTCCATCTTCCCTATTAAATCCTAATCTGAGAGCAGAGGATTTTTTTCTATTCACCACTGTAATCCCAGCTCCCAGTAAAAGGACAGCGTAACAGGCCCTCAAGAAACATCCATGCGAGCTGTACAAAGAAAGTAGGGAAAGCAGCAGTCCCAGCAATGCGTTGGAGTGCATCCTACAGTCGGGAAGGCCAGTCTGTAGCAAGTGCGTAAAAGTGGTGCTGAAACGCAGTGGGTGGGCTTCGGAAGCGTGTATGAGATTGGCTTCGGAAAGATTTTTGTGCGTTCCTCTTTAGCTCAACAATAACACGCCTCAGCTAAGCACACACACGCGAGTCTCAAGGAGTCGTTTCCAGCCGCCCTCCTCCTCACCAGGTTCTCCCCTTCCCCTCCCCTTCCTTTTCCCCTTCCCTTTCCCCTCCCATTCCCTTTCCCTCCCCTTTCCTTTCCCCTCCCCTTCTCTTTTCCCTCCCCTCCCCTTCCCCTCCCCTTTCTCCTCCCCTCCCCTTTCCCCTCCCCTTTCCTCCCCTTCCCCTCCCCTTTCCCCTCCCCTTCCCTCTCCCCTCCCCTTCCCTCTCCCCTCCCCTCTCCCCTCCCCTTCCTTTTACCCTTTCCCCTCCCCTTTCCTTTACCCTTTCCCTCCCCTCCCCCCTTCCCCTCCCTCCCCTTTCCCCTCCCCTTTCCTTTACCCTTTCCCTCCCCTTCCCTTTCCCCTTCCCTCCCCTCTTCCCGAGCGGAGGATCGGCCGGACCGAGGGGACCCAGCTCCCAGCCCCGGAAGTTACGCGCGGCCGGCACCGTGACGTAAGTTCCGGTCACGGCTGACTTCCGAGGCAGACGCGGAAGTGCAGGGAGGCACCGGGAGCCGGGTTCAGTTGCAGGATTTCTGGCCCAGCCCTGCGCCTCGTGAATGTTCTAGAGAGGTCGATTCCTAGAGGCCCGCTTCCACCAGCCAAGACCACACAAAGCCGGCGCTAGGGGCCACTCCTCGTCCGAGGAGCTGATGCCGGCCGCTCCCTGGAGCCCCCGTAGCGGGGCCGGACCATGAGCCTGCTGGGCGGCCTGGCCTCCTCGCCGCGGGCCCCGCTGCAGTCCAGCAAGGCCAGGATGAAAAAGCTCCCGAAGAAGAGCCAGAACGAGAAGTACCGGCTCAAGTACCTGCGGCTGCGCAAAGCGGCCAAAGCCACGGTGTTTGTGAGTGTGACCGGCGCTCAGCCCCTCTCAGCCTCGAGCCTCTCCTAACTCGCGAAATCTTTCCCCGAACTGTTCCCCTTCCCAGAGTGACAGTATTAATATAGTGTTAGGTTTTACATTGTACATTACTTCTTGTTAGCCTCGTGCTTTGGACAAATTACGTAATTCCTGTAATCCTGTTTCCGCATCTGCAAATGAGAGCTAATAACTGCCTTGCAGACTTAATGAAGATTAAATGAGGAAAGTAAAGCGCTCGGTACCTAGAAGCTGTGCTAATAAGTTTTAGTCATTATCGTTATTACCGCAGAACTCTTGGAAATGCCTTTGAGCCTCCAGAGAAACCTGAGAATGAGGCTATTTTTAAAATAGCAGCACGGAAGCCCCGAGAGATGATTTGCTCGAGGGCACTATGTCAGAGCCCTGGCTCCAACTCAAACACCTGATTCTAGTTTCTTTAGTACTTCCATTACGCAGCCTGTTTCCCAAGCACCCCGCATACCCGTAACTGACCCCTTCCATGAACAGGCACATGAAGCTTTCAGTAATCCCCCTTTCTAACCTCTTTTGAGTCTTCCCGATCTTTTGTTGTAGAGGCACTGGGTTTACTGAATGAATGAATGAAATGGTTTTCCAGCCGCAACTAAGTGTTATAATATTCTGGCTTGCTCAAGCTCACCTCAATGCTTGGAAGTAGCAGGTGTCTCAAATATCTCCCCACATCTGAATCACCACTACCTTACCTCTTCTACCAAAAGCTAGAACATCCCTCAGCTTTCTTGGAAGCATAAGGAAAGCTTTGGGAATCAGAGCATTCATTCTGAAAACATTTATTTGGCACTTGCCATGTACACTGGAGAGAAATAAGAAAAGCAGAATTGAGAGGATTTAGTATCTAATTATGTTACCTTTTATTCCCTAAATGTCAAAGGTACCTACAGCTTGGCACCTATGTTGTTAGGATACTGGTTCCACCAAGTCTAGGAAGAAGGTTTTGTGAAGAACGAGGATATTGTTTTGATCATTCAGAGTTTGAGGTCCCCACCCTGGCACATCCAGTTTGGAGCAGCCCCCTCAGGACTCATGCTTGGGAAATAGATTGAATCGTCAGTAGAGAAAGCTGATGCTTGAGTACACATAAATAGGTTATGAAATTTAAGAATTTTGTAGACTAGACTTGATTTTGTTCCATCCATATTTTCTCTTTAAGGTTCATACGGCATGGGATGCTTTGGGTTAGGTTCGCTTTGTAAGCTCCCCAAGAGTCAAGGCACTTGGGAATGGACCTTCCCCATATTTACAAGGGTTGAGTTTAAGCATCTATAATTTGAGCAGTATGCCCTTTTCTCTGCTAAAGGCTACCCTAATGAAGGTGACCATATGTCTTGGTTTGCCTAGGACAGCCCTACTTTGCCATATTGTTCTGGAAAAATCATTAATAGCTCCCCCTTTTCACTCGAAGGTGCACCAGTTTCTATAAATTATCTAATTACTCTGCCCACATTAGAACTTGACCCTACCTTTACTTATAGGTTTGTTTACAGTTTGTCTGCAAGGTAGACTAGCTCTTCCTTCTCACCCAGCAACACAGACTTCTTTGGTTTGGAATATAGCTCCTCTTCTCAGCATAATACTTTGATCTTTTATTCATTTTGTGTGACTATATTCAAAATTTTCTTCAAGGAAAATGCTGCTATTTGTGATGAAATTGCTCGTCTTGAGGAAAAATTTCTTAAAGCTAAAGAAGAAAGACGGTGAGCTGGTTCATGTTGTGTTCAGAATTATATTTTTTGGTGATTGATATGGTGTTACTGCTCCTAAGAATTTTCCTCCATCGGGATTTTTGTACTTTGCACAGCCCACTGGCCACTAATCTGGTACAGAGAATGTCACAACCTATGGTATTGGTTCCTGTTTACCCAGGTCGTGTTGGACCATGATGATGAAACAGCTCTATTCATCTCTCTGACAAAACTCTCTTGCCACATCTTATAAGTAATTTTATTATAACTCTGCAGTTATAAAAGCCCAGGGATAAAAGAAACTGCATTTCATTCTACAGATGTTTATTCCATATGTAGTTCTCCGTGAGTATATGTACATGTGCAGTTAATGGTACGTGCCCTTCAGAAGCCTGACACCTTCCAACATCCAGTTAGAAGAGCTCTCCAGATGCAAAAGAGATACGCTATAATCTTTTATCCTTAGCTTTTTGAAGTATTATTCTCTGGAGCTTCGTTTATCCCAGGGTCCAATAAGAACCTTATTTTTGTGAATGCAATAATCTTTGTATATAGTTCTGGCTTTTCGCAGTACTTGAATAAAATATGGAATTGTGATAAAACGGAAGCTCATGCCTCTGCTCCCTTTCCTTCCTGACCTCAGGTACTTGCTAAAGAAGCTCCTCCAGCTCCAGGCTCTAACTGAAGGGGAAGCACAGGTTGCAGCTCCTTCCCACAGCTCCAGTTTTCCCCTGACTTACGGTGTGGCCAGCTCTGTGGGAACTATCCAGGGAGCTGGGCCGATTTCTGGGCCTAGCACTGGAGCTGAGGAACCATTTGGGAAGAAATCCAAGAAGGAGAAAAAAGAAAAAGGCAAAGAGAACAACAAACTGGAAGGTACCTTGGGGAGAGGATATCAGTTTCCCCAGTGGCTCAACGACTAATGACGAAGACCTGGTACTAACTGGTAGACACTCGGCCACAGAGATGACTTAAACTCTCACCCGGTCCTTAAGCAGCCCTGGTAGCCCTTGAAAACCAAGTGTCTTAAAGCCACTCCAGGTGGAGGAATTGCAGTTAGACCTGGTTAAACGTGATGGGAGCAGGCCAAGGCCTCCCCCTTCTCCTACACACCCGACTCTCTGGGTGCCTTCAGTTCAGTCTTTCCTAGAGGCAGGGAAATGGGCTTGGTGGCCTTTTGAGCACATAGATGACTTGGGAAATTGCTGACCTTATAAATGAAGTCAGAGGCTTTAAAAAAGTATAAGGCTTTTAGATACTAAGCACTGATACCAAAATTGGTTGCTGCCAGGTGGGGGGTTAGAAGGCTACTCAGGGCTTTGGGGAGAAGTCCCGTGCGCCCATTCAGTGAGTGTGTAGAGCCAGGATTGGCTTATTGCTCTTAGCATCGTGCAGAGTTTTCCCTTCCCCTCAACGCTGGGAAGGGCCTAAAGTGGGTGACCCCAGATTTGCGTTTCAGTTCTGAAGAAAACATCCAAGAAAAAGAAAATGGAGGCAGGTGCTCGCAAGCTGGTTCAGCCCATTGCCCTGGATCCCTCAGGACGGCCTGTGTTCCCCATCGGACTGGGGGGTCTAACAGTATATAGCCTGGGGGAGGTGAGTGAGACCAGCGATAAAGAGAGAGGAGAATCAGAAATACGGGAGTGGGGTTGAGCCTTCCCTCCCTGTTCCCGTTAGCAGCAGCCCCTTGCTGATCCAGACCCCAGAAAATCTCCAGTCCCTAGGAAACCAGGTCAGTTTTGTCTGCTACACATCCTACGCTCTTTCTCTCTCTGATTTGAGTCACTCTTTGCAGCCCCAAGGTGGTTCTAAAGGCTACCACAGTACCCTGGACTTCTACATTCTCTGGTGACCTCAGTGGCAGGTTGGGGGAATCTTTTTTTATAGATCATCACCGACCGACCTGGCTTCCATGACGAGGGTGCCATCTACCCTGTGGGCTACTGCAGTACTCGGGTATACGCCAGCATGAAGACCCCAGACCAGGAGTGTCTGTACACTTGTCAGATCAAGGACGGTGGCACACAGCCTCAGGTACCCACTCTAAGAATAACTGCTGGTTTTCTTTTTTTTTTTTTTTGAGAACCTTCTCTGTGACACGCATTTAATATATATTACCTATTCAGACACTTTACAAGGTAGATAGTGTGTAAGATGCAGAAAGTGATTGGCCCTCAGTCACACCTCTACTAATAAGTGATTTGAGCTGGGATGTAAATCTGCATTTGTGTGATTGTCCTACTGACACCCATTCCCTTGAACCGTGCTGGTGCTAATGTCAATATGGTGACCACATGAGGCCTGATCAAGCTGCTTGTTTGTAAAGTGCAGGCCTACATTCAGGGAAGATTAGTTTGACACTCTGCCAATTCAGGTGGGACCAAGATGGAGATAGCAGAGAAACCGCATATTAGTTTCTGACTGCACGTAGTCTTGAGGACCTGGGAGACCTGAATCCTAGTTGTATTAAGTATCTTTGTTCATCCTTCTCAGTGCTGTGGTTCAAGACAGTTCACTTTCCCAGTCTCCTCTGATCATTGGGGGAAAATAGACCATTTTCAGAGTTCCAGGCTTCACTGTCTGATGATGTTACAGATCGCTAGAAAATGGGGTGGAAGGAGATAGAAGCAAGGGAAGGAACCTTTGAGCAGAAGCTGAGAGCCTGCCTGACACACGTGGACAGTATTGCATCACTCCTATCCTGGTTAGAACGCTGTCGGATGCAGCTGAGAGTTCGGATGACCTTGGCCATGCAGCATTTCTCTTTAGAAAGTGCTCTAACAGACAGACTCGATATTGTAGCAATAATTATAACAAATCTATACGTTCAAGGAAGATCTAATCAAAATCCTAATAGAATGTAAATGGTAATTGACAAGCTGGTCCTTAATTTCCTCTGAAAGACAAATTGCTAAAATATTAAAAAAAAAAAGTCTGTGGGGTTTTTTTTGTTTCCTTTATTAAGCCACTAACCCATCCAGACATTATTTTCAGGTACACATTGTGAGCTTTAATTTTTTTCCCCTAACATCAAGTGACACATTTAGTATATATTAAATACATATAATACTTGAGTATGTTTCCAGACGATTCTGTTTTATCTATTTGTCTATAAATGCCAGTATGGCTTTTAATTGCTTTAGCTTTATAAAATGTTTTATACTATAAATATGTTAAAAAAATATAGAACAATGTATTTATAATCCTAGGGTGAGGTGAAAAGGTTTTCCTTAGCAAGATGTGAAAAGTAGAAGCCATAATGGAAAGTAGTAACAGATTTGACTATTAAAAATTTAAACACTTCTGAATGACAAAAACCACCATAATCAAAGTTAAAAGCGACAAACAAGAAGAAAATATGTAACAGTGGATTAATATCCAGATAAAGTGCTCTTATGGTCTAAGATAAAAGAGCAATCAGACGGGCTTCCCTGGTGGCGCAGTGGTTGAGAGTCTGCCTGCCAATGCAGGGGACGCGGGTTCGAGCCCTGGTCTGGGAAGATCCCACATGCCGCGGAGCAACTAGGCCCGTGAGCCACAATTGCTGAGCCTGCGCATCTGGAGCCTGTGCTCCGCAACAAGAGAGGCCGTGATAGTGAGAGGCCCGTGCACCGCGATGAAGAGTGGCCCCCACTTGCCACAACTAGAGAAGGCCCTAGCACAGAAACAAAGACCCAACACAGCCATAAATAAATAAATAAATAAATTTTTAAAAAAATAAAAAATTAAAATTAAAAAAAAAAAAGCAATCAGATAAAACAGGCATTTCACAGAAACAGTGCAGATGGTCGATGAGAGCAGACCTTACTAGTAGTTAGGGAGATGCAAATAAAACAGATCTTATTTTTTCTCATAGGCAAATATAAGATAGATAATAGCAAATGTTGGCCAGCATGTAGGAAAATAAGTACAAATGGCATTAGTAGGAGGGAAAATTTGTAAAGTTCCTTTTTTTGGAAGGCAGCTGGGCAATATCAACAATTTTAATGTGTGACTCCTTTGATCCAGAATACTTCTTGATATTCTAGTATGTCTTAGAGAAATGTGCAAATGTGAACAAAAGAGTTACATATAACAATGTAATTGTGGCATTGTTTGCAATAGCAAGAAGTTAAAAGTAATCTAAATACCCACCAATAGGAGAATGGTTAAAAGTTAAGATATATCCACCTTGTGTAATATTATACAGCAGTTAAAAGAATGAAGTAGGGAAAGATCCCAAAACCAAAATACTACATTTTGGCCTTTTAATTGCTCTTTGCTCAAATAGAATATATAGTTTACACACAATATAAAAAATTGGAATTGGCATGATCAATACCAAATAGAAGAGCAATCCTGAAATATTTAAAGATAATTGTTTATAGTTTTTTCATGAATTAGCTGAGAAATCAGTATAAACCATCACAATGTTAAACTTGCAACATGTCACTGAAGTAACAAAATCATTGACTAAAACTACTCACAAGATAATTTATTATTGACAAAATTGAAAGAGCTCTAAAATTGACACAGGAAAATTGAATCAAATGAAATAACCACAGAAGAAAACTAACAGCAGTAGAAACTGTACTCAGTAAGGTTTGCTTTTTGGATTCTAAAAAAATGATCAATAATGCACATCACTGGGGGGGGGGGGAGAAAAAAAAAAAATATATATATATATACAGAAAATTAATTCTGTGTGGAATAATTTTATTAAACATTGAAAAACTGGAAACTGCTTAACTGAACTTTATAGAAAACTAGTTAAGGAATTTAACTGACTAAACAGAACCTGTTACAGAAATTTTTTTTTTTTTTTTTTTTTTGCAAAACGTCGTGAACTTTATAGAAAACTGGTCAAGGAATTGAGTTGGGTAGATAGCACTTGTTACAAAAATGCTTTCTTGGCAAAAATTCCTCAGTATTAGTATAATTTTGATTTAACAGTTTCTTTTTATAAATAAGATATTTTACAACTCAAAAAGTAAAGTGAAATGGCGATTTGCAGTCAAAATGGCCTGTACTCTTCCTAGGCATTGTAAAGTAAATCTAAGATTATGTGGAGAATGATTTCATTTGTTTTTAAAATACCATTTGTATTTATACTTACAAATGTAAGTAAGTGGATAAGAAAGCATCTGGAAAGGTATATAAGAAATTAAGTGTTGGCCTCTGGAGAGGAGTCAAGCAAAGAGTATAGAATTAAACAGTCAAAAGACTTTCTCTGTTTTCTTGGCTTGGAATTTCTAACAGCCCTCTAGGAATGGTACCCACCTCCTACCTGGTATACTCAGCTTCAGGTTCCAGAGTGAAGAAAGAGTAATAGCGGTAGTTCTTCTCCTTGAAGACTGATCTCATTGCTCCTTTATATTTCTCAGTTTGAAGTTGTTCCTGAAGATGATCCCCAGAATGCCATTGTCAGCTCTTCTGCAGATGCCTGTCATGCAGAACTGCTCAGGACCATAAGTGCTGCTATGTAAGTTGATCAACAGCTTGGAGACAGGCTAAAAAGATCACTTTGGGTACAGTGAGGCCTTCTCTCTTGCTTTTAATGAGTAGAGATCCCTTATTTTATAGAAAGCTATCCTGTGTCCTTCGAATGCCTTAGCAGCTACAGTCTCCAGAGTATCCAAGTTTGGAAAGCTTATTCCGTGTGTTCATACCCACATTCTCATCTCCCTCTCAGCTCTCAAGCTAAAATTCTCCCTCTCCTATTTAGGGGGAAACTAATGCCTAGCATGCATCCATCTGGAGCTGACTTTTTTGGGTTTTCTCATCCAACCATCCACAACCTGATCCAGAGTTGTCCAGGAGCTCGAAAATGCGTCAAGTAAGTGGGGTCAAATCCATTCCCTTGAAAGAAGCTCCATGATCAGTGGGCCAGGGACCTAAACTGGCGGTCACTGCTCTGCTCATTCATCTGTTTCATGAGCTGCTTCTGTGCACACGGCACAGTGAGCAGGAGCCAGCACCCCACTGTACTGACGTTATCATCTGTGTGCACCATGACAGCAAATGGATTGGGAAGTCCTGCAGAATAAGTGTCACTAAAGAAGCCTGTCTGTGTGCTTTTCATTTTTGGTTAGTTAATATGTTTTTCAGATATATATGGGAGAGACCTAAAGAAAAAAGTACCTGATCCCTTTGGAGGGAAGAATGGGTTGTATGGCCAACAGACAACTCAGTAATGATCCCTTTGGTCCTGCAGTTACCAGTGGGTGAAGTTTGACGTGTGCAAACCTGGAGACAGTCTGCTGCCGCCCCAAGGACAGCTAGAGAATGATGCAGCTACAAGCTTTGAAGCCTTTCAGAGACAGACCTTCCATAAAGATCATAATGATCCCATTCTACAAGGTATCTTTTATTTTTCCCTTGTGGTTTGAAAATTGACCATTTTTAGGCAACCCTCCCCTCTTTGTTCATCGCTGAGTATCCCATATCTGGGCAGTGAGTGATAGAAGCTTTCCCTGCTCCGGCCATGGGCAGCCCTCGCAGAAGTCACAGGGCGTGGCTGAGATCATGGTGAGGCAGGGCTCACCGAGAAACTAGGGCGTCTCATTTTCTAACCTAAATAAGACCTAAGCAGAATACAAGGGAATGTTTACTGTGGGACTGAAATTTCAGATGTAGTAAAGGGGATCAGGTCATGGCCTTGTCCTGCCTATGTTCCGTGGATTCCCTCCCACAAATGAGCGGAGCGATCAGGGGATCCGGCATAGAAGTCCTATAGGGAGAGCTCTGGACTCGAAATAAGAAGATAGAATTAACTTCTCTGTCTCTGCCTACTGTGCTGTGTAACCCTAGGCAAGTCACTTGATCTAGTTCAGCCAGTTTTGTTCTTTTTTTTAAAATATGTTATTGAAGTATAGCTGATTAACAATGTTGTGTTAACTTCTGCTGTACAGCAGCAATTCAGTTACACACATATACTTTTTCATATTCTTTTCCATTATGTTTTATCACAGGATATTGAATGTAGTTCCCTGTGCTGTACAGTAGGACATTGTTGTTCATCCATCCTGTATATACTGGTTTGCATGTGCTAGTCCCAAACTCCCAATCCTTCCCTCCCCCTTGGCAACTACAGGTCTTTTCTCTATGTCCGTGAGTCTTTGTTTCATAGATATGTTCATTTGTGTCATATTTTATATTCCACATATAAGTGATATCACATGGTATTTGTCTTTATCTTTCTGACTTACTTTGCTTAGTGTGATAATCTCTATGTCCATCCATGTTGCTGCAAATGGCATTATTTCATTCTTTTTTATGGCTAATATTCCTGTGTGTGTGTATGTGTATATACTACATCTTCTTTATTAATTCATCTGTCAGTGGCTTGGCTATTGTAAATAGTGCTGCTATGAACATAGGGGTGCATGTATCTTTTCGGATTATAGTTTTGTCTGAGTAAATGCCCAGGAGTGGGATTGCTGGGTCATATGGTAACTCTAGTTTTAGTTTTTTAAGGAACCTCCATACTGTTCTCTATAGTAGCTGTATCAATTTACATTCCCCCAACAGTGCAAGAGGGTTCCCTTTTTTCCATATCCTCTCCATTATTTATTTATTTACTTATTTATTTATTTTTATTTATGGCTGTGCTGGGTCTTCGTTTCTGTGCGAGGGCTTTCTCTAGTTGTGGCAAGTGGGGGCCACTCTTCATCGCGGTGCGCGGGCCTCTCACTATCACAACCTCTCTTGTTGCGGAGCACAGGCTCCAGACGTGCAGGCTCAGTAATTGTGGCTCACGGGCCTAGTTGCTCTGCGGCATGTGGGATCCTCCCAGACCAGGGCTCGAACCCGTGTCCCTTGCATTGACAGGCGGATTCTCAACCACTGCGCCACCAGGGAAGCCCTCCATTATTTATTGTTTGTAGATTTTTTGATGATCCATTCTGACTGGTGTGAGGTGATACCTCATTGTAGTTTTGATTTGAATTTCTCTAATGATTAGTGATATTGAGCATCTTTTCATGTGCCTCTTGGCCATCTGTATGTCTTCTTTGGAGAAATGTCTATTTAGGTCTTCGGCCCATTTTTTGATTGGGTTGTTTTTTTGTTTTTGAGTTGTATGAGCTGTTTGTATATTTTGGAACCTAAGCCCTTGTCAGTCGCATCATTTTCAAATATTTTCTCCCAGTCCATAGGTTGTCTTTTCATTTTGTTTATGGTTTCCTTTGCTGTGCAAAAACTTATGTTTGATTAGGTCCCATTTGTTTATTTTTGCTTTCATTTCTATTGCCTTGGGAGACTGACCTAAGAAAACATTGGTACGATTTATGTCCGAGAATGTTTTGCCTATGTTCTCTTCTAGGAGTTTTATGGTGTCATGTCTTATAATAAGTCTTAAAGCCATTTTGAGTTTATTTTTGTATGTGGTGTGAGGGTGTGTTGTAACTTCACTGATTTACATATGGCTGTCCAATTTTTCCAGTACCACTTGCTGTATTTCAGCCACAGTTTTCTTCATTGTAAAAGTAAATATCTGTCCTGTCTTACCAAACAAGGGCAAAACTGGGCTGACAGATGCAAAAGAGTTGAAAGAATTAAAAGGACATGTATGTGTCTGATCAAGCCAGTCTCCTGAGATTCCCAGGCAGCAATGGAACTTAAGGAACTTTTTTTCTCCAGGATCTTTGGACCTCCCAGAGCTTCAGCCTACAGCCTTTGTGTCTTCTTATCAACCCATGTTCCTGACACATGAACCCTTGGTAGATACCCACCTACGGCACCTGAAGGCTCCGTCGCAGTGTAGCCCAGCTCAGTCTTCAGATTGAACAGGAAGGGATCGATAACCACATCATTTTCATCAGGATGGATTTTTTAACTTAAACTAAAACTTAAGACTATATGGAAGAAGGCAGCGACTCAAGTGAAGAAGATAGTAAATTAACACATTTTGTCGCGGAGGTTCCCATGGTGACAGCTTTCCTGGGAAAAACTCAGCTGCTTTATTTTTAGTAATAAATTTTTCTTGACAGTTCTGCTTATTTTCATCTTGTTGTAATCAGGATGTAATCTTCTGGCTTAGCTCTGCCTGAGGTAAACTTAAGTCCTTTCTAAACCAGAGGGAGAGATGGCTGCTGACTCATGAGGAAGGTAGTAAGATTCTGACAACCTTGCACCCTTGATTCTGATCTAGGTCAGTGAATACTAAGTCGCAGCCCTGACAGCCAGCTGCTGCTTTATTTTCATGGCAGCATCACCACAATCAAATCCTGCTTATCCCCAAGCTGCAAGGTCCAGTCCCAGGCCCACTGTGCATCTTTTTCACATTTCACAAGGGGATCAAAAAATCCTCTCTAACCCTTCCTACATTCCCTTTGTGGCTCCTTATTGGAGAATGTGCTTTTAGCTAAACCACATGATAACACATTTAGATAGAACGTGATTGGTTCCCATCCTCCGTAACAAGACTCACCCCAGCAGTTCGTTAGTCGTGTAATGATGTAACTCCGCATTCTGTATAACTGAATTTTTTGGACTCTACTTACAGCATTAAGGTAGAGGCATACCACAACACCTAATCCCAGCCAGTACAACTCCACGGTGCCTTGTGGGATGCTTCGCTGCCCACCCAGCCCGGTACCAGGGCTGGCTGGAATGGGAAGGAACAAAAGGACCCCGGAAGTAGAAGAATGGGGAAGGCGGTGAGAACTGGATTGTCACTGTGCTACCGTCCATAGCTGCTGACGGGGGAGGAGACACATGGGCCTAGCATCTTACAGGACTGTATCTGGATGGCAGAGGGAGGGATCAGATGCAGCATTTAGAGCACATCACACTGACCACTGCAAAGTATCAGAAACTGAAGTAACTAACATTAATTTTATGATTCTTAATTATAGTCTTACAAGTTTATATAGCTTTTACAGTGCAAAAAGAATAGTAAAATTTGGATAATAGCAAATCAGGGATAGAAAGGAGATTACTCAAAACTGTTAATGTTTTTCTTTTTTCTTTTTTCTCTGCATAAGGTGCCTGAAGCCATTTGCACTTACACAGAAATGGTATATGCTGCTTTTATCACATAACCAATATCTTTCCATTCTGTTACAGCCTGAGTTAATCACGGATTCAAAGTGAGTGTCATTCTAAGAAAGACATTAAAAAAAATTTATGTAAGTTTGTGCGCGGTTTACTTGAATAAGTATTCATTTTGTAGCTTTCCTAGAACAGTGTTTTTTCAGACTACAAATCTCAACACACTAGTTGTTCTTAAACTTAGGCAATCAAGACCCACATCTTTTAAAATTAAATTAGAAGACAATTAGGACATATTGGAATGCATTGCATGTCGAAGGTTGAAACTGGTTTCAACTATGGTGTGTATATAGGTGTTTATATACTCTTCACGCAACACACATGGGGATACATGGAATGATGTGAAATGGTTTACTGTGGATCATCATTTTAAGCAACTTGAAAAACACTGCCCTAGCATACTTAAAAAATCTTTTCATCTACTGGATTGTTAAAGATTTCTTAGGTTTGACAACATCCAACGTCAGTGAAAATGAGGGGAAAAATGGGTTAAAGATTTCTTAAGTTTGACAACATCCAATGTCAGTGAAAATGAGGGAAAAAATGGGTTAAAGATTTCTTAAGTTTGACAACATCCAATGTCAGTGAAAATGAGGGATAAAATGGGACTACGCCTTGGTGGAAATGTAAACTGTTGAACCCTTTGCGAGGGTTAAGCTGTAGGTATCAAAATGTTAAACATGTTTATCCTTAAACCCGTTATTCCATATTAAGGACCCTAAGGAATTAAGTGCGGTATGGTGTTTGCACATAACAGTTATCACAGTTTTTGTTTAAAACCCTCTATGTCCACTAATGGCAAATTGGTTAAAGAAAACATGGAGCTCCCACAAACTGAAACAAACTAAATCTGTTTTCACTTTACATAGGAAAATTATTTTGCTAGAATAAGTCAAAAACGCAGATTACAAAATAATATACCATGTAGTAGTATGTAAAATGTGACCTAATCAAATCAAGTGATGTTCACCAAGATATTAAGTGTCTCCAAATGATGAATTTTGTGGTGATTTTTACTTACTTAGACTTTTCTTTAGCATCCAAGTCTTCTATAGTGATTATGAATTCGATTTTTTCAAACAGTAAAAAGTTATTTTCATTTGGGAAATAAACTGAATTCCCACAGAATGTTTTAAATCATTCAACCATTAAAAATAAACTTTCGGGCTTCCCTGCTGGCGCAGTGGTTGAGAGACTGCCTGCCAATGCAGGGCACACGGGTTCGAGCCCTGGTCTGGGAGGATCCCACATGCCGCGGAGCGACTGGGCCCGTGAGCCACAACTGCTGAGCCTGCGCGTCTGGAGTCTGTGCTCCGCAACAAGAGAGGCCGCGATAGTGAGAGGCCCGTGCACCGCGATGAAGAGTGGCCCCCACTTGCCGCAACTAGAGAAAGCCCTTGCACAGAAACAAAGACCCAACACAGCCAAGTAAATAAATAAATAAGAAAAATAAAGGAATTCCTTTAAAAAAAATAAAAAAATAAAAAATAAACTTTCATATGACTTTTCATTAAGATATCCATCCCCTAAACCTAACTTTTTACACTGTGTGCCCTAGCTTACTGGGGGTGAAGGGAACCTGGGCCTGGAGCGCTGAACTGTTTCTAGCTTCTTCCAAGTTAGAACAGCCGCCACGCGCATGAGTGTTGTGGTGAGGAGGAGTGGACAGTAGATTCGCTTTTTCTCAGGAGTCTGTTACTGGGTCTGTGGTTCCCGTTAGGCCAGATGAGTAAGAGGCCAAGGTTTGGGTGTTAGGAGCCAACTGTGCGCTGGGAAGTCCTCGAAGGAGCAGAGTTCCTTGCAAGCTGTGTAGCTGTTTCGCTTTTTACTAAGATCCTGGCACTGACGAAGCATTCCTACTTTTCAGTTACACCAGGACCCCTTGGGGTACAGGTACGGAGAGAGTGATGCTTATGCTTTCGTTCTCATTTTTCACATTAAGGGAATGGAAACTACCCACAGATAAGTAAGTCTCACTCCTTTCTCAGCTTCAGAGGACAATTTGCAAGCCCATTCATAACCCAGTTTTGACTAGAGAGGAATTGTGTACACATGACTAATGATTATACTTTTATTTCCAGCTTCTTAGAGATTACAGACACTTGTCAAGTGCCTTTAACTGTTCTTAATCAATCAATCAACCAATAAACAGCATTATGATTCTTAATAGTATACACAGAAGCCCTCTTTCACATTTGTCCCATCTAGATTATTTTTGTAAATGCTTATCGTGTAGCTTTACTTTCAGCCTCACGTTGTTCTTCCATCTGGATTGTCCTTTTCATAGTTAAACCTCTTACCTTTAAAGAGCCTGATATCTCTGTTTGCTTCTCAATGACCTCTGCGGTCACATGGCCTCCCCATGGGCTGCTCCACCTCGCCTGCCTTTCTCATCCCTCCTTGAGGCCGTCCCTTAGCGCCTCCCAAAATGCCTGCACATGATTCTGGTTTTTTTCTGTTAAACATTCACATTAGCATTATTTAGACTAAAGGAATAGAATTGTTTTCAGCTTGGAACAAAATAGGGCTGAAATCAGTTTTCTGAAAGATTGTTGTGTAGTGGAAGAAACATTTCAGTTCCACATGAGGAAAAACTGTTGGGAAGTTTAGAAGGGAAACTTTACACAGAAATTTGATAACCACCTCTCATATTTTATAGAAAAAAACATAAATGCTAGCTGGCCTGCATGGCCTTAAAATCTCTTCCAACCCTGAGTTTCCACGGTCTGGAGGTAAGGGGACAAAAGTGTTAAGACATTTCACTCCCAGTAATAAGGGAAGTGAATGACATTGAGATTCAAGTTGTTTGTAGTTTGGAATTAGTCTAATACAGATACCTGGCCCAACTGGAGGACAAATGACAAGCGTGTCATTTGCCTACCAGCCCTGGCATCTCAGAATATGGAAACAGCCATGTGCTAGCCGGGCACTGTCGATGAGGCAGTTCTGTTAATTTCCATTAAAAAGCAACAGCTGTCATTTAAACTCCTAAATGCCCAAATCTAAAGGATCCACACTTACGTCTAAGATGTGATCATACTGCAACGAAATCATTTAGCAACCTTGCTGCGATACCCGGGAATCTGGTTTGTAATGAAAGCAGTGAAGGGAGGGGCCGGCAGGGCACTGGTGGGGTGGTACAGGGGACACTGCTTATATTCACAAGGCCACGCGGTCCACGCATAGCGAACAGCAGCCAGGCTGTCACGACAAGTCTTGACGTTCAGGGCCAGCGTCTGGGCGGAGAAAGTGTCCATGGGAGCTGGAAGCCACTTGCACTGATGGTCACTGCAACAGGAGATCTAACAGGAGAGTCATAAACAGGAACAGTTAGGACAGTCAGGAGGATATGCCAAGAGGCGGGACTGCTCTTCAGACGGACTGAAAGAGAAGTGGCCACTCGCAGCCACGGACACATTTCCTGCAGTGACCAGAGCAAACCTGAGTCCAGGTTGGGTCTGCTCAGCACAGCCACAGAGCCATAATAAAAGTTCACGTGCTAAAATAAACAGCTTAAATCAGTAAGTACAACATTAAATTACTGAGGGAGACAAGGCAGCGCAGTCATGACACATTGAGGGCAGGCTTCCCTGAACAACCTTCCTGCGATCCTCCGGCCAAACAGCAAAGCAGGCGGGAATCCGGGTGAAGCGAGCCACCGCTGTGCTGCGCTCCGGCTCCCAAAGGAGCTGGGGAATGAAGAAGGGGCACAAAGGAACTTTGGATGGTAAGCTGTTCTCAAGTCAGAAAGCAATCATCTATCTGGTGAAGGGAGCATAAAATACCCAGTTCCCAAGGTTCAGTGCTGTCCTGGTCCCAGCTAAGATTCCAGGTCCAGATGATGGGCAGGCTGCCAGCTGTGGACTAGAGAGGAGAACTCAACACAGACTCCGTGGAGCTAGGATTCGCCTACAACCCGGCGTGCAGAGAAGCTAGGCGGAGTGGGTGCTGAGGAAGCACCTGAGGCAGGTGGATGCTCTGCTTAGGGCTCCAGAGGAGGAACAGTCCTAGAGAAGCTCCTGTGCAATTAAAGTTTGTCTTCTACATTCTTTCATGCCCCCCTCCAATGCCCTCTTTTCACTCACCGCCCGCCACCGCCTAACGGCCTCGGGACTCCCAAAGACACTCATTTAAATGCTCCACCTGGGAATGCCTCCACCCCCAACCCCGACCTTAGAAAACTGCTAAATAAGCTGTTTAATCAATAGCCCCAGTTCCACAGTGGAATGATCCTCACCAGGTATTAGAAGCAAGTACAGAGTTCCGTTACAGTAATTCATACTAAGTTGCAAATCACCAAGCTTCAACCTCTTAGAGGAGAGACTCAACTCAAAAGAAAATCAGAATTTAGGATAGTGGCGACAAAAAAAAGATGTCTAAGGATGAGGGAAACATTCTGGAGCAAGGGTCCTTTCAACAGGTACCCACAGATAAAGCCACAGGCCCTTTCCTCGCAAAGATGGTTGCTCTGGGAGGGAAAATGCAAAAGGAGTATCATTTCAACGTGGGCACGTCTTCCCTTCCTTGGTGGTCCCATCAAAATTGCCTCTAAGTGAATGAATCAGTAGCTGCTTATTTGTTTTTCTGAGATAAACTCAGCCCCTGACCAACCAAAACCTGCCTCGTAGTCATGTTATAATTAGAGGTGGGCCTCGGCGTGGAGGAAATCCCGACCCTCCCACAGGATAAGCCCCTGCTGTTTCTGCAGTTCTCACCTCAAATATCTTGTTGTGCCTCTGCACCTGGATTGGCTGGGAATATGTGAGGTTGAGCAGCCCCATGTCGCCCAGGAGTTCTATCTTCTGAGGCAGTGGTCCTTGAAAGGTCAACTTCGCCCCATAAGCCACGGCACGGGCCCCCAAGTGCAGCCTGTAGGCCACCGTCTGCTTATCTCGAGGGTGTGTGCTACAGGATAAAGAAGAGGTAGAGAACTTTGGGTTTGGGCTCAACAATAATCACATTTTTTAAAAAAGGAAATCTTATACAAAGCACCCTTTAAGAAGGTGAGAATAAAGTTGACTGAATCTAATAGCCAGTGATCTGTGGCGAGTCAGCCTAAGAGAAATGGTGAGTTGTAACCACAGATGGGGCTCTGGGCCTTCTATGGGTCGGAAACCTTGAAATAACTGAGGACTTGGAAGGAAGGAATAAAGGGAGAGAAGGAGGGAGGGAGGGAAGGTATTGGAACTAACCTAAGAGAGCTCTTGTAAGACTGCTGCAACCACTAAAAGTCCTGTGTTTCATGTGAATCAGCTGTTCATTAACTTGGTCCCCTCTAGGTTTTATTTGTTCATTCAATAAACATTCATTCATTCAAAACTAAATAAATATCCCTAGTGGTCCAGTGGTTAAGACTCCGCACTCCCAATGCAGGGGCCCGGGTTCAATCTACGGTCAGGGAACTAAGATCCTACATACTGCAGCTAAGCCCGCATGCTGCAACTACCGAGCCCACGTGCGCTCTAGAGCCCGTGCACCACAACTAGAGAAGCCCGCGCGCCGCAACAAAGACCCAGCGCAGCTGAAATAAATAAATAAATAAATAAATAAATAAATAAATAAATAAAATTTAGAAAGAAAGAAATGTTCATTCAGGCTCCTACTATAATCCAGACACTCTGTGTTGGGCTCCATTTCACACTGAAATCCCCTGGTATCCTACAGCTAGCGGGTGGTAATCATAGGGGCTGTTTACATCAGGGTAGTCATCCAGATAGTCCCCCTCTGAGTCCATGATAGAATTCCATTTCCTGCTCTCGCTGAAGACAGGCATGGCCGTGGGACTTGCTTTGGCCAGTGCAATGCGAGCAGAAGTGACTTGTGTTGCTTTGGGTGGAAGCATTTAATTGCCATCGTGAGACCGTAGGTGCATGTGGAAGCACAGATCACCCTGGAGCCTCTGTCGCTCTGGATCTGTGAATGACGATGAGAGCAAAGCCTCTCTGTTGACCTTATTTGGACATGGAGTGTGAACACGCAATAAGGTTCCGTGGCATCAAGGCACTGGGATGGCGAGGGTTTTTGGTTACTGCAGCACATCCAGTGTGAATGACTGATAAATCATGCTTCTAATGTCCAATCCTCAGGCCCCCTCACAAGTGAACATCAGAGTGAAGGCCACAGACAAAGAACATATATTATTGTTCAAACAAAGCCCAAGAAGCACCCACCTGCCAAAAGGCGAATTCCTATCACAGAGATCCATAGCTACAGCCATGAAAGTGTTGGGCATCCTTAGGTTGGGAACATAGCCAAAGTCTGCTGTTTGATGCCAACGGATCTGGGGAAGTCCATCATTTGGGGTTGCACCAGACAAATATGAAGATAACTAGAAAGTAGACATTGTGCATCAGCATTTTATTTCATCAGAAACCTACACTGCAATAAAGCTGGAAAAACATTAAGAATTTTTAAAAAGAAACCTACACTAGAGTCTTTCACAAGAAGACCCTGCTTCTGCTTCACTCCCGTGCTCATCCAACACGTACTTACGGAGCCTCTCACCCCTGTGGCTGAACCTCTCATCCCCCTCGCCGCAATGGAACTCTGCCACCCCTCTCAGCAAGGGGTGGAGTCTGTTTCTCCTCTCGCTGAACCTGGGCTAAGCCTGTGATTTGCTCTGACAAACAATGCAGCAGAGGTGATGGTGTGCAGCTTCTGAGGCTTTGCCTCAAGAGCCCTTGCCTTCAGATTTCATTTTCTTGGAACCCTGAGATGGTCATGTAACCAAAGTCCAGCTGCCCTGCTGGAGAAATGTGGAGAGAGCAACCTTGGAAACTGGAAGGTCATGAGGAGAGAGGTGTTAATATCCCAGCCATCCCAGCTGAGGGGCCCATCATGTGAATTCTAGATCCTTCAGTTCAAACTGCAGCCACATGAGCAAGCCCGGCTGAAGTTACAGAGCAGAGATGAGCCACCCCAGCTGAGCCCTCCCTGCCTGGCCAACCCATGGCATCAGGAGCAAACACAGTGGCTGATGTGGTAAGCCCCGAAGTTCTGAGGTAGCTTGTTACAAAGCAGTAGGTTGGTCACCGACAACTCTGTGTACAGCCCAGGGCAAAGCGCTGTAGGGGAGCAGAGAGGAACCTGCCCTTGAGTGCCTGGCGGATTGCATCAGGGACCCGAGTTCTTCACACCTTCCAAGAGCCACACCCTCTTGCCATATGGCTCTGCGGTTTCTCCCGCTAAGAGAAGTACATTTCCCCACCACTTGATTCTTATTAAAATCTCTTATGCAAACTGGCTTTAACATATGAAATGATAAAAGACGCTGAAGCTGCACAATGAAATGTCATGAGAACTAGAAAACGGCAATAGAAAGATCCAGTAAGTGACCCTACTTCTTCCCACACAACAGCCAGAAGAAGAGTGAAAGTGGAGCCATGTTCACCAACCAGCGCCATGATGAGGATCGTGGCAACAAAGTCTAGGGTGAGTACTAACCTGAAGCGCTGAGGGAGAAACGCTACCGACAGCCACTCAGGCCTAGGAAGTTGTCTCAAAATGGCAGTTTGCTGAGAATTCCTGCAGTAATTCTCCAATTTCATCGGCTGCATTACTACACACTGGCCTCACGGGGGCACCAGCAGACTCCACACTCGCATGAAAGTCCTGTTTTTCCTGAGATAAAGCAGGGCACTTGCTCAGTCTCCTGCAGGGATTAGTAGAAATACTAATCACTGCTAAAGAAGGCATATAATAGCCGAAGAATATAAAAGTGGGCACACTTGGAGGACTTTACAATAGCATCTGCCGTCTGCAGTGCATTCTGCTGTTCCTCCAAAACCCTTTTTAAAAAGCACGCTCCTAGGGACTCCAGTCCCTAAACTCTGGCTCCTCTTTCTCTCTCCCCGGCTCCGCTCACCTCTCTACTCAGACACAGGTGTCTCGCCCTGCTCTCTCCACGGAGTTCGTGTCCTGCCTCTAACTGTGCTCTAGTTACTGCCACCACTGTTTCACACTCGGTCCTTCCATCAAGTCAATTCATCTTCCTTTACACACCAACTGTCCCTCCAGATTTTCTGACTTCTCTCATTAATAATAATAAACACTGACATTTTCTAGCTTGTGCCAGGCTTTACATGGACTAACTCATTTAATACTTAAAATAACAAAGAGGTTCAATATCTTGTTCGAAATCACATAGCTAAAGAAGCGCCAGAGCTGGGATTCGAATCCCCAGACCATGCTCTGAGCCATTATGTTGCAGAGTTTGCCATTTCCCTTTGAAGTTAAACATTTATATTCCCAGTTTTCCACAACCAACCAACCAACATACTGTTGTTGATGATGATAAAGTTGACACCCAAGGCTAAGGGACTTCCGCTACACCACACGCACAAATGCAAGGACCAGGTCTCTCTGCTTCATGCTATATTTCTAGTACCTCACACAGTTTGCGGCATATAATAAGCATTTAAACATATTTTTGGCTTGCATCGGTTGAAGTCACATTCAAATCACCATGTACACAGGCTGAGAGACAAAAAAAATAGTTTCCACCAACAGTAATACAGACTGGTGACAGGAGTTGCTATTTTGAAAATAATGAGCAGAATATTCTCGTTCAAAGTCAAAACAAATGTTAGGAAGAAGAAAGAAAATGATTGTAAAGTAATTATAAATGGAAAGAAGGTCTATAAAAATCTTTATCCAAAAAAAGGTACATGAAATGGGATGAGGTAGAGGAATAGGAGGATGGTGAGAGGAAAGCATCTGGGGGACACTCAGAGGCGGACGCCTGCAAGTAGGTGTGTCCAACTCAAACATTAAAGCCTATTTTGTGTTTATGCTGTGAGGTGGGCCTCGTTTTTGTAACATCTTACTTGTTTGATTCCTAGATGATGTTCTAGACAAGTCAGAACTACTACCCTGCTAAGACGTCTAGGTCTCGGAGGGGTCACGTGAACAGGTGAGACAAGGCAATTATGAACTTGGTTAAATATGTTTATTCCTTTTAGACAAGGCTGAGAGCAGAATCTTTCTGACGAGGTACCGCTAACTGAAAGTATGGTTTCTCTTGATATATTTTTTCATTTGTGTGTCGGGCCATATTTAATGAGTGCCGACCAATTAGGTGGTACTGGGGTTATAAATGTGATCCAGGAAAATGTGGTCATGTGCACAACGTACATACAAGTAAAAAGGGGAAGTGAACGGTACTAAGCAGTCACCCATATGGGGACAGACTCTGGGTAGTCGCAGAAGGCTTCCTAACTGATATCCAGGCTGACGGACGATAAAAGTTAGGTAGGAAAGTGTGGGAGAGAAAGATTGTTCCAGGCCGAGAGCATGCACAGTGGGCTGGGAGTGAGTGAAAGAGCGGAGTTCATTCTCAGGGCTGGGAAGGATAACAGCAAGTTCAGGAGGGTGTGGGGAGGTGGGCACTGTCACACACGGTTGCTAAGAGTATAACTGTATACAAATCGATACATTTCCACAGGAAAATTTAAGGACATGTTCAAAGCCTTAAAAAGTGTGCAATTTGGGGCTTCCCTGGTGGCCCAGTGGTTGAGAATCTGCCTGCCAATGCAGGGGACACGGGTTCGAGCCCTGGTCTGGGAAGATCCCACGTGCCGCGGAGCAACTGGGCCCGTGAGCCACAACTACTGAGCCTGCGTGTCTGGAGCCTGTGCTCCGCAACAAGAGAGGCCACGATAGTGAGAGGCCCGCGCACCGTGATGAAGAGTGGTCCCCGCTTGCCGCAACTAGAGGAAGCCCTTGCACAGAAACGAAGACCCAATACAGCCAAAAAAAAAAAAAAATTAAAAAATAAAAATAATTAATAAATAAAAAATTTAAAAAAAACAAAAACATAAAATCTGGAAAAAAGTTGAACACCTATATACCCACTGCAGACTTTACAATTAGTATTTAAAAAAAAAAAAAGTGTGCAATTTAACCTAGTAATTTCATTTCTGGGAATTTATCTTATGGAAATAATTAAGCATGTGTGCAATGATTTAGCTAGAAGGAAAATAAACATGCCACTGCTTATAAAGGCAAAACGTTTAAAGCAACCTAAGAGCCTATCTATGGAAGACTAGTTAAATTACAATACAACCATATTTCTGAACACCCTCCAATCGTTGTAAACTGTGCTGAAGATTAATATTTATTGGCATGAAAAATGTTCACAATATGACGTTAAGAGAAAAAGCAAGATATGATACAGTATTATGGTATGGATCCTATTTCAAAAATATATGAGCAGAAAAGGTCTGCTTATTTCTGGATTGTGGAATTATAAGTGTTTTTAGCTTCTTTTTTTTTGCCTTTCTCTTTAATATTTCTTTAATGAACACGTAATGCTTTTTAATAAGACGAAATACTGGTTACTTATTAACTTTTTTTAAGATGTAATTGTCCCATCAGTAAACTGAGATGAATTAAGTTACATTCAGTTCGTGACCAGCTGGCAAGCTAGGAGAGCAAAAAAAGGAAGACGGATTCCAGGGAAGAGATCTCAACAGCACCTCCCCACACCAAAGCCCACGAACCCTCTTCCTCTCAGCACATACCTGGACAAATCCAAATGGGAAGAAGCGCTCTGTCTGCCCCTGGGAGCCATCGTGGAAGGTTTGGCGCCAGTCTTCAACGAGTGCAGGGAACGTACAATTGTACAGGTCCCTGTTAAAGTTTACATTGGACTCCCCTGAAAACAGTCCAAACCGTGAGAAGAGTCTGGGGTAGATGCAAAGGCAGCCGCACTGCTCCCCAACCTCTACGCATGCCCTTAGGTGGCAGGCCTTCCTGCGGTCTCCCTGGACTGGCCTTGTGGTTGCTCTGGCCAATGGGGCATCAGCAAACACGATGCAAGCAGAGGCTTGAAAAGCAATTCAGCTCTGTGGTTTGTTCTCTCCTGATACACCTGGAACCCTGACACTGCCATGTAAATGATAAATTAAGTCTGAACTAGCTTGCTGAAGGATGAGAGGCCACGTGAGAACCAGGAGGCCCCGGCAGACAGACGGCCCCAGTCAACAGACGTGAGGGAGAGGCCATGCTAGGTCATCCAGCCACCAGACAACCTGCCAGGTGGCCAAAGGCACATAAGAGATCCCAGCAGAAAGTAGCCAAAGCAGCCCAGACAGAAAAACTACCCCACTAACCCACAGAATAGTGAGCTCACTAACATTATTACTGTTGGAAGTCACTAAGTTCTGGGGTGGTTTCTTATGCAGCAACAGCTAACTGATACAATGGAAAACCAGCAAACTGAACACTCACCCTGGTACCATATCACCCCTTTCAGAGTCATATTACGGAGCGGATGGATCATGGCATTCCAGAGAACAGAGTATTCACTGGGACCAGTTTCCAGATCAGATGGCATGGACCTGAAATCAGTAAGACGCACAAGTGTCAAGAGAGAGCCAATAACTAATCACATGACGATCCCTGAGCTGGGCATCTATCCAGCTTCACTCGGGTCAAACTCCTGATGAAAGCAACACAGAGTTCAATTCAACCACTCTGTTTCCATGAAAACATGAGGACAGTCTCCAAATTTCACTCCAGGTTCTTCCCAGAATAACTGTCATCAGTCAGCTTTCTGTGAGTTCAGACGGGGCCATCCCGGTTTCTATCTAGTGATTAAGACCAGGGAGGAGGAGCGTTTTAATGAGTCTATCACACAGGCAATAAGTTTATTTAACTAGTACTCAATGCATGGACACTGAGATTGTGTTAAGCTCTTTGCTTTTATAAGCAATGCCATGATTATCTTCCTTAGAGCTAAATCATTGCATACAGTCTTAATTATTTCCTTAAGATAAATTCCCAGAAATGAGATTGCCAGGTCAAAAGGCACATTTTCTTAAGACTTTGAACATGTCCCTAAATTGTTTCTGTGCAATACCTGTATGAATTTACACTTGCAGCAGCTGCATATGAGAATGGCCACTTCCCCTTGCTATTGTCCCTGCCATGTCCCCAGAGATCTGGGAAGCCTGGCTTTAGATTCCTCCAACTCTACCGAAGGCAAGTCTTTCTGTTCCAAAACTGGATAACTTCACTCCCCAACAGACAGGCCTTTACCCAAGATATACCAAGAGCTCAAGTCCATGCTCTTCCCAGAACTGATGAGACAAGGTCTGTGAAAGCAGTTCACATATTGTTCATCTCTATTTTAACATTAGTGTCAAGATGTTTATTAACCAGCCTTTTCTCTCCGTTCCCCCACCCCCAAATATTCTTCCTGATCCAGCTTTTCCTGAGCATGCTTTCACCATCAGTCTTCTAATACACTTCTCTGATTACATGTGTACTTGTTCTTCCAAACTGTTAGACTGTGTTTATTCTCACAGGCAACACAGGACAGTGGTTAAGAGCACAGACATTGACACCAGACTTTATCACTTACTAGTCGTGTCCACAAGCAAGTCACTAAATCTCTCTCAGACTTAGTACCTTTTTCCATCATATGTTAATAATATCCACTTCAAGAAAGTGTTGTATTAAGTGAGTTAATATATATAAAGTGCTTACAACAGTATCCAGTATTTAGAAAGCTTCTATGAAGTATTAGCTATCACTATTATTAAGGAAAAGGGTCATAATTACTTCCTGACATATTCTCAGATGATTGTGGTGCTGATGACAGTGAAAATAATACCTGAATAAGTTTCACACATTTAATACATATTTGTACATTCAACACACTCTTGACTCCCCAAAGGAGACCATGATCCTTCTCTCTTACAAAATTTCCTGGCTGGCTTTCTCCCAGACCAGAGGATGCTTTCTTACCCTTGCCTCGGGACCCCACAGGCTTTCAGTGACCTTCCAGACGACCAGGCTTCAATGGGCGTCCCGGCCCACGAGGAGGAGAGCAGCCCCACGGGATACCGCAGAGTGTCATGCAGGTAACGCCCAAAGAGCCAGCACACTGCTGACATGTACGTGAAATTGCCATGGCCCAAGTTTTCTGTTCAGAGAGACAGTTAAAGAAAAACAGTCACGGAAAAAGTAGATGGATACGGACTGCAGCTCCTAGGTGGGTCTAGGTGAGAAGAATGGGTGTGGGTCAGGCCTTGCATTTCTTTCTGAGACTTTCCAAGAGCAGGATAAGATTGAGAGGCAGCTGTCTCGCTAGCAGAAAGCCAAAGGCTCTCTGGCCAGGCAAGCAGGTATCCCCCTGCTTCCCCACCATGTGCAGCGCCCTGAGAATCTAGGAAGATTAATGCTCCTCTGCAATAGGTGAGGGGCAGAAAGGCCGCTGGCCCCCATTCCACCCTCACCGACGTGCTCCTCTTTCCCAGCGTCCATCCCCACTCAGCTCTGTGGAAGGGAACAAGCAAGCATGGGGCAATGTCGAGAAGAAAGGTATATTTTTTCTGGGTAGTTTTATACCCATTTTTATAGCTATGGTAATGAAAACAAGAACAAACAAGTGATGGGGAGTTTGGCCAAAAGGGAATGTAACAGAAACCAAAACCAGTGTTTAAATGTTCAGCATCGGGACTTCCCTGGTAGTCCAGTGGTAAAGAATCCGCCTTACAATGCAGGGGACGGAGGTTTGATCCCTGGTCAGGGAACTAAGATCCCACATGCAGCAGGGCAACTAAGCCCACGTGCCACAACTACTGAGCTCGTGTGCCTCAACTAGAGAGCCTGTGTGCCGCAAACTACGGAGCCCATGTGCCCTGGAGCCCGCGCGCCACAACTAGAGAGAGAAAACCCACACACCACAACTAGAGAGAAGCCCGCATGCCACAACTAAGACCCAACAAATAAATAAATAAATCTTTTAAAAATAAATAAATGTTCAGCATCATCTAGCTCATTCGTCCATACAGCCCTGTAACCGACACAGACCAGAAGAGGCAATTTCCATGTTAGAAGAAAGCTGGTGAAGAGGGGAACGTGAGGGGCTTCCCTGGTGGTGCAGTGGTTAAGAATCTGCCTGCCAATGCAAGGGACACGGGTTCGAGCCCTGGCCCGGGAAGATCCCACATGCCGTGGAGCAACTAAGCCCATGCACCACAACTACTGAGCCTGCGCTCAGGAGCCCGCAAGCCACAACTACTGAGCCCACGTGCCACAACTACTGAAGCCTGCGTGCCTAGAGCCCGTGCTCCGCAACAAGAGAAGCCACCGCAATGAGAAGCCCATGCACCGCAACGAAGAGTAGCCCCCGCTCGCTGCAACTAGAGAAAGCCTGCCCACAGCAAAGATGACCCAACACAGCCAAAAAAAAAACCAAAACAAATAAATAAATTAATTAAAAAAAAAAAAAGGAGGGGAACGTGAACACACGCAGCTGATAGGATCGATCCAATCCAACAGCTGTTAAAGAACCACCATGTGTAAATCACTGGCTTGGCATGTGAAAGATCAAAACTCAATACAGTTCGGCTCTCAAAACGTGGATAGCATAATAGTAGGAATTGAAGTCAGTTTCAAATCAATTAAAATGGATTGAGCGCCCACCAGGTGCCAGGCGCTTCTAGATGATAGGGGTACAGTAATTAAAGGGACGTGGAGAGACATGGAACCTCTCCTCAGAGGTCTTATATTCTACAGAATAAGACAAATATTCAGCTGAGTAAAACAGATGGCAAAATATGGTTTAGTGCTTTAAGAGGTATAAACAAGTGTTAAGGGGTTTTAACAGCAGGAGAAAGAATATGAAATGAAAGGCAGATCATTAAATACCAGGTGAGGGCGGACCTCCTTCCCTGTGCTCCGGGCATACTCTGTGCCTGGTGTTTCCCTCACCCCACTAAACCCTTAGGACTTCTATATTCTCCATGTCTGGCACCCAGTGCAGTCAGTGAACGTTCGTTGGCTGGTGCTGGGTAGCTGTGGGCAGCTGGAATAAAGGTGACTCACTGATGGGCAGGTAGAGGGAAGAGGTAATTAAGCGGGAAGGGGAGGGAGGTGGGGCGGCCCTGAAAGGCAGGAGTCCAGGAAGTACAGCTAGCATTCTAGGCAGAAGAAACAGTATGTACAAAGGCACGTAAAACTGGACAGTTTTTAAAGTATTTGCCTAGAGCATAGATTACAAAAGGAGAATGGTATAAGATAAAACTGGAGGGGGGGTTACAGGCACATCGTGGGGTAAAGGAAACGGAAGCCGCTTGCAAACGCACGAGAATGAGAATGTGTGGTGGACAGCACAACCCCCAGAGGTGTCCGGAGTCCAACGCCTGGAACCTGTGAATGAACCTTACGTGGCTAAAGGGACATCACAGGTGTTTTCAAGAGCAAGGACTAGAGAGGGGGCGATTGTCCTGAATTATCTAGATAGGGCCAAGCTAATTCCAGGAGTCTTTAAAATCAGAGACCCTTCCCAGCTGCAGTCAGAGATATGAGGGCAGTAGAAGAGGCTGCAGAGACTGGAAATGTGAGAGGGGCTTGACCTACTAGGCTCTTCCCCACACACCTGCGTGGCCTCACCTCTGTCAGGTTATTACGGAAATGCTGCCTTTCTCAGCTGGGACCTCCGTGGCCACTCTAAGCTGGAAACCACCACCCCATCCCAGCCCCAGCAGTACTGCCCCCCTTCCCTGATGTATTTTATGTACTTATTTCTGTCTCAGCAAGCACCACCATCTAACCTATCCCTTGATGCTCAAAAATTTGAGTCTCTGAGTTCAGAGAGTGAAATGGAGCCGACAGCAAGGTATAATACCTTATCCAAATCTAATTGATTCCTGAGTTTTGGATGACATGCATTAAGAGTTCACGGACCAAAGGATTCATTAAAAAATTTACCCAAATCTATTCAGTTCCTGAGTTCTTAAAGGGAAAGTTCTGACAGTGTGATACTGAATAGTATCAATACCTCGTATATAATTTACTAATTTTATTATTCGTTTTCTGTATTCCCTCACTAGACTGTAAGCTCCATCCAGGAGACCAGGCGTGCCTGCCTGCTTTATTCTCTGCTGTATCCCCGGCACTTAGAATAGCGCCTAGCTCATAGTGGGCATCCAAATATTGGCTGAATGAATTAATACTTGAAAATGTAGGAGCAATTGAGGTTACCAAGGTAAAGCATGTACAGGTGAAACAGAAAACGGACCAGAAAGAGCACAAGCGACCACGTCTGGAGGAAGGGACTGAAGAAAGCAAACAAACAGACAGGGAGAGGACAGAGAGGGCGAACGAAGGAAAGGAAGTACCGAGCAGGCTCAGAGGAAGGCGCAGCTTCTAAGAGCAGCAGTCAGCAGTGCCGATGCTACGGGGTGTCCAGAGTGCGTGGTGGAAGAACAGCAGTAACCCTGGGGGAACCAGTTGTTGACCTGGACGCAGAAGCCAGATTATGAAGGGTTAAAGAGTGAACACGTTGGAAGGCAATGAAAAGATGTTCTAAAAAGGTTTAACAGACCAAAGGAGAGAGGTGAGGTACCAGGAGAAGGGTGTGTGTTATGCTTTGCTTCGCTTGGGTTTGTTAGAATAAAAGAAAAGCAGAGCTCTGAGGGCGGGGGGCTGTGTCTGCCCCAATCACAGCTGCACCCTCGGGGCCTAGATCAGAGCCTGACGCAGAGCAGCCTGAACTAAAGATTTCGCGCAGACTGGACGGTGGGGTAAAAGGACAGAGCCTGAGGGATAAGAGGAGGCGCTGGAGAAGGTAAGAGCCCGCATCAGAGGCAGACCTGAAAGGAAACCGTCAGCTGTGTTCAGACCCAGAAACAAAGGAAGAAAGAGAAGAGGAGAAGAGAGCGTCAGGCGCTGAAGAGATGCTGGCGGAGCTTGTGCTGAGTGGCCTCAATGGGACTGACGAAGTTGGAGGAAGCGCCATCTCCTCAGAGCAAGGGGGCAAGAGTCACTGTGGAGTCTTGGGAAGAAATGTATGAAACAGGTGCCATCAGGAATGGGGGAGGGGTTGACAGAAATGAATAAAAGGATGAAATAGATCAGAACCTAATTCAGGATCACAGATTGCAAGCAGGGCACCAGCCCCTCACAGAAGAGATGGCACGCGTTCCAGCGACCACTTACCCAAGGTGGGCTTGGACCACCGCAAATCAACCTCGGCAAGGTCCTCCAGCTCCTGCTGAGCCTGGTTGAGAGACACGGAGAGGATGTGGACAGACTGATAGGCAGCTGTGTTCGACAGCTCACTTGTGGCATTAAATATCTGGAAAAGAAGCAGGAACGTCATTTCCGACACCGACCTAGCGGATGGTCAACGATGCTACTGCCTCCTGGTACACACCAACCCTCCGAGCTCCTTCTGAGCCTTTAGGATACCCAAACCAAATGACTAATCAGAACCAGTGGTGGGCTGGTCCGGATCGCCTTGATCCACAGAGACCATGATAAATCATGTCCCCAAAGAAGGTGGGAACACAATGAAATCTGAGATCTCAAAGACAAGTCTGTGTTAGATGAGAGGAGCTGTGGATGGGTTTAGGCTAAAGAAGGCCGATATCTTGAACGAAAATACTTCTATTAAGAAAAAGTATTTGCTAACATAAAGCCATGGCATTAACTTTTTTTTTAAATGGAGCCCAAAAGGCCGTGGGGAGGTAAGTTTATGTAATCCATAGGCCATAAGAGATGTATATTCAAAAGAAACACACCTGAGAAACGATTTTTGAACTCCTGAAACATCCTGAAATCAGCCTTAAGATGCTTATCTCCTCATCTCAGTCCTGGAAAATCACCCAGGAAAAACACGGGAGGCCTGGCAGTGTGAAAGGTGGTGTTCAGGGTGATTGCTGACAACAGTCCCAAGAAACCAGACAAAGAAAAGGGTCCGTCCAAAGACACAGCACTTTTTCCCAAAGCACTTTTTGAAACCTCACCAGTTGCCAAGAGCGTGACAGGACTGGCTTAGGGTTCTTCTGGACACGAATGTGTGTGCTACACCGACTGGTTTCATTGTTAGTCCTATGAAGCATCATTCCTCTCTGGGCTTACATGTAAGTGCTATCTCCTTCAATCCTGATTTTTCAGTAGTTATGTTTCTCTTTATTTTAAAAAGAATGTATCATAAATATATTGTTTTGCTTTCTAATTAGTGTTTGTTTTTTCTGGTCTTCTCTCCATCCCCCTGGACAGTCTGGTCTTCCCAAAACAAAGGCCTAACAGGAGCCTCCAGAAGGCCAGTTATCACTGGCCTCCGGGAACAAGAGCTCCAGCTGAGACAGGACTGCCACAGCGAGAGGCACAGGAGTCTGGGCCGCTTTCCATTGGCTGCTGGCCACAGAGTGTGCAGCTGGCTGGCTTTGCCTCCCACCCGCCACAGAGAATGCAGCTGGCCTCGCCGCTGCAGTGTAGGAGAAGCCAGAGCGCCTCCACAGAGCATTTCATTGAAATGCGCTGCCCCCTGAATCGCCTTTTGACTTGCCGCTGAGCCTGCTGTGGCCAATAAGACGGCCAGATGCAAAAGAAATGGCTCTTTAGGTCCCAGTGGGAGCCGCAGCCTGAAATGCTCCCTGGGTAATGGCAGCTCTAGGCTGTCAGGGTTACTGGTCTTTCCACACATGGTCTCAGGAAAATTCCATAGGAAATCCAGACCTGCTTGTTCAGGATCTTCCCTGGCAAGTTTCATGTAAAATAAACATTAAAGACTAAGAAGAGACTAATGCACTCACAGTATATTTTGGCAGGGAAGTTATTTTTCAGCAGCAAGTACCTGTAAAAAGTCGCCTCCCTTGAAATTCAGTTCTGCACCAAGCACTAAGGATCGTATGTTGCTTCCATGGAAACAGGGGATGAAACTGCTTCTCTCCACCCACACCAGCTTCTGCACCGACTGGGAACTCCAGTGCCTCCTCGCAATGAGACGCTAGTTTCAGGGGGCAGTGCAGGGAACATGCGTCTTGTCTTTTAGACCCGTTGCTAACACTGTAGAGTATCGCAAGGCCAACAGAACTGGGGGGAGCGGGGCGGGGCGGGGGTTGGCATCCTCCTCTATTGTTACCAGCACACAGAACTGGATCCAAAGCATTGGCTGGAAAACTTCCATTTTCAAACTCACATTTGTGTATTATTTCAAGCCAAAGCTCGAAAGCCACAGTAAGTGTTAGCAAAAATGGGGGTGGGGGGAAATTCTTGCTGCATCTGATGACAATTACTTCTGAAATTGGTATCCTGTCCCAATATCACCGAGCCTTTTTGATGGAAGGATTTCCTTGGGGATACTGGCAGCAAACTTAGGAATAAAGAGATTTCAGGAAGATTTTCATTTAAATGACACTTGGTTTCCCTGCTGATGAGAGGGGAAGCCTTACTCCATCTGCTGAGATCAAATTTCATCTCATCAAACACCTCAGTGTAATTATTTTTCTACCAAGTATTGAAATGAGGATGTAAATGAATACCAAGGTATTTGAAGTCATTAAGGCTGCAGCAACTGGGAGAGCCCTACCACCTCTCTGGGGACCCGCAGTTCACCATCAAAGCAGCTGCTCACTGGTGTTCATTTTGTAACCTTTATACTACATTCTTGAATTAATGAAGAAACGTCAAGAATCTATTTCCTCAGAGAATCTTGGCATGGGGTCTGCACAGGGGAGCAAGGCATGTGTGTGAATGTGTGTGTGTATGTGCACACAAGTGCACGCACTGACGGACACAGGGAAACTTTACTTAAAAGAATTTGGATCCTGTATGTTACTTTACCTTCTACCACAGTACAATATAGCAGATTTAGTTCAGAGAATAACTACAAATAAGCCAGTCATCACAACTCCTATGAATCTGGTATTGTAATGTGGCACCAGCCCTTCTCTTCTGGATTTTAATTCCCCTATTTGTAAAGCAGGAATGTGGGGATTGCTGAGATATTGAAAAATGGGCTTTCTATCTAATGTTGGCCATCTTCTTCCGAGCTAACTACAAATATCCAAGTCTTAAGACATACCCTGACTTAGGAGGTGACAGATGAACATTTAGACTTTCCTCCATTTATAAACATCTCACTCAGTGTTATAAATAACACTTGATTTTAAAATTCCACTTTACCCTAACAACAAGATGGGCATACAATCTGCCATTTCGCTCATTTGACTGTGAAGAGTGGTTGGTTATAGTGGAAATCTTATCTCCTCAGAAAAGTCACATGGAGGGAGAGAAGGAGAAAGACAGAGACTCTATGTGTGTACACGCGCGTGTGTGTTGGGAGTCTTCAGGGGGAAAGGAGCAAGTGGAATCAAAGAGGAGTCATGTGAAGCATCCTTTTGATCAAAAAATAAAGTTCTACCGAGGGTTAAGAGACTAGAAAACTTGCCTTTTGGTACTGTCAGCCCCTAAAATTCAGTCTTGCAGACTAAGTGCGTGATTTAAAACAAACAAAAAAAATTAACACTTGTCTTTTTCAGATGGAATCTTTTTTCTATTTCCCTGTATCTCAGAGCTTGTAGCCCTAGTTTAATACAGAATATGCTTAAGAGTAAATTCCAGGCAGAAAGAATGTGTTCTGTCTTAACAATCAAAATCTGATTAAGCCTGACAGAAAATGGGATGAGATCCCCTGGCACAGATTGCGGCTGAAAACCTGACTGTACAGATACAAATAGATCTGGTCCATGCCTTTCTGTGCAAACAGAGAACTGTAATTAAAGCATTAAGGAAAATACTGTTTTCCTTAATGAGTTAACAGCAATCCCACTTCTATATAAAACCATGCTTTCTATCAAGAGATAAAACTTCAATTTTGCTTCTATTCACTTATGTTAAAAGGGAGCCCAGTTAAAGCCCAGTTAAAGTCCAGTTTAATAAACATTTAAATTCAAAAGGTTTCCGTATACTTAAGTAGGGCAGGAAGCAAGACTAAGAAAAATATTGGTTAGGAAGACATAAATGCAAGAATTTAGATTTTTAAATTAGAAAACTAATAATGAAAGGAAGTAGATATGTCCAGAATAGAATCTTTTTAGGAGCATTATTTATTAATTGGTTAAAAAAAGGAAAAAATAAAAAAGGAAGAAACCATAAGGGGTAGAAGCTATAGAAGCAAAACAAGAAATCATAAGTATACGCAAGGACTCAATTTTATAAAATTTTTTAAAAAGATTAATTGAGATCATGGTCTAGCTGTAGAGGTTTTTAAATCTCAAATTTAAATATTTCTCAAAGATGGAGAAGTAGATAATGGAAAAAAGGCAAGGAAATAAAAATCAACTTGAGGAGGAACTGAGTTTTAGAGAAAGAGCTAGGGAAGACAATCTTTTCGAGATCTTAACCTATTAAAGGAAACAAATGAAAGTACACATCAAAGTATATAAACATATTAGTTCTGATGAATAATGCAAATTAAATCATTTATTCCTAAGATTCTTATTTATATAATGTGCCTCTTTATTGTAAACTGAGCCTTTGATAGATATTTAAGATA
Source organism: Balaenoptera ricei (assembly GCF_028023285.1). Taxonomy (NCBI): domain Eukaryota; kingdom Metazoa; phylum Chordata; class Mammalia; order Artiodactyla; family Balaenopteridae; genus Balaenoptera; species Balaenoptera ricei. Next base: position 8,833,534 of record NC_082646.1, on the reverse strand, counting down.
TCAGTTAGGTGAATATCAATTTCTTGATTTTTTAACTTGCTCTTAAAAATTATAGTTATTTCATGCTCATTATAGAAAAATCAAAAAATACAGACAAGCAAAGAAAACTAATTCCAATTTCAAATGTGCCAAAGAATTTAACTCACACTAACTTCTCTGGATGTCTGATACTGAGTGAAAAATATTTACTCATCTTTCAGCAATATTTTAAGCTGATAATCTTTAAATATGTCTATGAACTTGCTACTGTCCAGCCCTTATCCTAATATAAATGAAACAGCAATGGTCTCGCTTACTTTTATTTTGAAATCAGATAGCTTCCACTAAACAAAGCAATGACAATTCTGAGGCCCAAAAGCAATAACCCCATCACACCGTACCTAGAAATCCACTCTCTTTATTCTAGACTGTTTTTGTGCTCAATTAGAAGGTGGAGTTGTTTTTAAAAAGAAATCTCAGTGCTAAAGACATTTAGCACCAAGGCTTTTGTTCTACCACCATTGTCTTGCTAGGATACCAATTAACAATTAAGAAACTTTCTCCCTTGATAACTCTTTCAATGTCCTTTTTATCCAGCGTTACTTAAGAGACCTCACTCATCGTGTGTCAGAGGGGCTCTATCCTCTAATAGCAATGGGGACAGGAACACTTCAAGATGAGTTTCATCACTGACAACGTATTGGCAGGTCGGCATTCCCTTGTTCTGTCCCACTTGATTCTCCAGGTACTGTATATGCCCCATCCCCTACCTGGGAGCTCATGTAGTGCTCTTCCTCCCGACATTCTATCAGTGTAAACAGAGCCCAGTGAAGTCTCTCTATAGCTACAATAAGGGAGAAAAAAATGTTAGTTCTCAAAATTTAAGAAAAATTAATCTTCAAAGGCCATGACTGAAACAGAGAAAAAAACTGACACTAACAAAAGAAATCCTAGGCTATGAAAAAGTTGAGCAAAAAGAGTCATTAATGGCTCTTATTTCTGTGTAAAAAAATATATATATATTAATTTGATATATGAATATATATATCAATTTGACACATGACCCCTAACTGAAGTATCAAGGTGTCTGCGTGCGGCTTACCTTGGGATGGTTCAACAATAACAACAACAAACAGATAAATCAAATATGGCAAAATACTTACAACTGTCGATCTAGGTGATGGATATATAGGTCTTTATAAGTCTCTTAACTTTTGTGTGTGTTTGATGTTTTTACAATAAAAAGCTTTTTAAAATAATGACATCTTATATTTAGACATTACTTTTCAATTTATAAGGGCCTTTTAGAGACAAACAAAATAGTTTAATCTTCATAATGGCCCAGTTAGGCCAGATATAGTTGTAGTACAGTCATTAAAACTAAGCCTGAGACATTTAACAAAATTCAACAAACTTTCATGATAAAAACTCTAAGACAAGTAGGAATAGAGGGAAATTTTCTCAATATGATAAAAGGCGTTTATGAAAAACCCACAGGTCACATCATAGAAAGACTGAAAGCGTCCTCCCTAAGACCAAGAACAAGACAAGGATGTCTGTTTTCATCACTGCTAGTCAACATTGTACTGGAAGTTCTAGCCAGAGCTGTTAGACAAGATAAAAGAAATAAAAGCATCCAAATTGCAAAACAAAAAAGGTAAAACTATTTCTAACTTCAGATAATATGCTCCTATACATAGAAAATCCCAAAGAACCTATAAGAAAGCTACTAGAGCTAATAAACAAATTCAGCAAAGTTTCAGGGTACAACATCAAAATGCAAAAATCATTTGTTCTATAAATGAGCAATGAACAATCCTAAAAGGAAATTAAGAAAGAAGTTCTATTTATAATAGTATGTAAAAGAAAAATACTTCAGAATAAATCTACCCAAGCAGGTAAAAGACTTGTACACTGAAAAACTATAAAATATTACTGAAAAAAAAAATAAGGACGATCTAAATTAATAGAAAAACATTCTATGTTCATGGATAGGAAGACTTAACATTGTTAAAATGTCAGTACTACCCAAAGCAATCTACAAATTCAACACAATACCTATCAAAATTCCAACAACCTTTTTTGCAGAAATGGAAAATCATATCCTCACATTTATATGGAATTACAAGGGATCTTGAACAGCCAAAACAATCTTGAAAAAGAAGAATAAAGTTGGAGCAGTCACATGTCTCAACTTTGAAACTTACTACAAAGCTACAGTAATTAAAACAGTATGGTACTGCCATAAGAAGAGACATATAGACAAATGGAATAGACTAGAAAGCCGAGAAATAAACCCTCATATATATGACCAATGGATTTTTGAAAAAAGTGCCAAGACCATTCAATAGAGGAAGGACAGTGTTTTCAACAATTGATGCTGGGAGAACTGGATAGCCACTTGCAAAAGAATGAAGTTAGACCCTCACCTTACACTATATACAAAAAAGTGATTAAAACGGATCAAAGACCTAAACTTAAGAGATAAAACTAAAAAACTCTTAGAAGAAACATTGGGAAAATCTTCATGTCATTGGACTTGGCAACAATTTCAAGAAGATGATACTAAAAGCATAGACAACAAAAGAAAACATAGATAAATTGAACTTCATAAAAATTAAAACTTTTATGTATCAAAGGACACTCTCAAAAAAGTGAAATGACAAACTAAGAATGAGACAAAATATTTACAGATCGTGTATCTGACAAGCGATTAATACCTAGAAGATACAAATAATTCCTACAATTTAACAACAAGCAACCCAATTCAAAAATGGGCAAAGGGCCAAAGTAAACAATTTTCCAAATAAGACATACAAATGGCCAATAAATACATGAGATAATACTCAACATCACAAGTCATTAGAGAATGCAAATCAAAACCACATTAAGATACCACTGCACACCTACTAGTGTGGCTATAATCAAGAAAATGGAAAGTAACACGTGTTAGAATGCAGTGAAATTAGAACCTTTGTATATTGCTGGTAGGAATGTAAAATGGTACAGCCACTGTGGAAATGGTTTGGTGGTTCCTCAAAAGTTAAATATAGAACTAATCCAGCAATTCCACTCATAGGCCTGTATCCAAAAGAATTGAAAGCAGGAACTGGAACAGATATCTGTACATCAATGTTCATAGCAGCATTACTCACAATAGCCAAAAGGTGGAAACAACCCAGGTGTTCATCAATAAATGAATGGATAAGCAAAATGTGGCATATACAATGGAATACAATTCAACCATAAAAAGGGATAAAAGTTTGATATATGCTACATGGATGGACCTTGAAAGCATGATCCTTAGCAAGATAAGTCAGACACAGAAGAACAAGTATTGTATGGTTCCACTTATATGAGGTACCTAGAAGAGGCAAATTCATAGAGAGAAAGCAGAATAGAGGTTACCAGGAGGCAGGAGGAAGGGGAAGGGGGGATTTATTGTTTAATGGGTACAGAGTATACATTGGGGATGATGAAAAAGTTTTGAGGATAGATAGTGGTGATGGGTACACACAGCACTGTGAATATATTTAATGCCACTGAATTGTACACTTACCAACAATGATACATATTATGTTATATTCATTTTAACCATAATTTTTTAAAAGCATGTTTTACAAAGTTTCATAAACACCAAGTGATTTGCTCCAAGCCATACAACTAGTAAGAGGCAAAGCCAACATTCACTCTCAATTTTTAAATCTCCATGAAAACAAAAGACAGAGTATGTTAGCTGCCCAGCATCCAAACAAAATCTAATTGTTTTGATTTCCTAGGCTCTCTCCAGAAGCTCATCTTCTAAGACCAATCAAAAAGAAGAGTAATCTACTTTGCCTTCAATTTGATATGAAATCTCCATTACCATCAAATACTCTGTAGCTTCTGCCTTTAGCCCAGGAAGGTGAGAAAATAGTGCCCCACACACTGACACACTAGCCGTGACTAAGAAAGCAGGCTCTGAGGTCGCATTCATATCCTGGCTCCACAATTACACTGTGACCTTAGGCAGGGAACTTAACCTCAGATGGGCCAGTTTCCTCATCTGTGAGATAGGAATATCTTATAAGTACTTACCACATAAAGTTGTTAATCGAATTAATTAACACATGCAAAGAAAGCACTTAGAACAGATCTTGGCACATGGTAGAAAAAGAAGGCTTCTACCTCCTTCTCCTCCTTGCCCCTTTCCTCTTCCTCGTTTATCTTCCTCGTACCAACATTATTAACACTGAGACTCTGCAAATTACCTGTGAAACAGTCATCTGCATGTTACTTTGCCCACTGCAAAGCCAGACATCTCCAAATAAGACATCATGAATTCTCAGGGTGAAGTTCTTCCTCCCAAGAATCTGCTGTGCCATCACTTCATAAGGTCCACCAGGCTTCACAGGATCCAGTACCACCATCCAGCTATTAGAGTGTGCTGAAATAATAATAAGGCTCCAAGAATTAATCAATCAATCAACTAAAGTGAAATTAAAACCCAATCCTGTCATGCATCAGACTCATTTGTGGCGATTCCCAGCTTCTGTGATGAACTGGATTCAAAGCTATGAAGATTGGCCAAATTTCAGACAGGTCAACAGAAATAACAAAAGCAGCAGCGTAGCTATCTTTAATCTGTACCAATCCCTCCTTACTTTTAATCAAAGCATTTACAAGAAAAATAAATCACCAGTTATAGTCCTAAACGAGGCTAGACAAAAATACACAGAGATTAAAATTCAAGGGAGTTTAATACAAAAACATAAAATAGAAATTCTTCCTATACCATCCAACTATCAATATTAACATAATCCTAATCTAACAGATTTACCCAGTGCCCCAAACTAACTTGTGAGCACAGGTTAGAGAAAATTACTTATCCTCTGAAACTGACTTGATGGTATCATCCTTGTCATCAACCCCCCAACTCCTCCCCCTGTTGCTCTCAGGGATTAATACCACCAGTGGTTCTGAGCTCTCTTATCAACAGTTAAACAGGTGACACATAAAGAAGTAGTAGGAGGCACATAAATTAATCTCTCTTTGAAGAAGATATTGAGACTTGCCCAATTAATTATTTTCACAGAGTTATTTACCAGACTTAAGGTTTTTGAACGCAGTTTGGGAGATGAAAAGCTATCCAAGACCCTATTTCAGAAATTCATAGCATATTCCTTAGCAACCACCCCCCTACCACCTTCCCACCTCTCACCCACGCACACCACCACCGCTGCCAACATCATACTCGGAGACTTAAGAAAAATATCTTCCAAGTGGCAAAATTATGCCTAGGAGAACCAAACAACAGGAACAAAGTTGAAGAAACGAGAGGGAGAAAACAGACAAAATAGAGAGATGATTGTTTTAAAATAAATATTCTTGGACTTCCCTGGTGGCGCAGTGGTTAAGAATCTGCCTGCCAATGCAGGAAACACGGGTTCGAGCCCTGGTCCGGGAAGATCCCACATGCCACGGAGCAACTAAGCCCGTGTGCCACAACTACTGAGCCTGTGCTCTAGAGCTTGCGAGCCACAACTGCTGAGCCCGCGGGCCACAACTACTGAAGCCCATGTGCCTAGAGCCCATGCTCCGCAACGAGAAGCCACCACAATGAGAAGTCCGCACACCGCAATGAACAGTAGCCCCCGCTCGCCACAACTAGAGAAAGCCCACGCGCAGCAACGAAGACCCAACGCAGCCAAAAATAAATAAATTAAATAAATAAATTTTTAAGAAAAGAAATTTATTAAAAAAATAAATATTCTTGGCATAATGCTGAAGAATATGGACTGATTTATAATTTGTGTCCATCGTATCAATGTAAATTCAAAGGGAAAGAATGGCAAGAGCTAGAAACAAGGCATCCTTAGGTTATTACACCAACCGGAAAAAATTAATTATAAAAAAACTAGCCAAGTGCCTACTCGTGCCAGACACTGTGCTAAGTTCCTCTTAATCAGTAAGAGCTAAGAAGAGAAGTCCAGCCTCACGGCAGGAGATTGGTAAAGGCTCAAACCATAAAGGATTACTCAGAGTCCTGTGGGAAGCATGCAAACCCCTCAGGCATCAGTGAAAGGGCACAGGTCGCTCCTCTCAGAAGCGCGACTGACTGAGCCTGCTACTCTCACCCCTGCGAGGTCAATTAAGCCCAGGACCAAACGTTCGCTATTGCTTTTAACACCACCAATAGTCACAGACATCAACATATTAAATGCAGAATTCACCTAACACAGAAAAATCACTGTTTTGGAAACAGTGGGCAGCTAGTACAGATTGTGTCGCACAGGTGTGATGTGCTCCGTATGGCTCTCTCGTCTGAGCAGGCAGACTCTCCAATCTGTCCCAACCACAGCCTTGCCAAGGTCTTTCCAGACTTCTTGCACTGACGTTGCTTACTGGAGCTCTGTCCTCCTGCCACCAACATTACTCATTTGTGATGATGAGGTCAATCCCTAGAAAACCCAGGACAGGACTATTTTTGAGCCTTCTACTACTGTACAAGCTATTCCTAGTCCCTGCTGTTAATTAGGTATTTACATTTAGTCTCTATCCAGGCAATATGGCTGGTGTGGAAAAGCGCCTTCACCAGAGCTTCTGAAAAGCTTTGCTGCCCAGCAATAAAAAGACAAAGACGGAAAGGGGGGGGATATTGGGGCAAAACAGGGCAACACCATCCTACACCCGGAGGATGAGCTCCCTCTAGAGCCTAAAGCGTCTGAAGAGAACTAGGCATGGAGATCTGAGCCTTATTCCCCAGGACTGCTCCCCCGCAGGAAACTGCTCGACTTCCACAAAGACCTTGCAGAACTTCCTTCTGTTCTAGTCCTCGAGTTCTTTTAGTTTCTAGCTCTTTTCCTCTCCCACCTCGTAAGAGAAAAACTCTGACACAAGAATGAGTGTTAAGTAAAGTTAACTGCCACGCAAGGCAGGGGAAACCAGCTCCACTACAGAGGGGTTATTAATGGTCAAAGTAACTCAGAAATAATTTGTTTAAAACAATGTGGATTTACTGCCATGTAAGTATCGATATATACAAAAGAGAGCGGCCCTTGTGAAGACTGTTTCTTAGACTCAAGGCAAGGGTGGGACGTTTCACAAGGAGAATTGATTAGGCCTTGGCCTGTCCATTAAGGACCGGTTGATGAAAGTGCAGCTGAACACAGGCCAGTGAAGTCCAGTTATAGATTTCAGAAACTGTGTTGACCCACCAAGTCCATTAGGTTGAGTCCAAGCAATAAAATTGAGTGATGGGACTTCCCTGGTGGCACAGTGGTTAAGAATCCGCCTGCCCATGTAGGGGACACGGGTTCGAGCCCTGGTCTGGGAAGATCCCACATGCCGCGGAGCAACTAAGCCTGCGAGCCACAACTACTGAGCCCGCGCGCCACAACTACTGAAGCCCGCGCGCCTAAAGCCCGTGCTCCACAAGAGAAGCCACCGCAATGAGAAGCCCATGCACCGCAAGAAAGAGTAGCCCCCACTCACCACAACTAGAGAAAAGCCCGAGAGCAGCAACAAAGACCCAATGCAGCCAAACATACATACATACACAGATAATAAATAAATAAATAAATATTTAAAAAAAAAATTGAGTGACAAACCACAAAGAGTTGAAGTTCACCATCCAGCTGGCTTTTGCTGAGCTTGATGGGCTTTCTGAGCAACAGTTGCTCTGGTTCCTTCCTCTGGGCCCCAATCACTTGCTATCTTGCGACATCTCTTACCAAACCGGGCTCAGGTTTCTGTAAATGCTCATTTTTGTTGCATTCAAATCTCTGCTTCCTCCCATTCTTTCTTCTTCTATCTAGGAAGATTCATGCCCTTCCTTCATTGTACAGCTACTGAGAGAGTTTACTGGGTGCCAGGCACTCCATCAAGTAAATGGCAGAGAGTAAACCCCAGTCCTCCTGGGTTATACTGACAAGAAAGCCACGCAAACTGACTGGGGCTTTGTGTTTTCCGGCCAATGGTTAGCGTATCTGGTGGCCTATTTCTCACTGTCCCTCTTCTCTTCCTCTTCCAGCCAAGAGCATAAGTAAAGAACTCTCTCCATGTTCTCTCCATCTCCCTGACCAACCCCACCTCAAAATGGGAATAATAAACAATCAAAGCCAAAAAATTAAAAGAATTTGTCTAGAGACATGATTAGTCATGAAGTGCATCTTGCTATATTTTCTCTTTGCTATTCACATCAGATGTTAATTGTTTTTCAGGTTATTGTGCCAAATCTCAGAAACCAAGAAGAGAAAAAGGAAAATTATCCAACAACCTTTCCCTTCCCAAGAGGGAGAACCTAGAGCTGGAAGCAGCCCTAATCACCTCTTCCCCCACAGAAGCCTGGCACTTCACCAGGTGCAGACGGGTCCACTCGTTTGTGGAAGTGACCTGGAGCTAAAGAAGGCCTTACTGCCCAAACCGCCCCTGCCTGACCTGCATTATTCTGTATAAAGTTCATCTCCACCACCACCAAATATGAATGTAAAAAAAAAAAAGCTTAACTATTTTTCTATCAATAAAACTGTTGATGCAAGTTACTTAAACTATAGCTTGCTATGGCAGACACACCCTAAGGTGACCCCCAATGAGTCACACCCTTGTACAGTCCCTCCCCTCAAGTGCAGGCAGAATATATGATTTGCTTCCAATCAACAGAAAATGGCAAACGGGATAAGATGCCATTCTCATGATTAAGTTACATTACATGGAAAAGATGAAGGGGTCTTGCAGATATAATTAAAATCCCTAATCAGTTGGCTTTAAATTAATCCAAAGGGAGATTATCCTGGGTGGGCCTGACCTAAATAAGGTGAGCCCTTTAAATAGGGTCTAGAGGTCAGAGATTTGAAGCAGCAGAAATGCTGCCATGAATTCTACAGGCACAAGGAAATGAATCTGCCAGCAACCTAAGGGTGCTTGGAAGCGAATCGTTCCCTAGTCGAGCCTCTGGATGAGAATGTAGCCCAGCCAACACCTTGATTTCAGCCTTCTGAAACTCTGAGTAGAGAACCCAGATAAATGATGGTCAGGCTTCAGATCTACAGAAATTGTGAGATAGTAAAAGTGTGTTGTTTTAAGCACCTATGTTTGTGGTAACTTATTATGTGGCATAGAAAACTAGCATGCACGTTAACACTGCAACCAGGAGATTTTTAATTTTCTAAGAGGTTTAGGCCTTTTGTATTTTCTATTTACCTCAATCATGACAAATTCAGGCAGATACACCTTCAGTTTATCACCTACATATGCATCCCCCATGTGTGTCAAAGTGAGAGGATATAGACTATTTGCCCCAGTTTTACTCCTTGTGTCTGAGAGAACCATCATGCATCACTTGACAACATGTCTTGAACAGGCCCAGAACCTGACCATATTCCAAGTCATCCCTCAGGTTTTAATTTTCCCAATGCTTAAGTGTCAGTCTGCTGGACAAAAACCTTTACGTTGTTAAATTCCACTTTGCTGTGGGCACCTAGGGGATTATAGGTAATAAGTTAAATATTAACAGAGATAGAGAGTCTGGCTGAAAATCCCAGAGTCATCATCAAAATTTAAATAGAAGTCAACCCTTCAATATGTCCTATAGTATCTCCTTTGAGAAACATTTTCTTCGCTGCCCTGTGAAATTTCTTACATGTCTATCTCTTTTATTCCAAATAACATTTTATCCATTTTGCTTCATGAGCAGGACAGAGCACGCCGTCCACGGAAGTAGGTTTGTGGATCTGTATAAACCACAATACCTTTCTTCTCTCCCAAGCCAGTGTGGAGAGCCTAACAAATAGATCTACCCGCCACCCCACCAATAACAATCTCTTTTCCTGTAAAATTACCTCAAGAGTCCATGAATCACTTGGCTCCCTTAAGCTGCTACTGGATATTTTAACTCCAAACGAAGCATCACTTTGCAGTGAAGCAACTGAAGCATTACTTGAACCTAAATTGCTAAATGTGGAAGGACAGCATGAGACAGTGAGTTCTTGGAGGGTGGGCACATTCTTCTTTGTATTTTCTAGGGTTGCTAGCTCAGTGTTTTATACATAATAAGCCTTCGGTTGATGTTTATAGAATTGAACTCAAAATAAGTGAGCAGGTTCACTATCACAGTAAAGGAGAAGAGGGGCTCATCCCCTAATTATTACCTTTTATTCCTTCTCGTCACCACCTACCCTCCTGTCTCGTCTCTGGACACTCCAAATATTGGCCCTGCAACAGCCATGAAGGGGAAAAAACTAAAAATAATGCATAAGAACATTTTTAAAAACTGAAATGCTATGTATTATGTGCTTTCTCTATTTCTACGGCACTGTACAGTCTCTGTCTCCTAAATATTTACTGGTAATGTTATTTTTTAGCACTAAGGAAATCCTATTTATTGTTTTCAAACAATTACATCAATTCTTTAGATCTCTAAATCAATGTCTTTTTACTGAGAGTACCACTATCTGTACTCTATACTGCTCATTTCTGAGATGGATGCAACACAAAAAGAAAGCACTGCTAGTCTCCTGAATTCTTCATTTTCGGTATATCCTACAAGTCACCAATAGCATTTAAATCTAACAGAGAACAACTTCTCAATCAGCTTAAGCTTCCCTTTCAGGTCTCTGAATTTCACCCAATAAGCTTCTTACCTTAAAAAGTCTTAAAACCCAAGAACTAGAAGCACTTACCTTGCATCTATGCCTGGTACTTAGTATTTCTTAATGTTTGCTGAATGGAAATGAATTATTAAAAGTCTGCACCAGCATCTGGATCGCTCTGGATTGGATATCGGTCCCGTATATTGACAAAACTAATCAGGTAATCCTTGTTTTCAGGGGCCAATAAAATTTCCACAAGCTTCGCTGTCACATATATATTCAAGTCCCCTCTCAAACCACCAGCCTCCACATTAACTCCACCCCCCCAGAGAGGCCTCCTCACCTGACTCTCACCTCAACATCCCATAGCTCCGTAGTTACCTCTAACTAAGATACAACCAGGTCTCCACTTGACCCAGCCCTGAGCACACCTTCCTGCATCCGGTAACTCTGAGCTCCTCCGCATGCTATCTTATACATCTTTATCTCTCTCTCTTTTTTTTTTTTTTTTTTACATCTTTATCTCTTCTAGACGGAGACTCCTTTTAGGACGTCTCTTCGTGAAGCCTGCTAATTGCTAATTCTCACCTATTTGAGAATTAGCCACTATTTGGGGTCAAGCCTTCAATGTCTATTGCCTAAATATCATAACAGCCTGCTAGCAGGTCCCACCACCTTTAGTCTCATGCATCTCCAATCCTTCTTCCACAGTGGTGCCAGAGTAATCTTTCTAAAATACAAATCGGACTGTGTTATTTTGCTGCTTAAAATCCATCTATCCAAAGTACAGTGTACGCTCCATAGCAACGACAAACAAGTCTCCCTACGTTTCCAACCTTATCTCCTGCCATCCACCACCGGTCACACACCCCAGTGGTCCGGACAAACCAACCTGCCTGCCATTTCTCCAGTGACCCAGGCTCACTCACGCCTCCATGCCTTTGCCCAGGCTATTCCCTCTACCTGGCTTGCCCTGCTCATCTTTCAAAATAAGCCTTAGACTAAGTTAATTTTCCCTCTTAAGCACTCCCATAGCACTCTATACTTCCCCATTGTGGCACTTACTACACTTAACTGTAATTGCTTCTTATTTTTCTGTCTCTCCTCAAATCCATAAGCTTCATTAGGGGAGAGACCACATCTGTTTTGCTCATCACTGCCTAACCAGTACCTGGCACGGTATCTGGCACTTAGTAGGCACTCAGTAAATATTTGAGTGACTGACTAAATATCATAATAATAATAGTAACAAAAATAACAACAGCTAACACTTCTTCAGTACTTATTGTGTGCCGGGCACTGTTCTAAGTACTTTAGATATGTTCATTCATTTAACCCTCACAATAATCCTAAATATTATTATCACTGCTATACAAATAAAGAAATTGTGACAGAGAGATGTTAAATTACATGTCCAAGGTTATATTGCCATTAAGTGACAGAGTCAGGGTCTGAATGGGGATGGTGAATTCCAGAGCCTAGGTTCTTAACTCGTCCTCAATACTACCTCTCTTTTATATATGATTCAGTTCAAATGTCACCTTCAGTGGAAACCTTCCCTTACCATCCAATCTGAGTTAGATGTTTCTCTTCTGTAACCCATGATACCCCATACCCACCTCCACCAGAGCACCTATCACACCGCACTACACGGCTTGGTGTCCATTCCCATTATTCCATGAGCTCCTTGAGGACAGGGACTTTGACTTGGTCTTATTTTTCTTTGTATCCTCAGTGCACATGGTAAATACTCAAAGAACTTTTATGGATGGATCGATGGATGGTTCGATGGATGGATGGATAACCTGAGCTGGACTCTTAGCATTCATTTTCAGATCATCCAGCAGGTGGCAGAAGAAGACAAAAGCTGAGCGGAGGATGGCCTGTCTTACCTTTCACACTGGTCACTTTCTTCATGATGGTTTCTTGATCTTGGCACAGAGTCACTGTCACTGTGGCTCCGGATACTCCATAGCCCCAAATCACTGCCCCTGCAGGCTCCTTCTGCAGCACCATGTAATCATCGATGTAGGAAGCAAAGCGAAAACCAACATCTAAAAAATTTAGCAAACACTTAGGAGAGCATCGTTGGAGAGATTCATCACCAGATTGAATCTGGTTAAATGGCAAGGAACATACAGTCTTAATACATGAGAATTTGAAGATAACCAGTCCTTTTAATTTTCTAAAATGAGAGCTTATTCCTCCTGATTAGCTAAGCAACATAACAAGAACAGTTTCCAGCAATATGCATCACAGTACAAGATGACCAATAAGGAAAACTCACAAAGCCTAGGGCAACCCATTTACCACAAGCCTCCTCCCCTTCAAAGCTCTTCATCTTCCTTTCCTCTCAGGCTTGGCCCAAACGCTTGACTCTCTCCCCCCAAAATCACCAAAATGCTCTTTTTATGCACCTCACAGATGGTATTTATGAGAAAAATAAAACGACTTCCTTTCCCTACTTCCCATTACCACTCCCACTCCTCATAGCTGGGAATAAAGAAGGCTGTCTCTCTTCAACACAGCCTTTTCTAAACTTTTTCCCCACTCTTTATCTCCCCCTTTCCATCCTCTCAGTGTCAATTTCCCTCAGATAATTCTCCTTATCGTGTTATTTGACAACCCACTGAAAATTCTAAATAAACATTTATGAATATCTGCAACCAGTCTGCTTCCTTCTAAGGTAAATTCAGATAAAATTAAGATGCAAAAAATAAGGTCAGTGAGAGACAGAAGGTCAAAGTGTCTGAACAAAAGGTCTTTTGTTGCAATTCACCCATTTCACAAGCTAAATTATACAAAACGAGAACGAGCACTTGAAACTGTGGATTCTATTCTAGACAGTCACTAACAAGACTGAATAAGAATTCACTTTAACGATATCATTCCTATTTTTAACATCCAGCCTATATCGAAGTATTTTATTAATAACAAGCATCTATCCAAATTATCTCAGTGGGTTCCTCATCAAAACTTCATAAGGGGGAAAAAAAACTTTTTTAAGTTACATCCCAATTTGTCTGAACAAAACAGACAAAACTCCCTAGAAGAAAATAATTAACAAAATTAAGATTTTTTTAAAGGGTTTTAAACAAAAATGATAGGCAGGAAAGAGAATCAGAACTAACAAAGTTGACATTTTCCCCCCTGGAAGCTACAATGATGACAGCCCCTTAGGCTATACTTAACAGGGCAGCACAGCTAATGGGGTCTCCTACACAGACTTGGTGGCCTATTTGTCCTGCACTTCGAATAACAACCCAGTCCCTAGACATCCTCAGCTCTCTCTTAGGAGTTTGTTGCAGCATAAAACCTACATGACAATCAAAGATCATCCAGAAGACCCACTGGGCTGGAGATGCACAGCTACCAGGAGCAAAACACTCTGCGAAGAGACTACAACAGCCCAGAATTGCATAAGCACGCTGGAGGGAAGGGAAGAGGCTCATGTGTGGGAAGGCCTTGTCTTGGGTAAGTGTTTTATATGGAACGAAACCTGAAAACCAAAGGCCTAAGAGCTGAGCAGAAAGAGGATGGGGTGGGGAAGGGATTGAAGAAAACTGGCTGCTGCAGGCATGAGCCCAGGCAAATAAGGGGCTCTGGAGGTGTGCAGCCTCCTTCTCAAATGTTGGGGAAAATAGTTTTCCCGGTCAGTCTGTTTTCGACAACACACATTCACTGAACCTCTTGGTGCATGGCTCTATTCTGAGTTAAAGAATTTTAGAGGTGGAAAGAATCTTTTACACCCTGGGGTATAATCACGTTATTTACTGATCAACAGACTGAGACTCAAGTAGATTAGGTAATTTTTAAAAATAGTTTGCATATTAATTCATTCAACAAATACTTAAAGATGCCTACTGTGTTCCAGGCACGATTTTAAGCACTGAGGACGTAACAGTGAAAGAAAGAAAAAAAAAAGCAGGCAAAAATCTTTGCCAGCAGGGAGCTTACATTCTACTGGGGAGAGTAACTGTGTCAGGCAGAAAGCTGAACACAGTACAGATGTTAAACTTCTTTGGCCTCAAATCACATAGGTAGTTTAAGACAGGACAAGAAATCAAGCCACCTGATTCCAAAGTCACTGAAATTTCCACTCTGCCACAGTTAGATACTGGTGGTAAATCAAAAGACAAGTCATATTCCCTGTTCATATAAAGCTCACATTCCAAGCTGATAAGAATAGACAGTGGAACATTACCAAGGAATTGAGCAATGGACAAAACAGGAGAACAAGAAAGGAGGTGGGACTGGTAATTGTGTTTGTCAAATAAAAGACACAACATTTGAATTTTTTTAGGTCTTCAATGTTTTCTTTGGGTGTTGGAGTAGAAAAACAGGAATTAGTGTTCTGGGAAGTTAAAAGTAGACTTCACAAAATTAGGACAGTGGTTACCTCTGGTGAGGAGCTGGTGGATGCACGAGGGAGGAATATCCATGGAGTCTCAATAAAACTGGCAACGTTCTAGTTCTTAAGTTGGGTGAAGCGCCTCTGGGTGTTCATTTTATCATTGCTACATACATGTTTGCACATTTCAACTATTACGTGATAAACATGAGCACAGGGGGAATGATTTGAAGGAAAGAAGTCAGGATATGCAACCAAATAAGGGAAGAAAATTAGGAGCATTAATAAATTAAAAAATAAAGTCATTGTTAATGAAGGTGATGTAACAATATGACCCAAAGGCAAAGATAAAATAGTGATGTTAAAGTTAACAGCCTTTAACAGAAAAGTTAATAGAATAATGGCCCTATTCTCCTCTTTCCCTTCTCCCCACCTCATATACTGGACTCAAAGGTCACTGAGTGGGGATGAGTCAGGAAATGATATAAAGTGCTGCTAGTTTACACTTTTGTTAAACCCTGAAAAACCACTTAAGGGTTGCAGTTTGTCTGCATCTGGGTACTTTGCAGGTTCTTAGGCAGTGCAGTCATTTTTCTGCACTGTCTGTTCTCCCACCTCAACTTTCATTTCTTTTCTGTGACCCAGCATCCAGTCTGGGGTATTCAAATGACACGATATGACCTGGACAATAGTCACAGTGAGTCATCCCCCTCCCCCATGCCACGCATATTATCCCACCACCAGTGTCTGCGAGCTGCAGCAGGAATCAAAGCTGAGTCTTACATACTCTGAGCTAGTGAGGGGTTGTATGTCTTAGCCCTAATCACCACTTAAACTAGGAAAATTTAATTCCCCCAAGCAACCCAGCCTGAAGCAAACCCTCCCCAGGGGCACCACTGAGGGGGCAGCACTGAAATGTTTTGGATGACTCAGTCACCAGTTTCCAAATATTATCTAACTAGCTTCGCCCCCTCCCCTTCGAGTTCCCCTGCAATTATTCAGACACTGAGCGCCTCGGTCTGGGCACATTTGGGCCTCCCCTCCTTAGATAAACCCAACTCGCCCGCTGCCCCACATGCTGCATCACAGGGGAGGTGGAAGGGAGTGGAGGAAGCGGACAGGCCGGGGCTCCTGCCCAGCGGACACCCGCAACCGAGGCCTGGGTGGTGGAACCCGGCTCCTACCCGGGCTTCCTTCCCGGAGCTAGAGAGGAGGGCGCGGGGGGCGGTCCTGCGGAGGACGCGGGACCTCGGAGCCCGCGCAGGCTGACGGACGGGCAGGGGTCGGGCCGAGCCCGGCCGCCTCACCTGCACTTGCGTCGGCCCGCAGGAGTAACGGCAGCACGAGCCCAAACACAAATCCCGGCGCGACCATGTTTGAGAAGAGCCCTCACCCCGGCGCGGGCCTCGGGGCGGGAACGCCAGCGGGGGCGGGGCCGTTGGGGCGGGGCCTGCTCAGGGCGGAAAAGGCCTGACTCCGCCCTTCCCAGGCCATTCAGTCCGCGAAGCTGTCCGCGGCCTCCGGGAGGGCCCGTGCCTCTCCTCGGCCGCCGTAGTTGAATGGAAAAAAACAAAACAAAACCCGGTTTCCCGGCAACGAGAAAACACAACCTGAACCATCGGCTCCAGCTCTGAGAGACCTAAGAGGTGAGGCGGTTTACCCCATTTGCTTTCCGAAATCGAGACCTCGCCTTTTCCCTTCGCCTCTCGTATTCTCTCAGGATCCCCGCCGCATTCTGGGAAGCCTAGGGCCGACTGGGAGCCGAGCAGCGAGTCCGAAATCCCAGATCCTCGACGTGCCGCCCCCGACTAGACCTGTGTTCCCCTTCCGACCGCCCTCCGCTCCCCACGTTAGTTCAGAGTCTTTTCTTTTTCACAACCCTAGAATGACTCAATGCCTCATTTCCTGTTCCCTCAAAAAAAGAAGAAAAACTCTATAGATTCGGCCTCATTAAACCGACTAGTCCCCCACCTAGACCCCTACCACGGCTTCCGGCCTTATTCGGCATTGACACTCTCACAAACAGGCCAGGTCCCTGAGTGTTGTTTGCAGACTCAGTAGCCCAACCCGCTGCTTAGCAGCTATCCTTATCTGACCCTTGTATTCCAAGACAGGAAGAGAACACCTGGTCGAGACAAAACCAGAAAATGTAAGAATCCCCAAACTTTGCAGGCTGGAATTGCAGAATCATGACCTTGCCCCCAGCCGCTCTGTCCCCGCTGCCCCTTCCAGAGTATATAGATGCTTCAATGAGGCATTGTAGGTCATGCTTCAGAAGTGGAAGCTAAGGGAACGACTAAGTGTGAAACTTATTCATTCGACAAATTAATTTCTATAACAAGGACTAGTTTTTTTTTCTCTCTTTTTTTAATTTTAGACCTTAAACAGGGTCTTTTCGGCAATTTAAGATGAATTTTTAACAATCATTCTCTCTAAATTCCTGTGGGATAGCAAAAATTACCATTTTAAAGACAAAGAGGGAGAGGAAAAAGTACTTAGTATCACAGTGAAAAATCTGTGATTTTTGTAATTTTTTAAAAATAATTTCACCTATTAAATATTTTTAATATTCTAATAATGGAAAATTTCAAAACTCTTTGGAAGAAATGGATGGACTTGGGCTGTGTTGGGGAAAAAAAGGACTGAAGTCCAGAAATTTGGAGTCTCAGAAGTAATTTGTTGTCATAGTTGTGATTATATAAGTAAAATCAGACAAATTTAAAGACAGTACTCTTTAATGAATCTCTAGGTACAATAGGCAGTTCCTCCCAAGGAGATGTCGATTCCATTCTCCAGCACCCACTACCGAATTCCACAAGGATTTGGGAATCTTCTTGAAGGGCTCACACGTGAGATTCTGAGGGAGCAACCAGACAATATACCAGCTTTTGCAGCAGCATATTTTGAGAATCTTCTAGAGAAAAGAGAGAGTAAGCTTTTTTAAAATCGGCATTTTTTAAAAAAAATAAGAGACTAAGCATTTGATTATGGTGAGACCTGCTTAAGACCATTCCTATTCCACAGAAAGCCTTTATGGGGCAGGTATCTTCAACTAATAGTTCTTGCTATTTGAAACAGCATGTGCCTTTTTGACAGGCTCTCTTAAATCACATTATTTCACATTATTGAAGATTACCTGTTTATCACTCAGACCGTCTTCTTTGTATTTCTCATGGACACGTGGGGGGAAGGGGAGCTCAGGAGAGCACCCACTCTAGCTATCTGTTTTCCAGCATGCTGTTCCTATGCTTCCCAGGCAGTTGACTGTCTATTCTTCCTGGGAGGAGAGTTTATGGTTTTCTTTACATTTTGACTCTTCTTACTTGAAAGTATTATTAAGTGTTGTAAAAAAATAATTCTATACTCCTTAGATTCAATAAGTTGGTATTCACAGGGGTATATGAAACTGTTCCTCAATAAAGATACAGAGAAAAACTGCTTTGAAAAGTGAACTTCCAGCTTGGGAAGGTAATTTATATTCTTTTTCTATATTTCCAAGGTCCCATCCTGTCCAGAGACTAAGATTCCTGCCAACAGTGACCCTTTGGTTGAGAGCCAAAGCAGAGTTTCTTCACTTCCATAAATAAAATTTCCAAATTCCCAGCCTTGAAGGTTCATGACAATCAAGACCTGACCCACTGGTCAAAATGAGAATTATTACAGCTATAAGTTTCTATTAAAAGCCCTGACTAGAACAACCATTTTGTTTAAGCTGTCATCATTACTTTTGATTACAGTTTTCCAACAGAGTAGTAAAGGTGACTAGAAATAGTCACAAGCAAATAAACATTCCATTTTTAATCATTTTACAATTTATTGTTACTTGAGGAAGCAACCCAAATATTCATCATAGAGGATTTTTTGAATAAACTTGAGTACATCTACACTACTGATTAATGTATAGATGTAAACAAACAGACAAAAATGGAATGAGGAAGATCTCTATGATGTTATGCAGTGACCCTCAGGATATATTCAGTGAAAAAAGTAAGGTGGAAAAAAAATGTATTTAGTATGCTACCAATTATCTAACAAAGAGGTGTTGATATGAATACATAACCGTTCATTTATATTTTTTAAATGGAAGAATAAATCTTTAAAAAATTAACATTTACCTCTAAAAAAAAAAAAAGCAAAAAAACATGTACCTCTAGCAGGAGAAGGAACAGAGAGCAGAGGGAACAGGATAGAAGCTAGACTTGTCTGAATACATCTTAAATTCAAAATCATATATGTTTCACATAGTTATAAAATAGAATTAAAATTTTAAATTGTTAAGCAATTTCTAAATTTAGAAGCAAAGTGAAACAAATGAACCTAACTAGTATTAAATGGGTAACATAACCGCACAAAAAAGAATTATTTCAAGAGACTTTATAACACAGTACTTTGTGCATTCCTGGTGGATATAGCCTAAAAACAAAATGAAGTTTTAAAAAAAAATCTTAAATTGTTTTCAGTTATCACTGGAAATAATAATATTTCATAATATTATAGTGCAGTTATTCTGTAATTTTTTATATATTGTAGAACATAGCAAATAAGTAACTATCCTACTGTTATTAGGAATAGAATTTTTAGTGTAAGAAAAATGACATACAAATATAAAAATGAAAGAAGTTAATAAAATCCCATAACTCTAAATTTGAATTGAAAAATATCATCAGACTTCATGATCTATTTTCTCTTTGAAAAGTGAAAGTATTATTTTCTAGCTCTCTGTATTTTTTAAAGGCCTCAAAACAATGACCAACCCACTACCAGTGAGCACCTAGTCCCTAGACTTTGGCCTCCAGCTACCATCTTCCAGGAACCAGAGCTTCTTGGAGAACTAACCAATCCCATAAACTGGGCAGGAAATATGCAAGATGACCCTCAACACCTTGCCATACCAGAAAATAAGAAAACTATCAAAGATTATTAAAGTTGTTTCCAAAGGGCTCAGGAACATCTGAGCACCTGAATAAGCTCCTACTGGCCAATTTTGGACAATTAGAGCATCTATAAGATTAATAAATGCAGTGGATTGAAATTCATTCAATTTGTTAAATATTCATTAGTTCATTATTATTTACTAAAAAAACACCAAGAAAACTTGTCGAGAGGATCCTAAGGAACCAACTGATTAATCTGAAAACTGGTAAATAAAGGAAAAGAATCAAACCTTTAACCTGCCTTTTATGTAAGAACTCTATTTCAGGGTAACCAAACAGGGAAAGTATTTTTTATTGAGTACTCCAGAAATAAAGAAGTAATGATCAAATTAGAACATTGCCATTTTGCAACCCCTAAAGAAATTATCTAAGCAGTCATCATCAATGGGCCCATAAAAATTGTATAAAGAGAAACAACCAGATATTATATATCCCCTGGCAGAATTATACCGCACTACCTATGAAGTATTCTTGAAAAAAAAAATCAAACCTGAATCAGATAAGACCTATAGATCTAACTAGCAATCTACAGGAAATTCAAAGGCAGAGGAACTTGGTAAAAAATCATAGTGGGAATGAAATCAGAAATATCTAAACTGTGGAAAACTCCAAAGGAAAAATGACTCAATTTCCTCAACAAATAAATTGCAAGGAAAAAAATGTGGGGTGGGAGGTAGGGATGTTTCAATTATAAGAAATTTAAAAGACATAACAAAAGGCTGTGTGTGCCCATTGTTTGGGTCCTGATTTGAACAAATCAACGGTAAAAAAAAAATAAACAAAAATATATTAGACAATGGGAGAAATTTGGATAGTTGATGATATTAAGGAATTATTGTTAGTAGTTTTAGGTGTGATAATGGTATTGTGGCTTTATATCTTAGAGGTGCATACTGAAGCAAGTATTTGTAGATAAGATAGTAAGATGCCTGGGATTGGCTTGAAAATAATCAGAAGAAAGGGCAGGAAAGTGAGTGAAGTTCCAAATAAAATAAGATCAATCATGAGATTATAATTGTTGAATCTGAGTAATGTGCTCATGGAAATTTGTTATATTATTGTCTCTGCTTTCTAAGTCTGAAATTCTTCATAATGAAAAGTTAAAGAAAAATTCTGTTTAAATACTTCTATGTCAACTGACTACATAATATGCCTAATTTTCAAAAACTTCTCCCATCCTTCACTTTTCCAAACTTCCTTACTATTTAACATTTATTTTTTTTACATTTTCCCCCATGTTTGCTAATACATAATAAGTTTCCATAACTATATAATGATAAATTTCTATACTTATATTTAAGTATTAGCATTTGTTCTCTATCTCTCCCATTTTACTGTAAACTCTGAAAGCAGCATTTAGGTTTTTTAACTGCCTTTCTAAATATCCTCAAGGGTTCATCTAATGTTTAATTCATCATCATATATTTAATAATCACTGGTTATATCTACAGCAGTAGGCTGTGTACAGCGTCAATAAAATTTTCGACTGGCAGTAAAGGACCTATAATTTGAAAAAGAAAACATTTTATGTTACTAGTCTACATTTACTTTAATGAACTCAAAGTAAGTCTGAAATTATTATATTTTTGTTATTTAGAAACCAACTTTGATCCAGCAGAATGGGGGACTAAGGTAGATGACCGCTTCTATAACAACCATGCATTCAAGGTATGGTCCCGTGAAGCTATTGGATTTGGTTAATTCTTCTCCCTGTCTCCAATACAGAGATTATTGGGATGTCCCAAAATCATGAATATTGTGAGAGGCATCACAAATATCTTATGAAACCTTTTTAATTGTGCTGTTCTTTCTGGCAAGAAATTCTTTTCTAAGATATCTGAATCGTGTACAGTACTTAGCTTAAATTTAAAGATGATCAACAGGAAGCATGTACTTGAAAGTGATAGAATAATTACTTTCATTTGTTGTTCCAATGTTATTGAGTACCACAGTGCTTATCAATAGCAGATACACAATAAATATTGGTTGAATTAATGAATGATATTTCATAAAATAAAACGCTGTTTGTCCAATTATTTCATTATAATTGACGTCTTACAAAAGACTGATTAGAATTAAAGATGGTAATGGTATAGAGTCTTCTCTATTATGCCAATCTGTTCAGAGAAAGAATCCATCTTCTCTTTAGCAGCATTCTCAGAACCAGTCTTTCTCAACCAAGACGCCTCAAAATAATTAAGCCCTAAGCCTAAGGCATCCATTGCACGTAAGGAATCAATGTCTCTTCTTTGTATCTAGAATGATTCTATTTATGTACCGTCCTTTGGAAAATTGAGAAAAATAATCACTTCAAGAATTCTGTGTTCTATGATCCCAATGAGGAACACCGGTTGAGAAAGGCTGTGTGTGATCCAGCGTCATTGCCTCCAACTGGCAACTTGGTGGAAATTCAATCTCAGGCTCTACCCCAGGTCTACAAATCAGAGGTTAAATTTTAACAAGATCCACAAAGTAACCTGTAGTACATTAAAGTCTGAGAAGCACTACTCTAGGCAAGTATGATAATACATTAGCCATGAAGCAGCAGCAGATATTAGAATTAAAAGGAGTCAACAAAGGTCAAATTTTGATGGTGTTGCACAGTAGATTTGGGGGATTTCCTGAGGAAATCCCCCTGTCACTTATTCCATGAGTTCAAAAGTGAAGTTCCATCCATCTGTGCCTGCCAGATATGGGGGTGTTCTGTTTATTTCCATTTAACTAGATTCTGTGTGTTCATGTTTTATTGAAATCAAAGGAATAATGTTGAAAAATTTTAAATCTTATTCACATAGCAATTTTAGAGTGGTTTTTCTTCTCTTTTGAATTCTAAAGGCTTTATTTGATTAGCTTATATGTCCTTAAATTTATGTTTTATGAATTTAAGAAGCTCTTCCCATAAGGTTTTGAATTAACCATGCTTCTATTCTGGAGTAAGATTTCAGTAACCATGTCAAAATAGACGGAGCTGGTTTCCCTTTTTTCTATTTAAATCCTTCCCCACAGCAAAACTTACTTCTTTGACTCAGTTTTTAATCTACAAACGTCATTAAAAAGTCAACTTGACCTCATACTATGGAATACAATAGCATTTATTTCATTCCTGTTTGAGAAACTATTGGCACCTCTTTTTTATTCCTTGTTCAGGATTCATTACAGCATCATATCAACTTTTAGTATAAGACAATGGTTTGTTTTTAATATAAAACAATATTATACACATTCCAAAAGCAAAAGATCAAACTTTTTTTAACCAATTCCTTGGTCTTTAACATTTGTTTATGCATATTTCCTTGAGAGTTTTCTTTTATCCCTTTTCCCAACCTACTTTCCTTGTTAAAAAATATGTGTTTAATTCCCACCACTTATCAATAACTTAAAGTAATATTTAATTACCTTTAAGCAGTTTGATCCAAGACTTTACTGTTTTGGAAACATTCCCTATTTGGCCCTCTCCCCTCTAGGAGCAAGAACCACTGGAGAAATGTGAGCCTGGAAAAGAAAAGTCTCAGACATCTATGAAAGAGGTGACAGCCTTAGTAAGTTATATTTTCCATGTACTATTGGATTCCTACAAAGAATGACATCCCTCAATTTAAAATTATCCTCCAAATATGAATCCAGTCTGTTATCCATATTGCTAAAATCATGATTTTGCTTTTTAGATAACTAGCACCAGTGATATACTAACTGGTGGATCAGTTTTAGCCATGCCTCTTATAAAGGAAAACTCATTCTTCCCCTTAAAAATAAAATCTTATTTTCCAAGATTATGGAAGAAGATTATGGATGGGAAAATCTCCCCAAGGGGAAGAACAGACAAAAATCACAGCCTCAGTCTTTTTTTTTTAATTTTTTATTGAGGCAAAGTTGCTTTACAATGTTATGTTAGTTTCTGCTGTACAGTGAAGTGAATCAGCTATATGTATACATATATCCCCTCTGTTTTGGATTTCCTTCCCATTTAGGTCACCACAGAGCATTGAGTAGAGTTCCCTGTGCTATACAATAGGTTCTCATTAGTTATCTATTTTATACACAGTGGTGTATATATGTCAATCCCAATCTCCCAGTTCATCCCACCCCTTCCCCCTGCTGGTGTCCATACATTTGTTCTCCACGTCTGTGTCTCTATTTCTGCTTTGCAAATAGGTTCATCTGTACCATTTTTCTAGGTTCAACATATATGCATTAATATGCGATATTTGTTTTTCTCTTTCTGACTTACTTCACTCTGTATGACAGTCTCTAGGTACATCCACGTCTCTACAAATGACCCAATTTTGTTCCTTTTTATGGCTGAGCAATTTTCCATTGTATATATGTGCCACATCTTTATCCGTTCATCTGTTGATGGACATTTAGGTTGCTTCCATGACCTGGCTACTGTAAATAGTGCTGCAGTGAACACTGGGGGTGCATGTGTCTTTTTGAATTATGGTTTTCTCAGGGTATACAGCCTCAGTCTTGATCCTTCGGATTCACCTTCCACTTCAGGAACTTCTCACTAATTGATGCTGTCATCACCACACAGTGGTAAATGTTCAGACATAACAAAAGGAAGCTCATGGGGAATTGCATACAGCCAAATAAAATGGCTTTACACAATGAGTCCTACTCATCTTCCATGCATTTCGCTCTACAAAAATGACTTCCTGCCTGACAGCCTACATCCAAGCAACAGTCTGTTAGGCTCGGTCCACTCTCAAAGATGCCTGTATTCAGTGGTGTGCTAAAGCCAGCTCTTAAGAGACAATCGTGCACATATGTACACAACCCCATGTTCAGTAATATCACTTTGATAGCTTGAAATCAGCCACAGTGGGAGTATTAAGATCATGATAAATACTACAAATCAGGACCAATACTACATGATAAATACTACAAATCAGGACCAATTTTTTTTTCTGGAGAGCCAGTTGTTAAACATTTACCAGCATGTCACTGCCTATATGCTTCGTAGTCCAGATTCAAGAGGACCAAACCTAGTGAGAAAGAAGAACTCACAGTCTACAGTGTTGAAGGCCAAACTGCTGAGTTTCTTTTCATGTATTAATGTCCCAGTTAGTTACACAATAATTGACACTCAAAATGGGCAATCCCCCTCCAGGAATACCTTACTTCCTACCCAGTGGGTCATAAGTTTACCTTATAACCTTTGTAAGTCATCTCAGAATTATATCAGTGCAACTCAATCAGCCTAACATTAGCATAAGATGCAGTGGGAGGACAGGAAAGAAGGAAGGTAGTGTCATTTCCTTACATCTTTAATAGGTGCCCTTACACAGGTTTTTATGACTTTGAATTGAGAGCCCATTGATTTCCAACTTCAGCATAATTCATTTGCCCACATTAGGGTATCATCTCAGAGGATTTTATACCAATCTGTTTGCATATTAAAGTTTAAGAGCTAGATTTGCCTCTTTGTCATGGGGGGAGGGGGGGATTTGAACAACCCAAAGGTCCATTAGTAGGAGAATGAGTAAATAAATCAAAATATATCAGTACAATGGACTACAATGGTGTCATAAAAAAAAATAGGAATGGGCAGAATTATATACTGAATAACATAGAAAAAGGGAAAAAGGGAACCAAGATACATTGTGACATGGAAAAAGTAGCTGCAGAACATTGTGATTAGCATGATCTCATTTTTTTAATAAAAAGGCAAATATATACCCATATGGATACATTTGTATATAGAGAAATTTTAGAAGGATATATATACTCAATCCATAATGATGGGTTACCTTTTAGGTATAGGATTTGGGAAGATGGAGAAAACTTTCACTACCAGTGGTATTTAAGTTTTTAAATGTATATGTATCACTTTTATAATTTAAAAAATATATTAAAAGCTATATATCTATTGACCTGTACACTTAAGATCTGTGCATTTCACTATCTGTAAATTATATCTAAATTTTTTTTAAAAAGGAAGCTGTGTACAAAAATTCAACCAACCATGTTAAAACTGATTTTATTGGACTAAATGGATTTCTCTTTGGCATTTCACTTTAAATGTATGATTTTAATTAGCTCATCATTGAGAAATTAAAAATAATCCATTTTGTGTAATCATGATTATTTTGAAACAGCACATTTACTATTCTTCTTGGCATTTTTACCCTGCTTCAAGGATTCTCACTAATTTCCCCCAAAAAAATGTTAAATAGGAAGCTGTTAAATAGGAGCTGTTTTGCGGAGAAGAAGTTGGCAATGATCTTTTATTGCAGAGACATATCAAAGCGTGACAAAACAAAATGTCTGATATTTTGGCATTCACTACTTGGTACACATACAACGTGATGATATATAAAATTCCTTCAGGAAGCACCCCATCTCGATTGTTACATCCCTAAGTTGATTAAGTTTATGCACTTATTTTTATAGCATCAAAATATGAGATGCCTAAGAAGTCTCTTACTTTTTCTCCTTTCTGAGAATGAATCTTCTGAAGAAGACAAGGACATGGAGGAAAATGCTGCTCTCAAAATCCAAGCAGCCTTCCGGGGACACTTAGCCAGAGAGGAGGTAAAGAAAGTGAAATCGAGTGATCTTCAAGAAAAAACAGAGGAAAACGAGTGAGGAGACTGGCTTTACCCCCCAGAAAACACGAAAAAATCCAAATCCATCAACCTTGTTGTGACTGTCTTTTTTTCTTAATAAGTGAGATTTGATGTAGTGAAATAACATTTGTTGCCATTGTGAAAATCTGTCGTGAGCATTTGTTTAATAAACATGCCATTGAACACATGCCTCTTGAAGACTTCTCTGAGATCATGAGTCTTATTTATGCTTCTCCCAAGTCTATGTCTAGAGACCCTTGGATTTAGAGTTACAAAGCTGGAGTATCTGAGTTTTCAGAGATCTCAGAGGCTGTGTGATTTAACCATTATCTAATGAATAACTCCTCTCTATCACATCCCTGAAAAATAGTCCTTTGGCTCCTCTTTCACTCCCAGTAGTAGAGAATTCCACTGCTTTTCCAGGATAGTCCATTTAGTTTTTGAATAACTCAAATTATTAGAAAGATAAGTTGAGTCAAAAATCTGTCTCCCTGTAAGTTTCACCCATTGGTTTTCATTTGTCATGTATGCAATCTTTTATTGAAAAAAAATGTATTACGCACAATTCATGTGCTGGGATTTAGTCGTAAATATCTGCTCTTACACTCATGCAGCTGACAGTTTTCTTTTTTTTTATTGTCTTGCTCTCCAGAACCACACAGAATAAGACTAATGCGTAACATTTGCAAAAAACAAAAGTTATCATAACATCATAAATGCTCTCTTCTTTAGCTAAAACTTCCCAAGTTTCTTTAATGTGTAAATGATAATACCTATTTCACAAATTCAGGAGCCTATGTCTTTTTTTTTTTTTTCAATGAACCATTCAAGCTGCCAGTGCCTTATTTTTAGAAAGTTCAGTTTTCCCTTTCTGAGGCTTCCCCACCCTAGAATATCCAAGAAACTGCAGGGTTCATGTCTTAGACCAAAAGATGCAGTTCCCTTCCCAAAACAAAACGGAGAGAAAGTGGAGTCTTAACATTTAATTAATGTTGTTGCCTTCTACGAGCAGCAGACTGAGGTAATGTCCTGGCTGGTTAATATTCCTGTCTGGTTAATATTCCTGTCTGCACCACAATGGATGTCCCAGGCTTTGGTTCTAGGGTGACACCTCTCTTAGTTCACAGTCACACAGCCATTATTTCCCAAAGCTCAATAACATGCTTGGGCGGCTCAGACTTGAAGAGCTTCTAAAACCAGCCATATGTTATGCACATCAACTGCATACACTGAGATCCTTGTCTTAAGCTCAGACATTCTCTTTTTGCAAAGCAGAAAGGTACCCCATTTGAGTTACCCGATTGCCCTTTCCTATCAGAGTCTTTATTAGGCTCTACAACAGAAGTTCACCCAAGTGATCTTCTCCACCCAAATACAGATGACTTATGCCAATGATTTCAACGTTGTGACATTCATCCTCTAATCACTCACCTCCAGGCAGCCATCCCTCTTCCAAGGTCTTACTGCCAATAGAGAGCTATGTGCTAGCTAAACACAAGTCTCTAATACCCAATGGACCCCTTCCACCCATCCTTAACCCCCTTCTCCCAGGCTTAGAGAGAAAAAAATCAACTGTCTTCCAGGATTCCAGCTGTTCATTCCCTCATTCCATTCAAAGCACCTATTCCAATCCAACCCCTTTCCACCCCAAACAAAGTCATCCCGCTTGGGAGATTATCAAGGGGACTCCAAATTAAGGCAAAAACTTGACTTCCCTGTCCTGGAGAGAAGACCAGAAGAGAAAAAGTGTTTTTCCCAGTGAATATATAGCGGGGCAAAAAAAGATACCAGTTAACTTTTTCAATAATTCTAATATACATGTGAAGTGATTAAAACTGTGCCTTCCATATAGTCAGTATACACACACACACACACACACACACACACACACACACACAAATCTAGGGATGGTGATATTTTTGCTTCATGTGTCCTGTTCAGAACCCATGCTGAAAATGCTACCCGGGGCATGACCATGGTGGTCACAGAAGCACAAGCAGGAAAAGCCAACATAGGAGAATATTTCAAGCTTTTGCTCCTAACACTTCCACTAACATCCCATTGACCAAACAAAGTCATTTGACCGAGCCCAAAGTCAAGAGGTGAGGAAATACACTGCTTACCATGAAACCGTGGCAAAGGCCTCGTGTATGCGTAGTACTACTATGAAGAGGTAGTGAAGAGTTGTGAGGAACCAATAACTCAATCTACCACAGTCTGCACTCTTGGTTATAAATATTCACATCCTTTTGACATGCAAAATACATTTATTCCTATCCCACGGCCCCTAAAAGATCCATCAAATCCTTGAAGTCCAGGATCCACATCAGGTCCTGATATGGCTCTTCTTGATGTAGAGACCTATGAATTAAAAGAGCAAGTGTCTTGGGAATTCTCTGGCAGTCCAGTGGTTTCACTGCCGAGGGCATGGGTTCGATCCCTGGTCAGGAAACTAAGATCCTACAAGCTGTGTGGCGTGGCCAAAAAAAGAAAAAAAAGCAAGTGTCTTCTCATACGCCCAACATACCACAAATAATGGACAGGGATAACATACCCACTAAAAAGTACTCTCATTTATAAAGGAGAACAATGGAAGCAAATAGCAGTCACTGGTCCAAACCAATTATAAAATCCCACTGAGCAAAGGTCCTCAGGTTCCTCTATTTGGGGAGGGGAGATAATGTTTCATGATTAAGCGCTGATTCTGCTCCCTAAGAATGACTGTCCAGTCTAGTCTCCATAGCTCTTATTTCTACAATCTAGGCAATCATTCTTTTTCCATCATCTTCCACACATCTTTCCTTGGAAAGGGTATTGGAAAATTACCCTTTTGGGTGGATGTGTCTCAACCTGATTCCTGTCTGTAGAAAACCGAGAGTACAAAGATGTTTACATCTCGCACACCCTCAGCCTCTTTTAGTTGTTGGTAATGCTTTGCCAATAAACTTTTCCAAGAAACTTTGTGGGTTTTCTGTGTGTTTGACTCTAGTCAGCTCCATGTGTCAAAAGCTGCACTCACAATTTCTTTATAGATATGCTTCCCTCTCTCTCTAGATTTAATTCTATTGAGGAGTGAAGAATTGGAACCAATATTTCAATAAACTACAGCCTCGTAGCTGTCATAACTGATTTCCCCGCCTCCATTCTTTTCCCCTTTCAACACAGAGGCCAGAATGTCCTGTTATAGTTTACGTCATATCATGTGACTGCTCTTCCTAAAACCCCCAGTGGTTTCTCATCTCACTCCGAGTCAAAGCTAAAGTCTTGATAACGGTCTACAGAGTTCTATGCAGATCTTGCCTCCCATTACCTCTCTAACCACTTTTCCTTATCTTTTTAGTTTTTCTCCTTGTTTCCGAACACCATTCCATCCAACCTGTTTACTGCCTGTTTCCTGCTGCTGGAACGAATGCTCTTGGAGGATAGGGATTTGCTACTTTGTTCACAGCCTTTTTAACATGCACCCAGAAAGGGTGACTTATTTCTGGTGGCTTAAACAGAAGTGGGAGAAGTCCTAACAAATATCTCTTCTGTCAAATTATCTTTTTTTTTTTTAACCAGTCATCAATTTTATACACATGAGTGTATACATGTCAATCCCAATCACCCAATTCAGCACACCACCATTCCTACCCCACCACGGTTTTCCCCCCTTGGTGTCCATACGTTTGTTCTCTACATCTGTGTCTCAACTTCTGCCCTGCAAACCGGTTCATCTGTACCATTTTTCTAGGTTCCACATACATGCGTTAATATACGATATTTGTTTTTCTCTTTCTGACTTACTTCACTCTGTATGACAGTCTCTAGATCCATCCACGTCTCAACAAATGACTCAGTTTCGTTCCTTTTTATGGCTGAGTAATATTCCATTGTATATATGTACCACAACTTCTTTATCCATTCGTCTGTCAATGGGCATTTAGGTTGCTTCCATGACCTGGCTATTGTAAATAGTGCTGCAATGAACATTGGAGTGCATGTGTCTTTTTGAATTATCTTTGTTTGGGTTATACATCCATCCCTGAATATCATTGAGGACTGGGGAAAAGAATATGCTAATTGGAGTACACCGATCACTGTCAGATCCCGCCCCTGGAGTAAGGGGTCAGCTGGGTGAAAGTCAAGGCAATTTGAAGTTCCTTGTAGGAAACAGAGTAATGTCAGGAGGAAGGGATAATGGATGCTGGGCAGCAAAACAACAAATACCCATCACAGTACTTTAATCCACATGGCTTCTCACTACACTGCACCGTTTATTAAATTTTTTGTCAAAACCAAAGGCTAGGGAAGCATCGAGAAAAAAGGAAATAGTTAAAACAGTGAAGGAGGAGTTAACAAACACAGGCATATAGAGATTTAAGTCGCCTGCCATAGAAATTGCAATGTGAACGGTGTTTCTTGGAGCTGTGCAATGCAAACAGGGGAATCTCCCAAAAGAAAGAGCTTTGGAGTCTAGGAGAATATGAAAATCGTGTGAGAGAGAAAACACAGAAACCATTTTCAAAATACATGCAAAATGTCGCTCTATGAGCAGCCACGTGTGAGAGTTCGTGAACATGAATTTTTCATAAAACGTTCGTATGAGCACTGTACCTAGAGGAAAGCAACCTTCTATCAAGATCGTCAATCAGTCCTCTTTAATAAATATAAGTCCAGTATAATCTGGAGGGACATGCTCTCTGTTGCACTGTGTACGGAGCTCGATCCGTGTCTCTGTGAGTGAGAGATGAGGCCCAGATAAGAATCTGATTATTACTGTCATTCCGCCTCTAAACATATATCATTCACTTCTTTTTTAAATCAGAGTAGATTTTCTTTAACAAAATATGTTTACCTTTTCATACATTTATTCTAGTCCAAAACACTTTATTTTAATTAAAAAAAAATTTTTTTTCTTTTTCTTTTTTTTTTTTTTTGGCCGCGCCATGCAGCAGGTGGGATCCTAGTTCCCCGACCAGGGATTGAACCCATGACCCCTGCGGTGGAAGCACGGAATCTTAACCACTGGACCATCAAGGAAGTCCCCGTAACACTTTATTTTAAAATAATCTTCATCTTAAAGTACTGCATTTAAAAAAATATTTTAGAACATGGGTCAATGTCAAAATTTGCTAATTAAGCAAACATTTCTTTCAATGTTTAATAATTTTCCATACTTAATAATATCATTCACTTTTGTTGTTGTTTTAAAGCAAACGAAACACTGACTTCCCTAATTTCTCAATAAAATTAACCCAGTAGTTCCTCTCTATACCTCAAAACAACTTGAGTTTGAGTTTCCTAACATCTGAAAACATTTCAGCAGGTACCATATTTTCTTCAACTGCGGGTTTTCTCCCATGAAATTCTTCCCATGATCTTATTTTATGGGAAGGAGGGGAGATTATACAGGAGCCAGGTACTAATTTCCCACCTGCAGCTCTCTTGGCCTGAGGATATTTCTAAAGTGCAGTTTACAAACATAGGACTAGCACTTCAGCTCTTCATTTTTAGTCCTCTTTTCCCTCTCCCATCTATCTCTAAGGAGCGTATAATGACAACCCATTTTGTATCAATTTATGATGTTAATAAACTCATTTCCAATCTGAAGTGCTTTAGACAAATAGCGCTACTGGGATTGACAGTTATTTATGCCTGTGAGGCTCTCAGAAGAGACTGAACATGCAAAATACAATATTTCACAATGTGAAATTATTTTCGTGAATGAAATGTGCTTGGGAGTAACCAGTCTCTGTTGTGTAGAGCAAAAAAGCAAACCCCTGCCAGGTGACAATGTCACTGTAACTAAAATCTCAAGAGCCACCACACTCATTACCAAACACCGTGGCAGAGGATGGTCAACACTCCAAGACCAAGAAATCACCAGCAGAAGTGTATAAACACACTACCCCAAGGGGGTCAGATATAATGGAGAAGGTGTGAACATTGGCCATCATTCTCTCCCTGAAGACACCTGTCTCAGAGGCTTCTGACCAAGAACCAAGGCATTTTATTCCAGTGAAATTACATACTAAGAAGTAGGGCTCAGTTTGATAAAGCAGGCATTAAACCGATTTTGGAAGCTATCAGAAAAACCTGTTTTTGAAACAATAGAAAGCACGCTTGGCTGGAGACCTAACATGCGATTGGTAGGGAAACATGATCACTACAGTGTAATCCTGACGA
This sequence comes from Balaenoptera ricei, assembly GCF_028023285.1. Classification (NCBI taxonomy): domain Eukaryota; kingdom Metazoa; phylum Chordata; class Mammalia; order Artiodactyla; family Balaenopteridae; genus Balaenoptera; species Balaenoptera ricei. The sequence goes on along the minus strand of NC_082646.1, from coordinate 8,800,965 downwards.
TGAGTTTAGAGTCACTTGCTTTCAGATTGCTTGGCTAACGTAAGCCTAGGGTGTGCTGCCCAGACCTGCCTCCACCCCACCCCACTTTTTCAGCACTGAAGGCTACTTCCTTTCTAGGAATTGCCTTCAGTGTTTCGGAGCTGCTTCAGCCTAGATTGCACCCTCCCTGGAGGCGGCTTGCATCTAATGACTAGCCACTGCAGTGGTACAAGGGCTGGGCCCTTTGCCTCAAACTGAGGCAACCCTGAAGGGCCAGCCCAGCTCTCAGCCAGCCATAGGACTGGCTGAGGCTGTGTTGCAACTTTATCACATTTCAACTTGGTCTCCTATCCAGTCCTGCTTCCCTACCATCCTTACAGGTGTTGGTCCTGAATACACTCTCCTATCAATCACTTCTACTCAAACTCTCTAAACTGTTGGTCCAAAAAAGCCATTCCCAGGGGACCCAACCTATGGTAGGTAAGGTGATAATCTCTGACATATCTGCACATTTAAAAAGTCCTTTTTTCCTTTTTAAAAAAAAAATTTTTAACGCTGTTTTTAAAGTTTTTTTTTTTTTTGATATGGACCATTTATAAAGTCTTTGCTGAATTTGCTACAATATTGCTTCTGTTTTATGTTTTGGTTTTTTGGCCGCAAGGCATGTGGGATCTTAGGTCCCCCACCAGGGATCGAACCTGTGCCCCCTGCATTGGAAGGCAAAGTCTTAACCACTGGACTGCCAGGGAAGTCCCTAAAAAGTCTTTTCTTCATCTAATGTCATCTGCATAAAAATTCAATGATGGGCATACCTGCTGATCAGGGGCTAATCTATAACAGAAGAATATACATTTCTATTTATTCTCTAAATGAATTCTAATTACCAAAATTCCAAATAGTAATACTATGTACTGAATTGCATCCCCTCCAAAATTCATATGTTGCGGCCCTAACCCCCAGTGTGATTTATTTGGGGCCTTTGGGAGATAATTATGTTTAGATGAGGTAATGGGGGGGTTTCCTTATGATGAAATTAGTGCTCTTATGAAAAAAAACACCAGATCTCTCTCTCTCTTCCTCTCTCTCTGTCTCTCTCTGTCTCTCTCTCTTTGTCTCTCTCTCTCTCTCCCTCCCTCCCTCCTTCCCTCTCTTTCTATAATAATGGAAGAGCTAATGGTGAGAGCTTAGCTTTGACTGACTATCGAATATTAAAATGGGAAAGAGTAGAAAGGGTCACTTAGCTATCACTTTGGGCTTCACATCAGATTTTTCTGGGGGTGGCCATTTCTTGACTATCCAGTATCACTTCCACCGTCCCCCTTTCTACTAGTACCTAGATTTTCCCTTTAGTTTCTGCCCTTCATCAACAGAGACCAAAAGTTGAGCCAGCTCTAGAAATAAATCCAGATCAGCTTAAGCCAATTAGCACCTTCATCCCTCAGCCAGCTCTCATTATTCCAAGACCAGACATGCGATCTAAGCTTATCTAATTAGGATAGAAGCTCTCAACCAGGGGTGATTTCACCCCCAGGAGACATCTGACAATGTCTGGAGCTATTTGCTTGTCACAACGCAGGGTGGGGAGGAGGAATGCTATTCGTATCTAATGGGTAGAGCCCAGGGATGCGTCTTACCATCCTCAATGCTCAGGACAGACCCCCACCCCCAAAATTATCCAGCCCAAATGTGACTAGTGTCAAGATCAAGAAATCCTGAATTAGGCATAAAAATGTCACGTGGCTGCGAGGGAGAACAAGCTTTAGAATAAAGCTGACCCGGTAAGAAGTAGGGCAAAAAGAAAGACATCGTACCTGTTCCTTTAGTGATCATGTCAAGGACCTGCTGAATCAAAGCTGAAGTCCGAGGACTTTCCACTTGTATGAGCCAATTAATCCCCTTTATTTTTAATAGTTTTCAGCTGCAACTGATATTCTTCTAAACTTGTGAGTCCTGTGTAAAAGAATGAGAAGGAGAAATGTAGATATGAAAAAAAAAAAAAAGGAAAAGAAAGGAAAGGACCCAAGATAGTGACTATAGAGGGCAGCAGCTACAGCCTGATCTGCAGAGAAAGACAACAAGCTACTGTCCACCAATCAGGTCTTTGTGACCTACCAGTTGCGAGTTACAGGAATTAACAACGTAGAGGATGAAAGAAGTACAAAAATCATGAGTCTTTCTTTCCTCAAGGGACCATAGACATTCATCAAGGAGAGAAAACATACATCCACAAAAAGAATACAGGAAAGATAGAGAAAGGATTTTTAAGACATAACACAAAAAGCACAAACCATAAAGGAAACATCTGATAAACATGATCACATTAAAATTTAAAACTTTCAAATATCAAAAAACACCATAAGCAAAGTGAAAAACACAGCGCAGAACGAGAGGAGATATTTGTAGTTCAAAACGCATAAAATTAACAAAGATTAGTATCCAGAATATAACTCCTACTCAGTATAAAAACTATGCATGAGAATGATAAACACTAAATTCATGATAGTGATTACTGTGGGAGGAATGGAGGGGAGTAGGATTGGAGAAGGGAACCAAAAGGATCTCAAGTGTATACAGTTGTCCCTCAGTATCCATGGGGGGTTGGTTACAGGACTCCCCCATGGATGCAGAGTGCCCATTGTGGATGTTTCTTGTTTTTTTTTTTAATCTGAAGCAAATAAGGCAATGAATGAAAACAAATAAGACAATTTAATGAAGCTGGGTGATGGAAACATGAATTTTTAAATATTATCCTCTATTCTTATTTGTATGTTTCAAATATGTTTTACCAAAAAAGTTTTATGAATTCCTGCAAATCATTAAGAAGAAAAAAATTAGACAAATAGACAAAAAATAAGAGCAGAAGAGGAAACCCAAGTCCAATAAGCAAACAGCAAAAACATGTTCAGCCTCCCCAGTAAGGAAAATGTAAATTAAACAATAATGAGATACAATTTCTGATTCATAAATTGGCAAAATTTAAGTCTGACAATACTAAGTGGATGATGTGGAACAGCCGGAACTCACTTATACTGCTCTTGGGAATGAATGTAAATTGGCACAGTAGCTGATAGACTTGTTGACAATAAGCATACCTGTTAGTGTTTAAGAAGGTCAGTATATAATACCCCTCTCTTCCCACCCCAAATTCTGAACCAACTGAGGGAAAGTAAGGAGGAAAACTGGGATCAAAAGATAGTGTTTATTTTTTGATGATGGCCATTCTGACCGGTGTGAAGTGATACCTCATTGTAGTTTTGATTTGCATTTCTCTAATAATTAGTGATGTTGAGCATCTTTTCATGTGTTTGTTGGCCATCTGTATGTCTTCTTTGAAGAAATGTCTATTTAGATCTTCCACCCATTTTTTGATTGGGTTGTTTGTTTTTTTTGGTATTGAGCTGCATGAGCTGTTTGTATATTTTGGAGATTAATCCTTTGTCCGTTGCTTCATTTGCAAATATTTTCTCCCGTTCTGTGGGTTGTCTTTTCGTCTTGTTTATACAGAGTGAGGTAAGTCAGAAAGAGAAAAACAAATATCATACATTAATGTACATATGTGGAATCTGAAAAAAATGGTATAGACGATCTTATTTACAAAGCAGAAATAGAGACACAGACATAGAGAATAAATGTATGAATACCAAGGGGGAAAGGGGTGGTGGTGGGATGAATTGGGAGATTGGGATTGACATACATACACTATTGATGCTATGTATAAAATAGATAACTAATGAGAACCTACGGTATAGCACAGGGAACTCTACTCAATGCTCTGTGGTGACCTAACTGGGAAGGAAATCCAAAAAAAGAGGGGCTTTATGTATACGTATAGCTGATTCAATTTGCAGTACAGTTGAAACTAACACAACATTGTAAAGCAACTATACGCCAATAAAAATTAAACAAAAAAAAGTGTTTAGAAACAGAATATTTGTACGGGACTATGACTGAATTTGATCAGTAATTAATGCAGCTCAGGAATAGTGAGACCATCTCCCACATCTGGATACTGTTGTTATTTGGACATTGTGTCTCCTCATTTAGTGAGAGAGTGAGAATGCTTTTGTGAGAAGGTGGAAGCACAGAGTGGATTTTGTCGTTTTAGGCACGCTCAGGTAGGCTTAGGGGGATGCATGCATACCCAAGTACCCGAAAGAATAGATCATACTAGTTACTAAGCTAAGGTCCCTCAGCTTCAAGGCAGCCTTCCGGTTGGCTTTGTGATGCTGGGATTGGGCACCACACACCACACCTCTCCTTTGCGAGCTGGACCTCCTTTAGGCATTGGCAATAGGCCGTTAGGGAGACACTTCCAGGCTGGAGGAGGAGGATGGCACGTACGCATTTCTCTCCACTTCCTGTGGGCTTCCTCTGCCTGTCGGTGTCACGTTGCGTCTTCCTCACCCCAGAGCAGTGTCCAGCCCAGAAGCAGCTGAGTCCAGCTTTCCAGCAGCCACAGCCGGCCTCAGCCACCCTTGGAGACACCAGCCCCAGCCAAGCTCCTCAGAGGTCTGAGTTACAGCTGTGTGAGGCCCTTTCACTATGTTTCTAAGTTCTAATAACTCCAATTTCTTCTCTTTGTTCCTCCAGGCCTAGGGGTGGTAGCTGCTTCGTGCAATTTCTATCTCCATAACAGCTGAGATTCCTCTGTTAGCTTTTTCAGTCACTGTGTTAACAATTCTTTACACCTGATTAACAATTCTTTATGCTATACTCTGTCTATTAAGATAACTATAGCGGGTTTTGTTGTCTGATTACATGGTGTCTAATTCAGATGGGAATCAAAATATCAGATTTTTTTTCACTTAGAAGGGTGGAGTGCAGACTGCTGGATGAAGAGGGAAGACTGAACACATGCATCTAATTCTGTATCCTCCAGAAACCCCATGAAAACAACAGCAAATGGATTTTTTTAACATGCAAATATGAAATGAGGCAAAATCAACAAGTTTTGGAAGCTGGAAACTAGATTCAGCTGAACCGAGAAAGCCAAATCCCAAGCCCATGCGAGAAAGGCTGAGAATCAACACAATTTGCACCGCAGCATTGGCAGGAATAAGCAGTACCAGTTAGTGAAAAGGGGGAGGCGACATAAAAGAAAATGGGGTAAAAGCTGCTTGAACAGCAGTTAGATCCTTAGATTCCTTTTCCCAGTCCGTGCCACTGGGAACCTGCGCCCCACATCCTAGCAGAAATCTGGAGGTTTACATTCCAGAGAGAATAGAATAGCCCCTAGACTGAGAGATACAGGCCCACTGGAGGACAGAACCACCATGCCCAAAGAAGAATGTGGTGTGACCATGTGCACTCTGAATCGTGAGCCCAGAGACATCCAGCCCTCTTTCCCATTCATCCCCCAGAGCACAGGTAGAAGGATCCTAACCTTCCAGATGAGAGATTGGAAGGCCCTTCTCTGAAGAATCTGACCTAAATAACTGACATTAGGGGTTCTCAACAAACAGCCCATCAACTCACTTTGAACCTCAAAGTCAACAAGACTACCCACATGAGAGTGAGCGTGATCCAATCAGCTTTTTGGTTCTTTACTCTTGAATAAAATCACTCTTGATAGGCCAAGGATTTTGAGACATAAACATTTGGGCAAAGCCTCTAACATAGAAAACAGAGATTTTTTTTTTTTTTTTTTTTTTACTTTGAAACAACAGAAATTTATTCTCTCACAGTTCTGGAGGCTAGAAGTCCAAAATCAAGGTGTTGGCAGGGTTGGTTCCTTCTGGAGGCTCTGAGGGAGAATCTGTTCCATACGGCTCTCCTTCTGGTGGTTGCTGGCAATCCCTGGCATTCTTTGGCTTGTAGACACATTACTCCATCATCACATGGCCTTTTCCCTGTGTCTGTGTCCAAACCTCCCTCTTCTTATATGGACATCAGTCATTAGATAAGGGTCCACCCTCATCCAGTATGACCTCATCTTAACTTGATTACATCTGCTAAGACCCTATTTCCAAATAAGGTCACATTCACAGAGAGGTTGCTGGGAGAATAAACACCCAGACTTTACTCTTTTCTATCTCTCATCTCTAGCCAAATGGTAGAACCCAGGTGGAAGCCAGAGGGCAAGGAAGCCTATGATGGAGACCATACACATCATCCTCTGGGAGCACTGAGCCAGGTGAGGAATGGAGTTGTAAGAGCAAAAGGAAGCTATCTAAAACACTGGATATTTATTTAGTGTCATGAATGTTTGCATGAAAACAGAGATTTTTATCAGCTTTTTAAAAAAAAATTAATTTATTTATTTAATTTATTTACTTTTGGCTGCTTTGTTTCTTTGTTGCTGTGCGCGGCTTTCTCTAGTTGTGGTGATCAGGGGCCACTCTTCGTTGTGGTGCGCCGGCTTCTCATTGCGGTGGCTTCTCTTGTTGCGGAGCACAGGCTCTAGGCATGCAGGCTTCAGTAGTTATGGCACGCGGGCTCAGTAGCTGTGGCTCGCAGGCTCTAGAGCGCAGGCTCAGCAGCTGTGGCTCACGAGCTTAGTTGCTCGAAGCATGCGGGATCTTCCCGGACCAGGGCTCAAACCCGTGTCCCTTGCACTGGCAGGCAGATTCTTAACCACTGCACCACCAGGGAAGCCCAACAGAGATTTTAAAAAGGTAAATTAAATTAGCTTCATGAGACAGACTGTACAGAGAGAAGAAATCTTTTTTTAAAATTTCATTGATATCCTCAGAGAGGAGAGATATTACATTCAATTTTTTAAAAGGATAAACACTCAGGAAATGAAAAGAAGAGCTCTGAGAAACGTCAAAATTGGTAGCAGAAATTTAAAACTCAATGGAGTTTGGCAGTTCCTGAAAAAGTTAAACATAGAATTGCCATATGACCCAGCGATTCCACTTCTAGGTGTACACCCAAGAGAATTGAAAACATATGTTTATACAAAATTGGTACATGAATGTTCATAGCAGCATTATTCATAATAGCCAAATGTTCATCAACTGATGAATGGGTAAAAAAGATGTGGTATATCTATACAGTTGACCTTTGAACAACAGAGGTCTGAATTGCAGGGGTTCACTTACACCTGGATTCTTTTTCAATAAATACACAGTCAGCCCTTCGTATCTGTGGGGTTTGCATCCTCAGATATGGAGGGTCGACTGTATTCTACCCCATTTTATATAAGGGACTTGAGCATTTGTGGATTTTGGTATACACGGGGACTTCTGGAACCAATCCCCCACAGACAGCGAGGGACAACTGTACAACAGAATATTATTCTGCCGTAAAAAGGAATGAAATATTGTTAAATGCTAGAACATGGTGAACCTTTAAAACACTACGCCAGGACTTCCCTGGTGGTGCAGTGGTTAAGAATCCGCCTGCCAGTGCAGGGGACACGGGTTTGAGCCCTGGTCCAGGAAGATCCCACATGCCACAGAGCAGCTAAGCCTGGGCGCCACAACTACTGAGCCTGTGCTCTAGAGCCTGTGAGCCACAACTACTGAGCTCGTGCTCCTAGATCCCGTGCTCCACAACAAGAGAATCCACGGCAATGAGAAGCCCATGCACCGCAACGAAGAGCAGCCCCCGCTTGCCACAACTAGAGAAAGCCCACATGCAGCAATGAAGACCCAACGCAGCCAAAAATAAATTAATTAATTAATTAAAAAGAAAAAACACTATGCCAAGTGAAAGAAGCCAGACACAAAAGTCCACATGTTGTATGATTCGATTTTTATGAAATGTCCAGAATACGTGAATCCATAGAGACAGAAAATAGATTAGTGTTTTCTAGGGGATGGGAGTGGAGGGAATTGGGATTAAATGCTAATAGGTACAGAGCTTCTTATGGGGATGTTAGAAATGTTTTGGAATTTAATAGTGATGATGGTTGCACAACATATGAATAGACAAAACCACTGAAGTGTACACTTTAAAGTTGTATGTTTTATGAGGCCCAATTTAAAAATGTTATTAAAATAAACCTCAGTAGAATTGAAGGGAAAAGTTGAGGAAATCTCCCAGAAAGGAGAGTAAAAAGAAAAAGGTGGAAAATAGGAGAGAGAAAATTAGAAATTTAGAGAGAGCAAGAAAAGAGAATAGGGTAAATTATCAATGAAATAATTCTAGAAACCCTTCCAGAACTGAAGGACATAGGTTTCCAGATTGAAAGGACCCTACAAGTATCTAGAACAATGACTGAAAGTAAATCCACTGCAAGGCACATGGAGAAAATTTGCAAATATTTGGGACAACAAGAAGATTCTACTCATTTCAAGAGAGAGAGAAGCAACAGGTCACACACATAGGATAAGAGATCAGAAGAATTTCAAACCTCTCAATAGCTACACTACACTGGAAATTCCTTCAAACTTCTAGAGGAAATTATTTCAAACCTAGAATTCTATACTGCACCCACCAAACTATCATACAAGTATGAGGGTAAACAAAGACATTTTCAGACATACAAAGTATGTTGGATATTTTCCGTTGTCCCTTCCAGGCCTTCATCCTGCTTTATGCACTAAGAAAAAATTTTTAATGGCCTGCACCAGTGGGCTCCCTTGCCTTCTAGTTTTGGTAATAAGAGACACCAGGAGGAGGTCAGAAGACAGGAGGAAAGTGAAGGGATAAAATTTATTCCCCTTGCTTGGCTTCTATGGATTGTCTACATCCCTCTATCAAAGGCCACAGCTCTTGTCAAACATTTTCTCCTTCAGCTACTCTCATTAGGTTCTAGTAACTTCTTCCTCCCCTTGATCCTTTAAGCCTACCATCAGCATCTCTGGGGTTCTGCCCCATCTCTTACTGTTTTTATTTATTCTCATGTATCTGCTAGCTATTGCTACACCAGTGCTGCATTTCCACCACTCCAAAATCCAATGTCTGAAAGCAATCATTTGTTCTGATAGATCTGCAGGTCAGCTAGAACTTGGGTGACATAGGCTGGGCTCAGTTGGGCACCTTTACTTCATGCTTTGGTAGCTAGAGCAGCTATGCTTCTCACTGGAGGCCTATGGGGTAGCAGGAGAAACTCTGCTCCACATGCTTCTCACCCTCTTTGGACCAGTAGGTATGTTTCTCTCATGGTGGTGGCAGAGCCTCAAAAGAGCAAACAAAAACATGTGATTACTCTTAAGGCCTAAGCTTGGAACTGGTGTGGTCTCACTTCTACCCACATGCCATTGGCCAAAAAGTCATATGACTAAGCCCAAAGAAGTGAGACAAGGAAGTACACTCCACCCATAACAAGAACATGTAAGGATATGGATAAAGGTAGGGTTGAAGAACTGAAGTCAGTTATTCAATCTACCAGCACTATCTTCATTTTTATAAATAGCCCTTTTATTAAATCTACCTCAATTACATTGAGTGTGCTATGTGTTGGCTTCCAGTCTCTAGACTAAGGTAAGAATAGCTATCAGAAAGGACCCAAGAAAACAGTCCCCTAAAATGGGATTCTAATATTCTATTGCTCTCATATTTAAGAAGCACACAGCTAACCTCCTTACCAAGAGAAAATGGGGTACTGGTAATGCATGGCACTCAGTGGCATCACAGTGACAATTTATCATTAGTGGTTGCAAGGAATGAAGTTCAGGTGGTGGGCAATAGAAACAAAGTGACTGTGGTACTTAGTCACCATGGTGACAATAGTTATTATAAAGACCGTAGAGTCAGCTGGCTGCTTCTGATGGCTCCAAAGAGAGTTAACAGGGAAAAGGACCTATTGAGAGCCTTGAATATCCAACTCAGAGCCAGGTGGAAAATTGGGAATTGTCCTAAGGACTCCTCCTCCTGTAGTCTCTGGACCATATGGATGAGGATAAAGCTTAGAAAATGATTTTAATGTTGCAGAGTTGCAAACCCAATTAAATAGTCAAACCCTTCAGTTTAAGTCTCTTACAATAGGCTGAGGGTACTGATGGGAAAGAAGTGAGACCCTAAGATATGGGATGGAGACATTTGTGCAGACACAGATGAGACTGAGACCTTGAATGCTCAAATCCTCCTAAACCTCCCGGAGTATCCTGCAACCCCATTTCCCGAAGGTTGAATTAAAACCTTTCAAGGACCACACCAAGAAAATTTGATTTTCTCCAGGATCCACATCCATTATGCTCACTGCTTCCAGATCCTCAAGGAGGGTTAAATGGCAGCATAGTTCCAATTGTAAAGTACAAGACCTGGGCCTGGAGGAAACAGACTATTTGCCCAAACAATTGCAGGACTTCATTAACTTACACCAACAGGAGTCTGGGGAACATGTATTTAACTAGATTCTAAGGTTGTTAGACAAAGGAGAACATAACCTAAGGCTTGATTAGCTAAAATCTTTTGAAATGGGTGCACAACTGGGAACTGGGATTTAATGTCATGGTTTGAGCACTTGGGAAGAGGCATTAAGGGTCAACTAGGTTGGCCAATCTCGACAGTAGGCTATAGCCAGTAAGACTGAAATGTCAGGACTTCCCTGGCATTCTGTAGTTATAGAGGAATCTGTCTAAATGCTAAAGAACATGAAAATGCTAAAAAGGATCTATTATACGCGACCTGCTCAACCACCCAGCAGCCATATTCCCTCAAGAGTTCCCAGAGGATGCTCCATTCTTCAGGGCATTAAGAAATGAATTGAACTGACCCTACTCCTAAATCCTGAAATCCCACCTTGGTTCACTAGTCAGAGTGTGCTTATGAAAGTCAGGTAAAAGATGAAGCTTCCATCCAAACTCAGTGGGACCATGGATCTATTTCATGGTTCCCAGTCTCAGAAAATATATTTGGAACAGATATAGTTAGTAACAGGAAAAATCTTCGTATTGATTCCCTGACCCACAGAGTGAGGTCTATTATGGACAGAAAGGAGGGCCAAGGAGAAGGCCCTAGAACTGCCCTACCCCAGCCCAGTCCCCTCTGCTGAGCTAGTAACCCAAAAGCAAGCTAGAAACCATCCCAGAAGAATCACAGTTAGTGTCACCATTAAAGACTTGAAAGAGGCAGAGGTGTGATTCCAAACACATCCCCATTTAACTTCCTTTTCTGGCTCTTTCAAAAACCAGATGGTCTTGGAGAATGGCTGTAGATTATCACACACTTAATCAGTGATGCCATTTGCAGCTGATTCTGGATGTGATAACTTTGCTGGAGCAAAACAACAGAGCCCTTGGAAGCTGGTATGTGGATATTAGCCTAACAAATTCTCCCCCCACTCCCCATTCTTATCACCAAAGATAATCAGAAGCAATTTGACTTCGGGTGGCAGGGACAACAGTATCCTTCACTGTTAAATCTCCCGCTCTTTGTCATAACATGGTCTGGAGAGACCTTGATTGTCTTGATACCCTAAGAACATCATACTAGTCCATTACATTGGTATCATGATAGAAAGCTCAAGGACTTGCCACATCAGTGACATTCCTAAGGATCTAGTGGTCTAGTTCATGTCATGATATACTCTCTAAAGTAAAAGACAGTTGGTTCCATCTATCAACAAAAAAGAGGCACAATGCTTGGCAAGACTCTTCGGATTTTAGAGGCAACATATACCACATATGAGCGTGTTGCTTCTACCTGTATATCAGGAAACTCCTAATAAGGCTGTCAGATCAACGGTGAGTGGGTCAGGTAGTGCATTCTCCATAAGAATTAGTTCACACAGGAAAATAACAGGTCAAGGAAAGCTTCTTGGAAGAAGAGGTATGGGATCATATGTTGGAAAGGAAAGATGAGTCCCTTCCAGTCAGGGAAAACCGCTAAAAGACTCATGTGTTTCCATTCAGCTTTGTTTCTAAAACCCCAGGCTCAGGAAGAAGTATCAGTCTTATTAGAGAGATCACATGAAACTCAGAGCTTCGGGTCCTATGGTGACACAACCGGGATTAGGGACCATCGGCTTGCTTCTACCCAGGTTCTTCAACTCCAAACCCCAAGGTAATAGTCTTTGCCACCAGTGCCATAGCTGGCTAAAATGATATTGGGAGGTGATCCAAAACGGGGTAAAAGAATGTGGTACCCCTGGGCAAATCTGCACGGTGTTGTGCTATGGCCACTCTTATCTGCTATATCCAAGGATGATTTTTTTTTTAATTGTTTTCATTCTATAACAAACACAGTCCCTTGAAGGACAGGCTCCTTCTTAGGAGCAGACCATGGCTGTCCTTGAGGTGGTTTCCCTCTGGGACTCTTGCCTAAGGATCCCCAAATCCACACTCAGAGGCCAGAGGGAGGGGAAGAGTGGGAAAGGGTACCCTGCCTAGTTTTGCCTTCCCTTTGACTTAGGCGAGGTTGCAAATAAGTGGCACCCTGCACCCATCTCCCCGACAGCTGGGAAAAGGCAGGAGCCAGAGGAGACCAGCGAACGGTCGGTGTGTCATGGGTCTCATTTGTGAGGCCAGCGGAAAGGAATCCTGAGCTGCAGGCTGGAGTGCGTCCCGCGCACACCGCGCCTGCCCTGGTCCCCATCTCTCCGGGAGAGAAATGGTATCAGAAGCCAGCGTCCGCCGGTCAGGGTCCAGCGGGGACTGAGGAGGCGGGGCCGAGAGCGTAGTGAGGATTTGGCGAAGTTGGCAGGCTTGGGGAGGGGGGATGGAGAGAGTGACATGAAGGCCCAGGCAACCCGAGCACGATTCTTGCTTCTCCTCCCGAGGAAGAGAAACAGGCTTTCAGATACCCGCCTGCAGAGGGTCAGCTCTCCGCCTTCCCTGACGGCGCTCCCAGCATCTGGCAGTGGGGCCGCCGCCCTGCAGGAGCAGAAGTGCGGGGCGTGGGGACGACCGGGGCGGGAGTGGCTGCGTCGTGTCAGCAGTCGGGCCGCGGGGGGCGGGCAGCGGCGCCCTCGGTGCGGGGGGCTGCTCTGGGGCTGAGAGGCTGCAGGGGGAGTTTCAGGCGGCATAATGATTTGTCTCTCCTCCGCCACACTGTTCCAGCGGCGGTGTTTTTATTGTCGTGGTTTAGCCCTCGGCAGCGCCTCGCCTCCCTCCACCGTGCCCAGGGCTCTCCCGCCATCCCCTCCCACAGCCCACCCAGGACCGGGGCCTCCTGCTCGGTCTCCCCTCCGCATCCCCAGCCCGGGAAGTGTGCGGCTAGGGAGGGGACAGACGCGATGCTAAGGTACTAGCTGTATACACGAGAATGGCAAACACACGTCCTTTCCATCTGGCAGCACAAAAGAAGAGACCGTTGGGATGCAATTACCCACTAAGGAGAGAGTAAAATATTTGTCAGGTTTCGCAATGAAATTAATATCCCCAGTTACCAGAACCTCGCCAATGAGATGAATGCAGATTGCCTTTCCTGGTTGCAAGAGGAAGAACCGGTGGCATACAATCCAAAAGGTCATTTTTATCTCAGGAATCTCTGCCACTGAGACAGGCATTTTCCTTGTTTGAGGATTCAGGGTAGCAGAGCTGATGTTCCGATCGTTGGTGACGCACACCCTGACATTACAAACTGAGGCTGTGTGTGTAGGACTGTCCGTCTGGAGCTGGGCTCCCGGGACTCCAGGGGGCTCTGGACAATCCCCAACCCGCATGACAAGATGGCCAAGGACCCCACGAACCCCCAGATGCCCAATCACTGTTCCCAGGTCACCTATGCAGCCTTCCAAGTCTCCTGCAGCAAGTGGTTGTAGCCCACTTTGGGCCAGACATTTCTGCAATTTCCAACTTTTTTTTTTTTTTTTCCTTCATGAAATTTGTATATAGCAGAAGCTGGGTTTGCTTTAGGCAGAGCATATGCTTCCTATTTATTGGAATAAGTTTTCTAGTTCCTTAGCATTCTGTTCACTGATATTCCGTATGGTAAAAATATCTCTGCTTTTCCCCCTGATACTCAGTAGTAGGCAGCTACAGTTTTCGTCTATAGCTTTTCTGGGTAGAAACCAGAACCTGCTCTCCACAGCCTGGGGGAGTATTCTATACCTTTGGAGAGGATGACCTGATTTCCTACTCATGAAGAGAAAGACGATTTTCTTACTTTCCACCAGTGTCATGGATGATGATATCAGGCGGCCTGGTTCTAGGGAGCAAAGACCCTTATTTTAGAAAGAAAAAAGCTAAGGCTAAAGACTTTGTCTCTCACTTAGGGATTCTGTCCTCTTGCAGGTCTATAATGTGTTCGGTAGAGGAAGCAAAAAAGAAGAGAATCTGAACACTCCTATGAGTCTGCCATTCAAGGTGATTGCAGATAAGCTCAGCGGGTCCACACTTCCCGGGAGGAGTGGGTGATAATCCCCTCAGGACCTCACATGCTGAGCCCACAGCTATAACAGCCTCTGTGATTTCCCAGAGGTCCAATGGGAGGGTCTTTGTTCCTGCTGATCCCCTAAGAGACACAGGGAGCTACTATCTCAGCAATGGGAAATTGATTTTTATGACAAGTCCAGCAACAAGAGAATAATGAATAAGCTGGCACTATCCACATTTGAAAAACAGAAGTTGGAGTTAAAATGGTAGAATCAATATCCAAACTCGTGTGTGTGTGTGTGTGTGTGTGTGTGAGAGAGAGAGAGAGAGAGAGAGAGAGAGGAGAGACAGTCAGAGAGAGAGAAAAGAGAGAGGAAAAAAACAAAGAGAGAGAGAATGACAGAGGGACTGAGACAGTGGGGTTGGGTGGGAGAGATGTTTACAACTAAGAGGGAAGAGCAAACCCCTCCTTGGAGGAGACCACAGCTGCATATGCCCCTCATCTGCTGGAAGAGTAGGATGGAGGATGGAGTTGCCAAGGCCAAGGCCAAGGCTTACGATCCACTTTACTGACCCCAACTGCCCATCAGAGATCTCCTGGGAAGACCCGCCCCCTCATAAACCATTTATATGAATCACTGCAGTTTGCTGTCTTGTCTGAGCCAGGAAACTGTCCGGAGCTGGGCTACAGGTCATGGTTTGGTAAACCCACTAGCAGATCAGGTGCCCCGACCCTGGACCCCGACCTGTCTTCTCTGGGCCTGGCCTCAAAGAGATTCTGTAAGCAGACCAAATCTATGAACTCCTTATGCTTCAAATATTCTTTTGTAAGCTGTCTATCTTGAATTTAAAATGCCTTTTCTCACATAAACAATACATTGGTTCATTCAGTCAACAATTGTTTATTGAGTACCAGGTGCTGGGGACACAGTGGTGAAAAACCGACATAGATGTTATGTTCCCAGATCTATCGGTGAAAACCCATTTAATCAATAATAAAGGCAAGTTAATTTGTATGTGTGGGAGAATACCATTCTGAGCTCCATCTCGGGCTACCTGGAAAATAGCATTCCCTGCCTTGGCAATAGCAGTCGAAACTCCCACCTGGTCCCTGAGCAACTGCAACAAGTAAGAGGTGCAGAAACCAATATCTGTTGAGTGCCTACTGTATGTCTGGCTGTGCTAGTGCTTCACATACCTCTATGAGATATGACTCTATGAGACAGACACAATTGCTCTCATTTTGCAGGTAAAGAATCCAATTCTCAGAAGCTAAGTAAGTTGCTTAAGGTCATACAGTTAGTGACTAAGCTAGAATTTGAGCTCAGGATGCGGACACCAAAGCCCATATTCTTTCTTCTGTTCATCAACTGACTGCCTCAGTTTGGGCTTTGGCCCAGAAGGGTGGGGCAGCTTGGAAAGGTGAGGACTGAGCTTTTGAAAGGGGTGCCCCAGGGTCACGGAGAAGTGAAGTATGCAGATGCGTAGGTCATTCCTAGATGATGGTTCTGAATTCAAGTTCTGAGTACACCAGCCATTTCCCCCACATGGCCTCTTGCTCTCGTCCGCCCTGTTACCTAGCCTGGAACCCTCATGACTGACCATGTACTCAAGTAGCCAAGACTCGGCTAGAACTAAGAACACTTTGCTTGCACTGCGTTTTCTGGGGGAGAGGCTATAGGAGACTTGCAGGAGGAAGCCAGGGCGTGAGTAATAAAGGAGTTGCTATGTAAAAGGAAACTACACTGTCTAGGACACATGGGCCTCTCCAGGAGCCCGGGAGCCAGGAGTCCAGCGCTCTGTTCCAAGTTCTACCACTCTTGGATCTGACCCCTTGAGCAAGTCACACCCAACTTCTCCAGTTTCCTCCCACGTCACCCTGAAGTGGTGCTCTTCCTCCCCTTTCCCACTGAGAGACCCCCACGGAATGCCTGTGCGTGGCGGCCACCAGGCGCTGGGTGGCACCCAGCCGATGCCGCCCTCATTTTCAGGGGCTCACTTTTCCGTGGCACTCCAAGGGGGCTGTGGTCCTCATTTGTCTCTCAAATGTCTCTAGAGTTATTTGATGTGCCTAAGAGGACTGGATTTCTTATCCAGGGGCCCAGCAAGTTTATCATGGCTTCTAATAGTCTAGCTGTGTGCAGAGGAGGGCCAACAGCAGCTTCAACTTAAAATAGAATGAGTCTCGGCCTGGTTACCTGTTTTCTAGTTCTACCTCTGCCACTAATTAGATCCGTGTCCCAGGAAAAGTCATTTACCTCTCTGGACCTCAGTTTCTGCGTTTGTAACGGAAGGGGATTAAACCAGGTATCTCTAAGAGTCTTTGTAGTTTCCTGATTTTGGTCCCCTTACCTACACATCTGAGGCATCTTCTACTTCCCTGTATTTCATAACCTTAGGAATGGCAAGGCTTGTGGGCTGATTCAAATGGACACATGGAAACATGCCCACAGATCAAGACCTTTCCCAATCACGCACCTAGTTAGACCCCCTAATGCCAGGTTCTGAGATGCCATTTCAGCCACTGCCGTCAGGCAATATCTTAAATAAACCACGGCTCCTGCTGTCTCCCTACCCTCGCGCCATCTCCCCAGTACACGATCCTTTGCCTCAGTCCAGTTCATGGAGGGTTTCTTTGCACAGCAGGTGGTTGCCCACCAGACAGCCCCTCTCTGCAGTTAGAGGGGCGAGGCTCTAAGAGCAGACTTGTTCCTCGCCCCAGCCACACGCCTCTCAGCCTGGGGACAGTTTTCTCTGCTCCACACGCCCTGCGTGGGTTGGCTCCTGTTGCTAGGAGAACCTGACCATTTGCATTTCCTGCTGTTTTTATTTTAGATTAGCAGCGGCACTGCTGCAGAAACACAAGGTATTTTAAGAAAGACAGAAAAAGGAAGGACAAGGGAAGGACCTAGCATGGGATCTCCTTCCCAAAGGCCTGCAAAACACTCAGACCAAGGTGCCACCCATCCCAGCCCCCAGCCCCACCCTGGCCTCTCGCCTCCTCTCCCTGAACAGCACCATCTCCCAGTCCCAACACCTTCACAAGCACTTTCAAGCTACACAAGAACAAAACACAGTTTCCTTCCAGAAAAAAAGTTGAGTCTTGTACTCAACCTAACGTACAGAGAGCATAGTTTCCCCATGTTAGAACAAACAAACAAATAGAAACACTTCTAGATTCCCAAAGGAATTCTCCAACCCTGCCAAAACACCTGATCTCCAAAGATTATGTTTTTTCCTCTTTCTTGCTCCTTCTCTCCCAGCCACTGCCCTAAAGATGGGGGCTTGATTTTTCCTTAAGGCTTCACACAAATCAGTGTTACCTTCCCAGATTCCTCTCCCTTCTACTAATCTCTCCCTCCCTGTTCTAAAAACACCTGCATAGTATCACCATTACCTTTGCTTTTGATCGGTAATCTGTTCTTCTGTCTTCCCCACTAGACTGTGGATTCCTAGAAGCCAGTGTCCATGTAATTTTTATTTTTTAATCCCCTTATTACCTCTAGAATATTTTGCTCACCATAGAGGCCCATTAACACCTTTTAAAATTGGTTCATCCCCATCAAACATGCATTGAGCCCGACCAAGAGTTGTCTACCTTAGATGATCATGAAACATTATCAAGAAGGAGCTCTTAGCCCAGTGGAGGAAGACAAGGGAACAGTTCTAAACAATGTGACCAATGTTGTAACAAAGATACGTTCAAAACTGCAACCAGTTTCCTGAGGCAGCTGTGGTGGTGAGGTAGAGCCAGAGACACGAGGAACGGTGTCATGGAGCTGACTCTTGAAAAGGGATTGAAAGTCCACCATGGGATGACCACACTGATCAGATGGAACAGCCCGTGCAAAGGCACAAAGACCCGACCCGAAAGAAATGGAATTGAATCTACCACCCAGGTCCTTCACAAGTGGAATCTTACTCTGGTCCAGTTCACCTCTCTGACACCCACACCCCAAACCTGCCCCCATTTGTGTCTTTCTTAAGAAGTAAAAATGTCTTCTCTCTCCTTGGTCACCTATTCCAGGCTGTGCTGCCAGGAGGAAGATGATGAAGACAGACCAAACAAAGCCGCTCCTCGACACACATCACAAAGTCCCCTCATTCCTCAATGGAACAAGCACCCATTTATTTAGCATCCTTTCAAATAACGACCCTTGTCAGAGGCTAAACCTGCCAACCTCACTTGGGAGGACCAGCCTCTGAAGACCTAGCGTGAACTCAGGAGTGGCTGATGGGTCCCCAAGACAAAGTAGGCACTTTGATGCTCGGCCTTTGTCTTCAGTCAGCTTTGCCTGGGCAGTGGGCATGGAAATCACAGAGAGATGTAATATCTCCTCCCTCGAATCCGAGACTCTTGACCTTCGGTGAGACAGAGACTGCAGCAGAAATTCTTGATTATCTGTCATTCTCTCTCTTTTCTTATTAATAGAAACACATTTTACATGGAGTTACAACCCGCTCAGCCGAGAGACCATATTTCCCAGCCTGTCTTGAGGGTGGGTGTGGGCAGGAAGATGGAAGTGGATTTCTGGGACAGCCCATTAATAGGGGGACAGAACACTGGAGTGGAGCTTTTTTTGCCCTCCCCTCCCCAGGGGTGGAGCTTTTTTTGCCCTCCCCTCCCCATCGCACTGTTCTCCTGCTTCCTTTCTAGAAGACAGATGTTCAGCTAAGGCTCTAGCAGCCATCTTGAACCATGAAATGGGTACCACATGCTGAGGACCACCCTGTGGAACACCACACCCGCTCTGAGGGAAATTCATAACTCTCCCCCGAAAGCTGCCTATGTGCACACACATAGTTTTGCAAACAGCTTCCAGTTTCCTGAGCCCTGAAACCAATGCACGGACCCCAGGTTAAGAACCCTGCCTTAGAGATGTGGGGAGAGCCAGCTCTACCCCAGCTTCTTAAATCACCATGTTAAAGTGGGGAGAGTCTAGGATTGTCTTGTGACCACATCCTCTGTAACCTGACAGCCCTCTTCTCCCCCCCTCCCTCGCCTCATTCCTCTTAAAGGTTCTGAAGCTGGGCTGCCCATCTCTCCTCTCCTCACCTCCTCTCCTTCCCTCTCCCCAGCTATTCTCCCTGGACTGCCAATCCCGCTCCAAAGTCACTTTATACCAGGAAGGAAATTAGCATTTGTGTTGGGACAGAAAGCGACACTGCTCAGCTCTCACTGTCATTCTGCTCTTAATTAATATTTAACCTCAGAGAGATTGTGCAGCAGACGGAAGAGGCTGATGGGAGAACAAAGCTGGAGCTGGCTCTCCTTTTCAGCACTGCCTCTCCCACTTCCAGCTTCTCTCCCTGTACCTTCGGGCCCTGAAGGACGCAGGGGGTCCAACGGGAAGTGAGGAGGGGAGGCAGAGGAAGCCCCTGAGGACCCTCGGTTGTACTTTTTGGTTTTGCTCGCTCAAATCTCTTGTCTAGAGAACCCTTCTGCAACAAGATGAGCGCAGCTGGAGCTCAGAACCCAATCCCCAGGGCCCAGAGCTAGACCCGGGCCTGGCCTGCCCAGAAGGATAAAGAGACCGGAGGGGGAAAGAAAAGCAATGCAAATGTGCCCCTCCACAGATTATATTTAATGCACTATTTTTAGTTGCCTTCAATCCCTCGGGGCTGTCAGGGCGCATGCAGCCCCACTCCCCCGGGAGAGGAAATGACAGGCATTATTACCCAGCCCAGAACACTGGTGCAGTGCGTGATGGGTGGGGGAGGTGCTGCCTTGCCGGCTCCAAAATTGGGGAACTTAGTTTCCAACGGGAAATTGAGGACACCGAGAAAGATCAGGCCACGGACAGAAGGTCCACAGGACCCCCCTCCCCCGTTCCCCGCCAGCCTGCCAGACCGTCCCCAAATCCAGTCCACTGGGCGGGAACCAGGAGTGTGGGAGTCTCCTCCGTCCCCCAAGTGTCTGTAAAGTAGGTTATACAACATCCCTCCTGCCAAATTCTTCCCTCTCTCTAATCTTAGCCCTGCCTTCGGTCTAAGCCCATTTCCCCTTGCTCCGCATGCAGAGGCAAAGGAGGACAGCTGGTCACCACCCCCCAGCAAGAGAGCCCTTCTTTGTCTTGAAGAAGATGATTCAGTTTCCTCTCGGCCTTCTCTTCTCCAACCTGAGTCATTCTGGTTCTTTTAACCTTTCCACACATGTCATGTTTTTTAGCTCATCTCCTTGTCACTCTTCTAACTCCGCTCTGAATATATCCCCAGGTTCCTCCTTGGAACCTCAGCAGACGCTGGGCCTTCTCCAGGGAGCACCTGAGCACCCATCTGAATGGCGGAACTTATCCTGCACCGCCTCGGAGAGGTTTTCTAATTGTCTTAGTTGTCCTGCCTCCGCAGGACCAAACTCGCCTTACAGATCACATCCTCTCCCTCTGCATCGTCCCTCACCCTCCTCTACACAAGCTAAGTGCAAGGCTTCTAAGTAGTGGTACATGCATTTTCATTGTGTTTAGGTTTAAATGAGATGCAGATATAAAATTTTTCAGCAAAGTAGTTATCATTTACTTTGTAAATTATACAATGGCATCTAAGTGGTAGCTTTTATTATTGTGGTGCCCGCCAGACCTCTGGAGAATGTTTGTTTTCTTAACCATAGCATTGCAAACCATAGCATTATCCTGTATTATATTCATTTGATAAATATTTATTGAGTTCCTATATGTCAGGCACTATGCTAGATGCTGAGATGTCAAAATGAAAGACTGATCCTGGCTCCACAGGCATTCACAGCCTAGTGGGGAAGATAAGATGTAAACAATTACTAGGCAGGGTTGTAACTGTTAATAAAGTGCTAGCGGAATATTGAGAAGGAGGAGACTGACCATAGCTCTTCACTCTATGATTCTGCCTTGGTAGGGGTTGATATGGATGTGTTTATGGCTGCCAGCATCCCGTCCTAGGCTTGGTCCAGTCTGTGTTGTCCTGGAGTGTTTGTCAGTAATGTGGACAAATACCCATGAAGGGCTGAGCAGAACGCTTTCAAAAATGTGGTGTATGGGGGCTTCCCTGGTGGTGCAGTGGTTGAGAATCTGCCTGCCAATGCAGGGGACACGGGTTCGAGCCCTGGTCCGGGAAGATCCCACATGCCGCGGAGCAACTAGGCCCGTGAGCCACAACTACTGAGCCTGCGCGTCTGGAGCCTGTGCTCCGCAGCAAAAGAGGCCGTGATGGTGAGAGGCCCGCGCACCGCGCTGAAGAGTGGCCCCCGCTTGCCACAACTAGAGAAAGCCCTCACATGAAACGAAGACCCAACACAGCCAAAAATAAATTTTTTAAAAAAATGTGGTATATGGATACATACAGAGAGATGGTCTCTCGTTTTTTTTTTTTTCAGTTTGGGCCTAACTGCAGCCTTCTCACCAATGCGAGGGTAAATCTAATACAGAGAGACTCTGAGGGAAGCACTGCTGAAAATGGCAAGGGAAACAGAGACCTGACAACACCATCCTAAGCCCCTGGGTCCAGCCATGCCAACCCAGTTAAGTGGCCCAAGAAATTCTTGGTTTTGTTTAAACTAGTAATTCCAGAAGGAAGCAGAAACCTGACAAGAGCCCTCAATACCAAGACCCTTTCCTAGAGGGAAGCAGAAGCTGGTTGCCTAACGTGCCAATTTAGTGTAATTTGTCTTTATGGCCCCATGACTCTAAGATACATGGATTGAGGAGAAATTCATCCAGGCAGGAGAAGTGGCAAGGTAATGGAGGAGCTTTGGGGTTAAACAGACTTGAGTGGAATCCCAGCTCTGCTGCTTCCCAGCTGTGTGACTTTGTTCAAGTTACCTAACCTCTCTTTTTCCCCACATGTTCCTTGCTGGTAAAACATGGATAATACTATTTGCGTCATTGGGCTACTGTGAGCATTATAGGACATAATGTACTGAGAATGGACATGCATTACTCAGTCAGTCCCGTCCGGAACAACCCCCTTTCTTTTGGGGAACTGCTCTTCCCACACTCTAACCAAATGGTTCTGGAGGGCACTGCCAATCATACGATCCAGCTGGCGACACAGTTGTGCCACAGGCTGGGTTACTTATAATACTTTAGTCCTTCTAGCCACAGGGATTGGTGCAGGGGTGGGCAGGCGACCCAAGTCAGGTTTATCAGAGACCACTCCTGGGAATTTTACAATTATTATTAATGAAGCTGGGATTGAAGAAAGACATTTCCTCTTTGTTCCCAAGGCTATAATGGTTTAAGTCCAGTGATACCTGCAGCCACAATTCTAGTATTATGGGGGTGGCAGCGTTAAGCAGAAGGAAGCAGAGACAAGAGATTAAAAAGGCAAGAAGAGAGTTTTGGTTAAGATTTTGTATTCCTGCATCTGGTTGTTTGTGAAGCTCCTCCTCTGCCCTTGCAGTGTATTGATGCTTACGTTGATGTAAGTTGGGTTTCTATCCCTTACAACCAAGAGACTCTTGATCAATACAATATGTGATGCCCCTAATGTAAGGCAGATGGCACATAATAAATGCTCACAATAAATATTTGGCATATTTGAAAGTGCTCCCAGGAAAACGGTTTGAGATCTTTCAGACTTATGAAATTTTTACTTTAGTTTAAGGTAAGTTCAGAAGTCCTTGTATATACATATGTGTTTACAACAATAATAATGTCTACTAATAAGTGCCGTCCCAGTGTCCCAGAGATTTCTGCTTATAGGTACAAGCCATTCCCATGTAGTGCTTAAAAGTAATGCCTATTTTAAAGGAGACAAGTCTACTTTACCCAAAGAACTGGTAAGGAATATTTGTCCTAAGGACATCTGATTAACCCTTCAGAATATCAGCACAGATTGACATATATACACTAATATGTATAAAATAGATAACTAGTAAGAACCTGCTGTATAAAAAAATAAATAAAATAGAATAAAATTCAAAACAAAAACATATCAGCACAACTAGACTGGCAACTGCATGTGGACGTACTGTCCTCAGGAGTGGTGGGGGAGAGGAGACGTGCCCTGAAGGATCTCTTAAAGGCTCTACAAACAAGAGATTCGGGATGAATATCTGCTCTGCTTGAATCTGTCTCCTTTCAGTGCTAACCTTGGAGGGTTTTATTTTTAGTAAAAGAGGTGGGAACTTTCTTCACTGGGTGGTCTGATATGGTTGATCCCAATTTGAAGAAGTTTGTATGTTGATGACTTCTCTCTACCAAGCCTGTTGGGTGGATAAAGACCAGCCTGTCACTGCCAATTATAAGGAATTACGGGTCTCCCACCTATCACTTTTTTTAAAACAATAAAGATCAGCCATCTGACTGGAGAAAAAAATGCCCAAATCCACCCAGCCCTCATCTATCTCTGGGCTCTCTTCTCTGTCTTAAAGGAATTTTCCTTACTCGCCAGTAAGTCTAAGTATAGCAAGCCCACACACCAGACATGGGACAAGGGTGAGGGGTTGATGTGATAGAAATGATGAGAGAGGGACTTCCCTGGTGGCGCAGTGGTTAATCTGCCTGGCAATGCAGGGGACACGTGTTCGATCCCTGGTCCGGGAAGATCCCACATGCTGCGGAGCAACTAAGCCCATGCACCACAACTACTGAGCCTGCGCTCTAGAGCCCACGAGCCACAACTACTGAGCCCGTGTGCCACAACTACTGAAGTCCACGCACCTAGAGCCCATGGTCCGCAACAAGAGAAGCCACCGCAATGAGAAGCCCGCGCACCGCAACGAAGAGTAGGCCCCTCTCGCCGCAACTAGAGAAAGCCTGCACGCAGCAACGAAGACCCAACGCAACCAAAAATAAAAAATAAATAAATTTATTAAAAAAAAGAAGAAAGGGCTTCCCTGGTGGCGCAGTGGTTGAGAGTCTGCCTGCCAATGCAGGGGACACGGGTTCGAGCCCTGGTCTGGGAAGATCCCACATGCTGCGGAGCAACTAGGCCCGTGAGTCACAACTACTGAGCCTGCGCATCTGGAGCTTGTGCTCCGCAACAAGAGAGGCCACAACAGTGAGAGGCCCGTGCACCGCGATGAAGAGTGGCCCCACTCGCCGCAACTAGAGAAAGCCCTCGCACAGAAACGAAGACCCAACACAGCTAAAAATAAATAAATAAATAAATAAATAAATAAATAAATAAAAATTTAAAAAAAAAAAAAAAAGAAGAAAGAAAGAAATGCTGAGAGAGACCAGGGGGCCAAGGCTTTGAGTGTGACTACAGGAACTATAAATGGTCACCCAGAATCCTACAATGGTTCCTCAACTAAGCAGAGCCAGTCCAGGACAACCAATTAAGAGGCCAAGCTGCACGAGATCGCATAAACTCATGTCTGAAGCGATAGCTGTTCGAACTTAGAATTTTCAGGGTCTGTCATCAAAGAATCCCTGGAAATAACTTGCACATGCTGCCCCCGTCCTGTCACAATGCTGGGTACATTGATCTGAGGCACTCAAACATCTCTTGTATTATTATGGCATATTAGGGATTCCTTCGTGTAAATCTTCCAGAAAGCCTGAATGATACTGGCTTAAATATATAGGCAGTTGTTTCTTCATGATTTTAGCATTTGACTTGTTGCCTTCTGGTCAAAAGACAGCTGATGCAGCTCTAAACTTCAGGTCTGTATTCAAGGCAGAAAGGAGAGGGACAGGTGGTGACAGCTGCCTTTGCCTCCTCCTATCTGGAGAGCAAGAGTTTCCCAGAAGATTTCTCAGCAGAAATCTGCTTCTATCTTATTGGTCATATCTGGGCCGTGTGATCAGCCCTAGCTGTCATAAAAGCTGCGAAAGTGGAAACAGGCTTAGACTGATTATGACGCATTCTCAGGCCCGGACCCATGACAGGCTCCAACAAAACTGCAGTTCTGTTAGGAAGCAAGTAGGGGGAATGCATGGATGTTGGCTAGGTAACCAACAGTGTCTGCCATGATGGTTTTATTAAGATCTACACATCCTCACACAGTATCCCAAACATGGAACTTTCCCGTTGTTATGATCTGACATATGTTTAGCAAATTATAACATAGCTCAGCTCCACCATCCGGTTCCCAGTAGAACAGAAAGTGCTCTCTCTTCTTTAAGAGACAAACTTTAAATTATTAGAGGAATGCAAATCAAAACTGCAATGAGGTATCACCTCATACCAGTCAGAATGGCCATGATTAAAATGTCCACAAACAATAAATGCTGGAGAGGGTGTGGAGAAAAGGGAACCTTTGTACACTGTTGGTGGGAATGTAAATTGGTGCAGCCACTATGGAAAAGAGTATGGAGTTTCCTCAAAAAACTGAAAATAGAGCTACCATATGATCCAGCAATCCAACTCCTGGGAATATATCTGGACAAAGCTATAATTCAAAAAAATACATGCACCCCTATGTTCATAGCAGCACTATTCACAATAGCCAAGACATGGAAACAACCTAAATGTCCATCGACAGATGACTGGATAAAGAGGATGTGGTACATATATACAATGAAATACTACTCAGCCATAAAAAAGAATGAAATAATGCCATTTGCAGCAACATGGATGGACCTAGAGATTATCATACTAAGTGAAATAAGTCAGAAAGAGAAAGACAAATACCATATGATATCACTTGTATGTGGAATTTAAAATTGACACAAATGGACTTATCTATAAAACAGAAGCAGACTCACAAACATAGAGAACAGACTTGTGGTTGCCAAAGGGGAGGGCAGGGGGCGGGGGAGGGATGGGTTGGGAGTTTGGGATTAGCAGATGCAAACTAGTATATAGAGGATGGATAAACAACAAGGTCCTACTGTATAGCACCGGGAACTATATTCAGTATCCTGTAATAAATCATAATGGAAAATAATATGAAAAAGAATGTGTGTATACATATATATGTGTGTGTGTGTATATATGTGTGTATATATATATCTGAATCACTTTACTGTACACCAGAAACTAACACAACATTGTAAATCAACTATACTTCAATAAAATAAATTTAAAAAAAAAAGAACCAAGCTTTATACTCTTTCACTTCTGAGGAACATTTGTTATAGGATTGTGCCTACTGTACAGAGACTTGGTCTCCCACGTATGTGTGAACACTGAACACCTGTGGAAAGACTAAAGACCTTAAGGCTTCAGGGTCAAAGGGACAGAGTGGTTTTATCTAACATACTTTCTGTCTAAGCAGCAGGAACGTTTCCACTAACAACACAATCCAAAAACAGCTCATGTTCCAGCACTCCCCACCCTCACCCCACTCCAACACACGATCCCACGGCAGGCAAAGCAAAAATAACAAAAGTATATCAACCCAAATAACTATCAGTTCTTACCTCATTAAACGCAAACACTCCACCCAAGCTGCAGAATAACAAAAGCTTGTAGATAATAATCCTTTACTTTCCAGTGCTTCAGTATGACCAAAAAGGAAAAAAAAAAAGTCAAACCAAACAAACATCACTTCCCAAGGTTAGAGCCAGGGTTAATCTGAGTAGAACTTCCCCTCATTTTTACATAGGAAAATACATTTGACTGAATGACCAAATTCCTGTGTCATGATCCAATCCGAGGGGTGTGTGACATGACTTTCATGTTGGGTGGTGCCCTTGAGGAAGCTTTCTCTTGCAGATGGCCTGCCACCCAGGCCCTACAATGGCTGAGTTCTAACATCTGTTCACCTGTGTCTTGGCCATATTGGATGACAGTCTGTGAGGACAATTCTGTCAATGTCTCCTTCCTTTTGCAGTCTAGGTAAGAGACCTTTCCATACCAACGCTAACTGTCCTCACAGAAACTCATATGCAAGTTCACTAGAAGATGATTGTGGTAACACATCTGCAGCCAGATGGCTGATCTGTACTGGTTTAACAAAAGTGACAGTGGTAGGCCCTTAATTCCTTATAAATGGCAGTGGCAGGCTGGTCTTGTCTACCCAACAGGCCATTGGTTTGGGCTGGTATGCAGAAGTCATTAACATATAAACTTATTCAAGGGAATTGGGATCAATTGCATCAGAACACCCCATGAAAGAAACTTCCCACTTTTTTAAATGAAAATAAAACCTTCCAAGGTTATCAATAGAAAGAGAAACTCCAAATTTAAAAAGGGCAGCAAGACCACAAAGCCGGGCTCTGATCCCCTGAAAGCCAGCTTCCTCTTAAGGTCCCTGAGTAACGGATGTTGCCACCCAACTGGCCTTTTGATCTTGGCCCTCTGGTCTAAAACTGAGTATATCATTCTTCCTTCGATGTCCTTTTGCATAGCTAAGACAAAATTGAAATGCTCAACCAAGCTAAAGGAAGGAAACCATAAAACGGAAACAGAAATACTAAACTAGATAAACTGGTTGTAGGCAAGGCGATTCCCAGGCTCGCTGGCCCTGTCATGTTCTGTCTCCCACGCTCCTCCCATGAAAGGGGGCCACCTCAGCAAGGACGTCCGTGGAACATGTGTCCAAATGCCTCTGCTCCTCAGAAGGGAAGCCCTGAGGCTGAATCTCAGAGAGATGAGGAGTTCCTCCCTATTTAAGGTCCACCTACTAAGTTCTTGCTGAAGATATGCCTGGTCCTCTATCAAACTCATGGCCCACTGCAAATTAGATCATGCCTGACCACAGAAATATGCACTTTTCTTTACCCCTTGCTTCCTCTAGACAGTATTATTCCTTCACCCCCTTCTTCATTCAATCACTCAAAAAATATTTATGAAGTACCCACTATGTATGTCCCAGAGATTGCGATAAGGCTACAGGGGTAAAGAAAACAATACTAATCTTTTTCTTTCTGGAGTTTCCAGTCTAATGAACATATGCCTTAAAAATAAGTGTTGAAGAGTCCCTATATTTCAGGGACACATACTTGAATATTTATGAATAAAAGGATAATGGGGGAATAATAAGGAATATAGATAAAATAAGTTTGGTGATGAGCTGAGAATTGTTGTACAGATGGATACAGTGGAGTTCCTTATATACTACTCTATTTGCTTTTGCATGTGTTTAAATTTTTCTACAGTAAAACAAAAGTTTTTTTAAAAGTATTAATACAAGGCAATAGTCGCTAGATGCGAAATGAATGACCACCATGGCGCATGGACCCAGGTCAAAACCACCACTACATCCAAGCTCTCAGACTAGAGAGTGTCAGCGTGGAGAAGCGTGAGCCTGGGTTACTGGCCATACACACACACTCTAAGAGGTGCTCTTCCTGGATGATTCTGAGAGTCTCTATCTCCTATATAAGAGTTTCTCCCTTCTTCCCTAAGGTAGACAATGGCAGGGGAGAATGGCCTGCACCTCACATGACACACATTACTGGAAGAACCACGAATTTCTTTTATTTGACTGTCCAGCTGAACCACAAAAGGAGAAAAGGTCTTTAAACAGACTAAGGAATAAGGAAAAATCATACCTCATGTAAGCCTTTTTATTAAAAAAACAATTAAAATAGGCATTTTTCTGGACCAAAATTGAAGTGGTTCTCAGGTTTGTATGAGAGTTTAAAATATTAGCAAAATGGTTGTATCCTTGTTATAAAAATGATTGTGGGACTTCCCTGGTGGCACAGTGGTTAATAATCCACTTGCCAATGCAGGGTACATGGGTTCGAGCCCTGGTCCAGGAAGATCCCACATACCGGGGAGCATTGAAGCCCGTGCGCCACAACTACTGAGCCTGCACTCTAGAGCCTGCGAGCCACAACTACTGAAGCCTGCGCACCTAGAGCCAGTGCTCCACAGCAAGAAAAGCCACCGCAGTAAGACCACACACCCCAGGGAAGAGTAGCCCCCGCTCGCCGCAACTAGAGAAAAGAAAGCCCGCGAGCAGCAATGAAGACCCAATGCAGCCAAAAATAAATGAATAAATTTATATAAAAAAAATGATTGTGTTGGTCCAATGTCTGCAGGTGGGATGTGAGGCCCAACATGTACACATGTTGCTTGGCCATCACTAGCTTTTTAAAAATTTATTTATTTTATTTTGGCTGCGTTGGGTCTTCGTTGCTGCACACGGGCTATCTCTAATTGTGGCTACTTTCCGTTGCGGTGCGCGGGCTTCTCATTGCGGTGGCTTCTCTTGTTGCGGAGCACGGGCTCTAGGTGCGCGGGCTTCAGTAGTTGTGGCACATGGGCTCAGTAGTTGTGGCTCATGGGCTCTACAGCGCAGGCTCAGTAGTTGTGGTGCATGGGCTTCATTGCTCAGCAGAATGTGGGATCTTCCCGGACCAGGGCTCGAACCCATGTCCCCTGCCTGGGCAGGCGGATTCTTAACCACTGCACCACTAGGGAAGTCCCCACCACCAGCTTTTATTCGTAAAGGAGCGTGGGGAAGCAAACTGAGGAAAGGGAAGTGGAGGAGTAGAGAACAGGTAAATGTTTGGGGTGATATAGGAACGAGGAGCAAACCACATCCAGGAGTTTGAACTACACTGAGACCCAGAGGAAAAGGCACGGAGGTGGAGGAAGCAGGCACCTGGCACATCAGCAGGAGCAAGCGGGGAGTGTGTGTTACAGTTCCAAGGAGCAGTAGGGCTGCCGAGCAGGCATGAGCACACGGCTGGTGTGACCTAGAGGGCTGGAATGGCTCCGGTGTATCTAGTCAGGGCACTGAGCTTTAGACAAAAAACGCTGCGTGAGAGGCAGGAGGCGGGGTTTGCTGTCCTCAGGGCCTTTCCGGACTGGGACAGCGTAAGCTAACAGTGACACTAAATGCAGTGCATGGCTCACAACTTTTGCCCCTGCCTGAAATGTCCTCCTGCCTATTCCCAGGCCCCTTTACTTCTTTGAGTCCTATTCTTCCTCCAAACCATCCTCATCCAGGAAGCTTTCCTGGATCATCCAAATTCTCAATTATTTCTCCCCCATCTCAATTGTCATAATACTTAACTGTCCACACCATTCATTTGGCATCTACCGTGTATTACTTCAGGAAATATAAATATATCCCATACATGTACATGTAGATACATATGTATTTATATACATCCATATCTATATATACATAAGATATATATGCACATAGATATATACACACATACATACATATATACTTTTTTTTTAAAGGAAATTTTAATGTCATTAACATATATCGAAGGTCATTATTTTTTTTTTTTTAAGTATTTGTTTATTTATTTATTTATGGCTGTGTTGGGTCTTCGTTTCTGTGCGAGGGCTTTCTCTAGTTGCGGCAAGCGGGGGCCACTCTTCATTGCGGTGCGCGGGTCTCTCACTATCGCGGCCTCTCTTGTTGCGGAGCACAGGCTCCAGACGCACAGCCTCAGTAATTGTGGCTCACGGGCCCAGCTGCTCTGCGGCACGTGGGATCTTCCCAGACCAGGGCTCGAACCTGTGTTCCCTGCATTGGCAGGCAGACTCTCAACCACTGCGCCACCAGGGAAGCCCCATACATATATATTTTTATCTGTAAGACTGTAAGAGACAAGAGCCAAGAGACTGTGAGTGATTTGCTAACCGCTGTAACCCATTCCTTCGAGCCCAGTGCAAGTGCTGGGAGCCGAAGAGGTGAACACACACAGAATTCAAAGCTAGAACTCCTGCGTTTTAGCCCTAGTACCGCAGTTCACTAGAGGTCTAATTCCAACAAGACACAAGTCACTTAACCTCTCTAGGCCTCACTTCCTCCTCAGAAAAAGCGGTTAAAAATACTAACGCCTCCTCACACAGTTCTCAAAAGCAACAAATTAAATCATGGATGTGGAAGCACCTTGTAAATCACTCCTCGGATTTAGGATAATATTATTATGCTGTTCTGAGTTTTAACCCGGACTCTTCCATTTCATGACGGTGTAACCTTGGGTAAATTCTTCAGCCCCTAAAAGCCTTCACTTCCTCACCTGTAAAACAGGAAAGATAATGCCTAACTCGCAGAGTTGTTGTAAGAATTAAATGAAATCACATATATAACGTGGCTAGTACGACACAGCTCCCAGCACTCACTCAGAAGTCTTGGTTCCTTCCCTCATCTCACCAAGCATGTCGTGTTAAGCCTTCTGTATCGTGTCCCTAACGGTCCCTTGCGCACAGCAGAAGTCCAAGTAATATTTACTCTTCTTGATAAAGCTGCTAATGAGAACGATGTCGATGATGACGGATAACGACTATCGGTGAAGATGACTTAAGGGTCATCCAACGCCCAGCAAGCCTGACTTTTAAATTGGGATGCAGCCCTTGAGCTGCGTGCTTTCTCCCCCTCGCCTTTATGACCTGTGGGGTGAGGGCGGGAGGAGGCCTCCCGTCTAGCAGAGGCCCCTTTAAAGCTGTACCCGGGCTCCCCCTCTGCCAGCCAAGTTGCTAAAAATACTACTACAGCAAAAGCTGGAATATTTGCCGAGAAAACTGAATTTCCTGCCACCCTCACCCCCTCCGCTCAAATGAGTAAAATCCTGACCTAAGAAGCCCCCAGATCAGCTCCACCAAAGGCACAGCCTCCTACTTCCCACCCTCGTCTTATCATGGAGTCCCTCTGTGGGCTTGAGCCGGGATGTTATGTTCAGAAAGTGCCCACTCCCAGGAGGGGAAGCCGCAAGTATTGGCAAATAGCTTGCCATGTGCCTTGGCTTTTCTCTCTGCTTACAAGGACCAACTCTCTCCAAATCCCCCTCCATCTGTCCCAAGAAGGATCTGTATTGGACCCCAGAAGCTTCCCACTAATCCATCTTTTATCCTCTCTTTTTTTTTGGA
The DNA here is from genome assembly GCF_028023285.1 of Balaenoptera ricei. Lineage (NCBI taxonomy): Eukaryota > Metazoa > Chordata > Mammalia > Artiodactyla > Balaenopteridae > Balaenoptera > Balaenoptera ricei. The sequence goes on along the minus strand of NC_082646.1, from coordinate 8,769,193 downwards.
TCATCTCCTCCTCTGCCAGCCTTGCCTTCTATTCTGTGCCCTCCTCCTCCATGCTCCATGCTGGGTCCAGACTCTGCACCCACAGGTCCCAGCTCCCTCTCTAACCGGGCCCTTCCGGAGTTCCTCTCCTGTCCAGGCCTGCAGTCCTTCTCCTTCAGTAGCTGGCGCGGGGGTGGGGGGTGGGGGGCGGGGGGGGCGGAGCAAAGATAGAGGAGAGTTTTTGAAATCTCAAGAGTCAAGGAGAATAACTGTAGGGCCCAAGCCCAGCAGGTTACTAGGTAACCCTCCAAAGGCTGACCTTGGCCCCAGGCGAGACGCAGGGTGAGGCAGACCGCTCCTTAAACCAGCCGGACCCGGCATTCCGCACTGCTCCTGCCCCCTTTCCTTCTCACTGGTTCGAGAATCAGAGGCTCAGAGTTCCACCCAGCCGGACTCGCTGACAAACTCTGGCCACTTAGTCCAGATGAGGAACCCCTTACCAGGGGAAGTGCATGCCCTTGATGTATGCTGGTGAAGGGGTCCACTTCTGTGCGTGTCTTTGGATGTGAGTATGTGTATGTGTCTCTGTGGATGCGTGGACATTGTGTGTGTCTGCGTGTGGGTGTCACTAAATGGGGCCATCCGTGTTGCTGCTCCTGCCTCTGGATATTTGAGTCTGTGGGTGTCTGTCTTCCTATTCCAGTCTCTGCTTTCCTGTCTGTCTACCTTTTCCTCACCTCGGGGCCTGCCCATCCCCCAGGACAAACACTGTGGCCAGTTCTGCGTGGGCACCTCAAGTGGGCTGTGGCTGAAACGGTTGTTTTGCCGATGGAACTGATAAGCGCGCGTATCTGTTCTCCCTTGGGCCCACTGGTGTTCAGAGACACCCTCACCCCACACAAAGGTGTCTTTTAGGAAGACGAAAGGGCTGTGCTGCCTGTGAGGGGGTTTGATGGGGGGGGGCACATTTTAAAGATAGCCCCTCTTCAGCTCTGACCAGCAGGAAGAAGGGCCTAGAGGCAGCGCAGCCTGCAGAGGGATGTTGCCTAGCAACTTGGGAGACTTTACTGCAAACTCACTAAATCCTGAATTCCTCAGCTCTAATTTGGGAAGAGAAAAGCACGGAGTCCAAGCCTGATATCCAGTCTGCCCCCAGTGTCCTCCTTCCCTCTGTCCTCTGGAATCTGGAGTTGAAATCCAATGGGAACTGGCACAAACCAAGGCCCTAGATGTGCGCATCATTTAGGCAAGGGCTCGAGTTCCCAAGACATCCTGTCATTTGGTGGAGGTGGGGGGATGGAGGATGTGCCAGAGACAGATTGGGGAACAGATTTTCAGTTACAAGGGTGGGTGGGTCCCAAACATGCTGGGAGAGACACCCCTACACCCCAAGCTCTGGAATCCCAGCCAGCATCCAGCTCAGCTTGGGGCCCCAAGCTGGCTAACCCTGTCCCCAGCCAGAGTGGCCACTGGAATTTCCCTCCCGCTCATCTTCCCTTTGGCAAGCAAAGCCCGTGGCCCAAATATTCAGGTAAGAAGGAAGCGTGTGACAGCCATGCTAGGACTGGCCAGGGGCTGTTGGTTCACAGCAGTGCTGTTGCAGGATCCCCTGTCCCGACCAGAGCCACAGGGCATTTTTCCCCTCCTCCCTCTGCTTCAGTCAACAGGCCTGAAGGGCAGCCTTCCTTTCTTCCTTCCCTCCTCTGGGACCTCAGCTGAGAAAGACGTTCTAGTTTTCTCAGAGGTGGCCCGCTCTCTTCACTAACATGCCACACTGCCAGCTCTCGTACCCTGACCGGTTTGGGGAGGCTGGCGACCACGAAAGTGGCAGGCTGCTCCTCTCCTATCTCCCCTTCCCAGGCCTCTCACAAAGCCCACATCCTTCCTCCATCATGGACCTAAAGAACTGATGACTTCTGATATTTCCCTAAACTGGGTTGAGAGTATTTTTTTCCTCCCAGGGGCAAGGGTGAGAGTGGTCAGTTTTTGTCTTATTCAGAAACAGTAGATTAAGAGGGTAGGGAGAGTGTGGTTCAGTGAGTGGGAAGGAAGAGTGCCCATATCCATATATAAATACATACAAAATGGGTGTTGTGCATGTATGATTTTGTCTGTTTAGTGCAGGGCATTTAGATAGATGGATGGATAGATAGATATGCAATGCAGACATTTCGGATAGTGTGATTGCCTGTGGATGTGTGTGCTTGTGTGTGCACATAACAGGGCGTTTGCATGTATCTGCTCAGTGTGTGTACAAGGTCTGTGTAGTTATTTTTGCAGGCTGTGTCTGTAGTGTCTGTATGTTGAAGAAGTGCACGTTTTAGTGAGCCTGGGGAGTATCATATATGGGCCTGTGGGGCTCAGGCGTGAGCTTTTGTGTTTATGTGTGCCCACCTTCTCCATTCCACAGCAGAGCGACGACGGTACCTTTAAACCGCACGTCTTAGGGGGCATTTCTTTGAGGACTGAGGGGGAGGGAAGGTAGAGGGAGCCATATTTGGCACTCTAGCTAGGTTGTGGAAGCGTGGGGAGGTGGGTGAGGGGTGCATGCTTTTCTCTATGTGGGTGGGAGGGGTGTTGTGCACAGATGCGAGTGTATTTGTGCCCGGGATGTCGGGGTCCTCCTTCTGCCTGCGCCAGCATACATCTGCCTGGCAGTCTGCCGCCTCGGCAGCATCGGGGGTGAGTTTGGGAGGATGGGGGTGTGTAGGAGGAATGGATGGAAGTGTGTAGGCAGAGGGGTTGGGGCAGGAGGGGGAGCGAGCCGGAGGGAGCCGAGAGGGGGCGTGGTCCCCCTCCAATCTCCCCGCCCACCCTGCCGAAGGCTTCTCCTGATTGGCTTCTCGACCGCAGGGCTCAGGTTACTTTCTCCCGCAGGGCCGAGCGCGGGAGAGAGGACCCGAGAGCTGAGCGGCTGGTTTGGCCCCGGTCGGCTGCCTCCCCACTGCCCCAGAGTCCCCACCCGGCACCGCACCGACCCCCTGCGCCAGCCTCCGTCCCAGCCAAGGGCCCCCAACACCAGCATGGACTGCTGCACCGTAAGTTAGAGGGTCTGGGGGACGGGCACTCAGCTTGGACTGGGGGAAGGGGCACCCGAGAAGCCCCTGGAGGGCGAGCGAGGGATGGAAGTGGGTGCAGAGGACCTAGCAGCAATAAGGGTGCCTGCTGAGACGTGGGTGGTGGGTGGTGGAAGGCGCCCGCCTGACTTGAAAGCCCTAGGAAGAATGTTCCCCAACTCGTGGGGGCGTCTGGGCGCCCATCCGCCAGGCAGTCTAGGTTGGTCTGGGAGCTCGGCAAGGCTCTGCAACAGGGAAGCTGCAGGTTAGACGGGAAGAGGAACTTCCCCCAGAGAGACGCTGGAAACCGTCGCCTAGCGAAGCTCCCGCGACTCCTTTCCCCTGGCTTTCGTCCCCCGCCCCATTCCCCATCCCACCGCCGCCGCCGTCGGTGGGCTGACAGGTTAACTCTCGTGACCCTCGCGCCCTGTACAGCGCCGGGTGAGATAGTCAATTATTATTGGTTAGCTTAGTAGTGATGATGGGTTGCGAAGAGCCTAGTCCGTGTGGTTCTGGGGAGGGATTGGCCAGACCTCCAACGCCTTCTAGCCATGGAGGGGGCTGGGTGAAGTGACCGCGAGAGAGCCCTGCTGGCGAGGGAAGGAAGTGTCTGCAATTTGTCAGCGCCCACACGGAGACCTAATGCCAAAGCGGGTTGCTGTTAAAGTACTCTGGTATGAAAGCGCCTGGTACAGGACCAGGCTGCTGGCACAGTCGAGGAGTGCAGTGATCATGCATGTATACAATTTATTTGTTCATTTATTTGATATTTTTATTTATTTTATTTTAGCCCCTACATATGGAGAAAGTCCTACTCCAAAGTCTTGTATTCTCAGACGTTTGGTCAACCCAGCTAATGATACAAGAGGTTATGACTTTGCCTGCTTAGAAAAGGAAAAAAAGTGAGGTTTGGAAGGAAAGAATAGACCAGTTTAGAAGAGGTGAGACTTCCCTATGTCTGGGTACCAAGAGGCAGAAAGAACTTAGGGACAAGTGGTTGTGGTTGTTGTTATGATGTTTAACTCTTATTAATACAAATAATAGTTGTCAATTTGTGAATGCTTACCATGTACCTAACATTTTATGTTTAATCATCACAACAACCCTGTGAAGTAGATATTTTTCCCATTTTACAGATGTGCAAACTGAGGTTTAGAAAGATTAAATGATTTGCCCAAGGAGGCACTGCTTCTAAGTGTGGAGGTGGGACACTAGCCTTGTCTGATTCCAATAGCTGTAATTTAACCTCTCCTATAAACATTTACTGTATTTCCTCATTATAAAGGTAATATGGTCATAACAGAAAAATTTAAAAACTAAAGAAGAGTATAAAAAAGAAACATATCAATCATCTACAATCCCACCCCCTGGAGAAAGCTCTAATAACATATTTTCTTCCAGTCTTTCTCCTCTGTTTGTTATTCCCCAGGAAGCAGTTTTTGGTTGTGAAAGGAGGAATGGGCTCTTAATGGAGGTTCCTGGGCTCCTCACCCCCAGCAGTATTTTACAAAACAGAGACAATAAATGGATGGTGGGTTCTGGATACACATGTAAGGGAGAGGAAATACTGCCAAGATGGTATGAATGATGGGGAAGGGAAGGTAGGAAGAATGGTCAGTGGAAAGAGGTGAGAGAGCAAAGACTCCAAGAAGCCAGGGAAGGAATGTAACTTGTCTCCCCTGGTACCTGCAGGACTAATTAGAGTAGGATGTCGGGTCCCTGCCTGTAGGCTCTGATCTGCCCTGGACCATACTCCTGGGTGCCCACAAGGCCATACTGAGGGATTGGTAGACATGTTTGGAATAAGTGTCCCCTAAAAAAAGGAGAAGCTGCCCACCGAAACAGTACAGAAGAGGCAAATGCATAATTATCCCAGAGGCCCAGCACCCTGGGTCACCTCCTCCAGCGCATTCTCTACACCAGAGCCTTCCCCTTTCAGGCCCTGTCCTAGGCCTGCAGGGCTAAAGAACTGAGCAAGAGACAGCACCGTTGTCAGGCTGTGTATGGCGTTGGGGGGGGGGGGGTGGTGGTGGTAGCATGGCAGCCAAGAAGAGGTAACGGGGCAGAGCGTAGGGGCAGGGCTGGCACTGATCATCTTCCTACCCAACCCCATTCTGCGGAGGGCTGGGCTCAGTGCTGGGAAGCAGCTGGGACGTGCATAGAGAGCAGAGCACATCTGGGGGGTGAGGACCGGTCCCTCTTCACCTTCCATTCTGGGGTTCTCCTTGCTGACCATCCAACCTGGTGTTTGGGCAACACCTAGTCCTGCTTTATTTTCTTCTTTCTCCGTTGTAAGGAGGCTCAAACAGAAATGAGAAGAAGAAAACAGATCCGCTTTTTTTTTTTTTTTAAGAGCAAGAGCTGTTGATTCAGATGTACCAGTTGCCAATTTACATAGTCTGACTTTATATCTGACTTTCCTGAATTCACTTAATATAAAAAGGCAAAGAAACATTTTTTTGGACCCATTTTTTGCTTAGTCTAGTTGACTTGGTCCAGCTGAACTCATAGAAATAATTACCTGCCCTGAGGTAGTGGTTAACAGCACAGGTTTCTGAATCCCATCGTTTGTCAGCTCTGTGACCTTACGTAAGTTACAAAATGTCTCTGAGGATGTGTCTTTACCTGTAAAATGGGAATTCAATGAGGTAATGTGTGCAAAGCGCTGAACACAGGGCCCAGCATATAACAAGCAGTAGGCAGGGATCATTCTTAAAGCTTTTAGGATTTGGGAGCTGAAGGAGACTTTATTCATCTAGGCCAAGTTCTAGTTGTGGCTGAAGATATTGAGACCCTCAGAGGTGAAGTGATGGGACCATTTGGGGCCAGAAGCCATGGCTCGTGTTTTGCCCACCACTGTCCCCCTCCCCCTCCTACAAACCCCCCCAGTTCATGCAGAGCTCTCAGGCACACACCATCAGATCTTGGCTTTGGAAGGCACCAACGCAGGCACCATGACCCTTCCTGGATTCCTTTTACTGTCCCTCCATTTCTGTCCCTCCAGCTCTGCCCTGAGAATTCAGCTGGAGGGAGAGGGGGCTGATTCCGGGGAGGAGCAGCGTGCTGGGGGTGGCTCTGCCTGTTGTTCCATCCTGGATCCAGCTGGGGTGGGTGGTGACCGCAGGTGGGTCTTAGCATGTTTGGGGGAAGATACCCCTTCCTCCGCCCCACCTCTACAGCTGCTGGCCCAGGAGAGGGGCTCAGGAATGTTTTCTTGAGCACTGTCCTCTTTTGAGAAGAAGCGTCCCTGTTCCCTGAGACTCTCCCAAGAAAGGCTTGAGCTCTTGAGAATCAAGGATCCAAAAAGGGTTGTTTCTGTTTCTAAGTGGGGAATAAGATGTCAGGGGGTGAGCACTAGACCCAGGAAAGACAAAAAGAGTGTGTCAGACCCCTCCACAACCACACCGGCCCTTGATAACTCCTTTTAACCGAAGTTAAATCAATTGTGGACGTCTTGAGCACAAACTGAGGAGCTCTAAAGCCCAGGAAATGAAGACAGCCTTGGGAACCATAATGAGAGGAAGCCATTTGTAAACCTGGGCTTAGGGCATCTGGGATGTAAATCTGTGCCTCCTAGGACAGGACTGGGCTGGGGCAGTGATCACTGAGGCCCCATGCACACCCATCCCAATTCTGTGAACCGGACGGGTGATGGAGCGAGGGGAAAGGAATAGAACTGAATTACTACTACTGCGTGAGACCTCTGCAGAGAAGCAAAGCACAGGGAAAGTAGTGGAAGTCCTCAGGCAAAAAAAAAAGCAAATTCCTAGAAGCCAGAGGGTCAGTTCAAAGAAGAAATGCCCTTCTAACTCCCCAGTACCCTTCTGCTTCCTACCCCACGTCATCACTGTGAGTAACACTAAGCAAGAAGCAGGCTGGGGGCGGGGGCGCTGAGGCCCTCTCCGTTCCAGAGCCTCGCCTCTGAAATCAGTCCCATCAGTTCCCTACCCCTTTCTATTCTCAGCTAGGGCAGGCTGGCTGCTGGAGAAACAGAAACCTGGAGCCTGTGGGTGGGTCTCATTATTTTTAGGTTGATCCCTATGAAATTGTTTTTATATGACCACTTTAGCCTACAAAAACAGCTCTTTCACATCAACTCACTATCATTTAAAGGAATCATAATAGCTACCATTAATCGACCAACTAGATGGTGCCAGAAGCTTTCTGCATATCACATTGTTTATTCTTCCCCACAACCCAGAGGTAGATATTATTATCTGATTTCAGATGAAGGAACTGAGTTAGGAAAAGATTAGAAAACTTGCCCAAGACCACTCAGTTAGCAAGTGGTAGAGCTTGGTTCCTTTTCTTGACTGCCTTTGCTTACCTGCAGAGTAGGGGTTAAAAATATACTCTGGACTCTGGCATACAAAGGTTTGACTCTTTGGTCCACTGATAACTACCTGTATGACCTCAGGTATGGTTTCAACACTCTAATCAGTTTTATCAGGGGTAAACTGGGATAACAATAAAAGGTACGTCATAGAGTTGTTGCCAAGACTAAATAAAATAACATCTGTAAAACTCTGTGATGCTGTGCCGGGAACAAGGGTGTTGCTTAAATGGTAGCTATTGTCATAATTCTTTCCTTTCTCTTGAGCACATCATGGAAAGGGCTTCTTGCTCCTGCTATTTTCCTTTTGTCCTTTTTTGGAGTGAAGCCTTTTCTCTGTAGCTTCTTCCAGACCATCTCCTCTCTTCTGTATTTGAGTACATCCTGAGGAGCAGTGCAAAATGGAGAGGCAATGGGAAAACAGTCTCTGGCCTCTAGCCCTGGGTGGAGGGGGGCTGCCTCGCTGAGGGGTAAGCCCCATCTTCACCCTAATTCCAGCTTTGAGCTCTGGTGCGATTTTACTCAGCGAGGGGACTGGCCTGCCGGTTCTTCTGAACCCTCTCCCAGGGAATCCTGGACTCAGAAGGGACCCTTCTGAGCTGGAGGCACCCTCTGAGGACGGGGGAAAGGCAGCCACATCCAGGAGTCCCTGCTGTGGTTTACTTTGCTCCTCCAAACCCACCCTCCAGTCAGCTGGGCAGCTCCCCTAACTCGGCCGCTGGCAAGGGGCCTTCACTCACTCAGGGCTACCCGGCTGTCTTGTATCCCATCTACCGTGCACTTCTCTTTCCTGAGCTGGGAACACAACTGTGTCCACCTGACCCTGAACCTTCCTTTTTACCTGCCGCTGCCCAGGAGCCACACACACACACACACACACACACACACACACACACACACACGGGCGCTGCCTTAGTCCTTCTCTGCACTTCCCACTCCCGCGTCGCTCTCGTCTCAATCCCCCAACACTCTCCTCCTACCCCACTCTCGGGGGGCCTCGGCCCGGTCACCCCACAAGGACCCCCCCCACCCCTCAGGAGAGCGCCTGCTCCAAGCCGGACGACGACATTCTAGACATCCCGCTGGACGATCCGGGTGCCAATGCGGCCGCTGCCAAAATCCAGGCGAGTTTCCGGGGCCACATGGCGCGGAAGAAGATAAAGAGCGGAGAGCGCGGCCGGAAGGGCCCGGGCCCCGGGGGTCCTGGCGGAGCTGGGGGCGCCCGGGGAGGCGCGGGCGGCGGCCCCAGCGGAGACTAGGCCAGGTGAGGCGGGCCGCAGGCTCTCCTTCCCGACCCCGGACCCCCTCCTCCGAAGGAGCAAGGAAGACTAAGGGCGGCTGGGGGGCGGAGACGGGTGTGGAAGGAGTCAAGGATGGGGGCCTAGAAATCTAAGACGTGCGGTGGGTGGGAGGAGGCTGAAGATGCCGCGGGTTGGAGCGCTCACCTGTTTCTCTCTCTCCACCCTCCCTGCTGCCCCGCCCCGGACCGAAGAACTGAGCGTTTTCGAAGGTAATGAATACGACTCCGAAGCAGCGGGGTGGGACCCCTGAGTGGGAGGAAAGGACCAAATCCCCAGCCCTTCCCTCCGCCCGCCCTCACCTCCTCCCAGCCAGGGAAAATGCACCTGCGCCGGCAGGCTTTCTGACACTTGGAGACGCCTGAGACTGCGACGGGGACGCACCTGGACCGACGCAGATACCCAGTCACCCGCGTTTGACCAGCCCGGCCGGGGGCCATAAGCACCCAGCGTCTCACACGTACCGGCCGCGGGCTCATTTCAGCTCAGTGACTCCGGGTGTGCAGTTCCGGGTGACCGGGGCTCCCTGGTGCTCCCCGCCCTGGTTTCCTGATTCAGGAAGGAGAGGGGAGAGGAAGTACTGGGAGAGGGCAGGTACTCAGACCTTCTCTCTCCTCAGTTCCCGAAGAGAGATGGATGCCACGTCCCCTTCGCAGCGACGAGACTTCCCTGCCGTGTTTGTGATCCTCTCCTTCCCACCAACCTGCCAGCTTCAGGAGCCCGCTCTGCGTCCTCAGAGACCCCCTCACCGAGGCCGACTCCGTCGAGGACTCACTAAGGCCATGCCCTTTTAGTTAGTTCTCCAGTCTAGTATGGTCCCCGTTCGCCCTTCCTTCCGACCCTAACCCCAGTCTCCGCGCTCCCAAATCTTCCTTCTTTAGCTTCTCGCCCACCTCTCCCCGCACCCAGCATGCTGCTCTGCCTCCGCAGCCTCGGTGCGCTTCCCTTCGCGCTCTGCGGAGGGCGCCCTAAGCGTTGCCCAAAAACACTCCAAAAAAGAAGTCCTTTCGATCTCTGCGCAGCTAAAGGGGGCGCCATGCCTCTCTGCGCTGTTCACGTCCCAGCTTAGTCCCAGAACTTTGGATAGGGGAGGAGGGTTTTTACGATGTCGGATACCCCTTGCTGTGATCGGAAGTCCCCATTTCACACCCCAACCCCACACCTGCCTGTAATCTGCCCTCCCCTCTCCCCAGCGCACCCCGAGAGCCGCCTCTCCAGCCCTCTGCTTGTTTCTGCAAAGGCCGAGTGCGGGGGAGGCTAGGTAGGAGGAGTCTTCCGAGGCCCCGCCCCTGCTCCTGCTGGCCCCGCCCCCACGGGCTCCTGGGGCTGTGGCCGGGAGGGTTTTTATCTCCGTGTGTGCATGTGACCGTGCTGGGTTGGAATGTGAACAATAAAGAGGAATGTCCAAGTGTTCAGAGGGTGCCAGAGGGGAAGGGAGTTTGGGTGCACAAGGCCACCGTTCGAAATTTGAACAATCTCCTTTGACCGAACCAAAAAGTGGAGGTGGAGAGGGGGAAGGGAGGAGAGGAACCTAGGTTAGAACGTACCTTCGGAACCAACCAGACTTCCCGCCTACAGCATCCCCTCTGGGACTTCAAGCCCACTCCTTCCCTTACCAGTAACACTCTTTGGGCCGCCTAGAGGAATTCGCTATACCGGCAGAAAGAAGGAGACAATATGGTACCCAAAGGCTTTAATTCTTGATATTCCCCCTCAGGGATTGGGAGAGAAATCAGACAACCATAGGGAGCTTAGACTTGGCGGTCGTCACAGTGCTGGCAGACGGGGGCCTCTCCAGGAGCCCATTGTTAGAATCGGCCCTCACAGAAGTTTGCTCATAAATCCCAGGTGCGGTGGCATCCTCCCTGATAAACACAGGCAATTCTAAGTGAAGGCTGGAAGCATCCCTCAGTGCACCATCATCCTCTAACCCAGGGGCTTCTAATTCTCACTCTGCATAGGAATCATGGTGGAACTTTGGTTGAAATGAAGATTTCAGGCCCCATCACCCCCAACACACACACACACACACACACACACACACACACACACAGATTCTGCTTCAGGAGGGATATGAAGTGGCTTGAATCTGAATGTTTCACAAGCTCCTGGTGACTTCTGTTCGAGTAATCTGAGGACCACACTTGGAGAAATATTGCTCTGATCCCTATTCTGGACCCCATGACTGACAGCTGAAGTTGATGACAGGCGGCTTTTGCCTCTCCTTCCCTTACTGCCCCACACACAAGAACTAAACTCAGCTGAGTGCTCAGGACAAACAACTCCTGGCCTCCACATCCTGTCGATGTATATAAAAGGCCTTAAATAGTGAAAAGTAAAAATTCTTCTTTTTTACCTTACTGAAAAGTGTGAGGAGGGTGAGGGCAGCTCATGAACCAAGCCCTCCACCCTGCATGCTTTGCTCACACGCTCAACTCCACGGGATGTACTGCCACTCCTACCACAAAAGCCCAGCGCTGAGCAGCACCCCGCACCCTGAAACACCCCCTAAAGGTGTCAGAGTTTGAGGGCTGAAGTCACCAACTCTTAACCCAAGCCCTTTCTTCCCATTCTGCACCAGCCCTCAGTCCTCCTGCTCACCGTAGGTCACTACCCCTGTATGTCTCCTTGGGCTTCTTCCTCCTGTCTTTCTGGAACCTTATCAGGCAGAACACAGCAACTGACAGGAAGAGCACGACCAGCAGCACCCCGATCACAGCCCCGGCCACTCGGCCTTTGGAAGCGTCTAGGAGACACAGGATCCTCAGCGCTGCAGACCTTCCTTGGTGCCTCAGCTAGCTTCATGCAGACCCCCACCCCAGGCCTGCCAGCCCAGCCTTTGCCCAGCATCCCCTACCGGTCACAGAGAGGGTCAGCTCACAGGATGCACTGCCCATCTGGTTGGTGGCCACACAGCGGTAGGTGCCCGAGGAAACCAGGGAGAGATTGGTGAGAATGAGCCGGCCAGACACCTCATCTAGAGGGTAAAGAGGAAGCGTTCCATCACTCATTCAACTCACAGTGAGCTATACTATGACAAAAGCATATTTCATTTCATCCTTACAATAATCCTGTCAGGAAGGGACTAACCTCATTCTATTAGTGGGGAAACTGGCTCAGAAAAGGAAAGTAATTGTCCAAGGTGATCCAGAGAGGAAGTGTCAAAACCACTGTTAACTTCTGTGCTCTTTCCACACTACACAGCTGCCTTTTCAGGGAAGGGGGAGACAGCACACACATGAAGGGTTCAGAAACCACAGTGGAATCGGGGTGGGGTGTCTACTGGCTGATGTCAGGTTCTTGGTTGGGGGAAAAGGGCTTGATTGCTGGAAACTGTGTCCTCTGGGTGGCTCTAAGCTGACCCAAATGCTCTTCTAAACTGCTTACCTTCCCTTTAGAAGGAAGAGCACACATTGGGAGGTGATCTTGGGGGCTCTCTGGATTGATAGAGGGGTTTGCTGGGGCTGGGAGGAGAACCAGAGCACTGGAGCCAGCATGAGGAGGCTGAGAAGCCAAGGCTCTTAGACAGTCACATGGTTCCTTGAAGAAACTGGCTAAATGATTCAAGCCAGTCCATGCTACTCTGCCTCGGCTTCCTCTCTAGGAAGTTTGGAAATGATTCATGACCCTTAAGAAATCTAAAAGGAATCCTGATCCCCAAAATAGGCAAGTGGGAATCATAGAATGCCCCTGCCTTCCACTCTCTTCCAGGATATCAGGAGTACGTTTAGCTTGAGTAATGCTCCAGGGACCACACAGCCACAGACTGTACAGGAAGACAGGAGGGAACAATAACGGGAGCCAAGGAAGAAGCAGGGGAAAGGTATAGCAGTGTGTCTCATACCTGAAAGCTTGGAACTTGTACTGTGGGTGTGTGGAGTTTAGAGGCCAGATTTGCCCAGGTTCTGAGTCCCTTCTTCCTTGATGGCGTGGGCCCTTACCTTGCACCATGCTGCCAGGAGGTGGTGTAGGAGAAGATCCAAGGCGGATCCAGTTGTACACTGGCCTGGGGGCTCCCTCGGAAGAGCTGCATCTCAATGCAGCAGAGCCCCCCACGGAGGTTTGACCACTCTGACTGCACGAGGGGCTATTGGGGGGCACTGCAAAAATCACAGGAAGTACCTTAGCCATCTTCTAACCCCACCCCCATGAAGTGCTAGGTTTCCTGCTTCAATACCTCCTACCACGTAGCGGTCCACCTCTATTCACATACCACTGCATCCCAGGGGAATGATTTCCACTATTGGAAATTCTGATTGTTAGAAAATTCTTCTTCATGTTGAACCAAAATCTGTGTTAGTATAATATCCCAGTTGGTCCCAATTCCTGCCCTCTGGGCCCACAAAGAGAAATGAAAAAAATCTCTCCTCCCCAGGACAGCCCTTCAGATATTTGAATGCAGCTGTCATACACCACCTCCTAAGTCTTCTCTTTTCCATCTAAACATCTCCAGCCCCTTTAATAGTTTCTTCTGCTTGCTCATCTCCAAGCAGGCTCTAGTTTGGGGTGAGATGGATGCTCTGAACAAAGTTAGTGCTCAGTGATAGGGGCCCTTTTTCCTTGAACGGGCACTCCCCCTCTCTGCTACTGACCTAGAGAGGGACAGAAACCTAGCTACAAATGGGAGGTTCCCCCAAAGATGGAGCTGCTGGGGGCATGACTCAGATCCCTATCTGTGGGAAGGGCTTTCTCTTGAACCCTCACTAGCGACTGAGGGAGGAGGCATTCTTTGTGGACGGTGGAGCAGGGGTAGGATTGGATGACTTTGGGAAGGGGGCATTTTCCTTCGGGGTCCCCAGTGCAGTTGGGCCCTTGGGCTGGAAATCAGGATAGGGGAGGATTTAGCAGGGCCAGTGCAATCTTTCAGGTTATGTGGGTGGCTGGTGGATCCCCAGCCTGCCTCACCCAGCACAGTAAGGTTGATTAACCCCAACCCATTGGTGTAGAAATCTGGCGGGTTGTTAACATGGCAGAGGTAGGTTCCAGTGTCCGAGGGGTGGACATCAGTCAGTTTCAGGGTGGCCACTCCTCCTGTGGGGGGGTTCTGAAGCAGGCTGGCCCTCTCTGCCTTAGAACCAGTTGGATACAGCTGGCCATTGGTGAAGTACAGGATCTGGGGAGAAGCAGAAGACACATATGTGCTTTTTGCCACCTGGCGTCAACTCTGTAGTCCTTCTTCAAAGCGGATAATAGAAGCCCCTCCCTTATAGCAGCCAGGGAAGCTGATACTCTGTAGCCAGAACCAGGAAGATCTATGTCGCCAAATACCATCCCTTCCCAGGTGCTGAATGAACTAGATTCATTGCTTTCCGCTAAGCATGCTCTCAATCTGGGGGGAGGGGAAGCAAATATTCCCGGAGGGGGCAGCATTTTTATCCTGCTTTTAATCACAACAGCTTAGCCTTGGTGGGTTTATGAACTGACACCGGAGTGGCACTAACGTATTGGGGTTGCATGGAGGAACTCTGGGGGAGGCAGTTGGATACACAGGGCTGTATGTGCGATATAGCCTCACAGAGACTGCGTTCCTAAGAAGATCTAGAAAGATCTTTTTCATCTAAGCATACTGATCCACAAATGCGCCCTCTCCGACCCCCTCGCCCTCATCTCTGGGTGGGTCCCCTGTTCCTGCCTCTCCTGGCCAAGCCCGCCAAAGGCAGGAGGGCCCCCCATTCCGCGCGGGTGCCCTCAGCTCACGGGTTGGGACGAGGAGATGGGCCTCCCAGGCTGCACGAAGCTCCACTCCAGGGCGAAGTTGTCTCCCACCGATGTGCTGTAGCTGCACGTCAGCTCGGCGGTCTTGCCCACCGGCGCGCTCAGGGGCTCGGTGGGCACCTTCACCTCCACGGCCAGCCCGGGGGCTGGAGTGGCCGAGAGGCCGGTGGGAGAAGCGCTCAGCTGACCCGGCCGGGGTGCCCTTCTTCCCCTGGGGCTCAGCTCCCTCCGCTCCATCCCTCCCTTCCTGAAACCTGGGGTTTCCAGGAGGGAGGAGCCCACACACCACCGGCTTTTTGGGTGAAAGGACCTGAAAGGGCCAAGCCTGGGCCCGGTCTGAGGGTGTGCTTGTCGGGGAAAGGAAAACAAAAGTCGGGTGGTGGTTAAACCCTCCCGAGAGGCCCAACTTGTCTGCTGGCCCGCCGGCCTCCTCTGTCCTCCACCCTCCCGGCGGCCTTGACGTCTTCTCCCCGGCCTCTGCCCCCGCCCCCTCCCACCGCCGTCCGCAGGCCCCCTCCTCACCACTCACGCAGACCCAGCCCAGCAGCGCCCCGCACAGGAAGGGCCCCGGGAGCCAGGCCATGGCCGCGTCCTGCCGGCTCTCGGTCCGTCTGGGCATCTGGCTCTGGGAGAAGGTAGCGAGTGCCCACAGGGCAGCCTCCTGGTGCCAGGCCCCAGCGAGACTGGCTATCTCAGAGCAAACAAGGGGAGAGGCCTGGCCCTCAGGTAAGGAAGTGCGCCTCCCTCCTCCAGGCCCCAGTACGGGAATCATTCTAGCCCTACTCCCTTCTTTTGTCCCCTTCCCCCCGATTTCTGAAGCAGTCAGGCCCTGGGGAAAGGGCTGGGCCTGGGGCGGGCACCTCAGGGCAGGAGAGGGATCAGAACTGGTGCTCTGCAGGGAAAGAGTGACCCAGGAGGAAGAGGGAGGCATTCTGAGAACCTGGGAGCTGGCAAATGACGTCACCACTTTGGGGTCTCACACTGTGAGCTCCAGCCCCAGGCCAAGACCCTGCCACCCCCTTCAGAGGCTTGTTCCTTCTGAGCCCCTCAGCCCCTCTTCAAGTTACTCCTCTGAGATCCCTTCTTTGGCACCTTTATCACCACTTGCTGAGGCAGGAGTCTCCATGGAAACTACAAGCCCTCCCCACTCCCAGAGCCACCCCATTTCACGGGCAGAGAAACTGAGATCTGGAGGAGCCCCTACCCTTGGTAGGAAAAGGTGCGGCAGGACTGGGGTGGACACACCGCCACCACATCCTGTGCCTGGCTGCCCCCCAATACGAGGGGGATCACTGCTGGACGGGCACGAAGACGGGTAAGGACTCAGTGGTCTGGGGGAGAGGAGCGGGAGTTAGGTTCTTCTCCCCTGCCCTTGAGGAGGAAACAGGAGATTCAGTGCACACACACCTGAGCTGTGAGCACTCAAGCTCCAGCAGAAAGTCACCAATTTTATCCCCTTGCTGCTCAAAGTGAGTGAGGGTCTCCCAGCCCCAGGCCCTTTGTGCCTCTCCACCACTGCCTGACAGCAAATGACCCTTTGAAAGACTCTAGAAGAGCTATCCCGAGCCAGTAAGCCAAGCTGGAGGCTGTGTGGAGAAGCCCTTCTGGGTCCACAGCCTGGGCAGGGTCCTTTCTGCATCATCCTGAGACTCAGCTTCTCCTGGGAATTCCAAGTCTGAAAAGGTGATTTGACTCTCACTTTCCACACAAACACAATGTATCTTTATTGAGGTTTGCAAAATAAAAGCAAAACCATGCATTTCAAGTTAGTATAAAAAATATCTTCCTTATCCCCTGCCCCAACAAAACCCAACCAAACCAGCAGGACAGGTTATATTAATGCCGGGAGCTGGAGGGGCAGTGAAGGATGAGGTTAGGTGGGACGGGGTACAGACCAAGGGGGCCTGGAGGACTGGTTGACTGGCGGTCCCGACCAGGCCCTGGGGGATGGGGGTGAGAGGCAGAGGTAGCAATCTCAGCAGCATCCCACTGCAGTCTTAGAGAGAGCCCAGGGCGGGGGCCTTCCTAATCCTAGGTCCACGTCCTCTTCTTCTACCTCCTGGAAGTTTGGGTCTTAACTGAGACTCAGTTTTCCCATAGTAAAGAAAGGTGGGGGCAGAGGACCGGAGGTCTGGAAGGCGGCCACCCTCCCAAGGCTCAGGCCTCTGTGCTAGGGGTGACCCCTGTAGGAAGGAGAGAAGCCAGATGCTCAGCCAGCGAGTGGCTGGGCCATCACACCAGAGACCCAGCCTGACTCTGGGCGGGCACCATCACGGGGACAGCACCCATGCGGCTCAGAGCAGAGGAAGAGACCCCCCCAGGGCTGGGGGATATTGGCTGAGGGTGGGCCCCATCTGTTCTGGGCAGCCTTGGTGAGGGCAGGACCTGACTGGAGAGGCTGGGTGTGGGGCTCAATGCACCAGGCCTGGGAGGGCCGTGGGGTGGCCGAAGGGCTCGTGCAGAGGTAACAGAGGAGAGGGTCCCATTCTTGGAGATTGTGTCTGAGCCCTTGGGCCAGGGCAGGGTCCGGGGAGCGATGGCGTCCTCCCTAGTCATCAAAGAAGCAATAAGAGGTCAGAAGCCGGAAGGGGGAAGGGGGAGAGTTTCCACGTGCTTTGTCTTACTCTCACCTCCCCTCTCCTTCAACTCTCCTCTCACTTAAAATCTGCCCACAAGAAGGATGGTTCAACCACCGCCCAACCTTCCATTAGATGAGAGCTGCCCGAATTCCCAAGGACAGCCCTCATCTTGGCAGAGATCAGGGACACTTACTTGATATCGTTGGCCGGCTCCTCTAGGGCCTTGCCCCGGCGTTGGTACAACAAGACCAGCCCAACCAGGAGCCCTAATCCAACCATGGTGCCCACGACAGCTCCAGCAACCACCGTAGCCTCAGGCCCTGGAAAAACCTTGCTGTCAGCGGGGGACTCTCAGCTTATTCCCTGGCCCCTTCCAACCCCACTGCCCCACTGCCCTACCACCACCATACACATTTTCTCTTTGTTAAGAAGAAGGTGCTGTCAAGAAGAAAGTGGTCACTGACCAAGCACCTGCATGAACATTTGACCAAGACAAGCTCCTTGTCCTGTTGTAATGAAAGGCCTCCTCCCCTCTCTTGCAAACCCACCCCACCCCCCACTGACCAATCTTCTCCCTAACCACACTTACCCCTCACTGACCTGTGCTCACTTTCAGGGTCACATTGCACTGGGCACTGCCCACCTCATTGTGGGCCTTGCAGATATACACTCCAGACATGGAAGTGGAAAGGTTTTTGAGGTTTAAAGATCCATGGATGGCATCTGTGGACACAATTTAACCGTCAGTCCAGGGATCCTCTTTCCCATAAAAATCATCCTGCCCCTCCTCTGGAATGTCCTCTTTGACTCCCTGGGAGAGACTCCCAGGCTATCCGTTCCCTGAGGGAAGGGAAAGGTGTGACAGCCAGTATGCTGGGTTCTGCTCCCAGTTGCCTAACTGCCAGCTCAGTACCCCTCTCCATTTCCACCGCTCAGTGTCCCCAAGTGATATCTGAAAGGAGGCTAAAGAGGAAGTGATGCCCAGAAAAACCAAAATCCAATTTTTACTTTTATTTCTGAATGGCAGAGAGTGAGAGAGAAAGGACATTGAGCGAGGAATGAGAAAACCTAGGATCCGGAATTGACCAGTCTTCTCCTTGGGAAGACTGGTCAATTGACTTTAAGAAAGTTACCTGCTATCTCTGGGTCCCAATTTCTTCATCTGTAAAATGGGGTAATACGACCTACTTGATGGTGTTGAAAGGAATATATGAAATATTCTAATGATTTTAACAGTTAAAGTTTATTGGCTGCTTACTCTGCACCAAAGACTAAGTTCTTTACATGTACTAACTTAGAAAAGTTTCACAACAAACCTATGAGGTAAGCTCTATGTAAAAATAATTTTAAAACTTTTATTATAAAAATGGTCAAATAAAAAGTAGAAAGAGGGACGAAATAAAAATCCATATACCCACAACCTAGATTCAACAGTTGCTAACATTTTGCTATACTTATTTCATTTCTCTTTCTCTTTTTTCTGAGACATTTTAAAGTAAATACTTCAGCATGAAACTCCAAAAATAAGGAAGGACAGTATCCTACATAACCACAATACCATTACCACACCTGATAAATTAAGACTAATTCTCCAAGAGCATCTAGTACTCCATATTAAAATTGTTCCATCGATTATCTCAGTCAAATTGAAAAAAAAAAAGTTCCAATTGCCCCCAAATGTTTTTTATAGCTGGTGTGTTCAAATCAGGGCTATTGATATCCCCATTTTACAGATGAGGAAACAGAGTCACAAAATCAAACACCTAGTGAACGCAGATCTTCTAGCCCCAGCGGCTCTTGAGTAATGTAAGTCTGCAGCACGTGCCCGCACCTGGCAGGGCCTCTTTCTCCAGCCCCTCCCCACACCCTCCTTCTCCTCCCCGCCAGTGCTTTTCAGCATTGCCTCCCCTGGCACCCCGGCCCCTCTGGTATGTCATCTTTCCTCTACCCCAGCCGCACTCTCAGTGTCTCCGGAAGGCCCCTCACCTAAAACAGGTGCAAAGAAGACCTGGGAGGATGGGGGCGACCGCACCCACTGGTATTGGGCAGCGGGCTTACTCCTTGGGGACTGGCAGCGCAGGGTCACGTTGGTCCCCACGTGGGGCACGCCCCGGAGGCGGCAGGATGGAGGAGCTGGAGGAACTGGGGGAGGGGAGACAGGTTAAACACTCACATCCGGGGGCCAGCGGCTCCCCCTTCCCCGCTCCCACCCACCGACGCCCTGTCACTCTGTTTGCCCCTCCCCCAACCTTCACACTCAGTCGTTTGGGGGAGAGACCTGCCCCACCTCCCATGGGTGCCTCTCACTTACCCAGCACATTGAGTTCTAAAGTCTTGCTGCTGTGACCTCGAACAGTGCCTTGACTGTCTTGCAAGTTCACGGAACAGAGGTAGGGTCCGGAGTCTTTCTCCTGGAGGCCCTGCAGCCGCAGTGACACATTCCGGGAGGGCATGGGGTAGACCAGGGATGCTCCAGGTTTGCTTGATGTGACCCCACTGATGTGCGCCAACACCTGGTGGGCGGGCGTAACACCTCCCCATTATTACTTGTCTGCTCTGTGCCCAGGGCTCAGCTAGTCCCCCTCCCCCAAACTGGGGGTCTTCAAATGCCCCTCACCTGCACCACCCCCTCTAACCTCTACCAGTTCTCCATTCACCCCTGTCATTCTAGCTACCATCTCACCGCCCTGGGTCCTCTGCACCAGAACAGGTCCTGTTCCCCTGGACGCTGTCTCTTCATCTCCCACTTGGGGTGTTTAGAAAGTCGTAAAATGGATGAGGGATAATGTAAATAGGGGGACATGTATGAAAGAAACTTAGACTGCAGGGGTAGTGCCAAGAGAAAAAAATATCTTTTTAAATTTTCTTTTTCTTGAAGATCCCCAGCCCCCCAGTGTATAAGTCCAGGCCCTACCCCTGCAATCTAAGTTTCTTTCATACACACCCCCTACTTATCAAATGACCTCCTGAACACACTTTCTAGGACCTTGCAAGGAGCCCAGCAAGTAAGGAGCTCTGAAAATGACGTTTCCTTGGCTTCTGGGTAAATTTGCCTCTGAGTCTTCATCTGATGTCAGGAAGGAAGATAGGTGAGAGAGTGTAGGAGGACATGTACCCTTGCCTCTCAAGGAGGTTATGTGGGAGCAGGGGGACAGAAAATCATTTGGAAAGAGACGCGGCCTG
This sequence comes from Balaenoptera ricei, assembly GCF_028023285.1. Classification (NCBI taxonomy): domain Eukaryota; kingdom Metazoa; phylum Chordata; class Mammalia; order Artiodactyla; family Balaenopteridae; genus Balaenoptera; species Balaenoptera ricei. The sequence continues at coordinate 8,749,050 of NC_082646.1, read as the reverse complement.
TGACAATGTCCAAAGCACAGATAATGTGAAAACAGGAAGAAGCTCAACTTTTAAAAGTTGTGTGATACTTGCCCTAACCCTTCCTGTTTCCTATACCCTCAATCCTCACTTTCCCCCTTGCCCCACAAAGTAAAATGCCTCTCCACTTGTCAGTGTTTGGTGCGCTGGATTTCTAGGGACTCCTGGGAAAAAGAGAATTCTTTGGGGAAGCCTCCAAGATCAAAACAAAAATTGAACCGGTGAGGTGGACCTTGCTTTTCCCTGATGCTCCTTCGAGTCAGCCATCCCCTGGCCACCCCTCCCACCGTTGCCAGCTCTCCCCTGTTCCCCACCCCGCCCCCGCCCCCCCTCCTGCGTAGCTAGCCTCTGGCCGAGACGATTTCCCTCACCTGGCTCATATTCATATTCTTCCCTTCCAGTAAGAACCATATCACGGTGGGCACCTCCCAAGGCTTGGGCTTGGTCGAAGACACCTCCCCTTGCAGGGTGTACCACGCCGGGAGCACCACTTCCGCTCCCTCTACCGCCCGCAACTTGGTGAGGCCGGAGGGCACGTGCAGCTCCACTTGGGCCCGCGAGGGGGACGCTGGGGATGAGAGCGAGGAGGGTGAGCGCGGAGCCCAAGGACCCAGCTCAACGCGGCGGCAGGAGAGGACGAACCTCGCGGGGTCCCGCCACCGTGGGCCTCGAAGACTGCCCAGGGCCCGCTGGCCTGGGATCCCATTGTCAATTTCATCAGAGCCTCTTCTCCCCAACCTCAGCCCGCTGGCTTGCGGCAGGGATAGGGACCCGTGTCTACGCATTTATTGGTATCCAGAGGCACAGATTTCCGCGCACCAAGAGGAGGAGGGGGCAGATTTCCAGCGAGAAGGGAAAGACATCCAAGAGGAAGGGAAGAGTCAATACTTTTTATCTACACTCTACGTAGGCCACTTGCTCCCCCAATTTTCCTGGGCGGTAAGACGCTGGTCGGGATCAGCAGCTTTCCCATCTCCTGCGTTCTCAACCAGATGGGCGGAGCGGGGTGGGAGGGTTAATCGGTTACCGATTAACTCCGCGGCTCCTTCTGAACTACTCCGAGCCAGGGAAACTGGAGTGGCCCAGCGCCCAACCCGGCCCAGTGACTGCCCGTGCTCCCCGGCCTCCTGCTGGGTTCCCACACGTGGGCTTCCCCAGGAAAGCTCCCAAGGGTCCTTTTGGGGCCCAGGGGATCTGGGCGGGTCGCAGGGAATCCTGGCAGAGCTAGAGGAGAATGAAGGTTCCCCTGACAATCAAGTACAAAGCAATCAAGTACAGAGCTTGCCTCTGCCTGTGACTGACCTTCAGGAGGTGGCCTGGGGTGTTGGTTTCAAGGAGGGGCCTGTCGAATCAAAGCTTGCATCATGGCGCCCAGGAGCACTCACTTATTGCCCTTTGGAGAGGCAACGGAGCAGCCAGTCAAAAGCCCTTTGGGGGAATAAGCTTGGGCTTGTCCGTGGCCAGGCCTGAGGATGTTGGCCGCCCTAGTCCTAAGCCCTGCTCTCACTGAGGCACTGAGTCCTCGGCCTCAACGCTCTGCCCTGGAGTGTGAGATGCCACATCCGCGTGGTGATCAGGGGGCCACCGCTCGGACAGCGGCCGCGCACGGGTCCAGCTTTCCACCCTGCTAGAGGCCGGCTGAAGGCCTCTAAGGGCCCAGGAGTGGATCCGGCCAGGATGCACACCGCCCCCATGGCTTCCTGGCTGCGTGTCTTTACAGAACCCCCAGCCCGATTCCTTGGCCTTCTTAGCACCCCCCTCCCCATTTCCTGGCAGGTCCCTGTGGGCCAAGCAGGAAACTTGTGCCCGGTGATAAGCCAGAAGACAATGAGGAGGGCGCCGCTGGACCGGAGGCTCTGCAAGCAAAAACAACCTCTGCCTCAAGGAGCCTGACACCAGCTCAGGACCAGCCCGCCGGCTGGGACGCGGAGAGGCCTACGGGTGGTGCAGGCTCTGGCCCAGCCTTTCTGCAGCTCACCCCCAGCGGCCAGACACAGTTCCCGCCGGAAAGCGGCCACGGTCCCGGGAGAGGGGTGAGCCGCCTCCGCCCTAGGCACCCCCAGCCACCTCCCTCCGGTCCTGCATTTATGAGGTCACTTTGCCAAAGGTAGAGGGGTGGTAAATCAATAATAATGTGGACACACTGGGGTCTGGGCAAAGGCCAGCTAGGAGCTGCAGAGGGCCCCAGGCTTCGCTGCCCTGGTCCGGGGTGTCCGCTGGAGCAGAAGCCCCTCAACTCTTTGGCCCTTTTTGCTCCCAGGTGCCACAGGGAGAGGCAAAGGGGGTGGTTGGGTCTGAGTGAAGGAGACAGGAGCAGCCCAGGAAAGGGACCCTTCTGGCCCACGCCAGACCGGAGTGTGGAGCAGGCTAGAGCGCAGGAGAAGGAAAATGGGCCTGCTCCCCAGGGCTACTATTTTTAGTCTCCCTCTTTCTCTGAGAAACTCCCCCCGCGGGCTTCTCACGCCCCAGGGGCAGCATCGCTGAGCGTCCGAGGAGGAGCGAGGGAGCAGAAGGGCCTCGGCGGAGAACCCTGTCGGGCAGAGCCCAATGGAGCCTGTGCCACCCAAAGCGCTGACCATCCCGAGGGCCATTTAACCCTCAAGTGGCCCCCCGGGGGTGGCCGGGTAGGGATGCTGAAGCCTGGGTCTTCAGTATGAAATCTGAGGCTCAGAGTTAGGATAGAAAGAGGACGGGTTGCAGGAGAGCTGCCGATGACGCCCTGGCCGCTAACTTGAATTTTTCTCCCTTTCTTCAGAGATCCCCAGCAGGAAGGGGGATGGGGAAGTTGGGGGGTAGAATGCAGAAGGGAAAGAGGTATTGATGTTGAAGTTGGGAGAGGGGGCCTGAGAAGTCAAGGGATCCTGGAGCAGCCCCACCAAGCCTAGAGGGGCTGGTGGTCTGGTCCTGAGCCCCACTTTGTCTGGGGACCCTAATACTTCATGCCCCAACACCCTTGCAGCACAGACTGGGCTAAAGGAGACACGGGTAAAAGTTAGGTGGGCCCCATCACTGTGGTTGAATTTCACTCTACATCTTTCCAAGCCTTACTTGCCCTGGTGATTCCAACCTGAGAGAAATGAGGAGTTAAAGCTGACCTGGACAAATCCACCCTTCACCCTCATTCGGGATCCTTGAAGAAAGATGGCAAGAAAGCCTGGGAGGCAGCATGTGAAACAGCTTATAATGAGCTTAGTTCCTGTGGGTCCTTTTCTCCCAGATATTGCCCTGGGCCACCCCAGCTCCTGGGCGCTCCTGGAGGCCTTCAAACACTCCTCAAGCACTTGCTCCAAGGAGGGGCCCTTCCTCTCTGACTCAAAGGCCCTCTTCTCTATTTCCTTTGTCCCTTTGGCTCTGGGAGCCAATGGGGGGGGGTGGACCTCTTGGGGGGGCTCACAATTCTGCTCCTCTAGGCATTCAAAGCCCTCCTCCATTTCCTGTGTCCCAAATGACCTCACGGTCGTGCTTTGGGGGCACCTCCCTTGATTCCCAGGGCAGGAAGCAGGAGGAGGGGGCAAGTGGGAGGATCTGGGCTGGGGAATTGAGGTGAAGTGCGTGTGTCAAGCCCGGGAACCAGGGAATTCCCCAGGGGCTCTCGCACATCAGTTTGTGGCGGGGTGGGGGTCGGGAGGGGGGCTGGAGTTAAGTCCTTAAGCTCTTTAGCCAGTGTCTCATCCAGCAGCTCAGCTCATCCGGCTCTGCTGGGTGGAGGTGGGGAGTGGGGGTGAGGAATGGCTCCAACAACTCACCCCAGGCGGTGCCCTAACCCTCTCCCCGACCACAAACACACCGCACCCAAAGTGGGAGCTGTTCCCCGACGCAGCGGGGACACAAGTGATGCCCTGCGTGGGGGGAAGTATAAGGGCGGGGAGGGAAAGAGTCAGAGACGGGAGTCCTGTCCCACCCAGCTCCTCATCAGTGCCCAAAACCACCTCCCTCAGGGTCGCATTCACCCCACCTCTCCCATCTCACGTCCCCTCCAGGTCCAGGGTTTCACTCACCGAGAGTAGTCAGCCCCAGGAACAAAAACCGCAGCAAGCTGGTCGCAGGGAACCCGGGCAGGGAAACCATGGCCTTCCCTGGCCCCGACGGAGTCAGGGGCGCCGGCTCCGGGACACACCAAGCGACAGGTGCTGGGGCCGCACGACGGCCGGAGCGGAGGCGGGAGCCGGGCCACTGACACCAAGGGCGGCTCTGGCCAGAGTCTGCGTGCGTGTGCCGGTGGTGGGGTGGGGACCGACGGGGACTGGGGCGGGGCATTCGAGGGGGCGGAGAGGTCGCCGTCCTCGCGGGCGGGGCCCGAGGGTGACCCGCCGCGGGGGGACGCTCCTCGCGCTCCGACGGCCGGCTCCCGCGGCCTCCACCGGGTCAGGACGCAGGGGCGGGGTCGGGTGAGTCGTGGCGCCCTCGCAGCCGGCCGGGGGCAAGGGCAGAGGAGAAGAGCCCTAATTCTCAGACTACGCCATAGCCTTCCCCCTCCGCTAAGTGCGGTAGGAAGGAGGGCCAGGAAGGAAGGAAGGTTTGGGGATTATCCGACGTCCAGGGGCCACCCGCACCCGACACCCTAAGCGGCCGGGGCTCCCGCCCGACCAACCGGCTCCGAGCTTGGGGGTAACGCGTCCTCAGCCTAAGCGGGGAGGAGGGGAGCCGCGTTTTCCCGGGGCCACTGGGGCTCCGCAGTGTGGGGCTTGAGGCGGCAGGACAGGTCCAGAGTGCCGGCCGCGCGGGCCCGGTTCTGCTGCCCGCAACTACCAATTTCCCAGGGCCAGGGGCGGGTTAGGCCGCGGGAGCGGGCAGGGAGAGAGGCTCTGGAAGGGAGGCGGCCACGCCCACCCCCGCCCACCCCCGCACGTGCCGCGTGGCCCCGAGGCTGCGGTGGGGGATGCGCCGGCGGTGGACCCGAGGACCGTGTTCACCTGTGGCGGGAGAAGACGGGGCCTCTCAGCAGGTTCTCGGAGACTCCCTGAAACCAAGGCCCGAGGGTCACCCGGAGCTTGCGCCGCAAACCCGAGCAGGGAAGTGACTGGCGCAAGGAAACCCCAGGAGCTGAGCAGGAAACTGAGGAAACAAGATCCCGGTTCCCCGCTTAACTCTGAAAAGCCTTATGCAGACTGGGAAGGAGAGGGCAGCTGCGGGAAGGTAGACTGGACCAAGTCCCTCCATTTATTTATCCCCATGTCTTTGCTGCCTCCCAGCCCTCCTCAGGCCCGCTCTGATCCTTTAATTCCCGGGACTAGATCATGTTCGCTGTGAAATTTAATTTAACCGTCCCTCCCCGCGCCAGCCGGTCACAGGCACCTCTGCGCCCTCTGGCGGCCGCAGCTCTCTTACAGAAGGGCACGCACCCGTTCTGGCTTCTCGGTCGGACAGCCAAAATAAAGATGCTTCAAACATCCGGGCACGGCTCAACCACCGAGCAAAGGTCACCGAGGACAGAAGGCATAACAAGGAGTCCCTGGCGCTGCCTGCTCTAGGTGACCAGTTGACTGGGCAGAAAAGCAGCCAGGCCTCCTGGATTCCATTTACTCCACACGGCCCTGCATTAACACTGAATGTGGTCTTTGAGCCTGCGCTGCCCAAGGTCTTTTTCTACACAGCGCCCTGTAGACGCTCTCAGCTGCTTCTTCCTAGTGTGACCGGCCTGGCTGCTCTTCAAATACCTGCCATGCAGTGGCTTTGAGAAATGGCTATGCAAACACTAGACTGCTCATGCAACCCCTAGAATCATAGTACTTGGCAGCTCAGTGACAGCAAAGGCAACAGTAATAGGTAACTGCTAGTCTCATACCCTTATACAGGGACCTACAAACTTTGAATTGTCAAGTAGATTGTGTGTGTGTGTGTATATATATATGGGGGGAGGGTGCTGTTGGTTTGGTTTTTCTAGTCTATCACACTCTTTTTTTTTTTACTTTAGTCTTCACTGCAAAGCACCTCTTGTAAACATCCCTCCTTTATTTCCAGGTCAGGCCTAGGTTACCCCAAATAAGTAATTCCTTCCAAAAACAGCAGTACAATGCTCTCGGTTGTATCCCAGGAGCACCAGAGCATCTGATTACAGAGGCTGTGCTCATCCCTATCAAGTGCTACGTAAGGCAGGGAGGGCCTCAACATTCACTCTCAGTAGGTAACTTTCCAGAATTTGTGCCCCAAACAATTTACAACATCAGAAGTAAAGATACAAATAAAGATTTGCAGGCAGTGATTCTCTCCATGTGACAATGAAACAGTCTCTTCAGGACTCTTTCACTGCTCTCACCCAATCAAAGAATTTTCTATACTATCTCCTACTCCAGCCACTTCTTTTCTGCTGACCCTGAGGCAGTCAAGTGGTAGAAGTTAGCAGAGCAGTTCTATTACTTTCTGAAAGTTTTTGCTGAGCTGCAGTTTAGGGTGAACATTGCTCTCTACCCTTGTGTAAAATGGGAATGTTAGTGCAGATGATCTGTGAGTGACCTGCATCAACAGGTTGTGTGCAAGAGCTAAGTTCATAGTTTCATGTGTTAAGAGACTTGCAGCTCACTAGTGTTTCTCCCCGTCATACCTCATCTTTTATCTCTACAGTATTTTTTAATGCTGACTCTTACATTTGAATGTAGTGTCTCCATCCTCCTGGAATCAGTTATAAGGCTTCACTGAGGTCTAAATAGTCTACTTTTTGTTTTTAGAAATGCTCATATAGTTATCTGACACCCTGCTGTCCTCTTTTCTAGATTGTTCTGGCCAAAGAGAATGGATATTCAGCATCAGCAAGGTACTTTCTTTCCAAGTCTCCGTTTCCCGGTGCTCAGCTTTGTCCTCTTGCCCCTCCCCCTCACCCATCCCAAGCCACATGGTGAAAACACATATTGGATCAGTCTTTGCCATACACTCTGTGCCGCTCATAGTGGTCTAGCAATGCCCTATTCTCAGTAATGTTAGGTAGATCTCAGACATCCTCACTAAATGTTCCCAAATGTTCTGCCCCTGCTAAGTAACTAACAGCAGTGAAAAGTGGGATGGGGGAAGAAATGAATGAAGCATAATGTTAGTTTTAGGGCTGATCAGTGGCAAAGTTTGGGGGATGCCATGTACTACTCCTGGTGATAATGCTTTTTCCTGCAGCACTTGGCACTAATATTATGAGATTATTGCTACAAAATGGTCAATGAAGGCTCGGTCTTTAGGACTATAATTCCAAGTTCCAAAGAAGAGCAAACTCATGAGAATTTCCTAAAGCCGATACCTACAGCCTGTGCCCAGGGAGAAGAGGTGCTGCACTCAAACATTCCAGAATATTTATATATACTCTCCCTGAACTAGCACCCACTTTTAGCAACTCACATCAGGAAACAGCCAACTCCATAAACCTAGACTCAAATGACATTAATAAAAGTCATCCCATTGGTTATAAGCTCTCTAGTCACTAGAAAAATAAATAAGCATCAACCAACCAAGAGGTATCAGAATGAGAAAAACCACTGATTTAAGACAACTCAGGCTGCAGGAAAGAACATTTTTTTTAATCAATGTGCAATTTTATCTTCAATAGTACAGAAAAATGGGGAGAATTATAGCTCTTACCTGGATTTGCAGTCCATTTAAAGTAGAGTACCCGAGAGATGCTGGGGGAATCATTAAAGATAAATAACCAATCTAACAAGTCCCTGTCATGAGACCAAAGTGACCCTTGACTACTCTACTAGTAAGGTAGTTCTTAGCCAAGAGTACTAACCTCCAACTGGAGTGCTAGTTGACCCACAGGAATCACTGCAAGATCTAAAGGTGATAGTTACCCTCCTAATGGACTGATACCTTACAGTTTCCTATCCTACGGATCACTTAAAATTTTTGTTTGGATGTTTCTATTAGATCTTCTCTCCTTTTTCACAGGCAGTATGATGACATCAATTCTCCACCTGTGCTCCTGAGAGAGCTGCCCCTGATTACTGAGTGTAAAGATGAGGAATGAGAGTCTCTTACAAATTCATGTACTTAGGGCCAAAAGGAATATCCTTTTGTAGCTTTTTAAAAAGTAGCACAAAGTGAAATGTCCAATGACCTTTGTTACTCTGACAAGAGATCATGACATTGGTCAGTGGGGTACAGAGAGCGAGAGGGAGTGAAGCTGCCCTACTCTGTTGTGTTCATCCCTGGCAGTAAAGTCAGAGCACGGCCCCACTGCCAGTGCGACCACACTCGGCTGCAAAAAGCTCCACTAGTACGCCAAGAGGCCAGGAATTACTTTAATGATTTTTTTAAAAAAAAGTTTAAATGGCAGCACAACCATAAAGTTGGTACATCACAGAAACAAAGGTCTTTGCAGGCAACACTGATTGGGAATAGCAAAACACTTGATTGGTGAAAAAAATGAAACTCTAAATTATATACAATAGTAGCTAAGGGTAATATTGAAAAAGTCTTATTTACTGTGACTCAAGATTTAACTTGCCATTATCTATTGCTTATTTATTCAAGGTTGTAAATAATACTTATATAGAGACATAGAGATGTGTAAAAATGAAACATCGTGAAAAAAATACAATTTTTCAATTTCATATGAAACTCAAAGTATAAGTTTTGTCCAATATGGAATGTACCTACATTTGTTTACATCAGGGCTCTAAAATCCATTTAAAAATTGTTTTTTGTTTTTAAAAAAGAAACAACTGACCCACCATGCAAGTCCGCTGTATAGCTTGCTGGCTCAAAATGAGCATTTTCAGGTGAGGTCTGTTTTTTCTGCCCAAAGTCTACTATGATTTCTTAGTTGTACTGGCCCGATCGTGGAAAGAGTTTCCATGAAGTCTGATGGCAGCATCTGGATGAGGGACAGTCTGGGTAACGGGATGTGAGTAGAGAAGAGAGAGGTAAGAGCCCAAATCCTTATGAAGGATGACATTCAGTTGTTAAATTTTAAGGGGTAGCCAATGGCTTTTTCCAGGCACTCAACTAAAGAGCCAGCGGAAAGAAAATCCCTCTCTACTTCTACAAATTTGATATAGATGGATTTGGGGGAAACTCCAGGATCCACAATACAGTTCTGAGACAAAAACCCATTAATACCGACCCAATCTTTGCTGAAGGTTTTGGTATTTGCTTGGAAATGTAAAAATAAGCATTGCTGCAGAGTCCTGACCTCAGCGATCCCGAGGTAGCAATAGATAATTCGGGTAGGTTCTATTTCCACCTGTAGTGAGGCTTGTGCTGAAAGGGTTTCCAAGTCAACCCGGCCCTCCTTTCCTGGGTCCAGGGAACGTCGCTCCATGTGGGGTGAGGGGGGCCTCTCAATACACTCTTCGTAGCCAATGGCATAAAGGCCTGGGCTTTTGGGAATGCCTCCTGGCAATAAATACTGAACAACGTTCCCACCAGTTGGTTTGGAGTGGGCAATGGGTATCCAGTCAATTTCCATGTGCAGCTCCAGGCACCGCGCTTCACTAATAGTGATCTCCAAAAATTTGTAGTAAACATTTTTCCAGTTCATCTTCTGCACTCGGGTCATGATGATCCGTCCCTCGGGCTTCTCAGAATTGAAGTACTCCCGGAGTCGCTTGCCAAGGGGCACCTGGGAGCTGATCTCAGCATAATGGTAACGGATATCCTCTTTCCAACGGGTGTTATAACCAATTCCAAAAATGGCCAGTTTATTAGAAAGATGAAGCCTTGAAAAGTCTGTCCAGCTCTGAAACAGTTCCCATTTCAACTGTACTGATTCCAAAATCTGTACGATATTCTGCATGATGTCTCTTTTCCTGGAAAGAGAAATAAAAGTCAGATTCTTCAGGTGTCTACATGAGCACTGTCCAGTGGAAATTTCTGCAATGGTGGAAATGTCCTGTGTCTGTGCTGTCCAATATGTTAGCCATTGCACTTAAGATGTGGCTAGTGTGAGTGAGGTATTAAGTTTTTAATTAATTTTAAATTACATTTAAATAGCCCTAGGTGACTAGTGGCTACCATATTGGACTGTGCAAGTCTAGATAATCATAGTATTAAAATCTGAGACATGCTCACCCTTAGGAAGTTCCTAGGAACTAGTGAAAAACTGCTTTCCATTACTTCTAAAGTCTGGCTGTATTCCACTTAGTAACCATTGATACATAAGATTTCAGAAACCAAGGATCATGTACTTTTTAAAGGATTTCAGAAACCAAGGATCATGTACTTTTTAAAGTGGCTATTATAGTGCATATGATGACCTTCAGACCTAACTACCAAAAGCAGGTGAAGGATGCTGTATTCAGAAAAGTAACCAGTAGGTATCACTTAAAAGAATGAACACATTAATTTCTAACCTGGAAATTCTGAAAGTTCAATAAGTTTGGCCCATACACGCTGGCCATAGGAAAATATACAACTGATTATGACTATTGATCTGATAAAAAAACATGAAAAAAGGACATTTTCTTCTATTTGTCTGAAATACATTACTACTCCCAAATTTAAAAGAACTGTCAGTTTAGCACAGAATTAAGATCTGAGAATTCAGATGCGAAAGTTCCATTATTAAGCTTCAGTTGTAAGAGAAAAAAAATTCCAGATAATGAATTGAGATTTTTCTAAAATATATTTTATAAAGGGAAGCAAAAGTATAGAAATTATTTCAATTTTGATCTGGACAGTTAACAGAAGAAGACAAGTACAGGGAAATTCTTGTTTCATATGCTGCTTAATTCATGTAATTCCAACGGATACTTCATGATGATTTGTACATATATATGAGGATATTTGTTTCTCAGGTAGGGTACAACTTTGATATTGGAAGACTTTAGTTTGTTAAATATCAACTTAGCAACAAACAATTACACTCGACATCAATCATAGGTTTAAGCTACAAAAATACTCAACTACCACACTCACATACAATCAAACACAGGCAAGAAAACAGGGTGTAAGGGTGGTTTGCTAACAGCTTCTTGGAAGGAGACAGATCCTGGAAACTTTCTTCTTAAATTCTCATACCTTCTGGAAGAGCTTTTGGAACAAACTGGGGAAATCTTCCACATAGTCCTTCTCTCTTACTTTCCTTGATTTTCTTTTCAAGATGGCAAAGAGCTAACGTTTTGTTATCAGTTGCTTCTTGAACCAAAGACTGCCCTGGACTTACCCTCCACACTTTAGTTTGTCTTGAAAGCTACTCAAGTATCTGAGTGGCCATCAGGATGAAATCACTGCATTTCTGGAGATTGTTTCTCTTCTCAGAGTACACAAAGGCACTTGATCACTTTTCTAATATTTAGATTGTGGTGCTTGTGAGGCTAAGACATAGGACCATGCTTCTGCATGGGTCAATGCTTTAAAGAAAAATTATCTTTCATAGCTACCATTCTCCCTGTCCTCTTTTAAAATATTTTACTGATCTCAAGGAGGACTAGGCTAAGGAGGTGGGATGGAGGGCAGAGCTTTTTGTCTGTTTTGCTCACTGCTGTATTCCTATGCCTGACATACAGTAGGCATTTGATAAATAAGTGGTGACTCTTCTTCGCGGGTGAAGGATGGTGTATTTGACTGCAGGCTACAGCAGCTAGTTCAGGCTAATCCCACCTAAACCTAGAGTGAAGAGATCCAGTGCCCAAATGAAGTCATTTTATGCAGCGCTGTCATAGCCCTAAATCATCAGTAAGGAACAGGTCTGAGGAAACTGTTGCACTGGGAAATGAACCGCCTCTTAGAACCCTCGCACCCTGTGAGCTGAAACCTGGAGAACAGGCAGCCACACAGGACACTTCTGCAGAGCCTGTCAGGTTCCTGCCCCACTGATCTGATCTCGGCCTGAAGCTCCCCGGGCTCAGCCCTCAGATGAGCTTTCCACAGCTGTGGAGCACAGTGAGAACTAGATCCAGTTACTTAAACAGTTCCTGAGAACTGTCTGTTGTATTTCTGAAGTTCCAACCATGGGAAAAGTTCAGGGGGTCTGAGATTGGTGACACCAGTTCTGTGAAGCTTGAGTTCATCCCCAGTTACGTCAATTGGGCCTCCCTTGTAGTTCCTAAGAACTTGCTTTTTGAGTCCTCAAATGGAATATTATAAGGAATTTAAGTGTCCCTCTGGCCCTCCTATCATTTCACTTAACCCCAGACAAACTCTGGGCCCTGTGACTTAACTTTGTATCATATTTAAACATCCAAATACCACATCCACACACAGGAAAATACCATAAACACGCTTATTTTCATATAATATATTTATTTCTTCTTGTTGTATACAACATTCTCAACATTTTGGATTAACCACTGGAAAACTTAGGCTAAAAAGATGAGGAAGAACAACAAGACATGCTCTCTCAGTGGCACGGCTGTAACCCTCATAGCATGCTTCATTACAGCAAGACCTTTGTCATTAAACTTAGGTAAATACACTCTGTAGAAAGGTGGAACATCTACTTACTGTGCTTCTTCAGAAGACTCTTGTTTTATTTTTAATGTTCTCTTTGTGACAGGTATTTCATCTGAAAAACAGAGGTTTTGAAAAAAGTTATATTTTCCTAAGTGGTGGCATACATTTATGTAGCTAAGTAGCTATATGTCTACTGTTTGTTCCATACTTTCCAATGCGAGAACTTAATTCTAGTGTCAAACACTGTCCAATGCCAGATTTATAAATATAACTCTTACATAATGAGATGCATACATTTATATGCAAGATCAGAACCCAGCTCTACAAGTATAAAATTCTTCAAGGTCACCAGTGGATTTCTAGCTAGGAGCTTAAAGCTTAATTTCATGGCAAACATGATTTTTAAAGGAACGAGAATGAAAATAATTCTGTTCTATTTAGACTTTATATGTAGGTTTTAGAGAGCAATTACTCCCCTAATATCAGGATCAATATATACTACACATGTTATTTTTTTCCCAAAGGTTTAGGTGACTTAACTCTCTTCAGCAAAACCAGAGTTAGAGGATGCCAAAGTAATTTAGACCTTAGTACCGTTTTGAAATTAAGAGGTAGTGATCACTTAGCATCTGCCCTTTTTATTCTTCTAGTCATCAATTCTCTCTCTTACATTGTGTTAGTCTTACAGTTTCATAACCTCTTTCTTCGCTCCCTCTCTCTTCTGATATTTGAGAGATTTTTTTTAGACACAGCATTCACAAGAAATATTAACATTTAATCCTTTTTCTTTCGAATTAAGCATTTCTCTATCATCAGGAGTTCTGTAAAATAGTGCCCATTGGCTTTTGTCTTAAGCTAGGGAGGCACGTTTATAGTACCAATCCTACTTATCCTTCCTTGGGGGCTACCTGAGTATTTCACTGGATAGTGAGAACGTTTACTTATAAGTGAGCACTCATTACACAACTTGCTATGAATGTACAAAGGTTGCAGCAGAAACTTGATTAGTACTTGCAAATTATGAAAACTAAAATTGGACCATTTACTGAAAATAAAAAAGAAAAACAACTACATATACCCTCTTAATTAGTCCACACAAGTTTAGATTTGATGGCCAGGAGTTTTGTTTTCCATTTTTAATGTGAAGACTGGGAATAAATCATTCCAGCTACTGTTGGGTTGGGATCCTTTACAGAGTTTGAAGGAGTATGATCCCTGATAATGTTCAAATATCAGCTCCTTTCAAACCAAGGCTTCCCTTCATTGATTGTTCAGACTGAAGCCTGGAAAGGGACCTTTTGCAAATCACAAACAGGAAAAAAAAAGTATTTGGGATAAAGGAAGGAAAAGACAGTTATATCTATACCAGTCGAGCCAAGAGTCAACACTCTTAGCAGTCGTCTTAGAACTAAGAGGTGCAGGATATTTTTAATTGCATAGCCTGTCACTGAGCTTCCTTGTGCGGCTCAGAATTAGGAATTCTTCTGTGTCTTTAGGAATTTTGTGGAACCCAAGTCACTAGGCACTAGGCTGGTAGTTTAAGGATGCCCAAATTGCCCCCAATAGACTGGCTATATGCGTTGTGCTGTCAGTGGGAATGGTATAAGAAGATATTACAGATATGAAGTACCTGTGCACATATAAAGATATGTATATGCACGTGCACGCGCGTGCGCGCGCACACACACACACAAGTAACATAGATACTGGCTCTCTTACCCAATTCCTGATCTGTTGGATAGCCGTGGAGATCCTGACTGTGGTTTCCCCAGTCCTCCTGTGAATACTCCTCCATAGTGCTGCCATCTGACTCCAGCTCCTGGTACAAGCCACTACTGTTAATAAGTACAGGCTGGCAGGGCTGAGCATCCCATCCTCCCTGACCAAACACCTGTTCCAACTGTTCAAATGTGTAACTGCTCTTTCTTTTCCCAACACCATGTTCTTTCACCCGACTGTAACACCTGCGAAGGGTCTAAGACACAAAGTCTTTTGTTATTCCTTTAAAGCTGTACTTCCTCTTCCAGGTACGGACCACAGATATTAATTACTATTAGACAGACACAGACAGACAAACACAGACACATTGTTACAGGAATGCTAGATTTTAAATTCATGATTATATTAGAAAAAAAAATACTAATTTAGCATTTACTCAAACATGTTATAATTCAAACAATTACTTTGCAATTAATTATCCATTAAACAACAAGAAACATTACAACATTATTGCATGTGTCCCATACACGTATTTGTACACCCCCACCCCCATTTTAAAAGAGTAAGAAAAAAAAAAAGGAAAACAAGAAATACCAGCCAGCCAATAGGATGCACACCTGCCACAGAAAAGAAAGAGCTGCTATTTGTGCCCAGAATTTGGAAAAAGTGAGGGGAGGGAGGACAGAAAGAAGAATTTCCCAAAGCAAAGAATATAACCTTCCTTACCCTTGATTAAGAAGGAATACAGGGTAAAAACAATTGCCTCAACAAATCAGCTGGTAAAACTTGTTCCTTACATAGTCCATAATCTTTACTAACTCACTCTGTCTTTGGGGAAGTTGCTAAAATTTAAAAGAGATCAAATCAATAAGGCTACAGATTCCCAGTCTCAAACATCAATTATCAAGAAACAATACACTAATACCTACATCTAAAATTAGCCAGTGATAATACTAATCTATTCTACCAACTCAAACTGCCAGCCAAATGCACCAACAAATGAAGCCAATAATTTCCTTTTGCGGGGGAAGTGAGGTGAAAGGGTGTTATTTCACTTCTTTTTCGTGGCACACAGCAAATATCATTATGCAAATCCACAGATACAACCTGGACAGTTTTATTATCTTGCACAACCCTTCAACTTGCTTCGTGGTCTTCTAACACATATGTCTGATGATTTCTTTCCTTAGTTTCATGGTACATCTTATGCTATCTTACACGAAATTTCAAAAGATAAATCAAGGACTTAGTCCCAAATTTAGTTTAATTACATCGTTCTCTGTCCCATCGCTGCCTCCTTTTGTTCCTTCAGCTCTCCTCTCTACTTTACTGGGTTTTACTCTGAGGATTTTCGTGACAGACAAGACCCTTTTTCTCGGGTGGCTCCAAATACTTTCTAACTCAGCTGTGCCAAACCAGTTCACCTCAGGCTTACTTTACACACATTAGCCAGACTATAAATTTCTCCTGAATGTGCGATGACTCTCCATAAGCCAATATGTCCTCTATTCTCGGCAAACAAAAACAACTCTGAATAATCTTTATCGGGCCTCCTCGGAAGTTCAGTACCTTTAAATCGCAGTTGATAAACTACAGGAAGACACTCTGTTGAATACTTTGCAGATCTGTCCCTCGAGGCCAGAAATCCAGATGGGCAAAAGGAATAATAAACATAAGACACGGATGATGATCTCCCTCTGACACAAGCAGAGGAGTGACAAGAGTCACCCCATCCTAAAACCAGCCAGCCTATCCCCTGCGTAAAGCACCTGCCTCATTCCCCCCTTCTGGAGATTTCTTCTGGTGCCTCAAATGATGCCTTAAAGAAGTTAGGTTTCTGCCACACTTTAATTAGTGTTCCTTCTCTCTCTTCGTAAAGGAGAGTCACAAGTACATAACACACAACTTTCTGGAACAAATCAGAAATGAACCTGGGAAACGTGTGATGAGCAACCCTTCCAATGGAAGGAGACAAATGCCTGCAGCAGATCTCATCTGACTTGCTACACACTCCCCTTCCCGGTGCCCTCTGCCCTCCCCCCAGGGACTGGAATTTGAATTGCAAACATCTCCTATTTATTTTTATCTCACAATGTCTACTTTCTGCCCTCCAAGAGCACCCCAGCCACTCTTCTCAGCTCCTCCAAGGACCGTAAATGGAGAGTCCCAGCCATGTCCCTGTCACCCTTCCAAGGCCATAAATGGAGATGGAAACCATGCCACTGCTCACTACTTACTGGCTGCCTAGAGAAAGGCATTCAGCACACAAAAGAGCCCAACTGGATCTGTCACGGAGGGTTATTTCAGAAGTCAGGGAATAAAACTAACATTCCTTTGAAGGAAGGGGCCACACTTAGGATGTGATCTAGGCATAAGCAAAGCGACCAATCTTTGACACTATATATGGTGGGAAACCACAGAAAAGATTTACTTTCTTTTAAACCACCGAATCGAGCTTAAAATTTCACTTGGCTTGTGTAATTATGAATAAGGAAACTAGAAATATCTAAGGGTTCTAGATATGGAAGAATAGTCAGATGATATATTTTATATTTCATCAGAAAAGCCTAACAGATCTTGCCACCTCTTACTTTGTAGTGTACTTTTGAAATGCACTTTAATAGTGCAATATGCTGATATGTAAAATATCTATTAGGGGTCTGAATGCAAAATGTTTGGTAACTCCTAAATCCATATGATAGGTATCTGATGTATTGAAAGGTTTCCAAATTGATTTTAACTCTCTCAGGACATAAATATACAAAAGACGTATCTTCTGGGTTCAGTAAAGACCACAGATCCAAGGAGAGGCTGTTTAAATAGCACATATCAACTAAGAAAAAGAAGCAAGAACTTAAACATCAGCTTGACTGCTACTATAAGAAACACAGATTTAGATAAACGAGAGGGACTTTAGAAATGGATAAAAAGGACATATGGAGACCTTCCAGTTCTTATCATCCATAATAAATCAGAAAAGGTTACACTTTCGACACTCTACATGATTAACCAAAGCATATAATTAAGTGATTGTGTGTCTCTGTCAACAGTCCTAAATAAACCAACTTAACACCTACTGTAAATCTTAGATTAAGATAATGCTCTGGAATCTAGGAAAAACGAAGTCTTGCCTCCCATTTTGGACAGCTGTACCAAACCCAACAAGAACCTCAATTCAGCTTCCTTGGAGAACCATTTCCTGTTCAACACAAAAACCTTGTTTCTCTTCCTTCTTCCTTTACCTCACTCATCTTAGAAATTTATAGTCACTTAGCTCTAGCATTTTTTAAAAAATTAAGATCTCAGAGGGGAAAGAATTTGCTTAAAATTATTAAAGACTATTCTAGTCACAGTGAAGAAGAACACTTTCCTTATTGTTAGGAATGTCCATGGTAAATCAGTATTACTGTCTCCTCCCTGGGACAAGAGCTATGAGATAATACTATATCCTGAGTGAAGTTATAAGGATAGAGGTCAGGAGAAGTCAAAAAAATCTGAACAGAAGAACTAAAACACAGGAAACAACCTGACCAGGTGGTCAGATCAGAGAAGTCCAAAGGTATTTGATGTGGAAGAAATGCCAAGTGAATGCTTGGTAAATCCACCGTGCCAAGTGTTCAATGACTAGGAAAGGAAAAGTACCACAGGAAAGACGTGAAAGACGTCCCATTACCAAAGCAGGGAGAAAAATCAGATGGCTGACAACTGACAATTTATAGACAGAGGGAAAGTTTTGCCAAAGTTTAAGATTACAGTGAAAGAAAATGAGAGAATAAAGATGACATTCATTGTGGATGAATGTAAGGGGAGTCTGGAGGTAGGGGATGGGGCAGGTAAACAAAGGCAGGAGTTTTAGATTGGCAGGATTGGGGGTTTAACGGCAGCAATGCAGAGAAAGACCCAGGGTTACAGTACACGTAACATTAAATACAGTGCACAATGCAGCTATCTTGCCAAAGTAAGTAAATCCAGTATTGGGTTGTATAAGCAGAGGAATCACATGTAAGCTATGAAGGTGGCTCTTCCTCTCTATTCAGCACCGGTGAGGCCACAGCTGGAGCACAGCATTCAGTTCTGGGCATCGAACCAGCTACAAGAGAGGGAAATTGTAGAGTTCAGAAAAGGGCAAATAAAATAATGAAAGGCTTGGAAAATAAGATCTTTAAGTAGGGCCAGTGGTTTCATCAAAGCCGTTCCTGACATTATATAAGCTACTTTGGGGGTAAAAATAAGGTTTCTTTTGTTTCAGTGTCCTCCAATCCCTCCTTCAACTTTCAAGAAGTGGGAAGAATAGAATTCTTCCCTGGTATGGCAAAGTAGGAAGCAAGCTAAATAAATCATACGAGCATATGCCAACCAATTCTGCTACTGGCTCAATCATTTTCTCAAAATTTGCCCCATTTCATACAATCATAAAATCATCACCCTGACAAAACCACTGTTCTAACAGAACTGTCTATCAATGGAACAGGGTATATAACAGGGGGGAACAGAAATAAGGCATAATTGCCATATAAACGTGTTGTTTAGAAAACACCGGCATGATCAGTCTAAGATGTCAGATGAAAATAGTCATACTGCAGGGAGGACAGCTCAGTTACAACAGCAGGAAACAGTGTTATAAGAAAAAACAAGCAGTGAAACAGATTTTCAAATGTAGTTGTCAAACTGGCCATACTAGAAATGGCTTACATATTATAGTTTATCTTAACCCTCTGCCAACTAAATATGATAAATTTAAAATTCTTTAACCCAAATGATTAAATAAAGAATACACTTATTTGCAAACAAAGTCTTAAAAATCACATATTATATTCCGCAAGAGATAGGGGAAATTATACTGGGAGCACATCTCCAGTGACTATTTATAAAAGTGTTAAGAACAGTACCTCAGCCTAAGCAATGTGTACTGCAAAGCAAAAGAAGCCTTTGTGAAATAGATCTATCCTCTTCCTTTAAACTAAAGCTACTGCTTTACTGTGTTGCAATTAGTTGCTCTTAGTTAACTGAGGCAACAGAACAATACTGAGTTTATTTCAGTATCTCTAAGAAAGACTCAAAATTTCTTAAATTAGTTTTATTTTCTGTGAGCACAAAGGCAGGGCAAAAAAAAAACCCTGAAATGGCAGACAACTGTAAAAACATTTCTGCACAGTAAGAGGGATATTACGGACATAGTATAAATTACTATATATATTTTTGGCACAGAGCTGTAACTAATGATGAGGTAAAATCATCTTAAGGTAAAATCCATCTGGGGCCAGTAGAAGCTTTACTACCTACTTTCTTAGGTTTTCTGTACATTAAAATTTGGCAAACTAACCTGCCAATCACCTAATCCTTTAAAACCAACCAATCAAAAACCCCAACAGAAGAAAACCAAAACCAAAAACACAGCACTTGTTTCACACTCCCCGGTTCTTAGTGCTACAGAAGGTTTGGCAAGTGAGAAATCTTTTTATTCTTAAGATTTCCTTTTCCTTTTCCACTCCAGAGAAGAGGTTCTTAACTTTTTCGAGTCCTGGATTCCCTCCCCAGAAGAATACACATACAAAACTGTCCCACACAATGTCAAGGGGAACATGGACTCACTGAAGAGCTCATAAAAGAACCTTCGGTTAAGAAACTCTGCTCTATGCCACGTGGTTGTTTCTTCCATAAAAAAATATAATAGATATTAGTCAGAAACCTTAAAATGAGGTAGACTTAGTCTGTGTCATAGGTTTTACAAGAGAGTCTGGAGACTGGGGCCAGTTCAAGAATAACTTCTCCAGTTTCCTCAGTATCCTGCTCATTTAGATAAAGCAGCATTAATATTTCCTTTAAGAGGTAAATTAGCAAAATTCCCATTTCTTGAAAGAAACAATTTCTATCAGTAAAAGCATACAAGGATATCAACTTACTCTTCACAAAAATATAGCGCTTTTTTTCTACCTGCTGGGGAAGAAATCTTTTTCTGAAGTGGCAATTAAACAATAATAAATGATTCATAACATGTTGATCACCTGTTCCAGTTGTATCACATAGTACTTGATCATTCACTACCTGATTAACTTATCAATAGAGATGCTAGATAAATTACCTAAGGTAACAACTTAGGGAAATGCACACACCTAGAAACAAGTATAGGAAAGTAAGTCTTGACTACCTTCCTTAGTGGATAATGGCTAAGCCTTAACATTTCCCCATTTTAACACTGCCTGAAGACTAAAGGGACTCAAAGGAATAGGCAATGTCTACACTAATTCAATCCTTAACTCAATGGGATCAAAATCTGATCCATTATTCCACTGAAACTGTCATGGTCAGCAATGCCTTCTTAATTACTAAGAACAATGGTCCTCAAACTTTGTCCTTAACTCATTTGACTTTCCTGCAGCACTTAATACTATTCATTACCTATCTGTGTCACCATCCTTGCCAAGTGCCTCTTTTGCAAAACTTTCTGTAATATACTGATTCACAGAGAGTGGGTGGAGCTGCCCAATGCTCTGATACCAAACCAGGTTCCAACCTCCGAAACATTACAGAAGTTTTGAATGGAAAAGAACTTTAGAGATCATCTAGGTCTAATTAACAAATGAGGAGCCAAGGTCCCAAGACAAGTTAAGTATTCCTTCAAAAGGGATCTGGCATATAAAAATTACCAAATGCCACTCACAAAATGTTACTGTATCCTAAGAAAGCTATTCCACTAGATTGTAAATTTCATGAGGCAGGGGTTATGTCTGCCTAGTTCGCTGCTTCCCAGAGCCCAGAAGAGTGCCTATCACATAAGGATTGTTCAATATATATTTATTAAATGAATTGAGGTAATTTTAAAGTAGTAAATCACTACCAAGAAGATCAAAATTTTTTTAGCAAAGAAAATCAGGAAACTCATTGGTTAACCACAACGATGGATTATATTTATAAAAATCAATAAATCCAAGGTAGGTAGGACTCCTAAAACCTTTTGAAAAAAGCAGGAGCCCTAAAGGGTATAAAACAGATACAGCTATAATTAGCAAAGCAAATTAATTTCTTTGTAACAAAGGAAGACTAACAGCAGAGGGCAAGGCTATTTTTAAATATCTACCATGTTACACTTTCTTTGGGGGGGCGGGGCGGCATTACCTGCCAAACGGAGCTCTGTAACCCTGTCCAAATTGTATTTCTTATGCCTTACAAATTAAATAAATAAAATATTCAAGAATATAATATTCTTTGACAGTAGTTCTGTCAAAGGTAGAAAAGGAAAAAAGATTCAATTGCTTCCTGGATTTTAACAGGGTCAGACAGAAGAATGACCACCAGAAACCAAGAGCTCCTGCCTCTCTGGAGCCTTAGTCTTTGTGGGGAACTGACCAGGATTGAATTCTATCAGCTGCACTTCATCCCGAATCTGCCTATCAACGACTCACTTTGATGTCTATTAACTGGTCAGTATGTCTTCATGAGGGAGAAATACTTGCACAGAACAAATCATTCAGGAAGTTTTGTTCTCAGTGAGTATCAACTCCTAAGCTTTCTAGCTTCCTCCATGCTAAGAGCTGAGGGTCTTAATCCATTCAGATTATGAAGAAAAAAGCCCTCAAGGAGGACAATACTAATTGTCAGAACCAAATACCTTTCGTTGGCTCAAGGAACTATACTCATATGGCCATAAAGCTTTTAACTCTACTCTGTATATAAATCATACAGATACTCATACAAAATCTCATATTGGCAGCGATACTAGATAAGCTATACCTAGTATGTATGGTCATGTTTAAGGGCTTCTTTGGGACACAAGAATCCTTCTAGACATCTTCAAGGGCTTCTCCATTTAGAACAAGACAGGTAAAAAAATTAGGGTTTACTGAACTACTTAACTATTTCAGACATAAGCAGCAGGTAGTTAGTCATCAAACATAGTCAGATAACACTATGTATCTAGAACTTCCCACCTAAAAGGGAAAAGAAATCAGTTGTTTGGTAAAGCACCGACTTGGATTAGAGGTTATTTTCATCTGACCTCCTGTATTACCTCTGACGTTGCTACATTAGCATCTCTGTTGAATCTTTTCTCAGTACTTCCCATCCCACGGCACCACCTAGAAGTAGTATTTGGATGATATTAAAATGGTAACTTTTATTAGTATGTGAGAACTAGAAAACACACTCAAGAGAATTACCTAAAATATATCTAGGATAGCAGTGAGAGCCATTCATCTTTAAAGTCCTGCCATACAAACACCCTGCATCACGCACTGACTGTTCTGTAATCAGCGGTGTCTAAAGGTTAGGCACCACACGTGCACACATGCACACACATTCCAAAAATCCTCACAGACCTTTATCATTACAACATTGTATGGCTTCCCAAACACAAAGGTACTTTTCTTATACTCATGAGACCAATGTTTATGCAGAGCAGGCTAACCCCTGAAACAGGTCACTTGATTCCTTTCATATGGTGACCATGTGATTCTCTGTTTTGTAGCTATTTTGTTACTAAAAACTATCATCTATGATGCAAAGATAACTTACAATACAGACTTTTTTCCCATTAGTAAGTTTTATGTATTTGGTTGTGAAAAAAAGTAATTTGGACATCTAAGACAAAATCATCTAAAAAGTAAGGTTATTAGAAATCCTCCATCAAGATATCTGGGTACAAGCATTAAGTCAAGATTCAGTCAACTGTTAAAACCTGGTAAATATTAAATTACTTCAAAAGGGTTTTTAAAATTTTTTTTTCACATTTACATGGTATAAACTATAGGTCATAAATGCATGAAAAGAATACATCTTCATATCCTGACATATAAACTTTCTATGAAAAATCTGAAAATTAGCCTGTTTTAAGTTTATGCACCTGTCCTTGGGCAACCTGAACTTATTTAGGAAGTTGTTAGAAAGAAATTCAGGTAATCATAACACTTTTTATAGCTCATTTGGTAGCATTTTTACATTTTACCCTTACCTTTATGAGGATTGCTAAAAGCAATCACCATATGAAAAAATGTCTGTACCTTCTACAAAAATCAAAACATTTCCACAGGTGGCTCAATGTCCCATGCAATGAAAGTCAACCATAACTACCATTTTCTCAGTGCCTACCATGTGCTGAGATTTGGGGTAAGCAGTTTACATTTATTATTTCTAATTTTTACAGTAATGCTAAAAGAGAGGGGTCCCAGGAAACAGAGGCTGAGGAGACCGTGCAGGAGGTTTACAGCGGAGGGCTCTTCAGAACAGCACTTGTGAGCAAACGAGGAGCAGGACGGGGCAGAGAGAGGAGCTGAAGGAACTCACAGTTGCAGCAGAGGCCTCGGTTAATCCTAAAGTGAAGTATGGAAGCTGGATGACCCTTCAGAATTGCCCTGAATTGAGGCAAGGAGGCTGTACCTTTGTATTTCAGCACTGACCAATCACTGGGTCCAGGACGCCACTGGAGAGGGAGCCTAACCTTGGGCAACGGGAAATTCCTGGGAGGAATCCAACCAGAAGCCGTCACCAGTCAGCGCTCCAGGCAGCTGGTGGAGACGCACCAGTGTCTCATTCCTGGAGGAGGGGTCCGGGCAGTGTATTACATATCACAGAAGATATGTGATGCATCGCTATTTAACAGAAAAGAGAACTAAAAGAAAGGTAAGAGCTTATGCGAGGTCACTATCAGAGTGTCCTTAATGCAAATTCATCTTAGCTTTCAAAACTAGGACCTGGTATGCGTCTCTCCTGCAGACATTGAAAAGTACAGAAAGTCACTGTATTTACCTTTTTGCCTTGGTTGCCGGGAAGTTCATAGCTCATTTTACTATTTAGCTGAAGTAACCATATTTACCTGGGTTACTGCTATACTCCCTGTACTCTGATTTCTCATGTTCTGATTCTATTTTTAGCTTTCTTCATATGCATATTTCCTTCTTTGTATATCTGTATTATACAAGACAGTCTGTCTCATCCTCATCATCTCTAAGAAGAGTATCCAAATCATTTACACATCAGGTGAACAATGGCAGGCATAAAATAATGGACACTCCGTGGCCTCCTTTGGTAAGCCACATCCTTACCCACTTTTACTGTCAAAAAGTAATTCTACTTTGTAAATGTTTCTCCTTCTATAATGTCAAACTTACTTCCTTTAAGAGGAGTTGGTAGTCCAATAAATACCATCACGTATATAAAGGCTTGAATGAATGACTGAATGAGCCTTCTACAATAAAAGTCTGATGTTTTAACACTTGTTTTAAATTCTTCCTTGGGACTTCCAAATCAATGTTTCTCACTGTGTTTACAATCTTAGGACACCATGAATTATCTGCAAGAATTTTTTAAATTTGTGTTTTCATTTCTATGACAAGAAACATGTATGAGCACAATGATGTCCATTGGGTGTTGCTATGTGATCTTGGTATTTTTGGCATTTATGACTTTATGATTTCATTGTTGCCAAAATATTAGTTCAACTGTCAAATTTTAATAAAGGTGGGCTGATAATTCACAAGGTGACAGTATAATCAAGTGGTTAAGAGCATGGAGTCAGACTCCTTAGTCTGGCTTCACCACCTGCTAGCTTTGTGACATTAGACAAATTAATCTCTCTCTGCCTCAATTTCTCCATCTGTAAAGTGGAGCTAATAACAGTACCTCCATCATAGATTTATTGTGTTAAATGAAAAAATTCAAGCACAGCATTTAAAACAGTGTTTGCTTAATAGCTTGTACTCAGTAAATGTTAACTATTTGTTATTATTACAAAAATGATAGTCACACCATTTGGAGACCAAGGTGCCTTATGTAAAGGTCAGTTCAAGTAGAGAAAAAGTAGCAGCGAAGTTTTATCACTAAGCACATGGTAAGAATAACAAACTCCAAAGAACCTTACTGTAGCAGTCAGTATCAGAACCTTGTTTGGAAAAGCAAGTAAGTTTCAGCTAAACTACACCATCCAATATTAAAAGAATGCTCACTTGATTTTTCTTTTTTTTTAGTTTTATTAGTACTTAAAATATTTTATAAAGTTGTTTTTGCTTAATAACATGTGAAATCTATAAGTAAAAGTTTATACTTAGATTTAGGTTTGTTACATGTTAAGTAACATTGTTATACAAACATGTTTTTGCCACACATTATTCAAGTTTCATAAACACCTGGCTTTGTCATCACAGCTTCAACTTTTCACTCATATTTATTCTTTTATAGTTAAAAGCCAATCATTTAACCATTTTCAAAGGTTTATAGTCTCAGCAAGAATATGGTGACTAACACACTGATATATAAACAAGGGAGAAAAAAGGAATCCTAACTACCCATCCAGAGTGAGGATTTGGCCTCACTCACTGGGCAACCTGTTTGCAAGAAGCAGGTGGCAGGCATGAATCAAATAAGAAGTATGAATGACCTATATATTTTCTTGGAGTTCAATAAAACAAAAAGCATGTAGACCTCTCATTTTTGGTGCATGGAAATTTTACTGGAATTAAAATCAGATTCACCACTTCTTGAAAAATAACATTTCACAGATATGTAGTTATGCTACAGTGGAGAAGGTAAAATTCTTCCCTTGCTTTTTTCTCTTTATTTTGTAATGTGGTTTACGTAATTTATGTTAAAAATATTTTATATTGTTCTAAAATTGGCACAACTCTGATTTCTCAAGTCCAACTATTAACCATGTTTCCTAATTTGTACAAAAGAGAAGGAACATTACCTATTTCTGCTGAAAACTGTACCTTCAGGACCAGCACAGACATGCTTATTATCTAATGACTGCATGAATACCAACAATATGGCACTTTGCTGCTTGGAGGGGTAAAAGTGACAACTGAACATATCACAATAAGAAGGCGTAATATGAAATCATGTAAATCATTCTTAATAAAGCCAAGGCAAATGAATTTCTATTTCTTATGCATAATGAAAGGTAGAGAGCTCAAACTTTCTAAGGTCAATGAGGCTGATATAAAGGAATATCATATTTGTGTGGTTTTCTAATTGTGTTGTTTTGAATTAACATATTTAAAATATACTGTTTTCTACCAGAATATAAGCTCTTTGAAGACAGGTGGGTTTTTTTTCAGTTTTATTCATTGAAGTATTCCCAGTACCTGGCACCCAGAAGTGGCTCAATAGATTTTCGCTAAATGAATGAATAAATGAAAACTCCTTAAGACTGTATGTGGCAGTTGAGAGGTCAAATATAAGGTCAAGGTACTTTTTGACCTACCACACTCTTCTTTCTAAATCATAAACCAGCTCTATCCATTTAGAGAAAAGTATTTGTAAATTTTAAATAATAATGATAAAAGCAGGTTTTGGTAGATATGAACTTTATTCTGGTTTTATTAATATCAAGTACAAACATAATTGACTTTTTGGATAAATGAAGTAATCTGAAGGTAGATAGTAGAGAAACAACATTGTGAGTTTCAAAAATTCAGGCTATTACAACAAAGTCATCTTACACAGGCTGAGAAAATGCAACTAGAAAACATATCTAGGTAAATAACTTCCATTCTATCGTATGACTTTATACTGAGTGAAGTATTATTTGGTAGCTCAAAAAATGTAATTTATGAATACAGCCAAGAACACATATATAAAAATAAGATGATGGCTGTTATTCCTAAGATGTCTGAGAATAAACACAGGTCTGTATTTTACTAAGAAATAACACCACATCCCACCCACTAAGTGACAAGGTAACACTCACTTGATTGGTGCCAAGAAAAAAAAGTATTTCCATTGGCTCTCAAGGACTCTCTCAACTACGAATAGGTAAGAATTATACAGATTTAAATACATGCCTTATTCCAATATGAAGACATTTTTCAATTATTCAGAACAATAGGGGGGAGACGCCACATAGATTACAAACCCCAGATAATTTGTAACATATGCAGCACACGAGGTACAGAGTCATTAAGCATTCATTTTGAACACTGAAGGGAGTTATTGCAATGGTAAACAGCAGGCAGAAGAACACATTGCATAATCCCCACAACAGAAATAAAATTAAAGACTACCTAATAATCAATGGGCAATTCTAACAATTGTCTAAAATCTAGAGCTTTTTATGGTACTGGTCTTTGTTTTTGAAACTCAATAAGTTTTTTCTCCCATTTTTTTTTTTTTTAACGTTTTGTGAACATTACACAGATACAACCATCCAAAGGGTAGGGGACGGGGGACTGCTATTCTACCTCATCCTAGTGATATGAGCAGACTTCAGAGTGCCTGCATGACAATTAACATTTGAAATTTTAGATCTGAATCAAGAGAGGCTGTATATAGCCTGGATGTAACACAGACAGGACTGCCCTAAAACAGTGTTTTAGTTGGATCTCATTGGGTTCTAGAACCAACTCTAGGGAATTCCCTGGCGGTCCAGTGGTTAGGACTCCGCGCTTCCACTGCAGGGGGCACAGGTTTTGATCCCTGTTCGGGGAACTAAGATCCCGCATGCCATGCGGCAAGGCTAAAAAAAAAAAAGAACCAACTCTTAAAACTTAGGCTATGAGGTACTGTGATGATCTCTGAGGACTTCAACTAAGAATCCTCTGGGTAAGTTGGTAGAGAAGCACAGAGTGAGTTGTGTGCCAGGTTAAGATCTAATAAATCCGATAAATTAGAATCTTCAGATTCTCTGAAACAGCTCCACTGATTTTGGTATATCTGAAATCTGTTCTCTCCTCTCCATTTTCACCATCACTGCTTTATTTCACCTCCTGCCTAGCTCACTGCAAGCAGCCTCTAAATGGTCTCTGTGCTTCCACTCTCACCCTTTCCAATTCATTTCCCGCCTTACAGCCAGTTCTAGAACCTAAGATGAACCATGTCACTCCCCAGCTGAAAATTCTTTGATAATTTAGGATAAAGTCCAAACTCCTTAGCCCATCATCTGATCTCGTGTTTATGTCTCCCGTCTCATTTCTTACTGCTTCCCACCTCCTTTCACCCTTTCCCTCAAACCCTAGGCTCTAGCAATCTAGAACTACACAGGATAAAATATTTCACCAGAATATCTGGGACATGACCTGTTCCAAATTAATGATGTTTCTGGAGTTTTGATACCTTAAGTCTAAAGTAGCACAATGATCTCTCAACTTGATCTCACCTCATTCTCTTCCATTCCTCTTTTATCTAACTGCAGGTTCTGGCCCATTAGTACGTTGGGCAATCCATTTTAATGAGTTGTGGGCACCTTTCCAAACACCCCAAGTGGGAGATGAAGAGACAGCGTCCAGGGGAACAGGACCTGTTCTGGTGCAGAGGACCCAGGGCGGTGAGATGGTAGCTAGAGAGACAGGGGTGAATGGAGAACTGGTAGAGGTTAGAGGGGGTGGTGCAGGTGAGGGGCATTTGAAGACCCCCAGTTTGGGGGAGGGGGACTAGCTGAGCCCTGGGCACAGAGCAGACAAGTAATAATGGGGAGGTGTTACGCCCGCCCACCAGGTGTTGGCGCACATCAGTGGGGTCACATCAAGCAAACCTGGAGCATCCCTGGTCTACCCCATGCCCTCCCGGAATGTGTCACTGCGGCTGCAGGGCCTCCAGGAGAAAGACTCCGGACCCTACCTCTGTTCCGTGAACTTGCAAGACAGTCAAGGCACTGTTCGAGGTCACAGCAGCAAGACTTTAGAACTCAATGTGCTGGGTAAGTGAGAGGCACCCATGGGAGGTGGGGCAGGTCTCTCCCCCAAACGACTGAGTGTGAAGGTTGGGGGAGGGGCAAACAGAGTGACAGGGCGTCGGTGGGTGGGAGCGGGGGAGGGGGAGCCGCTGGCCCCCGGATGTGAGTGTTTAACCTGTCTCCCCTCCCCCAGTTCCTCCAGCTCCTCCATCCTGCCGCCTCCGGGGCGTGCCCCACGTGGGGACCAACGTGACCCTGCGCTGCCAGTCCCCAAGGAGTAAGCCCGCTGCCCAATACCAGTGGGTGCGGTCGCCCCCATCCTCCCAGGTCTTCTTTGCACCTGTTTTAGGTGAGGGGCCTTCCGGAGACACTGAGAGTGCAGCTGGGGTAGAGGAAAGATGACATACCAGAGGGGCCGGGGTGCCAGGGGAGGCAATGCTGAAAAGCACTGGCGGGGAGGAGGAGGAGGGTGTGGGGAGGGGCTGGAGAAAGAGGCCCTGCCAGGTGCGGGCACGTGCGTTACTCAAGAGGCGCTGGGGCTAGAAGATCTGCGTTCAAATAGGGTGGAACATACCAGAGTGTACTGCACAGTTAAGTATAGTGTCATTATGTGGGTTAAATAAGTTAGTATTTGTAAAGCACTAAGAACAGTGGATGACACAGAGTAAATGCTATATAAGCATTATTATTTTGTGAAATTTGTTTCAGTTATACATATACATGTATATATTTATGCACATATATGTATGTTGTGTGAGTACTAGGCCACAGGGTAAAATATGTTTCTTCTTGTTGTATGTTCAAAAAGATACATAGCGTTGCTTTTTCTTTCTAGTATATAAATTAAGGAATTAGATAGATAATGGATATTTGCATAACTGCAATTCAAACTATAAAAAAGTTATTTATCAAAACATATAAATTTCTAGAATTGGTATGTCTGCGGTTATCCCAAAACTATCGGCTCCACCCTTTGACAAGGTCCTTGATGACACCACCGAACAGTCATTCATGGTGTCTACAGCAATACCTTCATGAGCTATGGCAAACTGTTCTTCAACTGAAAGGCATGACTTTCTAAATAACTGATCACTTAAAATTTTTGGAACTGCATTATTTGGATGCTTCCAACTTTGGATTCTTGGACAAAATAGATTTTACTGTATCTGCAGTTTGCACCATTCTAGGCCATGCTGCCTCTGGGCTTTTACCCCAACTAGTGATCCATCTCTACTCCCTTCTGCCCAATTTAGTCCCCCCTCACCTTCGCGATCCACTTCCTGAAAGCCTAAATTGACATGCCCTTCCTGTGTGTGCCTGCAGCACCATGAGCCTAATGTCCACACAACACCCAGGCCGTGGTCACAGTACTGGCGCTTTAGCAGCCTGACTCCTGCCCTGGAAGGCGGACGCCTTGGCAGTAAATGGTACACTGCTGTATTTCCAGGGCCTCCCACAGGAGGCACTCGAGTATCTGCTGGTGAATAATAAAAAAAGTGAAGTCCTTATTTCAGACCTTAGTATTTAAAGAAACCCTGTGATGAATCTGTCAGATGAGTCTGATGATAGGGAATGGGTAAGATTTCCAAATCCTCCCCCAGGTGCTTGGACTTCAGCCAAGAGTTAAGCTCCACCCCTCTCTCCTGTTTCCTATGGGCAGTGCAATTCAAGGGCCCAGGCCCTCTACATCTGCCAAGAAGGATATCGAAAAGATGCTCAAAGTTCTAAAGCAGTGGTCTTTAATTGTGGTACCTATATGCCTTTTTTAATGACTGATCAAGGCAACTTAAACCTTAGGAACTCCTGTCATTCTCAGTCTTGCATGTATTTTTTAGGCATGAAGCTTGGCTGCTGAATTTAGAATAGCCAAAGGAATATAGGTTAGTGATATTGTTTACTTTAAATGTAAGTGGAATACTGTCTGATCATCAGCATTTTCAAGGTACATTTGATAAAACCTATAGATAAGAATTGGGGTGAATCTTTCAGATTCAGAGTACATTATTCAATAAATTTTACAGCCAATTCTCATCTTATTCATCTTATACTAGATTTAATATGTCCTATATCCTGTTAATTCCCCATAAACTTTCAAACATATGATGAAAAAATTTTAATGTCAGCTTTAAAATGTTCAAGAGAGTGCACGGATTTCAAAACTCTTTGGGGAGTACATAAGCAAAAAAGTTTGAACATCATTATTCCAAAGCTGTTCTGGCCAATATAATTGCCACTAGCTAGCCACATATGGCTATTTAAATTTAAATTAATTAAAATTGAGATTAAAAATTTGGTTTCACAGGCACATTTCAAGTGTTCAATCACCACCTGTGGCCAGTGGCTACTGCACAGTGGCTGCTGGAGAGTGTAGATACGGAACACTCAGATCACCACAGAAGGTTCTATTGGACAGCCCTGCCCTAGAGAACCAAGAATATGACATGGTTTGCCCCAGCCAACTGAGGTTATAATACTTTATTCCTTACAGGAAAAGTTCCTCTTCCTATGATGGTGGACCATATCTCTTGACTTCTATCGAGGTTCCTCCTACTCAGGGGAAAGAGACAGGGAGGGCAAGAAGAAGAAACTTGGAGCTCCTTTTGGAGGTTTGAGTGTGTAGCCAAGAGAATCCTTTCATAAAATAAAGACTTTTTTAATATTCTGAATAATAACTTTTTATCTACATTGTTCAATATGGTAGCCACTAGCAGCCACATGTAGTTATTTATAATTTAAAATTTAATTAATTAAAATGAAATATAATTAAAAATTCAGTTCCTCAAGCACACTAGCCACATTCCAAAAGCTCAACAGCCACATGTGGCTTGTGGCTATCACACCGAACTGCAGCAGATACAGAACATTTCCATCATTACAGAAAGTTTTATTGAACTACACTGTTTTGTACTATGGGTTTTCTAATTTTTTTTCCTTTTATATATCCTCTTTTTTTTTTAAATTTTTTAAATATATCCTCTTAATGAAGGATCCAGAATATTTCACTCCACTCTTCAGTAGACTTCCCAAAACGCCAGGAAATAAACTCAGATGCCTGCCTGTTCATGCACAGTTTTAACATGTGCTTACTAGATCCCTTACCTCCAAAACTGAAAGCCTGAATATAAATGTATGGCTAGGGGTCTAGGATGGTCTATTCTTTTAGGATACATATCAAGGCTTTGTCAGATTCACAAGCAGACAAAAACACTGGAACACACAAGCTTTCGGGTGGCAACGGCTTTAGAACAACAGAAATGGAAGGAGACAAATCTCACTAAATCTTACGAACTCTTTGAGTGGTATACCGTTATTTCTGGAAAATCTTTCAACGATAATGCAGAAGGAAAGTCTTGTCTGCAAACACCAGAGGAGAGTCCTCAGAGATCCATAGAGTCTTAAAATGCTTAAACAGGGACAATGGTATCTTTGGGCTCCAAGTTATCTTTGCCCTATTGGTTCTCACAGACAAATAATGACAAGTCTTGATAGCTAAAATGAAGACCACATATACTATACTGTGATTTGTCTGCTAAAGTACAATATTTGTTCCAAAGATATGATGAATTATGATGAATAGATCTAAGCAAAGTCCCTAAAAGATTAATCATCTTGTTTGCTAGGCAGAAGACTCCCTACCACTTTTAAATTTACCTGATGAGCAACCAGCATTGATCCAGCAAAGACAAGTTTTTTAGGTCATACAATCACCTTGCATTTCACCTTGAGGGAGAGCTAAAAGTACACATCTGTTTCAAAGACATAAAGCCAACCCTCAAGAGGCAAATTTTTGGAGAAGACCCAAAAATATGGGACTTGAGAATGGGTTTTGCAGTGCATCAGATTGACTGGCTGAAGTGTGAATACAGCATCTGGCTCAGAAGTGAATGCTTTCATGAATTCCAAGTCTAGATAGGTCTTTCAACTACTACAGTATGGACTGTGCTGAGATCTCTCCCCCCTCTGCAGTTATCACACTTACTGTCTGCTTTTGTCACTCGACACTCAATCAAGTACCGCACTGCATACTATCCCCTGTGTTGTCTTGTACAGCTTTGTAACTTTGGGTGTGTGTTTACAGACTTCAACTGCACTGTTAAGCTCTGGGACTGTATATTACAGTTCTTTTCTTCGTCCTAACACCTAGCAGACAGTAAACACTCAAGTATTTGGCGAATGGAGATATGAAGACAAGGTCTACAGAAAAGAACAGAAAACCACCTATTTGTTGATCTGACTCCAAAATTAGGCTGAAATTGCTAGCAGACTAATTTTCTTCTGGCAAACAAACAAAAAGCAACAAAACTTCAGAACCAAACAATAACATGTGTAGCAAGGCAGTCTCAAACACATCCATTTATCCAAATGGCTGAACAAATACCAATAACAGGACATGTCAGACTTCAAAATGAAAGTCTTTGCAGCAATAAAAAAAAAATGTCTGTATCTGACTTTAAGTTCAAATTCTGTGTGCTTAGAAATATACATATTCGCTTGGAGAGTACTTAAAAATAGTACTTTGGTAGCAAAATCCAAGAGTCATTAATTCAATTTCAATATTTAAAACTTTAATACTTTCACTGTATAGATAAGAGGACTGAGGCAGTCCAGAGAAGGGAAGTGACGTGCTTTAAGGTTACTCAGGAAGGTGGTCTGCGAAGAGGCTGGGATAGGACTCAGCTTGCTGTTGCCTTCATATGATGAGGTGAAGGCCGCTACATCAATATATTGAAACTATGATTAAGGGAAAATTTCAGGGAAAAACTGAAGTTACTATGTATCATGCTTCCTTTCAAATTTATAAGAAATTATTTACTGGGTCTTCATAATTGAACTTTGATAGATATTTAAATACATTTGACCAGAAATGTAACTGACGCACATGGTGTTCCTTCCCTGGGAGCCTCTGACATGAGTTCACACTTAAGTGAGCTACATTAGCCTATACAAGATGTTTTTCCAGGTCCATATCTTACTGCACTACTTTGTTTCTGTTTTGCAAACTCTAAAGCAAAAAGGATTACTGAATTTCTTTTTGCAGTTATCATTAACACGATAAAGTGAAAGAGATTTCTGAACTACTTGTTCTAAATTGGCATTTCTGAAACTAGGATAGAAAGATTTGTTTCAGGGGTTTGGGATTCTCTGAGAATTTTCTAAAGTTGTGCTTTTATTTTCATAAATGTAATCTGGAGTACTTGGACATCCACATCATAATTGTGTAAAGCTATGATTTCAGTGACTATGTGTCCTTCTATGCTTAAGATTACATTCATATTAAGCCTCCTAAAGGGACAGAGCTTAGTTTTTAATGCAGTTTTTTCAAACTGGGTTTCAAAGTCTATGTTTTGGGGTTAAAGTTTGAGTAACACTGCTCTAGATTTCTATACTTTCCAAAATTCTCCTTCTAGACTTTATTTGGTGAACTTAACAAATATGTATCCAGTGCCTACTATGTGCTAGACACTGGAAATACGGTTGTGAATAAGAGAGACCAGAACTTGTCCTTACGGAGCTTATAATTCCGGCAGGAAAGACCTACATTGTTAATGAAGAAGTCTGGTTCCTTGGTTGACTTAAGGAGTAGAGCACTTAAAAAAGAAAACAAAAAACAGTTATCTACCCTCCTTGCCAACTGCTGCTGTGGATCAGAGAACCCATCACCATCATCTATATAGTCTCAAAATAGTCTAAGAGCTTGAGGTCAATTTGATCTTATCTGTTTGCAGACAGATAAGACGATCCTCTTTTTAAAATTCTTCAGAGACACTCAATCTCCTTTCCTTGCTTTAGGTTATGTTTCTCATAACCAGACAAAGATGCAACCCAACTAAAGATTTCCTGGTTATTTGAGAAACAATTTTATAATCAGTTAGATTTATAAGCAGTGAGTTTTGGATAAGACACTCTTTCCTTTTGATTGGGAAATTTCTATGGACAAAAATCAATAAAGCTAAAACAATTATAAATACCTAAAGTGCACTTAACTCAAGAAAAGTTCATGGATAGATGCTAAACAGTACAATGCAAAAACTCTCCCCCAAATTTAACCTTGAACAGAACAACAAATGAGATTCAGAGAACAGTGGCTACTATTAGCTACTACTTTAATCCTACCTATAAATTATCACTTTAATGACATCCTTGTTCAAAAAAGGCGGGCGGGGGGAGACGGAACCCAGAGGTACATGTTATCAGGTACACCAATTTAATTTTGTAATTGAGAAATGGGTGTCAAATTCCCTGAACAAGAGTTAATAGGTTTGAAATATCTTGGTTTCTGGACCAAATTTTCTAAGCAACAATGTCCTCAGATGAACACTACTTAAGCCAAGATCTCTGGAACTTTGGAGCAATCTCCTTCTCTAGTGTGAGTATGACAGTTCTTACTGGGTTTCTACCCCCCAAGGAGTTCCCAAAAAAGTGTCATCCCTGCCAGAAAAGAAGCACACAGATACTATAACTCTGAACAAGAAGGAGTTCCGTGAAAACTGGGAGAAAGAATCCTACCAGAATCTTTTAGCAGACACTGTGAAGAGGGAACCAGCTTACCTAAAAAATAACTCCGTATCTGCCAAGACTACAAATCTGAACTCCTAGATTAAAAGTCAGTAGGAAGAGCAAAACGATAACCCGGTTGCAGGTGAAATTTCTAGCCCAAATTAAGTCTCTGTATTTAAACATTCAGGTACACAAGGATGGCCAGATGCACAGTGAGAGCTTTACTTGTCACCGCAGCCGGCACAACAGCTAAAGCAGGGGAAAACTGGCTTTCAAGAAGGAGTTTAGTCAGAAACATAGCAGGGCCTCAAACCAACCTAACTCTGCAGGCATCACACTCCAAATTCCAGACCAACTACCAGCCAGGCGAACTGTGTGCTCCTAACTCCACGAAAGCAATACACTATCTGGCTACAACCGAGCCTTTCCAATTCTCCAAAGCATCTCAAGACTTGGTCGCCCTTCGAGTTAGAAGCAAGCTCAAGTCGGAAGCAAGACGACTGACACAAAGGCCATCGTCCGAAGGCGCCCTTCGTACGGCTCTGCCCCTGCCACTCACTTGAAAATTCCTAAACTGGGGGCTCAGCGGCCCCGCTCTTCTACCCTTGCTCCGTCCCGCCCCGGCCGGTAAGCCTCTGCCTAGGAGCCCCCGGCCTGGAACAAAGCGAGGGGCCCCGGCGGTGGGGGCGAGAGGCGCGGGCAGCACGGGGACCGCCGCCCGCCGCACAATGAGCAACTACCAACTTCAGAGCGCGAGAACATCCTCAATTGGCAAGAAAGAGGGGCGGCGGCAGGCACGCCCAACTTCAAACTCAGGAAACCTACGGGCTGGCGGCCATCTGGAAAAAAGCCCCCTTCCCAGGGAGAGAAGAAAAAGGCGGAGGAGATGCGAATCGCCCACCGGGCCCCGGAGGGGAGCCCTGCGCTCAGACCGGCCCCCGCCCCCGAGGCCCGCTTCCCCGCCTTCTCTCTGCCTCTGGTTCGCTGCCCCAGGCCGGGCGGCCGGTTACCTTGATGCGCTCCCGGCACTGGGACGGGGTCCGCTCGTAGCCCAGCTCGGCCAGGGCCCGGGACACGCGCTCGTACATGGCTGGCCCGGGGGCCTTGCTGCCGAACACCGTGCCGGCTCCCTCCAGCTGCTGGTACCGCGCCTCCACCAGCCGCTCGTTGCCCCACACTGCGATGAGCGCGTTCGTCTCGGCCGGCGTCCACGACAT
Organism: Balaenoptera ricei; assembly: GCF_028023285.1. Taxonomy (NCBI): domain Eukaryota; kingdom Metazoa; phylum Chordata; class Mammalia; order Artiodactyla; family Balaenopteridae; genus Balaenoptera; species Balaenoptera ricei. The sequence continues at coordinate 8,712,684 of NC_082646.1, read as the reverse complement.
GCCCCGGCAGGCGGCGGCGGCGGCTGCCGCAGCCCCGCCACCGCCGCCACCAGGGGAGAAGGAGACCGAGGACGAGGCGGCGCTGCGGCCCCCCAGCCCCAGCCCGAGACCCCCGGACGCCGCTGCCCCCGAGCCCGCCGCACTGCCCGGCCCGAGCGGGGAGGCACCCCGAGGCGTGGAAGGGTCGGACAGCGATGGATTTCCGTCGCTCAGGCCACCAGGAGAAGCCGGGGAGAGCACCTCCATCTTCGGGATTTTTAGCGGCGAGTTGGCGGGCAGCTCCGAGCCACAGGGCGCAGCCATCTTCCAAGCGGCCGCCGCTGCACCGCCCGGAAGTGACGCGCCCGCGCATCCGGCCGCCGCGGACTCCGGGGCTGCTCTCGGGCCTGGCCCTCCAGCGGGCTGACGGCTGCGGGCCCTGGCGGCCCCGCGGAGGCCGCCTGCCGCCCCAGGCCTCTCACCGCGAGCCCGGCCGCGCCGCCCGCTCCTCTCCCGGGGCGAGGGGCGGCGGTGAGGCGCGCCGAAGCCCCGAGCCGAAGAGTAGGGTGGGGGCATGAGGGCGCTGGTGTGAGGAACCGATTGAAGCCTTCCCACTTCCTCTCCAATCTCAGCCCCTGGGAGGAGGGGTGAGGCCCGCGAGGGGGCCCAGAGTTAAGGAGGACTTGACCATTTCGCTCGCTCGCTCGCCTCTCTCCCTCGGCTCTGCCGCTCCCCACTCGGAACTGGCCTCGGGGTGCAGAGGCTGACGTCCAGGGCGGAGGCTGGGGAGCCCTGCGCGGGGCACAGCTAGGAAGGCGCCGAGGCTGCAGGGGGAGGCTTTCTGGGGAAGACTTTAAAAAGCATTTGGGGACCAGGGTTAGAGTTCCTGCGGCGTAGCTTTTCACGAAACCCAAGCGCATTATTTGAAGAGCAACTCTGATTCCAGTTCTGATCTATTTTCTAGTTAATCTGGGTGGGTGTGACGGTTTGTAGAATAGTTAGATGTCTTTATTGCGCTTGCACGGTTTGTCTACAACTTAAATAGGTAGGAACTCCCGAGCTCGGCAGAAAAGTTACTTTACAATACCATTCTCCATCCGCCCTAATTTGGAAGTTGCATGTTTTTCCCACAGTGTTTCATGCTCTCAAGTGTAAGGAGGCTAAAAAGAAGTCTGTCAATTATGACAGCTCTTGTGACCTCCGGTAATTAGTGGTAACCGCGCCTGAACCCTCCATAACATGCTGCAGTTAAATGAACATTAACACCCCAAGTCCAATACATCGCTGTAAGATATTTCAATATTCTTCAAAGCCAAAAATCTAATTGTTTATCTTGGATCTTTAACTTGAAGGCCCCAGCTGATTTTTTTGTTCAAATATGAATAACCTATTCAATGTTTTTTTAAATAGCAAATATATTTTAGGTTTAAAAAAAAAGAACTGAGGTCAGCTACATTTTAAACTCAGAATCACCCCAGAGAATGACATGGTTGTCATTGGAAAGACAAAGGAATAAGCAATAGAGATGAAGTAGAGGAGATAATTGTCTCCGTATGTCATATTAAAATGACACTGTAGTTTATGTTAGCAATATGAAGAAACATAAAGAAATTCCAACATTTATGCTATCTCTTCCTCTTTTTCTAAGAAAAAGATATAGTATAGTATATGTATAACTGATACACTTTGCTGTATACCTAAAACTAACACAACAGTGTAAATCAACTATACTCCAATAAAAATTAAAAACAAAAAACAAAATTTTCACATCCTTCCAAAAATAAATAAATAAATAAAAGATATAGTCTAGCACCTCAGTTAAGTGTATGATTTCTAGAGTCAGAATACCTGGCTTCAAATTCCAATTCTGCAGCCTCAGCCAACTTATGTGCCTAGCCTCTTAGTGCCTTGGTTTCTTCATCTATAAATTGAGGATGACCTCAGAGTATTGTCATGAGAATAAATGAGTTAATACAGATAAAACCCTTAGAATGGTGCCTGGTTCACATAAACATGTATGAGCATTAGCTGTCATCTCACTTTGCCTGTACTCTCATTAATAGAATCTTCCCTTTGTCGCTTTCTCTCCACTTCTGGTTTTCAGTGTTCTCATTTCCAGTTCTCTTAAGGGCTCTAGTGGAAGCTCAAACACCTATCAAAGCAAAATTCACTATCATTCAGCCCAACAGTAAGTTTTTTAATGTCATAAGATGTATGAGAGGGAGTGACATGCCTAGAATCATAATGAAATCAGAAACTCCCAAGAGTTTTAAAATCATTGCTTCTCCCGCTCTCATTTTACCACAAGCCTGAAAAAAAAAATCCTCCCTCCTTCTACTGTTAATTCTGGATGATTCTCAAATCAACTCTGACTCATTCAGGAAGCCTTCCTAGATGAAGTGGGTTGACTGAGAAGTCTCCCTTCCCACAAACTTCTGTTTCTAGACATTATTTCTATATACCCCCCCTTTATTCCCACACCCATCAGTCTATCCAATGAGAAAATCTTGTATCAAAAATAAAATTTCTTGGCTTCCCTGGTGGCACAGTGGTTGAGAATCCACCTGCCAGTGCAGGGGACAAGGGTTCGAGCCCTGGTCCGAGAAGATCCCACATGCCGCGGAGCAACTAGAGAAAGCCCGCGCACAGCAACAAAGACCCAACGCAGCCAAAATTAAATAAATAAATAAAGATTTATATTTAAAAAAATAAAAACAATAAAAATTTAAAAATTAAATTTCTGGGGACTTCCCTGGTGGCGCAGTGGTTAAGAATCTGCCTGCCACTTCAGGGGACACGGGTTCGAGCCATGGTCCGGGAAGATCCCACATGCCTCGGAGCAACTAAGCCCCGTGCACCACAACTATTCAGCCTGCGCTCTAGAGCCCGTGAGCCACACCTACTGAGCCCACGTGCCACAACTACTGAAGCCCCCGTACGTAGAGCCAGGCTCCGCAACAAGAGAAGCCACCGCAATGAGAAGCCCGCGCACCACAACGAAGACCCAATGCAGCCAAAAATAAATAAATAAATCTATTTAAAAATTACTTTAAAAATAAAATAATAAAATTTCCATTAACACCCTGAAGTTAAAATGAAGCCAATAATGTAAAAGCTATTAATATGTGTTCCATAGTATAGAGGCACTGCTATATAGTCCACCAGGATCATGTGATCATCATGTTGGCTCCCTGTGGCCGCTCCTGGGTCCCAGAAGTTGTGCGATATACTTGTTCAAGACTTCATGGTTTAATCAGGACTTATGGAATGGCTATTGTGATTGAAGTAATATGCTACACCTTTTATTGTGGATCCAAATGGTAGTCATAAGTAGATAAAATCTTATTTGAGAGATAATATATGAAACGTCTCAAAAATATAATAATGGGCAAAAGAGTACACAACAATACAAATCTTCCACCTGTAAAATATACACTACTCCCTTTAACCATATCACCCCTTATCCGTTTCCTCCACAATCTGAGTCAAGTGTTTGTTTTCCAAGCTTTTCTATGAAGCCTTCCCTAATCTGTTGGACAGAAGTCCTCCATCTAATACCCATTCACACAACTTAGCACTTCACATTAATGTTTCTGTTTCAGAAGCTTAGTTAATTCTGTTGCATACTCTCTTGCTGTGTTTTATGACTGTCGGTATGTTTGTTGCTTTATCTTTTTGCCCTTCAAGTTGCATATCAAGTCCTGTTACCTGTACCTCTAAACCATTTCCTAAATTTGACTACTTCTCAACCCTGGTCCAAGCCTCCATCATGTCTTTACTGGACAACTGGACTTCCCACTTGCATACTTGCCTGCTTACACAGTAGCCAGAGTGAACTTGGTATTTTAAAACATTTTTCTTATGAAATATAACGTGCATATAGGGGAGTAAATAAAACGTACATGTACAACTACTATGTGAATTATGAAACAAATACTATATAATCACCACCCAAGACTGGAAATAGGATATAGCCAGCACGTTAGAAGGCCTACCCTAAAATCCCTTCCCAATGTTAACCCCTATCTCCCTCATAAAGTCACTATCCTGACTTGCTTTTCTTTATAGTTTTATCACTTGATTATACATCGCTAAAAGTTTTCCCTGGTTTTGAATTTTTTGGAAGTGAAATCACATGTATTTTGTGTCTGGCTTCTTTCATTCAATATTTTTAACTAAGATTCATCTATTCTCTATGAGGCTGCAGTTTATTCATTTTTGTTGCTGTAAAATAATCTGTTTTATGAACATATCACATTTTATTTATCCATCCTACTGTTGAATCTTTGGGTTGTCTCTAAATTAGGATGTTATGAATAATGCCGCTACAAACATTCTTGTACATGTCTCCCAGTGCATATGTGCAAGTACTTCTGCAGAGTATATGCCTCCCCCTCCCTTCTTTCCTTCCGCCTTTCCATGTGGATACACAATTACTCCAACTCCATTTACTGAAAAGACCATCCTTTCCTTCCTTTTTTTGCAATGCCAAAAAAAGACATTTATGTCTCTTTGACATAAATCAAGTGTCCATATGTTCATGGGTCTATTTCTGGGCTCTTCTGTTACATTGGTCCATGTATCCATTTTTCTATTTGTGTTCCTTGTGGCAATATCACACTGCCTTAATAGTGGGTCACACTGGCTTTATGATAAGTCTATATCAAGTACAGAAAGTCCCTCCTCCTCCTCCTTTCTTCCTCCTCCTTCTTCAAGAGTGGCTTGCTATTCTTAATCCTTCACATTTCCATATACATTTTAGAATTAGCTTGTCAAATTCTACAGAAAAAGCTGTGGGTATTTTGATTGCTATTGCATTGAAACTATGGACCAATTTGAGAAAAACTGACATCTTTATAGGAATTGGTCTTACAATCCTGGAAAATAGTATATCCATTTATTTAGTCTTTAGTTTCTCTCAAAAAATGTTTGTAGTTTTCTGCATAAAGGTCTTACACATTTTTTTTGGATTTATTCCTAGGTAGTTGGTATTTTTAAAACACTCTTGTAAATGGTATCATGTTTTCATATTTTATTTTCTAATTGTTTTTGCTGGTATATAATAATGCGATTGATGCTTGAATGCTGATTTTGCATCTAAGTAATCCTGACAGATTGGTCTTTTAAAATTGTAAATCATTGCATATCATTCCCTCGTTAAAAACCCACCAATGGCTTCCCACTGTAAAAATATAATCCAAACTCTTTGTCCTGAGTGTGATGATTTAAGAATATATCCACACATTATGTGATGCTCTTCCAATAAGAAGTTGAATTTATGTTCCTTCCCCTTGGACCTGGGTAAATCTTTGTGACTATCTCAATGAACCAAATGTGGTGGGAGTGACATTGTGTGACTTCAAGGCTAGGTTTGGAAATACCCTGAAGCTTCTGCCAGTTTCTGTTGATATACTTACTCTGAAAACCTTTAGCCACCATGTACAAAATTGGGCTACCCTAAGTCCACGTGGAGATACCAGAGAGAGAGAGAGAGAGAGAGAGAGGGACAGAGAAAGGGTGCCCAGGAGCCAGAAATGTTCCATCCTCCAGTTATTTGTCTAAACAGCCCAGGCTCCAGACAGGGGGATGAAGAAGCTTTGAGATGACCCCAGCCCGAGCCACCACCTGACTGCAACCACACAAGACCCTTAGCAAGAGCCACCTAGCTCACCCCAGGCACCCCCAGCTTCATGAGCATAGTGCACGATTGTTGTTCTGTGCTATGCAGCAGTTGGTAATGGAACACTGATCTACAAGACCCTTTTACTCTAAGCTCAGCCTACTTACCACACCAACTTCATCTCCCGTCTCAGATACATTCCAACAGCACTGGCCTTGTATCTGTCCTATCAAGTAAGTCCAGCTTATTTCTGTTTGGGGGCCCTTGGACTTGTCATATATCCTTACCTTGGAGCGCTCTTATCTTAGCTCTTCAAGTGACAGCCTCTTTCTCATAAGTCATCTCCTCAAATGTCACCTCCCCAGAGACGCCTTTACGGCATCTCTATCACATTACCATCTTATTATTATTATTTTTTTTTTTAGGGGATAGTGGGCCAAATAAATGGGGTTTTTTGGTTTTTATTTATTTATTTATTTATTTATTTATTTATTTATTTATTTATGGCTGTGTTGGGTCTTCGTTTCTGTGCGAGGGCTCTCTCCAGCTGCGGCAAGCGGGGGCCACTCTTCATCGCGGTGCGCGGGCCTCTCACTATCGCGGCCTTTCTTGTTGTGGAGCACAGGCTCCAGACGCACAGGCTCAGTACCTGTGGCTCACGGGCCCAGTTGCTCCGCGGCATGTGGGATCTTCCCAGACCAGGGCTCGAACCCGTGTCCCCTGCAGTAGCAGGCAGATTCTCAACCACTGCGCCACCAGGGAAGCCCCTACCATCTTATTTTGTTGACACACATTTTCTGAAATCATTTATTTATGCAAATTAATTTTTTTCATATATTTATTGTCTGCCACCCCCCTCTAGAATGTAGGCTGTTTGAAGCCAAGGATTTTGTCCATTTTGTTCCCTCTACTAGATCCAGCACTTAGAATAGTCCAGGCAGGCTTTCATCATCAACCAAGATGCAGCAACCGGGACTAGATATACCCTCCTCCCTTGAATAACTAGAAAACCAGACAAAATATATGAAACAGTGGTATTCAAGACAAAGGACATCAGAAAACAAAGGAGAGTGAACCCAAGAGATGGGAAACAAGGTGATTGTGGTGATGGTTTCACAGGTGCATGCATATGTTAGAGATTATCAAATTGTACACTTAACTATGTACAGTTCATTGTATGTTAATTATACCTCAGTAAAGTTGTTATAAAAAAACATAGTTCCAGGCAAATAGTAGACACTCAATAAACATCTGTTGACTGACTGTTGATTTTCTTGGACTGTGATTTCTTAGTGGTTAGCGATTGACTCTTCTATACATATTTAGGTAATACCCAGCAAAGTACCATGTGAGTACCAAGTATTCAAATGATGTTTTATGAATATTATCATGGCACATTTATTACACATCCATTATATTAATGTTATTTAAGTGGGACTAAAGATATTTTTCTTGACAAAGTGTTTAACTTCATTAACAATCGAAGAAATACAAATTAAAAGAACGAAATATTGTTTTTAACCTTTCAATTTTCAAATAGCTTTAAATGATAGCATAAGCATGAGTTATTTTTGTATTCAGAAGAAAAAAGAAAGCTATTTCCATTTCTAAAGCATTTTATAATACCTACTTAAGAGATTGGGGAAATAGATGCTTTCTCTGTACTGCTAATCAGAACGTAAACTGGGAGAAATTTTCTGTAGAACAATTTTAATAAATAACAAAATCTTCAAAAAACGTAAGAACCCCTTGATCTAGCTATTCCACTTCTAGAAATGTATACTGAGAAAATAAGATTGCACACAAAGATTCAGTTACAAGATGGTTCACCTCTACACTGTGTGCAGTACCAACAATTAGAATGGATCTATAAACCCAGCAGTAAGATACCAGTTAAATGAACACTGCTATATTCATTCCATGAAATATTATTCTGACAAGAAAAATGATGTAGCAAATGAATTAACTTAGAGAGATGTTTAGACTATTTTTTGTTAATCAAGAATAATAGACTGCTATTTTCTGTGGCACCTTGGAGGCAGTCGGCTGCTTCAGGAAGAAGCTGACCATCTCTTTCCCGGCCACTGGCTGCCAGAAACTCACTGAAGTGGATGATGAACGAAAACTTCCTACCTTTTATGAGAAGCATATGGCCACGGAAGTTGCTGCTGACGCTCTGGGTGAAGAATGGAAGGGTTATGTGGTCCGTATCAGTGGTGGGAACGACAAACCAGGTTCCCCCATGAAGCAGGGTGTCTTGACCAATGGCCGAGCCTGCCTGCTACTGAATAAGGGGCATTCCTGTTACAGACCGAGGAGGACTGGAGAAAGAAAGCACAAATCTGTACGGGGTTGCATTGTGGATGCCAATCTGAGCGTTCTCAATTTGGTCATCGTAGAAAAAGGGGAGAAGGATATTCTTGGACTCACTGATACTACTGTGCCTCGTCGCCTGGGGCCCAAAAGAACTTGCAGAATCTGCAAACTTTTCAGTCTCTCTAAAGAACATGACGTCCACCCATATGTTTTGAGAAAGCCCCTAAACAAAGAAGGTAAGAAACCTAGGACCAAAGCACCTAAAATTCAGCGTCTTGTTACTCCATGTGTTCTGCAACATAAACATAGGTGTATTGCTCTGAAGAAACAGCGTACTAAGAAGAATAAGGAAGAGGCTACAGAATATGCTAAACTTTTGGCCTAAAGAATGAAGGAGGCCAAAGAAAAATGGCAGGAACAGATTGCCATGAGACAGAGGCTGTCCGCCCTGAGAGCTTCTACTTCTAAGTCTGAGTCCAGTCAAAAATGAGATGCTCTAAGAGTAACAGATAAATAAGGTCAGACATTAAAAAAAATAATAATAATAGACTTAAGAGAATGAAACAACAAGCCACAGACTGGGAGAAAATATTTGCAAAACAAATATTTGATAAAGGACTCATATCTAAAATATACAATGATCACTTAAAACTCAACAAAAAGAAAACAACCCAATTAAAAAATAGACAAATGATCTGAATGGACACTTCACTACAGAAGATATATGGATGGAAATATGCATACTAAAATATGCTTAATGTCATATGTTATTGAAGAATTGCAAATTGAAACAACAATGACATACCACCACACAACTATTAAAATGGCTAAAATCTAAAACACTGACAAGGCCAAATGCTGACAAGGCTGTGGGGCAATGGGAACTCTGATTCATTGCTGGTGGGAATGCAAAATGGTTCAACCACTTACAAAGCTAAACATAGTCTTACCACACAATCCAGCAATAGTGCTTATGTCCACACAAAAACCTGCAAATGAATGTTTATAATAGCTTTATTCATAATTGTCAAAAACAGGAAGCACCCAGAAAGTCCTTCAATAGGTTAATGGAAATACAAACTGTGGTACATCCATGCAATGGAATACTATTCAACGAATAAAGGAAATGAATTATCAAGCCATGAAAAGGCATGGAGGAATGCATATTGCTAAGTGAGAGAAGCCAGTCAGAAAGGCTACATACTGTGTGATTCCAACTATATGATATTTTGGAAAAGGAAAAACTATGGAAGCAGTAAAAAAAAAAAAAAAAAATCAGTGGCAGCCAGAGGTTGGGCAGGAAGGGAAGGAGGAAGAATACGTGGAGCAGGAGGGATTTTTAGGGCAGTGAAACTATTCTGTATGATACTGACATACACACATGGATACATGACATTATACATTTGTCAATACCCATACAACTCTACAGCACAAAGAACCAATGCTAATGTAAACTACGGACTTTAGTGAAATAATATATCAGTAGTATTAGTTCCAAGTCACCATTATCTCTTGCCTAGATTATTTAGAGAACTGCTTAAGTGGTCTTCCTGCTGCCATCCAGTTACCTCTCTGACCTCATCTCCTATTGCTGCTCCCAGCTCCGGTCACACCAAACTTCTTCCTGTTTCTTGAATATACAAAGCATATGGATGAACTTTTTTTTTTTTAATGTTGTTTTGAATTTTATTTTATTTATTTTTTTATACAGCAGGTTCTTATTAGTTATCTATTTTATACATATTAGTGTATATATGTCAATCCCAGTCTCCCAGTTCATATCCCCGCCTTTCCCCGCTTGGTGTCCAAATGTTTGTTCTCTACATCTATGTCACTGTTTCTGCCTTGCAAACCAGTTCATCTGTACCATTTTTCTAGATTCCACATATATGCATTAATATACGATATTTGTTTTTCTCTTTCTGACTTACTTCACTCTGTATGACAGTCTCTAGATCCATCCACATCTCTAAAAATGACCCAATTTCGTTCCTTTTTATGGCTGAGTAATAGTCCGTTGTATATGTGTACCACATCTTCTTTATCCATTTGTCTGTTGATGGGCATTTAGGTTGCTTACATGACCTGGCTATTTTAAATAGTGCTGCAATGAATATTGGGGTGCATGTGTCCTTTTGAATTATGGTTTTCTCTGGGTATAAGCCCAGTAGTGGGATTGCTGGGTCATATGGTAATTCTATTTTTAGGTCTTTAAGGAACCTCCATACTGTCCTCCATAGTGGCTGTATCAATTTACATTCCCACCAACAGTGCAAGAGGGTTCCCTTTCCTCCACACCCTCTCCAGCATTTGTTGTTTGTAGATTTTCTGATGATGCCCATTCTAACTGGTGTGAGGTGATACCTCAGTGTAGTTTTGATTTGCATTTCTCTAATAATTAGTGATGTTGAGCAGCTTTTCATGTGCTTCTTAGCCATCTGTATGTCTTCTTTGGAGAAATGTCTATTTAGGTCTTCTGCCCATTTTTGGATTGCGTTGTTTCTTTTTTTAATATTGAGCTGCATGAGCTGTTTATATATTTTGGAGATCAATCCTTTGTCCGTTGATTCGTTTGCAAATATTTTCTCCCATTCTGAGGGGTGTCTTTTCGTCTTGTTTGTAGTTTCCTTTGCTTTGCAAAAGCTTTTAAGTTTCATTAGGTCCCATTTGTTTATTTTTGTTTTTATTTCCATTACTCTAGGAGGTGGCTCAAAAAAGATCTTGCTGTGATTTATGTCAAAGAGTGTTCTTCCTATGTTTTCCTCTAAGAGTTTTACAGTGTCCAGTCTTATATTTAGGCCTCTAATCCATTTTGAGTTTATTTTTGTGTATGGTGTTAGGGAGTGTTCTAATTTCATTCTTTACATGTAGCTGTCCAATTTTCCCAGCACCACTTATTGAAGAGACTGTCTTTTCTCCATTGTATATCCTTGCCTCCTTTGTCGTAGATTAGTTGAGCATAAGTGTGTGGTTTTATCTCTGGGCTTTCTATCTTGTTCCATTGATCTATATTTCTGTTTTTGTGCCAGTACCATATTGTCTTGATTACTGTAGCTTTGTAGCATAGTCTGAAGTCAGGGAGTCTGCTTCCTCCAGCTCCATTTTTTCCTCTCGACTGCTTTGGCTATTTGGGGTCTTTTGTGTCTCCATACAAATTTTAAGTTTTTTAGTCTAGTTCTGTAAAAAATGCCATTGGTAATTTGATAGTGATTGCATTGAATCTGTAGATTGCTTTGGGTAGTACACTCATTTTCACAATATTGATTCTTCCAATCCAAGAACATGGTATATCTCTCCATCTGTTGGTATATCTCTCCATCTGTTGGTATCATCTTTAATTTCTTTCATAGTGCCTTATAGTTTTCTGCATACAGGTCTTTTGTCTCCTTAGGTAGGTTTATTCCTAGGTATTTTATTCTTTTTGTTGCAATGGTAAATGGCAGTGTTTCCTTAATTTCTCTTTCAGATTTTTCATCATTATTGTATAGGAGTGCAAGAGATTTCTGTGCATCAATTTTGTATCCTGCAACTTTACCAAATTCATTGATTAGCTCTAGTAATTTTCTGGTGACATCTTTAAGATTCTCTATGTATAGTATCATGTCATTCTCTATGTATAGTAAAACAGTGACAGTTTTACTTCTTCTTTTCCAATTTGTATTCCTTTTATTTCTTTTTCTTCTCTGATTGCCATGGCTAGGACTTCCAAAAGTATGTTGAATAATAGTGGCGAGAGTGGACATCCTTGTCTTGTTCCTGAACTTGGAGGAAATGCTTTCAGTTTTTCACCTTTGAGAATGATGTTTCCTGTGGGTTTGTCATATATGGCCATTATTATGTAGAGGTAGGTTCCCTCTATGCCCATTTTCTGGAGAGTTTTTGTCATAAATGGATGTTGAATTTTGTCAAAAGCTTTTTCTGCATCTATTGAGATGATCATATGTTGTTTTTTTAAAAAATAAATTTATTTATTTATTTTTGGCTGCATTGGGTCTTCGCTGCTGCTCCAGGCTTTTCTCTAGTTGAGGCAAGTGGGGGGCTACTCTTTGTTTGTGGTACACAGGCTTCTAATTGCGGTGGCTTCTCTTGTTGCGGAGCATGGGCTCTAGGCACACAGGCTTCAGTAGTTGTGGCACACAGGCTTAGTAGTTGTGGCTCAAGGGCTCTAGAGCACAGGCTCAGTAGTTGTGGAGCACAGGCTTAGTTGCTCTGTGGCATGTGGGATCTTCCTGGACCAGGGCTCGAACCTTTGTCTCCTGCATTGGCAGGCGGATTCTTAACCACTGCGCCACCAGGGAAGCCTGATCATATGGTTTTTATTCTTCAGTTTGTTAATATGGTGTATCACATTAATTGATTTGCGTAAATTGAAGAATGCTTGCATCCCTGGGATAAATCCCACTTGATCATGGTGTATGATCCTTTTAATGCATTGTTGGATTCTGTTTGCTAGTATTTTGTTGAGGATTTTTGCAACTATATTCATCAGTGATATTGGTCTGTAATTTTCTTTTTTTGTAGTATCTTTGTCTGGTTTTGGTATCAGGGTGATGGTGGCCTCATAGAATGAGTTTGGGAGTGTTCCTTCCTCTGCAATTTTTTGGAAGAGTTTGAGAAGGATGGGTATTAGCTCTTCTCTAAATGTTTGATAGAATTCACCTGTGAAGCCATCTGGTCCTGGACTTTTGTTTGTTAGAAGATTTTAAATCACAGTTTCCATTTCATTACTTGTGATTGGTGTGTTCATATTTTCTATTTCTTCCTGGTTCAGTCTTGCAAGGTTATACCTGTCTAAGAATTTGTCCATTTCTTCCAGGTTGTCCCTTTTATTGGCATAGAGTTGCTTGTAGTAGTCTTTTATGATGCTTTGTATTTCTGCGGTGTCCCTTGTAACTTCTCCTTTTTCATTTCTAATTTTATTGATTTGAGTCCTCCCCCTCTTTTTCTTGATGACTCTGGCTAAAGTTTTATCAATTTGGTTTATTCTCAAAGAACCAGCTTTTAGTTTTATTGATCTTTGCTATTGTTTTCTTTGTTTGTATTTCATTTATTTCTGCTCTGATCTTTATGATTTCTTTCCTTCTACTAACTTTGGGTTTTGTTTGTTCTCGTTTCACTAGTTCCTTTAGGTGTAAGGTTAGATTGTTTATTTGAGATTTTTCTTGTTTCTTGAGGTAGGCTTGTATAGCTATAAACTTCCCTCTTAGAACTGTTTTTGCTGCATCCCATAGGTTTGGATCGTCGTGTTTTCATTATAATTTGTCTCTAGGTATTTTTTGATTTCCTCTTTGATTTCTTCAGTGATCTGTTGGTTATTTAGTAATGTATTGTTTAGCCTCCATGTGTTTGTGTTTTTTACGTTTTTTTCCCTGTAATTGATTTCTAATCTCATAGCATTGTGGTCAGAAAAGATGCTAGATATGATTTCAATTTCCTTAAATTTACTGAGGCTTGATTTGTGACCCAAGAAGTGATCTATCCTGGAGAATGTTCCGTGCGCACTTGAGAAGAAAGTGTAATCTGCTGTTTTTGGATGGAATGGCCTATAAATATCAATTAAATCTATCTGGTCTATTGTGCCATTTAAAGCTTGTGTTTCCTTATTAAGTTTCTGTCAGGATGATCTGTCCATTGGTGTAAGTGAGGTGTTAAAGTTCCCCACTATGATTGTGTTACTGTCAATTTCCTCTTTTATAGCTGTTAGCAGTTGCCTTATGTATTGAGGTGCTCCTATGTTGGGTGCATATAAGTTTATAATTGTTATATCTTCTTCTTGGATTGACCCCTTGATCATTATGTAGTGTCCTTCTTTGTCTCTTGTAACATTCTTTATTTTAAAGTCTATTTTATCTGATATGAGTATTGCTACTCCAGCTTTCTTTTGATTTCCATTTGCATGGAATATCTTTTTCCATCCCCTCACTTTCAGTCTGTATGTGTCCCTAGGTCTGAAGTTGGTCTCTTGTAGACAGCATATATATATGGGTCTTGTTTTTGTATCCATTCAGCGAGCCTGTGTCTTTTGGTTGGAGAATTTAATCCATTCATGTTTAAGGTAATTATCGATATGTATGTTCCTATTACCATTTTCTTAATTTTATGGGTTTATTTTGTAGGTCCTTTTCTTCTCTTGTGTTTCCCACTTAGAGAAGTTCCTTTAGCATTTGTTGTAGAGCTGGTTTGGTGGTGCTGAATTCTCTTAGCTTTTGCTTGTCTGTAAAGCTTTTGATTTCTCCATCAAATCTGAATGAAATCCTTGCCAGGTAGAGTAATCTTGGTTGTAGGTTCTTCCCTTTCATCACTTTAAATATATCATGCCACTCCCTTCTGGTTTGTAGAGCTTCTGCTGAGAAATCAGCTGTTATCCTTATGGGAGTTCCCTTGTATGTTATTTGTCGTTTTTCCCTTGTTGCTTGCAATAATTTTTCTTTGTGTTTAATTTTTGCCAATTTGATTACTATGTGTCTCGGCGTGTTTCTCCTTGGGTTTATCCTGCGTGGGACTCTCTGCACTTCCTGGACTTGGGTGGCTATTTCCTTTCCCATGTTAGGGAAGTTTTCGACTGTAATTTCTTCAAATATTTTCTCTGGTCCTTTCTCTCTCTCTCCTCCTTCTGGGACCCCTATAATGCGAATGTTGCTGCATTTAACGTTGTCCCGGAGGTCTCTTAGGCTGTCTTCATTTCTTTTCATTCTTTTTCTTTATTCTGTTCCATGGCAGTGAATTCCACCATTCTGTGTTCCAGGTCACTTATCCATTCTTCTGCCTCAGTTATTCTGGTATTGATTCCTTCTAGTGTATTTTTCATTTCAGTTATTGTGTTTTTCATCTCTATTTGTTTGTTCTTTAATTCTAGTAGGTCTTTGTTAAACATTTCTTGCATCTTCTCGATCTTTGCCTCCATTCCTTTTCCGAGGTCCTGGATCATCTTCACTATCATTATTCTGAATTCTTTTTGTGGAAGGTTGCCTATCTCCACTTCATTTAGTTGTTTTTCTGGGGTTTTATCTTGTTCCTCCATCTGGTACAAAGTCCTCTGCCTTTTCATTTTGTCTGTCTTTCTGTGAATGTGGTTTCCCTTCCACAGGCTGCAGAATTGTAGCTCTTCTTGCTTCTGCTGTCTGCCCTCTGGTGGATGAGGCTATCTAAGAGGCTTGTGCAAGCTTCCTGATGGGAGGGACTGGTGTGGATGAGCTTCTTATGTTGGCAATATTCTGCATATTACCACACATTGAAGCCATGAGAGAAACTCATTCTTGAGGACACAAAAGTTTGCATTTGGAACTCTCTCAGTTCTACATTCTGCCATATGTATCTCTTCCTTTGAGTGGTTCTAATTTGTATCCTTTTATTATAACAAAACTACCATCATAAGTCCTGAGTCCGGTGAGTCATTGTAGCAAAGGATGGAACCTGAAGGTGGTCATGGAAGTTTCCTAATTTGTAGCCAGCTGGTCTGAAGTAAGCGTGGCCCTAGGGATCCCTGAACTTGCAGTTGGTGCCTAGTCTCAGGCACACTTGGCAGTCTGGAGGTCTGTGCTCTTAACCTCGGTTGGCTCTAACAGTAGCATTAGAAGAAGTTAGGCAACAATATCTAGTACCTCAGGTTGTGAGAAATAGTAGTGTCCCGCAGACAATGATAGTTTAGAACTACTGAGTTTCCATAGCCTGCATTAGATCCTGGATGGTACCCAGTAGCTCTAGGTGAACATCATAACACCACATATTTGTACAACTTACCTTGGCAAATTTCAAATCTGAGTTTCTAAACAGGTAATATCATCCTCCTTTTAGAAGCAAAGAAACTGAAGTGAAGGGGAGACACTTGTCCAAGGTCACTAGACTCAAACACAGGTGTTCTACTTCAACACAGAACTCTTTATAGTAGTACCCACAAACTACAGAAGTCAATTATAACACATAAGCAGGGGTATCTTTATGATCAGTTCTGCCTAAGCCCTTGTTAGGAAATTGAAGGCAACTAGGTTCCTCCAGACTTAGGACTCAGGATCCTCTTCCACTTATGTGACTTTCTTCTTTGGGGGCAGTGAAATTTGGGGAAAAATCTCTAGAAACCCAGGTCTTCGCCAGTTAGAGAACCACATATTCCCTTAGAGCTCATAATGGTCTCATACTATTGGCCTTTCCCAGGGGAGGAGAGAATTCATTACCCTCAGAAAGACCAAAATTAGGTATGTAAGGAAACTTTCAGTTCAGAGGCTTGAGAGAGCCTGTCCCAGAATTGTATCACACTACTAACATATACAAGTTCTTGAGTGCATTGAAAGATGATAAGCCAAGCCTACAAACCAAATGGAAAATGGCAAACATACGAATAGTCAGTTTCAAGAAAAAAAAATACAATTGGCTCTTAAGTAAATAAAATATTCCCAATCTCACTCATAGTATGCAAAATACAAATTAAAACTACAAGAAGATGTCATTTTTACCTGTCAGATTGGCAGAGAAAAAAATTTGGATAATACATTGTGTTGTGAGATCTGGGGAAACCTCATCTGGCACCCTCTTATGTTGCTGGGGAGATTCAAAATTCGTATAACCTCTGTGAAGGGTGGCTTGGCAACATTTTACAAATGCATATTTGCATTTGACTCAGCAAGTTCACTTTTAGGAATTTATTCTAAAAATGTATCCACTGGTTAGTGTAAAGATGTCTGCTGTATATTGAAAAACACTGTCACAATATTTTACAATGCTTTCCATTAAGAGATGAATCTGTTTCCCCAACTCTTTGAATCTGGAATGGCCCTGGGGCTTGCTTGCAATAAAATGCAGCAGAAGGGTTCCAGAGCCTAACCTCTCATGCTCTTGGAATTCTGCCCTTGGACCAGTTGGTGGTTAGAAGCTGGAAAAATACCAAAGACGCTGTTAGCAAAGCCTGGAGGAATGGTGAACAAACAGTTGCTGGAGGCTGAGAAAGCAGTAAGAAAATAGTTATTAGAGGCTTGAGAAAGGACAACACGTGTTATGTGTGATGGAATAATTGGCAAAATGTTGCCTGTGGAAACTTGAAAGATAAGAAACGTACCTAATAAACTTTAAAATATACGATAAAGAGATCTCCAGACAGAATGTTGAAAGTGCCATTTGGTTTCTTCTAACGGAGTGTAATAACGCACAGGAAGAGAGGGGTGAGCGAAAGAAGGCACCATGCAATTTACAAGCAGAATCTGGAGGAGATGCAGAAGACACAAGGATTTGCTGGTTTGGCTGATAGAACCGTCTCTTACCCCCTGTTTTCCCAGCTCATTTATATTTCTCAGTATTAAAAGAGTCCAAGGCCTTGGTCAAAATCAAGGGTATGGCTGTGAGAACCTTTGTTAAGACTCCTGAATGATTTAAGGTAAATGCCTAAAGGACTCTCAGCAAGGGCTTCTGAGAATCTTAAGGATGCTTTCCCACAGTAGTTCCAAATTATTGCCCCCAGAGACCTTGATTGTCTTGGTATATGTGACACGAAACACCACAAGTTCCCCTATTTTGATAGCATTGTGTTAATTGGATCACTTGAATACCAGCAGGGAGGATATACACCCTAAAATGATTGGGGGTGCCTGCCATATCAGTAGTTATTAGGGTCCAGTTGTCTGGGGCATGCCCAAGAGGTCCACTCCAAGCTTGAGGACAAGTTCCTGTACCTTGCTCCGCCTACCACGTGGAGGTGTAGTTCTGGTAGGCTTCTTGGGATTTTGGAGACAGCATATACCACGTTAGGGAATACCACTCGAATCCATGTATTAGTGACTTTAAAGGTCACACATTATGAGGGGGGCCAGAGCAAGAGCAGACTCTGTAGCAGGTTCTGGGTACCGTTTAAGTGGCCTTGCTGCCTGGCCCTATGACCAGTAGATTCCTTGGTGCTAGTGGCGTTAGTTGTACATGTGTATGCCATGTAGAGTTTTTGCAAGCTCCACTGGGAAAACTGTAGTGTAGACCTCCAGGGTTCTGCTGCATGGCTGTGCCTGCAACAGTTAATGTTCCCAGAAGCAGATTTAACCGATGATGGAGAGTTGGTAAATAAATATCCCAACATCCTTGCTCTTCCCTGTGGGATAGCTCTGAGGTGTGTCCTACACCATCTCCCAGGGCTCCCTGACGGGATTAAACCCCAGTTGCCCACACTCACCCTTTATTGCCCTCCTTCCTTTTCTTAAACACCTCTTTCCCTACTGGTGGTCCTCTTCTCCAGGTAAACTCCTTGCACTCTAATCCTTGTCTCAGCGTCGATCTCTGGAAGTTCCAAACTAACCTACCAATAATTGGAAAAATAATTAGGAAAAAAGAAAAGAGTCTTACTCATCTATGACTCCTAGCCCCAAACAGAGCTTTTCCCCAAATAGAATGTTCCCATGATGCAGTACCCTGGCTTACTGACAGATCAGTGAGCTTTCTGCTGTATTGCAAGTGCATACATTCTCTCTCTCTCTCTCTCTCTTTTTACATTTTATTTTTATTTTTTAATTTGGCCACACATCTTGCAGGATCTTAGTTTCCTGACCAGGGACTGAACCCAGGCCCCAGCAATGAAAGCGCCAAGTCCTACCCACTGGACCACCAGGGAATTCCCCATACATACTCTCTTGATCACAGGTGAAGGTCAGCCAGAAGCCACCTGAAGCATCAGAGGTGAAGTAGTTTTCTACTCTCACAGAGCTTTGGTGGATACCAAGAACTTCCATTCACTGATGCATTCTGGTAGACACTATACTAAGAATTTTACATGCATTATCTTATTGTCACGTTATAAGTGAGATGTTTAGCCTTAGCTCAGAGCAGTTAAGTTACTTTCCCAAAACCTGATCACTGGTAAATGATGAATCTAAACTTTGATGCTGGGACTGTCTGACCTCAGCTTATGCTTTAAACCTATATTACTTTCCTTGTGTCAGTCACCACAGTTCTACCATTTGATGGAAAGTGTGTTCTTCTCTTAAGAGTAAGGCCCTCTGCCCAAGTCTACTCTTTCTCTCTCCTTCTGCCCTAAAGTAGGTAGGGGATTCAGTAGAGGGTCTTGGGTTGGACACTGGTTGCAGAGAAGATTTGGAACTAGAAACACAGGACAAGAGTAGCAATGGTGGGGCTCCCACTACAACTGGGTACCATTAACAAGACCCCACAACTCCCTCAAACTGCATCTCTCTACTAGATAACTTGGGCTTTGCAAGATATGGGGGTAAGTTCTGTTTCAGTGCCTTAAGTAGGTAATGAAAATTCCTTGTTGAACAAATAATTGAAAGAAGACAGAACCAACTATGTGTATGTACATATGCTAATAAAGGTTGTTACAGTTAGCAGTGGGGAAAAGCAATAAACAAACTTATGAAATCTTCTTATGTTTATAAATTAATTTCAAAGACCAAATGTTGGTTTGAATGAGTCTCACTATTTGCATTGATCAACAGTATCTCAATAAAAGTGGGGTTTTTTGAACCTAGCTTCTTCGTATGAGAGTCAAAACAATACGACATTCCGTAAGTGTGATAGATGTGAACATGATTTTATTTTTTGATGGTCGTTAATGGCCTATAACCAGGGCACAACCTCCCAGGTAAACATTTAACTTTGCAGCATTAGTAGAAGATGATTCACTAACTTTTAAAATTATTTTCCCCTTATATCACTATCCCATTAGGTTTGTAGCTTTTAAGTCCATATACTCAGACACAGGTATGAATAAATACACATATATTATTTGTAGTATGTGACAGTTTACATAAGGGCTTCCTAGTACAAAGGGGGTTGTTAGTTTTGCATCTCAAATTAGTTCCTGCTAACCCAGCAACTAAAGCAAATTCCTTTGTGAAAAAAAGTTTCCAAGCATGGCCTGGTAATTGTTTTAATGGATTTTCAATGAGGGGTGAAGTACCATGCTATGTGCCCTGCAGGCAGGCCATAAATATGTTTTGACTGACTCTGTTAACAATCCACACAGAAAAAAAAAACCCAAATATGTACTGTTTCAATTATTTATTTTCTCATAGCCTCTGTCTTTAGCACAGATATCTATAAACATTTTAGGCCACCAAGGGAGCTGCTGCAGTGGTAGGGAACCAGTGAAGCGCTCTGGGCTGTGAGTTTTACTTAGTCTAAGATGGTCAGTATTACCTGAGATTTGCACATCCCAAAGGGAGGGAGGAAGCTGCAAGCTGATGAGCTGAGGGTAATGGCTCACCTGTGTTAGAGACCCTTAACAATGGTAGAGACAACTTCCTGTTTTCTGTGTAAGGTATAGATCTGCTCTGACCCTGGCACTGTGGTGGATACTACTCTATTCTCAATATCTGTTGCACATACAACTGAGATTTAAAAAAGGTGCATAAAACCGAATCTTCACCTGCTTGTCTGCCAAAACATTCATTGAGCCCTCCTGTAAGACATTTTATATATATATATATATATATATATATATATATATATATATATATATATATATTTTCACACAAACACATATGTATGTATATTCTTGCTGTGAGCCTGTAACTCTTGCTCAAGTTGCTGTATGATTTAGGTTTTGTAACATACTGAGGATCCTCTGAGAGAGGGGTAGATTAGAGACCATCCACATGTCCATTAGATTGCAAACTGGAATTTAGTAAGAAGGCCCTGGAGTGGACTCTAGAGTTAAAATAAAGCGTTCATTTTTAGTTTGAGGAAGATTCAGTATGAGCAAGAGAACAAAGAACTGTCGGGTGGTAGGAAATAGAGGTTGACTGCCAGATGGGGGCTGGGAAGAAGAAGCCAAGCACTGGGGCTTAAAGCCATTCAGGGCTGCCACGTGTGTATGCGGCGCCAGAAACCTCTGGTTTGAAGTTACATTTTTTGCATTTTTCTTAGTTAACTAACCCATTTTCTTCCATCTACAAGAGGGTGAACCTCTTTTCTGGAAGGAAAAACTAGCACGTCTCAGCGAGCCCTTGAGGAAACTCAAGGGATCTACTCAAGTACCTTGAGTAGCAGCAGTTAACAAAGGTATTTTCAAGTAACTGCTCTCCCTGCCTCAACTCCCAAGTCATTTAAGTAGAGAAACAGCCTTTTGTCCTGGCTCTGATTTGAAAAAAGTAGTTGAGGCCAGGCTTCAAGTCCAGGGTAAATTCTCATTAATGGGGCAAGGTCTGCCACCTGGTGGTAGGAAATAAAATGCCACCTGCTTTTCTCATCTAATTTCTTGCTATACTATTTTTTTTTTAATCACATTTTTACAAAACCCATCCTCAGCCTCTGACTTGGGCTTGCTTGCCCCCAGCCAAAGTCTTGTAACTGGTGATAATGATGCTGACACGTTGAGGAGAATTTTTCAGCAAATATCTGGGTCTTAAATCACCTGTAGAGTATTTTAGAGCAGCTGGGAGAAGCAAAGGTGAGGGGGAGGGGACTGGTAGATGTTAGGGTTCTCCTAAAGAAGAAAGAAAGCATTCATTCATTCACGGAGTCACCACTGAGCGCCCAAAACCATGCTAATCAAAATAAAATGCCTTTCCTTGAAAAAAAAACATGTTAATCAATTTGCTAACAGAAATGTGTAAGACAACATCCCTGCACCTTTAGTGACAAAGAGATGAACGGATGACCAAGATAGGTTGGGAAAATAAATTAGGGTAATTCTTGTTTCCATTAGGAGGCTGAGGAGAGTGCAGAATCGTTTGAGTCCATTAGAGGGAGTGCTAAGTCTCCAGACAAGGAACCCACATACTGGGCTAATTCCGGAATATGCCCACAATTGCTTGGGGATATAGCCTATCTATCCCTCACAGAGAGTGAAGACACCCCAGGACCCTGGGGAGCTTGAACTTCCAATAACCTTCTCCAGCACTGCACACACATCAGTTCTTTCCTCTTTCACCAGCCCTCGTTTCTCCTTCCATCTAGGTCAGCTCTCTCAAATTGTGGCCATCAGCACCGCCATCACTTGGGAAACTTTTAGAAATGCAAATTCTCAGGCCCTACGACTTCCCAGACTAAATAAATCAGAAACCCTGGGAGTGTTTTTAACAAGCCCTCCAGGCAATTTTGATGCATGCCAAAGTTTGAGAACCATTAGTCTACAAAACTATGTGGGTATGGACCAGGGAGACTGATAGGAATGGAAGGGAAGGGAAGGGAAGAAGCAATGGTTCCTGCAGGCCAATCTGGTTAGCCCCATGGCGTGTTAGAAGCAGAGGAAGCAGAGAACAGCTGTAAACGGAGATGACACTGCACACAGTGGCTTTTGCCAACTCAGCTTGGCACCAGTGTTGTAGACACTAACCCCCAGTTCACCCTAGGTCAGAATGGTGACCGTACCACGACCTTCAGACTTGGGACATGGACTCAGCCTTCAATTCGTGCCACTCCAGAGAAGTAGCTGCACAGTGTCGAGTCCAGGTAAGGTCAATCAGGGCTGTGTCAACTGCTACCGACACTCAGTTTCAACCCTCTCCACTCCCTTCCAGATCCATGACAGGCCCGCCTCACCTCCTTGGCAGTGTAGTGTATTGGAAAGCCCCCTTAGCACACCCTCCCACCTCCTCCCACTTGGGGTTGGGATACCTGGATTGAATACTAACTCCATCAAGCCCCTGGCAGCACTCAGCACCTTGCTCCCTCCTCTGTTGGACAGAGAGAATACTACAGTGGGCCCTCTGGGTCCGTTGGTTCTGCAATCACAGATTCCACCAGTTGTGGATCGAAAATACTGAGAAAAAAAAAATTCCAGAAAGCAGAACTTGAATTTGCTGCGGGAGAGCAACTATGTACTTACATAGTTTTTACACTGTATTAGGAGTTTTAAGTAATCTAGAGATGATTTAAAGTATATGAGAGGCTGTGCATAGGTTATATGCAAATACTAGGACATTTTAGATAAGGGACTTGAGTATCCGAGTTTTGGTATGGGGGTCCTGGAACCAAGCCCCAGAGGATACCCAGGGAGGACTGTACTTACTAAAGGGAAATGCTACTTAAATGTACGGTATCGCAGCACCTATAGTACTTACAGCATGGCAGGCATTATTCCTTAGTATTTTTCTGCCACCCGTTCCCATCCTCCCCCCATCCCGTCTGCCTGTCTCCCTACCTTGCATTTTTAGCACAAAATGGGCATTTAAATGGTGTGGAATGAACAGCCGAAGCATGCTTCTATTATCTGCTTTTTTTTCTCTCTAGCCGCTGCCCAGAAGTGTCAGGCCAGAGCCAGGGGCTCAGACTTTGCCAGTCTCTTCCAAAGAAACCACTCTTTTTAAGGGGAAAGCAATAAGCTCATTCCGGCACCCCCCTGCCTTCCATTCCTCCTCCGCACACGTGGGCACACAAAGAGCCGAAGCGGAGGTGGCAGTGGGGGGGGGGGGACGGGCTCTGTACGTCCAAAGTCCCGGGTCACCTCGCCCGGAGTCCGTCCAACTCCGCTGCAGACGGGAAGATGGGGCCTGGGCCGGGAACGGAGCCTTCCCCCCACCTCCCCGGGCTCGGGGCCTGTCAGGCCGCATCTGCTCCAAATTTATAGCTCCTCCTCGGGCCGCCGCCGGCCTCTCCACGGCCTCTTTACCAAGTGCAGCCCCAGCTGAGACCCCTCCCGCGGGGAGGGAGAGGACACACCCGCGCCCGCCCCGAGCTGGGGGCGGGGAGCAGGTGTGAAGCGGGGGTCGCAGCCGCGCGCGCGGTCACTCTCCATCGCACCGCGGAGACCCAGTTTCGTTCCCTATGTGCACACAATGGGGCCGGGGCCAGGCCGAGGGCGGCTCATTACCCCGATGGGCCGGGGAGCGGGTGTTGAAAGAGGGGGGAGAAGGGCAGGGCCGGCCGCCAGACCGCTGCGCGCAGACCCCGGGGCCGGGGCGCGCGAGGGTGGAGGGGCGAGGCCTGCACCGTGGACACCGCTCCAGTTGCGGCCGAGCTCCGAGCCTCGCCAAACCCCCAACGCCCGGGCCAATCTGGGCCCCCAAGGCCGGGCGGGAGGAGGAGCCAGGGAACAACAAGAGGCCCAAGGGGGCTGGGGAGGGACGGGCGGCGCCCGGGGAGCGCGCGCCCTGCTGGGCTGCTGATTGCCTATTGTCCGCGTCCCCTCCGCGCCCCGCGCCCGGCCGCCGCCCCTCGCGCTCGCCTGGCGTTAACTCCTTCTCCCTGCTGGCCCCGTCCGTTCGAAAGAGCAGCTAGCGCCACCGGCGCGTGCCGGGGGAAGGGTCTTTCACGGAGGGGGCCTGGGGGGAGGAGAGCAAGGGGAGGCAGGAAGCAGAGGCTGCACAGAAAAGCACTAGCCGGCCTCCAACACCGTCCCTCACTCGTGCCTGCGGATCACGGGACTTTCACGCGCTCCCCTCCCGCGCCCCAAATGCTTCGTCTCCCCAGGTTGACGACTCTCTTCCCTAACCCGAACTGTTCCGGGAGAGATGCCCTCTTTTTATTTAATTTTATTTTCCTGGGCAGTTGAAGCCTTTGTCTGGGCTTTGGAATGCTGAGATAAAAGCTGGGAGGTCTGCACAGGTGTGTGTACCTTTGATGTTGAGGTAGAAGACTTGGATAGAGGAGGGGTGGAGGGAGGGAACTAAATGAAGTGTGCTAGGTTGTGACGGCCCCTGACACCCAGCTCCCTGCTCCCTAATTCTGGGATGTCTTCTGTCCCAGGGAACTCGCGCTGGTCTTTATGGCTTTGTTTCATGCTCCTCTTTGCCACACTCTTACGTTCCCTGGGAGATGGGCACCTCTGGGAAAGGACCTGAAAAGGGACAGCGAGGTCTAGAGATAAAGCGCCCACCACCGAGGGTTCGGACCCATGGTGGGGGTGGGGGGGTAGCGTTGAGTGGAAGCCGAAGCTCATCAGATCCAGAGGCCAGAATCTGGCAGCTCGTGGACCAAATCTAGGCGACAGACACATTTTGGCCCGTTAAGTATTTTTAAGCATTCTATTATGGATAATAGCATATTCTGGATAATAATCATGTACAAAATCAGAGAGAGTAATAGAATGAGCCCCATGGATCCATCACTCAGCTTCAGCACTTGTCCATTCAAAAACAATCTTCCTTCATCTATCTCCACCTCTCTCCCCTCGTGATTCTGAAGCAAATGTCAGAAATCGTATTTCTTTTGTAAATATTTCAAAGTAGTCCTAAAAGGTGAGGTCTCATTAGATAACATAATAAGAGTAATAACATTGTCACACCTGATCTCCCTAATTGTCACACACAATCTCCCTAATTGACACCTAATTGTCACACCTATATCTCCCAATATATAATCAATATTCAAACTTCCCCAGTTGTTTCAATGATTTTTCTTCAATGTTGTTGTTCAGATTAGGATCCAAATGAATCTATACAGTGCAATGTCTCTTTTAACTGGATGTTCCCCTCTAATCTTTCTCTTTTTTTTTTCTTTGCAAATGACAAAACTGGGTCATTTGTTCTGTAGAATTTTCCACAGTCTGAATTTTGTTGAATGTATCCCCATGGTGTCATTTAACATGTTCTTCTGCTCCTATATTTCCTGTAAATTGGTTGTTAGATATAAAGGCTTGATCAATTAATGCTTGATATTTTTTTGCAAGAGTACTTCATAGGCAATATTGTGTAATTGTATCAGGAGTAATGTCTGCTTGTCTGTTTTTTGTTGTTGTTATATCAGCATCCAGTATCCAGTAAAGATCATTGCCTGGATCCATTATTTCATTAGGGATTGCCAAATTGTGGCATTCTAATTCTGTGATTCCATCTTCATGTATTAGCTGGAATACTTTTCTAAAGAAAACCTGTCATCAACTATTTGTTTACACTTAGGTACATCCAAATAGAAAAGGTAGGATAAAGGCTTGATTCTTTTCCTTTACCTATTATTTCTCAAAATAATGAGCCAATTCCTTAGCATCCTCTAAAGGTAAGCAATGACTTTTTAAAAAAAATCATTATGAACTCATGGATTTAAATATATTTGATATGTTTCACACCAAGTATGCTTTGATTACATGGGTATTTTTAAATTAGGAGGTACCATATTAAAAATTCTGAGTTCTGGTTTCTCCTGCAGATGATCTGGCAATCCTGAGCGCTTTTCCAACATGGCTAGAGCAGTCTGTTGTTGAAGGGCACTGCCCTCGTTACTGGGCATTTATTCTTCTCCTGGTCTACTCAGATCTTTTCTGTTACCTCCCTGGACACTGCAGGTGTGAGTTCGTAAACCAGATTCAATCTGTGTTTCATCTTACAGATGAGAGAACTGGTGAAGTAATTTACCTACCTGGGACTAGAAGACAAGTCTCCTGGTTGCCTCCTCAGAGGAGAGAACCAGCTGGACTCTGCCTTACCTTTAATTTGAGCTGAGTCAGAGACCTTGAAATGCCTCAAGACAACCTTCCTCCCAATTCCCAAAACACACTTTGCAGAGGAAACTTGAGGCTATCCCAAATTCCTCTCTCTCTCTCTCTTGCCTTCTACACCCAATCAGTCACCTACCTGCTAATTAGCCTCCCTGCCTCCATTCCTGTCCCCTCCAATTCATCCTCCTCATCAAAAAGAGGTGTTCCAAACCATAAGTCTAATCATGTCACTCTCTGGCTTAAAAATCTGTCAGTAACTTCTCATTGCCTTTAGGTTAGATCTAAGTCAGCCTCCTTTGCACGTCAGACAAGGTTCCCCGTGACCTGCGTCTTAACCACATGCTGTCCCCTTGTCATGATCTTGTCCTGCAGCCAGACTGAATTACCCACAGGACTCTGCACACACAGTGCTGTCTATATTTTGTCCTCTGTACTTTCTATTTGCTTCTTTAAGCACCCACTCCTTCCCCAGCTAACTCTCACTTATAGTTTAAGTCCCCTTCAAGCTTTGATCTTCTTTGGAAAACTGTTTTGGGTAGGCCCTGGTTGCATTCCCTGCCCTGTTCTGCACTTCTGTGGCCTCCTGTGTGGGTTTTTGTTCTTGTATTCTCTGTTTCAAGTTAGGTTCGTTTTTTTCTTCCACTTGTCTCCCACCTGGACGATGTGGGAGCTTCCTGAGGCCTGACAGGTGCTATGTCTGTATCTCCAACACCTAGAAGCGCAGCACACAGTAGGCGGGTCAGCGAGGATTTTGTTTAGTAAATGAAATTAGACCAGAGAGATGAAGCTTTGTGGACTTTTTTGGACAGAAGAAAGTTCTCCCTTCCGCTGTGGGGAGGGGGCTTGATGCAAATGACACCACTACAGTAAACTCACTGACAGATGCCAAGTATTGGCTAGGGTTGCCTGGGGCTGATGCAGCATCTTGGGGACCAAGCCTGTGTCTGCTGCCCTGGCTGAGCCACGACCCGGGCCCGGCTTGGTCTTGTCCATCCGAGGACACGTGTGTGTGTGTGTGTGTGTGTGTGTGTGTGTACGCGCGCGCACGTTGCCCACCCCTCCTCCTCCCGCTGGGACGATAATTAAAGCGCCAAACGGCGGAGCGGGCGGGCAGTGTTCCCGGGGGCGCATTTCATCGCGGCTGATTAATGAGGCCGGGGAGTTAATGAGGAGAAAGCTAAACGGAGGGAGCCGAGCAGCGGAATCACTCTCAGGCCCTGGGGGGGGGAGGGGGCCTCCGAAGGCATCTCCCGCCCTCTCTTTTCGGCCGAGGCTCTGCGCGAGCCACGTGGTGCCCGGGCTCCGCTCGCTGCCTCCGGCCGGGGAGAGGAGGGGTCGCCTCACACTCGCCGCGGTGGAGAACTTGCTTCTCCTTCCTCTGTGTGTGCCCAAACTCGCTAAAGAGAGAAAGAACCTGCCCTTCCCGACTAAAACCCAACAAAGGACCTCAGGAGACCGCCTTCTTCATTGTCGTGCAGGAGTCCCAGACCCCCTGCAGATTTCATTCCCGACCCGAATTAATAACCAACTCTGTCGTTACCAACCGACTAAACTTAGACAAGTTACTTAGTCCTTTAAGCCTCAGTTTCTGCATCTGTAAAATGGGATCATACTCCTTACCCCACCTCAAAATGGCTAAGGTTGACTGAGAACTTAGTATGTACCAGACACTCCTGTAAGCAGCTGGCATGTATAATCTCCTTAATTGCTCCCTCAAACTCTAGGAGGCAGGCTCAATTCTTACCATCTTTATTCCATAGAGAAGGACATAGAAGCAGGGAACGTGAGGTAACTTGCCCAAGGCCACCCAGCTACTAAGTGGCGCTGGGACGTCAACCTACGGTGTGATTCCAGAGCTCGTGTCCTTAGCAGTAAGCAACAGTGCTAGTTTGCAAGGTGGTTGTGAGGATTTAATCATATAACACATGAAAAAGTCTTTGTAAAGTGTTAAATGCTAAGCAAATGTAAGAAGAAGCCACTGTTGTTGTTGTCGTTATTATTATTATTTTCATACTCAGTTTTGGACCCAAGGTAGAGACAGGGCTGGGAAGGATGTGGCCCCTGAACAGGGAGAGACAATAGGCGGTGTGGTGGCCTCGCCAACAGTCTGCAGCCTTGTGTCCTAACCATAGTGGGAGAGCAGAGCAGAAAATGACCTGCTTTGCTCTACGTACCCACCTCTCAAGGCACACACCTCTACGGTCATACTACAGACACACCAAATGGTCTCCATGTTCACACAGTGGCATGGGAGTAGTAGACTCACTATTAAAGGATAGAGCTTGGCACAAAGGGATGGGGCTGAGTTTGGACTTGGAAGAACCATGTTCCAATATGAATCTGCCATTGACCAGCCATGTGGACCTGGGTGAGTAGCTTGACGACCCTGAGCTTCATCTGCCGGTTGGGATGGTAACAACCATAGCTGTTTCACAGGACTGCTGTAACAGGACAAGCATGAAGCTTTGCATGTAAAGAGTCATTGTAACTTTATGTTGTGCTTTGTATCTAGAAATGGCTGGCCAGGGAGTCCAGGTCACTGCCCTGGGGCGTGCCATGGGTTTCTAGCAATGGGCAAAGGGCAAGATGCCAGAGCTGCCCAATGAATACACCTCCCTTCTCCCAGTAATCTCACTTTGGGATCTACAGCTCTATACTGATCTCCAGTCTAAAGTGATTTGGTACCAGAAGCCAATCAGCTTGACTTCTTGAAGTCAAGAAGTTCTTGACTTCAAAATGAGCCAGTTTCCTCCAGATGAGTTTCTTCTGCTGAACCAGGGAAATTGAGGCTGCCCGGGCCAACTAAAAACAAATCAGTCTTCCCCTGCTTGTCAGACACCTTCACCTTCACCACCAACCAGCCCCTGAAGCCCCCAGCCCTCACTAACACTCCACACCACCCACCCTCACTGTGGGAGCCAGCCAGGGATGGCAAAAAGGGAGCATCAATAATTTTCTCCAAAGGAGCTTGTGTCTAGAGAAACCAATATTTAACAACCCCATTTACATTGAAAGCGTGATTCTGATTATGAGATGGTAATGAGGGGATTAGCCAGAGGAGAGAAGCCCCCTGCCTGCCGCCCCCTCCCATTCTTCCTCCATCACCCTGCACGGTGGGCTTATTCCTAGAGGAGGAGGTGTGGGGGAGGGTGCAGGGCACTCCCACTGGGAGAGCATCAGAGATGCCAGAGCAGGGCAGGGGTCCTCCTGGACCCCATCTAAAAGCCCCTTATTCACTTCTGGAATCAATTAACCTCAGAAAGGGTGATGGGTGAGATGTGAGACATCCAATTCTGAGAGTCTTTCCATTCCTTTCCCCTAGACTCAGCTGAGACCCTCTGCTCTCTGACTCTGTCCGGTATTTCAGATGGGCAAGTTTAAGTCATGTTTTGCCTCTGAAGTAGAGGACTGAAGTTAAAAAGTCTGTTGGGAGAACTTTTGCTTGGCTCCTGACTTCTCTGGCTTAACCTCAAACCCAGCCCCCCCGTTCCCTAAATTCCCTGCCTCTCTGGCATCCTTGTTCTCCTCATCCCAGACCCTGCCTTTTAACCAGGCGGCAGTTTATCTCTGGCTCTTCCTGTGGGGCGAGGGGTGGGGGATGGAGAGAACCCAAGGGGGTCACCCATCCTGAGGCCCCGTTTGTTGGTGGACAATTGTGCTCAGACTGGATAATTCAGTGTGTGATTGTGGTCACGCCCCCCCTTTTGTGCCCCTTTCGGAGCCAATCTCCCAGACCCAGATGGGTTAATCCATAATGCAGACGAGCAAGTAATTGGCTGTCAGCCCAGCCCCCTGCACCCCCTCCCCTATTAGTGCCACTGCCCTAATGAAGCCCAGCTTGGAGAGCCCCCTTCTCAATGAGGCGCCAGCCCCAACCCAGCCAGGCACACATGTGTCTCCGCTGCTCTGCCTGAAGCCTGGTTCCCTTTAGGGACCCTCAGCCCAGCCTCCCCGGGGTGACCCAGCTGCCAGGGCTTCGGAGGCCTGGGGGGAGGCTGTGATGGATGGGAGGGAGTTAGTTAATAGAGCCCAAAACACATGGGCCCTGTCCCCACACCGACCCTCCCCCTCATACACACACACACACACACACACACACACACACTTTTACAGCTTCCTCTCACAGCAGCCCTGGCCTTTTGAAATAGCCCCACGGAATATTCCCCACTTCCATCTCCCACCTAAGCTGTGCTGAAATGGGAGCTGGAAAGCTGTTTCTTTGGACGCTGGCACAACTCATCGCCACCCACTCCACCCCCAACCTCTGCCAACCTAAGTCCCCGTGTGGGTTTTGGGCAGAGACGGCTCCAGGCTGTGTTAAAAGATGAGCTTGGCCTTCAGTCTCCAATGACTCGACTAATGTTGGAATCTCACCAAGTGATTTTCTCTTCCTTAATTCTTGGACTCCATCTCTGTTTTTTGATCCTACTTCTCTTCCTACCCACTTCCCAACCAATTCTTTAGAGGCAGAACTAGAACCAAGCCCCAAAGATGAGGCAGGTATCTACAGACCAGAGCCGTTCTCTCTGTTGGAGCTGCCCATCTTGTCCTAGGCGTCCCACCAGGTTTTGAGCTCCCTGTCTCTGGAAGGATTCAAGCCAAGCCTGGATGAGAAGAAAGGTTTGGGGAGGATATTTGCAAAGGGACCTACCATTCTCTGATTCCCTGCACTTGCTTCCTATCCCTACATCTCTCTTCCTTCCTTCCCTCCAATATGAAGAGCTGTGGGTTTGCTGACCCTTTTTCCAAACCAATGGAGGAAAGAAGAGATTGGCTGCTGCCTGGGCTTGGGTGCCCATTGAGGCAGGAACTCTTTGTCCTGAGGAGAGTCCTCGACCTGTGATCTGCCTGCCCTCCTTCCTCTATTTAAATCTTTAAAATGATAATTTTATATTTTCCATTATTAATTATCAAAATATTTTTAAATGGAGGAAAGGTGAAAAAATTGCATATAGTCCCTCATAACTAACCAACCATTGCTTAGATTTTGGTTTATTTTTCTTTCATCGTATGCTTAGAAATCATTCCACACAACTAAAGTATTTACCGAATGTCTTCTGTGCGTCAGGCACAGCGCTTATAGTTTTTCTACCTGGATTATAACTCCAGACCTGTTCCTATCTTTCCTTCTCCTCTTTTAATAACAGGGTTATTGCTCTGGAATAGGTAAACCTTCTCATGATGGAATATTTGGAAATTCTCATGTTTGAGATGGGGGTCTCAGCACCTGTCAAGGTTGGAATCCATAAAGGGCTCCAAAGTCACAGTGGGCCATCCCTTTATGATTAAGATCTTGGAGAGGAAAATAAGTCCCCCATGCTGATAGTGTAGGGCTCAGGGGGTGGAGGCAAGTGACCCTGAGTAAAGTCTAGCTCCATTTCTGATTGGATGTGATAACAACACTGAGTGGTGAAATAACATTCAGAGGTTGCTTCTAGGAAATGTTGAATATTTATGAGCCTTGCAATCAGGACCTAGGAGGTAAGGCTTTGAAATAAACAGGCAGCAGGATGGGGGTAGGGAAGATGGAAGGAGAGAGAGGGACATGGAAGAAAAGCCATGGGGAAAGGAGAGGGACACATGAAAGGAAGGAAGAAGAAGAATAGGTTCTCATGACTTGTCAGAATAATGACTTCTCTACATGTGTAGATGGTGAATGAGGTCACAATGATGCTGGCTTTTCCAGGTCAGACCATGGAAGCCCAGAGAGATCTTGGAGTCATCTTCACTCCCAGGAATTGAGCTCCAGGTATGTCAGTTAAACGGAGCCCCTTATGGTGTAGAAAACCAAAGATCAATGTAGAGCAGTGGAAGGAAGGACTCCAGGGCAGAGGGGTCCCTAAAGACACTGGAGATAGGTCCAGTACTCAAGGTGAATACAAATAAATCTATGAACACAAGTAGCAACTCAAAGAACACAGAGACTAAAGACTCAGTGACGTAAGGTGGAAAACCTTTCACATATGTATTTAACGCAAAAACATTTCCCTCTGAATGTAAATCATTAGAGGCATGGGACTATTTCTCTTTAATTGAAAAATGAGACATTCTCTGTTGGATGCAGGGGATTTGAAGATCTTAATTGGTCTCTTCCTTTGTGAATTTTATGCTCACGTAGAGAGAGAGAGAGAGAGAGGGAGGGGGGAGAGGGGGAGAGAGAGAGAGAGAGGTTGAGGCTGGGAAATTGAGACAAAGAGTGATAAAAAACATAGTCCATTTCTGACTCCCCTGAAACTGCAAAAGTTCCAGGAATTATAGAAATGAGCAAATGCAAAGAGCAGCAGGTTTAATACTGATAGGTACCAGGTACTATGGGATTTCGGAACTAAAAACAGAATGGTAGAAAAAGATCTGGAGGTCTTAGTGGATTACACTCAGCAATGTGATTGTAGAAGTCATTCTGTTACTAGAATTATGAATTATACATAAGAATGGTGGGGTGGGGGCAGGGGAATCTTCCTTCTGCTATCCTCAGATGCAGGTCTTTCACAGAGAGGTGGTATACCAAGCACACAGGTGTATGATCAGCCTGAGTTTAAATCCTGGATCCTCCATTTAGTAGCCACTTAAGTTAACTTTGGACAAGTTACTTAACCACTCAGTGCCTACATCTCCCCGTCTGTAAAATGAGGGTAGTAACAGTACCTATTTATTGAGTTATTAGGAGAATTAAATGAGCAAAGCACCTAGAACAGCCCTGTCAATAGTAAGTTCACAATAAATGCTATGCTACACATTATGTCAGGCACCCAGGGTTCAAAGATGAGTCAGATATAAGTTCCAGCTCCCTAAGGGGAACTTGGAGCTCATGGGGAAGCTAATCATGGAGCAAATAATTTAAACATCACATGTTAAGTTATACAGTAGGGGACTAAATCAAGTGGTCTGGGAGAGTCAGGGAGGGCTTCACTAACCAGGTGACTGGATTGCCAGGGTGCACGGAATCCTGGCAGGTGGAGAACAGAAGGGAGAGGAAGTGGAGGACGGCAAGAGCTAAGGTACAGGAGTAGAGAGAGCACCACACGTGAAAGAAAAAAGGCAGCTTGGTGGTGAGATGTAGATGGCCAGAGGGATGGGGTGAGAGGTGGGGTAATGGAGAAGATCTGGGAAAGGCACACATGATCTATGGTGATACTCGTATGCACTTCCTTTAGGAATTGAGAAGCCATGGTCATTTCTAAGTAGGCGAGTGACATGATCAGATTTGAACATCAGAGACAAGCATGTAGCTCAGTGTCTGGCACTTGGCAGTTGCTTACTAAATGGGGTTTGAACAAATATATGACAACTCCTTGAAGCAGCAGAGCAGGGGATGGATTCCCAGTGGGAGACTGAACGCAGGGAGTTAGTTTGCAATAGTCAGAGTGAAAGATGGTGAGAATCTAAACTAAGGCAGTGGCTGTGGAGACGGGCAGGAGGTACAAGAGCTGATGAAATAGCTCTCAGAGACTCACTGGACTGGCATCCTCAGGTTCAGGATTTAAGGGGGGGAGGTATAAAGAATTTAGAAAGAGTCCAAAAGAAAGGTCCTGTTTATAATTGTAACACAACAATAATAAACATAGGAATAAACAAATGAGAAGTATTCAAGATCTACATCATGGAAACTTTAAAATTGTTAAAGGACATAAAAATGAGGCAGATGTTTTCTGCCACAAACATGTATCACTGGTCCTAAAGGGGAACAATATACTCCTTGCCCCTCGTTGTTGAAAATGCCTCATATTTGAGTCCAATGTCATAAGACTCTATTACCCACCATCTCAGTACTACCTACTGCCGACTCCTGGGTCCTACCACCTCATTCCTTGCAGATTTTAGCTTCCGGCTCAATGTTTCTCACCAACTCTTCCCCTGCTCTAATTCTTGATGGTTCTAATAACCACTCAGATGATCCATCCAATATCCTTGCTGCTCGGAAATTCTCTGGCCGTCCAGTGGTTAGGACTACAAGCTTCTACTGCAGGGGGCACGGGTTTGATACCTGGTCAGGGAATTAAGATCCCACATGCTGGCAGCTCGGCCAAAAATCCCCCAAAAATCAAAAAACAAACAAACAAAAACACTGAACAATATCTTTGCTGCTCAGTTTCTTGACCTCTCCACTCACAACCTTGTTGTCTGCTCTACCTTAGCCATTAATTCCTGTGGTCATACCCTAGTAGACCTTGTCATAACCAGTAACTGAACTACTCCATGATCTTAATTTCAAGCAACCTCATTTCCAATCATCATCTCCTATTTTTTCCCATTGGCTTCTTCTGATGTTCCAATTACAACAAAACTTAGACCCCCACCAGGATAATCCATGAATCTTACTTTTTCCCATTGATCTCAATTCCTTTTCACTGTCACTCCAGTTTTTCAACTCGTGGCCCTACTTCTCTCCTTATTCAGCTTAAATTCCCATGGTCAATCATCAGAATCAGTTTCTTGTAGACATTCTCAGCTTTCCTATCTGACCCTCACTTCTCTGAGTGTGTTTGACTAACCCACAAAGTTGAATAAATCCAACCCTCCACCTCTTCTGAACCTGCACCCAAGCCACTGAAGGTACCTGGAAAACATGCAAAACTATGCATAATGGTCTCACTTTAAATTCATGATCACTAACCCCAAGCAGGTCTCTAACACTGCCTGGTGATTATGTTGCATTTCCGTAGTTGTTAACTCTACTGCTCTCCTATATGAATAAGTCATACACACACCTCCTTCCTCAAACCGTCAACATCTCTTCCCCTATCCCACTCTTAGTTGATAACTTTACTTCCTATTTCATGGGGAACAGAGAAGCAATCAGAAGATAACTCCCGGGACTTGCCTGGTGGTCCAGTGGGTAAGACTCCGTGCTCCTGCTCGCAATTCAGGGGGCCCGGGTTCTATCCCTGGTTGGGGAACTAGATCCCGCATGTATGCTGCAATTAAGAATTCGCATGCCGCAACTAAGAATTCGCATGCCGCAACTAAGACCCGGTGCAGCCAAAATAAATAAAATTAAATAAAATCAAAAAGAAGATAACTCCCACTGGCTCCCACCATCACATCTTACCACCTACTCGTGTCTGTGTCTGGACGCCGTACCCTCTTCTTCCTGTTATTGTGGAAGAACGATCTGTGTCCTAAGTGAAACTGTTCACTCGTGCACGAGACCCCGTCATCTCTCCAGTCAAGGACGTTGCTCCAGCCACTCTCCCCTCTCTTCTCTGAATCGTGGATGTCCCTTCTCTATTAGGTAATTTCAGTCAGCACAGAAGCAGGAGGCTCTCCTTCCCATTTTATTAAAAGAGATTTCTGATCCCACCTCTTTTACAACTTTCTCCCTACAAATCTTCCCATTTCAGCAAAACTCTAATTCCTTTGCTTCTATTTTCTCATGCCACCCCAGTCAGAATTTGTTTCCACCCAACCACCAGAACTGCCTTTAACAAGGTCACAGTGGCATCCACATTACTGAATTTAATGACTCATCTCGGTCTTCATTCTAGCTCTTCTTACTCCATTTACTATAGATCCCTCCCTCCTCCTTCACTTGGTTGCCAGGATACCACACTCTCCCAGATTTCCTCTTATCTCTCTGGCCCCTTCTAAGTTTTCTTTATGCTTCCTCCTCAACTCCCTAAATCCTAAATATTAAAGTACCCAAAGCTCCAGTCCTTGGACCTGTTTACTTTTTTTTTTTTCTATCTCCCTTGATGATCTCATCTAGTTTTGCGGCTTTCTGTAGCATTTATATGATGAAGGCTCTCAAATTTATATCTCTAGCCTAGACTGCTCCTCTGAACTTCAAGACTAGTTCATCCCACTGCCCATCTGATGACACCACTGAGATTTCTAACAGGCATCTCAAATTTAACATGCCCCAAACTAACTTACTAATATTAACCATAAAATCTACAATATGTTTAGGTTTCCCCATACCAGTAAAATCTTGTCAGCTCTATTTATATATACTGATGTGAAAGGATACCCTAAAAATATTGATGTTAACAAAAAGTAGGCTGCAAAACAGTACAATTAATATGATCATATTTGTGTTTTAAGAAGGATAGAGAGATATATGCTTTTTTTAAAATCTGAAAGGATACACAAGAAACCATCTGTAGCTACCCCAGGCTGAAGAAGGATAAGAATGGTGTGAGGACTTTGTTCATCTCATACTCTTTTATTCTGCTTGGATATTCTTGCATGAGCATGTATTATGCCTAGGATAATAAAACTATTTTTTAAATTAACAAAATAGGGTCCCTAGCAGAGTATCAGACATAATAGAGGGGGAAAGGGAAGGAAGAAAAACAGAAAAAGAAGGTGTACTTGGTTAAATTTCAGAAGGTAACCTTATTTGGAAATAGGACCTTGGCAGTAGTTAAGAAGAGGTCACACTGGATTGGGCTGGGCCCTAATCCAATGACTTGTATCCTTATAAGATGTACACACACAGGGAAGAATGCCATGTGAAGACAAAGGCAGGGATTGGAGTGATGCGTCTACAAGCCGAAGAATGCCGAGGACTACCGGCATCCACCAGACCTGGAAGAGACAAGAAGGAAGATGTGGCACATATATACAATGGAATATTACTCAGCCATAAAAAGAAACGAAACTGAGTTATTTGTAGTGAGGTGGATGGACCTAGAGTCTGTCATTCAGAGTGAACTAAGTCAGAAAGAGAAAAACAAATACCGTATGCTAACACATATACATGGAATCTAAAAAAGAAAAAGAAAAAAAAACGGTCATGAAGAACCTAGGGGCAAGACGGGAATAAAGACGCAGACCTACTAGAGAATGGACTTGAGGATATGGGGAGGGGGAAGGGTAAGCTGGGACAAAGTGAGAGAGTGTCATGGACATATATACACTACCAAATGTAAAATAGCTAGCTAGTGGGAAGCAGCCGCATAGCACAGGGAGATCAGCATGGTGCTTTGTGACCACCTAGAGGGGTGGGATAGGGAGGGTGGGAGGGAGACACAAGAGGGAGGAGATATGGGGATGTATGTATATGTATAACTGATTCACTTTGTTATAAAGCAGAAACTAACACACCATTGTAAAGCAATTATACTCCAATAAAGATGTTAAAAAAAATAAATAAAAATTTAAGAAAAAGAAAGAAATCTTCCTTAGAGCCTTCAGAAAAGCATAGCCCTTGACTTCAGACTTGCAGCCTGCAAAAGCGAATAAATATGTGTTGTTTTTGTCCACCTAGTTTGTGGTTTTTTGTTATAGCAGCCCTAGGAAAATAATAAAGAAGGGGAGAGAGACAGAGACAGAGAATAAGAATGGATGGGAGGCACAGAGGGAAGGCTAATGGGCTCTGAGGGGGCAGTTGTTGTGAGGACTGACTAGTTAATTGGGTGTATTCACTAAACCAATATGTACAGAGTGCTTGCTCTGTACCAAGTTTAATAAAAGGAATCAGGAAAGCTCTTGTTCTCCCTAGCCTTTGTTCCATCTGT
This sequence comes from Balaenoptera ricei, assembly GCF_028023285.1. Classification (NCBI taxonomy): domain Eukaryota; kingdom Metazoa; phylum Chordata; class Mammalia; order Artiodactyla; family Balaenopteridae; genus Balaenoptera; species Balaenoptera ricei. The sequence continues at coordinate 8,675,006 of NC_082646.1, read as the reverse complement.
ACTGGGATGTGGACCTTTCTGCCCAGGTGCCTCCAAATTTCCAGAGTTGGCGGTGTGTGTTGCACACTAACTCCCCCCAGGCTCCTCCACTGGAACCCCAGGGGTGGGGGGCCGGGGTGGGGGGGAAGTGCGCTCTAGGACAAGGGGCCCTGGCCTATTATCTCAGCAGCTACAGGGGTTGAGCCAACAGACCCTGGCTCCTGCCGGGGGCTGGCTCCTGCTGTCTGCTTTCCAGCTGGGGGCCTATTCTTTGCTCTCTGATCCCCCCTCCTGTTTGGCCCTCTGGCCCCTGCAGTCTGGGTCAGTGCCCCCTGGCATCATTGCTCTGAAGCCAGCAACCCTGCTGGGCCATTCACAGGCATAGCCTAGTAGGGGTGGGGGACAGATGTTAGTTCCTTGTCCCCCTCCCCAACAAAAACACACACATACGCTCAGGGTGTATCAGTGCCCTGGGAAGGGACCAAGGCGGAGAGAGTGATGGGAGGCTACAGGCTCCGGGGGGATGTAAATGGACTGGGGGTGTGTGTGTGTGTGCAATAGGGGGAGGCAGGGGCAGTAATCAGTGTGAGATAGGGAGGTTGTCCTTAGAGTGCCCTCCTGGGCAATTACATGCCAGCAGCTCATCCACTACCAGCTGGCATGCAGGCTTCGAACCACCAAGAAGCTTCCCATACAGCCCCTAGCTTGGCCACTGAAAATTCCCAGCTACGTTCTCTGGCCTATGTGATGGCTCTAGGCCACGGAAGTTGCCCTGGGGTAGCTATTCCCTCCATAAACACCCACGCCCACACCCCAGACACACATTTCTTCCTGCCAGACGCCATAACCCTATCAGAAGAAACTTACCCTCTCTCTCCATAGACTCAACTCTCCCCATCCTCTCTGCCTCTTGCTACTCTCTTCTTTTTGCCAACTCCCCTCAAAACTTCCTTTTTTTTTACTCTTTCTGAAGTGCAGACTGTTACTGATAAAACCCTGGGAAAGAAGTAGTCTTCTGAGGCAGCAGAAGGGAGGGGCCTGGAACTCAAATTCTTTCTCCAGCCTACGGTGGAAGTTAGACGAGGACCCTCCAATTATAGTGCACACACTGAGTGCTTTAGGTCAGGGGTCCCCAACCCCTCGGGCTTCGGACCGGTACCAGTCCGCGGCCTGTTAGGAACCGGGCTTCACAGCAGGAGGTGAGCGGCGGGCGAGCGAGTGAAGCTTCATCTGCCGCTCCGCATCGCTTGCATTACCGCCTGAAGCATCCCCTACCCGCCCCTCATCGGTGGAAAAGATTGTCTTCCACAAAACCGGTCCCTGGTGCCAAAAAGTTGGGGACCGCTGCTTTAGGTGCTGTACCAGCGCCTGTGATCTACAGGTTAGGAAATGGAGACAGATGCAGCGAGTTACCTATTCTAAGCAAGAGGTAGAAGCCAGAGTTGTGTTGGTCGTTTGTGGGGTGAGGTGGGGCAGGCAGTGGGGAGACAAATAGGAGGCAAACTCCTTCCAGAACTGCCTGTGGGAAGAGCACGGAGAGAAGCCGGACTGGAAAAGGTGCAGGGCCAGTGTCCAGGCTGCCCATCGGACCTTAAGAAAGGGAGGCTGGGCTTTTTCTGCCCACTCTCTGCCCCACGCTCTACTAAATCCAGGGCTCCAGGGACCCTGAGGGGGCTGGGAATTGGGCTGTGGTTGGGAGGTGTTTATTCTCCAATGCATCCCAGTTGAGTACTGCACCCTCTTTTGGCGTTTAATATGAGTTGGTTCAAAGGGAGAGTATTCTAGAGATACAGAGAAGTACAAAAAAGGAAAGAGAAGAAACAAGAACAAAAAGTGGGGAGAGAGAAAAGAGTATTGAGACGGAGTGAGGTGTAGAAGAGGGACAGGAGATTTGGGCCAGGAGAGTCTCGGAAAGGAAGAGAGTGGCCCTACTTTGTCCAGCCTCCAAACCCAGGATGCCAGGGATTAGGAAGCAGCCTTGCCCATGGGCTGAGTTGCAGCCTCCGCTCAGGGAACCCTGAGCAAATAGCCCTGATCCCCACATAAAGGGCCAATTAACTGCGCTGTCTCTGGGAACAAATCCGCTAACAGGGTGACAAGCCCCTAGACGCTGGCAGGCCCTGTGTTTGCTGAGAGGCCCACCGGGAGCAAATCAGGGGATTAGGATGGGGCAGGAGCCACATGGTGGGATGCAGTTTCCTGTCTGCTGCAGCCCTCCCTGCCCCAGAGCAGGGCTGGTGCCAGGACGTCGGATTTCTGTCCTGGTTCATCCTCTGATGTGATGGAACCCAGGTGACCTGGGAGGGGCAGCAGGAAGGGGGGCAGAGGGCTCCTGAACCGGGAACCTGAAGCATCAGAGCAGAGCAAGTAGTCCAATTTCTCCTTAATGGATGCGCAAACAGCTCTAGAGTGTGAAATCTCCTCACTGGCAAATATAGGATTGGGACGTCTGGGTTCATCATTCCTGAAGGGATTGATTTCTGGTGGGAAAATCTATCCCTTATCACCTCTCTTATCTGAATGCAACCTCGTCCTGGAACAAGGATCAGACGTCAGGTCCTATCTCTTAGTATCTGGTCCTTGAGAAAGAATGTGTCACCAGCTCCTCTCCCACCTACTCCAACTTAAGGTCCGCTGGGATTTAAGTCGTATGTGGGGCGCCAGGTTCCTAGTCCAGCAAGGACAGACGGGGTGCTGAAAGAACAGCTCCTAGGGCGCAGCCTCTGGTGGGGCAGGCCCTGCCCCACTGCCCCGCCCCGCCTCCGCCCGTCTTGCTTCTGGCCTGGCGAAGTCACGCGCAGAGCTGAGGCGGGGCGGGGGGCGGGGGCCGTAGGAAGGCACCTAAATGCCCGTTCGTTTGAGGCCCCCGAGGGCTGCTCTGAGGACTGAGGGAGGAGTTTGGGGACAAGCCCCCACCCCTTGACTAAGTCTCTAGTTCACTTGAGCGCTGCCTGCCTGAAATACTCAACTCCTGACTTAGCTTACGATGGGGTCTACGTCTGTGTAGCACCCACCCCTCAGGATGCTGACCTGTTCACCTGCCTCCTCCCACTTCGGAGGCAGCCACCCCTCAAAGGTGGTCTCCTCACACGGAGCCCTCCGGTTGAACCAGAACCCCACCATCAGCAGGGCCTTAGCTCAGATAGGCCCGGGTCTCTCTTCCCCTGACACCCCAAGGCCACCCCTAGCCTAGGAAAGTGTGTGTGTGTGTGTGTGTGGAGGGGGGCGACTGGGAGATCTTCAGGTACAAAGCACGCCAGAAAAGCCAGAAACAGGCGGGTGGGGGGGGTTGGGTGGGTGGGGTGTCGTGTCCCCCCCCCCCAAGGAGGATCGTTATCAAGTTTGAACAGATTTGAGCGAGTTTTCCATCAACCCCATGTCTTCTCTTGCACTTGCCTTTACAGAAACAATATTGCTCTCTTTGTCTTAGCCCCAGACTCCCTGGTTCCCCTTCAGTCTCCTCCGAAAGGTAAGACAATTTAATAAAATATGTCAGAGCAAAGTAATGCAAAAGCATGCCAATAGATGCGAGATGTCTGGGTTTCCCTGGGCTTTCCGCCTCCAGTTTTATCCCTGTTAAGTATCCTCAGGAACTACTAGATTAGTGGTGCGTCTGGGGCAAGGACTCCCAGGTCAAGACGCGCCGCCTCATCCCCCGGTCTCTCGGCTGCAAACCAGGCGACTGCTGGGCAAAGGGGTGGACGCACCGCGGAATTATTCTCCACCCACTCCCAACTCTCGCCCCAAACCAAGCCAGCCGTCCGCACTCCCGCAGCAAAGCCCGGGGACTTGGGAGGAAGTGGAAGCCAGGACTTGGAGAGCTAGAGGAATGGTCTGGCGCTTTGCCTCAGTTTCCTAAAAGAGGAAAAGAGGGGAGGGATTCCTCCTTTGAAGTCAGGCAGAAGGGCAGAGTCCGAAAGAGCCTCATCCCTCATCTTGGGTGCTTTGAGAAAGGAGTGAAACTCTCCCGAGGTGTCCAGAACCGACGCGGGACTCGGGGCGCGGGGCGGGGACTCCATCTCGCGCGCGACGCGACTCTAGTCTCTGGCCCTGCTAGTGGCCGTCGGGGTGGGGGTGGGAAGGTGGAAGGCGGCGGATTAATCCCTTAATTACGCGGTGAACCGCGTGGCACCTGCTTTCTGCCCGCCCAGCTCCCGGGGGACCCGGGCACTGGCGGGTGGAGAGAGAAGGACGAGGGAAGGAGGAGGGCACGCGGAGGCACGCGCGGTACCCAGGCGCGCCGGCAGGAGAGCGGCACCGTGGCTGGGACAGCGCGCAGAGGCTGTAGAGGGGCTTACGGCTCCCGGCCCGCGGGTCTCAGACCCAGGGGCTGGGCTCCGAGCCCCCAGCCCCGGTCTCAGTCGGGTCGCGCCATGCTGCGCTACCTGCTTAAAACGCTGCTGCAGATGAACTTGTTCGCGGACTCCTTGGGCGGGGACATCTCCAACTCCAGCGACCTGCTCTTCGGCTTCAACTCCTCGGTGGCGACGCTCAACCAAAGCCAGCTGACCCCCGGCGATCCTTATCTCAACGGTGAGACCCTGCCCCACGGGGACTTCGGATCCAGGGATGGGGTAAGGTGGGAGGGCGGCAAGGTCCGGGACCGAGCGATGCCCTCCCGCGCCTCCCAGCGCCTCCCGGGTGGTGGGGGCCAATGGATAGTTTGGGGCTTAAAGCACCTGAGTGGGGATATCGGCGGGAGGTCGAGGGCTTGGGAAGAGTTGGCAGCTGAGTCCACCACTCCTCTCCTCCCCAACCGATGCCCACGGCCACCCCAGGTGAGAAGAACCGGAGTAAGAGAGGCCGGGACCCACAGCACGGAGGGTAGAGGAGGGGGCGCGGTCGCTGGAGGGCCTGGGCCAAGCCGGGCCACTCGGTGACCCACCTAGGTAACAGGTTTCCCTTTGGGACCCTAAGTTTTCCAAGAACTCACTTAGGACGAGGGTGATGACGCCAAAATGTTACATGTGTTTGCTACAGAAGAAGGTAGAGGCGGCGACCATTTCAGGGAAACTTAGAAGTTTGCCCCTCAGAGGTAGAACTCACCGCCGGCCCACCCCGGCAGAGCTGCGGCGGGCGGGCAGCGCTGGCGGGGAGGTCATTACCGCTAATTACGGTGATTAATAAATGACTGAGACAGCGCGCTTTCCCCTAGCGCTGCGGGGAGGCGGCGAGAGTAGATCTGCCGGAGCCTGGGGAGAGGGCCAATTGCGCCCCCTGCCGGCCGCATCGGGAACTCCCGCATCCCTGAACGACTTTGCTGTTGATCCCCCTCTGGGCACAGCCTTCATCCCTCCGCCTCTACCCGCTCGAATCTACCAGCACCGTGCTGGGGACTCCAAGGTGGCAAGAAAGGAGACCCAGGCAATGGATGTGTGTTTGTGAGTGGGGTAATCCAGGTGCTGGGGGAGGAGCGCCAGAGCCCCATTAGCATGGCCATTAGCTATTCATTAGCTGCTGTCGAAGCATCTCCTGAGACCTGGAATGACAGGGAAGAAATTCCAGGGAAAGGACGCCTGCAGCTGTGTCTACAGGAATTAGGGGGAAAGAGCCGATGAGAAGGGTGTGGTTTGTATGGAGGGAGCAAGGAGGAAGAAGATGGGGAATGAGATGGGATTCTCCAACCTCCTGACCCTCTTAGATTCCCAGGAGGTTCTCACGGACACCCCAGACGCGCCTCTGCTCCCCCAGCGCTCTTACAGTGTTTTCACCACACATGGTCTCATTCAAACTCGAAAATTTAAGGAGGTGCGTTGATGGTCACATTTTGTGACTGAGAAAACAAACTCAGAGTGGATGAATAGTATCCCAATGGTCACGAAAGCAACGTAAAGCTTGGCAATAACAAACCAACTTCCATTACACCCAAAGGCCATGTGAAGGGGGGAAAGGGAATTTTGGGGCCTGGAAGAATCTGATTCAGGTAGAGACTGTAGAGGTCAAGATAAGGTAAGGTGGGCCAGGGAGGAAGAGCCCATAACTAATGGTAGAATAGCCATATTCATGGAGTCTTCTTCCAAGTGCTTTACATACACTCTGGTCTTGTGACAACCCTATCACTACTGCCACATTACAGGTAAAGAAACTTCGACCCAGACAAGTTCAATAATTTGCCCTAGTTCTGACAGCTAGGAAGTGTCAGCGTCTGAGATTCCAGCCCCTGTCGGTTCCACGACACTCCTTGAGCTCTTAACCACTCCAGGGTCGCTCACGTGGGGTCTGGTCTATCTAAACGGGGACTGGAATGGGATGGAGGAGAAGAAACGAGTGAGAAGCAGAGATTTCCATCTGAAAGGGAGGAAATCGAGAAAAATTCCTTCCTTCCCTAAGTGGGAGGGAAACCGATCTTCTTGTCCCTAACCAGTTAGATACCCTCCCCCCAGGATAGCAGCAGCACGGGGCAGCCCATGCAGCTTTGTCTCCACTAGAACTTCTTAAGAGCCGGGGCTGAGAAATGAAACCCAATTCCGTACAGAGGCTGGAAGCAAGAGGCCCCCGCGGATTTTGGAACTGGGGGTGGGGTGGGGCGTTGGGGGCGGGGGCGGGGGAGGGGAGGCAGAGAACAGAAGCACGGGGCTGTCCCTGATTATTTAAGGACACCAGGTTACGCGAGGCGGCAGCGACGCCTACTGGCCGCCATAGGTTACAAATCCACTTTTGACGAATCTGGGGGTGGGCGTCTGAGCTCAACCCGCTCGAGGATCCTGGATCCCAAACTGCAGAAGAAGAAGCGAGCAGAAGTCTGTAGGCCAAGTGAGGGGCAGGAGCAGACATGCGGTGAACGGATCTGAGTGACCAAGGAAAGTAGAGGAATTCCTCTCTCAATGATTCTTAGCCTTTCTTAACTATATCAACCTGTAGCATAATCTGTTGAAAACTATGCCCTCTTAGAAAAGGAGCGTTACTCACTATTCCACCATCATTTGCGTTCAATTCCTGTGACTTCACAGGACCCAGAAACGTGGGCACTGTGCCCATTCACGGGCTCCAGGATAAGGAGTCCCAGCCCTCAGCCCATCATTCACTTCTTCCCTTTCCTAAGGGGGGCCCCAGGCTGGGCCACAGTCTCCATATCGCTGGTCCGGGACCGCGCGGAGGCGAAGAACAAATTGTCGGCGCTGGTGCACCGCTTATGGTTGTTCACAGGTCTGTGAACCAGCGCGGGAGGGGGACTGAAAACCAGTCGGCTAGAGGCGCGGTCTACTTGCCAAGCCGTGGCCCAGTCACTCTGCACTTCAACTTGGCAGGAGAGGAGGCTGGCGTCGTTAGCCGGCCTAGGAGCAGGTGTCCAGATTCCTCTACTGATCTGCCTGTCCGCAGGCATCTCCTTTCCAGCCTAAGAACGTGCGGGGCACCTGTCCCGAAGGAGATACTCGACCCTACACACAGAGAGGGTGGGCAGGCGGAGATCTTTCTTCTCTCTGGAGATTCGATCTTTCTCCCGGTTTCCGGGTCTGAATGCTCTGCGCCCCCCACCCCCCTCAGGGTCAAAGGTCGGGCCGGAGGACGCGATGCCGCGCATCGTGGAGCAGCCGCCAGATCTGCTGGTCTCCCGAGGCGAGCCGGCCACGCTGCCCTGCCGCGCGGAGGGCCGGCCGCGGCCCAACATCGAGTGGTACAAGAATGGGGCGCGCGTGGCCACCGCGCGCGAGGACCCGCGCGCACACCGCCTGCTTCTGCCCAGCGGCGCCCTCTTCTTCCCACGCATCGTGCACGGGCGCCGCGCGCGGCCGGACGAGGGTGTCTACACTTGCGTAGCGCGCAACTACCTGGGAGCGGCGGCTAGTAGAAACGCCTCTCTAGAAGTGGCAGGTAGGAGTCCCCTGGTTGCTTCCAGAGCCTCGGGAAGGCGGGAGGGCACCGGGTAATGCCATCCAGAGCCAGGCCCAATCTCAACCCATTCAGCAGCTTCCCTTTGGGACTAAGACCTTTGGCCTCTAAAGCCCTCGCTTTGGCCGGAGGAGGAAGTGGGCCTGGTGTTGTCGCAACCCGGGAAGAGTTCCGGTCTGCGGTCTGCGGTGATCCCCCTCTCCCCAAAACACTTTCCTGTGTCCTCACCCAGTTATGTCACCCCACACCCTATTTATTCCCCTGGTTATTCATTCTCTCTCTCTCTCTCTCTCTCGCTCTCGCTCTCCCTCTCTCCAGTCCTCCGCGATGATTTCCGGCAGTCTCCTAGGAACGTGGTGGTGGCCGTGGGGGAGCCCGCGGTAATGGAATGCGTGCCCCCCCGCGGCCACCCAGAGCCTTCCGTGTCCTGGAAGAAGGACGGTGCTAGACTCAAGGAGGAGGAGGGAAGGATCACGGTGAGGGGCGGGGCCACGGCTGGGGATCCAACGACTGGGAGCCAGGGTCGGGGCCAGGGACATCCTGAGGGGCGAAGCCCTAGGCTAGGGGTCTGAGACCTGTGTCAGAGGAGGAAGGCCTGAATCTAAAGGTCTTGGAGGGGCGGGGGGGAAAGTCCTGGAGGCGATAAGACAAGAGATTTGAAATTGGGGCATTAGCTGACCAGAGGCTGAGAGTCAGCTACTGAGTGGGGGATAAATCAGCAAAGGTAGGACGGAATCAGTGTAAGAAGGTGGGGAGTATGATGCCCCAGGGACTGGTGGGAGGTGGTCTGGGCTGTGGGAGAAATGAAACACCTGAGCCCCACCTTGCGCAGATCACTCAAGGATTCCTTATCTGATAAGTGGGTCAAATTCACTGGTCTTCTTCATTGGCTTGCTTTGAGGATCAGATAAACAAATATGCTTTGATGGCTATAAGGGATCAAAGTTTCCATTATTACTCTGCAGCTCCGTGGAGGGAAGCTGATGATGTCACATACGCTCAAGAGTGATGCAGGGATGTATGTGTGCGTGGCCTCCAACATGGCAGGAGAACGGGAGAGTGGGGAAGCCAAACTTGTGGTCCTGGGTAGGCACGTGGGGTTTTGGAGTTACGGGAGTGTGTAACCTGGGGAGTGAGTAACTGAGCAGACCCCCTGACTATTCACTCACTCCCTCTGCACAGAGCGTCCCTCATTCCTGCGTAGACCAGTGAATCAGGTGGTCCTGGCTGATGCCCCCGTGGACTTCCCATGTGAGGTGCAGGGGGATCCCCCGCCTCGTCTACGCTGGCGCAAGGAGGATGGGGAACTGCCCACAGGCAGGTGAGAAGCCCCCTCCTACTGCCTGTAAGGAGACCCAATCAGCTCAAGAACATACCCAGCCCTAGAAAACTGGGGGGGGGGGGGGGAAGGAAGGCAGATGCCTCTCACTTGATGGCACAGAGAAGTCTGTCCCCCAGAGCCTGTGGCCCCTGCGCTAACCAGTCCCCACGTCCGTTCATGGGTCCATGGGTACCAGCTTCTGTCCCTGTTGAGGTCTACCTTGTCCTTATGTACCCTGATCCTGGTGTGTGTCCTGGGTGGGTGAGAAAGGGTCTGTAGCTGTGGCCAATCCAGCCTGGGGGTGGGGGGGTGGAGCAGGTATGAGATCCGGAGCGACCACAGCCTTTGGATCGGGCGTGTGAGCGCTGAAGATGAGGGGACTTACACTTGTGTGGCGGAGAACAGCGTGGGCCGCGCCGAAGCCTCTGGCTCCCTCAGTGTTCACGGTGAGGGCCCCACCTGGGACTGCCTGCAGCAGGGATGAGACGAGGGAAGACGGAGGATGGGTGGAGGTGGAGAATGAGGAGAAAGGACAGAGCAGGAGATATGAGTGCGTCCCCTGAGATTTCTGGAAGGGGAGGAAGGATGGGAAAGCTAAGCAGGCTTGAGCAAGAGATGGACATCTGCTCCTGCTTAAGCCAAGCTCAGGCTTCTCTCTCCTGTTCCCTCTGTCTCCCTTCTTAGTACCCCTGACTCCCTGTTCCTTTATCTCCCCTCCCCTTCCCAGTCCCACCCCAGCTGGTGACCCAGCCCCAGGACCAGATGGCGGCTCCTGGAGAGAGCATAGCTTTCCAGTGCGAGACCAAAGGAAACCCCCCGCCTGCCATCTTCTGGCAAAAGGAGGGAAGTCAAGTAGGTGGCCAGCTCCACAGGCCTTCCCACCAGCTTCTCCTCTGGGTCTCAGCCTTCCTCCTTCTACATTCTGCAAACTTCTCTCTGGGGTTCTGTCTTACCTTTCCTTCCAGAAAGCTGTGCAAGTTATTTGGGAGGATTAAATAAGATAATGAATATAAAAGGCCTGGAACATATGATAATATGTTTTGGAGGTAGGGAACAGTCCTGTATGGTAATTCCTTGGAGAATCTTTCTGTTTTGGGCAAGGCTGTCCTGAGGATGTAGCAGATCCAATTAGATCCTTCCTCCTCCCCAGGCCTGGGGCCTGGGCTTTAACATTCCGCTCTGGAAAGCAATGACTGTACCAAAGCTGCTCAGGGTAGAACATTACAAGCTGTTCTAATTACAAAGGACTTCCACCAGGGGGAGCTCACAGACACCCCTCAACCTTAGCAAACAAATCTCAGCATATAGAATTGGAATGAACATTAGTTAATGTTACAACACAAGTAACTCGCACCAAGGGAAGGGTGGGAATTTTGCTACTGGGAAACAGGGTCAGTATAATAAAATAAGTCTCATTAACCCCATCCCACTGGGAAACCAGGCCACCCACTACCTCGTTGCAAATCCACAGCCACAATTTTCCAACATCTTCTCTAGCATTGGGGAATGCTGCATTTTAATTAGATTCTTAAATGAATAAAAACGCTGATGGTAGTAGAGGGTGGGAATAAGTATCAGTCAGGGGCTCAGCATGGTGCCATTAAAACCTGCTTCCCTACCTTCTGTGTATCTAATGTAAAATGTTAAAGCCAGAAAGAAGGGGAAAGTACTTAACGTTTATCATCCAATGTACTGAAAGAGTTTCAGGTAATCACTTGATTTAATCCTCATAACTATCCTCTAAGAGTCAAATTTGGGGAAATTGGGGCTCAGGAAGGTTAAATAGCTTGCTCAGTTTCCTGACTGGTAGAGCTGGGACGGGCACCCCCAAATCATTTAATAAAACTCCCTTATTCTTGTGAATAGGGTTAACTAGTTTGCCTAAGGTCACAAAACTGGCTTGGGACAGAGTATGAACTAGAACCTTAGGACTTCTCTGGATTCTGGGGTTGGTGAGAATGGGGAGCTCTCCCTGCCAGCTGCCAGGTGGTTTGGTTGCTTGCTCTGTCCCCAGGCCCTGCTATTCCCCAGTCAGTCACTTCAGCCCACGGGGCGCTTCTCAGTCTCTCCCAGAGGCCAGCTCAGCATCACTGAAGTGCAGAGCGGGGATGCTGGCTACTACGTGTGCCAGGCTGTCAGTGTGGCCGGCAGCATCCTGGCCAAGGCTCTGTTGGAGGTGAAAGGAGGTACGTGCCCATGGAGACAGGGCTGGACTCGTGGCCTGGAAGGAAATCATGACTTAAAGAGATCTGTTTTTCTTGGATTCTATGTAATATATCTGCAAGGGGAGAGGCATGTTCCTGAGGCATGTCCTTGAAGTTTGGAAATCAGGTACAGAAGCCACTAATAGATGGCTGATCCCACACAGAGACAACAGGTGGTTATGGAAGCCCCCTGCAATATCCAGGGGAGGGGAAGTGCAGGAGCAGAGATGAGGACAAGGGGCTGGTTGCCTGAACCCAGGACCCTCGCCTGAGGTGCCCAAGTTCTTCCTCTCTCAGCCTCCCTGGATGGGCTGCCTCCCATCATCCTCCAGGGACCAGCCAATCAGACGCTGGCACTTGGCTCCTCTGTGTGGCTGCCATGCAGAGTGACTGGGAACCCTCAGCCTAGCGTCCAGTGGAAGAAGGATGGGCAGTGGCTGCAAGGGGATGGCGTCCAACTCAACCTAATGGCCAACGGTACCCTGCACATCGCCAGTGTGCAGGTGAGTCTCACTCCTGGGGCCCAAGTAACTGAGAATGGCCACGTGGTCCACATGCCCAACTCCAGTACCTGCTGCAACTTGAACTCCACCTCTTCCCCTCTGCTCTCAGGCCACCTAGAGTGGACAACATCCTCCCCATCCTTCTGTACACCCACCTCCACTCCTTCGCCCTACCTTGCTCCACTCCCAGTTTGCCCATCCTCCGCCCTCTCCCGCAGGAGATGCACATGGGATTCTACAGCTGTGTGGCCAAGAGTTCCACAGGGGAGGCCACCTGGAGTGGCTGGCTTAGGAGGCGGGGTGAGTTTTTCCTTTGTTCCCTTGTTTTGCCAGCACCCTTCTCCAAACCTGCTTCAAAGGTGGCCAGTACCTCCCCAAACCCCAGGACTGATTTTATCTTCCAAATGCCAGGGTCATGGTGGTGGGGAGAAGGAGGACAGAAGTGGTGCCCTTGGGAGGCACATGTGAGCAGGGGTTAGTTCACTATGTCCCCCCTCCACCATCACCACTGTCACAGCGCCACAGCTCCTCTGGGAAGGAGGAAGGTTACGCTGGGGCCATCTTTTCCCCATCCTTCTACTCAAAGATTATCTCCTCACTGCAGAAGACTGGGGAGTATCACCAGACCCCCCTACAGAACCCAGTACCCCTCCGGGGCCTCCCTCGCAACCAGTGGTCACTGACATTACCAAGAACAGCATTACCCTGACCTGGAAGCCTAACCCACAAGCTGGGGCCACAGTCACCTCTTATGTGATAGAGGCTTTCAGGTAAAGAGAAGGTTTTGGATGCAAACATGGAATGTTACAAGGAGGGGCCCCTGTGTCCTTAAAGGCTTTGCTGTTGTGGCGAGAGGTCTGCCAGGGTGAGGAGGTAGTAGGGGGTGACAGAGAATGGATGAGATGAAATAGACAGGTTGGGCTCGGACAGCTCTGTCACCTCATTCTTGTTGTAGCCAAGCCTCTGGCAACATGTGGCGGACGGTGGCAGATGGCGTGCAGCTGGAGACACACACCGTCAGCGGTCTGCAGCCCAATACCATCTACCTGTTCCTGGTGCGAGCCGTGGGAACCTGGGGACTCAGTGAGCCCAGCCCCGTCTCCAAGCCCGTCCGCACCCAGGGTGAGTAAGGTCAGGGTCTCTGGGTCACAGGTATAACGTGAAACATGGCAGAGCACCCCCTCCCCGCAAACCATGGCACCTACCTGGTTCCAGGTCTGTCCTGGTGGCCCGGCCTGGAATAGGAGGTCATGCTTCCCTTTCACTGAGGGAACGAGAGAAGAGGAGAGAGGGAAAGAGAGGAAGATGATTCAGGCATCTTGGTAACTCCTCACTCTGAGCCTTTACCCACAGATAACGCAGATTATATGGAGTGGAAGGAAACTTGCAGGGTCATCTTCATGTGAGGGATGAGGAACAGGGCCTTTAAAGGGCACATATGTAGTCACGCAGAAAGAATACTCATGTTAGCTGGACACCCTGGCCCACCTCTCGAAGGTCTTCCCCTGACCAGCCTGTTCCTGACCCTGGGATGTGCTCCAAAGTACTAAGTAGTGGTCTGTGGGGCAGGGCAGAGGTGGAACATACGCACAGTCTCAGTCCTGACCCCTGTCCCTGTGGCCCCTGCTGAGTGGGCTCTTTGGTCAGTAGACAGCGACCCATCCAGGCCAGTGGAGGAGGACCCGTGGAGGGGCCAGCGGGGACTGGCTGAAGTGGCTGTGCGTCTGCAGGAGCCCGTAGTCCTTGGGCCCCGGACCCTGCAGGTGTCCTGGACTGTGAGTGTGGCCTAGGGATGAGGTTAAGGGCGGAGGTGATGATGGGGCACAAAGGGGCCTCTAAGCATGGGTGTGGGAGGGTGCGAGGTGAGCGGCTGGGGAAGATGGGTGAGTGGAGGAGGGCTGGGGCTGGAGGGCTTGTGTGGCTCCAGCTCTCCCCCTGGTGTGCTTTGTCCTGCCTCCCACAGGTAGATGGCCCAGTCCAGCTGGTGCAAGCTTTCCGGGTGTCTTGGAGGGTAGCAGGTCCCGATGGGGGAAGCTGGTCAGTGCTGGACCTACAGTCCCCAAGCCAGCAAAGTACTGTGCTAAGAGGACTCCCCCCAGGGACTCAAATTCAGATCAAGGTGCAAGCTCAAGGCCAGGAGGGGCTGGGGGCTGAAAGCCCCTTGGTGACCAGGAGCATTCCTGAGGAGGGTAAGGGGGTGGGGCCCAGAGCTGATGGGTGGACAAGAGGGAAGGAGTGGGGGAGGATGAAGGTTTGCCTGTGGAGAGCAAGGAGCCGGCGGGAAGGAGGGATGCATCTCGCTTCCCTAAGATGTTAGAACTGGGAGGATGAGGAAGGGCGGGGCACGAGGGGCAGCTTGCAATGACTGTCTGTGTCCTTCTCACCATGCTCCACCCTGGCCCAGCCCCCAGTGGTCCCCCCCAGGGAGTGGCAGTGGCCTTGGGGGGTGAAGGCAACAGCAGTATCACTGTGTCTTGGGAACCTCCGCTCCCCTCCCAGCAAAATGGGGTCATCAAGGAATACCAGGTGCAGGGGTTGAGAAGGTGGGCGGGCTGGGGAGTGGAGGGAGAGGGAGGCTCCAGGAGTTAGGATCAGGGAGGAGGGAACCTAGGACTGGCTTTGGGCCTGCAGACCAGGCTGGGGTTAGGATCAGGGAGGAGGGAACCTAGGACTGGCTTTGGGCCTGGAGACCAGGCTGGGGTTAGGATCAGAGAGGAGGGAACCTAGGACTGGCTTTGGGCCTGGAGACGAGGCTGGGGGAAGAGGAGAGAGGTTTCAGAGTGCCCTCTCTGAGTTGAATTACGCCCGGCTAAGCCCCTTCTACCATCCAGAGCTTCAAGTTTCCCCGTGAGGCCAGAAGCCACTTCTGAAACTCTAAACCTGGGTCTCGGCCTCCCCAGATCTGGTGCCTGGGCAATGAGAGCCGCTTCCACCTCAACCGGTCCGCGGCAGGCTGGGCGCGCTCGGCGGTGCTCCGGGGACTGCTGCCCGGTCTCCTCTACCGGACCCAGGTGGCGGCGGCCACCAGCGCGGGCGTGGGCGTGGCCAGTGTCCCGGTGTCGGTGCAGCTGCGTGAGTCCGGAGGGGGTGGTAGGGCGGGGCTGGGAGTTAAGGGGGGCCCTGGGGTAGCGGTGCCTCTACTCCCCTCACCTCTCTGACCCCCACAGCGTCTCCGCCGGAACTGGAGCCTGGGCTCGAGGCGGGCCCGGGGCTGGCGGAGCGGCTGGCGAGGGTGCTGCGGGAGCCCGCCTTCCTCGCGGGCAGCGGCGCCGCGTGCGGGGCGCTGCTCCTCGGGCTCTGCGCCGCCCTCTACCGGCGCCAGAGGCAGCGCAAGGAGCTCAGTCACTACACGGGTGAGAGCCCGGCCCGGGGGCAGAGCGGGCGGGAGTCACAAGGGCGCCGCGGGGATGGAAAGGAGGGCCTTGGAGTGGGCGGAGCCTGGAGATCCCTTCCCCCCCCAGGGAGGGAGGCGGGGAGGATGGAAAGAGAGGAGGAGGGACTCAACAGCTCCCGGAGCGGCGTCGGGCGAGGGGTCGCCCGGGAACTCAGCCCCTTGGACAGGGGCCGGGTGCCCAAGGTGGAACCGGGAGCTGTCGGGACCTGGGCTGGGGGGTTGGGGGGGGGGACGGGGAAGATCGGAGCCCAGAGGGGGCGGGGCGGGGCCTGAGTTTGCTGAGAGGAGTGAGATTTGTCCTTAAAATGCCTCGGGAAGGAGCAGGCTTTGCGGTCAGCCTCAGTAGAGAAGGGGCAAGTCTGGGGGGCGGGGGGCGGAAACTCATTTCCTGGGGGTCGGGGGCTGGCAGAGGGAGTGTGGCCAGGATCCCAGGCGATAAATTGTCAGGCGGGGTCTGGATGGAAAGGGGGGACCCGCTGAAAGGAGGAGACTTGAGTTCTGCTTCTCCCTGGGAAGGGGCGTGTCCGGAGAGATGTGAGGTCTCTTAGTTCAGAGGTTCTCAATCTTCGCTACACGCAGGAATCACTTGGGGAGCTTTAGAAAAATACTGATGCCTGAGTCGCATCCCTAGGAATTCCGATGAAATTGGTCCAGGGTACAACCCGAGTGGTGGAATTAGGACCAGGCCCAAGGAGTGGACCAGAATATGGATATTTCTGACTTTTCTCCCCATTTCCCCTCTTCTTTCTCCCACGGGTTCCGTTTCGGAAGCCTCCTTTGCTTACACACCTGCAGGTAAGACATCTCTGCCCCCGGGGTGGGGGTGGGGCGGGGTTCGGACCCCAGGTAGCCGCGCTTCTCACAGTCTCCCCCTCGTCTTCCCCAGTGTCCTTCCCACACTCAGAGGGCCTGTCGGCAGCCAGTTCCAGGTAATTCTCTTAGCTCATCTCCCCAAGATGAGACCACTCCCTTCGTCCCAGGCCCAGCTGCCTCCCCGTGCTGACCTCCGCCCTCCTCTCACCGCCACACTCACCGTTACCGTCCTCCAGCTCCCATTACCCCTGCCTCCCTTACTTCACTGACCTCTTCAGGCTCTCTGTCCCCAGCGTTCACCTACTGTCCCTCAGGCCACCAATGGGCCTTGGCCCTGCTCCTTACCCGTGGCTGGCAGACTCGTGGCCGCACTCATCTCGCAGCCCCTCGGCCCAGGAACCCAGGGGAAGCTGCTGCCCCAGCAATCCTGACCCAGACGACAGATATTACAATGGTGAGGAGTTCTGCTTCCCTCAGGGGTACACCAGGAGGCCCTGCACCCTCTCTCCTCCCGACCGGCTGGGGCAAACTGAAGGGGGCCAAGGGGTCCCAGTCTTGCTGAGGCTGCGTGGTCCTTGGGAAGCTGTGAGTTGGGGGAGCCTCTCTCATGCCTCACCTTTACCCCGGATTGGGATAGGGGAAGAAGTGGGATCCCCTTGTGCCCTCCATTCTCCTGTTGTCCTCTATTTTTCTGTCTCTGCCCCGTCTCCTCCCCGGGGCCACCCTCTTTCTCCCCCTCAGAAGCAGGGATCTCCCTTTACCTGGCTCAGACGGCCCGGGGAGCTGCCGCCTCTGCTGAGGGTCCCGTCTACAGCACCACTGACCTGGCCGGCGAGGAGCTGCAGACCTTCCACGGGGGGTTCCCTCCACACCCCTCAGGGCAGCCAGGCGACTGGAGCCAGTATGCTCCTCCAGAATGGAGCCAGGGGGACAGTGGTAGGGCTCCAGTTCCCAACACCCCCATTTTAGCCCTGAGCAGCATCTTCCCCAAAGAGTGTCCTCCACCCCCTCTTCTGGGACCTAGCCCAGCACTCCTTTCTGACGTGTCTCACCTCTGCCTCTTTCCTGCCTGTATCTTGCTGTGGCCCCACCCTGCTCTCCTCAGGAGCCAGGGGAGGCAAAGTAAAGCTTCTGGGAAAACCTGTACAGATGCCCTCTCTCAACTGGCCAGAAGCGCTGCCACCCCCGCCCCCTTCCTGTGAACTGAGCTGCCTAGAGGGGCCTGAGGAGGAGCTGGAGGGCGGGTAAGGAGGCGCCTTGCCTGCAGATGCCCTGTACACATGGGACCAGCCCAGGGCCTCCTGTTGGCGGAGGGCAAAGATGCTGGGAGAAGAAGGGAAGGGGGCAGCGGAAGGCCAAAGGGAGGGTATGAAGCTACTCAGTCACCCCGCCCTCCTGCCTCTTTGCCCCCAGCTCAGAGCCAGAAGAGTGGGGCCCACCAGTGCCCGAGAGGAGCCACGTGGCAGAGCCCAGCACCAGCGGGGGGTGCTTGGTCCCTCCGTCCCGAGGGGAAACCCCCTCTCCCACACCTTCCTATGGACAGCAGTCCACAGCCACTCTTACCCCCTCACCTCCTGACCCTCCCCAGCCCCCCACTGACATTCCCCATCTCCACCAGACGCCCAGGTAGGGAAGTGTATAGTACCTTGCATGTTACAGGCCCTCCGTACATATCTATTCAGTGGGTGAATGGGTGGATGACCAGACGGATGGATGAATCTGGGGCCCAGAGGTCTCATGGCTGTATCAGGGTGGAAGTGTGATATGGGGAGAAATGTGGAGGTTGGCAAGGTCTCTCACTCCCGACAGTCATTGGAGGGACTCTGCAAGCTTCCTGGGGCATTTCAAAGTTGGCTTTCTTAGTATTCCACCAGCATGGGAGCCTTGTGGAGGACGAGCTGTGTCTTTTTTTTTTTTTTTTTTTTTTTTAAATTTTATTTATTTATTTATTTATTTATGGCTGTGTTGGGTCTTCGTTTCTGTGTGAGGGCTTTCTCTAGTTGCGGCAAGTGGGGGCCACTCTTCATCGCGGTGCGCGGGCCTCTCACTATCGTTGCCTCTCTTGTTGCGGAGCACAGGCTCCAGACGCGCAGGCTCAGCAATTGTGGCTCACGGGCTTAGTCGCTCCGCGGCATGTGGGATCTTCCCAGACCAGGGCTCGAACCCGTGTCCCCTGCATTGGCAGGCAGATTCTCAACCACTGCGCCACCAGGGAAGCCCCCGAGCTGTGTCTTATTCATCTGAGTGTTAGGTTGATTGTTTAGCACGGTGCCTGGCACACAGTAGGCACTTAGTGTCTGTTGAGCGAACAAATGAAGCCTCATGTCATTGCAGGAGGGCGCCCCTTGGGCCAAGTTCCCCTCTCAGTGTATCCCAGCCCACGCTGAGTAGCCATGAAGGGAGGCCTGCTGGCCTGGTTGCTGACCCCTCGGCCCTCCATCACAGCCCCAGCCCTGCCGCTAGTACAGCCAGCAGTGCCCCAGGTGAGTCTGTAGACCCCTCAACTGGCCTCCACCTCCCCATCCCCCGGAAGCTTGTTTCCCCTTCACCCTCAAGCCCCTTTCTTGACCAACTCTCTTACCCGCTCCTCCCCGCATCTCCCGATGCCACAGGGAGAACCCGGCAGGCGCCTGGGGAGATGACTCCTCCACTTCACGGGCCCCGTGCCCGAATCCGGAAGAAACCCAAGGCTCTTCCCTACCGGCGGGAGCACAGTCCTGGGGGTGAGGGGGCCATGAGCCTGGGAGGTGGGACAGTAGGGGAAGCAGGCAGATAACCAAGGGTGAGCTCTGCGGGCTGGAGGAGGGAGCGAGTGGACCCAAACCTTGGGCTGTTCATTCAGTGCCCTCTGACGCCAGGGAGTGGGAGTGGGGGAAAGACCCATATCGGGAGAAGCAGGAGAGTGCTGAAAGCAGGTCTCTCCCCAGACTTGCCGCCCCCTCCCTTGCCGCCGCCGGAGGAAGAGGCAAGCTGGGCCTTGGGGCTGAGGGCTGCAGGCAGCATGTCCTCCTTGGAACGGGAGCGGGACCACAGTGGGGGGAGGAGAGTGGCGCAGGCCGGGCCCCTGGGCGCCTGGCGGGGCCCGCACCTGGATGGTAAGGAGGGCCCCTGCTACACAAGAGGGTGGGCGCAGGGACTGGGGCCTAACAGGTGGTACAGACTGTGCCACTGATGCACTAATTTTCAACCCAGCTCACCCCTGACCTCCAGCTGGGAGGAGGTCAACATTTGATCAACATCAAAGACACTTGTCTCTCTAGCTCTCTTTGGGCAAAATCCCCTGAGGTTCCCAAGTTGTATCCTTTCCCAGGACTGAAGCCCAGAGGAGAAAAGAGTGGGAGCCGGGCGCTCTGTCCCTGCTTTCCCAAGGCCCTCTCTGCGTGGGAGTTCCCCACGGGTTTCTGAGCACGTGTTATGTGAAGGCCATGGGCTGCGCGCTCTGCTTCTCCTCAGCCCCCAGGATGGTCTGCCCTCAACTCTGCTTCCAGAGCTGGGATGGCGGTTAGGGGGGCACGGGGGCAAGCAGCGATGTTCTCCCCCTGCCTGGGCACAAATGCCCCTCTGTCTCGTGCTGCAGAAGAGGCCTGGCTCCCCTACAGCCGACCAAGCTTCCTGTCCCGGGGCCAGGGCACCAGCACCTGTTCCACAGCCGGCAGCAACTCTTCGAGAGGCTCCGGCAGCTCTCGGGGCTCCCGGGGCCCTGGCCGGAGCCGGAGCCGGAGCCGGAGCTAGAGCCAAAGGCCAGGACAGAAGCGTGGAGAGGTAGGGGCTGGGGATGGCAAAAAACAAGAGTGGAGGGCTAGGGAGCGTGGGCCACGGGATGATTAAAACTAGGAAGGCAGAGAGGTCTTCTGGGGGGAAGTGTCAAAAGGAAGGGACCCCGTGAGTAAGGAGGAAAGGAGGACTCCTGGAGCATAGGTGACAAAGGATGAAGACAGATGACGTAACAGAGGGGCCAGGCTCTGTAGGAGAGCTGGATCAGGAGAGAGGCTGACCAGAAATGAGGTGCATCCCTACTGGGTCCTGTTTGTCCCGACCAGCGCCTTGCAAACCAGCCTCTCTCTCTCTCTCTCTAGGAACCAAGATGACCTTTGATGAAATACCAGAAATCCCATGGGGAAGGGCGTGTCCCTGGGCCGGGAGCCTGAGCAAGAGCCCCTCCCCCTGGTGAATGAGGGCTGAGCAGAGAGGAGCAGGGACGAGTCTCTTCCCTCTCAGCAATGATGCGTGGGGCTCCCTGAGAAACTGGCCTAGAAGCCAGGAGCCAGCTCTTCCCTTGCCATCTGGGACCCATTCATAAAAAAGACAATAAAAAGAGTCTGATCAGAGCCCTGGGCCCTGTTTGTCTGGTTTTGTGCGGGATGTGGGGAGGAAGGGGGCTGCGAGCGTGTGTATATCATTTGAGCTTCTTCAGCTGAAAGCACTAGTTGAGGGCAGGGCTAAGAGATGCCACCTGTTTTGCCTCCAGAAGGAGCTGAAGCCACTGTCTTCCCAGTTACACCCAGAAGGACTTTCCAAATAACCAACAGCGAGAATCTTGTCCCGCCTTCTGAGAGCCGAGCCAGGCCCTCCCTTGGTGGCCTCCTCCCCTATCAGGAAATATACCCCTTACAATAACAGTAATTTTTTAAAACTCAAAGAAAGGAGGAGCTGATGGGGGAAATCCCAGCCAAGAAGGAAAAACAGGCTTTTTCAGACAACCAGCCACACCCCCTCACGAAGGGTGTGTGTAGACGGGCACCTCTTAGCCAGATTAGGCCCAGATGTAGCTGGTTAGACTGGCAGAGAATTTCCTTTTAATTTTGGCCATGAACGCCATAGTCCCCATCACTCCCGAACCCACAGCCCACGCCACTCGCTGGGCACTGAGGTCTGTTTCCGTCTCACTTGCCCAGTGACTGCTCCGGGCTCTCAGGGGATGGCCGCTGACCCCCCCCAATCCCAGGCTCTGACCTCTCCTGCCACTTTGACCTAAGTGTGTACAAATCCCTTTTTTCTCATTTGGTCTGGCAAATGAGGTTGGCATGTTTTCAAAAGGAATTTTACCAGGAAGCTAAAAGAAAAATAAAATCCAAAAAAGGAAAAGCAAATAAAGAGGAACGGATGTGTATCCAGGGCACTGACTCCTCATCCTGAGATCACGACCCTGGGCGTGCTCGGTAGCAACCGCCCAGCGTGTGGATTCTGCCCCTGACCTTTCCCACCAAGTGAGAGGATGCAGCCCTGCCTGCCCGCCATTGGTTTTCTGCGGCTCAGGCTCTGGAAGTCCTGCTCCTCCATTTCTCTGTTCTGTTTTTTGTCTGAAGGGTGCCCACTAGCCAACCGTTACAGGTGGTTCTACCTTTTGTGAAACTTAGCTACTTTGTCTATTTTTTTTTAATAAACTTTTTAAAAAAAATTAATTAATTTATTTATGGCTGTGTTTGGGTCTTCGTTTCTGTGCGAGGGCTTTCTCTAGTTGTGGCAAGCGGGGGCCACTCTTCATCGCGGTGCGCGGGCCTCTCACTATCGCGGCCTCTCTTGTTGCGGAGCACAGGCTCCAGACGCGCAGGCTCAGTAGGTGTGGCTCACAGGCCTAGTTGCTCCGCGGCATGTGGGATCTTCCCAGACCAGGGCTCGAACCCGTGTCCCCTGCATTAGCAGGCAGATTCTCAACCACTGCGCCACTAGGGAAGCCCCTACTTTGTCTATTTTAAGAAACCATCTGGGACTGGTCTTTGGGGAGGGCAGCTGGGACCTCTGAAAGCAGGAGTTGTCTTCACAGGACAAGTTGCTAAGACCAGCAGACCCCCCCAAAAATCCCCCACCCCTCCCTTTCCTGGATTCTGCTTAAAGTCTGGAAGCTGCAGGTAATTCCCCCATTCACAACAGAACAGAAAGGAGTGACAGCCAGAGTGTCAATGAACACTGAATCCCTTTCTAACCCGGGAGCCCTCCCCAGGATGGTGCCCCGCAGAGTGACCTCATAGAACTCAAGTCATCGTAGCTTTATGGTATCAAATTCCTTAAGCTTATAGTGACAACAGTGTGAGGAGGGTGCATTTGTCCCATGTTCGTCACTCTTCCTTCATCTTCCTCCCTAGACTCATCCTGAACCCTTTGTCTTGGTGCTGAGATAGGGCCTCACTGCCTCAGTGGAGTCTCTCTTTATGTCCCTTCGTGGTGTGTTTGGGGAGAGAGCTAGGAATGGTCCAGAAAGGGCTGAGAGGGGAGGCCCTGAGATGAGAAGCTCCTTCCTCCACAGCCCTCTCCCGTGAGCCACTGCTGTCCTCCAGGCAGACATTTGGCTCCTCCACTTCCTGTGATCCAAGTGGGTGGGGAGATCAGGATTTAGGGCTGCTTCTTAGGCCCAAATGACCTGGTTTTGGACGTGGATGAAGCAGAAGGAAAAGCAAGGGCTGGGAGTCAGGTGGAGATGATTTTTTCCCCCCGGGGGCTCCAGGTCCGCTTTGTTCGTATTTTGTTTTGCTTTCATTTGTTTTCACAATCCAGGACGGAGAACTCTGGAGGCTGGGAGAGGTGGACCCCAACTGCAGAGAAGCACAGGCCAAGACCCACAGTCCACAGCCCAGGCTGGTGGCTGACAGGGGAGAGGGTTCTGATTCTCCTCTTGGCAGTCTCGGGATCAGCTCATGAGGCGTCTGTAGGAGAAGTTGAAGGAGGATGGATTTATCCCCCAGCTCCTTAGCTCTCCTGCCAGACCCCAGGCGCCTTCTTGGACCCCACCCCACTGCCAAGAACCCCTGCAGTCAAGATCGCCACATCAGCCAGCCAGCCAGACACTTACCGCCGGCCTTGGGCGCAGGACAGCTGAGCTGACTTCTCTGGGACGAGATCCGAGAGGTGGGGGGCCAGGGAGGCAGCCCCCTTCCCAGCCACTGGGTGTGGTTTTTCTCCATGTCCTCCAACCACTCTGACCTCCACTCCCACGGGGGCAGGGAGAGGGCGGAGTTCAGGAAGAGGTCATCCCGGGAGGAGGGAGGTGACAAAGCATCTGTCAGGGAGGGTAGAGGTATCTGTGGAGGGTTGTCCTTCACCCTTATGGACCAGTTTAGGGCAGAGAGCTTGGGGCTGCTTAAGGCATACACCCAACCCTAGACATAACCCAGCCCCACTCGGTCGATCACCCCCAGTGGCCACATCCACAGGAGCCTCTGCCCCAGGGAAAGGAAGATGTCCGTTGGTTTCTTCAGAGAGAACAGCTTGAACTCTTTCCTCCTAGCCCAGCCCTGGCCTTCTGTCCTAGGTAATCCTTGCTCTCCTATTCGCCACAAGGCTGACTGCTTTTTTTGCGGGGCAAAAGGTAGAGTTAGGGCTCGTAAGATGGGTCTAGGGGATCTAATAGAGTGTCTGAGGAAGGGCACACCAAAGGGCCATGGGGAGCCCTGACTACCTTCTGTTGACTTGGGGATGACGGTCCCACCTGCTAGACACGTGAAACAGGCAGCCCAGTGACTTCCCACCCTGCCACACACAGGACAGGAAGAAGGCCTTGAAAGCACAAGGGGACGTATGAGAGAAAACAGAACTTCCCACAGTGGGGACGGAGCCGGGTCACTGGGCTGGGGAGCAACCTTTCCTGGAGACCCACATCTGGTAAGAGGGTCCTGGAGGTAGCAGAATGGACTGCACAATTGGCTGCCTCTGTGATTTTAACTTGAACAATTTATCCTGGTTCTGGTAGGTGACCTTGAGCAAGCTAATAAAGCCGTTGGACTTACAGTTTCCTCATTTGGAAAAGAATGACAAAGAATATTCTTCAGAGAGTTGCTGTTAATGCTGAGTGTATGTGAAGCACTTATCATAGTGCCTGGGACATAGTCATCCCTCAATAAAAACTAGCTGTTTTAGGGATGACGACGACGAAGACGATGCTTAGGATGCTTTGCCTCTTGCTTGGGGAGAAGCTGTGTCCACTCCAGGGGGTGGGGGTGAGGAGTAAGCCCGTGATCTCACGTACCTGTGAAGACGCAGTCTGCCTCCCTGGGCTCCAGACCAAAGCCAAAGCTGTCCGCAGCCACGGCCAGGGCCCGGGCGAAGTGGGCGTCGGCGAGGAAGGAGCCGTCGGAGGAGCTGACCAGGCTGGCTCTGGCGCTGGGGGCGTTGTCCTCAGAGGCTGAGCCCCAGCCGTTGGCCAAGGAGCCCTCGCTGGGCGTGGGTGTGGGGCAGGGCCGAGGTGGGCACAGCAAGCCCCTCACCTCGGACCCCACCCCTCCTCCAGGCCTGCCCATGTCCGCTAGCTCCGAGGCCGTCGGGACGCTGATGTAGCCATAGGTGATGGGGGGTGAAGGAGTCCTTGGCATTGGAGAGACACTGTTCCTAGGAAGAGGCGAAATGGGAGATGGGACGCGGTCGGGGGGGGGGGTGAAGGGGGAGGCGGGGCATGGAGTGGCAGAAACAGCCCCGTTGAGGAGGGTGGAGGCAGCAGACGTAGGCACGCTCCTGCCTCGCGCTCACATCTGTATCCTTTGGTTGCCCCTCTGGCCACTCACCTGGGGGTCTCCTCACCCTCACTGAGCTCCAGGCACAGCGCCACCTCCTCAGGGGTCAGCACACTGTCCTGGTCATCCCCCAGGGATGACAGTGACGAGCTGGACAGGCGACTGGATGCTGGGCTGGGGCCAGAGAGGGAAGAGGCCTGGGGACTGGAGGGGATAAAGGCGGGGACGGGGGCTGCTGGCAGTGGGGGGCAGGAGGGGGCTTGGGGCTCCACCGAGTGCCTGATTGGGGTAAGATGGCAGGATGGTTAGTGCCGTCCTCCTGGCCCCGCCACCCCTCCCCCAGCCCCGTCCACGCTCAGCAGACACCCCACACCCCCAGTGCCCAGCCCTGCTTCCTGAGCCTGTGCCCTCTTACTGCGTCTGTTGACTCTGAGTGGGGGGCCCACGAGGAGAGAGGGGTGCTGCGGGGAGAGGGCGAGTCACCAGCTCACTGCAGGAGCCGAGGAGCTGTGGTCCCAGGGCCCGCCAGGCAACCAGGGCCCAGGGCACAGCTCCTGGGGAACGACAGGCTGGGCGTGAGAGAGCAGAACCCCCATCAGCCCCGGGCCCCAGTTTGTCCATCTACCCAGCCCCTCAGAGTCCTGTCCGCACCCAGCCAGCCTCCTCAGGGACAGGAGAAGCCCCACACCCTGCCTCACCCCCTCACCTGCCTCGCAGCGCCCTCCTCTCACCTGGGCTTTGGGAAAGGTTCTTGGAGCCTCGGTTGCCCAACTCACAGGCCCAGAGCTCCACGGGGTGGCTGGCCCGGAGAAGCGGGGAGCTGTTGGCCTGGTGCAGCTCTGCAAAGCAAAGAGTCGGTGGCTGGAGGCCAAGCCTGGGTGTGCCTTGCAGACCTCAACCACAGGCTCTATCTTCAGCCTGGTCATCCAGTTAAGCTTTAGGGTTCTTGAACCCAGAGGGAAGAGGGAAGAACCTCCCTCCATCCAGGCTGCTGTGATATAATGGAAGGAGCACTAAGCTTGGAGTCAAAACACCTGCACTCAGCCTGGCTCAGCCACGTATTAGCTGTGTGACCTCAGGTAGATCCATTAACCTTCCTGAGCCTGTTTCGTTTGTAAACAACCACTGCAAAGCATGGTTTGGCCAGTTAACTGAAAACAGATTGGAAAGTTTTTGGCACCTAATAGATATATTTATTTCTCTTTACTGTACACATTCCAATTTCCTGATCTCTATACCCTCAAATTGCTACCTACTGTCATGAATTTTGGCTCCGTGAAGGCAAATACTCCTTCTTTTCTTGGAGAGAATCTGTTAATTTCCACTTCTCACATTGCAAATATCTTACATGGCTCTGGGTAGTCTTGCCCTGATAAACCCAAGTGTCTCTCACTTGGAGAGATGGGTTGGGCTGTCAAGTTGAGCTGAATGAGGAAGACAAAACCAGGGAGCTCCAGACCATGTCAGGTGTGAAGGGAGAGAGTCAGCTGATGGGAAGAGGAACTTTAAAACAGGAAGATGTGTTGGTCTCACCCAGGGAGGCAATGCCCTGCCCGTGGATATTCAGTACGTGTTGAATGAATGAGTGAATGGATGGATGATATCAGAGATGCAGGTTTAAACACAAGGTGAGAAGAATCATGTACAAGGTGGCAGCTATCATCAGGCCCATGTGGCCACTTAGGAGACAGGGCTCTGAGTGAAGTGTGACAATACAGAAGACCCGGCTGTGTGCAATGACTTGGTCAGGCCGAAACCAAAATGGATCTCAGCTTAAACCAGAGAGGAGCAGAATAATAAAGGGAAAAGGATTTTCCCAAGACCAGGAACAGGAGAACATCGAGCAAAGGAGAAAAGAAACAGCCTTCAGGTCAGTGTCACATGATCAGAAGCCCAGTTAGGAAAGGGGACCGGAGACCAGGCAGGACTCTCAAGACAGAGCTGTCTAGTCAGTCCAATTTCAAAGATCTGGGGCAGGTTCAAAGCAGGGACAAGGCATTCATCAAGAATCCATCTGGACCCTAGGAATCCATGTACAGTAGCCAGACCTTCTGAGCCACTGGGATGAAAAGCCACACAATAGCTAGACTTCCTCCATCAAAGTTTCCTTTTGTACTTTGGCTGGTTTGGCTTTTACTCATTTCCTTTAATTGTCATATGACCCAGGGAGTCCCGGAGGCCAAATTTGGGTGCTCCAACCCTGCTCTCATCACCTTTGTCTTGTCTTGTGCCTGGCTTCTTGACTAAGCTCAGAAATGGGGGCACCTGTTGTTTATGTTGGTTTGGGTGGAAAGGGAAGGAAAAGGCCATACTCATCCCTGCTCCTATCATTTCCTCTAAGGATTCTGGTAACAAAACAACCCTCCTTCCACCTTGCTTGGAATTACTTGAATTTAGTTTCAATATTATTTGAATTAAACTATACAGTAAACATGTTATCAGGGTTAGGTGGAATCTTGTTGGGCACACCTGAATTGCGATAAATATTTGTTTGAATTAATTATTTAATGAGGCTATTCAATGTACTGATGATATGTATCAGCAAAGTGAACTGAGAATAAGATATAATGGATTAGACACGGGAGACAGCAGTTGTGAGATTATTAGTCACAGAGGAAAAAACCCAACTAAGGTCAGATAATAAGAAAAAGGGGACTTCCCTGGTGGCACAGTGGTTGAGAATCCACCTGCCAATGCAGGGGACACGGGTTCGATCCCTGGTCTGGGAAGATCCCACATGTCGCAGAGCAACTAAGCCTGTGCACCACAACTACTGAGCCTGCGCTCTAGAGCCCGTGAATTACAACTACTGAGCCCGCGTGCCACAACTACTGAAGCCCGTGCGCCTAGAGCCTGTGCTCTGTGACAAGAGAAGCCATCGCAATGAGAAGCCTGCGCACCGCAATGAAGAGTAACCCCCGCTTGCTGCAACTAGAGAAAGCCTGGGCGCAGCAACGAAGACCCAACTTAGCCACAAACAAATAAATAAATAAATAGATTTATTTAAAAAAAAAAAGAAAAGAAAAAAGAATAAGCAAGTCAACGGGGTAGAGGACACTGAGAGAGCCTGCCAGTTTTAGAAGGCAAGGAAGCAGTCTTTCTGACTAGCTGACAGCAGTAGAGGAGCTCTATGCCTCTGAGATCTTGCTGCCGCTGCAAAGAGCCAGAGGTAGGCCAAGTGTCCACCAGCCCAGGGGAGTCGCTGTTCTCAGCCCATCCTGGGCAGTGGTGGGGTGGGGCCGGGTGAGGAGAAAAGGGGTGCAGTGAGGACCTGAATCTCTGAGTGAGGTTAGGAAGCTTCATCTCAGAATTGGAACCTTCTTAAGAACTGAGTGTAGAAAATTGCTCACCTTTTGTGGGGTAGTATTAATGTTCTCAGACAGGGTATACATTATATTCAAATTAGTGTGGTTATCCATGGAAAAGCTAGTTTTTAAATGAGACTTCTGCAACCTCTTTTTAGCTGGTATTTCATTATCACAGATGATTTCTAATGCAATAGCTCTGAGGCAAAGCTGGAAAGGATGCCAGCTTGGCTAATATTTAGAGTCATAAAATTCTGGGTATTGGACAAGCTCTTAATTACTCTGAATCCATCTTTGTCTTAATAAAAGTTGGATTATATCCACTTAACAAAACTGGCTGTTGAACATTTGTAAATCTTACTAATCAGTACAGGAGGCTCAGGAAGACAGCAGAGAGTGCAGACAATGTTCAGAAACAGGAGAAAAGAGTCAGCGAGAGAATAGAATTTCCCAAGGGTGCTCCCAGAGAGATTCAGAGTAGCCTTTGGAAGCAGACCATTCTGGCTTCAAATTTGAGATCTGCAGCTTATGGACATGGAGTTTTGAACAAGTTACCCAATTCTGATCCTCTTTCCCAATCTTGTAAAATTAGAGAAATAGCACCTAGCCAATATGTTGTGAGGGTTAAATGAAATATTTGAAAACAAATATAAGTAAATCACCTCACATAGAGTAGTTGCTAAAGAAACAGAGACTATAATTATTTCTCTCTAGAAAGTCAAAGCAGGTAGCCGGAAGTCAGGAGAAAAGTCTGGACAGAAAGGAAATACTCATTCTCTGGGAAGCCAGTTGGAGGTGGGTACCTGGGCAGACCCATATATCGTGCACGTACGTAGTATGTATGGACACAGTGCGTAGTAGAGAGGTCATGAGTGCCTGAGGCATCGGGCTAGCACTGGTGACACCCCTCCAGGTTCTAGAATTATCTGTGCGCTGGTCAGGCACTTTCGTTAGACTTTGAGCTCGTAGAGAGTAAGGATTATATCTGGTGTCTCTGTGTCCCCCGTCTGGCATACAGTGGTGCTTATTAAAAGTTTGCTGAGTTGAGCTGGCTGCAGAAACAAGGCTCACTGCTGGTGTGGCAAAACCCAAGCAAGAGCACAGTGTAAAGAAAAGCTAAGGCCAGCACACTCCGGGCTGGGTGCGTGGCGATAGGCCTCCATCAGGACAGGCTGTGAGTGGGGTGCGGCCCACACCCGGCGTCGAGGCCACCCCACGCTCTCTCCTGTCCCCCCTACCACCCGATTCAGGCCGTGTCCATCCTCCCATCCTTACCCTGCTTTTTTTTGGCCTTCCAAGCCTCTGCAGGGGCCAGAGACAAGCGCGGAGAAGAGAGGCCCCTGCGGCCGCAGAGGCTGACTGAACTGGGCCAGGGACTGGAGGCCCTGGCCAGCTGGGGTGTGAGCCGCCTGGCAGCTGGGGCCTGGGGACTTGGCCGGGCTGGGGGGCTGGAAGGCAGCTCATTGATGAGGGAGCCATAAAAAGTGCTGGTGTCGGGAAGCAGGGGCACACCGGGGCTTCGGGGATCCCAGGAGATCACTGCAATAAAAACGACAGGAGGAATTATGGTGAGCGCATCCCACCCATGCCCCCCTTCTCCAGCCCTGGGACCCCTGCTCCACTGCCAGGCCCACCCCACCCCCTCGGGACATGCTCACAGGAGCGACGACCGTCTAGTGGGTCCCGGGGGTCCACTCCCAGTCGGCTGCTGAGACTGCTGCTGCTGCTGAGGTCCCGAGAGCCAGAGGTGGAGCGCCAAGTGTCTGCCAGCCACGGGGAGTCACTGTGATCCATCCTGGGCAATGGAGGGCGGGGTGGAGGGAGAACAAGATTGGCCAAGACCTCCAGCTCAGCGGGTAGCAGAAGGGGTGGGGTGTTATTCTCACTACTTTTCAGCCCCTCACAGTCTCCTACAGATCTCTGATCTGCTGTCCCAAACTCAGCGCCGCTTTCTTGTCCTGGGATCAGGGGAAGTCTGAGTTGCCCAGAGCTAGGAGGTATCAAAGAGAGATAGCTATGGGCTGACACAAAAAGAACACAGACCTGGAGCCAGATCTGCTGCAGCCTAGCTGTGCAACCCTGGGCCACTCAGTCTGTTAGCCTCTCTAAGCCCCAGTTTCTCCATCTGTAAAATGGCAACAGTAAGGCCTTCCTTACAAGGCTGATGCTGTAAGTTGAGAAGAAGAAATGTGAGATCACTCAGCCAGCAGATCAGGAGTTTGCTACCTGAATGTTGGCTTCTCTACCTCTAGCCTGCTTCCCTTTGAATGGGACACTATGCGGCAGGGATCAGACCAAAGCACTTTTCTGCCTAAAACCTTCAGTGGCTCCCCATTTACCAGGATAGAACCCACCTGCCTAGCATGGTTAACAGGGCCTTCGTTGGTCTGGCTTTCAGCTCCTCAGTCTTATCCTTTTGCTCTGACCCATCCCACACAGTATGCCCCAGCCAGACCAAAAGGTTTGTCTTTCCCTATGAACGCAACAGGCTATTTCTTGCTGTTCCCTTTGCCCTTCCCCTTCTAACTGTCAGGGTAAATGTGAAATCTTCTTCCTCCCATAGTTCCCCCCACCCCAGGCCCTTCCTTGTACTTGTACATCTTTCTGCACTCCCAACTCTGGATTGCAT
This sequence comes from Balaenoptera ricei, assembly GCF_028023285.1. Taxonomy (NCBI): domain Eukaryota; kingdom Metazoa; phylum Chordata; class Mammalia; order Artiodactyla; family Balaenopteridae; genus Balaenoptera; species Balaenoptera ricei. The sequence continues at coordinate 8,644,587 of NC_082646.1, read as the reverse complement.
TTATGCTTGCGTGGCTGTCTCTGCTAGACGGAAGCTGTTCTAAAGGAATGAATGAACAAAGTGATCAGAGTGGAATCTCCCTCAGGGAGAAGGGATGAAGTCCCAGGGGAGCCAGAGAAAGTTCAGGGCAGAGCAGACTAAGCCCAGGAGGTAGCTGGAAGGGAAAGACCAATGAGCACAGAACAACGCAGGAACACAGCACCAGCCAGCACAGAACCTTGCTCTGGGCCGAGAAACTGACAGCAAAATGGTAGAGCTGGATGTGTCTCACACACAGTAGGTGCTTGATAAATTCCTGTTGAAAGATGCAGACCTGGAATGTGAAATCTCCCAGAGGAGATCTAATGAGATAAAGAACAGGAGAAGGTGGGCAGAGATGAAATGGTTATTTAGTGTAAAATTCAGCCAGTAGGAGAAAAAAGGATGTTTTCTTTTTTAGTATCGTGTCTCATAATGGGAGACTTGCTCTGTCAGCCAAACGCGGTTGGAGCAGATGTACCTGCAGCCGGGCTCCGCGGCTGAGAACAAGGAGTAAGAATCCATCACGCAAGGGCAGAGCGCCCTCTGCTGGAACTGCGGGTGGTTTATTGCGAAGGAAAGATGCCTCCGTGGGCAGGTGATTTCCTGTACCCAGAGGGACTACTAGGTAGATGCTGAGTGTGCAGAGCAAATTAGAAATCAGACTGGTCCTCCTGTGCTAGTTACTCTCCACCTAGCAGAACGAGTCAGCAGGAGAGTGCAGCAAGTATTCATGAGAGCTTGGTAACAAGAGCACTGGATTAGGAATTCAGAAGGCAGCTACTAGCTGTGTAGCCTTGGGCAGTCACTTGAGTCGTGAGTCTTCAGTTTACTCACCTTGTCAAGTGGTGTGATAGGAACATTAATGAAAGAGAAATTAATTTTCACTTGAAGTTCAAGGGAAATTCAGGTACTAGGATGCCAAATTGCCTGGCAGTAGGGGAGACTAGTACTCTGGCCAGTTCTCCATCCCAGCTCCACTGTCCCTCGGCCCCTCTGCCCCTCCCTCGCCTCAGGCCCTTTCGTTTCTCACCTGTGTTTTAGGATGGCATCCTCACTGGTATGTCTGTACAGACCTAGGAGAGGGCAGGAGGAAGGGTCAGCCCAGAGTCTCCAGCACCTGGCTAGCGGTCTAAACCCCTGTAGCGTTCTGGCTGGACCCAGGGAAGACCTGATCACCTGGGAGCCCACTTCACCTTCTCACCTGGGCCCAGGTGCACCCCAGCTCGGCGCCGGCGGTGGACGCACACGGCGGTGCCCAGCAGCAGCAGCCAGAGCACAACACCCCCGCTGGCAATGACCTCTGGCTGCCTCAAGGCCGCCCTCAGTTGCTCCAGGGTCCACGGCCCGTGCGCACTGGGTTCCTGGGCAGCTTGCTCCACGGCCTGCTCTGTATGGGAACTTGAGCTCAGTGGGGAGGGGGCGGCCGAGGCAGTGAGGGTGGGGCAGACGAGGGGGAGGAGCCGGAAGCGTGAGCGGGGAGAGAGGAAGGCGGAGATGGGGCCTGAATGGGTCTGGGTGGGGCCGGTGGGCACTGTCCTCACCTAAAAGGAGGCAGACAGGGCTGCTGGGCTGCCCAGCCCCAGCCCCAGTGACTGCGGCCACTTGTACGCAGTAGGAGCCTGGCATGCGGGTGGCGATCTCCAGCCGGGTCTGCTCGCCCGCCACCGTCCAGTTGGCGGGGGGCAACGAGGTGTTGCCCAGGCTCCAGACCTGAGACGCAAACAGAGGGGAGCTCGCCCCCTGGCACCAGCCCAGCAGCTCAGCCCTTCCTCTTGCGGATCAGACTCCGGGCGTGTGGCCGCCCAGTCCTGCCGTTCACCTGGGGACGCCCCTCGCATACACCCACACGTCCTATTTCCTCCTCCCCCTACAGCGTGGGAGAGACTTCTCTCTAGACCGACAGACGAGGGACAAAAGTAATCTGCCGAAATAGGCGTTAGACCCGTGGTTCACAAACGTCAGCGTGCTTCAGGATCACTTGGAGGATTTGATAAAATCCGGATTGCCGGGTCCATCCCCGACTTTCTGATTCACAAAGCCTGGCAAAGGACCTAAGGATCTGCATTCTAACAAGTTCTCAGGTGATGCTGATGTTGGCTGGTCCAGGAACCGCCCTCTGACACCACTGCCTTAGAAGCTGGGAGTCAGACACGGCCTGGTTTGACTCCTGTTCTGTTTCCCGCACCTGTGACCTTAGCCTCACTTTCCATGTCTGTAAATTGGGGACAATGACCCAGGGTGGGCTATGAGATGAAATGAGATTGTGTAAGTAAGTGCTCGGCAGCGTCTGGCAGACAGTAGGGTCCTTGCCCAACAACAGTAAGTTTCCCTTGCTTCTCTGCCCAAGTACCATTTCTTAGTGCCCAGAGCAAGTGTCTTACAGGAGGCCAGGGAAGAGGGATCTCCTGGCACCACTAGGAGGGGGTGTGTCAGTTTGTGGCGGGTACCTGGTAGCCACGGATGATGCCATTGTGCTTTTCAGCAGGTGGTGGGACCCAGCTCACGAGGACACTGCCGTTGCCAGGTAAAAGGGTCACCTCCTGCGGAGGGGCACTGGGCACTGGGGAGGGGGGAGGGAGAGAGGCTGTAAGGGATGCTGAGGCAGAAGGCTCTAGGGAAAAGAGCTGGAATGGGACACAGGGTCAGAGCCATACTGATGAGACTAAGAGCCTTTCTCAGCTCTGCTTGCTGAGCCAGGGCAGGAGGGAGCCCAGGGGTGGGACCCACCATCCCCCCCCGGCTAGAGTGGGACAAAAAGGGGCTGGGGGTATATTGTTGGGTTTTGGGGGGCATCTGTCCCTGACCTTGTTCAGGCAGCCTCAGGAGCAGCACGTTGCTGTCGGGGCCTTGAGCCCGCCCGGAGGATGGTCTCACTTTGAACTCGTAGTCTTGGCCCCAGTGGAGGCCCTCAAGCTCTGCGCTCTGCCAGCCAGCCAGCAGGGCCTCTGCCCACGGGGCTCCCTGGCCTCCGGGGGCAGCCTGGGTCCTGAACAGGGCCGTGTAGGACTGGGCAGGTGCAGCAGGGCCGCTCACCTGGGAAAGAGTCCAGAGAGAGAGGAGGGCTCAGGGCTCTCGTGACCAGCCCTTTCTGGAGCTGTGACGGGCTCCAGCCCAGGTCCTGGGCCTCACCTTCCAGCTGAGCCACACAGCAGGACCAGGCTTGGCGCCCTTCGCAGGGTCTGGGTTCAGCAGGGTCACGTTTTCCAGCTGAATGCGCACAGCCAGAAGCTCCAGAGGCTCCTTGTATTCCTGGGGCTCTGTGGGGAGCACAGGGCTGGGGTGGGGCCCATAGGCCAGAATGGAGGAATTGAGGAGTGGGACATCCCTCGGCCACAGAGGGGCCAGAACTCTCAGCTCGCCCAGGTTGAGAGCACTCCGATTTCTATTCTAGGACGGGGGAACCACCCCTAAATGGGGTCCCCACCGCTCTGACCCTGATCCCGGGTTCTGCTCCCACATCCCCTAACCCCAGCCAAAAGCAGACCACACCACCCTAACTGGAGCCCCCGACCTTGGCCCTGACCACCCTCCCCTTACCTTGGACAGACACCCTGGCTGCCCGGCTCTCCCGTCGTCCTGCACTGTTGGTGGCCACGCACATATAGGTCCCTGCGTCACTCTTCTCTGCTCTTGCCATCAGCAGGGAACCTCTGGACACCTGTCAGGACCAGGTGCGTTGTGAAGTCTCCCCTGCGGGGAGGGCCTCTGAGTGGGGAGGGAAGTCTAAGGCCTCACCGCCTCCCCTTCCTCAAATTCTGCAGGGGGACATTGGGCCACGGGGCGGGTCAGTCCCTCGGGTGTGCACAGTTGTGGCCAGGACAGGGTGAGGTGAAGGGGGTTACACTCACCGAGTGCCGCCCTGGCTGCAGGGCCAGGGGTTTCCCATCCTTCCACCATGAGACTGTGGGCTCTGGGTGGCCCCAGGGCGGCCCACACTGCAGAATCACCTGCTCGCCCACTGTGGCCACCGCGTCCCGAGGCTGGACCTGGAAATCTTCCCGAAGGACTGTGGGGAGGAGGGAGGGTCGCAGAGAGCGGGACCCAGTCCCCACATCCAGGTCCCGCCTTGGCATCTCCCAGCGTTCTGCATTACCTACCTTTCCGCTGCCTTGAGCTCACTCTTCAGAGCCCCACCTCCCAGGTCTCCCATCTAGGGCCACCCCCAGCCCAGGTCTCCACTCCCAAGTCTCCCCGCCCAGGCCTCACCAGCCACAGACAGCCGAGCGCCCCGGCTGACTGCCGTGCCCAGCCGGTTGCTGGCCTCACACGTGTAGACACCCAGGTCTGTGGACAGGGCCTGGTCATCGTGGGCACGTCCCCGGGGAGGGGGCCGCAGCAGCAGGAGGGTTCCGTCAGGTAGGAGGTGGTGAATGTCTGGGGGCACCATGCTCAGGGGATGCCCATTCAGCAGCCAGTGGATGGTGGGAGGCGGCTGGCCTGAGGCCTGGCAGCTCATCTTGGCCGGGCCAGGGCCCTGGAGCAGCTGGTCCTCGGGGTGGATGAGGATCTGGGGTGGGGAGTCCTGAGCCATGCCTCCTGGGAGAGAAAAGGAGGTGGAGCCCAGTCTGACTACAAATAGGGCCCCCAAATCCCTGCACGCCTCATCTTCCTCCTCTTGCCTGAAGATCAGTTCCCCAATAACACGCTAGCTGGGAGGGGAGAAGGCCAGCATGCGCGCGGGGCCCCCAGGTGAGGGCCAGTGGAGCTCTCAGTCTGTCTGCCTCACACTCAACATCACCATCATCGTCATCACCACCGTCGTCTCTGGTACCCCCCACTGCAAAAGGGAAGCAAAGGAGCAAGGGGGTCTCCTCCCTGCCTCGGCCAGGCCTCGGACCAACGGAGCGGAGCGTGGGCTAGGAGTGGGGAGGGCCACACTCACCTGTGACGAGCAGAAGCAGGAGAGGCAGGGGCTGACGGGCCCCGAGGAGGCAAACTCCTCCAGAGCCCATGGCTGCCCTCGGGCCTCTGTCCTCGTCCGTAGCACTTTGTCCCACTGCTCTGAGCTCACAGCGGAGGGAAGGAGGGGCGGGCGCGGTGGTGGTGGTTGTTTGTGACCGAGACTCTGCCCCAGGAGGGAAGCGGCTTTGAGGAAACCGATGCTTCCTGCCTGGCCCTCAGTGCCTTGGAGAACTGGGAGGAGACCAGAGGAGAGAAAGTCTCTGACCTTGATCCTTTAGTCATAACCTCTGACTCCAAGCCCCGCCCTAGGGTTTATCTTGTGATCTAGTCTAGGATTTCTTAGAGGTAATCCGCAGCCTAACCATAACTCCAGCCACTGTTTTGATCCTTTACCCCAAGCCTCTATGGAACCCTTGAATCCCAATCCCAACCCCTTGGCTTCCAAGCGACCCCCTGCTAGAGTGGCGTGAAAACCCAGAGGTGGAATGTCAGGGCACAGCATTCTGAAGCTGAGGGTAGAGGAAAGCAGGCCCCGGAAGCCGAGTGCGGGGAGCAAGAATGTCTTGTCATGCCCTGGCCCGTTTCCCGGGGAGAGGTCAGGGTGGTAGGTCAGAAGACAGAGAAGATCACAGGCTCTTGGACAGTCTGGGAGACGCCCACTCTGTGTGCCTAGTCAGCCCAGAGACAGATGAGATAAGCTTCTGGGAGACCTCGGGCAAGTGACTTAACCCCTGAAAGTCAGTTTCCTTATTTGTAAAGTGAGAATAATAATAATAATAATAATAATAATAATAATAATAATAATAATAATAATAGTTCCTACCTTGAGAGCTGCAGTAAGAGTGAGAGGAGATAAAGCATAAAATCACCTAGCACAGTGCCTAATGCATTGTAAGTGATCAGTAAAGCTTAGCCAATATTGTGATACATTTATTTTTATGCACATCCCGTCATTGAAACTATTTGAGCATCCTTGGCAGGGATATTTCTCAGGCCCTGGAAAGGTGGTTGGAGTACATGACCTTTAAGAGTTTTTCCAGCCCTGAAACCTCATGTCTAGAGCGGACAGGACTGTAGCTTGTGAGCCTGCAATGTCAGTGCTCACCCCGTGGCTCCCCACCCCCTGCCTACAGAGATGCTGCTCTCCCCTCTCAGAGCCCAGCTCCTGTTTACAGGTCTCTTCCTTCCAAATCTGGAATCTCAGACATTTCCTGGAACTGCTCCCGGAAGGCCAAGGCCAGGCTCTGGAGACTCAGCGGAAGAATGTCCAGCCTTTGTTCCCCATTGTTCCTGGCCAGCTCCTTTGTGGGGCCCCTAACCCAGCCGACTCCCTCCCTTCCTCCCCCTTCTCAGCCTGGCCTCGGTGCCAGCTGCAGCCACGGCCCTCACAGCCTATCAAGAGGAAGGCCTCCTTCACTCTTTCTTCTCTTTCCCCTCAAATGCAGACCAAGACTGATTAAGACAATTAGAGCAAGAGAACACTGTGGTCTCTCCAAACTGGGCATTTCCAAGGGGTAAAAAATAGAGTTAAAGTAACAGAGTGACAGAGCTGGAAGAATAGGAATTGGGGTCAGAGAATAGAGCTTGGTATTTCAGAAGTGGAGGAACTAAGAGCAGTGACAAACTCCATGGCGCGTGCCTGGGCATGTGTGTGCCAGGCATAGCGGAGTAGAATTTATGGGGTCAGGGATCTGTGGGGACAGAGTGATGAAGGAGGTATTCACATGGACACTGAAGTCAGCCAAGGATGAACAAGAAAGGATGTGGTGGGACAGATGGATTTACTGCACATCTAGCCAATTTGGGATTTCCCAGGTCCAGAACCCCCCAGGCCTGTCTGACCCAGTGACTACCTGCTCCCCAGGAACGTTGCTGTTAGCAGTCCTTTTTAGTCTCTTCTGCTTATACATTGGACTTGGGGAGACTAAACAAGTTCTCTGCTAATTATTTGATGGCAGCCTGATTTGACTCAAATCTCTATAATCCAGAAAGATGGTATAAATTTCCCTTGGGGGGTAAGAGGGCAAGTCTCAAAGGAATTCAGATTCATGACTAGCGCTGTCCTCCACTGAGTAGGAACGGGCAGGTGACTCAGCGAGGAGAGGCGCCAGTGCTGTAGTGCAGGAATGGAGCCTGGAGGCTGCAGCAGCTGGGGAGGGGCCCTTGCCCCACAGTTACGTGACTCACCCCTGGACATGCCGTTGGCACAGCCTCTTTCCATTCCCAGACTCTGGACACCCAAGTGCTAAGAACTGATGGGGATTGGAAGGCCCCATCATTCTGAGCTCTTCCTTAGGACGTTAAGACTCTTTCTCCTCACTCAGTCCAAGCATCCAGGGCACTCAGGGATCCGTGGAGTGATGGCCGAGGGGACTTCCCAACAGTGAGGTATGTCTGGATGGCTCTCAGAGACCACAGTGATCATTTCCAGCAACCTGTCCCATCAGCATCCTGACTGTCTCATTTCCACACACTAAGGAAGAGCCGACTGCGTGAGTCATGGGGATGACGTTAGTCAATGGGACCCGCCTCCAACTATTTCAAGGAAGCTCTGCTCTGGGACCCTGGGGATGCTCCGGCCAGTGACCAGTTTAAATACTATCTTCCTTCACCCCCTAGTTTTAGAGTTTTGTGTTTTTGTGAGTAACTCTTTCATTGCTTGTAAGAGGGAAGAGAGAGGAGAGAGATTAGGTGCTCTTCAAGGACCCTCCAGAGGACATTTTTTTCTCCTGGTTTCTCTGGCGTCTTATTCTGTGTTTTCTGAAAATGCAGCCCAGGGACTCCTGCTGGTCAAGCTGGTGGGGTAAACAGTACTAATTCAGGTGGGATTTGATGTCAGTTATGCTTAGGTTGCGATCCTATCTCCACCTCGTACTGGCAGAGGGACCTCAAATAAGTCACATAACTTTTCCAAGCCCCACCTTCTTTATCTGTGAAGTGTCTGTATGAAGTTTGTTGATAGTGGGTATGTAAGTGCTGTGAAAACACTAGGTATGTGTTAAGTAGCCCTTGAGTGTTCTGGAAGGGGCATAGGCCCTCACTGACCAACAGAGTCACAGCCGGCCGGCCCTCACCACCCAGGGCACTCTCTTTGGCCTTGAGATCCTGCCCTTTCTGTTTTCTTGTTTTTATTTTGTTTTGCTTTATTTTGTTTCCCTCTTTGCTTGCGTCCGTTTGGTCCCATTTTCCAAACTCTCCTCTTTGTTCCACGATGCCAGTAGCTGGAGGGAAATTGAGACAAGAGAGGAGACAGGAATGATCTCCTCTTAGCCAAGGGAAAGTTGCCCTGAGGCCACTTGACTGGCTCTGCTTCTGCTTCCTCCTTCCTGATCCCATCAACATCACGGGCAATTCGAGGGTCCATGTGGAAATCACCTCTAACACTCTCAACACCACAGTTTCTTGGCTTCCTCAACACCAATGTCTATGGGTCACATCTAGACCAAACATTGGAAATTGGACCAAGTAGAGATTTTGAAAGCTGTTGGCATCAGTATTTAACTGTCTGCTCACATGTCCAAGAAGAAAAAGAGATCAGTTATTGTACTTTGTGTTCAGCTTGTCAATGCCCTGCAGGCAAAGAAAAGACCACCAGAACATACCTGTTGTTAACATGTTGTGTTTATTACTCCTTGCAGCTAAGGGGAGTGTGCACCATGGGGTGCCTCAGTAAGGTGTTAGAACCTATGATAAGATTTGGACTTTGACTGGGTATTGAGGAGGGTCCTAGGAAGCGAAGTTTTGCTCTAAATTGGGTGCTGTCAGGAATCAGGTACAATTCTATGATTCTTTGCAGAAGAGTGTCTTTGATAATTTCCTTACTCTGTAGTATATCAAGTGGTTCTTTTTCTTCTTCTATTATGAACCGTGCTGAATGTTTATTTTGTATGTCTTCTAGTATAATTAAGATTTTCTTTAGGGAATAAAAAACCTAGTAGTAGAATTTCTGTGTCTTGGGACATACAAATATTCAACTTCAGATGCTAATGACAAATTGTTTTCCAGATCATTTGGTTGTCCCAATAACCTTAAACCACATCTTCAGAAGAGTTGATGGATTTCTTATTTTTGACAATCTAGTATGCAAAAAAATATATTATTATTGTCTTAATTTGCATTTGCCTGATTAAATAATGAAGCTGAGCATCTTTTCAAGTATTATTCGCCATTTGTGTTTTTTCTTCTGGGAAGTATTTGTTTCTATCTATAGCTCATTTTTCTATTGCTTATTTGTCTTTTTCTCAATAACTCTCAGGAGTTTTACACATTCGGGAAAATAACTCTCTGTGAATTAGAGATGTTGTGAGAACAAGTTTGGCCTCATGTTTTCTCTTTTTTAAAAAAAATTTTAATTAATTATTTATTTATTATTTTTGGCTGTGTTGAGTCTTCGTTTCTGTGCGAGGGCTTTCTCTAGTTGCGGTGAGCGGGGGCCACTCTTCATCGCGGTGCGCGGGCCTCTCACTGTCGTGGTCTCTCTTGTTGGGGAGCACAGGCTCCAGACGCGCAGGCTCAGTAGTTGTGGCTCACGGGTCCAGTTGCTCCGCGGCATGTGGGACCTTCCCAGACCAGGGCTCGAACTCGTGTCCCCTGCATTGGCAGGCAGACTCTCAACCACTGCACCACCAGGGAAGCCCAGCAGGCAGATTCTTTTTTTTTTTTTTAATTTTTTATTTATTATTTATTTATTATTTTTATTTTTGGCTGTGTTGGGTCTTTGTTTCTGTGTGAGGGCTTTCTCCAGTTGCGGCGAGTGGGGGCCACTCTTCATCACGGTGCACGGGCCTCTCACTATCGCGGCCTCTCTTGTTGCGGAGCAGAGGCTCCAGACGCTCAGGCTCAGTAGTTGTGGCTCACGGGCCCAGTTGCTCCGCGGCATGTGGGATCTTCCCAGACCAGGGCTCGAACCCGTGTCCCCTGCATTGGCAGGCAGATTCTCAACCACTGCGCCACCAGGGAAGCCCCCCGGCAGGCAGATTCTTAACCACTCTGCCACCAGGGAAGCCCTCTGCTTTTTTTCTCTTTTCTCGGCTTTAAAAGAAATTGATTGAGTTTGTGTTTGTTTCCTTATTCCATTCCCCCCTTTATCGATTTGGAACTTATACCAATTCTCTCATTTTCTTTTTTTTTTTTTTGCAGTTACCTTGATAATGTTCCCCTGCATACTCAATAAAATCTGAAATTAATATCTTAGCCATCTTCTCCTCCTGAAAGAATTCAAGGACTTTGGAATAATTTAATTCTGATAACTCCCCTCCTGGTTTATATACATGCTATCATTTCCCTGTATTTTATTTGTCAGGTTTTGAAACCACAAATTAGATATTATTTTCATTTTATAAGATACTATTTATTTATTTATTTTAAATTATTTATTTATTTATTTATTTATTTATTTGGTTGCATCGGGTCTTAGTTGAGGCATGCAGGATCTTTTATTGCGGTGTTCAGGCTTCTATTTAGTTGTGGTTTGCAGGCTCCAGAGCACATGGGCTCAGAAGTTGCAGCACGTGGGCTCTAGAGCGCCCGGGCTTAGCTTCCTGGCCAGGGATCGAACCCACATCCTCTGCATTGGAAGGCAGATTCTTAATCACTGGACCACCAGGGAAATCCCTATCAGGTACTATTTAGATTTGCTTATGTTTTTACTAATTTCTTTGCTCACTATTCTTTCTTCTGCCTCAAAACTTTCTTTTGGAATAATTTTCCTTCTTCCTAAAATGCGTCTTTTAGGAGTTCTTTTAGTGTTGATGGTAAACTGTAGTTTTTGTTCAGATGATAATATATTTTACCCTCATATCTGGAAGACTGCATTGCTAGGTACAATATTCTGAGTTAATTGTTGTTTTTGCCCATCATTTTGAAGATATTATTCACTTTCAAATGATTTCTTTTATTATTGTTGTCTAAATGTGTAAGATCTGTCTTTTTCCCTCTGACTGCCTTTAAGATTGCCAACTATTCAATATAAATTGGCACTTGCCATCTACGTCTACAAAGATTAAATCATGAGCCACTGCAGCTGCTGACCTGCAACACACCCTGAAAGGAGTTCAAGGTGGAGATCAGGAATGAGGCACTCTGTGCTCTGGGACAAAGTGGCAGAACAGGTCTTTCAGTAGATATTTTCAGGAGAAGATTTTATGAGCCCAATTCTTGCATCTCCTTGTATCTTCTAAAAAAGCATTAAAATCATTACCAGTGACATCTGCTCCTCATGACTAGCAGCAAGACTTTGCCAAAATGTGTGTTTGACTGCAGGCACCTTCCTTCACTAAAATCATATACAACACTGACCGTCCTCCCTGCTTCTGGAGCAGTCTCTCAGGGCTATCTGAAATGATTTCTCCTAGGCTATAGTCCTCATTTTGCCCCAAATAAAACTTAATTCACAACTCTCAAGTTTTGCATTTTTTTTAGTCAACAAGATCTTCTCTTTGTCTTTGGTGTACTCTAGTTTTATTACATTTTATGTAGGTGTGGAAATCTTTTAAAATATCTTGTGTGTCAACCTTCTTGAATCTGTATATTTACATTTGTCATGAGTTCTACAAAAATTTCAGTCATTACTCTTAAAATATTGTCTCTTCTCCATCTCTCTATTCTCCCCTTTGAGCTCTTGAGGAAATGTGTGTCAGACCTTTTCATGCTACATGCCGTATCCCTTAATCTCTCTTCTCATATATTTCATCTCCTTGTCTGTCTGTGCCTAATTCTGAATAATTTCTTCATGTACACCTTTCAGTTAACTAACTCTCTTCAGCTGTTTTTAGTGTGCTGTTAAACTCATTTACATTTTTATTTCAATAAATTATATTTTTATTTATGAGTTCTATTTGTTCCTTTCCAAATTTGATCACTTTTGATTGTCTCTTGTTGCTTGTTCATTTTTGTAATTTTGTCTTGTATTACTTCAAGCATTTCATAATTATTTTATGTTTTCTATCTGATAATTTCAGTATCTGAAGGCCTCGGGTGTCTAAATCTATTGCTTCTTATATTTGCTGACTTTCATTCATGGTGATTTGTTTCCTTCTGTGTTTAATGACCTTTCCTTGTGAACTTGTCTTTGGTTGGTCTTAGTCTCTGAAAATTTAAGGAGATGTTTTTTTCCAGAGAGGATTTGTATTTTTTATTTTAGGAGCCTGGGATGCTACCAGCTGGGGGCCAATACCAATTTAATCCAGGAGTCTCAGGTTCAGCTCCCACACCTTGCCACTGGCACAAGTCTGGTCTTTCGTCAGTGCTAATATAAACATTTGCCCTTGGGTAATCCACATTTTATGAGTGCTAAGAAGTCAGGACTCACCTTACACTTCTAAGCTTTTATATATGCTGCTCCTTCTGCCTGGAATATGTGTCCTTTTATCCTCCCCACCACGCCCCATGTGATTAACCAATCTTAAGACTAAGTTCAGGCTTGTTCTCCTCCAAGATACCTTTGCTGACGATCCCTAGTCTGGGTTAGATGCCGCTCTTACATGCCTTTATAGCACCCTGTATCTACCTGTCGTTGCATTTTCCACACTGTATTGTAATAATCTGTTTACTTATCTGTCTTCCTCCATGAGACTCTCTTTGGTCGGGGTCATGGCATAGTTATGCTGTTTCCCCAGTGTCTGGCACAGGGCGGATCATGGTAGATTAATACATGTTTGTTGAATAAACGAAAGAACACCCGAATAAATGAATGAATGAATGAGTGAGTGATGATTTTGGAATGGACAATATGGGATTTCCAGAGAGGGTGAAGGATGATGGAGGGATGTGAGAAGAAAAGAGAAAAGGGAAATGACTGGTATTTTTAGGCTGTTTGTTCTCCTTGATTAAGTGGAATAAAGTTGTCACTTCATTTCATCAAAAGTTTATTGAGCATCCAGTATGTGCTAGGCACTCTGCTAGATGCCAGTAATACAAAGATGAAGATCAAAACGAAACAAAAACAAAACCACTCCCCCCTCACCCCATTTAAGGCAGATTTGGCTTGAGCCTGGGAAGCCGGCCCCTCAGGGATGCAGAACCGGGGTTTGGAGTACAACTTGCCCTCATCTCACCTTAATCTTCACCCTTGCCTCTCAAGGCTGACCAGCATGTACCCATCTCCAAGTCCTGCATCTTCCACCTGCCTGAGCAACTTTCCCCTGCATGCATTATCTCCTTCTAGATGAGGCACATGGGGAAGTGAGGGGAGCAGTTCTGGCTAAGGAAGGGGAGCTGCAAAGGCACACCTGCTCAGATGAGCCTGGAGAAGTGCATAGGGACAGGGAGCTGGGAGGGGCACGACGTCCAGGTAAGAGCAGAGAGGAACAACTAGAAATGTTGTTGTCCTTGGGGCTGGGACAAAACTGGCCCCAGTGTGGAGTGGTGGGGAACAGGGACCTTGAGAGTCGCTCTGTGGGATGGTGCAGAGTCAGAGCAGGAGCTTAGGAAGTTAAGGAGGGACCAGGGATGCACAAGAGGCATCAGGGGAGAGAGGTCAGAACACAGCGAGGGACTTCTTCTCTTTCAGCTTTTTAATTGCCCTCTCTCTTCACACGGTAGATTACCGTTCCTACAAACTGTTCAAGAGGCGGCGGCATGGGCGTGGCCGGGCTACACAGTGGACCAGCCTCTCGGTGTTCTGCTGTCTGTGTGACTGCGGAGTCTTCCCTTGTCCTGTCTCCTGGGACCTGAGCACCTGGGAGCAGGGCAGGTGAGAGGCCAGAGGCCAAGGGTTCCATCATGTCTCCACGACATGCTGGGGAGCAATAAGCCTCCTCCTCCCCCTACCATTTTTGGGGAGAGTCGAACTCCATCCTCTTACAGCTGGAGGAAGCCCAACAACTTTCCGGGGGATAATGATTGTTTGAAAGGCTTGTTTTGTACAAAGCCAGGGAGAAGCCATAGGTATGAGGGGTCAAAAGACAGATCTTCACTTGATCTAGCCTTCTGGGCCTGGAGAATGAGTGAGAAGCCCCTTCTCTATGGAACAGAGACGGAAAGAATGCCGGGCACGCCACTGAGGGAGGCTTTGGGAGGAGGCCAAGCGTGGGAGGAGGCCAAGCGTGGGAGGCTTGAATCCTTTGCTCTTGCTAGAACCCCGGTAGCGGGGCAACGGAATGTATTGTACTTGAGCTCCTCCCTCAGCAACTGGTAGGTATCGAGGTACCATATGCCTGAGAAGGGCGCTCCAAGGCACTGCCTTCACAATGATTCCGTGGACGCTCAGAACAGCCCTCTGTACACCCAGTAAAGGGCATCGGACTTCCCCTTAGTTTAGGACAGTTGTACGTTTGAGTCAAGTGGCCTCTCTAATCTGGGCTTGCCAAAAAAGTTCCCCAGGAACCAAGAGTTCGTTCGGAGGGAAGGGGAATGGGTGGGAAGCGTGAGTGCGCCCTAAGAAGGGCATAGGAGAGTCAAGGGGGTTTGGTTACTGATGTTAGTTTCCATAAGCCCCTCCGGGGATTGGGCCGTAAATTTAATAATCTATATGGTCCTAAAAGGGCACAACCCACACCCACTGAGAACACAACTAAAGAGCCGGGAGCAAACGTAACCCGGTTTCACCGTCGGATCCACCCTCCGCCTTCCCGCCGCGTCCCCCCATCTGCGCATGCTCACAGTCGTCCACGCGCTGGACCCCTCGCGCCGGGTGAGGACCTCCCTCGCCCCTCGCCCCACGCCCCTCGCCCCTCGCCCCTGGCGGGCTGCGGCCCCGCTGCCCTGCCCTCCCCCGGGCCGCGGGCAGCAGTGCGCGGGCGCCTCCCAGGGGCTCCCGAGGAGGCTCAGGCGCTGATCTCCACCGGGCCGGCCTCGTCTTGCTCGCGGACCAGGTGCACGCCGCCCGCAGTCCGCAGTGTGCGCGAGGCGCTGCGCGAGCGGCCGGGAGAACTCGGGGCCCGGGGCGGCGACGTGTGCGTCCGGCCCGTGGCGGGGGAGCGCGCTGGAGAGCGCGGGTAGCGGCGGGCAGAGCGGCTGGGCAGCCCCGGCGAGCGGCCCGGCACGGCCGGCGACACAGAGTAGCCGGGCGGGCCGGGCTCCGTCGCGCTCCGAGGCTCCGGCGCGGGGTTCTCCTCGGGCTCCGGGGAGTCCTGCAAGGACACGTGCCGCGAGGGGTCAGCGGACAGCCGGCCAGGGCTGGGAGCGCGCCTGCTGTTCCAGGGCGCTGGGAATACCGAGGTGGAGGGGACATAGTCCCCTCCACACTCCGACTGCCTGGAGGGCTGCAGGCGTAGGTCTGTTTTTTCTTGCAACATAGGACACTTAGCGTGGGGCCTGGCACATAATAGGTGCTCATTAAATGTTGAAATGCATTACTTTGAGTGCTTTGTCCACTTACTCTGCGCCTTCCACCTGCCTTGGACAGCGTGGGACAGAGTTGGTTATGGAATAGTAGGGAAATCACCAGAGACAGTGTCCAAAGACCTGGGTTTGAAGCCTAGATTTGCCACTGATTTACTTGTTTGATCCCGGGCAAGTCATTTCACCCTTGTCAGCCTTATTTTTCTCATCTCTAAAGTGGGGATGACACAAATATTTCTCAGGGTTAGTCTGAGTCCTAGAAAGGTATATCAATATGGTATGGCTATGTAACACCAGAACATGGCAGGGGCTGGCGGAGTGTTTGCAGGGCACCCAGCCCGGAGCTGCTTACCTTGTCCTTCAGGATGTAGAGTGCCATGGGGTTCTTCCGCTCCTGCTCTCCACTTCGCGGGAGGGTGTCTGCTGCACGGAGCAAAGAATGGGGTGGCTGGCCCGGGTACAGAACCCTTTCCACTAGCCAGCACCTACACACTCTTTGCTTCCCAATGGCCAGTTAAGGCCATCGGGAAGCCAGCCTCCACCAAAGGGTCCGGAATACCGAGGTCCTACCTTGGCCGCTCCTCTCCCTGCTCTGCAGTCTTCGTGCAGTTGATGGAGGAAGGGGCCCTGCAGAGCTGGCTTCCTTGTCGCCCATTTCAGCCTTTTCCCAGCAGCTCACTGATCTGAGTGAAGATGGGACGGGTGAGTGCGTGGCTGGGAGCTCACCTTCTGCTTTCAGGCGGTCATCATTCTGATCCATATATTCCAGGGAGTTTTGCTTCTCCAGCTTCCTCTTCTTCCTGCAAATCAACCCAGCACCCTGTGAACAGAGCTGTCGAGTGTGAGCAGGAGAAGTTCTGGGGGTGAGGACACGGGCGGGATCTGATGGCCATAAACGAGGCCTTGTAACAGGAAGACGGGCTGAGTGCGGTGGGAGGGGGAGTAGTCCAGGGCTTTGGGATGCGTCCCATCTAGGTTTGCATCCTGAGTCTGTCCCTAGCATTGTGACTGTGGGCAAGTCATTTAACTAATATGAGTCTCGGGGTCGTTGTCTGTAAACTGCAGATAATCACATTTAAATGTAACACCCTAACCACAAACACAGTGCCTGGCTCACAAAAGGTGCCGTGCAAGTGAAACCAGTATTCATAGTGCTGGGGTTGTCAGGGTTGTGAGCACAGGATGTGGTTCCATATACAACACATGCAGTGGTAAGATGGATCTCCTAGGAAGAGGTGCAGGGCCCTGGGAGGAAAGGCGTTTAAAGAGACGAAGGAAAGAACAGAGCTTGGGGCTGGGACGGGTTGAAGTATTCAGGTGCTCAGGGAGAGGAACTTGGAGAGTTACCCAGACTTTTTGGAGGGTTTCCAGCAGGCACAGACTGTCACCAGGGTCACGAGGAGGAAGATGCCTCCTGTGGACAAGATTATGTAGAGGGAGCTTCTTCCTAGGGAGAGAGAGGCAGAGAGGTGGGAGAGACTTCAGAGGGGGCAGGGGGTGTGGTGAGGAGAGCTTCCTGCGGCCGAAGGAATAGAAAAGGAACCCCAGGCAGCATGGCTGGCCAGTGGTGGACTTTGCCCAGAGCTCACTTCCCACCTGTGGCTGTCCTCCAGGGAGAGCTGGCCCATCTCTGCCTCTCTCCCCCTCCAGTGGCACTCTGTCTGGGATGTCCTTAGCCTCTCATGGGCACCTGCCTCTCAGGGCTCTGAGTCCCAGGGGAGGGCAGCGGGAGACTCACTGTACACGGTGATCTTGACGGGCAGGCTGCGGCCCTGGCTGATGGGGTTCTCCACCACACAGCTGTACAGGTCGTCGTCCTCCATGAGCACGCGGGTGATGGTGAGCACCTTTTGGTCGGGGGACAGGAGCATCCGCGAGTCGTTGAGGAGGGGCTTGCCGTCCTTCAGCCATGTGTAGCTGGGCTTGGTGCCATTCTCGTGCGAGCAGTTCAGGGTAAAGGCCTCGCTGAGCTCCAGCACCGTGGTCGAAGCCACTAACACCTGGGGCCTCGAAATGGGCACTGAGCCCGGGGGTGGGGGGAGCCTGTGAGCCACAGGCCAAAAAGCATCTCCCTTCCCCTTCTTAACTGCCTACCTTCCAACTCAGTCTGCGGTCTTCAGAGATCATCACTCCAGCTCTTTACCACCATCCATCCATCCATCCATCCACTCACTCATTTATTTACCCACTATTTATTGAGCACCTACTGAGCACAGGGAGTACAATGCCAAACAAGACAGCTATGGTCCCTGCCCTCATGGACCTTCCCTTCCCTTCTTCCCAAATACCTTTCCAAGATGTCTTAAACTGACCCAGCCTGGACGATATTTTAGTTGGGCTAAGCTTAGGTCCAAATAGGTTCAAATATTGGCTCTACCACTTACTAGCTGCCTGAACTTATGCCCCAGTTTCCTCATCTGCAAAATGGGGTCCCTGATATTAACTATCCCTAGATTATTATGAGCATTACATGAGTCAATATAGGCAAAGCACTTACAATCGTTTCTGGCACATAGTAAGCGCTGTATACGTGTTAGCTATGGCCTATCTGCCAACCTCTAACATTCCAGTTGGCTCACTCCCAGGTGGCTTTTGTGTGGGTTTTCCTGGGGTCTAGCTAATGTACTGGGTGGATGTGGCCCCAGTCCCAGTCACCAGACCCGCCTCCTTCCCTGCCAGAGACTTTACCATCTACAGTGAGGTTGATGGTCTTCTCCCCAGTGAAGGTGTCATCAGTGATAGAGATCTCAACCTCATAGGTGCCCTCGTCGGCCAGCTGCAGGTCGCTGAGAAGCAGGGAGCCGTTTTCAAAGAGGCGGATGCGGTCTCGATAGTCGGGCCGCAGGGTACCAATGACCTCTGTGCCGATGGACTGAACCACGGTCACTGGCTTGTCCCGCTTCAGCTGCCACTTGACAACGGGTTTGTCACTGCTGGTGCTGCTGTACTGCACGGAAAGCAGGGCCGCCTTCCCCACTGTGCCATGGATCAGGCGCACCGGGCTGGTGATGTTCACCCCCTCCAGGGGCTCTGCGAACAGAGACCCACGAGGCGAGGGCAGCGTCAGGCCCTGGCTCCTAACCTCACTCCCATCTTCAAGTCCTCTGGTCTCTCCGTGCCTCACCCTTCTGGGCCCTTCACTCCCTGTCAGTCCTTCCTTCTTACCCTTCGACTGTAGCTCTGGCCCCTCCACTCCCCTGTCATCCCTCACACCCACCCCTTTGACCTCAATCCTTCTTCAATCTGGACCTCTGCCTCTGGCAGTTTTCCCCATTGCCTTCCTCTTGAGGAAGATTCCAGCTAACCCATACCTTATGTGGCCCATTTATGGAAATACGTATTGAGACTTCCCATGTGCCAGGCACTGTTCTATGTCCCCAGGATATATCAGTGAGCAAAACTGACAAACATCCCTACCCACTGAAGCTTATAGGTCATTAGACCTCAGAGTGAATTTGTCAGATTTTCTCCTTAATTGGGCATTGGGAGAGCGGGGGATGGAGAAAGCATGGAAATGTAGATTCCCAAAGAAAGGAGGGTGTCGTGAGACAGTGCCAGTAAAGGGCAAGTTTAGGGGCCTGAGGACAACTGGACAACTCTCTGGTCATACCAAGAGCCTCCCCTATCCTTGCCCCAGCTGCACGTAGCATCATACTAGGCCTGCCCAGGGCAGAACAGTCCTGGAAATTCACCCAAACTCCAGCCCAATTTGCATCCCCTATGGAAGAGGGATTTGGGACAGGTCAAGCAAAGAGCTTGGAGTCAGAAGACCTTGTACGATTGGGCTCCACTGCTTACTGGCTGTGAGAATTTGGGCAAGTCATCCTTCTAGGCCTCACTCTTCTCTTTTAGAAAATAAGGATGACAACAATAACAAGAGCAAGTGTCTTATCCAGTTCACAGTGCAAAAGCACGATATGTGTGTCAGTTACTGTGGTGTAGGGGAGAGAACACAGAATAGAGCATCAGAGATCGGGGCCCTATTGTTGACTTAGGACCTGGGAGAAGTTGCTTATCTGTTCAGGGCTCAGATTTCCCACAGGTCAAATGAGTGGTAACGAGATGGTCTCATGGTTTTTTCCAGCCCTGTAGTTAGTTCTGGGATTTGACCATCTTGTCCAATGGCAGCCCCATCCAGAGACACATCTCACATTTCAGAGATCTCTTAGGAACTTTGGGGCCTGAACAGATGCTGCTTGTTGGTGTCACCTGGCCTTGCAGAGCAATACAGCCACCTGAGGGAGGGGTCTTCTGGAGAGGATGTCAGCTAGGAACAGGGCTGAGTTTAGCTGAATAGACACATACATGTCAGATTCTCTGTCCCTCTGCACCCCCAGCTGCTTCCTTTGACTCTCATTGCCTCTGAAGTTCCCTCCTTCTTTCTCACCCCTATTTCCCACTCTGCTGCTGCTGCAGTGTCGATTTGGCGAAGGTGAGCTGTACCTTTCCAACCCCTATTCCTCTCCTTGTACCTCGAGGACCCAGACCAAACCAGGAGGCAATGGAACTAAAAGGTTAGTTGTACAGATCGAAGCAAATTTAATTTAAAAACATATCCAGTCCATTTTGGGAGCAAATGCATTGTTAAGTAATGAGCTCATCATCTTTGGAAGTGGTCAAGGAAAGGCCAATTGACTGTTCTTTCACCTCTCTGTGCTTCCATTTCCTCCTCTGAATAGTGAGGTGGTGGGACCAGATGATCTCTAGGAGCCTTCTCCACCCTGACATTCTATGATCCATCACCTGTCAAGGATGTTACAATCATAAAACCTTAAGCATGGAAGAGACTACTTTAATGATGAAAGCCACCATATGTATGAATATTATATACTTGTTACTGAGAGGAGTCTCAATTGGCAGGAGTTAGAATGGACAAAATCAACTATTTTCAAATTTTTTAAATTAAAGGTATTTTTGTTCCCACAAAACCTTATAGAAATTGAAAAGAAATGAAATTTAGTTCTAGTTCACCTGATTTGGTCAAAGAGGTGGTGAGGACCAGAGCCCTGTCCTCTCCAATACCTTGGGGTGCTGCTAGGAATCCTTATGGCTCTGTGTATCAGGCTGAAATCGTTTGGCTACACGATCCTTAAGATTTCTCCAGCTCTTAGTTTCTGTGATTGTTTAGATGGGATTTCCTGCCTTGTATCTGCTAGGTCCCAGGCTTGCTTTGATTTAGAAACAAAAGCTTTCAAATTTCCCTGAATAGGCAAATAGGGTTTGGTGTGTGTGACTTGAGGTGGCCCTGAAAAAAATCACTGAGCTTCATTAAAGGCCAGGGTGGGCACATCTACCCCCCTTCCTCAGGACCCAGTCTGAAGCAGTGGGGTTGGCACATGAGAGTGATATATATGCAGAGCCATCCTGGGGTTTAGCAACCCCAAGCACTGAGGTTCCCCTTTCCTCCCTCCCGGAGGCTGGACAGTGACAGTCCCAGCCCCAAGAAAAAGTGGAAGGGATTCTCCTCCCCCCTTCTGTCTTCTCTGGCCCTCCCTGAGTTTCCCCATCGTCCACTCTCTTCCATCCCATACAAGGTCCTTCTAGTGCTTTTGTGATGTCTTTCCCCCTTCAAGTCAGCTCTTTCTACCAATTTATTTATTTATTTATTTTGACCACACCGCGCAGCATGTGGGATCTTAGTTCCCCGACCAGGGATTGAACCCGTGACCCCTGCATTGGAAGTATGGAGTCCTAACCACAGGACCGCCAGAGAAGTCCCTCTTTCTACCAATTTAAACTTGATTCTTCTGGATAAAAACATTGGAGAAGCTACAGCATGTGGATTGCCCTGGGCCTCACCCTCTTCTAGGTGGATGCCTGTGAACAGGGCCTGCCCATGAGTCGTAGGGATGTATGTAGGTATGTTCATAGTGGAGGGAGCAGTCTTTCTCAGAAGCTGACAAAGAAAGCGTTTTTGGGGAGCAAACACTGGTTCCCAAAACTCGCGCCAAAATCGGAGTTGCTTTTAAGTTCAGGGTCCCACAACTTTCAAGGGACACAGAGAACTGGGACAGGTGCCAAAGCAGGACACAGAAGTGAGGAAATGGCTAACAGTGCAAATAAAAGGGACTGGGACTATTCAACCTTGAGAAACGATTAACTTAATCATCGTCCTCAAGTCTCTGAGGCATCATTATGTAGAAAGTCTCTGTTCCCGCTGGAGGCCGAACAAAAGGAAATTGACCTCGCAGCAAGACGTCCCTATCAATTTAAACGGCCATACCGGATCAGGTAGGTGGCCCTCGTCAAGTAGGATTTTGAACTGCGGTGACACCAAGGAATGTCAAGCTTTAAAGTATAAAAATGTACCGAAGAGACACCAAGGGTGCACAGGTGCCGAGGGAGCACCAAGTGAACACACAAAGAGAAGGTAGCCAAGAAGAAAGACTTCAGAAGAAGCCAGCTCTACTAGCATCTTGATCTTGAACTTCAGCCTCCAGAACCGATTGGAACAAAGATGGTGGAGTAGAAGGACGTGCTCTCACTCCCTCTTGTGAGAACACCAGAATCACAACTAGCTGCTGGACAATCATCGACAGGAAGACACTGGAACTCACCAAAAAAGATACCCCACATCCAAAGACAAAGGAGAAGCCACAGTGAGACGGTAGGAGGGGCACAATCACAGTAAAATCAAATCCCATAAATGCTGGGTGGGTGACTCACAGACTGGAGAACACTTATACCACAGAGGTCCACACACTGGAGTGAAGGTTCTGAGCCCCACGTCAGGCTTCCCAACCTGGGGGTCTGGCAACGGGAGGAGGAATTCCTAGAGAATCAGACTTTGAAGGTTAGTGGGATTTGATTGCAGGACTTCTACAGGACTGGGCGAAAGAGCGACTCCACTCTTGGAGGGCATACACAAAGTCGTGTGCTCATCGGGACCCAGGGGAAGGAGCAGTGACCCCAGGAGAGACTGAACAAGACCTACCTGCTAGTGTTGGAGGGTCTCCTGCAGAGGCGGGGGTGGCTGTGGCTCACCGTGGGGACAAGGACACTGGCAGCAGAAGACTGGGAAGTACTCCTTGGAGTGAGCCCTCCCAGAGTCTGCCATTAGCCCCACCAAAGAGCCCAGGTAGGCTCCAGTGTTGGGTTGCCTCAGGCCAAACAACCAACAGGGAGGGTACCCAGCCCCACTCATCAGCAGTCAAACGGATTAAAGTCTAACTGAGCTCTGCCCACCAGAGCAACAGTCAGCTCTACCCACCACCAGTCCCTCCCATCAGGACACTTGCACAAGCCTCTTAGATAGCCTCATCCACCAGAGGGCAGACAGCAGAAGCAAGAAGAACTACAATCCTCCAGCCTGTGGAACAAAAACCACATTCACAGAAAGATAGACAAGATGAAAAGGCAGCGGGCTATGTACCAGATGGAGGAACAAGATAAAACCCCAGAAAAACAACTAAATGAAGTGGAGATAGCCAACCTTCCAGAAAAAGAATTCAGACTAATGATAGTGAAGATGATCCAGGACCTTGGAAAAAGAATGGAGGCAAAAATCGAGAAGATGCAAGAAATGTTTAACAAAGACTTAGAAGAATTAAAGAACAAACAAACAGAGGTGAACAATACAATAACTGAAATGAAAAATACACTAGAAGGAATCAATAGCAGAATAACTGAGGCAGAAGAACGGATAAGTGACCTGGAAGACAGAATGGTGGAATTCACTGCTGAGGAACAGAATAAAGAAAAAATAATGAAAAGAAATGAAGACAGCCTAAGAGACCTCTGGGACAACATGAAACGCAACAACATTCGCATTATAGGGGTCCCAGAAGGAGAAGAGAGAGAGAAAGGACCAGAGAAAATATTTGAAGAGATTATAATTGAAAACTTCCCTAACATGGGAAAGGAAATAGCCACCCAAGTCCAGGAAGTGCAGAGAGTCCCATACAGGATAAACCCAAGGAGAAACACGAGACACATAGCAATCAAATAGGCAAAAATTAAAAACAAAGAAAAATTATTGAAAGCAGCAAGGGAAAAACGACAAATAACATACAAGGGAACTCCCATAAGGTTAACAGCTGATTTCTCAGCAGAAACTCTGCAAGCCAGAAGGGAGTGGCGTGATATACTTAAAATGATGAAAGGGAAGAACCTATGACAAAGATTACTCTACCCAGCAAGGATCTCATTCAGATTCGATGGAGAAATCAAAACCTTTACAGACAAGCAAAAGCTAAGAGAATTCAGCACCATAAAACCAGCTCTACAACAAATGCTAAAGGAACTTCTCTAAGTGGGAAACACAAGAGAAGAAAAGGACCTACAAAAACAAACCCAAAACAATTAAGAAAATGGTCATAGGAACATACATATCGATAATTACCTTAAATGTGAATGGATTAAATGCTCCAACCAAAAGACACAGGCTTGCTGAATGGATACAAAAACAAGACCCATACATATGATGTCTACAAGAGACCCACTTCAGACCTAGGGACACATACAGACTGAAAGTGAGGGGATGGAAAAAGATATTCCATGCAAATGGAAATCAAAAGAAAGCTGGAGTAGCAATACTCATATCAGATAAAATAGACTTTAACATAAAGAATGTTACAAGAGACAAGGAAGGACACTACATAATGATCAAGGGATCAATCCAAGAAGAAGATATAACAATTATAAATATATATGTACCCAACATAGGAACACCTCAATACATAAGGCAACTGTTAACAGCTATAAAAGAGGAAATCGACAGTAACACCGTAATAGTGGGGGACGTTAAAACCTCACTTACACCAATGGACAGATCATCCAAACAGAAAATTAACAAGGAAACACAAGCTTTAAATGACACAATAGACCAGATAGATTTAATTGATATTTATAGGACATTCCATCCAAAAACAGCAGATTTCACTTTCTTCTCAAATGTGCATGGAACATTCTCCAGGATAGATCACATCTTGTGTCACAAATCAAGCCTCAGTAAATTTAAGAAAATTGAGATCATATCAAGCGTCTTTTCTGACCACAACGCTATGAGATTAGAAATGAATTACGGGGAAAAAAACGTAAAAAACACAAACACATGGAGGCTAAACAATACATTACTAAATAACCAAGAGATCACTGAAGAAATCAAAGAGGAAATCAAAAAAACCTAGAGACAAATGACAATGAAAACACGATGACCCAAAACCTATGGGATGCAGCAAAAGCAGTTCTAAGAGGGAAGTTTATCGCTATACAAGCCTACATCAAGAAACAAGAAAAATCTCAAATAAACAATCTAACCTTACACCTAAAGGAACTAGAGAAAGAAGAACAAACAAAACCCAAAGTTAGCAGAAGGAAAGAAATCATAAAGATCAGAGCAGAAATAAATGAAATAGAAAAAAAGAAAACAATAGCAAAGATCAATAAAACTAAAAGCTGGTTCTTTGAGAAGATAAAGAAAATTGATAAACCATTAGCTGGACTCATCAAGAAAAAGAGGGAGAGGACTCAAATCAATAAAATTAGAAATGAAAAAGGAGAAGTTACAACAGACACAGCAGAAATACAAAGCATCCTAAGAGACTACTACAAGCAACTGTATGCCAATAAAATGGACAACCTGGAAAAAATTGACAAATTCTTAGAAAGGTATAACCTTGCAAGACTGAACCAGGAAGAAATAGAAAACATGAACAGACCAATCACAAGTAATGAAATTGAAACTGTGATTTTAAATCTTCCAACAAACAAAAGTCCAGGACCAGATGGCTTCACAGGTGAATTCTATCAAACCTTTAGAGAAGACCTAACACCCAACCTTCTCAAACTCTTCCAAAAAATTGCAGAGGAAGGAACACCCCCAAACTCATTCTATGAGGCCACCATCACCCTGATACCAAAACCAGACAAAGATACTACAAAAAAAAGAAAATTACAGACCAATATCACTGATGAATATAGATGCAAAAATCCTCAACAAAATACCAGCAAACAGAATCCACCAACACATTAAAACGATCATACACCATGATCAAGTGGGATTTATCCCAGGGATGCAAGGATTCTTCAATATACGCAAATCAATCAATGTGATACACCATATTAACAAATTGAAGAATAAAAACCATATGATCATCTCAATAGATGCAGAAAAAGCTTTTGACAAAATTCAACACCTGTTTATGATAAAAACTCTCCAGGAAGTGGGCATAGAGGGAACCTACCTCAACATAATAAAGGCCATATACGACAAACCCACAGCAAACATCATTCTCAATGGTGAAAACCTGAAAGCATTTCCTCTAAGATCAGGAACAAGACAAGGATGTCCACTCTCACCACTATTATTCAACATAGTTTTGGAAGTCCTAGCCACGGCAATCAGAGAAGAAAAAGAAATAAAAGGAATACAAATTGGAAAAGAAGAAGTAAAACTGTCACTGTTTGCAGATGACATGATACTATACATAGAGAATCCTAAAGAGGCCACCAGAAAACTACTAGAGCTAATGAGTGAATTTGGTAAAGTTGCAGGATACAAAATTAATGCACAGAAATCTCTTGCATTCCTATACACCAATGATGAAAAATGTGAAAGAGAAATTAAGGAAACACTCCCATTCACCATTGCAACAAAAAGAATAAAATACCTAGGAATAAACCTACCTAGGGAGACAAAAGACCTGTATGCAGAAAACTAAAAGACACCGATGAAAGAAATTAAAGATGGTACCAACAGATGGAGAGATATACCATGTTCTTGGATTGGAAGAATCAATATTGTGAAAATGACTATAGTACCCAAAGCAATCTACAGATTCAATGCAATCCCTATCAAATTACCAATGGCTTTTTTTTACAGAACTAGAACAAAAAATTTTAAAATTTGTATGGAGACACAAAAGATCCCGAATAGCCAAAGCAGTCTTGAGGGAAAAAAATGGAGCTGGAGGAATCAGACTCCCTGACTTCAGACTATAATACAAAGCTGCAGTAATCAAGATAATATGGTACTGGCACAAAAACAGAAACATAGATCGATGGAACAAGATAGAAAGCCCAGAGATAAACCCAGGCACCTATGGTCAACTAATCTATGACAAAGGAGGCAAGGATATACAATGGAGAAAAGACAGTCTCTTCAATAAGTGGTACTGGGAAAATTGGACAGCTACATGTAAAAGAATGAAATTAGAACACTCCCTAACACCATACACAAAAATAAACTCAAAATGGATTAGAGACCTAAATGTAAGACCGGACAGTATAAAACTCTTAGAGGAAAACATAGGAAGAACACTCTTTGACATGAATCACAGCAAGATCTTTTTTGATCCACCTCCTAGAGTAATGGAAATAAAAACAAAAATAAACAAATGGGACCTAATGAAACTTCAAATCTTTTGCACAGCAAAGGAAACCATAAACAAGACGAAAAGACACCCTCAGAATGGGAGAAAATATTTGCAAACGAATCAACAGACAAAGGATTAATCTCCAAAATATATAAACAGCTCATGCAGTTCAATATTAAAAAAACAAACAACCCAATCAAAAAATGGGCAGAAGACCTAAATAGACATTTCTCCAAAGGAGACATACAGATGGCCAAGAAGCACATGAAAAGCTGCTCAACATCACTAATTATTAGAGAAATGCAAATCAAAACTACAATGAGGTATCACCTCACACCAGTTAGAATGGGCATCATCAGAAAATCTACAAACAACAAATGCTGGAGAGGGTGTGGAGGAAAGGGAACCCTCTTGCACTGTTGGTGGGAATGTAAATTGATACAGCCACTATGGAGAACAGTATGGAGGTTCCTTAAAGAACTAAAAATAAAATTGCCATATGACCCAGCAATCCCACTACTGGGCATATACCCAGACAAAACCATAATTCAAAAGGACACATGCACCCCAATGTTCATTGCAGCACTGTTTACAATAGCCAGGTCATGGAAGCAACCTAAATGCCCATCGACAGACGAACGGATAAAGAAGATGTGGTACATATATACAATGGAATATTACTCAGCCATAAAAAGGAATGAAATTGGGTCATTTGTTGAGACGTGGATGGATCTAGAGACTGTCATACAGAGTGAAGTAAGTCAGAAAGAGAAAAACAAATATCGTATATTAACGCATATATGTAGAACCTAGAAAAATGGTACAGATGTACCGGTTTGCAGGGCAGAAATTGAGACACAGATGTAGAGAACAAACGTATGGACGCCAAGGGAGGAAAGCGGCGGGGGTGTGGGGGTGGTGGTGGTGTGATGAATTGGGCGATTGGGATTGACATGTATACACTGATGTGTATTAAATTGATGACTAATAAGAATCTGCTGTATAAAAAAATAAATAAAATAAAATTCAAAAAAAAATAAAAATAATATGCTAAAAAAAAATAGAATGTACCTACCAGTAGCCTTGGGGTCCCTTAATAGCCTCTTCCTTTAAAGAAACCATCATCTACTCATTTTCATGTGATCCTTTTTGCTGGGCAAAGGTTTTCTTTTACCAGTATTTGCCGTCAATTTACCTTTTAAAAGTATCAATGAGATAGTGCGAAACATATTACACCTAATCTGTACACTCTGATACCATGGACTGCAGTTAAATCCCTTTTTATCTGAAGGGCTTTTTGTTTTGTTTGGATATGTCTCCACAAGGAAGTCCCTCTTTCCCTTTGGCTAGTATAGATACCCTTGTTTGGGCTTTCTCCAGCTCTATTATTTCTTTTTTTGAGATGTGGTAACCAGAACTGCATACAGTAACCCAAGAGCAGCACACAGCGTGGTTTTTGAAGAGGAAAAAATATTGCTTTCCACTTTTCATTTTTAATATTCTTCTTAATGAATTAATAATAAAGGATATTAAATGCTCTGAGAAAACAACCCCCCTCCTCTGTCCCTACTATACAGGGCCTTCACTGTTGGGGTTATTGTATTGTATTCTTATGCTGTTACCACGCTGAGGCCTACAAAACTGTGAAATCATTTTAAGTGTCAATCACTCAGGAATATAAGAGAAAACCAGGAAACGGAAATTGTGAAGAAGGCCCTTGGGATCCAGGAAGAGAAGGATAGCTTTTTTTCTACACTGTACAGAGTGTAGATGTTCAGTAATGTGTACCTAGCTAATAAGTGTTAAGATGACACACAGAGATTTACCGTGTTTTGGATTGGAATAATCATTATTGTTAAGCTGTCATATCTCCCAAGCTGACTTATAAATTTAATACAATGCCAATCAAAATCCCAGGAGGTTTACTTTGTGATATTGGCACAAGGATAGACAAATAGATCAATGGAACAGAATAGAGAGTCCAAAAACAGACTTAAACATGATAGCTTGACTTTTTTCTTTTTTTGGCTGCGAGGCTTGTGGGATCTTAGTTCCTGACCAGGGATCGAACCCGTGCCCCCTGCAGTAGGAGCATGGAGTCCTAACCACTGGACCGCCAGGGAACTCCCTGATTGCTTGACTTATGACACAGGTGACACTGCAGTGAAGTGGAGAAAGATTTTTTTTTCTTTTTAATAAATAGTGCTGGGCCACATAGGAAAAAAAAAAAAGAATCTTGATCCTTATCTCACATCTCACACAAATAGCAATTCTAGGTAGATTGTGGATCTAAGTGTGAAAGGTAAAACAATGTTTTAAAAAGAAAACATAGCATAATATCTCCATGACTTGAGGGAAGACACAGATTTTTTGACAGGACAGAAAAGTGGTACCCATAAAAGAAGAAAATGATACACTGGACACAATAAAATTAAGAGTTTCTGTTCATCAAAAGACACCATTCAGAGAGTGAAAAGGCAAGCTGTACAGTGGGAGATAGTTGTAATACATATATCCTATAAATGACTCATATCCAACATATATATTTTAAACTCCTACAAATTACTACTTTAACAAAATCCAGGAAACTCAATAGAAAGTGGGCAAAAGACTTGGAACAGGTACCTCACATAAAAGGATTTCCAAATGGCTAATAAGTATATGAAAAAGACAACTTCATTAATCATCATAGAAACGCAATATCCCTGGTGGCGCAGTGGTTAAGAATATGCCTGCCAAGGCAGGGGACACAGGTTCCAGCCCTGGTCCGGGAAGATCCCACATGCCACGGAGCAACTAAGCCCATGCACCACAACTACTGAGCCTGCGCCCTAGAGCCCGTGAACCACAACTACTGAAGCCCACGTGCCTAGAGCCTGTGCTCCGCAACAAGAAAAGCCACCGCAATGAGAAGCCCGCGCACCGCAACGAAGAGTAGCCCCCGCTCACCGCAACTAGAGAAAGCCCGCACGCAGCAACGAAGACCCAACGCAGCCAAAAATAAATAAATTTTAAAAATTTAAAAAAAAAATGCAATTTTAAACCATAATTTGATGCTACCTCATACTAGGATAGCTAAAATGAAAAAGAAAAGATTCAATTATTGGTGAATATATGGAACATCTGGAACTCTCAGTCACTGCTGGTGGGAAAGTAGATTGATACAACCACTTTTGAAAACTCTGGCTATGTCTACTAAGTCTAACCACACACGTATAACTCAGCAAATTCTACTCCTGGGTATATCTGTTCACCAAAAGACATCTACTAGAATGTTTTAACAACTCTATGCATAAAGGCCCAAACTGTAAACAACCACAGTGTCTATGGAATATTCTATAGCACTGAGACCAAACAAGTTATAATTTTAACAACAAAATGCATGAATCTTACAAATTTGGTGCTCATTGAAAGAAGCCAGGCATAAAAGAATGCATACATATAATTCCATTTTTATGAAGTTCAAAGACATGCAAAATTAATCCGTATTAGAAGTTAGGACACCACTGTGACCCTGAGGGGAAGGCAATAGTAACAGAAATAGTATGGGGGTGCTTCCGAGGTGCTGAAATGTTCTTTTTCTTGGTCTTGGGGGCTGATTAAATGGGTCTGTTCACTTCGTAAAGGTTCATAAAACTGTATCCTTATGCAAAATGCATGTTCCTGTACGTAATTTTCAATTGCAATTAAAAAAAAAAAAAAAAAAGACAGCACCTACAATGTGAAGGTCATCTTAGGACTAAAAGGGTGGAAACCAGGCAAGGGACTTCTTCCTATTGGGTCCGTAGAGGATGGGCTGGCTCTAGGATCCCAGAGAGTAACATCTTGCAGATCAGATTATGTAGATTTATGGCATGTTGTGTTTATGTCTAAATTAGTATCCTAGCCTCTAGAAAAGCCTTGTTTGAATGTTCCAGGAATAGGGCTGTGATGAATTTAGGAAAGCCTCATTAGGCCGTATTAGGTTCAGAGCACTAAGTGTTACTTGCCTGAGGCTAGTTTGGTGATTGCTGCCATAGGGAGTATGGCAAGGGATTACGGTAAATCTCTGGGAGCCAGGGCCACATGGTCCAGCCCCCCTTTTAGTGCCAATCTTAAAACTACATTTCCCAGCCTCCCTTGCAATTAATTATGCTACTACTGATTTCTAGCCAGTAATACTAGTAAAAGTGGTGGACACCATTTATAGGCTGATTTAGAAAAACCTCCCTCCTTTTTTTTTAATCCTCTACCTAAAAGAAATGAAGATAAATCTCAGACTGACCATTGGACACACATGTCAAAGTTGATAGCGCTCCATCAGCTTGGTCCCTGAAAAACCTCATGGAAGAGTCTTGCCTCATCCCAGACCTAGCCTGAAATGGCACTGACTACTCCATGGTTAATGCCAGGAGGACTTAAGTTTTGGAATTTATTTGTCACAGAAGCTGACATGTTCCTCATAGATTGAGGATGGCAGAAATTCCTTATAGAATCTCAGCTCTTCATTGCTCTTGAGTCCACAGCAGTACAATGGCGTGACCCTGCACTTACCTCTTACCTGTCATAGATTGTAACTAATATCTTATTAGCATAGTTTATATTTAGAATTTTTTTGTTATACTTTTTTTTTTTTTTTTGGCCGAGCCACTTGGCCTGACGGATCTTAGTTCCTTGACCAGTGATCGAACCCATGCCCCCTGCAGTGGAAGCATGGAGTCTTAACCGCTGGACCGCCAGGGAAGTCCCTTGTTATATAGTCCTTATTAAGTTCCATTTTCCCTCACAGAAGATCCTTTGTCACCTTTTGTTTTTGCCTAATCACACTGACTGACAAGATCTTTCTATATATTTTTTTCTTTACCATATGATGACCTGAAAGAGCTTAGGGACATCTCTGATTTGTATAATTCATTGTGCATTTCCTATTCCCAATTCACTGCCTCCATACCCTCAGCTCTCATTTCCTCAACTTATTGTAATTTCTGCTGAGACTGCTCTCACCAAGGCTAATGGTAACCTCTTTTATTTTTTTAAAAATAAATTTATTTATTTATTTATTTTTGGCTGTGTTGGGTCTTCGTTGCTGCACGTGGGCTTTCTCTAGTTGCGGAGAGCAGGGGCTACTCTTCGTTGCGGTGCGCGGGCTTCTCATTGCAGTGGCTTCTCTTGTCGCGGAGCATGGGCTCTAGGCGCAAGGGCTTCAGTAGTTGTGGCACATGGGCTCAGTAGTTGTGGTGCATGGGCTTAGTTGCTCCGTGGCATGTGGGATCTTCCTGGACCAGGGCTCGAACCCGTGTACCCCTGCATTGGCAGACGGATTCTTAACCACTGCGCCACCAGGTAAGTCCCTAATGGTAACCTTTTAATTGGCATATCCAATGGGCTCTTTCAGGTCCTTATTATACTGGGTTCCTTGATACATTTGATGATGATTCTCCGGGAAACTCCCAACTCCCTTCACTTTCTGGATACCACAGTCTTCCAGGTCTCCCTCTGTGCCTCTGATTGTTCCTTCTGGGTCTCCTCAATGGGCTTTATTCTCTGCCTTCCTCTGCAAATCTTGGGGTTCCTCAATGTTCCATATTTAGCTCATTTTCTCCTCTAAGGTAATATTTATTCATTCTCATCGTTTTAAATCTCACCTCTTGGCTGACAGTTTCCAAATACTTCTCTCCAACCCTCCAGCTTTAGGTTATTCAACATTTTCCCACAAATGTCTCATAGGCATTTCAACCTCAATGTGAGTAACACTAGTTATCATATCTCCCAACCTTGCCCCATTTTTTAAATTTATGGTTTCAAACAGAAACCCTACCTCCTTCTCTAGATCGTTTCACTTCCTGTAAATCACTAGGTCCTGACTTTCCCTCCAAAATATTATCTCAACATCCCTCACTCCCCCTCTCTTTGTTCGAATTCCAGCCCAGGTCATTTCTCTCCTGAACTATTGCAATAGCCTCTCTATGGTTTGACTTGTGTCCCCTAAAATTCATATCTTGAAGTCCTAACCCCAAGTATCTCAGAATGTGACCTTATTTTGCAGTGTGGTCATTGCCAAGGTAATAAGCTAAGATGAGGTCATGCTGGAGTGAGGTTGGCCCCTAATCGAAGATGACTGGTGTCCTTTTAAAAAGGAGAAATTTGGATATACACACAAGCACAGGGGAGAATGCCATGTGAAGATTAAAGTTAATCTGTCACAGCCAAGGAACTCCCAGAAGCCAGCAGAGAGGGCTGGAACAGAACCTTCCCTAGGGCCTTCAGAGGGAGCACAGCCTTGCCAACACCTTGATCTTGAACTTTTAGCCTCCAGAACTGTGAGACAATACATTTCTACTGTTGAAGCCACCCAGTCTGTGGTTCCAGCAAATGGATACAGGCTTCCTTTCCTATCTTGCTTGCCTACAGTTTCACCTCCAACGCCTCACTGCAGAGTGAGGGATCTGAGCTATACTCTGGCCCCGCTGGTTCCCAGATTAAAAACCATTCAGCATCCTCCCCCGCTCCCATTGTTTGCAAATTATATTACAGTTTCCTTAGCAGGGTTTACCAGTCTCACCTAACTCCATCCACACTTTCCTCTCCAGCAGCGGGGACTGGCTGGCCTGCTCCTGACATGTGATACCATTTCAAGCTGTTGACCTTGGCCCATTTTCCCAACTATAATGCTCACTCCCACACCTACCTGTTTTTCTCATCTTTTAAAATTCAGTGCAGACATTCCCAGGAAACCTCCCCTGATATTCCCCCACTCCCATCCTGTACCACCAGCACCAGCTTCCTGATGGGGTAGGTGACCTCTCTCTGATTCTTGGAACCCTCTGCCTCTCTGACTCATAGTAGTTTCTGCATTTTATTAAAATGATCTCTGCATCTTATTTGCCCCACTAAATTGTGAATTCCTAGGCTCTCTGGAATAGCGTGTGTGTGTGTGCGCATGTGTGTGTGCACATAAGCACATGTATTTCAAATAAGATCATTTCTCCAAGGAGTTGGTAGGGGGAGGTAGGTGTATATGGCGCATGTGTTATGCATAGGTTGGTGTTACTCTCCCAAACCAGGAGGCTTATTATCTCCAAAGCTTCTTTCATCTCCCTTGTTATTTTACGCTCAGAGAAGCCAGGGTGGCGGTTGGGGAGGCACAAAACCAAGATTTCCCCACCCCTCCAAGGCCCACCATAGTCCCTCGGAAGGAATGCCGGACTGGCCCACGCCAACAAGACATCCCATCAGAAACGGCTCATTGCCCTCCATCTAATGTACTGAATGCCGTGGGAGCTGCAAAGTCATGCAGGCTTTGGCGGGTGGGGGGCAGGGGCCGGGCAGGAGGCACACAGAATGAAGAAATACATTCAACACGAATGCCTGAATTCACTGAGACGCTTCCCACGGCGGCGGAGCATTCTCCCCTCCTCCCGCCCCAGAGGCATTCTGGCCCTCAGCTCTCCCCTCCCTCTCCTTGGAAAGCCCCGGGTCCCTTCTCCAGACCCTTTCTTACCCTCCGGTCTCCTACCTGTCTGGATCAGAAGCAGGTAGAGAAAAGGAGTGAGGCGCAGGGCACTGAAGGCTCTGGACAGAGCTTCCCTTTCTCTCTTCATTTTGGGTGGCGTTCTCCAGCTCTGGTGCACACAATTAGCATGATTTCTCCACTCTGGGCACGTCCCTTTGTACCACTCGGAGTTTCTCTGCCCGAACACAACCCTGCCAAGTTCTCTCTGAATACACAGAGCTCTGTGTGTTGCTGGACTTGTTCTTTCCTCTCTTTCAGACCTGGCATTTTCTAGTTTCAAAGCCCTACATCCTGGGTTCGGAGGAGGGTATCTGCTTGGGAGATAATCTCCAGCACAGGGTTCAGTCTGATGGGTCCCAGCAGCCTAGCAGTTCTTTGCCCAGCTGCGCTGAGCCCCACTGCCAGGGGGAGATGAGGATTTGGGCTCAATGAAGGGACTGGCCTGGGACACACACTAAACTGGACCTTGTGCGTCCCAACCTGTCCTGTCTCCACCTCACGCTCCCTGTTCCTGCGAAGGAGGGTGTGTGCCAGGGACACACCTCCAATAAGCTCTGAAAATGAAGGGAGAGGAGCTTTTCAAAAGCTGGGGAATGAGAGATTCCAGAAACTGCTGAAGAAATGGAAAACTTCTGTTCCACCCCAAAGAAAGAAGATTGGAATATGGCTTGAATTCTATTATTTTCATACCAGTCCTGGTCCTGCTTGGGCTTCTCTCTCCTATCATAGAATCACGTAGTTGCTGGGGACCTTTCTCCAGAAGCTACTCTGCTCATTCCCCAGCCTCCAGCCCATTTTCTAGAACATGTCAGAGCAAAGATGAAGGTAATAGCCCAAGAGCCTGGGGTTCTGTCACCAGCTACAGCCCAGCCGTTTCCTCAAGTCTTGAGGCGTGATGAAGAGAGACACCCCAGCTCTACCCTGACCCTTCATTACCACGTCCACACCGTCTCCTGAGGGGCGTCAGTGGAATGGATGCTTGTGTGATCTGGGGATGGGTGTGCAACCTTGTTAATGCTCCAATTTCACATCTGTAAGGGGGGAAAACAGTAGCTTCCTTGTAGAAATTGTTGAGAGGATTGTTGAAGATTTAGTACGGTAGAGTGCCTAGAAAATTCTTTGTTGGAGAGGTGATATTTTAAACTTTAAGAAAAAACTGCCTCTTCTTCTTTTCCATTCCTTTAGGGATCTTTTATCTTGGTGAGACCAAAGTTTACAACTTCCCCTCTTGATTGTCTCTAACGCTGACCTTGGTTTTGTAAATGCAGTAGCTATCTCTCAAAGTATTCTTTTTACGTACTGGAGACAGCTTGTGTAAGCCAGGTTTCTAGAACTGAAGATTGAGTGCATGGTCCATCTGAGCCAAAGGATGGGGAGAAGAGGTGGGAAGCATTGCTTTTGAACTTCACAGAGGAACTCCAAAAAATATTCTGAGATACACAAGTCAGATTCTTTTTCCTTTTGCATCTTTATGGTTGTGACTTTTTCCTACACAGCTCAAGGCGCTTGTCTGCCTCTGGTAGAGTTAATGGTGTTTCAGCATGAATACTATGAAAAAGAGAAAGGCAATATTCAGCTTCTGACATCGAAAATAGTATTTTAGAGTCAGTAGCAAGACGAAAGGTTTGAAAGCCAGTATTTGTAAGGTACAGAAGGATATTTTAATTTCTTTTATCTGCTCCTTTGATGTATCACAGAGCAGGCTGTGGACCAGACCATAGCGTTCTTCTATAGTTGTAGACAAATGGCATCTTTTGCCTGTGATGGTTAGGTCCAGAGGCTTATTGTCTGAGGTAAAAGGATATGATGTTCAGGAAATAGAAAGCCTGAACTCTGCCTTTTTCATCCTGAAGGACTGTGGAAAGAGAACTGTGATAGAGGGAGACCTGGGCAGGATCTAAGTTCTCCACGTCCCCTCCAGGGATGAACCTGAGGCTCCTTACACCCACGCAGAATACGAAAGTGCCCCAAAGTGGCCACATGTTCCCTTGAGGGGACCCAGAGGTGCTGGAGGGTAAAGCACTAGTAGAGGGCAGAACAGGGAGCAAAGGGGCCGCACTGTGCAGGTGATAGCTGGGCCACCAACTGCCCTCAGACCAGGGAGCAACCTAGACTCATGCAGAGACCAGTGGGAGTCCTGAGAAGGCCACACAGGTCCCCGGACACCATCTCCCCCGTTGCCACAAGGACCCCTAAACCACACCACCTATGCTCACCCTAACCCTTCTCAGAGAAGAGCTGGGTTTGGGGAAGAAACTGGAAAGACTGATCCAAGCAGAGACTGAGCTACCTCAAGAGAACATTCAGGTGGTTGGGTTAGACTGAGTTTACCAGGATGGACTGACTTTTGGTTTTCCTCTGCTGCCCTGGGGTGGGGGGGGGTGGGAGGCTCACATGGGAGACCCCAGCAGCTGCAAAGGCACAAAGGCACCACTGTGCCTTTGCACATCTGAGTGTACGAGGAGCAATTCTGCAATCCTGCTTCAGGTGTTTTAAGATGAGTAGCCCTACAGAAGCGTATATCATCTGCTTCTGTGCTTTTCTCATCTCAAGAACAGAGAGTTCTTTGATTGAAGGACTGTGCCTTATTGGCCTCTGTAGCCCTACTGTGTAACACAGGGCGGGGCACATAGTAGGTGCTCAGCAGACAGTTGCTGACTATTGAATGGGCCAGAACTTGTTGGGGGGTAAGGGGGCTTCTCTAGCAGCTGGTGGAGTGAAGGGCAACTGTGAGGGGGAGCTGGGCCAGAGGAATGACAGCGGGGAGGGCACCAAATAGCAACTGCAGATGACAGAGCGATGTGTGAGCACACATGAGGCAGCCCTTTGGGAATTCCCAGAAGTAACTGGGATTCACTTGAGGGGGGCCACTGATCCAATAGGCAACGGGTGACAGAAACATAAGGTAACGGTCCAGCCAACTTAGTCTCAACACACAACACGTACCGGTGATCTCACCTGTCTGAGCTGACCTCGTTTTATCCTTCCATGAACTCCTTGGGTTTTTCCCTGTGGGTGTGTCTGTTCCAGCTAACTGTTGATGATTCAGACGGGGGTTTTTGTTTTTTTGTCTTTCGTTTTTTTCTTTTGGTACGGATATCCTGATTATAAATATTACTTTTCTTTAGCTTTGAAGAGGGTTGTCCCCCTTGGGATCAGAAAACATGGTTACTGTGGCCATCTCCTCATTAGCCTGGGAGACTCTCCAGGGCAGGGGCTGTAATTCTTCATTCTTATGGGTCTCCTCCCAGGGAGGAGCTCTGAGCTCTGCATAACGTGGCTATTAAACAATGTGTAGACACCCTGCTTGACTGACCGCCTCCAAGGCCCGTGCCCTTTCCTCCTCTGAGCACTTCAACAGATGCATTTCCGCGGGCATCGTCCTCTCCTGAGCAGCTCGGCCCGGTCCTCTTGGCCCTTGGGCTGCACACAGGTGCTTCAGGCCACTCTCGTCTGGCACCCGCTCTGGGGCTCTGGGATTCCGACCCTCCCCTCCTCCACGCCCACGGCAGCCCTGGCCTGCTGTACTCAGGCCGCTATGCTGAGCACACAGACAGTGGCCCTGCAGCTCAGAATGGAAACCTCCCCCAACACACACACACACGCACACACACGCACACACACACACACGCACACACACGCACACACACACGAATGATGTATAGATAAGTAGGTTTTAATAACCCTACCATTAGATTTAAATTTATTTATTTATGGCTGTGTTGGGTCTTCGTTTCTGTGCAAGGGCTTCCTCTAGTTGTGGCTCATGTGGCATGTGGGATCTTCCCAGACCAGGGCTCGAACCCGTGTCCCCTGCATTAGCAGGCAGATTCTCAACCACTGCGCCACCAGGGAAGCCCTACCATTAGATTGAAGAATGTCCCTGCCCACTTGGCCTCTTGTCTTGTCTCCAGGCTGCAGGAAGAATGCTCTGGCACCGATACTACTGGAGAGGTTTGGTCCTTGCTAATATCGTAACATCAGTGGTGATTTTTATATTTAGCACCCTCTCCCTCCTTCCCTTCATTCACTTCCTGTTATTAATTGAGTCAAATCTGTCTCCTCCACTAAACTGTAATTAATCTTTGGTAGCAGAATGAAAAATAATCTGACAAATGGCACCCAAATTCCTCTTATAGAGTAAATTGTCTTTAGCAAGAAAAATATCTAGATATGCCACATGGAGTGGAAGGTAAGGCCTGGAGCAGAAGACATCAAGGCACAAAAAGATAAACCCCTGTGCAATAGAAATAAACAGGAATTGGGGATGGAGAAAGAGCAGAGAGGAGAGACGTGAGGTCGGGGTGAGGAAGCAACAAGGGGCAGGGAGCTGAAAACAGTTGAAGAACAACTTGCATTGTTACACTATAAAACCCTTTCTCCTCTGTCTTCTTCAAAACTCTAAGAAAAGTTTACTGTACACAAATTGCGGTATGTGTGTGTGTGCTTCTAGCTGATAGAATATGGCAAAGGTGATAGGATAGCCACTCCCTTGGTTAGATTATGTTATATAAGACTCAGACTTAGCAGACCAGAGAGAGAGAGATGGTCCTGCTGACTCTGAAGAAGTCAACTGCCCTGTTGTGAAACAGCCTCGTGGCAAGGAAATGCTGGTGGCTCTAGGAGCCGAGAGCTACCCTCAGCTACTAGCTGGCAAGAAAATAGGAACCTCAGTACTACAGGCACAAGGAACTGAACTCTTCCAATGACTACATGAGCTTGGAAGAGGACCTTGAGCTTCAGAAAGGAATGCAAACCAGCTGACACCTTAACTGAAGTCTGATGAAACCTTGAGCAGAAAATCCAGCTAAGCTGTACCTGACCCACAGAAACTGTAAAAAAAATAAATGTATGTTGTTTTAAGCTGCTAAATTTGTGGCAATTAGTTATGCAGCATAGAAAACTAATACGGGTGTGTGTGTGTGTGTGTGTGTGTGTGTGTGTTTACACACTGAGACAAAGGACGGAGTTCCAGGTCTGGATCAACAAGGTGGTGCAGGAGGACAGCACATATAGAACAGTGAAATGATCTCTAAAGGGACTAATTCAGGTGAAGCAGGAGTTTGGAGTCAGAGATAGTGCTGAGAACTTAGGCCTTCAGAAATTTGGAGAAATATTGATATCTTAGTCCAGTTTCCCCCAGAGGCAGACTCCAAGGCAAGAAGCTAAATAGTTTATCTGAAAGGTGACCCCAGCAAAACCAGGTAGGATATTGGGGGAATGAGACATGGAAGGGAAGGAAGCCAATGAAGGTTGCACATCAAGCAATTTACTACCGTGGACAGCTAGAGCTTAATCCTGTGGGAAATAATGAAGAATAAGCCTCAATTATCCCACCCAAGGGGCAAGGGAGCTGGGATATTTATCCACCAACTGCCACCAGATATGGGTTGAAGGCTGCTTCTCCGGGGTAAGGAGAAGTTAATTCCCCAGATTTCTGGGTGACCTTGCAGGAACGTATCCTGTCCAAACCTTCTCCCCTTCTCTAACTGCTCTCAAAGCGTGTGTGTGTGTAAGCTACTCTTACTGTCAGGCACTTTGTATCTATTTGTTCATTTAATTCTCCCAGTACCTCCTTTTCAGTAGATATTATCACCTCATTTTACAAACAAGAGAGACTAAAACTTCAAGAAGTTAGCAATTTGTTGAGGTCATATAGTTACTAAGTGGCAGAACTTGGATTCGAAACCCAGGTTAGTCGCTCACAAAGCTGTGGCTCCCGACCACCTCTCTGGGTCATCAGTTGGAAGTCCAAATCCTGGTCTAACCCTTTACCCCCAGCACCCACGCTCTGACTAAGCTTCAGGATGTAAGGTGGACCTCTCTGCCCACTCCTGGTGCCCTCTCTCGTTGCTGAAGTTATTTTCGATTCTTTGTTCCATAAACCTATATG
Source organism: Balaenoptera ricei (assembly GCF_028023285.1). Taxonomy (NCBI): domain Eukaryota; kingdom Metazoa; phylum Chordata; class Mammalia; order Artiodactyla; family Balaenopteridae; genus Balaenoptera; species Balaenoptera ricei. The sequence continues at coordinate 8,604,683 of NC_082646.1, read as the reverse complement.
TGAATGGTGCCAGAGCTGTCCCTACCATCAGTTCAATTTGCCAGAAAGGAGGGAGAGGGAGGACTTGAGAATTTGTGGAGCTGCAGCGCGTTGCCTGGGAACGAGGAATTTGTGTGAGGCTTTGAGCTGAGAGAAGGCAGGGCCCTGCTGCTCCAGCAACCAGCGAACCAGAGACAGATTAGCCAGCTCTCTTTGGAACAAAACAAGCTTTCTGTGGGCCTGGAGAGTGAGGAATGGCCCTCCCCAAGGACATTTTTTCTTTCCTTTTTCTTTTTAAAGTTCCCCACCTCTGGCTCGCTTCTGAGAAACATCAAATATGAACAGAGATGGGGGTCAAAAGTCTCCCCGTGCCCTCCCCGGGGCCTTCATCCTGAACGTTCGTTTTGCTGCCTGTGAGTTCTGTGAATGTGAGGGGACGCCTGGAAGAAAAGCGTTCTACAGAGATAGGGTGTCTCAAAAAGGCGTGGAGTTTACTAGCAGAAACAATGTGATCCTGCAACGGCATGGGGTCCAGATTTCCATAAGGCAGGGAGGAGGTGCTCCCAGTTCCAAACTGGAAAACTTGAAAACATCAAAGTGTTTTATGCTGAGAGTCAATATTTGATTTCTGAATAGAATTCCCACCCCCTCAGAAAATGAGAGGAACTCAGGCTTGTGTCCACGGTCGATGAACGTGCCCTATTCAGCAACTCTCCAGAGGAACAAAGAGGAGACATGAATTGCTATTAAAGCGTGGAGAGATCCAGCTTTCGTTGACCTATTTGAGATGTGGCAAGGACATTCTAGAAAACATCTCTGGATTTCTGTTCATGTAAAGCTTCAGTGCTCAAAGAAAAACAGGTTGAAAAATCATGGGGAAGCCACAAATTACCCCCAACTCATGAATGGCTTCATTTTTTCTTTTCTCCTAGATCCTCAGATGGTGTCCTCCCACCAACCTTATCAGGAACTGGTTTGGTCCCATGCTCCGTCTCCTGCCCTCCTCCCAAAGAGGGAGGCACAGAAATGGAAATCAGCTGGCCAGCATCTAATAACTGCCTACTGTGTGAAGAGCACTCCGTGTTCCAGACTTTAGTAAGAGGAGTGGGATGTGGGGGTGTCACATTCAAAAGTAACAGAAAACACAATCCTTGCCTAGGTGCTTAACTCTAGTTGGGAGAGCTGCATCTATATCTATAATACTGTTGATAATATATTTGCATTGCCCCTTACAAATTGTCTTTTATTTATTTATATTTATTTATTTTTAATATTTTATTTATTTGGCTGTGCTGGGTCTTAGTTAGGCGCGCGGGATCTTCAGTTGCAGCACGCAGGATCTAGTTCCCTGACCAGGGATTGAAGCCAGGCGCCCTGCATTGGTAGCATGGAGTCTTAACCACTGGACCACCAGGGAAGTCCCCCAATAAAGGGATTTATTATCTTATATAACCAGAGTCCTAAATAAGGGCATGTCTATAACTTGTAAAAGTAAGTGGCTCAGCAATGTTATCGAGGATCCAGGTCCTTTCTGTCTTGCTATCTACCAGTCCCAGCTTCTTTTTTCATCGTACTTATCACCATTTGAGACAATATGACGTAGGGGTTAACACAGACTCTGAAGCCAAACTCCCTGAATTTGAAACCTGGCTACCACGTTACTAGGTGTTGAGTTAAACTACTCAATCTCTCAGTTTCCGTATCTGTAAAATGGGGATGATTATTATAGTATTACCTACCTCAGAGTGTTGACTTGAGGACTGAACGAGTTGCTGTGAGGATTAAATATGTAAAATGCTTAAGCAACCTAAATGCCCATCGACAGACGAATGGATAATGAAGGTGTGGCACACACATACAATGGAACACCACTCAGCCACAAAAAGGAACAAAACTGGGCCACCTGTAGAGACCCGGATGGACCCAGAGACTGCCATAGAGTGAAGCAAGTCAGAAAGAGAAAAACAAACATTGTATGTCAATGCATATATGTGGAATCTAGAAAAATGGCACAGATGAAATAGAGGCTTGCAAGGCAGAAATAGAGACACAGATGCAAGGCTTGCAAGGCAGAAATAGAGACACAGATGTAGAGAACAAACGCATGGACACCAAGGGGGGAAAGTGGCGGGGGGGGTTGAATTGGGAGATTGGGACCAACACATACACACCAATATGCATAAAATAGACAAGTAACAAGGACCTGCTGTATAAAAAAACAAATAAATAAAAATTAAAAAAAAAAAGAAACTATAGATTTAGCAGGGCCTTCTAAAAATAAATAAATATGTAAAATGTTTGAAACAGCTACCCTAGTACTAGTTCATTCCTCAGGCTCAGCTGTATCCTGGAGACATTCCTGTATCCTTTTAATAAATTCTCCTTTCTCGTTTAAACCCTTCATTTCTGGGGTTCTCCACGAGGCTCCCCGCCATCAACAAATTGTCTTTCAGAATATGGCCTTATTTAATCTTCTAACAACTTTATGTGGTAAGAATTTTTTCCCAAGGAGGGACATGAAGCTCAGAGAGGTTAAGTAACCTGCTCAAAGTCACACAGTTTATAAGTCAGCATAGTGCAGATTCAGCTTGTGCTTCTTGGACTAGTGTTCACATACTACACTCCTGAAAGAGGCTGCCTTCACTCAGGCCCAGAAGTAAAAAGTGGGTAGAAAAAAGGAAGGCTCTGAGACAAGACGTGAGACAAGGAAGGATAAAGGCGAGCAACAGGGACTTAAAAAAAAAAAACTTAGTCAGCAAGAGAATGATTGGGTCCCCAGTGGTGAGTCTGGGGACACTAAGAAGATGAATTTATGATACATGGGATGCAACATAGGGAGAGACAAGGTTTCTTTTTTTTTTTTTTTTAATTTTATGTATTTTTTGGCTGCGTTGGGTCTTCGTTGCTGCGCTCGGGCTTTCTCTAGTTGCGGTGAGCAGGGGCTACTCTTCTTTTTGATGCGGGGACTTCTCATTGCAGTGGCTTCTCTTGCTGTGGAGCATGGGCTCTAGGTGCGTAGGCTTCAGTAGTTGTGGCACGTGGGCTCAGTAGTTTGGCGCATGGGTTTAGCTGCTCCCCAGCATGTGGGATCTTCCTGGACCAGGGATCGAACCCGTGTCCCCTGCATTGGCAGGCAGATTCTTAACCACTGCACCACCAGGCAAGTCCTGAGACAAGGTTTCTTAAAAGAAGGCCCCAACTAAGTTAGTAGGAAGGTGGCCTTGAAGACAGGCCAAAATGTTCACCCCTTGTTGTAGTACTTTTAGGGTCCAGCTCTGTCTCATTTACAGATCCTTACCAGAGTTAGCCCTCCAGGATTCTGCATCTGGTTTGCTGCTCGTCAAGTTAAAGAATGTGATTCATCAAGATTTTTTGGTTGTAAGTGACAGAAGTTCAACTTAAACTGTTTGAAGCCCAAAAGGAGGAATTTCTTGCACCATGTAACAAAATTTCGGAGGGAACCAGAATAATTGGGAATGAGATACTTAAAAGCCATGGCAGTTATCTCTCATCTCTCTTGCTTATGTCTTGGTGTCAGCTTCATTCTCATAAACCTTCTTACGCTTTTTGAGGGGGGCCGTCGTTGCCAGTCAGTCTAAGGTATCAGTGCTGCCCGATATAACTTCTGTATCTCTGCTGGTAAGCACAGTAGCTGTTAGCCACACGTGGATATTGAGAACTCCAAATGTGGCTAGTAGGACTGAGGAACTGAATTATAAATTTTATCTAATTTTAATTAATTTGAAATTAAATAGCGACATGTAGCTAGTGGTTAACACATTGGACTGTGCGGCTTGTTATCCAGGGAGGAGGAGAATTTTGATGAAGCTAGCTAAAAAAAACTTGGTGGAGGACTGTGGCTGGTGCGGAATAGGTCACAGACACAGCTCAGTATCAGTCACAATAGCCAGGAGGATAGAATGCTATCCCAGGCTGGGCCATGTGCAGACAAATCAGTCTGCTAGGGGCAGAAGAGATGAATTCTATGTTGCTTCCTAAAAAAAAAAATTTAGCGAGCATTTATTGAAAACCTATTATATATTACACATTTCACATATATTACCTTCATTTTCACAAAAAAGTCCTGAAAGGTCAATTGTTCCACCCATATTGTAGATGAAGAAACAAAGATGCAGATTATGTGACTTGACCATAAACAGTAAATTGCAGAGTCAGAATATAAATCCAGGTTTGTTTCCAAAGTCTCTGTTCTCTGCGCTATAATATGCTGTCTCTAGAGATTTGGGATATAGAAAACGAGACTATTAATAGTGGATAATTATAACAATCATAGAAGAACACACAAAATGAATGACTTGGTTTTCTCCAAATAGTTATCTTGAGCGCCTGTTACTTATTCTATAAAACATCTTTGAAATTCCTCTTTTGAAATTGCTTTTAGATCCTGCAACATATTTTTTAAAGTATCTTTAATGATTGTAATTTTTATATTTTAGAAGTACATTTTCTAAAACAGTAAAAATATGGTGAATAATATTGGTAACAATTTATTGATAGATAAAATCTTTTTGGTCCTAACTAGTGTTAAGGCAAAGTCTCTTATCTTCGTGAAGCTTCCTTGGCGTCAAAGAACAGATATCCCAGGGAAGGTACCATCAGAGGAGAGGCACATCACAAGGATCTCGAATTGGAGAGCTCAAACACTGAAGCAGCTCCTGCAACCAGTTTTTGTAGGTAGCTCGGAATCTTCTGCTTATCTGCTTCATCCTCCTACATTTACCAATTGCCTCCCTCTACTTTGCTCATCTCAGGGCTCTCTGTGTTACAAACAATATAAAACCTAATGCAAATTGGCATTCACGATAAACAACTTCCTTGGCTCACATATTTTGAAAGTCTAGAGGTGGGGTAACCTTGAGACTTAGCTTAATCCAGAGGCTCAAAAGTGTCAACAGGGAATAGGAAGGACTTTAAACTGTGGTTTGGTGGAAAAGAATAATGATAAGGATTGTCTATGTATTTTTACACTGGGAATTATGTGGCCTCAGAGCTGTTAGTGCCTTGGTCCCTGAGGCCTAACAACACTCAGAGGGGGTTGTAGGTGGGCTCTCCAGGAAGCAGACTCTAAGACTCAAGTTCAGGATGTTTATCAGGGAGTGTGCTGGAGATTGGCACCTGTGGAAGGGAGGAGGAGGAAGCAGGAAGAGGCACAGGAAGAGGTTGAGCTGTGATGCAGGTTGGACAACCTCAGCCAAGCCCACGGGAGCTCTGAAGCTGAAATGATGGCTCACTGGCGTTGTTCCAAGTTAGGCAGAAACCGCCAGGCCTTTACATCCCCAGACCCACCAGTCTCAGGATGCGGCTCCTCCTCAGAGGGGGGTGAGGCTGCTCTCTGAAGCTGAGGCCGTCCCTGAAGGAGCCGACAGCTCAAGGGACTACAACATTCTCAGAAGCTGGGCCAACAAGTCCTTCCTTGAAGGGGGATCTGGGAAGCGCATCTCTGTGTCCATCCAAGATGAGTATTTGATAACGAGGAGGACAATGAAATTCTTGTGTTAATTTTTTTTTATCACCGACAGAAAGGGGAAAGACTTCTGCATCTATGATAAAATTAGAGAATTTTTTGCAAAGATCAGTACAGCAGGTGCTATTGAGACAACCGGAACAATCTGCTATCAGTACCACATACAATGAAATGCTGCTGCAGAAACTCATTTTGCACAGGCAAGCAGAAGAACCCTCATCAACTATTCCAGTTAGAAGGGTTATTTTGTGAGGTGGGTAAGGAGGAGGAGGAACAAAGAGAACTTTCAGGAAATATCCCAGAACATTGGTTGTTAGCCCTGGGGAATCCTGCTTAAATTTGGGAAAGAGAGTGGAAGAGGGTACGACTCAGCTGCCTGAGGATCCCTATATCCAGATCCCACGAGAGTGGGAATAGGCAGCTTTCCCACTTCCAGAGAGGTTCTCCTTAGGATAGGCCCTTAGGATGAATGGGTGACCAAGTTTTCTAATTCGTTACAGGTGGGGGGTGTCAGTCGGCCACAAATAGGACAGTGACGACCAAGCAGCACATTTCTGAGTTCTGTGTGGGGTGGACCACTGCCAGGGACCCAGTGACTCAGGGCTTTGTGCAGAGATGGCCAGGGACCCCACAGACACACACATCAGAGACTATCCAGCCCGATGAGGAGTGCTCTGGAGTAGGGCCGCAAGACTGCTGCCAGCAATACCCATTCGAGTTTCTGAAGAAGAGAGACATTTCTAAGCAAACAGTTCTCTTGCTGAGAAACAAACTCTGGCCATACAGAAGATAAGCCTTGAGAAGACGTCAGAAAATGGGTGCAGGGCTCAAGATGTGATCTCTCTAGACATACGAGAGTATAGATTCATATGAAGCCACTGGCACAGCAGTTAGTGGGAGGCACAGACCTGAGGTAGAGGGTTAGAGACAGCAAGGAGCTACCTAGTAACACTTCTTCTGAGTGTGTGTGTGTGTGTGTGTGTGTGTGCGTGTGTATGGAGGTGTACAGATCAATCTCCCTCTGGCCCTCTCCAGTGGTATGTTCTTTTCCTCATCCTTCTGGGTGGATGTGGGATGGGTTTCCTTCTTGTTACTTGATTACTCAGGGCTATTTACAAACCATTTATTTTTTATTTTATTATTTATAAAAAGGGAGCTCCTTTTTTTCTCAGCTTCACCTCTTGCTTTGAATCTGATGTTAGACTATGTCACTCGCTACTTTCCAGGCTACACTCATCTACCAGTCTCCGGGTCTTTTCCTGAAATTCCTTGAAGATTGTTGCTCCTGGCTCTCGCCAACACTCTCTGGTCATGTATCCTGGTGATTTCAACAACCTCAGGAATAATCCATCCAGTGCTCTTGCCCTCATTTCTATGACCTCTTCTTCTCCAGTCATCTTGTTCTCCTACTCCCTCCCTTGGTCATACCACAAACTTTGACAGTACCAATATCTGCAGTTTCAAACATCCCACTCTTGGATCACCATCTCTTATTTTTTCAGTGCATTCCCTCTAGTATCCTACTCTAATAAACCTTAGATCCCCACTGGAGCCTACAATCTCTTGATCCTACAAATTTTACAAGGTCCCTTATCTACTTGTTATCCTTTCCCATATTACCTATCTTAAATTCCATGGTCAGTCATTTAATCACTCCCTTGCACTCAACTTTAACTCTCTTGCCCCTTTCTTGTTTGAGAGTAATAGTTTGGTAAAACCTCAACCCTGATTAAAAGTAAAATTTCTACCTATGGCTATGCCTGTAACCATGCAACTGAAGGAAAACACTCAACCATGCTGACTAGTCTCACTTTAAATTCATAATCATGAACCTCACATGGGTCCCTAAGGCTGTCTGACAATTGCACATGTTTCTAGTTCATACTTCTACTCTTCTGGACAACTATTTTATACCTTCTTCAAACCTCCAACATCTCTTCCTCTATTTTATTAATTGATGAACTTGTTTTCTATTTGTATTAGTTATCTCTGTGTAACAAATTACCTCAGAATCTAGCATCTGAAAACAACAAATATCATCTCATACAGTTTCTGGCTGGGTCGTCTGTCTCTGAGTCTCTTATGAGATTGCAGTCAAGTTGTTGGCCAAGACTATAGTCTCTGAAGACCTGACTGGGGCTGGAGGATCCACTTCCAAGATCATTCACCTGGCTGTTAGCATGAGCCTTGAGTTCTTTGCCATGTGGGCTTTTTTATGTGACTTACCATGACATAAATGGCTCCCCCCCAGAGGAAGTGACCTGAGTGAGAGTGAGAATGAGAGTGAGAGCAAGAGTAAGAGATGGAAAGAATGAGAGTGCACGCTGGAGAGAGAGAGAGAGAAAGAGAAACAGAGAGAGGACACAGTATCTTTTATAACCTCATCTCTGAAGTGACATACCATCCCTTCTGCCATATTCGATCTGTCACACAGACCAACTCTGGTACGGTGTGAAAGGGGACTACACAGGGTGTGAATACCAGGAGGTGGGGATCATCAGAGGCCATCTTGTAGGCTGGCTACAATTCTGTTTTACAGAAAAAACAGAGGAATCAGAAAAGAACTTCCCACTGCCATATTACCCAATTACCAGTATATATTCTATTTTCACTGCTAATGTTATAATGAACTCTCTCTCTCCTGCTATCTAAGGCCAATCCTTCCAATTGTTCACTAGATCCTGTTCCCTCTTGCCCACCTAAGGACATAGATACAAAAATTCTCCTCTCTCCTGCATTGTCAGTTTTCTTTTGTTTACTGGATAATTCCCATCAACAAAACATATGTGCTGCGATATTAAAGAATCCTCCTATGATCCTATCTCTCCTTTCAGCTACGCATTTCTCTGTGTCCCTTTACAATAAAACTCATTGAAAGAGTTGTCTAAAATGACTGTCTCCAATTCTTCCTCCCCCTCTCTTTTAAGTCTACCCCATCAGGCTTTTGCTCTCAAACTACTCTAAAAATACCGCTCTTATAAAAGTCGTCTATGACCTCCATATTGTTAAATCCAATGGTAAATTCTCAGTCCTCATCCTATTTGACCTAATAGCAGAGTTTTTAACATAGGTGGTTGGTTCTCTTAAACAAAACACTTTCTTCACTTGGCTTTCAAGGTATCACACCCTCCTGGTTTTCTTCCTTAGCTTGCTGGCTGATCCTTCCCAATCTCTTTGCATTTCCCTCTTCTTTCCAGCCTCTTTAATGTTGGAAAACCCCAGGGTCAGTTTCTCAGCCAGGCAGGCACCCACCTTGGAGTGATTGTACTTGCTGTTCCTTTTGCCTGGAACACTCTTTTGGAACACTCTCTGGTGAAAATTAAAGTAGCTTGTTCCATTACCTCATGGAATTTTGCATTGGAGTCTTTGCTCAAAAGTACCTCAGTGAAGTGTTCTCTGGTCATCCTATCTAAAATTGCATCTCCCCTACCCTCCAACACACTTAATCCTCTTCCTCAGCTTTTACTCTACAATGCTCATCAGCACCAGACACATTTGTCTACTTATTCATTAGTCTATTTGGTTACTTCTCATTGTCAATTCCATGAACAAGGGCTATATGTCTGTTTTGTTCACTGCTATATACTTCCAGTGCCTAGAACAGTGGTGGTATATAAAAATCTCTCAATTATATATTACACGAACGAACGAATGGGTATTCCACATGGATAATAGCGAAGTGTCCCAGGATTATAGCAAAGCTTGGAGCAGACAGGGAGACCACTCATGAGGCTGCGATGTTTATATATAAGAACAGGTATGAAAGAGCTCCGTTAACGTAGCGAGGTGTACAAAAGATCAGTATGATTTACTGTTGGCTTAGTTCGTTCCTCAAGAAAGCCCTGCCAGGCCCGCCTTCTCCCATCCTTTTCCCGTGCTTCCCTCAACTGGTCCCCTGCCCTGCCCAACCAGCTCTTCAGCCCAACATACTTCTTTTCCTGAAGGACGTGGGATGGTCCCAGCGCCGGGACACTCGGGGCACGGCCAGTGGGGCGACACTTCCGCCCGCCTGTTACCCAGCGGCCACGCGAACTCACCCCTGCCCCACCAGTTCCACGCGCGTTTATAAGTCCCGCCCACACAGCGAGACAAAGCGGAAGTGACGAACCTCTGGAGCGCGAAACCCCGCCCCTCACGCCTTTCCAGTCTCCGGTAGGTGACACAAGCCCGGAAGAGGCAGATACAAGGCCGCCAAGGGGCGGGGCGCGGCGGGGCGGGGCAGCCATCTCCAAAGCGGCGGTTTACCGGAGGCGGTTCCCTTAGTGTCAGTGGTAGCTTGAATCCGTGGCGAACCGCTATCGATACTAGGCCGGTGCAGTCTCAGCAGGAGTGGGACCCTGAGGCTTGAGAAACAGGCTTTTCTTTGGTCCGGGACTCCCCGGCGTTCAGCGCTTCCCCCCCATAACCGGACACCAATTATTCGGACTCTTTGCCTCAGACCCAGGTTCCCACCCCGCACCCTCCCAGCCCCCTTGCCCTCCGGCTGCTACGCACTTTCCTCCCTTTCCTGCATCGCTTTGCCGCCACTGGCACAAACTTCGTTCTCTCATTCAGATTCTTGTTTCTCCCCCTTCTCGTCCCTGTTCCTTTCCGAGGGCGATCTTTAAACATTTCCTTCCTTTGTTTCTTCCCCCTTCTCTTCCCTTTTTTCCCTTTTCGTTCCTTCTTCTCCAGTATCCTTGTCAGGCTACTGCCTCCTTAAAGGCTTCTCTCCTTTTCAGGAGCCTGTGGCATACGTGTTAGGGGGTTGAGCTTTTAAGGCGGTCGTTTGAAGATTTTAAGCTTTTCCTCTCTCCTAACCAGGAATCATAGATGCCAGGAAGTATGGCCCCCCTCAAGAAGCCTCGAAATACCACAGAGTTGCCCCTGGCTTTAAACCCCCTGAAGAGCAAGGACGTGTTGGCAGTGCTGGCTGAGAGGAACCAGGCTATAGTACCCGTTGGGGCATGGGTGGAGCCTGCCCCGCCGGATAGTTCAGCAGTCCCGGCATCTGTGAGTGTCAGTTTGATGCAAGTATGGTGGGGTTCTTCCTCCATCTTTCTTTGTATTAGCCTTCTCAAATCCCTGGTGCTCAGATAAGATGAGCAGTCTGGGGTTACCGTTTCTATTCTGTCATAAATAGATATGTTCTTGCATTAGGATTATAGAACAAATATGTATCTGCCGAAACTTGCTGCAACTTTAGTCGGCATAATCAAATATTTGTTACCTATATATATTTCAGTTTGCTTTGCAAACCCTTGATTGCTTTCTATGCACAAGACATAGGCACTGTCTTTCAGACGCTCTACAATGTAGTAGGGATGACGACCACAGTTAATGTAACATTGATTGCTTAAAGTTTATGGTAAGTTTTGTAATGGAGATTCAGTAAGGTTCAGATGTAGTGGGAGAATAAAGGAGAAAGAGATGAATTCTGATTGGGATTCCGAGAAAGTTTAACTGTAAATTCCATGGGGACAGGGATCTTTATGTTTTGTTCATTCCTGTACTGGCATATGGCAAGTCTTCAGGATATAGTTGTTGAATGAGTGAATGAGGTAATATAGTTTGTGTTAGTCCTTAAAGAATGGAAGTGCTGTGAGTACAGATGAAAGGGAAGAGCATTTCAGATGAAGGGAAACTTTTGCAAATTGACATGTGTGCCTGTCAGACAACTCTCTTACGTAGCTATTAACACAGGAGGACAATTTTGTAAGATTTTTTTTTTTCCTTTTTGGTAAGAAGATTTTTGATTGTCTTTCGCCAAACTGTGCTCCTTAGCTATTTGTTCATATATTATTGTGGTTCATTGATTATTATAAATACCACATTATATTTATAGTAAGTTGTTTACATATCTCCTTTTCCTGATGGAGCACGTAGATATTTATGGAATGCACAAGATGTGTGAAGATCTTCACAATGTATAGACGAGGTGCTGAACATGAGTTGAAAAGTATGAGGTAGGTTCTCTTAGTGGTCCTTCATCTCAGAGAAGAAATGAGACATGTTTCAAGTAAATGTTAAATAGCAGTGCAATGGCATGTATACATTCATTTTATTTATGTCTGTAAGGATGTATATACATATGCATTCATTTATTACTATGCTATTTCCAGAAAGAATTTTGAGTCTGAGTAGTATATGATAAAGTGCTAAGACTATAGCACTTAACGAAGAAAGATATGGTTTTGAATTGATGTGACCCAAGAAAGTTTAATGAAGAATTTCGTTAATCAAAAAGAAAGAGGATGATTCTCCAATTAAGAAGAATGGAGAGAGTAGGAAGTAAGCAAGGTATATTTAGGATTTAAGGGTAGGTTAGATTGATTGCAGTGGAAGGCCTAGTAGGGGCATGGTGGTTGATAGGATTGTGGAAAATAGGAGTGGTAGGGAACCACAGGAAATTTTGGAGAAGGGATTGACTTCATTCATTGTTTAATATTTACAGATTAATTTCATGATCAAATAGTGTTTTGATTAGATTAATTGCTTTAACATTTTTTTTAAAGTTCTATTTTTTATAACTATTTATTTATTTTATTTATTATTTTTGGCTGCGTTGGGTCTTCATTGCTGCGTGCGGCTTTCTCTAGTTGTGGCAAGCAGGCTTCTCATTGCGGTGGCTTTTCTTGTTGTGGAGCACGGGCTCTACGCACACGAGCTTCAGTAGTTGTGGCACGCGGGCTCAGTAGTTGTGGCTTGCGGGCTCTAGAGTGCAGGCTCAGTAGTTGTAGCGCACGGGCTTAGTTGCCCCGTGGCATGTGGGATCTTCCCCGACCAGGGCTCGAACCCGTGTCCCCTGCATTTGCAGACGGGTTCTTAAGCACTGAGCAACCAAGGAAGTCCTGCTTTAACATTTTTAAAGGTGAAGGAGCGATTGGCTCCTGAGGGACAAATTAGGATGTAATGGTAACAATTTAGGCATGAAGTATAGCACCAGGATTTTAGTGGTAAGTAATGTAGAGGGAAAGCCTTGAAAAAGGGATTGAAATGGAAATGAAAAGGGATAAATGTACGAAACATCCCAGAAGAATCAGTAAGATTTGGTACAAAGTTATTTTGGTATTTAAATTATTGACACCTGTTTTTAATTGCCCATATTATGATATCTTTATAATATCAATAGCATAAAAATGTCTAAAAACGACCAAGATTTTCTGTGTTAAAAAGAATCATCACATGTTCCCACATATCAACTCAAAATATTAAAGTCTTGGAGCATGTGTAAACATGTCTCCTTTCCCTCATTTAAAAAATTCTGATCATTACCAGTCAAAGGCAATTTGATCAAGCATCTAATAGAACTCTGTATCACTTTAGCATATACAGCCTGGGGAATTCACTCTTATTAACAGACGTAGGTCTTGTCAACTTAGAACTTCTAAAGCTTGGTTACCCTAAGATCATGTCTATGCTAAAGGGAAATGCCTAATCATTTTTGTCCTTAAGTTTCAAGGAGCCATCAGAATTCCTAAAAACGCCATAGTTTGAGACTGCCCCTTAATTAAATTATCATCCAAGGATACTGCTTTCCTATCAGCATATATAGCTATTGCATTGTTTTATAATTTATCTGATTATCTACTGTTGTGTAAGAAACCACTCTAAACCACTTTAAAGGCATAAAGCAAACAATATTGTGCATCAGGAATTTGAGCAGGGCACAGAGGGGATGGGGATGGCTTGTCTGCTCCACAGTGTCTGAGCCCTCAGTTGGGGTGACTCCAATAGCTGATGATGTCTGGAACAACTTGACTGGATTCTGGCTGGTGGCTGGATTTCTTGGTTCTTCTTTATCTGGCATCTGCTGGGCTGTAATGTCCTACATGGCTTTCTTACTCATATATCTGGCACTTGGGCTAGGATGACTAGAATGGCTGAGGGCTGGCTGGACATCTTCCTCTTTCCACGTGGTCTCTCTGCTTGGCTAGTATGGGCTTCCCTAGGTGGAGGTTGCTTTATGACCTTGCCTGGGAAGTCATGGAGCCAACACTTGTGCCTCAGTCTATTGAGTATACAGTCAGACTACATTCAGTATGGGAGATGACTACACAAGAGCATATATACTGGGAGGCTTGATTCATTGGGGGCAGAAGGGGAGATCACCTTTGGAGACTAAGGACTATGAAATCTAACTATTAGTTCCACCGTATATAAATTATCCGAATGTATTCTTTGATTGTCCTGAGAAACACTTCATTCTGTATTGCCCCCTTGGATAGTCTATAGGGTGCAAAAAGGCTATGAAGAATTGGTTGTACAATTGAAACAGTACGGTTGTCCCTCAGTATCTGGAGGGGATTGATTCCAGGACCCCTCTCTTCCCCCACCTCCCCCACCTGCAGATACCAAAATTCACAGATGCTCAAGCAGTTGTATAAAATAGCATAGAATTTGCATATAACCTATGTACATCCTCCTATATATTTTAAATCACCTCTAGATGACTTATAATACCTAATACAATGTAGATGCTATGTAAATAGTTGCCTGTGCTTGGCATATTTAAGTTTTGCTTTTTTGGAACTTTCTGGAAAATTTTCTTTTCATCCATGGTTGGTTGAATCTGAGGATGAGGAACCTGTGGATACAGAGGGCCGACTATTTATTTTTGTTTAACCCAGTATTTCTCAAGTTTATATGATTCTGGGAACCTCTTAACATCCCATGGAACAAGTGTTTTCAGGTTCTGGTTGTCTTACACAATAGGGTTGATAAGAAAAATATGTTTCTAAAATATGTTTCTATGGTACAATCTTATCTTTGGTTTATGCTTGAGATCCACAATTTGGAACCAGTCATGCACTTCAATAAGACGTTTGATAATCCCAAGGTGCGAGTAAAAGAGGGCAGACAGAGACAATGGGAATAAAAGAAAGGCAGAATGGCTTAAATTTGTCTGGGTCTTGACTTAACTTGAGTCACTTGTTCAGGCTTTACTACATATATATCTACTTTGGAATTATTTTACTTAATTATTCATTGATATCTGTCTTGTACATTCTACTCCTATGGTACATACTCTTGTAGAATAGTTTATGGGATAGATTTCTTGGAAATTTTAATTTTAATTGGAACTTAAATTCATTTGATTTGGAGAATTTAATGACTCTCTGTGAAATAATTTGGGGCACCCCTCAGAATTAGAATTTGGAATCACTGCATTAGAAGAAGGGATAGATAGGAGGTATGATGATTTTATTTAATATGAAGATTCCTTATGGAAGAGAGACATAGTCAAGAGAAAAGCAGTACAGTATAGGGCATAAGTGTTGGAGTCAGAGAAACTTCTAGCTCTGCTGCTTGCCAGCTATAGGATCTTGGGCTACTACTAAAGATTAATCCTTCTGAGCCCCATTTCCTCATTTTTAACATAAGAGTTAAGAATACCTAGTATTGGAGGTAGTTTTGAGGATTCATTGATACAAGGTAGTTAAAGTGTTTATCTCATAATAGATCTTTAATAATGGTAACTGCTGTTATTATAATGACTTTGTTATTCAAAGCACTTGGAGGAGGTGAACAATGATCAAGGACTCAAATGTGATAAAATGTTCCAGATTGTTTAGAATGTTTTGGAATTAAGCATTATATAAATATTGAGTACCTTTGTATTCAAGGCTCTGTGTTGTATACCATAGGGGAAACAAAGGAGAATTAAATACATTTCCTGCCCTCAAAGAATTCATAATCTAATGGGGGAGTTAAGAAGTATTGTACTCAACGTTAATAAGAGTGAGAGGTACTAGATGGGTATTGGATGGTCTTGACTGAGTAGGCCTTTTCTAGATAGAGGTGACAAGAAGGGCATGCTAGGTTAAAAATGAAGCCTAATTCTCATTTTATAATAGGACATAGTGGGTGAGTGGTGAGCAATCTGGTGTATCTGGACTATTTTACTCATTTTAGAAAATGTAACATAATATAGGTTTGAATTGGTTCATTAAGAATTAATGAAGATACTTTTAGTTCTCAGTACAATGAAAAATTAAGATTTGATTTGAGTGCTCACAGATTCCAATTTTTGGTTTGTGATTTGGTTTAAGTTCTTGGTACTCACTAGCTACATCTAGATTATCAGCTCTGAACTCCTGTGATTTCTTTACTGTATGGGGAATTTTGGGTTGTAGAACTGAATTATTTTTTCAGGACTGTATTCTGACTGCTTTGTGTTTACAACAGAGTCCTAATGGGCAAAACGAATGGGACATGTAAGTTTATTTTCTATTTTTCATCTTTAAAGACTTCAGCATATTTGATTGAAGAAGAGCTAAAGGAACAGCTAAGAAAGAAACAAGAAGCTCTGAAGCGTTTTCAGAGACAAGTCAAACGCCGAGTAAATCAGCAAATTAGGCTGAGAAAAAAGCAACAACTTCAGAGGTCTTATGAAGCCGTAAGTTCAAAAGTGAGCCTGAGTAAAGATTGAATGGGAAGTGTGTTTGTTATGAGAAATGCTATTAGACAATGACAGAATCACTTTCTTTTGATTCCAGGCTTCGCATAATCTGATTTACTAGTGAGGGCAGTGGATTGTATACAGACAAACTGTTGTTTCTGTTTCCTGTGTTGTTCTGACTCCCTCTTTTGCTTTCGCCAAATAGTTATAAACAATGTCAGAGTTTGGGGTTGGGGTTTGAATTCTGGCTTTGCTGCCTACTAGCTTTGTGACCTTGGGCTAATTACTTAAATTCTCTCGACTATAGTTTCTTTATGTGTGAAATGGGGATATGATACTTGTTTCCCAGTGTTGTTTTGAGAATTAGATAATGTAAAATATTAGCACATAGTAGGCGCCTGGTAAATGTTAGTTTTTTTGCCAGCTAAAGTCTTCCCCTCCTTCCCCCCAACCCCAGTTTTAAAGCTTTTGGGCTGCTGGTAGACATTATTTGATTGCACTGGACTGGGGGAAGCTCACTCTTTCTTCCTTTGTGTAGGCAGAAAAAGAAGGCTCTATAGCCATGCACTCTTCCGATCCAGCATACTTAACTCTTAAAAGAACGAGTGTTTTTCCAAACCATTTGAATGCTGCTATTGGAAGTGCTAGGTTACCTCCTTCCCAGAAGCTTGAGGATGGAATAGAAAATAGAGAGAATCAGAATGAACTATTCCAACAACAAGCCCAGGCTGTAAGTACATATTCATTTTATTTTATGTCTCTGGGTCTTTTTTAGTCTATGATGTAGAGATTAGGAGGTGTCGCATTCAACTTCGCTTTTTATCACCTCCTCTTTTTATTTACCTTTGTAAAGTGGGGAATAATGGGATGATGTTTATTTTTATATATATTTTAAATTTATATTTATTGGTCAGACACTTAAGAATCATCTAAAGAAAGGTGCCAGAGTGTTAGAGTTCAAAACTTATTAGAAAGAGCTTTAGGTCAAAGAATGTAGATTTTTCAGTTATACTGAAATTGTGTTATGGGTAACTTACTCTCAGTTTGTGGCATATGGACAAAAGATTATTTTTGTTTCTTTTTTCTGTCCCTCAATCTGATTATCACAATAAATTGATCTATAAGTCAAGTAATAATATAGTAAACTCTAAATTAACATATTCAGAATTTTTTAATGTAACTTTTTAGTGACTCACTTTATATAACAAATATTTAAAAATTAACCACCATGAGTAGATTCATCCACTCAAATCACTTGATGCCATCTAATCAGTACCCCCCTCCACCCTGCATAATATACCCAGGCTTTTGTCCGGTTGATCATGTTCTTCAACTCTTCTGTGGGAATAATCCTTCATCTTATCATTCTAAAATGTAATCCTAGGGTTAGTGAGAGGAGAACAAAAATGTGGAAAATTATGATTATGTGAAAATAAAAGTTGTGTGATTGCTGACATACTTCGTCATAAGTATGAAGCAAATCTGATTATGCTGTTAGTATAAATAGGGAAAGCTTTATAAGCACGTGTTATGTTGAAATACTTATTAAAAAGATTTTTCTCTCTGCCCAAACTATGACTTTTTCTTGTCATTATTTGGTTTGTAGTGATCATTTTTATAACCATTTGTGTTTTTAAGATTATGAACAGTTTACTGAGCAAATATTTATTGAGCCAGGCACTGCAGAAATTGCAAAGGATAGAACATTGACTGAGACAGAATAACAGTCCTTGCTTTCATGCTACTGGTAGCTATAAATTCCATTGTAGTGAGGATTTTACTTCATCTGTTTGATACATGAATAGGACACATCAGTCCACAGATATTTGAATATACTGTGTTTGTTAAACATTGTAGGGATACTAATATGTGAAATAGGACCTTTCATGGGTTTATATTTCCAAGTAGAGATACAAAGCTGGTAGACCCCCAATCTATTAGATAATAATATGGAGATATTTGCTGCATTGTTGATAAATTTGTACAGTGCAAATTCAAAAATTTTTTAATTCCAAGGAAATAGTTTGGGAAGAATTCCTGGAAGAGGTGGATGTGAGCTGTGTATTTTGAATTGGTAAACTGAATTTAATTGGTAAATTCAAAAGAATTTTGAGATAGGAGGAATAGTAAAAAGTCTAGAATATGTAATGAGCTTAGTATTGGGTTGGCCAGAAAGTTCGTTCAGGTTTTTCTGTAACAGCGTACAAAAACCCGAACAAACTTTCTGGCCAACCCAATATATTTGCTAATAAGTGATGGAACCTTTCTAATTGATAGTGTACAGGGTAAAGCAACAGAAAATGAGGTTAGACGGGTAGGAAAAAATCAGGTTATGAAAAGCCTTAAATGTTCCCCAAATCTAAAAAGTTTTTATACCATTTTTTTCTTTTCTTTTTTTTTTTTGGCTGTGCCTTGTGGCATGTGGGATTTTAGTTCCCCAACCAGGGATCGAACACGTGCCCCCAGCCGTACAAGCGCGGAGTCCTAACCACTGGACCGCCAGGGAATTCCCAACCCTGTTTTTTTCTTAAAAGAAGATGCACTACTGAGGAATGTTCAGTGACTTAAACTACTTTAAGCCTGTAAACTTTTGCCCATACAACACCATGACAATAGATGCTCAATTTTCTTTAATCTTACTGTTTTTGTTGCAGTTTCTATCCACTAGATGTCGCTAAGAAGTTCTTAGACAATGAGACAGAGTTAAGCACTAACTCCTTTGGGACAGTTTCGGGCAAACGGAGAGTTGGTCATCCTGTCTCTACATGTGTTCTCTCTTCTTTACTTATTTTTCTACTACTAACTGGTATTTTCATCATCACAGCTCCAAAACTTTGGCATACCTGAGGCTCCTTTAGCCTCTTCTCTCCATCTTAGGATCTTTTAGGTCCAGCTCCTGTCTCTGACTTTTTCTCTGAACACTTCCTTGTTCATTATGTAAGGTAAGGAATCTTTATTGGCCCATCCTGCCTTTTTGCATTAGGTCTAGGTTACTGGCCAACCTCTAGTTTGGTATGCCTACTTAAAGGTAAATTGATGCACTACATTGGGGTTCATAGTCTATGCTAAGGGCCTCATGTGAATTTTTAGGTGTATGGTATTTTTGTGGCTGTAGGAAAGTCTAACACACTGAAAACTCAATATGTTATCTTTTGCAAATAAACTATATTGTACTTGGATAGAATTCAACTTTGGGTAGATTTTTATGTCATTAACATACATTTAAATACATTGGTATTAGGCCTCCATGGCAGTGCAATAGGTGAAATTCTATAAATGTTAGATCTCATCTATAGTCTTTTCCCATGACCTACATGTTATTACTACATTGTTTCATTTATATAGTTCCATATAAATTCCTAATTGTCTGAATAAATTAAAAAGAACTGGGGCTTCCCTGGTGGCGCAGTGGTTGAGAATCTGCCTGCCAATGCAGAGGATACGGGTTTGAGCCCTCGTCTGGGAAGATCCCACATGCCGCGAAGCAACTGGGCCCGTGAGCCACAATTACTGAGCCTGCGCGTCTGGAGCCTGTGCTCCGCAGCAAGAGAGGCCGCGATAGTGAGAGGCCCGCGCACCGCGATGAAGAATGGCCCCCACTTGCCGCAACTAGAGAAAGCCCTCACACAGAAACGAAGACCCAACACAGCCATAAAAATAAATAAATAAATAAACCCAAAGTTAAAAAAAAAAAGAACTGAAGAAAATATGAACAATGAGTGGGGAACAATGTCACAGTAGATATCTATATTTGTCAAATTTCATCCTACATATTTGTTTGAAGTTTTACATTTTAATATATGATCAGTGTTTGCTTTAGATTTTAAGATTTAAGTGTCAAAATTTGTTTATTTAAATCTCAAAATTTGTTTATATAGTACATTTTATTGGTCAGAACTACCTTTGCTTATTGATAGCTGGGTTTTCTATGTAATTATATAATAATTTATTTCCACCAGGGAATTTTTAAGTCTTGGTTAGCGATTCAGTGCCAGTCTTTGTTGATAACAACAGCTACAAAGGAATGAAAATTGTGTCTAAGCTTCTAGGACAGAAAAGACTTTTGGGGGAGTTCCCTGGCAGTCCAGTGGTTAGGACTTGGTGCTTTCACTGCTGTGGCCCTGGGTTCAATCCCTGGTCGGGGAACTATCCCACAAGCCGCGTGGCGCGGCCCCCCAAAAAGAAAAAGAACAGACAAGACTTTTGGTCAAATTTTATGTTTTGAGTAGTTACAAACACAACACATATATGTGTTTAAACTCACATATGTAAATATATATGTATATATATACACATACAAATGCATATATATACACACACATACTCACCAATATATGTAGTGATCACCATTATCTTACAATAAGAGGAACGTACTTCTCTGCCTGTTCATTTTACATAATTTGATTTTTACCATCCCCTTGTCTTCTGTGTTTTGTTTAGTGCTTATTAACATTAACTTTGGTCTTTGTATTAGTTTCCTGTGGCTGCTGTAACGAATTACCCCAAACTCAGTGGCTTAAAATGACAGAAACTTATTCTCTCACAGTTGTGGAGGCCAGAAGTCCAAAATCAGTTTCACTAAGTCAAAATCCAGGTGTCCGCAGATTCTAGGGAGAATTTGTTCCTTGACTCTTGAAGCTTTTGGTGTCTGCTGGCATTCCTTTGCTTGTGACCACATCAGACCCATCTCTGCCTCCATCTTCACATCACTTCTTCCGTATGTCTGATCTTCCTCTACCTCTCTTATAAAAACACTTGTGATGGCATTTAGTGCCTGTCTGGATAATCCAGGATTATCTCCTCATCTCAAGATCCTTAATCACACGTGCAAAGGCCCTTTCTCCTTATAAAGTAACATTTCAGGGATTAAGCCCTGATATCTTTGGGTGGCCATTATTCAGCCTACTACAGTCCTCATAGCAGGTTATTGAAAGGATCTTTTGGTTGATTTGATGAAGGGTTTTGGTAAAGACAGAAAAACTGAATGTAATGTTTAGTCCAACTGCTGGACCAGTCGAAATATCCTGCTTAAGGGACTAAAATCAATCTGCGACTAATAGAGGTTTGGACTTGATGGAAAATGAAGATTATGTACTCTTATTTTAAATCTGTTACAGCAAGTATTTTGCATCCTTGGTCACTTTGTGCCGGGCAATAATGTCTACCACACTTGGCAAGGAGTAAAAGTAAGCATGTTCATGGCTCTGTATTTTTTCATAACTTCAACTGCAGATATACTATCTCTTTTTGCGTTGTGATTAACTCTATCTTGACCCCTTTAGCCCTCTGCACTAACCAAATTTGGAAGTCCTCCTCTTAGTAGAATAAAGAGTAATGTTTCAAGCTGATTTCTCTGGCTAGAGGTATAGACCTTCTAGAAACGAGGACAAAACAGAGGTGATAATGCTGTAAGGAAACCGGGCTGTTAGCAAGAGAGTGTTTTTATCTCTACGTCACTATTAGTAAATATCATAAAGTATTTGTTATTTATATCTGTAAATCATAGTCATTATTTCCCTTTAAGGGAGAAATGATGTCATTAAGCTTTCACTGGATGGGTTAGAACTGGTCCTGGCTTCGCCATAATTTCACTGAGTAGTATAGGGAATGTGCTTTTCTGTATTTTCCTTAAAGGAACATTCTGTGCAGATATGTGAAATGTAAATTAGACTGTGTGCTTCTCTGAAAAAGAAATCAAAATAGATACTTACTGAAATTGGTAGGTAGAGATAAGTAATGAACACAAAATTAACATATTTAATATTAATATTTATTATCAATTGTTACCTAGAGTACCTGAGACAAATTGGTTCTGTTGACAGGTTTGAATTTATACTCTAAATTAACTTAGGAAGGCTTCCTGGAAGAAGAGACATTTGAGAAAAGACTAAATAACTATAGTTTTCAAATGTTATGGGTGAAGAAGAGACTCATGTAAATAGGAAAAAAGGATTTTAGGGGGACTAGGAATAGAGTCTTCTTACAAGGAGTGATAAAAGTGATCAGGCATGCAAGGACCAGTTGAAGAAATAACTCTTTATTAAGAAGATGGATAGAAGGTAAGGAATGTATCTGCTCAATAATTTCCAAATTCAGACTTTTAGGTTCTAATATTTTTGTGTACGTACTTAATATAAAGCATACGTTATTAAAAAATGATTTGAGTAACAGCACTTAAATCAAGTCATGAAATACAGTCTCTTAAGATAATGAAAATAATGTTGTAAATACACTTATCAGCAGATCAGAAAATCTCCTTTCCAAGTAATCCTCTTGTCTTAGGTCTGGCATTTTTTTTAATAATAGGGGCCTGTTTTCCTGTTGGAACACTTAGTGAATTTGGTATTAAGACTTTAGCCTGTTTTTGTTTTCTTTTTTTTCCCCTTTCTTTGGCAGCTTAGTCAAACCATGAAAGAAGCACGTCAACGGCTGGCATCATTTAAGACTGTGAATAAAAAAAATGCATCGGTGTTTCCAGATGATCGAAAGAAAAACTTTCCCACCCAAGAGGTAAATTAAATTCTAATGAGCTGGTTCGAAAAATACAGATAAAAAATAAGATAAAGATTAATTTACATCTCTACATTATTTAGACCTGAAAAATAATTGGAAATAACCTTAATTATCCAATAGTAGGGAGCAGTTTAAAAGTTATGATATATTCGTTTATAGCTATTATCAAAAATATCATGCTTTCAAAGGATATCTGAAGACTAGGGAAAGTGTCTGTGATATAAAGTTAAGTGGAAAAAGTAGGATATAAAATTAGATACAATATAAGTTCAATTAAAAAAATTCATTCCATAAATATTTATGGAATGTCTACCATTGCCAGGCATTGTTCTAGAAGCAGGACTTAACAGTGGTGAAAAGGTAGACAAGGAGCTCCTGTGTTAGTAGGGAAGCATATAATAAATAAGCAAATAAATACAAAATTTTATTTCAAATGATAAGTGCTATGAAAAAAATAAAGCAAAATATCGAGATGGGGAGAGAATGCTATGAGCACAGACAAAGGCCTGGAAAGAAATGGACCAAGAGGTTAATACTGATTATTTCTGGATAGTGTTATTATAGGTGATTTTTATTTTTTTCTCTTGCTTTTCTTTACTGTAGAAATTTTCCATAATGTATATATTTTATTTTTTAATCAGGAAAAAGTCAATACCATTATTTTTTAAAAAGAAAGAAATTCTTTTGATTCAAAATATAGAATAAGTTTAGAGTGAATAATTGGAACCTAAATATGGAGTTAGACTTAAAAGAATATTTAAAGCTATGCTTGTAAAATTACATTGTTTTGGTGCCTCCTTATTTCCATGTTCACAAATTTGGATGTTAAACCCATGTATTTTCCTGTGTTTACTTAATTTTAGCATTAATTTCAAGTTTTGATAGGCAGCATCAGTAAAATGGATCATTAATTAGTCTTTTTTTACTCTTTTTTTTTGGTACCATTATGAACTCTGTCTCTTGCTTAGTTCTTTCTCAGTTTTGCTTCCTAATTGGTATTTTTTTACATTTTCCTAGGTTACATATATGTTTATATTTTATTTTGGTATTTTTTCCTTAAGTATCTCTGTGCAACCATCAAAGACATTTGTCTCTTATATGTTTGCAGTTGGTAGAATACTAAGCTCTAATACCTTCCTCTTCAGCGATAATTAAGAAATTTATAGTTAAATATAAAAAACAAGTGGGCATGGGTGTGCCTACATATGGCATTCCATCTTAGATGCATTAAGTATGGTTAACTTTTTCTAGGATTGCCTTGTTGTGACTTAAGACTGTTTTGAAACTAAATTCTTGACTTAGTTTCTTGACAATTTTCATACCTCTACCACGGATTTGGCAGTACTATAGTTTGGTCCATAAGACTGACTTCCCGGTACTGCTCAAAGGAGATGATTGGACACATTTTATTTAAACCAGAAAAAAAAAAAAGGGTTATCAGAGCCTAGAGACTGATACTTCACATTGTGTGGAGCATGTTCAAATCTTTCAACTGATGTTTTTCCCAGAAAGAGTACTGTTCCTAGGCCTGACTGAAATAATTCTCCAGTAGAAGGGAGGAGGATTAAGTCTGAGATAACATCCTTGTGTAAACCAGTTTGATACGTCAAAGGTGCCATTTAAGTGTAATTCATTATGATGTTGATGGTGAATTCAGGCTAGCTGCTTGCTTCCAAAGAATGCATGTGTGTTTTTCAGGTAAAACATCACAAACAAATCTACTCCATATAATTGAGAATGATCTAAGAAATTAGTGAAATTTTTCTTATCAAGTATGTAGTCTTCCCCTCAAATCTGAGCAGTTTTCTACCCATTCAGTTGTGTGAAGGAGGAAGCTGCCAGTCAGAAAGGAGAACAATCTATAACCCAGCTGAACTCTGGTTTCGTTTTCTTGTTACACTTATTTTGACTGACATTAGAATCTCTCTGGTTGTTATTGTTGTTCCAGATTTAGAGATAAACATAGAAGAGATATATTTGCCTTGCCCACTGTTAGATCACCAAGACAAAATTATAAGCCTTCTGAAATTGTTACTGGCTAGGATAGGGGCAAATTATCATTTATAAAGTTAAAATATTCTCCTACCAAGATCAGCTCCGTGCTTTGTGACCACCTAGAGGGGTGGGATAGGGAGGGAGGGAGGGAGACACTAGAGGGAGTGGATACGGGGATATATGTATATGTATAGCTGATTCACTTTGTTATACAGCAGAAACTAACACAACAATGTAAAGCAATTATACTCCAATAAAGATGTTAAAAAAAAAAAATTCTCCTACCAGGAATTTCACTTCCATGTGTTTGATATGTAAGTGACTTGTTTGTATACTTGAAATAGAACTCACTATTCTGTATTAGACTACCATAACCTGCTAGGATTGCTCCAGATCTTTCACAAAAACTCAGCTTAGTGTCATGAGCATATTGCTTTCTCTAGACCATTTATATTTGTATTAATTTTTCTTTTTTTTCAGAAAGCACTTCGTAGGAAACCATCATTCACTAGGATAAATGTAGGGATAAGAGGAGAAATGCCCTTTGAGGTCCATCAAGGTCTTTTAACTCTTGTAGATTACCAGAAATTTATGGAAGATCAGGTAGGGAAATGTAAAGAGTAGAGGAAAAAAGATGCCTTGTTAGAGCTATCCACAGCTAATTAAGGATGGGTTTAAGTATTAAGATTATAATGCCCAATAGTTGTTTTTTTCTAACAGTTTTATTAAGCTATAATTCACATACCACACAATTCACCCACTGAAAGTGTACAGTTCAGAGGTTTTTGGTATATTCACAGGGTTGTGCAACTGTCACCACCATCTAATTTAGAAGATTTTCTTCACCCCTGAAAGAAACCCTGTACCTGTTAACTGTCACTCCCCAGTCCCTCCCTGTCCCTACCCCCAGTACTAAGCAACCACTAAACTACTTTCTGTCTCTGTAGATTTGCTTATTCTGGGCATTTCATATAAATGGAATAATATAATATGGGGTCTTTTGTGACTGGCTTCTTTCACTTTGCATAATGTATTCAAAGTTCATCCACATTGTAGCATGTATAAGTACATCAGTATGTCACACTTGGTATATCTGTTCATCAGTTGATAGACATTTGTGTTGTTTCCATTTCTTAGCTTTTATGAATAATTGTGCTATAAGCAGTTTTTACATGTTTTTGTATGGACATTCATTTCTCTGGTTGTGGAATTTCTGGGTCATGTTAACTCTATGTTTAATATTTTGAGGAACTGCCAAGGTGTGTTTTTTTTTAATTAAAAAAAAATTAATTAATTAATTTTAAAATTTATTTTTGGCTGTGTTGGATCTTCATCGCTGTGCGTGGGCTTTTCTCTAGTTGCGGCGAGCGGGGGCTACTCTTTGATGCGGTGTGCAGACTTCTCATTGCGGTGGCTTCTCTTGTTGCGGAGCACGGGCTCTAGGCATGCGGGCTTCAGTAGTTGTGACTCGCGGGCTCTAGAGCACAGGCTCAGTAGTTGTGGTGCACGGGCTTAGTTGCTCCACGGCATGTGGGATCTTCCCAGACCAGGGATTGAACCTCTGTCCCCTGCATTGGCAGGCAGATTCTTATCCACTGCGCCACCAGGGAAGCCCCTGCCAAGGTGTTTTCCATCAGCAATGTATGAGGGTTCCAATTTCTCCACATCGTCTTCAAAACTTGTTATTGCCCATCTTTTTTATAGCCACCTTAGTGGGTGTGAAGTGGTATCTCTCCATACTTTTGATTTGTATTTTCCTGATGACTAATCATCTTGAGTATCTTTTCATGTGCTTATTGCCCATTTATATATCTCTCGTGGAGAAAATCTGTATTCAAATGTAGTGCCATTTTTAAATTGAGTTGTCTTTTTATTATCAAGTTATAAGAATTCTTTATACTGAATAAAAGTCCCTTATCAGATACTTGATTGCAAGTATTTTCTCCCATTCTCTGGGTTGTCATTTCACTTTCTTAATGCTATCATTTGCAGCACAAAAGTTTTAGTTTTGGTATAGTCTAATTTATCTATTTTTCTTTTGCTGCTTGTGCCTTTGGTGCAGTATCTATTAAGCCATTGCTTAATCCTATGTCTTCTTCTAAGAATTTTATAATTTTGTCTCTCATATTTAGGTCTATAATCCATTTTGAGTTAGTTTTTATATATGGTGTGAGGAAGAGTTCTAACTTAATTCTTTTGCATGCATTCTTGTTTCTACCTGTAACAGATACATTTGGTTGTTTTTTTTTTCTTTTCCATTTTTGTTTGTGTGTTCTTTAGGAACCTGACACTGAGCAATCTTCATCTATTATGATAGATAAGAAAGGGAAAAAGAATTTGTCTTGGGGGGACCAGCAGGATCTTCTTTTTGAAGACAAGGATATACCTTTCAGCACAGTTCAGGTAAAGCAGAGTGAAAAGAGATAGTGTAATAGAAATTAAAGTAATTATGATTTGGACTAGAGATGCCAGTATTCTTGTACTGGTTTGGGACTGTAGATTTAGGTTCTATTGAGTTGAGCAAAGACCGTAATTTTGCATTTTATTTTAGTAATTTGTTTGACTACCGTATCCTTTTAAGATTATTTTAGGAATCTTGCAGAAAACCCAGTGTTGCTGATGCTTGGCATTCTATATTTGATGTTTATGTTCACTTTTAGAAAGTACAATTCAAAAATCCATTATTTGCTGTGATGGAAGAGGAAGAGGTAAAGCAGTTACATCAGGATGTTCTGCCAGAAGCCCAGGATTATCTTCCGGAAGCCCAAGGTGACCTGCTGCAAACCCAGGGTGATGTGACAGGTGTCTGCAGTGTTGAGCTGGAAGCCCAGAGCGTTGAGCTGAGGCTCGGTGCCCAGGATATCGAGCTGGAAGGCCGAGCTGTTGAGCCCAAAGCCCAGGCTGTTAAGACCAAAACTCAGAGTGTTACGCTGAAAGATCAGAGTGTTGAACTAGAAGATGGGAATATTGTTTTGGAAGGCCAAGCTGTTGAGCCCAAAGCCCAGGCTGTTAAGACCAAAACTCAGAGTGTTACGCTGAAAGATCAGAGTGTTGAACTAGAAGATGGGAATATTGTTTTGGAAGGCCAAGCTGTTGAGCCCAAAGCCCAGGCTGTTAAGACCAAAACTCAGAGTGTTACGCTGAAAGATCAGAATGTTGAACTAGAAGATGGGAATATTGTTTTGGAAGTCCAAGATTTTCTACTCCAAAACCAGGCTTTTCTACCCACAGACCAGCATATTCTTCCCAAAGATCAGAATGTTCTACCCAAATGTCAGGACCAGGATTTTCTACCCACAGACCAGCATGTTCTTCCCAAAGACCAGAATGTTCAACCCAAATGCCAGGACCAGGATTTTCTACCCAGAGATCAGGTAAAATAGAGTGGAAAGGAGATATAACAAAAAGAAATAAGCTCTTTAAGGCTTGTAGTGGGATTTGCAAGGACTATATTGCAGCTGATTTGGAGAGCCATAGTTGGAACAAAATAGTTTACTGATTGATTTATCAAATAAATGTCCAGGGTTCTTATTAAGTGTTAAAATATTATCAGCAGCATATTACTCCTGTCTGAACAATTTGCTTTTTAAAAAATTTTCTTCATTAGGGAAAGTATTTCTTGCAGCTGTCATTTGTTTTGAGAGCTGAAAGATGGGAAAAAAGAGTGGCCCACAAGTGTCCAACAGTATTTTTTACCCAGGTTCCAAGGTCAGCCCTCCACCAGGGATCAGTTAGACCAAGAGGAAGAAGAAAGGGATCAACAGGAAGTAAATTACTTAGGGTTGTGGCTGGGTTTATGGGGAATAGAGTATAATTTGTTAATTTATTCTATAAGATGTTCAATTATATTCTGACCTCAGTTAACTCCTGAATTCTCAGTGCAACCTAAAGTATTATTGATTAACCTGTCTTTCTTAACTGAACAATTGCTATTTTATATTTGTTCTTTTTTAGAAAGCAAATTTGAAGCCGCCAGCATCAATTTTGATAGGTAGGAGTGGGGGAGAGTTGTTTCCTCTGGATGTCCATCAGGATCTTCTACACAGGCATCAAGATCAGGCCTTCATCAACAGCAAGGTAGAGCAGAAGAAGGAGAGAGACCATCAGGAACTGCATTGTTTGGGTTTAGTTTGGAACTTTCCAAGATTGTTCTTAGCTAGATTTCAAAAAGTATGGTTTTCTGTTGTATTCCATAATGTTTCACATTATCTGGAGTTGAAAAAATTACCGTAAGGCTCCCAATAAAGCCTAGAATATTATTGCTATCACGTTACTCCCACTGAACAATTTACACTTTATGTTTTTTTCTCTTTTAGAAGGTATGCTTCAAGGAGTCATATTGTGATATGACAAATGAGAAAGGGAGAGAAGACTTTCCTCTGGCAGGTTATCAGTATCTGCCTCCTAAACTTCAGGACCAGGCCTTCATCAGAGATCAGGTAGAGCACAATCAGAAAGAGATAGATAAGAAATAAAGTAACTGGATTTTATACATTTTCAACAACTGGTAATGTCAAATATAGAATCAGGTCCTTGTTCAGTGAACTGTATCAGTCAAATCAGTTCTGTCATTCAGAAGGATGATAAATCACATTCATATTCTTATTGTGGAATCAGACTATTTTAATTTACTAAGATTATGCTATAACTTTTGCTGAAGCCCACTTTATTACCACAAGCATACTGCCCTTACGTGAATATTATAGGAAGAATTAGCAGATACTAAATTACTTAAAATTTGGGGGGGATGGTTTGTCAGACTATTCTGTACGTGTTTGGGGATTAAAAATTAAGATCTAGGGGCTTCCCTGGTGGCGCAGCGGTTGAGAGTCTGCCTGCCAGTGCAGGCGACACGGGTTCGAGCCCTGGTCTGGGAGGATCCCACATGCCACGGAGCAACTGGGCCCGTGAGCCACCATTGCTGAGCCTGCGCATCTGGAGCCTGTGCTCCACAGCAAGAGAGGCCGCGATAGTAAGAGGCCCGCGCACCGCAATGAAGAGTGGCCCCCGCTTGCCGCAACTAGAGAAAGCCCTTGCACAGAAACGAAGACCCAACACAGCAAAAATAAATAAATAAATAAAATTAAGAAGTGTTGTAAGAAAGGTTTAATTTAAAAAAAAAAAAAAAATGAAGATCTATAGAGTTGGGGTAAAAGTATAACATCCTCGTTCAAACCAAAATGTATCAGAATATCCTCATCTGCTACCATTTCCCTGGAGTTCTCACTGAAGCCTAGAGTATTAAGATTAGCCTGTTGCCCTGGTTAGACGACTTGTTTTCTGTTTTTGTTGTTTATTTTGAACATGTTTCTGAAACAACTGTCATCTTTTATGAGAGAAGAGAGAGTGAGAGATGAATTGACTCTTGGGTGTCATCAGTATGTTAAACCTAAAATGCAAGACCAAGCCTCCCCTAGAGAGCAGGTAGAGCAGAATACAGTGAGAGCACTGTCTACTTTCTAAAAGAGTAACAGATGAAATTACTTAAGATTTGGGCTGGAGCTTGCCAAGCTAGCTAGTATGTAGACTACATAGAATTAAAGCTTCTAGAGTTAGGCTAAGAGTATGATGTCTTCATTTATTTCAGAGTGTGCCAGATCTAAAGAGTCCAGGTGAGAAAGCATACCTCTGTCATTTGGGTTAAATAAGAGATAGGTTTTATATAACATTGATTGGTTATCCGTAAATTGTTCTTCTTGAACTCAAGTCCTTCAGCAAATTTGGCTTTTGACCTTTAGTCTTATACATACTGAAGGAATTCTGCTCTTGGCCATCTGAAGCAGTACACCAAAGCCAGACATCCAATTTGCAAACCAATTATGATGAAGGAAAAAACAAGCTGTTTGCCACTCAAAACTTCCTAGACTTCACCACTTCTAGTGTTTCTGCATGGAGTTATTGGGGACATCGAGTAGGAGTACTTTGGGAAATGACACAAGCTTTTTTCCTGGCTTTACCTGAGAAAATGCTAGCAACATTATAAAAATATTGCCTTGTTGCCTTATCTTCTTCCAAATGTGTTGTTGAATAAAGAGTTGCCCCATGCAAAAAATGAAAAAGAAAAAAAATGCCAGAATAATCTGGGATTTGCTTTAAAATACTCCAGGAAAGAAAGTGGGAGAAGAGATGGATGAAAAAACATGATGTTGCTGGGAGGGACAAATTGGGAGATTGGGATTGACATATACACACTACTATATATAAAATAGATAACTAATAAGGACCTACTGTATAGCACAGGGAACTCTACTCAATATTCTGTAATGGCCTATATGGGAAAAGAATCTAAAAAAGAGTGGATGTATGTATAACTGACTCACTTTGCTGTGCACCTGAAACTAATACAACATTGTAAAATCAACCATACTCCAATAAAAATTAAAAGAAAAAACAAAAACAAAAAACATGATGTTGCTAATTGTCGGTGCTGGGTGATAGGTATCTGGGATTTATTATACTAATTTTTTTCCCACTTTTATGTATGTTTGGAAATTTTATATTAAACACACACATGCACACCTCTAATTGTTATATTACCCTCCCCTAGTATCATTATTTCGGGGTTGTCACTGAAGTGTACAGTATTGTCACTAACCTATAATTTTTGCTTAGACAATTAGTTCTGTGTTTTGTTATTCCTTTAGAACAAGTGTATCAAACAGCCCTCATCTTTTGAGAAATGGGAGATTGAAAGAGGAGTTGCTTCTGGAGTGCCATCGGTATGTTTCACCTGGTATTCAAGACCTAGCCTCTCCCAGAGAATAAGTAAAGCAGAATATAGTGAGAAGTAAGTAACAGAGAGTATATTCCTTAGGTTTTGGTTCAAGATTGACAGGGCAAAGTAGTAACTGCTTCAGGGGTTTAGTGTTAAGGTCAATAACAATGGGCAAAGATATAATGTCCTCCTGTTCCGTGACCATTCTGCCCTGTTGAAACTACTTCTGGCCTCTTCACTGAAGCTTTTACTATTGCCCTGGCATGATGCTACCGCTTGGACAATTGATGTTCAATGTTTGTTTTCTTTTAGCACAGGAACTATGGGCAGGCCTCACATAATATGACAGATGAGAGATGGAGAATGGAGTTATTTCTGGAGCATCATGAATATGTTTTACATGAAATCCAGGATCCAGGCTCCACCAGAGAGCAGGTAGAGCAGAGTATAGTAAAGTGTAAGCAGCAGAAAGTCAGTTAGTTAGAGTCTGATATAGACTTGCCAGAGCTATGCTACCAACAACAATGATGATGATGATAGTGTTATCTCTTATTAATATTATCAATAATGTTATTAATATTATTAAGACTAACAGCTTAAATTCATTAAGCATTTACCATAGCCAAAATGGTTCTAAAACTTTGTATCCATTGTCTCATTTAACTCTCACAATTACCCTGGGAGATGGATACTATTCTTATCCTTGTTTTATGGATAGAGAAACTTATTGCTTTGCAGATACAGTTAAGATCCATAGTAGTGGAAGGAAGTGTAATGTCTACTTTTATGCCGTAATGTATTAGACTATTCTGACCTATTTAGATTACAGCAGGGGTATCGCTGCAGCCTAAAGTATTTTTACTACCATTACGTCACTGCTCACACAATTTGGTGAATGCATTTGTATCTTTTAGAGCTTACGCTCCATACAGCAACCGTCTGTTGGAACAGCTGAAAGACAGCGAGCAGGTTTGCTTCCGGCCGGCCATCAACATCTTCCACCCAAGCACCAGAGAGAGGCTTCCAGCAGCAGACAGGTAAAGCAGACTGTAGAGTATGAGCCCTGGAGTTTAGATAAGGTTATGGGTCCTACTGAGCTGGGAGCAGTAAGGCTGAGCAAAAAGCAGATCCTGAGTTTATTTCATAGTGTGTAAAATCTAAGATTACCCGCCGAAGCCTAGGGTATTGTCAGGAGCGCTTGTTGCCTATTGGAAAATTGTATTTTTTACATGTATGTTCTTTTATTAAAGGTGTATTTCTGGTGGCCGTTGTCTTCTATGGTGTGAGAGGGAAAGAAATAAGTGGTTTCTGAGGGGGAGGGGTCAGGAGGATCTTTCACCAACAGCCAGGACTAGATCTCCATTAGTAACCTGGTAGAGCATAAGGTAGGATCACCAAGAAATAAACTATTCAGAATTTGGGCTGGAGCTTGTTAGGGTTATATTGCCTAAGTTTTGGTGTATTGATTTAAGATCTATAGTTTTTCAAGAAAATGTCACAGTATGCTGGCCTACTAAGATTTTTCTATGACTTAACTGAAGTCTAGTTTATTCCCACTAGAATTTTACCATTGTCTGGATAATTTCTGACTTGTGGTTTCACGTTATTTTAAAGACAGAGCCTTCAGGCAACCAGCGTTGTTAGAATATATGAAAGAGATAAAGAGAAATTTCCTCTTGGCTGTTTTAAGAGAGCAGAAAGAAAAGGAGGCATAAAGGCAGAATTATGGATTTGGGCTGAGGCTTTTAGGACTAAACTGCAGATCCTCTGTTATTTTTGGTTTGGGTCTCTAAGATTGGTCTAAGGGAAGGCTGTCATGTTTTCTTCTGCATCGCCATTTATATATCCTGAACTATGCCAGGCCCTTTTCTACTTCAGCTGTTTTGCTTTTTTCCCCCCTCTGCTTGTATAGTCTTCTCTTTTTTCTTCACAAAGTTGGTCCCTTCTCATCCTTCACGTTTCAGCTTAAATGTCACCTTTTTAGAAAAGACTGCTCTGACCACCTTATCAAGATTAGGCCTCCCCTCTTCTGTTTTTCCTCTGTCCCTGCATTCTGTTTGTTTCCTTCTCCATAAACAAGACAGTTCGTAATTATTTACTTATTTACATGGCTTCCACTAGTCTATAAGCTTTATGAGGAGAGGCACCACACTTGTTTTGTTTACTGGAGTGTGGACAGCCTTTAACATGGTGCCTGGTACCTGCTAGTTTCTTGCTAAATTTGTTTAGAAAGAATTAGTCAATCAAACACTTACTGAGCACCTGTTTGATGTTAGCCATTGTTTAGGTTCTAAATATCAAAGATATAACTATGAACAAGACATAGCACTCAAATTTCAGACAGTCTAAAGAAGAGAGACTGACAAATAAGCGATAATTTTGAAGCAACGTACTTAGTGGTGGAGGATGCATAGGGCATTAGCTGAGCACAGAAGAGGGGTACCGAATGCTGACTGTTTAGTTGAGGGTGCAGCTTTGGTAGTCAGAACCTCTTCTTCTTGTCCTTCTGCCATACCAGCCCTGAAAATCCTCAACCCTGGATCAGTCCTTTCACATTTTAGGCTCCCAAATAATCCAGCCTTATTGGAAAAAAGCTCTTGAATAGTGTAGATTTATACACATTCATCCTTACGGTTTATAGTCACAGCTGGGTCCCCAGTGCTGCCTAGCTTTTTCCTTACTTGCCACTTGTCTGCTCCCTCACCTATGGCCCACACTGATAATTCTAACCCTTAAATACTCCTTAAAGTTCCTGCTGCACCCCCATACTCTCAGACTTTCGTTAAAAAAAAAAAATAGAAGCCATCATGCAATCACTCCCTTGACCATTTACTTTTTTGCCATTCTTACCTGTTCCTACTAATCTCAGAGGAAGAATTGTCTTTCTTTGGATCCATATTCTGGATTATCTTGCCGTCTTTTCTTCTGGGTCCAATTTTGAATATTATATTGTGAGACAGGTTTCTATTAAAATCCTCTGAATAATGTTGCATATTTTTTTTTGTTTGTTTTGGCAAGCAGTCAACCTGGTTAAATTCAGATTATACGTTCTTCCTCATCTTCTGTGAACAGTGGCTCCAATGTTAGTTCAGTTCTCAAAGCCTTCATTATACTTCTTTAAGTCCATACCATGCATGCACAGCTCAGGGGTGATTCTGGGATGTGTGCCAGTTCATACACAGAATTAAGGAATCCACTTTTCTAACTCATGCATCTTTTTTTTTTAAATTAATTTTTATTGGAGTATAGTTGATTTATAATGTTGTGTTAGTTTCTGCTGTACAGCAAAGTGAATCAGTTATACGTATACACATATCCACTCTTTTTATAGATTCTGTTCGCATATAGGTCATTACAGAGTATTGAGTGGAGTTCTGAACTCACTCCTCTTGAGGATACCCACCCCATATACTCTCCAGATACCAGGGGCCACATTTCCTGGAATTTTTAGTTACAATCAGTGAGAGAGAGAGGCTCAGAGTGGGCTTACTCCTTGGCCAGTGCTGGAAGTCCGGTTTTTCTTACTTTTTTGAAAGCAGAAAATTTCATTTTTATTATAGCGAAAGTAAATACAAATAAACAAAAAGAAAAAAACCCCAAAATTCCAGAGATAACCACCATTAGCCTTTTGCTATGTATTGTTTTCAGATTTCCTCTATAACAAATAAATAACTTTAAAAATAACAGCCTTATTGAAATATACAATCAGTTCTCTTTATTCATAGTAGTTATGTTCTATAAAGTTGCCGTAAACACTGAATTTTAGTGAATACTGAACCATTCATTGCTCAACTGTTTTGTGTGAATTTCTGTTTAAAGACACCTTTTTAATGTGTGTTGTTGATTCATTAACATTGTACTCAGGGCCAGTGTCACTATAGCTCGTGCCTGAACGAAGCTTATCTAATACATGTAAATATTTTCTCCATAAGGCACATCACAGCCTTCTTATGCTTAAGAACACTAGGTAGTGCTTCAGCACTGTGCTTGAGGGATGTTTTAAACAGCAAAATCAACAAAAAAAGCACAAAAATACAAAAACCTTTGCACCAAATGTACCTTGAAAGGGATACTTGTTTACAGCATGAAGGCCCAAACAAAGGTAGAGCATCACCGTGTTCGACCTCAGCTGGCAATGTGCACAACTGACGATTCAGATTTTTCATAGCTCTGTGCATGTCTGCAAGTGACCACAAAAGCAATGCGAGTATTAACTTTGTGATAAATACATTTTAGCGAATAGGCAAATTCACAAATAATATAGGAGTATTCAAATAATGAGGATTGACTACTTTATATACCATACAAGTAACCCATTTAAAGTGTACAGTTCAGTGTTTTTACTATATTCAAAGGGTTGTGCAAACTTTGCCACAATCGATTTTAGAATATTTTCATCACTCCCCAAAAGTCATATACCCATTAGCAGCCACTCGCTCCCTTTTTCCCCTCACCCCCATCCCCAGCCCTAAGCAACCACTAATCTACTTTCTGTCTCTATAGATTTGCCTGTTCTGGACATTTTATATAAATGAGATCGTGGAATGGCCTTTTGTCACTGACTTCTTTCACTTAGCGTAATGTTTTCAAAGTTCATTGACCTTGTAGCATGTAGTAGTACTTCATTCCTATTCATTGGATAATATTCTATTATATTCATATAGCACGTTTTATTTATCCATTCATCAGTTGATGGACATTTGGATTGTTTCCACTTCTTGACTGTCATGAATAATGCTGCTATGAACATTTGTTTATAAGTTTTTCTGTGATATGTGTTTCCATTTCCCTTGGGTATATACCTAGGAGGGGAATTGCTGAGACTTACGGTAATCATATGCTTAACCTTTGAGGAACTGCCAAACTGGTTTCCAAAGTGGCTGCACTATTTTTCATTCTCACTGGCAGTATTATGAGGGTTCCAATTTCTCTGCATCCTCACCAACATTTGTCATTGTCTGCCTTTTTAATTATAGTTCTCTTAATGGGTGTGAAGTCGTATCTCATTGTGGTTTTGGTTTACATTTACTTGATGATTAATGATGAGCATCTCTTCACGTGCTTATTGGCCATATGTATATCTTCTTTGGAAAATTATTAAATCCTCTGCGCAATTTGTAATTGGATTATTTGTCTTCTAATTATTGAGTTATGTGAGTTCTTAACATATTCTACATACAGGACCCTTATTCGTTTTGTGATTTGCAGATGTTTTCTCCTATTCTGTGGGTTGTCTTTTCACTTTCTTGGTGGTTTCCTTTCCTTTGCAGCACAGAAATTTTTAATTTTGAAGAAGTCCAGGTTACTTACTTTTTCGTGGCTTGTGCTTTTGGTGTCATTTCTAAGAAACCATTGCCTGATCCAAGGTCATGAAGATTTACTCCTGTGTGTTTCTCTAAGAATTTTATATCTCTTGCATTCTGCAAGGTCTTCAATCCCCTTTGCATTAATTTTCTTATATGGTGTTCAGTAGAGGTCCAACTTCATTCTTTTTTGCGCTTGGATATCCAGTTGACCCAACATCATTTGTTGAAAAGACTCTTTTTACCCATTGAATTCGCTTGTCACTCTTGTCAAAAATTAGTTGATTGTAAATTTAAGAGTTTATTTCTGAACTATCAGTTCTATTCCATTGATCTATAAGTCTATCCTTATGCTAGTACCACACTGTGTTGATCAGTGTAGCTTTGCAGTAAGTTTTGAAATTGGGGAGAGTGAGTTCTCCAACTTTGTTCTTCTGTTTCAAGGTCATCTCAGCTATTCCAGGTCCCTTGCATTTTCGTATGAATTTAAGGATAACCTTGTCAACTTCTACAAAGAAGTCAGCTGAAATTTTGATGTAGATTGCATTAAATCTGTTGATCAATTTGCCATCTTAACAATATTAAGCCTTCTGATTCATTTAGATCTTCTATTTCTTTCAACAATGTTTTGTTGGTTTCAGTGTATACAATTTACACTTCCTTTATTAAATTTATTCCTAAGTATTTTTTGATGGTATTTTATATGGATTTTCCCCTTAATTTCATTTTCAGATTGTTCATGGCAAGTACATAAAAATACAATAGATTTTTGCATACTGATCTTGTATCTTGCAACTTTGCTGAAAGATAAATAACTTTTAAGCTAAAAAGATAAAAGTAATTTTAAACTTTTATTTCTAAAAGTTAGAGATCATAATTTGAACCATATTATGTCCAAGTAAGTGTACTAAGTTACGTCAACAGGCTTTTCTAATAATTAGAGGGGAAATAAGCCCCAGTTTCTTCCCTGCCATGTCAGTTGATGGCTATAATATTTTCAAGCTTTTATTCTCTAAACTCACACCTTGCAAGAATATGTATAAATTGAAAATGATTATAGATTTGAGATGTTAAGGGATCTAGTTTTATATCCTGGATTCAGTCCCAAGCACACACTCATGATAGAGTGATTTCAAGTGATCAGTTTAGAAGTACTTTCATTCTGAACATTTTGATCTGTCATTAGTTCATCCTCTTTTTTTTTTTTTTGGCTGCATTGGGTCTTCGTTGCTGTGTGCTGGCTTTCTCTAGTTGTGGCAAGCGGGAGCTACTCTTCGTTGCGGTGTGCAGGCTTCTCATTGCGGAGGCTTCTCTTGTTGAGGAGCATGGGCTCTAGGCGTGGGCTTCAGTAGTTGTGGTGTGTGGGCTCAGTAGTTGTGGCTTGCGGGCTCTAGAGCACAGGCTCAGTAGTTGTGGCACACGGGCTTAGTTGCTCCATGGCATGTGGGATCTTCCCGGACCAGGTCTCGAACCCGTGTCCCCTGCATTGGCAGGCGGATTCTTAACCACTGCACCACCAGGGAAGTCCCCATCCATGTTTTTGACCTGGATATTTTCTTTTCTTTATTGTTTTTGTTTGATTAATTTCTTTCTTTTATTCTTTCTTAAAATTTTATTCTTTTATATTTGTTTTTTAAAATTTTTTTATCCAGTTGAGGTCAAGATTGCAGGAGAAAGGAATCAATAGATGAAATTATCAAAAGCATACATAGGGCTAACTTTTGGCAATTTTGTCTCTTTGTGTGACTGGACTTTCTAACAGGTTGGTGGTGAATATCAATCAGGACTGAACACTGAATTCCAAACTCCACTGGCACTTCAGTCAGGAGTAAGTCAAGAGGAAGACAAGAAAGAGGTATGTAGTGATAATGGCTTTTGGACATCAGTGTTTCTACTTTAATAGTATATGTGAGATTGGAAACAATTTGTTGTGTCCTAACACATTAAGAGCTAGTACTACAAATTCCATAGATAAAGGCACAGAAGTTACTTGACTCATTTTAATATGTTGAACTTCTCTTCTAAGCTTCTAGGATTTAGGGTACCTTGATGTGAAATCAGAGAGGTGATCCTAGTGAGTTTCTTCAGTTAGTGTATATTTGCCATAATAGCTAATTTTAGGAAGAGTTTTAATTTGTGACTTCCTTTTTTTCCTTTTCAATCTAAAGTTAGTTTAAATGAACAGTTTTTAACACTGGCCATGCACCAGAATCAGACATGGAGCTTTTTTCCAAATACAAATGCCAGGACCCAAAGCAGATATACTGAATCAGTATCTTAGGTAGGTTTGGGGCATCTTTGTTTTAAAAAAACACCACAGATGATTGTGATGTATCCTCAATATTGAGAACTGTTATTATAGTTTTAATAATTTTTACCAAAAAGACACAAGCTACTCTAAGGACAAAAACATGTCTGTGTGTATACTAGTGCTCTTTGAGTAGCTTGTGCCCTTAAAAAGAGAATATATAAATTTGGAAGTATGAACAGATCACACACAGGGTAGTAGCATTTGCTTTTTTTTTTTAATTATTATTTATTTATTTATTTTTGGCTGCGTTGTGTCTTTGTTGCTGCGCGCGGGCTTTCTCTAGCTGTGGCGAGCAGGGGCTACTCTTCCTTGCGGTGCACGGGCTTCTCCTTGCGGTGGCTTCTCTTGTTGTGGAGCATGGGCTCTAGGCACGTGGGCTTCAGTAGTTGTGGCACGTGGGCTTCAGCAGTTGTGGCATGTGGGCTCAGTAGTTGTGGCACATGGGCTTAGTTGCTCCGTGGCATGTGGGATCTTCCCGGACCAGGGCTCGAACCCATGTACCCTGCATTGGCAGGCAGATTCTTAACCACTGTGCCACCAGGGAAGCCCCAGCATTTGCTTTTATTATACTTGTTCCCTTTAAAAGTATGATGCTCTGATATTCCTCAATCTTCCCTCCTCCCCACCATATTAGGCTAGGCTTAGAGTGTGCTTTTGTAGTGTGGTTTTAATTTTGAAAAGTTAAAGTGACGTTGTTCTGTTATAAAATACCTCTTACATTCTTTCTTTGGCTCTGCTTCTGTGGTACTTACTACTTGGGAACACAGAGTAAATATAGTATGTATCTTATCATATTAAATATAATCATTTCCTCAAGTGCTATTGACAACTGACCATGCTAAGGGCAAACTAAATTAGTACTTCTTTTTCTGATTTGTCTGTTACATCTAATAGCTATGTGCTTGAAAATATAAATCTCTTACTATATGTGATATTATCCTGAGTCACCATAAATAGAAGGAAATTAAGGACTTAATTCCCTGTGACTTTTGTATCATATAGTTTTCTTGTCTATGGCACAAGGATATTTTCCTTTCTTGGAAAGTCCTATGAGAGGGGAATCTTAACAATTTTAACTTCTTTTCTTTAGCGTCAAAAGCAGTACCTGAGATATAGACGACTCTTCATGGATATTGAAAGAGAACAAGTGAAAGAACAGCAAAGGCAAAAAGAACAAAGGAAGAAAATTGAAAAGTAAGTTCTTTGATCCTCATTGTGAGCCTTAAATTACCAGTTAAGATGATTTTGGAAGCTAGGTTTTAGAAATAATCAAGCAGTGGTTTTACCTTCTTATCCATAGTGCAAACAACTATTTTTGATCTGGGTCGTAGTATTAAAAGATGGTTAAGAGCTATGTTTTTTTAATAGACTTTTTTTTGGGAATAGTTTTAGGTTCATAGCAAAATTAAGCAGAAAGTACAAAAAGTTCCCATTTACTCCCTGCCCCTACACATGGACTGATTCCTCCACTGTCAATATCCTGTACCACAGTGATACATTTGTTACAACTCATAAACCTACATTGACATATCATAATCTATATTTTACATTAGGCTTCACTCTCAGTGTTGTACATTATTATAGGTTTTGAAAAATGTATAATGACATGTATCTACTAATGTAGTATCATACAGAATAGTTTTATTGCCCTAAAAATGCTCTGTGCTCTGTGTATTCATCTCTCCCTTCCCCCAGCCTATGGCAACCACTGATCTTGTTACTGACTCCATTGTTTTGCTATTGGGTTGGCCAAAAGGTTCGTTTGGTTTTTCTGTAAGATGGCTCTAGTAGCACTTAGTTGTCTTTAACTTCATTCAAAACAAGTTTGTTAGATTGTATGTGACAGCTGTCATATCAGCGTGCATTTAAAAAAAGACTTATGAAAATCGGTGAATTTTTGTGTAGCCATTTTAATATTGAAGATGGAAGAAAAAACCCAACATTTTTGGCATATTATGCTTTATTATTTCAAGAAAGGTAAATACGCAACCGAAATGCAAAAAAAGATTTGTGCAGTATATAGAGAAGGTGCTGTGACTGATTGAACATGTCAAAAGTGGTCTGCAAAGTTTTGTGCTGTAGATTTCTCACTGGATGATGCTCCACGGTCAGGTAGACCAGTTGAAGTTGATAGCGATCAAATCGAGACATTAATTGAGAATAATCAACATTATACCACACGGGAGATAGCCGACATACCCAAAATATCCAAATCAAGTGCTGAAAATCATTTGCACCAGCTTGGTTATGTTAATCGCTTTGATGTTTGGGTTCCTCATAAGTTAAGCGAAGAAAACCTTCTGAACCGTATTTCCGCATGCGATTCTCTACTTAAACGTAATGAAAACGTTCCATTTTGAAAACAAATTGTGAGGGGTGATGAAAGTGGATACTGTACACTAATGTGGAACGGAAGGAAGAGATTGTGGGGCAAGTGAAATGAACCACCACCAACCACACCAAAGGCCAGTCTTCATCCAAAGAAGGTGATGTTGTATATGTGGTGGGATTGGAAAGGAGTCCTCTATTATGAGCTTCTTCTGGAAAACCAAACGATTAATTCCAACAAGTACTGCTCCCAGTTAGACCAACTGAAAGCAGCACTCAATGAAAAGCATCCAGAATTAGTCAACAGAAAACGCATAATCTTCCATCAGGATAATGCAAGACTGCATGTTTCTTTGATGACCAGGCAAAAACTATTACAGCTTGGCTGGGAACTTCTGATTCACCTGCCACATTCACCAGACACTGCACCTTTGGATTTCCGTTTATTTTGGTCTTTATAAAATTCTCTTAATGGAAAAAATTTTAATTCCCTGGAAGCTGTAAAAGGCACCTGGAACAGTTCTTTGCTCAAAAAGATAAAAAGTTTTGGGAAGATGGAATTATGAAGTTGCCTGAAAAATGGCAGAAGGTAGTGGAACAAAAGGGTGAATATGTTGTTCAATAAACTTCTTGGTGAAAATGAAAAAAATGTGTCTTTTATTTTTACTTAAAAACCAAAGGCACTTTTGGCCAACCCAATATTTTCAGAATATCATATAGCTGGAATCATACAGTATGTAGCCTGTTCAGATTGACTTTTTCCTCTTAGTATTATGCATTTAAGATTCCTCAAATTCCTTTTCATGGTTTGATAATTCATTTCTTTTTAGTGCTGAATAATATTCTAAAATCTGGATGTACTACAGTTTATTTATCCATGCACCTACTGAAGGATATCTTGGTTTCTTCCAAGATTTGGCAGTTACAAATAAAGCTACTATAAGCATCCATGTACAGGTTTTGTGTGGGCATAAATTTTCAACTCCTTTGGGTAAATATTGAGGACTCCATTTGCTGGATTGTATGGTAAGAGGATGTTCATTTTTCTAAGAAACTATCAAACTTTCTTCCAAAATGACTGTACCACTTTGCAGTCCATCAGCAATAAATGAGAGTTCCTGTTGCTCCACATCCTTGTCAGCATTTGATGCTGT
Organism: Balaenoptera ricei; assembly: GCF_028023285.1. Classification (NCBI taxonomy): domain Eukaryota; kingdom Metazoa; phylum Chordata; class Mammalia; order Artiodactyla; family Balaenopteridae; genus Balaenoptera; species Balaenoptera ricei. The sequence goes on along the minus strand of NC_082646.1, from coordinate 8,562,519 downwards.
CGGCGTTTTGGATTTTGGCCATTGTAATAGGAGTGTGTGGTGTCTCGTTGTTTTAAATTGCATTTCCCTGATGACATATGATGAGGAGCATCTTTTCATATGCTTACTAGCCATCTGTATATCATCTTTGGTGAAGTGTCTGTTCAGGTCTTTTTGCATCTACATTCATCAGTGATATTGGTCTGTAATTTTTTTTTTTTGTAGTATCTTTGTCTGGTTTTGGTATCAGGGTGATGGTGGCCTTGTAGAATGAGTTTGGGAGTGTTCCTTCCTCTGCAATTTTTTGGAAGAGTTTGAGAAGAATGGGTGTTAGCTCTTCTCTAAATGTTTGATAGAATTCACCTGTGAAGCCATCTGGTCCTGGACTTCTGTTTGTTGGAAGATTTTATATCACAGTTTCCATTTCATTACTTGTGACTGGTCTGTTCATATTTTCTATTTCTTCCTGGTTCAGTCTTGGAAATTTATACCTTTCTAAGAATTTGTCCATTTCTTCCAGGTTGTCCATTTTGTTGGCATAGAGTTGCTTGTAGTAGTCTCTTAGGATGCTTTGTATTTCTGCGGTGTCCATTGTAACTTCTCCTTTTTCATGTCTAATTTTATTGATTTGAGTCCTCTCCCTCTTTTTCTTGAGGAGTCTGGCTAAAGGCTTATCAATTTTGTTTATCTTCTCAAAGAACCAGCTTTTAGTTTTATTGATCTTTGCTATTGTTTTCTTTGTTTCTATTTCATTTATTTCTGCTCTGATCTTGATGATTTCTTTTCTTCTGCTAACTTTGGGTTTTGTTTGTTCTTCTTTCTCTAGTTCCTTTAGGTGTAAGGTTAGATTGTTTATTTGAGATTTTTCTTGTTTCTTGAGGTAGGATTGTATTGCTATAAACTTCCCTCTTAGAACTGCTTTTGCTGCATCCCATAGGTTTTGGGTCATCGTGTTTTCATTGTCATTTGTCTCTAGGTTTTTTTGATTTCCTCTTTGATTTCTTCAGTGATCTGTTGGTTATTTAGTAATGTATTGTTTAGCCTCTATGTGTTTGTGTTTTTTACGTTTTTTTCCCTGTAATTGATTTCTAATCTCATAGCTTCATGGTCAGAAAAGACGCTTGATATGATTTCAATTTTCTTAAATTTACTGAGGCTTGATTTGTGACCCAAGATGTGGTCTATCCTGGAGAATGTTCCGTGTGCACTTTAATTCTTCTAGGTGTTTGTTCTTTAATTCTTCTAGTTCTTTGTTAAACATTTCTTGCATCTTCTCGATCTTTGTTTGCCTCCATTCTTTTTCCGAGGTCCTGGATCATCTTCACTATCATTATTCTTAGTTCTTTTTCTGGAAGGTTGCCTATCTCCACTTCATTTAATTGTTTTTCTGGGGTTTTATCTTGTTCCTTCATCTGTTACATAGCCCTCTGCCTTTTCATTTTGTCTATCTTTCTGTGAATGTGGTTTTCTTTCCACAGGCTGCAGAATTGTAGTTCTTCTTGCTTCTGCTCAAGTGTCTTGATTGGATAAAAGTGATGAACGCTGCACTCTCTGCCTAGCAGAGAAAAGGGTAAACTCTTTCTGGTCATAGATAACATAATTTGGAGCCTATAAAAAATTTTAAAACAATATTATTCAGTTAAAATTTTCTAGGCATGTCAAGAGATAGGACCAGATAACCACAAGTTAACAGAAGCAGGCTCACAGATGCCACAGATATTGGTGTTATCAGGCAAGGACTTTAAAACACATGATTAATATTTTTAAGTAAATAGAGGAAAAGATGGAGAGAATAGATGAAAATATGGAGAATTTCACCAGAGAACTGGAATCTTTAAAATAGAATAAAATAGAAAGTCTGAAATTTAAAAAATAGGATCTTAAAATATGCACTCCATGCACAATGAGATACCACTTCATACTCACTAGAATAGCTTAAACAGACAAACAAACAAACAAAACCCAACTTAACAGTACCAAATAGTGGCAAGGGTGTAGATTAACTGTAACTCATGTATTTAAAGTGAAAGAGGAGAAGAGCACAGCTACTTTAGAAAACTGTTTAGTATTTTTATATAGTTAAATATACACCTACACTATGACCCAGCTGCTTTACTGCTAGATATTTCCTTAAGAAAAATGAAAACATTCATAAAAACACCGAACGGAGACAATATATTTTCAAGTGTTCATGGCGTTTACCAAAGTTGATCACATCCTGGGTTATCTTCTAGAGTATGTTCTCTATAGCAATATTAAGCTATAAATTAGTAAGAAGTACATTTTCAAAGATAAAATTATAGTGGAAATTAGGAAGTGCTTTGAAGGGAATAAGAATGAAAATAAAACATATCAAAACTTCTCAGATGCAGCTAAAGCAGTGCTTAGAGGGAACATTGCAGCCTCAACTGAAATTATCAGAAAAAGTGAAAAGGCTGAAAAATCGACATTATAATTTGCTATCCTAAGAAGCTAGGAAACAATAGCAAATCCAACCGGAAGAAAGAAATCAGAAAGAATAGAAATCAATGAAATAGAAAACAAATGTACAATGGAGAAAATCAGCAAAGCCGAAAATTTAGTTTTGCTGGGGACATATCTCTTTTACTAATCAGTGAAACGAAATGAGAGAAGACATCATTTACCAGTATTAGGAATGAAAAGGGAGCCATTACTACAGAGCCTAGAAACATTAAATGTTCATAAGAGGACATTATGAACAACTTTACACTAAGAAATTTGATCACTTTGATGAAATAGACAAACTCCTGTAAAAATAAAAAACTGAAAATGGATGCAAGAAGGAATAGAAATCTGAGTAAACCCATATCACATAAAGGAATTAAATCACTTACTGAAAAAAAAAATCTTACCTAAAAGAAAAATTCAAGTTCAGGTCCAGGCTCAGATGTCTTCATTGGGGGATCCCAAATATTTAAGGGAAAAAAATAACACCAGGGTTTACATAAACTATTCTAGAGAATGGAAAACAGAGAATACTTCCCAAATAATTGTAGAGGCCAGCATAATCTTAGTACCAGCCTGAGAAGGACATTACCAGAAATCAACACTTACAGACTAATTTCTCTCATGAGCATAAATGTAAATATTCCAAGTGAAATAAGAAGACCCAGTGGCCTATGAGGGGCACTGCTGCAGGCCCCTGTCCTTGGGCCTTCTGCCTGAGCCTGTGCCTCCTTCCCCAGGGCAGCTTCTTAACCACCCATGAACTGCTCCCAAGCTATGGACTCAATGGAAACAAAGCTTTTTGCAAAAACAATGATGATGAACAAAATGACTAAAGTAAACACTCCAAGATGTTTAAGAATTGTCTTTTGGGCTTCCCTGGTGGTGCAGTGGTTGAGAATCCACCTGCCAATGCAGGGGACATGGGTCCGAGCCCTGGTCCAGGAAGATCCCACATGCCACTGAGCAACTAAGTCCATGCACCACAACTACTGAGCCTGTGCTCTAGAGCCCGCAAGCCACAACTACTGAGCCTGCGTCCCATGACTATTGAAGCCCATGCGCCTAGAGCCCGAGCTCCGCAACAAGAGAAGCCACCGCAATGAGAAGCCCGTGCACCACAACAAAGAGTAGCCCCCGCTCGCCACAACTAGAGAAAAACCTGCACGCAGCAATGAAGACCCAACGCAGCCAAAAATAAATAAATACATAAATTAAAAAGAAAAAAGAATTGTCTTTCACTGGTGGAAGTAAATCATTTTTTTCTATTCTTTCTGCATTTCAATTTTTTATCTTTAGCATATTTGACTTTGGGAGCCTAAGCAATATCTACATTGTAAGGGACCCCTTGCTGAATATCTTGTTTGTTTTGCTATAGAGAGTACAAAGACTTCTGAAATTTTTATGTGGCAGTCCACTGGTGAGAATAGTTTTCCTGTGAGGTGTTTAATAGTTCCTTTGGTATGTTTTTATTCTCACATTTTTTTTCCCCTTTGAGATATGTTATAATACTCTTGTCCTAAAAGCAACTTGACAAAAACTGCTGCAGTAAAAAAGTGTGTGTGTATGTGTATTTTGGATTGGGGTTAGAAGAGAGAGGCTTGGAAGAATCCTCATGAGGTTGTCTAGGGTATCCTTTAGGCAGAATTCTATTTAAATATTTCAAGGATCTTTTCTATTCTTAATATTCTTTAGGATTGTAGTTATATTGATATAATCTCCCAAATAACAATTTCAGAACATAAAGACATTGGCTCTCGGACGTTCATTCTTATATCTAGTCCAGATTTGTCTTACTATAACCTAGTTATTTTGCCATAATTATGATCTGATCTACATCAAAAAAAATCTCAGTTCTGTGGTGCCCATATATAAGCGTTTTTACAGACTCATCAGGCAAAAGACAGAATGGAAATTTCAGTTCATTTAACTGAAGCCAGGACATCCCTGCTGTGGGTATTTTATGTCTACCTTAAATCTTCTTATGACATCCCTACCACATGGCATAGTCGGTGGGGAATTCTTCTTTAGCTATACTGCTGACCTTCTTTGAAAGCTTTTCTGCTTAAGGCTTTTGTTTTATTGCCATTTTCTCACTAGATAATCTTTTTCTTGTTGGATTTATACTCTTGACCCCAGAAAAAATATGAAGGTCTCTGTCTTACAGATGGTATCAGAACATTAAATCTGTTGTCATTGACAGTTTGCAAGTAATTAAAATTTATTTTTTGCTTTTTCCTTGTTGAAGAAACTAAATCATGTATGCCTTCTTTGCATGGGGGTTATATGTTTTAACTTAAAGACAGAAGCCATTTTAGCAACATTCTAAAGTAAACATATACCTGCTTTCTGAACCTGGATTGATAATAACCACTTTACCTCACCCAGTTGTTTTAAGAATCAAATGATATGTTTTCATTCATTCACTTAGCAGCTACTTATTGAGCATCTTTTAATTGGTAGACATGATGCTAGATTTAAGAGGTGCAAAAAATGGAAGACATGATCCCACCCTTCAAGGATCTTACTAGATAGATTTCACTGACTAATGGGGAGGCAGATAAATGAATAGGTAATCATAATACCATATATTAAGTATTACAAGACAGTATAGCAAGTGATTAAGAACATGGGGATACATGTGTTGAAGTCCCAGTTCTGCTGCCTACCAGCTCTGTGACTTTGGGAAAGTTACCTTCTGTAAGCCCCAGTTTCTTCTCTATAAAACAGGGATAATAATGATATATACCTTAGAAAGTTGCTGTGAGGATTAAATGAGGTAACATAGTAAATGAGCTTAGTATAGAATCTGGCGTGTAGTATATGCTCAATAAATGTTAGTTGCCAAATATTTAAGGGAAAAAATAATACCAAGTTTTATATAAGATATTCCAGAGAATGGAAAACAGGGAATACTTCCCAGATAATTATAGAAGACGGTATAACCTTAATACCAACCTGTCATGGGTATTACAAGAAAGCAATGTTACAGACTAATTTCTTTTTTTTTTTTTTTTTTTTTTTTTTAAAGAAAGCTGCGTTCTATAGCTACTTTATTTATTTATTTATTTATTTTTTTGGCTGTGTTGGGTCTTCGGTTCGTGCGAGGGCTTTCTCCAGTTGCGGCAAGCGGGGGCCACTCTTCATCGCGGTGCGGGGACCGCTCTTCATCGCGGTGCGCGGGCCTTTCACTATCGCGGCCCCTCCCGTTGCGGGGCACAGGCTCCAGACGCGCAGGCTCAGTAGTTGTGGCTCACGGGCCCAGCCACTCCGTGGCATGTGGGATCTTCCCAGACCAGGGCTCGAACCCGTGTCCCCTGCATTAGCAGGCAGATTCTCAACCACTGCGCCACCAGGGAAGCCCCAGACTAATTTCTTTCATCAACATAAATGTAAAAAATCAAGTAAAATATCAGTAAAATAAAATCTTCCTTCTTATGTCATTAGAAGGAAAAAATTACAAGAATGTCTGAGAGCACGGAGACTGTGTTTCGAACTCAAGTGTGAAAAAGGCCCCCCATGGGGCAGAGCTGTTCAATCACAAAAAAAAAGAGAGAAGTCAGTCCCCCAGGAAGCCTCGCTGGGATATAAATTGCCCAGGGCCAGGACATGCGCCAAGGCTGCTGCTGCTGGTGCTGGGTCCATTTTCTCGAGGACAGGGAAGGCTTCCTGGGCTGAGTTGTGAAGGGTTAGAAGAAGTAGTATGAGACAAAATTGGAATTGGATTGGGGAAAAGAGTAGATGGGAATTCTAGGCAAAAAGAATAGCATTGTAAAAGCAGTAACTCATGAAAGAATAGGACACTTCTGAGTTGGATGTGATTGGAGCTAAAGGAATGGCAAGAAGTAAACCTTCAAAATGAGGAAAGATCATAAAGAACTTTGTATGTCATGAGAAGGAATTTGGATTTTATCCTGAAAACAGCCATTTAGAGGCATTGTGAGGAATAGATAAAATGGCTAAGACTAGATGTTAGGGTATTACTGAAGTAATATACTTATACAGAAGATGAAAGGTGAAATTAATTTTTAAAAGTTACTAAATATTAAGCCCTTACTGCATGTTAAATGCTTTACATAGATTATTGTATCATTTAATTGATATACAGTCCTGCAGGGTAGTGGCGGCCACCATTCATTGAGTGTTTACAATATGCCAGACATACTGTTGGGTGTTTTAGAGGCATTAGCTCATTTGCCTACTTCAATAACCGTATGGGGTAAATTTTATTATTCTTTTTATTTTACAGATGAGAAAATGAGCCCCAGAGAGTTTAAGTAATTTGCCTAAGATTAAGATCACACTTAGCAATGGCAGAACTGGGATTCAATCCCAGATTTATTTGACTCCATCACCTAAGCACTTTGAAGTCTGTAACTTCAATAAGTTATAAGCCAGGGCCAGGAAGGCAGCGAGGAGGAGGCAGTTTTAAGAGCAAAAGAGGTAGAATTAATAAAATATTGTCAGAGGAGAATTCAAGGATAAGTCCCAGGTTTATGGCTTAGGCCACCAGGTAAATGGGGTACTATGAAACATTTTCCAGGAAGGAGGTGGAGGTGGAGAGGATAAGTTTAGTTTGGGGGCATATTGGATTTGAAGTTCTTAAAGGAAATCCTTTAAGTAGAGTGTCCAGTAGGAAATATTAAGTTATTTTTAGTAATGATTTGAGAAATCACTAAGGAAGAATACTATCAGAATCAAGAAACAGAGAGACAGAGAAAAAAAGTTGAACAGAAAAACAGGATCAGCAGGCAAAGATTTAGACTGTGCTAGATGAGACCTTAATCACGTTGTACCAAAGAGGAAGATTTCTGTCATCTCCTTGAGAAGTTATTTTTCTAACAGAGCACCTCTTTTTTTTTTTTGAATATTATTTTATTGTATTTTTTTATACAGCAGGTTCTTATTAGTTATCTATTTTATACTTCTTAGTGTATATATGTCAATCCCAATCTCCCAGTTCATCCCATCACCACCACCTAACAGAGCACCTCTTTTAACTCCTGAAATAAATCTATTTCTTATTCTTGGATGCAGAATTCCTTTTATTTGATAGTGTTAGTGTTGGCAAATTTCTGTGATTGGTCAAGAAGTATGAATCCATAGAGCCAAAAAGATAGCCCTCGATTTTAGTTCTAGGTCTCTATCTTGGTTTAACTTTGTAAAGGATTAGTGGTGTGACTTTATATGGAAGATAGCTAACAAGAGTTTTTGAGTTGTTGTTGTAATTATAAGAACATATTTTTAATGCAGTTTGCCTGTGATATCACTTTCTTTTCAGGATTCTCTTCAAAATGTAAATATTGACATCTACTTGTTGTTTAGTTATGCAGACACCCAGTGTAGCAAGTTTACAAATCAATTTGCAGTGTTTTGTATTCTTACTCTCTTTTACTGAAAGTCTGACACTGGTTTTAGAATACCTTTTAGCATAACCAGAGAACCAGTATAATTGTATTCACGTCAGTGCCCTGGGAAAAACCGATATGTTGACATGTTGATTTCCAACCTAGTTTAGTTTCTATTGTGTGTCAGCTAAAAGGTATATTTATGCAAGAAGCTTTAAAGACATCAGAGAAGAATAAACTTGTTTATAGAATAATTGTTTATATCAACTTTTTTAGTTGGTTTTTGCCATTTTTTATTTTTATGATCCTTTCTGAAACTACTGTATGGCAGTAGTTCTTAACCTGAGAATCTGACCAAAGCTGCGGATTCTTTTCCCAGATAAATACCTTTGAGACACTCAAGTGGAATGTCAAATTGGCAGGTAGTTAAGTAGGTTTGAATCTCAGAGGAATGGTCTATGCTGGAACTGTAGCTTAATGAGTTACAGGTGGTAGTGGGTGGTAACTGAAGCAGATGGTATGCGTAAAGTCACCTGGGAAGAAGGCATAGTGTAAGATATGGAGAATGCCTAGATGGTAGTGTATTTCTGCTTATGTACTATGACTTTTTGGAGAGCCCCAAACTATTTTAATATCTAAGATATTTTGCTCCCTTGAATCAATTTTTGCTGCCTTAGGTACAATGTTGCCCCTGTTGAGAATGTAAATGCTAGATGGATTAACCTGTAGGCCACCACTGACCTTAGACTTGTTTTGGTGGAGTGATTGATGGGTCTTAATAAGCCATATTGGCGTGGGAGAGGAGATCAGGAAATAGAGAGAGAAAGCTAGACAACCCTTAAGATGTTTGACTGTGAGGAGAGGAGTAGCTATGGGGGAGAAGGGGGAAAGGGCTGATTCCATCATTTCTAGTAATTGTCCTGTTACCAGCATTTGAGAAACAATGCTGACGTGTTTCCTTAGCTCTTAGTTTACTGGTATAGAGAATAAATGGTATAGAGAATTATACCAGTAACTAAGCTGTTCTGTTGTAATTCACTTGGCTCCATTTGTTTCACTATTGAAAACCTCACTTTAATTTCTTATCTACAGAAAAATCTTTTCACATTCGCCTTTTTCACAAGCTAAGGAGTTATTGAACTAATCAAATATGAATGTCCTAAAAACATTTACTTTTTTTACTGGCTCTCTTTGGAATAAGATCTTTATATAAGACGATCTTTAGCCAAGGGCACCTATGATCTTAGGCTTATCTTTAAACTTTTGTACTCTTTTAATCTCTTCCTTTTATTCTCTTATTTCATGCATTATATTTTAAGAGAGCACAGCGACGTGTATTTTAAAGTCAATTTTGGGGAATTCCCTGGTGGTCCAGTGGTTAGGACTCCAAGCTTCCACTGCAGGGGGCACAGGTTCGATCCCTGTTCGGGGGAACTAAGAGCTCTCATAGTTTGCGGCACAGCCAAAAAAAAAAGTCAATTGTGAAGAGGTATGTGTCTTGTGGCTCTTCTCCACATTACCTTTCTCACATTCCTAGTACACAACCTTATATGCCTTTAAATCTTGATCCTTGCTAGTTATAAAAACATTATCTCTCTGCCCAAGTGACAATAGTGAGATTTCTTACCTCTGCCCTCTTACAACTTTATATTGTACTTGAGTTTGAATCATACCATAAAAGCTATATTTATGTTCTATACTCTTTGAGTAATACTCAACTTAGACTTACAGTTGTAGCTCAAGAAAGAACAGCAAGTGTGGCAGAACAGTTATAAGAAAATCCTTGTTCAAAGTGGCCTTGTCACTCTGCTAGAGGTGGCCAGAGATTAGCTGTCATAATCTGGATGGACTTAGTTGCACATACAATACAAGTTTCTTGTGCTTTTCCAGTGCCTGATCTTTCAGCCTTTATAAGACAGCTTCCTGGGTTTTAGTATATACCTGTGTTAATCTAAGTAAAAGGAAGCCCATAATTCCCCTGGAGCAAATAACCTGCTACAAATGGATAGAAGCCCAGAATTTTCAGCAGTTCATGCTTTATTGAAGAGGTGTGAGTATGAATTGACCTCACACTACTGTTCAGAAAACAATAGCTCATTTGTTTCAAAGTAATTTTTAGCAACTGACATTATCAAAATATATAAGTTCTAGCCTTGAAGTAATTATATTTCTTAACAAAAGCTCTTAAATTAGGTTTTCTGACAATTTTCTCACTGAGCAACTCATTTCCTCTCTGCAAGTAGGTGTTTTTTTTTGAATAACCATAATTGATATTCAATAAACTACACATATAAAAGTGTAAACTTTGATGTCTTCTCTCATACACACACACACAACGACTATCATAGTCAAGATAGTGAACATATCTATCATCCTCAAAAGTTTCCTCATGCCCTAGGTAGCACCTCTTTCCTGCCCTCCCCACCTTTTTCCCCAGGCAACCACTGGTTTGCTTTGTGTCACTATAGATTAGTTTGCATTTTCTGGAGTCATACAACATGTACTCTTGGGCCCAGCTCCTTTTATTCAGAGTAATTATTTTGTCCTTGTTGTTATGATACCAAGAGTTTATTCCTTTTTGTTACTGGATAGTATTCCATTGTATGGATATACCACAATTTGTTTATCCATTCATAGTTTGATGGACATTTGAGTTGTTTCCAGTTTTTGGCTATTACAAATAAAGCTGCAGTGAACATTCACGTGCAGGTCTTTGGAAATATGTTACCTTTTGTCTTGGGTGAATACCTGAGAGTGGACTGGATCATCATGGTAGGTATATATTTCATTTTTTAAAGAAACTGTCAAAAGGCTTTCCGAAGTAGTTGTACCACTTTATATTACCACCAGCAAGAGTAATATAACTTGTAAGAGTTCAAGTTCCCTTACATCATCACCAACACTTGGTATGGTCAGTCTTTTTCATTTTAGCCATTTGAATAGGTATGTAGTGGCATCTCATTGTGGTTTTAGTTTACATTTCCTGAATGACTAAATATGTTGTACTTTTGGCATCATATTTAAGATATCATTGCCTAACCCAAGGTCACAAAAATTTTCTTTTTTGTTTTCTTCTAGAAAGATTATCATTGTAGGTTTTACATTTAGGTCCGCAATCCAGTTTGAGTTAATTTTCACATATAGTTTGAAGTTTATTTTTTTGTATGTGGATATCCATTTGCTGAAAAGTTATTCTTTCTCCACTGCATTGCTTTTGTGCATTTGTCAAAAATCAGTTGTCCAGCAAACAGTAAAAGAGAAGATTGATGTTGGACTTCATCAAAGTTAAAAACCATCAAGAAAGTGAAAAAAACAACTACAGAATGGGAGAAATTATTTGCAAATCATATATCTGTTGAGAGACTTGTAGTCAGAATATATAAAAGAACTCTTACAACTCAATAATAAAAAGATAACCCAATTAAAAGGTAGACAAAGGATTTAACTAGACATTTCTCCTAGGAAAATATATAAATGGCTAATAAGCACTTGAAAAGATATGCAACATCATTAGTTATTGGGAAGTGCAAATCAAAACCACAGTGAGATACCACTTCACACACATAAGAATTGTTCTAATAAAAAAGACAAATTATAACAAGTGCTGATGAGGATGTCTAAAATTTAGAAGTCCCATACATTGTTGGTGGGGAATGTAAAATGGTACAATCACTTTGGAAAACAGTATAGCAATTTCTCAAAAGGTTAAACATAGAGTTACCATATGACTCAGCAATTCCATTCTTGGGTGTATACCCAAGAGAACTAAAAATGTACGTCCACACACAAACTTACACAAATGTTCATAGCAGCATTATTCAAAATAGCCAGGAAGTGGAAGCATCCCAAATGTCCATAAACTGATGAATAGATAAATAAAATATATAGATACAGATAATATCTATACAGTAGAATATCAGCAACAAAAAGGAATGAAGTACCAGTACATGCTACAACATGGACTTACGCCAAGTGAAAGAAGCCAGTCATGAAAGGCTGCATATTGTATGATCCCATTTATATGAAATGTCAAGAACAGGCAATCTATAGAGACAGAAAAATTAGTGTTTGCCTAGGGCTAAGTGGGAGTGGGTGGAAGGTGACTGTTAATGAGTACAAGGTTTCTTTTGGGGATGATGAAAATGTTCTCAAATTACATTATGGTCATGTGAGCTTTATGGTATGCAAATAATATCTCAGTAAAGATGTTAAAAAAAATGAGCTGTCCTTATATGTGTGGGTTTATTTCTGGACTTTCTTTTCTGTTTTACTGATCTATTTGTCTATCTTTATGCTAATACCATGCTGTTCTGATTGGTATAGTTTTATAATAATGCTTGAAATCAGGTAGTGTTAGCCCTCCAGTTTATTTTTCCCCAGAGTCGCCATGGCTATTTTAGGCCATTTGCATTTCCATATGAATTTTAAAATGTTTGTCAATTTCTACCAAAGAACCTTCTTGGATTTTGAGTGGGATTGTGTTGAATCTATAGATAATTTGGGGAGAATTGACATCTTAATGATATTGAGTCTTCCAACCCAGGAACATTTATTTAGCTCTCCTTTAATTTTTCTCAGTTACAGTTTTCAGTGTATAGGTCTTTCACATTTTTTGTCAGGTCTATCCTGAAGTATTTCATATTTTTGAAGCTATTGTAAATGGTATTTTTAGAAATTTTCAATTGCTGATTTTGTTGTTGTCGTTGCTAGTATATGGAAATACACAGTTGATTTTGGGGTATGGATCTTTGTACTCACTTATTAATTCATTGGATTTTTTTACATGGTAATCATGTCATCTTTAAACAAAAACGGTTTTACTTCTTCCTTTAAATCTGGATGTCTTTTATTTCTCTGTCTTGCCTGATTTCACTGGCTAGAACCTCCAGAATGTTGAATAGAAGTGATGAGAGTGGACAATCCTGATTTTAGAGAGAAAGCATTTAGTCTTTCACCATCAAGTATGATGTTAGCTATAGTTTTTTCTTAGGTTCCCTTCTCTTCCTAGTTGGTTGAGAATCTTTATCTGGAATGGATGTTGGATTTTGTCAATTTTTTTTTCCCTCTCTAGCGAGATAATCATAGGTTTTCTTTTCTAGTTTGCTAATATGGTGAATAACATTGTTTGATTTTCGAATGTTAAATCAGTCCTGCATTCCTGGGGTTACACCCCACTTGGTAATAATGTATTATCCTTTTAATATATTGTTTGAGGGACTTCCCTGATGGTGCAGTGGTTAAGAATCCACCTGCCAAGGCAGGGGACATGGGTTCCACCCCTGGTCTGGGAAGATCCCACATGCCGCGGAACAGCTAAGCCCGCGAGCCACAACTACTGAGCCCACGCACCACAACTACTGAAGCCCGCGTGCCTAGAGCCCGTGCTCCTAGAGCCCGTGCTCCACAACAAGAGAAGCCACCACAATGAGAAGCCCGAGCACCACAACGAAGAGTAGCCTCTGCTTGCGGCAACTAGAGAAAGCCCGCTTGCGGCGACTAGAGAAAGCCCGCGCGCAGCAACAAAGACCCAACGCAGCCAGAAATAAATAAATAAATAAATTTATAATGTATTGTTTGGTAAGATTTGCTAAAAATTTTGTTTAGAATTTACATCTATGTTCTAGGAGATATTGGCTTTTACTTTTCTTGTAATATCTTTGACAGGTTTTGTTTTCAGGGAAATGCTAGCCTCATAGAATGAGCTGGGGAGTATTTGGGAGGAAGAGTTTATGTAGAATTGGCATTATTTCTTCCCTAACTGTTTGGTAGAATTTGCCAGTGACTGTCCCTGTTTCTGGACTTTTCACTGTGGAAATGTTCTTAACAACAGTTTCAACATTGATAGTAGAAATAGGGGTATTCAGGTTATTTTTTTCTTGATGAGGCTTTAGTAGTTTGTTTCAACAAATTTGTCATTTCATCTAGGTTGTCTAATTTATTGGCATAAAATTATTCTTAGTATTCTCCTATTATCCTTTTAATATCTGTAGAATCTGTAGTAGTTTCATTTCTCTTATTTTTTATCTTAAAAATTGTATCTTCTCTCTGTCTTTTTTTTTTCATGATTAGATAAGCTCAAGATTTATCAGTTTTATTGATCTTCTCAAAGTCCTAGTGTTTGGTTTCATTAATTTTTTTAATTCTGTTTTCTAATTCATTGATTTCTGCTTCAATCTCTATTATTTCTTTTCTTCTGCTTACTTTAGATTTAATTTCCTCCTCTTTTTTAAGTTTCTTAAGGTAGAAGATTAGGACATTTACTTGATACCTTCCTTCTTTTCTCAAATAGGCATTTAGTGCTATAAATATCATACTAAATACTCTTTAGCCACATTCAATAAATTCATTTTCATTTGGTTCAAAATACCTTCTAATTTCCCCTTTTTTCTTCTTTGGTCATAGGTTATTTAGCAGTGTGTTATTTAATTTCCAAGTATTTGGAGATCTTTCAAGGATCTTTCTGTTATTGATTTCTAATTTAATTCTATTGTACTATGTATGTCTTGAAGTCTTTTGAATTTACTGACACTTGTTTTATGGCCCAGAATATGATTTATCTTTGTAAATGTTCTAAGTCCAATAACCTTATAATAGAAGAATGTGTATTCTCTTGTTCTATAAATGTGTATTCTGCTATTCTATAAATGTTGTGGAGTGTTCTATAAATGTCCATTAGGTCAAATTGGTTGATGATGTTGATCAAGTCCATATCTTTGCCATTTTTATGCCTAGTTATTCTATCAATAATTGAGAGAGGGTATTAAAAATCTCTGCCTGTAACTATGGATTTATTGTATCTCCTTGAAGTTCCATCAGTCTTTGTTTCATGTATTTTGAAGCTCTTTTATTAGATACATAACTGTTTGGGATTGTTAGGTCTTCTCAATTAATTGACTCCATAATTATGAAGTGATCTTTATCTCTGATATTTTGTTTGCTCTGAAATGTACATTGTCTGATACTAATATACCTACTCCAACCTTCTTTTAACTAGTGCTAGCATATCTTTTGTATTTCTTGTATTTTTAATCTATTTGTTTCTTTATATTTAAAGTGCGTTTCTTGTCAGCAGCATGTAGTTGGGTTGTGACTTTTTGTCAAATCTGACAGTCTCTTCCTTTTAATTGGGATGTTTAGATCATTTACTTTTAATGTGATTTTTGGTAGGGTTTGATATAAGTATATTATCTTGCTATTTGTCCCATCTGTTCTTTGTCCTCTTTTTCTCTTTTTATGCCTTCTTTTGAATTACTTTTATAATTTTATATCTATTACATCTCCTTTGATGGCATGTTAACTATGACATTTTTGTTATTTTATTGGTTGTTCTAGGATTTATGTCATACATCTCTAACTTTTCACAGTCTACCTTCAAATGATATTATACTACTTCACATATAGTATAAAAATCTTAATATAAGAATCTTAAAGTAATGTTCTTCCATTTCTCTCTTCCCAACCTTTATGCTATTATCATACATTTTACTTTTATATATAAAATACATTGTTATTTTTGTTAAAGCAGTCTATTATTATTTAAAGAGATTTAACTAATAAGAAAAATCTTATATATATTACCTAAAGTATCACTTTGCTCATGTCTGAAAGACAACCTTTAACATTTCTTTTAGTTGTGGATACACAGGCATACCTCGTTTTATTGCACTATGTTTTATTGCACTTTGCAGATATTGCATTTTTTACAAATTGAAGGTATGTGGCAACCCTGTGTTGAGCAGTTCTACTGGTGCCATTTTGCCAATAGCATGAGTTTTTAATTAAGGCATGTACATTGTGTTATTGCACACTTAAAAGACTACAGTGTAGTGTAAACAGAACTTTTATATGCACTGGGAAACCAAAAAATTCATGTGACTTGCTTTATTGCAATATTCCCTTTATTACAGTGGTCTGGAACCAAACCTGCAGTATCTCTGGGTTATGCCTGTACTAGGGATGAATTCTTTCAGTTTTTGTATGTCTAAAAACAACTTTGTTTCATTTTTCCCCCTCCATTTGTTCATTTATATATTTATGTGACATGTCTTTTTTTTTTTTGGTGGTATAAAACACATAATGTAAAATTTACCATTGTAACCATTTTCAAGTGTACAGTTCAGTAGTGTTAATAAATAAACGTATTCATATTGCTGTGAATGTGGTATGAGGTGATACCTCATTGAGATTTTGGTTTGCATTTTCCTGAAGATTAGTGATATTGAGCATCTTTTCATGTTTGTTGGTCATTTATAGATCATCTTTGGAGAAATGTCTATTCAAGTCCTTTACCCATTTTTAATTGGATTAACTGCTTTTTTGTGTTCCTTTTAATTTTTTGGATTTTTCCCCTGTGGTTTATTTTGGATAATTTCTATCATTATGCTTTCAGATTTCGTTCTGCAGCATTTAATCTGCTGGTAATCCCATCCAGTGTATTTTTTTAATAAAGAATTTATTTTTATAGAGCAGTTTAGATTCACAGCAAATTTGAGAGGAAGGTAGAGCAATTTCCCATATGTACTCCCTGTCCCCTGACATTCAGAGCCTCCCCCATTATCAACATCCCCCCGCCCGGTGTGGTACATTTGTTAACAAGTGATAAGCCTACATTGACACATCATTATCACCCAAAGTTTATAGTTTACGTTAGGGATCACTCTTGGTGTTGTACATTTATGGGTTTGGGCAAATGTGTAATGACATGTATCCATCATTATAGTATCACACAGAATAGTTTTACTACTCTAAAAGTCCTTTATGCTCTGCCTTTTCACCCTTCTTTCCCTCCCTCCAACCCCAGCTTCTGGCAACCACTGATCTTTCACTTTCTCCATTGTTTTACTATTTCCAGAATGTCATATGGTTGGAATCATACAGTATGTAGCTTTTTGAGATTGGCTTCTTTCACTTAGTAATATGCATTTATGTGCAATGTCTCTTCATGGCTTGATAGCTCATTTCTTTTTAGTACTGAATAATATTTCATTGTCTGGATGTACAACAGTTTATATATCCATTCACTTACTGAAGGACATCTTGGTTTCTTCCAAGATTTGGCAATTATAAGTAAAGCTACTTTAGGGCTTCCCTGGTGGCGCAGTGGTTAAGAATCTTCCTGCCAATGCAAGGGACACAGGTTCGAGCCCTGGCCGGGGAATATCCCACATGCCGCGGAGCCACTAAGCCTGTGTGCCACAACTACTGAGCCTGAGCTCTAGAGCCTGCAAGCCACGGCTACTGAGCCCATGTGCCACAACTACTGAAGCCTGCGCACCTAGAGCCCGTGCTCTGCAACAGGAGAAGCCACGACAATGAGAAGCCCGCACACCGCAACGAAGAGTAGCCCCCGCTCACTGCAAGTAGAGACAGCCCGTGCACAGCAACAAAGACCCAACACAACCATAAATAAATAAATAAATAAATAAGTAAATAAAATAAATAAAGCTACTTTAATCATCCATGTGCAGGTTTTGCGTGGGTATAAGTTTTCAACTCCTTTGAGTAAATACCAAGGAGTATGATTGCTGGATTATATGGTATTGGATTTTGTCAAATGCTTTTTCTGTATCTATTTATAGGATCTTGTGATTTTTCTTATTTAGCTTATTGACGTGATCTATTACATTAATTGATTTTTTTCATGTTGAACCAGGCTTGCTTTCTTGGCATAAATTCCACTTGGTTGTGGAATGTAATATATGTACACCATTGGATTTGACTTGCTAATATTTTTGAGGATTTCTGCCTCTTGTTCATGAGAGATATTAGTTGTAGTTTTCTTGTAATATCTTTGTCAGGTTTTGGTATTAGAGTAATGCTGACCTCATAGAATGAGTTAAGAAATATTCTTTCTGTTTCTGCCCACTGAAAGAGATTGAAGAGATTTGGTATAATTTCTTCCTTAATTGTTTGGTGAACCCATCTGGGCCTAGTGCTTTCTGTTTTGGAAGGTCACCTATTATTAATTCCACTTCTTTAATATATAAGCTTATTCTCAAATGTATTTTTCATCTCAGAAATTGTAGTTTTCATCTCAAGAAGTCGATTTCAGCCTTTTTTATGTCTAAACTTTTTGAACATATAGGATATAGTTGTACTATCTGTTTTAATGTCCTTCTGTGCTAATTCTAATTACTGTCCATTCTAGGTTGATTTTGATTGATTGATTATTCTCTTCATTATGAGTTGTGTTTTCCTGCCTCTTTGCATCTTATCTTTGATTAGATGTCCAACATTGTGAATTTACCTTGTTGGTTACTGGATATCTTTGTATTCTTATAAATTTTCCTGAGCTTTGTTTGGGGATGCAGTTAAGTTACTTTGGGGCTTTGCTGTTACAATGTTGGGTGTGTCTGGAGCAGTGCTCAGTCTAGGACTAATCATTATTTCCCACCACTGAGGTAAAATCTTTCTGAAAACTTTACCCAATGTCCTGTGCATTATGAGTTTTTTAAGTCTTGACTGGTGGGAACAGGCTCTATTCTGTGCTCTGTGTGAGCACAGGACACTGTTCCCTGTTATTCTTTCGGATGGTTCTGTCCCTGGCCCCAAATCATTTCCTCACGTACATGCACAGTGCTCTGCTGTGTAGTAGAAGGAGACCCTCTGCAGATCTCTAGGGTCCTCTCTCTGAGCAGCTCTCTCTCCCTGGTTTTCTGTCTTAGGAGCTCTAGTTGCTTTTGTGTCCCTGGACTTTGAGCTTCATCTCCTCAACTCAGGGAGTCTCCCAGGCTCCACCTCAACTCCCTGTGCTGCTGCCTTGAAACTTCTGAGGCAGTAAGCTTGGGCACTTGTAGGGCTCACTTCATTTGTCTTCCATCTGTCAAGGATCACTGTCTTTTGCTGCCTAATATCTAGTGTCTTGAAAACCATTGTTTTCTTGTATTTGGTCTGGTTGATTTCTGGGTTGATTTGTTTATTTATCTATTTGGTTGTTTAAGGTGGAAGGGCAAGCCCAGTCCCTATTACTCCGTTTTAGCCAGAAGCAGAAGCCCTGTCTACTTGTAGTTTTAACCTGAGAAAGTTCTTGTATTAGAATTCTTACAGGAAAACTCTTTTAGTAGTAACCATTGGTCATTTCCATTCAAGAGGCTATGTGTATACATGAACTACGGGATAAACTCAAATCAGCCAGCAGGAGTTTTTGAGGCTTTTCTAGGGGTGTTAAACTGATTTCCTGACTTCCCTGTTTCTGGGAATTTCTTGAGTTATTTGGATCTAGAAGCTAATTCTAAATAATGATTTTACGAAATTCCTAACCACGTTATGATTTTATTCTCAGAATTAAGAAAAAGAAAGAGCAGCAACGTTATGCTGAAGAGCAGAGGATATTAAGAATGAACTTTCGTGAAGAGCCATATTCAGGGGAGAAGATGAGTGAGATACTAGCCCAGCTACAACTTGAGGAAGTAAAAGGAGCCAGAGAAAAACAACAGAAAGAAAAGGAATACCAAAGGTACTTTGAAACGTTCTGTGTGAAATTTTGGCTCTAGAGGAAACGTGTTAGGAAGTCAGTGTTCTCATTTTCCTTAAAAAAGAGTTGACTGTGTCTTCTCATACTTTTGGGAGTACAGAACTTCATCAAATTTCTTGATTGCCTAATACCTCTCTGGAATAGCACTACATTTTTCCTAGTGCTGCTTCCCAGGACAAAGAGGAAGAGTTGAGGCACAGAGATATGAAATAGTTTAACAGTTAAAGCTGGTAGTAAAATAAGGACTCACACTCATTCTCTTCCTAGTGGTTCACTTTGCCTGGTCATACTGTATTTTTATAGATATGTAGAAGCTTTAAAAGCCCAGATCCAGGAGAAAATGCAGCTGTATAATATTACTTTACCTCCACTATGCTGCTGTGGTCCTGATTTTTGGGATGCTCATCCTGATACCTGTGCCAACAATTGTATTTTCTATAAAAACCACAAAGGTAAGTCTCTTAAAGGAATGGTTGGGGCCTGGTGGCAGTTAAGAAAACAACAACAGTAGAAGTAGTGATTGTAGTAATTTAGCATTTATTGACTAAGGGCTTAGTATATATCAGAGACTATTCTACCCCCTTTACAAAACAACTGAGGCAATAAAAATAATTATAGTGAATTATATTTCTCTTTGAGATCTGTTATCTTCTTGTCTCCATTTATGCTGGGGAAATATTTCTAGCTCACTCCACAGTAGTGAGACTAGGGTTTCAGGTCCTCCTGTAAATGAAGAATATTAGAGCTTGCCTCTTACGGCCATCTAAGTTAGGCCTTATCTAACATAGACTTATTATTTATATTCACATATATATATTATTTATAATGTGTAGATATCCACATTAGACTTTCAGTTCTGCTAAGGATCACTGAGGGAAATGAGGACCAATATAAACTCTATCTTTATCAGGGATCCCAGCTAGAGAAGATGAGTCATTCCTGCTGAGACTAATATTTCTGTTTCCTGTCCATTCTTAAATATATTGATTTACATACTGTAGAGATTATATAGGCTTCATACACACACTGAAAGTACTGCAAGTATTTGTATTCCTTTTGCCCTGTGATATGAGTTTCTTATCAGTCCTGTGAGTTATATTTTAAAAACACAAATCTGATCGTGCCATTCCCCTATCATCAAACCTGTAGGACTTACCATTACAGTACAAAATGCATGTCATATTTGGCATATTTTCTCTCTGGCTCCAGGCAACCCTCTAGCCTTATCGAACTTGCTACTGCCAGGACATGCCACATTTTTTTATACCTTTGCACCCCACACACTCATTTCTTTGCCTAGAATGCCTTCTTTCCTTTACTTTTATTAATCCTTCAAGACCATCTTAAATGTTACCACTTCTGGAAATCTTTTCCATCCTCTCCTAGTTTTTCTTTCATTCCAAACTTCATTCTGTGATGACATTTTGTATATGCCTCTGGTCTGGAAATATTACACTGCAATTTAATTTTTGTGTCCATCCTCTCCCTTATCTTTTGTTTCTATAATCACAGAGTACTTGGCGTGTGGTAAGTACTCAGTAAATATTTATTCAGTGAATGGGTTAAAGTTAATTCCTGTGAGACTGGGCAGAGAAACAGTACTAATAGAAAAAGGTTGGGAGAATTGTTTAGAATCTGACTTCATTCACCACTGTGCAAATCTTTATTTGCAGCATATACCCGGGCACTACATTCAGTCATCAATTCCTGTGATATCCCTGAAGGGAACTCAACTCTTCGAGTCGCCATTCATAATTTTGCTTCTGCACACAGACGGACTTTGAAAAATCTGTAATAAGAATCTGAAATCAACTGTTAGTATTTCAACCTTCACTTAAAGTCAACCCTGAGAGATTATTTATGAAAAGATGTTAAAGTTTATAAGATGTGTAATCTGAAAAGAAAGACTGTCCCACATAATAACAGCTATCACTATAATTAGATCATGACCATTGTTTCACTCTGCTTGGCACCAAGATTGAAAGTTGGCTTCCAAACTTGTCTCTTTGCTGTAAACCACATGGAGCATGTTGCTTTAAAAATGATCAGTCAGACTGGTAAGGTTTCTCTCACTTTGCTCTGCTCTGATTAGAAGAGATTATTAGAAATCTTTGTGATTATCTCATTTATTGTCTTTCTGTATCTGTACTTTGAGTCTTCTATATCTGTACTTTGAGTCTATATCTGTACTTTGAGTCTTGACAAAATTGAAAATGTCTGGATGAAGCAGAAGAGAAGATGATAAAATGAGTTTCTGAGCCTCAGTGGCCATCTGTTTTGCTGTTAACTTTTCTAGTTGTGTATAACAATTAGAGATGAGAACAATCTGAATTTGATGTATGTTTTTTTTTTCTCAAAAATTTTTCTCTCCTGTTTTTTAATTTATTCCCTCTTTCCCCATTCAGTGACAATGGACATAGGACTTTTAAATTTTATAATTTTTATTGCAAAAAAGAGAAAGGCAAATAAACTCTCTGTCTTTTGGGCATCTTTTATGTGAAATAATTGTGAGTGACATTTCAAAAAGTGAATCTGAAGTCAAAGTGAATAAAGCAAATCATAAGTCTAATAATGGACTTATGATTTAAACTTATTAAAAAAATATTCTACCTTAAACTTATTAAAAATATTATTAAAATATATAAACTTATTTTATATTAATATTAATTTATAAACTTATTTATATTAATATATAAACTTATTATATATTATAAGTTTATATTATTAAAAATATAAACTTATTAAAAATATTCTACCTTAAACTTATTAAAAAAAATTCTACCTTATTTCCCTATCTTTAAAAAAATCTGGTGAATGCCATACCTACAGAGCAGATGAAATAAAAATTGCTATAGTTAGTATGAATTTGTTACTTCTTCACAGTGTTTCTTTTTTTTTTTTTTTTTTTAAAGATTTATTGATTGATTGATTACTATGTTGGGTCTTCGTTTCTGTGCTAGGGCTTCCTGTCGTTGCGGCAAGCGGGGGCTACTCTTCATCGTGGTGCGCGGGCCTCTCACTATTGTGGCCTCTTTTTGTTGCGGAGCACAGGCTCCAGACGCGCAGGCTCAGTAGTTGTGGCTCACGGGCCTAGTTGCTCCGCGGCATGTGGGATCTTCCCAGACCAGGGCGCGAACCCGTGTCCCCTGCATTAGCAGGCAGATTCTCAACCACTGCGCCACCAGGCAAGCCCCCACAGTGTTTCTTCACACAAAATGTGAAAAGGTTTAATATTGTGAATTAAAGATAGGTACTGACATTTTCTTTTTCCTACGTCTTCTAATGGTCAGTGTTTAAAAAGCACTTAAGTTATGTCTCAAAAAACACCTAAATATCTAGCCAGGTCATTGCAAATAAGAGTCAGAATTACCCATGTGACAAGATTGACTGGTTATTTAACCAGATTAATTATTCAGTTCAGTCAAAATCCTTATGTAACTATATCCTTGATTTAGCCTTTCTGAGTTGTATTTTTTAACAGCTTCATTGAGACATAATTCATATACCATTTGATTCACCCACTTGAAATGTACAATTCAGTGGTTTTTAGTATATTCTAGGGTTGTACAATTGTCCCCACTAACAAATTTTAGAACACTTTTGTCATTCTAAAGAGATGCCCCTGTGATCCAGCAATCCCACTTCTGGGTGTATATCCAAAATAATTGAAAGCAGGATCTTCAACAGATATCTGCACACCCATGTTCATAATGGCATTATTCACAATAGCCAAGAGGTGGAAGCAACCTAAGTTTCCAACAGCAGATGAATGAATAAACAAAATGTGGTATATACGTACAGTGGAATACTATTCAGCCCTAAAAAGGAAAGAAATCCTGTCACGTACTATAACATGGATTAGCCTTAAGGACATGATGGTAAGTGAAGTAAGCCAGAAACAAAAAGACAAATACTGTGTGATTCCACTCATATGAGGAACCTAGAGTAGTCAAATTCATGGAGACAGAAAGTGGAGTGATGGTTACCAGGGTCTGGGAGGAGGGGGAAATTGGAAGTTGATTAATGAGTAGAGTTTCAGTTTTGCAAGATGAAAAAGTTCTAGAGGTCTGTTTCACAACAATGTGAATATACTTAACACTACTAAACAGTATACTTAAAAATGGTTACAATGGTAAATTTTAGATTATGTGTGGGTTTTTTTTTTTTACCACAATTAAACTTTTTTTTAAATATAGAAAAGAAAAATCCCATACCCATTAGCTGTTGTTTCCCATTCCCCTGGCAATCACCAGCCCACTTTCTGTCTCTACAGATTTGTCTATTTTGGACTTTTCATATGAATGGAATTTTATAATATATAGTCTTTTGTGACTGGAATCTTTAGTATAATGTTTTTCAGATTTGTGCATGTTGTAGTATGTATCAGTACTTCATTGCTTTTATTGCTGAATAATATTCTACTCTATGGATGTACTGCATTTTATTTACCCATTTATCAATTGATGAACATTTGGGCTGTTTCTACTAATTAGCTATTATGAATAAGGCTGCTATGAACATTTGTTTTACAAGTTTTTCTGTGGACATACGTTTTCATTTCTCTTGGGTGTATACCTAGGAGGGGATTTGCTGGGTCATATGGTAGCTCTACGTTGAACATTTTGAGGAACTGCAAACTGTTTTACAGAGTGGCTGCACCATTTTACATTCCCACCAACTGTGTATAAGGGTTCAGATGTCTTCACATCCTCCAACCCTTGTCCTTATCTGTCTCTTTAATTATGGTCATCCTACTGGGTATGAAGTGGTATCTCGTGGATTTGATTTGCATTTTCCTGATGGCTAATGATGTTGAGCATCTTTTCATGTGCTTATTAGCCCCTTGTATATCCTTTTTGGAGAGCTGTCTTTTCAGATCCTTTGCCATTTTGTAATTGCGTTATTTATCTTTTGATGATTGAGTTATGAGAGTTGTTAATATATTCTCCATAAGGTCCATTATTAGACTTATGATTTGCAAATATTTCCTGTTGTTCTGGAGATTGTCTTTTCACTTTCTTGATGGTTTCCTTTGCAGGACAAAAGTTTTTAATTTTGAGGAAGTCCAATTCATCTACTTTTTCTTTTGTTGCTTTAGCCATTACATAATCCAAGGTCACAAAGATTTACTCCTGTGTGTTCTTCTAAGAGTTTTATAGTTTTAGCTCTTACACCAAGGTCTATGATCTATTTTGAGTTAATATTTGTATATAGTGTTAGATAGGGGTCTAACCTCATTCTTTTGCATGAGGATATCTAGTTGTCCCAGCATCATTTATTCAAAAAACTATTATTTGCCCCACTGAATTGATGTGACACTGTTGTCAAAAATCAATGGACCATTGGGACTTCCCTGGTGGTCCAGTGGTAAAGAATCCGCCTTCCAATGCAGGGGACGCGGGTTTGATCCCTTGTCGGGGAACTAAGATCCCACATGCCTCAGGGCAGCTAAACCCGCAAACCACAACTACTGAGCTCGCACCCTAGAGAGCCCATGTGCCACAAACTGCAGAGCCCACGTGCTCTGGAGCCCACACACCGCAACTAGAGAGAAGCCCTTGCACCGCAACGAAAGATCCCACATGTCACAACAAAGATCCTGTGTGCCGCAACTAAGACCTGATGCAGCCAAGAAAAAAAAAAAAATCGTTGGACCATTAATGTTAGGGTTTATTTCTGAACTCTCAGTTCTATTCCATTAATCTATATGTTTATCCTTAAACCAATACATTCTGTCTTGATTATTGTGGCTTTGTAGTAAGTTACGAAATTGAGAGGCATGAGTTCTCCAACTTTGTTCTTCTTTTTCAAGATTGTTTTGCTATACTGAGTCCCTTGCATTTTTTATATAAATTTTAAGATCACCTTCCTGCAAAAAAGCCAGCTGAGATTTTGATAAGGATCGCGTTGAATCTATAGGTCAATTTGGGAGCTATTGCCATCTGATCCATGAACATGGGATGTCTTTCCACTCATTTAAGTCTTTAATTTCTTTCAACAATGTTTTGTAATTTTCAGAGCATAAAATGTGTACTTTTTTGTTAAATTTATTCCAGAGTATTTTATTCTTTTTGATGCTATTTTCAATGGATTATTTCCTTAATTTTATTTTCAGATTGTTCGTCACAAATGTATAGAAATACAATTGATTTTTTTTTTTAATTTTGTTTATTTATTTATTTATTTATTTATTTATTTATTTATTTATTTATGGCTGTGTTGGGTCTTCGTTTCTGTGCGAGGGCTTTCTCCAGTTGCGGCAAGCGGGGGCCACTCTTCATCACGGTGCGCGGGCCTCTCACTATCGCAGCCTCTCTTGTTGCGGAGCACGGGCTCCAGATGCGCAGGCTCAGTAATTGTGGCTCACGGGCCTAGTTGCTCTGCGGCATGTGGGATCTTCCCAGGCCAGGGCTCAAACCCGTGTCCCTTGCATTGGCAGGCAGATTCTCAACCACTGCGCCACCAGGGAAGCCCTACAATTGATTTTTGTATATCAATCTTGTATCCTGTAACCTTCCTGAATTAATTTTTTATGCCTAATAGTTTTTTAGGGCATTCCTTAGGATTTTTCATCTATAAGATTTTCTCATTTGGAAATAGAGACAGTTTTACTTCTTTTCCAATCTGGATGCCTTTGATTTCTTTTTCTTGCCTAATTGCCCTGGATAGATCATCCAGTACAATGTTGAATAGGAATGATGACATCCTTGTCCTGTTCCTGATCTTAGGGGGAAAGCATTTAGTCTTTCACTAGTATGTGGGATGTTAGCTGTGCATTTTTCTTGGATAGGCTTTATTAGTTTAAGGAAGTTCCCTTCTATTACTAGTTTGTTGAGTGTTTTTATCATGAAAAGTTGTTGGGTTTTGTCAAATGCTTTTTTTGCATCTATTCAGATTATCATGTATTTTTGTCATTTTTTCTATTAATAAGATGTATTATATTAATTGATTTTCAGATGTTAAAGTTTTTCACTCCTAGGATAAGTTGTATTGGTTTTTATTTGTTTCTTTGGTCTCGTCCAAAATGTTTTGATTGTTTGTTTGTTTTTTCTGCTGGTTTTGTTCTACTTTTTTAGTTTGGTTATCTGATATAGGTGAATTGACTTGTCTGACATCAAGTTAATGGAAGAATGGTGAAGGGATTAGGTCTTACACAGGACCAGGGAAATTTCAAGTCTTCTTCCTCTAGGTTAAGTCTATGAATATAAATCTCACCTGAGAATGAGTATGCTTTTGTATTGTAGTTTGGTTATGTGTAGACAGTATCTAAAGATTTATTTTTGTGGGGTTAGAGAATGCTGGGATAACCAGCAGCTACCAAGGAGGAAGCCTGAGTCTCATGACCCTTAGTGATGATAGTGCGGTGAATCCTGTTTGAATTGGATGAATGTGCTTTGGAAAGGAGCCTGGACTCTAAGAGTTTGCCTGAATTTACACGTTTCTGAAGTCATGGTTGGGAGGACAAATTCTACAAGTTTTCTAAATTAGCAGGGACTAATAAGGAAGAAGAGGCCTGAAGATAAGATTGAGCCTAAATGAGATAGATTTTGATTTCAGGGCGGGGGGGTGAGGGACAGGATTAAATTTGGGCCCACTATTTCAAATAAGGAAGGTGACAGACATTTCAAGTGAAAAACGATGGATTAAGAATGAACACTTTCCTAGATAACTGTTTCTTTTTTTTACTCTCTTCAAAGTTCCTATAGGTTTTCCCTCACACTCACTCTCAGTTGGTGACGATGCTTTCTGTATCACTGAAAAAACAAGCAGTCCAAAGGGAACTTCCCTGAGCTCCCACCGTCATACCTACCTACCTACCTGTGTGTGTTAATTCCTGTTAATATGGATGAGCTGTTCGCTCTTCTGTCTTAGGCCTACTCTGACTACTGGCTGGATCCAGTTCCCTTGTACCTACGAAAGGACATTGCCTCTGCATTTCTTCCCCTTCTCTTCTGCATCATAATTTTTCCTTGACTACTAGAGTGTTCCTATCAGTATATAAACTTGCTGTAATTTCTCCCGTCTTGAAAACTAACCAAGAAAAAAAGAAAGGAGAGAGAGAGAAAGAAAAAGAAAGCCACCTGCTGCCTTTCTTTACCCCACATTCTCCTTCATGTACCACCAACCTTCTCTGCTTCTCTTTATAACAAAACTCCTTGCGTGTCTATACTTCCTGTTCCTGTTTTTCTCATCACATTCACTCTTGAATACATTCTAGTAAGACTATTTGCCTTTACCTCTCCAATGAAAGTGCTCTTTTCAAAGTCATCCATGACATCCACATTGCTAAATCCAATGGTCATTCTCAGACTTTATCTGGACCTGGCATCAGAATTAAACACAATTGATCACTCTGTTTTTTTGAGGTACCTTACACATGGCTCCCACAACCCCAAAGCTTTTGAGAGTATCCCAGGGCTCAGTCCCTGGGCTTCTTTTGTATCTACACTTGCTCTTTCGGTGATCTGTTTTAGTCTTGTGCCTCTAAATATTACCTATATGCTGATAACTCCCACATTTATATATCTGGTGCAGACCTCTCCCTGAAAATGCAAACTTTTAACCCTAACTGCCTACTTGACATTTCCACATCATTGGTTTCCCTCAATTTGCTCTTTCTATAGTCTCCCCCGTATCAGTTAATAGTAATTCCATTTGTCTAGTTACTGAGGCCAAGAACCTTGAAGAAATCATTGACTTTCCTCTTTTTCTCTCTTTCATCTTTCATCACTTCATCAGCAAATCATGTCAACTCTACCTGCAAAATATATTTCCAGTTCACATTACTTCTACTGCGAGATGCCTGGTCCAAACCACCATCATCTCTCTCATAGATTATTTTAAGAGTTCCTAAGTAATCTCTTCTTGCACCTGTGTACTTTCTCAATACAGCAGCCAAATTTAACACATCTAAAACCAAACCTTCTGATCTCCACCCTCTGCACACACACGCATTCTCTCTCTCTCACACACATGCACACATCCCAAACTATAAAAACATCTGTTTCTTCCTGCAGTCTTCTCCATTCTCAGCAGATGACAACACCATCCTTCTAGTTGTTCTGGCCAAAAAAACATGGAGGCAACCTTCACTCTTGTCTTTCTTATACAGCCCACATCCAATCCTTGTTGGCTCTACCTTGAAGATATATTTAAAATACAGCTATTTTTTCCATGTCTGCCCTACTACAACTCTGTTCTAAGTCATCATCATGTCTCACCCGAGTTATTGCAGTAGCCTCCTGGTTGGTTCTGTTTCTCTATTTGCCCACTATAGACTTTTCTTAGCACCACCTAAGTTCTTAGCACTTAGGACCACTTAGCAGTCCTTTCAAAAAAGTGAGATCATGTCTCTCCTCTGCTCAAAGTCTCCTTTGGCTATCATTTCCTTCAGGAAAAGCCGGAGTCCTTACAGTGTCATACAAGGCCCTGTAAAATCTGGTCCCAGTTACTTCTGAGACTTTATCACCCACTACTTTCCTCCTTGCTTGTTCTACTGGACCGCGTTGACCTTGTATTTCGATGGACGTTCCAGGGACTCTTCTTTTTCATTAGCTCTCTCTGCCTGGAGACATTTGTCCCTCAGATAATGTTTGGCTCACTTTATTACCTCCGTCAAGCCTTCATTCAAGTGTATCAGAAGTAGAGGGCCTTCCCTGACCACCCTGTTTTAAAATGTGACCCTCCTACCCACCCCCATGCTTAGGTGCTCCGTCTCCCCTTCCCCTGCATTATTTTTCTTCATGATACTTACAGCTGTATGGCATACTATATATTTTACTTAATGTTTCTTTTCTTTCCCCACTAGATTGTATACTCCATGAGCACAAGGATTTTTGTCTGTTTTTGTTCAGTGCTCTATCTGGCATGTAATAAGCTCTCAGAAAATACTTATTAAATAGATACACAGATTTGAATTTTTAAAATTCCAAATGCTTCTACATGATTAGTAGTTTTACCTAATGTTTTCGATCTTTAAAGGTCCTTAGACATCATTTTACTTTGTTTTTCATTCTTTAATTGTGACTGTGATTTGAGACAAATAATTTCTCTGGGCTACAGTTTTCTCTTTCTGTAAAGTAAGAGAGTTATACTAAGGGACCTTCAATCTCCCCAGTGGCTCTGACGTTCTATGAATGTATTAATTATGTTTTACACCTTTGACCTCACCAGTTTTCCATTTCATTCACTCTTCATGCTGAGTTGTGGACTCGTGGTACATTTTACTTGTACATGATGCGGTAGCGTCAGACAAGTTCATTCTCTTCAGCTCTGATTCCTACCCTGATCTTGTCGGAGTAGATGCGAGTTCAGTAGGTCACAACGGAATAGGAGAGCAGGGCAGGAGGATATAGGAAAGTATGGGTGTGTGTCCAGCAAGAGGGCCACGATCCCAGAAGAGCTCAGCTGTGCTATTCCCCAGAGGCAACTTTATCAACTTACAGAATTCATGCCGAAAGAAGGAATATACATGTGATAGAGGCAACTCCAGGATTACGGTAGTAGCAGAGGATATTCATGTACTAGTTTTCGTGCAGTAACAATCACAAAGCTGGCACGTGATGTATTTTCCTAGGCAGTTCTACCTAAAACGCCTTGCTCTAATTGCTTTGATTTAATGAACTCTGTGGCTTCTCCCTGGCATTGTTCCAGTGTATTACTGGTAATTGTCCAATATTACTTACCCTTAGTTTTTAGCCCTTTTATGATGGGCAGGAATGAGATTGTCAATAACTTTATTGACTACCCACTGGGTGCAGAGGCTAGAAATGGCTGCCTTCACATCTTCCAACAATTTAAGGTATGATAGGTAGCAGGTATTACTTTTCTGTGTTTACTTACTTAGATTCTGGTTTTGGAAGCAAAATATTCCTTTGGTTTCACTTTAAGTGTAGTGAGCATAGTTTGCTTTGTGTCCCATCTTGGACATTTTTCCATGCTTCTCCGAAAAGAAGACTTGGCAGATTGGATATATTATAGAGAGAGATAAAAGCAAACGTTCTCCTGGCATGCTAGGCCCCTTCCAATGGGCAAAAGACTTTGAATATGCTGACTTTGGTTTTTAAAGCTCTCTTAAGGTAGAAATGAATGGTCCATGTCTGGTCTTGCTCTCAGTATTACTGACCACTATTAGAGGGGTGTGCCGAAGAGAAGTCAAATCAATTCCTTTTGATTAAGACAGTTTGGTGTTGTACTTACTGCACGAGTCATCATCCTTTCCAGGCCCCAAGATGAGATCACCCTTGGTAAACATTTTACTCAATTCTTGTCTTAGGTTCCTCCCCCTGCCTCAAAACATCTACGGAAATCATTATACGGAATCCACTGTGTATAATAAATTAACTTCTCTCCAGTTCACTTGAAACCAAGTCCCCCTAAAACCGAGTTCCCCTGCCGAGTTTGTGATTAACCTCTTTATCTAGAACTTGATTCCCTTTCTGGTCCTGCCCCTGGTCCCCTCACGATTGAGGAGTATCAAAGAAAAGAGGGGATTGAAAGTGAGCAGCACCCTGTGGGGTCCTGCCGTGTACAAAAGTCCCTCTGTGTCCCCCATTTCTTGTTTGTAGGAAAAGGCTTTAGTCTCCTAAGGCTTCCCTGAGTTCCAATGAGCAGACTCAAGCAGTTGCTAATTAGGGAAGTGAGGGAAGGCAGAAACAAAGGAAAAGCAGTCAAGAAACAATAGTTCAGCAATAAAACAGAGTCTGAGTTCCTCCTCAAGGGATACATGTTACAACCTGACACATGTTTTTGAGTTGTTCTGCAGGAGCTAAGGCCGCCCTCCCACCCATGGGGACTAAATGCTGAACACGAGCACGTAGACCCCAGACTGGTTGGAACCAGAAGGTTGATGATAAAGATTCCTGAAACATCACCCTTTTACCTTACACACCAATCAGAAGAAAGTCCATGAGCTGATCACGCACCCTGCAACCTCCACCCCTGATGCTGCCTTGAAAACCCTTCCCTGAAAGCCATCAGGGAATTCAGGTCTTTTGAGCACGAGCCGCGCCATACTCCTTGCTTTGCACCCTACAAATAAACGCTGTGATTTCCTTCATCACAACCCAGTGGTAGTAAATTGGCTCTGCTGCACGGCGGGCAAGTAAGACCCAAGTTCAATTCAGTTACACACTTAGAACGGTACCAGCTCTGTACCATATGACATTTGATGATGTAAATGATGACATTTACATTTGATTTGCATTTGGGTATTTGATTTTATTCATTGTTCCATCCTACTCTGAGCCTTCTTACCACTAAAGCCAGATTTTTTTTTTTTTTTAAGGTGGAGAATCAAGGAAACAGGGTTTGCCTAGCTGCCAAATGGATGGGTGTGTTGTTTAAATTATAGATTAGCACGTCTCCTTTATTGCTCAGCCAGTGGGTGAAATGATGCCTATCTTCGAGTCCTTCCTGGCTTAAAACTGTAGGTACCCTCACCTGACAGGTTCAGCTACAGGAGGAACATGTCTTACCCTATTTTCCCAGGTGGACTCTGTGTTTTCTCTAAGGAGTTCAAAGCAATTGCTACAGAGCTGAGCAACACATCTTTTCCTGTCACTATTGGGACTTTATATCCTACGCATGAAACCTGACTGACTGTCATACAGCTCGGTCTTTTAGGGTTCAGCCTCAGGAGCCTTTTTCCACATAAGGTAACTCCTTGTTCTTCCCTTACTAGTGACTTGGCTCAGGGATGGTAGATGAGGGCCTTTCTCCCTGTGACTCCTGCTCTGTAAAAAACAAACAACAAAAACAAAAGCAACAACAAAAGACAAAAACCCGGAAACAGAGCTGGGAGTGGGAGGGGAAACCACATAGACATAAGGCAAGAAACAGGCTGAGACTGAAATTAACAATGGAAGATCAAGGGAAAAGAGAGTTTGAAGTAGAACGGGATTGGAGCTTGAGCCAACACAATCGGAAGTTTAGCTAGGCATGGGTTTCTGAAAACTGTGGAGATGTTTGTTATTAGTCTAGGAGACTAATATAGTGTAAGTGGCTTATACTGTAGTGTCTGTAGTAAGTCAGTCTACAGTAAGTATAGACTTACATACAGTGGCTTACGCTGGAAAATCCATTCATGAAGGAATGTCATCAGGCACAGATAAACAGTGATAGCTGGAGACTTAGTTAATGCTCTACTAAATATGTATTTTCTTTGTATTACATTTTCTGAACTCCATACCTACCTCTTCCTCTTCACCACTGGCAAAATGGAAATGTTTGGATTAATAGCCATTAATGAAACTTAATTTGACTCCAGGAGTAAGATGCAATTAGATCCATACAGCTCTACACCTGGCCTGCCAGGCAGCACAGGGTAGGGAATTTGTCTAGGCTGTGGTATAGTTCTATCGGACATACAGGAAATAGGTTGTGATGCTCATTTCAAGACACACTGCTTTGATGAGCCAGTTATCCCAGTTTCATCACGCCTCGTGCTTCTGTGCTCGCCAGGAGTCCTTCATCAGCTGAGCGCTGGGACTGTAAGCCTTGCCAGGTCAGATACACAGGGAGATTCCCTGGGACTGGTTCCAAACTGGGTATTGCTCCTGTGTGAATCTCACAGGACTGAGTCTGGCCTCTTCTTGGGACTCGAGGGTGCTGGGTGCAGGCTAATAACATGTGGGTCAGGAGATCCCCTTAGGATTAATAGGCCTTTTGTTTGCCTGAAATTGTCCTTCCAGTTCTCAGTCTTAAAATTTTACTCACCCTTAAGGCAAAGTATTACTACCACCCGCTCTGTGAAAACGTATCTGATTTCTCTCAATCAGAAGCAATTATTCCTCCTTGCCCAACCATAGTATACTACTTGTATGCAGTACGTATTTTTTCTGCCTTACATGATAATTGTTTATATACATTAAAAGACAATTTTCAGAAAAAAGTAAACTCATGACTTTCATACAGATATTAAAATGAACATGTTGATATTAAAGTGAGCATGTGTTAAAGACTTAAACCCCTAAGGAAAATAAGCAGCTGTTATAACTCATTCCAAGAAAAGGCAAAAGAAAAAAATTACTCATATTTATATGAATAAAGGAACGCTGTGAAAGTTCAAATGGAGACAAAACTGATTTCCTTCTATAGTTATTTAAAATTTGCAGAATTGTAAATTAGATCAACTATCGGCTAAAATTAGATAACCTGGAGGGGAGTCCTCTAGCCAATGTGTAATTTTCCACTGAAGCATAAAATGTTTTCTACAACTTCCTTTGTTTTGATCAAAAATAGTCTCCAAGAAAGGCTATTCTTGATCACAACCTAAGGCTGGTCTCATTAGATTGGGTCTAATTATTCATATAGGTGCAGCAAGAGTGTTAATTTATGATCCAGGTCTTCTTAAGTTTGCTTTACTGGAAGTTTTTATAAGGAATTTCAGATTTGATTTTTAAAATATTTGTTAATTAACCAGACCGAATATTTATTCATAGTTCATCTGTTTTCAACCTGTTTGTATTTGTTAATTTTGAGGCTTGTGTGTGTGTGTGTATGTCTTAAACCTCCTACCGTGCAATAAATAGACGAGGACTTTACAAGACTTGAAGGACTTGACAAAGTCACACAAGGAGTTTGAAAGAAACTGATGAATTTTCTGTTTTGTTTTTTTTTCCCCTCGAGATGCCTGGGCGTATGCCCCTCTCTCTGGCTGAAGCTCTGTCATTATAAACTGGAAAGAACCTGTACAAATTCATGAGCAGGAGGGGGGGAAAAGGTTTAGAAACAGGGCTCAGTCAATAGAAATTACTAGAAGCATACGGTGAACATTTAGTTGATCTTGAATTCGGAAGAAGGGAAGACTTGGATCTAAAATAGGATTAGGACTAGGTTTAGGTCTCTCTCCCAGGAATTTCAATCTCGAGCTCAGTTCCTGCATCTTGCAGCCTGACTGTCCTTCGCATATTTTACAAGGAATGCCAACAGCACACTAAGAGCCAGGGATCTGAGACCAGTGCAAAAGAGATTTGTGGAGAAATTATAGGGTGTAGGTATTGTTGGGCCACAGGAGCTATAAGCGAGTTTTTCCAGATCTGGGGCCTGCCTCTGCTGCCATGGACATCGAAGGGTAGCAAGAACATCTCCAGTTTATATAGTGCGGCACCAGTTTGTTTATCCAGAACTTCTTTAATCTTACTAGTAAACTTCTCCCTAAAAGACCTTCCCATTCTTGTCTGTGAAAAGCATCATAGTTCTCTGAAGTCACATGCTTCTCATTTCTAAATCCAGTTTCCAATTTTCCTTTGTCCAACCTGTTCTCCCTGTTTCATTCCTCTTGCTTTACAATGGTGCAGTAAAACTGTGCTCCCAACTGTAGATATAAGAGAGCAGCAGTGTAAGGCAGGGAGGCATGTCCACAGTCACCCCAGGGGCTGCGAAGGAATCTGATCTTCTGACGGAGTGGCCTTGGGGAGAGCTGGTATCTTATCTTTCCACCACCACCATTATGTGATTTCAGAACATGCCTGTTTTCTTCTATAAGCTTAAAATTTCTTGTCTTTGGAATGGGGAGGAGTATTATCTCCTAGCCATTAAGTGGTACAGAAGAAGGTGTTAGATAAAAGCAGAGTTGGAATAATTTGGAATCAAGGGACTAATGCTGAAACCTGTACTGATGAAGGCAAGTTAGATGTTAACTTGAATTAGCATGGACAGCTGACCTTGCCACTCCACAGCATATTCTGAAAAGAAAAGATTTATATTAAAAGGTAAATTTGTACCATCCCCTGTTTCTAGAATTAGCAAACTGAGAACTACTAGGAAGAACTAAAAAGTTGACAAAGAGCTCCTTTTTTTTTTTTCACTTTTTACAAAACTTTTTTAAAAACAATGATATATATACAGGAAGCTGCAAAAATAGTTCAGGGACGAAACTTTACCCAGTTTCTCCCATAGCTATAGCACAATATCAAAAGCAGAAAGTTGGCATTGGTACAGAATGTATGTATGGTTCTATGTGTGCCATTTCCACACGTGTTGATTCATATAAACACCACCATGACCAAGATACAAAACTATTCCGTCACCGCAAAGACCTCCCTCATGTTACTCCTCGAAAGTGACACTCGCACCCCTCCCTGTCCCCACCATCCCTAACCCCTGGACACCATTAAGCTCCTTGCCATCTCTATAATTTTGTCATTTCAAGGAAATGGAATCATACAGTACGTGGCCTTTTGAGACAGATTTTTTTTCACTCAGCACAATGCCATTGAGATCCATCCAAATTGTGTGTATTAATAATTCTTTTATTTGCTGAGTAGTATTGGGTGTACCATAACTATTCACCTGTTGAGGGACATTTTCGTTGTTTCTAGGTTTTTGCTATTGCAGATAAGGCCACTACAGACATTTGTATACAGGTTTGTATGGACAGAAATTTTCATTTATGGAAGGCAACTAGTGGGTTGTATGGTGAGTGTATGTTTAGTTTTTTAAGAAAGTGACAGCATGTTGGATCATGTTTTTAATACTCTCTTCCAGGCGGGTGGTAGAAATTCAGGTTTCCTACTTGGCCTCAGTTGATACCCGTGGGGTGGTGGAGAAGGGCATCTCGCTACAGTTTGGAGAGTGGGAGATCTGGGTCCCTACTGGGCCTCCACTGACACCACCCTGCATGAGAGGGGGAGGGGCCCTCCTTACTGCTCCCCATATGATCTCCGCTGACACCATGGTTGGGGGGGGGGGTGGCGTGCTCATCACCACCGGAAGGTGGTGAAAGTCCTGGCTTCCCAGGACTCGGAGTTCCCAGACACCGCCCTGACGGCGGGGCTGAGAGGATGCCTCATTCCAGCCAGGTGCAAATGGAAGGTGAGGCCTCCACTTTGCCTCTGCTGATAGAAGTGGGGCGGGCTGCTGTGCTCTCTGTAGTGTTTGGTTGGAGGGGATGCCCCTTTCTTGATCCTTTACTTAGCTGGCTAGCTTTTCTTGGTGTTTTTTCCTTTCCTTTTTTGTCTGTGCTGTTGGTGTTTCTGGACTGGGTGCTGGCTTCTCCAGAGCCCAGCCCAGGATAAATGAAGCAAAAAGCAACCCAGACAAACCACTACTGTGTCTTTCCTCAGATCTCGAGCTTCCTAGCTAATCTTCCTTCTTCTCTCCACTTTTTCAGAATTTTCTTACGTTGCTGTATATATAATTCCCAGGGTTTTAGCACTTAGCAAGAAGAATAGGGAGAAGTGAGTCTATTCCATCTTGATCCAGAATCAGAGGTCGGCAAGGGCTTTTAAATGGCCATTTCTCCTCTAAGAACATAAATCTGATCGTGTCTCAACCCTTCTTGCAAACCTCCTTTTCATAACCCCCAACTGTCCGAAGGACAAAATCCCAACCCCTTAACATTGACTTTGAAGGCTCTTCGCTACTTCACCACAAGTAAAAACGGTCATATCTTCAGCCCCTCCTCACTGTGCATGTGTGCTCTCCAGCTACACAGAATTTTTTATGCACCATCTCTTAAATAGACCACGCTTTTTCATGCTCCGCTGTTTTGCACATGCCTGTGTCCATGCGTTCTGTTGGTCCTACCTTTCTCTTCTTCTCTACTTGGCATGCGCCCAGCTGTGCTTCACATCTGCTTCTCATATTACCTACTGTGGAGCCTCTGAAGCCTCTTCCAGGGTCATCTGATCCTTTCTCAGTGCCTCCTTAGGAGGATGAACATACCTCTTTAACCTGTTTCCTGTTTGAGTCAACCTGTTCCTCTAGGGCTCTTTGAGGTGGAATTACATCCCTATACATGTCTGTCCCATTCAGCTGCGACTCCTTTGAGATTAGGGGCTGTGCCTCTCTCATTCATCAATGTATCCTGCCTGGCACATAGTTGGCACTCCAAAAGTGTTGATTAAATGAATATATTAATGAATTGTTACTTTCAGATACTAGAGCAACCAAAACTTGTCCTCAGCTTGTGTGAACAGACTACCTGAGTCTGCCTTTTATCGTTGCCATATATTCCTTTTTATTTTTCCCCCTGAACAAAGCAACTTTGGGAGACCATAAGAGTTTAACCACTTGCCCAATCTGCTCCTCCCTTCCCAATGACTGCCTCCTTTCAGGTTGTCCTTATATATACCTGCTGCCACCCCGGTTGACTATTTGAGAGCAGGACTGTCCCCTTGTTTGGCTGATAGTGGTCCCCAAAGCCCATTCTTCAGGCCATTATGAGCCATCAGTCCAGTCTTGAATAGACTGAAGCCCCTCCTTTTGACCAGTCATATCAATGCTGGGGCTTTCTTTGCCAAGCCCTTCCAAAAGATTGTCTTTTATTGAGAAACAAAATCTTTTTGGATACATGGTCACCTTGCTTATTTATCTTTTGATTGTGTTGGCTGGAAGAAGTTTAAAAGCAACTCTTCTTAGCAAGAGTTCAGCATCTGATATATTTGAGATAATAATAGCTTCCTTCATTTTTATGACACTTTACTTAACCCATACAACCATCCTTGTCAACCCCAAATTATTCCACATGTATTATCATAATGTTTACAATAACTCAGTGAGTGAAGTTGTATACACACACACAGATACCCACATACATATGCATTCACACACACACACACACACACACACACACACACACACACACACACAGGATATTAAAGACTTTGCAGGTCAAATCTATTCTGTTATACCCATTGATACTTTTTAAGGACTCTGATCCTTTGGCACCTATATTTTGTTCTCATTTATAACGGCCATTTGTTTCCATCAGTTGTAGTCAATATCTAATCCTCAAGCTGTATATAAGCTCATGCACATATAATAATTGCTCCACTTATCAAACCTATTTAATACGGCCAGACACTTTTTATATGCATAATTTTAAATTCTTACAGCCACCTTGCAAGATAAATGTTATTATCCACATTTTACAGACGAGAGAGCTGAGGCTCGGAGAAGTAGGAGCGCCAGAGCTGGCTCTGCCTCAAAACCCATGTTCTTTTCACTACACTTGGCGTCTCAGTCAACAGGCCTAATATGAAATTGAATCTTTAAAAGGTTGAGTAATCCCAATTTCTCCTAATATCTCAACTCCTACCCCACTAATCAAGGGTCTGGGTTTTGACTCTATCACACAAAAAAATTGTGCTATTCTCCATTTAGTGAGACAGAAGTGGGAGAACGGAGACGGGTTCAAAGAATGATGATCGTGTGTGTGCAGGGAAACGCGAGGGTTCTGCTGCCTAATGGCTTGTCCTCGTGGCACTTGTTCTCACAGACTTTCTCAAGAATTCAGGTCCCTGGGTCCCTTTGAAAAAACCAGGGAGGACACTCGTTGCTATATCTAGAAGGACCTAAGCGGATAACTGACTACCCAAAAAAGTCCCATGGATGGTCAATGAAACTTGCTAGCAATGGGAACTGGTACTTGATGGGCAAAAAGGTCATTAACTGCCAGCTCCTGTTTTACAGGTGTCTGATACTAAGGCATAGTAAGCATTTTTGACCAATTATAGGGCTACCCACAATAAGAACTAAGACTCTTTTTCTTTAGTGTGTGGTTCAATCGCTCATTCCCTCCCTCCTTATTGCCTTCAGATACTGCTGTCCACACCCTGCCAGGTTTGAGGAGGTAGCGTGTGAAGGGGGCCAGATAACAGGAAGGTGAGTCAAGGGTAGAGAGCTTGTGTAGCTGAGTGAAAGAAGTATCCTTTTGTCACTCCCCCAAGCAGCAGGAAGCGAGGAGATTGTCAGGTCACACACAGGAGCAAGCGAGGAGCATTGGTAGGAGTGTCCCTGCTGCCATCCTGGCCCCTGAATTCACAGGAAGTCACTAGGACAAGGCAAAGACTGTCTCAGGACTGGCCCTGCTCCCAGCCACTCATTGGCACAGCATGAATAATAGCCATACCACCATGAGGGCGTATTCTTTATGCCTCTCTGAGGGTTCCAGCCACAGACAAGCATGGTCCCCTGAGGGGCACAAAGACACCTTCTCCAGAGGGGCATGTAAAGTGAGTGCTAATGAGTCTTATTCCTTGGCTCCTCTCTGTCTGAAATGGAAAGATAGATATTCCCCACTACTGAAGTCTGGATAGCACCCCTGGAGCCCTGGCGGTGGGCTCCTCCCTTCCCTTGCTGACGTCCACGTACTCCTCCCGTGTAGCTTCAAGTGACCTCAGCTGCTTCCTTGGCTCCTCTGTATTCAACTTTATCCTTCCCTCTAGTCCTTTGGACACAGGCAGCTCTCTTCCTGGTGATATCATCTCATTATCTCATTTTATTTTCCACCTTTAATCTGCCTTCTTTCAGGCCTAATGCCTTTTGGGTGTTACCGACCCCAGAGCTGTCCGTCATACATTCTGGGACAGCGGGTGTCTGCTGGGATTGTCCCAGGCAAACCAGCATGGGTAGTCAGTCTTCTCAGATGGATAATGCCCACCTCCCTGACCTGTAAGAACGAAACGAATGTACAGCTGGGCACCCTGTGTGGTATAATTAAGGGCTGGGTTAGCTGCTGGT
The DNA here is from genome assembly GCF_028023285.1 of Balaenoptera ricei. Classification (NCBI taxonomy): domain Eukaryota; kingdom Metazoa; phylum Chordata; class Mammalia; order Artiodactyla; family Balaenopteridae; genus Balaenoptera; species Balaenoptera ricei. The sequence continues at coordinate 8,522,787 of NC_082646.1, read as the reverse complement.
AGCTGCGCTCTTCCTCAGTGTTTCAGCTCCATACCTTACACAACCCAGCACGGCTTCTTCCTTCTATCCCGTCCCCTTTCCTTTGTAGTCGTCTACCTCCTGCCCTCTGTTTGTTGCTGTCTTCATTTCTGCCACGAGACCCCTGCCCCTGACTGCCTGGCGTTAAGGGAGGATTTTACAACTCTGTTTACCTCTTTTTGCCTGATTCCGGGGCTGGCAGCGGCCAAGCCCACTCTCCTGGGTCTGAACCTGTTTGGTGTAGCCGATACTGCCCTTCTCTGACCTTGCACTTTGGGTCTGGGCACTCCTAGGAGTGAGGGGCAGGGTGGGCTTAGGGCTGAAATCTATCTGCCCAGACAAGTTCCTAGTTCACGTTCTATTAACCATTTTATTCTCCAGGCCAATGCTTCCCTCTATAGTTAGTTCACCCTTGGGTTCATAGACAAAGATCTCACAATCACTGCTTTTTATACGTGGAAACATACCCTGGACATCTTCAGGCTAGAGGTCTGCAGAGCACTTTTAAGAGCACGGAACTCTGTGCCTCAGACGGGCCCTTCACTGTTGCACGGCTGCGGGCCTTCAGAAGGGAGAGCAGGAGTGGCCGCCGCACAGTCACCGTGGGGAGTAGAGGCGGGCGGGGCGGGGGTGTCAGTCTCTCCGTGGACAAGGTGCGGTAGGGTCCTGTCTGGCTCACTGCGTGGTCTGGAATCTGAGTGAGACAGAAAGTCCCTGTTGGGACACCTACGCTCCCAGGGGGCGCTGGCAGTCAAATCAGCGTCCTGTGGGACGCTGGCCCTCCAGCCTGCCTCAGTTTCCCGATCTGTGTCGGTGCCCCAGCTAATCAGGATAGGAAGGCACGCAGGAGCAGCTGAGGGCAGACGGAAGATCACACACAGCTGACTGCGTCTGGGATCGCAGCTTTCGGTTCCCCGGAGGGAAGTGAGCCGACAAGCGCAGGCCGAAGGGGGGGCCCCAGAGGCTCGGAGGGCCGCGGGTCCCTAGCCCCCAGGCAGAGCACGAGAAAAGTCCGTGCTCGCGGCCGGCCGGAGGATGGGCGGTGGGCGTGCGCTTTGCGCTCGGCCGGGCCCGAGGGCGGTCAGGCGCAAGGGGGCGGGGGCTAAAGGCCATGGTTTGCGAGGTCGGGGCGGGCCGGCCGGCGGGGCATTTAAACTCTGGGGACCGCCGGCTCGGGGCGCGTGCCCAGCTCTGCATCCTCCTCTGCTCCGGCTTCGCTTCGGGTACCGCCGGGCAAGATGCGGTCTTCCTTGGCGCCGGGCGTCTGGTTCCTCCGCGCCTTCTCCAGGGACAGCTGGTGAGAGGGCCTGCGGGGTGGGGGGCGCCGGGCCAGGACGGCCTCCCGCTCCCTCGGGTTCGGCGGATCCGAGTCGGGCGGCCGGGAGTCCCAGCGTGCTGGCGTCGGGGGGGTAGGGGGGCGGTGCGGCGCGGCGGCGGGCTCCGGCAGGCTCTGGCCGGTCGTCGGGGAGGTGGGTGGCACGCACGCGCCAGCTCGCTCCGCCTCCGCAGGCGCCCTCCCTGGGAGGCTGCCCAGGAGAGTCTCCGCCGATGCCCGTTCGCGTGCGCACCTCCAGGCACGCACACCCCGCACCCGTCCCCGGGGAGACCTTCAGAGCGTCTCCTTTATCGCCGAGCACCCGCGGGAGCCGGGCTTGCAGGCGAGGGAACCGAGGTCAGGGCGTGGCGGAGTTGCTGAAAAAGTGGCCATTGGAGTTGTCGACTGGTTCTTTCGGTCTCTTTTGGCCCTTGGATAACACGAAGGCCAGAACCCAGTGGTCCTGGGAGTTTGCCTTGAGGGGTTCCGGGCCCTGAGAGACACCCTCCCGGGAGGACATACGTCTCAGATCCGAGCGGCAGCTGCCCCCCAGCAGGGTGGTCACCCCAGCGGCGGCCCAGCGGCTTCCACAGGAGTTTTCCTCCTGACCAAGGAGGCCTGAGGAGGCCGCGGATCAGGGGGTGTGTGGTGGGGTGGAGGGCTTTCAGCCCATTCTTCATCGGAGGCCGCACTGGAGCACTTTTCTTGGTCTGCACAGTGTTTTGTTTTGTTTAATATTGTGTTAGTTGCCATCATTTTCAAATTATAAAACAACGTAAATAGCCAGATTCCTCGCTTCTCTGATGTAGCAGTCTCAGGCCTAAATTCCCCAATCATATCATTAGGAGTAGGAGCCCCTTTTAGATGGGGTGCAAGCTCTTAATATGACCAGCTTGTTCCCGTTTTTTTTTAAAATTTTATTTATTTATTTATTTATTTTTGGCTGTGTTGGGTCTTCGTTTCTGTGCGAGGGCTTTCTCTAGTTGCGGCAAGTGGGGGCCACTCTTGATCGCGGTGCGCGGGCCTCTCACTATCGCGGCCTCTCCCGTTGCGGAGCACAGGCTCCAGACGCGCAGGCTCAGTAGTTGTGGCTCACGGGTCCAGTTGCTCCGCGGCATGTGGGATCCTCCCAGACCAGGGCTCGAACCCGTGTCTCCTGCATTGGCAGGGGGATTCTTAACCACTGCGCCACCAGGGAAGCCCCTTGTTCCCGTTTTAAAACAGAAAATCCTACATCCCCAGCCCCCTCAGTCCTGGGCAAATCAGGATGGTCAGTTGGTGACAGCCCTCATTGGGGACAGTCCTCACACTCCCAGCCTTCCTCACTCATTTAGATTATTTATTTGGTCCTTTTTGAGCTTAGGACTCTTAAAAGATATTTTTCAGAAAAAGATAAGATCATGATTCTCGTGAGGATATAAAAATGAACACGTGTTAAAAAGATTTAATTTCACTCATAATGAGGGTGCCAGAAGATATTATAATTGGCACAAAAGAAAAATCCAGGGAGGGGAGAATGGGGGGTTATTGTTTAATGGGTACAGAGGTGCAGTTTGAGAAGATGAACAGGTTCTGGAGATGGATGGTAATGATGGGGGCACACCAATATGAAGGTACTTGATGCCACTGAACTGCATACTTTAAAATGGTTAAACGTTAAATTTTATGTTACATATATTTTACCACAATTTTGAAAAGAGAGAATACAAAGAACGTCCCCATTTATAAGTTCGGCATATTGAGGCAAAACTGGTTGGGAGGGAAGACTATTGAAACTCTGTCAGTTCATGGACATATTTTATATGACTTATCAGTTACTTACCACTTCATGGAATTCAAGCTTAGTGAAAGGCAAGAATCAGATAACTTGGAGGGGTGTCCTCTGGGCAATGCACAGTTTTCCAGAGAAACACACATTTTTTTCCCTACAGTCTGCCCTGCTGGGATCAAAAATAGTCTCAAAGAAAGATTATTCTTGATCACAAAATAGGGTTGGTCTCATTAGATTTGATCTGATAATCTATATACATAATTTACTATATAGGCCTTGTTAAGTTCACTTTGCTGGAAGTTTTCATAAGGGATCTTGGATTGGACTTTTCAAAGCCTTCTATTATTTACTGTTCTGAGATTAGGAAGCCAAGCCAAGGGACTGTCTCCACTAGGTTTTACCTGCTGTACCTATAAATTTAGGCAAATTCCTCTCTTCTTGAGGTCCCCAAAATATCCTAAGTTACCTGGGCCTGCCAGGGAGTGACCTTCCTGATTTGTGTGTAAGGGAACACAGTAAGCCAGTTTTCTTAGGCAGGTTTTGTATTGGGTGTCAACCTTAATTCCTTAAAAGTGGCAGCAACATCTGATTAAATGAGCATCATTGTCAAGTACGACATTCCAGGCAAGGCCTTGGTTGTAAAACCAAGTTTTCTAATATGTTCTGGTAAAAAAAAAAAAAAAAAAAAGATTCTTATTGAACTTTTGCAAATAACCATATTTTATAAAAAGCAAGAAGACTCAAAAAAAGTTTCTGAATTCCGAGGGGTCAGGCAGGGAGAATAAGGTATTTACAAATGTTTCAGTTTACAAAAACAGGATCTCCTAAATTGTTATGGGATACAGACAGCTTAAGAAGAAAGAGAAAGGGCTTTCTTATACATTCAGAAGATTGAACACTATAACAACATCAGTAATATTCCAAACGTAAGTGACAGCCATTCCTTATCAGTTCTTTCAGTCCTAAGTGATTAATTCTTGTTCTGCTGAGTCTTGGGTTTGCAACCTCATAAATGGGTCTTTGGGTTAGGGTCTTTGCTGAAGAGTTTTGGAAATGCTGACTCAGTCCACTGGTATATTCTTAAAGGTATCTGAGTGATGTCATCAGGAGTACGTACCCACGAGTATGTACCTGGTCCTGTGCTTTTCTGAGACAGTTCTTGTTTGCTAAAGATAAAACCTTTGGCCTATAGCTGACTGCGCAGCCTTTAGGGAGCATCAGAGTAGAACAAAAACTATCTGTAAGGGACAGAGACCTAAAAAGGTATGGATTAACTTATTAATGATAATTTTCAAAAATGAATGATCTGTTGAGAATTCATGACAAGAAAAATGCAGCTAACAAGGAAGTCTGATTATTCCTGAGGTATGTAAAACAAAATAAAGCCAATCCAAAAAAAAAAAAAAAATAGACAATGTCTAAAAACACACTAAGGCTAATTTCAAAGAAGACAGTGAACATTATATCTGATTTATAAAAATTATGAGCATAATTTTTATAGAGGAAAAAATCTTGAGATATATAAAAACCCCAATACATAATTTACATAATATACCAAGGAGATACCAAGAATGTTGACTTAAGAGATTTAGTAAGTCTGGAGTAAGTCCTAAACATCTATGTTTTAATAAAACTCCATAGGAAAGTCTGATGTACATCCCCGGTTGAAAACCACTGACCTAGAAGATGCTAGATTCAAATTAAAGAAGTAAGGTTGCAGCCCAGGTAACATTTAAAATCATAGCTGAAATCATGACTGGTAACATTATAGTGTTATCATCAGGCAAAGCACAACCAGGGTGCTGATGTATAGAAACAGATCGTGGACCAAGAGGGCATTGAGAAACCTTTTGAAATTTCTCACACAGCAAACAATTTCTGAGATACTTATATAAATAAAATATTCTACTTCTCTTTTTTTCCCTTAATAAACAAAAATATATCTCATTACCATATATATTTGAAGTTGTATCTCTCTGCCATTATTGTTCCTTGTAGAGTCTTATTCATATACATTAATTATACCCTTTAACCAAAGTAACTTATATTTCAGAGAAAATGAGGGGCAGGGAGAGTGGATCATTGTAAACAGCCTGTCCCACTCCAGCATTTTAGAAGAGCTCAGGAAAGCACAACTCTCCACAGACACACACGTCATTTACACACTTGTTAAAGTGTGAACCCAACCACTGTGTTCTCCCACATCTCCCAGGTTTAAGACAGACCCGGATTGAAATCCTCTCACCACTGTGTGCCTTGTGTCGTTAACTCAGTTCCCTCATGGGTGAAAGTCAGGTGGGTTCTTGAAGGCAAAAGTGATCTGTGAACATTCTTGACCTCCCGTGGCTGATGGCGTGCACACGATAAGTGTGCTTTTACTTCTTTCCTGATGCATGGAGGTTTGGACTCCTAACAAACACCAAACGTCAATGTAGTTCCTACTGTAGGCACATTATTGTGTTAAACTGTGAGGCCTACAAAGATGATTAAGACACGGTCCTACTTTCTTGGAATTAAGGATCAAGCTGGAGAGAGGGCGTGTACTCTCATTATCAAATTTGCTGCTTCCACCTGTACCCAAGGAGGGCTTTTAAGCAGAAGTGAAGAAAGCAGACAGTCCTGGAGCAGGACACCAGAGGGTGGGCTGGCCCTGAGCTTTGGATTCCTTGTCTGTACCGTGAGGATGCTTGTAACACCTACCTCGTCAGGTCACTATGAGGATTAAAGATTGTCTCGAGATGCAGCAGGTAAAATACATCAGTGCCAGGCTCATATTAAGCACTGACTAAACATTAATTATTGACTATTTTTCTACTCGCGTTTCCTACTGCTCTGTGCCAGGCATTGTGTTTGTGGTTCACTGCAAGGTCTTTATTTGTTTCCCCACCTAATTCCCCATTATATGGGTATAATGAGGCACAGAGAAGTTACGTACCTGGTCAAGCGCCGCATAGCTAGTAGGTAACTGCGGTGAATTTGAATCCAGGTTAGTTAGGCTCCCAAGCCCACGGTCTTTCCTCCCCGTTAGAGTGTGGGAGGGGAAAAGAAACCATAGCCTTTGGACTTGAGACAGATCACTAAATCTCTAAGGCTCCAGGTCCTTGTCTTTAAAATGGAAATAGTAATGTACCTCCATCCCCGGGTTTTGGTGAAATTAAGTGAGAAGATATTTAAAGCACTTAGCCCTGTGCCTGGCGTGCAGTTAGTACTTGGTACTTGCACGGGGCTTGTGAGTTTCTGTGGAGGGAGGGTTTCATCTTCATTAGGGGGAACAGGTAGCATGTGCCTTGGTGGATCTGGAGGTATTCTGAGTGGAGCCGTGGAGCTGGCGAAGGCGCAGCAGTGAGGACGTAGCCTGTCTCGTCGGCACTGGTCATGTGCAGCCGCAGCCGGCGGGAGCCTGGGGCCTGAAGGCGCGGTCCCCGGACAGGGGGCTGAGAGGCACACGGCACGAGGTGTGCAAGCGGAAGGCAGAGACTCTGAGGAGTTCCTGCCCAGGAAGATGGTACTGCCCCTCCTTCTCCTGTCAGACCCCCCGGGGTCAGGCGGCCTCCTCACCGGAGTCACAGCCCCTCTGAGGCCTCCCCAGCCCTGGGCCTGGCCGGTGCCCTGCCTTCTGTGCCAGCGTCCGCGTGGGCACGTCTGGGGACAGATGGCAACGTGGGCATCTCGCCAGAGAGATGAGTATGGCTGCTGATTATGGGGCTGGGCCTGCTTCCTGGGGCCTGTGGGGAGGGAGCAGTTCAGGACTCGGAGGAGAGGAGCCTGTGGGAAGAGGACCAGGTGACATTCCCACTGGATGAGCAGGAATGGGTGGGGCACTGGGCAGGCAGGAGAGCAGGAGCTGCGAACTCCCAGCTCGCTGCCCTCCCCCACGCCCTAGAAGGCCGTGGCGGGCTGGGGGCTGCAGCGGGGACCCGTGGCTCTGCCCGCCGGAGTTTGCTGAGGTCCTGCTGCCAGATCCATCGCATCTCATTTAATCAACCCTTATGGACATCTCATGTGACAGGACTTTACTATCTTATTTAAAGGAAGATCAAAGTGAGGCTGAGAGGCGAAATGTTATCTCAGTTAGTCTTTAGGGCAGCCTCGTGTGACAGGAGTTTACTATCTCATTTAAAAGAAGCTCAAGCTGAGGCTGAGAGGTGAGACAGCTCACCCAAGGTCACAGTAACAGAACCAGAAGTTAAGACGCAGCCGCTTTTGGTCTAACGTCCTTTTCCCTATTCGGCCATGGCCTCAAACCAGGGACCCAGATGCTGCAAAGTAGCTTTCTCTTGTCTTCCTTCTCTTCCTGGTAACTGCCCAGAGATGCCCGGTAAGAGCAGCAGAAAGGGCTCCTTAAAAAGAGCGGTGATGGTGAGAGGCAGCTCCGAGAAGGAAGGAGAGAGCCTGGTGGAGGACCTGGAGGGCTGAGCCCACCGTCCCTGTCCCCACCCCCTTCCCTTCCTCGGGCTCCTCAGGCTGATCCCCAAAGAGCATGTGACCCTGCGTGGCTCCCTCCCCCACCCACACGTGACTGCTGTCTTCTCCCCCAGCCGCCTTCTGCTTCCTCTTCCTCTCTGCTGTTTCCTCTTTCCCCCCTTACAGAGCAGACTGACGCACACCTCCCTGGCTTTGGGTGGGGCGGTTGGCCTCAGGGGCCACGCACTGGTCTAGAAGGCAGCCAGGGTTTGGGGATGGTCTGTAATGGATGGCCAAGACCTTACTTCTTCCAGTCAAGCTGTACCACCTGAGTGCTGAGGTCGGAGCTGAGCGGTCCCGAAGTAACACCAGAACTGGGGGCAGACACCAGCGTCGGAGTCTCTGCAGCCCACAACGCCCCCATCTGATTGTCCCCAAGCTGGTGTGCGGGGTGGAGGCGGGGTGGGCGGTATCACTGCCCTCGTTTTGCCCTCTGGCTCATGCCTCCTCCCCTGGGTCCTTCACGCTGGGGAGAAGGAGTAGGTGAGGGTGAGCCGTGGGCTAGGCCTCCAGGGAATCCCGAGAGAAGAGTCCTCATCTTAGCTCCCTGGGGAGGAGGGCCCCGCCACCATCAGCGCATTCCCACCTTCACTCTTTGCGTAGCCGCTCTTCAGAAGAGAGACCACCAACCACCCACTGACCACTTCTTCCAAACCCTACCAGCTCTCACACTCTTCCAGAGTTTTTCCAGGTACCTAAACGAAACCTCATGCTGTAGCTAAAAGCCACGTCTTTTCATTCTGTCTAAGCACTCAGGCTTCCCCTGCTTAGATTCCTTCTCAAGGCAAAGCAATCAAGCCTGTATTTTCCTCTCTCCTAAAAAAGATCATTATCTTATCTACTCATTCCTTCTAGAAAGTCCCGGGCTCCTTGTGCTACTAGCCAATGGCTCCCTTCTCTGGGAAGGATCTTGGGACCGAGCCCTGTGTCAACCTGATGTCTCTGAGCAAATGCCCAAGTTCCATCTGGAGGAAGGGCAACAGGTAGAGGAGTCCTTGGGCTGGCTCTCAGCCCCAAGAGGGCTTTGTTCCTCTCTTCTCAGAGGCCCTCCCAGACCTGGCCTATCCCCGTCCCATCTTGTCAGCGGAAGGCCTGGCTCAGGCTGTCTGTTCCAGGCTGGCCTTTGCCTACCAGGATGTGTCCCAGTGGCAGTGGAGGACTTAGCAGGGGGCGGGGGGATGGCATTGTCACCATTGGCCTGGTTCTTACTGTCCCCAGCCCTCTCTCCTTTTCAGATCTGCTGAGTCCCAGGACAGGCACATCCAAGGACAGCCCACCAAGTGGCACTTTCCTCCGGGCAAGTGCCAAGGGCACCTGCAGCTACAGCCAGCCCGGTCTGTCCCGTGGCCAACCTGAGTAGCCCCAGACATCTACTCGCTGCCCCAGACTTGGCTTAAGGGCTGGGCTGAGGCAGGAAGTGGTACGGGTTGGTCAGTGAGGGAGTTTAATTCCCTGTTGGCCTGCCATGGGAATAGGGACCGTCAGCAATGTGGTTGCAAAGCAAGGAGGGGGATGCAGGGACCAGGGGATGACTGGGTAGACATTGGAGAGAAGGGACCTCTTTCCACTGTCTCCTAAGGTCAGCATCCTTCTGCTGGGCTGTTTGCTTTCTGTTGTTGTGATGGGGGTGGTAGTAGGTCCTTTGGGGTTTTGTTTGTTATCTGTTGCTGCTTTGGCAGACATCGTTCTTTGTCCCTACCTCAGAAGCACTTCTAGTGCAAAGTCTTAATGAGGTCCATAAAGATATCAGCGTGCTCATTTGAAAGAATAAATTGGACTGTCAGCTAATAGTTAAGAGATAGCTGGTCCACCTCTTTATCTGACTTGGTTACTCAGTAACCAGCGCTGTGTAAGGGGAGGTGAGATTCTACGAAGTGCCATCTCTTGCTAACACAGACTTAGAGGGTCATAGGGTGGGCACCCGGCCTGGAACAGTCTGTGGGCCTCGCCATGCATGTTCCCGGGTCTCTGGCCTGCTTGCCCAGCCTGGACAGCACCTGGGCTGCCATCCCTCCCCCTCACAGCCGCCCTGGGACAAGCTAGGCAAAGCCCGACTGTGTATCTTTCCCCCTGCTCCCTTTCTGGGGCCTCTTGATTCTGAAAGAAGGGCTTGTGAAAGCCGAAGTGAAACTTGCGGGTTCTACAGGCAGCAGGAGCACGTCAGCTGTCTTCCCTGTGAGCTACTGTGAGTTTGACAGCCTTTGTGTCAGCCCAGCCCTTCACCGGACCCATGTCCCCAGTCCCCTTTGAACTATGGCACCTTGGCCTTTTTCTCAGAAGAGCTGCCAGAGTGGAATGGAAAGAGGACTTGACTAAGGGGAGGCCCCAGGTATGCCCTGCCCAGCGAGCTGTGCCCCTCCAGGCTCATGCCGCCATTGTGCTGCCGTCCAGGCAGGGAGTCCCAGAGGAGGCCACTGCCCGTCCTAGCATCACACAGCACGTTTGAGGTCCTTCCGCCCCACCGCCTCCCTCCCTGTGACTCTCCTGCTATCTTGGGTGTCAGGTTTTCTACTGAGGGATGGAGTTAGAGCTGAGAGAAAGGTCAGGCCAAGCTTCTGGACGGGGCTGGAACCTGGCAGAGCAGCGTGACTGTGGACCTCTGCTAAGCCGCCCTGTCTACTCCCAAGGGAGAACATGGGCGGGCCCAGCGGACCAGCCTCTGCTCTGTCCCGTTGCAGGCTCCCGCATGCACACTGGCAGCTTTGGGGCATCTTCGTGTTCTCCAGCCCACCTCTGTATACTAGGCATGTGGGGAGGCGTGGCCATGCTGGCCTCCAAATCCCTACCTCACAGGCAAATCCAGGGCCTGGAACCACCACCGCTCGGAGGAGTTTGGTGCTAACCCACACCCTGCTCACCTCCCGTAACAGAGCAGCACGGGCTGCCTCCGCCCCCTCCAGCTTTCCTCCCTCAAAATCTGAAATCATAGGAGTGGTCATTTTTAAGTGCCCACTGGGTGTGAGGAACATGTAAGAGCTGTCCTATGCATCGTCTCATCAACCTGTCAATAGCCCTGTGAGAAAGGTGATAAACTCTACTTTGCAGATGACTAACAGGTGTAAGGAATGAAATCAGGTTTCGCCTGATTCCTAAGTCCTTGCTCTTTTCTCTTACAGCTCCCTGAAATGCACCACCGAGGGTCTCCCTGGAGGGTGGCTGAGGGTGGATGAGGCAGAGGGAACCGGCCCTACCTTCTGCGAGGAAGCTTGTCTGGAGCTTCCCAAACTAATCAGCAGGGCAGAGCCCTGGGTCTTCATCTGGCTTAGCCTGGGAGGTGTCCAGAACTCTCTGACCTAGAAACTCCCACCCCTCTTCAGTGACTCCCCATCACCCCAAGAGACAGTCTAAACTCACCCAAGGCCCTCCATGACCTGTCCCCTCCCTCCTTCCCCGCTCCCTCGCCTTCCATGCTTGGCCCAGTCCCACCTTCCAGACTTCCTGACTACACAGAGTTCCCCAGACAGGTATTGCTGTTCACGCCTCTGCACTTTTGCACACGAACTTCCCTCTCCCTGGCACCGCTTCCCGCCCCAGCCCTGGTGGACCTGGCCACCTCCTGCTTGTTTGTGAAGATCCGGCTGAAGCCTCACCTCCAAATCCTTTTCTGTCACTGCTCCCATCCCAGCTGGTCTCGGTGGCCCTGCTTCTGTGTCATGCAGGGCTGCCCTCTTTTATGGCACTGTCGCACCAATTCTGTTTGTCTCCCTGCTGACCTGTGAGCCCCTGGAGGGCAGAGGTCTCTCTTACAGTTTCTCTGGGCCCCTAGCACAGTGCCTGGCACATGGTAGGATGTGGATGGGAAGGCAGTCCTGTTTCTGCCAGAGAAAATCGAGATGTCAGAAATGGGCCTGGCTGTGCCTGCTGTTCTGTCATAGCTTCTGCCACCCAAGGTTGGGAGGGACAGGACTCCAGGAGGCAGATAAGGAAGAACACCGGGGACCGCAGGCCGGAGAAAGTCCAGGGCAGGTGATCTGAGGTGGGCAGGTGTTGGCACTTGGGGCTGAAGCAGTGTCGTCGTGGGAGGAGGGAGGGAGGAGAAAGGTGGCTGCCAGCGGGGCCGTGCCTTTTGATCCCTCGTTGTCTCTGAGCAGCTCCTGAGCGGGCTCGGTGTGGGCTCGCCATGGCTGAGTTGCAGCCTGGGCCTCCCTGCCTGGCCTATCGAGGAAGGACAGTCAGCGCCGGGGGGCTCAGTGGGGCCTGGGGGTCTTTCAGGCCCAGAGGAGATCTGATCTGTCACCAGGGTCAATGGCTGTATCCATGTGGCAGCCAAGATAGACTCAGCTGATCCCGGGGGGCCGTAAGGGTGGCCCAACAGAGACGTAGGGCCCAGGGTGAGAGTCACATTGTGTTCCCCTGTCTCTGAGCTGGGTGTGATTGGCACTGTCCTGCATGGGCATCTCATAAGGAAACCGGAGCCAAAAAAGGCTTAGGAACTTTCATTTGGCTACACAGTGAATTAGAGTCATCCCTCAAAGCTTTCAGCTTTTTTCCAGACCCAGCAGCTCCCCGGGCAGGACGCTGGTGAGTGTTATCTGCAGGGCTGTGATTTTCTTCCATCTTGTGCTCTTTGAAGAAGCCCCGCTGGGCACCCTCTCCAGTTCTCTCAGAGACACCCCCAACCCTTGCCACCAGATTCTGGAATTCCCTGAGGTAGCAGTCATGGGCCATTTGCCAAGTGGAAAACGTTGCTGCCACCAAGCTTGTCTATGTCACAGGGCCACTGTGACAGTCCCTTGGAGTAACCCCAGATTCCCTGGAGAGCCCCTGGTGACTCCCCGCCCCCATGCACCCTCGGCAGTGGGGAGCCAGAGAGGCCGGGCAGTAGAGAGGAGCGTAAGATTCAGGCTAGAGAGTCAGAGCTTCGTTCTTAGTGGAATGGAGAGCCACTGAGCGATGTTAAGCCAGGTGATGGCGGGGGCACGTGTACCTTCATTCTCTTCAGAAGATAAACTGTGAGGCAGTGGAGGGAATGAGACAGAGAATGAGTCCAGTGGTGAAGGGCCCTGGTAGCCCAACCTGAATTCAGCCTCTGCTGGAATACCCCTTCATCTCACAAGCAGGAGCCTTCACGACGTGCTCGGGGGGAAGTGATTTGGGGTTTGGAGGCAGATGTCTGCAGAGGGCAGACTGAGCCTCCAGTGTCCTGGTCCTTTGGTTCGTGGATCCCAGGGATAGAAAGGGTTTCAGGCCCCCTTCCCCTTCTTCCCCACCTTCTCCGTGGGCTCTTTAAGAAACCAAGGCTCTGGTCTTTCTCCTGGGCTAGAGTCCTTGCTGAGGTCTATTCTCCATGTACTTCCTGGCTCCCGAATCAGTGCTGACTCGACTCAGCTGATGCTGTGACTCAGGAGGACGTGGAGGCCCTTCCTCAGACCCTCAGCAGAAGGGGAAGAGCGGGGCATGCAGTGGAAACTTCGGTGGTGCCCGGCTGAAGTGCTCTTTCCGCCCCAGACCAGCGCATGGGACGAGAAGCACTGGTGCGAGAGGGCCCATGTGATGCGTGAGCCACAGGTGGAAGGGATGACCCCTCTGTCCCGTGGGGTGGACGAGGCAGAGGACCTGGGCTCCGTCACCAGCTTTCCCTCTGTTGCCCCATTTCCAACTAGGTTTTGGGCTCTGCCCCTACTGGGCTGCAGCAGGTGCTGTTTCTGCTGTGTTCTAGGCTTAAGAGCAGTGTTGACCTCACTTTATTTATTTATTTTTAAAATTAATTAATTTATTTTTGGCTGCATTGGGTCTTCGTTGCTGCGCGCGGGCTTTCTCTAGTTGCAGCGAGCGGGGGCTGCTCTTTGTTGCGGCGCGCGGGCTTCTCATTGTGGTGGCTTCTCTTGTTGCGGAGCACGGGCTCTAGGCATGCAGGCTTCAGTAGTTGCGGCTCGCGGGCTCAGTAGTTGTGGCACACGGGCTTAGTTGCTCCGCGGCATGCGGGATCTTCCCGGACCAGGTCTCGAACCCATGTCCCCTGCATTGGCAGGCGGATTCTTAACCACTGCGCCACCAGGGAAGTCCCAACCTCACTTTAAAGATAGACCCTTCTCCCACATCAACCTCCTACCGGTTTCCACCATGTCCAGTATTTTAAATACAATTCTATCTCCCTGCCCCCATCTCTCACACACACAGAGGCACCCCGACCTTAGTGAGGCCAGAGAGAAGTAGAGGTGATGGGCCGTGGTAAGAGCAGTAGGGGGTACTTTGGTGTCGTCTAGGGCGCTGATGCTGGGCTGGCTCTGTCGGGAGGCCTCGGGAGCGGGAGCAGGGATGTAGGGCCCCCCGAGCACTCTGGCCTCCGGCATCTGTTCCTACCCTCCCCTTGGCCTCTGCCCCAAGGAACTTGTGTCTGGAGGGGAGCCTGATGTAGAAGAGTTGGCGGTGCTGGGGCTCCGAGGCCGCTAGAGTGGGCACGGGTGGGACGCTTCCTGGGCACAGTAGAGGCTGCGGGTCCGAGCTCCCTGCTAACCCGGCTGCCCACCTTTCCCTGCAGGTACCGAGGCTTCATTCTGCTGATTACCTTCTTAATCTACACCTGTTATCACATGTCCAGGAAGCCCATCAGTGTCGTCAAGGTGAGGCTGGCCTGGGGGTGAGGAAGAAAGCAGGAGATGCTGGGCCCCAGCAGAAATACACTTCCGTAGAACGGTCTGGAACTTGGCGTATAACCATCCTTGTTCCCTTACCTTGGTCACTGAGACTGCTCCTTCCCCCCGGCAGAGTCCCACTTTTAGCAGTTCTTTTTTCCCAGGAGAGTTTCCTGGGTTTAATCACCAAGACGGTGGTGTCGGGGGCTGCGGGTGGAGCCAGAGAGCAGACACCCTGGGCCCTGTGTCTACCCTGCTCGTAGAACCCCCTTGCCCTTCACCGAGGCTCTGCTGTGGCCACTTGCCCCTGGAGCCAGTTCTTGCCGGAGGAGGGACCGTGGGGTCCAGTCGAGGGGGGCAGTGGGGCTGGTGTGTTGGAGGCTGCTTGCTCCTTTCGGGGCCACAGGATGCCCCCTGACCTGTGCGCCCATGGCTTCTCCAGAGCCGTCTGCACCGCAACTGCTCAGGGATGATCCAGCCCATCAACGACACCCACAGCCTCAACGACACCACATGGTGCAACTGGGCCCCATTTGGTAAGAGCGGGGCAAGCTGTCCTTCCCCACACCCCACTCCCCCTACCCAGGAGAGGGTCGTCCGGGGCCGGAAAGGGCTTCTTGCAGGGGCGTCCATGCAGCCGGCCAGCTTTCTGTCTCTCCCGTCGGCTTTCAGATCAGAGCAACTACAAGGAGCTCCTGGGGGCAGTGGACAACGCCTTCCTCGTGGCCTACGCCGTCGGTATGTTTATCAGGTGAGAGAGAGGCAGAGCCTGTGACCTCCCGGAGTAGAACCGTTCAGAGCTGCTGTCTCCCCTTGGCCAACCTGGGGGCAGCAGGGTCAAAGGGAAAAGCTGGTGGCTCCCCCAGGCGGACATGAGACAAGACGTCCCCACGTCCTGTCAGCCCGTAGCCAGCGTGCTCCGCGGTTACCGAGCCTGCTGCCTCACCTGGCCAACTCCCGCTTTTGGTAATTCTTTTTCCTGGAAAGGCTTTCCTGGATGTCCTTTCGAGTTTATTCACTCAGATGGCAGTGTCAGTGGTGTGGCTGGAAAATGGTTTGTCCTGGCCCGGGGTCCTTCAAGGGTAGCCCTGGATGCTAGGAAAACCCCAGCACGGCTTTTACGTAGCAAGCATGATGTTTGCTC